>NW_027226299.1:0-2640070 GCF_022539635.2 Chironomus tepperi
CCCAAACTTCACCAAAAACTACAATTTAAATTATTTTGAGTCGAGGAAGCAAAGCATGGCAAACATTCTCTGTCTTTGATGTAGCTAGAATCATGAGTAGGAACGTAAATGGTTTTATATTCCATTTTCTTATTTTTCACAACAATTTTCTCTTTACTATGCTGAAATGATACAAGGAAGCAAGTTAGCTTACACAGCAAGAAGCAGAAGCTTACTGTGTACAACAACCATATTCATAATATGATAAAAATGGGAAATGAGAGAAAGGAAAAAGTTCTCATTCATATCTCTTTAGTGCCATAATTCACAAAAAGAGACTTCAATTTTCAAGTACCATCACACGCACTCATATATATACTTTACATAAAACACGATTTACTTGCTAGATACTCTTTTGTTGTTGCTGGATGAAAAAAAGAAAAAAAGCTCAAATAAAAGGAGCATAAAATGGATGGGAAAGGAAAAGAGTTCTTGTGCTGGGAAAAATGATATCAGAAAATAAAAATGAACATCTTGTACATAAATTTTAATGTATGTCTCTTCTCGCATCTTCTTACTTTTTTATTTTTATGCATATATCCTTGTAACTACATACATTTCTCGTATTCTTCTTTATCGTGGCTGTTCAATTCAATTCGAAATGGGCTTTTCTAGGAGCGAAAAGAAGTCTTTTGTTTTTATTTTGATTGGGTGACTGAGTGGATTGAGGCGTTTGAAATGGTCTGAGAATTGAGTTTGAGTGGCTGTTGAATGATTTTATTAAGAACCTTGATTGTGATGTATTGAAGTTGGAAGAATCAGTTTGGATGAGGTCAGATGGTGTGTTTGATGTCATTTTGGATGTTCTGCTGGATGTATTGATGTTTTACTGGATGACTTGGATGTAGAGTCATTCTGGATCATACCTGGTACAGATCCAATCCCAGAAAATCTGCAATAACTCCGAAAACCACAAAATAATCCAAAAAATTAAAATTTAATCTTCCCGTCTCAAGAAAAATTCGCTCCATTCACATCCTTATCACTACCTACCCCAACCTGTATTCATCCACTTTTTCATCATTAAATGCGTAACACCATAGAAAAAGAAATCAAGTGAGAAGAAAACAAAAGGGAGAGAAAATGGTATATCAAGTGGGATATGGAAAGAATGTTGAAGAAGCAAACAGAAAGGAATCGGCTTTAAAGCTCCTTGAACGAGCTTTACCGTCGAAGTTAAATGCGAAAAACATACATTCAAATTGACATTTGAAATGTAAAAGGATAATATGGCATGTTGCTTTTTTTTGTTCAACAGTAAATCCCTATACTCAATATGATATTTATTTACATAAATACATCCTTATACAGCTGACTTATGTACTCTTCGTGATACTATTGAATAAACATGAAACTTTGTCAACTTTTAAGATTACATTCAATGGTTCAATTTTTTTGTCTTCATTGATAAAATAAGGGTATGCTTGATACTCTTCCGAACATGAAAACTTTTTCCTTAATTCTTAATCAATATAATCTCTATTGACTTTAAATTGTGTGAATGGAAAAATTTAATGACAAAAGTTTTTGAATCTTTTAAAATTCTTTAAAGGAAAAATATGAAAAAGTTTTTCCTTTTTTTATTTTCTATAACAAACATGCTGGAGAACATTAGTCAATATGTTACAGACTGGAGGGTTAAAGGCCGGATTATTGTGTGTAGGTTGGTGGATTATTGACTAGTAAAGATACATGAAAAGCTTTAAATTGACTTTAAATTTGGATTGTAGAAATTTAAGGTCAAATTTCTTAACGTTTTTGAAGTTTTTGAATTTTTAGGTTCAAAACTTTGATCAAAAAGGTCAAAATTCAAAATTTTCTATGGCAGTTGCAATAAAATTAGTACTAAAATTCAAAATTTGATCATAAAAGTTCATAAATTCAAATTTTCTGAGGCAGTTACAATTTTAAAGGTTCAAAAATAAAATTTTGATTAAAAAGTTCATGAATTCAAATAATTTGTGGCAGTTACAACGATAAATTCAAAATTTTGATCAAAAATTTAAAATATTTTCAAAATTTATTCAAAAGTTCAAAATTCAAATTATTTTTAACAGTTACAAATAGAAAATTGAAAATTCATCCTAGACATCCCCGGAAGATAATCATCCCCTAAACTCAAAAGCACATATTTCCACTCAAGAAAGAAAAAGTCGTCTTAACACGAAAAAGTACATCAACTTTCACTCTTCTAAAAAACACAAAAAATGTAAATAATATGAGGAAATTTTTCTTCCTTACACTTACTCACTCAGCCATTCTTCCTTTCTATGGGTGAATCTTTTTCCCATCAAAAAAGGTTTTTTTTTGTGTTTTTTATTTTGAGTAGAAAGGAAAAGAATGTAAATTCCAAAAGAAAGAAAAACACATAAAACCGTAAAAATGGATCCCTTGAAGGAAAGATCCACTGAAAATATCACATCGTAAGTAATAAAATGGAAAATCATTGTTTCATCTGCTTTTACTGCATTTCGCTAAGCCATTCAAATTGCCGTTTTGTTATTTTTATGTGAATATATACTTAGCATATAGCACATCATGTATATGATATAGATAGTGCTAAGAGAATACGGATCAGTTTCATGAATGCTCCATTTCCATCTTCTTATGCCTTATGCCTTATTCTTTTTTGGTAAAAAGTTAAGGAAAGATCTTATATCATTTAAAAAAAGGAAAGAAGGCGTAAATGTCACTGAATGTGAATTACGACAGCGCTTCTTATTTCCAAATCATTCACACAAAACGAGACTGAGTAGTGAAAGGGATAATAAACGTATATGTAGGGTAAAATTGATGTTCAGTCATTTAGAATAATTTATTGTAAAAGAGATGCAAAACTAAAGACTATTTTAGTCACTAAGTCCTTATTATAATGAAGTTTATTGATATTCTGGGGGACTGCTGCAATCGTGATAAGATGAGAGATTTATGAAAAAACGTGGCAACAACATTAAGCTTGTTGACTAAGGCTTGTGCTTATGAGACGAAATCTCTAAAAATAAATATCTAGATCAAAATTAAAGCTGCATGAAGAATATTTATTTGCTGGTTATTTTCCTGCAGGGGGGCATAAATGAACAGAAAATCGATCGCTATTTTCGGTAAGCTTTTCTCAAATAATCTGAAACAATGCAGAATAACTTTTTCTGTGCTGTTGAGAGATTTTCTTTGTTTTATTCAAATTTAGTGTTGGATATGCCAAAATAAGGATTAAAATTTTTGTAGTGAAAATATGAGATTATACGACCTAGATTCTTTTGTTAAAAGAAGGTATGATGAAGAATAAAGTGGAAGAAATGGAAGTAAAAGTGTGGATTTAGTTTATGTTGTCTTGATGCTGGCTTTAAAGACTTTTTTGGGATTATTAAACTAAGGATGAATGCTGATAATTGGGTAATCTTTGGCATTTAAGATGCAGTTTGGGAATACATGAATGATGATTTACTAGTGTATAGATCAGTATAGATTTAAGCAGAACTCAATTCGAGTCAAATTCTGTATGAAAGTCAACTCTAGTCGATACGTTTCCATACAGATGATCTATAACAGAGTTTAATTCTCGAAGTTCGAATTTAAGTAAATGATTGTGTTCAATTCCTTCTAAATACATCAGATCACATACATAATCAATTACATGCTAAATGGTTATATCTAGTTCTTGTTGACAGTAACAATGATTTAGCACAATGTCATATGACAACAAACTCTAAGTTCCAAAAATAAGAACATCAAAAAAATCTGAAAATACAGCACAAAAATCTCTCGCCAAAAATCTGTGTCAATTCTTAAATTTCCAGGTCACAATGTTATATTTTCCTATTCAGAGCACACAAGTTCATCTTCAAGAATAAGAAAAATCACATCCACATAACTAAGTAAAAACAACCAAATTAAGAAGAAGTTCCTCTCATTCAATAAAATTTCACGTCACACATGTGTCTAATATTTTTGTCTAAGGATTAAGTACAATCTCTACCCATAGTAAACATCCACATATGTTGGTGAAGACATCTACAGACAGTAGACAAAACGCTGACACAAGCATATTCCACCAACATATCCAAGGTTAAAAGAACAAACAGATATGGAATTTAGGCGAGAAATGTCATCTGGTAAAAATATCAAAATCGCTTTTTGTTTATATACTTCCTTTAAAAAAAGCAAACTTTTCTTTTAGCTCATCGTTATACTTTCTATGATGATATATCTGTGAAGGTATTTACATTATATCCAAAAAACATTTATAAACAAAAAAAAGAGAAAAATTGAAAAATTGAATATTGAGCGTGAAAAATTTCACATAATAAAAAGAAGTAAGAGATGAGATGAGAAATTGAGGAACAAAAAGAAGGAACGAAAGAAATGTGAAATGTTGAAACGCACATCATACGGAAAATGTATTATTATTATTATGGAAACATAAACATTCATATCTTTACCATAAGATGAGCGTGTGAGTGAGAAATGGAAAGAAAAAGATGTTAGGATTGAAGATAAGAATGGGAATGGAAATGGGTGACGAGAACCGATGAGGGAAATTGTATAAGAAATAATATTTTTCCTTCGATATAGCATATAGATGCATACATTATGTGCTTATGGCGCGAGGACTCATCTTCATCTTATTTCCCATAATAATATTATTTTCTATAACATCATATGCTGTATATGCCTTTATTGTATGTAAAATGGGAAGAAAATATTGTGAAATCACTTGAAACTTTCATTCCATCCATCCATCCATCCACGCTGGGATGTATTTTACTGGTATCTTAAATTTTCTTTTAAACTCTCATCCCTTAGATGAGATATATCTCAAGTGATCTCTTCCTATATATGTATAGAGAAATAAAAATTCATAAATGATTATATGCATGCATTGAGGAAGAATATTGAGGAGAAACTGAAGAGTACTCTTGAACAAAAAAATGCCAATTTTATACTCTTCAGTTGACCATTTTTATTATTGGATATCTTTTGAGTTTTCAAGTTGAAAAGTAGCTACTCAAGAGTCCTACATATGCATATATTGTTTAGATTGCTTCTGGATTAAAATAGGTTTTTAATCCATATCACACTTGGTGGCTCGAAATGGCTCTGTGGCGTAGTGGTTTCGTTCTTGTGGGCATGTTTCAGTGCACAACCGATCCAGCGGTCATGGGTTCGAGACTCGACATGGGAAATTCTTTTTCGAATCCTTTATACTGGAAATGCAGCGCTAACCCTCCATTTGGAGGTTACAGACAGTAATGATGTCAAAGAAGTGGTTCAGACATGTTTAACTGTCAGTAGACTTGAGATGCATATTACTGGGTATTCATGTGTACTCATGTGAGTGTGTTGTGACATAGTGGTGATGTGTCAATCGATAAATAATACCCAACTGACTTAGCATTGAATAACACTCGTGTATCGTCAATAGAGCGTCATTTCAGCCTGCTTATCATCATCCTCCAAAGTAGACATAACGCTAAAGAAAGCTAAAATTTAAAATTCAAATTTTAAAGCAACACCTCCACTTTCTTGCTATTTTTGATAAGAAAAACTAAAGAGGAACTAACCTTCGTGAGCTTTAAAATTACTATAATCCAATTTATAACATCACCCCCTTTAATATTCAAGAAATAACATGAAAATATCCTCGTAAACAATTTTTTTTTCTTGTTCTCCTCCGAGCACTTTTCCGATATTTTCTTCTATTAAGTTTCACTAGAAAACAGCATAAAAAAATGAACAAGACAGCAGAAAAAAATATAAGGAAGGATAAAAATTGCATGCATGATAGTGAAGCAGGCACTTTAATAAAAATTTCAATTCCTTTTTTTTATCTATCATACGAAAAAAAAGAGGTGAAGACATACGACAGGAGAAGCAACAAAATATTTTCCTAGTGAGCCAAACGAGCAACTTTTTTGCACTTGATAACAAGAAAATTTAATTAAACAGCGATTCAGGCAACCCTTCTGTGCATACAGCAGCACTTTCTCTTTCGCTTGAAAAAATATATATTTTTCATCAACATCCAACACGAGAAGCACCAGACAAAAACACAAGAAGAATTAACAAAAATATATATTTTTCGTTTTTGTTTAATTAGTTTTAATGCAATAACAATTGCAGAAACCTAATTAGCGTTAAATTGAGTTTTAACGAAGCAGGAATGAATGCATAAAAGACAGTAGATGGAGTACAAAGGCATGCAATGAACAAGTGGTTGTAATTTGTGTCTATTTACACAATTATACCACTCACCCCACAACTGCTATTAGAATGAGTTGCACCTTACATTTTATATACATGCATGAGACTAAAAATAAGTTTTATGAGCACCAAAACGGAAACAAAAGTATCATAATGACATTAAAATAATGTCCCATTATTTCCTTACAACATATTATGAAGCTCATTTTCAGCTCATTCTCGTTCATACCTTTTTTTTATGGAGACATATTTGAAATAGGTCACGCGGTCATTAATTAAAAAGAGATCCTTTTTATTCGCCAGAAGTAGACGACAGTTAGCACCAAATATTTTTATTTGACCCCAAACATAATGAATGTGTGTTTATGTCATATTGCTTAATGATGCTATAAAGTAATATGATTTCGTGTGGATATGACAAAAATGACCGAATATACGTGATGAAATTTTTATGGTGGGGGAGGTGACCTCTTGAAATTTATTTTTGTTTTGGGGCAATCTTGTTGATGAAGGAATGGTGCGGTTTAATTTAATTTGTAAATTTAGAGCGGCTGGTTGGGTAGGAGGATGCCTTAGGGTAGGTTAAGGATGAATCTTTGAATTATTTTGGGTTTAAATTGAAATGAAGTAGAGATTGAATTTTAACGATTTTTGAAATTTTGAATTTTGATTGTTGTCTAATTTAGAGGTTCAAAATTTGAATTTTAAAAAACCGTTAAATTTTGAATTTTTTAAAACTGTTAAATTTTCTATTATTTGACTTATTTTGATTGTCCAGTAAATAAATATAAAAGCTTTGCGCCATTTCCATCCCCACCAAAGCCATCTTCCTACTCAATCATGATTCCACCATAACTTTTATTAAAATTTCCGGAAAAAAGAAATTCTCTTTAATGTCTGTCATATTTTTATGGATGCAGTATTATGATATTCTATTTTAAAACAGCCGTTCGTGATAAATTTCATGATAAATTTGCCAAACCAACCGACCATCAAAAAAATTACTAACGACTAAAAAATGTTTCATCGCCAAATGAATAACCGCAGATTTTTAATGACTTTTTGATTAATTTTATTCCGAGAGAATAAAGAAGAGGAGACTGAAAATGAGACAGAATGAAAGGGACGAGTACGATGGTGCTAAAATGATGGAATTACATGTTGACTTCTAAGCAATTTCATCACACATTTACATGATGATGATGATGATAATGATGACATGAAAATTATGAAGTATATCCAAAAAGGGATATTCATTATAAATTAATAAGGAAGTCGGTCAACAAAAATGATGTTATTTTTTATTATATCTGCTGTTTTATGCTGTCGTACCCGAAAAAATGCATAAAACAGAGCAAGGCGACCATCATAATAATTTTTTTAAACTTGGCATTTTTGGAATATTCATGAAAATTAAAGAAGTACACTTGAGACTGTCTCATGAATAATAAAAGACGATAATTATTAGCTGCCTCATTTCGGCCATTCTGCTGTTTCTCATTCCTTCTTTCTACGTCGAGTCATTAAGTTTACAGGCCAGCAATAATAAAAGAAGCACAGAATTTTGAAAAATTTTACAAAGAAGGAATTATTATCATGTGAACGGAGACAATCTGTAAATTATAAAACAGGGACAACATAAAGAACTAATTTATAATCTCTTTTCTATTTTGTGTCTCTTCATATTTTTTGTGAGCTTGTCCTGATCATTGTTTTTGATGTTCTATTTATAGTTCTCATTGTTTTGGAATTACTGTTGTGTTAAATGTGTCTAATTTTGGAATTTTTCTTTGATGGATGGGGGTCATTAATTTATAAGAGTCATTCATTAGCATAGATGTAACACTACATAAGCGTAAGGAAACCCTTTGTGAGCATATTAACTCTTTTATTATCTAGAATCCTTCAATGTAATTTTTGAGAGATCCGAAGATCCGACTATATTAACATTCGAGTCCTCATCTCTAAAACAATACAAATTATTCATGGTAATCAGAACAGGTAGAAGCGTTTTCAGATATAGAGAGAGAACCCGCGTAAGATTAAAGCTATTCTAGATTCATTTAAACTAGCTTAGATCTTCCTTGAATCTAGAATTTCAACAATTTAGGAAATATTAGCTTTGAACCTGCTTAAGATAGCTCCTGAAAGTTGCCTTATTTGCTGGATATCTCACTTAATATCAAGCTCAATACTGACACTATCTCAAAATCTCTCAATTCACCCTACAACCCCTGATTTCTGCTTTCTAATTCAATTTTGTCCAAACTATGCGCCACGGTACACTAGTGTACTGCCAAAATCTTACGAAAATGTCACGTGCTCTTTTGGTCAAGGCCATGGTCGAGGCTTACCACCTAGTTTTGCAATGAAGCACAAGAGTTTGGATAACTCTGTTCTAATTTAATGTTGGCTATCCTATAGATCCACATTCCAGAAAAAAAACAAAACTCCTCAATAAACAAAACTAATTGGAACTTGAATAAATCTCAATTGCCACCGTATAATTTGAGTGTATCCACAACAAACTAATTATAAAGCAATTGATCATATAAAACCATTGTTCAATCAATGATAATGCACCACAAACATTCATCAACAAGTGCCAAATAATGATGAATTGTAATCAAATCGTACAAAACTCCCACCGCACAGCCACCGACTAGCAATTAATCATAGCATAGCGTATCAAAAAAAGAAATTCATCACGATTGACGGATACCCATGCTAGTTGTTTCAAATTAAATAGAATTCTGAATATAGTTTTTAAATAATTCACAAATAAAAGTTGTTCATGCTATGATAGTGGCTTATTTTGTGGTGAATATGTCAAAACAATACGACATCATGAAATCAGACATATTTTTTAGAGCAAATGTGAATTTAATAAAGTAATTTTTAATATCAGACAGAATAATAATGGAAATAATAATTCAAAATGCATGCAAAATGATATTAACAATGAAACAGGTTGGATGGCTAATAGCATTAAAAATTTTGTGTAGCTTTATTTTCGAGGCTGAATGAAAAATTTATGTATAAATTTCAAGCAATGTCCATTACCACTCTCTTTCGACCTTCTTAATATTCATTTGGGCTCATTTCCTTTTCTGTCCGAACTAAAATAACAAACAAAATTAAGTAACAACATTTTCAAGTTGATTTAGTCTTGATTTCCCAGTGTGAAATCTAATTCATGATGTTAAGATTTATTATAATATAATCATGAAATATCCACTGGGTCTATTAATGAACATACCAAAAAAAAATTATTATTATTTTCTTGTATGGTGTTTGCTATTTCTTCTTTAACACCCGAAATGCGATAAGAAAGCAAATTGATCGAATATGGTGAGCAGTACATGGCATAAAAGAAAAGGAATGGAAGAATGAAGGAATAAAATTCATAATAAAGAGAATATAAAGTGGATTGGGAGGAAATGTGGAGTTTAATGTCGGGAATAATGCGCTTTTTTCGTGGCTGGGGATTTTATAACGTAGGGATTATTTGCTGGATTTACTGGTTCTTGTCATCATAAACGAAGTGGGGATAATGTTGGGTGTGGCTGATAATGAAAGGGATTGAGGAACAGAATGGGTAACAGAATTCAAATTGCTGCATCTTTTCATATTCAGCTAGCATTGAACGTCGTCAGTGTTCCCAAATAGACATTATCGTAAGATTCTGAAAGTTAGTCAAACGAGTCTGATCGACACACGTTAGGTGGAGGGATCAAGTGAAGGGGCAATTAGTGAAAAGGACCGAAACTTCGTGAATTCGCTCCACTGAGCCGTGCTAGTAGCTGTCAATAGAGACTATATTGCACTTGGTATTGGAAATTAGCAGACCGCAATCAGCGATAAAGCCAGTGTTATTCGCCATCTGAAGGCGTCCATGTATCACAATTGATCTGTTTGGCCGGGGAAGTAAGTAAGTTAGTAAGAGGTTTAAGATCATTTTCAGAATTAGAGCTAGATGTTGACTCAGATTCTGTAAGGAGTCGCCCCAATTTGCGTTCATTTTCCAAACAAAATCCGAGTTACTTCCAAGTTCTATTCATAATCATATAAAGACAGCAAAGTCTCTAAAGTGACGACAAATCTCCAATAAACTTCTAACCAGACATTAAAAAATCAGAAATTTCACAAAAGATTCACTAAAATCTCATATTTCATTACTTAATTTATGAGACCTCATTAAATGCCTGACAATAATATTTTAATAGTAAAAATCTTTCTCATATTTAATTGCTCGTTTGGATAATTTTTCAATCTGTTTATATATAGATATCATCTCATAATTGTTAATTCTATTCTCATAAATCCAATCAACATGCCACTCAATATCCCATCCTAAAAAAACTGAATAATAAAAATTCTTTTACGAGTAAGTGAAAAAGAAATCGCTAAAAAATGTTGGGCATAATGAAACAGGTTGCGCATTTTGAATTCGCGAAGCAAGAAATGATTGATGATAAAAGAAGAAACAAGCCATTGCCATTCGCCTTGACTTCGGTATATAAACGAGCCTGAGGGATAATAAATTATATTTCTGCTCATTTACTATTCTCAACTTGGCTTCCATTTCCATTCTTTCGCAAACTTGCTGGCTTGTTTTTAAAAATTCCATGTAATCAAGCAGCTCCTATACTGCATAATCAGTTAATTTCATGCGAAGAATAAAAAGAATTAATTTTATTTCAATTCTTTCTTGTTTCCTTGCATCTTCACTGAATATTCATCGATTATTACAAAGTGTTCTTACGGCTTTACTGGCTTGCTGCTGCTGTTTATGTTGTTGTTTCCATAAATGATGGCAGCTGTGTGGCAATAAACAAGGCACATGCACAATAATCATAAAAAGAATCTTAATGGACAATAATGATCTTCATTTCGATTTATGGAAATCATCACAAGTGGAATTAAGCTTGTGCTGGTTTGAAGTTAACAAGCTTTTAGATTTATTATGGACATACATATATGTACATTGATAATAGTGAAAGCAAAATAGAGAAAATTCAATAATCTATTATAATTGTAATTTCCTTATTTTAATCTCCACTTTCAATCGGTCAGTTCCAATTCTAAAAAGCTATCCTAACAAATCTCATCACAATGAAAATGGATGTGCTCATCTTCCATTCTATCGTGGTTATTTCTATATTCATTGCACTTATGGAAAATTAAATCCGAATGCAATTATCTTAAGTATCACTTCAGCTGTCTTCTTCATTATCCATTCCGAGTCTTAGTCCACCCATCTCTTCATTTTAATCGATTTTATCTTTATCATTCAATCTGCAGTTTAGCTAGTTTTAGTTTGATTGAATTTAAGAATATTTCTTGGAATTAATTTGCAGTTGTAGATTCATATCTAATTTGGATTGATATGGAGGAGAGAATCGGATTTAGGGAAAATGAGTTTAGAAGGTTTCGCAGTGAAGGGATCAGTGAATATCTATGTTTTGGCATAAGCAGCCACAGATTGTGCAGCTCGGATTGCAATGATGTCCATGTAGAAACTTGGAATAGGAAGAACAAAAAAAAATAAGTAGATTCATTAGATCTGTAGAATCAAAACTAATTTCCTTGAGTAGGATTTGAACCTTTTCAGTTTCGGTTTGCAACCATTCATTCCTTCAAAACTCAATCATTTACATGTTCATAAATGGCATATTCACCCATAAAAATGCGTCAATTTGCAAAATCAACCAATTCCAACATCCCAACTTACTATTCCATCAAAATTAATTCTTGTTAGAAATGGGATGAAATGAAACATGATACCATACTAACTGTTTTTTTTATATGATTTCATGACTACAGTCATTATAATGATGAAATGATCATCGGATCTTTAAAAAAATACGGCATAGTATATTAAATATTCTAGACATAACTAGACATAGAGATAAAGTCTACGTAACATGTGAGGCAGAGAGCAAAGGTAGACGAATGAAGCGTGAACATAAAAATTAATTAAGCCTAAACACAGAAAAGGTGAAATCTGCGATGATGTTATGATGCCTCCGAATGAAAAAAAGAATCATTCTATTCTTCTTACATCTCTTTTTTCTGTTGTTCTCGTTTAGGGATGGGCATGACAGCATATATCATATATTATACATAAAAGTTATATTTCTCGCTTTAACCTTAATGATTGTTTTTTCATCACCATCTGACGTTGAAATCATAAAAAGGAGTTATAATGAAGAAAAGCAACAAGGCAACAAGAATATCTTTTTAAAAAATTAAAATCAGAATCAAGTTGGTCGAGTTGAGAGGAGCAGCATTCATTTATTACAAGTTTTTTGATGGTCTTCTTTTAAAAAGGGAACATTTGATTAAAAGTACTTTTAAACAATGGAGAATTCTTATGCCTGCTGTCTATCCTATAAATATACATAAACGTTCATCAATCCACACAGATATGGTTCCTTATGTGGAGTTTTGTCAGAATTATTATATAGATTTATTGTCACGTTTGGGACACGTTGTAAGGGTGCCATAATAGCGGCAATCGGGAATATGGTCAAATACGTCGGACCGACTTCCTCACTTAGCTGAAATTTGTGAAATTAAAATAATTCAGCAAAAAAACGGATATTAGAAAATAAAATGCACATTCATTTCACCTGTAATTTGCAAAGGAATCGAACCCTCTTCTAAAAATTCTAAACATATTCTTAGCTTAACTTTTTAGCTTTTTAGACATTACTAAACGTTTATGTCTAATTTGCAAAATACCATATTCGTGTTTCATACAATTTGATCACAAAATTCTCTCAAAAATTCTCGAAGGGCAGTTAAAAAACTTATTAGACCCTTACAAGCAGACTGAGTTCTATTTCTATAATGAAGTAAAGGAAAATATAAAGCAAGCGAGCGAGAATAAAAGGAAGAAACAAAAATAACAAGTATGTACGCGGGTCACTCGTGACTGACGAAAGCGCAATTTCAGCATACAGCAAAAAATTATATCAAAAACCATTGTAAAATAATATGAAACTCAAATAACAAATCCAAAAAAATTTACTTTGGAACTTGTTATAAAAATGCAAAAATTACACAATTTGCGCTTCCGGGATTCGAACCCGAGACCTTTACGTTTATAACCCAGCGCTCTATCAAATACGCTATCAAATCATTTTTTGGACTAATTCTGATGTGACAATTTCTTATTAAATTATTTAAGCAACAAATAGACAGTCAAAACGTGGACGATATCGTCACTTCCTTTTGGTGAAATGCGCTAAATATGAGCAATCAACCAAAAAATAAAGCGAATGAAAAACAAAATTGTTATGGAATACAAAAGAAGGAATTGAAGACGTATACAAGTAGAATGTAAGATAAACAACACAAAACCATCTGCACTTCAGCATGAGGAATATTTACGTAGAGATGGCTGTATAAAAAAAAAGGAATACATGAGCAATGAGAAGAAAATAAAAGGAATGAAGGAAAGAGAAAGAAGTTTATTTTTTATAAACTCAATTCTTTCGCCCGTACCTTTTGTGAATACAAAACGATGAAAAAATGTAAAAAATTGTAAATTGTAAGTGAGAGAGGAAATGTTCGACAGTTTCGTCAGAAATGAGGGAATAAATGAAGTTAAAAAACAAAAGAAAATTTTTCATATCACCAAAATGATTGATGTTCCAAAAAATCCTGAACATTCATTGCCATCCATTTATTTCGCCGCCATTCATTTCCCTTTTTTGTACAAGTTGTAAGCAAGGAGAAATAAATCGTTGATGAGGTTAGCTGATGGTGATGGAGAAAGAAAAAAAAGCTAAAAAGAAGGAAATAGATCGATTTGAAAAGGAACAAATAGCAAAGAACAAAAAAATAAACATCATTCACTGATTTGAGAAGAGGAAAATCCTTGAAAAAAAAAAATATTTTTTTGATTCTAATGTAATCATTTTCGAGAATTGAGTACGGGCAAGGGGTAGTGAATTTTTGGAGGAATTTTGTCAAGTTATCCTGAATATCACAAATTGGTTAATCGATACCAAATCCGACAACAGGCCGACATGACTCTGGCATGGTGCTACAAGACCGGCGTGACTCTATCATGGTGCTGCTGAGGCTGATGAGACTCTGGCATGCTTCCGACTTTATGCCGAATGCAGCACCAAAGCTTGAAGACGATTCAACTTATAAATACAATCGAGTAGACTCAATTTTACTTTACCATACAAAATTCGAGTCGACTTCGAACTCTCTCCAGCACCAAATCAGAGTCAAGCCAGTCCAGGGTCAGATTTGGCATTCAAATTTGTTCTAATCGAGGATGTTACGTTTAAAATGGAATTAAGACTCAAGAATTAAAGAATTGCCACATCTTCTGCCTTGATCGACAATTGAGGATCAATGCGACAACCTATTGCCTTTCCAGCACTGCATCTAATACAGTCAATGATACCAAGAACTAATTATCCATAATCTCTATTCTATACCTTTATTTATTAACAATTCAATTTCCCAATAAGAAAACCTCAAAGAAATTCCACAAAAAGCTCCTTATCTCCAGTAAAAAAAGCAAACAAAGAAGGCCATTCCTTGGATGGAAACTCCATGGAGAAGAAATTCCTTCCTATAAAGATTTCTATCATTTGATGGAAATTAAACGGAAATATTTCGTTTCTGTCTTGCAATTGAAATTAATTGGATTTCTGCCGAGTGTTCGACATTTGTGTTGAGGAGAAGAGGAATTGAACATTATGTTTGTTTTTTTTCGGGTGGGGGGTATAGCATCAATATAGGATGGAATGGTACAGATTGAGATTCTAAATAGAAATAAAACTTAATGAAGCTTCTCATTTTTATTCTCCTTAAGAACGGAATGTATTATAATGATAGCACAAATAACAACAACAAATAATGGATACACAAGGAGGAATTGGCAAATTTCAAACTAATTTTCTATTCTACTTCTGTTTTCTTCAATTCGAATTGAACTTAATGAAGATGAAGGAACTTTTCTTTGCCTTTTTTTTTCTTCTCTCTTGATTTTCTCATCGATCCAATCAAGCCCAAATATTTATTCAAATAACAACAAAATCGAACTTCTTTTCTTTTTTCTTCAATTTCCAATTTCCACTTTAATTTTTGAATCTTTTTACCGGAAAAATAACAAAATTATTTTTCATTTCCATTTCCTTCGATACACAAAAGGAGGGGTTGTTCTTTAGTGACGTCCATTGGAAGATTGAGGTCATGATAATATTATTAAAGTGTGCATTAAGGTTGAAAACTCATGACTACTCTAGTGGTGACAGAACAGAGTGTGATCTCGGGTATTGAGCCATATGTAGGTGATTCTGCCAGTAAAGCTTCTTTGACTGAATGGTTAGGCAACAGACCGGATATTTATGTCACTTCATTTATGTGAACATGGGTTCGATTCCTATCAGATCTCGACCTATCAATAATTACGTAGAATGTTGCTTGAAATGACAATGACTCCAAGAATACCCAGGATATTACATCAATATAGCACATGACTATGCCAGAGAATATGAGCAGAGTTTATTTCATAGAATCCAGGATAGACCTTGTTAAGTCTACATGTGGTTTCAATTAATTAATTCCGATAAGAAAGCTCTCCAGGAAATTCCTCCTTCCTCCCTCAATCTCAATCATGTTAACTCAACACCATCCATGAACAACCTTCCCCGAAAAAATAAGAAGCCAGAAGAAATAAAATATTTATTCCATAACAACAGCATCGACTGGACTGACTGACGCATATCGAAAACGATAATGATAGCATTAGTAACTAGCGATGATAAGTTCTTTTCATCTCTTAGAGCAATTTCAATGCCATCATCGTCTCTTATTTTTATTTTTCCTTTCTATTCTCTTTTATGTCACACAATTTGCCGTCTTTGCAATTCACTTTTTTGTTCATTGTGCGGAGGAATTCTTCAGGCTTTTGTAATTTTTGTCACGAAATAGCTTTTATGAAATAAACAAAAACAATGTGTGGAATTGAGTTTGGGAAGAGTTGAGGCTGTTAAAAGCGCAGTTATGAGTTGAGAGGAGGTTGAGTAGTGCTTAAAGATCAATAGCAAGAGATTCCTATCAAATATAAATAACTCTCAATAATCTTCAAAAGCTCAAATTTTCCGGAACCAAAACATCAAACGATCCATACTTTAAATATATTCACCAAAAATTTCTTTGACAATTTACGGTAATTCATAATTTAATTTATTCATTGAACCCATTAAATATGCATCTTTTAAAACTCATTCATTTGAATGAAATACGGGCAAATGTGGAACAGTAAATCCCGTACCTTCTTAGAAAACTAAGCCACAGAAATGTGAGGCATAAAAGAATGTTTATGAAATATTTTTGCTTATTTTGGTATTTAATTTTTTTTTATATATGTTCATTACCTTTCGCCTATTCATGTGAGTGAGCCCATTTCTTAAAGAGTCACAAATTACGTTTGTTATTAAACTTTATTACATATTTCTTTTCTTTTCTTCTTAATTCTCGTTTCAGCTTTTTTCGGTAAGCAGTTTCTTTTATTATTTTGATTATACATGTATAAAAGTTTCCGAAAAAATAACAATTTCTTGTGAATTTTGATTGCTCGAGACTCTTTCGGGCACGGCACAACTTCTGAAAGAACTAAAATTATTTGGGAAAAATTAAATTAATTGAGGTGAGATTGCTGTGATTTTTTTGAAATTGAAAGTCAGTTTTAATGACTTTTAAATATTAAAAAACCGTTAAATTTTTGATCAAAATCCATAAATTTTAATGACCATTAAATGATTAAATCTACAAAATCCATAAAACGAGTCCAGAATTGCTGGAGCACAACATTCAAAATCATAAAAACCGTTACTGCAAATTTTCAAAAATCGAAATCCGTTAAAAAATATTTTCAAACTACTTGAAAATTTCAAATTCAAAAAACCGTTAACCCCCAATTTATAACATTTCAATCTAATTTCCATCAAAAAGACTTTCGGTATGCAAAATTACACATGATATGATTACTATGCCATACTTCCTCTACTTTTCCTTAATAGAACTATGCTCGTGTAAGCCATTATTGACGTTAAATGCCTTTTTGTTTACGTGCGATGAAAATTTAACGACCATCAATTTCAGGCACATGGAAAAAAAAGGAAGATATTTCCCTGCAGACAGTGGATTAAATTTTCAAGGCGTCCATAATGTTTTAAACAAAAAATTTTCCTTTTACATATATATTTAGACACTTTGTTGTGTCCTCCTCCCTCGGCATGTATATGTTATGCTTTACACCAAGAGAAAGAAAAGTTAAAAGCTTCCATCGCACATTTAAAATGTTTTTGATGTTCCATCTACATGCGCCGAAGGCAGTGTTATGAAATTTATTGACCTAGGATTTAAGAAAGTTTCACTTTTTCTTTGTTGACTCTTGTTTCAAATGCCATCAGAGTTTTTAAGCTGTAAGAATAAGAGACAGAAAGTTTATCAACAGCACCAACATGAGTACCAGCACTGAAAAATTCTTGAGGGAACTAAACAAGAAGAATAACTGAAACTTAACAAGAAAGTCGAATAAATATTAATGAACAGTCATTAAAACTGGGCTTCCGATTTCTTTTCTCCTTGTTGACTTTTATTTGTGGATATTGATAGGAGAATATTGAGGTTATGGTCATTTTGATTGACTGGGATGGATAATTTATAAAATTGTAGGCAAAAAGTCAAAAAAACCGTTATAAATTTCAAAATTTCAAAATCGGTTAAAAATATCAAAATTTAAAATTTCAAAAACCGTTCAAATTTTTAAAATTAAAATTTCAAAATTCAAAAACCGTTAAAAATTCAAAATTTTCAAAAAACCGTTACCATCATAAAAAATGCGTTCCCATCACTTCCAATATCACAACATTAAATCATTTATTCTCCCATTCGTCTCGCTCCTATAAACTTCCTTTATTCTACTTAATTGAGTTTTTTTAAGGCGGACGCACGAGGAGCCTTCAAAAAAAAAGTTAAAAACTTGAAAATGACGAAATAAGTAAAGCAGAAAAATTTTAATGGTTATTGTGGCTGCCTTTTCCTTTTCCAATGTGGACTAATAAAACAAAGGAAAAATTTTTTATTCATCGTCTTTCTGATTTTCCTCAAAAAAGCAGCATGAAAAGCATAAGAAAAATTTTTAATGGTTGAAATAAGAAAATGGCCTTTTGCCTGATGGTAATAATGTGTTTCCATTACAATCAACATAAAATGCTATATAAGGGATTATGAATAACGACGATGTCGATCAAAAGCAGTACGGCAAGTAAGTTTTGGGAAAAAGTTTTTTTTTTCTTCTCTTTTATTATCGCAAACGCACAATTTTCTCGGTAAGTCTAAGTCTATGTCAGCCAGCATAAATATATCGGAAGGAACCGTTAGCGGAAGGAAGTGTTCGAGCAAGAAAAAAAAAAGAAACTTTTACTTATTACACACGCCTTAGTCATTCACCATATATGTACATATTCATACATTTCATATTTAGTGCTGCTTGCTATTAATTAAAGACATGAAAAACAATCATGTTGTCGACTTGTTGAAAGCAACAAAAAAATCATTCGTCCGTATCGAGAAACCAACAATAGCAGAAAAACTACTAAATGTATGGTTTTGCTTAATGATGAAAATTTACTCCATAATTTAAACCTCGATGTCTATCCACACAAACTTCCGACTTTACTGAAAACGATCGTATAATTTTAAAAAAAATGACGACAAGTTGGGAGTTGAATTATTAATGGGGATGTTAAATATTTTAAACATTTTTTTTGATTATCTGACTATGTGTTGTATATGAAGAAGATGTGGGAATATTCAGGTGGATGATTTCTAAGTAAATGAGGTATTGTGAGAAAATATAATGGTTGATAGAGTTTTGTTTTTCAAGAATTATGTAGGGTACATCATGGCAGATGACTTTACATGATGTGCTGATTGAGATTGGATATGATTTTGTTCTAAGAAGTCAGATTAAGATTAGTTTTAAAAGGCTTGAATGTTTGGATCACTTAATTTCGAAAAATTCGGATTGCTTTATTTCGAAAAGTTCGGATTATTGAATTTCGAAAAATTTCGGATTACTTATTTCGTAAACAATGTTCGGATTACTCAATTTCGAATAGTTCGGACTATTTGATTTCGAAAAAATTCGAATTACCTAATTTCGAAAAAATCGGATTACCGAATTTCTAAAACTCTTCATGTTGCTTAATTTTGAAAATTCAGATTACTTTGGTAACTAATTGCAAAAAAATAATCAATTTTCATAACTTTTTCTCCCAAGAACGAAACACAAGAATCGAAGCATTTTCTCCCCTCGCTGTCAATTTCAAGTTAAATAACATTTTCTGTATTATTATTATTTTTGATCATCATCATGCAATCAACATGCACTGTGAATTAAAAATAATGTTGAAGTTTTGTTCAAAACAAAAATAAAATTTAATTTTCTTATGGAACAAAAGTTTTATTGAATAACAAAAACAATCAACACAAGAAACCACAGAAATTTCATGAAAAATAATGTTGAGACGATTTAACAAAAAAAAAAACTCCAACAAACCGTGAAAATAAAATCAACTTTGACTTCCCTTCTTCTTTAATTTCTTTTAATTTTTTTCCTACTATTTTACTTCCACGCGTAAATGGGTCATGATAGTATTTTCCTAGTGTATCTGAGTATTGACGATCTTGGCTAAGTCTCATTTCCATAAAGCTTGCCTCAAATCCATCTAAATCTGTATCTTCTGGACTTAATCACTTTCTATTTGGAATCACTAAGAAATCACTCAAAAATGCTGTACAATATTCAGTAATTCAGCAAAATCGAATCCACCTTAGCGTGGAAGTTTGTAATTATTGATCAATCGTGTTCTTATTTTTCGAGGCTCCTTCACTCAAAACAGACTTTCCTTATGTATGTCCGTGAAGATGATTTACAGAAACAAACATTTTCCTCCTTTTTTTTTTGTTGCTGTCGGTAGATCCAATATTTTTTTGTTTCCCCTCATCTCGACAAGAAAACAAACTTTTATTTTCATGCTCATTCTACCCTGACCGTATATTCCCAATAATCTTGTTTTCTCTCACTTTAATCACTTTCCATTGTTGGTTTTAAAGCTGCTTTAATCTTTAATTTACTTTTTCTCTTTGTTTTTCTTTCCTCTCACACCACCGCAATTCATTTAATTCATTTTTTTTTTCATTTTATTTTACTGATCTGTGAACATCTACGGACACAAGCACACATATTATTATATGGAATCAATCAATGAAACAAAGAATTAAATCAAATGAAATTGAAATGAAATAAAATGAAAAGTCAATAAGTATGGGAATTGTTTTATTAGCGGAAATAATAAAGGTTTGAGGGTATGGATTGTCGGATGTTGGATTTTTTGGATGTTTAATATTTTTAAGGGTGAATTTAGGAATGAAAAATAAAAAAAAATACACAAGGTTCAGTAGAACGAAATCGTTTTGCCCGGGAATCGAACTCGAGCCGTCAGATTCAGATTATTTTAAATGACCGAACGCTTAAACTATTCGGTCAATTTGACTTTTATTTCAATTTTGGACAAAATTCTTTATTAAGTATTTATCAATAAATTCAATTTGATGCGCTCTATTTCATCCAATACCAATTCCTCTTACTTCCACCAACTAATTTCTTTCAAAACTCCAAATTAATCAAATTGATTTAAACTTTTTTTTTTCTCTTGTTTCCTCGTCTCTTTTTCGCTCTTTTTATTCGTTTTCCGTCATTTCAATTTGATTTAATTTAATTTGATGGATAAGTAATTAGATAAGGGTGAGAGTCTACGGGGCAGGTCAAAAGGTCATGATGCTTTTAAATCCTTTTAAAAAAAATTTCAATTCATTGTTGCGGAAACATTTATGAACAATATAGACATTGGATATGCACAATAGAAATCTCATTATAGCTCAACAGACAGCTATATCCGTTATTTTATCATTGAATGTGCGAAACATGGTCAAAAGGTTATTGTCAAGGTGTTGCATTGAACCTTTCTGTCAACTTTTTTTCAAAATTAAAATTTTTTATTTCAAGCACCTCAAGGGGATCAAACAACTTTAGACGAGTAAGAAGAAGTTAGAAAAAAGTGAAATTTAAGCTACTCCGCATTCTAATGCTGCAATAAAATATTCAGTGTGAGAATATTACGTCTGTTGCCATGTCTGTAAAATAGTAAAGGATGACAATAAAATTTGACGCCTGCCTTTATTTCCACGTGTTTATATATTTGGGTATAGTTCAGTGATGGACAACCTGTGTGTTCGGGACACAAGTGTTTGGGACATGCCGTGTGCAGTTTCAGTCGAGACTAAAATCCAAGGTCTCTCGAAGAGAAAAAGGTTGTCCACCACTGGCAATGTCGAGTAAAAGCAAATAAGGTAAAGAATTCCTTTAAGGCACTCAATTGCAGTCTTTTGACATTTTTTAAAAACGAAATCTGATTTCATTCTGTTGATAATGCTGTCTCGAATACAATATCATCAATATTAAATGGATGTTTGTGAATTCCAATGAGGTATATTGGCATTGCATTTCATGAATTTATTTCTCTTTATCTGATTTATGGAATCTCAATTTATTTCACATGCAATGTCTGTAATAATGTTATTGATAAGTTAATATTTAAGCAAAAAGCCACTCAATTCACAACATTTTCTATGTCTGAAGTGTCAAAGTCAATTACTTTGGCAATATTGAATCATAATTTTGTGTTCGGAAATTTGAAAGGAAGGATCATACAAAATTTATTGAATTCAATAAGCATCCTTGACTATGGATATAAGATGCATGACTATACAATCTGTCTATAAAATCTACAGAATAGACTCATTGTTTAAAGTCAATTCACATGAACTAACACTTAGTCATGTCATCAAATTAAAGTAATCAGACATGCCAATTTATGTCCAAAATTATTTCAATTGCTGCTTGTTGTTAGAGTCTAGTTTGGGTTATTGACATTTTATTGGGATGTCTGAAGTCAGTATTTTATTGCTTTGACTTTTGTTAGAGACGATAAGAAGGAGAAATGTCTTCTAATTTATATGATGATGAGAATTTTGGGACTATATAAAGTTATAAAATGTTTTTTATGATAAAATGAAGTCATTTGAGTAAATTTGTAGAACAAAATGTTTGGTGATGACTTTATTGATATCAAAGCTATGAAAGGTTACTTAGAATTGATGCTTCAGGGAAGTTAGGTATGGCTTAGAAGGCGGACAACTTAAGTGATTAAGTTTGTCACTTTTGTCATCTTTTTGTCACTTGTCATCTTAGTTGAATGCCCCTTGGTTCAACCAAAAACTGCAAATCTGAATTTACTGAGTTATGGATGCGCAGGCTTGCTGTATCTTATTATATAATCACCAATACTCAGAAATACATGTATCTATTGAATCTACACAATGATTAACCATTGATTCCAATTAAACATACCAAAACATACAAGAATCCAACATAATGCATAAAATTCAATCAAATAACAATAGACTCCAATCAGTCTGCATTAAAATTGTCACCAAACATAGTCAATTCTCACAAATTAAATCAAATAAATTTAACCTCCAGTTCAATGCCATTTCAATTGAAGAAAAAAGCGCAATTATAGTTCATCATCCAGCAAATCTTGAAAGAAGTAAAAAAAATAAAAGAATAACTTTAGCGATTTAAGATTTGATTCCATCTCCAATCTCTGTACAAAAGTTATACAACGTTCGCAGTATTTATTTATTTATATTTCTCGTCTTCTTCTGCTGCTGCTGCTGCTATTGAATCAAGTGAGTATTTACTCAATTGAGGTTTTGCAAAAAAAAAGAAGAAATGAAAATAATCTCAAGATAAAAAAAACAATAAAAGAAGATATTGATGACTTCATTCTGCAACTCAAAAAAGAAACTTCTATTCTTCAATTTTTTAATCCAAATCAATCAAGATTTCCTTCTCGCTCGATTCTTTAATATTTAATTTTCCGCTCATCTCTTGTTGTTTGTTGTTTTCTTTATTGCCATAAAAAAGAAGAAGTTTTATTCCACACATATATCTTCTCCTTTATGCTGTTTTTGTTTGAATTAGAAGTTGAATTGCATTTGTTACGCTCTTACTTGAAAAAGCATTCATGAAACCGCATTAAAAATATTTTCTTCATTTTACCTCATCATCAGCATCATCATCATATGTTTTCTTGCTACATACTCGCGCTGTATCAAATTTGTTTGTACAGAAACAAAAAATGTTGATGAGATGGTTGGAAATTTTGGGATGTAAAGTGTGATTGTGGCGCATTTTTAATGACTCAGATGCAGGAAATTTTACTGAATGCGATAAAGATGCAGAAATGTTACTGAATACACTAAAGATGCAGAGTGTTACTGAATACACTAGAGATGCAGACAATGTTACTGAATACACTAGAGATGCAAAAAAATGTTATTGAATACACTTAAGATGCAGAAAGTGTTACTGAATACACTAAAGATGCAGAAAATGTTACTGAATACACTTAAGATGCAAAAAATATTACTGAATACACTTAAGATGCAAAAGCACTTCCTAAATACATTTAAGATGCAAAAAGTATTACTGAATACACTAAAGATGCAAAAAGTGTTACTGAATACACCAAAGATGCTAAAATTTAATGAATAATTTATTGAACTGAAATTAATTTTACTATAAGAAACTTGCTGTTGTATCCAATTTCTATCAACTTATTTGCATAGTCACATAGTAATACCATAAGAATCTACAAAGTCAACAAAAATTCTTCATCATGTTCAGTCAGCATTATCTAGCAAAATTCCTTAATTAATTCTGTCAAAATGACACAACTAAAGCACTTTATACTTTGAGGATAAATGAGCTATGTACAAAAAAAATTTCGGGAAAAAGTAAATCCGAAGCGAAGTGATATGTGGATGTATGCAATATATATATTGAGACATACGTCTTTACTCACTCCTTCTAAAAAGTAAAGCAAAGAGTTCATCAACAGAATAAATAAAGAGGTTGATGATGATGATAATGTAAGCAAACAGGTTCAGGTATAAATTTTTTTGTTCTCTCCTCTTCCTTAGCATTATTAATGCTTCTTGTTCCTAACTATTTATTCTGTCGACAATAATATATGCTGATTTTCATGATTCCTTACTTTTCTTGTTGATTGAACAATTGACATGGCAATGTGAATTAAATTAAATTGACTTCATGTTTTATGGATGTATATTCTCAAATTTAGTTAAATTTTTACTTCTCTTTATGTCTCTATCATGTTGTCATTAGACTTATTTATATATTCCCTTTATATCTAATCTTAAGATCACTCATTCTAAAAATGGCATAGATACACACTTGTGAGTTCAACACTTGTGGATGGAAATTTTATTATAATTTTATCACAAAATATAAATTTTATGTGCATTTTGAATATAGGCAAGGATTGTTTAACGATATAAAATTTAAATATATTCAGGAGGCATCAATTTTAATAATTTGCACGTTTTATGTTTTTGATAGAGGTTCTAGACATGTGATTATGATATTGAAACTTATTTTGGGTTATTTTTTAAGTGCGTATTCTAGCAAGTCATTGGGTCAGAAAATTCGAGCATGAAAATAATTTTTAAATGTAGGAAATTTGCATAGCCATAAAAAATATGTGGATTATAGCTCAATTTTGAGACTTGTTTACTGAACGCGTTTTGAGGCAGAAATTGTTACTGAACAAACTTTTGATGCAGAAATTTTTTTACTGAACGCACTTTTTGAGGCAGAACTTTTTATTTACTAAACGCACTTTTGATGCAGAAATTATTTTTTACTGAACACACTTTTGAGGAGAAATTTTTTACTGAACGCACTTTTGAGGCAGAAATTTGTTTTACTGAACGAACTTTTGAGGCAAAAAATTGTTTTACTGAACGTACTTTTGAGGCAGAAATCAGTTCAACCATTTAGGAAACCCCAATAAATCGGTTTTTGAGCACCAAAAAAATTTTCATAACCCAAAAGGCCAACCGTCCAAAAATATAAAACACAGATCTCCACAAATGGACAAAAGTTGCCCTTTACACTTCCATCCTCAACATTAATTCTCTTCATCTCCATCTTCGATAGTTGAAGGAGAGAAAAAAATCTTTTCTTTCATATTTTTTTTCTATCTCACGATAAAAGCAGACCCTCATTGTTGATGTTGCTGCTTGCCCAATTGCCAAATACCAAAAAGGGACTGTCTTAATTTGCATATCATCTGAGATTTAAGATGTGGCAAATACCTGAAATTTGCTTACGAAATGTAAAAAAAAAAAGTTATTTTAAGGCCTATGAGGGAATGTATGAAAAAGCAAAACATTTTCTGTGTCTATGGACGTTGGAATTATTTATTAAAATCTCAGGGAATCGTAATATAATTGAAATTGGAACTGAAATATTAAAAATATGTAAAATGAAATTTCATCTTTACCCTCGTGCAGTAATAACAATTATAGCCAATACCCGAAAAGATGATTTAAATTTTGTGTACAGACATGGACCCGATTGTAATTTGTACCATAAGCCTTTAAAGTGTGCTCCAAATTTTGTTTCATAAATTACCGTCCCCATCGGCTATGCCGATCCCCTTTCAATTTACATTTTCTTCTTTTGTGGCAAGCTTGCTGGCTGTTACTTCACACAAGAATGTCGGGTAATACTTGCGAGGCGAGAAGTAATGGCTTTTGTTAATAGTTTTGTTGTTTTATGATTCCTTAATATTCCTTCATGTATTTTTAAATAGCTTACAGTCAGGTTATATGGTCTTGTTTATAATAGCGACGATGCCTTCATTTCTTGTTATTCTTTATTCTTATTGCAGATTTTTTGCCACAGCTTCTTCTTATTTTCTTATTAGAAGATTTTTTTCTCCTTCTTTTCGTTATTCTTCGAGGCTTTAAGATGCAAAAATAATTTTCTATGCGGAGGGGATTTATAAAAAAAGTTATGGAATTAAGTTGATGACATGAAAATTTTTTTCGAAAAAATTATCACAGCAACAGTAAAAGAATCTTATTACTTGACAACTTGATGGTGAAGACTCGCTTTTTATTGAGTGTCTGAAAATACAATAAAAATTTTAGCTTTAACGTTTGATTCATAATCTATAATTACGATCTCGTGCAGATGTGTGTAAACTTTTTTGCTTTTTTTGGAAGTTTTTTTCTTGTGTTTTTGGAGTTTGTTTTGATTTAAAATTTGTTTTGTGGCTTAAAATGAATTTTACAAATTCACCACGGTTAAGCTAACTTACCATAGTTCAGCAAATTATCTTCAATTTAGCTATTTTACCAAAAATCAGCAAATTGACCTCAGTTTAGCAAATTCACCTCAATTCAGCTAACTTGCCACAATTCAACATATTCACCTCGATTTATCAAATTGACCCGAATTCAATAAATTTACTTTAATTCAATAAATTCATCACAATTCAACATTCTCACCGCAATTCAGCATTCTCACCACAATTCAGCAAGTTCACCACAAGTCAGCAAAATCATTTCATCTCAGACTTGCCACAGACTCGTCGTTCATGAACTAGAACTGTTAATGAAAACACCAAACTTGGCAGAGTTCAGCGCTTTTAGTTCAACTCAATAAATTCATATCCATAAAGAAGATTCAGTTCAATGCATGAAATTCAACCTGCCAAAAATCACAGACGCTCATACACACCTGATTCAACATTCCAAAAATTTTATATCGTCAATGTTACAAAACCAAAAATAATTGAATTTTTACTTTCAAATGCAATTATTGGATTTAAAAAAGTAACAGATCAGCTACTCAAGCACTGATCATGGCGAAAAAACAAGATTAGATACCATAAAATAACTGCAAATAGGATTAACCAGTCAATATCATTATGTGAAATTGAAAAAAGTCTTCTAAAATTGATACTTTGTTGCCCAAACAAATATTCATGAATAAAATGCGTGAATGCAAAGTCAATTTCTTATTCATAGCAACGGTAAATTCTTTATAAGCCATTAAAATTGAATGCTAATGCTGATATGGAGTTGTTGAAAACTGTTATTGATATGTATGTGGGATTGCTGATGCTGTAACTGTCATGGATACAATGTAATATGTCTACTGTAGTTTTTATGCTGATAAATTAATTAAAATTTATGTAAATTTTATGAATTCAATCCAAATTCATGCCTGGGAAGTGAAGAACTGCTTGATTACTTGAAAAAGTATGTCCAATTCTCAGAATTTATAAATTAATTACCAATCAATAAACTCACAGGAACTCATACAGACAACATGATTTCCAAGAAGCTATTGTCAACAAAACAATTAATTTCTCGGAACTGCCAAATTTGAAACTTTTACAAGCTCAACCTGAATTTTTTATCCACATTAATTCAAATGTTTACGGCTGCTTGAGTGATTCAATATTTTTATGCGGACATTTTTTTACGACTGAGGAGATTTGTGACTCTAATGTAAAATGCGTAGCTTAAGGTAGGAGTACTGCCTCGGCAATGATTATTAATTTTCTTGTAACTTGAGAGTTAGTGACTGAAATCATTAATTAAAGAATAGAAATGGAGCAGTTTTGTCTTGAGATATAAATCGTGTGAATAAGGTGAAATCAAGGTTGAGGAAATAAAAGCTTGAAATTAATATTTTGAGACTTAATCAAGCCTTTTTTGGGTGAATTAATTTTTGTTAAAATTTTTAAGCTTGATTTTAACAAATTATGTAAGATTAGATTCAATAGGTGGAGGCAGTAAAGCTTTATCAGTTGACAAGGCTGTGAGGCTGCTTAGTATGTTCAAGGTTATACTTTGCATCGAAGAAGGCTAGTTTATACTCTAGATAAGGCAACATATTAGGTACTTTCGAAGTCACACTTTTAGAGTACCTCTAGAATAAGAATACTCATTGAATTTATGTGACTTATACCGATAAATCTGCGGTCGATTCTCTCCGAAGATGGTTTGATGAGGAACGAATGTTTTGATCCATCACGGATGCGGCACTGTACATATGGTTTGGCAAAGTGGTATGATAGTCCTGGATTAAGATGCATTTCATTGTATATACACTAGATGCTTCCTTACTACCCAACAACATAGAATCAACCATCGTTGAATACCCCAACATAGACCATACCCAAAAGTCTTCCAACCTCCCCGTCCTCAACTATGCAAAAACTGTAAATTTCTATTTTTACTGTTCCTTAATTAACATTAAAATAGAGTCCATAAACATTAAATTTAAAATTCACCGACACTCCTCAGAACATAACATGAAAATAACTACAGCAGTAAGAATCTCATTTAATTCTATTCATAAATTACTTTTTTAACAAAAACAAACTTTGTTTCTTTATGTCGCCAAATTAGTTTCTAGTCTAGGCACTATCAAATCAAAAAATCATTAAGCTATAAAATATAATTTTTTATGACATCTTCGATTTTACTAAACTACTTCAAGACATGCAAAAGTTTTGGAATAAGAAACAGCCGCAATCAAATCGACGTTAAATTTTGTTCCACCTGCCGTTGCCTTCTTATTTTGCGTTGGCTTGCAAAAATTTCATGGTTCCAATACGAATCATCAGCAACACCTTGCGAAAGAGTTGCAAGAAAATCCACTTAGCTGTGTACAGCAACAAAAAGTAAACATTCGTTGTGGATTTAACGCGCACCAAAAAAAAAATCCACAAGAATCTCGGAAAGCATCACAAAATTAAAACCCAATCTTCAATCTCCATCAATTTTAAGGCTAAAGAATTCAGGTTACACCTTTTACAGATTCATCCTAATCGATCTACATGTGAAATGAAGAGTAAGAAGAGATTGAGACAGCAAGAATGGATAATAACAAGAAAGAAAAAAATAAATTTCATGCATACATATGTGTATATGCCATGGTTATACATATATGCAATGTAACGAATATAGTTAGAAAGAAATAAGAAGAAATTAAAAAAGTTTTTTTCTTTTTGTTTTCTTATTGACTTAGACCATATGAAGCCTGAGCGGAGCGAGGAAGATGTGATGGTAAGAGAGTGTGAGAGGGAATCAAACAGGTAGACGAAGACTTGATAAACGATTTTTTTTTTTCTCTTTTGAGAAAGAATGGGTCTGTGTGTTGATGATGTCGAGTCTTTCGGTCCATATCTGTTTGATACTCTCAAAATCAAGTTAATAGGAGTGCGGGCGGAACTGATCTGTTCCGCATCCTTAATAAAAATGAACATATTGTTCCAAATATTCCAATTTGTAGCCTGAATAACACAAAATAGGTGAAAGAATTAAAAATGGAAGTGTCATGAATCATATGCTCAGTTGTGGCTAACCACAATGCTGATCCGTGGCACAAAATAGGTTGCCCACCACTAAAATTGATCCTTCCTACCTCCCAAAACATCATTTCTAAAAATCTCCCAAAGAAATTTCATAAACATCTTCCGTCTCTCCAGCCTTCAACATCCAGCCACTCCTCGTCATCGCTTCTGTTGTTAATGCCTTTTCATTCTGAAAGTGCAACAAGAAGAAAATGAATTTATAAAAATAAAAGAATTGAGAGAGTTTTTCGATATGTTCGAGATATTTATATTTTCATTCCTCCTTTTAAATCGCTGTACTAACTTACAAAACTAAAGAAAAAGTTTTATTCTTATCCCTGCGGATGGAATTTGTGAGGATGTTTATTGGACATTATTGACCGTTATTCTGATTTAATGGATTTTTTGATAAGAATGGAATGTTTTTGAGGTTAAGAAGAGGTAGGCTGGCTGAATGAATGCAGGAATTGTGTCAATTGGGACTGTATAGCAGAAGTTGGTGCTTGGGTATTTACTTGGGTGTTTTTCAGTCATATTTGAGTATTTGTTGAGTTTTCAGAGCAAATATTAAAGATGTGACTAACGAATACTATAGGCTCTATACCCGAGGTAATAAATACCAACTAAATAGCATAAATCAGGTAATCGATCCTAAATCCAAGCTAGAGTCACACAGGCTTGGTGTTGGATTTGAATTGAGTCTAACTCAATTTGAATACAATTTAAATCCGACATCAAGTCAGAGTCACGTCGACCTAATGCTGGATTTTTGATTATTTTACTGTCTTGTGCTTGCTTCGAGTCTCCTTTCTTCAAATTCCTCCAACCACATTAATCAATCCTGACAAAATCACCACAATATCATCAACAATCCAGAAAACGTATTCATAAGATGTTGGTAAAGTTTTGCATCTTTTGTGTTTTAAAGTAGAACTTCCAACTTTGCATGCTTTCGAAGAAGAAAAAAGTAAGAAATTCTGCTCTTCACTGTTTTTTTCATCAACTTGTTCTTGCTTTTCATTTTTTATTGTTCTTAAAATGCCAAAAAAACACAAGTCGCTCTTGCCATGACCACCTGCTCAAATATATTTTTTTCTCAATTTCTTTCTCTTATTCATTCGCTTTTTTTTATGTCTTATATTATCGCATCAAAATAATGTTGAAGAAGAAGTAAAGAATTGTATGAAGCGGAGTGGATGAAAACATAATTTCGTAGTTCTTTTTTTTAATTTTTGCAGACGGTTATAATGGCGAATGTTTGTCGTATATGTTTTATACATATACACACGACTACGACAACGGCAATGATGATGTGCAGAAGGCACCTCACTTAATTCTCATTTCATTTTTTTCTCTTCCTTATATGCTTTTTTTGTTGTTGTTGGCGAAAAGAAGCAAAAAACCTGAATTGTTTGCCATCTGAGACGTTGTACGAAATCTAAATTACATATTCTTGTCCCAATACTTAATTTATGCAAGAACGAACGTTTTTTCCGTTTACAATTTTTCTGCTCTTGATATGGAAAAAGAGACCCGAAATTCTTTTTTTTTGGTAGTTCTTTTATAGGCAGGAATGTTGGCAAAAAAAAGTAACTATTAAGTTTTTAAATTGGTTCGATGGAGTTTCTGATTAGATTTGGAATGGGCTGACAATTTTGGGGAAATTTGGTATGGATGTTAAGCATGGCTTTCAAGCTTTGCTGATCTGAGGCTTCATGGGTGGCTAAGTAGGGTTTGAAGTGTTGAGTCTTATATGTGTGATTCTGTCGATGTAAGATTATAGCATATATTGTTAAAAATCTAGGCAAGAGACTGGAAATTCAATGTTTTCTCTATGTCCTGTGTATGTTCGATTCCTACTAATTAGCTTGCTTTCTTACTTTATTAGCCATACAGATCAATTGTGAAACAAGCCTTAAACTAGTCTTTATCGCTGGTTACGCATGTCTATTCCCGATTCCAAGTTTAATACTCGCTCTATCGACAGCTTCCTTGAGTTCTTGCTTCCAACACAATATAATTGAACCTCATTAGCTCTTCAAACACAAATACTAATCAAAATTACTCAAAAAAAGTCAAAATCCCTTTAAATCACATCTTACATAACATTAAGGCATCCCGATCAGGTACCAAAGAAAAAAAAATCACAACAAATATTCCAGTCCCTCCTTCCTGCCCCCAAAAAAATATCAGTAAATTTATGATAAAAACGTGTTGAAAAGATTTTTTTTCACATATTTGATTCAAATTGGAATAAATTTACTGTCGAAAGGTATTAATTTAATTCCAGTCCACCTCTCTTTCACAATTCAAATTTTTTATATCATTTTTTTTTCTTATGTGCCTTTTCATGCATACCAATTTCAGGTCTCATATTTATTTATTTATACATTTTTTTCATGATGAAACATAAAAATATATTTCTCTGTTGAATTTGAAATTAAATTGAAATCAAGAAAAGAAATTCTTATAAGTTTTAATATAAACAGTCACCCGAAAATTACAGTTACATTTGATTATGTGCTGCGAGCGAATAAAAAACTATATATTGTAAAAAAAGAGAGAGGCTTGATTTAATAGAACAAGTTTTCTTGCGTTAATTTTGTTTTGTTCTCTTGATGATGTTGACTTGCCATTAAATCATAAAATATGTTGTGTGAACTTGAAAGTCACTGATCGCACTAAACGCAGTTTTTATAAAGCATTTTTAAATCAAAATTTTTGAACCGGATCTAAATGATTGATCCGGATCAAAATTATTGAACTAGTTCAAAATTATTGAACTGGTTCAAAAGGATTGAACTGGTTCAAAAGGATTGAACTGGTTCAAAATGATTGAACTGGTTCAAAATGATTGAACTGTTTCAAAACAATTGAACTGGATCAAAACTATTGAACCGGTTCAAACGTATTGATCCGGATCAAAATTATTGAACCGATTCTTACAAAGTCAAATCAGACAAATTTGCTTAGCCATCTTTAAAAACATAGAGACAAAGTGCATCCTCACCGCTCTCATTAAAGATGCGCAAATTAAGTAACCAGAAATGAGAAGAAATAAATTAATGATATTTTAAGAAGCGAAGCGAGATGTACTTTCCTTGTACGTTTGATGATAAAAATCTCATTCGTCACAGTCATCCACCAAAAGAGCATATTATAAAATTTTATTATGTCCATTGTCCCATTCTCCTAAAAGATTCAAAATAAAAAAAAGAATGCGTTAGTTGGCCTTTTGGTCTCTTTTTTCCATATAAGTATGTACACACATATTCTGTTTGCCCTGATAATCTGACATGTTTGGAGGCTACCAGTTTTTATGTTCCAAAAAACTCTTTTCCTTTATTCTTTTCTATATCTTCTCGCTCTTTTATAATGTGGCAGCTGATGAAAAAAAAAGGTTCATAATTATATGCGTGCGCCCTCCTTTTTTAATACTTCTTATTATTAATAATATGTATGGGTCCCTCAACAAGTTGTTGGCTGCTACAAATAAAAGCTCTTTACTCAAACATTAATAAACATTCTCAGTATGTTTTAAGTCTTAAGCCTATTTCGGCTATTATTCATCGCTTTTAAATGTAGTTCAAAATATTTTCACTCATTTTTTGGGTCTTTTGTGTCTCGTGTGACTCTTCCCGCTTTATAATTAACGATGGTATCAACATTTTTTGGGGGTTCTTGGAAGATGCGAGGTGCGAGATGCTAAGTTGACTCATTTATCATAGTTTTGAGATTTTTGGGCTGAATGCTTGAAGTTTTTTGTCATTTTGGTGTCATATTATTAATTGGGATTCGAACCCATGTTTTAGAATTTTGGAACAAGCTTACTTGACTAAGCTACGGAGGTATAAAAGACATGATCGGCAATTCTCAATACAATTTCTAAGTTGACAGCTTAAATGAATAGAATTCCAATCTAGAAACGATTATATCAGCTACATTCCCATAGAATCTAGTCCACTCAAGCATGATGATCCCATCCCGAATCATGAGAACCCCGAAAAAGGCACCCAAATGAATAAAATGTCATAAAATGATATTATAATAATAAATTTTCTCTATCTCTCATTCTCAAACATATTTAATAAATTGATATTCAATCAAAAACACTTTGCCGCTTCGATGAAATGAAATTGACATTCTCTATAGCATTTATTACATACCATTTGTGCATTGTGAAGACTCTTCACCTAACAAAAGGGAGTGTATAGATATATTATACATAAAAGTCATAACACATAGTTGTTTAATTCATTTCCATATGGTTGGAATATTTAAAATAATGATAGTTTTCTATTATGAGAGTGTTATAAGAGGAAACAAGTGCAATAGCTCCTGTGTTCCCCCCATACACAAAAAAATTTATATATTTTATATTCTTCACTGAGAAATAAATTTATTGCATTTTGTGTATGGTTGAATAGAACTCTTTCTGTTGCTTACATTACAACTAAATGTGTAAGTTAAATGTAGGAGAGTAAGAAGACAAGAGAGCATTAGACATTGTAATTTAAATTGCTTTCTTCTCGAAAATTGCCTTGTCTGCCAACATTATCTGCGATTTTGCTTCCTCTGCAATAAAATGGATTTTAAATAGATCATCAAGTGGTGGTTAACTTTATGGGTTTATAAATTCTTACAAGAATTTTAAGTGTTTTTTGCTGTTTTGCATGTTCTGGAATTTCGAAATTAAAAGATTGAGAAATTTGAAATTTTCGAAAAGTAAAATTTTCAAATTTCGAATTTCAAAAATGAATATTTTAAATTTTGAAAGTTAAATTTTTGAACTTTGAAATTGAAATTTCTTTGAAATGTTGAATCTTGATATTAGATTTCGAATTTCGAAAATGTTAAATTTTCGAACTTCGAAATAAAAATTGAATTTCGAAATTTTCGAACTTTAAATTCTCATCCCTAGAAAAGGAAGTAAAAAATTGTAAAATGTAACTTTTTCGATGTATCAGCTGAATAAATGAATAGTAAATGTGATGATCTAATTTTCTTGTTCCTAACTTTCTCATTTAAACGACAAAATCATTTGTTCCTAAGTAGTAAAGTGTTGAATAAAACTCAAAACAGCAAATATATTAAATATATAATAAGCAATAGTTAGAGGATTGTACAACGAAATTAGCCCGCAAATGCCTTAATTATTGAAACCTTAATCAAAGAGCAAAACGAGAGACGAGAAATTATGAGAACTTGTTGAATCAGTAATATAATTTATTACCAACATTAATTCCTTCTTACGCTTTTAGTTTCGTAATTATTGAATAATCAACCGTCTTGAAAATGAATAATTGATGTTTATATCAAGTTCGAATGAGTAAGAGGAACAGAAATAGAAAATTGCTTTAAAAATAATTTCGTGATATAAATCAATAAATTTAAATAGAATTGATATCTCGGGGCTATTTTATTACTTCCAAGGAATTCCTCTTCAGAAGCCACATTGATATCCATTCCATCATGTCCAATCAATTTCCTTCTTCTTATTCTTACCTCATCTTCATCATTTTGTTCTATCCATAGCTGGATATCATAGGTCAAATTATAGAAATTTTAAAAGCATTTTGTCTTGCGGTTAACCTGTTAAGGTAGCATGTTACTTCCCATTTTATTGCACATTCATGAACACATTTTGATATAACGAACAAATGTTCAGTTATAAATTAAAGTAAATTGACTTCTAATATAAGAATGTGCAGAATATTATTGGTGCCGCACCTGTCAAAACGATATGAAATTGCCCTTTGTTTTCTTGTATGTTGATTGACTAATAAGACCAATTGGTGGTCGTTCAGAGGGGATCAATAAATTTAATTCTTTTGTTATTTTTAAAGGTGTTTCTTTATAAGGGTTTTGGGATGTTGAGCATGAATGTCACTTTTAAAGTGAATTGAAAGTATTTTTCTGCCTTTTAAAATGTCTAAGCTGTATCAAGTTATGGCATGTTGAGGCATTTCTGTTTCTAATCATTATCTATCACTTGTCTCAACTGTAATGGAATAAGGCACAACATTGTAATGATTTTATCCACGAGTATGCTTCGTTAGTATAATTGAGTAAGCCTAGAGCATACTCATTGCCTTTCAATGCAGTATCAACATACTAGTAAAGCACATTGAGCCAATATAATCAATAATCTGAAATATTGCTGGTTTAAGGCCAATTCAGCTTAGACTGACTATTCGCTAGTGTTGTTATGCATTCAATATGATGCTCTATAGCATTTGGTAAAGCTACTAAACTACGGCAAAGTAAATCCATAATGAGCATACTCACATAAATGAGCTTGTGAGCATACTCAATTAAGTATAATTAGGATGCTCAATGTTATCAGTGTACCATTTATGCTCATTGTAGCCAGAATACTAGAATAATAGATCCTAACATATACTAAATGATTCCAAACATATTGAGCCAATATAATCAATAATCTGAAATATTGCTGGTTTAAGGCCTAAATTCCCTTCAGAGACAATCCAAAATTCAATACCAATCCGCAAATGCGTCCAGAGCACTCAACTCCAATCCCAAACCTTACTTAATCCCCAAAAAAATGTTAAAACTATCCTACCTTTAAAACAACAACAACCATTGATTCAACAATGAGAATCTTTCCTCTGTTGTATCGTTAGAACAAATTAATCATGATAATGGATTGGATCTAGTGAGATAGTATGTAGTTATGACTATGATGAGCATCCATTGTTTAAATTAATTATTCTGTAACGAATTTTCATTCTCACTCTTTATTTATTACCTTTTTTTATGAATGTAGATGCTGATATGCTTCTTCATAATTTTCACTTTTTTCGACTGTTGCGCACATTCGGATTGTTCTACACTCGCTTAGTTCCAATTCTTAATTACTTCATAATATGGCTTGAAACTTTTTTTTATTTTAGTAGTTCTCGCGGCTGCTATGTGTGAAATGGAAGAAATGTTCAAGTTCTTTTTTCACTTTACGGTTAATTAAGACGGCAAGTTTTAAGTTTCCCAAAAGATTTTTTGTTCATTATCATTATCATCATAATCAGAAGTGCGAAGGTATGAAGTTCTTTCTCGTACTTTTTTTGGTTCGAAAGAATGATTGTTGGTGGTTCATAAAGTACACACTTTAAATCCATTAAGCAGGGAACATCTTCATCTCTGATAACAAGACCTCACTTATAGCACATAAAAGTTGTTCACTTATAAGAGCAATGAGCTACTTATGTACCTTTCTCTCTCTCTCTCTTTTTTAGTTGATTATCTTAATTTTTCTCTTCATTGAGCTAGGCACAATTATTTTCACGTTATGCATGAATGGAAGGAATTAAATGAAAAAAATAATTTTATTCAATTTTTCCATTAATTTGAGCACTTTTTGCAGCTAGCTAGAGCAATTTAAAGAAATCTCTCAAATGTCTTTCAATTTTCACTACAAAAATCGATTATTGTAATTGCTTTTTAAGCATAGAGATAGAGTAATCACTTCCATTATTTCAAGACTTAGCACTATACCAGCAACATCATTATTCAGCCATAAGCACAATAGAAGCTGCATTTTCAGCTCCACTTTTATGCTTATCGCTGTGCGATACAATTAATATCACATTATGGATAAATGGTGAAATTTATTCATTTTTGGACGGAGTTTAATGAATTGTCGCTGGCTTTTGAGTGCTTGACTGCTTGTTGGATACTATGTTGTGAAAACAATTGGATTATGGAGCATTCAACTTGAAAATTGAGCTGAATATTGATTTTCCCTCAATTATAATGGATTATGGTGATTGCAAGACTTAGCAAGACACTGCTTAGGCACTAGATTCCAAAAAGTATACACAGAACCTTACATAACCTCAAAATATTGGCGCCTTATCACCTCAATCCAAATAGTCAACCATAAAACTTTCAATTTCAAACTTAAAAACTACAATTTTGCAGCTAAATTGTTCCTCAATAATTCGAACAAAAAGAAATAGGAAGGAGTCTATAAAAGCACCAGAGGGTCGAACAATTGAATGTGAAATTATTTCTTTCTTTTTCTTTTCCAACTGCAATTCATTTACCTTATCTCATTTTTATCTGCTTGTGCTTCAAACAATCTTTACCATTTTTGTTTCTATATATATTTTATACTACTTCTTTTGCTCCATTTCTTTACCTTTAAACAACTTCCAATTGCATTTATGTACTTTCGAGACATGCGAAACCGTCAGTCATTGCATTCGAAATCTACAATTGCAATAAAGTCGAACGTGCCTCAATATGACTCAGCCAAAAAAAATTGTATATAATACATAAGAAATGCTCAATTTCAATGCATTTTAAGGAAAGGAGTCAGAGTTGCTGTCGTGGATGGCTAGGTGTGTATGGCTAGGTGTGTATGGCTAGGTGTGCATTGCTAGGTGTGTATGGCTAGATTTCAATGAATGTGATTTTGGCATAGATGAGTTGAGATTAGGCAAATTTTTGATCTTAACTTGGATACTCCGATGGCGTCTATTACTTGAGACTATGAGGTTCAGAGACTAAGAGTATGCTAAGCAACTTACTCCTGAACACACAAGTGTCTAGATCTTGTCTATGCCTAGAAACCTAGACGTTCCGAAGTTCTGACACGGGATCAAGATCGATATACATCGGGACTATTTCAGAAGGTATTCCCAGGACTCTTTCGATTACAATACTGCCTTGATCTTTAGTCTATTTCTGAGTGCTAATCCTTCGAAACCATGTCTAATACTAGTATCTAGTTTAGTGCAAAAGATACATTTTATTTAGCCTGAACATCAGAAAGCTCTAGACATCTATCCACAATCTACGTCTATCAAAGACATCCAATCTCCCAACCCTGATCAGAAAAAAATATGTTTTGATTGTCAGAAAGCAAACGAGAGTAAAAAAAAGTATAAAGTTGCAGCTTATCCATGTTGTTCTACAATAACTAATAAAATGAACAAAGAAAGAGCAAGAATTGAATTGAAAGTCCAATTACAAGCAAGTCATAATAGTTAGTTACACAAAAAAAAACTCAATTCCTTGCTATTTTTTTTTTTATTCTTATTGCTTCCACAACAGAAAGTTAATCGACATTATGGCTGGAAATTTTTATTACAATTCCATTATTTGAAGGCCTCGAATTTTCATTGTTTGAAAAAATTATATTAAAGCTGAAACTTGCACGTGCTTTATGCTAATATATGGATCAAGGAGAAGTCTACCATACTGTTCAATCAATTTCATAATAATGGGCACGTTAAGCAGTTCAGTACGACGCCCTTAGTCTTATCTACTATATTGCTTTTTTTACGATTGATCAAAATCTTTTACTACATTTTTGCTTCGTACTCAATTCATTTTATTTGCTTGATACATCTTGATATGAATTAGATAGATTGAGCATTGAAATGGACTTCTTTTATTCTTTATTTCTTGCCTCTACACAGATCCTGAGGAAGCTAAAAAGAAGCTCATGAAATTCAATTCTTTCTTCTGCTTATTCATTTCATATTGAAATGTGTTTGAATATTGATTCTAGTCTGTGCATTTTTTTTTATGCTTGCCGTTTTTGTGCATTAGGAAAAAAAGAGAAATAAGAATAGATTTAAACGAATGCCTGTATGCTACGAGTTTTGAATTTTAATGAGTGCTAGTTTCTTATTACGATTCAATTCAATTGAATTCAAGACTTTTTTCTTAGGTATGTGAGTTGAGACATGATTGATAGTGAATGCAAATTGATATGTAACTTATGTAGGTATCCAAGATAAATCTAATTAAATTTTAACTCGAAATTTTGAGAAACCTTAATAAATTTGAATTTATGGAAACCGTTAAAAAAATTTGAATTTTTAAAATTCTTTACATTCAAAATTTTGAAAACCGGTTTCAGATTCAAATTTTTTAAAACCGGTAAAAATTTGATTTTTTGAAATTTGTTAATAGTTGAAAAATTTTGAAAATCATTGACATTTTCAAAATTTTGAAAACCGTTAGCAAATTTGAATTTTTAAAATCCACTAAAAATTTGAATTTTTCAAAACCATTAAAAATTTGAATTTTTAAAGCCCGTTACAAATGTAAGCTTTCTAAAATTTACATAATTTTAATCTGTTGACGCTAAGTTGACGCTTATCATTAACGATAAATACAGACAAATGTCTTACTGATTGTCGCTTTGAGACTGCTATGACAAAACTAATTCTCTTGAGCATCTTAAGTTAGTCTTAACATTATCGATCACTATTGTTACCTCAAAAAACAACTTCTTTGCCCAGTAAAAAAACCCATAAATTATCTCACATTACAAAAAAAGAGAAGCTTTAAAGCTCATTTTAAACACTTATGAATCTTTTATTATCTGTTACCTTTTATTACATCTAGCAAACTAATCTCATAAATATTACAATACTATATTGTATTCTCCTCATTTACCTCATCTATCTACAAAAACAAGCAGTAAGCAAAATAGAAAAGAATATAAAAAAAAATTGTTTCCTTCCAGTTATTATTACCAGCACATTATGATCATTTTATACAGTATAAAAAAATCTCTCTTGTTACTAAGATAAATAATGGTTAAATCATAATAATCATATCTCTTTGTCTCAATGAGAATTTATACTAAGGTATAAAAAAAAGTATAAAAAATTGTATTTTCCTTTTTTAATATCGCCCATTGTGTCATGATGATTATTCAACTCCATTAATTTCTGTCCCCTCAAAGTATAGGATGAAAAAAGGAGATAGAAAATGGTAAAAAATGAATTTTCAGCTTTTCATTTCCTTCATCCGATTAGGAGCTGGATGAGGTGGAAGAAGAATAAATTCACCCATTTCTTCATCTTCCTTCTTTCTTGTCCTTGCTCCATTCTTCTGAGACTAGGAACAGGTACTTGAAAGCAGGGGAAATAACATGATAATCAATTGAATGTTTAGGGGGGAACTGGTTGAAATAAAAAGGGTTTTAAGTGATGCAAGGAAGTGGAAGAAATTCTAATTAAGGAGATACAATCACCCCAAAAGTCACAATGCTCCTGCATTTATTGGAAGTTGGAGATTTTCATGTTATACGTGTCTAACAACCGAATTTACTTGTTTTAGGAGTTGAGGGATTATTTTGTTAAGTATATGGAGATTAATGATTCAGAATGCTTGACCGAGAGGATTAATCTCAGTTTTTAACTGAGAGGATCTAACCCAATATGATCTAATCTAGTTCTCAGAGAAACTAATTTAGCTCGACCCTAGAGGAGCTAATAGATCTAACCCAGTCTTAATCTGAGATAAACTTACTTCAGCTCACCCAAGAGGATCTAATTTGGCTCGACCCGAGAGGATCTAACTTGTCTCAATCTGAGCTGAACTAATTCAGCTCGACCCGAGTTGAACTTAACTTGCTCGACCCGAGAGAATCTAACTTGGTCAGAACTGAGAGGATCTAATTTGACCTAGTCTGAGAGGACTTGGCTCGACCATAAATAATCGAAAACTACTCTTCCCGAGAGGATCTAATTCAGCTCGACCCGAGAGTATTGAAAATTTCCCATTTAATCTCCATTTCTATAAGCATAGACTCCCATTTCCTTAACTGATAGAATTAGATATAAACAGAAAATAAAGAAAAGCGAAAAGGTCTCTCCTTTTTTCCGAAGACAAGTTGAAGTTTTTCAAGGTAAAATGGAAAACGAAGGAAAGTGCTTATAGCTAGCATCTTACACCAAAAAAAGGGTCATCTGTGAATTTAATAATAATAATCTATATTAGAGAGAATCTGAGATACATCTTCAAAAATTCCACCCTCCATTTTCGCCTGATGCTACGCTCTATGTTCATTTAGCTTTCATCCAGCTTCCCATTTATTCAGTTTCTAGTTTTTAACACGCGCGAGTAGATAAGCTGTACGCCATCCTTTTCAATGTATCTTTTGCTAACAGAATTGCGGATAATCTTTTAAATGGATACTTTTTTATGTTACTGACGACTCGTTGTCTTCTTCCTTTTCTGACTGCTCTTTGATAGAATAAAGGAAGACCATAACATTGAACTTTTCACCTTTTCTATGGATTGCTGATTTTAATTTTCATAGATTAGTGGACTAAGTCAGTGTCTTAACATGTTTGTGATATGGCACACCTTGGTGGTAAGTCACGGCAGGAACTGCACATGGAATTCGATATATGGCTGACACTGGTGTGCTACGCCATATACTTTAGACAACACTGGTCTAACAAGACAGAATTGTAGATTTTCTGGACATTGAACTGGCAATAGAGATTTCATAGATAAACACCCCTACCCAAATATTCAAGTATGTCCACTGAATGACTTTATAAAATCTGAATAAATTTAATATAAAAAACCTTTTCTAATTTTTGCTCCATTGGATATAATAACCTCTTATCCTTTTTTGCAGATTAATTTGTTTATTTTCTACTCAAAAAAAAAAAAAATAATTTCCCCTTATCTGCACGATTTAATTAAAACTCATTAAGGATGCATACAGGTTGGGGTGAATACATTTAATGGATTTAAATCTCAATGAAAATATTTTTATTTTTCAATTACAATTTTTTCTTCCCCAAAACATTTTTATTTCTGCTCGAATAAGTTTCATTGTCTTAATTAAAATAATAAACTACATGAGTAGGGTAGCATGCTCCCTTCATTCCTAATTAAATATATCTGATGTGTAAGTTTATTTAATTTTTTTTATTATTTCGTGCATGTAAGCCTACACTTTGCTTTTGTAAAATATTTATTTATTTATATGAAGACATTTAAAAGGGCTTTTTATCTTTACCATCTTTTATTCGGGGGTGAATTTGTGGCGGAAGTAAGTTGCTCTGGCGTTTTTGCTGTGATTTTAAGTCTGATTTTTTTAAAATGAATGATTTTTTGAATTCAAATTTTTGAAAATTCGTTAAATTTTGAATCAAATTGCTTGTCGAAATTTGAATTTTGAAAATCCGTTGAATTTTGAATCACATAAAAGTCGTTAAATTTTGAATTTTGAACCTCAAAAAGTCGTTAAACTTTGGATCTTAAAAAGTCGTTTAATTTAAATCCTCAAAAGCCGTTTAAATTTGAATTTTTAAAAATCGTTAAATTTTGAATCAAAAAATTCATCAAAATTTGAATTTCCAAAATCCGTTAAATTTTCTTACATCCCAAAAAATGCGCTTAATCCAAGTTTCCCACAAACTTTTCACAACAATCTTCAGATTCCTAGCCAACTTTCCCTTTTCATTCCATACCTTTTAAATTATTCTTATCGTTACAATAAAAATATGTTGGATAGAAAGCTTTCATGGTAGTTTAAATATAGCCAAATCCGGATATTCAAGTTTCTTCTTTGTTCTGTGCCTATCTTTTGTGCAGAAAAAATAAATAAAATAAAATCCCCATAAGCTACTGCTACTTATTTTAACATATATTTCTATCCTCACTCCAATCCATATCTATGAAATTTTTTTCTCAATGTTCCTTAACATGTAGGTATTATTTTATGTACATAAAATAGATTGGTAAGAATGAAAAAAGCTTTCATGTAGGTCTACAGTCTACAAATTGAAAGAGCAATTAAGTTCATCTGTTTCACATAATTGGCATCAATTTATTATGCACGCACGTACATGACCAACAAAATACCTTTTCTTGGCTATCTCACTTGCTCTATCTTCACCTAAAACTATATAAATGTCCAATATATTATCATGTTGAAAATCATACTCAACATAATTTGGATCTTTAGTGTATCAAATTCAATTCACTTTATTCCTACATTTATGTGTTGTTATTGAATGTTTTTCTTATTTTAAGGTTAATTGCTGATAAGATCGGATTACGAGATTGCTTGATATCAAGAGTTAATGTAAATAATCTTACTTGGAATAGATTTTTGTAATATTCTGAACATTTTCATGAGCTTTTATTGCTTTTCATAGGAAATTGTCCAAAAATTCAATTAATTCAGCTGTATTCAGCATTAAGTTGCGTAATTCAGATATTTTTTGCTCAATTTAGAAATGTTCAACTCAAAATTACTTAATTCAGCAGTAATCAGTTCAATTTTTCTCAATTCAGAAGTATTCAGCACTAAATCATCGAACTCAGAAGGATTCACCACAATATTCCTCAATTCAGCACTATTCAGCTTGAAAATACTCAATTCAGCACTTTTCAGACACATTTCTATTAAATTCAGCAGCACTCTACACAATTTCCATTCACTTCAGCTGAATTCAAATGCAAATAAATCAAAGTCATCTATACCCAACTCTAAATTCCTCAATAAACTTGATTGCAGCACAAATTTTAATCCAATTTCAAAACTTTACAAAAATAATCAGGTAAAAGCCTACTGAAATAAGTTACTGAGTAAAATAAATAAATAAATCGACACAAGCCAAATTGAAGGACATAAATCAAGCACTACCTACACTCAACAACTTCCATTTAAGGCATTGTCCATTGTGAACTACATATCAATTACTTAATTAACCTCCTAATCCGACAAAGTGTTTACATAACCTAAAAAAACCTCTTTTTTATTTCCTCCGAAAAATTCAGCCTAAAACACAAGACATCAGCACTAACATGATTTTTAGTATAAATGTATCTCCATCCGCATCTATATGTTGATACATGAAAGCCATTTGCCTTGTTAGTTAGCATGTTGTTTACTGTTTTCATCGCATCTACATGCTCTACATGCTTTTCATGTAGGTGGAATGATAAGAAAGAAAATGGAATGAATCTCGGACTATTTTGTGTATGTGTGGGATGCTTCCGAAAAATCAACACATAACATGTAAAACAATAATAAAGTTGACAATTTCCGAACTTGAGTGCATAGAAGTGATATTATTACAGAATCTGAGTTATGTAGACTGTTACTATCTAACGACTGCAGATGACAGCCTAAGAAGATGATAGTATTGGGTATGGGGAAGAAGGCAATGATAAGATTAAGTGATCAAGTTTAACAGCATCTAATGAATGTTTTCATACAATATCCGTACTTGATGCCTTCCATCCCTTGCTTCATATTTTCCTCATAATCGTACAAAGACACAAAAAATCTTAATATATGTGCTTATGTGCATTGCAATAAATTAAAATTAAAAAGAAAATTGTTAGGGATGTTGTAAACATAAGCATTAAGCGCATTAAGCTACGAGAGTAAAAACGGATGAAGATGATGATAATGAATGAAGAATCTAGTAAAGGGAAATAGGATAAAATAGCAAGAAACATTGTAGACGAGTGTTTAATTAACGATAAGAGATGATACTTTGAGACATAAAACATAATTTTAAGAATCACTGTCAGACAAGTGGGGAAGATATGGAAAAGGAAGAGAGCAATGAATGAGGATCTGGGTGAATTTTATACTAAGGAAAACTTTTGTTGCTGTTATGACATTCTATGTAACATAAGAAGATGTATGCTTGTGATGGGACTATGACATTCTGGTAAAGTTTTATAGTTTCATAGTATTTTCGGATATTAATAGATTGCAGCTTATTGGTAGTGACGGGATTTTGTGGTTTAATGAAATTATTAAAGATTATTTCCTGGTTTTTGGAAGCTTACTTGGAAGTTTAATAGCTTGAGAAATTGTTGCGTCTCAATTAACGGAATATTTAATACTTGAAATTGACAAAAAATGTAACGATTTTTAAAAATTTGAATTTCTTATACTGAAAGTCAAAAATTAAAATTTTGACAAAATTTTTTCATAACGGCTGTCAAAAATTCAAATTTTAACCAAATGTCTCTGTAAAAGCTGTCAAAAATTCAAATATTTCTGTAACGTTTGTCAAAAATTCAAAACTTTAACCAATTTTTGACATAACAGTTGTCAAAAATTCAAATTTTAACTGAATTTGTCAAAATCTAAGTTCAAAAGTTTGTCAATTTTTACAAAAATTTAAACTTTTTTGACACAATTTTTAAAATTTGAATCTCAAAAATCCGTTAAAAATTTAGAAAATTAAATTTTATTCAAAATTGCTTTAATTATCGTTCTTTTATCAAAAAATAAACTCTTCTTAACATTTATCTCAGTCATTGAACCAAATCAGTGTCATTCAAATTCAAATTTGCAAAGAAGTCTTTCAAAAAGTCCCACAAAATCTTCCAACGTCTAGATAACGACCACACGTCAGTCAAATCAAAAGGCAAAAAGTATAAAGTCTTCAAAATCTTCTATCCATACCCTTAAAAAACAAAATCCATATCCAACTATATCTTCTTATTAATCAAACAAAAACAAATCACATAAACTAGACATTCATAGCTTATCTCAGAAATTTAATTAATTAAAATAGTTTATTAATATCAGCATTGAATTTCAAAACTTTCTTGCTTGTTCTTCTTCCACATTCCGTCTCTCATTCTGCCTCCCTTTTTCACATTTTTCAAATTAAATAATCTTTTATAAAATTTATGGTGCTTTAGATTAATGTCATTTTGGAGATGGAGATGGATTCATCCCTCATCAAGCGAAACTTTTTTTCAACGTAAAGATAAATTTTGTGTCTCTTAAAATTAATCAATAATTGATCCATGATCTCTCCCATTTAATATTATTAAATAAATTGTTATGGATTAAAGTGAGAAATGTGAGATGATATACATCAATTATTGCATGCATTCATACACATTGTGAGAACCGAAAGTAGATTTGTTGTGTATATTTTTAATCCTCATCTCCCTAAAATTTTTCTATATTTTTATAAACCAATTATTCACATGAATAGGAACAAAAAATTCAATTTAGAATATAAAAATAAAACTTCATCCAGTCCACAAATGCCACAAAACGAGAGACGTAGATGAACAAAAAAAAAAATTCAAATTTCTCATCACAGGAATGGAACTAAAGTACAGAAAACTTTCTACCCATGACTCATGGTCGAGTGTGTGTGTGTGTTTGAGGGAAAGCCATAAATGACATTATTAACTTTATAAAACTGTCCATTTAATTCAATTTTACCCATCATCAAACTCAAATTTCTAAAGGAATTAGCATTATTTTGTTACTATTACTGTTCTTAATGTGTTTTATTGTTATGGAATTTCTGACTAGTTATTCACTTTTTGGGTACTGATGGGATAACTAGTTAATGATAATGGACTTTTTTTTTGGGTTCTATTTTATATTGGAATTTATTGTAAATTTACAGTTAATGAGATTAAATTTAACTTTAATATTGAATTTTGAAATTGAAATTTGAATTTATATGAATTAATTTGAATGTTCGATCAAATTTTGAAATTTAAAATTTTAACGGTCAAATCATTTTTGAAAATTCGAATTTAAGCGTTCAAAAAATTACAAATTCCGACATTTTCAAATTACAAATGGTCAAAAAATTTCTTTAATTCCAAAATTTAAATGTTAAAGTTCAAAAAATTTAATTTTCAAAAATTCAAAATTTCAAAATTTCAAAAATTAAAAATTCAAAATTTAAAATTTCAAAAATTCAAAATTTTAAAATTCGAATGGTAAATTCAATCGAAGCAACCATTGAAAATTTCATTGTTATTTCTTTCAAAAATTCAAATTTCAACCGTCAAAAAACTCAAAATTTGCAAATTCAAATTCAAATCTTCAATTCTATCAAAGCAACCTTTGAAAATTTCATAAATATTCCCATTTTCCTTCAAAATGTCACTGAAAAATTTCAATATATTGAATAATTAATCGAACAATCTCCAACTACCATCCAAAACTTCAAACAATTTTCACATCCAATCCCACAAAATCTGTCAAACAAATCTCAATTCCGCTTAAAACTTAATTGAAAATTTGACCACAGTGCCAACAAATTTTGCACAAAAACTCTCCATTCATCTTCATATAAGCTCCAAAAAAGAAATGTGTTGATATCAAAATCCTTTTTAAACTCTATCTCCATCAACATTTTGGACAGCAGCACTTTTTATAGCGTTAGCCTTTGCTATCATCATCATGTGGAAGATTCAATTAACATTAATTTTTGATGACGATGATGTGGGGAGGAGAAGAAAAAAAAGGCAAAAAAAGGTTCGACGTCTATTACTATTTTCAAGTCAAATTCTATCCACATACACACTCGACCCTCAATTATGATATAAAAAAAAAATTAATTCACTTTATGAATAGTCGGTAACAAATTGATCCCTTAGTTACTTGATAATAGCGTTAAGGACAAAATTGCTATCATTACGTCTTTGTTTGATTTTTTTTTTCCTTACTTACTTACTTCTCCTATTTCTATTTTAATAATTGTTTTGCTTCTATCGTTTCCAACCCTAAAGGAAATATTTTCATATATTTATAGGATATTAATGGAATAAAAAAATTTCTACTGCATTTATTGGCCTTTTGCAACCCCTCCATGTGCTGCAGCTATTAGATAGAGAATGCATTTTATTACTGCATCCCTATTTACACCTTTAAATTATAGCTTTCAACAGCGAACTTGACTTCGCCTTTTGTTTGTTCCTTATTTTTTTATGAACATAAAAATGAGAGAGAATATTTTTTTAGCCTTAAGGATCTTTTTAGGGTTTTTATGGCGCATATTGCATCATTAGTAGTAATGGGTTAATGAGTTTTGCTAATTGAGTACAGGCAAATGTAGTTTATACAGCATAACGGTCTTGATTTAAATTTACTTGTTGAATTAAGTTGAACAAAGCTGAATTAGGCTGAATTAGCTGAATTGAACTGAATAAGCTGAATTGGAATTTTGTTAAATAAACATAATTGAGCTGAACTAAGCTGAGTTGAGCTAAACAAGCTGAACTAGGCTGAATTGAACTGAATTTCCTGAATTGAGCTAAATATGGTTAATAAGTTAAATTGAACTAAATCAGCTGAATAAGCTTTAAATTATACTGAATAAGAATTGAATAAGCTGAATAAGCTGAATGTGCTGAATTTTGCTGAATGTTCTGAATAAGCCAAATCACCCAAATGAGATACTGAATTTGTAAGAATTCAGCAAAGCTAAGCTGAAATAAACTGAATAAGCTGAATTGAGCTGAATAAGCTTAGCTGTCGAAAGTTTAGCTAAGTATGAAGGAAATATAAAGACATACCGTCAATCCTTTAATTCTGACCCAACTATCAAGGAAATCTAAGCATTTTAAAAAAGGTGAGCATCAACTCGTCTACATAAAAGGCCTTTTTTTTCTCTTCCTTATATCCGTATATATGAATGATAATTTTTTTATGCACCGACTTGTGAAAAATAAGAAAGAATAGAAATTATAATCCTGCAGAACACGGAGCAAAGTAAAGTAAAGGAGTGACTAACATAATGTATGTGCATATCAAAGAAGAATGAACAGTTGTTGAGGCACAGATTGCAGATGCAATTTAAAATTCTCCACCAGTTCTCATCCTCGTCTTCTTCTTGTTTCAAGTTTCGAGAAGCACAGAAAAAAAAAGATTTTTTTAGCTTGGTTCTTTTTTTTGCCTTATTTCCACCGACAGTAGTAAGTAAGTAAGACAATGCATATATATGTACATTACGATTCATGTTGTACATTACGATACACCAGCTTTTGCTGATTAAAGATCCCTTTCAGCTTAACCACAAAATTTATGCCTCAAAGGATTTATTTATGCCTTTGCCTGCTATTCCTTCAGAACATTCAAGCAGAGCATAAGAGGAGAAATTCTTTTTTTTTTATTCCTGTTCATGTCGGTACACAGATCCATTTGAAAAAGGTAAAATGCAAAAAAAAGGCATATACATACATTCATAACACGAAGCATGGATGCATAAATTTAAATGATTTTTTTTCTCTTTCTCTTTAGTGCTGCAAAAAAAGCCATTTTTATGTATTTTTATGCAAAAAAGATGCAAAAGAGAAGTCTAAAAACACGTTTTTCAGGTTCTTTTTTTTTGCTTCCATCAGGTACTTTAGCAATGCTATTTTGTGGATTTGCAAATCTACATAAACACATCACACATATTGCCTGATATCTTCTCCTTAATATAAAACTCAATTTCTCTCTTGAATGATCATCATGCTCTGATCAAAAGAGATCTTATGACTGTATATGTGTATAAGTATCATGAGAAGTGCATAAAAACATTAAGGTAGAGAGTAAGTTAGTCCATAAAAACGAGTTTTTGTCTCACCTTAAGACACACAAGACTTAACCGTTTTTTTCTTCAATTCCTTCATCCACATCCATCTCACACGCACACAATCATAGATTTAAAGTCAAAATTGAGAGTAATTGTCTTGACTAGTCAGCGACACAAGATGTATGTATATAAAAAAATTGAGAATTATTTAGGAGGGGGAATGGAAGGTAAGACAGAAGAGAGAGTATGAGAAGCGGGAAAACCATCGAACGAGACGGACGTACATGTGCAAGTTTATTCGAATTATTTTTTGTGTTTATTAAGAAAAAAAAAATTTTTTTTTGGTGCAGTTTCGGTTGAGCAAATTTTTTTAATGCCATAAAAGGTAGACAAGACAAAAAAAATATTTTTTGTGTACCTGCAAAAAAAAAATAAATTTACGAGACGCGCGCGTAAAAAAATAAGTGAAATTAAATTAATTTCCAAATTAGCAGAAAATTAGATCAAGTCGATAAAGTGTGAAAGATTGCATACGTAGAGAAAATAATTTTTGTATGTGGAACCGTGCGGTGGATATAATAAGAAGTGCGACCGCATGAGATAAAATTTGTATTAAATTAATTAAGTTCCACCTGAAGTGAAATTGCATCGATGACATAAAAAAAATAGTGAAATTTTACGATCGGTGCTTAACAAAAAAATAATAAGCAATGCTTTTGATAAGCAAGTGGATGTGATAGATGAAAATGTGGAAATATTTTTGTGTATTTTATTCTATATTCAGTTGTACAATGATGCAATAAAGTTTTGAGATTATTATTTGATATGTATAGATCCACGCTTGCTCAATTCTTATGGTGAAGCTTGAGATTAAAGTTTATATATATTTTGTGTTATGTCTGTTGAGGATGACAAAAAGAAAATGAAATAAATCTCGGTAAAAAGTTGAAAAAAATAAGAAAAACAAAAAAGTACAAGACAGACGTCGACAACGACGAACTATACACAAAACATAAAACAAAAGTTGTGAAAACATTAAAAATTTTGAGATTAGAATAGGAAAATATAGCACAAAATGGATTTACTCAAACGGATTAAATTTTTCTTTATTTTATTAAATGGTAAGCAAATCATAACAAATAATAATAGATTAATAGATGTATATTCACTGACACCGTGACTGACTGATGTCCATTGTTCGGTGCCTCATAACTAATGTTTATTATGGATGGGATATGCGAATATTTTTTGTGCTTTGTTTTCGCATCAACAAATCTCCATTGAAGCACATATAGACAATATTTCTATTGTCTTGATGCTGCTGCTATTGCTGATATTTCTAGCATAAAGGAAAAAGTTTTTTCATCCGCAAGAATTTAATTTGATTTAGTATTTTTTTGCTGCTCCTCTTTGCTGCATCCTTCGATTTAATATTTCACAATATATATCCAAAAACATATTATTTCGGTTCCAAAAAAGCTGCTGCTGGAAGCGATGAATGAAAAGTTTTATTTTGTTTAGACAATTTCCTTGGTTTTTTATCTTTAAAGTCCTTGATCTGGATGATTTAGATTTTCATGCTTATTAATCTCATAAGTCAGAGTTGCCTAAGGTATGTCAAGCAATAAACTCATGGAACTTACATACATTACAAATTCGCTGGAAATACAGATCAACTGTGATAAATGGCTCTCTCAGATGACGAACCAGTGAGCATTTAGCTATGCCAACTGTAAATGGCTAGTTTGGGGTTAATTTCTGGCATATCCACTCTCCTTCAACAAGTTAAATCTTGAAGCATTGATAAAAGTATCAAAAAAACCTGAAATCATGCACTAGAGCTAACCTAGAAAGGCATCTAGAATCCCTAACAGACAAAGAGCGATTTCTCAAGATCAGAGTAAGCTGAGAGCAACTCACACAAGCATGATCACTTTGTATATTTAAGACAAGCAAGCTTATGAGAGCATTCTCTTTACCTGTTAAGTTTCAAATCCCAAATCGATGATTATCCACTCTAGTAAAATCTGGTAAAATCATCCCCGCTTGAGATTCAAACTCCTCAAATTTCATAGAAATTCCAACAATCCATCAACAATCTGCAATAAAATTCATAAACTTTTCTCATATATCAAAAAACCTGAAATTTAGCAGAACACTTTCCATTTAAATCCAAAACATCCTGTAAACAAATCAGACAAATTTTCACCACCAGCACTTCCTCATATGAATGAAAGTCATGCTGAAAAAAATATATATATATATCCATGCGATTCATTAATCATCAGGGGAAAAATTGTTTACAAATTTGTTTAGCATTTTTACTCTCGTCTTCCTCAATGTTCTCCATAGAGATGTAAGAAAAACAAAAAATAAAGGAACAGAACTGCTATAGAAATTTCTCTCACTCACTTGTGTGTCTTGAAAGGAACAGAAAAAAAATTATAAACAAATAAAAGCTGAACTATTCAATTTTAATAATAATATCAGATGGTCTGCATTTATGAACAGACCGTAAAAATAATAAGAATCTCTTATGTAAACAGACTTTCTCGTTTTGATTTTGTTGTGTATATTCTACATATTTTTTATTCATTTCCTTTTTTCTTCCATTCCTTTTTAAATAATGAACATGCCATGAAGTTTATAGAGCAATCTATACACAAATCTTTCCACGAGTATGCCAATCGTATTGAGTATTATATCCAAAAAAAAATGTAAAAAAGGAACTGAAATCAGTATAACAGGGCAAAAATGAATACTTTATGTTGTGTTATCGCGAATAGATGTATAACAGACACACACTCGCATGTATCGAGAAGTCTTGTTGATTCTGTTTGAAACTCAATTTACCTCTCTCTTTTACTCGTTCTTGGCAATTCTTCTCTGCATGTATATAAAGTATAAAAAAAAATGAAATAAGAAATTCATCCAGGTGCACATATATTTGACTGTGGATATATATATCTCTTCCAATACAGAACGAAACTTCTATTTGAAAACATTTTCACCGCTCCACATGGAGTCTCGATAAAGAATAAGAAGAAGTAGGAAGAGAAAAAAAATAAAGAGAATTGATTGAAATCCAAGGCTTAAGGTTCGAGTATATAAGTCTATAATGTAGGTAAATGTACACATTCGAGAGTACCTTTGAGATCATATCAGAAATTGTATTTTATTCTTCCATTCACTGACTCTCTACATCTTTACATATGCCTTAGTTTTTCATTCTTTTCTTTCGCTTAAAATGTATGCTTGATATCATCGTTGAGCTACGGGGATAATAAAAAAAGAGAGCACAGCCATAGGGAAAATTTACAGCAAATGAAGAATTTTAATAGCCGCCCTATGCTGCTTCCCCCTTTTATCAAATGTTCTTTCTTTATGGCTTGTCTTAGTTGGATGTCGATGGTATGAGCATGCATAAACTCTTCCGTCAATATTGATTGATTTGTTAGGGAACGTGGCGATAAATAGTTCTACTTCTAGCAATAATTTACCTCCACCTGCTTGCCCTTTATTTTACTAATGATTTCTATAATTACATATCAGTTAAAATTCGTTACATTATATATTTTACGATCTAGAGCCATGGGGGTGCACCGTGTAAATTAATTGAATTTTATGGTCGAGCAACAAAATTATTTTCCATGCATTCAACGAGTTAATTAAGAAAATTTTGTTGGGAATATGCTTTTTTATCCAGCTGATTGAATTTTTCATGGGTAATTTTTTCACTGAATACACTTTTGATGCGAAACTTTCGCGTCTTTTTTCACTGAATGCACTTTTGATGCGAAACTATTTCGCATCTTTTTTTATCACTGAATGCACTTTTGATGCGAAACTATTTTGCGACAAATAAAATGTATCCAAACTTTGTACATAATTAAGTTAAAAATTTAATGAATAAAAAGTTTATTTAAAAAAAAAAAAAAAAAAGGTATGAGCCATTAAACAAAATTATTCCACTAAATTCTATCTCAAATTCTCAATCAAATCAACTAAGTAGTTGCCATATCCATCAAAACAAACCAATCTCATTCCTCATCCTCAAATAAAATCAATCTCATCAGCCACAAAATTGCGCTAAAAATACCGAGAAAAAAAAATCGATTCAATTGCATTTAAAATTCAAAAGCAATTTTGATGGGGGTCATATGATGATGATGATGATGATGAGAACGACGAAGAAGCAGCAAAAAAAAATTCCAGTCTGATAAATAAACAAAACATATGCCGGTATCAATTTATGTATGACATTCACTCACTCCACACACACAAAAAAAGAGGAATCTACTTGCTTGCTTTTCTCTATCGATAACATAAAATATTTAAAATCATTTTCCTCATTCTCACATGCTTTTTTATGAGGACTGCTGTATATGGATTGAGTTTGGACGTATGAATTGAGCTAGGACAGCATAAAATTAAGAGCAAACAAATTCCAAATTGATTTCCTTATCAGAGGACACAGAAAAAATTGAAACGGGACATATACAAGCATATTGGATATTGAATGTGCCATAATATGTATGACGGTATGAAGGAATGGTGGAAGATATACATTATACAGGAAAAGGTCGCTAATTAAATTAAGCTTAATTAAAACATTTTTGTGTGTGTATATTGTGTGAGGAATCGATTTTCTGTGATTGTACAAACATAACATAAAATTTCCTCTACATTGAATATAGCAATGAATTAACAAGACCACAAACAAATGTGATGCTGCCTGTTTGCTTGTCTCATACATACTCATTTCCTCCCTCATAACGATTTAATAAAAACGACATACGAAGAGGTGCATTTCTTCCTTCTTTTTTTTCTATCAGTTCTCATTTTCATTTCGTTTTGTTCAATTTTACCATAATATGAAGAGAATTGCTCTATATGGTAGATATACAGAACAGCATAGAAATGAAAAGAAAATCATTTAAGTACACACATGAGTCGATGATTACTTGGAAACAATTTTTACGTTCTCCTTCTATGCCGAACCACAGAATTTTTTATCATGAGTATGAACATGGTACGGTATTTTTCTAATTTTATTAATGGAAATGGCAAATATTTACATGAACAATTTTTGTGGATTAAAAGAGATTTTTTTTATACTGTGTGTATCTTTCGCATACGCTACTGTTAACTTTAAAAGTGCTGAAAATATTCTCCATTTACTGACAGGATGTATATTGTATGATGAAAGAAGCAGGATCTACAGGCATAAATAAGTTCATTAAATTTATTACATAAAAGGTCGCTGTAAATTGTCAATAACGATGATGATAAAATCAAACGGCAATTGATGATGATAATATGTGGGTGATTTAGGAGAAGTACTCTGTATGTAAATATCATCGACTGTTAAATTAAATTATATATAAGGAATTAGGGAAAATCTTCTTCCTCGAAATTTCTCTGTTTGACTTTATGGATCGACGGATTGGATCTTAAAGAAAAAAAATTTATAAATAGAATATTAATGAAGTTGATTTAATCTGTAAATGAGAGCAATTTAGGAAAATTAAGAGAATGTGAATGGATGTATACATACTTAGGCTTGGGTGGTAGATAAATTGATGTTTAAACTTGAATTGGATATATTTCTGTGATGATAATTTGGGTTTTTCAAAAGATTGTCTAAATATAGATATTTTGTTGCTGAATTTGTGATTATTAGCTGAAATATACTGTTAATAATGAGATACTAACATTTTATAGCCACTAATCCTTTGATTTGTCACTGAATTTTATGGATGAACACAATTTTGTCTGAAACACGTGAAATTTTCTACTGAAACTATAAACAAGAATTTCAAATAAATTTTGTCCGTTAAATTCAAAATTTAATCATTCAGCAGCTAACCTTATTGAAAATTGAGGAATTTAAATCATATTTGTCCGTTCAACATAAAAATTCAAACAAATTCAACATTTAAAGCAAATTCTATCATGCTATAAAGCAAATTTGCATAAAACTTGATTTAAAGCAAATTCTATCATGCTATAAAGCAAATTTGCATAAAACTTGAAATCTCAATCCAGAAAACCTTGATATCATTTTTTCTCAAAGCCATCACACTCCTTCGCGTATCGAAAATTGTCAATTTGTTGAAATGTATATAGTCGCATGAATATGATATAAAATAAAAAAAAAATCTATCAGAAAATGGCAAAAAATGTAAACGATAATATAATTTTTTGCTCTCTCTCACTCTCTCGCTTCATTCGCTCGAATTCATCGTGTGAGCGAACTGAAAAACCAGATTTTAATGTGTTTCTTGCTTTAAGAAATCGCATAGAAATTGAGATGAAATGAGATGAGATAAAGCACAAAAAAAGCAAAATGAAAAAGAATAAAAAGGCGATTATCATGATTTCAAAAAAAATAAAATAAAAATGTCGAAGAACTTAACGAACAAAAAATGCTAATGAGACGGGCTAGATGTGATTTGAAGATTTTTTGCTATTTGCTCGTACGCTCGATCATTCGTTATTAACTGTTATTGGATTTATATCAGTTTTGATATTGCTATGATTTCGGATGAAAACGTTTGTTATTGACAATAATTGGATATCTCTGAATAAAATCAAGTTTTCATGTTTTTGCGTCAACTGAGTCCATGGACGAGAACTTAAAATATGAGTTTTTTAAAAACATAAAAAAGCTTATTTATTGCTCCATACGAAGTCCACATCACGTCCAGAATCAGAATTTTAATGAACAATCCTTCGGGCACATTTCAACAGTCCATAAAAGTTGAATATGTGAGATGAAAGAAATCCTTTTTATGTAAAATGTAAATATTTTTATTCCTTTTTCTTCTCCTCGATGTGTGTTCTGGCTTTTAATTTAAAAATAGAGAGCACAACACATGTCACATTTTAAAGGCAAAAAGGATGATTGAATAAAAATATTCTATCCCTTTTTTCTAACAGCCACAAGTTGTGTCTTTGTTGTTTTTATTTTTACAAAACTGAAATTTGAGATGAAAATGTAGCAACATGTTTCATTCTATTCATTAACAACCGATGCATCGACATAAAAAGGCAATTTTGTATCCATTTCAATACATAGACGCACTTGGAGCTGAATATCATTTGATACGATTTGTTGCATGAGGTTTTTTGATAGGAATTACGATTTAATTCCATGCGTGAAATTTTGGGGAAGGTGAAAATTGACAGTTATGGGAATTATTGGGCCTTTAGTTGAAGGAATATTAGGCATTCATTGGAGAATTGAGAGAATTTTGTAAATTTAATGTCATTTAAGCTGAAGTGGTTCTCATCATTGACTTTTGAGGTTATTGCATCATTTGAAGCAGAAATTTGGATCTTTTGAAGCCAAAATAAGCATTAAGTTGCATCTTTCGATGTTTCTTTTGATGTAATACTTCGCATCTTTTGATGCAAAAGTTTGCATCTTCTAACCATTTTAAAACACATGCCTTAACCAAAAAATCATCTCAAAAGTCAGAAATTCTTAACAAAAACTCTTAAAAAAGCATCATTAGCGCGGTAGTAAGCATATCTCGTAACCTAATCCCAATCTAAAACTTCTATTTTGTTTTATTGGCTTCCTCATTTACATTATTCATGCTAGCAATGAATATTCTCATCCCAGCATTAACCCAACGAGAGAAAAAAAAGATCGATTTTATGTATTAAAATAACTTCTTTTATTTCATTAGGCAATAGATGATGGCTATGGCTAGCTTAAAAGGATGATATTAATCTATAAAACATTAATACATATTAAAGCACAATAAATATACATTCAAAACATTTTTTATGTTAATAAAATAGAGTCGAGAAGGCATCGCATTCAAAATATATGACAACAAACATAAGGCAGGGGTGTGCAACCTTATAACCGCGGCACATATTGGTGATAAGCCTCGATACGGAATACGGTTCATGGCATGTCCAAACAATGTGTGCCGCGGACCACAGGTTGCCCACCACTGACACAAGGAGAGAAATTTATTTTATTATTTGGGATTTTTAACAGCAGGGCTCAATAAGTGGATATAACAACAACAACAAAAAGATGGAGGAAAATTAATCAAGTAGAATAAAAGAATTTTTTTTGTTGGATGTTGGATCTATCGTAACACAATTTATATCTCTTCTGTTCTCATCTCCTTCTTCTTATTCTTCATTAAATTTATGTTTTTTTGGGATGCTTAAAAATATTTTTTTAGTCACCATAAATATGTCCATGCTATACAATAATATTTTTTTCTATTTGGTGTCCCGCAGGAAATACCTGATAAAAAATCGTATAGATGCATTTCTTTCTTTTTTTCACTAATTTTATGTTTATTGCCCCTGTCGAATGAATCTTTTGTTAGCCATTAACGATTTTTTTGTGTCTTTTGACTTTTTTTTGTCTTTTATTCTATTTTCAACATAAAAAAATTGTCCAAAAGTTGAAAGACACAATTAAATTTTTGTTTTTATTTCATTCCTTTTTTGGGTATTTATAGAAGAAAGAAGTAAAATTATTGTTGAAAGAGAAATTTATTTGAAATCAACAAATGTATTATATTATTTATTTTGATAGTTTCTTTCACTGTCTCGGTCGTTAACAAGGTATGAACTTTTATGCTTTCGTTTTGTTTGATCCGCTTGACAGGATGTGATAACAATGATTTTTATTTTGAACCTGAATTTAATTTGAAATTTTGCTGGATCTTTATTGGATTTTGAAGTATTTTAAGAGGAATTTTTTCGCATCTTTTGTGAAACATAAACAAAAGTTCGCATCTTGAGAAGCTGAAATAGAATTTCTCATCATTTGACGCGAGATTTGCAACTGTAATTCAATTTTGAATCTTTTGATTCTCATTTGCATCATTTAATGCAACAAAATGGATGCAAATTGTCTGCATCTTCAATCTCAAATTTTGCATCATCTGATGCAGTTCAACAACATCTTCAAATTAAAAATATTACAAAAAACTCAAAACTTTTCATAATTTATTACAAAAACTTCATCTAAAGCACTCAATTCTCATCTTTAGCAGCAAAAAACTTTCACATAAAATTCAATAAAATACAATAATATTTCAAATTGAAACTTAAAAGTGTCTAAACCTTAATCGTCATCATGAAATCCTCATAAAATTTATTGTAAAATATTTTTCTGATCGCTAACGAGAGGAAAGAGTAGTAGTCGAGAAGATGTACAAAATGGCAAAAGTTTATCTTTAGTAGAAATGAAGTGCATGAGAGTTTTAAAAGTTATAGTGCAATACACTTTGACATATTGAGGTTTATTGGTGTGTCTGTACAATGATATTGAATTTAATATAGCAGAAAGGAATAAAATACCATTTTCATATTTGCCAATAAGATTGTAAATAGACATGTCTGAGATGCTCAAAATCAAATAAGTCAATTAGACTGAAAAATTCTTAGGAATTTAATTGAATTTTGGGGATGCAAACAAAGCATTTTCGATTAGATTCGAGTGTATGTTGAAGTTTTGCATTGGATATCCAATTGAATTTAGTTATCTCGACATTGAAATGCTGAGGACGAAAGTTTTCTAATATTTTAGGGAAATCAATTTCAAATGGACACATTTAGCATAAGAAATTGGATTGTACAAGTCAAGACAGACTTCCGTAGCTATTTTAATACATCAAAGACTAGGAATGTCGACAAATAATGACAAATCGATATTGGAACTCCAGCAAGAATCTCTTAAAGCCAAAGAAAAAACAATCCATTAAGAAAAATTCAATCAAATTTCTAAAAATAAACATTTCAGACTTCTTTTATACCTCCAGAATTCCGTAATATTAAACCGTACTATCAAGTAAAAGAACTGATATTTTTCAAACAATAGAAGTGATTGGTGATTTTCATTTTGAATTCATGTGCACAATCTATTTCACATGAATTTTTTGTTCCTTCTATCTCTTTAATAAAAAAAAGAATTTTATGATGCTTGAATGGCCTTTGTCGAAAAATTAGGTGTGCTCAAAATTCTTTTCATTTCATCTCGAATGAAATATGTTGCAATAACCGTAGAATGGAGCAAAAAAAAAAGGAACATAAAAATCTTTGTATGGCATACAAAAGGTACATGCATAGATCCTTGTTCTGTATTTTTCCTTTCAAATTGCTTTACAGCATTCATTTTTCGGACATGTATTCTTTATACCTGCTCAATTCTATGTATGCACCTAGTGTAGGAGTCCGTACCATAGGTATATTGAACATTATTGTTTGCTATTTTTTCTATAAATGAAAAATTGAAGGGCAAAATGTATCATTTGTTATGTTTATGCTCGTTATATGTTGATTCCTCTATTTTTTTTCTATTCCCGTAGCATCATCCATTTTTTATTTAGGACTGAGAGAAGAGAGATGTTGAAAAATTCCCGTTTCGATCAGTTCAAAAAAATCTTCATCATCCTTTTCTCTCGTTTTTTGTTTTCATTACGTCAGAGTTGCTACCTGAGCAACTGTTTTGGGGTTTTTCAAGATATTTCTGTGGAATTTCTGGCAATTAAGTGTTTTGTGATGATCTTGATGTGATTTGCAAATTCAATTTAGCTAAATAAGCGACAAAACTGAATTCAGCTAATTCAGCAGTGCTGAATTCAGCTAGTTCAGCAATGCTGAATTCAGAAAGTTCGGCCATACTGACATTCAGCAAATTAAATGATTTTAAATTCAGTAAATTCAGCTGTACTGAATTCAGTTAGTTCAGCAATGCTGAATTCAGCAAGTGAATATGCAAAACTGACAAACTCTGCTTCTACCTTAAAGCAATCTTAAAAGAACAAACCCGTTCAACATTTCTTTGCTATTGAAACAATATTCTACAGCTACTCTCTTTTTGCCATTTCTTTTGCTTACTAAAAGGTTCGTACATTTTTATTTATCTTTATTGAAAAGTGCTGCTCACTATTTTTCTCATTTGTTTCACATATTCTATCCTTCAATTTCTTCGTATTGAGGAATCTCATGTGTGAGAATTGAATAAAGTACAGTAAAATATCCTTTCCGTCTTGATGAACAATTGAAATTGCAATATTTCTTTTCCTTCTATTTCCAATATAAATGTTAGAGTATATATGAACTATAAAAATAAATATGTACCTGCAGTCACTGCATTAAAACAATATAATACTTAGAAAAAAGTGTTTCATGCATTTGCAAAGCGAGAAACTTTATTTTTTTTTTTGCTCCATTCCTTTCCTTCACTTCGTAGCTGCTTTCGGCAAATACTTACCTCCATTGAAACTCTCATGTTTGAAGAAGTAAAATCTCAATGCAACAATGACGATATTGTATTTAAGTAAAGTCAAATTGAAATATGTTGTTGCATTGCATTGGCTTGAAAGGATTCCTTTTTTTCTCTTCATGCCATTCTCATCATACCGGAGATATTTTCTATAGAGAAAAAAATATTTTACTGCACTTTTCTACGGATTATAGAAAGTGTAAAATAAAGAACTTTTTTTGTGCTGAAATTTATCGCTGTTTGTAATAGAATGGAGGGCAAGACATTTGTTGTGATTATGTTTGAATGCTATGGCAATCTTTTAAATGGAAGTTCAGTAAACTGTTTAGATGTAGTTTAAAGAGCTATTAGAGTTATTTAGTGATATATGTTGCTGATTTAGAGGTTTATTCAATTCATTCAGCTAAATTGGAAGTGAATTGAGATAGTTTATCAATGAATTTAGCTATTTCAGCACTGAATTCAGATAATTCAGCACTGATTTAGAACTATTCAGCACTGAATTCAGTCAATTCAGCATTTATTTCGGTCGATTTAGCACTTAATTCAGTCAATTCAGCATTGGTTTTAGCATTGAACCCAGCTAACTCAGCACTTAGTTCAGCTAATTCAACACTGAATTCAGCTAACTCAGAACTGAATTCAGCCAATTCAGCACTGAATTCAGCTAATTCAGCAAATTTCAAAATGAATTCAAATTAAGAATTCTTATGAATTGCTTCAAAATTAAGAAATCCTGTAAATCCTTGAGTCCAGACACCCTCAAAACTTTGCAAATAAATTGATAATTCTAAAAAATAGCACAAAATCCTTATAAAATTTTCAACAAATTTTAAAGTGCTTCCGAGGAACATTAAATTCATTCCTCGACTGTCTCTATAACTAGAAGCATTCATTCCTCAAATAACTAGGATAAGATAAATAAAAATAGCTCATACAGACAATCATCCACATGAAATGTGCTTCAGACATTTCGCATGAGCTAGCAACATATTGTAATAATGTAATACACAAAAGTAATATAAAAAAAAGGAAAAACAAATATTGAAAAAGCAGAAGAAATAAAACTTTCGAAGCTCATTATGAGCATTACGTTTCAGATTATTTCACTCGTGCTCATGCAAATATACATTCATAATGTATGTGATGGTGTAAATTGCTGTATATATTGCTATGCAATTTACATCGAGATGAACTTTTTTTATTTTTTTGTTTAAAAAGTGCAATTGTAAGTATCTCTCGTTATGTCATTTTCTTTGTGTATTCCTGCTTAATTTAAAGCATGTGTGCATGTTGAATGCGCATTTTACTTCTCACAAAAGAGCGAGTATGCTGCAGAAAAACTTTTTTTGCGCGTTATTATGAGCATTTTAGAAGTAAGTGTGATGATGAATAAGTTGAAAAGATTCCGAGCCCTCTCAGTTAGCTCTACATACATACAAAAATGTATAGAATAAAGGAAGCAAGAATTTTTTTGCTGTTGAATAGAAATCTCGTCCATTTTTGAACCATTTAACACATCTCGAGATTATCCTGTTATTGTATTCTCTCCTATTTTCCTTTTATTCGTACTATTCTTATTCATTCTTGGAATATAATATATATTGCAACATCACACCTTCGGGGCAAATATATATGTATCATGATTATGTTGATGGTGATGTCTGAATTATTTTTTTGAATAGAATGGAATGTCTTGAGCCTCATGTAGATGTGTCTAAACATGCGAATAATGGATGTGAATATATTTTCTCAGAAATTAATCGAAGGCAATATTAAAGACGGAAACAAAAGATTTATATTACCTTCTTTTTTTGTGCCTTTAAATTTAGATGAGGTTGTGGATGGATAAAAACATTTAAGCTACTCAACTTACCTTGTCTAAAGTTCATTAATTATAAATTTTGATGAGCTTCAGAAAATCAGCAAAAATTTTGGTTCTGCTGTTGTTTTTTTTTTGTGTCTGTGCCTATAAAAGCTGAATCTCACATTTTCATCACTACCTCAAATCCTATCTATATTCGTCTATGCTTTTGGCGTGTACAATAAATTGCCATGATATTTCATGATTTCAGGGGGCAACAAAAAAGAAAGAATCCTATCTCCTCATACTTTTTTTCATATTCACCGTTCAAGTCTATATCTCATTCACTATATATTTATCTCTCATACTGCCTAGATTGAAAGATGGAAGGCGAATAATAAGACAATAAATCTACCCCACATTCATCCTTAAATTTAACCCATTTTCTTCAGCTTTCTTCTCTTTATGTTTATCTCGTTCGTTTTGCTTGCTTTTAGGCATTTCAGTTTTCTCACACAAATGCTAATTTACACGATGAAGGATGAAAAAATAAAGCTATAGAACAATTTTATTTGCTTCTATTGTTGTTGATAATGTTCTTTGTTTTTGCTTATTTTTCGAGAAATTCCCTCCTCTTCATTAGGCTTTTTCTGTTTGTCATGTAAAGTTGAATTATGTAGAATGCTGTTAATTGCGATCTGCGCGAAATTTATTTCCTTCATGAATTCGTGAAAATTTAATGAGAAATTTGCTAACGGTTAAATTTTATTTGAATTATTTAAAGGAAAATGAGGCACATTTTAAATTGAGTTAGGTAGTTGATTGCCCCTTGTTGTTGTTTTTAGTTAGAAATTTCAAAGTTTCGCATTTAATTCTTCTTTTTAGTGAGTTTCTAGTACAGTTATCAACATATTCAAGCTCTACTTACAACATACAGCAAGAATATTATTGAATATACTTGGAATTTACAGCAAAAATGGCAATTTAGTCAAATTTTTCATCAAAATATATTACAACCTACAAATTTTGAATATTTCAAGCTACATCCACTTCAATTCACATCAAAACCTCAATCCATCACCAAATCACAGCATAACATGTGACATTTCAAGGTTACATTTTATCCAAGCTAGTCAAAAAGTCATTTTTTTCTCATGATTCACCAAATTGCTGATAAGAACGAATTACAGTACGAATAAAAAAAAAGTCACAGCAAAATAGAATGAGAATGGAAGCTTGTATAATGAATGAGAATTTAAAGAGATATTGCCTCAAACGAGTGTCAAAAACGAGAAAACACACAGAAAAAGGAGGTTTCCGGTTTTTAGTGTGATAAATATAGAACGCAAAAATAAATGAATTAAATTAAGACTTGATAAGTTATTAAATTAAACTTTTTGACAATCTCGTTCATTCAAGGCACAAAAAATAAAATAGAACTTTACAGCACAAGAAAAAAAAAAGTTTTTTTTTTGAGAAGTACCGAAGAGATTTTTGTTAATTGACTGACTGACTGTGGGAGAATTTATTCAGTCTATTGTTTTATTTCTCTCGAGTTTATATAAAATTAAAATTTATAATTCCTTGTGGATGAAACACAACCTTCAAGTCTCATTAAAAGTCCATCTTGAGAAAAATTTAAAATTCATGTCAAAAAAGTTTTGGAATTCTTTTTTTGTTCTTGAAGATGGCAGCTGAAAAGGTGGTTAAAAGTTACTTATTAATCTACAGAAGTTGATCATTTCGACCAAGACACAGAAGAACTTCCTTAACAACTCTTGTGTTAAAAACTTCATCACATTCTTTAATTCTCAAGTCCATTTTTGGATGCGATAAGAAAATTTCACACAATTTCAAGTGCCATACACACAGCACATAATAATAATGATAATAAAAAGTAATAATGTAGTTTGTAGAAGGAGTTCAAAAATTGTTTTTAAATTGACTCAATATTACATTGCCAATGGTAAAAAAAAGGCAAGAATGGCAAAAAAGGGCAAAAAGTGAACAAACGCACACATTCGATCGACAACCATTGATAGATATACTTACATATAGCCAAAAGACCATTTTATGGTCCCATCTATTGTATAAATATTTTTCTTTTACTCCATCCTTTATATTATTTCTTTAAATTCAATTCCAATTCAATCTAGCACTTCTGCGATGGGTTATAGAAATACAAACAAGTATAAAAATCTCTCAATTTGGATCCTTTCCTTTCCTATCCCTATTCAACATTTGGCAATGGCACATATACATAATATATATGCAAGAAATCCTTTAACTTTATAGCCGATGGTCATCATTCAATTCGGGAAATGAAAATCCATTAAAATCATGATCCATTTTCAAGAGATTGAACAGTAAAGCAACAGTCTATCCAATATTTTAAATGGATTTGAAGTCATTTCAATCTGCCGCCCCAATATCCGCCCACAATAAAATATATTTGAAGGAAGCACGACCAAAAAAAGACAAACTGATTTCATATTAATACCCATTTGCTATCAAAACAAATGAATACTTTTCATGACATGTGACAATCCGATCGATTTACTTTTCCTATCCTTTCTTTGTTGATTTTAGACATTTTTTTTTACTCTTCTACTTCCATCTAATTCTAGATAGATACATACATATACACATGCTACTGCTCCATCTCATTTTGAAATGTTATTCTAGTTTCTCTTATTGAAAGCCATATCTAATGGCTTAAATGAATTTGATGTATGGATGAGGCCTTACTCCGTTGAAAATTTGTTTGACGAAATGAAATATAAAGCAAATCGGATTCAATTTATGTCCATATATTTAGTTATTTGTTTAGTTTACTAACCATTTATTTATTTGGATATGAATAATTTTTTTTCTACACTGAATATCCAATGTGATGATACATGTAGAGTGGGGAATATATAGAGTAGGACTATTTGTTGTTATTGATAATATTTTCATAATAAAAATTGCCAATTCGTGTGTAGATATTTACTTATGTTTTATACATCAGCTCAATTTACTTTTCTTTTAATGTATTTATACATTTTGGCTGGATTTTGTTATTGTTTGCCTTATCTTATTTGGCAGTGTTTGCCAATGTGTTCTGAGTGTCTTAATTGATCTTATCGGTTTTTGCTGTATTCAGCTTAGTTGGCTTTATTCAATTCAATGTGCTGAATTCAGCTCGTTCAGTTCAATTTGCTAAATTCAGCTTGTTCAGATAATTTTGCTGAGTTCAGTTTGTTCAGCTGAATGTGCTGAATTCAGCGTGTTCAGCTGAATGTGCTGAATTCAGCTAAATTACCTATGAATGCTAGAGTTGCTGAATTGAACGAAATGCATTTCCTCCACATTCATCTCATCAATATCATCTCCAACTCGTGCAATGCCTTTTTAACGTCAACATACCGTATTAAATTTTTTTGTATATGGCAGTAAACATTCGCTTTCATTTATTTTTATGTCAAACAAGGCATCAATGTAGAAAGGCTCACATTTATACCTTTAATAATATTGACATACGTAAATACATTTATATACGATGATGAGTTTTAGTATTTATGGATGGGTTTGGTGGTGGGGTGAGTAAGAATAAATGTCAGATTTAGATAATGGATCTGGAAAAAAAACAGTATAGCAATATTCGCATCCCGTATGACTGCTACATTATTCGATAAAAATTTCTTTTGACATGAATTATTTGTTCATTATCAGCTTAGAATAATAATAAGAAGACATGTGAGAGGAAACTTTTTCCTTTCCTTTAGATGGCACATCCATTATACTCATAATGGCAATATATAGTAGGAGAAATCAAATAAAACAGTTCAAGATGATGATAACATTGAGGACAATGTTCTTGATGATGATGATGAGTACTTACAAAACTTTGCTTCCCTTCCATCCTACACGACATCCACTTCTTGTTCACATCATCAATAATAATAAAAATAATTGTAACGATAAGTCATCTCCTCCAGTATCGTGCAAATCAAAATGAAATTTAAGTAAAGAAGACAATGACATTTCAACATTAGAATCTTTTCCTTTCAATTTCATCCACATCATTCGTGATAATACGTGGGGTGATCATTGTTTACATTAGTTGATGGTTTGATGATGCCTTTTTTCCATTCAGAACAGCTTTTTCAGACTAACAAATGTTTTCTTTTCATGTATCATGCATTATTACTTTTTATTGTTTTCTTACTTCAACATCACTTTTATTCCACCATCGAGTTAAAGAATTGATGGAGATAAGTGAGAGAGACGGAGGAAATATGTTCGTCGTATGAGCAATTTTCGATATATTTTGTTTGTTCTTTGTTGAATTTTAGGGATGCTGAAGTGTCGCGAAGGATTTTTGATGGAAAAAAATATTTTTTGGTTTATTCAGCGGTGCTGAATTCAGCCAATTCAGCAGTGCTGAACTCTGTCAATTCAGCAAAACTAAATTGAATCATTTTTGCAAATTCAGCACTTTTCTTAAGTTATTCAGTCAATTTAGAATTTTATTCAGTCAATTCAGCACTTTATTCAGCCAATTCAGCACTATTCAGCCAATTCAGCGCTTTATTCAACAAATTCACCATTGATTATCGACACTTATACCTGACAAATTACCCGATCAGAACCCCCATTTAACCTCACTTTCATCTCAATTTATCCATTTCCATTCTTTTACTTTCTTGTTTTTTGTGAGTAAATGGCAATACTAAGAAAAAAAGAATGTTTCCATGTCACACAATTTTTTTGTTTTCTTTTTGCCTTATTTTCAAGCAAAAAGAATAAAAACACACAAAAAAAATTTTTTTGTTCCATTTCATCCGTGAACGAAAAAGTTGTCATCAGCTTAAAGTCTTTTTCTTCTCTCCACTCGCATTTATTTTTTGTGTTCATATTTTATGCTTCGAATGATGATGTGCTGACATATAGAGAATGAAATATTCGGTTTTTTGAAGAAGGATGAAGAAGTAAGCGATGAAAAAAAAAATTGGTTCATTTTCTACACGAATTGTTTATTTTTACAGCACTGTCAATTTCGAAATAGTCGAAAATTAGAGTTGTGTATGTGCTTGGATGTATACATTATCATTAAATACACCATGACTTGACGATGGAATGAATGTAGAACTAAAGAAAATAATCAACAAACGAATTGTTGATGATGCGAAGAGTAAAAAAAGTAAAAGAAGAAGGAACGTATGAAGACAGAAAATAGAAAAATTAAGATAAAAAAATAAACATGACTCGACACTCGACATCATAAAAAAAGAGTAAAGGCGAGAAGTTAATAAGAAAGATTTAAAGGATATACCTTGAGTTATGTATAGAGCTATAAAAATTTAAAAAAAAAATCATTCAATAGGGAATTTTTTGTTAGATAATTAATGAGATACAGCGGAACATTTTTCCTCATTATAACTTCGTTTCCAACGACAACATCACAGCACAGCTATCAAAATGTCGTAATTAAATCAAAATGTCTCATCCGAAATTCATTCATAAAAATTAAAACGCGATCGATGCCTTTCGGTCTTCTTATTATTACTTTTAAAGGTATCTTCAGTCCACAAAATTGTTGACTCAGTTTCGTGCACTTAATAGTTTACTTCCTTAAGACAGAAGACCTGAATCATGAAAATTAAAATCGTATTTTTGGGAATTAATATTTTATGAATTAATATTTGATCCATAATATTCGTGTACGGTCATGCACGTAGCAATCGTAATAATTCGGAAGAAATCAAAAGGCTATGGGTTGAGAATATAAAGCACTGAACTGACTTGACATGAATTTATATTGCTGTAAGCAAGACGATTCTTGAATTGAAGATTTAATGCACTTTTATGATGTATGAAACTTTAACGGAAATATTAATTTTGAAACTAGTTGCAAACCCCTCTCAATCAAAAGGAAAACAATCAAAAGTTTCAGTCTCCGCTATAAATTTCAATCAAATCAAAATCAAATCACAGTAAACTCGATTAAAATAACTTCAAAAAGTCACAAATCATCCATAATTACCGTTTTCTCATTCCAAAAGAGTCAAAAAACAGCAAAGTTCAACAGCACAAGAAATAAATTCCATTGTATCATCTGATTTCATCAAGTTACAGGTGCCTAATTTATAAAAAAATATTTTAAGTCATTCGTGGCAAATATTTTCACAACATCGCGTTTCTACGGTATTGTTATTATTAAGCTACTACCAATGTCTCGTGATTCCCCTTGACTAAGTTCAATAAAATTAAAAAACTTCCAAATTCAATGAGCAAATCATAACTTAATATAAAGAAAATTGAAAGTTTTCGTGGAAGAAGAACTTCACGTTTAGACAATAAAGTGTTTTCGGCTTATTGTTGTGAAATTATAGACAGGCTAAGGTGCTTTAGTAAATGAGATTTGTAGCTTTAATGTTCCGACATGATAGAAAGGTGAGAGTTTGTAATTAGCGGGATTTGACAGTGCTTATTTCAGAAGCATGAAAGTTGAAGAGTCTTTTGAACAAAACATAGTTTATGGTTAGTCAGAGGATTGAGTTTTGGAGGCTATTCATGTGAATAGATTAATGATTCATAATGAATAATGTCAGGAATTTTATAAACAGCTAAATGATTCACAGATATTTCATAAACAGATGTAAATACTTGAGAATGTCTTAAGTTGTGGTTGTAGATGCTCAGACATTCAAGTCCTTCAAACTATGTCCGCATCTACCTTTATCGATGGAATGAAAGATTCTATAATCTACAATTCATATTGAATGTATATCCTGTAAACAAGTCAACAAAATAACTGACAGCAAATGTTGTCAACCACAAAATCCAATTCATTTCTTGTTATTCTTTGATACTAGAAGCTTTGCTCGTCGAGTTTGAGAAAATATTTGAATATTGATGATTTTAACGGTCATTTGAAGTTTGAAAATTTCAAATTTTTGTAGTTTTAACGGAATTTTTGAGTGTAATAATTCAAATTTTAACGGTTTTTAGGGAGAAAAATTGACAGACAGACATTTAATAAATTATATAACAAGATTATTGAAAAAGACTTAAACTGATTTAGAATCATTGAAATAAAAGAGTTAAAAGAACAAGAAAAGACGCAGAATGTACACATAAGAAAAAATATCATGTTGTTTGCTTTTTTCTCCTTCTAAAATGATCTCCATCAGTAAGAACCAGAAAAAAACCATTATTTATTCTATTCGAACAAATATATTGACTTGGGTGTAAGAAAAAAAAAACCAGTTTAGTTCCTTCTCACTCACTCGACTCAATCTTGGAACGTAACGAGAAGAAAACAAAAAAAAAAATATAAATTTTTCTCGAGTATATGTTGAGTCAGACATGGTGATTTTTATTTTTATTCTTTAAATCTATTCAATGGCTCAATAGAGATAAATCTACATACATGTGGCAACCTCAATTCCAATCTATTAAAACACATAAGCATTTGACTCTTGATCGATTGGGTATTAAGAAAAGGCGATTGAAGAGAAAATAAAATAAAAGAAGGGTTTTTCAATGCATCCTCATTTATGCTACGTACGTACATTCTATGCTTGGGTCGATCAAGCAAATAGTTGAAGCCATCAATTTTCATTTAGTCTTGTTTCTTATATGAAAATAAAATGAATATTTTTTCAATACTGAACTTTTAGATGAGAAAAGTTGTCGGGGACGCTTAAGTAATGGCCAATTTGCTTTAATAGTTATGGCAATTTGCGAGGACATGCAGTCATATACATTTGAAAATTGAGGGATTTTGCTGATGTTGAGGTTATTTCTTGCATTAGCAATGATTTGATTCCATTAAATATAATTTTGGAGCAAATAATTGTTTGCATCTTTTTTTCACTGAATACAGTTTAGATGCGAAACTTTTTGCATCTTTTTTCACTGAATACACTTAAGATGCGAAATTTTTTTCACTGAATACACTCTTGAAGCAAAACATTTTTTCATTCCTGTTGACCATTTTGATCAAGTGAAGAAGTAGTACTTCAACAATACCATTCTTAACCTGTCAAATAGAATCAAGCATCCATAGTTCATGGACTATAGAAATATAAATCCGATGAGTCATGACACTTTCAGGAAATCTTCTCTCAATATTTCAACATTTCTTGTCAGATCAAATCTTAAGATGTACAGAAATCGGACAATGTCACTTCCCAACATAGACATCCAATCTTATCTCGAAAGAGAAAGTCATAAGGGAGCACCGCACACAAATGTGATATTAAATTTCATTCAAAGTGCAAGCAAAAAAACATTTCAAAGCATTAAGTGGCATACATTTGCTCGTTACTTACATTTATAAACTGAATACAAATGATTCTCAACAAGCATTTGCCATGGTTTATGCTATTTCTGAAAATGTGCACATGCATAAGAAGTTTTCTGCTTTTTTCTCCGTCTCCCTTTACAGTCGACTACAACTGCTGTTTCAATTCCGAGTGTTATGGGAAATGAAGAGGAAAAACTTTCATAGCGATATGACACTTTCGTGACATTTAACTCTCAAAATAAAAATATATTTATTCATAAAGATCTTTCATCGTTATGTCTGAATATTATTCCCAACTACGGGTTCCATTTTTATTATTTTACTCCTTAATGGGAAACTTATTCATGCCCTAAATACACTCTGACGCTTCAATGCACTTTTAAGAATTAGATTCGAATCGGTGATGAAATTTTTCAATGGGATTTTCTAGGATTTCGATTAGTTGAGGTGATTAAGCAAGGAATTGCTGGAAATTTTTGAATTTATTTAAATTTGATGCTTAAATTTATCGACTGATATTCAAATTAAGTATGGGGAATTAGCATCAAAACACTTTTTGAATGAAAATTAAGAAAATTTTTCGCATCTTAAGTGTATTCAGTAAAAAAAGATGCAAAAAATTTCGCATCAAAAGTGCGTTCAGTAAAAAAGATGCAAAAATTTTTTACATGAAAAATGCATTCAGTGACAAAATTCTCACAATTTTTTCCATTCTCATGACTAACAAGTTGCAAAATCCACCAAAAAAAATCGACATCGCTTGCAATTCTTCGAAAAATTTCAACATTCAGTACGAAAAAAAATATCGTATTTGCATTCATGCTTTTTAATGTTCTACATGCGGTGCAAAAACAAAAAATTTCTTTTCCAATGAATATGCTGACCATCATGCAAAAAATAATTTTCTTCCTTCAACTCAGCTTGAAATTTTGTATTTTTTATTAAGGTCTCGCACATCGCACATAGTACCGTTAAATTTGTATGACTATAAAATATTCTCATATTTATTATTTTACGAAGCCATACAAGAACAGATAAAAGAAGAAGAAGTTGAGCCATAAAAATGCATTTTTTGTGTGCGAGAGGAATGAAAAGGAAATGAAAAAATATTAAAAAAAGGTTATTAATCCATCATGATTTTTAAGAATATGGCGAAAATAAATGAGAAGATTAACAGCCGAGCAATTTTATGACTGCCATTTCCAAAGAATATTTCTTAATCTCCCCAGTTGGTATGATTCTCCATGGCTAAATGGAGCTCATATCTTAAGCTGTTATGAATGAATACAATGTAAGCGATTTGCTCGAAAACTTTACTACTGCTACCTACGCCATAAACTGTTTCGAGACACAAGACAAATTTGCATATTCAGAAGTGCAGTGGCCTTTAATTTTGTTGCTGTTTCTCTTTCTTTTGTTCCAAAAAAATTGTTTAACTTTTGAGTTTATGTTTATAATTGAGTTATACGTTCGGAATCAGCACAAATTGTTCTTATAATAAGTATAAAGTTGGCATTTCTGTTTCAATCATTCATGCATTGCTTGACTGCAATTAAGTGGATTTTTTTCTGAATAAATTCCAATAGATTATGAAAGCAATTTATGTATATCTATAAAAACAATTCAAACTACCCATTTTTTTCAATTTTGTATATATTTTATTTCAATACCTTTTGCATCGCTGAACTGCAAATTGAATTAAATAAAGCTCGTTTGAATGAAATGCAGAACAGAGTATGAGTGGCGAGAATGAGCAGCAACCACTTGCAATTGCATTTTATATTCGAGAATTGGGTTTTATTTTTAAAAAAAATTCTTTCATTCATCCAGTCTGAACAAATAATACACAAAAAAAATGAAATTGAATGTGGATTTTCTGTGTTGGTTTCGGGATTTTAACTTTATTGCTTTCTGTACTCACTCTATACTTACTTCAATAACTCTGTATATATACTTTTTTGCACACAAAATACAGGCATGTACAGCAATGGCAAACTCACAATAATAATAATAAAAAATACGAGAAAAAGAAATGATAAATTACACAAAATCCCAGGCAGTTTCATCCCTTTTTTCTCATCTTCCTTTAAAATTCAACATATTTGACTCTCTTTTTTTTTCAACCGTGCCACGAGTTTCAACTAAATTAAAATATTCTACCATTGACTGTGTATAATTCTCACTCAAACAGCATGATACCGATTCTATGTTTATAATTTTGATTATTTGCGTCTTTTGATGCGAAATGTTTGCGTCTTTTGATGCGAAATATTTGCGTCTTTTGATGCGAAATATTTGCGTCTTTTGATGCGAAAATTTTGCATCATCTAAATCAATAGAAAAGCAATTCGTTATTTGATGCAAAAGTTCGCATCTTTGTTGGCAAAAATGAGTTTGCATCATTCATGCGAAAGTCTTTTGCTTCTTTTATGTCAAAACATCAATTCTTTTCCACGAAAATGATGCAATTTTATAAAAAGATGCAAAAAATTACATAAAACTTGAAAAAGATGCAAAACATGCAAAAGAATCGAGCTTAACACTGACTTTAAAAATAAAGTCAAGACATATTGACAATAACATTATCACAGCACCAATGACACGATGGAGTTGTAAACATTCACAGCATAGCACTCTCTAAGCATCCCACAAATAAATGTCAAAAGCAAACAAACATCATTATCAAGTTTGATAAATCCTTTCCTCTAGTTATTTCTTCTATGACTTTCTTATTCCACTCGCAATATTTTTTGTGTATGATAGCTTAAAGGAAATTAAAATCATGTTCCAGTGCTGTATACACACAAAAAAAAAACGTAAAGAAATTGTCTGCAAAATAAGAAACGTGAATGGTTAAATAAGAGCAACGGCAGCAACGAGTTAGGTAGGAGGATGAAATCCGCCAAAAAAAAAAGTGAGTGTGTGTAGGGGTGTAAAAAAGGAATAAGAAGGGAATTACAAGCAATTCTCAACGGCTGGCGTCGTGAAACATATTTAATCTCCTGCAATATGCGAAATGCTCTAAAAAGCCATTAATTAAAATAAGCAACACTTTTTTTGTTGCTCTTCCGTTCCAACATCCCTAAATACTACAAAACTGCCTTTAACTTTTTTTGTTGTTCACTTGACGCGCGCACACACGGCATTATAGCTAGAATATCTTTATAGCTTCTAGGCATTTTTCATCCTTTTTTTTTGCCTTGCTGCTATTGCTGCTGCTTCTGTTATCATCAAATTATGTTAGGGTATAACATACAATTTATGCTGTATGCTCTACATTCATGAGTGAAAAATCACTTCGCACAATCCCTTTGCCGTCATCAGACTTACCAAATAAATAAATATGAAAAAAAAAATGTTAAGGAAGAACAAAAAAGAATTAAAATTATTATCACATCAGCTACGGCAGAGAAGCTAATTTAATGAGAATGAGAGATAGTCAGGCTGTATATATGTGGTGAATTTGAAATTTATTACACTTAAGGGTGCCGTCGCTGTACACACAAAAAAAAATTGAACCCTCCTCAAACTGTCACTCAAAACTGGCTGCTACTGGTTTAATTTTCTTCGACGCCTTTACTGCCAACATCAAGAGATGATGAAAAATTCCCGTGAAAATTGCACATACAGTGAATTGTCCTGAAAGCCCTTTAATAACACTTGATGTCTAAATTTCGCTCAAATTTCGTCACCCCTCCGCAATATTTCGAATGCGGGATGGGAACTGAAAAAAAAGGCAATAAAATATGGAAATAATGACAGAAGAACGCTTAAAATAAATATTTTATTTCATCTTTTGTCGTGATAGGAGCGCAAATAATGATCATCATATAAGGTCGTGCTGTGCACGACTGTCTCTCGGCACGAGATGCAATTTAGTGAATTATAATAAAAAATTTACTTCTTTTCACTCTTCACAGTCGCTACACCAGACACTTTTTAAAAGTACTTCAATCCACTTGTCTAATGGCTTTTGATAATGAAAAAAAATATTTCATATTTCAACGCACTTGTGGATTTAATTTGTAGAATGGCTGGCTGGATATCTTTCAGGGTCAAAATCTCAATGGTATTTCATTGACATTTGATGTTTCGAGTGCATTGGCTGTTGAGATTATGAGGATTTAATTGTACATCATTCAATTTAAATAGTTTTAATGATTATAGTCAATTTTCAACGGATTTTGAAAATTCAAATTTTAACGGACTTTAAAAATTCAAATTTTGACAAATTTCAAATTTGCCACTTAAATTTCAAATTATTAAAATCCGTTAAATTCTTCACATCATTAAATGCGTCTCAATCCCATCGCAATACTCACAAATCCCTCGTCACATTAATAAAAATGCAAGAGTCAAGTAACCCGGGCCATCAAATTTTAATAAGAGTACAAAGCAGATACTCAACATGGCTTGGTAATTGTCAAAAATTAGAAAGAACATTTTATTCATTTCCCAACGGAGTCATTTGATAAGGCATGGGATAATATTCCTTCAGCTGTGTCTGTCATTGCATCAATTAATGTCTTGATGCAGCAGCCAACAGCATTAACTTAATATAATGAGAACATGAACCTCCGCTTATGTTATGAATAAATGAAAATTTACATGAATGATTAACTTTGAGTCTATGTGTCTAAAAATAAATAGAGTCGTTGCACGATATGAGAGAAAATTAAAAATCTTCGTCCCCCTTCCAGCAGTAAGAATCTGCCAATAAATCATAAATGCATGGACATAAAACAGTAGAATACACGCAATACATGAAATAAACTTATGATTGCCGGGCGGCAAGAAGGGAATGTGAAAAAAATTATGTTCATGCTTAGAAAAAACAAAACGAAATCCCATTAGTGTGAAGGAGAGATGGAGATATAGATTCACATACACAACAGGATGAGCACTTCAAAAAGTTGAGTCATTTTGAACATGAAAATGTAATTATCAGACAGAACATAAATGAGAAGATGTAGACAACATCTAGAAAGGGTTTTTCAGTTATACTTATAATATTCTAATGGTATTTTTTGTCTCAAGTACCTTAAGAACATGCATAAGAGGCACTGACTGTTGATGTGAATGTTAGAAATTCTTGTTCTTTAAATTAGAATATTGGGAATATTTTTGGTGCTGGAATATTTGGAAAATATCACAAAATCACATTTGAAGCAGAAATGTTTCGCATCTTTTTTCACTGAATGCACTTAAGATGCAAAAATTTCGCATCTTTTTTCACTGAATGCACTAAAGACGCAGAAATTTTGCATCTTTTTTCACTGAATGCACTTAGGATGCAGAAAAGTTTCGCATCTATTTTGCGCTTCAGAAGCAAAATGTCAAATTTGGACATAAAATTCATCCTTCCTAAAAAAGCAAAATTCACATTCTACGCAAAAAGTCTCCCAAAATCCCAAAAGTATAAGCATAGAAACATAAATATATCCAAAATGTAAATGAAGCATACGCAAAGAAACAAGCTGAAATTGTAGCTTCTGTTCCATGACATAACAAAGTAGATAATCTTTACGAAATTAAAAAGCCTTAAATTGATTCAGTCCGAAAGGACTTTTTTCATAATTTTTGTTGTCTGTGTAACACGTTATGGATATACACAGGAACAGAATTATTATTAAAAAAAAGCCACAAAAGACAATTTGCATGTAAATGGAAATTTATAAAAGGTAAATAAATTTTCCCATATTTTTCTGTGTTATTCTCACAAAAAAATAATAAAAACAGTCGAGAACAATGAACAGAGACTGTATGTGCGAAGAGCCCATTGAGGTTACATTATGAACAAATTAAGGTTATTTCTTCGATTTTAATCCAATTTTTTTCTCTTCATTGTTTCTGTTTTTTTTTTCGTGGCATTATTAGCTCTTAATTCGACAAAATCACGCACATAGTAAATATATCTGCATATATCTGACGATATTACAGCAACCGCTGTGTTAGCTTATTAAGCCATGAAGTGCACACAAATATTTCATTTCTCACTCTCGTTACGAGACCTTGATTAGAGACTATATTGAAAAATTGTATATACCAAAACAATAGGATTGGCTTATTACACGAAATCCGCGACGGCATCAAGAGAGCCAAAGACACAAAAATTTAGATTTAATACTCGCACGCCGTAGCTGTCTGTTTCTTAATCTATTTCATAAATAGAAGTGAACAAATGGTGTCAAATTAACCTTACAGCATGTCACCATGTGTCTCATTACATGCGTATGTATATACCTACTTTAGAAGAACGATATTTATGACTTTAAATAAGCATGTTCCATGACATGACAAATTTTCGGCCTTGAAAGTAATTCGAGAGTATTTTAATTTATTTACATCTCTCCCTTTACGGATATCGACTTCAATTTCATGGATATAAATTTCTTCTATTCCTAATTTCGAATGGAACTAAACTAATGAGATTCTTGTTTGTTTTCACCGCACATAATTATGTGATTTTTTTTGTTCTTGTTGTTGTTGCTCAACATGACCCCGCCGTGAGCCATACACAACCGCAAATACATATTGCATTCATCTATGCTATTCCAAGAACCTTAGTTCTGAAAAATTTGATTCCAGTGCTCAGACAAATGTGTAATTTTGAAGAATATAATAATTGCTGTGTGCTGCTTCTTCTCCTTTAATTCTTTTAACATTCTTATGCTCTTATGTTTAACTCTTTTCCTAAAAAACACAACACTTTTATAGCATCATCATCGCATCTTATGCCGCATTAAAGAAGAATCGAAGAAAAAAACATAAACTTTTTTATTTTGTTTTTCTGTGAAAATTAAAAGCATTTCCAATTTCTAAGTAAAGTAATTTTCGTTAAAAAGCAAACTCCAATTTTGTGTAGATTGCAATTTTATGTGTTTTATAAGCAATTTTCCTTTCTGTTTTTTGGGTTGCATTTGTTTACTGGAAATATTTTGGATGATAGGAAAGCAGATTGCCTTGGTTAATGGAATTAAGAGGATTTTAAGTGAAGAAGTTTGATTAGGTTTTGTAATTTTGATGGATTTTGATTGGTTTGGACTAGAAAATTAATCAATTTAGGTTAACTGATGTTGGAATTGAGGAATTCTGATATGTTGTGCTGAATTCAGCTGAATTGGACTTGATTCAGATGATTTTGTGCTAAATTCAATTGATTTGTACTAAATTTTGATGATTTTGTGCTGAATTCAGCTGATTTGAACTAAATTTTGATCATTTTTGCTGAATTGAACAAGTTATTGCTGACTTGCTTATTTCTGCTGAACCAAGTACATATTATGCTGAATTTAGCTTGATTGTGCTTAATTTAGCTTCTTTTATACTGAACTAAGCTATTCTGTGCTGAATTTACCAGTTTTGTGCTAAATTCAGCTGAATTATGCTGAATAGCACTAAATTAAACATAATTTCATTAATTTGGTTTTAAAACCAACTCCTCAAAGCTGAATTGAGTCCAAACTACCTAAAAATATCGCTCTATACCAATCCTATCCATCTGCATTCCCAACTTATCGTGTACACGTTAAAATCAAGAAACCAAAAAAGAACAAAAGCGCAAAGATATGGAATAATTCCAAATGCATCCATCGCATGCATGTTTTGATCTCTGATTGCATAATTGCAGCTTCGTTTTCCTCTTTTTCTCAGTTCCTCTCAATCATCATAAGGTGGAAGAGAGAATTGCGCTATTAAATGTGATTGCGTGATCAGAAAACCTTCTACACCGCTGCTTTTTACAAAATATATCACGATAAAAATTCCACTTTTCATCGTTCTTTTCTTCCCTTGACTACCACCGCGAGATGCTTAAATTGCTAGTAAGAAAAGAAGAAAGAAGAAAAAGCATTGCAAGCGATGCCGAAGTTCAACCGCAATTTATTCTGTACATACACTTCTCAAACTATGAATGAGTGTATCATTGAGAAAATTGCGAATTGCAATCGTTAGTAATAAGTACCTGCTTCTCACCTCATCACCACTATCATCAACATGAGCATCATGGTTGCGAATATGATGCCATTTCTATCACACTCAAAACGTCTTGTGGAAATGACACACTAAAAATGTCTTATTTCATCTTGTTATTACTTTTAAATAGAGATTCGAGTAGTTGTTACGTTGTGAGTAAGTGCAATGAAAACTTCAGCAATATAAAGTTGGTAAAAAACTTTTCAATTTTACGAAAAAAAAGAAGAGTCGGAAATGAATTTCTTTCTCTGCTATCACTTACAAAATGAAAGAAAAGAAATAAAAAAATTGTTAATAATGAGATGAATATCTTCTATCTATCTACTTGAAGAAATAACTTTAACAACGGCAATGAATGGCTGAAAAGTATTTCTTTTTTTTTGTATATAAAGAGAAAGGAAGAAAGCAAGTGGAATCGTTTGGTTGACTTTCGTTCGTCACTCTTGACTTATTCAGAACATTTTTAGCTCTCTTCAGAGTTTCTTCCTTCTTTTATTATTTTCATTAGTTAAGAAAAGAAAATTGGTAGTTCGGAAGAATATCTGAGAATTGAACTAAAACGCATTTTTGGTCAATTCAGCTATTTTTGCTGAATTCAGCATATTTTGCTGAATTCCAATTATTCAGCTGAATTTGCTGCGTTTTTCATGTTCGACTAATTTTGCTGAATTCAGCATATTCAGTTAATTTTGCTCAATTCAGCATATCTAGCAAATTTTACTGAATTAAGCATATTCAGACAATTTTGCTGAACTTCAAATATTCAGCTGACTTTGCTTAATTTGACTCATAAATCTGAAATCAGAATGTTTTGCTGAATTCAGCAAATTATATTGAGTCAAGCTTATTCAGCTAGATTTTATTTCTTATTCAGCATTGCAATCTGCTGAACTTGTCTAATTCAATTCTGTAAAAATTTACTTAAAATTCCTTAAGATAATCAAATAATTTCACGAATGTCCATAATTTAATCCATCAACTAACTTAGCCTTCTACCCAGCAATCCAAATGTCTAAAATGAATAATTAAGCACATTACTTTCAAGAAAAGCAAGAGAAATATTGCTAAAAAGTAGAAAATTTTCATTAATTAGACGACACAAGATGAAAATAAAGTTGACGATTGTGGATGGGTTGGATGAAATGAAAAGAAAAGAAGTTAAAGTTGACTTGTACATCGTTGATATGAAACTTAAGTAGTAGTAATAATAATGTTATTTCATCAAATTAAATATAATAACTACACAAGAGAAAATAAACTTTTGCTTCATCTTCTTAATGCCATCCACATCTCCCTTCTTACTGTCTTATTTTATATTTTAAGAGGCCGCTTATTAGACTCTCTACAGCTCTAGAGAATTCATTCAGGACAGACAGTGTCTCATTATTATTATTTTCATTCTACTGTACACAATTTTTCTTCTCTAATAATGATGATATTAAGCGAGTCTATGAGACAGTCAGAATGAAATGAAAAAATATATATATTTTTTATTTACATTTCGAATTATAATTTCATGGAGCATTGAATGGTTGATATTTAATTATGTTGGAAATAATATAAATTGTTATTATTGTTTTGTGTCGGTTTGAGTGCGGTTGACATAGTTTATGGGGAAATATCATTGATTTTTAGGAATTGTGGATTTAATGTGAGTTTGAATTAGATTTTACTGAATTCAGCATATTAAGCTAATCTTGCTGAATTCAGCATATTTAGCTGATTTTATACATGATTCTGGATTTTGCTGAATTCAGCTAATTTGACTGAATTCAACATATTAAGCTGAATTTTTTGAATTCCATTATTTATCATGATTCAATTTAGCTGAATTCAGTTTAATTTCAAGCTAATTCAGCATGATTATTAAGCTGAATTTGAAAATCTTAGGAATTTACACTCAAAACTGTCAATTTGCATTTCTAAAGCATTTAGTACGGCACCCAGCACTCACAGACAATCCCCATTCAAAAAATTCCATAATTTCCTATCCAATGTATCCCAATAAAAGCCAAACAACCTTAAAATTAACCCATATACAGTACAACCGCAGAATATCATCCAAAAATAAAACGATTTGTTCTTCTTCCGCCCCAACTGACCTCGTAAGGATGATTTTCGGTCATTATAAAAACAAGACACAAAAAACCTTTTTTTTTGTATTCACGAATCATAAAAATTTACCACTAAAATTCTATTTTTGAGACTTAATTCCCCTATAAATTGCCAAACAGTCTAATGTTAAAGTTTCATTAATTCCTTTAAATTGTTTCATATATATTTTTTGTATGGAAAATTGTCTCAGGAAATTTCCATCATTTCCACAAACAAAATTGCTTGTCGTAATTGAAAAGCACAAAACGAATCCTAAGTGTGACACACAAAAGAAAGTTTTTTGTCGAACAAGTCCTATAATTACAAGCAATTTGCCACGAATGTAATTCCTTCTTTTTTTGTTTTCTTCATTCAAATTTCCTCTCCTATCAATGACATTAACAACCACCCCGCAACAACCGTTTCTCATCATTCAAAGTTAATTGACGGAAGTGATTACATCAGGTTTCTTCATAGAGTTACACACATACCCATAAAGCCTTTACTTTTTTTTTCAAAAATGAAAGGATAATGTTACAGTATAATGATGGCAGTCAATGGCAATCACATTATAATTTGGAGCGCACTCCTTTTTTCCATTTTTAAAGTTGCGGCTCACTATGTAGACACACAAATAAAAAAATGTATTTGATCATTGAGCGTATTATGATGTGGTTGATGTTGTTCTTTCATTTACATTTGAAACAAGAAGCGCTATATCATTAAGCCGGTAGAAATGAGAGGAAATTTATAATATATTTCTACTGCTATGACTCTCATCATGTCGACGAGGATGAATGGTTGAATAGGAGACAAAAACAGTCGTCATAATTGAAAGGATTAAATGCTCTGACTGCGAGTTTTAATGAATAGGATCAGAGTGATTATCATAATAGGATGACAGTGAAGAAAAAGAGAAAGACAGAGATAAAAATGCGAAATAATGACAAGAATCTTTGTAGGATGAATATTTTTCTATTGTGTCTTTTAAAATTGACATTAAGGTTCTTTTGTTTTTAATCCTGTCTGCATGATTTGAGATTTTTTTATGAAGAGAAATGTGATTAAAGTTGTAAAAAAATTGAAATGTCATTGAACTCGCTGAATTGAGCTGAATTAAGGTGACTGTTTTAAATTACAGTGATTGCTGAACAAGCTGAATATGCTGAATTGAGCTGAATTTGCTTAATTGCATTAAAATTGAGCTAAACTGCTGAACTCGCTGAACTTAGCCGAATATGCTGAATTGAGCTGAATTTGCTGAATTGAACTGAATGTGCTGGATTGAACTGAATTCGCTGAATTAAGCTTAATAATGCTTGTTTTGCTGAATTGGGCAAAATTCACTGAATTGAGCTAAATATGCTGAATTGAGTAGACTTGCGCTGAATAAATTTGAGCAAGCTGAATTCAGCAAAGCACGTAATTTACTGAATTCAGCCAAAGAATGCTTAAATTCGACTAAATTAAATCAACCACAATCCTCAAATTATGCACTTAATTACCCAGATTCCACTAATTTCATTCAGTTCCCATCAACCTAACCTCACTGTTAATTAGCAACAAATGCGTCCAATTTCCATCAAAATATTTTTTTTGTTGACATCAAAAAAATTACTTTCTATCCATCATTTTTGTGATAGTTTTCATAATCAACATAAATCATTGTGTACATCATAAAAATGAGAACAAAAGGCAGCAAAACCGAAAGGTAAAGCATAAGAAGAGGAAGAAAAAAAAAGTATAAAAATTGGGCAATCATTTCATATGAATATCGGCCACAGAAAAGTGCTCATTAGAAACGCTAATAAGCGGATATGAATCGTTACCTGCACACAATTTAGTTGAAATATGATACACATATACAGTCAGTCAGTCCATGTTTGTAGAACAGATTAGTGAATAAAAATGAAAATTAAACTTTGCTTTTTTTATTATTGAACAATAAAGAGTGAAAATTAGAATCGATATGCTCATGAAAGTTGCTGTGGTAAATAATTGTAGCATATAAATTTCAGTTCTCAGCTATTGAAACTTGTGGACCATATGCTGATGATGTCACTTTTGCATTCAAAAACTAGTAACTTAATAGCCAAAGGATCTAGTTTGACGTCATCAATGAACAACTCCCATGTGGAAAAATGCTCATATGCATGCAACTTTCCACGTATATTTATGTAGCATAAAAAAAAGGCAATAAAAAAAAAGAGTTCAAAAACTGAACAAAGAATCACCGAATGAAAATTGCACATAAAAAGCAATTGCTGTGCGAAATGAAAATATATATAAAAAAATTAAATGTTTGCGGCTATTGATTGGAAATTTGTTTGCATGTTGCAAGCAGCAGCAACATAGACAAATAGCAATTGCAATTTTCATGAAAATTGTGTAAATATTAACTCAAAGTGAGGATTGAGGGGTAAATAAATTACGCAAATATACATTGAATGATTTTATTTATTAAAGTGTCGCAGACAGCTTCGAGTGCTGTGTCGTGCATTGCATTTTAAATATTCAATTGATTAAAAAAAATGATGAAAAGAAAAGGACTTAATTTAGTGAGTAATTTATGAACAAGTTGGGGTTGACGACGACGACGACAAAAAAATCCAATTTTGTTCCAAAAAGTCCATAAAAATTCCAATTTGGAATGTCTGATGATGTCGGTCTAATGGACTTTGCAAACTTTAATGCTGTAATTTTGCATAAATTTTGAATTTTGATGATTCATCAGAGATGCTCGGTCTAGAAATTGAGACATAAAATTACTCTGTACCTAGTTAGTAACATTGGCCCATAAAAAGCTGATCTAGTGCCCCTAGTGAACCACTTATCAGTCCATTCATCCATTAACTCAATCATCTGTAAAATCTGTAGTCGTAAAATCTCCAATTATTTCCATTTACCCGGTTACCTCAAACCCCCAACACTTCTGTATTGATCCACTTACTCCTTATTTTATATTAATCCACATACAACATCGTGCACACATGTAGTAGCTGTATGTGAATGCCACTACTAAACAATCTCAATTTTTTATTATATTTATGTGCGTTTTTTCAATTTATTTTTTAAATAATTGAATCAGGACGATGTTGTATGAAGTTGAGTGGAAGTAAAAGCAATTTTCAGGATTCATGACAAACGGTTATCGGCCGTGAGTGCAATTTTTCCTCTCAATGGACTACCTAGGCAGCAAACATGAACCATATTGAGTGTTTTCGAAAGATGAATTATAATGCATTTGGCTCAGAATGGCTGTTGTGCTATTGTTGGATATAAAAATAGCAAACATAAGCTTCAGTTACTGTTTATTATGTATTTTTGATATCAAATAAAGTCCTTTATTATGCTCACTGCCACTTTTTTTATCGATAAACTTTTAGAATAAAAAGAGAGAAATTCACGTTGATACATTATTATAAGGCAGGCAGCAACCAAATGACTTCATGACACAATTTCACGTACAAACTATAAATATATTTCTGCTGCTAATACAATTTTTTTTACCTCCTCTTCCCTAATTTTTCTTTTCCTACTTTTATGCTCTGCGTGAGGTAAATACAATTTTTCCTTTTTTGGACGTCCTTTGGTAGACAGAGTTGGTACCTAGTACTTCTCAAGTTCCCTAAAAACCAATGTGCAAGTAAAGCGTTCCCTCTCCTAAGCCTTAACACTGCCAAGTCATGATCTGAGTCTAATGTCCAGCACCATTGCACCAACTCTGTCAACATCCCCAACGTACGTTAAGGAAATTCACAGCAATCAATCGAAATAGAGAATAATTTTTATGTTGCATAAATTCCCACTGGAAATGACTGATCTCAGCAATATAAAGGCATAATTTTTATGAGTTGCTGTTAAAATCAAGTAGATTTTCTTGTACTTTGTTGCAGTAATTTATTTTTTGGTATGCTGTGCGAGACAGGATTAATGTTTATGAAGTTTTGCCAATGATTTGTAAATTGAATATTGATTATTAGTTGGTCAGAGGCAGGGTGGGGTGGGATTTGATTTGATGTAATCTGGCCGGCAAAGGTTCGAATCCTGGAGGCAATTTTAAGAAATTTTTAAAAATAGTGTTAATATTTCTGTGCTTTTTTTGAACTTAAAGCCTCAAAATATACTTTTTTGCATCCATCCATCCATCAACGAATATCGATTAGACTTCTTGGCTCGATTCAGCATCTCAAACATTTGGCTTCATCATCATATAGATTTTCAGCATCATAAATACCTTCAAAATAAGCTCATATACAAAATATATATGTCTAACATTCCATGCACAGCCTCCGCAAAATATTTCCAATTTATGTACATAAACATGACTTCCATATAATATGAAAATAATAGCAAACAATAACAAAAAAAAATATAATAATTCACGAGATTTCATGAAAAATGCGAATAGTTGTCGGTGAGTCGGCACATTACGTAATCATGAGCTAGGAATTTCATATTCTCGCAAGCTTGCAGGACAGGTGTAGATGGAATTTTTTTGTTTGTTATTACATTGGATGGAAGAAGAGAGAAAATAATATTGAATATAAAATCCAGCGGCACTACTTCTCTACATTTACATTGTTATTTGAATGATTATATGCTTGAGAAATAAAAAAAAAATCCATTTATATCCAACTCGTGCCTCAAACCACTCAAAGATTATAATGTGATTGCGAAAAAGCTGCAGATCTACGGTACTTATGAAATTTCATGCATTTCACTTTAGACATGGAAATTTTCATTTTCAATCTCTTTTTTTCTTCGCTTTATCATATTCCCTGCTATATCCATATATCTAGACATTTTTTATGCCATTTATATTGTTATTTACCATAAAATACATGCTTCTACATAACAATAGAGGAGTCTCAAATACTACTAATGTGCGCCGTACTACATACATATATATTATGGCTTTAGAGTAATGTTCATTCCTTTTACTTCTTCTTTTTTCGGATATTAAAGCTAACACACCGAGAGGTTTAATTTAATGTGAAATGAGAGGAATCAACAGCAACATTGTATGGCAAAAAAAGAGAATCTCAGTATTGCAATTTAATTTAATAAGCCAGAAGCATTTAATGTTTAAAAAAAGGAATGTAATTTCGTACATTAGAGTAGGAATGAATTCTATGCCGACTTAACTGCTGGAAAGGAATCTGATAATTGATGGAATTTTCATCTTCAATGCCATTTTAGACATTTAATGAGTTTTTTGGAGAAAGAAATTATTTGGAATTTAATTTTTGGCAATTTTGATTGATATTGGGCATTGAATTATTAAGTAGCTTGATGTTTCGGGATTATATTTGTCAAAAATCATCATTATTTGATGATTTAGGTCAAATTAAGTCGTTTTCATCAATAATTTGGTTAATTTTCAATTTTTTCAATTAAATATTCAGCTATGAAGCATAAAATTGAGTTTTCAGCTTTGAATTGAACCGTTAAGTGCTGAATATTGAATTTGAAGCGCTGAAAGAATTTTATCGGTTAATTGACATTTAAAGTGCGAATTGAATTAAAGCGCAATAAATCTAAAGCGCTGAATTGAAATTTAAATGCTGAAATTCAAGCTAAATTCTGAATTTAAGAACTAAATATTTAACCTTAAAGCGCTGAATTAAAGTTCGGATCGCTGAATTTGACTTTAATGTCACGAGACACAGTTGATTCATAAGGAACTACAATGAAACAATAAAGCATTACTCAATCAAGTTCATCAAACAAAAAACATATGTCCATGATGACAATTTCCATAAAAGTTCCTCATTAATATTTCCGATACAGTAAAAATCGATTACATTTTCTCCCACGTTCTGCCACTTCCTCATTAATTGATGGGAAATTGAATCTTGTAAAAAAAAATTTCATTTGCAATAAATATTTTAATGAATTTCCATGGCACACAACTGTAATCAGTGTTAAATATTTAACCTATAAGGTCTGTTATAAAATGTATTCGAATTAATTGAAGGCAAGCATCAAGTTGGTGATGTAGACAAATGTCATTCCTGATTTATGGTAAATTATTGCATAAATTTTCATTTCTTATTACCATCAATGGTCGTTTATGTTTTCCTTACTTAATTTCTTTAATGGATGCTCAGGTAGTTCCACTTCCTTATTATTCACAGTTCTCTCATCCCTCTCGAACATTGTCGAGATTGTTGTTCCGGATGCACAGCACTAAAAGGATCGTTGAAGTATAAAGCAATTAGTGAAATTGAAATAAGAAGCTTTCTGAACACTGCTCTATTCCATTTCTTCTTCTTCCTGTTTGCATCACGAGAGTGCAATTGTAAATTTTTTACCCCGGTTTTGCCTTCCGACTTGCAACAGTTGAATGGAAGCATGAAAAAAAAATATTCTGTTGAGTGGAAAAAAAAGTCATTTTCGCTATTTAGCATAATGACATTCATACAAGTTGGCACAGGAGATGGAGAGTAATAAGAAGAAGAAGATGAAAAGTTATTACAATTGTGTACCATTTTTCCGCGTGATGATTCTCAATGAGCATTTTCTGCAAGCAGTCATGAAAAACTTTTTTTTTTTTTTATTCCTCACTTGATAATAAATTGAAAATAATTTTTTATTTTTTAATTTTTCATTCTTTTAGTTGTTATTTAAGAGGAAAGTTTTATTAGAACGACAGAGACTGTGAGGAGAAAAATTCATTACGCAAAGTAGTTTTTGCTAAGACATCGGACGATATTTTTCATTATAATCTTAAGCAAACAAATGTTTAAAGATAAACAAAAGTTTGATAATTTTTAAAATTGAAAAATCTTGAGATTTTTTTTTTATTCCTTTCGACTATAATTTATCTTTACTGTTGAGATTTGTTCTTTGTATTCTGATTTTATAAAGTTGGCAAATTTAAATTGGAGCAGATTATGCTGATTTAGGGATGCATGAGTTGAAATTGGAAAAGTTGCGACATTTTGTCTTCAAAGCATTTTAACGGTTTTCTAAAATTCAAACTTTAACGGTTTTCAAAAATTCAAATATTTACAAATTTAGTTCATTTTAACGGTTTTCAAAAATTCAAATATTTACAATTAAAATTTTATCAAATTTTTGCAGTTCAAATTCAAACGGTTTTCAAAAATTTAAAATTCAACAAATTCAAATTTTAACGGTTTTCAAAAATTCAAAATTCAACGAATTCAATTTATAAATTTTTTCAAAAAAATCAAATCGAACTTAATTGAATTAAGACCCAATCAAGCCTCACAATCTCTTATGCACAGCTAAACTCCATAACAACTCCACAATAGCTTGCATAAACCAACGAACAATTTCCTCAAAAATTAAAAAAAAAAACAAAACGTTCAGCTCCACATGGAAATAAACATTTACATAAATGTTCACTTTAATGGAAATTTCACTTTTTTCAACTAAAATAATTGTTAATTAAAATTAAATTAACAAGAATTTCAATTACTGAACATTATTGCCCGCAAATATGTGCAAAAAAAGAAAGCATAAAGCATATTATTTGACAAATTACAAAGTATGGTCAGTGGTGGACAACATGTGTGACATGACACATTAAAGTGTCGCTATAAGTGTGTGATAACGTCATGAAACGTATGTCACATGTGGCTTCGGTAGTGGTATATCATCAAGATGTGACATGTCACACAGGTCACGCAACACTGCTTTAGTTTGAGCAAAATTGCAATAGTGAACAATAATTTAAATTAATTAATTTCTGAGAATTTTTTTTCTGAAATTTTCCATACAAATTCTCTCACTCATTATTAGTCATTATAACCATGATACTCTTCATTTCAATTTCGTGGTAACATAATTTTCGGTATTAATTAGCAATTGTATTGTTGCTTGTGTCTCGAGACATGGCGCTCACATCGCTTCACTTTATTATATTCTTTTGTTCATTTACTATTCAAGACAGTCGTCGTTTCATTTTTTCGAAGACATAAAACGGCATTCAATTTCAATTGTTACACACAATAAAGTCTTTTTGCTTCTTTTCCTCCTCGGGAATTTGTTTCTTAACTTAATATCTCATTCAAGCATTTTCGTTATGTCTCAGAACTAGCTGAGCTTTTGTCTTTTTTTTTTGGGTGGGAAAAAAAAATTATTTTATAATGCAGAAAAATTCACAAAAATTTTTTTATTATCTCATCCACACTATTTTTTATAACTTAATTTTAAGTAACTATTTTACGACATAAAATAATATAAAATTTGAAGCTAATTTTGTACTTTACGATTCTATTTTTCTTTACAGTGCTAGCAATTGTGACGACAGCAAATGGCGACGATATCTCGATAGACACAAGAGATGGTGAAGATCTTGTGCTTGAATGTCACTTTAGTTCAGATTACTCGAGTAGAGATTTTATTTACTATTGGGCGAGGAGTTCGAAGCAACGATTTGAGAATGTGGCGGTCGATGGAAAATCACTGAGTGCAACATACAAGTAAGTAACCAAGAAAATTATGTAATTTAGGAGTGCCAATGCATGCATAATTTAAACAAAGGATGGACAATGGTCTAAGCATAAGCGGTTGATGATGTCATACTAAATTTTTTATGCTCGAAACAATTAGCAACTAATTGCATTTTTCAAGTGAAACTTAATGAGAGCTCTTTGGAATTTTTGTTTAGATTTGCTGTACATACGTAATGAAATATTCAGAACAAACAGAAAATTTGCAATAATTCATCGAATGATTTAGTAAACAAAAAAAAAAGAATCAAATATGCTGATTGAGTAGAACAGGCTGAATTTGTTATGATTGTTGCTGCTAAGTTTGTGGAAAAATTTAGAATCGTTTATTTGCATTTGCATTTGTTGAAATTGCTTAATTATGCTCAATCGACTTGATTTGTATTTGATTTTTTTGGTAAACCATTTGCTGAAGTTTTAATTAATTTATTCTAATTCAATAAAATGGGATTGGAAAGGTTGTAAAATTCTGTGTGATTAGCTGAATTGTCAAATTCGGGTGACAATCACGTAATATTGAGCTACTGAGAGAATTAGAAATTAATTTACTGATTTCATTGAATTTATCAGGTTTTGTGTCAAATTCAGTTCTATTCAGCAAATTAAAGATGCTGTCATCAGATAAATTCAGTCAAATAGCTGAATTCGATTATGCTAGTTGAATTCAGCTTCAGTTGCTGAATTCAGTCATATTAGCTGAATTCGGTCGTATTAGCTGAATTCAGCTTCAAATGCTTAATTCATCAAATTAGCTGAATTCAGCTTAAATTGCTGAATTTGATCGACTTGGCTGAATTCAGCTTCAGTTGATGAATTCTGTCATAATAGCTGAATTCAGTTTCAGTAGCTGAATTTGACAAATTCAATTATATCAGTTTAATTTGCGAAATTGGACAATTTTCAATTAGTTAGCTGAATTAAACTAAACTTGCTAAAAATTCAGCTAAATAGACTAAATTAAGCACAAACAGACATTAATGAACATAATGCAACATAATTTAATTTCAGTTCATTAACTTGACCATCAAAACTTAAGCAACACAAAAAGTCACTCCAAAAAAATATTTCATAACGTCATTCAAATTACAAACCATATTTAATCGCATTTCCACGAGTACTCAAGATTGACATTACACTGTGTGTCCAAAAAATAATAAAAAGTTGTGCCTAAATCTCTCACGAAACATGATTGTGCAATAACAATAATGCTTTAAAGCAAGACATTAGCATCGGATAGAGAAAAAAAAGCAATAATTACAACCAATTGTCGATTATCACAAATTGCAATGTCATTATTCTGATGATTTGCCACTAAAAATTCATTTTCGCGCTTATTACAGCAACTAATGCTAATATTCATGCCAATTTTCGCTTTCACCAGCGAGAATACTCTTGCATAAAAAAAGTCTCGCTTAATGTTTTCATTTTTAAGCATTTTTCGCCAACATTAATCCCAAATCATTGACTGAATAAGAGATTTTTATCATCAGCAACAGCACGTTCAGTCTATATAGAATAATAATGCTCGTTATTGTGGATAATGTTCATTCAAATATGAAGCAAATGAGCGCTGTAATTATATAATTACACTTAGTTTAACATCAACCACTGGATAGACCGAAAACCAAAAAAAAATCGCTGATAGAAAATTAAAATTGACAATTTTTGTTCTATCCATCTCCCATGAGTCCATGCCATCCTGATATGTAAAATTGAAATATTTTCCACAATGAATAATTAATAACTAAATTCACTTCCCATACTCGTTTTATATTTACAGAGTCGATTTTCGACCGGAGAAAGGAATTTACGATTTGCGCATTACAAATGCATCATATGACCGTGATAATGGACGTTTTGAGTGTCGTATCAAGGCACAAGGAACGGGAGATGATGTTCATCAACAATATTACAATTTGACTGTTCTCACACCACCTCAACCGCCTTTAGTTGCGCCCGGAAATATTGTTGTCGCAACGGAAGAAAAGAAGCAAGAATTGACATGTAGCAGCATCGGTGGATCACCTGACCCAACCATCACGTAAGTTCAAATAGCAATTTTTTTTTAATTTACTAGAAATGAATGCCCAAGCATGTACATATTGTATAGGGACATCATTTTTATGGTGTGCTAGAAGATAGATTCCAATATCCATTAATAAATATTCTGTCACAATCAATTACGCATTACAGTTGGTATCGTGAAGGCAATCAATCGCCATTACAAGCAATCGTAAATCGTGGTGGTACCAAGGATCATCAGACAACAAGCACATTGACCATCACACCATCAAAGGATGACGATGGTGCACGTTATCGATGTGTTGTATATAATCGTGCCATGAAGGACGGTGAAAAATACGAGACAACCGTTACACTCAGCGTTAACTGTAAGTCTTGCAGAAATTTTTCTTATTTAATTATATAGATAAATATAGAATTCTATAGATTGTAACTTCCTCTACGTATGCCATTTAATGATTCAAACTAGTTTTTTTTATTTTCTTGTGAGAAGTTCAATCAATTCTTGACATGATACATGAAAATATTTATTGATGCCAAGTAATTGTAACAACGGAGCTTGAAATATGAGAGAATTCTTACTTCACACATTCAATTCATAATAATAATATAATTACGATTTTTCATCTCTGTCGCTCCTTTACTTGTTTGTTAACTAACGGGAATTGCTACATTAAGTCAGCATTAAAGACAATCTCCTCCCCGCGTGGCTCACTTTAATATATTCCACATTCATTCTTGTAGCATGTTAAGTACATGAAATAAGTAAGGAATTTAATGAGAAGTATGCGGCATAATTAGCGCACAATCGTGTCCTTGGATTTTTTTTGGCAAGCTTCTTGGGTGTGGATTAATATTCATGATTTCACGCCAATATGCATCATTATTCAATTCTATAAAGAGAAACTTATTGCTATATTTTAATGATCTTATTAATGAGTTATTGTAACTTATACAATAGAAACTGCATGATGCTTGAAATTAATTGGTGATAAAATTTAAATACTTTTTTCCATTTCAAAAATTAATATGCTATGATAAATATAGCGTTAATAATGACTCATTTTATTGTAGAAAATTAATTAAATTTTTATTTGAAAAATTTTTTTGAATTTTTAAACTTTTGCAATGAAATTGGAGTCGAATATAATTAATTAAATATAATAATACGGGCTAAGTAGATGCAGAAATGGAGACAGGATCGAGTTTTGGTGTCATTGAACGGTTAACTGCCTTTTGGCTGTAATGAATTGCTTTATTAATCTACAGTAAATTGATTTTAGTAAATTTGACATTAATTGAGTGGTCAACGACTAGTTTCCCGCCAAAAGTACTACAATAGGATCAATCTATACTCTTGTGTGTAACTCAATCTTTCAGAAGTTGATGTGTAACCCAAATTAAAGCTCAAGACTCTCATATTCTTAAGGTTTCAGTAGCCATACCACATTCTATCCTACATTCCCAAATAGATTAAGCCACATCAATTATAAAATACTTTAAGTTCCTACATTACCTCAATTAAATGACTCATTACAACAGTAAATTGGGTCAAAGTGAGTAAATAAGCCAACTTGAACTTCCTCAACAAAAAAAAATTGCGTTTAAAGACATGAGCAAAATAAATTGCGAGAAATGTTTAAATTGCACAATGGACAGAATTTACTTTCTTTATATATATTTTTAACCGAACACTCGCCTCGAAGGTATAAATGGAGGTCAATTAGAAAACGAAATAAAATTGTATACAATATTAAAGAATAGGCCACAAAAGAGGGCAATTGTTGTCTGGAGCAATGCAGAAATAATAATAATTTTTATATATATATATTATGAAAGCTTTTTTTTGGCCATTAAGTTAGATACAAATAGGAAATTGCTATTTAAGCACAAAATCAATTAATCATCAGGAGAGAGAAAAATTATTATTTGTTATTTAATGCTCTCTACTCAGGGGAGTAGCCTTGGCAGTGGGGGCACGGACCCCCCTCTAAGAGATGTAAATCCGTTTATTTTATAACGTATTTTTTTATTTTAAAAATTTTCATAATAAAACAGTCGAAGACCATTTAGTAAAATTTTCTGATTACGTCCCTGCCTCTACCCTCACTCCACGAGTCAAAGTTTCATTCCATCAGTGAAAAATTGTCCTCATTTAAAATTAAATTTGATGATAAATTTTTCTGAATTATAATTCATTAGAATTTTATACAGCAATTTATTTTCAATTTTGGGTGGATTGAAAATGTAAAAAAAAGACGAAAATATTTTGTATCGAGTCGAAAAGTTTTTTGATGAATTATTGATGAATTTTATTCGATGTCATAAAATTTTTATCATTCAGTGACGATGTTATCACGTTTCAGTATAAAAAAAGAGTTCAATCAAAATTATTTGTGAATATTTTTCAATATTCATGACGGTTAAATAGATATTGAGAATGTTTTAAATCATGAAACACTCCTAGGAAGCACTGCCCAGTATTGGCAATAGCAACTAGTATTATACACGCAATCACGACAGTGAATACCAATTCAAATTGTTTCGCAAAAAAGGTCTCGTTTGAGGTGATTAATACATTCCTGGAGTATTATGAATAGCAATAATATTGCAATAAATGGCAAAAACGAGTTTTTTTTTCTTTCCTCATAAACGACACAGTCACAAACACAGTTGAGAGTTGTTTATCGTTGCATGTATGGTGCTGACATACGAGATTTAGCTAAAGCTAGGCAGAAAAAGAGTGCGCTTAATGAAATTATAATTAACTTTTCAACGGAGCAATAAAAGAAATTGCGAATGAAGCCTTTTGGCATTTTTTTGTGCTGCTTCTGTGTTTTTTTCAGCTCAGATTTTTCAAAGGCATCACTAGAGAAATTATCATTAGATGTATATTCATCATCTCTCATCACATTTTTTACCTTCCCTTTTGTATTCTTTTCCCTCTCATAAGCAATGCCTTTAAGTGGCATAAAATTAAAAATTAAATTAAGTCTTAAGGCATGGCTAGATGTAGACATAAAGAGCCTTTTTTCTGTTAATGATAAAAAAGATTCTTTCTCTTTTAAACGTTATTGTCCATGACAAATTCAATGGACATTCATTTAGACTTTTAAATTTCATGAAATGTGAAACAAACGTTCTTGATGCCTTTTCAAAGCCTTTTTTTATAATTTTTTTCCCTTTTTTAGAAATACCCTTTTCTATTAAAACATGCATGCTCATAGTCGTAACTAAACAACGGTCATTTGCGCAATGAGATTTTAAAATTTGTTATGTTAGACATAATGAAATGGGAAGAAAAAATACTAAACATACATAAAAGATCATTAGATGCGGCCATTGTATAATTCTTTCATTCCTATCATAAATATATCTCCGCGTGTGAGTAAATATTCCTCTATCTACAGGTTTTATGATGATTTTTAATGAGATTCACTTTGTCTGAAAAACAATTTTATTATTAATTAGCAAATTGGCAATTATAAACGTCATATCTTATCGAATCTCAATCTTACTAACCTTATCTTGATGATTAATGTATAATCTTCATAATTATCCAATTAGATACCAATTAATTAAATAATTTTTACACAATTTAATGAAAACTGAAAAATAAACAAACTGAGATGACTAAATTTGAATTTCAAATTTAAAATATCCGTTAAAAGTTTCATCATCTCAGAAACACTTTGAAGAAAATCAATTTTCAAAGCTTTAGGCTGAATTTAATGAATAATGAAGTAAACGATAAATGTGTAGCAAATGTGCCCTTTAACCATCCACCCACATAGACTTTTCCAACTGATTTCCCATCGACAAATCGATTTCATCTGTTTAGTAATGTAACAATATATCTCATTGCCATCTCATTCGTTCTTACTTGTTATGGCAGGCATACAGTCAACTGTTATGCGGAACATTAAAATTATGTATCTTCATTCCCAGCATCATCATCGTCGTCATAATATTAATGGTAATATTGAATTGAGTCCGTGATTAAGTCGTTTAGATTTTTTTCTCAATTCAATAATTCTTCGATGCCTCGTTTTGTATCTTCATCAATACAATTCGAAATACTATATGGATATACAATACAGCACACAAACGGCTACGGTTGATTTCTATAAAAAAATTTATTCTCAAATAAGAAGAAAATAATATTTTGGCAGGAAATTCATCGACCAACTCTCAAAATGTGTTAAATGAATTGATGAATAATAAAAAAGAGCATTCAATACATTTTAATTCTTTATGTCTCCATCTTTCTCACTTCTTCTTTATTTGGCTCAATTCATTTATTATAATATCAAAATCATATAAAAATAAAATAAATGATTAAACGATTTCATAAAGAATATTTTCTTTTCTTTTGCATTTGGTGTAGCTTATAGTACCGCTTATAATAATAATAACAAGAGGAGTATGAATGAATGAATAGCATTATTGGGTAATGAGACGCGAAGAATTTCTGGCTCGTTGGAGTCTCATTCAGTTTCTTTTTTGTTTATTCCATTTTCGCTATTTTGTTCCCAATCCTCACACCTACACACAATAATGATGATAAAAAAAGTTCTTTCCGTATTATCCCCACCCCAATTATTATTCAAGTCGACTGAATGACTGCCTTATATCTAGAAAATGCCCCTCTCAAAAATGGCGTGAAAATGAATCAATCAACTTAACAGACATCAATTTCTTCGTTGTGAGAAAGAAAAATATTGAAGGAAAATTTGAAGAGACGTTGAGACTTAACGTTTGAAAGCTTTTCTTATGGAGCTGTCTTGTTATGATGTCTAGTGATTGGGGATATTCAGAGAAATTTAGTTTTTGGTATCTAACATTTTTGCTTTCTCATTTTGTGGTCTGGAAGAGGATTTTGGGAAGTAGTGGGCTACTATATGCGGTTTCAGTCGGAGCTAACTACCTAGGTGTGCCTAGGGTGTGTCGCATAACATGAAAGCTTGCCCTCGACTATTTTAACGTTAGATCGAATAATACAGGCAATGACAACATTTAGAACACCGAACCAATGAGCTCAGAGGCTATAAGCCACATTAGACGTCACTAACGAATGCCCCCCAATATAGATTGAAAGGAAAAAGATACAAAATAACACACAAAAAATAAGAATGCCTTTTTTTCTGCGGTATTCACGAAGACTAAGTGTGAGCATCAAAATAGCAATATTTCAAATTCTGTTATATTATTTTTTGCGGCTGCTTCCATATTCTCTCACAGCTCACACTCTCTACAAGAAGTAGGAAAAGAAGAAAGAAAACAAAAAAAAAGTAATTGAATTGAAAAAATAAACTCAAACGGCTAATGTTGTAAAATATAAAATAACTCGCCAAGGTTAACCGCATTTTCATTTTCTATCTATTTCGCGCGCTTTTAAATGTGTATATCTACATCAGAGATTTAAATGTACTTCATGTACAATTGTTTTGTAATACCCATATAGGCAATAGATATTAATATATAGATACACATATTATGAACAACCGCAGGTATTTATAAATAAATATTGTATATATTTTTATAGTCTTTTTTGAGATAGATTGTATGGCAAAACGAGATGCGGGCCTCTAAACGTGATTCCAAAATATGAAGTTCATTATTACTGAACAACTAATCAGCATGAAAATCAAATGTGCTTATTTGTTTTCATAACTTTTTTAACGTTAAATCATAAAGTTAAAGATCGAATTTGGGCAGTGTCTGAGTGTTTTTTTCTTTTTTTATTAAGTGGATATTGAATTACGTTAGGTATTGCGCATGAGGTTGAGTAATGATCAAGTTTATTGGCTTGTTATTCACATTGATGCATCTTTTCGTGTGACTGAGTCAGTTTAAAAAACTTTTATTCAAAGAATTGTCATTTTGCATCATTTGATCAATTATTTGGTTTATTGATGCGAAAGTTTTGCATCAATGAAGCAAATTTTGCTTCAGTTCACAAACTTATGTCAATTTTTGCTTCAATGATTCAAACTTTTGCTTTAAAGGTGCATACTCTCGCATCAATGATGCAAACTTTCACATTAATGATGCAAATAATTGGATCTATGATGCAAAATGTCGTATTTATGATGCTGACTCTAAATATCAATGAAACAAACTTCCGCATCATTGACGCAAACATTAACATTATGCAAAAAACAGCATGTATGATGCAACAATTCTTAAATCATGAAACAAAATATCCAAAAAAGCAGCACAACATAAAATTCACAAAACCAAAACAAACACATGTTATAAATTATTAAAACCCCACGAAAGAAATAACCACAGCTGCCCAAAAGCCTTGAACTCATGGCTGGCTGTTGTACCGTAATACTTTAAGCTGTACACCTTTACAGTACATAACTCAGAGCGTACACAATGAATTGTAACTCTTTGAAAAACGGGCAAAAACAACATTTAATCTACCAAAAATCCTTTCTATTTAAATTAAAATGCTTTTTTTTGTTGTTGTCTCGATATTCACGAAACCAAACACAATCAACGTTTGAATTAAACGAAAGGAAATCCAATAAGTGAGAGAACAAGCAATAAAAAAACAAAGTTTTCTAGCTTTTTTAATGAAAGTTCACCCTGTTCCACATACCGCAGCACTATTTTATATTTTTGTTTTTCATTCTCTCTCTTTTTTGCATCAATTCAATTGCATTTCATTACAATTTAGCTCCTGCTAGTGAAACTATACATTTTGTTGTTGTGGATAGATATTTGTAGGAGTTGGGGATAGTAATGGCAATTTATTTTACAAGCACAACAATGCTAAAAGCTACAAAAGTTTTATTTCAATAATTTTTTTTTGGGGAGAAAAAAAAGTCGCTCAAAATGAAAACAGCAGCAGCAGTAGCTACATCATCATCATGATTACTTGCAGAATGGCATGATTATGCAACATTTTTCAGCAATTTAAAATGAAAATTTACTAAGTGCGACAATGCAAACTTTTTTTTTTTTGTGTGTACTAAAAAAATCCAATTTTGGATATTACCATTTCCAACAAAGAATGTTCGGGGGATAGTAAGTAACGACTATCATCATATTCTATGACGTACAAGCTGATATCCGCAGATACATGGAAATAAAAATGCAATACAATGTAAATATCCATAAAGCTGACCATTTTACATGAGGCTGTGTCATTTATTCATCCTTTCGTACACAAACACGATATGGATGGCAGGAAAAAAGCCATTCAATCAGATTACTATTGGGATTAGAAATTGACAGAATGAGAAAGTTCATTTGATGCTGTACGGTCAGTCGATATTCAATCAGCAAAATGTACAGACACAAAAAAAAATGCAATATCGTGAGGGTTAAGGCATGGGAAATGTGTACAAATTCAGCTTGTTTGTACAAAGGCTGTTAAATGTATCCTCTAAAAAAAATATACACAAAGCTTATGTGCCCATTCATCAATGGAATTATGATGGTATAAACATTGAAAAAAAAAGAATCTCAATTCATAGTCATCAAAGCCTGACAATATCACTGGATATGATTTTTATTCATACTTAAATGAATTTTTTTCCCGCCTATAAGGGTGGCAGTAAACGTATATCCATAAAATAATGTTCATTAAATTAAATTACGTCAATTTTTTTGTGCAATTGTTGTCGCTTCTTTTTTGACAATCAACACCTCTCTTGGTCTCATCGCATCACATCACATCTTTATGTCACATAAATATGTATAGACATTTTCACGTACATTTGGTGAGTGCCATCGTTCAGTGCCTCATCAGACACTCTCTTTCTATATCACTCTTCTTCATGCATATTTGACTAAGTGCCGAAGGCATCCATAAAAGCCAGATCATTCATATTTATGTTGATGCTATGAGTATTTCATGAGAATAAAAAACAAAATTGCTGTTTCATATGTGATGCGTTTTTTATGTCATAGTCTCATACCTTATCCATTTATCTATTCCCATCAAACTCCCTCGATGATTCTCATGACGATAATGATTGTACACAAATAGATGATAAAGGTATGAAAGAATTTTCATATAATTTTTTTGTGTTGTGTTGTGTCTCATAAGTACATATGAATTGTGTGTTGAGCTCACAAGGGGTATGAGGACTATAGATATAGAATCCATTTGATGCGAACATAAATCATATAAAGCATCATAAAAATATACACGAATGAGCGCGCCAAAATATATACATGAAAAAAAAGCTCAAACATTCTTTTTTTTTCTCAATAGCCATATGATGTATGAGATGGAATTTGTTCATGTTCAGATGTGCTCACTATACTGTACAACATGTATAAGTTTATGGTTGTTCACTACATGATGAAACAATAGACTCACTGACTCTAGTGTCGAAAAATGTGATGAAGCCGTAAAAATACTTTTTTTTTCGGTAGTCTGTAAGGAAGAATTGATGAATTTGGTTAGTCATTTTGTCTGAAATGCTCTTGTAAAGTGATATCGTTGCGAGAGATGTATTTTGTAGCTTAGAACAACTGTAGATTATGATGAAATTTATGTCGCTATTAATTTCAGTTTTATTATAGAGAATTAATCAATATGTTACGTATATTGCACTTGCTATCAATTCTATGAATATAAAATTGCACAAATAATTCGCTTGAAGGCTAAAGTTTATTTGATATTCACTGGTTTTCACGAATTTCCGCTTAATTCTCAATTTTCACGTTGTTTCTGAAAAATATAAACAAAGGGTACTAAACTATGAAAAGAAAGTTTTCAATCAAAGGGTGTGCAAGAATTTTCAAATTTCAAAAATACGTTAAAAACAATTTTGTAATTTTACGCACAAATGCACATCATACACAACATTTTCAGTCTTCATTCATAAAATTGAGAAGCGCAGCCAATAGAAAAATTTATTCAGCCATAGAAAAAAAGACAAATAGAAAGTGATACTCAACATTAAATGTCATAACAACACCTAACAAAAGAGAAATGTCTATCTTTAAACGCTTGTTGTTGCTACGTCTATATCGTAGAAGAGAGAAAAAAATTTAAATATGCTTTAAAAGAGATAATTCAATGATAATCGCATGAATGATGATGGTCACAGACGTTGTCAATATGTGCTTCGATGAGATAAAGATTCTCTTTTTTTATGCTTCACAGCGATAAACTTTTTTACCCTCCCGCGCTTATTTCAATTGAATTGTGTACGATATGCGATAGAAATACAATTTTTTTTATATATCTCCACTATTTAGATATACAATATTCTTTCACAATTGTCATCAACGTTCATGATGTGCACGACGAACCACTAAAAAAACCTGAGAATCAATTTCAATCAAAATCAGTTGAGTGCATTCGAATGCAGGAAAGGCAAATATTTACGGTGTGCGTTTTTTTCTTTTTTTGTTGATTGCATGAAATGCGTGTGTGGCTTGAAACAAATTCCACATCAGGAATATAAAAAAATATGGAAACAATATGCTGAAGGTGTATCATCACACAGACCGGCAATGACTGAAAGTTTTCGGACGTGAAAAATCAATGGAAAGCGATAGGAATTTTTGATTTTAAGCCTTTTTTGCTTATGTCCAAAAATAGTTTTACTTTTTTCCATTTTCTAAACATGAATGAAAATTGGGTTGGATAAAGGAACACGTCTAATGTATCAAAGCATGAGCATTTCTCAAATTAACAAGCCAAACGAATAGTAATTGGAGTTCAATTTAAATTTTTTTACATCTGTTCGATGGATGGATTATGTAGTTGTGTAACTTCTGTGATTCCAATGAACTTTGGCGCTTTTCATCGACTATTCATTGAATATTCTCAAATAACGAACTTTTTAGATTTGAATTCTCATAAATTCCTTGTTTTGACAACAAATGACAGTTGTTTTTCCCCTGTTAGATCAAATTGCCGTGAAAATCATAAAATTATTGAATTTAGAATCATAAATCATAGTAATCATTTGAAATTTATGGAATATCCATAAATCACAAAGCATAGAAATCAAAAATTGTCAATAACTCTTCAAATTTCAAAGGCTAACCAGTAAAATTCATCACAATTCACCGCATAAACAATCCATTTTCAATTTCAATGCCAAAATTGCGTCCAAAAAAAGAAGGAATTATCGTTGACATTACAGATATGTACAGAATAAATGAGATATTCACATAAAATACATATCTAGCCACAGGGCCAATTCGCGGTTATACTCTGTTGATGACCAGAAAATAAATATTAATAAAAGTCTGAATGGGCATGTGAGAGAAACAAGCGAGAAGGACAGAGCGAGAGGAAGGCAGGCACTGATACAATATGAAAGGATTATTGTGATATGCAAACAACAATATTTAATTCATTTCCGCGAGGGGTCATCAACGGTTCTTGTTAACCATGTAGTGAGAGTTTTAAAGGGTGTTATGCTGGTGCTGATGATGGGCATTGAATAAAGGATAATATTAATGTACTTGACATAGCACTCGGTCGCATGTAATTCGAGTCATTCGAATAATATAATGAAATGATTTTTTAATGTTTATTCATAGCTATGTACACTGAAGAATGGCATTTTAATGCATTTTCAATTCCTTTTTTTATACTCTCGCAACCGCACATATTTTAATGCCTTTTTCCGCTCATTCTCGAGATGGAATGCGACAATGCAACAAAAGTAGTAGCAATATCACTAAAAAATTAATGCAATTCTTTCATTTTTAATAATTCTGTGGACATAAACACCCACACATATGTGTATGGCTGAAATAACAAAGATATCACATTCATGTGAACACGACCATATCGGAAAAGGAGAAATTTTTGTATTTTTTCAAGATAGCAAATGACACTTTTCGCACACATAAAAATATGTGAATATTTTTAGTAAAAACCATCAAGTTTGGTATGTCCTGAACCTATAGCGCATTTTTATAAATTATTGGACCACCGCAAGATCCCAAAAACCACTCAATTAGCCCACCCAAAATGACCACACACCACAAAAAATAAAAAGCAATTTGCAAGGCAACCGGCATGGCATCATCGTCACAATTTTGTATTTCATATCAAATTTAATCTTAATGCACCAAAAATAAAAACTACATTTTCATGCACGACAGAATGAAAGAAATTCAGGAAAATGAGAGAGAATGCAAAAAAATATTCAGCGTACTGCACAGTTGTTCAGTCCAATGAAACAAATTATGAGATGAAGGATGGAGTAGAGAACAAAAATTTAAATGAAGTATGAAATTGCATCGCATAAAAAATGATATATTGAGTAGTTCATGTGACATGAAAAAAAGCTGAATATCGAGGCACGGCTTCTGATTTCGCCGGATCAAATGACTGGAATTTTTTCAAATGCCACACACAAGCTGTGAACTGTAATGAAGGGCTTCAAGGATTGCATCTTCAAAATAATTAGGTTTTGGACTAATATTGATGCTGCTCTTGTGCTGCAGGCATCAAAAATGATGGAAATTGGAGGTGCTTCATATGTTTTCCATATTGGAACATCCAATAATGGCTGAAAATTCAGTAAATATAAAGCACTCAAAATACATCAAAAAATTGAAAGCATTTCATACAAAACTGACTAACTTCCTTCAAGTTCCGAGAGATATTTTTCCATATTTTGCTCGAAATCATCCACAAGGCACAAACTACCAAAACTATTTTGTATATACAAAAAAATAAAATCATGATGGTTTTTGAGGCTTCTCCATACAAAAAGGCTAGAGAATAAAACTTTTGTGGAGTTCTTGACATGATACAATAACAGCACCAGAGAAGGAACTCTTGAGGAGGCACAAATAAACCACGACTTTATGAGTTTCTCATAATATGATGATCATTGAAGTCACCAGATAGAAAATTTACCCCATACACAATGCATTACTTCCGGAATTTTTTTCAGTTCTTATTGTGATGTTGATGCCAGCAGATATGAATATGAAGAAGAAGAAGTAAAGGCGATGAACTTTTTTTCCCTTCAACCCACAAAATTTGCCTCTAACCGCACAAAGAAAAACGATATCTCTCCATTGTTTGGATGAGGCATTCATGGTCGTTTTGGAGTAAACTTTATTCTATGTAGCTATGATACACTAAAAAATCATGAAGAAGACTTTGAAGCTGTTGTTGTTAAAGTCGATGATAGGCCACAAACAAAATTACCCATCAGCATCAGTCGACGTCGTCCATTGTCCAAATAATGTTATGGAATTTTCTATACTCTATATTTATACATGTATATGATGATAAATTATGAGAATCGTTGCTACCATCATGCAAACTATTGCTTTTTTTTCTTGTCTATTGTCTTATCACGTCTGCTCCTTACTACACTACTGATACATACATATAAATTGATGGTAATGATTCTCTATACATGTACATGTGATAAAAAGCTGATGCTGCTTTGGCAAATTATCAACAGCTACAAAAAAGAGAACATTTTTCGGTATGGGTATGGGATGTATGGAAGTAAAATTGACTGAAATAATTCAATCTTAATGAATGGATATGAGATTGTTAATGAAGGTATGAGATTTTGATGGGAATATTGATTCAGGTGTGCTGAATGTTTTTTTGATGCCAATTTTTTTTTACTGAATGTACTTGAGATGCGAAAGTTTTGCATCTTTTTTCACTGAATACATTTGTGATGCGAAAATTTTTGCATCTTTTTTCACTGAATGCACTTGAGATGCGAAAAATTTGCATCCTTTTCACTGAATACATTTAAGATGCGAAAAATTTTGCATCTTTTTTCACTGAATACACTTGTGACGCAAAACTACAGCATCTTTAATGGATGAAAAGAACAAGAATCTTTATAGCTTTAAAATTCTTCTTACTTTCCATCCACGAAACATTCTAAAAATATTCTTACACCCAAATAGCCACACTGTAATGGTTTTACAACCTCATCTCATTTGCTATATTGAAAAAATCAATTTATTGAACTTTAAAGATCCCCTTTAAAAAAAAATATTCTTTATTTCCATCTCAACTTACACTCTGCCTTTTCCACATCTAATACATTGATGATGATGGTTGTTGGTTAAACTTTTACTTCATCCTGCCAAAGCCGAAGGCAAACTACAAGCAAAATAGCAATAGAAAAAAAGGAAAATGATTAAGTGGGCATCATCAATCATAAGCTTGAAGAGAGGGAGAGAGAGATAGAGATAGAAAGGGAAAATGAGGAAGAAAAACTTTTTTATTTCTGCGTTGAAAGCGAAAATTCCTGAATTTTTTATGAACACAAAGCAGCTCTCATGCAGCTGATTTTTTTCTGTTTTAAGAAGAACAACTGGAAATGAGCTTTTAAACATGAAAATAGTTGAGGAAATAAAAATGATGATCAGATGAATGTACGCACAATCAGAATAAAAAAAGGCCCCTCATCAACCTAAATGTTCGCATAGTACATTATTCATTGCCTCATAATGATCTCTCACTTAAAAATCATAATGATCTCTCGAAAGAGAAATGAATATACAAGAAATAATATAAAAGAAGAAAAAAAAATGGTTAAGTGAGGCACAAGAGAAAAATTATTGGGTTAATAAGCTCGAGCACGGCTGGAGGGCTTTGAAGATGAATGAATTGTGAGGTTTGAAATGTGCTTGTTATGTGCAGAACATTATACAGTGAAAACAGAGAGGATTAAATCGCTGTTTATCAATTATGTTGGCATGAGCGCTTTTGAAGGCACTGAATGCTCTTATTTTGGTGAAATTTTTCACTGAACGCACTTTAGATGCGAGTTTTTTTTACTGAATACACTATGGATGCGAGATTTTTTTACTGAACTCACTAATGATGCGAGATTTTTTTCACTGAACGCACTAAAGATGCGAATATTTTTTCACTGAATGCACTAAAGATGCGAAATATTTTAACTGAACGCTCTAAAGAAGCGAAAATTTTGATGCAAAACCAAATTTCCTCTCATTTTCACATTAATTCCTCAACATCAAGCCTAATTAAGCATTAAGTGAACAGAATTAGAATCCATTAGCTCATCTGCAGCCTTGATATAACCAGCATTCCATAGAATTTAGGCTACATAAGCCTCTTTCCTTACAGTCAAAATAAAACATTCATCAAATTAGTTAAACATAAAAAAATCGCAAAAAAAACTGTTAAATTGAATGAGATAATGAAGTTCCTCAGCAAGCATGAGTATTGTCTTAATAGCAAAAGTTGTAAAGCCGCAACCCAACCTTTCCTTACACGTATTTTTGCCTTTTTTTCTACTCTGATTAAATTACACAACATCTATCTCCATATACACGTATGTACAAATCCCATCATGGTGTACTGCTGCTGCTGCCGCTGTTGCCGTTAATGAAATAAGTAATTGACTTGTTCAATTCCAATCATTTTGAACTTTCCATACTCAAACAAAGCCAATAAAGTTGATTACATCAAAACTATCTATCAATGTAACAAGTTAGCTTTTAAAGGGAAAGAAGAAAAAAAAAGGCAGCAAGTTCCAATGGAGAAAATACTGCAAATAAAATCTTATTAACATTATTGAAAAGGAAAGGAAAAAAAAGAAATAAAAAATCACGTAAGCAGTAATTTCCATCAAAACATTGACCAAACACTCGTCATCCATAATAGCCATTGATAATTTAACATTTCCTTCCAATAATTTCTTTATTAGTCGTTAAGACAATTTGAATAGATTATGGGCAGAAAAATTGTCAAAAATGCGGACCACTTAAATATGAAACTTTCTAAAAAAAATATATAGGCACGATAAGTGGTCGATTCATTAAAGAAATCTACTGTATGATTAAAATAAGCAAGTAAATAAATAGCTTTAAGCATAAACAAATAATCACTTTATAAATGCATATAATGGAAAATAACTTAATGATTCCGAAAAATTTTATTATACGCAAGCACCTGATCGAATCTCTTATAAGAGATCAATTTTCTACTCTTATGTGAGAGCATGCTTGAGGTATTTTTTGATGATTTAACTTTTTTGGGGGTTCTTGAGTATCGGCATGAGTTTGCAATTTTTTTTAGAGTTGTCTCAAAAGTTTTGTCAAATGTGAGCAACAATTGCTCAGTTTTGAGCAACAATTGCTCAGTTTTGAGCAACAGTTGCTCAGCCTAAAGCTTCGATTGGTCAGTTTTGAGCAACAATTGCTCAGTCTAAAGCTATAATTGCTCAATCTTAAAACTCAGTTGTTCAGTCTTAAGCAACAGTTGCTCAGTCTTAAGCAACAGTTGTTTAGTCTTAAGCAACAGTTGCTCAGTCTTAAACAACAGTTGTTTAGTCTCAAGCAACAATTTCTCAGTCTCATGCAACAGTTACACAATCTTGATCAACAGTTGCTCAGTCTCAAGCAACAGTTGCTCAATCCCAATCAACAGTTGCTCAGTTTCAAGCTCTTTTGTTCAATTCTGAGCAACAAAAGCAAAAAACAATGAAAATTTTTAATTAAAATAAATCAGAATCGCTATTTCTTTAGTTTTAAACTGTCAATTTTAAAAGAATTCCAATTATAGCTACACACCGCAAACAGGGAACAGAAGAATTGAATGAAATTAAAACTGTAAAAAGAAATCTCATCAATATCATTTTAAAAAAAATTAAATTGAAATAAAAAAATCTGAAAATCACTTCTGAGCCATCGCCAATAATTTTATTTTAAAGTACATACTCACATGTATGGAAAATTAAGCATTAAATAAGTGATTTCATCATATCGACATCAACAGAAAAAATAAGTGATGATGATAATTACAGTAGCTGAAAATTTACTCTTGAAATTGTTTTATGATGATGCGAGTGATTCATCCACAATGGCTGCTTTATAGATAATCGGGTGTCTCTCTGCAGGGGTTTCTTATTGAAAAAAAAAGAGTGAAAGCTCTTAAAATTGGCGGAGGTTATCTGAAGTAGAAAGTCAACAATGGGAGGGAAAGAAGGTAAAATGAATAGGGAATTATATCGGTGCGAAATTCAGTTCCATTATTAGAGATGATAACGTAAATAAAGAGAGACAATATAGGAAGAAGGAATGAAATTCCACATCAAGGGATTTTCGATCAATGGAAAATTGAATCAGAATAGACATCCTAATATAACACGAAATAGACAAGATCATGCTCCGGATTATTTCATTCACTTCCTTCATGCTGTGTAGATTTTTCATTTTGATCTTTAAATCACTTAAGTGCGTTTTTCCTTCATTTCCATTTTTTGCCTCAACTTAATGAAAATCCCATCGGCATTATCTCCTGTTTACTTTTGCCTCCTCATCTTTCATTCCATACAACAAGCAAGCACGCTAGAAAAGAAAAATGGACTTACGGATGTACTAAGTAATATCCAATAATAATAATTTAACCTCTCCGGCTCTTCCTTTTTTCCTTACTTTATTCCATTTTCATTCTCATGACTCATGGCCTTTCCACTAGCTACTATATATACAAGATTACCTAGCAATGACTTTGAGGATTAAAGTCAAGACAGAATAAAGAATGAAAATATGAATCTACGGAAGTTGGTTATAATGAAAAAAATATATATATACACATGAACACAAAGGAAGGACGCATCAACACGTGGTGGTTGTTGGTTTGGGAAAATATTATTATTACATGAAAATCCATAAAAGGCATGGAACAACAGAATGTGTGTGCGTTATGAATTTCCTTCATCATTTTTCATTGTATATACTCTAACTCATATATGAACTATCATCATTGTCATTATTGAATTCCATAAGAATTACTCTTCTTCATTGTCATCAGTCCCTTATTCTTGCCTTATCATGTGCGTGGGTTGAAATAATGTAAATCTTGTGCGGAATGTGACTTCTTGTTGTTGACCGCTAATGTATCATGGGAAACAAAAAAAAATAATAATATTTGGTTAGCGGAAAATTGGAATTCCATTCTTATCGTCTGTTCATTTTGTTTTTGTGGCTTGATGAATGCGAAATAAGTTTGGAATTTATAGATTGGACCTTGATTTGAGGATTGAATATTAATGGAGTTGTGTGATTTTGAGGCATAGAATGATTATTAGTAAGTGTATGGCAGGGTCTTTGGATATGTACTTAAATAGTATTCAGTACTAAAATAGTATTCTGTACTAAAACAGTATTCAGTACTAAAATAGTATTTCAGTACTAGAATCCTGAAAGGATGCATAATCGATAATCAGCATCAGTTGCTCATCCGTAATGATACCAAAAATCTTAGTCCATAGCCAATACCATAATCAATGCCACCCAGACAATAAACAACTTCTAAGGTCAAAAAACTACTTTCTTACCCCAAAACACATCCTCCTTTATTCCATCCTCAATTTCCTTTAGCCTTTCAAAGTCGAGACATCAATGCAGGTTTTCTTTGTATTCCTTCCTTCCCTTTTAGCATGTCGCAGTCCATTAATGTGACAGCATTTATTTTCTTTTACAATATTCATTGATATCATTGTAATGCATACATGTAACATCAACAATAATGCCGGCAAATAAACACATATTCACTTGTCACAGCTTAAAAAAAAGGCACGAAAGGAAAAACTGGGTGGTGGCACAATGTTATGTCAAGATTCAAGAAGTCTACATATATGTTCATTTTCTTGTGTATAATACAAAGCAGTGCTAGCAACACCCTATGATATTTTTAATGATACTGTCACATAATAATGTAGAGCCAAGTTGAGGATGATAGAAAAAAAAAACATCCAACAATGCCAACCTGAACCAACCCGTAATGAATGTTTATTCTTTAGCTTAAGTTTACAGTACAAAAAAAAGCACGCTGCCAAAATAAAGGCAGGGAATAAAAGAAAGCAACAAACAACACACAAAAAAGTATGGCAATTGTTGTTATGTTGTTTGTCATTTGAAAAGAGAGCACTGCTCATTTTCCGTGGAACAATATACATTTCAGTATGGCAATATATTTAACAATGGCATTGCTATTGAGGTTCCAAATGCTCTGATTTTTCATTTCTCATAATGGTTATTTATATCTTATGACTTGAGTCAGAAGCCCTAATCCTCCTCAGTAGCTGATATTTGGAAATGTTTAGTCTCATGCTAGATTGTTTCCACTTTATTGTGCACATCTCTTGCTGGATTGTCAAGACAATTTTTTATTTTTTACTAGCTTTTTTGTTGACAAAAATTTTAACGAATTTGTAGCTTTTTGTAAGTCGAAATGAAGAGAAATAGAACAGAAATGATGGCAAATAATGAAATGAATTAAATTTTATATAGAAAATTTCGTGCTTTTTTATTTTATGCTCCTCTCATCTTCTGTGTATACATATTTTGTCATCGCTTTTTAAATTGCAGAATAATGGAGACCATAAAAATGTATTTTTTCGTGAATATTCTTTGAAATTTCTTTTAAGTTAGCTGACTTTTTGGGAAAAATTCTGTCTTAGTTTACTGAGATTTGGACTAAAATTCAACATTTTTAACGAATTTTGATTCAAATTTAAATTTAACGGAAATTGTAGAATTTCAAATTTTGTGCGGGAAAACTTTGTTTACAATCATGAATTTGAGAATATTTGAAGAATTACTTCCTTCTGCTGATAGTTTTAAATCATATAAGCTGTCTATACAATCTATGTGCTATAAACTTCAAGAATTTGTAGTTCCAGATCAGCAAAAGCAGCTTAAATTTAGAAAATTCAAGAAATTTTACAAATTTGCATTCAAATGTTCTTAAATCTTCATTAAGAAGTTTACAGAAGTCTGATTTTTGCAGTCTCAGTGCAACACAACCTTCATCCGTCACCTAGTCTACATGTTGCCATAAGATTTATTTCAAAAAGGTACTTAATCCTTTTCAATATTCAAAATAATCCACTGAGAATCTCCTTAATCTTAATCAAATTCACCACAAAATGCACTTCAGTCACCAACTTCCGACAACATCTCCAACATTTCTCTTACATCTTCTACTTATTTCTTCTAAAGAACGAAATGTGACAACAGAAAAATAAAAATAAAGCAGAAAAAAACGAGATTCTTTTTTTTGTGTGATTTTCCTTACAAGAAATTACTCGGGTGGTGGTGGTTTATGTCAATCCATCCTTAATGGTTTTTCTGTGGCGTGGTAATATGAATTTACGTTACACTGTGTATCTATTTCTCCTTCTTTATTATACTTTTTTTTTCTCATTGCGACGATTGTAAATCACTGTGTGAGTCGCCACTTACCGTCACGTTTCAACATTAAAAAGAATATGGACCATGAAAAATGATTCGAGTGAGATGATTCTATACAGAATGAACGATGTGAGACAAAGATAGACAATGGAGATCCTCAATCAAAGTTAATGTTGTGAAAATAAAAGCCACACCGAAAGTCATTTGCTTTTTATTCCATTCTGTTCTATTCTTTTATATTTAAGATTTTTTTTTATTTGCGTCACTATGTGAAATGTTTTTTAAGCTTCCTTAACATTTATTCATTTTCCTACTCCTACTTATGACGTTGACGGCTTACACGACATTGCGTACATTCATACTCTTGATATAAATAGAAAATCGGATGATACTGAAGAATTATCTCAGATTTAAACTTTATTCATCATTTTTTTGGGATTTCTGAGAAGCTTTTAGCCTGAAACATTTGTGAGCAGAGCTTCATTGACCTAGACAAACCTGAATTCATCCAAATTTTGAAATTTTCATTAATTTTCTGACTTTTAATTGATCAATTAATTAAATATTTAATTTGAATATTGCAGTACCAACTCATTAAACATCAATTGAAATTCACAATGAATTTGACTAATTTCCAATTGCAATCGAGTCCAATCAATTGAAATTTTTCCACAAATATTGAATTTTCTCTCCGAAAAGAAACACAAAGAAATATTGAAAAAAGTGAACTTTTCAGCATAAGAAAATTGATTTTTATTTTCTGCTGCACTAGAAATTAATTTTGCAAAACAGGAGGAATTCCTTTTTAAATTTTCAATAGAAATCAATTCTAATAATTTTTCTGAAGAGAAAAAAATCTTTTTCTGATTCAAAAAGTCTCGCTCATTAGAAAAGGAAATTAAATTATTTTAGTAGAACTTGTTCCGTCTATCTTCTCATTATTTAACTAGCTTGATAGAGTTGGGAAGTGTTATGTTGAGAGAATCGAAGGATTGAGCGCAAAATTTGAGAAAATTTCTTGTAAATCACAAAAATTCTTAAATTTCAATTTAATAAACTAAATTTTGCAACTTACCAAGTCCTTTGGATACTCTAAACTACAATTTAGAGCCTGTTTTGTGATTTAAAAGCTGTTAATCACTTCAAAAACTATTAAATAAGTCAAAATTGAACGAAATTTTCAATTGTTTACAATCTTTAAGTTGATTTTCCCCTAAATTTTGTAGAATTTTTCATTTTGTTGCAAACTTCCAGTTTACAATCCCCTTGTAAATAACCAAAACTTAGAAATCAAATGCATTTTAAAATTAGTTGAATCTGGTTAATCCAAACTCAAAATGTCCACAAATTCCTTCAATTTCAAACTTAAACTAACAAGAACTCCAATTATCATCCATAAATTCTCCTCGATTCTTCACATTTATCTAAAATTAAATAAAGAAGAACAGATTGAGAAATCTAGTTGCTGTACAGAAATGCAGTCACTATGCTTATTTCCTGAATTGAAATTATATATATTTTATTCTCCCTTTATCTATACTGTAAAAGAAAAGTCCATTCAATTGATTTTTCTTTCCATTTCCCTTCCTTTTCTTATAATGACTTTTCAATACAGACTGCAACTCGTCTCAAAGCAGTATTTTTTTTTTTGTGTAAACAAGTTTTAATTAAGAAAATTGTGCAAAAATCTTCAAATGCAGAAGAATATTGAGAGATAGAAAGTGTGGTGAATGAGCACAACATCAAAGACGATTCCGAACTGATATAGAAAAAAAAAGTTAAATAAAATTTCCACAATCTTTCGTTCGATTTCAATTGGAAAATGCAATTTAAGTAAAGAGAGATTTGACTTTATAGAAACGTGCGGTGGAATCTTTTGAGTTTAAAAATCAGCAAATGCGATTATCAGTTCTATATATTATTATAATGGAATGAACTTGTTTCGAATTTACAGACTTAATCTGATGTTGTTGAAAGTTCTCATTTCTAAGAAATCATGCTGAGAAGTTCAGAAGTGGATTATTTGTTATAAATAAGGATATTAAGGATGATATGAGCTTAAAATTGTTCCAGTTTTGATTCTTTAATTAAATTCGATTCCGAAATTAAAATTATTTGGTTCAAAAAATTTCAAAGCCTTCTACAATTTGTTAAAATTCCAATTACATTTGCGAACATAGTAAACAATGTGAAAACTTTGAAAACATTTTGAATTATTTTTAATTCTCTAATTCAAATTTTGTTCCAAGTTTTAATTAAAATATTCGAAATTCACTAATTAATTACGAATAAAATGCAATCATTGCAAAATGAATTAGTTTCGTGTGTAAACTAAACTTTTTTTGTGCTATTTAAATAGAGTTTATTGAAATTCAAATAAAATGAAATTAATTTAATGTTGATTTTCGGAATTTTAGTGATTTTGCAATGTTGCAATTCTGAGAAGCACTTTGTAAGCATTCGATTATGATAGTGACAGTCTATGCGGTTGCTATGGTCATATTCTGACTTCCAGGCGGTGTAACGCTTGACTCTTAAGCATCAAACTACAAATCTCAACTCATAACCTTCAAACTAAGAAATAATTGCTGATCAGCATTCCAAAAATATCACATTCATCTTCTATAGCATAGCACTTCCCTTACCTCGACGTAACATAAGAACCTGCAATGTTCTTCTTGTTCCTCTGTCTCATAAATAATAAAATGAAAAGTGTACATGAAATTTCTGAAAGATAATGTTCTCAATTTCCTTTTAATAAATTTTTTTGCTGCTCTTGTGTAATACGTAAAGTGTGGGAAGCAATTCCACTAACTTGTTTATCCTCAAAGCGTATTTATTCTGTTGGGAACTGAGATTTTTAGAGGTGTTTTTATGTTTTTGTGGTGTCAGATTGGTTGGGAATGGAGAATAAGCATAGATTTAGGAGATTAGATTAGATTTTGATGGAAGCTTGTGCTAGTCGGTGCTGTAAATTGAAATTTAGTGCCAGGGGAACTGAAACCTGGAATATTTTGAGAATTTCAAGTGAATAGGAACACTAGAAACTCTAAATTGGAGTTTCTACTTAAAATTAATGACCTGAAGACTCAAAGCAAGCTGCATACCTTTAGCGACAACATTCCCAACCCTAACCTCAATTCCACATAGAATCACTCCAACCAAGACACTTTCAATCCAAATTCTCACAGTAAATGCATCACAAACCCAAAGAATCCCACCAACTTACTTTTATATAAAGCATTAGAGCTGCAGTAAAGATATTAATGGATTTCCGTTTCGCCTTATGCTGAGAGAGTTTAAAACTTGCACAGAACAGACGTCGAAAAAAGAAATCATAAAATTTGCGACAAATATAAATTTCAGTATATCCAATTTATAAAGTAAGAATGGCAAAAAAAAAAGCAGTAAGCGAGTTGAAGCGGTCATTGGACAACCACTGGTCATCGAGTATTTTATTACCCATACGGTCAACAGTCTTTGGCCCAAACTTAACTATAAATATTCACCAACGATTATAGAAGAGCAGGCGAAAGGGAAGCAAGCTAATATAAACAATCTACCTAATGATTTATGTCCAAATGCCGAGACAATTCTGTTGAAAAATATAAAAATACGTTGCATACATACCATACAGTTTAAATGCCAGAAACCCGTACGTATAGCTTTAAAGCTAAAGTGATTTAGTTACATACCAGTTGTTGGATGTTTGTGTGCGGTTTTTGTTTTCCATTTTTATGATAAAGAAAAAATCGAGCGAATTGCGATACTTTTTTTTGCCGCTGCAATGTCCTGATGATAAACAATATTCAAAGGTATGTGTATGCGCAGGGTTGGAGTCAAGTTGGAGCCAAGAGGGAATTTTAGGTTAGAATCTGAAATTTTCAGCATTTTGGGTTGGATTCTATGGTTATTAGGGATAGTCAAGGTAGAATATGCCTTAATAAGTCTGCATCCTGTGGGTAAGGCAGGAGATACCTTTTAGAGCTTACCAAGGGAAAGCTAGAATAGGCTAAAGTACCATAAGAACCTAAATACACCTTCCCTTAAGACAACATCCCTAAATCCACACCAGACACTAATTTATAGGCACACAATATGGATAGAGATTGCAGTTAATCTCCTCCTCCTTCATCGTACTTGTCACAAACATAAAAATAAAGTTTGTTGCAAAAAGAATTATTGCCTCGCAATAGTTATAGAAACAATTCCAAACGGTATATAAAACAATAAAAATAAATGAATAGAGGAACGAATTTGTGAGGCTTGTAAATCACAGATAAATGTCGAGGCGGTTAAAAGTTGTTTTTTTTTCTAAGGATGAATGGTAAATCACGAGGAAACAAACAAGAAAAAAAAGTGGTCAAAAAGTAGTAAAAATTCTCGACATTCCATTCATGACTCAATTAACATAAATGGGGGAGCGATTAGGGCCAATAACAATAGAGCACACTCAAAAAAAGTATATATCTAATGATCACAATAGGGACGGGGATGCATGCAATAAGCTGATAATGAAAAAGCAGTCTGGACGTAATTGCATTTACATTCAACCTTATTTTTATTATACACAATTTCCTATTCCAATATATTCACACACTTTTTTTGTTCCTTCCTTATTTTATTTTGATTTGCAAATTAAACGAAAAGCTTCCTCTAACACAATACTCATGCCAATTTGTCTAAGGAGATAGGAAGGAAATGTGAAGAATACGTTTGAATTAAAAACTCGTTCATTTTCCATCGACGAATATTTTTTTTTTGTATAAATATCTATAAGTAGACAAAGTAAGCTTTGGAATTTGAAGGTTAAACGCATTTTTGGGTGAAATTCAAATTTTTTAACGGTTTTGTAAGATTCAAATTTTTAACAGTTTTGTACAATTCAAATTTTGAAACGGTTTTGTTAATTTCAAATTTCTAACGGTTTTGCAAAATTCAAATTTTAAAAGATTTTGAAAAATTCAAATTTTCTAGCGGTTTTTCAAAATTCAAATTCTCAACGGTTTTATAAAATTCAAATTTTAAACGCAATTCAATTCTCAACTTCAAGTTTAAATTCAAACCTTTTTCAAAATCAATTTCTCAAATCAACCCCTAACCTTTACAGAACTAATTTTCAATTATCCATCTCGTAAGTATGTCAAACCACAAAACAAAAACCCACACTTTCCCTACGAAAACAAGCTAAAAACTTTAGAAGAAAAAAATAAGGAAGAGAGAGAATAAAAACATTGAATAAGGAAAAAGCTCGTAAAAAAGTAAGAAGTATCGTGGTCTGAAGGGTCATAAATTTGTTTTCCCTCTCGCATTTCGACATTCCATCGTGGTAGGTTGGCGTACGTCTTACATATTGAAAGGAAAAAAAGCAATAGAAGAAGAAGGACAACAAATAGGCTACAACACATAGAAGGGAAGCAAAAAAAAGTCATCAGGCATACAAGGAGGGGAAGCAAGAAAAAAAAGTTTCACTTGGCATATTATTAATTACACTTTCTTAATGGTTTTTGATGGTTTTATTTCTTTTCTCCCTTTTTACGCTTTTGCAATCAGTCTCATGCCATTCTCGGTTGATGCTCCATTTATTTATGTCGAACAGAAATTTTTTTGTTTTGAAAAATTACATTTTTTTTTTGCTTCTTTCCACTTTAGCTGATCATCAAGATTGAAAGGGAAGAAAAAAATAAAAAAAAAACTTCTTGTTCCTTTTTCATTTCCGGAAGGATGGTAATTCCATTTCATGTTCCTTTATGTGAATATGTGTTGTCCTTTTCTTGTCAGTAATTTAATGAACTTTTCTTCTTCGTTGTCTTTGTGAAAGAATCATGTTAATGATGAAAGGAAATTGCTACATTATTACTTGATAAATTGTTATTGGAAGGAATTTTTGCTTTCTATCCTACGATGGATGCTGGAGGATTTGTTGTAATTTATTGTGGGAATTTAGGAATTTTTCCAAAATTTAACGGTTTTGTAGAATTTGAATTTTTAACGGTATTGTAATTTGAATCTTTTAACGGTTTTGTAAGATTTGAATTTCTCAACGGTTTTGAAAAATTTGAATTTCTACAATTTTGTATATTTTTGAATTCATTAGGAAATCAAAATTCTTTAAAATATTTAAAGCACATTTACGACTGCAATTTGTATTAAACCACTAAACTGAACAGAACATAAATACGAATTAAATTAACTGCATCATGTCAAACAAAATCCAATTTCACAATACATCAAATCTAAAGTCACAAAGTTAAAAAATTCAAAACACAATTTCCATCCACATTAAAACTGCATTCCTAAATTCAACAATTCATTAAAATTTAACAAACTCAGAATTTTTTCGTGATTCATCAACGAATGTAATCTAATTAAGGCAAAATGCTCATAAAAAATACATTTTTCATCTCACTGAAAAGCTAAATCAACTCAATTGGAATGTAAATTTATGTGAATGAATTTTATTTCAGGAAAAACAAAAGGAAAATTTTTTTTGTGAACTAAAAAAAAATCTCTAAATATTTTTGTTACAAATTACACATTTTGAGAAATGCTTTTAACTGTGAGTCATTGAAGGCATGTAAAATGCGAAGAGCAATAAACCAAATAAAAACATAACACGATTTTTTTTTTGTTTGAAAATTAAATTTCAATTTGTTTTATGGCATTTTTATCACATACTCGCGCCTTTGCTGGTGCTTTTTTAAGCAGAGACTGGTGGGAAAATTTGGATGATTTCAGAATTGAACGCATTTTTGTGAGAATTTATAGAAATTGAGAATTTAACGGTTTTGTAAAATTTGAATTTGAATTTGTAAAGATTTCAACGGTTTTGTAAAATTCAAAATTCTCAACAATTTTAAAAAATTTGAATTTTTAAAAATTTCATCAGTTTTGTAAAATTTTGTAGATTTTAACGGTTTTGTAAGATTTAAAAATTCAAATCATAGCATTCTTTGAAAGTTTTAAGAAATTAAATTAACATAAAATCCTAAACTGCACCAAAAATACTCATTTAAGCCAGACACAGCTCTTCAAAATTAACTTTACATTCTCATTTTAAAATGAAAACAGGAACAAATAAAAAAAAATGCGAAATAAATGTTAAATGGGGATTATAGATTTTTTCGTTGAATTCGTTAACCTAATTAAAAGTTTTATTCTGTATCTGAAACAGCAGAGAATGTACAAAAAAAACCTCAGAAAATGAAAGAATTTTTCTTCTATTTTTCAATATAAAAAAACCAACCTCTTTTGTCTGCCTTTTGTTTTACATTCTTTTTCACATTTATTTGTATTTTCAATACACTGCAGTAAACTACATTATAAAAAAATTTAAAAATAAGAATACAACATAAACAGCTCTGCTGTTTTGTTAATGGAAATCAAAACCAGTAAAGTTTTTATATTTAGAAATGAATGAAAAATGCGGAAATTGAAAATTCTTTATTTTTTGAACTTAGCAGCCTTTGAGTTGATGTCCTTAAGTCAAAAATTGTGCAATAATTCAAATTTTAATGAACCAGTTCTTCAGAACTTAATTCATGCAATTTTAACCTTAATTAAAAGAAATTTTCCCATTCATCAAAAAATATACAGCATTCAGCATGTAAGGTACCAACAAAGAATATTTTTAAATTCCATTCATAATTGTGGATTTTAATTAACCCAATTTTTCCCACTATGATGGATTCCTACAACAAAAATAAAAAGTCATCCTTAAAACCAAGCAGCCACCGACTCCTCCTCACACATTAACAATGACTCTCGAGCGAGACGAGAGAAAAAAATTGCAAGTGCCAGATGATTTTAATTGCCAAGTTTTTCCTCATTTTACCATCCACAACCACCGTCACCCAGCTATGCTCAACACTCTGTTTTTTTTTATAATGACAACAATGGACATTTTATTTCATCCACTTTAGTATATGCTTATCCTTTTTTTTTTATTTTCATTCTACAGCCATTCAAGATGACATCGTTAGTTTTATCATGGCCCCATCCACCATTTACATTTTAACTCTCGAGAATAGCCGCAGATTTTCATTACATTTTTTTTTTTTTTGCTATTATTATTATCTGCTTTATAAATATATTGCACATCCAGTTGAAAAGGCTGGGGCCGATGGTACAATTAAAATTATTACTATTCACTTTACAAACATACACAACTTTTCATCTCTCATTCCTTTGTGTGTATCTCTCGATAGTACACATTGGGGGATATAATTTAATTAAAATGTAGATGTGGATAAATATATTAACACAAGATAATATTGTGACTGTGTGGGTTTTGGCTTATTTGTTTGCATATCTCGGAATATTAAAATTTCATCATTTTTTTGGCACAAATTTGCGTGCAGGAAGGGATGTCAATTTTTGGGATTTGAACTTTGATTTTTCACTTTTAAAAAGGAATTTTAGAATTTTGAGCAAAAAAAAGAGAGTCAATATCATGTAAAATTTTCTCAATTTTTTTAAGGATTCGAAACCTTCGACTAATACATTTCTGAAGATTTTGATCTAATTTCTAAACATTTACTCCACAAAACCATTTCAAAATACAATAAAAAATTGAATTTTTCCCCAATTTAAACTGCAAATTCAGTCACAACTCAAATATGCGCACATGCCAGTCAACAATCCAAATTTCCAACTTCCAGTCACAGAAATAAAATTTGCTGCAATAAATTTTTTAATGACTTTGTAGATATCAAAGTGAAAAGAAGAAAATATTGCATATGGAAATATGCTGAAGAGTTCCACAAAAGCACAAACTGTAAATGCATTGGAAATCAACATCAAAGGGGAATTTTCAATCGTTCTGTCTTTTTCAATGTATGGAATTTTTAAAATAATTTCTATTCGAGCATATCTCACTCAATGCAACGATAATGTTAATAGAATTTTAATGGCAGATGTATTGGAAATAGATATGTTGAATGTTTTCAGCATACGATTTTACAAGCATGTAAATGTCAGTGTAAAAAAGCATTTTAAACCGCAATATTGACATGAATGATTTGCTCGTGAAATAATCGAGCTTAGCTTTTTCATGGAAAAATTCTCTTTTGAAATTTGAAAAATATTTTTTCCATCCATAAATCATCTCATTCTAGTATCTGATTATTCTAATATAAAACATGCATGCTCAATATTGCGAAAAATATTTTATCGAAAAGTTTTCTTGTATTCCACAAAAAAGCCACTTCAAATAAAACCTCTGTGTTTCTTCTTCTATCCTCATTTTTCCTTCCATTTCTCATCATCATCATCATCGTCTCTTATGAATCAATATTAATTAAATACGATACAACGAAAAGTGGTTTTTGAACTATAAAATATTTGAATATATGTAAAATATATTCTCTGATACGAGAATTGATTGGAGAATTTAAGAGAAAAAACATTTGAGAAAAGTTTCATTTTGGAGTAAGTCAGGGATTAGATTGAGTATAGAGCGCATTTACAATGTATATTTGCAATTTTAAAGTTAAAAATAGAATTTGAACCTCAGAAATCATTGAAAAATTGAAAAATTATCATTTTTGTATGAAATTCTTATACTTCACAAGAAGAATATTCCAAAATTTTATCAAAAAAAAAAAGATGAATATAGTTTAATAATGAAAATTAGTAAAAAATACATAGGATTCGAACCCTTAGCAATCTCTATTATAACTACACTTTACAACTGTAACATTTGAACAACAATTAAATCAATGACAATTTCCCATACAAAAAGCCTGATAACATCCAAAATCCAATTAAACCTCCAAAATGTAACAACTTCCTGCGTACAAAAAGTTCATGTTAAAAATGTTTCTTGTAAATTTTCCTCAAAAAAAAGGGGGGAGAGAGAAAAGACAAGAAAAATATTTAGATATCATGAATAAATAACATTTCATGTCGAAATCACTTAAGAGCTGAGGCCATGTGGCATAAGTAAGAGCTGAAAATAAAAATCTCTTGTTATTCAAGTATTGAGGCAATTTTAAGAGTATTTTTTGAATCATCATATCATGAAAATTTTAAGCATTTAGTCTGTGTGTGTGTGTGTGGATGTGAAGGATGAAAATTGCAAGTACATGCCATTTGAGAATAAAGAAATTTTAGAAGCATTAATAAATAATAATTTTCCATTCTTCGCATATATATCATCATCGTGCATACCAAACAACAACTAAATTAAGATTATAACTTGCCATTGCCATGATGATGTATAAAGTTCTTATTTCTCGTGCTTGCTTCTCCCGGTTTCTGATTCCAATTTTAAATGGTGCTGCTGCTGATGCTGATGCTTCTGCTCGCTTTATGCTGTTTCATCCACTACACACTGCTGTGTATACATGTTATTTATTCTTTAAATAATAATCTCATCTGAGAATTATGACGAATGATGATTAAAATTTTAAAGGCGCATTCGACGCAGTGATTTAAAGAGAAATGAAAAATATTTATATAATTTTTTTTTGTGTTCTGTAAGTATATATATATGTGGATGCAGAGGGACTGAAAAACACAGAGAACAACACAAAAAAAAGATATAAAAGAGTATTTTCAGATATTGTAATTTATTTTCTTTAGTAGCGATAAAAAGGCAATACGAGATGCCATGTTACTTCGCTTGAACAATGTAACAAGCTTGAAAGAAAATGTAGAAGTTAAGCATCAGGCTTTGAGTGGGATTGAAGCGCATACAAGAAGCTATTGTTGTGATTCAGCTAAATATAGAAATTTGATTCATTTTTGAGTATTTTTAAGTATATTAAGCACTCTTGCTGAATTCAGCATATTCAGCCGTTTTTGCTGAATTCAGCATATTATCAACATATTCAGCACTTTTGCTGAATTCAGCGTAATTAGAATGTTTGCTGAATTCAGCTAGACTAAGTGATTCCAGCACTTTGAGCTGAATTCAGCATTTATATAAATTTAAGATGAATTCAGCAGTTTCAGCTAATTCAAATATCACCTCATTCCAATCAGCTCAGACAGCAAGCATTAACATCAATTTTCACTCCCAAAAATAGAATTAAAGACAAACATTGCTCTCTCACCTTAAAAGTAATCTCTTAAATCTCAACATTAAGAACAAAGTTTTCTTGTTATTCTTGGAACATACGCAACATGTATAAATAATCCAAGTCCAATGATTAATTTAGAAGTAAGGAAAAGATGAAAATGAAAGAATAATAATGCCGTTGTTGTTGATCAATATTTTCGGAACAGACAGTCTCGCTCACGTCGTGCTGAAACAAAAGGAATAGAGAAAATTCTTAGCATTACCAAATGAGAATTAATGATCATTTCAGTAGTATTTAGTAATGAAGCTATTATCGTGAATACCTTAAATTGTCTCAGAAGAAAGAAATCTTCGATATTTCTTCAGTAGGAAGCGACGTAAAGAATTTACTTACTTTTTTTTTTAATCCCCAAGAGAAAAATTTTTCATCTCCTCTCGCTGTTGCTTCATATTTCTTTGGATTTATTAAATTGCGGAAATATTTAGATGTGATTTTCATAAATAAGTTTAAAAGAGCATAATGAAGCTTCCTTGTCACGTGGGAGTGCTGACTGGTAGAATTATCCTTATTAATATACTAAATCTTCCTCAATGTCTTACGGTTAACATTTCCATGATTACAATTATGATGTGATTTACATTAATAATGCTGTTGCTATTTATAGGCATGATTTATAATTTATGATGTTTAGCTGCGACCGTCATCATCATCTTAATTGAAATTTTTAATTTAAAAATGACACAAAAAATTTCCATTTAATTTTCATTAGCAGCCCAAACTCATCTAAAATCAATAATCAAGCTACAAATAAATATAAAATAAATATTGATACAGTAAGAGAAGATAGAATGAGACTTGAAAAATGTGTTTTTTTGTTATCTTTTCGTTTTGAAGAAAACACATCAATTTACTGCTTAAAATTCATTTCATACTCTCTCTCTCTGCATGGCTCATGTACAATGAAAAATTGATTTCCAAGTCGATAAAATTTATTTTCATTTGAAACGATTATTGGCCTTTAATTCTATTCCATTCTCACTTTCTGATGTGAACTATGGAGGAGGAACTAGATGGTGATCTGAATATTGAAAAGAGTTCTCTTAAAGGTTATGAGTGGAGGTTGGTTAAGGCAGTAAAAATAAGTAATTGCTTTAATATTTGATTGTTTTCTGTAGAATTTTAGATGTTGAGAATAAACTTCAAGTTTATTATGAATAGTTAAACGTTACTTGTTGCCAGCAAGCAATACTCTGCTCTATATGGAGCTAAAATGTAAGAATATGGTTGAATTTGAAAGAATATTGCAATATTTAATGTTTCTAAACTGAATTTTGCATTATTTAGCGCTTTAAAGCTGAATTCAGCATTACTCAGTGTTTTATTGTTGAACTCAGCATTATGCAGTGTTTTGTTGTAGAATTCAGCATTATTCAGTGTTTTATTGTCGAATTCAGCATTATTTAGTGTTTTATTGTTGAATTAAGCATTATTCAATGTTTTATTGTTGAATTCAGCTTTATTCAATGTTTTAAAGATGAAATTAGCATTATTCAGCGCTTTAAAGATGAATTCAGCTCTTTTTATTGCTTCATTGCTGAATTCAGCGCCTTGCATCAAACTAAATCATTTCAAAATGCAACTGTGTTACAAAATAAGCATCTCAAGTCAAAAAGTTGATTAAATTTGACATTTTAAATGAGTTTATTTTACATCTAGTCTAGAATATTTTTAAACAAAATTGTTCACAGCAGTTAAAACTGTCAAATCCACAAAAATATCAAATTATTTTTTTGAAAAGTTTCTTCAACTTTCAGAATTACTATTAAAAATATATTTCTCTTAATTTTCATCAGTCTCCCATTTGTACATCAGCAAATTCCATCATTTGACTGTGATTTGATGTTATTTAAGTTTTAAGTAATAAAAATAGTAGAAGCAGGAGATAGAAAAAATGGAAAATTAGTCGAAACAACAATAACGACGACGACGACAGATCACCAAAGTCAATTAATTAATTCCCTTCTGTTTTAATACCCACGAAAGAAACATAAAAAAAATTAACAATTTTTGTGGCTTTGTAAACAGATTAATTCCGCTCATGGCGCAGAGATGAAAAATTTTACTTTTCTTCTTTTCATTAGTGATGTATTCATCGTATTTTTTGCTGTGCTATGTGCTGTATATTCCCATTTCTCATTAAATGATCATTTCTAAAATTGTTCATTAAAGGATTAATTGCTGAAAAAATGATTTCTTAACTGTTTCGAATACCTAAATTAATAACAAGCCAAAGAGACACCGAGACTCGAGACTTAAAATTCTCTCAGTCGTAAGAAGAATAAGAAAAATGAATCAAGTCAAAATGCCGAAGTCAATTAATAAATCTCCCATCCAGAACAAAATAGTACTTATTTTTCTTCGTCTTCTGTCATTTACATAAGAACAGCCAGTAGTCAGCAGATGAGAGATTCCACAATGAATTTTAAACGAGATGAGAAATTTTTATCATCATTTCTCTGAATTAATGTCAAAAATCTTTTATAATAAGAATTGACGATGTAGGAAGTCGGTTGAGCTTTAAAATTAGAGCGCATTTGTTGATTGTTTGGATAGCTGAATTCAGCATAATTTGCTTTGAATTGATCGAAATTAGCTGAATTAAGCAGAAACTTGAATTGTTTATATTTAGCTGAATTCAGCATATTCAGCATTTTTGCTGAATTCAGCATTTTCAGCCATCACTTATTGAATCCTATAAATCTTATCAAATCTACAAATCATCACTTAGTCAAACAAGACAAGATAAAACTCTTCCAAATCATTCCTCAAATTAAGCTTCAACTGTCCCACAAATATGGTCCGAATTCCAGCCAAACAACTTCATATCTACGATTCTTTAATAAAATAAGATGAAAAATGGAAGACATAAAAATTCAGATCGCATTTTTCTCAGTCATAAAGATTCCGATATGAAAAATGAAGGAAGTACATAGAGCAAATGGTAAAAGATGACACTTAGAATATGTGGCACTGCCAATGCATTCATACAATATTGCATAGAACAGCATTTTTCCTTTCTTCTACCCCATTTCCTCCATGTACTAAAGTGAATTTATGATCAAAGTGCATGATTGTGCCTCGAATGGTTCATAGAAGTGTAATAAGTAATCATTGTATAAATAACCATTAAGTGCTGCAAATCAACAAAAGGAGAAATTTCCAATTATCGACAAGTAACAATTAAATGAGAATGAAATAAAAGTCGTACATTCATACATTCATTCATGATCATACATATATTAGCTTAAACTCTTTTTCTTCATGTCCGCTACAAATGGCAATCGTTATATGTATAATGATTACTGTGAACGTGTGTAAACGTATGGAGAAAGTAGGACTTTTCACTTCCATTTCATCTCATACGTATATATGCATCTCGCCGGCAATATGCATAGCACATAGTTGTTGTAATTTGATTACATAGAGATGTGATAAAAATAAATTCATGACGAATTATTGTTGATGTTGGAGCTGTGCTGGAAATTTTTTTTTCTTTTAGTCTTTTCTCTTTTTTATTTTCTTTTCTTACGTATGAAAATAATCGTAAAAATGAGCTTGAAGAAAAAAAAGTTTTATTTATGAAAAAGAAATGAGTTTTTTCTCACATTGTAAAAGAAAAGTTAATAATATTTGTGAACTTGTGCAGTAAATGATAAGAGAAATACTTTTATTTTTTAAATGTAATATTTTTTAATGATGGATTTTTAAACTCATGTTGAGATTTAAAATGAGCAATTAGAAAATTTTCACAATAAAAAAAAGTTTGGGAAATGTTGACGAGTTTTTGTGGATTAAAAAGTTTAAGACTTAAAGCTGACAAATCAGATAAAATCGAATATTCAGCTGAATTCAGCTTTATTTATCTGAATTTAACAAAACTCAGCCTATTTAGCTTAATTCAGCTCATTTAATAGAATTCAAGTCAATTTACAATTTAGCGAAATTCAGCTTATACAGCACAATTCAGTTTGTTTAGCTGATTTCAGCCCAATTTAGCTTATGCAGTACAATTTACCTCATTCAGCACAATTCAACTTATTCAGTACAATTCAGCTTATTCAACAAAGTTGAGCTCAATCAGCTCCTTTCAAGTTGAATTCAACACAATTCAGCTTTTTTAATACAGCTCGACCATTCAGCAAGTTCAGCTTTTAGTTGAACTCAACACATTTCAGCTCATTCATTCTAATTCAGCCAATTTAGCACAATTCAACTCATTCAGTCCAATTCAGCTCATTTAGTACAACTCATTTAGCTTATTCACTAGGAGCTTATTCACTTCTAGCTTATCACACTTCAGCTCATTCAGCTCATTTCGGCATTTTCATCATAGTCCAGTTCCCTTTGGCTCATTCAGTAATATTCAGCAATAACTTTAACCAAATCAAAAACATCTTTAAATTCATTTCATATCTTCCAGTCTACTGCATCCATTTCACTAATGCGAATTCCTTCAACTTCAAATTATTGTAAAAAAATACAAAAATATTTTTGGTCCGCAAAAAGCATCATCAAAATTAATCTCTCGAATTCACATAAGCAATCACATAAAAAATAAAAGTTTTGGCCATTTAGTTTAGATTTCTTTTAAATTTATGTCGATTCTTATATTTTTTTGGATTCCTTTTCATGCTTCTTTCTCTTGATGATGCTTAAAGTCTATTTTTTTATTCCTTTTATTTGATTTCTACGAAAACCATTTTTTGAGATAATAATGAGCAAGTTGTGTGGACTGGAAACAAGCCAAAATTAACCGAAAAAAAAAATAATATAAAACTAGAAAAACCTCAAGCCATCATCACATCATGGGTTTCTTCTTAGTCTAATAGATACACAAAAGAGATATAGAGAATAAAATAAGAGAGAGAATGAAAAGGCACCATCATGATAAAGTAGCATAATTTAAATTTTCTCTGAATAGCTCAGTCGAAGAAATAATGGAAAGAAAGGTTGAAAATGACCGGTTGTCTCATATTATCTACTACAGGCCATGGAAGTCCACTCACTGAATTATCTCTACATCTCATTTACTATACATATATACAGCATTAGCAATAACAGTCTATATGGCATGTCAAAATATTTTTTCTAGTTCTTACAATACCTTTAACTCTATCCTAACCCGAAAAAAGCATCATTATTATCATTATTAAAATTATATAGTCAAGTCATCAGTATTGTTAAAGGAGGGCTTTCTATAGCAATTTAAAAAAAATATAGAATTGAATTTTTATAAAGCTTAGATATAACATTCCCGATAACCTCAACTAGCTACAACATCAACTACAAAAGAGGCTGAACAAGAATAAAAGGGAAAAAAGAGCATCGGAAGCATTAACATAAGGTTAAAGAAAATAAAAAACCAATTTTCAAGCCAAATGAATTATCATTTTACTTCTATTGGCATTTGAAATAAAATAGATATTCATCCTTTATCGCATACACAAAAAAATAACTAAGGGAAAAACCAATTTTCGTATTGAAAAGTGAGCACAGCCTCATCTATTGATACACATCTTAGACATGCCTCACACTCAACATTTATTTTTATCTTAAGCTTCATTTCTTATGGTTAGCTGAGTTTTTGAGACTGTTGAGCTTGATAGTTTGTCTTGTTGTCTATTGTGGTTCAACATATAGAAATATAACCTCAAATTGTGGTAAAACATACATAACCTCAAAGTTCTCCATTATAACCTCAAAGTGGCTCATCATAACCTCCAAATTCTTGCCAAAATTCTGCCATAACCCTAAAAATCATCAAACATAACAGAGTTTAGGACATAACCTCAAAAACTCATGACATAACCTAAAAAAAAATCAACATAACCTAAAAATCTCAAAATTCTGCGCCTTATTCCTCCTAAAATCATAATCAAATCCACCTGACACACAAAAAAGTTTGCTCTCCTTTTTTTAAATGCCTGAACAAAGTGAGAATATCCAATGCCTACTTAAATGAGATTAAGATAAATAGACTTGTATGAATGTGTGGGGTGTGGACTGGTATGGCTTCTCTTCAATATTACCGATTTACTTATAAATTGGTTTTGCCTGTCTTCTCACTTTCCTACATCTCTTCCAAAACCACAATCATCATCATCATCATCATCATCGTCAATAGCAAGTGTAGTGAAAAGCAGATCAGCACAAGAAATGGATGATGAGAAATTTTTTTGGAGTTTCACACATATTTTCACTACAGTAGGCATTGAGAAAAAAAAAGAGTGAAACCGAAAGACAAGAAATAAATATCAAAAAAAAAAAGGGAAAATGAGATAAAAAGAGCTGCTAATGACTAGTCGATAATCTATTTTTCAAATGGTTGTTGTTACCTCTCAAGATGAAAAATAGAATTTACTCGACTGCTACACATATTGAATACATATATAAGCATAAAAAACCTATCCGTCATTCATTACACTTCGTTTTTTTCTCATTCCATTCCGTCTCTTTTGAAATGGACATTTCTATGGCAAATGACCGTTGGTCATATGGAGATATTTTTCTAATTTACGAAATAAATGAGTAACTTTCATGATTTCAGGCTTGAGATGGATTCATTATGAAGTAAATGTATCATTCAGAGTTGAATTCAATTCAAGAATTTTGTTTGGATTCGAAGTCGACTTTTCCATACAAAAATCCAAGTTTGCTTTGATCTCTGGATTAAATCTGAATTTTCCAGCCAATTTAAATTCAAATTATCAAAGCAACCATTAAGAGTCAATCAAACGATGTGATGAAAATTTCTCATATCACGGATTAAAATTCCCAAAATACCGTACGATTTAATTTAAAGTCCATAAACATCAATAATCAAAAATTATTCATAAATCATCAAAAAAAAGCTCATTTAAATTTTCCAGATTAGCATTTGTAATCCGAATAGCTGCTTAAGAATCTCAAGCTCAATCAACAACTCTGCAATCGATTGAACGATGGCAATGATCTGAAAGTCGCGCAAACATTGATTGATTGAAAATAAAAGCAATAAAAAGAGCCAATAAAAATATATTTATAGTGAAACCATTAGGGTCTGATTTTCAATTTGGATTCTCTTTTCTTCTCTTGCCGTGGAGCTCAAAGCATGTCTATCACCTCAAAAAATGTGGCCGTGTGCAAGAGAAATGTGAAAAGATAGCGCGAATGTGAAATGAGAAATAAAAACATGAATAAAACATGTCCAGTTAATGAATAGTGACTTGGAGAAAAAAAAAGTATTTTAATTAAGGTTGGGTAACAATCAACTCTTATTTTTGTATGAAATACTGCTAATGAACATCAATTAAAATGAGTTTAGTCTGTAGCACAATATTGCATGTTTTACATGAATTTACACCTGACATGACTTTTGACACTCTTAAGTGATTGAAATTTTCTCTCTTAATTGAATGTTGAACATTAAGTGCGCCCCTCCCATTGGATGCATCAACTCTTCTCTTTTTTTGTTGTTGAATAAACTTTATTTGATTAATGAAAATAATTTAATACAATTTTAATATAAACAACACTATAAAATGAGATATGATGCAAAGTGAAGTCGTTCGTTCACATTAATCGCTGACATTTTGAATAAATTAAAGTAGGAGAAAATGCATCTGACAAGTTTCGTCTCGTACCTTGAACGTAAGCGAGTTGAGGAGGAAGGAAAGAAATTTAAATCAAGTTTAATCAAATTAAGAAAGAAAAAAGTTTCTTTTTTGTGCATTTTTCTGCGTAAAAATGCAGTTTTTAATCATTTTGACGTAACTGCTGTGCCTGGTTAGTGTAAACATGCTGCAAACTCTCAATTTGTTTTTATGAAATGATGTAAATAAATAAAATTATTGAATTTACTGTTTACTTCATCATATTCAATGAAAATTGCAGTAAACATTGAGAAAATTGAAAATTTTGAGTAATAATTGAGTTAGCACGAACTATAAAGTTCTGTAAAATGTCTAATAATTAAATTAAAGTATTTTTGTTGATGTTTACTGTTTGACTTACAAAATCAAAACAAAGGGCATGCAACTATGATTTCTATTAAAAAAATCAAAATCAATTTGACCGTTTCAAACCCTTTCAAGATGAAAAAAAAACTATAACAAAACTTTCCGATTATTTTCAACAAAAGCATCTCCTCAATTCAGCCCGAAGTGACTTTTTAACAAGTTTCCTGTTAGTTTCTTTTGTATAAATTATTTCACAAGTTCAAGTGAGAGAGAAAATTAAACTTTTATTTTATATTCTGAGGTGAAAAACAAAAGCGCAGAGCTGTCAAATCAGAGTAAAAATTTTTCTTTCCTTTTTTTTATACCTGTCACTAGCACGAATCTTCCTTCCTATACTACTTTATAGTGTTTCTGTCTTTAGATTTTTAAAACTGTTTCCTTTAACGAAACACTTCAACCTTATTTCACATGCATAAATTGCAGAAATTCAATTAAAAAAACACAAGATTCTCAAAGTTAAAAAAGAGAGCATCAGCAGACATTGTAGAAGTAACTGATGGGCAGAAAAAATGTATTTTTTTCAATAACATAAAGGAAAAATTAATTAAGCTTTCTTCTAAGTCATTATTATTTCCCCTTTAACGCTTCTTTTGTTCTTATAACTTCACTTATACCTATGAGAGTTGCCTTTGATTTCATTAAAATACAGCATAGATGTAAAAGAATTAATTGTCTTCTATCGCATAAGCGAGATGATGCTTTATTGTCTCTCGTGTAGATATATAGAAAATAATAATAATAATAAAACTAACATCCATTGTCGCTTCCTTCACTACTCAACTCATCTATCCCATCCATTATTATAGTGTTGGAAATATAGTCAAGTCAAGTCAAAAAGGCAGTTAAAAAGCGATGATGATGAAAATTCTCTTTAAACTTTTACTCTTTGCTATATCCATTCAATCATTTATTCATCCATTATTGTCTTACAAGAACTTCCATTTTCATAAATATATTGTTGGATATTCCTTCATTCTCATTCTTCTACAACATCAGAAGTTCTTGTGTTTTTTAAGTGAAATTGCCATCACACTGTGCCATTCTCCTTCCTAACTTTTTTATACTATAGAGTTAGAGTAAAGTATTTATATCCACACTTGAAACGTAGCACAGGGCACAAGTACTTATTATGAGCAATTTAAAATTTCAATTACATAAATGACGGAACAGTTAAAAGCGGAAATTCAAATGAGTTATCATCAACAAAATAAAAAAGAATGCTGTAAGAGAGAGATGAAGAAGTGTAGCACACAGAGGGATGGAAGAGAGAATAACTGCTCCACAATAATAATCATAATAATAACGAGGATGCATTATATTTTTATGACATCAAGTGGCACTTTTGTCATCAGCACTCTCGTCACTTTTACATCCACTCTTCTATTCATTCGATTCAGTCATTTGATGATGCTAATTTTCCACTAACCAAATAGTGTTGAACTCAAAACCAAACGTATATACGTTTGGGGTTGTAGTCAAGTTTCCTGGTAGGCAAATGAATGAAAAAGGCATGAATTGTGGTTTGGAATTGATGTTTGATGCTAGTTTTTGGGTTCTTATAGATTCTTGGAAGTATAGCTACATGCATAACCAACTGGATGTGAATGTTTCCATCAAATCAATGCAAATCTAGCTGCTAAATCCATAAAATTCAAAAATTCACATAAATCAGTATTAAACAAATTTATTGATTCCATTTTTACATACAGCATGAGAACTATGACATGCCATGAAGCACAAAATCCATTAAAAAAATGCAGTGGATTAATGCAAGAATTTTGTCATATCAACATGCTACCACAACTTGCTGTTTTCCCATAAAATTCCTTTAAAAAATTCAAATCTCGTTTCTCGAATGAAAAACTTTCATGCATACACAGCTTAAGGAATGGAACTGAGTATGACGAAAACAAATTAAAAGTGTGGGCTTTAAAAGAATAAAATTTTATTCTTCAAATATTAAGTCTTAAATTGTGCAACAATGAAGAGAGGAGAACCTTAATTTTGATCATGGCAGCAACATGGCAGAGACGAGATCTCCACCATGCGATAGTTTATTTCTTCATTTAAACGTCTCGCGCTGTGTAGAATATTTAACAATAGAAATTTTTGCTTTATTGCCACACTGATTACGCTGTCTATCTCTATCTCTCTCACTTGCTCTCTACGTTCTCTCATATTTTTTTATTACACAAGTATCCATTAGACGATGCTGCGTGCAAAATTATTGCTTACATTTTCATTTCCACTCCTGTTATTTGAGTTTGAATGTCATCACATTTAAAATTTTGATTAAGGTTGTAAAAATGGAATGGAATGAAGAAATTTAATTCGGTAAAAATCACCTTTTTCCTTTGTACACGTGCAAAATGCTATAATCCTCAATTTATTTACGTTTCTTCTTCTTGTTCTCGTTGAAATGGGTTTGAAATATAAATGAGGGGACTAAAGTCAAACTCATCGATTTACTTTTTGTCATGAATATCATGAAGAAAAATTTGTGAAACGACATTTCTGAATCTAATTGACCATTTATGCTTTAAAATAAGAGGAAGTTCCTTTGATGTATTCGACGAAGACCTTGTTGATATAATTATGTAAGCTTGTTGATTGATTTTTGTTTAGATTTCTTACATTTGCAAAATTTAACGGATTTATTGAATTTAAATCAAAGTAAACATACTTGAAGTTAGCTGCAGTTTTCAAATTGAAAGTTCAAAATCTTTAAATTAAATTTATCTAGTCTAGACTGGTTTAAAAATGTTCAAGATCATTCAAAACAGCACAATTACAATAGCTGATTACATCAAACTTCAACATTGCTGCAGGTATTTCTTGTAAATTTCAAATTTTCATTAATTAAAATCCAGCAAAATTCATTGAACTCAAAATTTAAACAATTAGCAAGAATCAATCCTCTGGCATTAAATTTCATGTACTTTTAGGGCAACAAGTCACTATTAGTAACTTATTTACACAAAAGGCACTCATGAACGCTCAAAAATGCACAATAAGAATCATTTTTCTTTAAACATTGTAATGCCATGTAATTTAAAAATAAGTAATGAAAAGAACTGAGGGAATCTCATTTTTAATGTAAATATTATTCTTTTCTGATGCGGTCTAACAAGAGCTACAGAGAGAAAGATTTCATTGTATGCCATAAAGAATAAGGAAAACTGATCTGATTAATAAATTTCATTTCATATTTTTATTCTCAATATGAAGCGAAAATAATTTATGTTGAGTTATTCTGGATATCCAACACATGAACATAAAATAAATGAACTTAATACTCATTCTTTTTAGGTATTATACATTCTTGTTTTTTTCGAGCACAATATTTACATAAAAATAAACATCTCTCGCATACACTCCAGAGCGTGTCATCTTCACTGTGATTTTTTTTGATAATATGCAGATTAAGTTTCTTTTTTTTATAATTTCATTATAATTTTATTCTACATATTTGAACTAAGAGTCCATCTACAAAACATTATCATTATTATTCTCATCTCTTTTTCACGTTTCCTATCAAATCAAAAATCGTATGTGAAACTGCCACGCTATTACCATTTCAGAGTCTCTTTTTTAGATGACTATGTATGATGATGTTAATTAAGTGCCCAATTTCGATTCTTTAGAGTTTGGGATGATAGGTAGAAGGAGAAGTCGTTAAAAAATGTTATGGAGATTGTGTCAAGATTCTGTTTGGAGGAGGATGCGAGATAGGTTTGCTGGGATTTTAAATTAATTTGGTATGAATTGTTCTGAATAGTGCTGAATTCAGATGAAATACGCTGAATAGTGCTGAACAGAGTCAGATGAAATGAGCTAAATAAAGCTGAATTCAGATAAAATTAGGTAAAAATCGCTGAATTCAGCTAAAACGCGCTGAATAATGTAAAAAACCCATGAAATCAGCTGAATCTACCTTTAAATTCTTGCCAAAGAAGCTTCAAATTAAGAAAAGAAGTAATTTTTGCCTGTTACCTTCCACCATCTCATAATAAGAACGTCTTCATGTCATTAAGAAATTCTTTTATGTATGAAATTTTCTGTTGATAAAAATTTCAAGATAACGACCACAAAATGACAATGAAAAAGCAATTCTTATTTCCCCATTTCGTGACAATGATGATGCTTGTAAAGTTTTGTAAGAATCTTTTCCTATCTATTTATCTCTCCAAAAAAATATTCTTTAATAACATTATCCAAAATAAGAATGTGAATATATAAAGAGAATCTCACATATATGTACATATACATGTGATGATGACGATGATAAAAATGAGACCACGAAAATGGAGGTTTTGAAAGGCATTATAATTATTACCTTGTCATTTTGTATCATTATTAAACATCATTAAACTTCTTCTTAATGATATTCCAACAAAAGAGCTCGATTGAAGAATAAGAAAATGAGCAAAAGAAACAACAAGAACAAGAACTTAAAAAAAATGTAATATAAAAGAGCCCCAAAGTGCGGCCTATGATAATGATGACGATCATGTGTGTGTATGCGTCGATATTTTATGTCGTAGTCATTGCCGTAATGCCTTTTTATTGTACAACATTATATTGATGAGAGTTAGGGCCCGGTGTGTAACAAGTTCTTTCTCTTCCACTATTTCATTGTTGTTATGTCTTCAGCACAACAACATTCGACCGCGGAAAGAGAAGCGAATACATAAGAAAAGAAGCGAGAATGAAATGGGCATCATGGATGGGGTTCATTGAACTGTTACACTGTTAAAAGGAAAAAAGACATACAACAACAAACAATAACCCAGCGATTGCCTTTACATTGATATCATACAAAAAAAAATACAATTTGAATGTTTTTTAAAGACATAAGAATTGTGTGTAGGAAGAAAGCGCGCGTAAAAGAAGCAAGATATTCTAAGTGCGTCGCAACATTGACGATTCCTATAATAGAAAAGTATATATAAAAATCCATTAGAATGATATTTCAGAAATGTACATTGAGAATCGAAAATGAGATGAAAATTGAAAAAAATTCGAGTAGCCATTCTATTCTTAAGGCACGTCGTAATGAACAGTCAGCAGAGAAGAAAAAATACATGATGAAATAACAGAATAGTGAAGAAAGAATTAAAGTTCCTTCTGACATTTCTACCGTATCATCATCATAATTAAATGTCCATCTTGTTGCTGCTGGCTATGCTGCTTATTTTTTTCCCTTCGACTCAATTCAAAATCTACATTGAATAGAATGTGCCCCCGGTGTAACGAAAACAAAATAAGAAGTAAATTAAATTTATAAAGTAAACAGTAACTGAAAGGAAGTGGCATGTTTGTGTATCTAGGTTGAAATGAAGTATTTTTTTGCATTATTTTTGACTTTAACATCTTTTTGATGTTTGAAATTTTTTGAGAATTTCGCCGGCAAAATGTTTGTTGATCAACAAATAATGCGTTTTTAAGCTTCCAATAAATATCCATTGAATCGCTGTTAGATATACAGTCAATTTATTTATATCCAAGATGACATTTAACAGCCAAGTTGTGGAAGCATCAAGATTAACCTCAATTCTTCTAATCAGTTGTGGACAACTTGTTGTTTTTCATGGCACACTTAGACTGAAACCCAACACAGCATTAGGTTCATGGCATTCTGTTGTTTTATTTTGGTGTCGCAGCACAAAGGTTGTCCACAACTGCTTCAAATCGACAAGCAAAAGTGTAAATTTATAGACTGTCGAATGCTGCCTTTTAGACGAAGTCTCATGAAAATTTAATTTCATTTATCTTTAATTTAATGTATTTGCTTTCAATACTGAATCTTTTTATCATGTCAGTTGAGAGTTCAACTGCAGCCATTAAGTTCAAGTGAAGTCTTAAAAACAAATAGAATGGAATGAGAATCAAAATAAATAAAATTGTAGGAAGTAAAGGAAATAAGAAAAAGGGAGAGGAAATTCACATCTGGTCAACCAAGCGTAGTTATCGTCGTAGGTTGATTTCAGGAATAACAATGGAAAGGAAGTTTGAAGACGGTCAATTTTGCTTGCTACTTTTTTTTGTGTTAAGCAACAAAACAAATAAATAAGAACTGAAAAAAACGGTGAAACAAATAATTACAAACGAATCGACCGAAACAAATAGAGAATGAACAATAATTCCCTCCTTGATACACAGCGTGAATAACACTGGCTTGTATAGACATCAAGAGAGATACATTTTTTTTATTTCAATTTCTTGAGATTCGGACAGAATTTATTGTAATAACAATAAGAAGCATAGCATAATGGAAAGGAACAATTCTCTGAAGAGAAACAAAGCAACAAAACAAAAGGCGAAGAATCGCTTCACCACCTCTCATTGCACCCGGGCAATGGCAATTCAACTAAAAGAATTAAAAAAAAAAATTCTCGGCGAGCTTGTCATCGCTTTAATGTGATGTGTGTTTTTTGCTTTGGTCACAGCCACAGACATCAAGATACAATTCGTAATGATTATTATTGAGTTCCATTGTTCATTTCGTTCGTAGATCTATTGCTAGCCTTTTCTTGTTTGTCTTAATCACAGACGTTTTCTACTCTCAGTTTTTATGTTCTTAATGTGGCGGAACTGAAGAGCACGTTTCAAGCCATCATTTGCTATCTGATGATTTTCGATTATGTACATACGTTAAGAAACATAAAAAGAAATCAACATCAACCATCCATTTAAATGTGCAGAAGAAATCGATTATCGGATGAAGATAAACTGGCACATTGCGATTCATTTAACAATTGGAGATGATGCTGATGATGCTCATGATGGTTTGCAATTATTCGCGTGAAATTCTTTCTTCTTATCAACATTAAAGTAAATAAACTTTCGGCGATCAGTTACTCTCTGACATCATCCAAACGAGTGTAATTCTAGTCGGGGAGTCTTGGATGTTTATGCCTTTAATTCAACACCAATGACTGGTCACGATTTTTCCATAAAATTAATGGCTTTCACATTACTTACTAGATTCTCGACAGAAAATGTACACAAAACATACCGAATGGATCTTGTGCTGCTTAAAAATTTATTTTTTTTTGCTTCTCTCTCTTTTGAATAGCCTCAACTTTATTGATTCATGCCTGAAAGTTTTTTTTTTCTGTTCCTCAATTTTTGATATTGTTTGCTGCAAATTGTGACAAAATTCCCAACGACCCTTACTGCAATTGTTTACTTATGGATCTTGCGGGTATTTCAAGCAATTCTTAAAGGTTTTGAAGCTGACCTAAATTGAATTAAAGTAAAATTTGATTTTAAGATCCAGTCGACCTTCCAGCGAATTCAACACAAAATCCCTCGAAGGGTACTTTCCATAAAAAATATTTCCCAAATGATTTCCTTTTGGAAAAAGCTTTTTATTAACTTTTTGGTGCCCCTCATTTTTATTATTTCTCAAGAATGAATATCCCTTCTATTGACAGGAAGATTGAAAGAATTGAAAAGTTTCAAGAGTAAAAAAAAGTTTGACATTTTCGTCAGAAGGAGAGAAATGCTGAAAATTATCATTAAAGATTGAATGGGAAAGGAAAAGTCTTCGGGACGGTCAAATTAAATAAACATCAGAGTAAGGAACGAGAAATTTGCTTTTGGCGCGGGGGGTGAAAAAGGTGATGTAAGGAAATTGAGGTGACGTATTGGAATGTAATGTTGACAAGTATTGTTCTCTGAGATTCAGGGGTGGAGCTGGGGGTGGTATTGTGGTACTGGGATGGTATTGTCGTATAGCTGCAACCCTCCCAGAGAGTACACGGTGTAGAAATGATCAAAAATCCAGCATTAGACTAGTGAAACTCTTGTTTTAGGCCATATTTGACTCAAGTTGTCCTGAAACCAAATATCCAGCCATTTCTGCACCGTGCGCCTTCCGGGCTTATCCTACCAGTACAAGAATTCTGAAATTCTATCCAATATTGTCAAATCTCATGAATATTTCAAATTGTCGTCGGTTCCATAAGATTCAACTCAATTTAACAAAATTCTCAATTTAAAAATTTACGACTCAATCCATAAAATCTGCTCCAGAATTCAAGTCATATTCTCCCAAACCCCATCCATTAATCAGAATACAATAAGCATGCAGATCTCATTTAAAAGGGGTAGCCAAAAAGAGGGATCCATTGTCAAACAATGAATATTAAACTTCAGATTGGAATCATCAGCAAAAAGTAAATGACTGATGGGCATTTTAACGAAATTTTTATTTGCTTCTTCATTGCTTCTTTCTCCGAAAGATGACAAGAACGCGCGTAGTAAAAATAATAATATGGAAAAAGATGGGGAGAAGGCAATGATGAGAATAAAGAAGTTTTACAAGTTTTTTTTTTTACTTCATCTCAAATTTCTTCTTGGAAGATATTTACAAGCTTTAACTCTTTCTCGCTTCCTCCTTCTACGCACAGTAACCGAATGCTATGCTCGATGAACCAGAATTGTAGGTTTTTTTTCTGTTAATGTCGCTGTTGTCGTTTTACAAGACGAATAGAGTCGATGATCATATAAAATAATAAACATAACGGCACATCCGGCAGTTTGATTTTTACTCATTCTCTTTTGCTTGTAACTTCTTGTCACATCTTTCTTCACTTTACATGTGCCTATGTGCTTACCAAAAAAAAAAAGTACACAAATTCAAATTCATTTTTATCAAGTAATGGAAATTGAAAATGATTTTACTGGTTGAGTGCTTACAATATCTTGTGATTGTAAAACAGCATAAAAAAATTGGAGAATTTTTGAACTCGTTCACATTCTGATTTGCTTGATGATGATGTTATTTTCTTAACATACATAGAGAGGCCAAAAATGAAAATAATGTGTATAAACATACAGAATGTATATCAAGAAACATAGCAAATAAAGCAAGCGCGAGCGAAACGAACATGACATTTATTTATTTTATCTCAATATTCGTTGACTTTTTGATCAATTTTGTGAATTTCCATTTTCCTCATTCATCTTATTTTTATGTATGTACCATAGAAACTTCTCAATCGTCGTCATTGTTGTTATTGTCATTTCTATTCTTTTTCATTTTTTTCCACTCTTATTTCGAGTGAAATGAAAAAACAATCTCGCACTATAAACATAAGAAATGTGAGATAAAATTGTCATGCATATTGTCAGAAAATTGATATAATGTAGAGCGATATATTTCCATTTTCGAGTAGTAGAGTTGAATAGTTTTCTGTAAATAATATACGAAGGAATTTCAACAACAAAAAAGAAGAATTTTTCACTAGAGAGCATTTCCTGAATCAATAAAATATGTAGCGAGTGTGGATTTACTAGTGGATTTGCTCGTTTGTTTAATTGGTTGATAAGCTTGGCTGAACTTGCTGAGTTGGCTGAATTCAGATAGATTTGTAGAGTTCGTTGAATTCAACTCAATTTACTTGAACATGCTGAATTTACTTAATTCATTAAAAATTGCTGAATTCAGTTGAATTTGCTGAAGTTAGCTTAAGTTTCTATATTCGCTGAATTCAGAAAAACTCAAAAATATTTGGTGAATTTAGCATTAGTTGCTGAAATCGCTGAATTCAGATAAGCTCAGAAATTTAGCGAATCAAGATTTTGTTGCTGAGTTTGCTGAATTCAGATAAATTTGCTGAATTTACTCAAAAATGATTTATTGAATTTAGCATTGAATTTGCTGAATTTGGAATTGCTGAATTCAGCTAAACTAATTGAATGAAATTAAACCTTCTGAATTTATCAAAAATAAACAAATATTCTCACACTTTCTTAACCATACTTACCAAACTACAGAAGCATTCTATATATACATCCTCACATTTCTAAAGATAACCCACGTAAACCAGAACAATAAACATTAAAAATTATACAACACAGAAATTCTCTTACAAAAATTTTGAGAAACAAGAAACAATTTTTGGAGTCGAATTTCAACCCAAAAAATATTCTCAGTCGCGTAATGCTTACAAATGAAACGCTATAAAATAACACAAGATTGCAAAATCAGACAATAATCAAAAAGATGCTTGAAGGAAGCTGCGCAAGAAGATGAAAATTTTCATTTTCATCAGATGAAATTAAGAAAATAAGCAGAAAACCCAGAAGCAATCAAGAGAAGGGAAAAAAAATTTTCAGATGTGGAAATTCTTTAGTGTGTGGAGGAAAAAAGAGTTGTGTGAAAAATGTTATTGCCGTTTATCTTTATGGGTAGAGCATAACATGTATACACAAATTATATATTGCATAGTGATAAAACATCCAAGTGAGAAAAAGAAGAGAACATCATTCAAATCCATTTATTTCAGTTGCATCAAAGTTGATTTTTCATTTTCATTTTTCCCATTCCGAAATGTATCGAGCATGTATAGCATAGAGAAGAAAAAAAAAGAGATAAAAATGATGGTTCTGGGATGTTGTAGCAATTATGTCATGTTCACATTTTAAAATCGACATTTCCTCTAAACCGAGTTCAGTCTATGTCTATAGAAAATGATTTAGATTCTGCTATGTTTATGACATAAATCATGAATCCATCCAAACATTATGTAGACAGATATCGTTGCATTTACTATAACTATTATTTACTATCTCGTTGAATGATTGTTTATATTCTACATCTACAAAATATTCTTCATCTTTACCAAACCTACTCACACGGGGTGGCATTTTTAGTTCATTTCCATTTTTCTCCTTGCACATTCACATATGCTCCCATATAAATTTTTTTTCATTATTTACTTAAATTTGTATGTTCATGATGATGATGATGATTATAGCTCGAAAATCAGTTTTCATTGCACAATTTTCATGTGTAAACATTCATTTAGTCAAAATATGAAATCTCTCTCATTCACTCACTCATTTCCCAATTTTAAAAATGTAAATTAATGCATAAAAATTAAGCCAGATGTAATTACAACGAATGTATATTCATTTCAGGATGTATAAATTGAATAAAGGTATGAGAACAGAATAAAGACGTAAAATTCTGTAAAATTAAAATGTTCAACTTTACCTTTTTAAATTCATTTGATTACATCAGCATTTTAAATTAGCAAATCTATTTGATTTTGATTAAAAATTCTTCGTTTTGCGTATATTAATTAGTTTATTTCGTACATTTTAAACGATTGCCATAAATAATTTTAAAGAGCTAAGAAGCTGCTTACTCATCTCAATTCTCAAACACATTTATTATGATTAATCCTAATTTCTATGGAACATTAAGTACGCGTCAAATTAATTGATTTCATTGGAAGCAGCTATAAACTCTGTATTTCCGTAATATAATTATTGATATTAAGATTATTTATTGATTTTTTCTTCTAACTGATACGGAAATTCATGAAATGAGGCAGAATTGAAGAGTTTTGATGCAAAATATTCAATTTGTCATAAATTTTGATGCAAAAATGATAAAACATTCGGAAAATGATGCAAAAATGATCATTTCAATCAAAAATTGATGCAAAAATGTTAATTTTGTCCTTAAATGATGCAAAACTTCAAATTAAAGATCCAAAAGTGATGCAAATAATCAATTATGATGCAATTTAACCTCAAATTACTTTCAATTGCCCTAGGAAAGCTCACTAGCTAGTTGATAAATTGAATTTTATAAACATAAATGCGAATTAGCAAGAGAATTGAACCAGAACTGTAGAAGCAATTATTCAAGAATGTCAATGTTCTCTTCCTGTTTTTTTGCTAAAGTAGCACCACATACGTGACTTTATTTGATAACGAAATAAAAGCAGAAAAAAATGAAGAAAAAACTTGAAAAATAAATAAAAGGCAAAGAAGAAAGAAGTGTAAAGGAGGAGGAAAAAAACGAGTTCAGAAAACGGTTAAAACCAGATCATAAGAAAGTTCCTCACTATATATGAACATGTGTGCATAAATGTATATATACTGGATATATTTTAAAATCAAATATATAAACATACATTTATATATATGCACATATTCGATAATGTTTATTGCTATATCGATGTGAATAATGGCAGTGCCTTTGAGAGTGCTGGCGGCTGCCTCTCGTTAACAAATAAAGTAACTCGCATATATATACAATTTCTTTCCATGCACATTTAAGATCTCAAAAAAAGGCGAGCAAATAAGATGAAAGTAAAGTAATGAAAAACATATAACAGAAATTGTAAGAAGAAGTCGAAGTAATTTCATAAAGGAACTTTAAATACATAAAAATCATGTGGTGTGAGTTGATACAAATAAGTACAAGAACTAAAAAATATAGCAGCAAATGCAATAGACGTCATATTTTATCCATTTACAAAAAAAGCTTTATTAAATTATTTATGATAGTTCAAAGCAACTGACCCGACAACGACACTGATTATGATGTCACAATGTCACATAAAAAGCACAGTCTAATTCAATACTCTATTAACATCATTGACACATAAACCCTCCCCATCAAACCTTTGCAAATAAACTTGTATAGGAAAAAAACAGCATAAAAAAGGAAAAAGAAAAGAAATGTTATGAAGTTTCACATTTCGCAATATTTTTTTTTGTGCTGCTGCTGTTTTTTACGATAACGAGAAAAATACACCCTTGGAAAATGAGAAATGATTTCGTTTCAAAAAAAAAATATATACAAGCTTCAATATGTATAAATACATAAAACAAGCTAAAGTAAAAAGAAACGCATAAATCGAATTTCACAAAAGAATGAGTCGAGACTTTATAAAAAGCATGAAAAGAACTGGTAGAAAAGTCTTTTTGGGATTTGTGAGAATTTTAAGATTTTTTAAGAAAGAAAAGGTACAAATTTGAGCTTTAAAGTACGTTATTGATGCGAAATTTGAATGAAGAGATGCAAAGGGGTGTGAAACTGTGATTTAAACTCAAATGTGAGTTGCAAGTGATGCAAGAATCATAAAAAAGATGCAGAACTGGGTCAAATTTAATTTAAATTGAAGCAAACATTGACAATAATAATAAACTGATGCAAACATCAATAAAAGATACATAAACGTTACAATTTCAATTTAAATTGATGCAAACATCAATAAAAATGATGCAAAAGCCATAAAAAGCTGCTAAAGCTCATAACTTTTACAATTATGTCAATCCAATAAACTAGCAAAACATCAACAATATCTCATAAAGCACACAAAACAATGAAAATTCCCGGAATAATTCTTCTTCATTTTACAACAACCCAAGAAACAAAAAAGGAATTCCTTAACATTTTCCTCCGTTTGATGTAAATGAAATTGCCAAATGAGCACACATTTCACTTGAATCATTCAAAAAACAGAGATTGAGCAAGAGCGACATTTTACCTTTTGTGTGTGTTTGAGCCTTCCGCTGCTATAACATTAACTTTAAGCTCTGTTTTCCGTTTATGACATATGTATGCCTCTGAGACTTTCAACCCAACAGAACACAAAAAAAAGAGCAAATATAAGTTATAACTAAGCATCTCTCTCCTTTTTTTTCTACCTGCCATACCTTCATTTCCGCCATCATCAAATTTGTCATCAAGCTCTTTCTATCATTCTCATTCCTCATCAGAGTTACCTTTTTTTATGCTCTACAAATGTAAAATTGTCCCGAGGATATAGCCAAGCAACAAGGAATGAAAAAAGTTTCATTGTGAATTTGTCGCTTCTCCTTTGTTGTTGCGGATATTTGCTGTGATTGCGATTAACATTATACATTATATTTTTTTGAGTGAAATGAGGAAGAAAGTTTGAAGGCGTTTGGGGACATTCTGTTGAAATGATAATAGTCCACTGTTGCTGACTGTCCCATCTAACCGCACGATTTATGCTGTAAAATGACTAATGATTCATATAGGGATAGATACATGTGTACATAATCATTTGTCTCGATACATTTTTTTGACCTTTTTATATCCACACAGCAGTTACTTTTTTTATCAAGAGGGGTAGCCAAAAGTGGAAAGATTTCAGGTCATTGTCATTAGGCAGTTAATCTAAACATCGTGTTTAACATGAACTAAAACACATGTTGAAAGTATTTTGGGGTCATTCCGTTCTCCCCCAGTTCCATTCTCGCCAGTTGAATCACTGACAATTTTTCTTTAATATTTTATAATCCAGAGAGTCGGTCCACATAAAAAAGGCAAGCAGCAGCAACAACAGCAATATGAGAATTAATGTATTGGGATATAACTGCAATGAACTAGTTATCTGCAGATATAAAAAAGGAACGGAAATTTATATGAGATTTCTTTTTTGTTCAGTGTTAAGGGAGTATTTTATTGCATATAGCACATAGAAGTGATTTTTTATGACAATTCTGTCCATTGAAAGTATCTCATAAATGCGCTGAAAGTTTAAAGTTTTTTTGTGGCTTTACATCCAAAAAAATTATTTTTTAAATGACATTGCGTCGACAATTTGTCTCATTTTTTTATACAGCAGCATAATACCACTAAAGCCAAAAGCTGTAAACCCCAAAATGAACATTAAAGTGACATTAAAAAATTATCATTCACTTCGTTTCATATCATAACAACAGGCTGATAACAATAATAATAACAACAACAAGCATGAATGGCAAACGTGGAAAGAGTTTTTCCCAAAAGTCATGGAAATGCCTTTTCATTCATTCACAATTTTCTTGTTTCTTGTTTTTTTGGTTCTGAAATCTCGCTTTCTTTTGGGGATAAGAGATAAGAATGTCAGGCAAGATGACTTGAGGAGATGAAATTGTTGAACTTTAAAAGTATATCCAAAAAAAGATCAAAATTTTGGTAAATGTTACTGAATGACCTATGACGTCATTGATTGTATTTTTTAAACATACGTCAGTATGTCATGAATTTTTAATGTGTTGGGAGTGGTTCCAGAAATGTCTTCCAATAAACAGACGTCAGTTCCATCTAGGATTACCGAAAGTCCCAATTGTATTTGGAACCACCAATTCTCATCATCGTCATTCACGTTATGCTGCCTTTTTATCATTTATATTTCTTGTTTTGCAACATGTCAAGTCACAACAAAACAGAAGGATATTCAGTCATATCTTATCTCACATTTTCTCTCTTTTTATTATGTTGGATGTTCATTTGTGATGTTCAGACATAAAATTAAATATTCTGACATCCAATGACTCATTTGACATCACTTCCATACGACCCCTATATGAATTCTATATTTACCAAATGTCACATAAAGATAAAAGTGCTGGAACAGAAAAATTAATTGCATTTTTTTATGTTTTATTTCATTGCAGATTATCCACGTGTTGAAGTCGGTCCAGAGAATCCATTACGTGTTGAACGTGATGGAACGGCAAAATTGGAATGTAATGTCGATGCAAAGCCAAAAGTGACAAATGTAAGATGGACAAGAGGTGGACGATTCATTAGTTCATCATTTACGCACACAATTCATCGTGTATCGGTACAAGATGCTGGCGAATATGAGTGTACGGCTGATAATGGATTAGGACGTACTGGAACACAAAAGGTACAAGTTGATGTCCTTTTTGCACCTGTCGTTGTGATTGAAACGAAAACAAGAGAAGCTGAGGAACGTGAAGGCATTAGTATTAAATGTAATGTCACATCAAATCCACCACCTGTTGAAATTGAATGGGTTAAAGAAGGAAATCCCGATTTTCGTCAATCTGGTGATGTATTATCAATGACTGACATAAGAGCTGAACATGCTGGTACATATATTTGTCGCGGTATCAATAATATGCGTCCATATGGATCGAAAGCAATGGAACGAGTTGGAAATTCAACAGTTGCTGTTTTAATTCGTCATCGTCCGGGTAAAGCTGTTATCACACCAAATAAGCCTGTTGTTCACGTTGGAAATAGTGTGACATTTACATGTTCAGCTAATCCACCCGGTTGGCCAGTTCCACAATATCGTTGGTTCCGCGATGTCGAGGGTGAAATTTCAACACAAAAAGTATTATCACAAGGATCACAGTATGTCATTCCACGTGCACATTTAGGAAGTGAAGGACGTTATCATTGTCATGCAGCAAATGAATTGGGACATGGTGAAATGGCAACAATTACATTGGAAGTTCATCAACCTCCACAATTTTTAGCAAAACTTCAACAGCATTTAACTCGTCGCGTTGGCGATAGTGATTTTAGTGTATCATGTAGTGCAAAAGGTAAACCAAAGCCATCTGTGAAATGGTTTAAAGACGGACGCGAATTAACAAGCGAAGCAAATTTCTATGAAATTACAACGTCGCCAAATGAAGGCCCCAATGGTATGGTTACCGTACAAAGCAATTTAAAATTCTACGGAAAAATGCGTCCAAATTCAAATCAGCTCTTGCCAAACGACCGTGGAACTTATTCATGTGTTTACCAAAACGAAGTTAATTCAGCAAATTCAACAATGCACCTGAAAATTGAACACGAGCCAATTATTTTGCATCAATATAATAAAGTTGCCGCCGATCTTCGTGAAACGGCAGTTGTTATTTGTAAAGTTCAAGCATATCCAAAGCCAGAATTTCAATGGACATATGGAACAAACACGGCACCAATATCAATGAGCTCCGACGCCCATTATGAAATTAATACACAAAGTGATAACAATGATGTCTATACAAGTGTCCTAAAAATCCATAATGTACGTCATAATGATTATGGTGAATACAATTGTCGTGCATCTAATTCATTAGAGACAATTAGAGCACCAATTAGATTACAGCCAAAAGGACAACCAGAAAAGCCAACAAACCTTGACGCATCAGATATCGGATCGAATTTTATCGCATTAAATTGGACACCTGGATTTGATGGTGGATTGAGCAATACAAAATTCTTTGTCTTATACCGTAAAGTGTCAATTCCAAGTAATGAAGTGAATGGAGATTGTGGATCATATTACACATCATCACCGGACTGGTCTGAATTTGACTGTCATCGAAATCATCCATGTAATATAACACCATTAGATCAACATTCCAGTTATGTCTTTAAAGTAAAGGCAATGAATACGAAAGGAAATTCCGAATATTCAAGTGAAATAACGAAAACGACTAAAGTTAGTAAGATTCCATCAGCATTACGTGTCTCATATGATCCATCAACAAAAATGTTGGGCATTAATGTCGGTCAAACTTGTTTAGCCCTTACGGCAGTTGTGGAAACTCTCTTACATGCTGAAACACATGTACCTGAATGGCACATTGTCGGACAAATTCAATTGCAAGCTTCAGGCAATGCACCAACATTTAAGGAATCGATTGTTGAGAATATCATAATGCCAAGACGTAGTGCTGCTCGATCATTAGAGGATGAAGAAGACTTTACAATGGCATTAGAAGATGAAAATCAACCACGCGTACGTGTTAAATTGTGCCTTAGAGGCAATCCTGAACATTGCGGTGAATATATTGGTGCTGAAAGTAAGTATAGAACTGTCCTCTTAGTAAATTTTTTATTGAGTAATTAACTATGTTGATCACTTAAGTGTTGTCATCTACTTTGAGTGCTGCTTTGTGCTTCCTTTTTTCATCCATGTTGATGGGAAAAGTTTTAATATCTGGAAAAAAGTGGCAACATCTAGATATGATAAAGTTATCACTCAAAACCCTGAACAAATTTATATTTATTCATAAGTACACAGCAGCCATCGTGTACCATTATCATCATGAATTATGGCTTTTGATATTGTGCACCATTAAATTAATTATTTATGAAAATTTAATGAATTAATTAATTTCTCATTAATTCATCTCTTCTGTTTTCCTGTTATTTCCATCAATTCAGTTGGTCCATCATATATTCAGGACGTGGCATCAATTAACATGCCAACATTGGTTGCAATTGTCGTATCGTGCATCGTATTCGCTCTCTTTATTGGACTCTTACTCATGTTCTGTCGATGCAAAAAGAAGCAAACAAAGAAGAGTGTACAGGCAAAGGATTATGAAATGGATTCCGTACGGCCATCAATTGTTGCACAACAGAATCAAGCACCACCACCATACTATCCAGCAAGTGGACTTGAAAATAAGGCACTCGAACATTCAATGGATCTGGCATTAGCAATGGAGGATCAGAAGACTGCAATTTATGCAACACAAAATGGATATGGATACAATACAGGACTTCAAGTTCCATCACATAACATACCAGCAGAATGTAAGTAACTTAATTAAAATATTTTTCTATTGGCTTTATGTCATTCATTCATCTCGTTTTACGTGTGTATTGTATGACTGTGAGTATTTTACATTAGATTCGTGTATATCATGTAGACTATAGCTATAAAGGGACATGTAACATCTAAGTGCTGTTGAAAATTAACATTGTGAATTTTTCTTTTCTTCTCTTTTTCTTCATTCCTTTTTGTTTTGATTCCCTCAAATAATAACAATATGCTTACCATAAAAAACCATATAAATGCAAAAAAGGACTAGAAAAACCCATTAAATCATCATCAGGTAACTTGGGCTGTAGGGAAATTGCGAAAATACTTAAATGGCTTAACATCGCTTATACTTTTTTTTGTTTCTCATTTTATTTCCACACCTTTTCAATTCCATCTTATGTTTTGGAATGATGGAGACACACAATCAGACAAGGTCCTTAAAGCTTGAACGTGAATTGACTTCTTGTTCGTTAATCACCTTGAATGTAATTCCGACAGTGATTTTGAATTTATTCTTCATAAGAATTCCAACCAACAGAATCAAAACGGATGTTCAGCGAGTCAAATCCGTCTTTAAATTTCCTTTTTGCAACCACCGAAGCCGAATTCGCTTCACTCATTTTTTTCGGTTAAAGCTCTTTTCCAAAGAAATAAAAATGAAAATTGACGTTAATCTGTGAAACGTGTGGCAATTTACTTCTTTTTTTTCCTCCTCCTTCACGTCCAACACCATCGGTCGCAGTCATCAGGAAAATACCTCGCTCATTGTGTGACTCCACATTCATTCATTCATTTATTCGCATTTATTCACACAATTATAACAGCAGCACCACCGAGTAGCCCTCACCTTTAAGTCCTTTAATCCTTTTTATGCTGAACTTTTTTATTTCCTCGTATGAATTTGATTTCATTATGCTTTATGTGCTTTCGCAGATGTGTCTTTTAATTTTCATTTCCCACACATTTCCGCTCTAGTCCTTCCTTCCTTCTCGCTCACTCTCGCTCTCTATTGTGTGTCCATGTGATGGCGACTTATATCATAGTAGACACAGAGAACTATTTTATTTAAACTATTTTGTCGTCCTTAATATGGATAGAGAGATGAATGGGAATGAGGAAGAACCGGTTGAAATGTGAATTATGAGTTTTATGTATACAGTTTAAGTTTAAATTCCATATACTGGAGAGTATTACCACACATTTAAGCTATAGACAGAACTTTTTCGTTTACAATTTTTTTTTGGTATTAAAAAAATTTCTCTTTATGTAAATAAAAATATGGAAAATTGATTAAAGAATCCTTTGAACAGCAACAGCTATTGAAGTTAGGGAAATTCTCTACCTTTTTAGGTTTTTCAATATTAATTTTGAAAATTCATTAATTACTTTGGATTAATTTGTCGGTTTTCTCATGGATCTTCCATATCGCATTTTTGACTGTTGATTATTCATTAAATATAGAACCATTTGTTGACAATCATGGATGAAAGTATAGAATAGTTAGGAGCAAACGTGATTTTACATAAATTTTCCATTTTCCAGATTGATTTTCATGCAATTTTCATTTAAATGTTTCTTCACACTAGGGGAAAAACAACTTAAATTTAATAAAAATCAGATATTCATTATTAAGTCATTATTCAGCCTCCTACCTCAACATTTTCACAATACATGTACTATATTTCCAACTAATTCTTTCACAATTTCTTCCACTAACTCAATAGTAAAGTACTTCATTTTTGAATAATGAAAAAATGATTTAAAATTTTCATGAGAAAGTCAAAGTTCTTTTTAATGAATGGAAAAAAGCAGCATAGAGATTGGAAAACAAAAGAAGAATTTTTCACAGGCAATGCCTTGTGTTCATAGAAAAAGTTGATGGCAACTTATGGCAGAAAAAGTACTTTTTTTTTGTGAAATATGTATATAAATTATGCTTATAACGGCAGAAAAAAAAAAGATTTCTCCACAAAGTATATAGACAAAAGTTTCCCATGAAAAATTTACATTTTTCTCAATGTGAAACATAAAAAAAGACAAGTGGAAAAAATCTTTTTTTTCGCTCTTTCAACTTTCATTCATCTTTTCAACTTATGTGCGATGTAAAGAAATTATTACAGAGCTTAAAAACATTCAAAGATTGCAAATATTGAACTAAATGTGATGTGAAGTAGCTGGGTAGAGGCAGTAGTTGTGTTGTGTTTGAGAAAAACATTGTAAACAGAGTTGCAAAATGCAAATTTTATAATTTTTATAATTTTGCTATAAAATTTGCTATAATTCTGCTATAAAATATCCTATATTGTACATTTGCTTTGAATTTTGCTATAAATTTCCTCAAATTGCTATAAAATGATGCTATAATTTTGTCATAAAAATTAAAAATTCAAATTTAAATAATCCGTTAGAAAAGTAACACTATAAAATAATTCTCAGTATCTTCCTCAATTGTGAGAACCTAATTATACAATCTCAACTTCTAAAGAATCCATTACAAAGTCAAATTAAGCACGCAACCAACTCTGACGGAAAGTAATGATGAAAAGTGCTGAAAAAAGCATAAAGAGAAAGTTTATTTAATTACCATTTTACATAATATATGTTTTTCAATTCATAATTATTTCCTTCTGTTCGTTCTTTGCGTTTCCATTCCATAGCAAGTTAAGCAACCACTTTACCATTACACTTTTATACTTACTTGCACAGCAAGCATAAAAGAATTAAAAGAAAAGAAAAACTAATTTTAAACTTTTTTTTATTCCTTTTTTTTCAACATTATTATAGGGGTTAATATGGGCTACATGGAAAATAGTTACTCAAATTCAAACAATGGCGGCAGTGTAAATTCCCAGGATTCACTTTATCAAATGAAAATGTCAGCAGCACCAAGTAATTCCGGTAATCTAATTTCACATCAATATGTTGAACGACAACCGTCATATGGTTATGATCCATTGACACATGGAGGTTATGGTACTGTAGATGATTACGCAACGTATCCACATTTAGCGACGACACCATCACAACAGATGATTGCAGATGATTATCATAATCAAATGATGATGGCACAACAGCCACCATCAAGACAAGACTACTGTACAGATCCATATGCGGCTGTACATAAACCAAACAAGAAACGATTAGACTCACATATGGGTAAGATAGCCATATAATTATTTTAATTATTATGTATACAACATGGAGCAAAAAAGTCAAGTACAGTCTCATTAATTTATGTTACTTTTTTTTATACCTCCCCTGTACCTATAGAATCACCGTATCATGATGTTAGTGGCCTCCCCGATCCATATATGGAACAAATGAGTATGGGCGAAGATCAATTAGATCATCCAAAGCCACCACAGCAGCACATGCAACTTGGCGGATATGATGAGAATCTCGAAAGTGGCTACTCAACACCAAATTCACGAAATCGTCGTGTCATACGTGAGATAATTGTCTGAGATCAGCCTCGGGTACGTTTCGCTGACAGTGGGACGTGCCAATAACAAAAATATTAAATTAAAAGTATAACAAAAGTTTTCACGCGCACGTTGATTAGAGAGATAAAAAATAAATTAAAATTAAAATAAGTGTAAATTAGGCTAGAAGGGTAACAAAAATTGTGTGTGGTTTGAGGACGGGTGGAAACGGAAATTATCATTAGTGTAAATTCATTAAATTATAATGAAGCATAATCCAACCTAAAAAAAAGAAAATCAAAATCAAATTTTAAAACATCCCCAAAACTCATCATTATTGCTTATAATTTGATTATCGTCATCATCATCATCATCATCGTGCGGTTGTCCTACTCCACAATCAATCAAGGCATTGATTGTTGTGCAATATTAAATTCAATTTAAAGAACATACACGCGCGCGACATGAATGCAACACTTCTAATTATGAATGACATCCAGTTTGCCTCAAAAGAATCCGCACATCAGATAACAATAACGTTGGCATTATCAGACACAGAATGAATGTGTGGATGTATATTTTATAAAAATTGATGAACTTCCATGTACCACATAATGAAATAATAAATTGATGAGTATGAGACAGATAAAATAGGATATGAGACTGGGGGATGAGAGATATTAAATTAAATACGGAATAAATACAGTATTTTGTATGATATATCCAAAAATGAGCTTAAATTTCATACACTCTTGCTATAATTTTTTTGTAAATTGTTGGATGATGCTTTTATAATAAAATGGATTTTCACTGTTTTTACGTCGTACGCTTTGTGTATTATGAGAAATTATGAGAAAGGAGAGATATATAGACAGCATTGATATACACACAATGTTACTATTCGTATTTAACAGGGTAGCTAGATGAACGCTCATTATCTCTTCTGGAATTTGTTAGGAAATTTTTGAAATTTGATGGAACTGGAACTAAGTTCTGTGCTGGAAACTTGTGATAATCCATAGGAGTCTATGGGGCACTTGTCTTGCACATTTTAGTGCCATTTTCCTCAAATTTTGAAACCATCAATGAATTTTGGCGGGAAAATCAAAGCATCAAGTAAATTCTCATCACTAACGACGTATTCCATCCACCCCACAACCTCCAACACAATCGCCCTCTAGCTACACTTAAGAATCTCCATAAAAAATCTACTTAAGAACAAAAAAGTATCTACTTAAAAGTATAAATATTGCATAAACTTGAATGTCGATGCACTCACAAATTAAGCAAAAAAAAAAATGAAAATTGTTAGGCAAAAAAGAAAATTTGAAGAAAATTCTCATTCACACTTAAAAAATGTGATAATTTTTTTATTAAAAAAAATGTAATGCAAAAAAAAAAATATTTAAAAAAAAATCGCAAGAAAAAAAAATTATGAGTAGCAAAATAGATATGTGTAGTCGCCCTGACATGTGTCACTTAGTTTTCCATAAGGAAGTGAGAGAAAAAAAAGAAATTTTTCTCGAAGAAAAATTCAATTTTAATGACGTGATGGAGAAAATTAAATTAGATTGATTGAATTTTCCCATCATTTCATCACATCACATTATTAAATGTACAACTTAGATAACTAAACAAAATGATATTAATGTAGGACGGATGGATGATAATGATGATTCGAGGAAAATTTTTATCACTAAACGAGGAAGTAACTTTTATTTTAAATGTATAAAAATTATCGTTCAGGTTGAGTTCTTGGAAGATTTTTTGGAAATTTAACGAACTTTTGAAAAATTTGAATTTTTACTGCAATTTTTGCAAACAAAATTACTAAAAATCAAATATTCTCACTTTTTGAGCCTTAAAAGCTCTTATGTTAAGGAATAGATGCAATAAAAAGCTTTGCTCACACTTGTTTAACAATTTGTAAGCACTAAAAATTCTCAAAAATATAAATTCAAGTTGAAATTAAAGAACAAAGTCTTCAAGTGAGAATGTAAACAAACTATTTTTAAATTTTTCAAAGGTAAATTTGTTTTTAATTCCTTACCAGGAAGTTTTAACTAAAAACAAATTCTCAGATATCAAACAAAACAAGCTATTTATTGCTTTGATAAAAAACTCAAAAAATTCCAAGAAATCTTTCAATTATTCATGCCTTTATGACATGAATGAAATTATTTTGTGTAAATAATACGGAAAAAATTCTTGTAAAATCCTCAAAAAAATCCCCCAAACCCCCCGCGATATACATATACTTGCACAATATTGTAAAAGAGGAGATAAAAATATGAAAAATCAACCACCCACCCATTATTATTAATATTATTATAAGTATTTTACTTACATACCTTAATGTTGTGAACGAACAAAAGAATGAACAAGGAAGAGAATCGCAGTAAACAAGAAATTATTATGAGATTCATACATTATAAACAGTAATAACAAACAAAACAAAAAAATGCTACTTGAAAATATTGTACTGCCGGAAGCGGACATGATATAAATATTGTAAGAAAAAAGGTCATTGGAGATAGGCCGGGCCGCGCGATCATATTGAAAACAAAGTAACAAACAAAAGTATTTTACTCACTGACCGTTTCGCTTCGGCCTCTTCGTTGCCATATACTAATTAAATTTTAATTAAAGAAAAAAAAATTATTAAATGAATTGATAAGGACGAAAATGAACGGAGGAAGTAGGAAAATATATTAACGTGCCCTTAATAATTATTGGAGAAAGATAATTTAAATGAAAAAAATTTTAAAAAAATAATTAAAGAAACCCAGGAACGGGGTGGGGTTCAATTTTTTGGCGGGAAATGAATTTTTCCCGCCAAAAAAAAGCTCCTTACCCTGCCCTAAATAAAACTGATGTCATTAATTTTCAACATTTTAATTTTTTTATGATTTTATTTACATAAATGTAAATTATGACTGTACAGCATGGTGGATATAAGAATGAATATATAAATTTTATATAGGAACAAAAGAAAATGAAAATTCGTTGCACAAAAAAAAGGCCATTTAAGATAAACATTAACAGAAGAAGAACAGGAACAAAAAAAATATATTTCAATTTAACTGCAGACAGTATGTTTCATATTCTTACTTCCCCCCTTTGTTCTTTTTTTGTTTAAACACTTTTTCAATTGTTTTAAATGAGAAAGGAATGAGGGAAAATCTGTTACTGAATTATTTACAGGATAAACTCTCACATTACGCACAGTATTTAACTTCTTTTATTATTGTCTGTAATTATCGTTTATTCAATATTTTATTGGTGTTATTAAAATGAGATTTTGAACCTTGAATGTGAATGATCTACACTAATTAAATTGCTCAAATTTTATTCTCTGTTGTTGTGTCTTTATTATTCATTATTCCCGAGTAGCAGAAGGTGGTTGATCGATCCGAAAGTCGACATCAGATCTGCGTGACTTTAGTATGATCTCGGATTTTAATCGATTAATATCCAGAACCAAGACGGAGTCACATCAGCCTTGAGCCGACTATTGGATCGATTAACCAATTTGTGCTATTCAGGATTGTATTTTATTTTGTGTACTTATATCATCCTTTGTTTTCCATAATCAAAACCTATAAAAGGTGCTTATTTTGTTTAAATTTCATATTTTTACCGCACCATGAGATTATCACAAAGCAATCTTAGATTCTTAAATTTCAATTTTATGTTTAAAAATGACACAAATTCTTAAAATATTTTACTTTAAAGCAATTATCTTTATATTATTCTGTTATATGAGCTGATTTGTAATACTATAAGATGAAGTACATACCTTAAAGCATGTCTCATCACTTCCATAAAATGAAGAATTCCATTCAGAGTTGGATATTCTTTTAATTATAGAAATTTGCTCTTTTTTATATTATTAAATCTCTTTGCATCTTCCTGCTAAGCATCCTACTCAGAGAGTCTATACGTCTAGGGTGAAAATTAACTTCTTTTTCATTAGAAATCATCAAATAAAATTTATTTAAATGGGCAGCAACAAAAAAAATGATTTTCTTTGTAAAAAAAAGCTCTTTGAAGAAAATTTCCACTTTACTTTTTTTTTATTATTAAGCTAGAATGTCGAACGGACGACAAAATCTTCCGTCGTTTACGACGAATAAGAATGAATGTACATAGAACGTTTTTTTTAGAATGGAAATAAAAAATAAGATGAAAAATTTTTTGATTTTTTTTTTCTCTCGGATTTGCATGCTGCTAACAAATTGTATATTTTAGATACGACGAAGGAACAAGAAAAACAAAATTATTAAAAAGTTTAATTAAAATTAATCTTTACCTCACCCATCGAACAACAGGAAAAAGAGGAGGAAATAATTTTTTTTTTTTTTTGTGTTGAATCAAATCATATTTTTTGTATTTTTTAAGGCAAATGGGGAAGCACGAATTCAACCAAATGAGAAAAACAGAAAATGTTGTGTTGTTCTTTTAAAAAGAATAAAATTTATGGATATTTAAGAAGAAAACTAAGCGAAATTGTTTGCGAGCTTTAGAGGATTTGACGCTGTGATTTTTATAGACGAGATGTCTGGGATTGAACATTCTTGAGCTTTTCTCAAGGAATGCATTTAATTTTGCAGAAATTTCATTGAAAATGAGTTGAAATTGAATTTTTTTACAGCGTTGCTTTAAGAATTTTCAAATTCAAATTTAGAAAAACCGTTAAAAATTTAAATTCAATTTTTAAAAACAATTGCTTTTGAAAATGAAATTTCCTTCATTGTCCATCCCTTGCCACCTTTTACGGTGGGAAAATTAAAATTTCCTTCCTTCTAGGCTCCGCTACCGGGCTATTTAAAGCATCCGTAACAAAAAACGAAGTGAGAATTTTAGACGCATGAAGGAAAATGAGATTTCCACTCCACATGACATTTCTTTTCATTTTCATTTCATGACAGCTAACAATAGCTGAGCAGCGTCAAAGAAAAGCTCGTGTGACCTTCAATGTGCAATTTTCCAAGTGTATAAAATGAAATTAGAAAAGGACTCGTTCGTGTTAAGTCATTTCAGCGCATTTTTGGTCATAGCGATCAGTAATTGGTTAATAAATGAATGTGAATCCATTCGTAAATCTTCAAGATGAATACTTCAAGTTGTACCCAATAATAGCTGTATTTGATAAGTTTTGGCATGAAAAAGCAAGATACAGTATTCAAGTCACTTTTTTCGCTTAAAAATAATATCCAGTAAACTTCAAGTCACTTCCCCGACCTAAAAAACAAGATCCAGTAAGATTCCAAGTCACTTCCTAATCTAAAAACAAGATCCAGTAAGGTTCCAAGTCACCAATCAACAATTTTTGCGCAAGAAGCATTGTAAAAACATTGTTGAAACATTGAAAACATCAAAACAAGTTTTAAAACTTTAAACTTCATTCAGTGTAAAAAATTTTTTCCATTGCGATCACGAGGCCATCTATAAGTAACAACATTAAGCCGCTTAGTTGAATTTTTAATCAAAATAAAAAATTAATTTAACTAGTAAAATTAGTGAAAATGGCTGGTATAGAAACACAGCAGGAAACAGAACAGCATTATTTGCTGAAACAAGAATTAGTGGCTTTGGTTAGTACATTTTAATTGAAAGATTAGGGAAAATATTTTGGCGGGAAACTTGGCTTCATTTTTTTCGAAGTTATTTACTTTATTTGCGTGGCAATTTAGATTGTCTCCTAGATATTTGAGTTCCTTTAATGGATATCAAGTATTAGAGAAAATGGAACTAGATTCCAAGCGCACAATTGAATGAAAAATTCAAAAATTCAATAACCTCGATTTTAGGACATAACAAAGTTGACACAGCAATCAATGGAAGTCATTTCTCGTCAGGCAATCAACAATATTGGAACAATCGGTCATGTCGCACACGAAGAATCAGCTGAACCGTACACAATTTCAAGTATCCATCCTTTCAGAGTTAAGGATGAATTAGACAGCAATATTAACATCAAATTAGGTGAGTTATAGCTGCTTAGTCCTTTAGTTATGTTCATGTCATTATTTCAAAGCATTATTTCTGTTTTGTTTACTTTAAATTATGATTTATTAACTTGATTCAAATCCAAAACTCATGATCATAATGCACAAAACTGTTTAAAAATGCAATAGAACGACATTAGCTTAATATAGTAATAATTTGGTACTCGGGGATAACAAAACATAACGCGTTGATAGCAAAAGGTTTAATTTTAGGGCAATAGATATATGTCTTGAAATAATGATGATGATGACTATGTTTTTGGACATAATTCTGGATCTGTCAATTGATATCTGCAGATAAACCGGATGATGAACTCATGATGGATGATCAGAAGTCAAATGAGGAACTTGATCCAGTAAATAATGATCTTCTTACTGCATTAGAACCTAATAATAACATCAATAAGACTATACCAATGGGAATTGAAGATTTCCTTCCTGTAGTTAAGCTAGAGAAAATCACGAAGAAACAAATTTATTACTTAACTAAGCACCGTGATCGTCAACAAAATTTGAAAACATTTATTAGACAGAAGAGAAATGAGAAGCTATTATCACGCGATTCTTCACGATATAAGAAAAGTCGACAACATGTTAATGATATCCAGGCTAAATCGCAAGCAATTATTCAATTTCTGGACTATAAATCAGACTCCAACTTTTATCATCTTAAAAGTCCTCGAGAATTTGAATTTTACAAGCCAACTAGACGACGATACTCAGAAATAATCAGTCGTTATTCGACAGATCGTAGCGAAACATCAAGTATAAGTGGAAGTTCTGTCAGCAATGAAAGCTTTCGTCCTCGAAGAAGTCTTTGTTCTCCCAAAAGATTCAAATTTGAAGAATTTGGGAATAAAGAACCTAAATCAAGACGTAAATTGACTGATCTTAGTGCCTCGTACACAGTTGAGAAGATTTGTGGCATAAACATAGCCAACAGTGATATCTTATTCCTTGTTAAATGGGAAAATTATCCTTCACATTCTAATACTTGGGAACCAATGAGTAATATTCGTGATTGTGAGGAACTAGCATTAGAGTTTGTGAATGCAGAATTGGATAGTTTACAAGAAGATTATCAAAAAGTTATTCAGGATTACTTAAATGAACAACAGGATGTCATAGAATCTTATAAGAACAAACCAAAATCTGAAATTATGCAGGACATTGCCAACAAATTTGATGCCTTTGAGTTCCACTGTTCTCAGTTACTTTATATGTATATTTTGAATCAACCTGGCTATTATTTGAACTTTAGAAAGCGATTCCGAGAACTCGTCATTTTGAATCACTTTTTGGAACTAGATAAGCAACAAAAAATAGCTCACGATGCAATCAGTGCTGATATTATGGATAAAGAAAGGAATGAATTTCCAATTTATATTGAAAATAATGTCGACTTTACTGTTTTCGAGCCATTTAGCTATACACGTGAGAATATTCTGCCAATGAATGTCAGGTCAACAGTTGATCAACAAAAGAGTGGCTGCAAATGCTATAAATCATGCAGTCGAACAACAAAATGTTGCCCTAAAATTATGAATGGAAACTTTGCTTATAACGAGTATGTTGATGGCAATCGACTGCGACTGTACAATAGTCAAATGATCTATGAATGCAATGATTACTGTAGTTGCAATAAGAATTGTCTAAATCGTTTAACACAGCAACCAAGAAAGATTCCATTCACAATTTTCTTGACCAAAAATGGTCGAGGATGGGGATTAAAAGCTGTAAAGTCAATTCCACGTGGATCCTACATTATTGAATATACTGGCGAAATTATTGATCAAGAAGAGTCAGTACGACGTGGCGAGAAGTATGATGCAATCGGAAAGTCATATTTATTTGATTTGGACTTTAATGAGAAGCGAGAAGCAGTTTATACCATTGATGCTGCTCATTATGGGAACTTGGCACGTTTAATAAATCACAGTTGTGAACCAAATTGCCGGATCTGGCCAGTTACTACATGTAATCATGATGCATCAATATACAGGATGTGCATTTTTTCAATAAGAAAAATTAAAGCTGGAGAGGAACTGACTATAGATTATAGTGGTGGAACGATAATTAGTGATTATAGTTCTGATGAGGATGAGAAGGTTGAGAATGGCGAGTTTGTTGATGTCACTCATGCTGTTAACAACATTTCTCATACGCACAGAACACTGGATGTGTGCAAATGTGGAAGTAAATTTTGCAAAGGAACAATTTTTGCTTGAATTACGCTTACATACTTTACTCAGCATTTACGCTTAAAAGTTATTTCTACACAAATTAGACTTTAAATTTTTGAATCGTTAAGCTTTAATGGATTTATAGAACAGTTAACGCGAATATAGTTAAGTTTTGCATTGTATTTTTTGAGATATGTACCCAAGATGAATCATGAGTTTTGGATTCTTAAACGTTCGATTCCTAAATAAATAGCTAAGACAATAAATTAGAATTCTTTAAATTACCTTTACAGATTATGCTGTCGTGCTGCATGTAATATCCGTATTCAGCTAATTCATCATGTCCCAATTGTTGATTGTCCTGGTCGCGACACTCATATGACTTCCATGTTGAACGATGCAGCTGTAATTAACGCTGCATTGCTTCTGATTGCTGGTATGTAGTTTCGTACATTTTAATGGTCAAAATGTCCTAACGACCAATAAATTGATGGAACGGAACAGATCCGAGCTAGGTTAGCAGCCTATTGACCGCGCGAACAAAGTGAATCAGTAAGCTCAATTTTCAAAAATCCGCTAACAGCAGCAAGACTTTTCCAGCTAAGAAGAAAATTTGTGCCATTATTTTATATGATTATTAGTACTTTTTTCGTTATTTTGTGATTCTCGTCATGAAAACTGCGCTGCTCTCATTTACGCGTTGCTTATTAATTGATTTAATTAGTAGTCCAAAGCCTGCGTATCGAAGAAGCAAGATAGATATAAAAATTATTATATTTTGCATAAAACATTAAATTAATGCTCATTTTACGAGTGAATGGAAAAGATTCATTACAATTAGTATGGAAATTTGCTATGCCTAGATTAATTAAATCATAAATTTTTCCATCTTCTTTGAATCTTCCAAGTAGAAAGTATGAAAATATTTAGATTGTCGACGGAAAGATGACCTTTGTGATCCAAGAAGGTTTTAAAGCTCAAGGCTGATAAAATGACCATAATGAACCTCACGAACCCACCAACTCATAAGATATTTAAAGTCCATTAAGGCCTCAAGTCTATTTACAATTACTTTATCGTTCCAAGAAGTGCCAGTCAATGTTTTATTTTATCCTCATCCATATCCATAACGTTCTTAAATGGTTGTTTGTTTTTTCCATTTCCATTTCGCTCACTCCCTTGTGGCTATGAACGATTTTCATTAATTCCACATATATAACGTAAACACAGATTTCATTGCTGCTTCATAGTTCCATTTTTTTGTTCTCTGTTGCCATATGACGTTGATGTTGTGAAATCGGAATCATAAAATCACATAGATAAGTGAAAGAGAGAGAATAAGGAAGATAATAGAAAGCAATAGATGGCAAAAATTAAGGCTAAATGGAATTTATCGCCAGTTTCTGTTTGTTTTTCTACATTTTTACTCCGCAATTTTCCTTCCATCGTCGCTTTAATTACACTTGTTCTTGCCAAGTTTTCCTCTCTTTTCTCATACTATCTCCTTTGTTTGCTCACTGCAGCCACTACACAATTTTTTGGGCTGCTCATTCACAGATATGCCAACAGCAGTAATAGCAATAGAACACTCATCAACCATTTAAATGCTGTTTTTTAAGCACTTTTAAATAGGAATTTTAATGCTGTGTTTGTCTTGTCTGATTTGTAAACTGTCTGGGTAGCTTTTCGTACTAAACCTGTTTATTTTGGTGATATTCCAGCAGATTATTATAATTACAAATGTAAACAAGTGATTTCTCAGAGTTTCTGACTTATTCGTCGAATGCTGAATAGATATTTCTGTTAATTAATTGGCAATAAGCTTTAATTGATGTTTACTGATCGAATTATCAAAGAACACTGAGATTTAAAGAAAATTGACTGTAACAAAAAATCAAAGTAAACTGAAAGGGGCACGCAACTAATTGAAAATTGATAAAATTCAAAAATAAATCAACCGTTGAAATTCGCTTTAAGCTAAAATCGCTAAGGACTTTCCATCCTTGAGCTTTTATTTGTGCTTTTTTGTGTCTTCCACTCCCATATCATCATGCCCACCACCATTTTAACGATTCAAGTATATATTTGTCTTGCAGAAAATGTTTGGCATTCATTCACTCATTCATTCATATTTTTTCTGCCTCACTTTCCACTAGATAAATATACAGAGATGAACATATATAGAGCAAACCATATATTTATGTTATTTTCATCATCAGGCAATTGTGTACTGAGAAAAAGATGAAGAATAAAAATTGTGTATTTAAACACAAATATTCAGCCAGCCATCTCCCACATAAATATATCTCTATGCACATCTACAGGAAAGGAAGAGCAAAAAAAAGAATAAATAAATAGGAAGCCACCGAAAAGAGGGCAAAAATATTTTTTAGTTCTATGTTTTGAGGGTTGAAAGGAAGGAAAAACTTTCTTTTTTTTTAGTCAAAACTTTTATCCCTCATCGTATTTTCCGAAATTTTCCCATACTTCAACATAAAGCCAGCAACAAAAAAAAAACAGATGGAAAAAGTTTGCGGTAGCCTTCTTATCTCCTTCCCATCATCTGGTCCATCAATTTTATCTCGTGTTGTTATTGTTGTATCTGGTACCAACATCTTTCTATTCATATATAGACTCAGTCCGCAAATCCATTGGGTAAAATTAAGCTTAATTTCTTTTCTTTCTACACTCACTTGCCCATTCCATCTTATGTATGGATATGGCTATATAAATACTTACTAAACAATCTTTTTTATAAACGAGGGAAAATGAAGAAAGTTTTAAAGTTTCTTGCTTTACCTTACATCCATCCATTTCCCTTTTTCTCGTTAAAAACCATTATGTCATGCTTTTATAGACCATAGAATCTTCTACCTTAGCCGCAATCCACATAAGTAAGAAAGTATTATAGTGTAAGAATGTAAAGTCTATCCACAAAATAACAAAAACTTAAAATTAAATTAAATTGTGAGCGAATGACTGAACATACTTCTGTTCAGAAATTGTCATCGGCTCGTACTCGACTGATTGTGCTTTTAAGAAGGGATTTTCTCTCGATTTAAAAGGTGAATTTCTATGAAATTTTCTTATAACCCACAAATATAACAAGGCATGAAAAGAAATGAAACGTAATTCATTTTCTATAATGAGAATAAGGTCGTCCTTATTCTTCAATGGAAGGGATTTATGCTCGACTTCTCGAGAAATGAAGAATTTAAATAAATCCTTTTTAGAAATGTTACTTTACTTCTAATTTACCTGAGAGACTTCTTTGTGGTTTTTATCAAAATTCCAACATGAAGGGAAAAATTTTAATCTCTAATTATTTTGAGGTTAGGAAAATTATAATCTTACTGTCTTTTAACAGAGCACACTTTATGTTATTACTGTTTATGGCTTAGTTCTGGAGAAATTGTAATTTTGCTTCAAATTTGTTACTGAAGTCACTTTTGAAGCAAAAAAATTTTTTTTTACTGAAGTCACTTTTGATGCAAAAAGATTCGCATCATTTTCAATATCAATTTAATTTACTGCTTCAATTTTGTTACTGAATACACTTTTGAAGCAAAAAAACTTTTTTTACTGAAGTCACTTTTGATGCAAAAAATTACTGCTTCAATTTTGTTACTGAATACTCTTTTGAAGCAAAAATAAAACATTTTTCACTGAAGTCACTTTTGATGCAAAATTATCGCATCATTTCGAGTTTATCGACCTTTAAACCCTAAAATCAACCTCATAGAAATCTCTTTACTTCAAAATCCCATCAATTTCCACAATAGAATGAAAGGGACGAACAGAACAAGAAGTAAATCTATAAATAACAACTCAATAATCGATTCAATCGAGCACTAATCCCTCGAAATCAATGCATAATCAAAAGAAAAACTTTTTCCCTTTGAAATCTTTGTCCATTGATCCTCTTTTTCGCACCCTTTACAATTCCATCACCTGCTATTGCCATTTCCTTCAAAGTCTATTGTGCATTTGCCTATAGGCATTGTATCTTTTTCAATTACAAGCAGGGGATTTTTCGGGATTTTCATTTGTGGTTGAATTGAAAGAATATTGAACTTTCCTTGATTGGTGGACGAAAAGTTAGTTTTGTTGGACATAGAAGGAAAACTTTTTCCATCCTCACAAGAGGGAAAAAAAGGTAGAGCAAGAATGACAAACAACTTTTTTTTGTGCTGCTTCCCTATTAACTTAAATACTTCAAAAAAGGTTCGTTTTACAATTGGAATGTGCGTGTTTCCTCAAAATTGAAAATTCCATTATTTTACTCAACAGAATTTAATTTTTTTGTGTTGTTTATTGTTTGTGTGTCGCCTTATATACAGCAGTACTCTTTTTTGTTGGTTGTGAAATATTGCGGCAGGCAGGAGGAAAAAAACTTAATTAATTTTTTAAGCTCTCTCATCTGGAGCTTTTTTTTGTTCCCTTGCATCTTTAAGCCATTCAGACGAAAATATGATGAGGGCGAGAAACCCTTAACCTTAGCTATTAATTGAATCGTGTACACTCTTTTTTCAATTAATTTCTTTGCCTTAATACTCTCACTTCTCACTCTCGGTCGGTTAATATTTAAAGGATGCGAATAAAATTTAAATGAATATTAAAATGGGGGTAATATTTTTTTTAGATGAAGCAGAAAGTGAGAGACGTGCTGATTTGCATTGCAAATTTATCATTTTTCTGCTCTACTTCAGTCTTTTTAATTTTACTATCATCATATTAGCATTGAAAATGCAAAAGAGATTTAATGCAATTTTCTATCAAACTTATGAATTCTGTACTTAAAGTAATTGTCTATTCTGTCTATCTATACATTGAGCAAGTGGTTATTGTTTGTTGCCATTTTGTTTGTTTTGTATGCTGAATTCAATTATTTTTATTGAATTCAACTCTTTTTAAGTTATTCAGCAAATTTAACTGAATTAAGCCAGTTCAGCAGTTTTTGCTAAATTCAGTCAATTCAGCTTTATTTGGTAAATTCAGCAAATTTTGCTCAATTCAGCTAGTTCAGCATATTTTGCTGGATTCAACTAGTTTAGTAAATTTAGTTGAATTCAGCTAATTTTACTAAATTTAGTCATCTTTATTGAATTCAGCAACTTGAATTGAATTCAACTAGTTTAGCTATTTTTTGCTGAATTAAGCTGTTTAAACTTAATTTGCTGAATTCAGCTTGTTTAGCAAAATTCGGTCATTTATGTAAAATTCAGCTAATAACATTGAATTCAGCAATATGAGTTGAATTCAACTAATTCAGCAATTTGAGTTGAATTCTGTAAATTAAGCGTTATTAAAGCCATCAAGAACTTGTGCTGTTCAGAGTTCATCCTAGTAAAGTAATAACAAAATTGAAAATAAACAAAAAAACTTTCTCCAAATATGAAAATACGAATTGAAAAACTAGAAAAATAAAGAAAAAAAAAACAAATATTTTCCGATGGAAAATGTGTAAGAAAATTGAAGAAAATTTCATTTGATTTGTAAAAATTTGCTTTAAAAGAAAAGTCTTTTTTATAAAAAAACACACACACATAGGGAAACTTACTTAAGCTTAAAAGGAAGAAAGATGAAATAAAAGGAAAAGAACTCATTGTTTTAGAGATAATTAAATGTATTTTATAAAGTATATATATAGATAGGAGATTTTATGAAACACAAGAAAAGTTTTAAGACAAAAAAATTATTGTGCAACAGAAACTGCATTAATGCAGTGCAATGAAGAGAATGGAACTAAAGGGAAGAAATTAAACGTAAAAAAAGAGAAAGAAAAATTGCAAAACTTTCATCCTTAATTATAGCATTTTTCTTTCTCTTTCGCGTCTATCTCTACCCCGGGTACCCTCTTCGGAATTTATGAACATGAAAATTTATGTAAAACTTAAGCACAGACAACAACAAAAAAAGAAAGAAAGAAAGTTATTTTTATTGTAAATATTATTTTAAAATGATAAGCTTTTTATTACGAACAACAAAATGTGGAGAATTTAATCATTAAATTAAATGAAATTGGAATCTCTCAGCAAAAAAAGAAGCTGCTTCTTCCATTACTAATTTTAAGTGAAACAATTATTCAAACCTGAACTTACAAAAAAAGAACAAAAAAAACGAAATTCTTTAATTTTAATCCTTTATATTAAAATGTTCTTAATTAAATACACCTTAGGGATCGTCCGCAAGTGACGTTAAGCATTCAGATCAAGGAGAAGAGGTCTAAGATTTGAGTCAAATGAGAGATTTGAGGTAAAACTCGAGTTTTATGGTTCAACTTTTATGATGCTATGGACTTTCTCATAACCTCAAAAAATGCTACTCATCACTTGCGTACAACCCCTAATTATATATTTTTTTGCATATTCTATTTAAGGAATATTATTTTTTTGCGAGAGATTCTCAATGACTTCAATGTACAGAACTAAATCTTAGTAAGAAATAAGTATAATTAAATTTGTATGTTAAGTATAGTAAACAGCAAAATTATATACATAAGGAAACAAAAAAAAAGTATGAAAAATCGTGAACACAAGAGAAACTGAAGAGAAATCTTGAATAAAAATTTTAAAAAATTAAAAATTCATTGTCTTTTGATCCTTTTAAACTTTTTCAGGTCTAGCAAATTCATTATACACTGGAAATTCCACCTAACGAGAAATTAATGCTGAATATCCGTCAAAGGACCACTCGTGGGGCAATTCAGTCGAAGTTAAACAAAAAGTTCAGAAATTTAATGAGTTAATTTGAATTTTTGCATAAAATATGCATCAGGTTGAGAGCTTTATGGTTGAAGAGAGTTACAGGTAGTTAATTTTCAATGTCTACTTTGAAGTAAGGGTTATTGAGAATTATTTCGTGGTACTTACATCTGTTAATGAGTATGGGTTTTGATGAAATTTTGAGTTGTTTTACTTTTAGGCTTTTTGGGAATGGGAATTGTAAGTAAATGACATTTAAGAGAAGTCCTGAAGCTCTCCGAGTAACCCGAACAGTACAACGTGTTTGTTAAGGTACAGCTTGGGTAGACACAGTAAGTCAAAGCGAATACACGGTATGCAACGGTTGATTTCGACCCACCCAAGTTGTGTCGCTTTGATAATTTGGTTGAATGTAATACTTTAATCAGGCTATTCTATTTTATTTGTTCTCAAATACATATTAAAGCATCCAGTAAATAACATTTTGTTTTTGTGGTTTGTGCATTTTTTTCAAGATAAGTATACTGTTTCTGTGCTCAAAAATACTCACATTTGCTTATCTAAGTGATTAATTCGTCAATAAAAATTTATTTCAGTTCAAGAAAGTTCAATTTCATCTGGTTTTGATCGTGTTCGTTCAGTTCAAAACAGTTCAATTTGGTTCAGTTCAGTTCGATTTAGTCCAATTCAGCTCTCCAAAGTCCGTATTTATTTCAATTCAATCCAATTCAGTTCAGTTTCATTAATTTCAATGCAATCGAATTTATGCACGATTTCCTTCATGAATGTTACATAGAAAGGCACTTTCGGTCCAAAAAACTTTCCTTTCATCATAAATCGAAAGGTTATTAAAACATGAATTTACTTTCAGCAAGTTTCTAAGAAGTAAATTTCATATATCCAAAAGCTCAAGTTTTGACGAACATAAAGTTTGACTATAAAATAAAATGCATATGATGAATATTCCTAGAAGTGTCTGAAAAATAAGAGACGTGAGTAAATACAACAAAATACCCAAAAAACGATTTAATATTAAAACGTTGAGTGTAATTCAAAAGATTTTTAATGTATTTCTTCCATGCTGACTTGAATTAACGATTACAAATGACAAAATTGATTTAATTTGAATCTATGGATGATGATGTACCGTTCATGGTTCCGTTTTGTTGAATTTTTTCTGACGTCGTTCCTTCGGGTGTATTTTTAAGATTCTTTTGGAGTACGTATGCATCGGCAGGCTCGATTCTCTTATAGTAATTTTGTTTCTTGTCCACAACTTCAAAGCCGAATTTCTTATAGAATGCAATTGCTCCTTCGTTATTAACTTGTACGTGTCTAAAAAGAATAAGAAGACATTGTAATGATACAAACGGTACTTATGGTTTAACCATGACTTACAGAAATATATTATCAAAATTTCCATCATTTTCAACATAATTAAGTATATGATTAAGCATAACTGTGCCAATTCCAAGACGTCGGTATGGTGATAAACATCCAAGAGTCATAATGTATAGTCGTCTCTGATGACCTAAGGTATCAATTCGACAACAAACGGCACCGACAACAATGTCATTGTAAAAAGCTAGTTTACACAATTCACCAGATTCTAAGACATCAAGATAGAATCGATCATTATAAGATACAGGAAAGACGACAGAATTGATCTTTTTCAGTTGTTTTAGATTATGATGTGTACAATCTCCTAATTCTATTGCGGCTGTTCTAAAATGTTGATAAAACATAAAAACAAAACAATTAAAGATAGTTTGACAATATAGTGTTAATAAAGCTTAATTAATTTTACAGTAAAAATACGTCCATAAAATTTTGTTAACGATTTACATATTGAATATTTAATTGTACAACATTGACACCACGACCTATGCATAATTTATTTATGAAGAATGCAGCGTTATTACTCATTCACTTAATTAAATACACTTGATTTTCTTTTGAAATTAAATGTGCGAAAACATTTTTATGCTTTTAAGCCGTTATTTCACAGAAATTAATGATTCATTTCAACTGACACTGTAGAACTTCACTTTACCTCGTCATTTTCCTTGTTTAATGTAATTAACTAGAGCTCCAAATGTTGATAAAATCCAGAAAATTAATTTTTTTGCAGGATATTTGTGTTACAGAGAAATGCACGGAAATTTGAATCGGTTACCAGATTTGAATATTTTTTGACCGTTATGCTATTTTCTTACTGGAAACACCGGGTCATTTGCGGCCAAATCTGAGCGTTGTGATTTCTGTTCTGTAATAGTTGACTAAATATCAAGACATTGATTTGAAATTCGTCTGGAAAATCAGGAAAAATGCTTGAAACACCCACACACTCACAGAAACCGGACAAACACAATCACACATAATTTTTAAATTTCAAAAGACCGTTATAAATTTCAATAAAATTAATTATTTTATTCCTAAAATAGCAAAATTTCTTGGAGAAATAACACTATCAAAAAGTTTTACAAGATAAACATGCTCAACATCATTCTCTAAAAGATAAAGATATCTATCTAAATGAATTATAGTTTCAATAGTTTTTGCCGATAAAAGTCTGATAAAATAATGGAAAGTTATTGCTTCCTTATCAAATTTGTGGTCTTCTTCAAGTTGCCTAATCTCCTCCTCTGTCAAGTCATATGTTATGTTTAATCGTTGACATGCTTTCTTGATATATTCCTCTAAACTTTTAACACGCTTGATTTTACCTAATCGGAACACGTGAGGCTTTAAGCCTTTACGGAATCGCTCTCTAAGTAGCTTTTCAAATATAGAACGATAGAACAGTGACTCATCAGGATTGCTAATTCCATTCAAGATTCTCTCAAAACTCTGTGTACCAAGCATGCGAGCATTTCGACCAATTCTATACTTGCGTTCTTTAAGATAATTTGATAATGGAAATCCATAGTCATCTGGATGGTCAATTACTCGTTCCTGATCATTAAAATAGTCAATCTCGAACTCCTCAAACAGTAAGTTATAGCAACATGGAACATTCATAATCATTTTAATCCTATCGTTACTAACAAAATGCTTTAATGAATTGGCTGACAAGTTTCCGCAGGTATGAAGACCAATTAGGCAGATCTCGTCCATTTTCTCATCTGGATATGCTTGATCTATTAAAGTATTTAAGTCTGTATCACCATAAATATAAGATGCAATTGTCTTGTACTTTTTATCATCCTGGACTTCGTCAGGTGAATTTAATTCAGGTGTCTCAATATTCATCCTTGATGCTTCCTTCTTAACTAAATGAGGCCACAATTTTGTCAACTTTGCATTTCGTAACTCAGCTTCACGAGCATTCTGATCGCTAGCATCAATGCCAAGAGTCTTGAGATTGAATTCTAGAGACACACGTGTGGATAAGTATCCTTTACCGTCACCAAAATCGAGAATCAGCGGTTTCTTGTCACGAGTTCTGGATAGAATTCCAACAATTTTTGAAGCAACACTAACTTCATGAGACTTTTTATCCTTCATAAATTCCTTAACATGAACATTTAGGCCTAAGTCAGTTGGCACTTTTAGAGCCTTAAATTCGTCAATCATTTCATCGTGAGTCAAATAAAGCTTGTCAGTTAAATTTTCAAGATAGAATGTTTTTTCCAACTGGATCTTGTTGTGGAGATTTTGATGCTTCTTAATTAAATCAATTGAAGGATTATCTTTCTGGAAAAATAGATCCATTGCTGACCTAACATCCTCAATTGTGTTAATTTCACTTCTAATGTTCTCTGGGACATGCTTAACATACAAATTCTCACAAATCCATGCTACCATATGCATATTAACAAATTCTCTTGACGGTTCCATATGAGTGACTATTCGGTCCAGATGTTTTTGGACAATTGCTATTAATTCTAGCTTATTAACCATTTTTTTTTAAAAACTTAAGTCTGATTTTTGAGGATAAACTAAATTTGTAATTTTTAAAAGTGCTGTAAGCTTCTTAAACTGTGCTCTAATTGTATTAAGGGATTCAAATAGGTCGAATGTATCGCAATTTATCTGTGGGAACTGCTCAATTATTCCTTTTAATTGTGTTATTAAATTAAGGACTTTCTGATCAATTGGTGCTGGAATTTTATGATTCTCTAATACAGCTAAATAAAAACCAAGTTCTGCTCCAATCTCTGCGCCTCTATGAAATCCTAAAATGTTTCAAAATTATGCACGATCTATGGAAAATAGCACAAGATTATTACCGATATGATAAGCCTCCAAATTTCCTTCACTAACTCCTTTCTCGAATCCCTTCTTGTAGCTTTCCTCAGCGATCCGCTCCTCACTTAGAAGAATCTGCTCAAAAGCATCATTAATATCCATAAGTATACTGAAATAATATAATTAATTGAGACGAAAATTATGTGAGAAAGTTCATACTTCGTTGTTTACAAAATGTCAGGGTTGTCCCAACTGTGGATGTAGAATGTTTCAAATCTCCTGTTTTCGCTATTCACAAATGTCTGGTAGCCTTAATAATTTTCTCAGTGTTTTAATTGAACAATAGCTGACTATAGAATACAGTATAATTAACTAAATCAATCAAATTTCATCAAATTAAAAACAACTACTTGGATCAACAACCCTGGAAAAATTCAAAAAATCTTGAGCCGTTTCATGAAAATATTCTAATTTTTTGAGGTTAAGAAAAAAGAAAACAAAAAATTTTCAATTTTCAATAAATTAATTTTTCTCACTTTTCCTGGCATTTATTCATCACTTTCTCACTAAGAAACAATTTCAATCATGTTGAAGACAAGAGCAATGTTAAATTTAATCAAAATCAGCACTCGTTCAATGAGAACGACAACAATTTATAGAAATGTGGAAGCAGCCACAGCAACATCAGAAAAACTCCAGATTCCCGTCCCAGAAGGAAGTGACAAACCAATCAATCCAAAGCTTGACAACATCGTAAATCAAATCGCCAGTCTTAATATCTTAGAAGTTAGTGAGCTAAGTACTTTATTAAAGAGAAAATTAAACCTTCCCGACACAGCAATGATGCCAATGGGAGGATTTGTTGCACAAGCAGCCCCAGCCCAAGCTGCTGAGGAGGAAGAAGAAGCAGCACCAAAAACAGTCAAGACCTCATTCAAAGTAAAAATGACTAAATTCGATGAAAAACAAAAAGTCGCATTAATTAAGGAAATTAAGAGCTTATTCGATGGAATGAATTTAGTGCAGGCCAAGAAGTTTGTCGAGAGTGTTCCAACAATTGTAAAGGAAGATGTCTCTAAAGAGGAAGCTGAGAAATTAAAAGAGGCTCTCACGAAAATCGGTGCAGTCATTGAAGTTGAATAAATTACATTATTTGATTTAAACATAAATACCTAATAAGATTGTATAATAGGCAATTTCGCAACAAATTCTTAGAAATAAAAAGTATGGATTACAGTACTATGACTTTCAATTGATACTTAAACCATTCATTTTTAGGCCGGTAAAGTGAATTAAGTCAAACTGGATGTTATTTTGTGAGTTTGGGAAGTGATTATGATGTCGCTGGATCTTGTTGTTTTGAATCTACAGTGACATTTTTGATATCTTGTTGGAAGCAAATTCATATAAACCAATTTGCACTTAAAGAATCACAATAAAAATGTTTGATGCTCCAAAAAAGAGATTTGATCCAAAAACCTGCATTAATAATTACATGGATGGGGCGAAAACACAATACGAAACAAGCAATCACCTGCTACATCATACTACTCAACTCATCTCATCCAGAAAATAATGTTGATTAACTTATGTTGTTGAAATTCTTGCAACATTAGTCAAAACAAAGCAACATCATTTTTTGATGAAACTTTTAAATGTTTTCCCCAGCCTACCTGATATATCAAAAAAATTAAGCCAAAAACATTTGAAACATAAAAATATTAAATTTTTTTGAACGTGGTTGAATATTATCAAAAAATATTAATTTCCCTGAGTGATATGAGAACTTAATTTGTGCCGCTGGATATAAAAAAAAATAACTGTAAAAAATTCGAAAACAAATGTGACGTGCAACAAAAACACTAACACAATCAACATTGAAGCTTCACTTTTGAGAAATTAATAAAAAAAATTGTTGAAAAATCGAATTAACGTGATAAATTCTGTTCAAAACTATAATTAACTAATGTTAAACGGTAAATAAGTGGTTGAACTATTAAAATAAAATAAGGAACATCAAAAAAAGTTGTAAAAACAACGAAAAACTTTAAAGAAAAACATAGTAGCCAACATAAAAGAAATGCACAACGTTACTGCTGATCAAATTGAGAAAAATAAGCATCTAATAAGACTTGTCAAGCAATATCCTCAAATTTATAATCATGATCCGACCCAACAAACTAATGCTGATTCCATTGAGGAGGTATGGCATAAAATTGGAGCTGATATAGGCGAACCAGGTAAATATACATGAAGTAACATCCAGTGAATGTTTGTTAATGTGCGATTTTTATGATGTTTAGCGGACGTTTGCAAGAAAAAGTGGCGGTTACTGAGAAGCTCATTAATTCGGTATATAAAAGTATTTAAGGATAAATCTACGTCAAAAGGTAATCGCTATCGTCCATATTATCTACTAGAGCATATGGACTTTTTGCTTCCTCATATCGACGATAAGAGTATCATACGAAAGGTAAAACCGATTATCAAATCCCCCACTCAAACACCTACTACATCTACGACTGTGACTTTAGTCAAAAAGGATCGCGACGATGATACTATCTTATATGCTAATACTACACCTAATACAACTATAACTTACAATGTAGTAGCTACAAAAGATAGTTCTCCGCAGGACATTAAAGCTGATCCTCAACAAGACATCCAGCAATATTATGCAGGTACATTACTCACTTACAATTTTAGCTGCTAAAGTGAATTTAAAAATCACTTGTCAAATGCTGACTGGATCTTAATACAATCATTATTGTTTCTCGGTTAGGAGCAGGCGTTAAGATTATAGGTGAAGATTATATTACAACATATCAACCGGGTGAACAGTTGATTTATCAAACAACAAGCAGTGGAGCGGAAGAGCAACAAATTCAACATTCAGAATGTATTCAGGAACAGCATGAGCAACAGCAACAAGAATGCATTCAACAAGAATCGCCATCAAAATCTCAAGTTATGGCATCAACAACATTGATTCCGCTACCAAACATGAGTAATATGTTTTCCAGCACCAATCCTAGTGAGGTGAGGATTTACATTAATTAAACTTATTTTAATAACTGGACTAATGAATTATTTTGATTAATTCCAGGCAAGCGATTTATACTTCTTGATTGGACTTTTGCCTGATTTCAAGAACTTGAATAATGATCAAAAGCGTAAAGTCAAGATTGGAATATTGAAGCTTATCGATGATGTCGTATCTAATTAAATCAGTCCAACTTCCTTAATTTTTTTTAATTTTATGAATTCATTATTTTTAAATATAATTTTTTGAGCAAATTCTGTTCAATTTGATGGAAGTAAGTGACATGCTGAAGTACACATATTTTGATGCATTATTATTGTTTTGTTCATTTTCCCTCCTTTTTGACGATTTTTTTTTTTTTAAATATATATAAACTTGTAGGTCGAGAGAAACATATAAACGTCAAGCATTATACATACTAGTGAGCATAAGCAAGCAAAAAGAGTGTTGTTATTGTTTCCAAAAAAAAAATCGTTCCTACAGTTTTGTTTTGTGTCTGTAAACAACATTATAAAAAGGGAATAACTATATATATGAAATTATACATATATTTTACGTATTGTAATTTTCAAAACAAAAATTAACTAAATTTAAATAAAAGAGAAAAATTCTATTGAAAGTGTAAAATCAGGATGTCTATAAAGAATCATTATTATTCGATTATTAGTGGATTATGTGGAAGTCTAGCTTCAACTTTTGGAAAACTTATGAATTATAATTTTATAAAAACAAACAATTCCAATGTCGATGAGGTAATGTTGTATGTTTTGATTTTTGTGTTATTAATGTTGCACGGACAACTTACTACTTCCAATATTATCAGTCAAGAAATTACAACTTTAAGTTTGAAAAAGTTTAATTTTTACCGATTTTCAAAAATTCAAAATTTAACGATTTTTGAAAATTCAAATTTGGCAAAGTTTTCAAATTTTTTGACAAATTTATCGTTTTTTGGAAAGTTTGTCAAAAATTGATTAATTTACCTATGAATGAGTTCTCGAAAGTGTCTTAAAGTGTCTCAAAACAAATGTTTCAGTGTATTTGAATGTTGCAAGAGTTTTGAATGTGTTAGTCATGTTGTATGGTGCTTCTTCAATGTGTTATGTCGCCATTATGTTTTTCATTTGTCGCTCACAAAAATATTTATAAAAACGCGAAAAATCATTAATTATAGTGAGTTTTAAGAACTAAAAACAGTGCTAATTGATAAAATGTATCAAGTAACAGCATCGCAAACTGAGCAGAATATAAAACTCGTAAGTATTATTGGAGTTTTGAGTAAAATTCAAATTTTATAATTTTTTGTGGGATTTTTTTGCAGATTTCGTGCGTTAAGCAGCACAGATGCCTGTTTGACCATTCTGATCAGAATTATAAAAACTCTGTCCATGTTGATCGTTCATGGCAATCCGTTTCAAAGGATTTTGGAGAGAGTATCTCAGATTGTAAGAAAAAATGGAGACATCTACGATCAAGCTTGTCTCGATACCTGAAAAGTTCAAAAGATCAGGCCAAGAATAAAAATAACAAACTAAAACCGTATTATTTGTTACAACATATGGACTTTTTAGTTCCATACACAAAAACATTAGAGACGAAATCAGAAAATGTTATAACTAAATATGAGTCCAATGATGAGCAGGACAATTTTACAGAGATGAAGGAAGACCCGTCGGCATATGACCATGAAATCATACAGGAAGAATCGCAATCGATGGAAGATGAAGAGGATATTGTCTATGAGGCGTATGAAATACAGGAACAGATCCCAACATCATCTACAGCAGTGACACCGAATTGTGATCGAAAGTCTCAAATCACTTTAGTCCGTTCACATGCAAATAATCAACAAAATGGTTCAATTCCTCAATTGCAACCATTAATGAATACAATGTCAACACCCCCAAAACCGTCGCCGCAAACATTGCAAATAAATGCAGCACAGATCTCACAAATAAATCAACAACAACAATCATCAGGACAGTCTGTAAATATGCATAATCAACAGTCGATTCCTGTTCAAAATACAATCATCCCCATAGCCGATGATCAAGGTAGCGCAGATTTGAATTTCTTCCTTGCATTACTTCCGGATGTACGAAATATGAATCAAGATCAAAAGCGACGACTTCGTATCGGTACCCTTAAATTAATTGATGAGATTCTCGGATCATCGCATTAAAAATGTTTATTATTATTGTTTCAAGTACTGATCATTATGTAAAAAAACAAAGATTTAATAAAAAGTGAAATATTAAATATAGGATAAATTCATTAGGTGCTTGCTAATTTGTCACTAAGCTCTGTTAATGATTGATATCCTTCCAGGAAACATCATGGCTGCAAAAAGGAATATTCTTATGCTTAGTGATCATTTCAAATGCCTTAGTATGGAGATTCTTCGTGAAAGGTCTGCACAACAACGATGAAAGTGCGTTAGTTCCAACAATGGTATCAACAGCTGCAAACTTTCTGCCTATCTGGACTTTTTGGATTCATCATATTTAGTGAAAAAGCAAATCCACTGTGGTGGCTGGGACTCATAATGGTACTCGCTGGATTGTACCTGATCGTGTCTGATAAGAGTTTATCGGAAGTAAAGGATGAGAATAAAAAGGATTAATTAAATAATATCTCTTTTTTATTGATAATTCTACATAGTTTTCATGATTTTGGCAAATTATTAGGATCCAGCTCACTAAATGCCTCAATTATAATCGTATCAAGAAGGCAATAAGCCAAATTTTTATTAAATACAGGATTTTGTAAGAGCACAAGATTATTTGATAATCCATCTTTAATTTTATCCAGTCGTTCCATAGCTAAATTTTTTCTATCCATCAATTCCTTTTTGGTCGGCTGATGTTTTGATTTCTGTTCGAAAATTTTCTCTTCTAGTTCCTTTATGAGATGTGCAACTATTGCTTGATTAATGAGCTTTTTGGCTATTTTTCTAATTGAAAGACAAATCAGCATGTCTGAATTTGGCAAGAAATTTAAGAATCCAGTAGCTATCCTGAGAATAATGTCATTAAATTTTATAATTTCAGCTAAAAAGTACAACAGGCTTTGTGTTGGAGTCTTGATGAATGATGAAATGGTTATTGGAGTTGTCGTCGATTGTCCAGTAATATTAAATAAATTATGATAAAGTTCTATATTTCCAAATTTAATTCTACTACGTTGCCTCTCATGCTTAGTTTGCGTTTTTACAATGTCCTCGCCCATGTCCGCTTCCGATTCTATTGAGTGATATAATGTTTTCATAAAATTGTCTAAATCTTGTCCTTTTTCCTTTCTTAGTCTAACTGCCATGGAATTGAATGGACTTATTGGATTCACAATGTCAAGAGCATCAAAAACTTGAATGTCACCTGAGAAAAAAAATTAAAAAATAACGGTCAAAAAATATTTGAAAAATAGCGGTCAAAAAATATTTGAAATTTTCAAAAAATAACGGATTTTTACCTTCTTCAATGCCGTCAACAGCAATTTTCATAGACATTGCATTTTTGATTCTAGCTGCAAGCTTTTGGCTTGAAATATCTGAAGATCCAGCGACATCTTCAGTTTCTTGTTTATATGTATTAAATAGTTCCCGATCACCATAAATATACTTGTAGTATTCGGCACTTTTATAGAAATCATATTTCCATTTATATTCCAAATATTTTCTAGCATGTCGATAGCAATGAAACAAGTCTTTTGGCTTAGTTCCTTCATCCCCATCGAATAAATTATCTCTATATAGCAGCAATAATTTTTCAGACATTTGTTGAAGATTTGACAGCTTTATTGGATCACTTTCGAGATTTCTCTTGTATAGTTCCGTATTCATGTGCTCTACATCTAGCACAAATTTAAGCACCTCAACATCCTTGCAGTTTTTACTCTTTAAGAACTGCATAAAATTGTACAATTTCTCTTGATCATTAAAAAAGTTGCCGTCCATGCGCTGCTCACTGTTACTCTCGTCCGATTCAATAAGTTTACTAAAATTTGCTAAAAGTTCAACCTCTGTCTTATCATTCAGTTCATTAATAGAATTTGTCTTCGAATTAGTTGCTAATATCACAAGCATATTTATAATATCTGGTTCCGCAATAATATCTGTTATAGGCAAAAATATCCAATTTGCAAAAAGTTCACGGACAATTGTAAAAGAGGATTTACAGTTGAGATTGCTAGTTGAAAAAAGGTACGGGATTAATGATTCTGATAATGCACGCAAATATTTGATTTCAGCTTTTCTACTTGTTGTTGCTGGATGAATTTGATGACTGTCAGTGACATATGACCTTATTTGTTCGCTGATATCACCAGCATTTATGGAATGCTTTATTTCATTAATATGTGTATACACAACAGGTAGCAGTTTTGTTGTAATCACCATTGAGTAATCGATCTGCATGAAAAGAAAGGAAACAATGAATCAATATTGATAGCACTTTGTGTGTTCTCGATAATGTTAGGACATTTATGAGTCATTTTGACTTGCTAGTTGTTGGTAGATCAAAATATTATTTTATAACGGAAATTTAAAATTTGAATTTTTGATCTACAATTTTTTTGGAATTTTTGGAATCGATAAATTTTGAATTTTTGAAAACCGTTAAATTTTGAATTTTAAAAATCCTTTGAAGAAGTTATGAAACAATAATATGCGCCTCAAACATGCATTGCTTAACGTCTTCAAGCAATTTTTAATGTCAATAACACTTACATCTTTGCATCTTATTGCCAAGTTCCGCACAGCATGAGCAATCTCGAATTTGATATTACACAAAAAGGATCTATCATTTGATATATTTGAGTACCAGCTATTAATGAATTGATTTAGTAATCTATTGAAGAAATTCTCTAAAGTTGCGTCAAGGTCTTTTGCGATGAAAATTTTTGCGTTTTTGCTTGCATCGTCGATATCTCGGGCATTTTGATTTGTTTTTAATAAATTAAGTAAAATATCTTGAAATTGCTTCTTAATTGTTGGACTTTGAACTATGTAGAGTACGAGCGATAATGATATGATGAATGCAACAATTAAATATATTCCCATAAAAATACTGCAAAATAGAAAGTTATGAATTCCTTAAATAGAGTTATGCTGGATATTGCGTATGATTTTTACCTGTACATAAAAGTTAATAAACATATTGTCACGGCTACAATAAACGTTTTTAACGCTAAATCATCATTAAATATATTTTTTAGTTGCACTAAACTATCCATTCTTAAAATTTATGCTGCTTTGCATGTCTGATATTTAAAAAATAATTAATCACACTAAATATATATAATAAAACTCTTTGTTATTCACAATAAATAGGAATTTATGTTGACTTTTTAATACTAAAAAAAATAATATTTTATTTGTTGTTGGACGAAATCAAGGTGTGGACACTTTTGCAGTTGTATTCATCTATATAAAATGTTAATTAACTTTGTTTCTGTCAAGTCATTTGATCCATCAGTTACCAGCATTTTACAAACTATTTAATCAATCTCATAAATTAAGCAATCTTAGAAAATACAGAAAAAACCAATAAATTTGAAAAGTTTCCACACCTTGAGCACAACGTAAACAAAACAGATGAGCAACCGTTGCTCAAAGAAAAATTCAAATTATTTTCTGTAACGGAATTTTAACAAGTGCATGCACGTGACATAGGAATTTCTCAAACGACATCCAACAATTTTTGACAATATAAAAAACATTTATTTTTTCTTAAAAAATTTAACAATCCCAGCAATCATATACACAGCTCCAAGTATAAAAAAGTAAATACTAAATACGAAAAATTGTTCTTTTGGAGTCAATTTAAAGCTTGCGGTTTCTGTCACGAATATGATCGTGGATAAAGTTTGTACTGCAAGTGCTACAAGAGTATTTATTCCGAATATCAAGGCAAATGAGTCGTCGGATAGAAATTTGGCAACAAATGCTGTGACGAGGGTGATGATAAAATTATAAACAATGCCTACTAGGACATACATGATGTACGCTATCCAAATATTGGATGTCCATATTGAAACTAATGTTAAGCCACCTTGAAGGAATGAACAGACTGTGAGGAGTAAGATGTCATACTTTTGGAATGAGTCTTGGAGGATGTGACCGCCCTAAAAGATTGATTGATGTAAGTTTTGAGGTTAAGTGACTTTTTGAGGTTAGCATCAAAATCCAATGTACTTACCAAACTAGCACTAAGTGCCCCGAACAGCGTCAATGAAGCCTCAACACCTCCATTATAAAAATTTTCCTGATCGGGATCAATTTCCTGCCATAGTAGCTGAACATAGCTAATAATCTGTAAGTACCCAGCCGTAGATAATGCCCACCATATACTATAAATAAGAACTGTGCGATTTGAATATGACACAATGAAGTGACTCCAAAGAAGTTTTGATGCACGATCCCATGAGAATTTTGGCTTAATATCTTTAGACGACACTTCAACTTCCCTTCCATCTTTTGATTCCACATCCTCTATTTTCCACATATAAAGGCTGACTCCCACAGCAGGAAGCATTAGTGAGACGCCAAATGATATAATTTGTGCTGTGAAAGGAGTCAAAAATGTAATAAAGACACTCCTTAATAGTTACAGCACTTACTTCCAAAAGAGATATAATTCAATTCCCTAACATTCATCAGACTAAATGATACAAGGATTTGAGCAAGAACACCTGCGAGAAATCTTCCAGTTAATAAAGAAGCCCTTGTATATCCAGTAACACGTTGATACTTTTCTTTTGGCACTTTTGCGTAGATGTACGTATAGTCTATAAATTGGAATTAATTAGATTTTTACTGGATATAAGATTTAGGATTTACATACACGCAACTTCTGATGCCATAAAAAAGCCATAACAAATCTGAACGACATAAAGCCATGCTAATGTTTTCGTCCACAATAGCAATGCCCACATAACAATACCAACACATGCTGATGCTATAATGATTGGCTTGTATCTGTAAAGATATAAATACTTGTCATTTTTCATATTGGACAGTTGACATCTAACAATAGACTGACCTTAAAATATCAGTTACCATGAATACAACACATAATTGAATAAGATAGCTGTAGGTCCCAAAAGGATAAATTTCCCTATTGAGCTGTTCCGATGTCACATTTCTCCATACACCATTTGATAGAAATTCTACCACAAATGGCTCGTTCGGCCTCATTTCTCGAAAGAAGCCAAATGTGCAGAGAATTAATGATATCGATATCCATTCCTTCATGTTTGAGTCTATACAGGAATCTATGGAAAGAGAGGGCATTTTGAATGTTTTTTAATATTGTGGTTAGTTAAATCTTTATGAAGTGAAAGGTTAAATGAAGTTGAACGGAATTTACATCAACAGACATCAAGTTGAGTCTTAAGACAGTGTTAAATGTTCGAATGATGAAAATGAAGGTTGCGTAGATCAAAACAATACAATTTGTATGGTTTCATATAAACATTTGTATGGTTTTCTATTTTCGCTGTTGTAGAACTCCCAAAAATTCAAATAAATTCCGTTATAAAAATGCCAATTTTTCAGAATCTCTTCATCAATAAAAACACAAGGCCTATTTTTAATCACTAATAAGTACCTTTAAGTTATCAGCAATTGAATTAATCAAACCAAAATCCATATGACAGAATTTAAAAATTAATATCAAAGAAATTGATAAGACTCGACATTCCAAAAATGTAAACAGAGACAACCTTGAATGTTTTCGCACTATTTTATCGTAGTAAGAGATCATTTTCAGTCATAACTCTCAAAATTTATTCTCATCCGACGATTATTTGATATGTCTGCATTCTTATACACAATAGAATTCACGTTTTAAGTGAAAAAATCTAATTTTAAACGAAATCAAATCCGAGAATGTCTAAAAATAAGTCATGCGACATTAATTTGAGTCAATGCAGCAGGCACTTACCTGCCTATGTATCTATATTATTATTAGACTATTAAAATATATTATCGCAGCAATAATAATCAGAAAACCATTACACGCCGCTTTATGAAACAAAAATAATGCAGCATGTACGTATTCCTTCAATGAATGAAATTGAACTGAGTAAAAATACTTGAGTCAAAACTCTCGTGGAAATAGCTTCCAATAACTCATTCATTCTCTTCATTCTCACATTATAAGATTATGTCGCTTACAACAGGAGTAAAAGTAAAAAAAAGCAGCGTAAAGTCGACAACAAAAATAAAAAGGTTTTATCAGTTCCGTAAACCTTGATCATGTGTTTCTCACGTTAATGATAAACTTTTACCAAATTAATTAACGATCGAGCCCCAATTTTGCAAATCGCGGTGATTAAGGTATAAAGATAATGATGATAATGAACTTGTAAATTAAGTCATTTGATTTTATGAGAAGTAATTATGGACTTGATTGGGTTGTACTGAAATATTTTGAGATTGTTGGACACAGTTGGACATTGAACTTCGGTAAAACCCTTGACTGCTAATTTTAGAGTATCGATATGGCTTTATTACTTCTGTTACAGACGTTCTTCTCACATTACTTGATTCAGCATAACAGGTGAACGACCGATGTAGTGGTAGAATACATCTTAAAATGTACTTGAAGTCTCTTTTGAACCAACCGTCGTCTAATAGAATAAATTAGTAATATCTTTTAATTGACTTCAATTTCTTTTATCTTTCTGTTATCTGGTTGTCAATTTATGAGTATTAAGTCAGTTTACACTTGCTTTGAATGTATATAAACAACAGAAAAGTCGCAATTTTTAAAATAATTCAACTAGGCTGAATTCAGCTGGCATTTTGCTCAATTCAGCTTTATAATTCACTGAATTCAGCTGGTTATTTTGTATAATCTGCTGCATTGAATCTTTAGATTAATTCAGCAGCGAATTCGCTGAATTCAGCTAATCTTTTGTCAAACTAGCAGTCCTTTTCAAATGAAACTTTTGCTGAATTCAGCTGAGCAATTCATTGAGTTCAGCTAATCTTTTGTCGAATTTAGCAGGTCCTTTTGCTGAATTCAGCTTAAAAGCTGGAAAACTTGATATTTGCAAAATTCACATGCAATATTCCCGTACAATTCATTAACTAAAACAGTAATTCCTTTGTGTTTATGCATGTTTAATGCGTTAATTTTCATGTCAAATTTATTCATCTAATCTCTTGTTCATTTCTTTCATTATTTCTCACAGACATTGTAATTATCAAGGTATATTATTTAGGATTTATATTTACATACACATTTAATATAATGAAAATAATATCATATGCCACTTGTCTCATGAGCTTCCATTAATTTATCAAAAAATATCTCATTGTCTGTTTGTCTCTACATTAATTAACATATATTGATCAAGTCATGGAAACTCGTGTGACGATTAATTAATTCATCCATAGTAATATTAATTTGTCTTTTTTTTCTTCCTTCACATTTTGTCACAATTTACATGACTGACTGCTTATATAGTTATTTGAATAATATAAATTCTTTTTGTCATCGTATATATCCATAAAGTAGTTCAAATTTTAATGCACATTAACAGTGGATGTTGACAATGAGAGACTTATATTTGACGGGATTGTTGATGTAAAGTCTATTGAGGAAATATCAGATGTTTGTGGAAATAATGTTGAAAGGATTGTAATCAGTTGCGTTGTTGTAGATGCTGTTGTGGATGTTGTCGATAAAAATGTTGTAGATCCAATTGTTGTTGTATCAATTTCATCAGGATTTTTTGGTATGAATGGATATTGTGGACATGGAAAAGCAAGTGGAGGTCCAAGCATATTTTCAAAAACATATCCGACCATAGATCCAACAGTTAATCCAGACATGTAGGATATTGTCATTATATTACCCGTCATTTCCTTCAATGGAGTTGAGACTTTCTCAGATGCTAACATCATTGGTAATGATCCAGCTAATCCATTAGATAATCCTAATGCTACAGTAAACATAAATGCAGGCAATTCGCCGCCAATTGTTGGATTCTTACGCGGAGCCACGCATAGCAATAAGAGTGGAATTAATAATGCACGAAGTGTTGACATTAAAACCAATTGTCGTCGCGACCACGAATATCGTACAGCTGCCAAAAGTTTTCCAACTACATCTGCTGCATTGAATGTGAACATGAGTAAGACAGGCATCCATGACTTGAGATTGCATGATATGATTTCCGATTCTAATCCCGGATATAAACTTAATGTGACACAGTATGCTAAGGCAATACAAATCATGTATGGGAAAATTGATCGTGCAACTTTAATTCTATCATTGAATCCTTCCTTAATTCTTCTCAAGTTGCTCAAACGAGGCGGTCCCGGTGCCAAAATATGCTCAACTTTATATGCTGTTCCTGAATAATTTCCAGTTGGCGACGATAACGAGTCTTGATTTAATGTTGCAGTAACGGCACTATTAGCTCTACTCGACACCATAGACGATTCACCGGATCTTATTAATGAAGATTCTATGTTAATATCAGCACCACATGTTGGATTAGATAGTTCATAAACGGGATTACTAAAGCTTAATGTTGGAGCGGAATGTGATTGAGCTGTAACGGGTGGAGTATTTTCAAGATTAAGAACACCATAAAGTGATGAGCCATCAGCCTCTTCATCAGGTCTTAAAATTATCTTCGTACATGACTTTAAATGGTATCGTATGTATGGAGAGTCGATTGTTATAACATGTAAAATATAGCTACACACTACGTATGCTATTGAAAGTAGGAAGAAAATCAATGTCGAAATTTTGTCATCTTCAATAAGCAGTTTTGTTATGACTCTATAGAAAAGAATAGAAGCACAATAGAGAGGGGGAGAAAGGAAGGTGTGTTGAAAATAAATTAATTAACGGAATTGAAACTTGATACTTACCTATTTGACGAGACCAATAGTCCGGCAACACTTTCGCCGGTCATTAATGCTTGAGTAAATTTCTTCTTTGGCAATAAAGCAGCAAATCCATAGAAGGAACTTTGCTGAACTGTACATCCGAGTGCGACAAGACTCACAGCTGCCAAGTTGACATTGTATGCTATCTGTGTTGAGAATACATGCCATGCCACTTCGCAGAGCGCGATGAAACTTAGGGTAACGAGTGCAACTAAATAACCTGTGAAATATTCATAAGCATGTAATCCAACTTGCTAAATGTTGACATACTGGATGTGGGATTTGTGGAAAATTTAGGGATTTTCTTTTTATCGTGAGTATTCTCAGAAATATAAGGAAGTGCTTAAAAGTAAAGATCTTCGAAGAATTTATTGTATCTAAATTGTTCAAGTATCATCCTAAAGATTGACTTGTAATATAATCTTTTAATTCCTTATAATATGGCATTTGAATCAATTTCAAATAAGAATCATTCAATTTACAGTAAGAACAGTTTCAAGAGGATTATTTATTCCAATAATAAGAAAACTTTATAAGCATTAATATTTATTTGACTTGAAATTACACTACATATGAGCTTCTTAGCTGTATTTTAATTAATTTATAATTTTTGATCAAAATTTGAAAAGTCAAAAACTGAAAATTATGGAATTTGAATTTTTGAAAACCGTTATTTTTTGAATTTTTGAAAACCGTTAAAAACTCATGATTGTCAATTTTCGTAGAAAAATGACTTCAACTAAGCCTCAAACGAAAATCAGCAACTCCACACACAAAAGAAAAGTGTACAATTAAGGAACATAAAAGTGTAACATTAGTGCTTACCAAATAATATCCTTATACGAAGTGGAGCAATGGATATGAAAACATTATTCAACAAAACAGATGCGAATGCTACCACAATGTACGTAGTCGATAAGTCTAGTTCAACTGTCCGCGATGGAAATCTTTCGATCCAATAATCGCTAGCAATAATGAAACTATTATAAGGCAGGACGAAACCTATTCCAGCTACGACTAAACTAAAGTATACAGTATTTCGATGGTCTTTTGGTGGGTTTGGATTGTGTTCGGGACTTGTGTCGACAAAATTTCTTGCCGTACTACCAAGTGGCTCATAAGTTCGAGCCTCATCATTTAAATCTATTCCTTCCATCATCATTTTGTCATACACAATATGTCTTTTAATATTTTTGTGCTACAGCTAAGTCTTCTTTATTATTATTAGCAAATCTCTTTTTGCTACTTAGGACTGATGTATATGCTGTGTGTATATAGCTTATTATGCCTCTTCTTGTATTTCAGAATAAAATGAGCTATATGAATTATTATTGTATTGTTGTTGTTGTATTATTGAATTTTTTTTTTCTCTTCCTTAGTATGCTAAAAATTTACATATTTTTCACATTAACAACATCAATTGACTACATTAATAATGATCTAGTATTCTTTGGACAAACTAAAAAGTGATGAGTATCCTTTGGCTATTAAATTTATCCCGTTTTATCTACTTATTCCGACTTAAAATTTGCACTGAAAAAATTTTCATTGAATGAATCAATGATGACATGTTTACTGTACGGATTTTCACTTGACTATGTTCGAGAATAGAGAAAATTTGAGAAGAAAGTGAACTTTTTGTGCATTGGAAGTGACGCATGCGCTATGCAATCATTTCCAATTGTTTACATTTTTTCTTTTACATAGAGAGCTGCACTGAAGATTATGAAAATGTTTGTAAACATGCGACTTGGAAGATAAGATTTTTGGAAAGTTGTCATTTTTTTCTTCATTAAATATTAATAATGCCGCACACGTGGTTGTCGGTATTTCAACGGAAATTTTTTAAAATTGTGTAGATCTCGCGGGTAGAACTTGTAGAATTTAAAGTCAGAGTTGGTTTTTCGCAATTTACTCTGTGTAATTACTAACTTAGTCAGGCAGTCATAATACCTTCAAAGTGATCAGGAAAGAGACTAGACCATACTTAACTCAAGCATCCAAATCATCTAAAATTGTGATCATATTAACCGCATTCACAACACGTGTTTGACAACTCTGGCAGTAGACTTTTATATAAAAAATACAATTTTGTTGCCATTTAATTTTTATCATTTTTAAAGTGAATTCATATCATTTTGAGACAATTGACACAACAATCATTAAATATACAATATAAGGTAACTAAAAAATATGAAGTCATTGTAAATATTAAGCTAAATATTGAAAGAAATGAAGATTGAAATTTTTCAAGTTCATATAAAATCAGTCACTTTCTAATCATTTCTTATAAAGTCAAGGGCATTGTAAAGAAGAATATATAGGCGGTATTGCAAAAAGACTATAATCTATTATCGATTGGTAATCAGTTCAAAAGTTAAATTAGCTTATGTGATATTGCATAACAATCTTTTCATAAGAAAAATAATAGGCACTAATTTTTTTGCAAATATTATTTAGCGCATATTTATTCATTAGATGCGGCCGTGAACATCAAGTTCTCAGTCTGACTGTTTCTGTGATTCATTAGTGACTCATTTCTGGATGTTAGATAATTATTATTTAGAATCTGAACTTTCCGGATCTAAAATATACATTGTATTCCATAATTAATTGTTAAGACAGTTGATTTAATCATTTGGCATGCATCCAATAACTTGCAGATGGCTAAATCTGCATTAAAATTAGTGAAATTAAGTGCTTAATTGTTATAGGTTAGGATAAAAACCGGTAAAAATTGACCGCTTAATTTTCAAAATTTAAAAAACCGGTAAAAATTCAAAATTGAATTGACCGGTAAAAAGCAACTGACAACATATACAAAATTACATAAAAGAAAATCGCGTGCAGCTATAAAAATCGCTACGACCACCCATCCGTATGGTCTTCTTGTTACTTGTTTTCCTCGCGCCAATGACATAAAGCACACTAAAAATAGTTCTGTGACTTACATTTTCATATTTCTATTTCATTTCGTCATTCATTAAGATTAATTGTTGTGCCTGCTTTTTATATCTTAATTTATTATTTACCAGTCATGAAGTCTGTGTTGCCGATAGCTGCTGGAATTATAGGTGTAAGCGCCTTAATATATATCTACATAAGGCAGCGTGATAAGGATAAAAAGAAGAAACCCGACAATGATAATAGCAACGGAACATCTAACAAAAATGATACGGCTGTAGAGTCACTAGAATTTAAAGTTGATAATAATTTGGTGCCTTTGATTGTTGGAAGGAATTCGGTGAATTTAAAATTGATTGAAGAGAAGACAAAAACACAAATTAAATTCCGTTCGTGTGATGACGATAATCAGATGTGTACAATAAATGGAAAGATTAATGACGTAAAGACTGCAAAACAATTAATTGATGCTGAAGCACAAAAGCAACCGATAATAACTGACGAAATCTTAGTTCCGACATCATCATGTGGTAAAATTGAAGGATATAGTGGATCTGTATTACATGATATTTGCCAGAAATCATCAGCTAAAGTATGGGTCGATCCAGCAACTAGAAAAGTACAAGGAGAGAATCGTCGTGTATTGATTACTGGAACTAAGGAACAAGTTGCAATGGCCAGGGCATTGATTGAAGAAAAAATGAACGAACCGGCTGTTGAACAATCATTGCAAGTCGATGACAAGAAGGAAAAAACAAAATCTCCAAGTCCATTCGCAAGCAACTCAAGCATTACGACAACGGAAACACCTCGTGAAGTTATGTTGCCTTCACCAGAAAAGTTTAAGACGAATGACGGACAGCTTGAAGTCTATGTTAGTGCGGTTGCATCACCTTCACGGTAATTTATGCCTATATTTTTAGCTAAATCTGTTTCATAACAATTATTATTATTTCGAGCAGCTTTTGGGTTCAAATTTCTGGTCCACAAAATTCAGAATTGGATTTCCTTGTCGATGCTATGACTGAATATTACAATCAAAAAGAAAACCAAGCATTGCATGCAATTCGAGAACCATACCTTGGTCAAATTGTAGCAGCAATGTTTCTCGCTGATAACAAATGGTATGTAGTCACAAAGTATATATTAAGATACGTCCGAACATGCAATTATTTGAAGCGTAATTACAAGAGAATTTGTTATTATTGACTTGGAACATGAGATTCTCAAGGGACATATTTAATTTAACGGTCTGATAAATTTTAAATTTTGCTACCAATATTTTTGAATTCCAAAAAGCCGTTAAATTTTCAATAATTTAAAAGCATCTAACGCCGCAAAATTCTCAAATAAATTACGCTTCTAATAAATTGTTCCTTTATTAAGTCATTCCATTTGACATTCATTGATTATATACTTTTTTTTTTATTTTATATATTTCCTGATAAAAAGGTATCGTGCTGAAATAGTAGCAATTCAACCAAATAGCGATGATTTAGTGCTTGATGTTTACTTTTTGGATTATGGTGATCAACAGTTTGTTGGACGTAAAGAAATTTTGGAATTGAGAGCTGACTTTTTATCGTTGAGATTTCAAGCCATTGAATGCTTTTTAGCTCACGTTCAGCCAACAAATACAGGCAGTAAATTTGAAGAATGGGATCGTCAAGCAATCGATAAATTTGAGGAAATTGTTCAAGCTGGAAAATGGAAGAAAATGATAAGCAAAGTCGTAACTTACAAGGATAAAAAGTCATTTGCTTTGCAACGCCCATCAAATAAGCGTGAAAGCTCACCAGTTCCCGGCGTGGAATTGTATGAAGAGAATTCAGATCGCAATATTGCTTTAGAATTAGTTGATAATGGATTTGCTGAAATGTCTGATCGCTTTGGTGATTTAGCAAAGAGTTCGGTACTTAAAATTGCTGATGATGTCAAGGAAATCTCGCCAGAACCAATGGAAATTGTTGAAAAATCGTCAGAAGTAAAGGATGATTCTAAAAAATCTTCAGACGTTACTCCCGAGTCTATAGAATTTATCTCAGATCCAATTGACATTATTTCGGAACCAGAAGAACTTTTTCCTGAGCCCGAAGATATGTTGCTTGAACCTGAAGAAAAATTTGAAGAAATTTCACCGAAAGGTGAAGAAACTACAAATAATAATGTCGAAGACTCTCCACAATCCTTAGTTCCTGAAAAACCCAAGACTATACCCGAAAAAATCTCATCCGAATCTAATCAGAATACAGTCATAGAATCTAAAGTTCCAGAGCCAACAATCGAAGAAACAAAGCCACTAGCTGATCACAATAAGAATAACATTGATCCACAATCCTTCTCAAATGGTGCCCAGTCACAAAAAGCTAAACCAGAATCAAATTTCTTCGGAGGCAGCAACAGCAGTCAAGTGCCACAAAAGAAGAAGAAAAAGCTCACAACAGCTGATTTTTTGAAAAATGAACAAGAAAATGCAGCAAAAAAGTACAAAACTGATGACTGGAATTCTATGATGGACGAATAAAAAAGTCATATTAAGCAGATTAAGCAACAAAATTTGAAATTGAACGTGCCTTTTTTCGGATGTAATAATTATTTTTATCATCAAACTTTATTGTTTTATGGACGTTAAGCAGCTTCGACGTTCATTTATAACCCTGTACTTTAATGATAACATATGATGTTACTGAGAATCTTTGAGATTTATTAATCGTTTAGTAATTTTAAGTTTTTTTTTCCTACAAACAGAAAAAGTTTATAAAAAAAATTGTTGAAGGTAATGAATAGAACTTTATGAACAGTTAAGATGCATTTTGCAAAGAAAGATTGAATCGAACAATAATAAAAAGTAAAATTGAGAAGCTTATGAACATTAGGATGAGCTTTTTATTTGTTTGTTAGAGCTAGAGATGAATCATAATCGTTGATTCTAATTTTGTTACAGCTTCAACAGGAACGGAAAACTGATAAAACCTTTCAACGGCCAAAAATTAGAATTAATTGCTTAAACCACACAACAGCAAAAGCGGAAACGATATATTTTACAACTCAAATTTAAAACCTTACAAAAGCCAAAACGATCATTTGTATGGTTCTAATGAGATATTTTGATTTAAATGAAAACCGTTTAACAGTTTTAATGAAATGCATTTGTAAGGTTCTCAAACACAATCGAAGATTTTCACATCAGGTAAATATCCTGAAATAAATACAAAATACTCAGTCCATTTACCCTGAAAATGAATATCCAATAATTCTCTTAAAAGACAAAAAGCTCATTAAATATTATCAAGTTAGCGTGCTTCCTATCCATTAGAGAATAATGGCAGTAAATAAAAAAGCCGGCAATATTTTTTCAAATATTTTATTTTTCAAGTTTTTAATTTTTCTTTCCAGTTTTAACTTAAATTAACTTTTCTTTTTTATTTTAAAAAAAAATTCTGTTTTTTAACTCAAAGTTCTTGTTCAGTTGCTTAACAGATATTTTTTTTTTCATATACGTTTTTGCTTGTTTAACTTCCTGCATATATAACGGCTAATCTCGTAAGCGTTTCTGAGGCGCCTTTTTATATTTACTTTATCATCTTTATATTTTTTTCATTTCTCTTCATTGTTTATATTCAAAAAAGTGCATTTTATCCCGAGCTGCACACCAAAATTAATCGGTCGTCTAACAAGCGACTATGCGCATATAATGTCAGCGTAATTCTACCGATAATTTTGTGTAACTGCTCAGGCTTATATTAAGTAAAAAGAAGGAGGCAATGGTAGGAAAATAGGATAATAATATTAATAATAATAATAAGTAAGTAAGCTGATGAAGAGCAGAAAGATACATAGAGAGTAAAAATTGAATTGAATGGAGAGTAAATATTGTGTATGCTAATTGATCAGCATGGAAAATCAAATACTTTGCTTTGTGTTCATTGCAGATAATTGAACGTTGTAAAATACAAAAGATAATGTACATATTTGTGTCTCATATGCCAAGAGAGTATTCGGATGGAGGGTTCAGTCCTCTAATAATTCCTTAAATACCCCCATTGGTCTCATCTCAGTTCATTTCGTATGTATTAATTATTTTTTCTTATTTTTTGCAATATAGTGATTTTTGTAAAGCAAAAAGTCAGATTTTTACGGAAAAAAATTCTTCTATGACATTGTTTGGAGGTGCTGAGGCAGTCAGTCGTCGTCCATCCGAAATTACTCGTCAATATTGAATAAAAAATAAGTAATAATAATTAGCACGATAAGAACACAAAAAGATAGCGCAATTATGATAATTTTGGATGCACGACAATCACGCGTCAACACCTTAATAGCTTAATTTTCACTTTATTCATTACAAATGTTTTTTTTTTTTCATTATATCAAAAAGACGCATTTATTTTTTTCATATAAAACTCCAGATTTTCATATCAAGATTTTCCTTTTGCAGAAAAAAATCTCATAAAGTATAAAGTAGTTTATCATTAAAGTCTGTAAAACTTTATATTATTAATAAATTCAGCGGGAAATGTTCGTCATTTAATTGCGATTTTTAACGGAAATTTTCAATTCAAATTTTTAACGGTTTTCCAACTCTTTTTTTGAGTTCAAAATTTTCAACTGTCATTTAAAATTCAAATTTTAACCGAAAATTTCAAGTTCAAAAAATTCAAATCTAAACTATCCGTTATTTTTCAAATTTAAATTTTCCGTTAAAAATCATAATCAAACTCACAACTCATTATTCATCGAAACTAATGAAAAATAAGAGCAAGTCGTATGCGTTGGGTGAGGAAACTACAGTTATTTAATCATTAATTAATTCACATCTGAGGAGATAGGGGAGAAAGGAGAGCGAATCACGAGAGAAAATTTTGACAGGGAAGAAATTGGCGAGTGTAGACGGTGAAATTTTTTTTCATTCATGAACTAAGAACTCGTTATATCCACTTTTTAATGCATTTGCACTAATCATTTTTCAAAATTTATTTTAAGATTATGATATTTTTTTATTATTTTTTTTTCGCATTTAGCATTTTTATTTAAATAATTTTGCTGTGTTCTCGAAGAATTTCATCATCCATTGTATTTATATTGTTATTAAATTTGTATCCATAATGTATTTCAACTATTTTGATCTCAAAACGATTTTTTTTTTGTGATTAATTTTTTCTTCATTTAACATGCGATTGTGATAAATCAAAGGATTACAATCATTAATCGCGAGCTATGCTTGGATATTTTCATTTTTTCTAAATTTATTGTGAGGTTATAAAAGTATTGTGTCTTTGATTAGACAAGACACAATCCGACAAGTTCAAATAATTTATATTGGGTCATTGATTAGTCGAGACATAATCATAATATTAAAATTGCTTTTGCAATGTGTCTTTGATTAGCCAAAACGCAACGTTTACAAATTTTAAGCTATATTATAACCTCAAAAAGTCATAAAAATCATGATTTATTTAATTTAACTTCATTTCAAATTGAATTATAAGGAAAATATGAGAATATCCAAGCCAAGCTCGCGAACAAAGAGAATTAAAGTAGTTTTTTTCCATATATAATTTGTGAAACACTTTTTAATCATAATAAAGTTGAACTTTAGATTTCCTTCAGTAGAAAAAAATGACAAAACAATTTTACTTCTTGTAATAATAACAGAAAAATTTCTATTTTTTTCGTTTCATTCTATATAAAATCAATAATGAGCGACGCAGAATTTTTAAGAAACTAATAAAAGATCCTAATATAATTTTTATGTATCTCTTTCCCATCTATCTCTAACATTATTACATCATATTTTTTTTACGTTTTTTTCATCATATTTTAATAATAATTTCACTTTGATTACTCAAAAAAGTGTAGAGACAGGATTAATTTTTTTTTGTTGTATCTGAATATGTTATTGTTATTTCTTTCTGTAATGCTTGCGTCTTATTTAACTCTCTTTATTGTGAGAAAATGAAAAGAACTAATAAAAATATACGAGTTCTTGTAAAACTGTAATCTGTGTATCTTCTCTTGTGTGTGTGTATGTGTAAATGTGAAATATTTTTTTTACTTTTTTTTATGACGATGAGTAGAGAATAATAACAACGAACTTAGAGGAAGTAGTCTGGTGTTCTTCTAGTAACGTGTGGCTCTCCACGACGTGGTGCCGGATCGAATTGGAGGCTGCAAAATAAGAATAAAAGGCATTAGTATATTTTGAATATTTAACGGATCTCTAAAGGATTTGAATTTTTGTTCCAATATTTTAAAAATCGTTGAAAAATTTAAATGGACTTTTCAATGCAACAGAATCGAGTTACAACCCATAATAAAACAATTTAAAACAATTATGTTGTTTCTCAAGAACAAACAATTTTAAATAAAACGCGTCGCAGACTTAATTAATTAAATAAAATAAAAGAACAAACAGAAACGATACTCACAATGAAAACTTCAATGAATCGTCTAATTCCATTAATGCTGCTTGATTACCGCATCGATAACAGTAGTTTGGCGCTGAGAAAATTGTGACAACATGACGTTCGTGACACCAATTGTAGCCTTCCATAACTAGCTGGTGAGCGCGGGATACTAAAGTCAATCCATTTGTATGATTAAATATTTCGGAAATGTCCTACAAAAAAAGCCACAACAATAATTGAGCGGTTAGTAAACAATGTTTTTAAATAAACATAAATATGAATGATTGACGTACCTGACCAAAAGTATAGCCAGCTCCTCTTGGGGAAATACCCCAGCCACCTCGGTCATCTGGATCGCTCCACAAAAGATCACACATTGGGCCTTCATGTGGTACTTCTTGCAGTCTATCAAGAGCCCTAATATGGTCTAATGTATCAATTGATGGCGATAATCCGCCGTGCAAGCAAAATATTTGTCCATCAACAAGAGCGGTGAGGGGTAAATAGTCAAATAAATCAGTAAAGTACTTCCACACATTCGGATTTCCATATTTACGCAGACATTCATCATAGAAACCATAAACTTGAGTAATCTGTCTGGATTCATGGTTACCACGCAAAATTGTAATTCTTTCACGGTAGCGAACTTTAAGTGCAACGAGGAGAGTGACTGTTTCAACGCTATAGTAGCCACGATCAACATAATCGCCCATAAACAAGTAGTTAGTGTCGGGCGAACGTCCTCCTATCCGAAATAGTTCCATCAAGTCGTGAAACTGACCGTGAACATCTCCACATACTGTCACTGGACATTTTACTTCCTGAACATTTGATTCTTTTGCCAAGATTTCCTTTGCCTACAAATAGATCAAATAAAATTTATTAATAATACTGTAAAGAACTATGCTTAACGTGAACATCCTATGCATTTGAATGAGTTTTTCATAATTGCTGAAATTCGTTCCTGTTTTGATTATTTTAGCTGGATACAAGTTACAGAATAGAAATTGACACATCAAAGCTTATTTCTAGATTATCCATCTACGACACTTGACTTTTAAAGACGATCATCTATGCCAGACTTTAGAAAATGTACAAAAATAGATTCGTAAAAAATCAATGACGTAGAAAATTTCGCACATCGCCCAAAAACTGGATTAAATCTGGTTTATCTAAACTTACACATTAGCGCGATAAGGTGAGGAAGAAGAAAAGCATTTACTTAAGGTATTTTCCTGATTCGCATTAAAATAAATAGCAAAGACCTCTTGTCTGATCATCAGGGCACTGAACTTGATTCTGTTTTGTTGCATTAATATTTTTATATTTCTGTACAAGAATAACCAGACTACGACAAAAAAAATGGATGCATAGATATTTTTAAACGTTAATTGAATTACAGTAACAAACAAGATTAAAATGCCGGTCAATGTCTCGTTTTAATAAATGACTCAGCAGTGTACATCCTAACAATAAGTTCAGGTGCATACCTGAGTAAATAGAGCAATTCTATACAAGATAAAAATGGGACATAAAAATAGATTCACAGTGAACAGTATTATAACATCCATGAGTTACATCCTCATTACCGCTAATATTCTTAAAACTTTAATTAAACGCCCTCCTTCACTTTCCCTTAATTAATTATCGCACATCGATAAATTATTGTGCTTTCTATTTATTTAATGCTCTGATCCAATAAAAGTTGCATGATAGGAGGAGGAAGGCAGCCATTTGTGCGTAAACAATTAACGCTTTGATTGCGAGTTTTTTTGATATTTTTAGCGCATTTATTCTTGAACATTTTCAGGCATTTCTTTCCTTTATATAAAGATATGCAGCATATAAATAATTATGGATGATATAGTTACTGCTGGATGTCTGTTATGACTATGAATTAAGGATTCAATTTGATCAAATTGCTCAAAAAATCTAATTTTGTGAATTCGTTAAATATTCAAAAATTTGAAAACCGTTAAATTTTCAAAATATAAAAAACGGTTAAAAATTCCGGGTAAAATTAAAAGAAAGGGAGACTCTCGCAATGCTTGCCATCCCTCAGCGATAGTACAATAGATTAAAAACTCAACGACTTTATAAATATTTTTATTTCCATTGCCGTACGAAAATATTTGAAGGAAAATTGCGAAAAAAAAAAATTTCTTCCTATTTAAAAACCTCAATTTTTCATTCGGCGCTGAGAATAGCGTGCAGATGTATAAAAATTAGTAAATAAACCCATTAAGATAATCAAAGTCATATTATTAAAAAGCCATCGTTGCCTTATTTAGTGCAGTTTCTTCATGACATATACGATCGACCGAGAGATTTACTTCTTTGTCTGGGCGGTTATCTATGGATATGGAATGAAATCGCAATAAATCGAAGATAAAATATTACAGCAATGACTTGATATTTTTTTCTTTTTAAGAATGGATTGACATAAAATCTTCAGCTTTTGACTTTTTCATAAATAACTCTAAATTGTCTTATTAAATCAAATTTTCTCAATCCATAAGCTTGCCCTAAAAAATATCTGACATGGAAAAAGCATAGAAAGCTACAAATTTAATGGCAATTGACATAAAGCTACCACCATTCAGTCGTGTGTATTGTTTAACCTTATCTTCCACAGTCATGTGCAAATTTCTACTTTATCATCCTTTATTCAAATGAAAACAAAGACTAACCACATTTATGGTGGATACATACTTATTGCTCAATTGAAAGCAATTTCTGAAATGTATTTGGATCATCGTGGATTTGAAATAGGCTATAAATTGAAGCGCACTTGTTAACGGAAGTTCAAGCTTTCTTGGCGGGAAACTCTTTTGTTTACAAACATTTGAAAAACTATTTTCAAATTTATGAAAAAAGAATTTGGCATAAAACCAATCTATTTCTGTCATAATGTTTGTCTATACGCCTTTCATAAGACTTTGATTCTCCTTTTGTACGATTTTGTTTGGTCTATGGCTGCATGATGGATATTTTTAAGGATTTTGAATCAAAAAGTTCAAAATTTTGAAAAATTAAAATTCAAATTTTTGAAAACCGTTAAAAATTCAAAACTTTAAAAAACCGTTAGAAATTCAAAATTTTAAAAGCCATTAAAATCTCAATTTTCGCAAAACTAGTCCACGTCCAATTCATAATTCAAATAAATTTTCCATAAAGCGAAGGCTACATCTGCCCGTCCAATAGACATAAATTAGCAGTTTTACTTATTCAAAGCGACGTGCAAAGGATGAATATTCATCACTCGACGTGTGCTTCTTATAAACATTAAGATGAATGAATTAAAATTGTTGGTAATTTTAGTACATACAAGGAGTAGAGACACATTAACGACAGTCTTAATTTATTCAATTATAATAGATTAATCATCATCATTATATACTTAATTCATTTCCACTTTATGTATAAAGTCCAATGTAAGACAAAGTGTCTAATGAATGAATGAAAAATACGTCATAAAGGAAGGAATGCTCTTATTTTGTTGTTAAGCAAGTGCAAATAAATAAAAAAAAAAGAAAGAAATTCTCTTCTATTATTTTATCAAGTGCGATAATAAAAGTAAATTGTTTGCGTCAATGACATTAAAGGCACCTTTTGTCGAATGTCAAAAATCCAGCTGAATTATGTTTATGCATGATGTGATGGAATGGAAGGAAAAATCATTATCGATTAAACATTCATAATAGTCAATGCATGGGGAAATGGAACTTAATGAGAGGAACAAGAAAAGTTATATCTTGAATTAATCATTAACCGAGGTAGTATATAAGGCACACGTAACATTGCGCTTGTATTTGCATGTTAAGAAGAGGAAATTATGCAGAAATCTTGCTCATTTTCACAATGACTTTTCTATTGTTTATTTTATTTCATTCAGTCAACTCTTGGAATTTTTTCGAGCATTTGCATGTGCTTTACTATGTCATTGAACGACTGTTAACTGATATGGTTAAATTAGATTTAGAATAATGCAATATAACAAGTTATAATTCTGAAAAACCGTTAAATATTTGAAAACTGGTAAAAATTCAAAATTTTGAAAATCGTTAAAAATTAAATTTTGAAATCCGTTAAAATTCAAATTTTTGTAAACCGTTAACCTTCAAAAATCTAAAAATCTCAATTTCTCATTTTCAATTAAATACAAATCTCAATCATGTAATTTGGCCATGTTACACTTTAAACAATGTGTTGGCGAAGATTATGAAGGAAATTTCAATTTGATTAGAGCCTCAAAACAATTCACTTGGCAACATACGCCTACATATTTTTGCTACCGAATTCTTACACATTTTTAATATAAAACGGAATTAATGTAATGTTTATTTTCATTCAGCAGGTAAGCTTTCTAATACCACAATTATTCCAAGAAAAATTCAATTTATTTTCATCGACCTTGAACTTATGCATGTATTACCGAATTCCGAGAGTAGAGAAAAAAAAAAGTTTTATTTTTACACTTTTCTTTCACTTTAGGTCGCAAAGGATGTTCACGTCAGCGATACGTCAAAAAAATTCTCATATACGTGATATATACATCGAAAGAAATCACATTTGATCCTCGTCACTAACGATCAAGACATAAATTGTTAATAATGTCAAAAATATCAAGCAATTTAAAGCCTTAAATTATTGAAGGTTCTTTTCATTATACGAGTATCAATCAACATCGATTGCTCTTTACGATATTGCATATATGTTGTGCTGTCTATCTATATTCCCTCATTTTCATTTTCTTAAAGCAAATACAAAATTTGTTCATATATCATGAATCAAGTATCGATTTTCTTTATCAATTTATCGTCAAGAGGAAGAACCAAAATCAAGATTTACATATGAGAAGCTCTTTGGATTCCATTCATATTATTCATATGGATTACGATATTCAATTTTAGTTTTCTATAAATTATTCAATATGTTCTATCCAATACCAATACCAAGACCTTGGATTTGAGCATGAATCCTTATAAATGCTTCTACATTATGGCACTTTTTTATTGACATTTAAAACAATGCAATTATACAATCTATCAAAATTAAATTTTATGAATAGAATTAAAATTGATTGCTGTTACCAAAGACCTTTTGCTTCATGCTTCTCTCATGATTGAAAGTCACGCTATGAACGGAAAATATTTTTGATTCTCTCAATAATAACAAAAAATTTACGCAAAAAATAAAGAAAAACACAAAAAATTTACCGTTTTACAGTGCGTAACACAATAAAAGGTAATTTGCAGCATAAGGCAAATGAGATATTTTTTCGTGGTGGGTAGGGGGTATGAACTGTTATGAATTTACGTGGGTCTGCAACTGGTTTCTTGATTGTTTGTCTTTAATCATGGATAACAACTTGGATATTCACTTAATGTCCATAATACTTAGGTTCTAATTATGTCTCCCATGTACAATAAGCTACAATCAGCTACACAAAGGTGCATCCATAACAAATACTATTCTAATCCTGTTTATACTAAATATAACAACTCGTTGCAAATCGATCGAATTTGCCTATATTCATTTAAATCAAGCTTTTTTTCACTTCCTTTGCATTATGCACACATATTATGCTAAAAAATACAATCACTTAGCACTAAGCTGATAAATAACATGACATCATTCTATTTGTTCATTGTAACATCCAATAAACAATTCTCTGAACATTTAAACACTCGGAATTTCCAAGAACTACGGTCAAACTACTGAACCGACAAAATGACCAAAAAAAATATATCCGCTCAGTACAAAAAGAGATGTGAATGAATACAAAATTATATTTTGTTGATATACGGAACAAAAAAATCAAATCACAGACAATTTCAATGCATTGCAACAGCAAAATAATGAAAACAACGGCATTTAACTGAAGGTGATAAAAAGATGTTTGACATATTGCAGTTTTCATTCCTAAGATGATGATGCTGCAATGTTGCCAACTTTGTTCCGCTCATACACTACATTAGTATAAGCCCATACATACATACAGACGACGAGAGATGCTGACGAGGAGGAAGTGAAAAGAAGAGGAAAGAGATTATTTTGAAAATAGTAAATCTTATAGAAGGTAGTGAGAGTTAGACATATTAAAAATGAAAATTTCTCTACGGCTTTTTATTCTGCATGAATAAAGAAAATTTACATTAATATCCTCATAAATTCAATTGTCAGTTCATGCATAAATCCCTCTCTCGATATAATTTCATAACTCACTATTTTGCAAATGAACGAGTTATAAATAATTACGTCTAATTAATAAAGCTGTTTGTCACTTAGATATTATCCTTAGTGTGATTTTATGCACGATTTAAGGCACTCAAAGAAAGCTGTTCATGTGAGGAGAATATGGTTAAATAGACGTAGCTTTTGACTGACAGAATTGGCATAGCTATATATAGCTTAAAATTAGATTTCTGGACCAAAGTTATCCAAATGTTTAAGTAACTAATCGTTAAAGTATGTTTAAAATTTAACGGTCAAAATATATTTGAAATTTAACGGTCATAATGTATTTGAAAATTACGGCAAAAATTTTTTCACTCAAAAATTCAAATTTTTCACCAACAAATGCAAGTCCTCAACCAATCAACCCAAATTTCAGCACAAGGGCACTTAAGACTTATTATTTCTTCTCACCCCATAAATTCAAATTGAAATAATTTTGATTAAAAGAAAATACACACATAATAAAAGAAGAAAAATGTAAGAAAAATATTTTGAGGAAGCTAAATGATTCATCAGAAAGCAGTGAGGATATCCTTGACGCTCATTTTTCCTCTTTATTATTATAACGCTTGGGAGAAATTGTTCATATTATGATTATTATTAGGATCATTTCTAGCTTTAATGCAACAAAAAAAAAAGCATCAATGACGGGGACGACAATGTCTGTCTTAAAAGGTTGATTGGAATTTTGCAAGAATGAAAATAAGAGTAGGTTTGTGTACATTTCATTTTCATAATGCTGTTAAATGTAGGTTGAATCTACCGTTTAGATATTAACAGCCTTAAGCCATGATACTCTTACTTTGTGTATATCTACATCTAATATTATTTTGTATACATTCAAATTGTCTTCGAGTCAAAATTAAAAGCTATGAAATGGCAAATATAAACAAATAGAAATTGATTAATATTAATGGAATATAAAATGGAGAATGAGCAGTAATGTAAAGAGACCCAAAAAACAACAACAACAATAAGAAGTGATCTGCCCAAGGTCAAGAATTTATTTATATTTAAAATACAATTCAATAAATGATGTCATCGTTTTCGCAGTTTTCTTATTTCTCCTTCTTTACACCTTACTCTTTATATATTATGTGTATGGATCGTATATACGATTTTTAATTTTTAATGAATGCCGCTTAATAGCCTTATACAACTGACTGTTTTGTGAGTGAGTAAGGAAATTACATGGTAAATAGTAAACATATGAGGATAATGACGTCATTTAAATGATTAAATAATAAATGAGCGACATGTTACCTTCACTTTTTGTTGTTGTATTACCTTACAATGATCAACGGACAGTAAGGTTCATGGTCAATAATAAATAAATGATAAAAATGCCATTTTTTGATGGTTAATGATGATAAAATAAAAACAGGTTCATGTTTGGCTGTGCCGATACGTGTGAGAGAAATTCAGTTGCTTTTTTTCAGGTTGACCGGCACGTGCTACTTGTTATAGATATATATACAACACTGTTGTGACACAAATTCGCAATTCTTTCAAGTCTCACTAAAAAATTTCTTAAGCAGAAAATAGTAATAATAATAATGAGCAGCAGATAATGGAGGAAAATTTTCCGAGCTATTTATAAAAATTCATATGTGATCTAAATGATGAGACTGATAATGTTAGGAATTTTGCAATGTAGAACATAAACATTGAGTGAAAAACTACGAGTCTGTTTTCCAAGCTAGACTTATCAGTCAGCACTTGACAAATGTTGATTAAATATTTATACTCGATGATTAATGATAAATTTTCTATTTCGATATTGACGACAGACTTTTTTTTATCGCATTTTACAAATAACAATGAGTTGCATTATGTCCTGAACTTTGATTACCTATCATACTCATTGAAAAGGTCAGTTTTTATTGCAATTCTTTTAGCCTAAAATTTTGAAAAACTGTTAAGGTTCGTGTCTTAACTAAATTTCTACTTTAACTTAATTTGAAAACAGAAAACCCGTTAGAAATCTATAATTTTGCACAGAATATCCAGTTGCAAAAATTGAATGCGCACTTGACAATTTCGGCTGCATTGATACCTTTAATATTCCTCTTTCTTATCACCTCTCTATCTTATTTACAATTTTTAAGTCGTGTTTTGTGTGCTGTTAAGATCACGCGCTATCGACCGACCTTGAGGTGTGAGTAATAGTAACAATAATAGTAATAAAAATGAATTAATACAGTTAAAGTGAATGAATGAAATATTAATTATGCACTTTGCTGTATATCCGAGTTAGCATTGGAATATATGCGATTCTGGCATTTTCAGTGAAAGCAAGCGTCGTTTAATGGCATATAAATAAATATGTTAGAACATGCAATTTTACGCTAGAGCACGGGTCACATATATCGATTTAAAAATGAAATTTATAAAGTACAGAGAAAGAAATTGAAAATTATTTTAAAGCACATATGCACGAGACTTTTTTTCATATTAGGTCATTAAAATGATTCAGCCCTCTCTGTGCATGTTTTTTGCCTTTCTTTTTGTTATCAAATATTTATTTATTATTTTTCCTCGTTTCCAACGCACTAATTGAAGCCCGTCATTATTATGAAATTTATAATCATTAATTTATAATGACTGAGTGAGTGAGTCATAAGTTGATGCGTAGATAATTAGAATTTTGGATAATATATAGGCCGTGTATCAACAAATACACGAAGAAAATTACGTAAAATTTCACTGATGATGATTTTCCACCACAAAAAAAAAGTTTTTCTCACATTTTTTTTCACAATGGTTATGGTTCCGATATGATGATTTCATTTCTGACTGCTCTGTACGATTACAAGATTTTGTGAAAAACTTTACATCACTAAATATTTATTATTTTGTTTTGGAAAATTTAAATCCGGAATTCTGAATGAAAACGTTAGCAATAATACTATTTTGGTGATAAATCGCTTCTTTTTGAGATTCTAAAATGTATTTCTCCTTTTTTTCTCGTCAGGTCCGCATTTATATTCGCACACTATGTATAATCGCTCCCTTAAAATTTTCATTCGCAATTTTTCCTATCATTTTGTCTTTTTTAACAACTTTTAACACTTTATTATCCTTTATGGCTATATTAAGCAACCAATTTCACGAAATTACTCAACTTTTGCATAGATTTTCACGTATAAAATGCTGATGTAAAATGTCACTCTTACCTTTTCGCATAAAATTTTAACTTGACTTTCTGTAAGCTGTTTGCATTCATTTAACTGCTCAATCCACGAATCTAGATCCTTTAGTGTTGTCTTATCTTCCATTATTTGTTATTTAGTTATACTTTAAACAATTAATTACTATTGAAAAAATGAAAAATTAAAGTTTCTATCAATTCAATCCGAAATTTTTTTAATGGCGACTAGTAAAAGATCTGTCGTAGTGACGACCTTTCTAATTTTAACGATTTTGCGCGTAGTTTTGATCCCTTCATTTAATCCGAACATAAAGTTTCCAACAAACAACATTAATTCTCAAAATATTTACGAAAATATCAACAAACTTATAGAAAACTTAATAATATTATAAAGTTATCATCATAATCGTACTTGATCGCTCATAATAAGCAGTGAAACAGTGAAAGCAACTGAATTAGTTGTGAATTTTCATTTGGCGGAATTATTTTTCGAACTAAACGACAAAGCATAACAATCCAACGGATTTTTTGTTTATAAAAATCATAAAAACATTAATAAAAGTACAAATTTGGAAGAAATGGCTTCGTCAATACCGTCAAAGATATTCATTCAAGTTGAATCACCTGCTGAACAGCAGGAAAACCTTAAAACTACACGAAAAGTTTTCAATAACCTACAGAAACTTGGATCTCAAGTTGGAACTGACAAAGAAAATTTGGTCGGAAGATCACCAGCGTACATCGCCAAAGAATCATTAGCCAAAAAAGCCAGTCTTGACATGTAAGTACAATACAGTGCTATTTTAATTTATTCTACTAAAATTTATTCTTTTCTCATGCAACATACAGTGATCAGGAAGTTAAGAGGAAATTACCAGCACCAACGACTTCAAAATCATCACAAACAAGCCCAGCACTGGAACCAGGCAAGCAAATTACAACGGACGATCTCACATCTGACAAACCGGTAAATGAACATTACTGGGAAGTGCTTGCTGAGAAAAGACGCGAGGCTTTACAAGAGACGCTATCCGAAAATCAGGAATTATACGAAAGAATTGCTAATTTGGAAGACGAATTGAATCATTCAAAGAGTATGCTAGAGGAAGCACGTGATTTAGTGACTGTTCTTACGGAAATGCTTGAAGAAAAGGAATCACCGAATGGACCTGCTGACAATTCTGTCGAAACTGAAGAACCTAGTGACACCAGTGGATTAGACTTTACCATATAAGCAATGCATTTAGAAGCCCATTGATTAGACTAAGTTCTTTGTTGTTTTTTGGCTTTATTTTTTACATACCTCACGATTTATGATCCTTCTTTATGTATTTCTTTGAATTCATGAAAATCTATTAAATAAAATATTTTTGATCATCCCGTTTACATTGGAACTAACTGTTGTAACTGTTTTTAAATATTTAAACTCTTGCTAGAATTTCAGTCCGTCAATTATGACGCAATTTTATTTTTCAATGAATACTACGATTAATTTTGATACAAAATTGGGAAGTCATTGAACTCTTATCATTCCCGCTTATTTACCAAACATCAAACAAAAAGGGTACGACAGACTGAACGTGATAATTATATATTAGAAAAATCAAGCATCCAGTGCACTACCCTTCGAGCATCAAAGGAAAAATGAACCAAAAAACGGAAGGTCCAAAAGTTGAGGAAAATGTCAGCGAACCTGAAGAGGTTTCTGACCAAAATGTTGCGGAAGTAGACACAAAGACAACAGCCAATAAGAAGAAAAATAAGAAAAAGAAAAACAAAGGTGAGAAATTGTGAAATTTAGAGTTTCAGTGATTTTTGCGCAAAAAAATGTGCACAGAGTATAGTTGCTGACCTCATTGTTATTTTTTCTTTAATTCAATAATGATTGACTTACTGTGTAGCAAATATACATTGCAAACAAGTTTATCTTTATTGGAATATCGACTGAATTGAGGTTATTGATTGTCATTAATATTTTTCAGCAAAACAATCTGAAAATAAAGATCCGGAACAAAATGATACCAAGGAAGAACAACAACCACCTAAGGATAAGGAAGAATCATCTGATGAAGAGGAAAATGCTGCCGATGGAACTGAAAAAAAGAAAAAAAAGCGTAAGCGAAATAAGAAAAAGGGAAATGCCGCAAATGGTAATTTAGGTATTGGAACTAAACCAGCAACTGCTGGATCTCAGTATGGTCAAACCAGTCCACCGTCAATTCCAATTATTGATCTGTTCAAAGATGGCAAATATCCAGTCGGTGAAATCATGAAATATCCAGTTGATGATCGTACTGCTGTCGATAGATTTACTTCCGAAGAAAAAAAGGCAATCGATGCAACACAGGAAGACGTTTATAATGAATTACGCTTAGCTGCTGAGGCTCATCGTGAAACTCGTCAATATATGCAAAATTATATCCGTCCCGGTATGACAATGATTGAAATTTGCGAGGAATTAGAGAAAACGGCTCGATGCTTAATTAAAGAGAAAGGATTAGATGCCGGTTTAGCATTTCCAACTGGTGTATCTAGAAATCATTGTGCTGCGCATTATACACCAAATGCTGGTGATCCAACAGTTTTGGAATACGACGATGTTGTAAAAATTGATTTCGGAACTCATATTAAAGGACGAATTATCGATTGTGCATTCACATTGGCTTATAATCCACGTTATCAGAAACTTTTGGATGCCGTTAAAGATGCCACAAATACTGGAATTAAGGAAGCTGGTATTGATGTAAGATTATGTGACGTTGGTGCTGCAATTCAGGAAGTTATGGAATCATATGAAATTGAATTAGATGGAAAAACCTATCAAGTTAAAAGTATCAGAAATCTTAATGGACATTCAATTGCACCATATAGAATTCATGCCGGAAAAACAGTTCCAATTGTCAAGGGAGGTGACTCAACATTAATGGAAGAGGGTGAATTTTATGCAATTGAGACTTTCGGTTCGACTGGAAAAGGCGTCGTTCATGATGATATGGAATGTTCACATTATATGAAGAGCTTTGAATCATCTTATCAACCATTACGCTTACAATCATCTAAACAATTATTAGGAACGATTACAAAGAATTTCAGTACATTAGCATTCTGTAAAAGATGGCTTGATCGTTTAGGCGCAACCAAATATCAAATGGCATTAAAGGATTTGTGTGATAAAGGAATTGTCGAAGCTTATCCTCCATTATGTGACATTAAGGGATGTTACACAGCTCAATATGAACATACAATTTTATTGAGACCGACATGTAAGGAAGTCGTTTCACGCGGAGATGATTTCTAAGCCATGTACAAAATTGCTGCTGAGTTTTTCATCGAAAATTGTTTCGATTTCATTTTTTGTTTCCTTTTCGTACTCTCCGAAATGTCCTTAATGCAACATAATTTTGAATTAATTCATTTAAAAGTTTAAATAACAAATTATCATGTTAACAATTAAATTTGAAGAAATAAAACAAAATATGCTCGGAAAAGCGTAATTAAATGATGTTTTTACTTACCTTTTTTAACGGTCATTTTGAATTCAAATATAGAACCCTACAAATGATGTAAAAAAAACTGTTGTATTGCTCTGAAAATTTAAATTTAACGACTTTTTGAACAGTTTTCACATTTCCCACAATAAATTGAAAAAGTTCAGTCATTGGCTGAATAATTTGCTTCAATATTGTCAAAATCAGTTCCTTTATGTTCAATTGCATATGCGAAATACCACGAAAATGCAATTATTCACATGGTAATGCGCATAAAGCCTTATTGGAAGCATGATAAAAGCGAGAGAAGAATATAAAATGCATTAAATGCTGCACATTTGTTCATTGGCAATGAGCTTTGTCATACTCAACGCGACTTTATTTGATTCTATTCAACATCATTAACATGTTTTCGACACACAGTTTCGTTTACTTGTAAAAATTATAGTTTTCATATCACTTTTTATATAATAATTAATTAATATATATCTATATATATACTATACTTTTTTGAGGACTTGACAATAATTAACATTTTGTTTTGTATTCTTATCGAGAGCAATAGTGAATGCTTATTTTCCCTTGGGGGTCGTACATAAATGACGTCATCTGATCTCCTTTCACAAAATTGTTTACTCATTCAGTTCCACAGACATACTGCAGACTCCTAGAAACATCAGACGTCATTGATGAATGACCCCATTTGCATTATGCACAACACTTCATATTTATTTTCATTTATAAAAGAGTGAATTCACATGAGTTAGATTAGAATTCGCGAGGTCACAATCAATATCCAATACGTGATCGGCAGGCATATACATTATACATATTCTAAGCGTTAAAAAAGGTTGTAATTTACAAAAAGAGAGTGAGTGAGAGAGAGATACTAATACTTTATAAAAATAAATAATCATTATTATCATGTTTAGGTTTGAGAGCATAAATTACAAGTTCATGGTGGCTTGCTCTTTATATTTGGACTAGATGAGTTTGTGGAATTTTCTGTATCATTTTCTATATTATTAATTATTTGTAAATGAACACAATCCTCCTGATTTTCCGGATCATCCTGATTCTCGTCATCCATTTGAACACTCGAATCAGGTGCTGATGGAATTGTCGGTAAGAATCGGACATTAAGACGTGGTGATGTTGGTTCTTGTGTTTCATCATGAAATGCTGATTGACGTACTAAACGCGGCTTATTGCCTGATATTGATTGACGACTAGAATCTGTGGATTAACATGAAAAGTTTTATGACAATCGCAGTAATCTTAGTTGATGTTATACTTACTACAAGTAGAGAATGTTGGGATACTTAAGCCAGGAATTACGATATTTGATCCACTTGATCTTGAAATTCTCCATGTTGATCCACTCGCTGTTGTTGCTGTTGTATTATTAGAGCCAGATGAATCATTTCGAGAACTTGACAAGTTTGAGTCTTGTGATGTTTTTCGTGTTATCAACCACGATGTATGCCTTCGTCTTGGATCTAATAATCTTAATGGTACACCACAATGATGTGGCGTTCCATGCTTCCACGAATCAGAACGTGATGAGCTGAAATTCCCGTCACTTGATGACATTGACCCAGCTCGCTTGTGATTCTTTTGTTGAACTTCAGCAATGTGATAAGAATAATCCATATGACGATGATTACGTCGTACATTGAGATTTTTAGAATCACTGCAAAATAGGCGTTTCCAAAACCTTGCAAACAAACTTGGTTGTGCTTTTTTCAATTGACGTTTAACTTCCTCATGATCAATAACTTTTCCCCGATTACAGTTACAAGCGTGAGCAGGAAGTAGGGGCGGTATTGCACCGTCTCGAGATGAACGCTCATTTAATGAGTTTGTATTGCCGGGCGTCTGTCGATTCGAAAAATTGGAACTATGTCGACACCTCCCGATACCACGTGTCACCCGTGACTCCTCAATTGCCTTACATAACATTACACAATCTTTTTTAAATTGCTTCGTAAGAATTGCATAGAGAAATGGATTACAACAAGAGTTTAATGGCAGTATGAAGACAGTAAAAACTTTTGCTTGTTCCAATGTAATTAATTGCCATCCGAGGACTGCGGCGATTGAGAAAAAGGCAATGGGTGACCAACATAAAAAGTCTGTAAATACTAATAAAGCCATACGTTTAGCAATCCTTGAGTCATTAGAATTCCATGCCTGTGAGCCACGAATTGCACAATACATTTTTAAGTAGCATCCCATCAATGTGAGGAACGCGACTCCATTTATAAACATTAAAAATATGACGTAGGTTAAACTCCCATAGCCTTTATAAACTTCCATTGGCAAACATACGGAATATTTCCGATAATCGGAAACACCGAATAGAGGTAATACGGCCATGGTCAAGGCAAATAACCAGCCGATACTCATAATATAGCTTGCATGTCGTAATGATAATCTCTTATTCAAGTGCATTGCATGCGTAATTGCATAATTTCTTTCTAAAGTAATTACTGCTAATGTATATACTGACAATTCTGATGAGAGCACAGCCAAAAAGCCACTTAATTGACATCCAACACTCATTTGCCATCTTATAGCAAACATCCTAAATTCACCTAATGTTGATGCATCAACCACAGCCAAAAATCCTAAATAGACTCCCATAAAAAAGTCAGCAGCAGCTAAATTACATACTAAAAATCTCGGCACATCCATTTTTGATCGTGAAAAGATTAACACAAATACAACAATTCCATTTCCTAATAATGCTAATAGAAATACAACCCAGACACCACATCGTAATGTCCACCAGTCAAATAAATCTTCACATGGTAAGAATGGTCCGGGAGTTGGTAGACACTTTACTAATGTTGAACTTGACTCGTAGACATTATGAATCCTTGTATCCTCTCCACTATACAGCTCATTGTCATCTGGAAAATTTGTAATGCTTGGATATCCAAAATCCGCATAGGGATTAGAATATGACTGTAAAATGTCATTCATTTGGGACTGAAATGCATTAGTAACATTTCCATTCAAGTCTGGCCATATATCATTAATTGAGTTATTCCACATAGACATGTCAAATTTCTCGTCTGTTGGAAAGAACACTTCTTCTTTATAAGGACTTTCGATTACCTTCGAGTTGCTCGTCAGCAAAGGTAAGAATGCACAACAATGGTAGGCGTATGATAAAATTAGTGTCCGTATCCTTGGGAAAGCTTTAATGGGTGGAAAAATTCTCAATCGTGGATTATTAAAAGTTTTCAAATGTAACAGACGCTCAAGGCCGCTTGTCGGTAATGAGGAAAAGATGTTGTTTCCAAGATTTCTATTTAATATAAAAACGGAACCAAAGAAAGGAAGAAGAAATAATACTTAAATCTTAAGAAAACGCCAACTGCCGTGATTTTTTCTGCTATACTTACAAATCTTCCAACTGAGTGAAGCCTGAGAATGCTTGTTCATGAATGAAATTGATGTTATTTCCTTCTAGACTTCTATTAAGGAACGTGCAAATAGAATGGAATAAGATAAATATTACTCAAAAAATATTAGCCGATTCCGTAATGGAAGGGAAATATTGAATTAGTTATGGAAATTGATAATGGCTATGGATAATGGAATGGGACGGAACGGAAGTAAACTTACAATGTCTGCAATTTTTTCATACCGCTAAATGCGTCATGTGGAATTGTCTCAATTTGATTATATGGTAATAGAAGATCATGTAGTTGACCTAAATTCTCAAATGGCTTATTATGTATGGACGAAATTCTATTCGATGCCAAATTCAATAGCCTCAATTCGTGACACTGCCTTAAATTTGGGACATGTCTCAACTTGTTGAATTTTAATTCTCTGAATAAACAGAAAAAGGAAGAAGGACAAAATTAAATAAAAGAGAGATAAATAAGGTCAGTTGGAACTGATATTAATTGAAATAGCTTGAAGAACTTACAAACTTTTTAAACGTGGTGAGTGAGTACACAAGCTATCTGGAATATGAGTCAAGTCAGAATGATCAACTCGAAGTATTTCCAAGGAAATGCAACCCTCAAACGATGGCAATTCATTTAAATTGCGAGCATCCGATAAAACTCTGTTGATGGGAAAATAAGTACACATAGAAATTAATACAAGAGCTTAATAATGATGTCGTGCATACTTACAACTTTTTCAATTTTTTTAAATTTCTTATGGCACTTTCATGGATGTTCTTCAATGGATTGGCTCGCAATTCAAGAGTCACCAGACTTGATGGCAAGCTTCCATGTGAGATGGTCATTATCTTATTATTTGAAAGCATTCTGTTTTCATTTTTAAATATCGTTCAAGGAAAGAAAATGAAAATGAAGGAATTTTAATTAATTGAAAGTAGAAATTCATGCATTAAGATATGAATATGGATCTAAGTACTCTCGATAGCATTTTCGTGCGTCAGCAAACAGAGTAAACTGTGCAAAAAATGGTACAAATTTTTAATTTTAAATCTTTGTTTACAAACAATCTGAAAATTGAGATTTTAGATCAAATAATGCCTAATTGACATCATATTATTGATCTTTCTATGCTTATCAACATGATAGTTGGTAATTAAAAGATCCAGTGCTGACCAAATGAACCAAATCAACATAAAAACAAAAAAGCAATATTTTAAGGTTACATTGTGTTGAAATTGAAAAACAATATGTGTAAATTGTACAGAAAAGTAATCAAGAGTACTTAGAATGCAGAAATTATGAGGCAAGTCAAGTAAATGTGTATAAAAATTAAAAGGAAAAAAGTAATAATAAAATGCAATTTACAGCTCTTGTAACTGGGTCAAATTTTTCAATCCACTTGATAAGGACTCGAGTTTATTGTCATCCAGATCTCTGCATTCATATTTGTGGCATATGTTTATCCATGGCAATAGAATATATGCAGATGAAAGAAAAGCAGAAAGCCATTAATTTACAATTCTCTCTAATATACAATTCAAAGAAATAACACTGAATATGAAACTCAATGTATTAATGTTACTGTTTGAGAAGTACGTGTGCATACTTACAGTACTTTTAACTTGGACAGATTTCTGAAAACACCCGATGAAATTTCTCGTATTTGATTACGTTTGAGGAACCTATTAAAAATGCACAAAATCAAATTTCATAACATATATGAACAAAAACTCAATTAGTATGCATACAAAGCCATACATTTGAGTTCGTAGAATAGTTTCCAAGGTACTTACAAATATTGCAAATTTGCTATCACCGGAAAATCTTCGTCATCGAGTCGAGTCAGACGATTATTAGCCAGATTTCTGAAAATGGAAATTCAAAATTGCTTACATTTATTCTCGACATTTTAATGTCTAGTTCTAATTCTAATTCTCTTTGTCTCGGTCATATTTAATATTCACATGCAATAAACTATTAAAAACTGATCATTTTATCCAGATTAATGCAGCAGTCACTAATATTCTTGTTAATTTTTTAAGCTCTATTGTTTCTAGTTAAAAGCAAAAATAAAGTTGTTGTTATTGTAAGCGGAAGTTAAGTCAAGTTAACAATAAATTTCTCAGTGTTATTTGTATATCTTTAAATGCAATGCCAATTGAGTTAAGCAACGAAAAAATAATATTAATGATGTTTTTCTCGTTAATTTTGTTTTGTTTTTGGAACAAAAGGAAATGACTAGGAAAAGCTAGTAACAAAAGAAAATAAAGTAAAACTAGTAACATGGTCATCGGAAGTGGATGACTATGACGCATTTTTGCTTATTTTAATGTCATTATACTCTGATCAACAAAGAGTTAGATCTGTGATTGAGGTTTAAGGAACTGTCAATCACAGATCTAGATGGAGATTAGGGTTGAGTAATGATTCTAGAAGTGCAGATGACGTAACCTCTCAGCATGTTGGGTATGATTATTCTTAGTAATCATCTGGACCCCATCCTAACTCTTGTCATGGTGCGTAACTCTACTCTAATCAAACACGACATGAGGTTCATACTATTCATGGTATTTCCTACACATAGATTGTCCAACACTGTCATAAATTGAATTTTCAAGGCAGAGTTAAACTATCCTAATGTTTTTATTGATTATTTTAACTACTTTGGCTTGAAACAGCTGCGGTTTACCACCTTATCATCATAGCTTCTCTAACCGCGTGTCTTAAATATAGAATACTGTTCATTGGAATCAAATCAACCAAAATCAAACAAAGTCTCCAAGATACACAAAAGTAAAGCTTTTATGGATCTTGAAACATTGATCTATAGCAAATAGAAATGACAGATAATTGGTCAACCGTCAAATTAAGCGCCCGGATGAACAATCGATGCTCCAGAATAAACAATCTATCATTTTCTTGGCACTATGCTGCTTGAATTTCTCGCATTGCCGCCTTCGATTTACAAAAAAAAATCCCATTTGAAGCCTCAATTATCCTTACTCATAACCTCAAAATAGCTTTAGGATCAAAAATAACCTCAAAAAAGCTTTAGGATCAAAATGAATACATAAGCGCATCACGTTATCATGTCGTTGCAAAAATGCGCCAAAATTAAAGAAACAGAGGAAAGGAAAGTTTTGTTCTCATAGCTTCACACTTTCTTTTTATGTAATCATCACATTACTTACAAAGCTTCCAAAGTTGCTGATAAACCAATTGTTAAAAGTTTTGTTGGAACACGTTTCAATAAATTTCCTTCTAAACGTAAATTTTGCAAACTATGAAGATGACTTAGTGTAATGTTATCAAAAGTTTCAATTGCATTGTAGTCTAAATGTCTGTTGAAAATGAGAATGAAAGTGGATTTTTTTTTTTGCATATCTCAAAATTAGATTATGAATGGCTCTTAATGGTTGGGTTGGTATTTTGGTGCAAGTGAGGGGATGAGAATGGTGATGATAATGATGACGATAAAGCTAAAGTGCTCTTTTACTTATATATTAAATAGAGTTAAGCAGAAAAAAGTGTTGTAAGTGCAAAATTTGTATGTGATATCAGAAATAAACTCAAACATACAGTCACAAAACAATCTTCATTCTCATTCATTTCATATACAATTTCTTTGCTCTTTTGTGAGCTGTTAATGATAAAAATGAAAATGAAAATGGAGCTTTTAAAATGTTCCCACAATGGACCAATTTCAAGGGTATGTATATGCTTTTCGTTTGGTGACGAGAAACAATTTATTTTACTGATAAGTAACAAACATGTGCGAGTAAGCGACGATAAACGCATTTTTCCCTGTATAACAAAGTAATCTTCTAATTTTTGTGAATAACTGTCAAAAATTATTTGAAATTTACAATTTCGAAAAATAAGGATTGTTCAAAATTTAAAATTTAACGGTGTTTTGTGAATAACGATCAAAAATTATTTAAAGTTTACCATTTTGAAAAAGAAGAGTTCAAAATTCAAAATTTAACGGATTTTTAGACAAAAAAAAAATTGAATTCAGGTTTCATTCCATCACGGACAGACAGACAACAGAGGAAAATGCGCTTATCAAGGAAAATAAGCTTCTCACATTCCTGATATGTTTATGGTGAGAAGAAGGAAAATGGATATAAAAAAAACAATATTTAAAGGAAGAAAAGAAGAAGGAATAAAAGAATTTTGGATATAAAATCACATGCTACTTACAACGATGTTAGACTTTTGATATTTTCAAATGCTTCAGCCGGAAGACTTGTAAATCCGCAACCTTGTAGCACCAAGCGCTTCAAATTTTTCATACCCAAAAAGGCATTCGATTCTATTGTGTGTAATTTATTATCTGACAATATTCTGTGGGAAAAAATATTATATACAGCAATCATAAATATATTGGAAATGAGAAATGGGAAAAAATTTATTATGATGTTTAATTCATGAGAGAATAGCCTTTTTGCTACATCTCATAGCTCATTTTTAAAAATTGATGGATACATTTATTGATGAGATTTTCATCTAAGCTGTTAGGAAGGTTCCCAACTGATAAATTGGATTTACAGCTTTTGTTGATTTACAAAATGATTCTCGGAAAAAGAGTTTGGATGATATGATAAGTGGCTTGATTCTCAGTAGGCGCAAGGTTGTGAATAATATAGAGCTGCAAGATTCTTGGTATTAAGATACTATGAAGGTCTTTAAATACAGCAGTGGTGGGCAACCTTCGTTTTTTCACGGGACATCTTGGTAGAAAGCTTCGACCAAAACCGTACATATTGTACGGTTCATAGCATTTTGGAAAAATTTTATCGCGGCACACAGGTTGCCCACCACTGAAACAGAGCAAGCTATATTTTCAGCGTATCTATGTTAATTAAAAATCAATTTTGTGATCAAAAATTAGAAATACGCTGATGCAGCTAATAAATATCACTTCCATAACTTAAGTATCGATATTGGAAATGAGATAGGAAGTTCAAAATTCACCTTCCTTCCCTTCCGTCAATCTTATTCAATCACAGGATCTACACAGACACAAGAAATTCTTAGTGGCGATGATAAAACTCACAGCAGTCTATAAACTAGTTCAAGATGAACAGCTCAACATTCTTTTACAAAGGAATTCTATTCCTTTATTCAAACTTAATAATGGAATCTTTTTATAATCACAAAAAAACTTAACAAACTTCTTTGTCGCTTTCAGTTTTCAGTCACTCCTGCCTGAACCTATCACAAATCGTATTTCCCAAACAAAAAAAGCAGCTTTCAACTATAAATCTAAGTTTATGAAAAACTTTCTTGTTCTTATTATTGGCACAAAAACTTCTTTAAGGAGATAAAAATGTGCTCAAAAATTACACTCTGATCTATCCTACTGAGAAGAACAAGATGTATACCAAAACTTTGAACCTTTTATCTTTCATTAGCAATACATGTATAGTTTTTTAAATGAAATATCTTAATACTTACAGTTCCTCTAGCATCGGTAGCATTGTAAACGAATGATTTTTTAATACTGTTATGTTGTTACTTCCCAAATCTCTGTGGATATAATGAAAATGTAAGTAAAAAATGGATAAATTTAATATGGACATGAAGGAATGAAGAACAAGTATAAGTTAACATGCATTGTTAAAGCTTAAGAATAAGAAAAAAATTGTATTTGAATACTAAAATATTCATACTTTTCAGCAGCATAATGCAGGATGGATAAGCTTGTGCTCAAACCAGAGCTGGATGTTGACTTGAATTTTCAATAAAGTCAAATTGACTTGAATCTAGAATGCAGTCAAGTTGACTTGCATTTTAAAATGAAGTCAAGTTGACTTGAATTTAACATGAACTCAAGTTGACATTTTCATCCTGAATCATAGTCAACTATGAGCTCTGGATCAGACAAAATCTTGCTCAAACAAGTAAAATTGAGAATAAGAGAAATTGCTGGATCCGAGTTAAACAGGCAGTGATTAGTCTAGCCTTACAACTAAACTTCCAGTCGATTCATCGAAATCGGATCCATTCAAATAAGAAATCCAATAGAATTCCTCTCAGCTATTTTCATATTCAAACTTGGTTCAAACTAAGTACCAATCATAGTAGACATATCTGACACAAGAACAACAACCCTGTCAAGATGTACATCTTATGGCGAGCGAATGAATTAAAATGAATGGACATGAATAACTTTCTTCATATTCTAACGTTCTGTGCTTTATTGCACATATATGAAATTGCAGCAACAGCAGCAGCACAACTAGAAATATAAATTTTTATATTTACAATGCCTCGGAATGCTTTATCGTGCAGATGACACAAGAACTGTGCATTTCTAAGTTTCTTTTTTTGAAAAAAATCATTGACACAATTTTTCAAATCCTTTGCCTGACTCCATCGACTCATTCTTATTTAAATTTTTTTCTGTGTACTTTACCACAAACACTCCCATTCATGTCTCCATTTTTCATCATTTTAATAACTTGGTCGCATTTGTGGAATCATAAAGATCTAACCAGATGGACTCCTTTTTTTTCTAGTTGACAACCACATGTCAAGCTTGTTTCGTCTTCAATTTCCATAATATTTCTCATATCTGAATAAATTTCAGTTCAAGGAAATGAATAGTCTTAAAGGAACATAAACTAGATGTATATATCATGACAAGAGCTTTCGATCAGACCAATTGCAATGTTATCACACGAATCGGAATCGATGGCAACGAAGCAAAACAAAAAAAAAAGTTTCGATGAAGACACAAAGTATTTATTTTGGATATGAATATTTGGTGTGCAATGAGGCAACGAGCAAGTAACGAAAACAAACTTTCGCCATCATACATTGCTTTTTTGCACATTGTAAACTGCATTTAACCTAAATTAAATGTCGTAAAATGCACAAATTTGCAAAACTTTCATTTTTTTTTGTGTGCTGTGCTGCTTCCTTATTTTTTTGTTCTACTTGAATGATATGAAAAATTTTGATTGGAAAATTTTTCTGTTCTGGTTTGTGCAACTAACTCATGCTGCATGATAAAAATATATATGTGTATATCTGTTCCATACTCTCATTCTCACAATGAGCTTTTTTATTCCTTTACGTTTATTTTCGCTTTATTTTTTTGTGTGGCAGGAGATGTGAGTGAGACTTTTATAGATATAGGAGTGAGGATCATATCTTCAGTCGTGCGATTATAGGTCGTGACTCTGACTTCAACCCCTGAACCCACCACTGCCTTCCAAAATTGAAACTCAAAATGATTCATCTCAAATTGTACAGTTTAGCTTCCTCATTTTATGAAAGCAGAAAAATTTATTGCTTTATGTCAGTGCTGTCCAACCTTTTTCTGCACGACGGCACACCTTCGACTTAAACCATACGCAGCATACGGTTCATGACATTTCTAATGGTTTAATTTTTGCGGCGCCCTAGTGTGCCGAGGTACACAGTATAGACAGCACTACTCTATGTACATCCTCAATCCACTGGATTTTAATGGTGAGCACCCAAATCTCTGTGGATATAATGAAAATGTAAGTAAAAAATGGATAAATTTAATATGGACATGAAGGAATGAAGAACAAGTATAAGTTAACACCGTGGCACATCTTTCAGCAGCATAATGCTTAGCCTCGACTGAATTTTCAATAAAGTCAAATTGACTTGAATCTAGAACAGTCAGTTGACTTGCATGAAGTCAAACTTGCATCAAGACATTTTCATCCTGAATCATAGTCAACTTCTGGATAATCTTGCTCAATTTAGAAAACACACTAGTGTGCCGCGGAAAATAGTTTGAACAGCACTGCTCTATGTACACTCCTCGATCCACTAGAAGAAGAATAATAAGGAAAAAGATATATTGCATGATACCCATTTCAAACTAGAGATATGTGAAATAGATTTTGATGGTATATAGATGAGCTTTTTTTTTCTCTTCCTTCATTTCAACGACAAGGATGCTGTATTCGATTCACCACAGAAACGAGTAATCTCGAATTAAACTAAATTAAAGTGACAAGTCGTGATGTAAATTGAACATGAAAAGATTAAATTAAATTTGTTGTGAATTTCTTATAAATATTTTGTTTGGAACTAACTTTTCTCACTCAGAAAATAGTTAGCGTGTTATTTGTGAATTATGCTTTAGTTCCTTCATTAATGCTGTTGGTCTATATATTGAGATAATAAATTGTAAATTGACCAGTTAATTGACATGTGTTGGTATTATCCATTAAACTTCAATGGAAATTTATAACAATGTGTTATTTTGTTGAATTGATATCTTAAGGAACTAATGTTTGGGGCAGTGGGAATGGAAGCTTTTCGCTACATATTTGAACATCTTTTATGGTATACACAGTTGTGTTCCGCGGAGCACAGATTAACTACTTTTCAGGAAGTAAAGATAGTAAATTATTTACTGTCCACGATCATATTGAGCTAGCGGAAAGAATGATTAAGAACCAAATCAATAGGCTCACATTGAAAGGCATTAGCAGATAATTTAATTAGAATAAAGCGGAGATTCCGCTTGACAGTTAATTTGATTGCCTATCAACTGAATTTGATTGGCTGTCAACTGTCCATAACTACAGTATAATTAGATTGGAGAAGTGTCCATTTAGCAGTGGTTTCCAAGTGGATGTCAATGCAAAACAGACGCTGCTTAGTTTTAATTGGTGAAATGCCTGCTTGACTGTCGTGCGTATCAGTGCATATATTTCAATGTTTAACAGTCAGACAACAAAACTCTAACAAAAGAGTGTATCCAGTGGCCTCATCTCAGAGCAGTACAATGTGTTAACGTCGCTGCTCTGTCACTTTAACTGTAAGACATAAAGTTGCCCTCGAGTTTGCCTCATTGTGCCACTCGAGATCCCGCTCCTCACAAACAACAATCATGCTCTAACTCATTTTTCTAACATTTTTCAAAGCACACTTAGTTTTTCTCAGAAAGTTTACTCATTAGTATGATCACTGCAATGAAAATGTCCTTTGGATGTTAGTACGCATTGCTAGATCCACTAAAACAAGGCCAGCTACCAAAAGTTTCACTCCTTTCTAGCAACACTTCTTTGAATCTCAATTAGATTCTCAAGATGCTTCAGAATAATTCAATTCTAAAGAGAACAAAAAGTGAACTTCAAAGCCTATCATTCTTTCAAATCATGATCAGAAAAATTCATCACGTAATACTCATTTATTCATTCATTGGAACTTGCTCTATAAAAGTGCGCTAAATTCATCATGCTCATTATTAAAGAAATTTCCTACATTCATTATTTATACTTATCCGACGTAGGAGTGTGAAAACAGATACAATATGAGTTAAGAAATGAAATGAATAGGAGAGAAATATGTAATTGGGGTGAAGGATGCAGGAATTAAAAGTTTCTCTTATTTTTTTTTTACTTCCATAAAAAAGGAAAGAAACTTTATCTTTTACAGCATTTATTATTTTATTATTGTTGCTGTTTCTGCCTTATTATTTTGTGTCGATGAATTTACGGCTCTAAAGCATTTATATTTTGCAAAACCATATTCCGAGACGACTAGGCAGGGAAAAAATTTTTCAAGGACTTTACACAACACAGCATCCTCTTTTGTTCTTTTGAGTTTAGGACAAACTAATAAAAACACATCAAGCGTATAAAAGGATTTTGGCTGCTCTATTCAGTCTCTTAAGAAGGATATCCACTCGTGAAGGACAAAAACCTCATATTTAATGATCAAATTAAGCTCTTGTTTCGTTAATAGCTTATCGTCTGTATAAAATAGGATGAAATTTATGAAGCTCATTTGAAATTGGTCATTTGAATATAAAGCTATGGATGTGTCAGGCATTGAAATTTATTGCTGTTGTATGGACAATCTAAGCCATGTTGTAGCTCATGAAATGTCGATAATAAAGTCGAGATGACCATGTCTGAATGATCCTCTAAATGTAAACACTCTATCAGGATTGATGTAAATACTGTAATGTAACATTCAGCATATCCACATCGTATGTATGTGAATTGCTTGTAGCTATAATACCCAGAAAGTGTTCAACAAATATCCTTCAATGATACAGCAATACAGCCATATTGATTTCATCACGCATTTCCTTTATTATAGCACTAGATACATACTTCACAGCTCGTAATCTTTCTCTTTTTGTTTTTATTCCTTTACTTCGCACCCGGACGACATAAAATAGTGTATAGAAGAGCATCAATTCTATTACTGGATGCACACATAGCTACATAAACAGCCATGATATGGTGTTGGAAAATAACAATAAATAAACAGTAGAATGTTCTGCTGTAATAGAGCAGCAAGCACTGGATCGTATGTATGGGAACTTTTCATGGTAAACCAAATTAAGTTGCAAACAATAAGTGAGATGTGAAGAAATTTTTTGTTGCTCACAATCAGGAAAGGAAAGACAAAAAAGAAAACCGTACGTGATCTGTCGTCAGTATGTGTGCTCAGATAATAAGCAGAAGCAGTCAATTTTTAAGATGTTTATAATCATAAAAATTCAATATAGAATAAGGGGTTTTTAAATTTTAATGAAAAATTTTGAGCTTGTCATGTCTGAAAAGCATATTTTTAATGGTACAAAACTTTATAGACTTTAAGGTAGAACAGTTTGAAGATAAACAGTCTATTCCGAACAGCACATCGTGTTTGCACGGGAATCATTATGTCTTCATATTAAAAGGTAAGACAAGAAGTTGTCGTGATGATACTCCGAGTGGACAGAAGTACATTATAACTAGTTAAAGGCAAGTTTCTGTCTAGTTCTAACAGTTTTTTGTTTACTCGGGCACAGTGACGGCTTACTTTGACCCATTTCAACAGTAATAAATGTAGTTCGCCGAAATCAGAACCGGAAGGTACCGCCCGGAGTAATGCTTGCATTATGAGGTATTTTAAGAAACTTGATGAAAATTTTGATGAGACAACGAAGAAAACTTTGGGATATTTCGTAATTCTTGTATATAATACTAACGATAGTGACGCAAGTGATTCACAGTCAACAACAGACGAAGGATTTGCATTTGTAAACATCCCAAATCTATTATGGAATCATCAAATATTGATCAAATATGAAGTGTTTGTCTTCATCCAAATGCAATCTTCAGATTTGTCTCTAAATCTACTGATTCTTCATCATATCATACTCAGTAGTTATCTTTTAATAGTCATCCCCAAGACAAACGAAAATCTTAAGAAAAAAATTAAGAAAAAATCGTAAAAAATGAGATTTAAATCCATACATAGCTTTCGGAATTAAGATCCACATTAATGTGTTTTTAACCCACCATGCGGTATCAATAATGATGGAAAAGCAGTGGAGAGCAATGAAAGCTTCTTGTTTATCTTTTTTGTGTTATAGTATTGTGTGTGACAGAAGTACTTCATAGGATAATAATCGTAAAGCAAATACACAACAAGCAAACTATGGATTTTTGTACAATTTAATCCTCCTAGAAAAAGAAATAGACGATGAACGATTCAGTTGGATGTTAATACCATGAGAAAATGCTATATTATGCGTATAATCCCACCATTGCATTTTGTCAAACTGTTCCCAGACAAATAAAACTTCAAGCATCCATAAAAAATACTCTATCGTCGCTTAAAATTTTTTCATTCCTTCCATTTCCAACATTCAACTTGAAAATCATGATTTTCTTCATTTTTTTCGGATCGCAAATAATGATAATAAAAGAATTTATCGCACTTGAATTCACTTTAAGGAGATTCTTCCACAGCATTTATGATTTTCACGTTTTTACATTCCCAAGATTGCCTTTTTTTTTCAGAGTCTCAAGATAGACAGAAAACTTTTCAACGGTGTGTGTTGCCATGAGGAAGAAAGTGGGAGAGATAGCGACTTGAAATGTCTCACTAAAGGTATACAAATGTTGTATGTAAAGCTATTAAGATGCATCTAGGTGGAAAAGATGCTAATATGACACAAAATTTCCTTTTTTATTCGCGCAATTTTCACTCTCGGGTGTGTAATTTTTCATAAATGCCAGTAAGTGAGGTAAATTTGCTTTTATTGTCATTTTGACTTGATGAACTTAATGTTGATGGAATAAAGTGTGTCTTGAGGGAGAATATCATTGTAGTTATTGACATTTATAAGTTTATTGATGCTTGATAGAAATTATTGTCAATTTTGAATGAATTGTCAAGGATCATAAATGTATATTATGACTTTTTATCTTCTATTTCTAAAAAAATATAATTAACTTTTATTTTACATTACTTCCTTTGACATATTTTAAAGCTTTTATAGCTTTTATAGACTAAATTTGGTCATTAAACTTGATAAAAAAATTAATTGATTTCAATTTTTCAAAGATTGCTATTCAAAATATAAATCAGAGGTGAACAACCTTTAATGTGCCATGGCACATCTTAGTGGTAAGGCTCGATCAAAACCTTATACGGTATACGGATCATAGAATTTCCCAAACAATTGGCAACAAACCAGTGTGCCACGTCACACAGCTTGCCCACCATTGCTCTAAACAATCATAGCAATCTAAGTAATTAATCAAAGTAAGCTTAATTTAACATATCAGAATGCGTTGCTAACTTATACCTTTATCATACTTAATATTCCCAATCTCCCTTTATGAACTCGACTTGCTTATTCACATAGTACATGACTTGACAGGAGTGTCATCAGGGGTCAGGGTGTCGTATATTTGAAATTTTAATGGGTTTTGGGATGCTTTTTGGAAAAACTCTAACAAACTGAAGAATTTTTCTCAAAAAAGGAGTTTGAACCCCAAACCCGCTCCCACCCTGACTACACCCCTGCTAAGTGAACAATCAAGAAGTAGATTTTGTTATTTTAAAATATTCACAAGTCACTTACAGTTTTATGAGCTCTTCAGGAAGATCCTCTGGTACTGTTGTAAATCGAGTGTGTCGACAAATGAGCGACACTTCCTCCGATGTTCCAGTACATGTACAGCCTTTTGCCTTCCATGGATCACAAATTTCTTTGAGTGTTTTTCCCAAGTCACCATATTGTTTGAGAGCTTCATTATACAATCGTTTGGCCTCTTCTTCTGCATTATTTGATGGAATTACAACAGACTCTTTTAGTAGAAATGTGTCTGATAATTTTGTCGAATGCAATTTGGATGATGTCTCATTGCATTTGGTAAAAATAAGTAAAATTGTAAAAATTAGAAGCAGATGCCATCTCGGTACATTATTTTTTGATAGACGTGTAACATGAGCCATTTATAATTATTCTAGGCTTCATAAAATTATGTTGTGCTTAAACTTTTTAATTTATATATTTACACAAAGTTTCACTAATCAACCATCATCAATTATTTTTTAAATCTCATTTTGTCTTGTAACTTAATATATGCATATTTCATAGTAGGAATTATGTCAAGTCACTTCTTATTCTGCACATTATTTCTCACTTTTCAAAAACTGGATGTATTCAAATGAATATCAAATCACTCAAGTGTAAACTTTCTGTCCACAAATCATAAATAACAATCAAATCAACATTTATGAAATTGAACTGGATCTGCTGGTCTCGTACTCGACGTCTTGTGTTGGTGGGTGCTCGAAAAAATGTCTGTAATGAGAAGAAAAGTTTGACAAATTGTTAGAAATGAGAATGAAATGCCAAAAATTGAATGGATTATATCCATAATAGGTTTTATAGTATCATTGACAGGGGGTTGATCGTAAATGACGTCTATTTTTTGATTTTGAGGATTTTTGACTCTTTTTTCCAAATTCTCATGATCAAAATAATTTGGATGACAGGAAGCTTTACCGCCGGTCTTCCAAAATTAGTGGACGTCACTTACGGACGACTCCAAAAGCCATTCTCATAAATTATTGATGAAAAATGGTGATTTGGTTTTGAATGCGAAAGTTTATACCCGAAATATTGTTTGACAAATTTACGTTTTCCTTTACGAATCGGAATTTAGCGCCTGACGGTACTCAAAAAATATAAAAAATCAATTTATTACTAATGTTCAAAGTTTTCTATGCTTTTGACACAATTTCTTTAATAGAACAATTGCTGTAAGGGAGGAAGAAAGTAATGTATTTTTATTGCGGCTTTCGTTCTTATCAATCTATAACTTTTCATGTCATGAATGACTTCTTTATTTTCATTTATAAAAAGAAATTCTCACTCCGTCATGTACTTCCACCCTCTATCCAATTTTCATTCTATATTTTTTTTTTGCTTTCCTATCTACAAAACTTATTTCTTGTCTATGAAGAAGTTTGCAGCCAATTTTCTCAAAAAATAAATTCGCTTATGTTTTCACTTCGCACGGTCGACTGAGTCGGAAGATTATTAGGATCTAGAAGTATTTATTGGATTGATTTGAAAATGAAACCAAAGATTGCTTTGACAAATTAGATTTTTATTTTGGTTAAAAAAAGATTGGTGAACGGAAGTCCGCAAACTTTCGATAATTAACTTTGTTTTTGAATCTGTAATCCTATTCTGTTACAAATGGATACGGAGCTTTAGAATGAGGTTGATTTGAATTTAATTTAAGTTAACGGACGTCGATTACACGAAAAAAGTTATTTTTCCAATCTGGATCTCAAAATTCAATTAGAATTGTTTGTTAGTTGATAATTACTTAGTGCCTGACCTACAGTAACATCAGTTTTACGTTGCAATTACTTGCTATTTCAGCTTTGAATGCCAAAGCCTAGTAAACCCCTAATTTGATAAGCAAGCTTTAGATATGAACAAAATTCTTTATGAATTTTTCGATCTAAAGTTTAAATTGTTTACAATTGTTGTGTGAACAATTCTATAGATCAAAGTCGAGTCAACCTGGGAGTTCCATATCACTGTACCGCTGCACACAGCTTCTCATCACTTCTATATGCAACGATAAAATTCACAACTGTTTTTGGAATCTGCAGATAATCCAAAGAAACCAACCATGAATCTAACAAATATTAACAAACAAGACAACCTTATTGGCTTTCAAATGACAAGTTATGAGACATCCTGTCTATCCTTCCTGCATTACACAGCACAAAATCCCAAACAATTTACAAAATTTAATTTGAAAGCTCAAATAAAAATTTATCGGATATTCAAGAGTAAATCCAAATGAAAGTGAAAATAGCATGTAATGCCTCCTTCTTACAATTTACTCTTCCATTCACCCCTTCCTTCACTTCCTTAAATGTAATATTCTATTTAATAGCTTTTCTCATATTTCTCTTCATTTATTCCCTATTAAATCCACAAAGAAGCGCAATATTTTGATAAAACTTTAATCTCATTCACATAAATCTTAAATTTTTATTTTATGGCACGCGCTCATTTCTTCTGGCATGTATGTAAATGTTATTTTAATGTCAACATTTACATATTAGCATCCATTTATCATATTCGGATAGAAATAATAAAGCTATTTTCACACACGAGACTAAGTTTAATTCATTATCACATGCTGAATGACACTAACAATTTTTTACCGCCTTAACAGCACTTGCTGTTCACTTAATTTCAGTGTTTATGCATTCACTATTCAACTGGTACTGAAAGTGAATCTAAACAGAAATATTATATTTGCAAAGAAATTCACATGTGGCTGCTGAGAGAGTAATACCAAGAGAGAGAGTGACTGACTGGCTCTCGATGTAAACTTATGATGAGAGCAAGGAGACCGCCTGGAGAGAGTGAGAGAATGAAATATATGAGAACCAGCAAAAAAAGCAATAAAATTAATAACTTCATATCATACGCCGCGAATTAATTTTCTCAACACCAAAAATGATTGCATTTTGGACGTCTACGTATGGAATCTCACATTAATAACAATAAAAGTGACGATGAGAATAAATAAATTTGTTTATACTTGCCAAGTAATGAAGGAAAATAGGATTTTATTGTTGTGTATTTAATGTAATGTGGATGTAGAACGAGCAACCTAGATATTTTGCATCTGAACTATTTTTATTGCATCAACACGGTCATGCACGGCTGTCTACACACTTGTTTATAATGTGATCATTAATCACATTAAAAATTCTACTGAATTTCATTATAAAAATGCGTTAAAAATGTCAACTAGCATTCGCCTTCTCATTTTTTTTCGTCCTACGACTATGAAATTTTTATAATTTATGACAGATGACTTTTAATGAATTCCATAAGATCACTCTTTTTTCGTCTACGACTGCAATTCATCGTGCACACATATGTGTGTGCAATTAAAAATGAATTTATTTATTCATCGATGTCATTCACATTAACATTGACCAGCTTAAACTTTACACTCAAGTCGTGAGAGGCTCAATAACGTGCGATGTATTTTAACGCCAAAAAACATAGTAACGAGTTATCTCATGTATGTTTCGTTCCGTAATTGAAATATATGATGTTGACTATACGCTTACATTGCCAACTAAGGTGAGATTATTTTGTGTTTTTTGCGAATTCTTTTATGTGAAAGTTAATTGTTGTGCTTCATATTGGATGGCTTGTTGGATTTTTGGCTATTTTGCTTGCTGGATCTTTTAGAAAATTGAAATTTTGGTGATTTTTCATTTTGTTGGCAACGTTCCTGTATTCTATTAGATTCAGACTGAAGAGTATTTAAATTCCAAGTGATTAAATTAGTTTCTATGTCCTTAATCTTCCTATATAACACTTTTGGACAGAATTTAGAAAAACTGCAAATTTTTGCAATGAAAACAAATTGAAATTTTCACCAAAAATTTCAAATTTCAAAAAGCCGTTACAAATATTCTTCAAAATCTTTCTGGAACCTTCAAAGCCTCTATAAGTCCATGACCCACGATCTCAATTATATCATCTATTGATCAAAAATAGTAAGCGCCGTCATCACCTGATCACTCATTGTCCCTCAATGTCTTTCATGTCAGATTTTTCTATATGCTGCATGCAGTGAAGCTTTTTGAGATTTTTTTATTAATAAAATAAAAATACACAATGACTCATGACAATTTGTGAGTCGACCATAATTGATTACAGTTGGTAATTCATATTACAGTAACAAACACATTTCATTTTGCTGCCATACATCTACAGATTTTACATGCCAACCGAGAGGTGTCATGGTAGGGTAACAAAATGAAATGGCTTTTTTTTCGGAATGGATATACGTATATTTTTTATAGTACAAAATTCAAGTTTTGTAATTTATGATGCGACAGGAAAGGGAAGACGACAACGACCATGAATCACATTTTCACCTAGATTTAGACAATGAAGGACTTCTAATTTATCTCATCAGAAATTAAACCGCAGTAGCCGCAAGAAAATGTGAAATGAAATCATGTTAGGAAGTGAAAATGGCATTGATGATGCTAAGGAATTTGTGGAAAAGACATGTGATAGACATCTTGCGTTATTTTTGATGAAACTCATCTGGATGCACTCAAAATCCGAATATAAACAAATGCATGTAAAATCATCACATTTCAGTCACATCGTCAGAGATAATTAATTATACGAGAAAGTTGCTAATAATAATATTTGCTTACATTAATTCGAATATTTCTGTGTAAATTAAAAGTGCACACGAATCATGAGAGTAAATTGCTTATTAATTTATGTAGCTAATTAAATTCAATTTGTCAATAATGATCAAATTAGCCACATTGGCAACGCTAATTACAACGATTATTGGGTGAAGGTTTAATAACTCTTATTTTATTGCAAATTAATTTATTTACGGTATATGCCCTCAAAACTACTGAAATTTAATTATTATTGGATTCATATTTTAAACTAGCTGCTGTATTGCGAGGATTTATAGGAAGATGTGGGATTTGTGAAGCTTTAATGAAGCATGCAATTGTAACGTGTATTTGAGATTTGAATAATATTTATTGTATGTAGTTGAATACCCCTTTTCATACACATCAGTCTGAATTTTAATTCGGATAAATAAACACATCAGATTTGTAATTAAACTAAATCTACCGCAATTCCAAAACAACCAGTAGCAGAAGATGCGTTTACAATGTTTAGTAAACTGATTAACATTGTAATACATTGTGTAATGATTGTGCGTTCAATAATCCCTATATGCCGAACGATCAAAGTCCCTATTTTGTCATGTTTACTCAGAAAACAGATGCAATTCCTAAATGAACAAATGGAAATTCATTTACATTAAATTTGCATTAATCAAGTTCAAACTCAGAATAAAAGCTTCAATCAACAACATCCAGCATACTTCTAAAGAATTATTCCAACAAACCATAACACAAACAAAGACAACAATCAAGCTATTCCACTCAGACATACTTCACAACAGTATTTATTTCATTCATCTCTCTCAATAAAAATATGTGTGTGAGAAGATAAACAGAGAAGATCAAAAAAGTAAAAATATTTTAGAATGTACATCCATTTTAGCCGAAACCTTATCAGCTTGCATTTGACAGAAACTAATATGATGAATAAATTTGATACGTACTGTTTGAGATTGACAAATAAATTCTCTCGGTGATACTAAATTTTGTAAAATTCTCTGAATTTTTGAAATGTTTCTATTTTTTTGATTGAAAATTAATTTAATTAAATTTAGATGGAAAATGAACTTTTTTTGCTCTTTTTGTGTTGAATCAGTAGATTCAAGGTTCAAGTCCTAGTAAAATTATTATTTTTTCTAGTAAACTTTTTAATTAATTTTAATCAAAGCTTACTTGTTATTTTTTCTTGAAAATGATGTCAACAGTTAATTAAATCAAAGTATATGAAGCACCTGTAAGGATTGTTAATCTCAATAAAAACACATCAGATCCTTGAAACTTTCAATATTATTAGAAAATAGTACATCCAACTTAATATAAACAAATCAATGTAATCAAGTCGATAGCTATAGCGTTATCGGTTATTAAAATCACATCTATAGAATATTTGTTATTATATTTGCACTAGATTGCCTGAATGCTCCATTACAATACAGATATTCATGCACAATACTCCACTCAACTGTTTCTTAAGGACATGAAATTGAATAAAAAATGCTAAACAATATGTATGTTTTCCTGTATCCTCATCGCTCCTTTATATCCATTATTGAGGGCAGGGAAAATGGAGAAAAATTGAATTTGGATTCCAATGCTATGTCAATTGAATTATCTATTGTTTACGAGACATAAGCAGCACAGCTAGAAAATGTTTTTTTCTCTCCATTCATACACAAATTATTGCAAACAATTTCATTCATTCACGAGTTGTCATCAAATTCACGCGACATTTGTTTCTCATTCTTCTTCCATCTCCCCGACCTCACAAGACACGTCATTTCAATAGAACCAGCGGGAAAATGGAATTTATAACAAAATAAGTAAATTGCCATACAAGCTATCACATTTTGTTTACATGTAATGGTGGAGAGAGTAAAGCGTCGGTGATTTGTAGTTTTTAAAATTTTGAGAGAGTTAGCTTATGATGTTTCCACTTTGGTATCGATGATGTCTGAATTTTTGAGGATTAGGGTTCAAAACCCGACATTCTCAAATATCATTGATTACAAAATTCCTAACTGAAGCGCCTTTTTTAATTCTCTTTTAACTGAGAATGCTTGCTTTACTGCTCTTTTTCATGTTTTTTATATAGCACATCCTACAAGTCTCCTCACGTTCTGCTTGACATAATTAATTGTGATTTTTAACTACATGAGGACTTTTATAGTAATTGAGGTACATGGGCAGGGGGACAACTGCTTTTGAAAATTAATTGTAAATTTATTAAAGATTGACAAATTTTGGAGTAGAAACTGAAGGTCGTGGGTTCGAGCCTTGTTCAGTGCAATAACTTTTTTGATATTTTCAACTTTTTTAATTGTTTTTTAATTGAAATTAAGGAATTTTTGAAAAAAATTTAAATTTTTAGTAAAATTAAGCTAAATTATTCAAAACAAAAAAAAATAAACTATCTCAACTTGAAATCCTGTTTCGAATTTTAAACTACGTAAGGTAAGGGGATTCGAACCTCAACTTCTATCGTATTTTTAATAATATTTCAATTTCTGTTGAGTCAGTAAGTCACGAATTGTCAATATATTTACCTTAACACTCAATAAAACAGGCATTATAAATATGAAAGTCATGGACCAATCCTTACAGTCTTGGCATGAAAACTGCAATTTAATATTAAATTCTAAATCAAACTTTCCATTCCCCTATTAGATATCCAGCATAACGAGAACAAGGTACAACCATCTATATGAGAAGAAAATTCCCTTCTCATTTCGAATGCATAACCGTCTCGTGATTCTAAATTGCACTTAACTAGAGCATTGAATAATGTAAAAAAATATATATATGAAGAAAAAATATTGTGCATGCATAAGCTCAAGGACTACTTTTAAATACTACAAAAAAATATAAAAGTAGATAAGAAGCAATTTTGAATAAATTTCTCAGTCCATTTTCAAGTTTGTTCTCGTTCTGTAATTAGCTTCGCTCTCTATGAGTCTATAGATTATCAACATCACAAAATCATCGTCTACTGCTCTTTTTAAATGAAAACAAGTAACTTTTTGTGTTTTCATATAACGTTGTTGCGTTAGATAAATACCCCGACGTGCTTTCACTCCTTCGCATCATCTTACTTTCATTCTTCAGCTTCTAATTGTCCTATTTGTCTGATTGCATGAAATATGACATGAATTATGCATGAGGATGAAAAAGGCTTCATCTTCATATGCTTGTTAGCGAGGATTTATGAGAGGTTTGGTAAATTTTGTGTCTGGTTGTCCAATTTTTGGAACTTACTTGCTATGGAAGAAGCAGTACAGATCAATTGTGATCCATGTCGCCCAAAACCAGCTACCGCTTGCAAATTCCAGATTTCAAATGCAATGCTATCTCGATCAAAAGCTAGACTTAAATTTTTAACGGCATTTTCAATTTTAAATGGTTTTCTTCAATCCAACGTCACTAATTCATCATTTAAAGTCTTATTTTACAAAAATCTGATTAAATTTCTTTTAAAAACACCGACTACAATGATTTTACAATAACTATTTACATCCCAGACACAAAGACGCTCACGCTCTAAAGAGAAAAAAACCTCAAAATTTACCAAATGTTTTAGTCGTGACTTATCCGATGAAAAATTGCACTCTCATCAAATCAACATAGATTTTTTGATTCTTAATACATTTCACGAATAATCAATCCTCTCACTCTCTTCCTTCGCACACACTTAATATTACATGGAAATTTCTACTCGTCGCATTTATTTTCTTCTGTTTGTACACATCGCTTCTCGATACATTTTCCTCTTGTCTAAAAATAAAAATAATGTCTAATTTCTTTATATTATTATTTTTTTCTTTCGAAGGTTGCTGCTTTTTTTATTTTAATTCAACGCAAGTTGAACGACACTGAAAAAATGTTCATTCATTCATTCATTTACGTTTTTGATGATAAAAAGACACCTCACATCCATTCAATAGATACTTTGTAATACTTCAATTCATTTTAGTGACTTTACGTGAATAGAAACGTCATGTTGAAAAGTGGAGCATGTTAAAATATTAAGTATCTAGCGAGACCTTTTGTATCCATCAATTTTGGACGACAATTTGTGTTGAGGCTTTTTATGGCTATTTTTACATCATCAGCTTATTGCTTTTTCAGCATTGAATTACATTTTTTTATTATTTTTATTTCATTCCTTGATTCTGACACATTAATAATAATTAATTGCTAGCATGTAAATATTTTCCATCTGATGTTCCTTTATACAACCTATATGAAAATTAATTTTCGCACCCTTTTCTCTCATCAATGTGATATTTCTATTTTCATATAAATTTTTAACACAGCAATAATGAGTTTTGGCTTAGGCATTTTATTTCACACGAGAATTACCGACACAATTTTCATGTGAAGTCATTTTGTGCGACAAAAATCGTAAAAAATGTGAATTAATCGAGGTTTTATTTAATTTGATGGCAGAATTAAGCGTAATTAAGGACAATGGATATAAAAACGATCAAAAAACATTTGATTTGGCGCCAAATCTTGCCACATAAAGTCATTTCCGTTTGATATTATTAAAGATTAATGATCTCTGCATCAAAAGTTCAGAGAAAACCGTTAATTATTCAATTCAAAAGGGTCTTCAACTACAAGAAACATGGTAACAAAGGGCATCCAACTATAAACAGTCAACAAAAGGATAATTGTTTATTTTGCCAACAGTTCAGATATCCAAGCAATAAAGAAACTAGCTGATTCACGAGAATAAAGCTGAAATGATCTATAGATATAAATTTAGCCATATCACCATACAAATTGACAATACACGACCAAGTTTAGGATTTTTTTTCCTTTTCCTCAATTAATTAATCTCTTGCACTGATTGTTACTGAAAGCGTCAAAAGTACTTAGTCATTTACTCGCTTTTGTTCAACTTTTTACCATTCAGGCAAGCTTACAACAAAAAAGTTGCTGCTTTTATTGAAAACGATCCATGTGAAAAAAGTTTCAATCTCCTTAATTTCATTAATAATCTTGAATGTCATCAGATTCAGTGATCCTTTATAAATCGAATTGTTTAATATCTTTCCAATATAATCGATAATTTCCTTTGTTTCCCATGTCATTCTCAATAATGAAAGATATAAACATGTTCACAATAATGAAAATACTTAGCAATTCCATGGCGTAGGCGATTTTAAATTGTGTACAATAGAACATTAAACTTGAAGCTTAATGATAACTGCTATAAGTAATGAGTCCTTCAAGTTTAACCTGTTTACTTGTGCAAAAACTGAGCATCAATAGAATTCTTAATGATTCTCTATTTACATCATGAATTTTAATGAACAGCAAAATAATCTTTTGAACCTCAAGTTGGGGAAATTTTGAATAAATAAATATAAAAACAGCAACAGTAATTTGAGGTTATTTAAAAATGATTAATTATAGTAAAAAAAACTATATTCAATTTAATGATCTTTTTATATTGTATATAAACAACATTTGAGCAACGAGCACTTAAGTGCGTTGAAATTGAGTGTGAAATGAAAAGTACGATTAGCTGCTCAAAATACGTAATCAAATAATATTACTCATCGACATTTATGCCAGCTATGTATGTGCTGATTGATTTAATAGATTTATAATGTGAATACTTGCATATCTAGCTGGCAATAAAGTTGGCGGACATACGTTGAATTGAAATTTATTCGAAATGAATACTACGATCAAAGAAGGCATGTCTATTTGAACTAGAAGATTTGATATTGAGACGCACGAACGAAAGGATTTGATTGCAAATATTGACATAAAATGAAGCTCTTTGTAAGATTTTTCTATCTTTGCTCCAGGCAAATATGTTTGTATTTTGTTTTCATACGGAATCTAAGGATATATACTTTTAATTCAAAGAATATTTAACTTGCAAACTGGATGTAAACAATATGCAATATTTGAATGATTTAATGAATTTAAAGCTCTATGGGATTTCAAGTGTTACTTTGGTATTGGCTGGTGTCTAAATATTATGACAGGAACAGATTATCATGAAGTTGATTTTTGAAGGAATTTTCAGAATTTGTAAACAAAACATTTAGATTTAGATTTTAATTACTACTAAGCATTCCAAAGTTTCAAGTGTTTTGAGTAAATCCACAAATTAAAATACTTCAAAATCTCTTGATGGAAGAAATCTGTCCAAACGAATCTCATCCACTTGTCTCAGTTACAATTGTCTAATTCCAAAAGAATTTCAAGACATTCTATCCAATCTCAATTTCATCCAATTAAGATTCTTTCCCGTAAATTCAAATTAGACAATTTCTTTAATTAAAACTTTCTCTGAGGTCTCGTGTGAATTAAAATATTCCATAAGATTCGGTCAGATCCAATTAGTACAAAGTTGTAATACAAGTTACTAGCCGCCTACGATTTGTTAATATTTTTCGGGTGTGAATTTTTGTTTGTTTGCGTAAATAAAAGCAGTGAAAATAAAAAATCGAGAACAAATTAGCTCATAAATTATTTCGAAATAACTTAAATAAATCACATCTCATTTCCACTTCATGATCATATTTTATTTTATATTATTTTCGCACAGTTCAAAAGAAAGGAATAACTAAAAATAAAATATCGGCAAATGGTGCTGATTTAGATTGTCGACTGAAATGCCATAAACCAATACAAATTATTTAATGTTGATGTTTGTTCTTTTTGGAAAAGGAATCAGAGCAGATTTTAATTGCTTAGCTTCTGTCATCATTATTCCGACTACTAATGCTGCACTAATGTTTTCTTTCCAATTCATAAATTTTCTCGTCCCCCAAAATAAATGTCAGCCAAGAATACCCTAAGAATAGACGACGATGATGTCAAAACAACAAAAAAGGGGAATTTTTGCATAAATTTTCTTTTTTTTCTTCGAACACAGATCATTCTTGAATTCAGTGATGCAAACTTTTGTATCGATTTGTGACTTGGTATAAAAAAAAAGTCGTAGGATGCGAGAGTAATGTTGTTTATGCGATAAATAATATCGCTTCTTCTTGTTCCTATACATCCATAATATAAGTGTTATATTTTCGTAATGTACTGACAGCTTTTCATGATGTATATATTTCTGTTACATCATAGACTCCTTATATAAATTGTAACATGATAAATGGATAATGTAAACGACTTGAATGGTAATCTGCTGATGCGAGGTGAATTTTCTTTTCTAAAAGATAATTTAATTTAATTAAGTTTTTTTATGGGAGCTAACTCCATGAGGAAAACTCTATTTTCTACTCAGTTTTGCTAAATTGATGTGATGAGAAGCTAATAGACTTGATTTATTGCTAATTTAATTGAATTGATTTGAGAAAATTGAATTGTTTACTATAATTGGAAAATCGTGCTTCTTATAAAACAATGAGTAGAATTCAAATAGTAAAAATCCGTTAGAATATTTTTTCTTATCAAACTATGATTTAAATTACAAAAATCCGTTAGAATATTCATTCATTTGATGAATCTAAACATTTCATTTATAAATTGAATCAGCACAAGTTCATTCAAGCCATCAACCCCCCAGAGACATTTAAACTATAGTCAATGGTCGTTTTGAATTAAATTTGTATTAAATTATGGACGAGCAATTTCCAAGAGAAGCTATAGAACATGAAAAGTTCTTTTTATTAATCCATTGCATACTGACGACCATTCATTCACTATACCCAACAAATTACTCATGCTCAGAGGATGAATGGCGTCAAATTTTGCAATACTCATCAAATAACTGATGGCAAAAATATTCTGAATATTATGCAAAATTCTGTAAAGGCATATCGGCTATCAGCAAGTTGTCATCATCATTCAATTTAAATGTCACTAATCACGATAACATGAGAAAAAAATGTGCTTTTTTTTCCTTTCCCTTTTTTCTGTGCTTGTGCTGTTTATACGATATTAAGCACTTACTTATAGTCCTTCACAAGGGATCAATGGCCTCAAAGTGACGAAAAGAAAGCACTCGAGTTGCTCTTCTTCTTCTTTCTATTATGTGTGAGAAAATTTTTATGATAGGATTACAAAATATCCCTCGTAATGAAAGCCATTTCAGTAAAGGCATGAGCAGTAAAAATGTCGACATTAAAGACCATACCAAAAAAAATTAATTAAAACCATCGTGATGAATGATTTTTTGGTTTATTATATCGCATCATTCTCATCACTTTGGCATATTAAATGTTGCCGTTTCTATATATGTCTGTATAGGAACGAAACTTTTTTCTCATCATCCTTTCATGTCTCGCAGCAGGAAAAATAAAAATAACAAAACTTTCTTCATTTTACTTATGAACAATTCATATATATTTATCTTTTTGCTGCTGTGATAACAGCGAGAACGAACAAAAAACGGAATTCGGGTGGATATCGGAGCTTATGATGGGAAAATAAATAGCTAAAGATAAATTCATTTAAGAAAATAGAAAAAACATCTATAACATATATGCAGATATACATTAGGCGATACGAGAATGAGAATAAAAGCACCAAATTAAGCTTAATTTGATGATAAGAAGGCGGCTAATAGTTGAATAATACATGTTGAGTTGAGTTGTTGAGATTGCAGAAATAAATTCTGATTGGATATTCAGATTTTGACGCGATTTTCTCAGAATTTCTTCAATATTTCAGTTTTTGTTGTTCTAACGGAAATTTAGAATTTGAATTTTCAACTGAAATTTTGCAAAATTTGCAGCAAATTTGAATTTTTAGTGCAATAAAGTGCAATAAAGTGCAACAAAGTGCAATAAAGTTCTAACGGAAATTTAGAATTTAAATTTTTTACAGAAATTTTGAAATTCAAACTTTTAACGGACATTTACCTAAAGTTGTTGAATCCTTAAATTCAATTATCTAGATCACATAAAACAGTTGCACCATAATTTAAATATTCCAACCTCTAACTTTGTTGCACGCTAACTTTATTGCATTAACTGCACTTTACTTTACTTTATTGCATTTAACTGCATTTTGTTGCTACATGAAGCATGTAGATGCAAAATTTTTCCTCATAATTCAGAAAACCTGTATTTGGCCTAAATTTTGCAATATTAGAGTAAAAAACCTTTAAAAAAACCAAATTTCTCCTATATCATGTTGAAAAATCCTCGAAAAAACCAAATTTTGCCATTATTTTCCTATGTTATGGTGAAAAACCTTAAGAAATTTCTAATTCCGTCTCAATTTTTCTATATTAGGGTGACAAACATTTGGAAAAGTCGGAAATGCGTATATCTATTTCCCACCTTGGTTTCCCAATATTAGAAAATACTGCTTGGTTTCTCGGCCAGGGACGAAGTGCAATAAAATGCAACAAAGTAGAATAAAGTGCCAAAGTAAAGCAAAGTACAACAAAATTGAGAAAAGTGCAACAAATTATGCAATAAAGATAGAGAAAAGTGCAATAAAGTGCAATAAAGTGCAACAAAGTGCAATAAAGTGCAGCAAAGTGCAACAAAGCTCAAAGTGCAACAAAGTGCAATAAAGCAATAAAGTGCAACAAAGTGCAATAAAGTAGTGCAATTGCAACAAAGTGCAATAAAGTGCAACAAAGTGCAATAAAGTGCAATAAATTTCGCTAAAGTAGAGAAAAGTGCTGAATTTGCAAGAAAGTGCAGTGAAATCACGGTCAAGTGCAATAAATTGCAATGAGTAGAGTAGAGCTCTCACCCCTTGTCTAGATCACTAAAACAGTTGCACCATAATTTAAATCCCCCAACCTCTAACCTATCGATTAAGCTACATGAAGCATGTAGATGCAATTAATTTCACAATTGCTCTAAAAAATTCAAACCAAAAAAGAATATTAGGATGAAAATCTATAAATTTTAAGCAGCTCGTTCATAGCATGCTAGGATTATCTAAGCTTCTTTTTAGCAATAAGAAAGGTAAAATTGCAGTAGAAAAAATATTCTTATTGGAAGCATCAGCAGAAGCTACTAGATTCCAAACACGTTTTGCAAGTTGTACTTTTTGCTCTCCTTTTCATTTCTTCGTAGTTCTATGAAGAATACACATGGAACAGATTGTTGGCTATTACAATTACACAACAGATTTCATTCCAGACTTGTTCATCATCATCATCATCATCATACTTTCAAATATGTCGATATAATTCTAATAATAAATGGATCATTGAACTTTCATTCTCTTTCGTTCCTTTTTCATCCGTTTTTATTTCCATTAATCAATCGAAGATATGCCAAAATAAATAGATTTATTCATTTTCGGCGACATTCCTTCTTAACATATGTATACTGTACACTATTATAGATTATATATATATGGACGAAAATGAAATGAAATGAGAGAATGTAAAATAATAAAAAGAAAGCACAAATTTTTCTTTTATTCGGTGGATGGGTCAGTATTTTGTTTCTTTATAGCTGCCATTCTCATTTTCTTATTCCTCCTTTTAAGATACTATCAATAGACTTTTCAGCATTTTACGCAAAAAAAAAAAGTTGAATACACAATGGAAATGATATACAGCAACAGTAAGTGGTTGAAATAAGAAATGGAATTTAATATAAAGGAATGAATAAGTTTCTTTAGTGCTGAATGAAATAAATGTATCCCCGAGTTGTGCATTAGTCTTTTGGGAAATAAATTTGCAATTTAAGCCTTTCAACGGTTTTCAAAAATTCAAATTCGATTAATTTTGAACAAATTTTCGTAGTTTTAGCCCTGCAAGCTAAGAAAAATCTCTAATTAAATTTTATTGCATTTTTTAGTAGTTTCTCATAGCATAAACAGCTTAAAACAAGCAAAATACAACTCAGAAATCATTGCTAAATGTCAATGTCATCACAGTAAACAGAAACAAATCGTATGTATACTTGCAAATCTTTGAAGAATTCTTCATTGCATTTAATTGATCTTAATAAACTTTCCAGTCACAATTCATTACCAAAAAAAGAAGAAGATAGCCACGAGACAATCATAAAGTGCAGTTCGGGTTTTTAAAAGGCGAACGATACTTTTTGGCGATGATTTTGAGATTTATGTCGCCAATAAAAGAAAATTAAAAGCAGAAATGAATGAATCAGTCTCGGAGGTCCACACACAAAGAGTAACAGAATCAGTAGCATCAGGAAAAAAAAACGTAATGAGAATTGGATGAGAAAAAAAGAGATTTTTTGGTTGTGTCTCAGTCTAGTCTCGGGTCATTTTCAATGACGTTATTAACTCGCTCGAGACATAAGTGCAAAAAAGGCACTCAACTTGTGCAATGAGCATCTGGATTTTGCTAATGATTACAATTGCACAATTCAATTGAATGACGAAAAGTAAGAGATGTAATATAATATTTTTCGTCTGTACAAATAACGGACTAACAAAAATCAACAATATCAAATTTCATTATACTCTTTTTTCATACTCTACAGACATCATTTGTTGCAAAATTGCTTTTAAATCGTCTTGTAATAAATTTTATGTCCTTCAATTATTTTTTTTTCTTTCTCTCTGAGTATATGGAATTATATTGTTTGAAATTTATGAGTAGATTTTAAAAACTTACTTTTTTTTTGTACTGTGCAAATTCTGTAGTTATTTTTTGTTATGCTTTGAGCGCATTTACACCTTGAGCAATAAACTTCAAGTCAATTAAATGGTTATGAGTTTGTTAAATCCGGTAGACAAATAAATCATAGCTTTAAATATATTTCAACTGTGGACTGCTGTGCTCTATAGATAACTAATGCTGTGTTGTGCTGTATTTTGTTGGATACTCATAAATAATTGAGTTTGGTTTGTGTGGCTTTGTAAAAAAAAAGTTCTAACCTCAAATTTCCACTTGACAAATTAAAATGAAAATTTCATAGACTACTAAGATGAGTAAACAAAAAGTTGAAGTACCCGAACTTGTACGCCGTTTGACAGAACAAACAAATAAAAGTTTTTGAATAAAACAAGCGAAGTTAATGAAGCCAAAAATAATAAAACATAAATAAAAATTAAAATTTCTCGTAGTGAGCCATAAAAAGTGCTTAAAGTTGATCCGACAATCATAGAAAAGCGATGTATTTGACATTCGTAAAAATTTATTGTGTAAAAAATGAGATTGATGAATGAGTAAACTTTATTATAAACTTGTTTTATAGCTGAAATTCGCCACATCTTTTATAGGAGCATTAATAAAAAAAAACAAAAAGTCGAGAAAACAGTTTTTTTGTCTTATTGTAAGGACACAAGTCGCTAATTAATTTCAAATGACATTTCTTAAAAAAACAAAAAGTGAAAATTTATCATAATCGATGAAACTTTTATGATATATAATGAATTAAGGTCATTTAGTAGTATTTGAATAAAAGCTTTAAATAAACTTAATAATAATTACTCTTTATCAACACAACATTTACTAAATGATATTTCCATCATCACTCGATGGGATTAATATTAATATCATTATACTTGAAAGATAATCGTATGACTTTTGGCACAGTTTTGTTGAGAAGAAAGGGTGTCTAGATCAGTTTGGTTCAAGATTTGGATTTTAACGGATATTTTAGATTTGAATTTTTAAAAAATTTCGTAGTTTCAACCCCTTTTTGTTAATTTTTCATAGTTTCAGACCCTTTCGATGAAAATTTCTTTGAATATTTGCTTAATGCCGGTATTTTGTTGGATAAGAGCTTGATTCCAACCACAAACTGGCACTACAATGAATTCTTTACTACAATGTTCATTTACGTTCCTTTTGGGAGCATAATTCATTGAATATTTCAACCAGTTCTGTAAATGCCCCTATTCCTCTCACAAAAAAATTCCAACCAATTACCACAGAATAACATTACAAAAAAATGCACTTTATTAAGCGACGACCGGCGACCGACCTTATAAACATTCTTCTCTCCATTATTGTTTAACTTGATTTTCAATCAGAGAATGAGATTATCGTCATTAAGATAAAGTTTATATATGGATAAAGTATACATAATTGTAAATTTTACTTACTTCAACTCAAGAGCTGGAATTTCACATTGGCATTAAGTATTTTTTATTAATTTACAGTATGCACTCGACAAGACACAGTTTTTCACTTTATTTCACTATGTGATCATAAAATATATTTTTTTTCACTATGAATCCCTTCATCAGACCTCAATAAAGGCCACAAGACAGTTCCAGCACCGTAAGTTCTTTATGTCTTACGAAAAAATAAGAAATATTCTCGATTATTTTTCTTTTCTCGCCTCTTTTCTTATGTTTCTCTTCTTTTTTTTCTTCTGAATTACATTTTGGTATGGCAGAAAGGGCATCGACACGGAGCAAGCAGCAGTAGCATAAGAAATATACACACAGTAATCGTGAATAAAAGAAATTATAGATGGAGGGGGAGGAGGAGATGTGGAAAAAAGGGAGGCTGACGTCAAAAAATATATATATCTATAGATGTATATTTATTTTGGTTGAGGAAGGAAGGATGCCGTTAAAGTAGCAATTCAGATATTTTGGGTCAAAATAAACACACTCGAATAATATAATAGTGCCTCGTTTTTAGTTGTATCGCAAACACGTCCCACTATTAAGCAAATTTACATTGTTTTTTCGTACATTTGTACATATCATAATAAAATTTGACGACGCACGTTTTCACCTTAAATAGGTCAGCACACGTTAATTATCTGTCATTTGTAACTCATAAATTGTAATAAAATATTATACATTTCATATTTCACTAAAGCGCGTCTAACAAATGTTACATTTCAGAAATCACTTTTTTGTGCCTTTTTTTGTTCCTCCTCTCACTTCACTTCGGTTCACACGCTAAATCACCGTGGTTGTTCTTGTAAAATGCTATTGTCCTATGGCTAGGACAATTTGTATAAAAAGTCAAACGATTTGCAATCGTAAACTCTATATTCAATCACCATATGCCTTTATAACTTATTGCTGTTGTTGAATATACCGTAAAAATCCTTGAAAGCACTTTTTTTGTTGATGTATGAACATTGAAAACTTGCCTATAATTGACTATAAATTTCATATATATGAACACCGCACTGTTTTCGAGACTAAATTAAATCATACGACCATTCACCGACAATGATTTTTTACAACTGACTGAAGAGACTCTTTTACTCAATTTCTACTCGGTCTATCTATCTATCTGCTTACTTGCTAGCTACTCTCTGCTGTATTACATTCACATTTTCATTTTTAATGTGAGGAACAAAAAAAAAGAGAAGTTTTGCAAAGGAAAGTAAGAAGAGTGGGCAATTCAGTAAATGCGAGTAAACAAGCTTCGCTTTCGCGTATGGAACAAAAAAAAACACATGGGACATGATTCGCGCAAACGCCGATGTGAATTTCCTCTCAACTCTCATTATTTTTTACTTCTCGCATCATATGGAAATGTAACTCAATTAACATTTAATTCATTCATCCTCACTGCCTTTTTACTGTTCCATACAGGTTGACTTACTCTCTTTCTAGTTTCTGTAGCTTTTTTTGCGGCATCCAGATTCTCTAGCTTTTTTTGTTTACGTCATGAGAGAATGAAAAAATGAAATTTTTGGTAACATGTAATCAAGATTTTTTTATAAATGCAAAGCAGCCGGAACATTAAATTTAATGGTTTTTACAGACTTTATCTTGTTTATTGTAGATGAATTCTATTTGTTTCTTTTATAATGATGCTTTTTATTGAAAAAACTTTTGCTGGATTGTTGATTCTGGATTGTTTTAATTATGTAAGGGGGAGATAATCGCAGAAACGTCTGCAAAAAGGCTGAATTCCAGAATATTGATTCTGAAATGTCGCCAGGATATGTTACTTGAGCATTTGAATGTATGTCAGCAAATCTGTATCTAGAAAGCAATGCTACTGTGATTTAAAAAGTAAATTTGATCAAAATTTCATTTTTTTGAATAATTTGTTTACATTTTGAAAATTGATTCTTACCGATATTTAGTTTATGTTAATTAAAATTCTATGATCACTTTGATAATTTGCAATTTTTATTTCATGAAATTCGACAAGATCTTTACTCTTTGACGTTTCAAAACCGAATGAAAATTATTTTAAAAAATTTTGAGCTTTTATAGAAATTTTTGGCGCCAAAATGTTTTCAGCATCTTTCGTGTTTTTCCTCAATTAATTCCTTCTTAAAGCCTTTAAAAGCATTCAATTCAAAGTCACAAATAATGTCAAAGCCAGAAATAGCCTTCCAATAGCTTGATTTAATCTATTTCTATAGAAATTCTTGAAAATTCAATTTCATAACAAAAGGCAATGAAAATATTATTAAGGATTCAAGCTTGCAATTGTATAATTTCAAAATATGATAGTAACATGATGCCTTTCATGAAATTTAATAAGCATCCCATTCACCTGAAATGAATATAATAGAATACTTGTTATTCAAAAGCTGCAATGAACGAGAACATTAAGTGATGTGTTTGGTACGCAAAAAAAAACTTATTTATTTTGGCACCATTTTGTGGGGGGAAATGAGATAAATTATGAGTAATTTAGTTGAATGAATTAAGATACTTTGTCACTGTTAAAATGTGATTATGAAGAGGAAAAAAAATTGAAATTTATTGTTCATGAAAGCGGAAATTAAATTTTGATAAAAAGCTTTTCATTTCTCATTATTTATTTGTCAAAATATAAGGAAAGATGAAAATGCCGGTAACATGTGATGAAAAGCTTCATTTTCGTTAGTGTCGGCATGAAGAATTGATAATAAAAATTGAAGATGAGACTCGGATGATGTGATCATCAATCACATAATTTTTTGAGCTTCTCTCATTCTCTCACATTCTCAATTTCGTATTTTTTTTCCTTTTCGTCATATATATGCACGCTATGATGATGATGCTATATCACATACATGTGATGATAAATCATTTTTCTTTTCTTTTTTCGTCATCAGCTTTAAGGCATTCGAGATGAGATAAAAAGCGTCGAGAATTAGAGCTTTAAAAGTTAATACCCACGCAGCTTTTGTTCCTTAATTGTTATCATTTATTTTTGTCTCATGTTCAACAAAATACATTTCACATTGCTATTCTGATTCAATAAAATTGCTATATAGTTCCTCATGTAATGTGAATATCATTTTAAAATCATTTAGGTATTAATACTTGGTATTTTCTGTTTTTCTTCATTTTGGCAAGCTATGATTGATTGGATTAAAACCGTACAAAGTCACAGAAATTCAAAACCTTGACAATTTTTGAAAGCCTTTTAAATGTTTCACAGATCAATCTTTTCAGAACCATACAAATGTTTTTATTCTCAAAACCATACAAATGTTTTAATTGAACTATTCAAATTCTCCTCGTAGAGTTAATTACATAATTCACTTGCTGTACCCAAGTTTCTAATTATAGTTACAACAAAAGGCTCCCCATCTGACTCTGTTACCGAGTTGTCTAAATTCGCTGACCGCACGTCATCTATCTAAGATAATCTTTCAAACCATACAAATACTGCCCATAGAACCACACAAATACCAATTTATAATCAATTAATTATAAAACCATACAATTCCGGCTGAATAATTTAGAAATTGTATGGTTTACGTCCTAACCTAATTTCAAAATTGTAAGGTTTTTATCAACAACACTACTAATTTTTGTACGATTTCCCAAAAAAGCAGCATTACCAATCAATCATAGCTTCCTAATTAGTTCATAAAAAATAAGCATCAAGTTTATAGATGCTCATCGGGTAGGAAAAAGTGATCAATTTGACTGTCTGTAAGTCCCTCGTTCCGTCCAAAGAGGAAAAATTCTTTTTTGGCTGATGAAGAGGATGATTCCACCTCGGACTCAGAATTGCGTCGTTCACTTGAACGTCCAAATTTACCGAATAATGTACTTTGAGCAAAAACATCTTCAAGACTTTGTCGTCGAAATGACGAATTTGAAAGCCACTCACTTAGGCCGCCTGACTTTTTATCGTCATCCTTAATGTTGTCTTTATTGTTATTACTTGATGTTGCCGGTTCCTTATTCTTAACTGTCTCATCACCATCGGAATTTTGTGAATAGTTTGAACTTGACGTGCTGTTTGATGCTGACATTGCTCCGGAATTTAATGGGATTTCTGACCAAATGTCTTCTTTCGGCTGATTCTTTCCATCCTCATCGTCTTCATCATCGTCATCGTCAACAAGCTCATAATCATCAGACAAGCTATTTTGATAGCACAGATATGTTTTGTTGTTGCTTGATTGTGGCTTCACTTGTGGAAAGTCCTGGGAAAATAAAATGTAATTATGGCCATACATGATAAGAATGTCAGCCTTACTTCCTCATGATAACTGTTTAGTTTCTGGTCCTCTCGCAGCTTATGAATCTCATCTGATATTTTCTCTAAATTCTGTAAAGCTTCGTTGTATGCTGCTTTCGTCTTTTGCACCTCTGTTTCCATTTCCATAATTTTAAGCTTTAGGTTCCTTAATTTGGCATTGTAATTAGCACGCGTTTCATAATACGGTCTGAAAATTAAGAATTTATTATTCAGATAGCTTTGGGGAACATGAGCATGCATGCAGAATGTATCAGAACTGAATATATAAGAAATAAGCTTGAACAATACTTACAAAAGCAAAATAATTCAAAAAAGATAAATTAAAGGTAGGAAGAGAACTAATGAGAGATAACAGCAATAAATTATGACTCAAAAAAGGGCATTTAAATCACAGAATGTAGTTATAGTCACCTCGACACTTTTATGGAAGCTTTCAGTTGTGACTGTACTTTTGTTACATGAATGTTTGCCATCTCATGTTTCAGTTCTATTATCCTCATGCGATTTTGAACTCTGAAATAGTTTTGTACAAAAATAGAGTTGACGTCAGGATTAAATTAATTAATGACATGAAATTATTCATACTTATTGCACTCGTCTGTGTACTGATTTACACGGCTTGTAGCGTGACTAATCATCTCTTGTAAAGCTATGTCTAATCCGCCCATTCCCTGTGAATTCTTAATGAGAGTAATAGCCATTTAATTAATTAATTAGAAACTCATAATTAACGAATAAAAATTATTTAAAATTTAACGATTTTTTAAAATTTAAATTTTCGATGAATTTACAAAGTTTAACGGTAATTTATTTAGAAAAAATAAAAATCAGTTGCAACTGTGTAATTAAGCACATTTATCTCGCTGGATGAACTCAATTATAATAATTGAATTACTCTTACACAAACGGAAAAGGAAAATGCACTTCCAGAGCAATAAATCACAAAAAAACAGCGATTGCCTTACTTGCGTGACACTTTGTTCAGCAAGATACACCATTTCCTTTGCTGCAGCTAAATTTGTCTTTGCCTTTTCATAATTAACTTGTTCGACCTTCAGTTCCTTCAATAACTCGTTTGCCTGTTTCCTTGCCTCATAAAATGGTCTCGCTATATCTATTGCATTCTTAATCTTACAACTTATCAATCGAATTTCTTCCTGACTTATTTCCTGCAGTTCCTGATAATTACGCTTCAGTTCATCTAGAAAAGTCAAAATATTTTGTGTGTGTGTGGGTGGATGTAAAATAGGAATTTCCATGTTGACATAAGAAAAATTTATGATTTTACCCAAATTCACTTCCAAATTATTGATTTTTTCGCATGAATTGTTCAATTTCTCTAATTCTAAAGCTATTCTAGGATCTACTGTTTGAACAGACATGACTTTATTGCAATAATGAAATCTTTAAAGCACTAAATAACACAAAACAATTGCTTTTATTTACAACCTAAATGGAATTGTGTAACAATATCTATAACGATAGGGTGACAAAGGATGTTATATCCTTCATACTATTACTGTCGTGCTTTGGAATGTGAAAATTCGCCTGATTTTCGTACATTTAGTCACCCATAGAAAATTTATCCAAGACACAAACCATCCAAGGAAAATTGTTTACTATAAAAACAGATGATAAAAGTGGATATAAAGGAACTAAAAAAAGCCTGAAAAATCCTTTGGTGGTAAAAATAAAAACAGAAAAAAATTTATCAATGAAAAATGCTGTTTTTATTTTTCATTATTCACACACATGTTCATTTCTTCTTATTTATAGATTATAAGATGGAATTAAGCAATTTATCGTTTGCCTCCGACTCTTGGGGCTGCCTTTTGTTGTTTCTGGGCTGGTTTTGCCTTTTGTTTCGATGGGGCAACCTTGGCCTTCTTCTCAAGGGTCTTTGCCTTCTTTTGCTCCTTAGCAGCTCTAGAAAATTAATAAATAAACATCCAGCAATTAGATCCAGTGCTGTCAATTTAGTTGAATTAATACTCACTTGATGGCTTGGTCACGTTGAGCCTTGCGAACTTCTGGTTTCATGTTTCTCTTGGCCATAATATCAGCCATTGTGGCACCGACAATAGCTCTTGTGTGTTTCACCGTACGACGTGTTCTTTTTCTGGCTTGTTCTTCCTCAATACCCTTCTTGTGCTTACGACGGTAGAGGACGGTCCATTTAACTTTACGTGGGTTACGCTTCATTAAGAATGATCTCTCACACTTCTTGTTGATGAATGTGAAAGTCTATAGATGATAAAATTTAGTTCCAGTTAGAAATTTGCGCAACTTTTTTGTTCCTCGCATTAAAAACTCACCTTTCCATCAGCTTTAACTAATGTTTTACCCATACCTGGGTAGATTTTGTATCCACTGAAGACGCAAAGGCCGATCCTACAATGAAATTGAATGTTATTAATCAGTTATAATGAGACTATAGTGTAATTAACTTACTTCATTTTGACTTCTTATGAGAATTATATGTCCTATGAAAAGAAAACATTGGAAAAAAGGTTAGAAAATTTGTTTAGATTTCAATTTTTCACTAAAATTGCGTTTAAAGTAATTAAATTGTTGCTAATCATGTTCATCACATAGTTATGTATTGTTTTAAGCACAAATTAATTAAATTAAGCAAGAATTTACTAGTTTAATAAATAAATTTAATTTTACACGAGCAGTACCTCGAAAAAGTGACAGCAAAAAGAACGAATAACGCGTAGCAATCCGAAGGGCTGAAAAATTTGAAATTTTTTTGACCGTTAATTTTTGACAGCATTTTCAATTCTGCCATGTGACAAAAGTTAATGAAACAATATGTTTTACATCTTGCGGTGACAATATTAAATGTTGAATTATGTTTTTAACATACATCTAGCAGAGAAAATAGGAATTTTTATTGCTGCCTTCAAAATGCGATCCAAAGTTATTTTTATGGATTTTTAAATAACAAACCAGCAAACAAAAAACCGCAATTGCATCTACAAACGCCTTAAAAAGTGAATGCCACCCGTATTTTACTGTTTGCAAAAGGCAGGAACGAGTAAATTACGTGTCTATGCGAAATAAACTTGCAAATTTAGAAAATATTCCCATTTAAAATTCATCGAAATCAATTAATTGCTTCTCTACTTCCTTTCTCGCGTGAACTATTAATGCTTGCCTATTTAGATAAAAAGTTCACGTATTGTATTCCATTTCGTCATGTTCCTCTAGTTTCTAGCAAAAAGTTCTCATGCAAAATTATTTTCCAATTCATTCAACTAGAGTACAATGACTTAAATAAAAAGCCACAAAAACCGAAAGCAACAAGTGTCTAAAAAAAATTTTCTTTGGAAAATTGTTTTCGTGAACGAGACAGCATCATTATTTTCTAGCATCTGATTGGTTAGAAATCTCGAGCTTTTGTAAAATGTAAAAATTCATGCGTTATTGCTTCATAGAGAAATTTTTTTCTTACTAATCTAGTGTTCATTTACATCACAACTGCTTTGCATTTCATATAATTTTGTGCAAAATTCAGTTTTAAGAAAGTGACTTGTTATGTCCTGATTTATATTTTTTTGATGATTCATGACGTAAAAATTATCGAAAATTCAGCAATTCTTTATTTTGTTCTACACAAAAGAACTCCGTCGGTATTGTCATAACAAGGGTATTGGAGACCTATGGATTATGAATATTTAATCAGCATTAGAAATATGAGTCAATGTGTCAATGATTTGCTGTTATTTTGGAAATATGAACTAATCAATTTTAACAGAACTTTAAATTTTGAAAATTTTATCTGAATTCAGCAAAACCGCTGAATTGTTCAAAATTCAAATTATATTTATCCGTTAAAAAATAATTTTTTCTTCAAGCTGGAATTAAACAAATGTGTCGAATAAAGTGTCATTTATTTAAGGCATAATTGAATGATAAAGTAATGATTAACTTAAATATGAGAAAATATTATTGAATTTGAAGATATCAGTAGCGAAAACCACACTAACCGCGATTCCACTATATTTTCTTTCAACAACCTTTACTTAATTTAAAGTACTCATTGGATCAATACTCATCCAAATGGAAATTAGTAACTGAAAAGGGAAGAAAAATTAAACATTAATAGTTATATATTTTGTATTTTATCCAACATTAAACAATAGGCACATCATGTCATGAATAGCGTCTTTGATCATTTTTTAAGAGGTGTCGAACATGTAATAGCCATAAAATATATTTAATGTGTAGACACATTGAAGAATGAACGCTTATAAATTAGTTTAAGAATATGCATCTTTCTAAAAGCTTTAAATTAGGGAGATAAATCATATTGTTGTATACAATGTAGTGCCATAATTATTCATTGCAACAAATCTAAATTCTACACACGGCAACATCTTTTTGAGCGTATTTTCCATGTGAAAATAATAGAGTATGTGCGTCATATTGTCTGGGGAGATGCTGTATTTTGATTTTCAGGTGGAAATTAAAGCAATGATCGATAAATTAGCTTTAATATAATCTTGAACAAATAAAACTGTTGTACGGTTCAAAAACCGTTAAAATTCAAAACAACAGCTGTTATAAGGTTTTGAACTTAAAAATTCAAATTCTAAATTACCGTTAAATTTCAATGTTTTAAAATAAACTCCCATCATGTTAAATAATAATATTCTCGCTCAATGCTCACATAAATTTTCATTACTACAAACATAAAGGCAAGAAAAAGGGATAGGAGAAGAGAATAAATTTTAATATGACGTTTTTAAGTGTTCATTGATTGATTTAAATGGTGTTAAGTCTCAGTTTTGCAAAGAAAAAACGCAATTTTCAATAAGTTTATGAGTCTTCTTTGACTCTTCATCCTATATCCACGATGTACATTGCTTTCAGAAAAAAATCACTTCCTTTTGTCGTTGAAAAGAAGAGAAAAAAAGAAGTTCATTCATGAATTTCTAAGGTTTTGTTGCTTTAATTTATTGCACATTATACAAATTAGCTTCAAATGAGTGAATTACTGCACAAGCCACAAAAAGCTAAGTTTCATAGATGTCATTTGATGTAATTAAATAATATGTGTATCACATAACGAAGGATGTCTGTTTTATACTTACATACAAGTCATTAGATTACCAATAAGATGCAGAAAAAAATATGAAATAAAGTTGTTGAGAAACTGCATAACATCCTCAAGTCATATTATTTTACATTCAACTTATACCTCCTCTCTGATGCTCATGATTATAACATGTTCAATGTTCAATCAAACGAGAAATTATTTCTTGAATATTCTTGCTTACTTTATACTTACTTGTTGCATCAAATTATCTCTTTATACATAGATATAGAGAATTTTCAATGAATATAATATTTCATTGACTTACTGCTCTCATATTTGTGTGTGCTGGAGATGGATACTTAACGGACTATCATAATGAGACATTCTAAAGAATGTGAAAGTGTTGAAATGAGTGCCAGTGAAATAAGTTTTGCATCTTTTTTTTACTGAATACACTTTTGAAGCAGAAAAGTTTGCATCACTTTTACTAAATACAGAACAAACTTCTGGATATTTTAATGACGCGAAATTTTTGCGTCTTTTTTACTGAATATTTTAAGGATGCGAAATTTTTGCGTCTTTTTTACTGAATAAATTAAGGATGCGAAGCTTTTTAACCAATACTAACAAATTATGCAACTATAAGCAATCAACAAATACTTTAAATGTCCACTAATGTCACCATGCCATTTAAACAGCTCTATAGTCTAGAAGAAATCAATCAATAATGCAATTAATAAATATCAAATTACCAACATGAAAAAAATCACCACAACTATGGTGCTAAAAGTGTGTCAAAATTCACAATAATAACTACATACTCTATCAAAAATATTTCTATTGTGTGGATTCTTGCCAATTCTGAATTTTCCTCCTTTCTTATATTCTACCTGATTTATGGCCAGACATAATCTATTTCAATCAATCTTGATTCTTTCGATGAAAGGTACGATAATGACGAAACGAGATCAGAGTTCGTAAAGGAATGAAATTGTTTTGGGTGCGAAATTGATGAATAATTTTGTGATGATCTACTTTTGGATGTTTATGGGTTATGATGGTGATTTTCGCACTTGGATGTTATGAGTATTGATGAACATTGTACATATATTAAGGATAATTCATTTAATCAATCCAAAATTTGAATTTAAGCTACAAAACACTCGAAATTTCAATCACAGCAAACTCAAAGATCCAGTATGCCAATTTTTTCACATGAGCACAGAAAACGTGTACAAAAAAGCAGCTTGAAACATTTTCTCATAGGCTTCTGACTCGGTAAAGGGACAAAAACATTAAAGAACCTTTAAAAATCTATTTTTAATACATATTTTCTCCTATCAACCGCCATGTTTTTGTTAAAAAAAATAAAGTCTTTGCGGTTGAATGGAACAATATTAAGAGTCAGGGAAAGAAAGATAAAAAAATATAAGAGACATGAATGAGTGAAGAAGTTGTGCCACGATATGATTCTTTTCTTTTTTCCATGCTTAACCACAATATGCTTTTTTGTGCTCATCATTCAATATGTATTCATAAAATACCGTTTTGTTTCTTCATTTCAAATAAAATGGGTTTTAATTTTTTGTTTTTGAGGGAAATGTGTTGGAAATGGAAGGAATAAGGTGCTTTACGCAATTTTCTTTAGTCTTTTAAAATTTTCTCTTTTTATTTTCTTCAATAAAAGGTAAAAATTCATTTCCTACTTAAAACATAACATAAGGAAAAATATTTAAGTGTGCATTACGGCTTGATGCATGTGCTACTATGCTGACTGACTTGGATACACATCTCAATAGACTTAATTTCAATATTATTTATTTTCAATTTACAAAACTATTCAGTAAGTCAATTAAACTTCATTTCATTTCAGTTCAATTCATTTAAATTTCCAAAAGCCGTTAAAAATTTACAAATTTGCACATCATTTGCTAATTAAGTTTTTTGATCAATATGCTACATAATATATAGTTTGAGAATCTTTACAAGAGTTTCAACTTAATTAATGGAACGTTTGGTAGTTTCTACAAAAAACATAAAATTTCAATAAGGTCGCCAAACACTTTGATCATTGACATCTTGATCGACTGTTTGTTCTTGAAGCTTAACATCTTCCGCTTGCGTAATCATCGGAAGTTCCAGACCTCCAATCGTTCGCTGATTATGATTTATATTATTTGCTATCACACCACTACCGCCTAATGCAAATGCACTACCATCCGATGGCATTGTATTTGTGGCATTACCGAGATACTGTTCAACAAGTTTATCACTTCCGTGTAAATGTAGATGAATTTGATTTTGATTTACAGTTGAATAAACTTGTGGATATAAAAGCATTGTTGTTTGAGCTGATGCAGGAGGTGGAGGTGGTGGATATTGTGGCTGTGCAGCAGGTTGACAAGAGTACGGCTGATAACTATTATATCCATAATTATATTGATCTACTTCATTCGTCCACGGTGTTAGAGATGTAAATTGACCAGCACTAGCATATGATGCTGTATTTTGTCCACCACTTGATGCACAATGATAATCAGATGGATTGTATGTAATTCCATCATTCGGAAGAACTGCCGGCAACATACTTGATTGATCATATGATGTTTGAAATGTTGTAGGATAAGATGAGGCGACAGTTGGCGATGAATATCCCGTCCATTCAGCCGCTCCCATTAAGTTATTTTCTGTGAATGAGGAAAAAATAAAATCAATGAATTTTTTTTTTGTTATTTAAAGTCACACACACACATTTTTTCAGCATGGTAGGTAAGTAAATTATTGGTTCGGCAATAATCGTAAAATTTTAATGAGGAAGGAAAATTTATATTTTGTGAGTCATCTGATGTCGATAAACTAGTATGCCATTTTAATAGCGAGAGATAATAATATCGTTAATTTATGAAAATATAAACAAGGAATGAAGTCATCAGTGCGTCGGAACAAAGGGGTTTTATGTTATTATGTGCGAATATGGAACGATGACTCTATGCCTGTTGCTTTGATTTTGATATTAATAATTGAAGGCAATAGAATTTTTAGCGAACTTTTCTAATTCAAATATTTTGATAGTTCAAAATTATAGCAACTTTGCTCAAAAATTGAGCAAACGTTGCTCAGTTGAATTTTATTTGTTTTGGTGAAAATTCTTTCAAGAGACAAAAAGTTTTAATTAAATTAAGCAATTTACAGCAGTCAAACGAAGGTATGTAGTGCATAAAACTCAGAATAACATCTTAAAGGATCATAACATACAGAAACATTCTAGAAAATCTAAAATATCAACATTTCCTAATGAATTTAAAGAATTCATTGAAAAAAGATTCCAACATTTTAATAGCTGTGCATCATAATGCCAAAAAACTATCGTATGTCCGGAAATATCTCCTAATTTGTCATAATAAAAAAAATACTCAAAAAATCCTTAATAAAATCAAGTAGGTAGTTCGAAAGACGAAAAATCTCGTGCGGAGGTCCGCAATATATAATCATTGATAATGATGTGAGACCGATTATTTACTCATCATCATTAAATTCCTTTCTTTCAAAGCATCACACGTCATCAAAATAAAATTTCGTCTTTCTTCCACTGTTAAATGCTTTTTTGCGGAAATATTTTGGGTCTTCAAAGCGACATGAGACAGCGCGCGAGTTGCTCTTAAACCGATTAACAAGATGATTAACGCTCTAATGTCTGTGGGGTCTGTGTTGATAACTATTTCTATGTAAAAGAAGGCTGTTTTCATTGAGCATAAGCCGTAAATTTGTTGTCACGTTTTAATTCCATTTCATTCTCGCGAATGTGAGATTTTGTCGGTGCGAGAATTTGCATAAATTTTAAAGTCTATTAGTTCCCACCGATTAATCGCTTCTTAGGAATCACGTCTCAATTTTTATGGCACACATAGTTTAGTAAGCGTTTGAAAATAAATTTAGAGATTCGACGAGGATCTAACAAGTTGATTATTAATTGATTGAGAAATTTAACTTTTTTGATTCTCTGAAAATATCTTTTAAAGTTCAAGGAATCAAATTTCATATGTTTTTACAGCATATTGAGAACATTTCAAACTTGATTAATTTTAGAACGCACTTTAGATATAAAATTACATTATGTGTGTGCTTGCTGTAACTGATACATTTTGATAATATTAAAAAATATTCTTATTATGCCTCAACTTCATCTTTCGTTCTTGCACCAACTCAATCATTCATGCGGAAAATAATTTTTTTATATCGATATATTTTAATAAAAAAATATTCTTGGATTATTTTCAATGAATGCACTTCTCTATGCACATTGTGGATTGAATGAACGACTGCACCAATTTTCTTCCATTCATGTAACTACCTAAGAAGTTTATTTCATGGATATGATGGGGGAAAATTGCATAATTTTGCTAACGGCGATTGCTGTGCAGTGTTGAATTTCCTTGATATGGTATTTAGCTTTTATGGTGCAGACAGTTTTGATGGGAAGGTTTGGTTTAGAAAATTTAGACTCTATTGTTGAGTATTTAGCTTAGAATATAATATTTTGTGCTCAAATTCAGAAAATAATTTGTCATTTTCAGCGCTGAATAGTGCTGAATTTTTCTTTAAAGCGCAGAATACGATTTATAGCGCTGAATTCGTCCCTAAAGCGCTGAATTTGTATTAAAAGAGCTAAATTTAGAACATACTTTTAAAATTTAGAGCTTAATAGTGCTGAATAAATTCAATTCAGCTTGGAATACATTTTCAAAACGCTGAATAATGCTTAATACTTCTGAATACGCGCTGAACTGTGCTGAATATCTCAAAAATTCTCAAGTTATTCAGCAATAACTTATATTTGTGCTCAACACAGCATATTAAAGCTACTAATAATCCAAATACCAAACAAAATCACTTGCATACAATCAAATAAAATTGCTCTGTTCATCTGTATTTGTAAATGCACAAAGAAATCATATTAAAGAACTGAATGAACGAATATGAAATATTGAAGGAAAATCAATCAAGTGTTAAATGAAAAAGTCAATAAATAAATTCAAGCACAACTCCATCTTGCTCTCTCAAAATAAAATTACAATCGAACTAATTAGCAATTTTGATCAAAATATATTTCTCATGAACATTACATCCATGCCCAAATTATCTTTCCTCCAAAAAAAAAAAAAAAGGTTTAAGGAACATGATTTAAATTCAATCGATTTACTACATGATACACTTATTACTATCATTATTATTGTTGCTGCTATTGAGGAGGCATGTAAAGGCGAAAAATGTTCATTCATTTCCCTTTACATTCCGTCCATCCATTTCAATTGATGTACATGAATTACGAATGCATGGTGCAATATTGAACGTGTGCAATATGAAAATAACAACAATCATTAATCGACACACGTATAAGAAATGAGTTCCTACATATATGTTCCTTATGCACTTTTCGGAATAAGAGAATCGAAAAACTAATTTTTTTGGGAAGAGAAGGAAGAAGACGAAAACCAAAAAAAGATTGCAGTCGTGTGAATGATGGATATTATAAATTTCTTGGGGTGTGTTGAGTAGTGTGCAGGTAGCTGACCACCGATCAGTTTAAGATAATTTTTCCGAAACCAACCTTTTAACCCAAATTATATGCTTCAATCTTCTGTATGTGCATACATAGTCATATATTAATGTATTCCGATGTCTAAGATAAATGAGAATCTTTACCTTGAATTTGTGGTGCATTTGGCTTATAGCCACACTCAATAGCAGGAATATTTGTATTTGATGTCTGCATTGATGTATTGTTGTTCAATTGTGACAATGACTTTCTTCTATATGGCTCGAGTTCTCTTAGATATGGTGTTGTTTCTAATAGACGTGAATTCAAACTAAATGTCCTTAAATGACTTCCAGGTGATGGAGCTGTAATGAAAGCAAAGTCATTTATTAAGTATTTATTACTTGTATAACAGCATATAAAGAAGATTGTGTACATTAGGAACTGATTGAAGATAAATTGTACTTGGACTTTCCCATCTATTTATAATTGCCAAATATTTTAGCCTTAAAATTGTGCATTTATATTTTTACAAGCCGCATGTATTACATTATTATATTCGTACTTAATAGATTTCGATTTTTGATGAATATTTTGCAATTTATTCAAAAGAGAAATTGAGTATGAGAAATTTTAACGCATTTTTGAGGTTTGAAAATCAACTGTCATAATAAATTTGAAACTAATTTTTGCATCTTGTGAATTTAATTTCGCATCTTTAAAATGCGTCATTCTCGAACGAAAAAAATCAAACAATTTTCAATAATTGTGTTCTTTAATTTAAGAAGAAGCCAGGCAGTAAATTGCAAGTATTTCATTTATTTAGTCGTAATAATTCTTTTACAGACTGGTCATCATGAAAAATTCATTAATTTACATTTAAATATCACAAAAAATTAAAAATGAATTGCAGCCAAATAAACAATTGTGTGATTAATATTTAGTTCCAAGAAAACAAGTACAAGCAATGCAATCTCCCATTTTAAAGTAATATGTACAGTACATATAAAATTATCACATAAAATTAAGAAAATGGAGAAAAGCGCAGCGATTTCATTATATGATGTAAATATTTACTCTATTTTAAATGAATGCTGACATCATGTTGATTATTTGGGTCAGAAAAGATTTAGTTCAAGGATTAAGAAGATAAACTTAAATAAATAATGGCTTATTGAATTCCCATTAAAAATTATCTTAAAAATTTATTATTCAGAAATTAAAATGTACAGCACAATTGATAATAGAATATTTTTACATGTGTGACTTATTTGTTTCTTCCATTCTCACGGTGTTGACGCTTATCATAATTGAGACGTAGTTTAAAAAATATACATTTTAAAATAATTATTATTTATTCTTGCGATAAAACGAAATACATTAGCATTATGGGAATCTGAATCTGAATGAGACTGAGATAAAAAGGCAGAAAAGATTAAAATTTCAAACAAAAATTGACTGGATGCAAAACATACATGTGAGAATGACTTTTTGCAGATTAGAAGAATTGGATATACATATTTTTTGGTCTATTTTATACCTCTTGATGTTTATTATTGCATCAACAACATTTCTACTAACAATTTCATTTCATTTTATTAAGAGTGTTTGTAATTTGAAGATAAATGATTGGAACTAACGTTCAAAATGTATTCAACGTAAAATTGCAGTTGTAATTTTCTCATCCCCAATATTTTTTTTTCTATATATGACATGAGGACCTGAAAAATTCCCATGCGAGAATGGGAATATTTTTGAGGAAAATATAAAAGGTAGAGAGTCATCATCTATCCTCAAATGCACACACAAATTGTACACATATTTATTTTTGCATATGGACATGAAAATTGCACATTTTTCGGTAGGAATGGTTGGGAAAATTAAAAGATAGAGAAATTATTTTTGAACATTAGTTACTCATGCACCGGGAAATTGGATAGATGGACAATACTAAAATCTATTCGGGTTGATTCACAGATATAAAAATTGAAAATGCACAAGAAAACATCAAAAATTGAGAATGGATGGAGAAATTCAGGAAAAAGGATTTTTAATCCGATTTTAAATGTTCCCTCAAACACACAGCAGTGATTATTGTCAAAAACAGATAACGACATTAGAAGAATGGGTGAGAGTTAAATGTACAATTACAGTCAATGAATGTAAACATGATTTTAAATGGAAAATTGTCTCATAAAGATTCACAATTCCATTTCCATCACATCTCTTGCATTTGTTTTGACTTTTAATCAAAAAAATATGAAATAAATGTAGCACAGTGGGGAATTGTATTGAGCAACATGATGGCTATTTTCATCATCATTGCAATATGCTATTTCTATTACTCCTGTTCTCCAAAGTCAATTAGTAAATTTGACTTGACGAAGTGCATTTGGCATCAGATCATTTTACAACAGTCTTTGTTTTGCATGCATTTTTCTTGTCATGAAAGGCAAAGCATTTAATTCTAATATTTCTTAAGGAAAGAGTGGTTTTGGTCATAATTTATCGGGCTGCGATTCGATACTTTAATGAAGGAATTGACTTGAAGTTTGGGATTTAGGTTAAAAAGCTTAAATTTTTGAAGATTGTAAACTTTTCGATTTTCATTTTATAACGTTCATTTGAGATTTGAATAATATTTATTGTACATAGTTGAACACCCCTTTTCATACAAAAATTAAGTCTGATTTTGAACTCCTAAGAATAAACATAATTGTGAAGTTGCTTCGTTTGAAAGTCAACATTCAGTGCTGAAACTGAGTAATAATCCATATCTATGCCAAAATATTGCCAACTTTATATTTTTCCTTATATCTCGTAGAATTATGCGCTCTAGTCCGTATACTAATCCCCATTAAAATCCCTAAGCTCTTCAATCTTCCATACTGATAACAGATGTTAAAATTGCATCGCGTGACAGTAACAAAAGGAACAAATTACTTACCATTCTTACTTCTCGGCTCCCTTGGTCCGTCAACTGTTACTTTTATTGCCTTCGTATAAGTAGCAACTTGTGGCGGTGAAGTTGAAACTGTTATAGTTATTGTAAAGCTTTTACCTATAGCCCAGAAAAAAATAGAGAAAGAAATAGGAAAATAATAAATAAATTTTGTTTATGAGCATTTCATTTTCTTGTGATTCTTCAGCATGACGATGAAAGAAAGAAAATTATTCAAATGAGATGTAACATTGATAAATTTGCTTCAATAATTTATCGTCACTATTCATTTGAATTTTATTTTACTTTACAAAGTGTTAAACGTATTATAATGAGACAATCTCGTGTCAAAAGGTTGAAAAATGTGTACATATCAATGATTACAATGAAATCGAGCACAACGCGTCGAGTATTTCATATTTTTTATAGCGTTGAAATCACTTTGTAAGCTTCCATATGAACCATACGTACAGAAATGAATTATTAGAAGAAATTTTTCATAAATACGAGATTTCTTTTAAACTCCTTTTTGAGATATTTCAAAGTACGTATTTCTCTATTGTTTCGGCTCAGTTCCATTGTCTTTTGACGAATTAATCTTGTTTTGATGATGTTGGACCATAGTCATACATAGTTTAAATATACTCGTATCAAAGAAGAATAAGGAACAAAAAAAATATGAAAAATTTAGGTCTTTCTAGTTCTTTTCTCTTTTTATACACTTGTAAATGAGCGGTAATAATGATTTTATGTACAAAGGTAAAACTTTTTTTTGTTTTTCATAGAAAATAAGACTATAAAGGGTCATTAAAACTTATCATTTTCATCAATCGTTGCAGCATAAAATAATATTCTGGTTCCCCCTTTAAATTAACTCTTTCTTCAAAGTATGTATTTATATAGTCACGTGCTGCGAAAAATAATTAAATTAATCATCCTAAAATTTCACAATTTCCTTAGTTCTTTCAAAAACATCACCTTAACACCATTTAAATCAATCAGTGAGAGATTCAACTTGTCGATTTTATGCTCATCATAAGATTTATGCTTGCTTTCGGCAATTCTTTTCTTCATCTTCTTTGGACGGTAGATTTACAAAAGAATTTATCGACTTTTCAATATTGTTGCACGTTTTTTTGAACGATTTTGTTTAGATTTATTTGCAATTTTGTATGCAGTTAATTTTGGTGTTTTTGGATCATCTGTTTATTGAGGAAATTGAAAGATTTGGCTTTGAAAACGTGACTTTCGATATTATTGCGTCTTTATATGTACTAAATGTAGTGGTTTAGATAATGAAGAACGAAAAATAATTGTTCAAGTTCTGGGAAATGATAAGACTTAAAAACGCGTTAGAATTTACGTAGAACTCGAAGTCGACTTTTCCTTTTAAAATCCCAGTTTACTTCGAGCAGTTAGTTTGAGGATCCTTACGACTTGTATACAAATGAGAATCAGAAGTTTGTTTAAAATCCTTATTTCTTAGATTAAAATTGGTTTTAGATCGGTTAAGCATATTAATAAAAATTATTACCATAACGTTCATTTGAGATTTGAATAATATTTATTGAACATAGTTGAAAACCCCTTTTCATACAAAAGTTCAGTCTATTTTTGAACTCCAAAGAATAAACATTGTGAATTTATAAAATTCGATAAAAGCTTTTAATTACATTTACAATTTACAAAAGTCATTTAAGAATCATTCTGCAAAGGATACAAGTTCTCAGAAGATTTAAAGTTATTTAAAGGATATGATTAAAACAAATTCTATTTCAATTCTTTTGCAAAACGAAATTTTAAATTCACAAGTTGCAAATTGCTGTTTGTATCATGAATTGCTGCAAATTTGAGTGTATTATGAGTAAACAGCAAACAAATTTCATGATAAAGGATCAAACAAAGAAGAAGAATTCATTCTCAAATGTACAATCAAATGTATTAAATTGCTCCATATTTTTTATCAAATATTTTTTTTTAAAATACATCTGAAATTGAAGTTTAGACTAGATTCCCAGAAAACTTCTCATTCCTCTTTAAAACTAGATTTTACTTTTATCTAGAAAAGTAATGACTGATTTCAGATTAATACTTTTTATCACAATTCTTTTTCTTTTTATAAAGTCTAAGAACACTTAAAAGATTTCCACAGATGGAATGATATTGATATTTAATAAAGTCACAATCAGAAGTTACAAAAAGGATTCATCTCGGTGGTTTCGTTCTGTGGTTGCTACTGTATGTTAAAGGTTCATATTTTTTTACGAATGACTCAAATATGATATGAATATTTTACATACATCTGGAGCTGATATTAACTTTGCAAAAGGTCACAAAGTAAATAAGTATGTTTAAGCTAGAACTTTGATATGAGACGTGATTCACATTTTTCACACATTTCCTTCGATTAAAATTTCATCACTATATGACTTTATAAAATATACTGTATTATCATAACCTAATCCGTCGGCTCATTCACATTACACCACAATAATCAAGAATATTCTACTAACCTCGTCCACTTCGTCCCACAAATCTAAGATCATTGAATTTAGCCACTTGATTTTTCATCGTTGCCGTTGAGTTCCTTAATTCACCATGGAAATTTTCATCATTTCCAGCACGAATTGATACAATTGTACCATCATGAACATCACCTAATGCCACAACTTTAAATGCAACTGGAAGTGTCTTATTTGATCGCCAATGATTTGGCAATGCCGAACATAGGAAGTATGGACTTCCCGTTCGAACTAATTCACCTGGATATTCTTCCTGTGCACGAATAACCATTCGATCTGTCCACCAATAATCATTTGTGACTAGTGATTTTGGTGGCGATGCACCACTGCTATTTGTCGTATTTGAACTTTCTTCCACCAACATTTCACTATTTTTCCAATTCCTCTCGATTGCTTTTTGAGGCTCTGCCGTTGGCAGATGCATAAAATTGATATTTTTTGGCGCTATTTTGAATTATTTTTCACTATCTTGAGCACTTGCGATCCACTAAAATGTCACAATTCGTTTGCTTTTAGTTGATTTTTAGTCTTAAAATATTGTGTGATTAATTTGATTCACTTGAAGTCTGCGATAGAAATTGTTTTTTGCTTAATGATAAAAACTCTTATTTGTATGAATTGTATGAAATTTACAATTAAAACACTGTAATACACAACACAATTATCAAAAATTCTATTTTTATTTCATTAAAATGTGTGTTTTAAGTCACATTAAGTGCTCTAATTTTGTATAAAAATTTTAAATTTTTTTTTAATTTTTTTTCCTTCACATTTAATTTTTAATCCTTTTAACTTATTAATTTTCGTCCAATAATGATTCCTTTAACGTTTACCAAAAAGACAATTTTTTGTTCTTAGACCACTCTTTAAAACCACACCGACCGCGAAGACCAACAGACGTAGAGTGAATGAAACTTGAATGAACAAAAAAAAAAAAGTTTTTTTATTGAATGAAGCTCAGCATGCGAGAGTCGCTGTGTATGTATATATTTGTATCAACACTCATACACATCATTGCTTGTGTAGATTTGCTGCTTTGAGAGCAACTTGCAAGTGAGAAAGAAAATTTCCACAGACGATCGTTGCGAATTTTTACAAGATTTTCTCCTCTCATTTTTGTTTTTTGCTGCGTATAGCTATGCTTATTAAAATCAGTAGTTCGTGAATATGATGAAATAAAATTTTCTAGTTTTTTGATGTAGAAAATTACAAAATTGGCATTCGATATTGCTGTTAATAAGAAATAGTGAATAAAATCATAAGAAATAATGCATAATTTCATTTCACACATGATTGATCTCATTCCTTATCTCTTTTATGATCGGAAAAATGCACAAAGTGCATTACAAGAAGTAAAAAAAAATTGTTTCATTAAATTGCACCTTCAATTTTACTTATTTTGGAGCAAAAAGTGCAGAAATGATTATTTATCCATTATTTTTGTACTTTTTTTTAATGTTAAATCTAGAACGGAGAAACTTCTTTTCAGCACATTGTCCTCGATGCTTCATAAAGAACTTTTTCTTTGCAGCATAACGCGTGTTGTTATAACAAGCGCAACATTTTTTATATGATACTTTTTAAAATGTATAATTTCTATGGTCTGATATCAAAGTCAGCTTATGTCATAATCAAGCTTATGAAAATTTATTAAATATGAGATGCACAGAAAATTTTATTCAACATTTACTCTCATTTCTCTCTTTAAAGTTATCGCTCGGATTATGGCTGCCTTTATTTGTTCTCTATTTGTGAAAATTTATTGTAAATGCTTCAAGTTTAAAATTTCCGTTACGATTTTTTTTTTAATTTAAAATTTCAATTTTTTTTAAAAATTTTCAATAAGAACACAAATTTAATATTGACTGGCACATTTTAGTGGCAAGCCTGAACCGAAACCGCACACGACTTACGGCTCATTGCGGCACACAGGTTGTCCATCACTGAAATAGACACAGGATAACTGCTGCAAAGATAATGAATACTGCTGCTTGTTCTTTTAAGATAAGGACGAAGTTTGGGAAACATTAAGACCAAAAGTTGTTAGTATATAATCCTTATAAGGATAATATTAAGGATCAATATCGAATTAAGTAACATCTATCAATGTGTCACTTCGTATTGCTCCTTTTTGTTTAGGATAGTCCTTTTTTCAAACCTTATAAATTTATACTTAATATCCTTTTGTATCCTTGAAAAAGTAACTTTTCATAAAGCACATGGTGTATAAATGGTTGAAAATGCAGATTCAGGCCTACTTGACTCTAGTCTGAGAAAGGACTTCATCGAATCTAGGTGTGTCAAACTAACCTGGTAGTGTTACACTAACCTGGTGTTAAATTTATCTGGTGTCACACCTGCCTGGTGCCACATCAGCCTGATATCTCACATTGCCCTGGTGCCACACCTACTCGGTGCCCCACCATCATGGTGTTACATCATTAAACATATAACTTAAGTTATCCAATCCACTAATACATTGTAATGTATGTTCTCAAACTACAAATGCGTCACAATCACTCATTACTAATGCTCTCATTTTCATTTTTGATATGTTCATTACTGATCTCTTGATCTTTTTTCCTTGATTTAATTTTTTTATTCTCTTGAATTTCGATAATCAAGAAACAGAAAGTGAATAAAATCGATTTTAAGAAGTTAAAAAAAAATTAATGTTATTCTGCACTACATCAATTTGAACCATTTTTCCATCCACACACGACTTGAATGTATCGGATGGCAATTTTCTGCAACTTCCTGTAACAATAACAACAAAGAATGAGTGAAAAATAATATGAATTATTATCCTCTCGCATAAATCGGAACTTCATAAAGACCTCGGTTTTATGATGATGGTGATTTTTTGCTGTTTCCATAAAAAAACAATATGTAGATATGTACATCAAATGGAAAATGCAAAAAAGCGCTCATTGATATCAGTTTGCGGTTTAAATGAATCGATTTTCTTCTGGTTTTATGTTTTTTTTTGTGCTGTTAAATGGAATTCCTTTATCAAAAATTGATTCATGTTTCCGATTTAAAAATTATTATCCTCAAAATTTACTTCGTTCGTATTGTCACATTTAATATTATTCACCTTTATGAGTTGAAGATGGAATGGGAAAATGCGAGGATTTATGAGTCAAATGGATTCATATTGCGCATTATAGTCGAAAAATTCAACAGTAACGTATTTTTAAAAATTGAAATTTATAAAAATTCAGTAACTTTTGTATGGAATCAGTCAATTTACTTGGATTAATCAAGAAAACAATAAATTTCAATAAAATTACACAAAATAATCAAATTATCCTTGAAATCAATAAGAAATTCCGAACTATACAGTATCATAGCAAGCATCAAAGGTATCAAATTCTGATACTTTCTTAAGATCCAAGAAAAAGGAACAAAAAGAAAGGCGAAAAGGAGATGAAATTTTGAACGAGCAAGTAACAATCTGGTGTGTGATGTCAATCATACTGCAACATGTTGCAATTTAAAGTGACTTCATCATAATACTCATACATGTAATTTATAATGCCTGGCAATTTCCGAATGGATGAATTAAAAAGGAATCGATATCATGAAGATGAGACGTGTCTTTTGTTAAGGTTGGTGCAACACATTCGAAAAAGAGTCTTTTTGTGTATTGCCGTTATTGTTGTTGTTGCATGTCTATTATTCATTGCACGCAATCGGCTCCTTTTTTCACACAATAAAACTTGACTTCTATTGCTACTACTTCCACTACTCTAATCACATACCATCTGTTGAATAAATTTCATATATTTTAAAGACTTATTAATTTTTGATAAGTTTTTCCTCATTTCAGGCAACTTGATGTCCTTCTTCAAGCTAGTAAATGACATTCTTTCCAGTCTAAAATTACTGCTTTGAGTGTTAAGAATCAAAATATTATGATTGCATGAAATTAGAAGGGAGGAACTAAAAGAACAGTTTTATTTTTTCACAGTTCAGTTTTCGATAATTGAGCATTGTCGGGAATTGGTTTGAAGAGGATAAACAGTTATTACAGGTAACATACATAATAATACGAGAAAATATTTTTCTTCTCTTCTCTCTGAAACGGATATGCTCAATTTAATTTTCATGTAATTCAATAAACAAGTAAATTAATTTAATTAAATTTTATTATAGATTAAGCTCTATCTTTTGAACATACTTTTTTTTACCTTATTATCTGATACATTTTTGTCTGATATACTTATTTGTACTTGGAAGGAAGTATTAACAGGTTTTTATGAGTTTGATGTGCCAGTTTGTCTGTGTTTTGAGGATATTGTAGTTTTTCTCAATTGTAACACTTAGAACAGTAGGCTTGGTGTGTGTTGGTGTGCTTAAGGATGCACGGTTTTCCTTAGTGTCGATTCACTTGAGTACTATCTAAGCTAGCCTCTCTACGGATACTCTATCTTCCATAGGGGATAACAATCCCCTCCATTCTCCCTCTCACTTCACCCTAACCTTGAATCAACCTAGTTTAAGCTAAATCGACTCTAATTTTAGCTTCAATCTAAGTAGGCGCATAGACATCAAATTTCGGATGTAGGATTGTTCCAATTTTCCATTCACCCCCAAAATCCCTCCCTGGATGCAGTTCTGACACCACTGCACAAATCTAAGACCTTGAAATGCATCCAGAGCACACCAAAATCTCGCATCTAGTAATTTCTTACTTACTTACTTTTTCTAGTACTAAATACCGAGGGAAAATTCATGAACAAAACCAGAAAAACCTCAGAAAAAATTATACAAATTCGGACATTGTAGAAGTGAATCCCACATAGTACTTTAATTTTTCCCACGATATTGCTGTTTGTAATGATTGTTCAGGAACATTGATAAGAGCAAATTACTTAAGATATCTTCCGTTTATAAAATAAATATTGCTTTTTTTTCTCGCTTATCAGGTCTGATACAATAATCTCTGTGGTTTTACTTGTGCACATTAATGAGGAAGAAAATAAAAGTACATTGAATTTGATATGTCGATGAAATTAAGATCAGCATAAAACTCGTCTTAATATTTGCCTAGAATTTGAGAAATTTGCGTGAGATTTTACAAGCATGACTTTTAAGGCTTCCAAATGTGCTGTGTTGAATGCATTCCAATATTATCTTCTTGCAGTGTTGTGTTTTGGCACAAATGGCTAAGTAGGCATTGTTTAAAATCTGTAAGTTGCATAGGGATGGTTTATGCTGACTAAAAGGGATCCAAAGTGACAAAGGGATTTAAATTCGGGAGGTGCCCTCGGGGAAGTTAGATGTTGGTTTTAACTATAAAAAGACACTTTCAAAGGATATAAATTACAACCTACCATATCATATACCACCATGTTGGTAACCTTGCACACCTTGTTGACAAGCCTCGACCGAAAATACACAAGACATAAAGATCATGGCATTTCCATAAATTTTTGGCGACAAACTAGGATGCAGCGGCTCACAGGTTGTACACCACTGCCTTATACTAGATACCAGATACCGAATATGAAGGAACAGTATAGGTATAAGGAGAAATTGGATTAAGATTAGTATTATGTGGACAAAGATTACCTGGCTTGCGCATTTGGCTGCATATTTACATGCCTAGATGTGTAATCAAGGAAGAAGGATCAGCTGATTTCTAAGTCTTAGATTGAAATATTCAGATCTGATCCAGCCAAGTCATTACATCAAAATTAACAACACTGATCACCAACAATCTGTAAATTGATCCAAGTATGGAATTCGCAAGTAAATTATGACAAACTTTATGTATGTTTCGCCATAAAGTGACACAAAGCAAGCACAAGAGTAAGAAAAAAAAAGTTAATTAAATGTTGAAATGAATATTTTTTCTTTTTTGCAATTCCAAATGCATTTCAATCTCTATCTCTGTGTTATTTCTCTCGCTCCTTTCCTTCGTTTCTGCGTTTCTTTGCATTCGATCATAAAAATGTTGCGGTTGAGCACAAAAATCATAAACATTTTCATATTTCATTCATAAAAATTCGCAATCAATATTTTATGCCGATGGTTTTTCTATCTCCGATGGTATGTATGTATCTCTTCCCGTACTCAATGATATACCCTCTCTTAAGTCTCATGCTTGCGAGATATGTGTACAATACACATTAACCACAAATATTTTTCAGCAATGGCGGTCTGTGCAATATTTTTTATGTTTATACTTCAAGGCGTTGGCTAAGATTGACTGACTATATGATGTGTTACAAAAAAAATAAAGCATGATATAAATGCAGAGTAATTAAAATTTATTTCACTAAAATCAATTTGCAAGCTATTTTTGGGTGTACCATCTAGACATTGTGGAGTCTTTTGTGGTAAGAAGAGTCTTTCCTTGTGGTTCGTCTTTGTCTGATGTTGCTGGGCTGACTTGATGTGTTATTGTTGGCATATTGATTATTATCTTGAGTATGGATAATTTGAAGTTTCTTATATTTTTGGCACTAGGACTAAGACACTTGGCATTAGACCTTTTGGAGTAGGACAATTCTTCAGCTTATTTGTCACCTTCTAGTCCAAAGCCAATCACATATCAACGCTATATTTCAATGAACTAATACAGAATCCTGATGCTTAACTTTTTCACGGTACACCTTGATGATTTGCAAGGACCGAAACCGACACACGATTCTTGGCATTTTCAACAGATTTTGACAGCACACAGGTTGCCCTCAACTGAACTAATACATCTCTGCTGAGTAGCCTCTTTTATTGGATTGGAAGCAAACATTCCATCAATTGAATGATTCGAGAGCTGCATATATCTTGAGCATATATAGTCGAATAACTCTCAATAGCACAGTGGTAGGAGAATGCGACCGGAAATTGTAGGGCATGGGTTCGGATCCCATTCTGGATGCCTTATACTTTTTCTGTTAGATCAGTTGCCAATTTCAATAGCGAGACTGCTTACCGGTTTCGGATTTCATAACAGGAAAGAGCGAAGTTCGGAAATTATCCTTCAAGGAGCTTGAGAGGTTTAACGTCTTATTCCAAAACAAGCTTAACAAACCATTATTTATTGCAGAACTTTAAAGCGTCGAACGTTACAATTCAAGCCTTAATGCAAACGGTTGTGTTTATGTTTACACACAATTTCAGTCTTCCTGCTCTCATCCATTCAATGCATTAAAATTAATTTTAAATTATCCTCAACACTTTCCTTGACGTCTTTCTTCTTAAAGATCCATGAATAAAAAATCTCAGCTTGTAAGACATTGTATGTTATTCATAATCATAAAATGTTCATGTTCATGACATCATTCTAATTAATCTTTTCTATTTTTCTTGTCAATAACTTTACATTCTCACCCTTCATTCATATTTTCCTTTCCTTCATCCCCCCATCAAGTCACAACAATGACTAAAAAATTCTTTATTCAATATAGCTCTACTTACATGCGACTCCCCATTCCTACTTTCTAATTATTTTGTATAAAAAATATTATTATGAGAGAAAATAAAACGTGGATACGGGTGACATGTTTTTTGAAGCATGTCAATTAAGAAAAACATAATTTTCTCAATTTTTCTTTTCTCAAAAAAATATAAAATAAAGCGAAAAATTCCATTCTATATTAATCAAAAATATGCTGATAGAAAGGATAAGAAAAGCTCATCTGACACGAGCAGTTTTCATTAAGAATTTTGAGAACATCGATTATGAAATTTTCTTACACAAGTAAGGAAATTATCAGATTAAATTTCGAAAGCGCATTTTTGAATTTTCAATGATAACTAAGTTGTCTATACTGCATGTTTACGTAATTTAATCGATTATTGATAACATTTCTTATCTAAATCAGTTGTATGCAACCTTTTTTTGTGTCACGGCACACCTTGGAGATGAGTCACAGCGGAAGGAACATACAACATGCGGTTCTTGACATTTCCAAAAAAATTTGGTGGTACGAAGGTTGACCACCACTGTCTTTGATAAAAAATTTTAGGCTATCTGTATAGAATACCATTAACTGTTAAGTGCTTAAAGGTGTGATTCATAGTAAATGCAATAACTTGAACTTAGCCTCACGTACAGATCAATTGTTATCCATGACTTCCCTTATATGTTGCTTGATTATTGCTGATACCAAGTGCAATAATGACTAAAGTCAGCATCTTAATGATCATGACAGTGCATCCAATAGTCATGATTATCCAAGTTGATTAATCAAACAGACAAAACTACCCAAAAGCCTACTTAAATATCCTTGAAAAAACAATTTGAAACCTTTTAAATAACACAACGCAGATTTATGTCTAATGGAATTTGAGATATCCATTCTTCACGTCCTATGTATGTATGGCTGCAAACAAACATCCTGAGAGATGTGAAAAGGAAGTTGATTTGTTGCGGTTTTACTGTAAAATAAAGAGAGTTAATGAAATAAGTCTGCTAATTTTTCACAAAATTAAATTCGCAGCTTGTGTGTCTGTAAAGGAAATTCTAAAAATAGCATTTTATGATCAATCAAGCAAGGCAATTTAATTAATTTTTATTGACATTTTTTCAATTTATTTGCAAAAAAATTAGTTATCATGAGAAACACTTGTGTATTGTGGATTGGATGAGCAGGTAGGACTATAAAACAATTAACAGTATAAAAGGAATAAACAAACACAATTACTTGATAATAGCGAACTAACTTATTGACATTTTCTTGCAAAATGTCTTTTTTAATGCTAAAGTATGTATGTAGGTATTGTGGGCTGATCTCATTGAAAAGTTATTTTGTTTTTCTCGAATATTTTTCTCTCTGTGTATGTGTGGGGTTTATGGGTGGTCAGTTCTGTTTGCCGGTGATAATTTATAGATAAAACAGCACGTGTCATAAACACTTTATTGTAGCTGCATCTTGTGATTTAAAATTTAACGTATTTTAAAATTTTAAATTTGCCACTTTATTTAGTTCCACAGCAATCAAGCCACATTTAATATAAAATTATTGCCGTTAGCTAAGTTAATAGAAATGTCAATTAGAAAATTGACTCCACAAAGATAATTGATATGCAAGAAAATGTCACTGGGTACCAAAAACTAATTCGTTGAATAAAGAAAAAGACTTCCATTTCCATGAAATACGATTATAAATATTATTAAAAATCATACAATTAATGTTACAAGAATTATACGGATGTAAATTAAAGTATATCCATCTTACCAAAACGACAATTGAAAACCCGTCAAAATGACTCTTTTCATAATTTCAAAAAAAAATATATATTTTTTGTAACTTTTTACTGAGCATGCTGTTGTGGCTGCATTTGTGGTGCCAAACGATTAACTAAACGGATAGCACCGTGTAAAATTTTTCCAATTACTGGTGGAGCTTTTGGATTATTTGCAATATTCTCAACTGCCAATCTCAATTCGTGGAACATGTTGCGAGTATGTGGATTACGACGTGATGTGTAACGCAAGGTCAAGAAGTGGTAGTAAATAAATGGTGTCATAAGTCCAGCGCGTCCACTAAAGATTTATAGATATAAATTTTAATGAGTATGTCTATACATAGTAATTAGAATAATGATGACTTACGTAAAGGTTGAGACAATTGCGATGGGCATTAGGAAAATCTCGGAAAAGGCAATCAATCTCAAAATGTTTCTTTGTTGGAATTCAACAAGTGAAATCAATAATCTTGCACCCCACCAACTATTCTGGCCGAGTAACTGGATATAAGAAAATATTAAGCATAAATAAAATAGAAATTAAAGAAAAAGTGAGATATTAAATCAATGTACCGCAACACCATAGCACGTGAATATGTATGAATTTTAAGCCGCACGCAAACTTTTCATAAAACCAGACACGAATAAGATGATGATCGAGTGATCTTCACCAACCATCATTGACACATCTGATTGAGTTTGCCACAATTCGTTCTTTTGTGGCCATGAACACATTTTTTACGACATAATTATATACATCGCCTGTTTGTAATGACTGACTGTAGCTTATTACTTGTTTTTTGAAATACCGTTATAATTTGAATATTTTGGAAAAAAGAACAAATTTTTAAAATTTTGAAAACCGTTAATTTTTAAATTCTCAATAGCCGTTAAATTATAATTTTTTAAATGCGCAACAGCCACCTTTATACGGCTAATTTCATACAATTTTCACACTGCCTGGCCAAACGCGGCCATAAATATGATGATGAGTCTGTGTGATTTTAACACCGCACGAAAATAATGACGTAATCAAACTGTTGCATATACTTACATCAAGCATTTTCAATGAATAACTAGCCGAATGGAGTACGGCAAATAAAACAACGGGAAATAGAACTACGATGAATGGTTGAACGTATAGGAATATGAGTGAAAAGAAAAGGTAGTGACATGAATCTTCAAGTAACAAAAGTGCCAAAAATTCTCTTGTAAATTGGATTTGAGGCAATCTCTGGTGCAATCGAAGCGCTGATGTTGCTGCATTCGAAATTAGGACTTTGTAGAATGCACTTTGGGAACTTCTGTAATAACAAAAAGTTATGTTTTTTACGTGAGAAATTGACAATGTGTATATATGAATTGAATAATTAATAAAGATGATGGGAAAATAATCAATAATTTATATGTATGTATTTTAACTTACCCAAATATTGGAAGTAAATAGCCAATTGCAAATACTATCGAAAGAACTCTCGAAACCCATAATGCAGTCTCAATTTTGTTTTCCATCATATGGATTTTCACCGCCTCAATCCCACGAGGCTGATTTTCATTATCTGTAGAATTGTTATCGCTCATTTTTCTGTATGTTGTATTATCTGGAAGGTAATGTATTGGAATCTATAGTGGATAAAATGAACACATCACCGTTTTGCAAAATTTATGAAATCAACATTTCTTAGTCATAAAATATAATTAGTCAGCATGAGAAAGGTATTTTCTTTTGTCTTTTGATCTCGTGGAATATCCCATGTCCTTGACAAAATGCTAACATACTTATCAGATACGTAAACTTTCCGATAATTATAAAAGTGAGAAAAAACAGGTTTTTAAAAATTCATGGATTATCTATTTCACCTTTAAACTTTAACTATTTCTCACAACTTTTAATTAATTTCACTATATTCTGATGGCTTTTATGGCTAATAATATACTTACAATATGTGTTATTCAATTACTCCGTGAAATTTGTAGAAAAATGAATTAAGATTTCTAATAAATTTTTCTATGAGAATATTCGAACTAGCATGAAACTTGATCACTGCCTTAAGCGCTTTTTTTCGATGCTCATATGATTTAAATTAATTTAATTAATTTTATTCAACAATTCACTTTTTTAATCACCGTGGACACAATTTTTACCCAAATCCTTGTACTTCACAAGAAGTTCCTTAAAGAAACAAAGACGGACAAACTGTAAAAAATATTCTTAAAATTAAGCTAACATTCGAAAGGCAATTTAAATTTCAAAAAATCGTTAATCTCAAAGACAATTTATTAAGGAATTTGTTAAATAAAATGAAATTTATTAATGAGTAATTAATGAAAAGAATGGATTAATAATAATTTATTTAGATTCCTTCTTCTTGGCATCGACCAATTCTCGAAGTGCATTCTCCTGTTCCTTCATATTCTTTTGCAGAACTTCTTTTGACTTGTCGCAGCTATCAATAACTCCTTCCAATTTGTCCTGCTTTAATTTCAAATCATCCTTTATCTCAGGAACTGATGACATTACAAACATACGTCCTACAGCAGCATAAACATTACCATTCTTGCTCAATCCATTAAGTTCCCTTGATGTTAATTCCAATCTTTGTTTTGACTTCTTAAGGATGTCAATTTGTGAATCTAAGATACGGACCTTTTTGGTTGTTTCGATTTTGTTCACTTGCATCTCAGTGAATGCCTAAAATATTGTTAATTAAAGTAATTCTGCGGTTTAATATAAATTTTTAACCTTGCGGTACCTTTTTTAATTCTAAATCCATTTTTCAGCTTTGTTTCTTTTGTTCCACAAATTGTTTATAGTTATTTAATTGAATATCAATTTGATTATGCTGTGTAATAGCCTAGATAGCTTAATTAAAGTGTACAAAATCAAGGAGAATTAATTCAGATGTTGATTTTCACAAATTTCCTAAAAAACACAGAAATACCCCTTTTAAAACAATTTCAAATATTTTATGTCCGTTATATCTCGATCGATTCCATCATAACAGATTTATGTTTTATTCACCTATACTCTATACATATTAGCATTAATTTTTAGTTTTTCGGGATTTTCTTACATATAATTTTTGTTAAATTTAGATCCTGACATATTATAAAGTACCCACGCAGAACTTATAGCAAGACCAAGACCTCCACCAATTGCACACTTTCGAAGTCCTGCCGTTGATTTATAGAATAATCCCGATGCTGTTCCGGCCAATATTGTATTTATTTCATCATCCTCTCTCACTTGTGACAATATGACACCAAACAATGAATACATGACGGCGATTGTTCCAAGTGTATTTGCAGTTCCAGCTCCTTGCTTCATTATATGATTAAGCATTTGTGTTCTTCTGAGTTTTCCGGTCTGATTTGCTAAGGATGTAGCTCTCATTCCATTGTATAATCCAGCAGCGCCTCCAATTCCAGCACCAATCATTACGGCAGATCCAATTTGACTGAATGCCAGCTCAAATCGACCTCTTTGTTTTGATGCACCTTCTGGGAATATAAATTCAGGCTGCGCCTGCCTCATATATCGAGTATCATAGTTGAGATAAGGTGATGTGAATTTTGGAACTGTTTTTGAAGGTGCTGAAAATACAAATTTGATTATTTTCCACTGTGGCTTGATAATTCTCTTGAACTTAATTACCTGGAGCGAGTCCAAGGTCACTACCACCGATTGATAATGGTTTACTAAGATAATCGTCACTCATTATGGCTAGAAAACTTAATTAATTGAAATATTGAAGATTATGAAATTTATGGTGAATTATAGAGGTATTTGCACGTTGAAGATGTTTTGGTAGAACTCGGTAGATATTCTTGTAGATCAAAAAATTCATAAATTAGCGGCAAAACAAAATTTCACAATTTAACAAAAATAAGTGATAACTAAGTTAATTATATTAAGTTTTAAAATGTCTATGATAAATAAGTTAAATATACAGGGTATTCGATCATTTGGTGATGACAGACAGGTCAGTTAATTGCTTTAATTCATAAAATAATATTTTTAACAGAAATTTTCAATAGAAAATCGAATTTAGTACACCTTTAACATTAATTGTCGGAGAAAACGGATGTGGCAAGACAACGATCATTGAGTGCTTGAAATATGCTTTGACAGGAGACTTTCCGACTAATTCAGACAAAGGAAAGAATTTTGTACACGACGTAAAATTAATGACAAACCAAAAGAAAAGCGATGCAAGAGTGGAACTTACAGTAAGTTTTATTATTCATGCCTGACATAATTGACAACATTATTTTTATAGATTACAGATCCGAATGGCGTTGACAAGACAGTTTTCCGAGCAATGCGAGTTGAGATGTATAAAGGAAAACCCAAATTCCAAACTTTTGACTCGACAATTAAATACAGCGATAGTGATGATAGTAAGTTTATCAGTGGTCGTGTTGATGACATCAATAACCATATGTGTGAATCAATGGGTGTTTCAAAAGCCATCCTTAACAATGTCATATTCTGTCATCAAGAGGATTCGAATTGGCCACTTGATGAAGGTAAAAAGCTGAAAGAAAAGTTTGATGCTATTTTTGGAACTACGGAATACAACAATGCAATTAACAAGATCGGCAAAATAAGAAAGACATATGAATTAAAATTAAAAGAAGCGGAATTTGAGAAAAAGGCTCAAAAGGAATTGAAAATTGAGGTAGAACGGAAGGAATTTAAGATTCAGGACTTTCAGAGTAAATTAGAGAACATTAAAAAGGAATATGATGAGTTTGAACAGAAAATGGCTCCATTGGATGCAAAGAAGGAACAAATTATGATAAAAGAAAGAGATTTTGCCAAATTAATGATTGAAAAGAAGTCATTTGAATCAACGTAAGTTGGTTACTTATTTTTCGCTATGATTTAATTCATAAAACTAGTTTTCATTCACAGAATCATCAACAAGGAAGAAGAAAGTGCCAAACTTGAAGGAAAAATCAAAAAGAAACTTGTCGGAACTATAGATGACTTGGAATGCGAAATGGCAAATTTCATTGAAAATCAGCAAGAAAAGAAGGATGAATTAAAGTCATTACAGAGTCAGCACACAAAGTTAGTCTCGGAAGAACGTGAAAATCAAAAGTCATTGAGTGATTTAAACTTAAAAGCTTCAAACATTACTGATAAGATTCAAAAGCTTCAGGAACTAAAATCTGAACGTTTTGGAAAAGTCAAAGATATTTGTTCAACTTTGGAGCTTGATTTTGACTATGATGCAGACCAAGCAGCAGATACACAAGATATCGGTGACACTCTTAAGGATATTAGGAGACATATTGTCCTAAAAGAAAAGAATATTCAGTCATTAAAGAAGCTTGAAGAAAACGACGAGCAAAAGTTTCAAGGCAAGATTGATGAGCTGCGTGAGGAAAGAACGAAAATTGAAACAAATCTCAAAACTCAACGTGATTCTTTGAATGTCAATAAAGCTAGTGCTGTAAAGATTCAAAAAGAACTGAAAGATTCTGAAGAATCGATTCCGATGTTAAATGAATTAACTCCAGCAATAGCAAAATATGAGAAAAAGTTAAACAAGCTTAATGAGGAAAATAAAGTCGATGAATTGAGGGAACAGCAAGAAGGTATTGGATACGATGTCATTGAATTGGAAGATACCTTACATCAGCTTGAGAATGACATTGAAATTTTGCAGTCAGTATCCCGAGTCTCCGTTGAACTTGATTCCAAACAGAATGATTTGTCAAAAGATCAAAAGGAATTTGATAGAATTAAGAATAAACTTTCATCAAGTCTGAAGAATTTATTCGGAAAGCAAACTGTTGATGCCAACTTCCGTTCAAAAGTTCAATCGAAACGTGAGGAACTAGAAAGTGAAGTGAAAGGGATTAAAGATCGTCTGCAAAATATTCAACGCGAACATGATCGCATGCAAGATCAACGTACAAATCTTCGTGCTCAACAGAAACAAAAAGATCAAGAGATTCATAAAATTGAACAAGACATTGGCGATGTATGCATGCTGGATGAATATCTTGATTATTTAGCATCACAGAAGGAAAAAGTTGAAAAACTGAATATGGAACTGGCAGTGAAAGAATCATCCAAAAATACTTATAAAGACTTTATTGATAAAATTAACGACACTCCATGCTGTCCGCTATGTCACAAGAATTTGGAAGATGATGCAGATAAACTGAAAGGTTTGTAACGGTCAAAATTTATTTAAAATTTTAAAGTTCAAATTTTGAACCTCTAGAAAACAAAATTTAAATCCTAAAAATACGTTACTAATAAAGTTATTTTAATTTCCATTTACAGCTGAGTTGGAAGAGAATATCGAGGAACTTCCCAGAAAAATCACTGCATTAAATACCAAATTAACACAAGAAAGAAAAACATATGAAAAGTTACTACAGCTTAAATCATCATATGATAATTTGGATAAATTAAACAAGGAAAAGTCAAAGCTTGAAACACAACAAAAGGAATTCGAATCTAAAATCAAACAGAAGGCTGAAGAAAAGGAGAATCTCGAATCAGTTGTTGCTGAACCTGAAGGCTTATTAAACATTATTTCACAATCATTTTTTGCTGATATTTGTAAGCTTGATGACTTGCAGCGTACAATCGCGACAAAAACAAAAGATGTCAATGCACTGAAGTCAAAACTTCCAAGCAATGTTCCAAAAAAATCACTACAAGAAGCACAAGCTGAAAGGAAGGAGTTATCAGAGAAAATTAAAGCAAATAATGAAAAAGTCAAGCAGCTTAATGAGGAAATCAACAGCTTCCAAGCTGAATTAATGAACACTCGTGAACGATTGAATGATCTCAATCAAAAAAAGAATGAATATCAAGAACGTGTCCAAAAAATGGATCTCCTTAAAAATCAATTGAAGCAATTGAAGGAAGATCGCAATAATCTAGAAGAAAAAGTCAAGGAAAATGAAGAAAATTTAGTTCCAACAATCAAAAAGCTCGAATCGTGTCAAATTGAAATGAAGAAAACTCGCGATCAGCATAAATATAAAATTGATAAGGAACAAAACATAATAAATAAGCTCAAAGTTGATCAAGCAGAGATTGAACGTTTGGAAAGGGATATTGATGGACTTGAGAAGATGAATTTAGAAAAAGATTTGGAAAGACTTAAAAGTAATGTTGATAAAATTAAAGCTGCTGAAAAATCGATTCAGGAACAAATCAAAAAGAAGGCAATTGAGATTCAGGAATTAAATAGTGTTTTGGCCAACGAGGAAACAACCTACAGAAATATCATGGACAATATTGATTTATTGAAGCTAGCTGAGGACAAAGTTGAAGCTGAAAAGAATCTTGCCAAGCTAGAAAGTCGAATTGGCAATTTAGATTTCAAAAAAATGAGTAAAGAAAAGAATGAACTGCTTAATGAAATCGATAAAATCATCACAAATCGACAGAAAATGGCAGGACGCGAAGGTGAATTAAAGAATCAATTAAAAGTTGTTGAAATGGAAATGAAGGAACCAAAATACAAAGAAGCAAAGAAAAAGTACAATGATGCTGTCATCGAGGAAGCAGTAATGAGCGCTGCTGTTGATGATTTAAAGAAATATGCAGCTGCATTAGAAAAAGCACTGCTTAAATATCATCAAGAGAAAATGGACCAAATTAATCAAATCATGAAGGAACTATGGAACAGTATTTATCAAGGAAATGACATTGATCACATTATGATTAAGACTGAAGAGGAAGAAACAGCAACAGTCACAAAAACTGAGAAATCTCGTCGTTCTTACAGCTATCGAGTTGTTCAAGTTAAAGGAGGTGCGGAGATTGATATGCGCGGTCGCTGCTCTGCTGGACAAAAAGTCCTTGCATCCTTAATTATTCGTATTGCATTATCTGATACATTCAGCAGTTCCTGTGGTATTTTAGCTTTAGATGAACCGACAACAAATCTTGATCATAATAATGTAACAAGTTTAAGTAATGCTTTAGGACAGCTGGTTGCTGAGAGAGATAATGGAAGATTCATGTTGATCATCATTACTCACGATGAGAATTTCGTCAGAACATTGGAAAGAGCTGAAAAATATTATAAGCTATCACGTGATAATTTTGGATGCTCTGTTATTGAAGAATATAGAAATTATTAAAATAACGGTTTTCAAAAATTCAAATGTTGACAATTTGTCAAAAAATTCAAGGGTTGTCAAAAATTCAAATATCAGAAAACTAAAAAGAATTCAAATCTCAGAAAACCGTTAATTATTCAAATTCAATAAAGTTGTTAATGGCTGAATGCATTTATTGCCGTATTAAACTTGAGCTGTAAGAAATCGGAAACTTTTTAATAAAATATTTATGGACATAAATTAATTTTTTATATTTCTTTATTTTAATCTGTTTCTTTTATGGATTTATTCTTTTTTTTTAATTACAATTTTCTTCATTCGTCTCATCAACATAATAATCTCTAATTAAATCTTTTGTTCAAATAACTTTGCGGAATGGATGATACAAAATAATAATAATAACGACAAACAAAAAATAAAAAATGCATTTACATGGTAAAGAAAGCTCACTTTAGTGGATAGAAACAAAATTTTGAGTGTCGTTGTAAACTGAAACCTTTCATGTCTTTCTTTTTTAAATAAAAATTGGATTTCCTTTCATCTAATTTAATGAAACAATAAAATAATCGTGAGCTTATAATAAACGTTAATAATTTTACACATAAATACACTGTTAATTATTGAAATTGAGTATATTTTATTCGAAAATTTAATTTCTTTTCATCTACTTAAGTCTTAAGGGACCTAATTACTTTCTTACTAACATTTTTCCCCCAATTGCTTTTTTCCCAAAACAAATTTTTTAATTCAATTTTTCTATTCATGGATAATTAATTAATTCATTTTTTGATAAATAGAAAAATCGAATTAGCATTGAAAAAAAATTTCTTTGTCAGTTTTTATTCTACAAAAAAAATGTCACATAATACCGTTATACATATCGTCGAGACATTCTTCGAGAAAAGTCGTTTTCATTTCTACAATTAGCATTAATTTTCATAAATTTTACATTAAAATGTTTTAAGTAGAACGTGTCCGTATGCTAATTGCTTTCATTAATATTTTAAAGATTCGATCTTTCTTTCTTTCTTTGTTGATTAAGTCAATATGTCTATATCTTCTCATACGATGAATTAACTTTGAAATATCAACTTCCTGTGCATTAATAATGGCTTAAATCGATTAAAATTTGACGAAAAAATTAAATGTAAACAATGAATTTTTATAACCTTAAGTTGGCTTTGATCAAGTATGACATGAAGTTGACTTCAAATAATTTGAAATTTCCGTTATTTTTCATAGTATGAGAACATATTGACACATCTTATTAAGTATTAAATTGCGAAAAATTCAGGATATAAAGTTTATGCACACAGATTGACCAGATTTAAATTAATTTAATTTACTACTTGGAGCTTAATTTGTGCGTATGTGAATTTGTTTTTTTGATGAATAAAATTAATACCTTTTTAGTCTTCTCTCAAATCTAATCCTACTGCCTACTGTCCTTCACTGTCACTGTCGCTCTTCTCTGTTATGGACGAAATGGAATTAACAAAATATTTGATTAGAATCAAGGTTCATTAAATTAATTAACTTACTCATTTGGCTTTTACCTTTCTTTCCAGTATAGGCATGTCGTTTCAATCGATCATAGAGATCATCTTTGTTACCATAAAGTGATGCATTTGATCTAGCTAGTGAATTTAGTTTACCATTACTATGTAAACCCTCCTTCATGTATCCTTCATTGTAAAAATTTGGCATCTCCCAGCCATCTTCTTCATCATCATAATAATGAGCATAAGTGCTGTGATGTGATGGTGCTATACTCTCAGCATATGGCGTATGAGCTCCATAATAGAAGTTCACTTGCGATCCTGTTTGATCGATTGCTGGTGAGAGCATTTTCTTTGGATCTTTTCGTCTACTGGCACGTGCACAAATCATCCATATGAGTAGGACGATGAAAATAACAAATATAACTGTGGCTGCAATACCACCTGCAATATATGCGAATTCTGATCGCTCTGAGCATTTTGGACCTGTAAATGATCCTCTGCATCTACATGACGGACTTCCCTTGATGTCTTTGACACATTGACCTGAGTTTTCACAGAAGCCATCACACATGTCTGAAAATAGAACAAACAAGTTATTAATCATGTCTAGTAACTTAAAAGTTGTGAATTACTGACCTGTACACTGAGTACCAGTTCCGTTAAAACCTGGCTTACATTCACATTTAAAGTCAGATGTTTCAGGAACAAGAATACAGTAAGCATTGACATCACAATGTTGATGACCTTCTGTAAGAGTTTCACATGGATTTGTACATTCAGCCTTTGATGTGGCGGCAGTGTTTTTGGTGCTGTGATTAACTGGACATGGTATACATGATGTCTGTTGTGATTCTGGTTGATAATATCCCTTACGGCATTCAATACAAACATTAATAGTTGCATTAAGATAAGTTCCAGGTGTACAGACTGGAAGTGAGCATTCTTCAATGGCAGATGAGCCAACTTTAGGTGTCGTTCGTCCTAATGGACATGCTTGACAAGCTGCTTGAACTCCCTGAGAACGGTAAGTACCACGTGGACATGGCTCACATTTTCCATCAATTCCTAATTGCATTCCAGATGTACATTCGTCACGACATTCAGAACGTGACTTAGCCTCTGTTGATCTTGTTGTCTGTCCAAGTCCGCAAAGTTCACATGAGAAGGAACCTTCATTTGGTTGGAAGAATCCATATCCACATGATCGACAGAATCCAGTTTCAGCATCAAAGTATTTTCCTGGTGGACAACGTTCCTTACAATCGCTTGCAGAACGTGCACCTGTACTGATTGTTACACCTGGACGTCCAGCAATATTTGGACATTTAATGCATTGTGTTTGACCAGTCTCTGATTGATAAGTTCCTCTTGGACAATGGACACAAGTCTTATTAGTTGCTTCATAGTGAGAACCAACAGCACATGGCACACAATCTGGAATCATGGCAACTTGACCAGCTGGACAAGCATATTCCGATGTCAATTCTAATGATGCTGGATCTGGCACTGTATTTGGCAGGATATCCTCTACAGCAAATTGATCTTCTTCAAGAATCAATTTTTGCAGTAATTCCTTCACCGATGAACGTTCGCCGGACGATGAATGGATAATTGGATCACTAAAATAATAATCAGCATAAAGTAAATTGAATTAATAAGCCATTCCATTCACGAAAGTCATTCAAGGTAAGTAAATGTGCAGAAAAAAAAAGTTAATAAAAGATAGAGAAAACAGAATACCCAAAAAAGACAAAACAGACTTAAATCCAATATTAAGGTCAAGCACCAAAAAAAACATGTTTTTTTGTGTAGCTTTCTTGTTTTAGTAGAACTTTTTTTGTTGGAACTAGTTCCGTTAATTTGCAAAAAAAAAGTAATAATTAAAGTAGGCATAGGTAAATAATAGAGTGCAAGTGATTATTCATTTCTGTACAGGTCATTGCTTGTGTTAATTCATTTGCGAATTTCAAACGTACTTAACAGCTGGGAATGAAATTTCCAGCAAGTAGGTGTCACCGTTCTGTTGTTGACGTCCATAACGACTTCTACTGTCTGTGGCATCACTTGTTCTATAAAATTGTATATAGTTGTTGGAAATAACATAAAAATTGACATTTAACACAGTCTATCCATTGGGATGCAACACTTTTATGCACATCATTCAATTGTGCATTCACATGAAAGGTACAACAAGGTAGGAGGAAATCAATAAAAATAAATATAAAACTTACCGTTCAACTGGAATCAATGCCTCTAAATTGTATACACCAATGCCATCATCCTTATTCGATTGACGTTTAATGCGGTTAGTGCCACGATAATGATCACATTTAACATTAATTTGGATCTCTTTGCATTCTCTTGAGCCTTCAGTTGAATGTGAACAGAAGTTCCAATCTCGATTTAATGAGTTCACGGCATTCTTTACACGTTGTCTCAATACACCTTGGCCTGCCTCGTTACATAAGACATCGGATGGGAAGAGCATTTGGATTTTGAAGACGCGTTGTGCTGGTTTAGATGCTGTTAAGGGATATTAAGTATTAGCAATGGATATAGAAAGGTATAGTTCAATATAACTTACGTGAACATGATGGATAGACTAATGGTTTGGTTGGATCACTTGTTGGTCTCCAGAAACCTTCAGCTCCGCAAGTATAGAATTCAGGAACTGGTTCTGAGAATCTCAAGCCACTCTGGCATGTAATTTCACAAACTTTGAATTGTCCTCCTGCACCCCAATCTTTACAGCTTTGTGAACCACCGAGTGGATCTGCCAATGGTGGACAGAATTCTGATAGAAGTGATACTTTGAAGCTACATGTAGCTGTATTTCCAGCAGCATCTGATGCAATATATGTGATGTCATAGACTCCCCACAATAGTGTTTGACCTGATCGATGTCCATTCTTTTCAACAATCTTTGTAACTCCAACATTATCACTAAAGTGTGGCTCATCCCAATTGACAAGTGCTGATCCATTTCTAGCAATAATCCATAAATCACCTGGACAGTATTCAACTCTTGGTGGTTCCTTATCAAGATCTAATTGTTGACATTGTTGTCCTGAATATCCAGCAGCGCATTTTCTTGTTCCGCATGATGATGGAACTGAACGTTCAACTCCACCTGATGTAACTTCATATCCAGCCCAGTTCAAGATTAATCCTCTGTACAATACAGGTTCACTTCTGCAGTCGCGTACTTGTTTCTGAATTTCTGAAATTGTGTCTAAAGCTCGTCCCCAGATTTGTGCCTTTGTAATACGTCCTTGGAATCCAGCTTCCGTATATGCAAGTGATGGTCCTTGACTTCCATCCTCCGGTTGTGGAACTCCCAATACAGCCCATGCACTATTTTATTTATAAATGTCAATAAAGTCTATGTCTCATTATAAAAAATCTAGGTGTGACTTACTATTTTGGTAAAGTTCTTCCTATTCCATATTCGACCTTGCTAGCAATCAATCCCTCAGTGATCAATTGTAATTGACCAGTCTTTCCGTTCCAAACGACAGCAACATGATGCCATTGTCCGTCATTAAGTGTAGCATATTCTCTAAATGATAAGAATGCATCCTGGATGTCTGGGAAGAATGATACTTGAATACCACTGGAATGTGCTTGAAGCATAAGACGACGTTGAGATGCAACATGTGCTGACGAGACTTCATATAATGTAAAGTAAATTCCTGAATCGTCTTTCTGAGCAAATTGCACCCACATAGCTACAGTAAGGCTATCACTTTCACTTGTTGGGAATGGAATAACCTGTGCGGCAGTTGATCTTGTTGCATCACTGAAGTAAAGGTCATAATCAACTTGGATTGCTGTATGAATAGAAAATGTTATGTCATTAATAAATTTGAAAAATGGATATGCTGATAATCTCTTACTTTTACGGCAATCATCACCAGTTAAGTTGAATGAACATTGACAGAAGTAACCTATGGATTTATAGACATGATAATTAGTTACTCAAGACTATGAAATGTCATCAAAAGCTTACCTTGATTCAAATCAATACAAGTTGCTCCTGGTGGACATGAGTTATCCTTACAGTCAACAATATCCTCTTCGCAGTTCTTTCCTTGATATCCAGGTGGACATTGACATGTGTATGATGGTCCATTATCAATGCATGTAGCACCATTTTGACAAATGTTATGTTCACAGGCATCAAATTCATATTGACATCCAACACCAGTAAAGTCTTCAGGACATGAACAATTAAGACCAGATCCAAAGTCGCGACATTTTCCATTATGCATGCATGGATTTCCAATACAACGTTCAGGTGCTACTTCACAGTTCTTACCATCAAGGCCTTTCTCACAGACACAGAAGTAATCTGTGGACACAAAAAAAATAGTAAAATTAAAATTAATGACTTTGCTAATCGTGTGGAAAATTAATGAATTTTACCTTGGAATAAGTCGATGCATGTAGCATCATTTAGACATGGTTGCTGTATTGAGCACATTTCAACTTCTTGTTCACATCTCTTTCCAGCCCATCCATTTGGACATGTACATTCATATGAGCCAACACGATCAGAGCATACGCCACCGTTGATGCAAGGTGATGATTCACAGTCATCAATATCGACATCACAAATTTCTCCAGTATAGCCTTCACGGCATAAGCATGAAAATTTGTTGTCTAAATCTAAACATCTTTCAGTGCCAGTTGGATTACATGGATCATTCAAGCATTCATCGATTTCAGCTTCACATTGAAGTCCAACAAATCCAGGTCTACATTTGCATGTAAAGCCTTCAAGTTGATCAACACATGTGGCACCGTTTTGACATGGATTGCTTTCACAATCATCAATTGAATGTTGACAATTCTTGCCGGTATATCCTGGTTCGCAGTTACATTGGTATCCATCGACCATATCAATACAGACTCCGTCATTCTCACATGGCTCAATTGAGCAGTCATTGATGTTGATATCACATGAAGAACCAGTCCATCCTGGATGACAGACACATTCGTGGTTGTACAGACGATCAACACATGTACCATGCTTGCATGGCTCCGATAAGCATAAATCAATCTTTTCTTGACAACGTTTGCCTGTAAATCCTGCTGGACAGTCACATCTAAAGTCATTAATCAAGTCAGTACAGTTGGCACCCAATAAACATGGATTTTCAGCACAGTCATTGGTGTTAATTTCACAAGTTTGACCTTCCCATCCTGGCAAGCAGTCACACTTGAATCTTCCTTGTTTCAATGCTGTACATGATGCACCATTTCCGCATGGATTTCCATTGGCAGTACATGGATCAATTGTGACATCACACATTTCACCAGTATATCCACTTCGGCAGAGACATGTGCTGTGGATTAAAGTATTTATAGACAAATTGTATAGATTCGTACCTTCAAGTATACTTACATGTTTTTGAGACCAGGTTCATCCTTACACATTGCACGTGCTGGACATGAGTCTTCCTTACATTCTGATATTTCTTCTTGACAATTGATGCCTGTATATCCTGGTGCACATTCGCATTTATAATTTTGTGGAGAATCCTTACAGACACCACCATTGTAACATGGCTGAGATGCACATTCGTCAATATCAATTTCACAATAACGTCCTGAGAATCCAGCTGGACAGAAGCATTGAATATTATGTCCCATTGGTACACAAAGTCCACCATTTTGACAAGCATTCTCTCCGCATGTTACTGCTTTACATTCTTCACGACCAGTTGCACCGGCACTGTCAGTCTTCATATTTGTTGGACATTCAGTACATGCCATCATTCCTGGTAAGTTTTGGAAGAAGTTTTGTGGACATGGTGAGCATGGAGCTAATCCAGTTGATGAATAAGTTCCTGGTGCACATTTTGATCTACACTTATGTTTGCCTGGTGCTGATGGTTGGAATGTATAAGTATTTGATGGACATGCTTGACAATCTTTGTAACCTCCAGTTGGTGGTTCAGCAGTGTATGAATTTCTTGGACATTCTAAGCAAGGAACTAAACCAGTTGGTGAATAAGTTCCATAGCCGCAAACTGGTACACAAGCTTGAACAGCTTTAGAACCTTCTTCCTTTGTATATGTGCCTGCTGGACATTTAATGCATGATCCTTGACGGTCGCGATTTTGATAGAATCCTCGTGGACAGTATGTACATGAATTTTGATTTTCACCAGCATATGTACCAGCTGGACAATGAAGACAACGTGGAACATCAGTTGAATCCATGTTCAATACTTCACCAACGGTACATTTGAATCCACGAACAGTATTACTCTTCAAAGCCTTCAATGGTGGACATTGATTTCCAATACTTGATACGGTAACTAATGGTTCAATTACAGCACTTGCTGATGGTACACTCAAGTCGAAAATAAGTTGAAGTGATGAGCCACACAAATCGAATAATTGCAATTGCTTAACAGCAGGAATAATGACTAATACAAAGTCAATGTTGACTACGTTTTCTTCGACAAGATGTGGAACAGCCTTGATGAATGAAACATTTGTATTTGGAATAACAGCTGAACATCTTTCAGATAACAAACGGTTCAAGTTTGGATAGTATTGGGATAATAATTCTTGATATTGCATCAGACATGAAGAAGGTACAGCACCATTTGCACGATAATTAATTGATGTAGTAACATGATAATCAGCTTGCTGTGTATTTTCAGAAACACAATCTGGTACAACGGAGGTTGGTTTCCATAAACGTTGAGCCTCACATCCAAATGACTTGATTGCCTCGCCATCAGTAAATCTAAATCCAGTCTTACATGTTGCAATACAATCAACTCCATTCTTCTTATTCTTTAAGCAATTAATTTGTCCATTGGCAGGCGGCTGTAATTCCCAATCGACACAAGGCGTTGGTTGTACGGAAACTTGGAAGTTACACATTGCCTTATTGCCAAATTTATCAGTTGCCATAACTGTTACATTCTCAAACATACCAATTGCAATATTAGCTTTCTCGGGTATGAATGTCAGATGAACTTCTCCTGAGTTATCAGATGTCTTAATTTGCTTTCGTGTCTCATTGAAATTTACAAGATATACATCTTGTCTTTCAACCAACTCAATAACATAACTTTGAGGACAACTCAATAGCGGAGGAGTGACATCAGGCACGGTTATATTAATTTCACATATTGCAACATTACCGTCATGATCAAAGGCAACATACTTAATAACTGTGTCTTGGAAGATATATGATGGTGTTCTGAAACTTGGTGGTTTTACTTCTAAACGTGCAATAGAACCTGAATTATCAATTGCGGTTGGTTCTGTGAAATTTACTGCCATAACTGCGCCATTTTCATCACGTTTAACCACAATTGGCTGTTGTGGGCAATTCTGGAAGATTGGTGGCTCATTATCGACACATGGTGAATATCCATAATCATAACCTAATGTTGGTTCTTTTTCAGGCACATCACATCCCATTAATTCAAATTTCAAACATGCATTATCCATGTATGATACAATTCCGAGAATAACAAAGCGTGCTTCAACATATTTTGGTAAAGTAATCATTGCCAATTCACCATAATTTCCTGGATCACGCATTGTAAGATTAAAGTTGGGGAAGTAAACGACATAATTTTCACTTTCAGATTTCTTATAGAAGAATCGAATTTCAGTTGGACGTCCAACAATATCACTTGTTACTACACCTTTCACTAATATTGCCTTCACACGATAAACTTTACCCATATCAACGCTCACGTATGTAAAGGCTTCCTGTTTTCCACACCATCCGGTAACAGAATTAAGACGAATATTACGTGCTTCATAGTTTGGTCGTTCAGAAGTTGCATTGATTGCACTGTCGGGAATTTTACCTGAGGTAAGTCCAAGTGGACGAATAATTTTACATTCTGGTTGACGGATACATGTAATTGGACGTGGATTAATAAGTATATATCCAGGTCTTGAACATCCGAATGTAACTTCTGATCCTTGTTCATAACTCTTTGCTAATTGGAAGCCATCACTTGGTCTGCCTGGATCTTCACAAACTGGACCTTCACATCTTAAATCTCCAAAGTCCCATACGCCATCAGCTTGACATCTTACAACATTATCATTACGTGATGTTTGACCAGCAAGCTTGAATGTATTTTGACATCCAAAGAAGAATGAGCTTTGATATTTAGTATCAACATATTGACCATATTCAGCACCTGGAGTAGTCATTGGTAAACCGCAATCAACACGTGGACAATTTGGTGGTAAACCAGAAAGCCAATAATCAGGTAATCCAACCTTTGGATCATAAACACACTGTCTGAATGATGACGATGCTGTATTTCTCAAAGTTCTTCCTGGTGTGCTGCATGCGATTGTAACATTTTCTTTAAATGGCACCAAAATGCTTTCTTGATCTGATCGTAAGACTGTTAATCCTTCATTTTTGTCATCAGGAAGAGAAACACACTTTGCGTCTATATATGTAGGAATAGATTAATTATAAGCTCATTAATAAGCAACAAAAAAATTTATTGGAATTAGTCAAATAATTGGGAGATTAACTTACACATGCACTCAGGTACAGTTGCATTCCATTTTCCGCTTGACATACAAAGCAATGACGAACTTCCCGACATTATGTATCCAAAATTGCAACTGAAACGTACTAAATCGCCAAAATTGTGTTGAAGTTTACTAGTTAGCAATTGTCCATTTTCGGGTGCGTCCAAATTTGGACATTGCACCGGTACACAAGTTTTATTCACTTGATATGTGTCACCATCTTTTGTGCCTGTTTCTGTTTTTTCAACAAAGAAACCAGCAGTTCCATTCTGTGTATATAATTGATAGCCTGTCGTACATGAACATGAATAGCTACCCGGTGTATTGACACATTTTTGATCGCAACCTCCGTTCTCCTTTGCACATTCATTATTATCTACACATTCCAAACGAGAACAACCCATAACTTCCAATTTTAAGCACGGATAATTGGAATAATCTTGGATTTTAAAACGAAGATAACGAGCTTCAATTGGTAACGGGAGATTAAGAATTGAAAGTGTTGGCTCCAAAATTCTAAATTCAACGGCTGTTCCATCGGGATTAGCATAATCTTTAAAAACATCTGTTAAGTCATCAGAATATTGTAAACGAATTGCGGATGTAAAAGCGGTAGTTCCATCTGATCTTTGTACTTGCATTGTTCGGAAGCCCTTAATCAATGTTGATGCTTTAAAGTCAATCAAAACCCAATTTTGACCAGGTTCCTGTGATGCTCCACACCATCCCATTGAATTCAAACGAATCATCTATTGTTGAAGGAAATTGGATATGAATATGAACAGTTTCTCTTTCCATTATATGCTCATTATACTTACATTCTTGTTGTAGCCTTCTTCTGTTGATGAAACGATGATACTGTCATCTGCAATACCATTTGTGGATAAACCTTTATTTTTAAAAAGGAAGGAAAGTATTAATAATCTTTGGATACATGTCTATACTTTTGTAATTGCCGCAATCATCATCATCATAATCATGATAATAATCTTAAAGCAAGGATTAATAAAAAGTAGAAAATAGTATATAATTAAGTACATACCTAAGTCGTTAACTGGCCTACATTCATTTGTTGAGGAAAAGCCTTTTTTGCATTGACAATAAAATGAGCCGGGTGTGTTTATGCATTCTGTAGATGCAAGATCACATTGTGTAGTAAGACATTCATTAATATCGTCACATGTAGGTGGGTTATGGAACGATTGATCACCATCGCATTTAATGATATTAGTTCCATTCAATTTAAATCCCTTATAACATTGAACTCTAAGCTCATCGCCGTAATAGTATTGGCGTGTAGTATCAACAACAAATCCATTCTTTACTTCTGGGAATGTATAGCATCGTTTTCTTACGCATGTTGGAACTTCGCTACTCCATGTGCCATTTGACATACAAATTAATACTGGAACTCCGTGTCTTTCATAACCTGGCTCGCATTCAAATCTTACAATTGTTCCATAACTTCGTCCACCGCCATTTAATAATGTTGCATTTGCATGTGGCACTTCAGGCAATGGTGGACATTGCGATGCCAAACATGAGGGCGTTCTCTCCCATCTACCATCAGCTAAGCATGAGATTTTTTCGATAGCATTTCCAGTTGGAAAAGCAAAACCAGCATAACATTGATACATGGCAACACCGCGGAATGTAACATTCGTTGATCCAATCGAAAAACCGTTATCGATTTGTGGAACTGGTCCACAATAAACTTCTTGACATTTTGGAATATAATCTAAGCTCCAAACTCCGCCTTTCTGACAAACGGTAGAAATTTTATTTTTGCCAGTAGCAAATTCTTGACCGATCGGGCATGTAAATTGAACATTTGTACCGAAAGCTGTATCTCTGTTTGATGCTAATGCGCCACTTCCTGGCCGGAGATCGGGGCAGTCTGCTGAAAATGTTGCCGACCATCCACGATTGCTGTGTAATGCGTCTGATGTGAACTTTATAAGCATTTCACCGGATGAAGCTGTCAAAGTTAATTTTGGTACTTGCATGCCACTAAATCCATCGCCAGAATGAAGTCTTAAGCCATTAGTTGTTGAGCCATCATAAATTTGTACAAAGTCACTTGAATGAATTTTGAAATCATCAAATCTCAATGACAGTGGACCGCCTGCTGGGTTCTGAATCTTGAACATGCATTCTTGATTATTTGGATAATCATCAAGTCCAAATGCTGGTGAACTAACAGTTCCATTTCGTCCATTAATTGTTGCTTTACAACCTTGTGTATATCTTATGCTGAATCCCTTCTTAGAATCACCAAGACTTGATTTAAAGTAAATATACAGTTTATTACCGGTCGACATAACAACACGAACATTATCTTTTGTATTTCCAGTTAATTTTGCAATTGGTCTACTCATTGGTGTACTTCCATCTCGTACTAATAAGTAATCTCGTTCATAATTTACTTCTATATCTTGAATTTCTAATGATATAATCTTTCCAGGTTGTGCCTCAATGATATAAAGACATTCTAATCCACCTGGATAGTTCTTTGGATATCCAGGACTTGTCAATATTTGTCCTTGTGCTGTTGCTCTCAATGTTCCACCACAATTTTGTGGTTCAGTCTTCCATGTTGCACGGAAACCTTTTCTCTCAACACTTCCATCAGATGTGAATTTGACGATCATGAAATTTGATGCTGTCACAAATGGCTTATTTGATAGATCAGGTTGCTTGCCCGAAATCGTTGCTAATGAGACCGATTTCTCTTCAGTACGTCCACCAACAAGAATTTGAACGGTATCGAAAGTCTTCTCAGTATCAAATTCTTGGAATTGAAGGATTATGTTACTTCCTTGTGGACCTTCAAGTGTCCATTTACATTTTGACAAAGCACCATATTTGTGTGGGAAATTTGGTGATTCAATAACATCACCACCGGATTGCATATGGAATTGACATGTTTGTGGACAATCGAGTTCATCACTTCCGTCGCCACAATCATCAGATCCGTCGCATTTGAATTTTTGATTAACACATTTTCCATTTGAACAATGTATTGAATTTGATGGACATGCTGATGCTTTGCACATAAATGGCAATAAACTTTCACATGTTCCAAGTTCCCATGATTGAATGGCACTACTACTTGATACAGCAACACATTCTCCTGCCGTTGGATCTGGCTGATTTAATGACCAAAATCCAGAATATTGTGATACTAATGTACCCGATGCTGACTCTAATGTATTTGTTCTCAAATCATCTAATGAGGCTAAACCAAGCCAATATTTATCCGATGTTCGTCGACTTGCCTCAGCTATTGACGCTACATTCAATGTCACATTGTTTTCTGCATACGAATCAATCGCAACTAGTTCAGCACCATATCTAAATTTTTTTGAGAAAGAAGAAATGGAGGTAAAGGAAAATGAAGAAATTTTAATATATCTGATTTGAATTTTAAATAATAAATGATTGTAGTTAAAAGCGGGCCTATTAAGCTACATATTTTGAGTATACTGCTGAAGAAATCAATAAGATTGGTATGGAGAGGTCGATGACATGGCAATATATTAATATTTATATGCATCGAAATATGTTAATGATCAGTCGCATGCGTGATGTCCAAATTATTTTACATCGAATGAACGGCATCAGGTAAGTTCACAAGAACTACGCGTACAAGCGAGAAAAGATGAAGAATGAGACAGATAGAGATAGAAAGAAGAAATAATTTTGATTCGTCACAGTAGCGGAAGATTTAAGTCGGGCATTGTCTTATTTTCTTCTTGTATCTAATTAGCTTGTCCATGACATTGTATATATTGTAAACGCATTGCACAGCGGCTGAATGGAGTAAAAAAAATCATGTTTTATGAACTGTGTGAAGTTAAGTTAGATGCTCTTTTTCTCTTACTGCCTCACATATTATTAAGATGAGATGAGGTAATATGCATAATAATTTAATGGATATTACAGCCAACAGAGAGCAATGCAGAGCAAATGAATGAGATAAAATAGCAGAATTATAATTGTCGATGCACTTGCATGCTTACATATGCTCAGATAAATAAAGATATATATATTTCTGTTCATGACGCCTCTATGATATCTACTATAGATGTATATGTAAATATGATGAATTATAACTGCAAGCATATACATGTTTGTATATATATTAAGAACATATTTACAACTATATCAAGAAGAAAAGAAAAATGAGTTGTAATTGAGAACCAAAACCGTATTACGATTCATTCTCGTGATTTTCCAAAGTGTGAGTCTTTTGTGTTCACTTTAACTGATCTGGAAATTTGATTGAGCTTGATGGTCTTTCTTTCGAATGGATCATTTAGAGAATTCGTTTTACTATTTTGTATTATTTTGAAGAATATTTTTTCTAGAATAGAACTCAATTATTACACTACATGGTATTATTCAGCATTATTTATTTTGATTGAGGAAATATACAGCTCAACTCAGCAGTCAAGTTTGTTATTATTCAGGACAATTTAGCTCAATTCAGTGTGAATTTCGATTGTTGAATCAAAATTAAGCAATTATTTTGCTGAATTCAGCACAGTTATACTGAATGAAGTAGAATTGTGGCTCAATTTAGAGTTTTTGGTATAATTTTGCTGAATTCAGCGTTTTTCATACAATTTTATTGAATTCAGCATTGTTTGGTAGAATTCAGCACTTTTTTTTTACTAAATTAAGTTCTACTCAAAGCCAACTTAGTGCAATCAATTTAGAATTTAGCACTATTCAGCAAAAAACGCTTTATTCAGCACAATCACAGATTGCTTCGATCTAAAAACTCTCAAAAACAAAAGGTTCAATATTCCCATTATATCAGCGGACTTTTAAACTTGTTATCTCATTCAATATGTGATTTCTCATTCCGGTATGCGAAGAACGATATAGATGAGTAAGGAAAAGAATAAGTTATACATGAAATTGCGTTAACGCTTGAGAATTATAAGAAGAAATTCCTCATGTTTTCTTCTTCATTTGTTCATTAACTTGTTACTTTAATCTGCCTGCTGTTGTTATTACTGCCATGATTATGATTATTTCTATACACGATGAAGAACTAGGAAAAGAATATAGAAATGTTATTTATAAATACGACAGCGAATCGCTATTCTTTATCATACACACAAAACACATTTCGTACAGTAAAATAAAAGAGAAGAAAAATCTTGTCGTACGAGAGTTGCTGGATAACAGTAAAATATTTTATCATTCAATAAATTCTTTCTGTCATTTTCGGAAATCTCTTTTCCCAGTTTTTTTGTAGGTAAGGCTTAATGAATAAACAAAAAAAAAAGAGCTTGAGAAGAAGTTGGAATGAAAACGATCAGAGCAGAAAGAAAGAAGACCTTCTAATGATAGTAATAAAATGTAAAGAAATAACAATAACAACAATAAGAGAGTCATTGCCAAACAAGTAAGTTATGTATGCCAAATATCTCGACTGAATGATTCAAATTAATAATTAAACTTTAGTCTATTCTTTTCATTTTCATCAGCTGCTGTTGTGAGTGTGAATAACATGTGTGTATGTGTGTAAGTACATTAAACTTACTTTTATTTTACTTTTTAATGAAGACGATCATTAACAATCGAATAATTGAGTTTTATGGGATTTTATACTTCTTTTATTTTATATTTTTTCGATGGATGGAAATGAAGATTTTGAATAGAAATAAAAGATTTCAATGAGCGACGTTAACGGAAATTGGATTGTAAAGAGAATTGAAAAGTGTAAGCGATTTTGAAGCTACAAGACGATTTAGTCATGGATATTTTTGCAACAAACCATGATTCACTAATCCTAAATACTCAATCTATTTGATTTATTTCTCATCTTTCTATCTGTGGAATATTGGGAAGTCAAAGAACTTTCTAGTATTGTTCAAATTAACCTTTTAGTGCTTTTATGGTTAGGAACACACAAATTTGACTATGATTGCTCAAAAATTATTGATTGATTATGCTAAACGAGATAAAATTGAGATTAATTTGGTTTTAAATTTCGTTAGGGAATTAGTCGAGTTTCTGATGCTGAAGCATGTGTGGACTCGATTTTTTTAAGAAAATTAATGATATGTTGAGAGTTTTGGCAAATTTGAGAATTGAAATGGATTATTCCAAACTGGATTTCAATATTCGAACATAAAAACATCAAATATCTACCTATGTTGTCCTATGATGTCCACCTCCCAAATGCCCTTAAATAAGATCTATTAAGTTGTAGTTCCAATTTAAAATCCCGTTAGTCATTGAATATTTCACCAATCAATCACGTTGGTTTATTTGACTCATCCGTTAGGCTAGAAATAATTATTTTGCTTGTGCAAAAAGCGATCGATTCTTAAGGCATAAAAAAGTAGAAATCAAAGAAATAGAAATAAATTAAAAATTTAAATCACGCAATTTAACATTTTCTTAGTTCCACTGCTTTTGAATTTTAAACGAGCTATCTTCAAAACGATTGAAAAGAGGCAAGTAAAGTTGACAAATGTTTCATTTCTGCGTGACATTAAGTCATACAGGTATTAAGAAAGTCATAGACAATACAGTGAATGCACGATGTTGATGAGTATCATCAAAAATAACAATAAGCAGCTCAATTTTTGTAATAAGAGGAAGGAATGATGTGACGAGTGTGGCCATCATCGTCGTGTCTCATCTGCTATTCATTTTAAATTAAAGAAGAAACAACAAACCGATTGAGAATCACATCACATCACATCATGTATGAATTAGTTACATCATATACATGAGTATACATCATACCGATTATATGTTAAATCTCAAAATATCCGAGATCAAAGCTACAATAGACAGTAATTGAGATGGGTCAAAACTTACCTTCGACAAATTTCAGCTGCTTTCTCCCATGAATGCTTAATATTAAAATACTTGTAACAATTTAATCCTTGATATTCCCAACCTGTGAAAGGTGATAGTAAAAAGAGAAAATAATTAGATAATTAGTAAAAATGATAGAGCTGTTGTATTGTCAATGGACATATATCATTGTGCTGTTTATAAGCTATAAAATTGCATAATATCATCACTTTTTTCGCGTTTCCTAGAGTCTTTTGCCTATGAAATCTATTCAGCTATTTTAAATTGAATTTTAGTTATGAAAAGAAATTACATCAATAAATATATTTTACGATACCAATCGGTCAATCCAACTTTGTATCTCGCTCATGATAAATTGCGCCAACAAAGCCCAATATGAAGTCTTATGTCCATGCACGACGATTATATCATGAAATCTCAAATGAAATGAAAAAAGGTACAAAAAAAAACTTTTGCAAGTAAATTGTCGCGTCAAGTGGACATTATATAAGCAACGCATTCTTTACTTTCATTGATTGGACGAGATGAAGAAGAAAGTGATTAAATGAATACGATTTTACGGAAATATTACATGTTTAATTGAATTTTTAATTACGATTTCAATGAATTGATTTTAATGAGTTTGTAATAGACAACTTGACAGCTCTTGGCTGTTGATTCAGGATTGTAATAGCAAGTTAGTCAACATCCTACGCAGGATGAGCTCATAAAACTCTTACATAATTGACAGATCACAAACAATATGCAAAAATATTGTTTTTAATCTCCTTTCAAACATAACAAAACACACCGGCTCTTGAAATTCAAGCGATTGAGTCACAAGACGTCTACACCCATCCTTGCGAGACTCGTTCGTGACGCAAACAACTGAATTGACATGCAAACAGACAGACAAATAGACCATTCATACAAGTCCACCAGACAAACCGCAGACAGTAAATTAGCCAATTCATTCAATTCGGTAAAATGCACTAAAAATTGATTCGACAACTTTCTCTCTCACTTATTTCTTTCATTCCTTTATATATTCGCATTAATATTTTTTGTAAAGCTGAACCTGCTCTTGCCAAGAGTTATTGAATACGATATATATCTTTTTACTGACTTCTTATGTTGGAAAGTGCGTCATTATGCTCTGCCAAAGCTATAAACTGCTTGTTTCATTAAGCATTTCAATTACCTCGTTTTTTTCGGTAATGAATTTATTACTACTTCTGTTTCTTTCACAATAATAAATTTAATTTGCATTTCGAAATTAAATTTTATTTATTTCTAGGCACTCTTTTCACTTGAATGAATTCAAAATTGAACAATTTTCACATCTATCAAGTTGACTTTCAACTCCAATAACTGCGTGGAATGAGTAATATCTTTTGGCGCAATTTTTGGCCGAGGAAATATTGCTTAAATATTTTATAGACTGATAGATTTATGATTAGAAAACTGTAAACAAGGCTGCTTGTGTTTTTAATTGACTTTCCATTGTTGACAGGCTAAATAGCCTTTGTTTTTCGGTAATAAATTTGAATAATTGATGTTGACGCTCAAAAATGTAAAATTTGACTGAAATTTGTGTAAACAAAACAGGGGTAAGCAACTATGTAGCATAAAATTATCTTGTCAACATTCAAATTTATTTTAACCGTTAGATTTTCATTCAATTTTAATAGTCAACAAAACATTTGACAGCTCATGTGAAAATTGAATGGATATAATTACGACGTTTATTTAACTGAGTTTAACATGATTACAATGTTTATCAAGGCGTTACAATCTTATCTGTAGCGTAATGAAAGAATGAAGCGATTTATAAATAAAAGTTAAATGACTTGCATGCTCTTCACTTTTGTCAATAGACAATAAAGTAAAGAGACATCGGGTAAAAAACACACGAAACACAAAAAGATGTGTATCGCATGAAAACGTAATAGCAAACGAGTTGGAGGGAATAATAAGAAGAAGTCTCAAATGAAATTTACATTCTCATTTTCGCTAAATTTGGTACAGTGGGTCACAATAACATACCAACGACACTGGCAAACAACAGCAGAAAAAAGTATGAAATGGATATAAAAAGAAGACGAAAATGAATACGAAGAATTAATAGTGGCTAGGTAGTCGCAATCTTAATGCTTTTGTCATATTTAAAGAAATAAGCTTCTTGGACTCTAATTTTTTTTTGCATTCTTCTAATGCCGACTGTTGTTCTTCTTAAGTCCATTGTGCTGGATAATAATTAAAATTCATATTCACTTAAAACAATGGAACTAAAAATGTCCGACATTGCTGTGTATCAATAAATAAGATTCTGACTTCATTGCAAAATAGCTAAATTTAGTTGTGATTCAACACATTTTCATCTGGCATAAGCATCACCATTATTATTATTATTGCTGTATGCATTATTATTAATTTTTATTTTCCTTCCATCATTTAACCTCGATTTTGCTTTCGAGATTTCTTAGCCATCCAACAGCCACAAAAAAGAATTCACTTACGCTTGCTTTTAATGAACAGTGGAATTTTGTAACTTTTTTTGTGCCTTTTTCTCTCCATCAGTGTTTTGTACCTTTTTCGGGTGGCTTTGAATGGAAATTTGCACAAATAAAATGCTAACGTTTAGGCTAGATTGAGTAACACAAATCATACTGCTTTGTACTATTTGATCTCTGCCTATTGTCTCGATTGCAAACTTGCCTGCGCACGAGCATATTTGGCATCGATTAATTTTTTTTTTGTTTTAATTTTCGGGAGTGTCATAACTGCGTTGGCACTTTGGGAAAAATCAAAAATTCAATTCATCAGAATGTAGGCACGCAACATTTGCATCTATGATGAAGTTCAAGATGGAAGTGCTTAGAAATCTGGTTTTTGAATCTTACAGATGATAATTAAGATAGATGTAGGAGCTTTTCTATTCATTCTTATTGAATGGTTATAAGAAGATACATAATTCTTCATAGAAACTGCTGTAAAACTTGCTAGCAAGCACAGCCTTTTAAAAAGTGAACATTTCTATATGCGGTCATCAATAAATTTAGTCATAGATATTAGATTCAAATGATTCTTATATAATCGTGTTTTAGAACTGTCTTTAAAGCTTGGAGATGATGATAGAGTTTGACACATCATGAAGGAATGGTGATATTTTATTAATGGATGTGTATGTGGTTATTAATTGTGTGACTGTTGCAGAAACTGATACAGGAAGAATCAATAGAGGATGAATAATCTTAAAAGCCTTCTCAAAGTCCAATTCTCTTTTTTTGTCTCCAATCTCTTAATTCCAATACATAAGTCAATTAGGGATTGTTCATTTATGACGTCCGACAGTCATATGGTGTCAGCAACAGTTGCATCAATTTGACATTTTATTGATTTTCTTGATTATTGACATAAATTAGTTAAGAATCGTAATGGACGTCATTCCTTAACGACCCCTAAACAACAACCAGATAAAATCCAATAAAATAACCATTATTACAAGCAAGCAAACGTCTGAGTCACAAAGTTGTTTGTGTTGCATAGGTCATATGTCATATTTATAGACCACAAGACAACCAATCACGTTCCACAGCAGCAAAATTCTCGAGTTTCAAGGCGATTGGAACAAGAAAACATTTTTAAGTTCAATTTATTTCACAAATTTTAATTTTTCTATAGCAAATTATTTCATTACTGTAGTCAATCAATCGGTGTCGAGATAATTAAATTAAATAATATATATTTTTGTTACTTTTTAAATGTTATGGATTGAAAATTCCATTGACTTGACTCTTTTTTATGGTACTTCACTTAATAGCGCAGCGTGTGTCTATAAAAATTCATCCAAAAAAAGCAAATGCCTACTTTATGGAAATGTTAAATGTTGATGTTTTAAAGTTCAAAATAAATTTTTTTCACTGCCATTTTGGTCGTTAAACGGAAACCGATTATGACTTGATGTTGTGCATATTCAATATGACAAGTTTAATGCACTCTATTTGTGAATCAAGTATTAATTAATTAAGAAAAAAATAAGTAGCCTGGAAGTGACGTTACACATTTCACAAGCTCATTTTTGTATTTGCAGGGTGTCCACGTATAGCTAAGCCAATTACGAAACAAGGAAATGATCAAGAAAGTCAAAACCTACCCATGACGAGTGTCTAATTTATGATTCAGTACATTTCGATTGAACAAGGAACTGCATGCAATTTACTTTTTATTTTTGATGCATATTTCATTTCAAATCTGTATGATATTGCTAATTTCCAGTCGACGTAGACTCTCACGCCGTGTGAGAGTATAAAAAATGGCATATAGCAACTCGATGTTTGAGTCATCGATTGGAAAAGAAATACAAAAAAACGAGTTATTCGAAATGCTATGCGGCTTCACTCTCGCACATCTACTCTCGCCGAATATTGGTTAACTGTTACAAGGCATTTTAACGGTAAACGACTAGTTAGCCCGAGCGGTAGAAAAACAAATGAAGCGAAAAGCAGAAGAGATTCTTTTGTCAATCTTTTTAAAGCAATTTCCATTTCATATTTTCATGCATCTAACTCGCACACGAAGTCATGTATATACATCGATTGAGGTGTTTTGCTATTTTTTTTGTTCATTCATTTGTCTGATTTTACTTTCAATTGAATATGGTAAGAGCAACATGATGTTGAGCGTCGATGATAAATACTTTAAATAGTGAAAAATCTTGAATTTTCACATTCAATTGGAAATGTAATTAAGCATTAAAAATTCATTTCACTAAAGCAACATGCGTTTATTTACTTTTGTATTCGATCTATCCAAATATCGCTGCATGTATTGAGTCAAATTGATTGTAAATATTAAAAGATATCAAAAATTGGGACAATCGAATGTTTCTCTTTTCATTTCATTTACTTCTTTTCGTGTGTCTTAACATACGGTTCTTCTTAATGAATCTATACACTCACATACCATACCCTAAAGATAATGTGCTTGCTTGTAAGAAAAGAGAAAGAAAAAGTAATTTAAGAAGGAATGGGAGAAAGACGAGCGATACAGATGAATGACAATTTTCATTTTGTAATGTAATTTAAGCAGCTCATGTCAAGCTTCTTTTATGGAATTTCGCACACAATAATGTTTACAATGAGAGTCACTTTCATTCATCGCCATCAGATCACAGTTTGATCTTATTGTGAATACTTTTTCGTCTCAAACTGATGAAAATTAGGTGAACTTAAATCAGTCAGTACGTCAAATCATGCTGCCCCATACAGAAATTCTCGTGCTGAGAATTGTGTCTTGTGTCATAAATCAGAGTTTTTGCTGACATTCCAGTATCAAAATTATTCATGAATAAATTAGAAATGACACACATTTAAAATCAGCAAGTCATAAAATTGGATATTTCAGAATATTTTAACGGTTTATTTATGTTTGAATATTTTTGCAATTTTAATTAGTTGTAAGCCCCTGATTATTATTGTTTATTTTTAGTCATAATTGTAAACATCATTTATCAATTTTAAGCAACAGTTCTGTCCCGAAATTTCATTAATTCACGCTGAGACAATAGAGGTAGGTGTACACATAAATTTGTAAATCCTTGGGCGCAATCTCTAAAGTCATATTTCTTTTCCTAGACAGTAAAAAATTCTCAAACAAGTACATTCCATGACGTTAAACCGCGTCGAAATAAAATTTAGTCTTTGTTGCTAGATCTACGCCTGTGAATTAGTAAACATAATGAACCTTGAAATCAACGGCGAGTCAATTCTATGTAAGTAAAGCAAAAGTATGTAAAATGGAGCACAATTTCGTGAGCTACGAGAGTCGTGTGGCAATAGTCAGCTGGTAGTAAATAAAGCAGAACATAAAAGAAATATAAAATGTTCCTGATTCTTGCTTTGAGTTGTATTATATTATACAATAAGTGAAGGACAGCATTGTTATGTGTATATATTAATGCATCAAATGCTTTTAAATCGTGCGAAAAAAATGAATTGCTTTTGATATTTCTGCTTCTTTTATAGCTTAATAATTCAACTTAAATTGTTGAATAACACTCAAATTTATTAAATATTAAATCAGCACTAGTTGAATGTGTGAACTTACCATGAGGACAGGAAAATAGTTCCTGAAAGAAGAGGAAAAAGAAGAATTAATTATAATATAAATAACTGACATAATCAGCTGCTTAATTTTAAATTAATGGACAACAAATGATTCAATTTCCTTGGATGTCATAATGAGGTCTGCTGTGAACAATATTCGTAATTGACATAAATTCCCATGGAAAAATAATGAAAAGAATATGGTCAAATTTGAAAAAATGCTGATTTTGAATGTACACAAACAATGAGTAACAACCCACAAAGTGCACAGACAAGAAACTTTCTTTATTCAATGAAAATTTTTCTTCTTTTCATAATTTCCATTGCGGTTTAGTCAAAAAAGAGCTATTACAACATCACAACAACTAATTACGTCAAGAATTTGGAAATGACTTAAAATCATCAACTGTCCAAAAGATATTACATCTTTGCAAGCTAAACGAGGATGAGATGAAAGTGTTATTGTGATCTGCTTACCTCCGCATAAATTTGTGAAATTACAGCGGCCAGCCAACAAAGGCGTATGGCTGCCGAAAGACGCTTCATGGCTTCTTCCTTGGCAATTTTCTATAAATAAAAAAAAAGAGAAAAAAAGAAAAAGTTAACAAACGAGAGGAAATTTTTTAGAAACCTTAAAAATGCAATCATGTGCATCATTCATCAATCTAACATATCTTTCCATCTTTTCTACCGACTAAAATCGACTGCAATAACCTTTTCTCTTTGTTTGGACCTTCCAAAAAATGTTTATTTGCCTTTTTTTCATTCATGACATACCTTTTTGGAAAGAATTCAAATATTTATTTGATGTACAGGTTAAAATGATACGTTGTTTAATTATTTGGATTTTCTTTCCTCCCTACTCGTCGTCAATATGTAGACATGACTAATATATATTATATTTCAACTTTCAGTTCCGATAAATGTGTATATGAATTTCTTATTAGACATATTTTGAGTCATACCCGACATTGACTTTCATTATTTTTGAACAATTTCCTCAATTCTTATTATTTGTTAATATTCAATCATCAAGCTATTGAATTGTTTTGCTCAAATTGGCTGCATGATGAATTTGTAATAAAGTCTGAATTGTAGATTCCATTGAAATATTGCAGAATAAATGATTTCTATGATTGTGAGAAATTTTTAATACAAAATGAACCTTTACGATAATTATTTAGCAAGAAACTTCCAGTAGATGTTGCAAAATGGCTGATTACCACCCAAAATACAAACAATGGCAATGCCCCAATAATATGCTTACATTACTGTGTCAAATACAAGAAATTAAGTAAAATGGAACGAAATTTCTATCTACCCGGATTATTGGATTTTCGTGATATTCTTAGCCTTTCCACAGCACATAAACCAAAAAACAACAACAAAAGTTGACAAAAATATCCATCGATTAAAATTATTCGCATTCCATACTCAACTTTTCTTTTTTATTTCTTTTCATTTTCTCCATCATTTTTATCGTCTTCACTCTTTATTCATCAACAAATGTGAATGTTATTGATATATTCTTAAAGTTGTATGAATGGTGTTAACAAAAAAAAACTTGATTCTCTGCTCTCCCGAAAGAGAAAACACACATAAAGAAACAAAAATGATGTGAAGAATCTGAAAAATTCGTTACGGGACCATTGATCTAGTGAAGATGATTTTTTTTCTTCTCTAAGCTCCCATTCAAACAACTCTACTGGATACAATATTTATTTTTAGTTTTATATGTAGAATAAATTTACTCATAGCATGCTAATGAAATATAAATTAATATGGGAACGAAATGTGGATCTAAAGTCATTTTTTATGGATGTTTTATATCAATCGAATAAAAGAATTCTCGTTGAAGAGATTATCCGAAAGCATAAAAGATTGATGCAGTGAAAGACAGCAGACCGTATATCCACCACATGTAAATTAGTAACTAAGTATGTTTGTTTCATTTAATTTTGTTGCTTCTTTTCATTTTCTTTTTAAATATGTAATGTCTTATGAATTGCTTTGTCTTGTCCGGAGATTAAACAAATCTTGGATCTACTGTTTGTCACATAATTTGCCATAAAATGCTAAATTTTGCGGTTGTAAATTTTATTTCCTTGATTGTCACATTTAATTCTGAATTTATTAAGGTAAATTCATTAAGAATTGTTAATTAAGTTCCCTGATTGCTTTATTACTACTTAACATTCCAGAGATAAGTCAAATTAAAGCTTAACTTAATCTTATTAATGTTCACACCTTGAATTCTCAAATTAAACTGAATTTGTCAACAAAAGGGTCTACAATTGATAACAATGTGGGAATTAATGAAAAATTCAAATCCAAAATGTCCGTTAAAATGCAATGGCTACTACTCATAAAAATGCATCCACAAATATTTTCACTAATTTATCACATTCGACCGGTTTATTTCTTCTACATTCTCGTCCGTAAAAAAAACTTTTTCAATGTCTTGACATCTTATCGCATCTCTCGCATGAGATTAATGACACAGTCTCAGCAGTTTGGGTCAAGCAGTCAGGCGTTATTGTGTTTATATAGACGATGCAATGCAGAATAAAACAAAAATTGTTTTAAAAACGAAAACGAGGGGAGAATGAAAAGAAGTAAAAGGAATAAGACGATTAATAAATGATACCTAGCACCAACAAGTGACTGAAACTTTGTTTCTCTTTCGACATACTGTACAGTGAAACCTGTTCGTAACGTGGGATGTTGTAGGCAAATTATGAGATAACAGCTAGATTGATCAGTTACTTAATTAATTCATATTCCTACTGTCCTCGATGATTTATTAGCGAAAAATATATGGAACAAATGTAGTGGCACACGACACTTCTAGTAAGTAACTGTTTATAGCGTCCCATTATTATTATTGAGAAAACATTAACAATTTCCTGGCATTGACCGAATCATTTTGTGAGTGTGACACTTGCCAGTGAGTTTACCTGTCATTCATGTCTACAGCAAATGATTAACATCGAAAGTCGTGTCATGTTCGCAATTTTAGCCAATAAGTACTGTCCCCATTTTCTCCTTTGACTTTCAATCTTTTTTTCGTCTCTTTTCTTCCTCTCTTTTTCTGACTAACTCATTCGGTTACTCACTTTTATAAATAGGCTATAGAGTCATAGTTTATGCTGTTTATTGCGAATTATTTGTGTACGGTATTTGATAAATTTAATATTTTAAGTGGAAATGATTACGATTAAAATCATTTCTTTTCCCTTTATGGGGGTCATTGAGCAGTGACGTCTAGTAACATCAACTGGATCTAGTTACGTCTAGCAGTTGTGGAGATGATTGCTAGTCAGTTATATAACAGATCAACAGAAGAACTTAACAATGGACGTCATATGTGAAGGATCCATTGGAAGTTTCACAAATCATATTTTTTGGAACAAGACGTGAGGACGCTAGTGCTAGATATTAATCAGCCATTCATATGAGAGAGTAGAGCTAATATGTGAAGAATGTAAATACAGAAAAGTAAATATAATATGAAATATTTTATGGCCGACATAATGTACTCAATTTATCTACGGTAAAAGTGTGAAAAATCTTGAAATCACGAGAGAGACTGCAAATCTTATGATCAGAATTTACATAATTTGTTGATCAATCTGTATCTCTATTAAAATTCATTGCTAAATTATTAATCAATTAGATTTGGTACTTTAAATGTGGTTATTTCTTGCATTAATAAGTTTCACTCTCATAAACAAGCCAGCAAACAGCAACATTGAAAATAATAATAGTATTATGTGCTACATTTGCGGCTACCGTAGAAATACCTTATTTTTTTCCCATCGGAAATCATTCAAAAGTGCATTTGCTAGTCATTCACAATGGTGGCAATGATGGTGTCACAATAATTTGTTCATTCGTCTCCCACAAATGAGAGGTTAGGTATGAGTATATGCTGTTGCTGTTGCTTAGTCAAGTTATAATATAAATCATGATCATGTGAACTATTCACACAATATTTTTAATTTCTTTTGAATGGTCTTTTATTGCTTAATTCCAAAATATTTAGTCAGTTCTACATTTTGAGGTTAAAAAACAATTAAAAAATTACTTCAAGTGTCTGTTCAACAATCATGTACGGTTCGGCAAAAAGAAACAAATTCTGAACAAAAGCAGCAGTTGACATAAGTAGATGGCAAAGAATGCGGGTAACTGTTGTTATTGTTTGCATACATAACTTTATTTAGTGAAATTAACTGCTGATATGCAAAAAAAAAATTTTGGAAAGTTTCATTCATTATAACTCTTTAAAATTGTTCCCAATATCGGCAAGCAAGGCAGACAGGTAAAGCAAACATTGTAAAGTAAGTTAGGTAGGGAAGAAGAGGGAATGTACAATGCGATTACAGTTAGTAATTTTCGCTATCTTTTAGTAAATCTCGCATTAGTATTATTATTTCATTATTGGCATGGTAAAAACAAATACGAGAGCATTAATCAAGAACAGAAATGAAGGAAAAATGAGAAAATAAATATGGAAATGAATGGAGAGAAGAACAATTTGCCAAATTATAAAAAAATAATGAAAAATTATAGAAAGATTTTCTAATGCCGATAAAAAAAGTGGATTAAAATGAGAAAATACGCAGAACAACATCCAGCTGGATCTAAGATTATAATAATAAATTGCATCAAGTCATGAAAAATTGCACACACCATAAATGACGATGTTTAATTTATAACTGAAGATGAATTCAGGTGTGCCAATGGCTCTTGATCTTGGCCTGTCTTGAGCATACTCGTGGGATTCTTTAAAAGAGGTCGATATGAAAAATGATTTAGACTAGCCTGCTGTGATGATTTTATTCTCGTTCCTATAAACCTTGACATTTTCAGAAGTGCCAACAATCCCACCAAAATCTCAAGTGCCCTAAAATCATGTCACTCAGCACACCCCAAGTCTCGTCTTTTTTTAATTAGTAACAACGCATACTTGATGTCAGAAAGGCAAGCCAAAACTTGCAAGGTGTATCATTTTTGCGCGCAACTTTTAGTTCCCGCGACTCGAGGAAAAACACAATTGACGGAACGTAGCAAAAACTCATTTTCTATGAACTCGCGCGACTCGATTCATATATATTTATGAATTGTGGGAACATTTTTACATGCCGTTTCATAATTATGATAAGGCAACAACAAGTTAGTTTTAAAAATATATTTTAAAAAAAGCGTAGCTTTTAGTGCTCTAATACAAGGCTTAAAAATGCAGAATGGAGGAGAATTAGTTAATGTATGACATGATGATTTTATATCGTAGATTTCCAGACGAGATGAATGAATGACGATATGAAAAATAATTTTTAAATTACGATGAGAGTCGTTCATTAATGATGTCCAGTATTTAACAAAGTATGCAGCTACCGAGTAGACAAAACAGTTGACACGTTATAACTAGTTGGTGGCAAGTTAATGTCGAGTTTATGACTAGTTCTAACATGTTGTTGTCCACTCGGGGCTATGAATGTCTACAGACATGATGGAATTCCAAAAATCCATTTGACATAAACGTCATTAATGAACGACCACTGATGTTTTGCCGAAAGATAGATGATGATAGGGTTTACTCACCTTATGTAATCTAGTAATAATTTCGTTAATCCCTAAGTGCTCCTATGTGAATTTTCTCACTTCAATAAAAATTAAGAACTTCTTTGTAAATCTTATTATTATTATTTTTTATCAAATCTTCAAATCCACGTCAATAACTTCACATACACTGAGAATATTCTCTTTTCTTTTACTATAATCGTGATGGAAGCATTTCCATCAACAGTAAAATGCTTGAGGAAGATAAGGAAAAAAAGAGGTAGCTATTATTAATTAATTCTCACATAACATCATCAAAAATGTTTATTTAAAACTTAAAAAAATAGAATCGATCATCAACACTTGATGCTCATTTCAAATAGCAATAAAATAAAGACTTTTAGCATTCATACAAATTAGCGAACAAAAAACTATAATAACGGTAAAGTTCACAGTTTATTTTCATAAAAAAACGCAAAAGATATTAAGCACGATGATGTGTTTATACTATATAATTTTTATATATATATATATATGCAAAAATCACACAGCACTTTGAAAACAGTGGCTTGAAGATGGAATCGTAGAAAATAATTTGATTTTCTTTACTACTTTATAGCAGTCACAGATTTTTTCATGTTATTACTCAATCATTATTATGAAATTAATCTCCAGTTATCTCTTCTTTCTAATACGGAGATGATGAGATTAGAGGCACAAGGCATAAACCGCAAGAAATTTTCAATTTTCTTTCAAGAATAAATCAAAATGAGATTGAAATGAGATAAATTTGCTTATAGAAGAACTAATTATGTGTATTAGAATGTATGTTGAGAGTCAGAGTTACGTTATGAGGGCCATTTATAACTCGGACTTGAAAAGATACAAAAAGAATCAAAAGAAGTACACGCAATACTCTAAAAATTTGGAAATTAGATTTTTCCTTCTCAAGATTAATGAAACATGGAAAGAGCTGAGATAAATACGCAGCAACAGCAACAATGAAAATTAATTTTCGATTAATCGAAAAAAGATTTTTTAATTCGATTGCTGAGCAAAAAAGTCTTTTATTTTCATTCTGTTAAATAGGCTCCTTAACCCACTTCCATTAAGTGTATTTCTTTTCATCCAATATTATACATTCAACATGACTCATTGCATTTACAGGCAGATAAATTTATGTTTTCATTGGCACATTTACTTGAATAATATTTTTCTTAGTAGGCAAAGTAAGTTTTTTTAATTATATATACATTGATTTTTACTTTAGATGAAAAAATAGGTGTTTGATTTTGATTTCTTTGGAACTGGCAACTCTATTGGATTTGTGTCTTTTATTATATGCAAAAAGATTAAATATTACTTCTGAGAAATATCCACTTTTAAAAGTCAACAACAGTTGTTCCAATATTTTACAGTCTCTTTTTCGAGTGATATTTTGCAAATTATTAGTTGCACAGGTAGAAATTCACTTTGACTACTTGACAAACACATTCCTTATTGTCTTATGTACTGATTATGATGAAATTTATGAACTATTGTGACTGCTTTGATTGAATAAAATTAATTGTAAACACACAAAATGATTGTAGATCTTGGTAGATCAAAGTAGAACTCACTGATAAAATTCAAATTTTAAAAATCCGGTAAAATTTAAATTTCACAAAGAACTGAATAATTCAATGTTCTGCACCTTTTGTGCTAGTTTTAGTGCACTTTTGCTATTTTTCAATGAACAAAATACTACAATAAATATTTTGCCTATAATTTTTCCCTCTTTTGATACATTCACTTCTCTCAATGTAGTGTTCAAAATGCCAACGTTATATTCTTTTTTCTTTCTTCATCTCTTATTCATGTATAAAAAGGCTGTTGAAATATTTTTTTTTATTCACCTTCTCTTTTTTTTGGGTTTAAAAAGAATTAAAAGTTATCGTCCATTTTATCAATTCAAGTCCATTAATTATAATTTTTTGTTCTTAATATTTTATGAAATGCTAAACGACATTAATTGTGAACTCAATAATTTAATTTATGCACAAATTAATAAATTTTTTTTAATTTTATTTATATGAACTACGCGGGGATTGTTTTCTTCAAGTTACCTTACTTGCACGACGGTTCGTTACTCACTGAAACAGTCGAAAAAAGTTTCTTTCAAGAAATTCTTTTCCAAGAAAATTCAACACATAACGAAATTGTGGAAATAAAAAAAATCTCTCGTCGTATACCAATACATAAGCATGTGCAAGAGACGATTGAGAAGAGAAGGTGTATATGCACATGAAGTAAGGTAATAGAAGGAGAGACATACCGCAAAAAATAAAAATCTTACTTCTTTCCATATTTTTTTCACTTCATTTGTATTGGATACGTGTGTCTACATTTGCTACAGGCACAGACCCGTTTCATTTCTTTTCATATAGTTTGTGTATTTCTCTCCGCAATATTTTCAACTCTAGCTTTCATGTATGAATAACATATTTATTTTTAATTTATGGCAAATGAACCACTTATGGACATATTGGTATTTTTATTTCTCACAAAAATTTTCATAGTAACTAGATATAATTAAATCTACATTAAGTTGTAATTAAATCATAATAGAAGTAAATCATAATTTATGCTTGTCTTGTGCGCTCTCAAATCCATTATTCAATTACTCAACATCTTCAATAACATGAATTTTCATCCTAGAAACTCTATTGCAAAATCTTCTCTTCAGTATTCAAATGTCTCGATCAATGTTCAAGTATTGATTGAATGAATTGAAGTCGATAATAAGTATGCAAGAGATTTATTTTTAAGGTTCGTCGCTTCATCGTCATGCAATTCTTTTGAATTTGGATATGTGTGCTCTCAATTTTGCTTATGCATTTTTGTATTCAGCTCTTTTTCTTGGAAGTTATTGGATATTTGGGTGATATGTCGGATGTTTTTGATTTAAATCCGGGTTAAAAGAAAATTGATGACAATCTAGAAAGGTGTGCTTTTTAGCTAAGCAGGTAAATTGTTCTGGAATTCCTCAAAAGGAGAGATTTGTCATGATAAGGGCCGGGCTGCACAATGCGGTGAATTTCATAATTGGTCGTAAAATTGGGTCAAAATACGTCGTCAAGGTGCCGTCAGGGCTATTTCACATATTATCGCTAATGGATGTCCTAGTAAACACAGTGTGCTTTGAAAGAATTTTCTTGAATTCATTTGAAAGTTCATTGATTGTAATTCTGAAAATTTTAGATTGAACCTTATTTTCTTCAGTATATAGTGATGCAAGGATTTGTAATTGTGGTAATAGTAGTTTAATTAAAACTAGTTCCTTAAGAATTTTATAAATTCTCAATGATGTTTATTCTTTGGAGTTCAAAAATAGACTGAACATTTTGTATAAAAAGGGGTTTCAACTATGAACAATAAATATTATTCAAATCTCAAATGAACGTTAAAAGACAAGACTCGGAGTCAGTCTACATGATCTAAGATGTAACGTAGAGTCCAATTAAGACATTGGCCCTTGTGGCTCGTCTGGTATCTTCAACATTCAATCAAATTGTTAATTTTAGTCACGATCGATAATGTAAAGATGATCATCAATTCTGTCATGCAACCCATTACACAGTCTATCAACTACTACACATGGTCTTAGATGTTATGTTTCAGTAAGCAATATACACACCAATCATTCACAAATTTCAACATTTCTTAATTAATTAAATACTTAAGAACAGATTTTCCGTAAAATTCCACCAAGCTCGAGTTTGCCGACTTTCCAACTTAATGTTGATTGAGATGGACGTGTGTCTTGAAGCGATAAATTTAACAAAACGAAGAAAATAAAATAAAATTGTTTTGATTCCATTAAACAAATTTTTTACTGTACAAAATAATAATAATGAAGTACCCAATAAGTCTAAAAACGATTTACTTTACTCCCATTTAGATATATTATAATAAATGTAACAAGCACACACCTGAGACTACAAATTGCAGGCCCAGCATTTTTTTCACAAGTCATAAATAAATAAAAAATCAAATAAACAGGTTTAGATGGAAAAAGCCTTAATAAAAATATGAGGAGAATAAACAAAAACACAATAAAAAGGAGGGAGGAAAAGAGGAACAAAGATATCCCATTATGTGCATTTATAAAGTAAGCACAGAGAGACAAAAAAGGAAGAGAGATAAGAAAATCTCAGAAAAAAATGAATTTTAATTACTTTATGTGCATCAGTATCTTCAGTAGGTAAATTTTTTGAACCGCCCATGTCGTTGATGGATTCTTCTGACATATGAGCATGCAGCATGTAGTAGCCCTAACAGCAGACGTGATATTTTGACTCTTTTTCATGTAAAAAATACTTATTTGTAAAAGAAAATGAAAAGAAAAGCTCGTGTGGCTTGTTAATAGCAACAACAATAAGAAGAAAAGTCATCGAGAAGAGAAAATTGATCGGTATGTAAGGTGCGACAGAAAATGATAGTTGCTGATTCGAGTCGCACACATTAGGCTTTTTGGTGTGGTTTTCAAAACAGAATACTTTCTGTTTGGTCGAGTGGATGGCTGGCTTAATGAGTCAAGATATAAGAGAAATTCAACAGATTGCAGCATTTTGAGTTGAAGCAGTTGATGTGGGCTATCAGGATATTGTCTATAAAGTAGTCAAAAAGCAAGTAATCATTGCTAATTCTGAGATTCAATAGATTTGAACTTTGTAAACAAAAAAGTTCAAAATTTTGAACTCGGAAATTTCAAATCTAAGAATGTCGTTAAAATTTGAATTTTTAAAAACCGTTACAAATCAAAATCTTAAAAAGTGATAAAATGCGTTTTGATCTCTTGATCAATAACAAGACGACTTTAAGCATATATTTTCCTTTCTTTCGTACACATTTTACCACATCGGACCCCGTCTATACTAAAAAATAAAATAAATTTCTCGAGAGTACGGAGAGAGAGCGAGAGTTTTGGAAACAGGTTTTCAAGTTAAAGAAAAGAATAATATGAAGTATGTAAGAAGGCTTATGTTTATATGTATTGAATGGGCTTGTAGTGCTTAATCGTTACATGAAGAAAAATTTCTTCTTAAATGAATTTCAATGAATTTTTATGCTGACATGCTTACACAACCGAATGAATTTTTTTTTTGTTTCTCTACTGTCATTCCTAACTATGCACTAAGCACATGGAAAATTCATCTAATATTTTTTTTCGTAGTGCTGTTTTATGAAGTGCATGGGAGATTTTTTAAATAGATAAGTTTGAGTAGATTTCAATGAACTGTGTAGAGATATTGTTTTTAAAAATATGTATATGCATGCTTACTAAATCGTTTTCAGGTATTTAAAAAACGAACACAATTATAAAATGATCTTGGGTTGCATTCTAAACAAATTCCAATAAGATGGAATTCATATTCCTTCTCTTTCACTTTTTTTCGTGCTGCATTTTTAGTCAGTATGGATGACATTTTGGGTGATGAAATATTTCATAATTTTTAGGAAATTTCGAATGATCTGAAATTTTAACGGAATTGTAGGATTTGAATTTTAATACAAATTGTGTCTTGGCTAATAAGTTCAAATTTTAAAAGTCCGTTAATATTCAAATTGCAAAAAATCGTTGAATATTCCTAAAAAATGCGCTTAGCAGACAAAATCTCCAAAATTTCTTGCATAAAGTCCACTCAATTTCATTTCGTTTCATTCTTTTTCCTTTTTGTTTAAACACCTGTACAGCAATATATACAACTAACGTGTCCCATATAACATTACCTCGTGTAAAACAGAGAGAGAAACTCTTTTTTCTTCACTCGTCGAGGTAGTGGAAGGAATGCAAAGAATGATCTCATTTAAATATTTAATGATTCTGACACATATCCTGAGCTGCAAAACTACATCCAATATTTTTTTCTCACACTACTCTATAATCTTATTTGTAATCTTGGGTTGCTTATTGTTCGTTCGATTGCAAATCTGTTATGCTGCAGGGGTTAATCTCATCTACCTGACTAGATGGACGAGACAATGACAGAAGAAATTGTAATAGTATTAAGCTTATTTGTACGAATTAAAAGATGATTAAATTGAGAGAAAATTTGTATGGTCGTTAAATTGATGACAGCGTTCCGGTTACATAAGTTAATTTAATTATTGAATAGAAATCTTTATTTATGTTGTTGGTTGATGCGTTATTGATGTCCAAATATTGTGAATCATGAGAATTAAATTAAACGGCTAAAATAAATTCAAAAATTAACGGTTTTGTAGAATTTGAATTTTTGTATGAAAAATATTCAGACGCGTTCACATTTTTAACAGGTAAAATGAATTCAAAAATTAACGGTCTTGTAGAATTTAAATTTTTTGTCAGCACCAATTCCAGCTAACCTCAAATAAAAGACGTCATTCATGATCAGCCTCAAAACAATAAAAATAAAAGATTTCTTGCATTTTATAATATGGTCAGTCATTAATAGCACTAAACGATTTAGATGCCATACCATTGTTTGGATTAGAGAAATTTAATTTTCTTCATTTTATTGGCAGCTTGTGCCTTGCATGCTTGTATTGTTGGCTGATCAAAATTCAAGTCATGTTTGGCACTACTTGATATGAATGTTAATGTGTGTGATGTGCGAAAATTTTTGGGTGAAAACAAATAAGAGAAAGAATGAAAATATTTATCGATACTTAACGGATTCTTTAAAGCTTTTTACGGAGAAATATTTGATGGGTCTGAATGGCATCATGAGTATGGAGAGAAAGGAGAGAAGAACAACTCAACGTAAAAAAGTGAATTTTTGAAGCATGATGTAATTTTAGCAAGCACGAAAGATTGGATTGGAATCTACGGGAGTTATAATAATCGACTCTAATTCATGCCTTAATAGATCTTTAGCTCAATTCATTTGGCGTAGTTGAAATATTAAATTCAGCTATAAACAGTATGAAGTTGTGCAAAAACATTAATAGACTTTTAATGAGCTCATTTCAATAAGGATTTGAGTAGTAGAATGCACAGAAATTCTTTTTGCACACAATTTTACAGTTACCAAGTTCTAATTAAATATATTTTCATAATTAAGCTGTCGCTTAGCTTCATATCAATACCGATGACTCAAAATAACATCTAACTGTTCACATTCATGTGATGAATATTTATTGGGTACCAATTGTGGATTTTAAATTTTGAATTCCGTTAAGACTTTTTCGTAACGGATTTTTGAAATTTGAATTTTTAAAAATTTCGTATGAAGTTTATTTTTGATTTTCGACAGAGTTGGCGGGTGGACTAACAAATGCGCATGTAAAAAGCCGGTTGATGAACATGCTGACTGTAAAGCTTCTTGATGTTTATCTGCTTTATTGTGGAATTTATTAATTAAATTTAATGATTTTAAGAGAAAATTTGAAAAGAAATTAAATTTTCAAAGCATCCTTAGATAAATTTAAAATAGATTTTCATTAAATCCTTAAAGTTCCAAACAGAACTTTGTTTTGTTTACGATTAGCACATAAATTCCTTAGTTAAGGCCTACGTGGTTAATTAATAAAAATGTGTTTTGAATTTCAAATATTTTCAATAAGCTAAAATTTCACTTGTATCAATAATATCCGAGTATGATGATATAGCAGAAAACTGCGATCATCATGATCAGTCTATCTTCAGGAGAGCCTTCGAAAAGTTTGCATAAATTTTTCCTTCAAAATTTAAACAATGAAATATTTCATTTTATTTTTGGTAACTTTTGCGAGTCTGAATCTCGTTTCGTCGAGTGACAAACCTGGTATGTAAATTTCTCTATCTTAATTCTAATAGTCGTATCCTCAACAAAATATACTATAGGTTCAGACTTTGGCAAACCTGGTGGAACCTCACCACTCCGTGACGCCAAAGATGAAGCAAGAATTGTGGAAATTGTCCGCAACAATTTATGCAGTTTCAAGGGATGTTGGGAACTTGAAAAAGTTCAAAAAATCGAGCACCAAGTCGTTGCCGGCTCGTTATTTACTCTCACTGGCGTATTTGAAGAAGTAATGGAAGAGAAGTTCTATATCGGAGTTGTTAGAATTTGGGAAAAACCATGGGAAAAATTCCAGGAAGGTAATTGAAGATTTCACTTAATATTTTAAAAACCGTTAAAATTTTGAATTTTTGAAAAAGGTTTTAAAAAATTTGAATTTTTGAAAACCGTTAAAATTTGAATTTTTGAAAACCGTTAATTCACAAAATTTAATATTAAACAATTCTCATCCATTAAAACTTGGTCATATCAATTTGACACACATTCTGATAATCTGATCTGAAACTGTCTGGTTTATATGACAATATTACAATCTTTCATTAAGATTTATGAGCATCATAATTGTGGTCTACAACTCTTATTTCCCAGTAATTTCTTTATTTCAATTTTAATCTCCTTTTCTTATGAACAATTCAAATATTTACATTGACAATTTTTTTTATCTAGAGGTTAAAAGAATTTTCGCCAAATAAATTGCACATCGTAAATCTTTATGACTTCTGTTGAATCATAATACTTTTTTGCACTTGTATCCGTAAACATTTGCAACAATATTTAATATCAACTTAAGCGTGGACAATTTTTGAACAGTTGAAGCAACGCTTCGAAGAAGTTCGTTAAATTTTTGAATTATTCAAAAATTAAAGCAACACTTTGAAAGCTTGTTCGTTGAATTTTTGAATTGTTCAAAAATTGAAGCAACGCTTTGAAAAATTCTTCGTTAAATTTTCGAAAATATTTTATACGTTACTTAGTCACGTGTTTGTAAAATTTGAATCTAATCACATTAACGACTCATACAACATCCAATTTGCTTCATATCTAAGCTTTTAATGTTTTTATTCTCTAATTTTATTCTAGTTAAATTCGAGAAAGGAAAGAAAGTCACTAAGTGGTGAATAATGACATAAAATGCAGCACTTAACATGACACGTGTTATCATTAATATAATTTCTTGTCCAAATGAAATTGAATAATAAAATAATAAAGTTTAATCTGCTGTTTTTATATCGATTTTCGAAGCGACTTTATAGTCATTTTTTCCGGCATGTGTTCATATTGATATCACTTTGTATTTATATATATCATAACACAACTTTTTTTTTGGAAGTAGGTACTATTTCAAACTTATCTTTTATCTTTCCAAAGCAATTGGGTAAACAATATATTGTTTTTGTACAAGTTATATATAAGATCCAATTATAATGTAAGGAAAACAGTTATTTTAAAGAAATTACAGAAGAAACAATGAAATCAATTTTGCTTTTTAGCTTATTTTTGGCTGTGATTGCAGCTGTGGAACCACGCGTTCTTATAGGTATGTCTGATACCGAAGAAATTGACGGTATGTCTCATAATTGATAGTGGGTATCAAAAATGCATTGTAATTAACAAAATTAAAGGCGGTATTACCATCGTTACTGATGAAGTTCGTCAAAGGGAACTCGTGGAACTTTTAAGAGAACATATTGGAAAATTGGAAGAAGGCAACTGGGACATTATCCACATCTTTAAAGTCGGCACGCAAGTTGTTGCAGGAATTAAGTATTATTATTATGGAACATTTATTGATAAGAATGAAAACAAACTATACGCATCAACTGTAACACTTTATTTGCGACCTTGGGATCGATATACTGATAGTGAGTTAAATAAATTATGTCATTAATTAAGAGGTAGCTTCAAGAGAAAATTTAACGAGAAAGAATATAAAAATATTCAAGAATATAACGGTTTAAAATTATTTGAAAAATAACGGTCGAAAAATATTTAAAAATGTGTGTCAAAAAAGTTTTTTGAAAAATGACCGTTAAATTTCTTTTGAAGCACTTAAATACAGTCAACAGCAAATTCATCCCTTACATCACCTGAAATATGAAATGTTTTATGTTATGTGATTTCCTTTTAATTTTTTTCTCAAAAAATTTATTTATTTTCGTTTTAGTCAATATGCAGGACAAAACGCAAATTCAGTAAAGGAATTTGACAAGTTCCAAAATATCCAATAATCAGTATTCACCGAGTTTAATGTATCATGCTAGTACAAGTTTATAAATTGTATTAAAATATTTTTTGAGAAAATTTACATAATTAATAAAAAAAAAATTAAAAATATTAGAGAAATGTTTATTCTTCTTCAATGGATGGGAGCCAGAAAGCTAGATTTGTACAGGCTGATACCATCATCATGTATTTTGGATTAAATTGAACGCATTGAACAGAATTTGGATGATCGCCATTTAGTACACATACTTTAAATCCAGTGTCTGCATTCCATACATGAACTCGTCCGTCAGTGCTACCCGAAAAGATATATTGTGAATCTGGACTGAAAGATGCTTCGATTGGAATTCCTTTATTGTTTGAATATCCTGAAAGTTCTGATATGTTAGAAAGTTTCTTAAAAATTGAGAATTTCGAACTTACCTGTAAATGTTTGTAATGGAGTTCCATGAAAAGCATCAATTAGACGAATAATTGAGCCATTTGTGCTGATTAAAATTGTCTTCCCATCCTTTGAGAATTTCAAGCCTGTCCATTCACATTCCTTTTCTTGATTCAGCATAAAAGTCACAAACGGTCCCTTATCAAACGATCTCAAGTCATACAATTTGATCGATTCCGAATTTACTCCAGCACCAAAAATTAAACCTTCTGGATCAAAAGCAGCAATTGGCTTGCCTTGTAAATGCATTACACCTTGACAATTTGGTGATCTTAGATCCCATAGTCGGAGTGTTTTGTCTAATGATCCAGAAATGAATGTATCGTCGATCGGTGAGATGTTTAGTGACGTCACTCTCTTGGTATGTCCAGGAAAATACCTTAAATACTTGTTATCGTGTAAACTGAGATATCGTATTGTGTCATCTACTTTTGTGGAACTGTGAATTGCGGTCTGTAAAATATTAAATTATTTGTGAAACAAATTTACAATTACAGGTAGTTCCATTGAGGGAGGAACTGATCGTGTACTTACCATTGAGTTGTGAGTAAAACAAATAGCATCGACGCCATATTTCTTTGAATTGACTGTTCTCGTCTGTGTGCCTTTCTCACAGTCATATAAAACTATTTGATCATCTTCCGAGCATGAAATGAGCTTCTCGCCATTAGTTGAAAAATCTATTGAATTCGTCTTTTCTTGATTTTCACGAAATACTTTAGCAACTTTAAAACTACGAATTACTGTATCGTTTAGCTTCATACTGAAGGTTCTTCTAATGATATTTTACTGATTGTAGTCCTTATACTTTTAATTATAATTCAATATTATTGAATGTTAGAAATTATTGTGGATTTTTGTTTACCTTTTCTAAATATTCAGTCGTCTTCACATGAAGTTTTTATTCACATAAGCCGCATTCACATTTCAGTATTCAAGCTTAGCAAGGTTCTTGACATCATTATTTTACAGGTAGTATGTATTATGATGGAACTTATGACTGACTGTCTTCATAAAAAGGAAACTTCAATCATAATTTATTCTGAAAAATATTTTTTTGTTCAGAATTTAACGGTCACAATTTAAATTCAAAATTTTGAAAGTCGTTAAATTTTTGAAACTTTGAAAACCGTTGAATTTTTGAAAAATCATAGAAACCATAAAATTTAATTAAAATGCGCTTTGCACATTAAGTATGGAAAGAAATGTTGACGTATTAATTCTTTAGTGACTTAAATTTAAGTGATTAGGAAATAAGTAGTCATTTGTTGACCTTATAACCTAATTAAGTAGCAAAATGTCAAGGCAATTGGAGGAAAAGGTTGAAAAATCACTGGATGTAATTAATGAAATCTCTTAATTCATACATAATCCATTAATGTAATCAAGTTTCTTACAGATTTTAAAGGAGACATTCCAAAATTATCAATCAAATCAAATATTCTTATCCTTTAATGGTGGAAAAGACTGTACAGTGTTACTGGATCTTTTACTTAAACGGTGCTATTTAAATGAATCAGATAAATTAGGCATTAAAATTTTATATTTACGACAAGTTGATCCTTTTGATGAGATCGAGAGCTTTGTTAAAGAATGTGAAAGCTATTATAACATAGAAATTAAGGAAATTGAAATTTCATCGATGAAAATTGCTTTGACAGAAATCTGTAAAAATGATCCAGAACTACAAGCTGTGCTAATGGGATGTCGAAAGAGTGTAAGCTAATACCCAAAAATTTTATATAACTCATTTTTAAGGCTTCTTCATTAAACATAGGATCCAACATACAAAAATCGTGATGAATTACATTATTTTGAGGTATGCAGCATGTCAAGTCATAGTTAATTTACCTAATTAATTATTTTTTTATATTCAGCCCACAGATGGTGACTGGCCAAAATTGATGAGAGTTAATCCGCTACTTGACTGGTCATGTAAAGACATTTGGGACTATTTAATTAGCTATAAAGTACCGTACTGCTCTCTGTACAATGTCGGATATACTTCAGTTGGTAACCGAAAAAATACCGTTCCTAATCCACATCTTCTTAATGATGATAAGAAAACTTATCGACCTGCCTTTGAACTTAGTGATGATACTTTAGAAAGAGCTGGTAGATTGTAAAATTAATTAAAATTTAAATTTTTCGCAAAAAATAACGAATAAAATTTGAACAAAAAATTTAGGGGTACTTTGATTTTCTCTTTGACATTCAGCCGTATTTACCATTCTCCTGTTATTCCGTGTGCATGCTTTTTGAGCAATAATTAAAAAATTAAATTACTCAATAAGTACGCAAATATATTAGATAATACACATTAGTTCCCGTGTAGATTATCACTATCTACAACATCCCAGTGATCATTTTGTTTTTTCAATAGAATTAAGTAATTCTTTATCAAATTGTGAAATTGCCACGAAGGAGGAAAAAAAAGTGAAAGTAATAAATACTTTAAATTAATCCAGTTCTAGTTAATTTACATTTTCAATTTTTCTGCATAGCAACATGAATACGTCACTAACTGCTGATGAAATCCGTAAACTGTTTATGGATTATTTTGCTGAACAAAAGCATATCTATGTCCATTCATCGTCAACAATTCCTCTTGATGATCCAACATTACTCTTCGCAAATGCAGGAATGAATCAATTTAAGCCAATGTTTTTGGGAACAGCCGATCCAAACTCTGAAATGGCCAAATGGGTTCGAGTTGCCAATACTCAGAAATGCATCAGAGCAGGCGGAAAACATAATGATTTGGATGATGTTGGCAAAGATGTTTATCATCATACCTTTTTCGAAATGTTAGGTAAGTGAGTCATACTTGTTTTTCTCACAATTATTATTATGATCAATAAACTTGTTCCTTAATACTAATATCTTTAATAAATCGGATTTATATTTAATCCAGCTTTTAATCTTCGGATTTAATTTTAGGAAATTGGTCGTTTGGTGATTACTTCAAGAAAGAGATTTGCTCATGGGCTTGGGAATTCTTGACTGATCGTTTGAAGCTCCCAAAGGAAAGATTGTACGTCACATATTTCGGAGGTGACGAAAAATCCGGTCTTGAACCTGATTATGAATGCAAACAAATTTGGACAGATTTAGGAGTTTTGCCTGCACACATTTTGCCAGGTTCAATGAAGGATAATTTCTGGGAAATGGGAGAAACTGGACCTTGTGGACCATGCAGTGAACTTCATTTTGATCGAATTGGTGACCGTAGTGTTCCTGAATTAGTTAATATGGATGATCCAGATGTTTTGGAGATTTGGAATCTTGTATTCATTCAATTCAATCGTGAAGCTGATCAATCACTCAAATTGTTGCCTAAAAAGCATATTGATTGTGGTATGGGATACGAACGTCTTGTATCAGTCATTCAAAACAAAAGATCCAATTACGATACAGACATTTTCATGCCACTTTTTGATGCTATTCAAAAAGGAACTGGAGCTCGCTCATATACAGGAAAAGTTGGTGCTGAAGATGTTGATGGAGTCGATATGGCTTATCGTGTTTTAGCTGATCATGCCCGTACTATTACAATTGCATTAGCTGATGGAGGATATCCAGATAATACAGGAAGAGGCTATGTCTTGAGGAGAATTTTACGTCGTGCTGTTCGTTATGCCACAGAAAAGCTTAATGCTAAGCCTGGCTTTTTCGCAACATTAGTCAACACAGTCGTTGAATTGCTCGGAAATACATTCCCAGAATTAAAGAAAGATCCATCACATATTATGGATGTAATCAATGAAGAAGAACAACAATTCTTAAAGACATTGACTCGTGGACGTAATTTACTTAATCGCACAATTGCTAAACTAAAAGACAGCAATGTTCTCCCTGGAGATGTTGCATGGCGTTTATACGATACTTATGGATTCCCAATTGATTTAACTCAATTGATGGCTGAAGAAAGAAACTTGACAATCGATATGGTCGCATATGAAGAAGCTAAACAGAAGAGTTACATTCTATCGCAAGGAAAGGCAGCTAATGCTACAGACACTATCAATTTCGATGTCTATGCTATTTCCGAACTTCAAGAAAAGAAAGTTCCAGTTACAGATGATTCCTTCAAATATCGTTATAAAGCTGAATCGACAGATCCAAAAGCTGAATATGTTTTTGAAGGATGTAGAGGAAAAATCTTGGCTATCCGATGCAATAATGCATTTATTGATGAAGTCTCAAGTGGACAAGAATGTGGCTTAGTTTTGGACAAGACCAACTTCTATGCTGAATCTGGTGGTCAAATTTATGATCAAGGATATTTCGTTAAAGTTAATGATGAAGGAAATGAATTTACTGTTCGCACAGTCTACAATAAAGTCGGCTACATCGTTCATGTTGGTGTCGTTGAAGGAACTTTACGTGTTGGAGATGAAGTTGATATTAATTTGGATACAGTTCGTCGTTCATTGACCATGAAAAATCACTCAGCTACTCATGCTTTGAATCATTCACTCCTTAAAGTTCTTGGAAATGATACTGAACAACGTGGATCATTGGTTGTTCCTGAAAAGCTTCGTTTTGATTTCACAAATAAGAGCGCAATGACTGTCAAGCAAATTGCTGAAGCTGAAAAACTTACTCAAAATGTTGTCGAGCGTAATGTTCAAATTTATGCTAAGGAAGCTAATTTAAAGGTTGCAAAATCAATCAAGGGATTGCGATCAGTCTTTGATGAGGTGAGTTGATCTAACGGTCATTGAAAATTTGAATTTTTAACGGTTTCCATAATTTTGAACTCAGTTGAAAAATAATTTTCAAATTAAAATATAACGGCTAAAACTAATGAAAATTCATTTTTAGGTCTATCCTGATCCAGTTAGAGTTATTTCATTCGGAGTTCCTGTAGAAGATCTTGAAAAGAATCCAGAAGGTGAAGAAGGTGTTGAAACATCTGTTGAATTCTGTGGTGGTACTCATTTGCATCAATCCGGACATATTGTTGATTTTATTATCACAAGTGAGGAAGCAATTGCTAAAGGAATCAGAAGAATTGTTGCTTTGACTGGACCAGAAGCTGAAAAAGCTCGCAAGAAGACTGCCTTATTGGAAACTGAAACAAGTCGTTTAAAATCTCAACTTGAAGCTGCTGGAAATGACATCAACATTAAGGAAATGACTAAATTGATTGTTGATTTGACTGAAGAAGTGTCACAAGCTGTAATTCCTTACGTAAAGAAAGATGAGATTCGTAATACATTGAAAGATTTGAAAAAGATATTAGGCGATAAGGATAAGGCTGTAAAAGCTGCTGTCTCGAATGTTGTTGTTGAACAAGCCAAGCAGCTTTGTGAGGAAAATCCAGACGCAAAATTCTTTGTTCATCGATTTGAAGCTTTCAATAACACAAAAGCTCTTGACTCTGCCTTAAAACAAGTAAAGACATTAAATGCTGAAACATCTGCTTTATTCGTGACTGTCGATGAAGATTCTAAGAAAATCTTCTGCTTGGCTGCTGCATCAAAAAGTGGAATTGAGAAAGGACTTAAAGCTAACGAATGGGTTCAACATCTATCGGCTGTTATGGGCGGCAAAGGAGGCGGAAAACCAGATTCTGCTCAAGCACAAGGAAGCAACTTTGATAAAGTTGATGAAATCTTGGAATTGGCTAAGCAATTTGCCAACTCAAAGCTCGAGTAAATCTACTTGAATAGTTAGAAACTTTATTTGCATTTTTAATCTTCATTTATTCATGAATTTTATACCTAAATTGTTTCAATCGCATTGAAATAAAAGCTTTTATCATCTGCCATTAAGAACTAGAATTTTATTAATTGCTGCTTCTTATTTTACAGGAGGAAATGATTGCTTGAATCTTAAGCCTGAGAATTAATCCTAGGATTTATTTTTAATCCAAGGATTAATTTAAGCCGTATTAAAAGTTTTCCCCAAATACTCAGTAATTATTCATTTCAGCCTTTTTCCTCCTCTCAATTTCCTTCTGTTCATCATACATCTTTCTAATGACTTGCAAGAGTTCTGTGATGTTCTTTCCAGTTTTGGCACTAATAGGAATTATTGGAATATCCTTAAGCTTTTCTCTAAAAAGCTCAATATTCTCTGCAGATTCTGGTAAGTCAATCTTATTAGCTGCAATGATTTGCTTCCTATTAACAAGTTCCTTACTGAATTTCTTAATTTCATTAATCAGCATAAAGTAGTCTTTCCATGGCTCAGGAATTGACACATCTACTACGAATAAGAGTGTGTTACATCGTTCTGCATGCTTAAGGAATTGAATGCCTAATCCACGATTTTCAGCAGATCCTTCAATAAGTCCAGGAAGGTCAGCAACTCCAATTTGTTCATAATCACTGTAAGGTATAATTCCAATATTTGGTCGAAGAGTTGTGAATGCATAAGGTGCTACTTTTGGTTTCGCTCGTGTTATTGCTCTTAGTAACGTTGATTTTCCAGCATTTGGAAGTCCAATAAAGCCCACATCAGCCATGCTTCTAATTTCTAAATGATAACTTATGTCCTCGCCTTTTGCACCATATTCACAAATCTCTGGAGCTTGTTGATCATCTGTACAGAAAAATTTATTTCCTCGTCCACCGGCACCACCTCTAGCTGCTATAAACATCATGTCCTTCTCATTTAAATCTCCAACTATTTGTCCACTTTTATTCTTAATTATAGTTCCTAATGGCACTTTAACAATCTTATGATCTGAAGTCTTTCCATGACAGTCTTTGTTCATTCCTTTCCCTCCATCGGCTCCTGTTATTATTGATGTCAAGTGCTTAAAATCTGAGGTATTATTGCATGCTTGAAATATAACATGAGCGCCATTCCCTCCGTCACCTCCATCAGGTCCAGCTCTATCATTTGCGAATGCTCTTAAAAATGAACAACATCCATCACCTCCTTTTCCAGCTATTACTCTCACTGGTCTTGAATCCATAAAAAATTGTGACTAAAAAGATCCAGTAGATATTATGAAATTAATAATTATGATTTTTAAAGTATGTAAGATAAGTGAATGCTGATATATTATGCAAAATGTAAGCTTAATATCAGCACCAATCATGCTAAAAACAATTAAATTAACAAACTTACAGTTTCTCGCGATGATTTTGCTTTTAAGCTTTTTAAAGCTACTGGTGACGGCTTCTTTGCATAGCTTCTGATTTGTATGCCAATTGTCCGTCTTATTGTTGCGAACATTGTGTGTGTCAATTTAATTAAACTATAAAAATCACTAAAACTGATGAAAATGCTTGCCGATAAATTTGTAAACAAACTTTCTCAGCTGAAAAAATTCAAAAAAATTTCGACCGTTAAAAAAGCTTTAACAATTTTTTTTTTTAGAAAGCTTTTGTCATAAAAATTTTCCCATAAAAGAGCTTTTAAAATTAAAAGGTATCCTCATGATTGCGATCATAAGCATATAAAGACACTAAAAATCTAAAATAAATATTTATGCAGGGAAATCATAAAATATTCATGGATATCCATCGAGAGAGAGTGAGAAAATTTTCATTCATAAATTTCTTTTTATTAATTCTACGCGATGAAGGAAAATTGTGAGAGCAGCACATACACAAAAAAAAAGTCATGAATGAAAACAAAAAAAAAAAATATTTTTTTTCCTCTTCACCACACTCAGTTTACTTTTGTCATTTGCCCAAAAAAGATTGAAGGAATTTGTGTCTCGTCGGTTAATATTAAAAAAAGCTATTTTTTGTGTTTTTTTATAGACCTTAAAAAAGTGAGAATAAAAATTATAATAATTAAGTTTTGTTGTCAATCCATCAAGAAAATCGTGATAGATTAAGTGTAAATAGAATTATCTTTTTTTTTTTTTGTGTACCGTACCTACATATATCGTTAGCTATTAATTAAAATTAAATTAACGAAAAAGAAGAAAAAAAGCAACAAAAAATATTTTCTATATGATCGTAAGAAAATCTATCATAGCTTAATGAAAATAGAGGGAAAATTATGTAACGTTATAATTATAACTTATAATCATGAGTCATAATCTAATCTTATCAGAAATGTGTATATGTGCATTGGAATTAGGCTTGGTGTCCCGTAATGAAAAAGTTGTTATCTATATGGAGAAAAAAATTCCTCGATCAAATGATAAGCGATGCCAAAAATGTCATAATGTGCGATAGATTGATATTGTTTTATTTTCACCAAAATATATATTTTTAAAAACAGTTTACGATCGGTTTGTCACGTTTGAAGGAAAATGACTCATAAGTTCGTAATGATAAGGTTCAAAGAAAGCTTAATGTTGATTTTATTGTTTTATTTAAAAGCTTAGAATTAGAAATTTGAATTCTCAACGGTTTTGAAAAATTTGAATTTTTAACGGTTTTTGAAAATTCAAATGAGGAAAATGAACTGAACTGAAATGAACTTTGGAGGACTACTGAACAAATTAAAACTCAACTGCTGTTTTCTCGCTCAATTCTTACTGTAATTAACTGATATTTGCACATCATAATAGTAGCATATTCCATACTGCTACTATCTACTCCCTAGTAAATCAAGTTTACAATTTTCCATCAACGGCAAATTAAGTTTCAAAAAATTCAAATTCATTGATAGAAAATAAATCTAGTACTCAAAATATTTAGTTTGAAATAATAAAATTCGTTAAAAATTTAAATTCTAAATTAATCGTGAATAAGCCAATTGGAAGTTAATAATAGCATCTGAGGATCTGCAAAATATTATTCACACATCTCTAACCTAATTACTATGCATATATAATACATTCAGTATCTTGATGACAATAACAAGTTATTTAATTCAAACTGGGGACCTAAAAGTATTAAAACAGATCTGAATCGAATGTAAAGTTTATAGCTAGTCTCATTTGCTTAAAGCCAAATAATTATTTAAAAACACTTGTTTCACGCGAATTTAAAAGTGTAAATAAAGATGACTGCAGTAGAGGATGTAAATGGATATTTTTAGATATAATTCTATGGAGGCAGTTATTAAGAGACAAAAAGAAGAAGATGAGATTCATTCGACACGATAGTTGTCGCGAGACAAAAAATATTATTCAATGTAGAGATGAAGCAATAAGAAAACAATTTCACCAATTCATATACACAGCGGACTATTTATCATCAAAAATTCAATTCAATTAAATAGAGTAACAGAAAAATCATGATTTTTAGGCTGGGAGAGTAGAAGCTGATGATATAAATCAGTGGTGGACAACCTGTGTGTCACGGCACTCTATTGTGTCGCAATAAAATTTATTAAAAATCCATCAACCGTATCCCGTGTGCGATTTTGATCAAAGCTTATCAATAAGGTGTCCCGCGAATAAAAAGGCTGTCCACCCCTGATATAGATGATTTTTTTTAAACAATTTATTTGTTGTATAGCGGAGTAGAGTCATAATATAAATATTTTTTTATGATGAGCACACGCATTTTTTTTTGGCATTCACTCATAATTCCATTTAGAATTTCTATTTATTCTTTTTCACTTTCGGCAGTATCAGTACAATATCGGAAATAAAAAATCATATTTAAATTAATATAGAAGGAAAACTTGCGGATTTTGGGAAATTTTGATTAATATCTCTAAGAAAATATTGATGATATATTGTCTGACAGCAGAGATTTATTGATAATGATGAGGATGTTCTTAAAAGGGGTCATTCACTTATTATGTTAAGGATTTAGATCAGTGGTGGGCAACCTTTTATTTTTCACCGCATACTTCGGTGGTAAGCCTCAATCAGAACCACTCACAGCATACGATTCATGATACACTAGTGTGTCGCGACACACAGGTTGTGCACCACTGATTTTTATTAATTTGACCCCTAACCTCTTCCTTTCAATATGTCCCTGCCCAGTCGTTAAGCACCGCTAGTTCACCGCACTAACTTGAAAAGGTCAAAAGTCTAGAAAACACTTTGACTGCTATAATTAATAATGGATCCCAAGTGGGAATCAAAATTAACTAATTTCATTAGGCATCCTCATGAGGGACCCACCACGAATTGCATAACTTAATAATTGTTCATAATCCTATTGCAATTTCTAGTCAATAAGCAAATAAGTCAAAAGAACAATTTCAATATCTAGATTAAGATATGTCATAAATATTATTGATGCCTTTCCCCTTTGTGATATCAAGGCCAGACATATCGTCAAATAATAAAACTGATTAAGACATGTATTCTTCGAATACTAAATGAGTATTGATAGAATTATCGATCACAATACCATTGAATCAGTGATAGTACCATTGTATAAGCAATAAAGAGATAGAGACCCGATCGGCACAGGTTTCTTTTTTTTTTGGCATTACTGGGATGTGCTGGAATGTACTTCTTGGACTAGGAGGGAAAGCTTGAACCAAGTTGGAATGGATTTTACCAAAATCCTTAAATTTGAACAGAATTCAGTATCAAATGACCAAATATTCAAATTTGAGGTAGTCATAAATTTTGAGGTTATGCTGCTTAACTTTGATGTTATAAAACTTGAGTTTGAGGTTATGTTGCTTAATTTTGGTGTCAAACTGATCAAAATGGGTGTTATTTTGCTATATTTTGACTCAATCTCTAAATTTGATCATTAAATTATCAAATTCGAGGTTATGATACCTAACTTTGAGGTTATGATACCTAAATTTGAGGTTATGTTTCCTAATTATGAAGTTTTAAATGAAGTGATTAATTGAACGATTTGGTTTAAAGAACTCTGTCAAGTCGGCGCCTAGATAACAACAATTTAAATTTAAGTAATCTGTCAATCGGGACATCAAGACTCAAAATTGATAGGAAACGGCCCATATATCAGTCTCAAGCTGATGTATCTTAAAAGAAAAACTTGTGAAAGGAAACGGAAACAGTAAACGAAAAAGAAAAAAAAAATCTGATGATTTTCACGTGTGAAAGAATTCAATTTCGTGTATAAACATGAAGATGTGATCGTAAACATTGATTCACAATTTAATGAAATTTTCATCTCCTCTTTCCCCTCCATGTTTTTCTTTCTATTTCATCTGTCAATGCGTCGCCTATCACTTACATCTAAACGCACACGAAAAAAAAATGTCAATTTACATTATGGAACTACATGTGTGCAGCAATGGATATCATTAGCATTTCGCCGTGTTCAAAGAGAATATCGAAAGAGGCTGGCAAAGAGCTAAATGATTGTCACATTCCCAGTGTATCTAAAAGTGAAATACAAAATTTTCTTGCGGTAAGTCAGGCATTAAATTTTCATATCCTTTATCCTGGTGGAGCTTTAACATCTGCAGTTCAGTTTTAAGGACGCTGTCAATGTTTTATTTATAGTCTAAATTGAATAAAGAATTTAAAGTATAGTTAGGGTGTGCAATTGCTATATTATTCAATATCAAGCAATTACTGTCCATGGGAATTTTACAGTTGTTCATTTCCAATTCCAATTAAAGCTGAAATTTCATTCATTTTAAATTGAATTATTTAAGGACCTTCTTTTTTTTCATAGTCAGCCTTTTTAATCACGCAACAGTTTAAGAATGAATAATTAAGCTATAAAATTTCATTTATTGACTTTTATCTACAGGCACGTCCTGTAAAAACAGATCAAGAAATCATTAGAAGTTCTATGGCTGAAGATGATCCCAAGTGTATATCAGAAACAGACAACAAGAGTTCGCCGCATCGCTGGGGTAGACACCATAAAGGAGCAAAAGAATTGGCAAATTTATACAGCACAGGTGAGCATGTCATTAACATTTATTAGCACGGCTCACTCGATTGAACTTTTCTACGTAAAATGAGCTTTAAAGCTCTTTGATTTTTGTTTACAAATTGTTTGTATTATTTTTGTTGGAAAATCATCTCCAAAAAGACCATTTTGTTGATCTTAGGCTGTTTTATGGTCCATAGTTTATCATTCGATAGATCCAGTAAGAAAAGTCTAGACAAAAACAACAAAATTTTCAATAGTTTGTTTTGATAACCATAAAGTGCCATAAAGCTTGCCTTGATGATTACAATGACTACTTAGGCTACTATTTTGCTTAGCCGCAATATCGTGCAGAATAATTTATCCTGCAAATTAGCATACAGACATAATTTTCACCGCAATAATTAATTTATTAGACATGAATGGAAATTTTTGAGTTCACACAACGTAATGCTACTTACTTCAATGTAATGTGTTTAAATTGTTGGTTTATCATCCATCGCCGCATACTACAAAATTTTTTACTTCTATTTTACACAATAAATAATCTAACTCACGACATATAGGTTCTTTGGAACTGTAAATTATTGATGGACACGCATGTAAACACGCACATACATCATGTCCATAGTAAATTGAATTGTCAATGCATCAATAATCGACTTGATATTAACAGACAATATCAAAAAGTTTAACTTTTCATATTAAAATGATTTAACCATCCAAAATTGATCCTGTTTAATGCTAAAGCATGCATACAACATAAATCAATATGTAGGAAAATAAAGCTACGTGAAAATGTTGATAGCAATGTGATATATGCGTGGCACGAGCTTACAATAAGATTTAATAATGTGTATATTGCCCATAATTGAGGTTTTTATTCGATTCTTGTAAAAGAAATAGACTATCGAGCATGAAATCTAGATATTTCTCATTATCAGCAGTCGCCACATGCGTAAAGAATTTGGAGTTGGGGTGGATTTTAAAAGGAAACTCAATTCGGGTCAAGTTCACTATTGAAACGTGATGGGAATTAACGATTAATCGGAACATTTGTTTCTGCTTTTAAATAATTTTTCTTTTTCTTTTCATTAATGTATATATGTATTAATCCTCGTGAAGTTAGTGTGCTTCTTTTTTGTTCTACTGGTTATATTGTAGTCAATAATAGGCAGTCATTTAACGTTTCCATTGAATAATCATTAACGACGATGACGAGCATTGAATGAAATGTTTTGTGTGGAACTGATCCAGGTAGTGTTATAGATTATAGATTAATTGCTATGACCATAGCCTATCGTTAATTTATCAATCCTTAGCAACACAAATTAGGCAGCAACAACAATATTTTTAACTCCAAACTCTCAAGTTTGTTATAACGTTCATTTGAGATTTGAATAATATTTATTGTACATAGTTGAAAGCCCCTTTTCATATAAAATGTTCAGTTCGCTCTTAAATTCCAAAGAATAAACATCTCATTTATTTATAAATTTTAAGGAAGTCGTTTTGATTAAACTACAGTTACTACAAATACAAAAAGGTCGTAGCTATCAGCTAAATATCTAAGCTTTTCTAGTCCTCATAAAACCATCATAAATTCTTTCAAAAGAGCTCATTGATCTTAGTATTAAGTCAAAAGGCTTAAGTAGCTAGTCTAAACAGGTCTCATCCTGATATTGAGATAACGCCAAATCCGCAAGTCAAAACAACTGAATCATAGCAAGCTTGATATTGCGAATCCAAAATATCACAAAACAATAAATTTCAATCAGAGTCTAGAGATAATTATCGCCACAACTGCATAAAGGATTATCTATGAATCATAATAACAACATAAAAACAAATAGTAACTTTGTACTGAACTGAATGAAAACATCTGATGTTTATTTTTGGAGCTTATCACTTCTTCTTTATATGGATCAAGTTCTTGGTTATCGATAAAAAAATGAGAGTTGATAACAAGCAGTGCAAAATTGATTTGAAGTTAATTCCGTAAGGAAAGGTTTTTAATTGCACGTATGCTATCATCTGTACTGTGACCTGAAGTGGTTCTATACCTGGAAAAATATAGGTTTGATCAAGGTATCCAACGATTCCTTATTCCTCAACGCCTTTAGTATTGTATAGCATATAACGCACAGTCTTATCTTAAGGCCACAATACTTAGTCCTCATCCTTCCTAGTGATAACTAAAAAAAACAATTAATTAAAGCAACTCCATCATACCCGATTAATATCTTTCACGAAGTAATTCGACATTGCCAATAGCGTGTTGATCAAGTCTGTTATAACAATTAAAATGAAAGAATGCAGCACGTGGAGTAATTATTTAGTCAGCATGGGGTAAAAATTTTTTACAACCAATTGATTTTTCTCAGGAAATGGCACCAAAATTCGAAAAATAAATATAATTTATGGATCTATTCATTAATGATGTCTAGCATTTGGAATATCTTGGTACTTAAATTCCTTATGATGTGTCTATCTCCAGCTAGTTACTATACCAACAATCCTTCAAGACGATAAACAATAAAAAAGCACAATCAGGTCAGCTAAAACACTATATTTTGATAGACGTCATAAATGACTGATCCCAAAAGTATCAACTAGATGGAATGCTTAACCCTACATAAGGCTGCCTTACGACACATCAACATGCAATGATAGTAAATTTTTATTGTCATTTTTAATCAGCATTATGCTTTTCGGAAGCCCCTACCGAAAGGATCTAATTTAAGTTGATTTAATTTTCTCACATTCACTCATTCCTCTCCGAGAGTATTTATTACAGCTGCTCTGTCGTTGTTGCTTCTTTAATCGCATATTTATTTTTGGCGTGCGACAATTCGCGTCTATGCTGTTCCTTACAGTCGTACAAAGAGAAAATAATATAAAAAATGTCATAAAAAATTTCTATTTCAATGTCATTAGGTCTAATTTTAGACATTCGCGGTAAGCGTAAAGGAACTGATATTTAAAGCGGTTTCTATTAATAACACTCTTGACCGGTCAGCCATTATGCAGAGCTCTAATGTCTTGCAAATGTCATTACCACTTTCCTTAGATTAGTAAATAAAATTTTTATGGATATCCAGGTGGGCATTGAGGAGTCAGGCTTACTATTTTGAGATTCGTAGAAAGCTCTAGACTGTCAGGACATCTTTGCAGCATATCTAGTAATTCCAATGATTCTAGACAGAAATCATAGTAAGCCTCAACTACGATCCCAATGAGCATGCTTTATGTCTCTTTGTTCTTATTACCCCTAGATACACCTCTAGTGTCTCCTTTCTTTCGTCATCAATTTTATGAGTGGAAAGAACGAAAACGTTTTGTTTGACATTTCTGTCGTCATCAAACTGTAGCAATAGCATGACAATAAGCCTTTTATTTCTTAGTGACACAATAAAAGTGTAATGTTAAGCCTTATTTACATAAACATACTTCATGACTTTTTCGGCTAGATGTAAGGTCTGGTGTGCGTTTAATAAGGAATATAAAAAATTATGAGCTTTGATGGAAGCTTTTATGTATGAATGTGGTTAAACACTAGAAACAGGCACAGAAAGCTCTGAATATTTTGATTTTTCAAATCAACATGAGTCGTACAAGCCTCGCATCACGCTTCTGTATCGATTACAAATTCCTTTTTGACTTGAAGGATTCTTGATGCTTCAGCAGAAAACTTTTCTTCTTTGTCCATCCTTCTTTTATTTCTATTCAAATGACGGTTTTATGTTGGTTAAGATTCTATTCAAGAATACAGATGTCCTTTTATTGATTTTATTGAATATGTTTGGGTTTTTCCATCGGATTTTGAACTGTTTTGGGTTTTATAATTTTACATTTGTCAAAAAGCTCAATTTTAGAATTGTCAAAAAGTCCAATTTTGAAATTTGTCAAAAAGCTCATTTCTAAATTTGTCAAAAAGCTCACTTTTAGATTTGTCAAAAAAGCTCACTTTTGAAATGAATTTTACCTCAAATTTAATGCAATGCTTAATTAAACAGACTGCTACAGATGAACACTTGTTACACATCTAGTTTAGACATTGATTTATGCGCAGATTCTCATTACATATGTCAGAAATAACTACATTGCACTTACAAAGAATCTTTACGAGTCTCATTTTCATAAAGATTTATTTTTAAACATTTTTAAGCACATCACAAAAAAATTAATTAAAATTTTTTTCACATTAATGTGAAAAGTAAGCATGCGGAACATAAATCGATCAAAGCTCTTTACACCTTCCTATAAAAAAGAATACTTGTGGTATGCAGTTAGTAAAATATTATTTTACGTTTCGTGATGAAAGTTTGTTTACCGGTCTTTTTTTTCCTTTTGATGGAAAATGACTCACAAGCATCTGAATATCAGATGTAAGGCTGTGTAAACGAAAAAAAAGAAAGAGTATACATGTGCCGAAACAGTTTGCGAGTTTCTCGCACGTACAATGTTACGACCGGCAGTTATTTAAATTGTTGTTGTTATGTTAAAAAGACTTTATGGCGCCACGCTTGTGAGGGATGACGGAGGAAAGGGAGCACGGCAACACCTGAGACCTACATAAAGTATTTAGGCTGCTCATATTAGAATCGGAATTCAAATTAGAAGGGAATTTGATTTTTATTGTTTCATTTGATGTTATTTTTTGCTGATATGCAAAAATTGGGGAAATTTATGCTCGGGACATAAGTGAATTGATTAAAATCATCAGAATGAACATCATAATAGACATTGCTGTAAAAATATTTAGATCCAGTAGAGGATTTAGTGCTGAATTTCAGAATTTTTCCATCTGAGGTTAAATTTAATGATTTTCATCAAAGTAAGCATTGAAAACGACAATGAACTTCCCTAAAAGCAGTCGTAAGTTAACTCTTCTTGCATCTTCTTCCTAAAGATCTAGATCCAGTGCTAAAACTTATCAAAGTCTACAAAAATTCTTAATTAAAAAATTCCGCCAAAACGAATGTCATGTATGTGAGCTATCTGTTATTTATTATACTTTATTTTTCCATTCTCGACTTGTAAGTTTGCAGACATAAAGTCACCAAAATATTTTTGAACTTAGTAAGTTGCAATTAATTCATAGTAAATATAGTTTTGAGTGAATTTTCAAGCTACATGCCCGAACTACTTCCATAAATAAATATGTTTATATTTCAAGAATATGAAAATTTATCGACTTGAACAGCTATTTACTATTATGCAAACAATAAACGCGTTGTTGGCATGTAAAACTTTTTTTGTGAACAGCAACAACATGTTGTGTACTTAAAAAAAAGGAGTAAAGCATGCATCGGTGAAATATCCATGAACCTATGTAATTTCATTTATTTACATACCAAACAGCTACACATACATAATACGTAAAGAAATTACAACAGACTGTACACAATGTATTTTCGTGATGTCGCGCGAGCCGTGCTTTCTTATGTTAATATTCCATTGCCATTTTCATTGATTTCCTTTACATTTTTCTTCTTTTTCTTCTTTCCACTCGCACTCGCACTTGACTTGATTTTATAGGAAAAAGAGTACAGGAAGTGATTTGCGTATATAGCTGCATTGGTCTCATGCTTATCAATTTATATTTAATACTAAAACACTTGAGGATGGATCGAATTAGCGAAGTGATATTTTCAGCTATTTGTGGTATAGTCACTGCTGATTTTGGCAGTGGATTTGTTCATTGGGCAGCTGACACATGGGGATCTGTTGAACTGCCAATTATTGGAAAGAATTTCCTTCGACCATTCCGAGAACATCATATTGATCCCACAAGCATTACAAGACACGACTGGATTGAGACAAATGGAGATAACTTTATGATTGGCATTCCCATCTTGCTAAAATTGACACTCATCTTCTACAACTCATCAAACACTGAAATTCAGGCTGAATATCCATTCTGTGCATATCTCTTTCTATGTTCAATCTTCGTGGCTATAACTAATCAAATTCACAAGTGGAGTCACACATATTTTGGTTTACCTATGTGGGTACAACTTTTACAAAATTATCACATCATTTTGCCTCGAAAGCATCATCGTATTCATCACGTAGCACCACATGAATCATACTTTTGTATCACGACAGGTAAATTACATTTACATTAGGGATTATTAAGGATAAATATGTAGTTTTGGGTGTGCCAATGAGTATGTGTTTGGGGATATTTGATTTTTGGCGGGAAAATTGTTTGAGGTTATGTGTTTTTGAGGTTATATCTCCTTTTTTAATTGTATGTCCTGTCTGTCGTGGAATGTTCCCAACATCTTGTATTCCGTGTTATTCATGGAATCAAGTATGTCAGTTCCTTCCTTGGAAAGTCTGTTGACTCTATGAATCTTATGGTAAATCTTGAGACTTTCCTTGACACAATGTCTTTGAACCTCAAATGACTTAATAAGTGAGATATTTCGACAGCAATACACAGTTCCAAATGCAAACAGCACAAAACTAAATCCATTGGCACTCCCAATCATTTATATCATGAAAATAATTTTGATAACACAAACTAATTGCTTGATATTTCTATTTTTGTACAGGCTGGCTTAACTGGCCATTAGAAAAAATTAAGTAAGTGATAATGAAATGATTATTATCTTTAATATTCTGGACTAAATGACTTATTTATTTTGATACTAGATTTTGGTCAACACTAGAATCAATTGTGACATTATGTACAGGATATAAGCCACGCGAAGATGATTTAAAATGGGCAAAAACATCATAAAATCCTTTTATAATTCATTTCACAGCGCGCTACACATGGAAAGCAATCAAAAAACATGTAGGATTCTTTTTTTTTATTATTTACGCTAAAGAGAATGGATACAATTACCATAATATATAATAAGCTTTAAGGTTTTTAAGGCTGTGCAACATAAAAATGAAAACTTTGACAAATTCACGCAAGAAACTTTTAATAAAATATTTTGATGGCTATGAAAAGCAAGAAAATGGATTGAAAATGTATATCCACCCTATGGGGGCTGTTCGCTTGTTACGTAACGCTGTAAGTAGGAGAAGGAAGGGGTTGGGTATGGTTGGTTCTCGAGAAAATTATTTTTTGGTATAGAAATAAGGGGGAAGATGGAAGAGTCAGTAAGTCTATCCCTCCCGTTACGTAACAAGTGAACAGAACCTCTAGCTGCTTATGGAATTTCTTACAGGTGCAGACGAAAGTCATATTAATTAAAAGAAAAGAAATGTAAGGTAAATATCAGTTCTATGGCCAGTATATAATTTTCATAAATTAACTTTTTATGTTCGAGCAACATGTTATAAGTTATAAGTAAGTCTCGTAATTTTTTAGCATTTTTCTACACCTTAATAATATTTCAGGCTTTTACACGTTCCTCAAATACTTTCGTTCATAATTTATCTACCATATTTTGAGATTAAGGCACGTGATGGGTTGGATTTTATGATAATTTCAGTCAAGCTTTTTACAGGATGTATGCTTTATGTCATTATTGATCGAATATATCGATATTTATATGGCCATTTCCCACGTGTTTCATTGGAATTAGAATATTAACAGCCATCGCATTTCAAAAAATGCGTAAAAATATCGTTTGCGCTACTTCCATCAACATTAATTCTATCTCAGTAAAATTCCAAGCACAGTATGTACGAAATTTATTTATGTAATAAAAATTCCATGTAATAAAATGAATAGGAGTGAACTGTATAGTGTTTCTTCGATTTCAAGTCTGTCTAAAGGACATGAAAAAGAAACTCAAAAATATCGAGGGCAATAAAAGCAGAAAAAACGCATTTGAAATTTTCTTTCTTTTTCTTTTCGTGCTGATAAGGCTGTATTTTAGTTTTGTGTAACTATGTCAAAGGACACAGCGCATCTTCGAGTAGTTTCCATAAGAAAAACTGTTGTTTGGATTTTAACGGTTTTCAAAATTTTGAATTTTTCAAACTTTGAACTTAAACGGTCAAATTTTAAATTTTTTGAAGGAATTTTGAACTTAAACTGCCTCTTACTTTCAAACTTTGAACTTCAACGGCTCCATAAGGTTAAGCTTTGATAATTTTTGAACTTTAAATCTTGTCAAAACCAAAAAGCGTGTAAAAAGTATTAATTAATGTTTTAATTGTTCCCCAGTCAAAGTGACCAGACCAAAACACGCAATTTACTTCAAAATCTGCGTTTAAAAACTGGCACAATTTACTTTGTGTATTCAAAAAAGTGGTGGCAAGAAGCAATATTAAAAAGGAATCACGCAATGTCTTTTTTCACTTATGCGATTGTACGCTTGTGTTTTTCCACAAAATATCAAGTCGAAGAGAATTGGAAAGACGACAACGACGAGGCTTCATAAATCTTTTAAAATGTTTATCGCTACTTCTTGTGGGAATTTTTCATTTAAAAAGGAAAGAAGGAGAAGGAAAGCATGTGAACTGAAATGTTGCGTATAAAACATGTGTTGTCATGTGCTTCGATATGTGATCGATTTTTTGGTCCTTTTTCTGAAAGGAATAGACACTATTTTCGCGTTCTGTCCGTCCGTCTGTTTCAGTTTTTGTTAATTTTGCTATAAAAATTTTATCCCGATGAATGGGATAATTTTTTAATCCAAATGCGCTTCCTTCGGTCTCGTGTGACCATGTCTATGCTAGTTTTTACGAATGACAATACTTTACACACTTCCATCAATTATTAAGCATAACATAATAGTTTATTTACAATAGAAACATTCCAATGTGCCTATTAATGCTCCTTTCCTCTTGATGATTTAGCATAATTAATCAATAATACTATATAGGACATTTTTGACTTAATTCACGCACATACGTAAATGTCAACATGTTTATTCTTTTTATTTCCATTACTTACTATGAATAAAGGAAATTCTGCTATGTGCTTGATAAATATGTGATGGATATTGATAATTACATTTTCGTAATTAACAGTTTCTACACATTCAATCGGACCTTATCATGAGTCATTCACTGCTTGTGGATATGTTGAGTAAATTACTCCTGTCGGAACTGATTTTCTGAGAAACTTGTCATTTACCAAATTGATTTGTCTGGCTTATTTGGCAAGAAAATGCGCTCTAATCCCAAAAGGCAGGAACTTATTGATTACAAACTACGGCGAATTACTATTCAAGTTAATTTTATGTGCTTTTCATGTTATGTGATCGAGGTTTAATGTAAACAGTAGAAAGGCTGAAAAAGGCGTTTGCATGTCAAGAAATTGTAGGAAAATAAGGTTCAACAGTTTTCACCATTTTCCTTTCAAAAAGATTAGCATGTAAATTGCTGCTTTGACTTGTTCCATGCCTACACTTTTTTTGAGTAATTCTTTCTTGACTTAATTATTCATGTAAAGTGTTTTTACAGGAAATTTCAATATACAAATCACATATCTTAATCATTTTGATTCCTTTATGTAGATTTATTGTATACTTAATAAGCTACACGACCAATGAGTTATCGGATTTATTAAAAAAAAATTAAATATAATTTATTTTATTCTAAAATGTGATCACTTTAAACATTTTAATCAGGTAAATGTATTAGGTATATTTTGACAATAACAATTTTTTCACTAATTAATCAGACCATTACTTTCGAATTTCTATCTCACAATCTTACTATCAATCCTTACCATTCTATTCTTATATTAAAATTAAAATATGTTGAAAAAAGTAAGACAATTTAAATATTTTAATCAAGTAGGATCAAATAATGCTTTCTATATTGCTGGATGAGGTGAAGAAATTGTGACTGTACGCAGTTGATTGGACATTTGTTGCAATTTTTGATTTAGGCGATTGCAATGATCTCGGAGGTATTCGATGAGGTCACTTTGCTTTTCGAGGAGATCGTTAACTGTAAAATACGATAAATATAATTAATTAATGATTAATTAGACTAAAAATTCCTTTAAGTACCTTCACTTTGGCTATGAACGAGTCCCAATGACCCAATAGTAGAACTGGAAGATCCACGCATTGCATCTGGACTAAGTTGTAGATTATTGAACCTTACAACCCGAGCAATGTAGCTTCCATGAACAAAGAAGAAAATTAAACTTTCGGTAACATTAAAAGCTGTCAAATAAAATAATGGAGTATAGACAATTGTCGCAAGACATTTAGCCATAAAATCTTCTCCATAATAATGATGTAGACCAGCTGCAACTGCCAGAATTGTGCTGTTCCATAAGTTAACAATTCTCAATGGAACTGTATGATGATCTCCCATATCTCTTGAGAAATCATGATAACCATTGAGTCGTAGCTGTTTATGATGACTTTTGACAAGATAGTCAAAGATCTGATAAGAAATAAATAGATTTAGTATTTTTGTTCGGATGAATCATCTAAATGACCTTGTTACTTACAACAGTGATCACATAAAATCCAGCTCTTAAATATAACATAATAAAATACGCCTCACATCGCTTACTTTCTGGCCAGACAGAAGCCAGAACAATTCCAGTGATAGAGATAGCCGTCGATATTAGAAGGTGAATGCTGTAAAACGGAAATGACCAAAATTCTTTATCTCAAACGCAATTTTCAAACCATAAACAAAGGTTCTCAAATTTCAATCTCTATTCTTACCTAAAATGTGGCACTGTTCCTAATTTCTTAGCTCTTGATGTATTCTCTGCAGACAAAACTGGAATTCGGTCATCCATTGTTCCTCTTTTTACGTTTAATAAATAAAATAATTAATGAAATTTAAAATTTTAAAACATTCACCTAATTTGGGAAATTTCCCCCTACAAAACAATACACAGGGGAACATCGACATACATTGCATTTTTAAATTTTTAAAACACGTTATTTTTATTTCATGTCTTGCAAATAGTCTTAGTAGTCTATCAAAATTAGTTAGGAATCTATGAAATTAGCTTCATATTCAAATCAATGACAGTTCGTGTGTAAAAATTGTCATCCAAGTCCACAAAATCAGCAACAAATACGTTAACTTTTCCATCTTCTCCATTTTTAAATTGACCAGGAACTTGATCTTCCAAAAACGATTTACATCCGTTGAGGACATCTCTGGCACAAGCAGTTTTCAGAGTAAAAGGAAGATGTCCTAGAATGTAAGGTCCATCAGGCGTCAAAATGAGTTGAAGTAATTATTGTCCTGTTCCACAAAATCAGCAATGACAACATTAATCGCTTAAATGGAGTTTCACTGGCATAAATCCTCTAACAAATGGACCTGAAATTGTAGAATTTCTGACAATTTAGAATTACAAATTCGTTGGGAGTCTGAGATTTCAAGTAACAGCCTAAATTATTCATAACATGCCTTGAGCATGTATTTTTCAATGATAAGTGGAATCTTGCAGCAATATAATTTCCATCTGGTGTCAAAATTAATTGAGTGCAAAATGGAAAGTCTGGATTTCTTAATTTGATCTTATTTTCTAAAAAGTCTTTAAGCTTTTCTGTGCTTGTGGTATTTGCCCATGGATTAGGACAATAGCTAGATCTGAAGAAACTTTCAATCCAATTCGGATGATTCCGATAAACGACAATTACCTGTTTCTGTATATCTTCAGCCTTCGAAAGTGTTAAGTACGATAGATCTTGTGGCTGTAAACATTCATAATTTAGCTGACCACTAAGTAAATTATTACGTCACCGAATAGACTCATGTTTATGTACCAAAAAGCCTTGAACTTTTCATGATGATGAGTTTCAAATTGATATCTTGAACTTCTGGCAATCTATAAATACAAATTCATTTGGATGGCTCTTAAGGACAACATTAATCTTGGGAGTTTCACCTCTAACAAATGGACCAGGAGTCTGAGATTTCTGCAATGAGCATGTATTCTTTCAATGGATCTTCAGCAATATAATTTCCATCTGGTGTCAAATTAATTGAGTGCTGGAAAGTCTGGATTTCTTAATTTGATCTTATTTTCTAAAAAGTCTTTAAGCTTTTCTGTGCTTGTGGTATTTGCCCATGGATTTGGACAATAGCTAGATCTGAAGAAACTATCAATCCAATTCGGATGGTTCCGATAAACAACAATTAGCTGTTTCTGTAGATCTTCAGCCTTCGAAAGTGTTAAGTACGATAGATCTTGTATGCTGCTAAATATTACGTCACCGAATAGACTCAATAGCAAAGCCTTGAACTTTTCATGATGATGAGTTTCAAATTGATAGAACTTCTGGCAATCTATAAATACAAATTCATTTGGATGGCTCTTAAGGAAGTCTGCAATTTCTTTCAATGGATTCGTCACTTCACAGCTATAGACACCATGAACAAAATAGATATCATCACCTTTTGGAGCTAGTCTTAGGTCAAAGTATCTACAGAATTCAGAGATTAATTAGTATGGCAAAGGTGAGTACTTCCTTTTCGTTACCTGATTCCATTGAACAGTTGCTGCTTGAATGTATATTCTTGGGTCTTCGCCCAACAACAAATTCTTTTCGGAAAGGCTTTATGCAAACCAGGTGTACTTCCATCCGCATCAGGTGCTATCGCAGACATTGCATTTATGGCAAAGGAACCTGTCAAATCAAATTAATGAGTTTCTGTAGAAGTGTCACAAGCAGTCAAGTACATACCTGAATTGTGAGATCCAGGAATTGCCAAATTAATGATTGGAACATTGTCTCTAATTGAATCTGGAAGTTTTTTCATCCAATTTTCCAAATCATAAGAAAAATCATCGACACTTCTTGCTGTGGATGTAAATACACAATGTGATACACATGAGCAAGTTATAAATAAACTTAATGACGTTGTTCATCATTTATGTGTCCGAAAATTTAGATATCACTTACGTTTATGATTTTTTGAACAAGTTGCTTCACTGATTCCTTCAATTACGGAACTTATAGGCGAGACAATGCTGTCAGGAAGTGAAATTTGAGAACTTAAGATCTTAAAGTATATTCTGATTAGGACTTACACATGATCAACAATACCGGTTAGAAAATTTAATGGATTCATTCTTAATTAACACACAAAAGAATATTCGACTGATCTGTAAGAAAGAAAAATTAGCACTGCTGAATATTTTTTGTTTGTTTTTTATTCGTCTGCTATTAATTTTTAAAAAATAAAATCTAGCTCTTAAGCTGCATGCACAACAGAATTTTATATATTTTTAACCGGTTACTGAATCATCACAATAAATTGCTGCATAGAGATCAATACTTGAGAAGGAATTAAAAATGATTTATGGATTAAGAAGCTTCATATTGAGATCAATGATTGCTTTTGTGAAGTAATTATCGTCCAAATCAACAAAGTCTGCAATGAAGATATTAGATCTTCTACCTTCATAGTCCCGAAATGGACCAGGCTTTCGTGACTCGATGAATGCCTTACAGTTATCAATCACTTCTTCAGCACATTTGATCCTCAATGATGAATAGATTCTTGCAATAATAAATCGATAATTTGGTATTAAGACTAGCTGCGTGACATGTCCTTGATATGGTGTCCTGGACATAATGGTGATGTCCAAAGCTTTTTCCAATTTCTTAACGTCCGTCACATTTGGTGATGGATTTACGAAATGATCAGATTCGAAGAATGCCTTGTTAATATTTTCATTCCTATAAACGACAATCACTTGCTTATGAAGGTTCAATGCTCTGCAGAGTGTCAAATTGGAAAAGTCTTTTTCATAAGCATTCCTTTCGTAAATTCTGGTGCCAAATAATTGAAGAAGAAGGTCTGAAAATTTCTGATGATGATAAGGTTCAAAGTCATAGAACTGATGACAATCCAAAATCACAAATTCTTTAGGATGATCTATCAAAAAATTTCGTATTTCCTCCAATGGATTAGTTACTTCATCACAATAGACACCATGGACAAAGTAAAATTTGTCATCATCAATGCTTGTGGACATCCGCAAGTCAAAATATCTAATTGCAATTGGACAAATTAATGTTTCTACTGTATATAAGAAACACAAATCAATGCCTTACCTTATACCATTCTGAAGCTGTTCCTTAAATGTATATTTCTGTGTCTTTACCCATCGATGTAGAACCCATGGACTGAATGCATATATTTGACGAATAAAGTCTGAAGCATCCGGTGCAAGTTTAGAATCTGCATTAATTGAGTAGGTTCCGGAGTAATGAGTACCAGGAATAGCTAAATAAATAATTGGAATGCCTTCTCGAATCAAATCTGGCAAATTTCCCATCCAATTTACCAAATCATCTGAGTAACCACTGCTTTTCACTGTTAAAGAAAATAAGAAGTTCAATTTAGAGCTTTAAAAGCTTTGTTTTGACAAGTTTGTGAGACATTTACTTTTAATCTGTTTATTTCGTTGCTGGAAGATAGTAACAGCCATATGAGACATCCTATTCAAGATGTCTGTAATGTAATGGATGCTGGAAAGTAGACAAATTTTGGATATATCAACAAAGTTCCAATTCAATTAGGAATTGTCATCTTTTACCCTTGATCCACGGTTGGATGGTTCCTAATAATTGATATGACTTGATTAGTTGAATCCATTTTGCTGCCTGAAAAGAGATAACAATTTTTAGTGACATTTCTAAACTGGATGTTTCAAATGAAAAGGAAATGACAAGTATTTGAGTTTCATTTTCTTTATTAAGCATTAAAAATAATCACAAAATAAAAGCAGCAGTCATGTAAACTTTTATAAAATTAGGTACAATAATGAATTATAATTATGGAAGGAGTTTCATGTTAAGATCAACGACTGTCTTTGGGAAATAGTTATCGTATAAATCTACAAAATCTGCGAGAAATACATTCGACTTTCTAGGCTCATCATCTCTAAATGGACCAGGTTTTTGTGCCTCCAAATATGCTTTACATTCTTTGTCAACCTGCTTCGCACATTTGTTTCTGAGAGATGAGTAGAATCTTCGAATGATGAAGGAACTGGTTGGTGTGAGCACTAATTGAGTGCACCATCCTTGATATGGTGACCTAAGCATAATTCTATGATCTAGAAACTCTTCCAATTTCCTTATATCTGTTACGTTTGGCCATGGGTTTTGGAAATGATAAGACTGAAAGAATGTCTTATCAATGTTTTGGTTCCGATAAATGATAAACAGCTGTTTCTGAAGGTTCAATGCCTTCGATAAAGTCAAATACGGGAAGTCTTGTTCATGTATGAATCGCTCGTATATTCTTGTGTTGAATAATTTCAAGAGCATTTGTGTAAACTTTTGATGATGACGAGGTTCAAAATTGTAAAAGTGCTGACAGTCCAAAATCACAAATTCCTGTGGATGATCAATCAAAAAATTCAACATTTCTTCTAGTGGATACATTGCTTCGTCACAATAGACACCATGTACGAAATAAATTTGATCATCGTCATCGTTGACAGCCAGTCGCAAGTCAAAATATCTAATTGGATGTGAAAAAAGTCAAAACAATGAGCATGACTGTATTACGAAATTGCGCAGTTTACTTTACCTTATACCATTAAATAGCTGCTCTCTGAATGAATACTTTTGTGTCTTTGCCCATTTACGTACAACCCAAGGAATGAATCGATACAATTGACGAACTACATCTTCAGCATCCGGTGCAATCTTTGAACGTCGAGTCACTGCATAAGCACCTAAATTAATCATATTTAAATGTCTTTAACTGTGGCTTTATATGCTGTGGCTGCAAATAATTACCGGAATCGTGCGAACCAGGAATTGCCAGATTAATTATAGGTATCCGGTCTCTAATTAGATTTGGAAGATTTCCCATCCAATTTTCCAAGTCATCGGAAAATTTATGAAAATTAGCTGTAAATAGAATCAAGTATATAACAATTAAGGCTCAATGTCTGAAGATTTTATTTATTCGAGAAAAGTTCATAGCAGTCAAGGTTCTTGTCAGATTCCTTGTAGCGCTGATTAGTCAAATATTCAATTTGGTCTTTCAATTGCGCGATTTGTCCTTGACATCCATTAAAATGTCCACACAGAGTATTCAATTCCTGTTGAAGTTGATTGATTAGTTCTTCCTTTTCTGTCAATGACAATGAAGCTGTTGCACGGCATTGAGCAAGTTCAAATTCAAGGCAATTGATTTGTTCGTGAAGAATTTGGCGATTCTTTTCAGCTGTACATTTACTTGTTGTGATAATCTTTGCTGAATCTCTTCTTAAGTCTTCAAGTTCTTGCTTCATACTACATAATTTATCCTCAAGGCATTCCTTTGTCTTTTTCAGTACACAATACTTCTTCTGTTCTTCTTCCATTGCAATCTGTAATTTCTCATACTTTTCAACAACTGAGTCATTTGGTTGATCCTTTAAATTCTTCAATTCACATTTTGCTTTCCACAACTCATTTGTTATGTCCTTGAGATTATTTTCAAGGACGACAATACGAGACTTTGACTTTTCTAATTCACTACGAGCTTCTGCATACTTTTCAGGATATGGACACAGTTCATTTAATTTCTCTTGGAACTTTTCCTTAATTCTCTCAATTTCTTCATTGACTTGATACTCAATTGAGTTCTTTGAGCATTCAAGCTTTTCAATTCGAAGCTTTTGTGTCTCAACCTTCTCTTGTGCCTTCATAAATTTGTCACGATACAAGTCAATTTGTGACTGTAATTCCTTAATTAAAATTCGATAATCTTCAATTTCTGATATCAATTTTTCTGATTCCTTCCTTAGTGCTTCATTCTCGACTTTTTCAATATCACTTTCATTGTTTTTGAGACATTTTTTCAATCGATTCGTCATTTCTTTGTGCTCTTTATCTTTCTTACAGTATTCTTGTAATAGCTGTTCATATTGATCTTGTATACATTTAACCTTATCATTTTTGGAATCATCGTCTGCACAATTTTGTTGAGAATCGTCTGCTCCATATTCTTTAAGGAATTCTTTGTCTTTTTTGATACAATCAATTTCACTTCGTAGTTCCTTCATTTGCGATTCGGTCTTTTGAAGATTACTTGATAAGAAATTGGCATTTTTAGCACAGTATTCAAGCCGTTCCTTTAATCTTTCATTTTCTTCATTTACACGCTGTGATTCCTCAAGTTGACAAGCTATCATGTCATTTGCTCTTGACAGTTTATCGACTTGATTCTGAAGACATGACATCCTTCTGTGTAGGTCGCAAATTGAATCATCTTGTTCCAAGACAGTTTCCTGAAGACTAAACCTTTCATCTTCCAATGCCTCATTCTCTGACATCAACAACTCAAGATCAGCAATACCAGATACACTCGATATATCTGATGGAGTTTGGGGCGGTTTTACGAATTGCGTATAATTCAGTGATATTGGACCCCATTCACAATCGCTGTCGTCATTCATGCGCGACTGTTCAATCATTGCAATTTTAATCATTTTCTCCAATTTACAACGTTCGTAGTCTATTTCCTGGTTTAATTGATCGATGCACTGTTGAGGGAAGTTACTGCACATTCTTGCTTCTAGTTCCTGACTTAATTTATTTATTTTGAAATTTTGCATTTCAATTTCATATTTGACCTTTTTGTACTTTTTGCACAATTTTGAATTTTTACATTTATTTCCTTCTGTACATTATTGTTGATTAATAACTAAATAATTTGATGCCTTTATAGCTACTTACCACTGGATCCTTGGCCATTCTTTCCTTTCAACTCTGACATTTTCTTAATTTCACAAAATATTACTGATTAGAAAATTTTCAGACTTGTTAATTCAACAAAAAAATTTACACAAATAAATTTCAATGCCTACTGAGAGATAATTTTTATACAATTTTTTCTCACTCGCTTGAAAATCTCGGAAAATTGCTGTAATTATCTCTCAATTCTCTATTGTTCTTAATCAAAACTCATTAGAATGTGAGAACAGCCGATAGACTAGCTATAAATCTTATTATGTAATTATGCCATCAAATTGGATTTTAATAAACTTGGAATTTTTCTTTAAAGGAAAAACTTTTTTTTTTTGTAAATAAACAAATTACAGAAAAGCTTTATTGAGAGAACTGCTGAATAACTAGCAGTTCATTAGAGGGAAGACTTTATGTTAAGCGGAGGAGTGTATGATCGAACCTTTTTTGACTTGATTTGATTATGATTGATATTGAAAAAGGGAATGGAATTGAATAATGGATCCAGGATAGGAATTGACCTAAGACACTATTCCAAAAGTTCCAACCACTGAACATCACGATACAAATCAGATGTGACTCACTCATCTGACCATATAGAATTCTACTGGAATATTGGGGATTCATGAGGATCCCTACCAAATTTACCTTGATTCTGTGTATAAAGGAGTCAAAAAATATAAAAATTTAAACCGTCCTGGTTTTGAATCTGCTGAAACTTTTTATTCAGCAACAAGTCCAACAAGTAAACAAAGTTGAGAAGACATCGCAGTAGACAGTATAAGACTAAACAAAACATCACAAATATCGATCATTTCTAATGAAAATCTGTCGAAATGAAGAACAATATTAAGTTATTAATATTTCTAGTGTGTTTTACATTAATTAGGGCACAAATTGTAAGTAGTAATAGTGAATTAAATTAGAGATTAGAAGAAATTATCGCAATTTTATGAATGTTGATTTCAATTTTCCAAATAAAAATAAATAATCTACGCATAATGTGAGATTAATTAGTGTATTTAATTGATTAAAAGGAAAAAGAAGAGGTTTCTTTAAAGTTTGAGATACAGAATGATCAGCATCAAGTAAGTGGAAAACTCTGTAACATATGGAGGACATTTAATTATCATGGGAATCAAAATAATCTAACACACAAAAAAATATATATACCTAAAATAAATATCAATTGGAAGTGTCAATTTGTGCAACAAGGACGGGAATAACAATAAACCTGCTTATGACGCATTAAACGTTAAATTTTTTTGTTGTCTAAAATACATTTACGAACAAAGAAAGCAAAGAATGATTTATTTTATGTAAATGTAAGAAGCAAATACATGAAACAGAATTGAGGATTCTGTCATACTTTACTTGATTCATTATCTGCTCGCTCACGCTTGACTTTTTTCATTTTCTTTTATTCATTGAATAGATTTGAACTTAAATTAAGATTGTTTACTAACTTATTTTAACTTTATGAATGGACTTGTGTATATAGGGATTGATAACGCTAGCAATTTACTGTGAAATGGAATGAGAATTATCAATTATTTATTTTATATTGAATTATCAAATGAAATTAACACTTTATGGCTAATTTGACTGTATATATGAAATTCTGTTTGTTGATAATCTTACCTTGGGGCTTTATAACTGCTTGAATGGATGATCATCCAGTAAGCTGGATGATAGACTTGAGGTACAATCGAATGCATCCTGATTCCTCAAGTCTAAGGCACTAATTTTGGATCATATACATAATACTGGGATCTACAACAAAGTATTTTTATTAAATCCGTAAATTAAATTAAAGGAATCAGACGAGCAGTTTGTTGCTGTTCATGTCAATCAAATGGGAGTCGACATGCTTAATCCTAACGAGAGCTTTGCACAAGAAATTGTTCAGCCATTCCTGCCGAATCATTTCATCTTCCAATATGCCTTGAATCTTACGAGGGAAATTGTGAATGGATTTAAGTACGAAATTATCTTTGTGATGAAGAATGAGAATGAAGAGGACATATATTGTGAAATGGATGTGCTTGAAAAACCTTGGCTTACAAGAGACAATAAAAAGTATCGAAAAATGGTTTACAATAACTGCTCATTAGTCAATTCTGTGGATGACGAGGATCGTACGAAGTTTGAATATGATATTAATCCAATATTCATGAATCAGCGAACGGAAATGAGTAGCGATGAGATTCGTCTCATGGAAGATGAAATAATTTCAGAAAGGACTCAACCAGATGACACAGCAGCTACAGAAAAGGCAACAACAATAGTTTTAGAAGACGCAACTTTATCAGCATTAGATCCATCATCCAAAAACATCCTCGATAACTTTTTCAACATGAATCATTATTTCCCACATACCACATCACCGACCACAACGACAGCAAGCTCACTAGATAATATAGACATGAAAGTCATCGATGAGATGCTGGAAAGTCGCAAAATAGAAGAGTCACAATCACAACAAACACATGAATCATCTACAATTAGTAATACAGAGACAACAACACAGCTTGATGCTGAAGCTTTACGTAATGAAAGAAGAAGGAACAATGAAGCATTAAAGGAATTAGAAGTTGAAATTAAAAAGACCTTTAGTGAACTCTTCCAAACAGATCCTGAATTCCAAATGAACATTATAGCACTAATAAATCGCAAAGATGACTCAAACGTACAAGTCAATTATAATTACGTAGTTAATATCTTAGCGAGTAAGCTTAAAGATAAAATAGAAGCATACAATGAACGACGTAATAATGAATCACAAGCTAATCGACGCAAGAGAGCAATTGATTCTAATGCAAATTATGTTACAAAAACAGGAAGTTACCTACCACCTCAGGTAAATTAGAACTAATTAAGAAATCGTCCATAAAATTGCGATAATTATTCTAAATCAAAATTTGTTAAATTTTACATTATATGCCGGCTTGCTTTACATTTAGATGATGCTTAGTTTGTTGACATTTATGCGACACAGATTGTTTATTTTTAGTTTTTAGAAGTTGACTACGATGCGGTTTTTTTGTTACTCGTTTTTGAAAGTCTGTGCACTCAGAGTTCAGGGCTATTGCTTAATAAAAATGAAGAGATATTAACATGCACAGTCAGCAATCTAGTTTGTAATAACTTGAATTGAATTGAATATTAGTTTGATCGGGAAGCAATGTGATATGCAGGCCTACAGTATATTTAGAACCAAGTCGCCGTCGGTTAGCAAACATGTTCCAAGCGCCAATTGCTTGATTCTAAGTTAGTTTACTGTCTGCTTCATGAATTTGGCAATCGGAGTAAGACAACATCCCGAAGTTCGATGCTTAAGTAGTCTCCGCATGAATTCCATGTGGCTCCTCTTGCCTTCTCTAAGTGTTATAACAAATATCCATCATACCCGTTCAAGTCACTTTCTCAAATGTATTCAGATTGAAAAAACAATAGTCGTGTATTACGTACGATTCTGGTATTATGAATATCAATGAATACTTGATTAATTTTTGAATATTTGTCACAATTCCTTATCAATTTAAGCTTCATTTCCAAAGAATTGTTATGAAATCTACTGTCATTTAATTCTATTAAGCATCATTGTGTGAAGTTGAGCCACATAAAGATTTAAATAATCTCAAATGAAATATTTTTGACGTTTTCTTAAATTTTATAGGGATTGCCCGGTGGAATCAGCCCAACAAGCGTTGATGATGAAGAAGTAAAGCTTTTTGTAAAGGAAGCTGTCGATGAGGTCAATGTTAAGGAAGAACCTGATTATGTGTAAGTTACTAATATTGGGATTATGCTACTTGTTACTTACAAATCTCATTCAAACTTATTTTCCAGCATCAAACAAATCATCTCAGCATCCAGTCAAGTCGTTCAAGGTATCCGATACAGAATCAAAGTTTTGATTGATGCTGGTGGTCAAGATGTGGTCTGTGACTTGGATATTTGGGAGCAATCATGGATCGTTGATGGACGTGATGTAACAATTAACTGTGACAACAGAAAGCTTTACAAGTTCAATCAAAATCCAGTTTATCAACGACAAAAAGTTCGAAATCGTAGACAAATTGTTGGTGGAGAAAGTCCAATTGATTTGAATAATGATCAAGTCCAATTGTATTTGACAGAAGCAGTCGATGAGGTTAATGTACAGGAAGATCCTGATTATTCGTAAGTTTCGTACTTAGTTCCAATTTCCTGCATTGTTTTAACTTTACTTCCATTTTTAGAGTCGTTCGAGTAATCTCAGCAACTTCTCAAGTTGTTGCTGGTGCTAAGTACAAGATAAAAGCAGAATTGAGTGCCGGTGGAAGTAACGTCATTTGTGATTTTGAAGTTTGGGAACGAGCATGGATTAAGGATGGCCGTCATGTTACAATAGTCTGTGATAACAAAAAACTTTACAGTTTCAAGCAAAATCCAGTCAGTCAACGTGAACAGAGACAACGTCGTCAAATTGTTGGCGGTTCCAATGACATATCACCAGATGATGAAGATGCTAATAAATTATTGAATGAACACATTACACGATTGGATTCAGGCTCAGACTCTCCATTGGAAGTTGTTAAAATTGACAAAATCTCAAAGCAAGTAGTTGCAGGCCTTAAGTACAACATTAAGGGAGTGTTCAAAGCTGGAGATGATGAAAAGACTTGCTCAGTAAGCATCTGGCATAGAGCATGGATCAAAACTGAAGATGGAACTCAAATTGAAGCAACATGCGACGACGGCGCTCAATTGAAGCAAAAATCTAGAATAAAGCGTTCAGCTCATCATCATCATAATCACAGACCATTGCACGATCATGGCGATCATCATGAAAGACATCATCACGTCTCAACAACAGAACAAGTTAATGAAGTTAAGGCTGAATATTTATTTGAAGAATTCACTAAAAAGTACAACAGACGTTATGGAAATGACCTTGAACAAAAAATGAGAATGAGAATTTTCAAGAAGAATTTGCATAAAATTGAAATGCTTAACAAGCACGAACAAGGTACTGCAAAGTACGGCATTACTGAATTTGCAGACATGACTGAAAAGGAATATTTGAGAAAAACTGGACTTCTTGGCAAGCGTCGTCATGATAATGAATTAGACAATCCAATGGCTCACATTCCAGATGTTGAAGTTCCAACTGAATTCGATTGGAGAGACAAAGGTGCCGTTACTGGTGTTAAGAATCAAGGAAATTGTGGAAGCTGCTGGAGTTTCTCAGTCACTGGAAATATTGAAGGACTTCATGCTATCAAAACTGGCAAATTGGAAGCTTACTCAGAACAAGAATTGCTTGATTGTGACACAACAGGTAAATAGTCCAAGTTATTTTGGTGCTGCATGTTTTGAATATTAATTTACACATTATGTGTCATTGGAACTTTTCAACACAAAATTATGACTGATTATTATTATGAGTCAGTCTAAATAATTCTGATGTTCTAAATTTAATATTATTATTTTTTTGTCTAATTGCAGATAATGCTTGTAATGGTGAGTAATGAACTTGAAAGGATTGTAAATTTTAACGGATTTTTAAGTTTTGAATTATTTTCAAAAAATAATTTAAATTTTTGAAAGTCGTTATTTTGAAAATCCGTTAATTTTATTTATACTAATTTAGGTGGCTATATGGATGACGCATTCAAGGCAATCGAAAAGATCGGTGGATTAGAATTGGAAGATGAATATCCATATCAAGCCAAGAAACAAAAGAAATGCATGTACAACCAAACAATGAGCCATGTTCAAGTTAAAGGAGTCGTTGGTAAGATTCAAAGCATGCTTCATTAGAACTTCAATATCCTTAATATATACTCAATTCCAGATCTTCCAAAGGACGAAGTTGCAATGCAGAAATTCTTAGTCTCAACAGGTCCTATTTCAATTGGAATTAACGCCAATGCCATGCAGTTCTATCGAGGTGGTGTTTCACATCCATGGAAAGTCTTGTGCAGGAAATCAAACTTGGATCATGGAGTCCTGATTGTTGGATTTGGAATCAAGGAATATCCAATGTTCAACAAGACTTTACCTTATTGGTAAGACACACATTTTTAATTTATATCCAATAAAGTATAATACATGATGATTTTTTACAGGACAATCAAGAACTCATGGGGTCCAAAATGGGGAGAACAAGGATACTATCGCGTCTATCGTGGTGACAATACTTGTGGTGTTAGTGAAATGGCCAGTTCAGCCGTACTCGAATAAATCCATTTGAGATTACAAAACAAAACAATATGTTGTATAAAATATTCGTAGATGATGACATTTAGGATTGAAAAGACAACGACAATAAGACAACTAAAAATGTTATAAGACTAGCATGTGATGAAGGAAGGAACAAATATTTCTTTTTTGTTTAATTATACTCGAACAATATAAATCTCTCTGTAATGTGAATGAAATTAAAGTTACTTAAATAATGTCAGGATTGATACTTTTTTATAGACTGGATTGGATTCGTCTATCCAATCAGCAATCAATGTTTGAAAAATTGAAATTCTCGGATTAAATTTTTAATCCGATGGATTTATTTTAATCTGATGGATTAAAGTTTTGAATTAATCCTATATCAATCAATACCAATTCAATTCAGCATACATCAATCCACAGATCTATCTTTTACATAAAATATCTGAACAAACTCTATTTTTAGATTAATCTATATATTTTTTCCTGAATTTTGTAAAATTGGATCAAAAATTTATTACAAAAATAAAATTAATATCTTCATTTACATCTTTACTTTTTAAAGGAACTGGATTTTTATTTTCGTCGGGGGCAATAAACTCTCGGTAGAGTAATTTTTTGTTGTGAATGAGCGTAAGAGAATTGACCAGAAATGATTATGTTTCTAGGCAGAAGATGTGTCAATTTAGACACAAAAAAAATCTCACGTTATGCTTATTTAGGAATATGCAAATTGATTATATGCCGTCGAACTTTATATTTTCAGCTTCTTATTCCACTCATATACATCTATGCTTATCAGCTGCGAATTTTTCGGCTTTTTGAACTTCAGTGTCTTTAATGTGTTGATTTTGGAATAAAAAAAAGCGTGGAAAGAGAACGTGATCAGCTATGGACATAATTTCTACATCAGTCGCATTTGATCGCTCTAAGGATTCAGTTCGTTCCTCAAAAAAGCAAAGATGAAGTTTATAATTTGCATTTTTATTGTTGCTATATCAGCTGTTGCACAATGTGGAGTAAGTTAGATATTACAAAAGACTAGACTGTGTTAATCAATATCCAATTACCTTTAGATCCACAGATCTTCATACTTCTTAGATCCTGAACAGAACGAGATAATGACTGATGAGACAGAAGAGATCCACATACCGTTAAGAAAAGACACAAAAGTAGTTGGTGCTCCACGTATAATCAATACAGATGATAGCTATGTCAACAGAATCCTCAATCAGCATCTAGGACGACTCATCACTGGTGACAGCAACAAAATCACAATTGACAGAATTGAGGAAATTACTCAACAAGTTGTGGCTGGTTCACTTTATAGAATCAAAGGACATTACATTGTTGAAGGTCAGAAGAAGTATTGCGTCGTGACTGTCCTTGTTCAGCCTTGGATAACTGAAGAATCTGTGATTATATCAGGCAAATGTGATGATGGATCATGCTATGTTACAGACGCCTACACATGCTCCCCCGACTCACTTTATTCAACTTTTATGAAACGTGAGAAGCGATTAATGCTGTTTTCGCATCTGTAGAAGGCTCAAGTGACATTTGACTTGCAAACTAGTTTCATTGACAACAGATAACAATTTAAAAGTCTGATAAATTCGGGGATCTGCGACCTCTGTTTTTTAATTTTTATTATATCTAGCTTTAAGTGTGAATCATAGCATTTGAATATTTTGTGCTTGCTACAAATTTGAATGTAAACATGTCATTTAATAAATGTTTTTACATGATAAAATTATAGGCTGTGTAGCTCATAATTTGAATTTTATTCTGACTGAAGGTTTTGTGGTCATTTTGGCTGTTATGGCTTCTAATTTTGTTACTTTCAGGTACTTACAGTCGAAATGCGTTTTGTACTCTACTGAGGTAGCTACTTCTTGTTACTACCCTACATATTAATCAATGTTGGATGATGCTTTTCAGTAAATTTTAGACAGTCAATCCATAAACTACCTGAAATATGCAAAAGACAATTTTACTTCTCGTCATTTTTACATTCACAGCGGATGCAATGAAAGTGGGTGGAATCCAAGAAATTGACGTAACTGACGCGAATGTTCTAGAACTTCTTAAAATAACTCTCTCAGAATTAGATACAGGAACTGATAGAAAATTGGAAGTTGTAGAAGTAACATTAATCACCAGACAAGTCATTGGTGGAGTAAGATATTCATTTATTGGCACCTTTAAGTTACCAAATGGAAGTGTAGAAAAATGCACTGTGGTTATATTCATACAACCAAGAAATCAAGCAGATACCATTACTGTAGCTGCATGCCAAACAAAAACATATCAGACGAATTGTTGCACTGATAAGAGTTCCAATTATAATATCTCGATTGTTGCTTAATGAAGCTTGTTTGTGTCAATTTTTTTTATCAAAAATGTAATGAAAAGTGTCAATTTGAATACAATTTAATTTATTTTTTTATTCATCTTCATTTATTAACTGCGTATTATCTCAAATCATGAGGACATACTCAGCTAAACTTCCCAAAAAACTACAGATTTTTTTTATTTTTATTTCATTATTTTGCATGATGATAAATGTTTTGTGGATCTTTTTTCATGGTCTACAAAATGTTGTAAATTCATGGACATAAGAGTTTTAAGGTAAAAATGACTAATTTAAGGCTGGTCATAGTCATTGACCATCAAAACTTGAAATTTTATAAACAAACCCAAAAGTTAATGCGATTTAAAACTAAATCCTTCGATCAAAAAAAGGTAAGTAACTGACTGTGACACTCCACAATGATAGTGAAGCTATATGCTGAATAAATTATTCAAATAACCAGATGTGCTTTAATTTATCAACCAGAAATAGAATTCCTACTGTACAGTTCATTTGTTAGCCAAATTTATTCTATTCTTCCTCAATGATCAGCACTAACGGTAAAACCTGAGAAACACGTCTTCACGAAATCATAAACTTGACACAGTAAACATGCCAAAAATTTGCATACCAAAATCCACAAAACATCTTTAATCGGCTATATTATTTTTCTTAAGTTCCTTTTCATTTTTTTTTTCTTGTAAAATGCAATTTCTTATTAAAAAATCTTCAGTTTAGTTTTAATTTAGTTGAATTAAGGTATTAGGTTCAAAGGGAAACAGTTGTTTTAGTATTTTTTCGTGTTTATAAAATTGCAAAAAAGTCTTCAATAAGTGAATAAATATTTTTTTTATTTTGAGTAAAACTAGATTTGGATGGAAATTGAGATTGATTGTGAAGGTTGATAAGATGTTTAATCCTTCGATTAGTGACTTTATTTAGATTTAAAATGCAAAAGCTTTCTGTTTTGGATGCGCTTTGATAATGTAAACAATAAACAATCTTAATTTCAGGTTATGTTTGTAAATTTTATGAATTTTTCAAATTTTGGGTTGATTTTTCTATGTTTTGAGTTTTCTCCATATTGTAGCTGTTATAATAACTTTGTTGATGACTTTCCACTAATTTGTGACTTATTCTTTCACTTCAAAACTTAATTTTTCAAAAATTACAATATTTTGTCGCTTAATTCATATCAAAACTTTCATTTACAAATCCAGTTCTACTCAAAATTCTCAATTGTAAAAAAATTAATTTAATTAATCCAAAAATAGGGAAATTTTGGGACATGAAAAGGAAATGGAGTGAGTGTGTGAGAGAGAGAGAAAATAAATTCACTTTTTAACAAAATAATCAACAAGATTTATCATTTAGCTTAAAATTCAAAAGGCTTCAATGTGAAATGCAATTACTTCTCATTTCATGCAGTTCATACATCAAAGATAGTCTTACACTATAAAAAAGTTATAGATGTGCTTCATTTTTCATCATTTTTTTTTAAATAGAAAAGAACTTATTTACATACTTTATGCACATGTGAGGATTTTCATTAGTTAAGTTTCATTTTTCTTTATGAGAATGTGGTAAACAAAAAATAAACAAGGTAAGAAGGTAGGAAATACAGCTGTGCAATTATAATAAGACAAGTAAACAAAACGTCAGTAAATTAAAAGAAAAAGGAATTGATTCCTTTCTTTATGAGATCCACGCATTAATTAACGTTAGAATGGGAAAAAGTGCTAAAAAATAAGTAATAATTTGTGTACGTATGAAATAATTACTAGGGCTGCAAATTACTTCTTTCTCATACATAAAAATGGCATCTATTGTTTGAAACTTCTTTTTTCGGGGAATTGAGAAATTAAGGAATAATGATAAATTAATAATGTGATGATGGATATATTTACATAAACTTAAATTATAACGTTTCACACACGAAGCCAACAATTCTATTTCTTTTTCCTCGCTTTCTTTCTGTTGCCGCCTTTTCCAGAACGCCTGCGTTTCACTGATTTCGGCGAGCGCTCGTTTGCCGTTGTGCCATTTGTTGTTGAACTATTTGTTGTGCCGTTTGCGCCCTTCTTCATTGGCAACTTTAATTTATTTAATCGAAGTGCTCCTAGCTTTCCTTTCGCTCGCAAATGCTGTTGAACTAATTCACCTAAGGCACCTTCTTGCGCTAACATTGTTAAGAATGTTGTGATGAACTCATCATAGTTGTGTGTCCGTCTGCAATCGTCTACCTGTAAATCAGAAATTAAAAATTTAACGACATTTTGAAATTTAAATTTTAACGATTTTTCTAAATTCAAATTTTGAACTTAACGAAAGTGAACTTGAATTACTGAACGATTTTCTGTTCAGAAATCATAGTGAACATAGATTTCATACCTTATATTTGTGTCTCTTGTCATTTTCATCATCAAGATGCTGCTGAGTTACGGAAATTTCATTTTCAAGATTCGCCAATAATGTACACAAATAGCTCTGCGAAAATGCTGTCGATTCAAAATCATTTTGTTGGGACGGTGATGTGGATAAATTACCACTCGACGATGTCGATGATGCTGACGAAGCTGGTTGATTTAAATGATGAGTATCATTCGAGACAATTGCATTGCAATTTATATAGTTCTGCTCCTCATTTTGATTATTTATCGCATGCGATTCTATGTTACTTCCATTGCACTCTCCGCCAACTGCTGAATCGACAGATGATGGACCGGTTAATGACAGATCTGTCGCAAGATCAGCAGTTGAATTTAAAGGATTATCACATGTTATCGATGCTATTACTGAAGGTGTCGCTGTTGAAAGATACGATGATGAATTTTCTAGTATATTGTCATTTGAATTATTAGTTAATGATGCTAGATTCGCTAGTTCCTCACTAAAATTATTTGATGATAAATTAAGGTTGGTTATTGTTGTGGACGTTGTTGTAGATGACGTTGCTGCCGTCGTGAACTGCGTTTTGATGTCCTGAAATGTCAATTATGAATTTAATGGTCTATAAAGATGGATCTTGTTACTTACGTTTTTAGGTTCTACATCATTGTCGTTATCGTTAGGATTGATATTATTTTCGCTGGGATTATGTGAAGAATGCTCTTCTTTCAACATATCTACATTTGTACCATTAACTAATTTTTCTAATGCCTCCTCAACAATTTCCTTATTTCGACGTAAAATTTTCAATTTATGTGAAATGCAGATTCGTCGGTCGGGCACAACAGCCATTAAATTAAATCTAATATCTTGTTCACCATTTGAAATTTCTATCCGATTTGTAATAACTCGTCGAAATTTGTCTGTCCAGTCCTCATCTGAATTCCAAGTACCATGATTCATTGGATATGGTTTAAGACCGTCAAGTTCAAATAAGTGACCATTGATTGGAACAAAACTTATAAAGTGAAAAGCCTCGATACATGCAACTCGACTACTTGTTGGAATTCCAATTCTGGAACTTGTTGTAACACCTGCAATTCGTTCATGTCGCCTCCTAGCTTGTGGCATTGCATGTGAATTGTGTGCAAATGCAAGCTCTGGTGTATTTCCAATCGCATATCCTTTATTCTCAGGCGTCATATCTTTTGTGTGATTTTTAAGTCGAGTTAATGTTGAGCCCAAATCAATGTTTGAGCAATTGAGTAAAATTGATAGTAGTGCATGTGTTGCACAACTATTGGGCACAATTTGATGTGCAAAAAATATACTATTAACAATGTTTTCATCCTTTTGATAAATATCTATTGATTCTGCTAGCTTCCGACGAGCTCTTCTCTCTTCGATCCATCGAAAAAGAAATATGAATCCATATACAGGACCCTCAATTGGCTTCTTTAAGTCATATATCTCTTCCACTTGTACACCATTTACTCCAAAATCCTCAAGAAGAAGTGTAAATAATCCTAAAAGCATTAAACAATAAAAAAATTTAATAAAATTAATTTTTTTAAACACTATTATCAAATTTCTCACCTGGATCACTTTCCAATTCAAGCCAACCTTCTGTTAAGGAGTTTAAATCAGCAGGCATAGCTTAATTTTATGATTAATATGCAATATTTATGCAAATTTCAATAAATTATTTTACACCTCAAAAACACCATTTTTCTACGTTTCTTTGCGCACTTTCATTAATTAAACTTGTTTTTCACAATGCAAAAAAGCTTATTTAACGCTGAAAACTGTAGAAATTAATTAATTTAATGAATTCCCTTTTCCTTGATTTAGAAAAAGTTTTCCACCCAAAAATATGCACAATTTATATTCAAAAATTTAGCAACCGTTGATTTTTGTTAAAATTTTCAAAGTAGCAAAATCATAATTCAAAAATCTAAAATCCGTTAATTTTTATCCAAATTTAAAAAGTCAAATTAATGGTGTTTAAAGGAGGAAAACAAATGCTAATAAAATTGATTGAGTGCTGAAAACAAGTATCTTTGAAGATGTTTACAACTAAATTCATCAAAAAGGAGAATTTCATTGATTTTCAATTGAACGTATACAAGTCACATTTTCAATCTGTTTACATTAATATTTTCACAAAGATCCAAGATTTATTTTTAAAATTATTTAATTTTATACACATATACAATCTTGCTGGAGCGTTAGTTTAATTCTAGACCGGAAAGAAAGCACATCAACAATAAAATGTCGAAAAATCAGAAGAGATATAAAGGCAAATTTGGAGTAAAGAATCAGAATCGAGAATTTGCTGAAACATTTTCAGAATTAACTGTTAAGGATAGCTCATCCAGTGAAAATAGCAGCGATGATACTGATAAGGAAGTTGACGGAGTTCCATACTTCCCGATTGCTATGTGGGATTTAAATCATTGTGATCCAAAGAAATGCTCTGGACGAAAATTACAAAGGCATGGATTGATAAAAAGTCTCAAACTAGGTCAACATTTCAAGGGACTAGTTCTGTCACCTGTTGGAATTTTGACAGTCAGTCCATTGGATCGATCAATTGTTGAATCAGCTGGTATTGCTGTCATAGATTGCAGCTGGGCACGAATTGAAGAAACTCCATTTAGCAAGATGAAGTCACCATATCCACGCTTATTACCATTCCTGATAGCTGCAAATCCAGTTAATTATGGTAAACCATGTAAATTAACATGTGTTGAAGCTATTGCTGCTGTTCTACATATTTGTGGATTTCCAAAAGAAGCAAAATATTATCTATCCAAGTTCAGTTGGGGTCATTCATTCCTCACACTTAATGAGGAGTTGCTTGAGCTCTATTCAAAATGTGATTCCAGTCAAGATGTTCTGGATGTTCAAAAGAAATATTTAGAGGAATCTGATGAAAAACGTAAGGAAGCACGAGACAATATGTGGCCAAGTTCCAGTGACAGTTCAGATGATGAATACGAAGAAGGCGAATCGAATAATGACGAGTTAAAGACTTGAGTTTAAGTTAATAAAGTTTAAATTGAACACACAATTGAGTTGCCTCTCACAAATTTATATAAGCAAATTAATCAAGTTTTGTGCATTAAAGTTCCTCATGATTACAAGTTTGCGATGATGTTAAATCGAATTTAAAGTTATACGTAGCAATATTGTACTGTCTATAAAAAATATTTTGAAGGGCATTTTCACTGAAATTAGCTCAATAGTCTATCAAACATGCTTAAGTGTCTGTGCGATAGAACTTTAAAGTGCATTTTGCTGAGGGAATTGTAGCTCTGTAGTTTTTAAGGGATTTGAAAGTTAACGGTTTTCTTGAATTTGAATTAACGGTTTTTAGAATTTTTGAAAAAAATATGAAATGAAACAAAATGAAGTGAATTACTGAATGACTTTCTGTTCAGTAATTCATGAATTATGCTAACTTCATCTCATTTTGGTTGACTGAATTGGATTAAAAATAAATCTCAGGATTTAAATTAATCCAAGGATGTTGTAGTCAATCAATTGAGATGACAGTTGTGCATGAATGAAGTGCAAATACTCAAACTAAGGACTAAGTAACAAAGGATAATGCTATTTACTCTATACTTACATATAAAATTTCTATTAGGATCTCATATTGCCAAATTAAATATTTTGGTTGATTTAGTGGCTTGTGGATGTATACTAATAGCAAATACCGTAGCAATTGATGTCTAGAAGTAATAATTTAGTAAATTTTGAAGTGTTTACAATATTTTATATTTTAATACTGGATATTTTACTTTTGATCCGTCCTGTTTTGATCAATTTATGTACCTAATTGAAAGATTTTTATTACCAATACTGACGATTTATAGCCCACCAAGTAAGCAAAACTCAGGATAAACTTTACTTTTTTGTATTTCCATTTATTCATTAATTTTGCAATCATCTCAAAAAACATTACAATAATTACTTTTTTGCAATTAAAATTATAATTCTTATGTCTTGAAAGTTTCTGGATATTTATATAAAATAAAAAACTGATTTCAGTGTCCATGGTATGGGAAATAGATGGGAGGAGGGGGGGTTGTGTGTATGGAGAAAATCAAAATAATAATAGTAATAGGTAGTAAGAGAAATGGAAATATTCATAATTACTTATTCATCTAAACATTTATCTGGATTTAATCTTCTTTTTTTCTACCATCATTATTATTTCGTGTTTAGTTATTTTTTTGTAATCAAACTGTAGCAATCCAGAACAAACATCTTAAACATTATTGAATCTTAAAAGAACTTTAATATGAAGTTGTTCTCAATATAATAGTTATTAATTAATAAAAGGATTTTTTCTGCTTATTTAAATTATCAATCAATCTTAATGTTGTACGCAAATAATTTATTCCTCCCCTTCAGAAACTTCCTCCTCATCTTCCTGAACTTGACTTGATTGTGTACCATTAAGAGCATCTTCCTCTTTTTTCTTATCGGCATAGCTTACGTATGGTTCCAGATCCAATTCGTGGAATTTGCCGTCAATACATGTCTGTTCAATTCCATCAATGTCTAATAATTCGACTTTTGAGTCGCGTGTAGAGTCTTTGCCTGTATTTGCGACACATTTTACTTTCACTTCGAGAAATTCATCCTTACGACGATCTTCCCAACATGAATAGACCATTGATGAATTGAAGAATACAGAATTTCCTGATGATTCCTTATCACGTAAATACTTTTGAAGGAGAGATTGTCCATCACGACGCCACAAACAGATATTTGTATTAGCTCTTAAGCCATTCTTCAAGTCTCCTTTGTATGCGTAGAGTGAAAATACTCCTTGACGATCGGGGAAGTTTCTTGCATCAGCTTCAGATGATACTTTTTTATTACTAGACTTCTTGCTGCTTCCTCCTTGTGATTTCGTGCTCTGCAAAAATGTTAAATGTAAATTTAGCAAACCTTCATGTATTAGATAAATTTAAGTAACTTACAGTCTCCATTTCCTCCTCCTCGCCAATCTCGTCATCATCATATTCCTCTTCATCTTCCTCCTCCTCCTCAGACTCAGATTCGTCCTTTCTAGCCTTCTTTTTTTTGGCAGATGTTTTTGTTGCAGTTGCTTTACGTTTTCCTCCTTTCTTCACTTTTTTATCCTAAAGTAAATACAACAAAATCATATTGTTAATAAACAGTGAAAACTATAGCTATTCAGATTATTGAGAGCTGTACTTTTTTGATGGCGTCTAATGATTGTTTACCAACAAAGGGTACGCCAAATTTTTGATCTCAGTAGATCCAAAGTTTATAGTGGGATCAAAACTTTTGCTACCTGTAGCCTTCAAAGTAAGGCTGTGAGTCGCGTTTCTAATACATGTAACTCTAAAGGACAAGTAAAAAATCTCTAGGGTCGGTCTTATAACACTTAGGTACCGAAACCACTTGGACTCACTAGTATAAATAATAAGCTGCTAATTATGCGGTAAACATGATGATACAGCAAGTATCAATCGTTATGTGCAGTTTTGAAATGCCGCCATTTATACTAATACATGCACAAAGAAAACAATTTTCTCGAAATAGAAAATACGAAGAAAATTTTAAATCAACTTACTTCTGGATCTGGTTTCCAGTCGTCCGAACCGTCATCGGCGTCGAATTCTCCTTGCTCCTCATCGTAGTCGGATCCAGTGTTTGTGACCAATTCTGTTCTGTTTCTCATGATTTTTTTTATTTTTTTTCGCTTGTCTCAGAGATTTCTGTTTAATAGAAGCCGAAAATGTCGAGGTTATGGATACAATTTAATATTATTAATTTTTTATTATAATTATCACTTACACTTAAAAAAATTTGTATTTATTTGATTCTTAGAATCTTAATTGTTACTTTAAATGTACTTTAATTAAGTTATTTTGCGTTTTTACTTGTCTATTTGACGTTTTAAATTGTTCTGCGATAGTTTGTACTCGAAGAAAAGCAAGTAAAGGCACAGTTACAAAGTTTCGAAAAGTTTACTTTCGAAACTTATGCACGGCGCTGGTAAACAACACAAACAATAACAAAGTGAGTGCGAAACATCCAGAAAAGTTTATTGCCTGGTGAAAAATTAAATTTAAATATAATTAACGGATATTAGACATGTTTGAAGCATAAATTAGCAATGGTAAATGTATCAAAAGGAGTTCTAGTTGAGTGGTGAGTTAATTTGGTGAGAAATAGTCCAATTCTGATGGAATTCGAAATTCTTTTTCTAATTGTGCATCCTCAATGGCTGGATATTTTCTCTTAAACCAGCTTTTCATGTTAAAAATGTTGTCTGTCCAACGATTTACTGCAACAGTCAATTCCTATGTGAAAATTCAAATTATTATAAGATCCAGTAAAATAAATTTAATTAATTCACTTGCCTTAGTGCCGGCACTCAAATCCTTAATCTCGTCCACGCTTGTGTTATTGTCATTATTAAGATAATCCAACAAATCCCTTTCCTTGACCTTCAACGCTTCAATATTTTTCATAATCTCATCACGTTTTGTTTTCTCATAATCGCCAACTTTTTCCTTAAATGAACATGTATAGCATGTGATGGAAATGATAATATGGAGTATGAGTTGATTTTATTTATTTAGGGTATGAGTTAGTTCCTCTGGATTTCATTAAAAAGTTTTATTTTGAGATCCAGTAAATCAATAAATTACCTTAGCTTCCTCCTGTTCCTTTACGGCAACCATTAGTGCAGATATTTTGTCATTTAATTCCTTATTTTTCCATTTGAGTTCATCACTCTTTTTCTTGTCTTCCTCAATCTTTTTCTCCGGAAATGACCAATAAAATACTGTTGATCCAATTTTGTCACTTTGTAATTTTCCATCTGAGACTAGAGACTGCAAAATGTCCTTCAATTCATTAGTAGCAATTCCTTGAGATTTTGACAATTTCTCAAGTTCCTTAAGGCTTAAAAATCCATCATCCTCGTCATCAAATATTCCCATAATTTTTATGCATTTTATAGCATGTTCCTTACTAATGTCTTTCATCTTTTCATTCAACAGTGATCCGGCGATGAAACAATTTCTACAACATTTGGATGAGAAGTTATTACTAGGTCGAAAATTTATTCTTCAGGATTTAGACGATAAACATTTATTCATATCTGCTGATATTGTGGAACTGCTTCAATCGAAAATTGATGATTTAATGGACAGATTCAGTTTTCCGTTACATGAAAAGGACGCATAAAGTGAAAATACATAGTGTGAAGCATAAACTTGTGAATTAATATAGACTTAAAAAGCAACAATTATAAAACAATAAGAAGTGAAAAATGGCAACACGTGAGTCAGGGAGAATTAAGGATGTGGAAAAGCGAAGAGTTCTTGATGACTTGACGCGAAAGAGACGAGCTAGAAAAGCTCTTGAGGCACTCGAGCAAGACAATTTTCACGAGGATCCTCATGCGGATTTAGTGATGTCAAAAAAGATACCAAAATTTAATAATAGTTTAGACAATCCGCGTAGAAAAGGAAGAAAGTCTCGTGGGGCTGATTATTATCGAATTAAATATCGCAAGACATTCCAACAACTTCTCGAGGAAGATCGTCAATTGAATGCGGACGGACCAAATTATTCAACAGCACAAGCACCAGAAACAAACTTTCCACAGCGTCACTTTTGTGCTGTTTGTGGATTCCCATCAAATTATACTTGTGTATCATGTGGAACAAGATTTTGCTGCCTCAAATGTCAATCGACACATCAAGACACTCGATGTCTAAAGTTCGTCTCTTAAATATGGAAAAAGCTCTCATTTTTTGATCCTTGTAAATTCAGTTAGTTAGGGAATGTGTTGGAAGGGCCATTCAATAAAGTATGAATATGGAATAAGAATTATTTTTGGTTTATTTTTTGAGAATCTAAGTAAACTTTGAATTTTCAGGGATTTAAAGAGCTTTTTGAATTTTTAACGAGCTTTGTTTGCATATTTATGAAAGCTCTGCTTATTAATACTGAATTAAGTCATTAAGATCTTCAACAAGTGCTTTTCATTATTAGAATCATCACTCATTCACGACTTTCTATACAAAATCTCTCCGTCTTATTGTCACATAATATAGTGCCTTTTGTTACACTTAATGGAATAGAATCGAAGAAAAACTACATAACTTGTTGAATCTTTTGACTTCTTGCCTTCTTGATGTTCAGAATTGATTAAAGGATGAAAATTCTATTGAATAGATATTGAGGGGTCATCCATGAGTGACGTCAAGTGAAAATATGATTTTTGCAAAGGTTACTGCTTCGATTCTGGTAAAAATTAGTATTGAGTAATAAAAAGCTCCTAAAAACATTCTCAATACTGGACGTAATTTATGAATGACCCCTGTTTTCATCGTTGATATGGGAAAGGTCTAACAAATTTTTTGATGACATGTAAAGGTATTGAGTGTAAATGTAACATAATACATTAGAAAAGGTACTGATATGTGTCAATGGGAATATCATAACAGTTACTATGAATGATGCAATCTTGTCTGAGCTTTAAGGATTGATGACATGACTTTAATATTAGTCAACCAGCATGTTTATGTCACTCAAGTGAATTTTCTCTATTTCCTTATCACAGACGATGACAGAAATGCTCTGCAATTTAATAAACTTCCAATTTAGATCTCTAACAAGCTTATTGTGTCAAGACACTCAATCCATTCCAATTTAAAGTTCTTTAAAGAACAAAAAAAAATCCAATCTAGTAAACTTAGTTTACATTCAGTTCCAATTTTACAAAATAATCAAACATTCAAAATGCAAGTATTTGCACACTATTAGTGAAATAAGATAGAGTATGGGGGATATCCAAAAAAGAATCCAATCATGTCAATACATCAGAAGTCGCAATGATTTCATCATTCGTCAAATATTGATTCAGATAATTTATTTTATACACAGACATATTGAAACAATATGATTGAGTAAAAATTCAGTGAATCCAGTTGAGTTAAAGATTTCACCAGACGTAGTAGCTTCAATGGAAATTTAAAGTACATGAAATAAAAAATTTTCAGCACTAAAAAGTAAATTACGACGAAAGTATAAACTTAAGCCCCAAGCGTTCCTTTTTCATAATAAATTTATATGGCACTGAAAATCTCAGATTCAGCATGACATTTTATCTTAATTAGATTTGCTTTACTAATCTTGTAAATAAGCACTTTTTGGAGTTTATTATTATTTGTTTTTATGAGTAATTCCCACATAATGAATAAGTAAATGACGAAAGGAACGTGAAAAATTCTGGCTTTTAATTAATTGAATGGGAATTTTCAAGGCTACTGTGTCTGATGGAACACTTGTTCTTGGGAAATTCGCTAATTAGAGGTGGGTTGGATTAAGGCATTTAAAGAAATATTTGGAGATAATCAAGGACGACGCAACACCTAGGTGGTATACCTCGACGAAAACCGTACAATGCATATGGTTCGAGCATTTCTTAGAATATCGGCGGCACAGAGTTTGGACAACATTGTTCTATGGGCATGGCGTAGTGATCAGTTCTATCAATATTCCGTAGCTCTCGATTCGATTGTTCGTGCTACACTAAGAAAATCAGAAGGGGTCAACTCCTTACTCTTAAATAAATATCTTGTGCATACTTGCAGTTACTGTCCTCAAATCAATCAACAGCTACAAAGAACATTCCTATTGATTCTTTGCGACTTAAAGCATCTCTTTTAGAGATTTACTTTGCACTTTGTGGCACATTAAACTCTTTCAAAGAAATGCACTCTAACAAAGCTTATTTGAATTGGAATCCTATTATGCAGCTACCTTATTCTGTCGTGACTTGCTACTTCTATTCTATTTGTTTATTTGACATGCAACAAAGTAGCCATTGAACTTTCTTCTCTATTATTTCTTTATCGTCGTTCCTATCAATCTCTAGATTAAACTGCTAAATTGCATTTGACTTTAAACTGTGAAAATGTCATGTATTATCACATAATTAACGGAAAATTACTTGCCATTAACAAATGAATGCTGAGTTAATTAACAATCAAGATGTTACATTACTAATTAGAAAGTAATTCCAGAAAATTTTATAATGTTCGAAAATTGGTTGTAGCAGACATTGAGCACAACTTGAATTTTATATGGAATCACGTCGACTGGAGTCGCTGTTCAATACAAAAATGACTGCAGGATCTGGGTTGAAGTTGTATCATATAAAAACGAAAAATAAGGATCACGAATGCCACTAACAAATTATTAGGAATTTTCTTTGAAAACGCAGCAACCTTTGCAATTACAAAAGCAACCCTAATAATGCATCGAACACTTCCCACAGACCTAGACTACTATCACCAGATATTCAGTCAGTGTTGAAGCTATTTTAGTTTCTTTATTCCAGAACTTTCGATGACAATGACAACAAGCTTGTCATAAAGATTGATAAGCTTAGATAAGTTGGTCATCCAGTATAAAAGCATTGCTTATTTTAATGACTTTTTTAGTTTCGTTAAGCAATTCAAACTCGTTAGAAATGAGGTTGTTAATATTTTTGGCATTGTTTGCAGCTATCATGTATGCTGCTTGTGCTAAGGATTCCAAAAAATCTGAAGAATCATCAGCTAATACTGTCAGTTTGGATCCAGGCAATGCTGATTACGAAAAGAGTGACATTATGCGTTCAAAGCGTTATGCTAGTTAGTGTTTATAGCTTAATATTGTTGTGTTTAGTTACTTATTAATTTCCTTCTAAATTTTACAGGAGGTGGACATGGTGGGGGTGGTGGGGGAGGGGGTGGACGTGGGTAGGCAGGAGATAAACTCTGAAGAACGCTAAAACATATCATTTGGAGATCTTAACCTTAAAAATTTGATTTGTTGATGTATAGTTCATTTATACCCAATAAAAGCTTTTTAAACAATTTCAGAGCCTTCTTTGACTTGACCCTCTACCCAAAAGTCTTCCTCTATAATCCACAGAATCTAAATATAAGCTTTAATTTTTATCATCATTCAATTAAATGGAATTAAATAAATAATAATGGAAAGCCATAACAATGAGCACTTAACTTATGGATAAAATAGATCGAATTACGTATGTTTATTAACAATAAAGGAAAAGTATTGGATTATGTGGAATGAAAATGAATACAGCTCCTTTTTAAACCCTCCTTCTTAAATTGCCAATTGTGGGGATGAATGAATGTCAACGGGACAATAAGTATTGGATAACAATTAATTTTATAGCAGTTCCTTCATTTGAAATCATGTTAAATGGAAGTTAAAGTTGTTTCGATATTACTAAGCTGGTAATTTGATGCTGTTGTCATTTTTGTTGTCTCATTTCTATTTATTGATAGACATTAAAGTAATTAAGTTTTATTTGCTTTCTGTCGTTATAATTGCGCATTGTTTTAAGTGCCTCAAAACTTAAGATCCCCTTCTGTAAAGCACAAAGCTTTCAATTAAATTCCAAGAATTTGAAACGCGTCAAAGCTTACTAAGAGAAATTAGAATTGTTATAACACAAAAGTAGAAAGTTCCAGATGTTATTTTCTGCGAAAATTCATTAATTGTATCTGATGTAACGAAAGCTACATTATCTAGTGTCAATAAGCATCAAATAATAATACAATCAGCGTTGACTGGAATCGAAAAATAATTATTATTGACATTCTTACTGTATTTGATGTATTGGTTTTAAAGCGTGAAAATGTTAAACTTTATTTCAATAACGAGGGGTGTAATATGTTCACTACAATATGTATATGTGCTGCTGCTATATGGTTCATTAAATATGTGAATGTATGTGCTTAATTTCTATCGTGTCGCAGAAAAACTTGTTCATTAATATAGTTTCAGTTTTATCATTAATTCACTTTACACTTCGTCTTCATTACTGTAACGTATAATTAATTGTATGAAACGTATAAGTGTCATGTGTCATCGTCGTACATAATTTCTATATCCATGATAGTTTGGATTATTCTTCATTTCTCATTCATTTATCCTCATTAAATGAATATATTTATTTTTTACTGTTTTCCACCGCATACTAAGATGAAGAAATATAAATGGATGATTCCACTACGATGATAAATAATGAAAGGAAAATATTATGCAAAAGAACGGAAGTTGAAGCTTTCATGATGTTCCATCCTCATCCTTTAATTTTACTTTTTCACAATTGTGACACAATCATCATACTGCATTGGAATTCTTAACGGATCACGGTCTAAAAACAATGTATATAAACCGAGTACAACCTCTTCCTGTACTGTCTGTAAATCCTTCCTTCCGTCCTCTGACATCATTCCAAAATACAATAGTTTCTCTTCTATATTACGATATGTTTGAATTTGACGATCCATCAGATCTTGTGGTACTTCAAATCGTAATGATACACAGCATGTATCAGGTGCAATTGTTCCCATTTTTGGATGTTGTGGTTGTGCCTTTGAATTGTATGTGACTCGTGATTTTACTGTTATTTCCGGTAGCTTTTCATCTTTGTCAGCTTTCTCTGTCGTTGATACTTTTTTCCGTCCACACATTTTTATTCCTATTTTTATGCAGTTTCTGTACGTCTATATGCTTAAACAATTTATTCCTCTGTCCCAAAGCGATCAGCAGTCGCAGAAAATGAAAATAATTTGATTTTGCGGACAAAATTGTGTATGTTTCGCTTTTGGCACTGCTTTTTTATGATTGACTTATGAAAGCTTATCAAAACCACAATTTCACTTCCTTTTTTAACTCAATTTCAGTTGATAACTATGTTAAATGGTGAGTCTCGCACTCTGTAATCAAAATATAAACACCAAAAAAAAAAAAAAAATGTTTATTTTACAGCTTAAGGACATAAGAATGATAAGATATGATAAGTATTTTAAGAGGTCACATTCGACTGTTCTATTATTTACGTATAAGAATCAGAAAGGCTCGTGACTTCTTCTTCTTTAATCACATGATATCCAAAAATAAAGAGTACCCTCACAGACAGGACTTAAAGCTGTTGTTAGAGTTAGGCAATGGACTTGAATTTGAAATTTGAGAAGTAGTTCTAACAAGGCTTACTGACATTTTTATATTTCTTACTGATAAGCAACATGGCGTAGGACGGTAATGAAGGAATGTCAGTTAAATGTCAAAACTGAGAATTTGTACAAGCTTTGTGAATCGGCCAGTAATAAAGTCAGATGGAAAGCCTTTTGTAGCAACCTAGAATCCAAGTCGGAGCATGATTCCAGGAAGTTAGTAAGTTACTGATATTTTCAGATATCAACATTATTATAGCCACTAAGAATCCCATCTAGGTATTCACACTACCTGACTTTCTGTGACAATTTTAAAAAATCGATTCTTTAAACAGCTTTAAAGTTCCAATTCCGTTCAGAATGTTCAACAGGCTTGAAATAATGATGACTGTCTTCTTCTTGCCGTCAATTAAAGCTTCATTTAATTTTTTGACCACAAATTTTGTCATAAAGCACAAATCCATTACAATAGAAGTGATTAATTATTAAATAGCAGCACAAGAAGCTTCTATAATTGTCACATCATCCATGCCATAAGAAATGATATAATAGATAATTACTATGTGATTACTACGTACTTTATACTGCTGTATTAAATTAAATTATTCCATTATCATAATCTCCGTCACTTTAATTCTTGAAATGTATCTATCCACAACAGATTTCAATTCCACAATTTATGATGAGAGAAAATTAAGTGATCTGACTCTTGCGACGACTAGAGATAAACTATAATGTTTATGACTGAATCCTGTTGAATTGTTCTTTGTGGAACAGAAGAGAAACAGCTTTTCGAGAGAGGAAATGAGCACATGAGTTGGGTATAATGTCTCAATGCTGTAACATGACATTCTACAATCAAGTCCTAGCAACCATATAAAGCTCAGGTGACAAAAATACAAAAGCTCAATGTTGAAGCTTGCGCAGTAAAAGCTCTCTCAAAATGCAATTCCTCTCAGAATTTGTTCCTCATTGTTGATTGTACGTTTATGCACGCTTTTTATGGCAAAAAGACATAAAAGATTTAGCATTGTATGTTGGGAAGTTTGTCATTGTTATTGAATTTATTATATGGACTGAAAGAAAAAGAACAGTTTCCTCGGATGTTAGAAAACATGACTCAATGTCAGCTTCTGGCCACAATTTTTTTGAGCGCAAACTTTGTCATTCCTACTGCTTTTGTTACGAGATGGAATTCTATTTTCGTTCAATGTGCATTAAATGAATGTAAAATTGACTTCCGCATGGATGTCCCATTATGTCTAACATTACAGTATAGTTGAGTGCTCATAAATTTCCTATTTTCCATACCAGCTTCAGTAAAAATAGCTTTAGAATAACATTATTACACTTCCGATAACTAAGTATTCATTCTGATATCAAACAACCGCATATTACAATTCTCATATGCTCATTGCATTCAAGCTTACAGGCATTTATATAAAAATTTTCCTCTGCACAGTAATCAAGGAGATTGAATGAGGCAATGCAATGTGCCATCAACCGTAAAAACAAGTGATGAGGGAATTGAATTCAATATTTGATGAACTTGCTGTTTTTATTGCGACATGTGCGCATTATTCATTATTTATTTCAATCACAATTCAAGCTATATTCATAAGTTTTATGAGTGTGTCTGCCTGCTTATGTCGATAATCGCTATACTTTTAAAAGGGATGGAAGATTACACAAGTTATGAATGAGCTTTCGTATTCATATTTAATTAAATGCTTGGCATTGTTTAATAATACGTAATATTTTTATCTGGAATGATGCAGCTTATTGAAGCTGTAGGTCGAGTGTTGCTCAATAGACTATTTTGATGGGTTAATTTTAAGGGCTTTTAATACAATATGTGATTGGTACAATAGCATTCTTCATTTGATATGCATATAATTGGCTTAAATGTCATCGTATGCAATTTTATGGCTTTAAATATGCTGTTTAATAAGATCCAGTAGGATTTTATAAAAACTTAATTTTAGCTTTTGTTTTCTTATTAGAATTACTGACTCAGTTTTATTGCTCCTGAAAGCTCATATTTACTGATTAAAAGAGTCAGAAACCCCAAAATTAAGACATGTTAAATCAAAAACAAGTATTCTGTGACGAAAATAAATTAAAGCACAACAAAAATCACTTTTCTGAATTAAATCCACAATTTTCAGTTTGCATTCCATCGATTCTGGTTGAATTTAATTATTTAAGTTAACTCACCTCTTAAAACATTCAATAAATATCGTCTTTTTGCTGTTTTTAATTTTACTTGTACATCCACAAAAATAAACAACTTTTTCTAACGAATTTTTAAAATTTGAAAATCAAAGTAGCTTGCCCTTAATTCTTAAATGTTTGCGCAACTTTTGTCTCGCGATAAATTTTTCATACAAAATTTTTGTTGTCGACCGAAAGGGTTTTGAAGAACTGATTCAGTGTACTCGGGCGAAAAGTTCAGTTCACACAGTGTTCCACAATTTCTGTCTTTAATTTAATTAATTATAGTCAACGATGGTTCATTATACGAAATTATTAACACAGCAGGTAAGACCAATATTTAAATATAGAAATCTCCATAAATTTCCACGTATTTTCCTTAAAAAATTGAGAAATGAAAATTTTCCATTCCGATTATCTAACCATTCTATTCAGGATTTTCTTGTCGTTTCTATTTTGCATATTTTTTGCGTTATCTGTGGGAAGTATGAATGTATAACATTATTACGGTTTAAATAATTAATTTATGAAGTATATCATTCAAGATTCGCGATAATATAATTCATATCATCAATAAAATATTGGAGAAAAAGAACTTGTCTCCTGATATTAAGTAACATTTTTTCATTCACTAGTGCAGCGTATACGATTAAATATATATATAGTTTAGTATACCTCACTTGTGCCACATTCTCATTCTCAATTAACAGATAAAACTTGAACTTGTCGTCGTTTTATTAACGATGTTTTTACGCTATGTATTTTAATACATACATTCTAATCTTCAGTGTATAAATAGATCAATCTCTTCCTAATATTTTTCGGCAAGTTGCAACAATCAGCTGTTTACAATGTATCTAATGTTTTTGTTATTTTTTTTTTTGGTTAGGCGAAACGAGCGGCATTATATGCTGTCGAATCACAACAAAGATGGTTCCACGCCAGTTGTGCAATGAGCAGCAAAGTTGCTTTATCGAAATTCGACAACAATGTATACATGCCATACGAGAAACTCGTTCAACGTCTTGAAATCGTCAAGAAGCGCCTTAATCGTCCATTGACAATGTCAGAAAAAGTTTTATACTCACATTTGGATGATCCAGCAAATCAAGACATTGAACGTGGTGTTTCATATTTACGTTTAAGACCTGATCGTGTCGCTTGTCAAGATGCTACAGCACAAATGGCTATGATGCAATTTATTTCATCTGGATTAAAACGCGTCGCAGTTCCAACAACAATTCATTGTGATCACTTGATTGAAGCACAAATTGGTGGTGAACAAGATTTGGCACGTGCAAAGAAACTCAACGAAGAAGTTTATAATTTCTTGGAAACAGCCAGTGCTAAATACGGTGTTGGATTCTGGAAACCAGGTTCTGGTATTATCCATCAAATTATCTTGGAAAATTATGCTTTCCCAGGTCTTTTGATGATCGGAACTGATTCACATACACCAAATGGAGGTGGTCTTGGAGGTTTGTGCATTGGTGTTGGTGGTGCTGATGCTGTTGATGTAATGGCTGATATTCCATGGGAATTGAAATGTCCAAATGTTATTGGAGTTCATTTGACTGGAAAGATTAGTGGCTGGACATCACCAAAGGATGTTATCTTAAAGGTTGCTGACATTTTAACCGTCAAGGGAGGTACTGGAGCTATTATTGAATATCACGGAAAGGGTGTTGATTCAATGTCATGTACTGGAATGGCTACAATCTGTAATATGGGTGCTGAAATTGGTGCTACAACATCAACTTTCCCATTCAATGAAAGAATGGCAGCTTATTTGAAATCAACTGGTCGTGATTCAATTGCTGCTGAAGCTGCCAAATACCAAAAAGCCTTATTGCAAGCTGATGCTGGTGCTAAGTATGATCAACTTATTGAAATCAATTTGGATACATTAGAACCACATGTCAACGGTCCATTCACACCCGATTTGGCCCATCCAATCAGCAAACTTGGTGCTAATGCCAAGAAAAACGGATATCCAATTGATATCAAAGTTGGTCTCATTGGTTCATGCACAAATTCATCATACGAAGACATGGGACGTTGTGCCTCAATTGTTAAGGATGCCATGAAACACGGCGTCAAGTCAAAGATTCCATTCAATGTAACACCCGGCTCTGAACAAGTTCGTGCTACAATTGAACGTGACGGAATTGCACAAACACTCCGTGACTTCGGCGGTACTGTTTTGGCTAATGCTTGCGGTCCATGTATTGGTCAATGGGATCGTCAAGATGTCAAGAAAGGAGACAAGAACACAATTGTTACATCATATAACCGTAACTTCACAGGACGTAATGATGCCAATCCAGCAACTCATTGCTTCGTTACATCACCAGAAATGGTCACAGCTTTGTCACTTGCTGGTCGCTTAGACTTCAATCCATTGACTGATGAATTGACTGGTGCTGATGGAAAGAAATTCAAGTTGAAGGAACCATTTGGTGATGAATTGCCCGTCCGTGGATTCGACCCAGGTCAAGATACATACCAAGCACCACCAGCTGTAAGTAAAAATCACTTATATTGTCAAAATATACAATTAACACTTAATTATATTTTTTCTAAAAATGCTATAGGATGGAAGCAAAGTCAGTGTTGTTGTTGATCCAAAATCACAACGTTTGCAATTGCTTGAACCATTCGAAAAATGGGACGGCAAAGATTTGACTGATATGACTATTTTGATCAAAGTTAAGGGCAAGTGCACAACTGATCACATCTCAGCTGCTGGTCCATGGTTGAAATATCGTGGCCATTTAGATAACATTTCGAATAACATGTTCATCGGTGCCACAAACTCAGAAAATGGTGAAATGAATAAGATCAAGAATCAAGTTACTGGAGAATGGGGTGGAGTTCCAGACACAGCCCGTTTCTACAAATCAAAGGGAATCCGTTGGGTTACAGTTGGTGATGAGAACTACGGTGAGGGAAGCTCTCGCGAGCATGCTGCTCTTGAACCACGTCATTTGGGAGGCCGTGCAATTATTGTCAAGTCATTCGCTCGTATTCACGAGACTAACTTGAAGAAACAAGGTGTTTTGCCATTGACTTTCGCTAATCCTGCTGACTACGATAAGGTGAGCCAATATTGCTTGTTTGATAACTTTGTACTTATATATTTAATTAATGTGATCCTTTTTATCGAAATTTCCAGATTCAACCATCCGATAAGATTTCAATTCTCGGATTAGCATCATTCGCTCCAGGCAAACCATTGACCGCTGAAATCAAGCATGCTGACGGAAAGACAGAGAAAATCACATTGAACCATAGCTTTAACGATCTTCAAATTACATGGTTCAAGGCTGGTAGTGCATTGAATCGCATGAAGGAAGTTGCAGCACAGTAAATTGTTAATTTCATTTATCGCTCGTCATAATTTTCTTCGTCTGTCCACAAATGTGGACAATAATTTTATAAAAATAATAATTTATAAATCGCTCCAATTAAATTTATGTGCGATACAAAATTTGTTTTAGAATTGATACCAAAAGATAAAAAAAATATCGTTTCTATCCAACGTATATAATGAACCACTAGTGAAACTCCGTAATCTGAGTAGTGCAAATTTAAATGTCTGTTAGATATTTCATTATTTTAAATGAAGTCAGTAACTCTTTCTTTTTTTTCTCACGAAAACAATACGAACTTTGTGTGTTTTGAAATAGTTGCATGCTGATGCAATTTCGATGGGGGAAAATGTGCAGCATGTGTGTCTTGCTAAATTTTTATCAAGATAATAAATACCGATAATAATATGTACATTAAAGCATGAAACTTGTCTAAATATTATTAATTCTATCGAGTGATTGAAGTCGACAATAATAAAGTGATATTGAAAAAATTTAAAAATTCTAATTTGGAACTGCTAATTATCATTTATTGTAGACTTCATTCTAGACTTGCAGAATTTGTTTTATATTAATTTACTATTACTAATTTGCACAGCTTTTACAGATCCACGAGTGTTTTCTTTGATAAATCATGCAAGTGACAGATGATCAGCACGAGAAATTCAAAAGCTACTTACAAGTGCAAGTTAGCAGGTGTCTTGATTTGTTTGCCGTATCAAACTGATGAGATAACCTGGTTTCGTTGTGATCTACTTGAAAAATTGAAACGAGGACAAATGAAGGAACTCCTTACACATCAACTGCCGAAAAAAATTGATATTTATTAAGGACACTACAATATGATGGAAGAATTTGAAAAATAAGGTTAGAATCCATAAATTGATGTTCGATCGATTTCACACAAGTTAGCTACACAATGTATATCGACATACTTAGTTTTTCCAAGATAAGAAATTAGATGAGTTGCGTTCTGCATACCTTTGGTAACTTGATATGATATCAAAGGAGACCGTAGACGTGTCATTCATTATGACAGTTACTACAGATACTCTATTGCAAATATTTTAATGCGTAGATGCACAGATGCAATTAAAATAGATTATTCTCAGCTACTTTCACATATAAATAATGGAATTACATAAAATTAAGTTAAATGCACAAAAGTAGGAAAAAAATGTCAATCAAGAATTCAAAAATTTAAATTTAAAGACTTATTATCTCATCCTGTACTGTATATTACTTAAAAGTTCATCAAACCACAATGATTGACTACTAGCGCCATCTCTTGTAAGTGTATAGGAAGTACAGCTATGAACAGTTGCAGAATGAATGTTTCGTTACTCTTAATTTATTCTGCATTCATGCAAATAAAAAAATCTCAGTTTTGTGTACGAACGCATGCAGTTCATTTACCTCACGAAAAATATTTTTAATGTTGCAAATTACGTATTGCCAAAAATATGCGGCATACCACATCTAATTAATTAATTAATATAAAATGAAATAAATGGGATGAAAAATGCATAAATGTTTATGAGAGGAAGTTGATGTCTAAAGTCATGTTAAATTTTTGATGATTTATTTAACTGATTGTGGGTGGATATATCGAGGATAATTTTAGTCTCGCATACTTTTCAACTGATCAATTTAAGTCTAATGAAAATAAATTGTCTATTTTAAATTCTCGTGCACAAATTTTTTTTTGTCTTGCAAATTTGTGAAAATGAAAGGAAAATGAAATGAATTGAAATAGAAAATAAGTACCAAATGTTTTGTGAATGCGGCGCCAAATGAAGTTTCCTTCTTCTCGCTTTTTCTCTTTCAACAGTTTAAGATTTTTCATTCTCAGACTAAGACGAAATTTGTTTTTTGTTATTTCTTTAAGAATAGCTTGTAGCTGTTGTTTTCGCAAGTTGTGGTGTTATGACTGTGATTTGTCATGAGACGTTATGATTGTGGAGATTATTGCTTGATTAAATTCAACTTTGAAACATTAACACTTTTAACGGATTTTTGAATTTCAAAATTTTCATCTTTTGAATTCGATTTCGCATCCTTTTTGAATTTGCCTTTGCATCTTTTTAATTTTCTTTTGCATCTTCTGATTTCGCTTTTGTATCTTTTGAATTTGCTTTCGCATCATTCTTGAATTTGCCTTTGCATCTTTTGAATTTGCTCTTGAGCCATTTCAATATGTTCTTATGATACAAATTTTAGCATCAATTGAAGCAGACTTGAAAATTTGGCAATAAATTTTCGCTTCTAATTGTTCAAAAACAATCAGTTCCTATCTCTTCGTCCTCAATAGCCACAGCCAAATGCAATGCATAGATGGGAAACATAAAAAAACGATTCCAATAATTTAAGCAGCTCAAATAAATCTCACAGTCTGTAAAATTTACATATCCGTTCATCCAACTAAATCCCCCAGACTTAATCAAAAAACGTCTCAATTCATTCATTCACAGCAATAACTTTTATGCTTATTGTTCTTTACTCTTTCCTTTGCGGCATTCGATAATATCAATTGTGTGATGAATCGAGAAAATTTCATTCGTCTTCAATTTTGAGTGCCAAAAAAATTTTTTTTTGTCATCGCTGTCGCAGTTTTCTCTGTTCATCGTCCATTCGTGTTGATATATCAATGACCTATATCTGTATAGAATCTTTTTTCTGCTGTTGGGTATGAATAAAATAAAGGAAAAATAAAAAAAATTTGCATCAAAATTGCAGAACATCAATCACATCGTTGACTCTTAATGAACTCAATCAGAAGTCAGCTTCTTCAATTAAGAATTGCCTGTGACTGATGTAAAGTCCTATAATATATTTAATTAATTAATTGATCACGGCTGCATCTTACAAACTAGATTTTAGCCCTTTAAATAACTTCTCATTGTTTTTTTTTCTATTTTTATATAATAGTCTATAAACGTGAATGCAGACTGACTGCATTCTGAGTAAATTAAGAAGAAATATAACGTGTAACTAGACACAAATGCTTAAATCGCGTAAGCATTTTTTAAATGATGCGATTCACATGAAAAAATTCCTCATTTTATCCCATGAGAATGCGATTGATTTTCAACTGTTATTCCTCATCTCCTTTTACTGTCTGTGTTGTACTTCTTTTATTTTCACATCCAATATACCTAAAACAAAATGATGATCAAGAAGAAAAACAAAGAAATTAAGAGGCAGTTAAGGAATATTTTGGCAGCCGATCAAAAAATCATCTTGAGACGACGATGAAAGGAAATTAGACATGTGTGCATTCTTTTAGTAAGTAAAGCAAAATGACTAGAAAGTTTTTTTTATATTTGTTTTTTATGAAATTAAAAATCTGTCGAAATATTGAGGAAAAATATGTTGTAACTACACTTCTTAATTAGCTATTCACATAAATAATATGAAACAGAAGTGAAATGAGATGGAAAATTCTTGATGGCATTTTTAAGATGCTTGAGCGCATTTCCTTAGTTGATCTGTTAAGTAAATTGGATGTTAATGATCATGGTTTGTTGAATTTTATAAATTAGCTAGCATGGATAGTTAAAGATTGAGGGTGGGTGGGGTTTACGGTTTAGTTGACATTCTTGCAGTTTGCTACTTAATCATGAAATTGATATGCGTCTTTTCTCAGGAAGTAAGCATGAAATACTAGTCTTGACTTCTAACCAATTAAAGCTAGTACATAACCTCAAATTTAAGGATTCCCACTATCATCATGTCATTTTGTCAACAGTTGGAATCTAACCGATGTACCTTTGATTAAGACGGATTAAGGCTCAGAGAATATCATAAGCATGCTCTGTCCGCTTCGTAGCAAGCTTGGATATGATGTGTAGGAAAGGACAATGGCATTAATACTCGAAATGGCACATATCGCTTAATCAATCCGAAATCCGTCGTCATACCGGATTTTCCTGAACCTGGATTTAAATAAAATCCGGTCACACCAGACTAACATGGCTGTCATGATGCCGGATCTAATCCGAGTCCGGTCACACTAGCCTGGGGTCGAATTTATGAATTTAATCATTTTGTGCTTTCCGGGATATTTTTGACTGAAGTGTAGAGTCATCAAGTAGACACATCAAATTCAGGAATTCATCAGAAACTCAATGTATCTTCATATTTACGAAAACAAAATCTCAATCAGTTTTAAGATCATCATCACACAACTCATGTGCTTAATCATGAATATCTCACCACCATTCATAATTCAGCCTACAGCCGATGAAAAATGACCACGAAAATATTCATGACTTGAACAGAAAACATGCTAAAGAAATTAAAAATTAGCGGTAAGTAATTTTATTTTTTTGAAATATTACATGCGAGAAATAAGACGACGGGAAAAGAAATAAACTTTAAAATATATACTTTTTTCTCATTCACAGATGTTCGACATTACGACGCTTTATGAACTAAAGAGTCTGGCATCTTTCCTTGGCCTTGAAAAATTATTAAATATATATATACAGTCAATGATTAAATGTAATATATTTCATATACAATGATGCCTGACTATGATATACTTACAAAGAGATTATTCCTTTCCGGAAGTCCTTAAGGATAGTTGCGCAAAAAAGAAGAAGAATGGACAATAAATTGAAAGAAAACATTCCGAATCAATTGACCAGGACCTGAAAAAAAAGAAGAAGAAATTTGTTCCTTTAAGGTAGAAAGTGATGATAATGATGAGAAATTCAGGCAGGTGTAGAACCAAGAATATTCTCGTCAATAATAAAAAATAACATTTTCATTGTTGGACATGTATGAGGAGCAAATGAACAATAGATTGTTCTTTTTACTGCACCTTCCGTGCCTCCTTTTTTCTGATGTTAAATTACGTGACGTAAATTTCTTATGATCATCAAATAAAAATTGAAGATGTTATTGGGATGAATAAGAAGAGATGAAGAAGTAATAAGAAGCAATAAGATCCTTTTTATACCTGCTTTCCTGCCTATCTATTATTTAGTTCTTTATGAAAGAAATTCCACCTTTTGACTTCAATTTCCCGTGAATCATTCAACCCCAACAATTATCATGCAACTCTGCAATTCGAATAATTCATGTGGGGATCATTCGCTAATGACGTCAAGTGTTAGATGTGTAAGAGCTTCGGCAGACATTGCCATTTATGATCAAGTACTAGATACTACTGGATGTGATCTAAAGCCAACAATTGTATGTATATTGACGTAACTGATGAACGCCCCCAAGAATGATGTTTATGGAGAATCAATTAATATTAAATAGCGCATCGCAGGTGTAAGTATTGGTAGTGGAATCAGTCAATTTCGATTAACCATTGTTTGTTCTACATTTATCCATCCGTAACAGAAACAAATGTGTATTCGAAAATTGAATTTTGAGATATTCGGCATTTTTTTTCAGGGGATAATTACAGTTCTTGATTTGACCACATTTCCTTTTTGTAATCGATAAAACAAGCCATTGAATTTTTATCACGTATCACGTATAATGCTTCATTTGAGGCCGGTCACATCATATTTTATAAATTATATTGCAGTAACCACATTTCAAAAAACGCGGTTTTCTTGTTTATTTCGTTAAACGGCTATGTGGACAAGATAAATGTATCCATAATGACTCGAGATCTTCGCATGTCAAAAAAAAGTTTTACACCTTAAAATTTATGGTCGCGACTGAATCTTTTTTAAAAAGGTGATGAATTTTTTTTAATTGCTGTGAAGCCACAGAAATGTAAATTAAAAATATTTTGGCACTATCTTACTGGATCTTTGTATTGAGCAGTATTGGAATCCTTGAAATGGGTTTTAATGGAGCTGCTGGATTTTACTTTTTCATATCTTGGTATGAGTAAGCTGTTGACAGAGACACTATCCCTAACATAGACTAGCATTCACTGACTACATCTCGACTATGCTTACTATGATGAGTATGATCTTTGGAGGTTAGGTTGTTGTATCTCTAGATCTTATCTCGAATAGCACAAATCAACTGATCGATCAGAAATCCGACTTCAAGTTGATGTGACTCTGATTTGGTTTCACAATGCGGAACCACTTGGCACTAGGCTACTCAACCGACTTGTGCTATTCGAATATGATAATGCATATAAAACCTGTGATAAGTGTTGATATGTAACCATAGTAGTCTTTTGAATCCACCAAATACCCAAAAACTGCATCATGGGAACATAAACAAGAACATTCTCTAAACAATCAATGTCCCTAAGTTTCCCAGATTCATAAATCAAGCTTAAAATTCCAAAGTAATAGACCCAACCATTAACGACTCAAAATCTACATACAACAATGTTTGTTTACAAATTTTAAGCATACATGCCAAAAGAAAAATTAAAAATTCGTTAAGTCAGAAGGGTAACCTGACTCCTATTTATCATAACTTAACTTAACATGTGCCTTTATAAAATACAATATTTATGTAGTTCCTTTTAATTGTTTTCATTATGATATAAAATATTTACAAGCAGTAGTTGGAAGGAAGAATAATTTTCGTGTAGCCAAAAAACAAAAAAACATCAAGCAGGAAACATAAATTAGTCCAGTAGATGTTAACCTTCTTTCTCGCACACTTGTGTCAGTCATATATGAGAGTGAGAGAAGAACAGCGATATCCACATGAATAATAATGAACTTGAACTTGATCTTTCATCAATGACTGACTCTCTTATTATGCAACCTAACTAGCGGTGGAATGAAAACGGAGCAAAAAAAAATATATACAAAGAGTGAGTGAAGAAGCAGCCTTGAATTGAATGGAGGAAAAAAAATACAAAACCACACACCGCTGCTACACCTGTTCAGCATGTGAACTGGATATAATGCTTATGAAAATGAAATTGGTAACATCTGATTACTTCTTATAATGCGCATTTTTCTCTCTCATTCTCATTCCATCAATTGGAATTCATCATCAATGGATGGATGTAAATTTGAATCATACGATATAGGACCCAAGCAGCATAAAAATATTCTCACACACAAGAAATGCATTTTAATCGGATCAAAGTAAGCTTTTTTTTATATTTTTAATACTCATCTTACATTAAAGAAATTGAATAGAAGAAGGAATAGCAGGCCTAGAAGGAATTTTTTATGAGTCATCAAAATAAAAACAACCATCGCAACTGTATCGAATCTGAAATCGCCTTAATTTACCTTCTTTCTTTTATTGACTTCTACTTTACAATATTTAAGTTTTTAGTGCATTTTTACAGCTGGATGAGATGCTGTTGGTGGATGTGTATCTGGCTGGGTGTCCGGGTGATGAGTTTTGACTGGCTGTCTGTCCGAATGAAGATTTTAGGCTGTAGATTCTTGGCTGACTGTCCTGGTTGCAGATTCTTAGATGCCTGTCCTTCGGTGAGTAGCTTAATACTTCAAATTCTTTGTCCTCAAAAGCAACAGTTCACAAATGACAATCAGCAATAATTTGAGTATTCTACTTCCTTAGTAAATGTCACACAGCTGTGAATGACTTCCTAACCTCTAATTTTCAAAGTTAATCTCCTTTGATTCTCATAAATTGCGCTTCTGTCAATCAAAATTGATTCACTTCCTTTCATACTCCTTTTTTTAATGCCATCAATTGGAAAAGATTATTATTAGAGAAGAACACACCTGAATGGACGACATAAAAATAAATTCCTTGAATGGATTGTAATTTAACAAAACAAGGCAATTTCCTTTTTCCTTAAAAACAACAGTTCTACATTTTTTTATGTCTAGGTAACAGAGAAATAAAATTAAATAATAACAAGTGAGAGAGACATAGACATTAACGACACACTAAGTTCCAGACGCTAACATTTGCATGAATATTACTTGCTTATTATTATTTAAGCCTTTTTTATGATGCATTATGATGTTTATAAGGAAAAAGACCTGAAGATAAACACCAAAAAAAGCAGTTAAAAAGAACAATAAAAGTATATCGCAGGTATGATGTGAATGCATTTCAGAGTGCTAAACACAAAATATTCGTTAAACTTGTTGTATGCAGATGAATGATTGCACTACATTATCCATTCCTTGCACATCTTATACTCTTTTTGTTGTGTGCATTTTCTGACAGTAAAAAAAATATAAAGCAGGCATTGAAGAAGAATAAAAAAAGGCATCTTCATCTCATCACAAACAGGTGTCTTGAATTTAATACATTCTAATAAGCATTTTTGTGATGATGCTGATTTGACTGTGCATTCAGACTTTATCATCATCATCATCATCTTTATAATTATAAATAAGTGAATAGGAAATCTTTAATGAAGCTTTTAGAATTGTGGAATGAGCTTTGAATATTAAATTATTCAATGATCAAGTCAGATGTGTCATTTAGATTATTTAAATTCAGAGGAAGCAATTAAAATTGTGAATTTATTCATTATTTTCTGTGCTGATTGGAATTCTGTACGTAATTCTACTGTATATTTATTCAAACAAACCCTTGATACAATTTTCTTTAAACTTTTCTGCTTAATTAAGTTAAATGATGTTAAATGCTACTGATTTGCAACAAATGAAGGTAAATTGCGGGTAATTGAAGCAAATTTAGTTGAATTATGGAAAATAGAGTAATTTATTTCAGGATCCAGATAAAACTGCAAAGTAACTATCACAATGCTTGATTCAGTTGCAAATAAATTAATATTTATTGTTATAAAAATAGTAAACATTGAAAAAGGGGAGTCAACTATTAATTAGATAATTCAAATTTAAAATGACCGTTGACGTCAATTCAGACACTTAAAACTCAAATTAAGTTATTGTTTAGTCAAAAATCAATCCTGAGACTTTAGAAACTACCTTACATTCCCTTAAACAATACATAGAGACACTCCCATTGTAATCAGTACTGTTTATTGATTTTATTCATTTCTATTTCAATAGTGCTTATCATAATAAATAATATTATTCATTTATATTGACCCTAAAAGGCAGAATTAACCTCTCAGCTTCATAAAATCACGAAATTCCCAACAATTGATCTTGTTTGTCAACATAGAAACAGTAATACATTGTAATTGGAAGTATTATAAGCTCATCTTGTTGCCATCCAATTCTACTGTATATATTAAGTTTAAATGCATCAACCTGCAGTAAAAATATGAAAATATCCATAAAAATACTACAAAGTTTCCATCCAATTTCTTATTAATTCAATAATTTTAAATTCCAAAAATATGATAATCAGCCTTCATGCAATGAAATTCATAAGATCATAAAATTCGATGATAAGGAGACAAAAGAGGAATAATAATTCATATTTATAATGCATTAAGTGCCATTTCAAATATTATTTTTATGAAATCATGTATCAGTTTGTAACAATCGCGCGATATACATGATGTCAATTTTTGTTTTCTTCCCTTTTTATCGCATATCATTCAAAAAAGGCTAGCTATGGATCGTTTGTGAAAAAGAAGGAACAAAAAAATTAAATTTTTTATTATTCAATTAGCATCATTGGTGCATTGGCAATGCAGACATTTTATTGATATCAAAAAGTAACCTACATTAAATTTTTTAATGCGATTTGAAAGTTGGAATGCGATGACTGTTGGGTTTGCTTTGACTGAGTGTCTTTGGGGTTTTTTAGGGGAATGACTTTGCTGCTCTAGTTAGCTAATGTCACTGCACTGCAGACTACAGACTAAAGAGATCAGTTAATGGATCAAAAATTTGACTCCAGGTTAGGGTTGAACCGAGCACCATACCAGAGTCCAAGCACAATGCTAGAGTCCGAGCATGCCAAACCGAGCACCATGCAAGAGTTCAAGCACCATTCCAGAATTCGAGCATCATGCGAGAGTCCGAGCACCATGCCAGAGTACGAACATCATGACAGAGTCCGAGCACTATGCCAGTCTGATGCCAGATTTCGGATTAATTAACAACCTTGTGAAATTCGGAAGAGATTGATCTTGCAAAAGTTAAATTGGATACAACACCTATATTCATATGCTGTAGGCATGATCTTGACAAGCTTGGTTTGCATATCAACTGCAACTAGTTGTATTTGCACTAGTCTCTAAGTGCCTAACTAACTTTTCATCCTAAATGTATAGAATCAACCTTATAGACCTCTTAAGATCCCAAAAATCAACTCTAATGCGCATCAAGATTCTCCGCATACCCACAAATGCCCTCAAAACTTTTCCTTTTAATTTTCATTTGCTGATGACCATAAAAAATGTATAACAACATCACAAACAAAAAAAAAAGAGTTAAAGTAAAGAAGCAAATTTGTTTTTCGCGATAGAGCCGCACTGTATATTTCTCATGCTTTTGCTCTGTGCCTTCTTATGTGTTTCCAATAAAACTTGCGTCAACGATGGACAACAGAAGAAGAAAAAAAAAATTTCGGCATGTAAAACGCGATAACATTTCATGATAAAGAAATATTTCACGACAATCAAGGCATGTATGGCAGAAGCAAAAAGGAACCAAAAAATATTGAAAAATTTTCGATATTGAAAACCAGAAGGGAGAAAAATTCCAAAAATGGCCAATGAAGCAATTGATGCATTGTGGTTGTGAATTTTGGCAAAGAGAGGCTGAAAATGAAATTCTTCACAACCTATGCTTGGCGTGATGTTAAACATAATGAAAATATTTTGATTCGCTATATATGCACTTGTGTTGTATGTCTGCAGAAGACCTTTTGGTTGATTCAGAATTTGTTTTTCATCTCATTCTTGCTAAGGTTGAGTATATGTGCAGGATAAGGTGGTGTATGGTGATCATTTTGAGTGGCTGGTGGTATGGGACTGTGGATTGATGCCAAGTGTTATTGAGTCTTCAAGAGAGGATGTTCAAATCGGAAGTAGTGGATAGAGTTAAAGATCGACATCCAGCAATTTATTTAATGGTAAATTGGCTAAGATATATGGAAATTCCCTCAAGTTTAAGAGGAATCTAGGACATCTTCATCTACCTGACACTCCTAACTCTTAGAACATAGCGCAAATTGGATACAATAGATCAAATCCAACAAAATACAAATGCTTACTATAATTCATCAACTGATCACAAAATCCTATAACTTTGCAATTAAATCATCCAACCAAGGTAAAAAAGGCTTCAAATTCTCGATCTTCATCGATGTCTTTGATACTAAATTAAGAGTAGCGCAGGCAAAAAAGCATAGGCTAAAAGGAGAAGGCCTTTTTGCCAAGTTTGGCATAAACAAGCCATTTCACATTCCAACTTATCGGTCGTGAAACAATCTTTCAGTTTCGAATGGCACAATACAATAAGGCAAAAGGAGACGAGACGAGAGGAGAGGAGAGGCACCAATTTTTAGCGTGCATGATGAATTTAGAATTCAGAGCACATTGTGCAATTTTGTTTTATAATATTTGTGTTGTGTTTCATATCGCTTCAGGTTCTTACATCTATCTCCCCTTCTTCTGTTGCATATGAAAAATTTATGGATGGAACGACACAACAGGTAACACTTTGCTTTATAAAAGACAGCGAAACTTACTTTTTTTTTGGTTTGTTGCTTCATTTTCTCTTAATTTTTTCAACTTGCGCTTTCGTCTCAAATTTCGTCGCATTTTTTTCTCGCTCTTCTGTTGAGGAACAACGAAATAAAAAAAATTATTGCTGCTGTTGCTACTGCACCGAGAATGAAACAACTCAAGCAACATTTCCAAGAAAGAACGCTTTCAATTGTAAGGAATAAAAAAAAAATTTCTGCAACTTCTTAACACCTGTTTTGCATTTTTATGAGCAACGACGAATGAAGGCACACTGCATAAATACAATTCTTGATGCTTGCACATGTAATTTTGATGTAATTGCTTGCACTGTATGTACAATTACCATGGTCGCCTCAACGTCGATGGCTTGTCATAAGCACGTTATGGCAATTAATCTAATGTCGATATTTTCGTTAGAAAGAGATGAAATATATCTCATATGTTAATTAACTTTTATGAAGTAGGTGATTAAAATACAGTTTCGATGTATACTTCCACATCACTTTGATGTTAATCAATAACATTATTGGAAGTTGATGATATAACATCGACAATTTGCGAAAACTGACTTATTCTTAGAATAAAAAATTTAAATAATGGAATTTCCTTATTTATTCTCATCTGTCCGGTGCTATTAAATTATTCAAATTTAAATCAATGAATAGAAGCGAAATGACTCGTGAAATAATGACTCGTGCATGCTATGTGAAGCGCAGTTTGTTGTTTACAATTAGTTGTTTGTGGATAAAAGAGACGTCAATATCAAATGTTGGGTTCAAAAGTTCGGTCACTGAATATTTTTGCATCAAAAGGTCGTTCAATGAACTTTTTTGCATCTAAAAGAACGTTCCATAAACATTTTCGCATCAAAATGTCGTCCAGTATATATTTTCGCATCAAAAGTTCGTTCAGTAAACTTTTTTGCATCTAAAGTACGTTCAGTAAAACTTTTTGCATCAAAAGTACGTTCAGTGAATATTTTGCATCAAAAGTATGTTCAGTGAAGTTTTTTTGCATCAAAAGTGCATTCAGTAAACACTTTACATCAAATTTACATCCATTAAACTTTAATCCTTCAAAATTCTATTCCTAAACATTTCTACGTCAACAATGCATTTAGTAAATCTTTTGCGTCAGATCTACATTAAGTAACATTCAACTATAGCACACCCCGTACGAAACAGAACAAATGGCTCTACTTTTTTCAATCAAATATAAGCTTACAAATCGTGAGACATTAATTAATCGCATGTGCTAGTTAATTTACGAGATTTTACGTATCTGATATTTTCAGTTTTAAATAAAATAAAGTTGATGTAATAATTACTAAGAATTTCTAATTCAGAATAATTAGTCATGACTAAAAAAATATATAGTAATAATAATGGAATAAACATTTCATCTGTGAATGAACGCGACGCAATTGCAATCGATATAGATTGATTGATATTCATTAGGGGTCGTTCACTTATGATGTGGGAAGGGCAAGTATAAAGTAGCTAGACCTAATTCATGAATCAGCCCTAATAAGTACTTGAAAATGAATAGCTGTATATTCAGCTGTGTTCTTATTGATCTCTATTGTTTGACTAAATCTCTTCTGACCTATTAAAGTGATATTTTTACATGATAAAGCAAGTAAATCACTCAGATACAGTCAAGTGTCTACAATTTATATCTCATTAGAGTTTTTTTTTAGAAAAACGATTACGTCTAATTAATAAAGCCATGCGAATGTAAAGTGTTTTTATGCGGTAAAGATCAGGTGTCACATGAAATTAATTCTAAGCACATTCAATGTGATTTTACCTCCTATATAGTAATTGCATATCTTATGACTTTAAATTAGTAATCTTTTATACAAACAAATGAATTTGAATTATTAATTATTTTACATTTTGTGCGTACGTGACCCTTGTAATGTAATTCAAATGCAGCTATGTCTAATTGGCCCTTAGCAAAACATTATGACATGTACGACAACTGACCAGAAAAAGAGACTACAAACCGGCTCATACAAATTAATAATAATGATAATGTGACTTTAAGGAAAATGAAATAACATTAAAGAAAACCTGTTGATTGAAAGCCATCGAGCGTGTGAAGAAGGCGTTAGGAATTGAATTAAATGTGATGTACGCACCAAAACAATCGATGCCGAGAGAGAAACGGACTCAACAAACAATTTTAGGCGGAAAATTTTATGATACGCTTTTCCATGCATTGCAATGGTTAACTGATGGAAAAAATTTGAATTTTAGATGAATGATGATCGTCATGATGATGGGTACGAAAAAGAAGGAATTACAAAATGCAATGCCTGTAGATTGTTATCAACTAAATATGCATGTTATGCCGTGTATTTTGTTGCATAAAACAATGATTGTGCAGACAGCTTTTTTGTTACTTCTCATCTCTTTTAGTTTTTTTTTTTCGACGACATTCTTTTCATCTTTTTTCATGTGGAATGCAAAGATGGATGGATGGACTGTAAAAACGTAAAGGAAACTTATTTTTTGGACTTGTGATATGCGACAAAAAAAAATTTTTTTATGTATTTTTTATAGCATAAAATAAATTTGTGTCTTAAATCAAATTCATTTTGCAGCAGCAGCGTATTGATCACTTGAGAATGAAAACATTCTTTAGTCGTTGCTTCATGCTTCGTCTCCATTTGGGAATTGAGGTAAAAAGCAAAGACGAAGAAAAATTTGTTTTTTGACAATTCATTGCAATATATGGCGATTGAATTTTTAAAGAGATGTGCGTCCATAGGGGTTTAATTTGCTCACTATAAATATTTTCGTATGAAACATCTTCTCCATTGAGACACAGACACAGCACACACAAGAAATACTTCTTAGGAAAATAATTTGTATAACAAATCTTCTTAAATTTCATCTTGTGAGTAAATGAATGCCAGCTGTAGGAGATTTTTAATTGAAAAATACGGAGGTGATTCATTTATTTATACAAAATATTTATTTTCTTTCATAAAAAATATTTCAAACCACCGAAAATCTTGACTACGTGCTATTTGGGAGGTTCTATCGCTCATAATCAAATTATTTTGTAAATCCAATTCGTTTATTTAAATAATTTATTAATTTAATTATAGACTCTATTATTGTGAATTGACGAATATATCTGAAAGCTAAACAATGTTAATTAAATATTATTTAATAAGTAATTTGATTTATGCAAACATTTATGACGTTTTGAAGTTAAATTAAAGTTCCTTATAGTTGCACCTTAAAGATTTATTAGCTTGAAAATCCACTTTAATGAATTAAAACAACACTTTGCTTGCTTACTTTGTTGCATTTAAAGGTTAATTGGAATCCATAAAATCCTTTGTACGACGCCTGATACTGATTTTATCATTGATTAGTATTTCTATTTCTAAATCACTTTAAGGTGACTTTAATCAAACTTATTTTCAATAATCTTGAATTTTTCGCCTTCAATATTCTAAGATGTTTCTATTTGATTAAGTTCTAGATCAAAATAACCAGTTAATTTAATTAAATACATTCTTTGAAACAATTTTGTGCAATTATTTCTGTACAAAAAAGTAAATAAAAAGGGGTTGAAACTACTAATTTGTTAAATTAATCTCAATAAAATTTAAATTCTGAAAGTACGTTGATTTGAAAATTCAATGTCAAAATGTTTCTGAACAATGAAATTGAAATGCAATTTAATACTTTATGACACATGATTTGTAAAGTGCAATTACTCAGAACATTACTAACTAACAACATTTTTATCTTAAATTTGCTATCAAACAAATTCGATCGAAGTAAGCATTTGAAAATGTATTGATATTTGCAACACTTAGTCAGCCAGAGTCAAACGCCAGATAATCAGATTACTCAGAATTATCTGGATTGATATGGATCACATGATCACTCTATAATGCGCATACTTTAAATTCTTGAATAAATTTCTCACTTACCTCATACATAATTCAGATACAAAATGTAAAGCAATAAATTTATGGCAAATTAATTGACAGCTACAAATAACATTTTCATCCTTTTAAGTTTTACAAGAATCTTTTAAACTTTTGATTTCTTTATTAAAGCTTATTAATTAAATTATACTTTTCTGTGCAAAATACTGCACGTCATACACATTTTTTATTAATGTTTATTATTATCGTTAAATAAATTTTCCATAAATTCGCAATAATTTAAATGTTAAAATATACAGGTGTTCAGCAGTTGCAACGTATTGAAAATGAAAATTCTTCCTTTCTACGAATTAATGAGGTTGAAATTAATCAGGCAAAATGGAATAATTAACATTAACATTTCACAATCAGTAGCTGCAGTGTCATAAAATGTGATTTTTAATCACCTGCATATTCTGCATTAATTTTGACGCATCTTTAATAAATTAAGTACCTGTCGTGTCGAGATACCTACAAAAGGCTCATATTAATTAGTAAGGAATTCCTTAATGTTCACAGCAAGATATGTGTTACTCCTTAATTATGTGTAAAAGGGCAATTAAAAAATATCATCCATAGAACGAGATTGTATACATGGAATTTAATAATAATCATAAATAACGTTTCTTTATGAATTCATAAATTCATCATCTTCAATCGATCATAATTAAGGAATGCTTTTGAGGAAAAAGATCATTGTCATGTTGCAAAAAAAAATGAGGAGAATACAAATAGAGGCGAGAGAGAAAGACGTGATTCAATTTAATAACTTCTTTCCAGCATCATCATGCGCCTTTTAATATTGTTGGACTTGATCGCGAGATGAAAATTGTGAGAAAGTATATTTGATTCTGAAGTTGTGGATGATGCACAAAACGCATTAAATTGTTGGATTTGATCCTTAAAATTATGGAAAATTGTGTTTAAAATCTAATTGCTTCAATTTTATAACGGTTAAAATTCAAATTTGCATAGTGAATTACCACGCAAGAGAAAAATCATAGTATTCATCCCTTTTAAATCAAATATTTTTTAGTTGAAATTTAATTTGTGTTGAATTCATTATTTAATCAAAAACGAAGTGTAGGTAAGTATTTACATAACTTTTGGATTATATATTGAAATATTAGAAGGAGTTCAAATAAGATTGTTGAAATTACTTGAAACACGCATTTAAAGTCAAAATTTTGAGTTTTTAAATTCAAAATCAAGATTAAATCAAATTGTAGGTTTTCGAATCAAAATTAAGGACTGAAGTGATTGCAGTATAACCTTTAGAATGTAAAACTTGCTGTTTAAGTTTAAACATTTACGTTTTGTGATTCAAGTTTTAATTTTAAAGTCAAACAATTTTAATCTTGAGATCTTGAATTTAAGTATTATGTAGAGCTTTATCATGCACAAATCAAAAACCCGACTTTTGTTATCAAATTAAGACAAACCGTCCATAACAAACCACTCAACTTTCCCTCAAAATTGCTCAAAAAAATCATAAATTTCTTTTTGATCGACATTATTTTTCTCAGTCTTTTTAAATTTTATAGTACCCGCACCACAAACAATTCAGGATCACTAATCAAGTGAATATTTCTCTTTATTGATTGAAGGAGAGAAGAACAATGGGGCAATTAATGTCATTTCATTTCAACGATGTATATGCGCCAATATATTAATAAATATTCTTTTAATGTGTATGCTACATATAGCATTAAGTTCAATACGTTCACATTATATATTTTTCTTCGGGTTTTTGTTAAGATAAAAAAAAGTTGCATTAATGAAATCATTGATGACCATTCAATGAGTTTGATATGCAATTTAATGTATGTATAACATTGCGAAGAGAAAAATGTCACTTACTTTAAATGGGAACATGAACTTTTCACGAGAATCAAAAGAATGCATCAAATGCAGTACTTTAAAAAGTCAGTCATTTATTGCGACAGCAAGTCAGTAAATTTTCTCTTCTTGCAAATTGCAAGTCTCTGTATTGTGATGTCTTTTTGAATTATTATGAAATTTTTCATTCATCTGCATGCGCAAAAACATTTTTAAAAGATGATGATGATCAATTATAAGGAAGATCCGAGTGCTGACATCTGGTAATTTTTCTGATCCATTTTATATATCTCCTTGCTTTAATGATTAATAAAATAAACAAATATTCATGAGAATGTCAAGAGGAAAGGGCAAATTTTTTACATGATTACTGCTTCTCATACATTTGCTCTGTTAAACGCCAGAGACGTAATCTTTAACACTGTGTTTATGAGAACAAAAAATATTTTCAAGGTTTGGGCATAAAAGTTTTTATTTTTTGCCAGATGCAGTGTGTGTATGCAGACGTTTAGTTTGAGTCATAAAAATTTTGTTATTTTTTTGTGAATTTCTGAAATGGATATTAGTTTTATCCTTGTTCTTATTTCTGCATTGTTTATTTTCGTTATCGTTTGGATATGCTGTGAGGAAAATTGATGGTCTGGTAGCCATCTGATAATCTTGTTGACTGAATTTTAGTTCTAGATTTTCATAATATAATGGAAGTAAGATGTAAGAAATGTAGTCTAGTGAGCTGAGCTTTCTGCAGTTTCACTTTATTTTAGTTTGTACTTAGACATGCATAACTTAACATTTGAGACAAATGTGTATTACTGTTAGGATCAACCAGAATTTAAAGACTTTATGACACATTAAAGTTTCGTCTTCACGGTAGCCAAACGGACGGTACAACTGCTTACTAGTCCCCTGGAAATCAATGCCAAGCGCACGCTTTTTAGTTCTAATTATGCTGCTTACTTGGATAGCATCTCAATGTATTCCAATCATACCTAATCTAAGCGATTACAAAATTATCCAAATTCCAAAATACTCAAGTTCTTCCTTTACTTTAGATGACTTTTGAAAGAACACACTTCCCACCTTTACATCACTTTTCCACCTTTTTGCTCGCATCAAGCTCCTCTGATATAACATGACATTTTTCAATAATAAGAAGATCACAACCCTCAAAAAAGTAAGTCAAATACTTCTTCTCACATCAAGTCATAAATTTCATTAAAATTTCCTCCCGAACCTTGACATTTTCACAATTCGAAGCAGTAAGCAAATGGTTTTAAAAAATGTTATATAAATTATTACACATCAGCCTTTCATCATCTGGTATATTCTTTATTTCCGAAGAAAAGAAAGAGGAAAAATATGCTATAAAATAATTTTTTTTTCTTGTTGGATATATGCAAACGAAAAAAAAAACATACAAATTTCCTGTTTCGGGTGGCAGATTGTATAACTCTTCAATATTTCTTTCATTCTTTTATTACGCTCTGCTGTTGCTGTTGTTGGGTTGAATAAAGACGAAAAAAACTTATGTACGTATGTAAAGATATGCTGACGGCTTAAAGAATGAAGAATAAAGAAGTTTTTAGAAATTCTTGTGCCATAGTCCAATAACTGAAGTTATTGTTGTCAAAAAAATATTTCTTTCCGGCAAACTTCCCTTTTTTTAAAATTGATGACAAAAATGCTTTGCCATTCTTATCATGCTATATAATGGATATGAACTGTGCTAAACAAGAGATCAATTGAATCTTCATCCATATGTAACGGGAAGTTTGGGAGGCACTTGAGGTTGATTGCTAAAAGTGCATTTTTGAGGAGTTAGATGCGGTCGTTATTCAATGAATGCATACTTTATCTGTTACTGGAGGTTCTGAAGAGTTAGGTTGAGATGAGGCAGAAGTGGAGTAATTGTCAGCATGATTACATTCTACGCTAACAATCTGGGTTTGATGCAACTGTGCAAACTGTGATTTTATTATAAACAGGAATGTTGAAGTGTATGAATCAGAACATTGAGGATGTAAATGATGTCAAGATAAGACAAGAGGAGAGATATGGAATTTTGGAGTAACTTCGACCTCCACCCCCATAGATTCAACACATGGGCAGCAAACAAGTCTTGGAATGAGGCTGTTGATAGAGACTGTGTAGCAGACGCCAACCAAGAGAGTCCATTGATCACAGTTGATCTGCATGACCAGCGAAATAAGTAATTAAGTAACATGCATTGATATACATACCATGATATACCTTATAAATCAACAATCCTTAAATTCATAAAATCCAGCACGACATTCTGTCCACATTCCTTTAGAAAAATAAAATCATAATTCAAACAGTCCCAGTCATCCATATCGATACATCAAATGTAAATTATCGATAAAAAGTGCACAAAAAAAATGAAAATTTTATTTTATATCCACACAGACTGTAAATATGTACGGATAATAATATTCAAGTTCTAAAGAGAAACGAAATATATATAGAAATTGATATAGAAGAATAACATATTGCCAATTCAAATACATCTGTTTCAATTTGAATATATAAAAAATTTGTGTTGATATCTCTTTTTCAATTTTTTATATTCCACGATTGATCCTGAAAAATGTAACGAAATTGAAAGAAAAGAATATATATAAAAAAACGCATCTGTACGGAAATGAAATCACGGAATGAAAACTTTTACGACTATATGATAAATCGTTAAATTCAAAAAAATATTTCTGTGTTTGCATATATGAGAAGGAATTGGAAAGAAGAGAAAATAATAAAAAAATGAAGGCCATGTGATAAAAGTTTGCACAAGCAACGGGTCGATAATGTTTGATTAACACATATTTATCAATCATATCAATCAATTTTATTGTGCTCTAAATAGAAAATTTGAATATTCATTGTTAAAAATTTTTTGTCAGATGTCGATTGGGGGTAAGAGTACAATGTGCTGATATGAGGGTCTCTATACAGTTTTTTTTGACAATTTAAACCACGTCAATGACTTTTACTGTAGTTAATCGTAATGAACAGTTTTAAAAATGAGTTTCTGTGTATTTTATAGAGACTTCCGCTTCTAATTTTTTCATCTTTGACTTTTCATCTTCTTAGGAAAAAATAAAAATTACGAGAATGAAAGAAAGTGTTTGACTCAATTGGAATAGAACATGAAGTTGGAAATTCTGAGTAGTTCAGTTCTATATTAGAGACGCATGATTCAGATCCAACTAAAGAATTCTTGGAAGGAAGCTGTCAACAGCGACAATATTGCATTTGGTATTGGAAACTTGCAGACAGAAGTCAGCGATAGAGCCAGAGTTAGGTACCATCTAAGGGTGACCATGGGTCCCTATTGATTTGGACGGTCAGAGAAGTATGGAGGTAAGTACACATTGAAATCATCATACCGAAATTGAATCAAGCCTTTTGCGGATCACTCATGGTGCCCGTACCATAGAGACCACATTAGGCTACTCTAGAGAGCCTCTTTGCATCCAATAATTCTTCGGCAATAAATCCTAAACAATTAGCTCCAAATTTAGAATAGTTTTGTACCCCTTAGCACGTGGATACTCAAAAATCACATCAAAATGACAAAACGCAACCAAAAACTCCAGTTCCTACCAAACATCACACACTAAATTAAGATAGATAGAACAAACTAAAGTGTTGACAGACACGAATCGCGTAATAATATGTATCTACAAGATTATTTGAATAAATGAGAGCTGCCTGTTGTTGAACTTCCCATACAGTTCAATTTATAACAATCGATGAAAGATGAATTTCTAAAATAAAACATTTCTGAAATTCTCAAGAGAGAGATCACACACATATTATGTATATCACGCGCGCACAGAAGAAAAAAAAATTCAATAACTAGCGTGGTTGAGTGAGAGATTTAAACAACAAACAGTCTTCTTTTTTTGAATAATTGAAGAACAGATGGGGGATTCTTTTTTGAAGACTATAAAAAGAAGAAAGATGCGTTTACAAGCAAATTAATAGCCCGTTGAGGTTTTCATAAAAATAACAATCGAAATTCATTATTGTAATGATTTTTCTTTTCTCTTTGTATGTGATGTTTATTTCCTTAGAGAAGTTTTTTTAGTAGCTAGATAAAGTTCTGCGTCGGTAAAAATGTAACGCAAATTTTGTTTGATTAAGATGATTGATTATTCGTGCTAAAATAACGTATTTGTAGAATTCAAATTTTAACAGTCTTTTATGATTCAAATTTCAACGGTTTTGTATTTGAATTCAAATTTGTAGAATTCGAACTTTAACGGTTTTGTAAAATTCAAATTTAAATTTTCAACGGTTTTGTTAAACGGATTTTTCAAATTTTAACGATGCATTTTTAAACTTTTGAAACACATATTAAATGTGTTTTTAGTGTTTAAAGATCTTAACATAGTTTAATTAAATTTTGAATTTTGTAGAATTAAGTTGTGTTTTCTTCAATTTTCTCCTTAATTACAGTAGTTACAGGCACAAATTAGATATAAATACAAAGCCTAGACATTTTCAAATGTATTTTGTGTAATTTTATCGCACGAAAATGTATATTTAAGGAAATATTGACAATTGAAAATTTAGAATTTTTCGAAAAGTTAACCGATTAAGTTTAGTTTTTCTGAAAAATCTTTTGTTATATGCCTCTTTGTATTCTTGTGAATTCTTGTGGTTATATATTACAAATTTCATAACGTAAAAATAGTTAATTAAAGAAATATTCATAAAAAATTTTTAAGACAAATTTTTTTTCACTCATGGAATCGCTCTAAAATCTTTCAAATTTGAGATCAAACTGATTTTAGAATTTCCAAAATCTAGATATGTTCGTGATAAGATCATGATTCTTATATAATCAGCCTGCCCACCAACTTCTCACTGAATCAACAAAACAACCAATCATCCAGCCACATTGATTTCTATCACACATTTTCTTCTTTTTCTAAAAAAATGTGCTAAAAAGTCAAGATGCACGATTTATAAATTTGTTTCAGTTTATTTTTATCGTCCATATTTGGAAATCAATTTTAGCTTTTCCTCATCTAGATTTGAAATTTATTTTTAACGATGACAACTTTACGGTTTGTAATTGTAGTAAGGGAAATAAGAAAATGCTCTGGACAGAGTCGAACAAATTATCAAATCGTGGGCCACATGGCATGCTAATTTAATTTACAATTGCTACAAATTGTCCATGACATTGTTGCACAACTAAATTGAAATTGAAAGCAGATGGAAATTATTTCTTTTCTCTCACTGAGTCTCGATTGGCAGTTTGCAAATTGATTCCGTCCACATATAGTCATTGTGCATAAACAATGTTGCAATTTTGTGTTACTTCATTTCAATTCCTGGCTGCCGACACTTGCTTGATATTGAATAAAAAAGATTTATTCATGCTACATCATTATAATTTCCATTTTCATCACATTTTTATAAAATAATCACCAAGTGCTTCTTATCATTTTGATAGAATTATGAAAAATAAGCATCCGTGATGAAATAAATAATCTTATTTATTTATAACAAAAAAATACTATTTTTTTTATAACGATGTCGATTAATGCTGATCTCCTCGGCTGACCTTTCAACATTCAATCAGTTTTGATGTCCATGCAACAACTGGACTGATTAAAGTCATTTTAAGTTTCGAATCTTATCAATTACTACTGTCTGGATTTTTAATTAGTTAGTTACGTAGTTTATGGAAAAGATCTGGAATTATTTGAGTTTGATGCGATGAAATTGAGAGTTTGAGAGAAACTTCTGGGTTTTTGGGGACTTAAGCAATAATATTCTAAGAAATGAATCTACTGAACTAAGATGCTCAAAGTAGGAAGAAGACTTCACATGAACTCCAAATGGACTCTGAACTCCATCAGGCTTCCAAATGTTCGATCACAGGGAAAGTCTAATTGGATTCGAGAGCTTTTTGGCTGTTTCCAGTCACATCTGCACACAGTTTATGTATTCGCGACGGACAAGTTGTGGCTAGATACGTTGCATTGGTATATAACTGGTCATGCGGATGATAAAACAATTCGGTATCCTCAACATAGCTTCATATGTAAGGTGACAGCATTATATTCAGGTTAGGGGTAGTAAGGCAGCTGACACTTGCAAATTCAAATGTCAAAAGAAAGCAGCATAAGGTAAATAGACAAAAAAAAACGATGATTAGGCATAAATGGCAATTGATATTCACAAAAATAGTTCCTCTACTGACCACAGAACTTAATTATACATGATAACCTCCCATTTGTCCAACAACTCCCCTTCCGATCCAGCTCATCACACCCAAATATTTCAAAATAAGATGCTTTATTTCACCATTGAGTTAATGACATAAACAAAATTGACATAAATCGAAGCCGGAATCGACTAAGTATCCATAAAAAATATTTTTATTTGAATTTTTGCATTGTAATTTGAGACTGGAAATATTTCAAAATTAATATGATATTAACCGTTATTAATTAATGCTAGGCTATTAAAAGTCGTTAACACCTTAAACTTTGAGTTACATGCTTAAATGTGAAGCTTTAGATTACCACCTAAGGTTACTTCATCACCTTATTTCTTTCATGTAAAGTCATTGAAATTTGATATTTGCGGATAATAAGCTATAAAAAAAGCTAAAAGGTAATAAAATTCTGGATTTGATTTCCATCGCGAATATCAGCGATAATTTAGAACTAATTACTATAGTCGATGCAGAAGTGGCTGTTTTTGTCTTAAAAATATTTACATATCTTTATTTTTATACGATTAATTCCCAGAAATTAAATCTTTTATTTGTCTTTCTGCATTCCAACTTCCAAAACAACTCAAATATCAAATATTGATTAAGATTCTGACTGATTCCGAAGAAAAAATTTATTCATGTTGCTGATAAACTCAAAAATAGTCTAAATCACATGATTAAAAATAAAGTCAACCAGACAGGCTTATTTATAGACGCGATAATAGCGACTCATTCTTTTTAGTATGAGATGTATGGGATTTTTCTGCTTATTAATTTAATATAAGGTGTGAAACCTTCGTCTAAATAGAACTTTGTGGTTGTCATATGATTCATTGCCGAGTGGATAACTTGACATGATGTCTAGGATGTTATCAGACCTATGGTCGACTAAAGTCATTTTCTTCGGAACGTTCCATACAGTTTGTCATAATTCGACCGTTGGTCTGGTTATCAACTAGACATTATGTCAAGTAGTCCACTTGAGATTATGAGGCTTTTAGGATGCAAGGATGTATATGACTAGGTAGTGAATTATTGACTTTGTGTCATTTGGATGCCACATGGATCCGGTTTCATAATTTTAGTGACCTATATTCATCAATTTTCCATTATTCCTGATCAACAGCCATACTAAGTAATTACAATATTTACCTAAATGACTAGATCTTTAATACTTACTCTAAATATTTGAAAATCCCCAAAAATATATATATTTTAATAACGTGACACAACTTTTATTAGCCAGATAAGAACCAGATTGTAAAATAATTTCCAACTGCTCCACATGATGACAAGAAATTCCCATCATTCGCATATTCATAAATAAAGCACATGACAAATTGCAGCTTGAATTTTACATTAAAAGGATGCAAAACATTCTATGATATAAATTTTTAGCTATAATTTTAAAACATTCATAATACTTTTTATGCAATATGTTGCACAGATACAATATGCTTTCATAAAAAGCTTCCAAAAATACATGGGAAATGAGAATTTATGGCTGTTTTCTATTTTATTTTTTGTGGAAAATTTATGTCGCTATCAAAAAATTCTTTCTAAACAGCATAACAATAAAAGTCATAAAACAGAAACCTTTCGGACTTTTGTGCGCGATTTTCCAATGTTTTGAGAATTTGGAGTGTAGTCAGAGACAAAGATTAGGCTAGATTGCATAATTTTTGATTAAATCCATTCGGTTTTGACGAAGTTCGATGAGATTCAATCGGTTTCGATGAGATTCAATCGGTTTCGATGAGATTCAATCGGTTTCGATGAGATTCAATCGGTTTCGATGAGATTCAATCGGTTTCGATGAGATTCAATCGGTTTCGATGAGATTCAATCGATAAGATTCAATTGATTTCACTCTTAAGAGCACCTGCATCTCTTCTGACTTCATCTCTGTTTTAAATGCTCTAAAATACAAAAGAAATTTTTTTTTTTTAATTTAAATTTTCCAAAATGTGCTCGTGTCTCATAAATTTTCAGAATTTCTAACATACCCGATGGAGGCCATTCCTACACACATATTTGTCTTTTAATGAATTAGTCATGTAAAGTTTCGTCAAGAGAAATTGATGATACTATAAATTTTTTAACGGATCATTAAAATATGTAAAGTATAAAAAATTTACGTGTTTTGAGCTGTTTCTGTTTTAAAGCTCATTAAAATCATTCATAACTTTTAATAATTTTCATATTAAGAATTTCTTTTCTTTCCTTCCTCTTCGAATAGCTATAAAGAAATAATATTAAGAAGAATTAAAAAAGAGTTGCGTGTGATCATTATTATTATTATTAAAATCATTCCACGTGGGTGAGAAGAATAAAATTGGACGAAATGAAAATATTTGATTGAATTTTCCGTAGGTAAAGTGCCAGTTGTGGCGCATTTAAATACACGAACTCATCATGCAAATATTGTAACTGAATATCACATTATTTACTAATTGATAATTTTATAGTCACGAGTTTTTTGATATTAAAATGCATGACAGATGGACAAAGTCTTGAAAATTGTTGTGAACTGTTTGGGATTTTAGGTCACATTAGGAAACGTTTGGATATTAATTGACTCTCAGGGTGGAAGGAAGATTTTTACAGTTTTGTTTAAGCAGAGTGGAATCTGGAGTATATAACCGAATCTGCCAGTGTAAGAGTAAGGCTTATATTGTCGAGTGGTTATCCAACAGAATGGAAATATGTATCACTCTTTTGTGAGTCCGTGGGTTCAATTCCCATCAGATGCTGAACTCTATCGCGATTTCAAATTGAATAACACCACTCCATACTTCTATATGTCTGCCTTTATATTATCATGTAGCCTCAAAAACTCTATGGAATTTGGCCAAAATATCACTAAGCCAATTCCCGTGATTTAGATAATTCAGACAAGTTCCAAAATTTTGATTTAAAAAAAAAGACTTTGAGTTTTAGATAATTATGGATAATTCCAAGAACCAAATTCCAAGTGCAAAAATGAGCTTAAAATTCATATCTTATCGAAATTGTTTTTTTAAAAAAGAATTTTTGTAAAATTCCCGCATGACCATTGATTAAGCTCGCAAAATTGAGCATGTTCAAATATATTGATTGAGTAAACTCATGTGCACGCTCATTTACATGAGTATGTTCATTGCCTGTTAAGAGAATATTCCTGGAATGGCGTAGAAATACCCAAAAATTAGGCCCATGACCGACTTGAATGATCCCTGAGGTTGGATTTTATCGAATCTAGTCATGCCAAAGTCATGCCGAGATCCAAATTTAATATTTCCCCAAAACCTCATCACCAGAATATATAACATCAAGTAAAGCCAAAAAAACAAGCAAATTTTTATCGCCATTATAATTTATAAAAAAAAGTCCATGTGACATGACGTCTTTATTTACACAATTCAATGTGATATTTTTTATTCTCCTGCGAAATTCAAGACAGATCATTTTTGGAAGACTAAAAATAGACACAAGCTATTTTCAACCTCTTCAGATGTGTTAAGAAAGAGACAAAAAAATTATCGGAATCATGTGAAGCACTAGGGACTGGTTTTAATTAATTTATTTGTTAATTTGCTAAATTACGGAAAAAAATGAGAAGAAAAAAACTTGAAAATTTAAGATTCACGATTATTTTTCTGTTAATTCCCACCTTCCCACCTGTGATCATTTTAATCTTTCAACGATTCCAAAAATATCATCCAAAAAGTTGTGATCAAGATGGAATTTACACGTTTAATTATTATGAAAATAAAGAATGACTCTGTTAAGCTATGAATATATTGTAAAGCATGCCTGATAATTCACTTAACTGCTTATAACTGGATCATAAAGTCGTGAGACTACGATGACTAGACGTATTGTATGAACGGGGCATATGTATGATTATGAACAGCATACTGTCAAATCTTATCATCTTGGAAGTTTTTGAGCTTTGAAACATTTTGTTTGAGTTACGGAATCAGTGAAAATCTTTTGAGTCAATATGAACATCTCTTCTAAGCTCTAATTAAATTCAAAATGTTACAATTTGTTGACTTATCTATTGCGACTTTGTACTCTCTTTACATTTTCATGTGCTTCAATTTTGGTTGGTCACGATTTACCCGTCAACAAATAATTTGTTTTCTTCTTTTTTTTCGGGGAACAATTTGTTGAAATGTACAGGTGCTGGTGACTGTCGTTTGTCGGCTCTGTCTGTCTCAAGTTCTTAAATTTTCCAATTTTTAGTTCATTTTTTCAAATTTTTTGTGACCGTTATTTTTCAAATAATTTTTGACCGTTATTTTTCAAAAATATTTTGACCGTTAATTTTTAAAGTACAAGCTTTCTAGTCATGTTTGTCTATCTTTGTAGCCTTTCTTGTTCTTAATAAAATGCATTTTCATGGTTAGCATGTAAAATCCATTCATACTACATTTTAGGCGACTCCAATTTTTTACTATTTTTTTAAAACTATGTCACATGTTTTTAGGAATGCTTTTAATGGCCCGTTTACGACCGAACGGAATTGTTTTTTAAGTAGAGTAATAATAGATGCAATTTTTTAAGTGCTGTCCGTCCAGGCAAAAGATGAATTTCGTGATTCATGCTTTTGGAAATTACTACAGCTGATTCATGCCTTCAAATCGTAAAAAAGTTGCATTGATAAAATGAAATGTTTCACTGGAAATAGTCAAGCATTCAGTGATTAATAATTATGATGAATTGCTTATTCTGAAATACACACATGTGATGAGAAATGCTTCTTCCTGTAATAGCTGAATTTTTTTTATCTAATTACGATTAGAGAATTTCACCATTCTAGTCACATTTTATCAGCATGGATTATTCAGTACAAAGTATGTTGTGGGAAAAATGTGATTCCATTATGAAACATCAAAATTTTATTTGATTACGAGACGTGTGTCAGACAGTAATTATCAGAGGAATCACTTCGTTGATTTGTATACATTTAATTTTATATTTGCTGATTAAAAGTTTCTGCTTGATACCTTGTCTGGGGTTCTTTTTTGAGATTATATTTTTAGGCACATAAAAGCTGTTGATCTGTTGACCTTTTTTTGGTTTTTTTTTTTTTTTTTGAAATTTTTGTCGATCTTCTTAGAAGAAGTTGTTGGGAATAAGAATGAATGGCTAAGGGTTTAGCAAAGGGGAACTAAAGGGTTAGTTAAGGAGGAGACTAAGGGGTTAGCCACTTGACAATTCTTAAATTGCAGTCAAGAGTTCACAACCAGATTTTTTTCTCAGCATCCATCGCTGTACACTCTGCATCCATCGTTGTACACCTTGCAGCCATCTTTGTATACCCAGCAACCATCGTTGCACACCCTGCAGTCATCTTTGTTCACCCTGCTCACTATTATTCTGCTACACTCTACTTCCTTAAACTACAATAAACACTTTACATAACATACAATGACCGAAAGTTCACTGAACCTCATTCCAGAGCTCCAAGTCGACATATCTCACATCGATTTAGAAGCATCTCTACTCAACATCAACCTCTGTACTAATTCTAAAGAAGGACATTTCCATCTAAATCATCAATTTATTCTATAAAAACATGTTTACTAGAAATTTAACTAACTAAGGAAATTCTAAGGAAAAACAACAAGGCCTCTTTATGGAACTTTAAACTTTTGAGCACACTCCACGCGCATGCCATGATCTTCAACTGTTCATCATAAAAAATCAAGATAGCTGTTGCTTTTTATCTCTTAATGGTAATGAAACTTCAATAATAAACTTTTTTAAAAAATTCCGCGATAAGGTATATCATGCATTAGTGCTACTAGTCGTAAAAGCTGATAATAGAGATGTAAAAATAGAATTAGATATAAAATATGTCATACCAACTGTGCTTGTTTGTTTGCAATTTTTTTGGCATATGATTGATTTTTAGCTGATAAGATTAAGATATTCATTTGTTAATTGACAACTTTAATCCATGTTAAGATTCAAGTGTACTTGATACTAAGTCCATAAAAGTGTTTCTCATACTCAATAACAAATTTGTTAAGATGTGTGGTGCTGCTAATACTGAATATAGGTGAAAAATTTATTTAGTATTTGAGTTCGCATGTACTTTCGAGTGGGCAAAAAATCTTTTGTTATCACCACCTGCTTTGAAAAAGTTTTTATTTTCAGTCATAGACCTCTGCGTATAATGAAAATAAATGACTTGGATATATTTTGAGATTCTAAAGAATATTTTGCTAACTAATTCGAAGAATTTAGTTTAAGTTATGAGTTAACGGATTTTTGAAATTTGAATTTTGTAGATTAAACATTCGTTAAATTAGCGAAAGTAGTTTTGTCCCTTTTATTTACATAATTTTGTGAAAAATACAATATTTCTCTAAAAGTAAGTTTAATTAAGTTTTTGTGAACTAATTTATACAAATCTACTTAGATCTAACTGTAATCTGAAGAAGGATGTAAAGCAAGGTACAATTGGGTAATTTTAAGCGAATCAGACCAAATATTAAATAACCTTGTTGATAAACTCAAATAAGTGTGTACGACAAGCTTAAAAATTCATCTCATCACCTGATTCAAGAGATAAAATCCACTAAATTACAACACTCTTGCCTGAATAAGACCAGATAAAGTATTTCAACTTGCAAAAAACCAGCAGTGAATAACAACAAAAATCTAGTCAATTCCAGTTATTTTACAATCGTCACTTTTTATCGTGGATAAAATAAATCCTTCGGGAGTCAAAATATTATGATTTGTGTACTTTAAACCGTGACATCTTAAAAAATTCTGGGTTTTGGATTAAAAAGGAATGTTTTTATCGTAATGTGTAAAGCTTTATCTTTGTGAAATAAGACAGTTGAGTGACTTTCATAAAACTAAGCTTGACGGTTATGCAGGGGGTAATTAGAGTCAAATTTAGAGGATTCTGATCTTTAAACTGAGGAGATATATGGAGAAAGTGTAGTTTATAGGTAGGCAAGCTTGTTGCAGTAGACTGGACCTATGTGAACGCTCGAGTGTATGGACAAGTACATGCCCAACTCAAATGCGCAGCAATTTTATCAACAAAAGTCTAATGTCCGAGAATTTCGAGAATCTTTCATTATCTTAATGATAATCTAACTCCCTTAATTCCAAGCAAACAAACCTTGCTCTATATATTTTCATAACACTTTGTCACATGCAGTTGGCGTCTATCAATCACTACGTCTACTCATCACATTGAGTTCCCAGTGTTCGTTTATTTTTATCATCATTGTAATTTCATTGATAAATCTGAAACAAAAACTGGATATTGGAAGTGAGGGAAAAATTGTACTTTGTATATTAATCCACCTGTGCTCACTTATTATCGCGTTGACAGAAAAAAAAGTATGTAAGACATAGAAAAATAATTTCACCGATAATGATCCACGTCAGAAGTGTATTTTTACTGATAAAACACGTTGTTTTCTTTTTTTTATCGAATATTTCACTTGTTTAATTTTCATTATCGGGGAAATATTATGACATGAGCTCAGGTGCATGAGTACTTGAAAAATTTGTAGTGCTTTATAGGAAACGGAGTGAATCTAAATGATATAATACACTTTGATTAATTAAATGGATAGAAAACATGTTTCCCACTTTATTTATTGATGACTTCATAAAAAGCCGCATCAATAATTTCCTCATTTTATTGTTTTTCACTCATCTGTTTTTGTTGTTTATAATCATATGGTGTGTGCTACATGAGGAATCTAATCAGTATGTTATGTCTAAAGTCTTGTTAATTGACTGAATAGGACTTGACCTCTCGCGTGTGAAATTATTAGGAAAATATTTATGATCTGAGAATAACGGGAATCATCTAGGAAGTTTTTGCATAGGTTACTTGGTTTCCCGATCAATTTCTAAATTTTGAGTTAAAATCTTATATTTTTTCAAATTTTACATTGTCGAATCGTTACAAAAAGCTTTGTTTGCATGCGATTAAGCCATTAATCTAGTCTTGTCGCTAAAATAAGCTAGAATTAAGTAAATTTTAATGTAATTTTTGTCATTGTTTACATTTTAAAAATTTTATTGGTTACTATGATGACTTTGCAAAAATTTGAATATTTGAATTAAATTGCTTAATAATCTTTATCTACACAAATGTCTAGCAATGAAGCTTCACCACCCGCACATCATAATGTACGAATCTTCATAGTACAAATTTCACGCAACAATAAAAATGATAACGAGTAACAAGCTGAATGTACTTGAAATTCTAAATCAAGTTAGTTCTTCCTTGTAGAATTTAATTTCATCTTTGCATTAATTTATTTAAGTAAATAAAAAAAAACTGTATAGATAAGATATTATCATCAGCTACAGTACTTTTTGTTATATTGTTGTACGATATGGCGCAATTAAACGAGATCGCACATCTGTTTACTTCTCATTTACTTCTGAGAATTTTATTTTTAGATGTTTTTAAAAACGTTTGGAATTTTTTGTTGTTGCTTTAGTTTTTCTTATCTGCAATCGATGATGTGCAAAATAATGTGAATCTGTAATGAGCACAATTAGAATCTTTTGTTGATTTTCGTAGGAATTAATTTTAACTTTTTTGGTGTTTTTTGAATTTCTCAAATTAGAATTGATAATGTCCTTAAAAATGAGTGGGTGGTAAGCAATTGAATATGAATTGGAAATAGCTTTATAATAATAGAAGTTGAATTTCAATGAATTTTTTATCAAAATGTTAATTTAGACCTAACTTTTGAGTATCCCAATTTTAGTTTCAAGTCATAAACATCAGGTGTCAAACTTTAATAGTTTGGTCCATTTTAATGACTTTTTTAATGTTTCATGCCGCTTTATCATCAAAGAAGATTAAAAGTCCATTCAGTCCAATTTTTATGTTTATTAAAAAATTGCTAATTTTGTTGCTAATTGGTCAAAAGCTCCTGTTGTGTCATTGTTCAACAAAAATAATTTATTTAAATTTTTAAAAACAAAAAAATTAAAGATTTTATGATTTTTTTGTTATTAAAAAACTGTCAAAATTTTGGAATTAAATCTAGGGTTGTAATAAATTTTGAGGCTATTTAGTTAAATTAGTTGTGTCGAAATATATTTTTTATAGTTTGGCATTCCGTGTTTTAAGGACAATAGGAAAATTTTGAAAAAGGTTTTTAGTGTTGTAAAAAATTTCGTTAATTACGAGGTTAGTACATCAAAGCTTATTACGCGGTACTTTAATACAAAATCATGGCAAATTGTTATCTCATTCAGATATGACCAGTCGAACCAAGTTTTTCAAATAAAGTAATACAAATGAGACAATTTAAATAGAATTGACTTTAATTGACATCGGAATTTCCAGCAAATATTCTAATTGACAGTTCATGATACTTAGAAAACTGCTATTGTTATAACGTTCAATTTAGATTTGAATAATATTTATTGTGCATAGTTGAAGACCCCTTTTAATACAAAAATGTCAGTCGGTATTTGAACTCTGAAGAATAAACATTATATTTATAAAATAATTATAAATTAATACAATTTCAACTGCTTTAACATTAGTTAAATGATGACTCAGCAGTCTATATCTGAAATATAACAAAAATTAAACTCTGAAAAGTTAAAAATACAAAAAACCAAAGAATTATTTTAATTTTTTAAATGTTTTATTCATAATTTTATTTTTATTTGACTTCATTCTACCTAAAATGTTTATCAAAACTCTTCTCATCGTTTAATTAATCACAATTAACCACCTTAAATTAATTTTGAGATATAAATTTTTTTGAAAACTTTATACAATAATTGTTTAATGACTACATAATTTAAAGATCCTTTTCAAGGCTTTTTGTTGTTGTTTCGTCTGTCTCATTTGATATTCTAAAATAAATATATCAACTTAGTAATTATTAATGACAAATTAAACTCGATGAATTTTTTTTTTATTTTTGTGAAATTTGAGGATTTTAAATTAATTAATTAGTCTTGTTGTGAACTTGATTCATAAGAATTTTTGTAGATCAAAAAGCCTTGATTTAATTTTCCTTATTTTCTTTATTAGAGGTGGAAAAGCTAAAGATTGATGTGAAAATGTGAGATTGTAAAATAACTTTTTGTAGAATTCTACAAAATTTGTAGATTTTTTTTTACAATTTTTGTAGATAAATTTACAAAATTCGGAAAAAAAAAATTTACAATTTTGTAGAGTTTCATTCGTTTTTGACAATTTTTAACGAACTTTTTGAAATAAATCTAAAAATTTTGTAAAAAATTCTACAAAATAAAGTAAAAAATTTAAACTCATAAAAAACCAATTTAAAACTGAATTTCCCACATCAAATCAAATTATTTTCCACCTCACATTAATTTTAATTGAAAAATTTTGTGCGAATTTAATCCATATTAAAATTTTTCACATAACATTTTGGCATTCCTGTTGCAATAATTAAACATCTGAGTTTTTTGTTTGTATATATCATTTTTTTTGGCACATTTTTGCTAATTGACAAAGTCATTTATTGTCATTAATTATACAATATTTTTGTAATCTCGCATTTTAAAAATGCATTTTGAATGAAAAACAAGTGCAATGGAGAGTTCAAAAAACAAATTGTGCCTGGAAACAACATTCAATTTCGTTGTTTATTTGTACTGGATTTTTTTTTCTTCCTTTTCTTGATTCTTATCAACATTAGTTTTGTATTTCTTATTCGAAAAAAGAAAACATTTACAGACTCAGATCTCAAAAGAGAAAAGTTAAGGAAAAAAACAAGCTATAAAATAATAATATTTTGCAAAGTCACGTCCTTGTCATTGTTATTAAGTCAAACAATCATAATAATCAGTTGACTTGCTTTATCCTTTCGCGTTATTATTTACAGTGTTTTAATTAGCGGTAAGTCCCCAAATCAACTCAATAAGCGTTCAATATTTCCAAACCAGTTGGAAGCTTCATTTAAAAAATCAACAAAATATTCTAAAATTCAACCCGAGCAGCTCATGATGACTGTAACTGAATGACAGCAATGATGAAATCCATTTCAATAATGAACAACTCGGGAATCAGCGAGACTCATTCACTGGAAGTTGTGCATCTTAAAAAATTAATTTTTTTTCTCCATATTTATTCATCCTTCTTCCGTCGGAGTTTACCTTCAGTCTGAATTGTTCGTGTGACATCATCAACACAATCTTGAACAGGCGGTGAGCTTTGATCAATTGAGTAGTCTTCACCAGCCAATCGACTTAGTGTCATAATATAGGAACATGCGATTCTTAACACAGACAATTTTGATAATTTTTGTGTGCTTGCATATGATGGTACGGATTTTCTTAATGTATCATATGCTGCTGAGATTGTATGAACTCGCGTTCTTTCTCGTGCATTTGCCTCAATTCGCCTCTCACGAGTCATATTCTTATAATTACGTTGCGATGATTTTGACTTACTCATTATGACGGATGGTGGAGATGAAATCTCTGATGGTGCTTGAGGTATTAATGTTGGTGATGATGGTGAGGTGAAGTTTGAGGAGGTTATTTGTGTCACAGCTGCTTTTGATGTTACATCAAGTGCTTTCGCTTGAAGTTTATTGATTTGGGTCTTCTTAATTAAGCTCTCAATTGAGTTCTCATATGACATCATGTGGTGTTGTGGCTGCTGATGATGATATTGTGGATGTTGATGACTTTTACTACTGCTAATTGAAGTTGAAGGCTTTTTTGCAATCAACGCAAGTGGCTGATCTTGTTCCGTGTCAATGATTGCACGATGAAGAGTCGTGACACCGGGATGCCTCAGAAGAATATCAGCTGGATTTGAATGTTGTTGTTGTTGCTGTAAATGTGATTGTGCTGCAGCTGCTGCAGCAAGGGCCCAAGGTCGATGTAGATGATTGTTATTGTTATTTGTGATTGTTTCAGACTTTTGTATTCTTGATTCTTCATATCGGAAGCGCTTCTTTAATGGACCTTGATCGGGATCAGGCAGAACACGTGATGGCTCGGAACTTTTTCTCTTATTTTTCAAAATTGGTGTGAATTTCACTTCTACTGAGTCCTCGGATGCATCTGTTGGACTATGAAGTCCATCATGTGAATGATGATCATCCTCATGCTCAGAACTTCCTGAGCAAAAGCCTGCATCTTTTTCCAATAATGATGACATTGAATTGACACCTGGCAATGAAAAATAATAAAAATAAGTATAAATATATAATCGTCTCAATAAAAACTCTTATTTGATGTCAATAATAAAAATATTTTTTTTTTCATCTCATCTCAGTCATGCATGTGTGGGAGAAATTCAAGAAAAATCGAAATTGATTCTATCACCATGTGGCTTCATCGACTGCACATTTGCACAACTGCAAGCTGCTGTCAGTATTAATTGTTTGCATCATTAGTCGGTAATTAATCAGAAGCACTTGTTGATTGATTTTTTATAAATAACTGTCAAAAATATTTTGAATTTTAACGGTTGAATTAATTTTGAATTTTCAACTTGTTTTAAAATTTACAAACCAGTTACATGGAAAATATTTTCTCACATAATTAATTAGCAAGTTTGTTCGACAAGCACTTGAATTCTAATCAATAATACTAGTCTCAAGTAGCTTCGCGGCATATTGAATGTCAAGACGAATGTTAATAGAAATAAGGAAAACCCCTTGTTGTAAGATGTCCGTACGCTTTATGGGCCATAAAAAGTCACATTGAAAAATTAGCTAACATATTGCACAACACGGTAAAGGCGACTTTTAAGCATGCACGTTTACGTCTGAATAATTAATCATCTCAGCTTTAAAAAATATTACTTATTGCACCTTCAGTGACATATTAATTTAACGCTCATTTAAAGCACAAATCAATTTTTATTCTCAAAGTGTTGTTAAACGCATTTGACAGCTAAGGAATCAGCAACTGAATTTAATAGCTTTGCATCCTCCAATAATTACGATAAATTTATTACATTTGTACATGAATTCTGATTATGGCGTTATTAAATGCAATTTTCACACACTCTGACTTCATATTTATGCATGGTAGTTTCGTCGTCGACGATCTGAATGAGTTGCTTGTAATGTTATTGCAGTGAGAATAACACATGTTCATAAAAAAAATAACAAAATTCCACAATGTTTATAGGCGGAAAGAAGTTTTTTTTTAAAAATTTTTCATTCATTTCTTTCTCCACGAATGAAGCAAAAATTGTTTTAAATTTGAGACGCCTGCGACAGCACAAAAAAAAGTTTTTTAGATGACGCTTTATTTACCATACTTATGAATATTAAATGAAAATTATTGTGAATGAAATGCTGTGACATTTCGTGGTATTTATGAAGTCAAGACTTTTTTTTTGCTCTTTTGGCATATTGGAGCAGAAAATAGTAAACACGTTGGTGTATTTGGATCAAATCATGTGGTATAGTCTTGGGAAAATTAATCTAGAAGGCTTAGCAAGTGAATCCTCAATGATTTTGTAAGATTTGAATTTTAACGGTTTTGTAAGATTTGAATTTTTTTAACGGATTTGCAAAACTTGAATTTGCATCGAAAATGAGATTCTACATCAGAGCAACCCTAATTAGTCACAAACCAATCAATCAACGAGACAGTCAATTATACAGTCATTAGACTTAATTTATAAAAGGCATCAAATCGTAAAATTATTCATTTAATTGTGTTTTCCCACCCGAGAAAAAGCAAAAACATCAACAATGTCCAATAAAAATAAATTTTCGTCCCAAATCCTTTATAAAATTTATGATAATTGCCATTGAGATTCCTTTCCTGTTTTCATAATTAAAACCTCTTACATTGTTGTAATAATTCAATAAACATTTTTGTGTCTCGAGTCCTCATTACAGACGAGATAATGTCACTTGACACATAGGGCAACAATGTAGATCAGATTCTATTGACGGAAAAGTATGCAAACAAGGTCTTTATTAAATATTGTACACATTTTTAAATATCCCCAGACGTAACCGCAATGCCTTTATTTTCGCACATTTTCATCTCATTAAAATGAGAAATAAATATATTCAGTGTGTGAAATGCATGCATAACAAATAAAAAATAAGGAAAGAAAGAAAGAAAGATGCAACAGAAAATAAATCTTGTGGAATGTTGTATCGCATAAGTGGTGGAAGAGATGAATAATAAGAAGTTAGTTAAAGTTCATCGATGTTATTCTTAATATGTTTCTCAGGCAGAACAGAAGGCGCACTTGAGAATGCAAAAAAAGAGAAAAAAGGAATAAAACATAACAGCAACAACTTGTGGTGACCGTAAATGTCGCTTTTATGGCGTGTTATTCGTTCTTTTTTTAACAACATTGACCCATCTCAAAATATATATTTTTTTTTTGTGGTTCTGTTCCTTAATCGCCAAACATTTCTCGTACGTATTCACTTTAATGGGATGATCAAGAGTCCATTTGGATGAGCGCGATAAATCGAGGAACAGAAAAAAGAAAATACCGAAAACAATGGTGCAAAAGTTCGTGCAGCGGGTGACCAGAAGCACAAGAAAAATATAAAAAAATATAAAAATGTGCATTGTCAATTCAGCGATTGAATTAAAGAATCAGAAGGAATATATTCACCGCTTTTATTGTATTAAATCCAAATACACAAGAGATAAAAAGCGGTATGAGCAAGCAAGAAAGAGAGAAAGAAAAGAAGAAATAAGAAAAATGTATTTTTAACTTACGGCGCCAGATTTTTGCTAAAATGTCTCGACTCGACAAACGATATTCTTTTTGCATTACACATTTTTCGCTTTTATATATATATTACCATACACCATATATACACACATTTCTCTCTGTTTCTGCGATATTATATTATTATTATTCTCGGTGGTAAAGATTTGGGCGCTTTCAATGAAAATGCGACGCGCTGAGTGAAAGAACCATAAAAAAAATCTCCCCAAAACAAGCATTGTTGAATTTTGTTCAGGCGCAGATTTTCGAGCCAAACAACAATTACTGGATGACAGCAGATAGTTTTTGCTGTAAATGGTCGTATTTGATTTTATTTTCTCCGAAATTTATGAGTCATTACAAAAGACATCAAAAATGATTTGTTGAATGCTTCTTTTGGGCAATAAGTTGCAGTATAAACTTTATTATTGGAGCTATAAAATCAGAATTTTTTAACGGTTATGCAAAATTCAAAATTTAACGATTTTGTAGAATTCAAATTTAAAGGGTAGTAAGCTATGAAAAAATTCGTGAAGTTTTGTGAAAATTTAAGTGAATTTCATTAATTAGTGAATTTTAAAGGAATCAGACAGATCGGTAAGTACAAACACATCAAATTGTACCTAATTAATTGCAATAAACATGCTAATTTCAAAAACAACATCTCTAATTAAGACATTAGCCTCAAATTAAGCCCGCGAAAGACCCATCTGTATTTACTCAACACAATAAATCTCATTCCGCTTGTTTTTGTCTTTATTATTCGTTTATCCAATGCAGACTGACTATCCTCGCTCATTTCTTTAATCTTCTCAAACATACTTTTCAACGTCAGCACATGTTGTATGTATATCCAACATTTACTGATCATCGTTATTATTCTTTCTTGTTCATATTGTCTTTCTCTCATCCCACTCTAATATTCATTTGTAGAAAATAATATATATGTGCACATTAGAATTGACATTTGATTTTTTTTTGTTTGTTAGTTATATCTCTTGCTCATAATGCGCCTTTTATGCAGTCATCATGTGTATATGTCTCGATTGGCCTATGCGTTATTGTTATTGTTACATGTCTGTTCACAAAATGTCAAATGATTATTTTTTAGTACTTTTTTTTATTTTAAACAACAAAAGAATGAGTAATTCACGAGATATGCGAACGATACAGAGCCATAATGAGACTGGGTAGGAGAAAAAAAATGTATAAGAATGAGAATAATAAGCATGTGTCATTTACAAGCACATTGCGTATTCTTCTCCTTCATATTGACGACACTAATTATTTCGTGCGCTTACTACTGCTGTTTATTTGCGTCCAATTAAATCGTTCACGGGACAGTTGCTCTATAACGAGCCAATTCAATGCTCATATTAAAGTAAGAGAATTGTTTATTTACGTGACATCAGTTACATTTGACAATAATAATGTTACTATTCACTTATATTTAACTGAGACAACAAGAGATGCACTCGCGTCGTAAGGTAAATGACGATACTGAGTCATGCATGTGGGTGGCATTTTAATTATTGCAAATTTGTGTTTAATGAGCAGTTGAAAGAGCAATCTGACGCTAAATAGTTAAACATGGCAGGCAATTGGATGTTTCTGGTTTCCATCGGACCAAATTTAAAAGGCATCATCATTTATTTTCATAGATATCCAAAAGTAATGTGTTTTTTTTTTCGCGCAAATTTTATGGTTGGAAAGGAAAAAAAAACATTTGGTTGAAAATACAAAAAGGCAATTATCGGACTCAATCAAAGTGTTTCCACATGGTGCGAAATGCCGTAGCATATTGTAGAGAAACAGAAATAAAAATGTGTATATATATAAATTTATGTGTATAAAGAGCAGTAAGAGAGGATAAAAAATTGTATAAACAGTAATTTTTCGTCTATTTCACTCCAAACAGACCATCCATTGAACATCTGGTCGAGGTTTCAATTTCCTTTAATTTCTACTCATTCCATCCCCCCCAATTCAACATCCCATAGATACACAGAGTTATCTCTTTTTATCATCATTCCGCCCTTGCCGCTGTCTGATGGTTTATTTTTCTCATATTTAATTGAATTAAATTACTTTACCCTCCGAGTCATTGCTAGTTATCTTTGCATGGATCGTGAGGATTTCACTTGAAAAAAAATATTACTAAATAGCGGGAAGTACAATATCAGCTAGATTGTGTGATTAATCAAAGCCAATCGCCTCGAATTGACTGTTTTGTTAATACAGCCAGTTATTTCCAGCCAGACAAATTCTATCCTCAATGAAATAAAAAAAGTGCTTAGCTTACTTATTTCATTTGAATATTAATAAACGAACCTGTTCAGCGTTATGATTTTGTAAGTTGAGTCAATAATTGCATCAGATTCAATTTTCATCTGATTTCCATACTCGATGTAAATAGATTTGTTTATTTTTGGTGATTTTACATATTTTTTTATTTTATTTATTACATTTCAACTTGTTTACAATCTCGCGTGAATCAATGTTGACTTCTAACTTGACTTGCCCTAAACGCAAATGTCTACTTTAAATTATTTTTGTATTTAAATAAAATTTTAATTAAATCTAGCTGTTTTTCAAGGTGGATATGTGTCTGAGGCTAGCCCTAAATCTACTCTTGTCAAGCTTGCGACGTGGGTTGCTTTTTCCTGAATTGTCAGGGCTGATTTGAATTGATTTGTCCATCAAAAGTACTAAGTATTCTAGACACATGTGCACCTATGATATAAATACCCAAAAATATTCAATGGATTTATTTTTAAGCTTTCTGGTATTTCAGAAAGAATTTAAAATCAATTGATAGATATGACGCAATACGTTGTTGTGTTTTCAATCGACGGGAATTTCCAGCGAAAACAATTGATTCTGTGAATTTTAATGCTTAATTTATCTGTAAATATCTTTTGGAATTTGAAGATGAATTTCGAATATTTTTGAATAATTAAGGTTAAAAATCCAAACATAACCTCAAAAATGTAGAACAAAAGTAGCTAATTTAGAATAAAGCTACCTGGTCTGCCTTATAATAATTTATCGCAATTTCAATCACTTAGATTTATGTCAACTGTCATTCAAGAATTTTTTGCACAATTTCAACTTTATCTTATGCTTAAAATCATCGCAATTGATTATTCATTGCATTGATTCAGTTAATTTATTTTAATTAAATCGGATAATTTGTTTAAATGAATGAACTGTCAACGAATGAGCGAGGCTTGAATTTTTCATAATCATCAATTTTAAACCTTTTTAACTTTTTTAGTGCTTTAAACTTACAAAGTTGCATTCAAAAATTCTTCTAGGAACGTCATTTCTCTTACTTAAACAAATTTAATATATATATTTGTGCTTATCATGCGAGACATGAAAAAATGTCAATTGTGAAAAAAATATATTATTCGTGTGAATGAATAAACGTGCTATGTGTAACAGGTGTCATTTACGGACCTTTTTTATTGCCATTTCATGCACATTATAATCTTTTAAAAAAACCTTGTTTCATCCATTTTAAATTTTAATTCGACTGAACTGATGAAGAATTTCATTATTATTGTCTATAAACAATAGTATGACATTCCACAATGTGCATTTTTCTATGAATATTCCTTTTTATTTTGTTATTATTTGCGGTGCAATGGCTTGAATATATTTAACATGAGAAGTTGTATTGACTACTCAAAAGCGATATCGTCATCAACTACACTTATCGCCTGATTCATTGAAATGGAAAACAATTCTTTATTGTATATCGTTAAATGTACACAGTCAGCGGGATTCTGCGGCTATTCATTGAGATAAAAAAGTTTGAATTTGCACATTTTTGGATGATTTAATTTTGTTTGGAAGCTTTTTGTCTTCAATTGATTTTTGATTTTTATGAATATTTGTCTGAGTGGATGAATTTATTTACCGAGGGGATGTAATTTATGATCTAAAAGGATTGAATTTTCACTGAGATGACTAAATTTCCTACTAAAAGTATTGAATTTGTTACTGAGAGGATAGATTTATGTATCCTTAATTACCGAGCAGATAGAACTTTTCTTCCAAGATGCATGAATCATCAATAAATAAATTTAAATTTCTAATTACAAAGATTAACTCTTAATGAATGAATTAAATGCTTTAATACCCAGATTTATCATTAATCAATTAATACAAATGACAGTAAAGCTAGTTAACAACATTGGCATTTTAAAAGCATTTGATTATAAATGTTATTTTCTCAATAATTCACAGTATTAACAGAATTTCAAATCTGTTCCAATCGATAGACGATAGAGAAGAAAAAGAAAAAAAAGTTTTAAATATTTATGAATATTTCTCATTCCTGCCATATGATGATATCTAAAAATGTAATATAGCACAATAAAGTATGAGAGAGATGGAGCGAAAATATTTCTAGAATAATAAAATTATACATCTAGGAGTAGCAAGCAACAGCCAAATGTGTAGGCTTCTCCATCTTTTCGCATATATTTTCCATTTCTTGGCGCCATCTGTGCTGTCCAATTTTATATAGCTTGAAGTAGGAATATTGAAATTCATAAATTTTCTCTCTCACTCTTTTTTGTCTTTTAACAGCACCAAATGCTATGTAGTAGCAAAGAAAATTCTTATGAATGCGGTGTGGCGTATATCACTTGAATTGTCTGTTATAACTTTTATAGTTTAGCCGTTTAGTACTGCTGCTGCTGCTACTTTATTTCTTCTTCCATTCAATGTGTATGTACATAAAAGAAGATTTTTTGGATTGCTTATAAGCAGGCATAATATGACTCATTTATACACTTAACACATCACAAATATTGTAGCGAAAATTGACATTTTTTTTTTCATCGATTTAAATTTATTCTAATTGAATTCATATTGTTGATTGAATTCACATTCTCTTCCGCGGACAAGTGATTTATTGATCTTTATTGGCGCAGTTACTAAATGCTATAATTGCTAGTTTTATTATGCGGTAAAGTAGCACTAACAGCAGCAGCAGCAGTAAAAAAAAACAAAACAAATTGTCTTTTTGGCGACAAAAATCAAAAAAGTTCGTCTCACAATTAATTTGTTTTCAACTTTGTTCTTTTGCGCATCTAATATCGTTAATGGGAACCGCTAAGCGCCATACAATCATGTATTCCGTCATAATCGTTAAAGACGTCTTTCCTTTCAATGGTTCGAGACATAAATGCCTCAATATATTTCGCAGATATCCAATAATCATTGATTTTATAGTCAAAACAAGATGCGATGACACGGCAGAATAGAACTTTATTAATTAAAAATCGCGACTTTTGTGACTGAGATTCATGAGAATGACGCGAAAGAATGGCACCAAAAATTTTCCCGCAATTAATTACGTTATCTGCAGTATTTTTTTTTGCTTAATCATCTCATCAAGTGATACTGGTAGTCTCATTCATACTCGAGTAACCAGCAGATTTCTAGAATTTTTATCAAGATGATGAAATTCAAATTTTTTAGCTACTTTAATTTTTAAATGAAAAAATCTGATGGTTGGAATTAAAGTTTATGACAGTGAAATTGATTTAGGATGTTACGCAATTTTTTTTTTTGAATTTTTTTGTAAGTCAATTTGATGGATTATTGAATTAATTGGGATTTTAGTCAATGTAAAATTCATAAATGCTTATCCAACACAAATCCATAATTTATTAAGTTTCTCAAAGTTTCTAAATGCAAATTCAGCGGAAAACTTTATTTTTTTATTATGGTAGTAGCCAAAAAAGCAGAGGACACAAAAAGGACAATTAAGAGCCATCAAGATTAAGAGATAATATTTTATCGATGCCAATAAATCCGTGACTAATGATCAACAAAAAATAACGCCATCAAAAATAATTTTATGATGAATTAATCAGGCAAGAATATTTTTAGAATTTAAGTTGTAGACGCATGATAATCAGATGTAAATTAAGGTGTAGCGCCGCTCCATGTGACTACAGGTTTTTATTAAGAAATCGCATAAATTATAAAAAATTCTCGGATTTTCTCCCATGCACAATATTGACTTGATATTTTTAACTTTTCAATTTAATTTATTCGATTTTGATTGAAAATTGACTTAATTTTTAGAAATTCTAGAGAAAAAATAGACAACCTACCTTTTCCTTTTAAAATAATATTTGATAACTCTTCTGCACTCATGGCTGGATACATTCTTTCAATTGAGTTCATATTTTTTGAGTTCTTGACTTTATATTTTTAATCCTTTTTTTGAATTCTTTTTAAATTACACAAAAACTTTTGGATTTTCTTGAGCCAAAAATATTTAAAAAAATTTAATCCTTTTTTTATTGGCTTTTCAAGAAAATTTCCTTTCCACTTTTTCGCACAAAATTTTCCTTATTTTCTTGTCAATTTTATGACAAAATATTTATTTTTTTTTTTATTTTTTCAAGTCACTTCACTTAAAGAAATTTTTTTCTTATAAAATATTTTATATTTTTAATATCTTGAAGAGAATTAGAAACGTACGTCCGTTCAGTTGAGTGAACAAAACTTGTATGAAGACTTTGAAAAACAGAGAAGCATGCTAGAGAGTAAAGGCAAAAAAAAAATAATAATATTGTGTGTTAATGCAACGTGCTCAGTAAAATATGAGCAATCGGCTTTTTGTAGACGGTCGGTGAGCGAGAGAGAGAGAGGACATTGAGTACGAGAGAGGACCCGAAGATGAATTCTAAGTGAGAGAATCGTGAAACATATGTTTTTTGTAACAAAAAACTGCATGCATGGCTATGGATATCTGGTTTGTATGTAATGTGAGAAGATTACCGGCAAAAGGCGCGCGAGAGAAGGAAGACAGAATAAAGACAGAAGGAGAGAAACGTCGACACGCTTTAAATTTTTTTATTTTATTTTATTAAAACTTATAAAGAGGCAAGAAATACGAATGGAAAGGAATAAGAAGGAGAGAAATTGTTATTACAAGGCGCCCATTAACCTGCACTTGCCGTGCACAATAATTCAAGCGTGTAAAGTGCAATAATGCTCTTTTCATGATTTTTTTGTTGTGCTGACTCTAAATCGTAAAGAAAGGCACATTCAATTCGTTTAAAACTGTCAACAGATACACAAAAGTATCATAAAATTTATCATTTAATTTCCTCTCTGATCTTGTTTAATGAACCGAGAAAGCGATTCAACACACACTTGACTTAATTAAGTCTCGCGAGCTAACGCATTTCAAGATTTTTTTTCTCTCGTCTGTCTTGCCTTTTTACTGTCATTTGATCTTTTTTGTCAGTCAGACAATTTAATTTTGAAAAAAATAAATTCTATGTCAGCCATAAAAAACCATACTGGCCGAGATTGAGACATAATTTAATGGAGCTGATGGTATCTTCTGATGCTCGTTCTATCTGAGTTTATGGATATAAATTATTATGAAATCGTGTTGAAGCTGACTAATGATTTTCATCTGTAAGACTAAATTAGTATCTGGGATTTGTTGTTTTAGGCTTAGAATCATTAGTCAGCTAAGTTTAACTCTTTTGCTGAAGTCAGCACAGTCTGCTTTATCAGAATCAATCTGCTGAATTCAGCTTATTAAATCTGACTTGCCAGAATCAGCTGAGTAAGATAAACATTGAGTAAATTTAGCTGAGTTCAGCTAATTGAGTTTATTCAACTATTTCAGCACATTCAGCAGAGTTCAGCATATTATATTCAGCTAAGCTCAGCACATTATGCTCTGTTTACCGTATTCAGCTGAGTACAGCATATTTGCCACAATTAGCTGAGTTCAGCACATTCAGCTGAGTTTGGTATATTCAGCTAAGTCTTGCATTTTCAGTAGAGTTCCGCGTATTCAGCTAAGTTTAGCTAATTCAGCATTTTCAGCTGAGTTCAGTATATTCAGCCAAGTTCAATCAAACTGATCAAATCATCAAGAATTGTAGATATGAATAGACCGACAGATTCAACACAATCTGCTCTCAACGTCAAACTACAAAATCGCACATGCATTGCTGTCCTGCTAATAAAATACAGTGCCATAAAATCATTACATATTTAATCATAAAATGAAAATTACAGTGTAAAATTTGCAATTATGACACTCGAAAAAGAGCTTTAAAATATTATTTTACAGTTCCTGTATAAATTGTGTATACCTTAATTATTGTAATTGCTAATTAAAATTCTTGTGTTCCACAAGAAATTATGCGTAATATGATACATAAAAAAAACTCTCGGCCACTTGACAGTGCAGGAGAGAAAGACGGAAAATAATATTATTGTCGATGAAAGAAGATTCCATAAAAAAAATGTTCATCAGCAGCTAAAAAAATTCTTTTCTGTCTTCTTTTACGCCTTCCCGAAAAGTTTTTTTTTTGTCTTATTTTAATTTCGTATCTAAAGCATCTGAAAACACCTGCTCAATCAAGCAAGTCACATAAGAGTGAATTTTCTTATATTTTTGTATATATCTTGCTTAAAAATTGTCTAAAAATGACTTTTTTTTGTTTTTTTTATCGACTTTTATTTGACTTCTCATTATTTTTCATGCTTCTTAATATTTATTTCTGTCTTTTATTTGTCCAGGCAATTGAATATGTGATCAAGTGGATGCAGTTCTGGATAGAAGGATTGTTTAGATACTAAAACTCTCGAATTTATTGTAAATTTAGGTAGTTTTGTAAGAATTTAATGTTATTATATGAGAATGGTTTGTTTACGTTACCACATGAGAACTTTAGTCTTTCATTTTGCATTATTTAACTAGAAATTAGTAATATATTAGATATTATTGCATTAAAAAAGAGTGAGCAAAGCTGTTAATATCAATATCCACTAATAATTCATCTTAAAAAGACTAAAAATTGCAAATTTTGAATTTCAATCTTTAGATTTGATTTGTAAACAGAGTTTGTTCGGGAAAATTCAAATTTCTCAATAAATAACGTCTTATAAAGTTAAATCCATCAAATGACCAAATCAAAACCAGTTTGACACAACAAAGGACACAACTGTGCGACATAAGAAGGAAGAAGGAACAATATAATTTTGTTTATTATTCTAAACGAGTCTCCAATAATATGCCCGCACATAGAAGGACTAAGATCTACTTACAGTCGGATAGATAAACAACAGGAAATGAAAATTGAAACAAAAAGAGAGATTTGGAAATTTTTTTTGAAAAATTTCTCGGAAGTAATGAGTGACATAATAAGTAATTTGTTCCTGATTTTCTTACAACAATACAATTTTTCATTTATAATGAGATGAATTGACTTTACACACTGTAAACTTTCCACAAAATTATGTTTGGTGATGATTATTCTGTTCATGTAATTTGATATTTTTCATCGGCATTTCTATTCTGGATCTATTGATTCTACAAATATCTGATGAAATGAGAAATAGAGAGTGTCGGCTTCAAATATCACACATAAATAAATAAGAAGAATGTATACATATCGAAAGGAAACTGCCAATTGAGCAAAAAAAAAAGAAGAGATATGGCATATAATATAAAATATTTATCGTTATCGCCTTTTTTCTGCTTTTATTGACTTTATAACAAATGATATTTGCTTCTATGATGTGTAAGTCTATGGTCTCTTGATTTATTTCCACACATATTGCCATCCCAATTATTATTATATGTATCTCAATGGCCTTCATTCATATCTACAATATAATTTTATTTATTTATTCCATCCTTTAAGTTATCTGCTCTCGTTCATATATTTTAAGGTTAGAATAAATATAAACACAAGGATCGGCACATAATGCTTGCTAAAAATACGAAAAAGGGGATAAAAACTTTTTAATAATAATAACTTAATGACGTTATGCCGCAAACAAAAAAAAATGCATTTTCAACACGTGACTCTCTTGAGAGTAAACGTCTAGAATGTATGTGCTGCTAAGTACGATCAATTTATATCTCTCACTACATGATACTTACTGTGAAATCTCTTCGTGCGTCATTCGGAATTGAAGATAAAAATGAAGGGGGATTGATGATAAATATATGAGATGAAAATAAATTATAATACAATTAACATGAAATATATAGATTGTTAACAGGGGATGCTTTGGATTCACGTTGCAGTTGAAGCCTTTAATGAATTAAAATATAAAAATATTGCGTATGATTCTTGTTAAGGAGTTCATTGTTTCCTAGTGGTTCAATGCTTTTGTGGATTTTAAGTGGATTATTGGAGATTAACAAGTTGAAAAATCACAAAAAGAGTTGAATTTTAACGGATTTCCAAAATTCAAAATTTAACGGTTTTCAAAAATTCAAAATTTAACGGTTTTCAAAAATTCAAATGTCAATAAATTACAAAATTCAGCAATTTGTTCTCAATCAAATCTAAAATGTCAGTCCATCCTACAATAGTATATCCTTAAAAATAGTACAATACCTAAAACTTCATCCCATTGAATCTAGTAATGAGATATGAGCATCATTGGTTTGCATAATACAAATCTTTTCGTTTTTCTTCCCCTAAATAGATGGATAAAGAAGTGACGCAAATGGTGATATATTGCAGCATCTTTATCGTACACAATTATGTTGAACAATAATATTTTATGTCCAGTTCAAGTCGACTTCGTGTTGAACATAAGCAACATATGATACATAAAGATATGTTAACCATATAACAATAGATACATACGTTAGTGCACACACACGTTGTGTCACCATTCATAATGATGATAAAAAAAAGTATAGTAAAGAGAGTGACATCGACAATGCAACATCTGAATTATTAATTAAATACTGCATCGATTTAATCATTTTTACATGGGGGATGGAAATGAATATAAAGCAAAATTTCATATTTTTTCCAGTCTTTATCGCAAAGGGTGAGGGAAGCAGTCAGTCTCTGTAGTATATTGACACGTGATACTTCAAAATTTCCTCCTTCATCTCACTCTAATCACGTGGTTCTATCCATGTTGTTTGTTTCATGTTGAGGATGGAATAAAAAGAATTAAAAGATGTATAAAAAAAAAATGTTACTAGGAATGGGGAATGACGCAAATTGTTGACATATAGGGAAACTTTTTTTCGTATTTTCCTTTGTTATGACAATAGAAATAAATGTGAGCAATAATTGGCAGAGAATATGATATTTTAGTAAAGTTATGAGGCTTTATTGTCCAGTTTTTCTGTTGTTGTGGAAATTTTTTTTTATTTTTATGTAGGATTATGTAAACTGTTTTTTGGGGAATTTTGTTTGTTTTAGGATGAGACTTGTGAATGGAATTTAATAACTTTTTGTGAAACTTAAAGTTCAAAAACATTTTGTTTCTGTTTTTTAAAAAGTAGACAATGGAAAAACGTATTTTTGAGATTTAAATTTCTCGCAAAATTTTGTTCAGATTTGTTTGATTTTGAAAATTGAAAAAATTGGAATTCTAAGCTTACTAGTTCGATTTATTGAACGATTATATTATTCATAGCTTTGCTCACTTATGCTTAACACTTTATAATAATAAAAATTGCAATTTAGCAGTTAATTTAGCCAAATTTTGACATCAAAGTCTTCAGGTGGAAAAATAAACAAAGAAAATGGCGGGAAAATGAATAAATCAATTAAAAAATGCTATACTTATCCTATAAATTCAACAAATAGACCCAAAATTAACTATTCAATTAACAATTTCACTTTCCATTCCTCTTTAAATTCCTAATAATAAATATCCAAAACGATAAAATTGAAAGACAAATTTATTACTGAACATATTTAAAGACACACTTGAAACAGATACACCAATTGATAAAAACAAATGTGTTTAAAAGGATAATAAAAAAGAGAAACGCGAAGAAAAGAAATTCTAACCTAAATTTTTCCAAATAATTCATTTCCATTTGACTGGTGTCAGGTGGCATTTTTATTCTTGCATCTTCCTTTAAATATTTTTTAAATTTCCTCCCTCTAAAGAAATAGAAAAAAAGTTTTTGGAAAGTCACATGGTCGGAAGGAAAAAAATATGTTAAACTAGGGTTGAATGCCGTTAGATTATTAGTAGATTGTATTACATGAAATTGGCATTTTATTAAAAAGTAAAAAGTTTAACATTGCAGCCGGTGTACATGGCATGCGATGAGAATGAAAATGAAATTTCGGGTAGACAGGTTGCTCCTTTCTTATTATTATTGCTGCTATTCCGCCTATGTATATGTATAGAGAGCAATGATGTCATACGATTGGACTAATGGGAATGCAATGCGGATAACAATTGAGACATTTTATTGTATTGTTGCCTGTTCTGTCGAGGATTGTCGCATTCATTCATTTTCTACCTGGAAAAACCCAGACACAAATTTTTATATTCGCATTCACTCTAGGTATGCACTTATCATAAATTTTTATGATTTAAATCTCATTTCATGCCATTTGCTATGTCCTTATCTCTATTTTTCTATGAAAACATCTTCTTTTTTTGGAGACAACAGGCAAGACTATTTATGGTGACTTGCAGGTCTAAACACTTGTCTCGATTAAAAATAAAAATAAGTGCATATGAGACATAAAGTCAAGAATCTATAAAAAGGGATTAAGGTTGTGCGAAAATCATAATCCTCACTAATTGTGGCGACGACAAACATTATAAAGACCAAGAAATTGTCTCATTTAATTCCATCATGCTTGTTTGTCGTACAGGTGAAAATGTTAAGCATTTGAAAAGTATAATAATGATGATGATGATCGATTGATATGAAATACACAAAAGTATATAAAGTTGTTTTTAACACAAATTTTTAATTAAAGACAACGGTAAGAACAGCTGTACATTCCGTTTTTATGACGCTTATTTCATTTGCAAGACGTGACGACATTAAGTGCTGTATCATTTTTATACAAAAAATTTATTGATACAACTGATAGGATGTATACTTGATCAAATTCTTGGTATTTATACATCTTCTCGATATTTCCATATGCTCATACGTAGCACTCGAATATGATAATCATCCTGTGTGTTTTTATTTAACAAACTTTTCATATTTTTGAATGAAAATAATTTCGGCAGTAAAGTAAAGTTGACACAATTGGAAATTTGTATAGAGTCATACAAGTGTTATTTAATTATGACGTGCTGGATGTGATGCTACACGAGTTCATAATCGAACTTGAGATCAAAAATAGAAGTCATTTTATGAATTAAGAGCAAATAGGAACATTTATTGAATAAGCTGGAAATATTGTTGAATGAAAAATGTCGTTATTGAAGTTATAAGGCTAATGTGATGAAATGCAACATAAGTTGTGAATCTCACGTGCTTAGCGATTTGTCTTTATATGAAATATCGAGAACATTTGACTTGTAGTATAGAGAATTCTTCGAATTGTTGCTAAATTATAAGATTAAGGACTTGTGGTTATCTAGTCATCATTGTGTGGTCATTAGTGCTGTCTGGTAGACATGAGGTGATGAGAAGTGATCTGATAGAATTGACTGTAATTAGAGGTTTGCTGATGATCGAATAAACATTGCAATCGATGGTCTAAAGTGCCATCCTTACTATACTACTATCCTAGATCAGTTGTTGACAACCTTTTATTTTTCGCGGCACATCTTGGTGGTAAGCCTCGACCGAAATTTCATTTACAACACTTTTTGGGCAGTGCAATACACCGCGGCACACAGGTTGTCCATCTCTGTCCTAGATAATACCCAACTACAGTACAGATGACCACTTTAAGAATAGATGCTTCATCTTTTGCGAATCCAATCATTTGACGTCAATAGGATGTTGACATAAATGTCCACGTGACAACAGATACTGCGATATCTAGAGACGATTGTCATAACATTCGGTCAATACACTCGACAAAATAACCTGCTTTTTATTTCGAGAAAGCAATGGATATCCAATTGATTTTCAATTTATAATCTAGTTCACTGTTGTGGCTTGTTGTCTCACAATGCAGGATATAATTCACAAGTTACTCGCATTGTTCAAGTCACAGCAAATGTGAAGAATAAAAATAAATTATAAAATTAATTCACACAATCCATTGTATGCAAAGAGCCTCAATCAAACATATTGCAACGTATAGAAGAAGATTCTCATTTAATTCCATTTGCTTACGCGAAACAAACACAAAAAAATTCTTCGAATCATTAATTGAAGTATTCATGACACTCTTTTAAGAAATAACAATAAACAGTTCAAAGATATTTGAATAGCTTCGGCCTCGTCACGATATTCAGACACAATCAACACTTGGTGGATGAGAGGAAGAAGACATATTCATTAATGGTACGGGAGACAATAATAATTTAATTTATTTATAAGAATCGGCTGTGATTTCCATAAATATTTTCGCTCATCATACATTTTAGTGACTGTACGCATATATAACAACAAGAAGACATATTTATTATAGAATATGTGCACATATATTCCATCCTCTGTACTCTTTTGTATACAAAAAAAGAGAGTCAGTTGACATTTGGCGTGCAACAGCTTGTGTTGTTTTAATTAAATTTCAAAAACATGACATTCAATGTTATTCACTTTTCTTCTCGAAGGGGTTGATTGGATATGATGTCTAGCTGTCAGGTAAAGATTAGGAACTATATGGAATTCGATTAGGTAGCAATTTTAATATGAGCACCTGCAAGAGCACTTATCGTGAGTTTATTAAAGAATGCAAGTTCATATCGGTAATGGTCGGCTGTTAAGCTTATCATCCCAGCCTGACTATAGTGCTGCTTTCCTACCTCAATCTACATTGCATGTTTTATAAAGGTTTTTTGCTGAATATTCTGATTTTATAAATAATAAGTTTTGTAACGGTCTTTTCAAATTCAAAATTAACGGTTATTTAATTTTTGAACTTTGAATTTTTTTGTGCATTGGTCGGAATGTAGTTTTACTCCCTTCAAGATTCCTATTCTGTCCTATTGACATTTTCACATCTCTGGACTCCAATGATTACGTTGTGTCGCTAGAATCACTTTATATAGCTGTTTGATTCTAGCATCCTTCTGATCTAAACATCCAAATTCTATACGTAACCTATGAACAACTTCCCTACCGACAACAATGTACGATTGACGATGATCGAAAAAAAAGAAATTTCCTTATCCTTTCGAGGTTCCCAAAATATATTTATTGGATATATTCATATCATGATGCATGTAATATTGTGTGTGCCTGTTTTGTTATTGAACACAGAATTTCAGTTAGTGAATATATTCTCGATATCTGTCAAAATGGTGTGCGCTTTTCATGAATTATTTTTGAATGTTTTTTTGAAATTTATACAGAAAGTCTTCGTTTTTTTTTGTTTTTGTTTTATGGATATAGCTTCGTGTAATTTGCATACAATAATATTGCATTGAATGAATAAATTTTTTTGAGACACAAGGAACAAATGCTTTAAAATGTGTCTTTTTTGGAATTTGAAGAAGAGATATTTGGTGCTTCAATTGAAATTTGCATTGATCGAGTCTGCTATAGAAAGGTATTGTCAATTTTGTGGCCAATAAGTGGTTCTGGATGTTTCATTTTTAAGGATGAGAATGTTTTTTTTGGTGGTTTTTAAGTTTGGTCAGGCAATGCTTATTGGGGAGACAATAGGGTCCGTTAAACTGCAATTTCAGTCGTCAAACAATGCTTTCTTGCATGCCGTACCTTAGTGACTCTGTTGTGATATTTGGAAATATCAATAAAAAGCGATGTTCCTCCAAATTCAGATTCTAATGTTCAAAGACAGGAAAAGACATGAATCGTATGCCGTTTTGTCGTAACTTATCACCAAGGCGTGCCGCGGCACACAGGCTCCCCACAACTGTGCTAGACAGTCAGAATCAGCAACAGCTTAGTTCCATATTCACTTAACTTCCTAATTTTTGACAAGAATTCAACAAACTTTCAAAATTAATAACTTCGATCGTATCATAAATTGAGCAATTCCCATTAAGCAACTATCTCCATTATTCAATCTACAAACTCTACTACCCTAGTGCCTGAAAAACATCCAAATGCTCATAAATTGAACGCAAAAAAAATGTTCCTTGTTTTTAAAAAATAATATAATAATAATAAAAGATAAGAGGAACATTTCCGGATTAACTATGAAGTATGGCAAAATTTCAATACACATTTTCGGACCGACGAAGAGGAAGTTACAAAGAAAATTAAGAACAACAAGAATTTTATTGCTTTTAAATAAATAAAAATAACTTGAAAAGAAATAACATACCTAAGGAAGAAATTGACCATGTAAAAAGGTGGAGACGAGTGAGGTAACAAAAAAAAAATGTTTATAAAAATGTGCAGCAGGCAAATTGGTGAGACCTGTGTATCAGGTGTTTAGATATTGCTCTATCAGCCGTAACACAAAATTTATTTTCGTATAAAAAAATAATGAAATTCAAATGGCGGAAAAAAAAGTTTTTTTTTCTGCTGTTTTGCTCACGGAAAATGTATGTGATTCTTTTTCTGTATGTTCTATTAGTCCTGAATGATGCTGATTGCTCACAACATGTCTGTTTGTCCATTAAGAGTGCTAACTTTTGAATTTAGGTTTTCAAATATTTTCTGACCGTTAATTTTTGAACATTTTTTGATTGTCGTTTTTCAAACAATTTTTGAACATTTTATTCAAATATTTTTCGCCCGTTATTTTTCAAATTATTTCTGACAGTTATTTTTTGCAATACGTTTTGACTTTGAATTTTCAAATAATTTTTGACACTTATTTTTCAACTCTTGCTTTTCAAATATTTTTCAACCGTTATTTTTCAAATTATTTCTGACCGTTATTTTTACAAAATTCCAAAAATGCTTCTGTTTCAATTGCGTATGATCACATCCCAACTAAATTTCTGTGTTAATATCATTTTCGTTGTTTTCTTTTTTAAAAAAATTCACATTTTTTTACGAAGTATTTTCATTTCAAGAACATCTGTTGTGTATATTAAATTTTCCTCGTCTGCCTTTTTATAAAAACAGTATAAAAAAATTTTAAAGTAAAAAAAGCCAAGATTTCTCTGATTTTAAAACAATTAAACTTAAGTGGGATTTCTTACTCATCTTGTTGCCTTTTCTATATTTCATCATGTCAGTGCTTTATAATTTGAGGTATTTTTCAGGATGATAAATTTCCTCACATGTTCATCTCTCGTTCTCATGATGATTTTATTATTGTCACTGTGACGCGTACGCGTATTGTTGAGAGACAATACATTATGATCCGTTTATAAATGAAAAAAGTCATTCAAGTATACATTGTCGAGAATGATGATGATGTTCGGTAGGTGGATTAAGTTGTAAGAATTTTTATAGCATTTGGCATTTGATTGCTTATACAAAAAAAGAAGCTTCACTCACAGACTGTAAACACAAGGGTCTTTCACATTACTCAGCCTTAATGAGCAAATTCTTTTATAAAATTGAAATTTATTTTTGAAAAAAAAAGACTTTTTTCTCTTATTAAATGAAGCGGGAAATCTGTGTTTTGTGGATCAATTAAGCAAAATATTTGAATCCCGCAGAGTATTATTAGCGATTTGCTTGGTAATTGATACGTCGATGAAAACAAAAATTTTTTGTTTATGTTTGAAGAAAATTTGCAGAGTTAAAAATAATATTAAGACATGAACATGCTGTACATAAATTAACTTTTCCGGACTATGCGGTTCTTTGATCTGATCGGAATGGTATTGCATATGGATTAAGTTTGAATTTAATTTATTTACATAGGTCAATCACTTAATGAGGTTGGGCGGAAGAAGATTCATGAAATATTTTGGCAAATTGGATGATGTTGTTGCTGAATATTCAGTTAGTCATGCATTTAATTACTGTTGCTTAGAATTTTTGTCTGTTTATGAGATATTTCTAACAATTTGTGCTTTAACTCTGAATTGAAACTGGAATTTGAAGATCCAGCAGCTTACACATCATTTGACATATTCCTGATTGTACTTGATACTTTAGATAGACTTGAAACTACTTTTTTGGTCTATAAGGTAGTCTATAAACTAGTTTATCCTTTTTGACACATTGTTAGCTAACTGAGCAACTAATATATGATTTAAAGGGCTCGTAAAGGCTTCAAATCAAGAAAAAGCATAGATTCGCATCATATGACACTTGATCATGCAGCAATACAGTCATTTTAGAGTCAAAAAGTCTCCAAATCTCTCCAAAATCTAAATAAACTCCAACTATAATTCATCTATCCATCCAAATCACCAGATCCAAAATTAAACATCCAAATACTATCCAGCACTTGATAAGCATATTCCAGCTTTCAACAATGAACAAATTAGCTCTTAATTTTATGTATTTCATTCAGATTTATGCATATGTATCCACAAAGAGTATGAAAAAAAGATGAAAGATTGTAGACTATCATGTGAATCAACATCCAAGTCGTCTAAATTTTTAATTCAACATATGTGAAAAGAACAGCATATTCATATAAATTTCAATTAGTAGATAATTCCTGCAGATATACGACATCCAGAATCTACTTAATTCATTAAAATTCTCTGCGTAACTTTTTAACATTGACAAAGCCTCCTAAATATCATTTCCAGATGTTTTGGTTTAATAAGCTAATGCGGCTGTTGCTGCATATTATTGAAAAGAATTTCTCACAACCACTTGAAGAACAAATGAAGCACTTTGTAGATGAAAAATTTTTAAATTTTTGTGTTTTCAATCAAATAATTAAACATCAAGTGCTTTAACACTGCATTAGTTAGACATTATCCTGACATAAAATCTCTTATATGTGATGCCGGCATGAACTGTGGGAAATTTTATATGAAACACAAAAAGGGATGATTTTTTGTTTTTGTTTTAACTTCTATGCTTCAATCTCTTCCGAATATAATTATAGATATGAGTGTGTGCCTTTTAAAGATGCGCCTGAGAGATATCTCGATGAATGTTACAGATTTTTTTGGTCTTTTAGCGATTTTTTAGGGAAGAATGAGGGATTAAATGGTTTTGGTTTGGGTGCTGTTTAGTGGCTGAATTAAAAAATTGGTTTTTGAGTAATCTCAAGTTCACAAAACCGGTAAAAATTCAAAATTTAAAAAATTGATAAAATTCGTTAAAATATTCAAATTTTACAAAACTGTCGAAAAATTTAAAATTTACAAAATCGTTAAAAATTCAAAATTTACTAAACCGTTGAAACTCAAAATTAACAATTCAGTCAAAAAAGTCTCAAAACTCATTTATTCCTCAAAAATCAAAATACAGCACAACTGAATATCAGAATGCGCTTATATCCAACACCTCAATAACCACGACCTCATTACGAGTTTCTCTAAAACAATAAATTAATGAAAACGAAGGAAAACAAAAAAAAAATCCCAAAATAAAAAGGGGCAGCAATGGATCAAGATGATAAAATTCCACATTCCTTTGATTGTATAAAGTTCCATTTATGAATGGTGTATAATTTTCTCCATCTACCTTTTTTTTGTTTAAATAAAATTTCCGTTTAAATAAAATGATATAGAAAATTATGAAGGTTTATGCTTTTTGATGAGATTTCGCGGAAATTTCCAAGCATATTTTCTTCTTATGACTGCATTATGAGATATTTCCGAGAGTTTATTGTGCCTTTAATGTCTATTATTTCGTGAATGCAGTTTTATAACATTAAATGAGATATTTTTTGGAACTTTAACTTTAAAGAGGTTGATAGACACATTTTGCAGAAAATTAGATACTTATCATGTCTTCAGACAGAAACTTTAATGATTCATAATGACAATGTTGGAATAAAAAAAAGGAATGAACACTAAAGTATAGCTTAAACATTTAATTTTAAGAAAATCAATTTCCATAATCAATAAATTTAATAGCCAATAACATCAAAATAGTACCTTAATGCTGTATAACATAGAAAAAATAGCAACAAGCTCTTCTGCTTCATGTTCTCCTGGTAAAGAATAACGTGGTATGTCATAATGTAAGTTGAGTCAGTTTGCGTTTCGCAAAAACACATTAAGCATTTTCCAGTACAATTTTATATGCGAATAGCAACTCTCCATACAAACACGTTGTATGGATCGAAAGTTCGAGACATATCGAGCATGAGAAAAAATTGAGATTTCATACTTTTTTGATGATTTTCACTAAAAAAGTGTGGTTTTGAGGATTTTAGAGACATTTTGTCAGATGAGAGTTGGAATTGAACTCGCGACCTTTCGCTCAGCAGGCAGAATCGAACTGCTGTGACTTTCATCACCTACAAGTTTGAAGCTTGCACCATGAACCATCATAGATCAGCTGAGCGATTGCTTAGATTGGCAGAAGCTTAATTTGAATTGTAGAAAAATTCAAATTTGAAATTTCCGTTATTTTTTGAATTATTTTAATTATTAATATTTAAGATTTGTTTGTCCATATATAGTCACAAGTATTTAATTGCCCTCAAAGTCTAATGACATTCAGCATGCTCATAGACATACATGACTTAACTACTAAGCCTCTTAATGCCTTAATGTCGTTCATTAATAAAATTTTTCATTTCCAAATACACCACATAGGCTTCACATCAATCTTATTATAAGCATATTTACATGGGCATAGAAGGAACATTTCATCATAAAAATTTATCAAAAAGATCATCATCGTCATCACGTTTCATAGTGAAACTGGAATATCATAACATGCCTTTCAACATAAAAAAAATGCCCCATTAGAATGCTTAATATTTATTTATGTCTGCTGACATGACTATAACTATGTATATGCATGTAGATCCAACAATGTAGTCGCTCTAGTCTCAAATTGATTTATGAGTGTTGTGTATATATGAAAATGTACAAAAGAAACACCAGACATTGGATGTAAAGCAGCAGCTCTGCTTTATGTTAAAAAAAGTGAATATTTATTCTTCTTTCGCGCCCCTTCCACTTGCTTTTTTTTCTCTCTTTTTTCCTTTGATGGGTTTATCTTTCCGTTTTTTTATATTAGTACGACGATGGGTTAAAGGAGAGTGTTGGATTGATTTTAATTTGTTTGGTTGTCTGTTTGCTGCTTATTTGGAAGGTGTTGTTCTGCGAAATTGTGTGTTATTGGCTATTTATTGAGAATTTTAAATGGTTACTTGATTATTGTAAATTAACTCTAATTATAAGGTTCATTCAAATCAATTCAATTTGAATCCCAAGAAGATATTGCTTATTTGAATTTTTAAAAACCGTTACTTTTGGAATTTTTGAAAATTGTTGCTTTTTAAAATTTTGAAAACCGTTATTTTTGAATTTTCGAACATGATTTTTTTTTTGAATTTTTGAAAACCGTTACTTTTTGAATGTCATTTAAAATCTAAGTAGGCTGATTTCCATCACATTCAAATGCGCTGAATCCTCAATAGTCTACACAACTTTCCCAATAACTCATTTTGAACTCATAAATGAATTTCATTTTCACATCTGAGCCCTTTTTTAAATTCAGCAGCAAGAAGACTGTTTACAGTTCATTTAATAAATCAGAAAGAATTAGTCTTTCAGATATTTGTTCAAAACAAGAAATAATTAACTTTATTTATTACATATTTCATCATTCCAGCTACTTCTATCAGCTTTTAACACATTCGATGACACTTATACAGCCGATAGATGAGGACGATGCTTGATTTTAATCCTCTTGTCTATTAATTTTACAATCAATGACACATAAATAGTCTTTTTATGATTTTTTTCTGTCTCTCATTTTTGGCGACGATCGTCGGCTACGATACATTTGTTGATTGTTGCAAAAAATAATCTTTCGGCCTTTCCAACTGTTCCGAAATTGCTCAAATTCATCAAATTTAATCTTTGATGGAGGTGAAAAAAATGGAAAGACATAAAAATGAATTACTTTTTTTTTTGTTTTCTATCCGTCTGGATGACCCGACAATTGTACAATAATAGAAGAAGAGGAAGGAGAAGTAAAAAGAATCAAAAGATTTTTTTTTCAAGAACCTGCTGATCTTTTGTAAAGTGTGAATACTACACAAGTGCGAACGTTTTGTGTATTAAAGAAATCAACCATAAAAGAGCATGAAGATCCATTTTTTAAATCAGAATCTTTTGTTATACAGAGTCTGTGGCTATGAACTATGGCGCCGTAAACAATCTATTATTCTCATAACTTCTTTTATTAACTTAAACTCTAATGAAGATCATCATGAGATTTAGAATGTAAATGGTAATTTGTTTGGACAGCTTCTTATCATAAATACAATTTGTGGATGAATATTAAGTTTTCGATTGTAAAAATAGTATGTCTGAAAAAAAAATTCGCTTGCATGCTTTTGGGGACGTTTATAAATGATATTTATTGGAAATTGGATTCTTTTGACTGCTGATCCACTTTGGTCTTGACTTGCACTAATCTAGAGCTTTAGAATCCTTACCTATGAATATTAGTATTTATAAGGTTAATAAAAGCCCCGTCTTGGGTAGCTAACCATGGAAATAGAGAGTGAAACACTGAGCAGGGTCTGTCGAATCAATGAATTGGGAAATAAGGCTTTAATGTGCTTTGTGCCACGTTCTTTAACAGCTCCTTGGTAGCTTAGTGGTAGGAACATGTGACTGAAAATCGTATGACATTGGTTCGAATCCTAATAGGGCTATTTTGTGTCAAGTGTCCTCATTAACCTAGAATCTCAGAAGTAGTTCGGTTCCGAACAAACTTAGTAGAACCCAATTGGTTTTAAGTGTAAGTGTTGTCTCGTCGCCATAGTAGCAACATTTCAATATGTAGCAATCTGAGAAAGGATCATCAAACATTATTGAGCACAAACATTATTCGACATCAGAAAACGAAATTCTCTTCCTTGCTCCTCCACTCAAGGCTGTGTGATACACATCACTTGTGGATGACCTCTATGCTTTACTTCTTCTTATTCTAATGAATTCCCCAAATGTTTATTTAATAAAAATAATATGATCGTGTTTCTCTTTTGAATAATTTAGCGCTTCGCGTGGACGTTATTAAGAATTTTATTGTCCAGAACATAACTATCGAATTTGATGGTGATTTTAATATGATAATGTCTTCAAGTCATAAGTAGGACAAATCTTAAAAATAAGAGTTTTATGATATGCAGGACTATAAAATCTAAGCATATTAAGGCTGGGAATTGGAAGGATATAAAAATTAATTTTTTCTTAATTGAACTTTGATCGTCTCGAGTCAGCCTGACTTTTATAGCGTGTGATTTCGGTAATGTGATTGAGTTTCGCCGATTTTTTATTGGAAATGTCAAGAATTTGTCGAAAATTCTCCAAAATATCCTCGGCACCAAATCTTTGTCTCATAATATATGCATAACATCTCGACTTGATACCAATTAATTTTTAATGGCAAATTAGTCATAAAAAGCCAAAATTCATGATTGCGAATTAAAAAATTTTGCCGACGAGGAAGTGTCAGGTATGAAAAATTTGCATGTCCATGATGTGCTAGATATAAAACAATCAAATAACTTAATTGATTATAAAATTAGAAATTTTATGCAAATTCTCAAAAATATTAGAAATTTAGCAATATTAAGTATATTAACATCCTTAGTGACATAAAAAATTGGAAATGATTTATTGGTCAGCTGTGTAATAAATGCATATAATTCATAATATGATGACAAATTGACTTGAATTTATTAATAAAATCCTCTTAATATTTGAGTCAATAAAGATGTGGGTAGGAATGTCATTTGAGTATTTATTGGATGACTTGGGGATTTGGCAATTTTGGATATTGTAGATTTTAAATTTTGAATTATTAAGTTTTAGTGGTTCATTTATGGTTTATTAAGGAAACTGAAGTCGTAATTCAACTGATTAATAATAGCTTCTTCTGGATTACTAGACTTGCCATGAGAATCATTGTCATAGATCAGTAGTGGTCAACCTTTCTAACTTAAACATTCTGTACAATGACTCGATGTTCAGATCGACAGCCTCTCCAACTCCCCAATTTAGAGAGTTGTGAGTCATCTAACTGCAAACAAAGCCTCGACCTTCTTTGTCCTCGATTAGCTCTCAACTCATCCAATTGATCTCTAAGAGACTCAAAACTGAGATTCTAATGCTACCCTTCCCTCAAATGACACCTAAAGCTGATTCTATCGCTAGCTTCCCCAAACTAACAACCTTTAAATCCCAGTTCCTTCACAAAATTCAAAAATACACAAATTTACCCTACAAAAAACTGCAATAATCATCACTAAAATTCACACAAAAAAGTAAATCCCTAACAATCTTGCTTGCTTATTAATTTTACGACTGCAATACTGCAAAAAATATATATAAATAAAGTTTCCCAAGTTCCTAAGCTCATAACAACTAATTAACCTTTTAAAAAACATACAAATTTTTTTTATTTTATTTTGAAACTTGATTTATATCATCATTAATCAATTAACAAGCTATTGTAAAAATGTACACTGATAATGACTTTTGTGCTTAATTTCAAAGACATTTTATGTGTTTTAGTCTTGTAAACTTGGGGATTGTTCGTTTATTAGGTTACAGAAGTGGAGGGCAACTAAAGAACAAAGAACTCCTTGAAGGAAGCTATCGATAGAGACAGTATTGCATTTGGAATTGGCAATTTGAAGACGGAGTTAGCAATAGAGCCAGATTTAGGCAACATCTGAGGGAGGCCATGGATCACAGTTGATGTACGAAGTGAGTAAGTGGTGGGAAGCCTATATTATTTTTCACGGCACACTTGGTAGTAAGCCTCGACCGAACCCGCACACAGCATACGGTTCATGGCACATAGGTTGCCCACCTCTGCGTTACAGAAAAAGGAACTTTTTTCAAATATTAACAATGAAATTGCCATTCAATTTCTATTGCTTGAATCAGATGTCTTTCCCATCTTCCCCCAAGGGGCGCTCTGAGCTTAATAAGGGGTCATTCACTTAGTACGTAACGCTCTTAGGAGGCGAGGAGGTCGAGATTTTGTTACGTCTCAAACAATTAGCCTTAAAGTGGGTAAAAGCCATAGAGGAGAAGGTAAGCTGGGATTCTGAGCCTTAGAGGTAGGGTGGAGATTTGCGTTACGTAACAAGTGAACAGCCCCTCATGAGATTTTTGTTTTACATCCAATAAAATTGAGAAAAAACGTAATTTGCTAAATATTTTTTTTTGTGTGCCTTAAACTATTAAAGTAAGACAACAGCAGTCATCCTTCCGATCATTTAAAGTTGAAACAGAAGAGATCTACGATATTTATGTCCATAATAAATTTTAATTTTATCGAAGGAAATAAAAGACACAACTCATGAATGAAAAAGAAATTAAAAAAAATTGAAATTATGCAAATTTTTTCAAGTCATCTGTTTAGATGATGATCATTGGCACATTAAGGAGTGAATATAAAAATTTTTTTTATATTTTTGGCGACGCGATGTGTGCCTTTTTTCTCGTTCAGCATGATACAATTAAAAATATTGTGTCTTTTACGAGTAGTCATGAGAGTTGGTCAATGTATGCTTGTTATTTATTCCACTCATGTTTTTGAGTATATTTTATTATTATTTGATGGTCAAGAGTAACATGTGCTATACATACATCGCTTTCCTTCATACTTCTCATTTAATTTTTCGAGGAGTTTCTTCTAAGCTCACATTGAGTCTTTTGACAAGCAGCAAATGAAAAGGTATGTAAGTTTATGTTCATGTTTATAAATTAAAAAAATTGCTGGCTGCCACCGTGTTGTCTTGTTGGTTAGTGTCTATTGCTTCTTCGTTTTCTAAATTGTTTTTCGTTCTTGCTGCTTCTTGTTGACTTTTAGATTCGGGGATTTGGCACTCTTGTTTAAGTTTGGTTGAGGAAAAATTGGTTATGTGAACGACAATCGAGGTTTGGAAGGAAGCTGACGATGGATATGGTATTGGACTTGGTATTGGAAGTTGGCAGACAGAAGCCAGCTTTAGGTGACATCTGAGGAAGGTCATGGATCACAATTGATCTGTATGTCCAATTTTCAATTTTATTGTTTCTTTCTAGTTTAGTTCCTCGAAATTGAAGATGATTAGATCCATTTCATCCGCTTTGTCCTATATAATCGTGGCCAATCCAACCTCATCCTATTCTGCCGATCTTAGTTGAGACTTAATAGAATGACATCACTGTATAACCTCAGCAATTTAATAGTTTGTGTAACTATTTCCAAGTAGAGATATAGGAAGACTATAGTAAACAAATAATGACGTAAACATATCGCCATGCCTTCTTAGTATCTCTTCAACGACAACAAACTAGTAGCCTAGCAACTATATTGTGCCGATCAGGATATTAACTAAGCAACTAACTCTTTCCAAATTAGTTCCATGCTTAGTTCAATTTATTTATGAACATTGAATCCTCTGACATAGCAATAAGTCTCTGCATCCTTAGTATCTTAGTATCCTTAGTTATCTACAATATACCAAATTCTAATGTCCCAAAAGAAGGCTACGGTTGCACAAATTTTCAAATATTTCAAATCTTTATGCCTCAAGCTCAACACGTCCTTAAGTCTCTAAGCAAGCATAGTTATTAGAGCAACACCACCTTGTAATTTGAAGTGATGACGACGAGAAAAACATGCGGATATTTTTTGTGGCACACAAGAAAGAGCAACTGCGTTTTAGCATAATTATCAAATTTAGTCATTTTCAAATACTTGCGGATGAATGGGCAGGTGTAAGCATTTAAAATATTGCGTTTAACATTTTATTGCCTTTTCACATTCCATCTTGATATTTCTAACAAAAAAAAAGTTTGTGTTGTGTTTTTGAAGATAGATGTGATGCAAAGATAGAGACAAAAGGCAATAGACGCAATTTCTTTACAACTTCTTTTATTATATTTTATTTCTCACAGACCTTCGACGCTATCAATTCACGTGAAATTTCTTTCTATAGAAATCAAGAGAGGGAATAAAAAAGGCTGCATGTCTTGTGGGATGATTGTGAATGATGTGAAGGTTGATAATGACATTTTTTAGGTTTTTTCAACTTCCATGTGTAACTGGGTCTTGCTATTCTTAGGTTTAGTTACTCATAACATTCAGAAAAAGCTGAATGTCTTAAGGGGATGATTGTGGATGATATAAATTAGATTTTGGAATTTTTCAACTTCCACGTGGAAGTAGGCTTTGCTATTCTCAGGTTTAGATACTCAAAAAGCTCACAAACGATATTCTTGAATAAAAAATACTACAAATGGATATATTAAGCCATTCCTCATAATAATAGACATCATTTAAGTACGATCCCATCACGTACTATGCATAACACAAGAGAACAAAGAGAGAGACCTGACCATATCATTTCTCTTACCTATTGTTGTTCAAATCGACTTCTCTATCTCCTTTATTTCTCTTACTTCTATTCATTCGAATATAATTTATTATTTTAGGATGCACACTTGTTCCTTTCCATCCTTACACAACACGAGATATTGTATAGGAATGAGATTGTATGAGTATTAAGGACTAAGATACAGAATTGGGTCGTATCATTGTATCTTCTTATTTGTGTCTGCATGCAAGGACGATCAGATTTCAATGTAATAAAAGAACTGCCTTTTTCACGGTTGAATGTGATGGAAATAATAAACGAGATGATTTTAATGAACGGTGTTATGCAACTGTGGATTGAAAAATAGTCACAAGACATTTTTTTGGGGAAAAAAATTTATTGGATACACCAGGTGATGTAGCCTTTTTATTACTTTGTAAACCTTTAATCAAGCAAATTTGAAAAAGGTGAAATTGGATTTCTTTCTCGAAATAAGTCCTTAAAGGAGTTATGTAGAATCGTTGTCAGATGCAATCGATTTGTTGCATCCTTTAAAGGTGTTCAAGGTACGATTAAAATTCTATTTGATTTTAGGAAAGTTTTGGGATGAATTTTATTGAATTTCTTGGTAAAAATAGAAGATTTTCTAGATTTCTGAAGGGGGTAATATACCTAAAAATTCAAGAAAATGCTTACCTTAATGTTGATTGATTCAATTTCCAATTTCCTAGTTCATCTAAATTTTCAATATTAAATTAAAAAATTCAAATTTTCAATCAAAGTAACCTTTTCACAAAAATTCCAAACCATAGACTCCCCCTTTAAAATTCCCCAAAAATATCACAAATCCTCTTCATCCCCAAAAAAATATTTTCCTGACATCCTTCAAACCATTCCCAAAAATTGCATATTACATAAGACTATTTAAATATAAATTCCAATTTTGCCTACCCATGTTCAATAATAAAATATGTAATATCCAAAAGGAAGTAAAAAATTGAAATAAACAACAAGCTTCAATGTGCTAAGTGCACATGTTGTATTGTCAAAAAGTTTATTGTTTTACATACCTTTCAGCAAATTTTAATATCATAAAAGGATAAATTAAAATAATAACATGAATAAAGTTAAAATATTTTTTTTAACATTTCCTATAAAGTCACTCAGTTTCATGTGCTGTTGCTAATCCTATTGTGTGTTAAGGGGATGGCCATAAGTGAGGGAACTGGGTGGCTGTTTTAAGATGATTATGCAGGGTTATGATGTCCGATGTAGAGAAGTAAAATGTTGAAATTATGAGCTGTAGTTGAAGATTAGCACGTGGACGATCTAAGAACTGTTGCAAGGAAGCTATGATAAAGACTGTGTTACACATGATATTGGAAATTGGCAGAAGTAGTCTAGGGATAGAGTCAGCTTTAAGTGCCATTTGTAGGAGTCCATGTACCGCAATTGATCTGTATAGAGTCAGAGGAGTGATCATACCTTAAGGTTGCCATGTCCTAAGAGCTATCTAGAAATTCATACTTCGTCTTGCCAAAACATAGACCATTGCTCTCCTAGACATCATAAGTCCATAACCCCATAGACGTTATAAAATACATCCCATTGCAAATAAATGTATCCATGAATCAGAATAAGAGACGATAAAAAGTATAATTTTTTGAAGTAGCTCCAAAAACGAGAGAAGATAAAGCCACACATCTGTCATAAAGAGATGGCATAGGATATATTTTATAAAATGATATATATCTTGTGTATTCATGGATAGTTAGTTGTCTCATAATTTTTGGGATTGCATTTATCCACATCTAACACACATGTTAGTGGCAAAACGGGAGGTCCACATATGAAAATTTTTTCTAGGAATTCTTAGTAGTTGAACATGCATGCTACAACATGCTACAACATCATTTTGCATAAATTTTTAGTCTTTTTTGATATTTTTTTGTTTCTAAAAAAAAGGTCACAACAGGAAATTCAGTAAAAAAATCAAGTTCCAAAACATATGGAGCACTTGAAAAGGGAAATGTTGGCACATAAAAAAATATAGAAATGAAAATTATCTATTTGCTAATGAGTTAAGGGCATGCGGCTGTTAAACACATTTACCAGATCCGAAAAAAAAGTTATTCTAGGAATAAATTGTCGTCGATGTCGGCAGTAACAGATATACATACACATGAGTCCATATGATCTCTGTTTCCTTCTATACTCTATCCCAAATTGCCCCATTCGGCCTCTCAACATATGGATGATTTTTTGCGTTTATTTATTCTATTACTCTCGAGATGTATCTCTTCTTTTGCCGTTGCCGTTGCTGTTGCTGTTTTTTTGCTTTTTCGACCTTTTTCTTCGAAATTAAAAAAAAGGAACAAAAAGTTTGTTGAGTGCTCTTTTTGTTTTCTGCACACAAAATTCCAAGAAATTATTCAATTTTGGAAGTCGGCAAGCAGACACAATGCTGTGCTATTTGATCAGTATCGCAAAAAAAAAAATATTATAAAAGGTAAAAGAGATGATGAAGAGCACTTGATGACTCATCAAAGCATTCCTTATGATGAAAAAAAAATTCAAGAAGCACAAAACATTTAATTTGCCAGTGCATGCATATCGCAGCCAATTGTATTGTGTAAAAAAATGATGCATAGCGATCGCATAAATTTGTGCCCGTTGGCTGTCATGGAAAGCACAAAAATTACATGGAACAGAAAATTTTCCCACATTCTTCTCAATTTTTGCCGATTCCTAAATTACAATTGGATTGCATTTATGTTTACGATCTATTTTGTGTATGCAATTTTCTAACATTTTGCAATATGCAGTCAATCGTCCAGAAAGATGTTTCACTTTTTTAATGGTTGCTGATGAGTGTTGATCATCATCGATGGTATTTTCCATGATGACCTTCGTCAACTTAGCTGAATTGGAGTGTAAAGTGTCAAAATTGATGCGGCATGTTGGGTATTTTTATGGTTTTTGAGCATTTGAAAGCCTTAATCTTTTTAACGGTTATTTAAAATTCAAAATTTTTGGAGAAAATTTCCAAAACTTTGAATTTTTGAAAACCGTTAAATTTCAAATGTGACAAAACCGTTATAATTTCAACTTAAAATTTCTAACTTTTAAGCAGATTTTATCGAAAGTTAAAAGCCATAAATGCGCAATAATCCTTAAATATCCCACAAATTGCCCAATCGACCAACAGTTCAAACTTCTTTACAGAAATTAAACATGAAATTCCAATAAACCGCTTTGAAACCGTAAAAAAGTCTCAAATTTCAACTGGATATGTTAAAAAAGGACTTTCTGTTAAATATCCATCTGTTGAACACTCTGTTGATGGCACATAAACATCAACAATGAAATGATCATCCTCGAGTTTGTTTATTTTCATCGCTGGAGAAAGAATTGGAATTTTTAAAGTCAATAATTAACGAAACTTTATTCTTTCCTTTCCTTTTTTAAAGCCTGTAAAATTATCGTCATATACTGCATCTCTTCTTCTTGTTCGTTCCTTATTCCTCACATTTACGTGTTGAGGGATTTTATTGGGCATAATATTCATAAAAAAAGTAAATAAATGTGAAACAGATCGAAGTTCTTTTTTGGGTATTAGAGAGGCGCCTGTTCACGGCAGGGAACTGATTCTTTCAAATTATACATACACAATTGCCTCTCATGCTGTACTCTTTTTCTGTGCTGAATTCTTCTTAAAAGAATTTCTCATTGTTTATTTCGAGTGTCTGATTTGCTATGGAGATGGAGATGAGAATATTGAAGATTTATTTTGGGATCCAGTCAATTGGTCTTTTGTCACTAAGGGGTTAAATTTTGATTGCTTTTCATGATAATTTGTTGACACGTAGACTGATACGTAGAATTTTTCACGAATTGACTGAGATTTTAGGTCTCCTGTGCGCATAAAGTGTCAATCTATTCTTAATTTAATATGTTCCTCAAATTACACGTGTTTTATGGTATCATGCATTGATGAACCACTACAAATAAGCTGAATTGGAGTGTAAAGTGTCAAAAATGATAAGCCATTGTGGATTTTGAATGAAGATACCAGAAATATGTTGTTTTTGAACATTTAAAAGCCTTCAAATTTTCAACGGACTTTTATTTTTCAAAAATTCTCAAAAAATTTGTGAAATTTTGAATTTTTGAAAACCGTTAAATTTTAAATTTTAGAAAACCGTTGAGTATTGTGAAAGATGAACTTAGACATAAGTCCACATATGTAGACATATCTGACAAAGTGAGAGTAAGACCAGATACTGAACTTCCAGCCCTCCTGAACATCCCGCCCAATTAAAAATGTTTACAGCTGACATTCATGATCTCACGTCTTAAAGCTATACGATTATTAAAAGAAAGTAAGTCCATAAAACTTGCCAAAGTTAATTCATCAACGTGCCAGTCATAATTTTGAACCTGCAAGAACATCCGTCAACCTGCAAAAAAAAAGATGACTTTTATTTCCATTTTTGGAGAATTTCAAGTGCAATTTCTGATGAATTGTTAAAAATGTCCTCTGACAACCTTTTTACATACTCATTATAGCTTTAAAAAAAAATAATAATAATAATTTTAATGCTCTTAAAAAGCCAAACAAAATGTCATTTCTTTCACAACATTCGAGTCTGAGAGAAAGGAGAAGAAGAAAAATTAAGAAGCGCCTTGAATAATGCATTTACACATTTTTGTGAGCTTCTTCTTGTCTTCCTTCTTTTGCTGCTTCACATGGTATATCCAAAAAAAGTATATAAAGCAGAGAAACATAAAAAGAAATTCTAAATGAGATACTTTAAAAAAATAAAATAATTTTTTTGAGATCTTACAAACGCGATAAGTCACACCAAGTGGAGTGCATTTCCAGAAAGGATTTTCATGGTCTTTAAATATTTTACAACATTTTAGAATTGTCGCTTCAGCATTATTCCTTCATGTCTCTAAAAGATGAGAAAGAATATAAAAAATTTCATGTTGTTGTCGTTCCTTATCAGTTCCAACAAAATCTTTCTGCCTTTAATTGCTTAATTTTCAAATGTATATCTAAAGTATAAACGAGAACAAAGATTCAGGGTTAAGCATATGGAGAGCATTTACATGTTTATTTGATTTCATGGCATGGATCTTTGCAAAAATGCAGCAACTTCTTTCCATCTTGTATCTCATTACATGTATTTTATTTGCATCGTTCCTTAATGCTTAATATGATGCCGAAATGCCACTAAATTAATGCAAATTAATTAAAATTTTTATTTTTTTTTATTTTCTGCAAGCTCATTTAGTTCTCATTTTGTGTGGTTAGACTTGACTGTTTTTGCGGTCTTGAACATGAAAAATGTGCACGACATTAAATAAATTTTGTTATCTGTAAAATGTGAAATAAACATCTTAATCATTCATCAACACCTTGTGCCTATAATGAGAATATATAAAATGCAATTGCACTGACAGAAACTGCATCGATGGCATGTGTTATTTGTTTTCAAATGATGATGATTAAAATGTATTTTTTATGACTTGCGATAAAAACATTTGAGGAATCAACAAGTTGGAATAATTTTTTTAAACATTTTAATGGAACATTAAAAATTCAATAAAAAATGTGCATCTAAGGCAAAAAAATAACAGTTTTAAGGATATCATGAGTCTTGATAAATTGGATATAATTAATGTTTATTGATAGGATATTCAATTAAGTTGAAATTTATTTGAACAAATTCTTAAAAACCACAGGTTAATTGACTATAATTATTGACTGGAAATAAGAATAATTCGTTGGATATTTCACTTTTAGGGATGATTAGGATGCGCATTTTTTGTTTCTAAATTTGAAATATTGAACTTTAAATTCAGTTTGATCTGGTTTGATTACAGATTATATAAATGTAGTTTTCATTCAAAAACTAAAATTTAAGTCTAAAATCTAAATTTGAAGTTCAAAAAACAGAACTTTGTATTCAAAAATTGAACAAAACGCTCAAAATTTGATTTGAAGCATCAAACTTTAAGTTCAAAAATTGAAGCTTTTGCTTAAAAATTGAATGTTTTATTTAAAAATTGAATGTTTTGTTCAAAAGTTGAATGTTTTATTCAAAAAATGAATGTTTTGTTCAAAAATTGAATGTTTTGTTCAAAAATTGAACATTTTGATCAAAAATTGAACTTTTACTGTGAAAAATCAAAGTTGAAATTCAAAATATGAACTAAAAAACTGAATCAAAGGATCAAAATTTGAACTTTAAAGTAATATGCAGGATAAAAAGTCACTTAAAGTTCAAAGATTGAACTTCAAATTCAAAACAATAACTTTAAGATCAAAAACTAATCAAATTAATTCAATTCCATTCAAACACTATCCAATTCGTATAAATTACCGCTCATATCCAACAAAAAACTTGTGCTAAATATTTTTAAGTCATAATAAATATATAGTTTTGCAGATTGTTTTTGCCGGAACTCGATAGTTTATCATATAAAATAAAAATATAAGAGCATAAAAAAAATTTATAATTTATGACCCATCAGTTGTTTCCGTTCCGCAACAAGTCTTAAGACAAAAATATTTTTCTAACATAACAAAATATCCACAAAACCACCAATGTCTCTCTCACTTGCCCATCCAATTTTTGTTTTATTTTATCTCGTCTGTTCAACAATCATCTATACTTATTTTGTCATAATTAATAACCAAAAATTGCACACTCGCATGCATGCATAATGATGATATTATGAAAATACAATAAAGGAATGAAAATTTGATAACAATCAGAATGAATTAAAATTGCTGTGTGCATCAATTTAAATATCATTTGATCCATTGTGTGATGATAAATCTAGCGAAAATTCCATTTGATTTGATGTTTCATTGGTTGATTGACTGACAGTCGACAATTTTCAGCACGCGATAAGCATTTTTTATATATATTTATGGACCAAATTCTCTATCATAAATTGTTGCATTTGCATTAGCTGACTTCGCCAAAAAAAAAATTATTTTTCATCGTGCATCAGCCGCCAGCAATTCCAACCATGTTTTAACTATAAATTATCATTATGATAATAACATTAACATTCATCATATCCACATATATTTTCCCACACTTGAAAAGAGACGCTCATTTTATTATGTGTACGTATTGTTGCTGGATGATTATGATGATGATCGTGTGGAGGACATGATCGTGATCTTCAAGTAAAGGAAAATCTCTTTTTTATCCCTTTTTCTACCCGCCATGCAGACATCAGAAGCTGGGAACATTTCCCATTGCCATTTCAATTTTGCTTGTCTTCACTAAGATATCTTTGCCGTCAGCAATTCATGCTTCAATCATTATTCTACTGTATTTCGATTGATTTTTCATTATCAATAATTTTTCTCTTCATACTTAACTGCTGAATTCGAGGGAAACATCAGCAGCCAACAACAGCAGTAAAATAGTTTCGAGAGATGAGATTAAGAAGAAATGGAAGGAAAATAAAAAATTGTGTGGGAACGTTGTGAACTGACTGCCGTCGCCATCACATTATAAAAGTTTAAGTCAATTGAGATTAAGTGCAATCTGGCAATATGCTTTCCTCCTTGGCTTCCATGTATTTTAATAGAGATGAGTGTATAGGAAAAAGTTTGGTTGAGATTGCATGATGGATGGGTGGATAAGGTGCATTTTGGGGATGAATTGAGGATGTTTCTTGAGGAATGGGGATTTTTGGATGTGATTTTCAGACATGGACTATGAGCTAACTAGGGTAACTACAAGATATACTGGAAATCAAAGTGGTTAGCCAGTGACACTGCGATGCTTGATTATCCTGATAGAAAATCAACCATTCAATCTTGGATATCAGCAAGAGTTCCATATGGCACATAGATGATTCAGGCTGAGCTTATTAATTGACGTTACTCTCAGGATTTACTCTTAGAGCTCGAATTTGACTCGATCTAGACTTCAGCCATCATTTCTATACAAAAATCTAGTAGGCTTTGAGCTCTGCTTACTCCCTTGGCTGTGGAGCACACGAAGAATGTTTGAAGCTGGCACTGTCCTTTGAAGCCTTGCGTCAGTTAAGGATATTAGAGACTTTATCATTATTTTCAATATATTCAATCCAGGAACTGATCCACAAACAATAATTCAGAAATTGATAATTTCTCTAAATTCCAGCCTAATCTAGCTCCTTATAGACTAGAGAATCCTTAAGAGCAACTCACCTAGTCACCAAAAGCAGCAAAGTGAACATCAAACCGCATCTCCTCCGCAAACATTCGCTAAAAATATCATCAGCATGTTAGACATACACAAAAAAAAAATGAAATAAAATTCTTGCCTAAAGACACAAATTTGTTGTAGGAATTTTTTTTGTTAGCTGCGACATGACATTTGGGTTATTGTAGAAGTTAAACGATGAGAAAAATTTGCATAAATTATCGAGAGATTGAGTATACAAAAAAAGTCGGGCCACATTCCGAGAAAGCAATTAAGTGTCGGCTGCTATTTACTTGCCTCAATTATCATCGTCTATTCTCGAACCTTGGCAATCAAAACATGGTGCTCCTGCTGATATTTGTGTATTAAAATGATTCCTCACATTCAATATATTAAAGCTACAGCAATTCATGCCAAAATAACAAATTCTTTTAGAAATTTGAGACGTGATTGCTGAGAAACAAAATAAAAATAATACATTTGAGAGAATTAAAAACCACAAAAATTAAGGCAACAGCTGGTAGTATTTAAGCATTTGAATGAAAATACTCATCGCCATCAATAAGCTACTTAGTTAGTTTGCCACCTACAAATATTCATAAAATACATTCAAATTACAGTCGAAAAGTCACGAAATTATTCTCATCAAGCAATTAATAAAATCAACTCTAACGACAAAGACATATGCTGTTGCTGTTGTTTCTCCTTCTATTTCCATTTTGATGACTTTAGGCTATTTTTGATATTTTTTTAATAAATATTCTTGGATGTTGTTTTATTGATTTTTGGGAATTTTTTTAACTCTTCATATTCAAATTCAATAAGCTGATGAATATTCAAATGACAAGCAGATACAACAGATGTTTTTGTATTTTTATGTCGCGGCTGCATTTAGCTTTTAATTCACATTTAATGTTGCTTTGGTTTTTCTATTTTTTTCTTTAAATTAATATAGTTTTTATTTGATAACCCACATCCGCAATTAATTTTGTTCAGTCAGATGACTCATTTGTCTATATTTTTTATGCATGTGTGGTTTGTGTTTGAGCTGTAAATGGGAATTGTTCTGGTGAAATATGAATTGTGATTCTCGTTCGAGATGACAAATTCCAAATTCTCGAAACTAGCAGTCAATCTGTCAGAATTGTATGGTCAGCAGAGTAAGTGGCTATGTGAATGACTACTTACAGAACATGATAAGTCAGCACTTAGTTACCAGTCAAGAAATACCAATTCTACCTACCAAACTCAATGATTTACAATTTAAACCATCCCGATCAGCACAAGTTTTTTCATGGCAGTTAGATGGCGGCCATATGGCATTCAAATGGCAATTAACATGAAATTTGCCACTTGGACGCCTCTTGGTTACCATGAATGATTTGTGCCGATCGGCAGTGAAATTTTGCAATCATGATAAAGAGGCGCAGCCTGCTTAGCATCCAAATAAGCTAAACCTTCAAAATTAGCAGATTAAGTGCCACATGATTCTAATTTTACATTGTATCCTCGTCATCGTGGTTGCAACATTTCATAATATGCTGATCGGGAATCTAATCCAATCCAAAATCAAACAAGTAATTCACCATCTGCTATATACGTGCTTCTGTTCAGATAGTTCCCCATCAGATATGCTAAAATATTACTGATTTTATCAGCAACAACATCACATATATAGAAATAAGACGTAAAGAAGATTTACCTTAAAAAGTTGAAATAATTAATAAAGCAGTGAGTATGCTCCATATAGACTCAAAGATGACCGACATCTCAAAGCGATTCCGACAATTGATGACCAATAATGATCAAAATGTAATCATGTGGAACCAAAAATTGCCATTTGGAATTAATTAATTTTGTTAGGAGTCAAAATCAGTTTGATTTGGACATAAAGAGTTATGAATATTCATATGTGCTATAAAGATCAGACGTCGAGGTTTCATTCGTCAATCTACAAGAAGCTTGATGATTTTATTCCCATAATAAATAACTTTTAATAACAGCACATCAACATATTTGCTACCTCTTTTGAGATATATGAATTAATTAGTGAATCAATTCAAGAATTAAAATACCTTTCGGCATATTCCATCCAAAACCTGAAAAAGTTCTAGAAATCCATCACAATAATTTAATTAATGGAACAAAGGAAGATCACATGGTTTGGAATATTAGAGAAGGTCCATTAAATCCTAATCAATTCTCTTTCTAAAGGCAATAAAAAAAAAGTTCAGACGAAATGGAATGTGGTACGGAATACGGTAGCCGAGCATCTCTTAATAGATTTAATATCTAACAAAATAATATGTAATTTTTTATGATTCGATGGAAATTATTTAATTCTCAGGTAATACGAGAAGCAACAGCACAAGGAAAGCATATCATAGTCCACGTCCATAAAGAGTCTTCATCGAGACAAATTATCGACAATTTTATTATTTTTACTGTTGTGTTCTCTTTTTTGATTTCAAGGGAAAATGATGCTGTTTTTTTTTTTTGGTGCTGTGTTCCTTAAAATGCAATTTATTGTTTGTTTCACATATGCAATCATTAATAATCCATTTCTGATTTAAAAATGAAATGAAATGATGGTCAAGATGGACTAGGATTGGATACTTGTACTGAAATACTGAGAGGGAAGTGGGGAAGCCGATGTTTGATTCCTAAAGTGACCAAATGTCTGGTACATACCCACGTTGTGGTACATATTCCCTGTTACCACTAAATGAACCGCAGACGATCCAGAGTTCGATGCTGGGATATAAAATTGAAAGAAAAGATTAGAAGTCTATTCAAACTAGTCTATCTGAAGGGTGGCATCCCCATAATCAGGATAGCCATGGTAAGGTTTCCTACCTATCATCTCCGGACCCAGCAATCTTAAGAGTCTCTTTAATTATAAGAGCTAAGCAATCCAGGAACCTCTAATCGGCGTGACTCTGATTTCCTACCAGATTATAGATCAAACAAAATGGCGTGACATCCTGCATCTAGAAACAAACCTTCTTGTTGTCAGATTTTAGATCAATCAACCGATTTGCGATGTTGGCCTGAAGTCACGTGACGATTGATTTTGATCCATGACGGCTGCATTGTGTCATTCAGGATAAAATTGTAAATCTAGAAAACAACTTAATATCTGATGTAATCTGCTTCCTCAATCAAATATTCCGCAATGACTTAACAAAGAGCCAAACTAATTCAACATCCTTAAACGCAAGGTGTTTTACTAGATTCCATAATTATGAAGGCAGATGCAATTTTTTGCCAAGTCATGCAATGTGGGTGCAAACTCAAAATTGAGATTTAGGAATGGGAGTACCCTTGAAAGTTACAGAAAATCCCTTAATAGCATAAAATCAGCTCATAATCCTTGATGAATCTACAAAGCATGTGTTATCAAGAAAAATCATGCTGAAAAAATAATTCTGTACCGCCTATGAATTTTGATGAATTTTTGATCTACTAAGGAGAGAGAAGCACATATAATAAAATAATTATAAGCTTGAATGCATTCGTATTTGAGAAGACCATAACTAGACCTTCGTCCATTAAGAACCTTCTGCGAAAAAGAAGATATACATATATATGTGCGAAATCACGATCGGTGCCTTGCGACCGAAGGCTATAAAGTGATTTATCAAAATACATCATTAATACAGCATATAAAAAAATTAATGATTCCCATCATAAAACAATATTTAATTCTGATCTCTTACTGCCCAGTTTTTTGTGCAATCCCATGATGAACAGTTTTTGTAGCTGTATGCTGATTTTCAAAGGAAATTTTGTACAAAACCAGCAATTGTGGCTGAATAATAATATTTTCATTTTCCCGTTAATTTTTCATCTCCTTATAAATAACGGAATTCACGTCTCGTGCTAACCAGACACAGACAACATACGCACATAGTGAAATTCTTTTACCAGAAACTCCTTTAAAATTAGACGGTGAAATTAAAATTTATCACAATCTAAAATTAGTTTCCTTTTGAATTATTTCCTGTTTTTCACGGCACATCCAACGGAAATGTTATGTTTTCTATGTCGCGGTGCTACACATTCAAAAGCGACATTAGGATGAATATGTTTTCCTCATAAATGCACTTGAGTTAGTCTATTTTTGGTTTTTCATTCCATATGAAGCATGAATGGATTTTTTAACACCCTTTCACATCCAACTCTTGTTTAATTTCTCTATTTTAAATGAATGAATGACTGCATGATGAGAAATAAAAAATAATTTTATGGATTTTCATGTTTTACTAGTGCAGTGCTGTCTAAACTGTGTGCCGCGGCACAAAATTGTGTTTTTAGGAACTGTCATGACTCACTGTGTGCGACTTCAGTCGTGGCTTAACATCAAGGTGTGCCGTGACACAAAAAAGGTTGGGCAACACTGTTCTACTGAGATTCATTAATGGAATGTCGATTTGTGGAACTTGGAGCATTAATTTAATTCTTGTGTGGCTGCAAGCTAGGAACAACTACAAGTTACAGAACCCATCTCATCCAAATTACCCTCTGATCCAATATCAGCAACTTCTAGGAAGAACATTCTCATCTCTTCCGCAAATACTCAATTTCATTCATATTTATTAGATCCAGAAGAACTAGCCGACAACAACAAGGCATTCTCAAATGTCCATTGTATGTTTTATTCATGTACAACAACAAATCTTTGGGAATGTTCTACACGTGCAGTCATAGACAAACAATTTACAAACTACATATGGATATCCTTAAGTCTCATCTCCATATTTCAATTAATGGCTTTTAATATTTTTCTCTTTTCTACTTCCATTTCTATTTATTACTCATCACATCATATTTACAGTCATATCTAAAAGAGTTCAGGTCGAATGGTATGTTGTATTTTATGTTCATGAATGTTATGCCCCTACGCATGGTTTATGTTACATATTTAAGCCATTAAATATTAATAACACATCTTGAACCGACATGAAAGTTAATGCCATGAGGGATAAACAGGCATTTAATTGAGGAAGCAAGTGGATAAAGGGAAGAGAGCTATTTTGTCATATTTGTTCAAAATTATTTTATGTGCTGTACATACATACATATCATGTGCGTCTGCTTCTTACATCATCTGATACATATGGAATAAGATTTCCTTCCATATCCACATAAATTTAAATTAAAGATCAATTTCATTAATGCTATGTGACACGAGAGTTCATCGCGTCCGTAAAAAAAAGAAGTCAGAGCAAAAGGTGAAATTAATAAATTTTCCTAGCAATGTGATTGCAGCAAGCCATGATTTATTTATTTATTTTGTAAACAATTTTTTTTTTCAACATCCAACTGTTGACAGTGTCTGTTCCTCAGCATTCTCGTGAGAGAAATTTGAAAAATTATTTTAATTTGCAACAAAATTAATCACGAGGAAAATCTACAAATTATTTATTTATAAGCACATACATTCACATACGTACAGCATGGTCTTTAAGTAAGAAATGAATTACGAAGTTGAAAGAGAAACATGACAGTTGAGACTGGCTGAGGTTACAGAGAAATGTACATTTATTCAACAAATTGAATCTGCTGGAAGTGAAATTGAGAAAGATATGTGTCATATAATTGCAATTAATTATACTGTAATAAATAAATTTGGTTTGCGCGTGCTATTTATTATCCAATTTAAACAGTCGCAGAAGCTTCATAAGATATGATTTATGGATCTATCGGAACTTGGAATGGGTTAATGAGAATAAATCACAGATTTCAAAAAAGGCAGAAGAAGCAGTTTGTAAGTATTAGATGTAATTGGCTTAGCCAATGTGCTGTTTTATGTAGCTTGTTGATTTTTTCCAGAACAAATTGACCATTTTCAATTGATAATTTACAAAATTCAAATCTTACAAAACCGTTCAAGATTCAACACGACTGTTAAAATTCAAATTCTACAATATCGTTAATATTCAAATTCTACAAATTGCGTTCAAACTCAAATTCTTCAAAACCGTTTAAGTTCAAATTCTACAAGATCGTTAAATTCAAATTCCAAAAGTTCGTTAAATTCAAATTCTACAAGATCATTAAAATTCAAATTCTACAAAACCGTTAAAATTCAAAGTTGAAATTCTTTACATTTTTCCTAGTTTAAGCATCTTTTTATTCATTTTCATAGCGATTGCCGTAATAAAAATACTTGAAAAAGATGTTTCTCATGAGAAATTCCTGAGAGATCTTCAACCCTTCCTAAATTTAAACATCAACTTCCACCAATTTAACAAGATCAGAAAGGAAAACATTAAAACATTCACGCAGTAATTTTTCATTCATATTTTTTGTTGTTTATCACGATTGCGGTTAATATTCAATGTTGAAAGAACGGCACGTCCCGTCAATTTGAGGTATATGGCATGACACCTTATGGAAATTTATCTTGTTATTGCTATTTATAATATGAAGGAATGAAGAAATGCATTAAGGGTTACTGCCGCCGATAGAAAATCTCGACTGTATTTATTTTAAAATTATTTTCCACTTAATTAACGCACGTCTTAGATGAAAATGCTTTATGTCTCGTCACTTTTTCATCGTCAGATTATAAACAACATGCATACGTTCACAAGATATTTCTCTAGTTTGCTCGGAGTGAGAAACAGGTGTGGAATGTTTTTTAATCTCGGTCGAGGAAAAATGAAAAGCTATAAAAAAAATTTCTAAATATCTCATCATCAAATGAAAAATAAAATAAAAAAATCTCGCGGATATTTAAGTAGGAATCATGTTTCAGCTACTGCATGCAAGAAAATTTATCTTTTTCATGTTTATGAAGTCAAAACACATGAGATGTGGAGCAGAAATGTGAAAGAATTAAGTTCAAATTAATAAATTTAAAAACATCTTTATTTAAATGAAGAAAAAGTCTTCAAGGAAACGAGACAATTTAATGGATTTTACTGAAAAAAAGTAAAATTCTATGACATTGTCACAATAAATTTTCCAATATTCGTCTAACTGTTGCCAGCTTGTGCGATCATCATCATCATGATAAAGTGAAAAAGGCATAAAAAATAAAATTTACAAAGACACCAGACATAATAAAAATATTAAGGAATTGGTCATTTGCATCAGACGGAAATAGAAGCAAAATTTATGGATTACTGACAGATGAGGACATAGACATAGACGATTTTGGATGTTCATTAATTTGAAAAGTTGACTATACTCAATTTGTGGATGCTATAAATTAAAAAAAGTGAAAAGTTTTGTTCCTGATCACATAAAATGACACTTTTATATGTTGTATTAAATTTGACATAAAATTGAAATTTATGTGGCAATAATTCAAAATTTGTTAGCTGAATAGAGCTGTGTTGACTTGTTCCTTGATCATGTTTTAAGTTGGAAATTCGAATTATCAAATTTTTAGGTTATTTTCAAATAGATTCGGATTATCTTCCAGTAAATTCGGATTATCTTCCAGTATATTCGCATTATCTTCCGGTAAATTCGCATTATCTTCCGGTACATTCGCATTATCTTCCGGTAAATTCGCATTATCTTCCGGTAAATTCGCATTATCTTCCAGTAAATTTCGGATTAAATTCCATCAATTTCGGATTATATTCCAGTAAGCTAACAATTCCAAGTTAATTCCATCCCAAAGCCACAGCAAAATTCATTCATAATTGCATCCAATTCACCTTACAAGAATCAATAATAACCGTGCAAAAGGTGTACTTGTTACCCAAAAAAGAATAAAGAAATACCAAAAAGTACTCCATCATATCCATTAAAGTTTTTAACTTGCCCTTAAATACGATGTTATTATTAATATGTTTTTGATAAATTATCGTGATGTGTTCATCGGTATTCATGCTTATAATAATATTATATGAACACATTTTTTTTGCTGTAAATTTTGTATTTTTCCTTACTGCTGGGTATGCAATTTTTCATCTTTATTCTTCCTTACATTGATGATCAGTAAATGGTTACGCATTGGTAGTTTGAAAATTTTTCATTTTCTTATTCTTTGCATCCTAATTGTAACCAGCTGATGGCCACAAAAAAATTGTTTATTATTCAATAAGATAGCCTGTCATTAGAGTTGTTCGAGGAACTCACGTCATTTGCGGATGGTAAAGATGTTTTATTCCTTCAATTCTAATGTCTTATAAAATATTGTTTAAAGAACACGAACGTGTTTGCAGAATGGAAGGCTGATGTATGAAATTCAACTAATTATTATCATTCACAAAAGATAAATTTTCGACACTTGAACAAGAGACCGAATATTAAAACAGGTGAAGTGAGAGACAAGACACTTGCCAAATAATTTTCATCGTCATCTTCAAATATGATAGTTTTAAAATGTCACGCCGACTTGTTAATTTAATGGCGTTAAAAGTATAACGTGAAGATGATAATGATTTTAATATAATAAGTGAAGGAATCATTATTTGATGGATGGTATGAGTGCATTTATGATGATTATATGACCAAATATTTTGACATTTAATATACAAAATTAACGGTTTTGTAAAATTCGAATTCAACGGATTTGTAAAATTCAAATTTAACAGCATTGCAAAATTCAAATTTAGCCGTTTTGTAAGAATTTAAAATTCAAAAATTTGACGAACGTTACTTCAAATTTTTCAGCAATCCAGACAAACTCATCACAAAACCAAGCATCCAACTGCAAAATAGCAGCTAAAAAGTAAAAACTTTCCATCATTCCAATTATACTTTTAAAAAATATTTTTGGAGACAATAATCAAACGCTTAGCTGTGACTGAATGTTCATTAAAAACTCCAAGTCGTTTGCCATAAATTGACTCATTCCGGTACCAATAAATCAAGCAATGATAAAGACACACTCTCACAAGCATCCTGCAATTATATCAAATTATCCAATTAATAAATTTATTTTCACTCATGAGCTGATGAGCTTTTATGTGACTTTTGACACCCTCGCGTTTGTTTTTTGTCTGTTTTGATAATAATTTATTCAGCTACACATGTCGTGCATCATTTCGTCACCATTATATCGTTAAGTATGAGAATTGATCCATTTAGTTTAAAACTGTTTTATTGTTGTATTTTGAGACATCACGAGGTGCTGAATTTTATTAATAACGCAGAACAATTATTTCTTATTTAACTTGAATGTCTGTTTTAAGAAAAACATTCATGATCGGATGTTTGTCAGTTCCTAAAATATTATATTTAAGATAGTTGAGAATTTCATTGTTCTTTAAAATTCTGGAAATTTTGATTTTTAACCGTTTTGTAAAATTTGATTTCTTTTAACGGTTTTGTAAAATTTGAATTGTCTTAGCAGTTTTGTAAAATTTTAAGTTTGCAACATTCAAATTTTTCAATGCCGTTAAATTTCACTTGCAGTTCGTCTGAAAATTTGCAACTTTTAAATTTTACAAAACAGTAAAGAACTTCTCAAAACTCAAATTTCATTATTTGAATTTTACAAAACCGTTGCATTTTTTTACAATATTAATCTGCAAAATTCCAAAATTCATCATAGTAAACACTGCGTCATCATTTCAACCAAAATCCTAAATTTGACTCCAAAGAATTCATAAACAGGAAGGTTCGACGTCTTAATTACATCTTGTGTTAATATGTGAGTATTAAAAATTCTATTTATGTTTAGAAAAGACTCAATATTCTATTACAATACATCTTATTTACATTAGGCCACACTATCGCTTTCGATTCTTCGCCCGCCTGTGCGTTCTGTCTTTTCTTCTTTTCAGCTTTCAAAAATTCCATCAAAAGATGAATAAAAAATTTAATTTTACAACTTCTGCTTGCTGCTGCTGTTGCTTTGTTTATTTGTTTCATTTATAAAAACGACTTTAAACAATTTCCTTCCGGTATCATACAAATATGAACATAAGATGATGATGATGATGATGAAATGTGGCTAAATTAAGCATCGAGTTAATAGGAGCCGTTTTGAGTATAAGAAGTAGTGAATATTGCATGACTCTTTCAATTCGCATTGGAGTATGAAAATTTTTTTCAATTAAAGTGACATTTTATCACTTACTTTACATCAATTCTTAATGTGTTTGCCATCTTCACAGTAGAGACGGACAATAGGCATATCAAACTCACATCTGGATGTGCCAAATTAATTTTTTCTCTTCCTTCCTTTAATAATTTTTTGTGTTTTATTCTGAAAATTAGCGTTTTTATGTGGTTTTTTCCATTGCCGCATGCCAACAATCGAATGTTCATTATCGTTTAGCACAAAAAGTCATTAGAACAAAGCAATGAGAATGTGTTCTGCTGCCTTTTTAATGAACACCTTTAGCTCCTTTAATTTTTATTTTTTTTCCGTTGCCTTTTTTCATGCGCCAAAAAAATTAAGAAATTGGTTTTTGAAAGGAAATTGTGAGCCTGCTGCTCTACTTTCCTTGAAATGGAATCAATAAAAATAATTTTTTTTGATGCTCGAGGAAAACATCTGCAAAGTTCCACTAAATAGTTTGAGAAATTCTTTTTATCTACTTTGGGGATTGTTCGGTCCTTATGGAAATCATAATGGGATCAATGTGGAGTTTTGGATGGTACCCTGAAAGGACATGACATTGTGAAGAAATGGCAGATCAAGCCAACCCCAGATTGACTTGACTCTTGTCTGAGGCTGGATATCATTGGATCTAGCCCGACGCCAGAGGTATATTGAAGTTCTGGTCATTTATTTGCCGGATTGCCAAGTCGGCTTATTGATCCAAAATCTGGTATCAAGCCTTTGTGACTCTGGCATGGTAATGCCTGAGGATACAGCCTGGGGCTGGAAGTTTGATCGATTCATCGCTTTGTGCTATTCTGGTATGCTATCAACAGCAGATTGAGTATGAATTAACAAACCCACGTCAATAGCTCAACGAGGTGCAAAACACGATAATGGAAGTGGCAATTAGAACTCTCAGGTTCAAATTCCATCTTATAATTATACCTAAAGTCATAATTGACGGATAAACCCATTAGAAAAATAAGCAAAATTTAGATGAAAGGCGAATTGAGTCATAAATTTTATGGCTATTGTTATAATTTCTATGATCAAGAACCTGTTTACTTCATTCAACAATGTATATCGATAAATCATAATCAAACTAATCTGTCCATACACAGCTCATGATAGAAACAAACAATTCACATTTCCTTAACATCTAGCAACAACAGCAGCTACACATTTTCTTCATCAGAATAGAATTTTAAAGACTAATAATTATAGCATTCATGATCGGCGCTAACATCTGCTGATGATTAAAGTAAGAAAATTACTTCCACTGAATAGTTTGATGTTAATTTATTCCACGTAGATTTTTCCATTGCTTTAAAAATAGATTAGCATCTGATCGATTCGTCAGAACACTGAAGGAAACATGAAAACATAGAGAACGCAAAAAACAGGTGCTGTTTAGCGCAATAACAGAGAATATATCATGAGAAGTTGTATAATTATTACGAAAAATGTAGATATGATTGTGCTGAAATATACATTAGTGAAATAAGCTTGCATATTAATTGAATTAAACAGAGGTGAGCATTTAGGTATGTTTATTTTGTTAGTTGTTATGTCTTGACCTCTAATTTTCTAGTTCCTTTTAACGATACCGACAGGAATTTGATGGAATTTTGAAGGATGTCATCGGAATTTTTGTTGTATGTATTGCTGGAGGGTATATTCATGTTTCTAAGTATCTGATCAAGATCCAAGATAGGTAATTTGCGTTGGATACAACCAGGCACAGGAAATCATACCAAATTCCAGTCAATTGATAGAAATCAGCTCTAATTGTAAGTTTGAAGACGATAAAAAATACTTTAAAGTACCTTATAGCTTTAACGACTGTCAATCGAGTAACTAACTTAATAATACAACTACTTTATATATCCATCAATTCTAACTGTCGATGCAGATGGAATCAATTATCTCCTGACAATATTGAGAAAGTGTACTTTAGACCCCTTTTCGATATACTCAGAATGACAAGCGAAATTCACTCAAGTAAGCGATATACTTAGTAATTTATAGGATCATTAAATATAATGTGAAACCTCAGTAGTAATAAGAGTATGAAACGTGAGCGGTAAAACTATCTACGACTTTCCCGACAAGTAGGTATTAAACTTTTTATCTATGGTTTAATTTTTAGTGGGGAGATAGTGCCTTGTTAGTGATGCATTGACTTTTACTTGTGACAGTTTGTTGAGAAGTTTACTCTTATTTTGAGGATATGGAAATGTTGATTGTGGATGAAGAAACTGTGGGAAGGAATCATAAGAGTTAGAAGTCATACAGTTAGAAGACAATTCTGAACCTAAAAGCCATACCATCCAGGACCATTCTATGAGTTGGATTTCAGTTCAAGTCAACAGCTAAATCGACACCAGATCGGTTTGAAACCAATTATCAGAACTGACAGTTTTCTCAAGTGGCTCTTCTTTGAAAAATTTGGGTAATAAATCTATGTCTAAGGTAAAAATATAGAAATAGCGAAGCAACAGTTCACAAATGATCATCAAGAAACATTAAGGATTGAAACGCACATGCCAAAGACTGCAGATGCTAAACTATCTAATAATTTAGGTTTAAGTGCCTTTTTTGTCAGCATGTTGCAAGGAAACCCACAAAAAATTATGATCATAGAATTGCAGCATTTAAAGATACCCAAACTATATTGCCGACCATCCACTGATCATTATTAATCCATAATGAGCAAGCAATTAGCCAAATCAGCTTCAAATCCCACCTCTGATTGAGATTACATTGCAAATCCCATGTCAACAAGCAAAACAAGATTATAAATCTGTCTACGTTTTCTCCTTGCCGCGTAATTCAATGACTCAGACTAAACATGCAAATTAACATGGAAGTAAATTGATCTTTATTTGTCAAAAGCTAATTAAATTTGTTATTCAGTTTCCACGCCTCTTGATTCTCTTTTTTTCAAGCTAAAATTAGCAAGAATTAATTGAATGGTCTAATTTTAAAACTTTATAGCTTGCTAAAAATAACATCCATGAGGATAAGTTGATTATCACGTGGGATTGCTTGTTTTGTTCTGCAATCTTTCCAAGACACGATCCCAAGGTTTCTTATTAGAATGCAGCATTTGTTCCAATTTTGAATGTTTTAAACAGTAAAGCACTTGTCATGCCTTGTTCCTTATACTATTCATCATTGCAATGCTCAATTTATTGAAGTTTCATTTTCTTTTTTGCTCAATAATGTGAAAAGTTTGTGTCTTATTTCCATCTCTTTCTAAAGCTTTTGATGCTCATCCTTCCATCTCTTTTCATCTTCCATCTCATTCACTCTAGTGCATCGATCAGCATTCAACAATAAAACAATGATAAAACATCAAACAATTGCACAAAAAACATCAAAACAATGAGTAAAACATTGTAAACATTCACGAAAACATCAGATCACATGAGACAGCAATAGGAGGTGAAAGAAAATTTTATTTTTTGAAATTCATCATTTATGAACATTGCTGGATGTTATGTGTTCTTGTTATTGAACGCGCGTTGCTTGAATTTTTCTTCCCAAGGCAAACATTTTCATACAGCTATAAAGCAAAGTCGCATGTTGGATGGCAAGTGAATATAACAAAAAAAAAAATCGGCAACTCTGCTCTTCTCTCTCGCTGGAAAAGAATATTATTACATATTTATTATGTATATATAGAAAGACATGAAGGAGGCAAAAAGAATAATAAATATATATATAAATTTTTTTATCAATGATTGTTGATGGTTAAAGTGAAAAAGGGAATGCGAGCAACAAAGAAGATATATATACATATATGTATGGTGCTCAGTGGAGGCCTGCGTTAGGCCTCTCATTGTGTGTAAAGTACATAAATATGTCTTCTGGATGTGTCAAGGTCACTTTTAAATGATCTCTAAAACCTCCCGAAATTACAGCAGTACTGTACACAGTATGCGACCGCGATTTGTTTAGACAATTATATGATGCCTCAATTGATATATATAGTGAGCTTCGCTATTAGAGTCACGTAAACAGGAGAAAAAATTTGCGCCGCTTCCATTCTATATGAAAAAATTTCACTTTCATTTTTCAAAATAAGCACAAATTATTTCAAAATAAGGCACTGATAATGTGACCACAAAGTACTATGAATGATTGATAAGCACAATGAATTGTAAGGAAATGCAGGAATTATCACGAAATGCCAACTTTGAAAAAAAATTCCTTCTTTATACAGGCAGACGCTATTGAAATACGAAGCGATGCCTAAAACTCCCTAAATTAAAATAAAAGAAAAAAATGGATTGCTGTTTACGATACGTATATATATTTTGCCTGTGTTATGATGTTCACCAAATATATACACAATCCGATGTGCTGTTTGAATTTGTAGCGCCTGGTACTCCATACTCGAGTGTAAAAAATGCAGTCAATTTCTTGGTGGCGGAAAGATTTTTAAAATTTTGAAATAATTTCTCGGATCTTTAACTTTATTGTCAGATTTTGATAATTTTCGACTTAATTCTTCACAATTTAACAATTTTAATGGATATACTTCAACTTTTCATCCTTTAAATTATTTATTTTCACCCAAACGTCCCCGAGCAACGATAATAAAATTGTCAATGTGATGTAAAATTTTCACTCGAGTATTTTGAGCACATACAACAGTTAAACGGCTGTTTCATGTGCGTGAAATAAATGAATAACACAAAAGTGTATACAAGCTATATGTCACATCACCAACAAAACATTAATGCCTGCCACATTTCATGCTTGCCTAGTAAAACTCACTCTTCTCAATTTTCGAAAAAATAACTTTTTTCTTTCTTTTTTTTTTTGTACATTTTGTGGGAAAATTGCAATGCATCGCATCTCGATTTCAGGTCACTTCTGTGTATTATGTATATAGACTCTACTCATACGTCACCGTTCGTTCTTTGACTTGAAGATTTCCACTGTTGTTCTTCCCCCTTTCCAAAAAAAAAAGACAGGAGAATATGTAGCATGTTAATGTTGTTGCTGTAAGTGTGGGAAATAAATAGTAATGTTCAGCTTCCACATGCAGTTAGTTAGAAGTAGTTGACAGCAATGAAATTTCCATTGAACTATTGAAATGGCTGGCGGCAGTGCTAACTCAATGGTGCTTTTTTGGAATGAAGAAAGAAAAAAATATTCATTAATAAAAAAATACGCCCAGAAAAGCATTGCCATTGCTATAATGCTTGAATATATTATGGCTACATTATAACAGAATGAAATGAAAATGTAACACAACAGCTACAGATCATATAGACTGTATTGCTTTGGAGGTTTATAGATTGTTGAGTGTTGCTCAACACATGAGATTGTTTATAGTGTATGAAGGAACAGAAATAAGAAAAGAAAAGGAATGAAGATATGCAATAATGAGCTTTAAAGTGGAAAATGTTCTCTCATTGGAAATAGACGTAGTCATTGACGATTGGAAATCATCTTTAAAATCACCCAAAAAAATCTGAATTATTAATTCCCGCGGAATTATTGACAGCTTATAGACCAAAAATTTATATGTAGTCACATGAAACACTTGGAAAAAAATTTACGGCACGTGGCTTATAGCATTTTTACCAAACTCTCATACTCATCACATACAGCACAAAAATTTCATTGTTTTCAACGCATTCATTCAACATTTTCTATGTGCTTCGTCGTACGATTCCAAATGTTGTGCTGAACATCATGTTCGCCTATTACATACGTTTCGGTACCATTCCAAAAAAACTCCATTTTTCTCAACGGCAGTCGAACTAAAAATGTATGAAATCTACAAAATGTATGAAACAAAATGGCGCAATTAAATTTCAAATTGACTGTCATCTGGCATGCTGGACATTATATGCAATTTACAATAAATGATCATCATTTATAGAAAGTGGCAATCATGCGTGACATCAATATCCTCACATTGGTCGACGATATCATCTCAAAATCTCATCAAATTTATAAGAATTTTTCAATTCTTACTTCCTTCATATTTCTTTGCTGTGGCTTGTTTTTTTTTTTGGATAATTGAATGTGAAACATAAATACAATTGTATGATAGATATCTATACATTGTTCAATGGCTATAAAACAATTTCCAGCCCACAATGTCGTCCAACAACAATTGCAAGACATGACAATTTTCCAATCTATTGATATGGCACCTATGGCATTACATTGTCAATGACTTGTGGACGATAAGATTTACATTTCCAGATATAAAAAATGTGTGTACATGCATAAGTTTTCCAACAAGCTATTCCCAAAAAAAAGTAGATGTATTGATGATGAGTGACTTCCTTTACTTCCCATAAAAATGTATTAATGCCATTGGATTTTCTCAGAAGTAAATAATCAGCTATGCATTGATGGCATGTAAAATATGATGGAAAATGGAATTTCTATCCGAAATTCACTCCCAAACCAGTCCATTCCTTCCATTGTTTCTCACCTATTGAGTCAGACATAAGAAATTTAAATTCACTTCCATATGATTGAATTAAGCAAGTTTTAAGCTTTCCATTTCTCAGAAATGACTTCTCATTCCAGTTGGAAGAACTTTTATGAATTTTAATTAAGTCTATCCATATTGTTGATTTTAGTCAAGTCAAATAAAAATCCATCAGATATCCACCATTGAATTTCACACAGACCACCATGTTGATTTAATATTCTTTACATTTTAAATTTAATGAGGCGTTAATGACTGCACTGGAGCTCATAAATTGTTAGTCGTGTGGAGTGTTTGATTTTTGGATATTTTTAAAGTTGCTGTGCATTCCAATGGATGATATGGGTATCAAGTTAGTTCATGTTGATGAGTATGAGGAAATGCAGTATAGTAGGCATAGGTATGCATGAATATATTTTAATTGTGTGAATTTCTTAGTAATTGAGAGTAAGTAGCATGCATGTGCTACAATTTATCAAGTTTGCAAGATTCACTGTAATATTTTGCAATGTGAACTAAGTCTTTGGGCTATTAAATGATAATAAATATGTTCGGAATGGTGAATTCTGCGTAAATTCTGATCATAGACTTGTGTCTGTAATTATACTAACTAATTAATTAGTTGAATCAAGCTCAATGTTGATCAATATGCTTACAACTTAATTGTCATGATTGTGTGTACGTAGCTCATACTTGAACATTGATATCGAGTAACTGAATGTTTTTAGATAACATAAAAATTGATTGTCAATAAAAATTGATAATTATAGCTGTAAACATTTAAATGCTGGTGTTTGACTTGTGTTCTCAGTGTTATTGGTGTTCAATTGGTATTTTATATTGATGTACGATAAAATCATAATTAATGTGTTAGCATTTTACGGCTTTTATGGCATGTATCAGTGCAAAAGGTGTTTAGCATTATTAATCAAGATTATAGAATTTATATAAGGCATTTGGATAAGAGAATGTACAAGACTTATTGATAAATGTCTCTAAAACATAGTAATTCGTGCTTTAGGCTTTCTCAGGTCCAGGCAAAAGCTTTACATTTCAATTGGATTTTCCTTTGCATTTACAAGATAGATTTTCGTGTTTGATATGGCAGATAATCCATAAGCGTCAACTCTGGTCTTTATTAAGTGCGAGAATCTAGTTATTGACTTATAATGATTTATGGTGGAATTATTACATAAAGCTTCAACATATTGTACAACCTACCAACATTTTCAATAAAACCGAAGTACATCCCCAATAATTATTGTAATAAACAGCTTGTTTTGAATTAAATGACTATATTTACGAAAATTGCTAGTTTATTCTGCATATTGCTGAACACCTTCAAATTATGAAAGCTGAAAACGATTGGATTATGGCCTATGGGTGGAATATGAACTTATGAATGTGGGTAGAAGAGTATCAAATATGATAAATTGATGTTTTTGACATCATTGCCTATCGAAATTATACAATTAATTGATGTCATATCCAATCAAAGCATATGACATAATGTACAGCAATTAGATCCAAAAAAATTCCAAAAGTGACTAAATTTCCTAAGAATTTTTCTAAATTTACATAAAATCTAATCATAGCAAGCAACAATAAACATCAAATTATCAAAATGCAACAGTCCATTGTCACTTCCAACAACTTTCTTCAATGTTGCACAACTCGCTACAGTTTAATTTTTCAAAAAAAAACTTTAGACGTAGAATACTACACAATGAGAACTTTACAAGAAATGAAACAATATACGTAAGCATCAATGTTATGACTACTAGGTGTTCAGCACAAAAGAAACATTCTACTCAATATTATTTTTTGTGTTCATTCCGCATCTCCCTCGACTTTGCTGTTGAAAATATTCTTTTCTCATTAAAGCGTAACAAATGTGAGCCACAATGATGTGTGGCATAAAGAGAACTACAAAACAATGAGACGGTCTCATTGAAACAAATAAATCGTGAGTTTTTGCAGCGCCATTAAATTCCCACTTCCATTTTAGATATCTCACACTTCGTCGACAATATTTTTTTTTTTCATTTTTTTTTTCTCTGCTATTTGCTTTCATTTCCTTCATCTCTTTTCTCAATACGTGTTCTGTGACTTTTCTCTCTGCGCTCGTGCTTTGTGCTTTTATTGAAATTTTCCCCATAATGTGTGATGCGCGGAATAAAAGCAACAGCAAGGAATAAATTTTGGCAATGGCGATGGGACCATTTGTGAAATTTTTTGGGTATGCTGATGATGTTGTTGGATGTTGTAGAGTGTTTTATGACTGCATGGCCAATGAAGTAAATAACCAGATCGACTCAAGTTTTCATGGCTGTTAAATAACGACCATGTGCCATCCATGTGTCAATTATTATGGCAGTTAACATAAATATTGCCATTTGTACGCTATATAGTCATCAATTGACAGTCATGAATAATTTGTTCCGATCGGGTAAGCATTGACAAACTGAATATTTCTAGTTCTAAATAATTCTTTTCCTTTATTAACTTCCAAAATATTAAATTTTAACTACAATCAAAGTAAGCATATTGAAATTTTTGTACATCCACAGTAAATAAAAAATACTAAGAACAACTTAATGTCCATCATTAGCATCAACTTGTTCAGCAGAGCTGCACAAAGCTGGATATTGTGGATTAGATCCACTTTTACAACCAGAAGCTGGTGGACCAGAGATGTAAGCCTTTCCAGCGAGATTACCGAATGCATAATTACAGACAATGTAAGTCATCTGATCTCCGTTGTAAGGAATGATTCCAACAGCACATCCAATTCTGTTGTTTCTGGCTTGAACGACTTGTGTGAAATGTCCAACTTTTAAGTCGCAGCAATTGTCAATGTTTTCTTGGGTTGAGTCGTCAACTTCTTTGTACCAGTTCTCAACTGCTGAGTAAGCGATTTTCTTCAAGTCTTCACCATGATCACCAGCGATGTTTTGTCCTGAGAATTTCATATCAGGAAGTGAATGACAATCATGAGCAAAGTCGCATCTCATGACATTGAGAAGTGCGTAGTCAGCAAGTGTTTGGTCCCATTCCTGAAAATTTAGTTCTTTAATTTTTGTTCCTTATGGTTCCATAACTAATACTTACAACTGTGGACATCTTTGTAGCTGATTGGAATCTAGGTTGTTCGCCACCAGCAATCAAGTTTCTCTTCTTGTTATGGGCATCAACAAATGCTTGTTTTGCCTCATCATCCAAAGGAAGTATGCGAGCACAGCCTGATGCTGCTTTTTCTTGAATTGCTGACATTTCGCATGTGATGTGCTTTGGTGACTTGCACAATCCAGAATCACAGTAGTCAGTAACTTGGAGAGTTTGTTGGGACATGACATGTCCAATTGCCAAAGTAATGAAAACGAATTTCAACATGATTTTTGAGGATGTTTAGAATGCAACTCAGAATGACTTGATAAGCTTCAATTCACTGATGATGCTTCAATTGAAATTCGATGCTTTTATAGTAACTGAATCTTTATTGATAAGAATCTCCAATGCCTCAAAATTATATGCACAACAATCAATAGTAATTGGATCAATAATTATGAATTCCGTATCAGATTTAAAGTCTTTTGAATACGAAAAGTACTTGAATGTTTACATGCCTGGTTCCCAAGAATATTAAATTTAATTACTGATCCTTTTACAATCTGTTAGTCAACAATTATGATATAATTGATATTGCGTGAGAATTCTCACACGTGCATTCTTACTTGAGAGGTCAGATCCTCCCAATCCCTTCCCATAAAATAGCTTGCGGCGCTCATGACTGTAACCGCATGTGTATTTTAAATTACTTAATTAAATCCCGTGCACAAATTGATTGAGATTTCAATTAAGTATATCATTGTTCAATTAGGGATTTTGAGGCTTTAAATAGCTTCAAATCACATGCAAATGTATAGTCAAAGCATCTTCATAGTAATGCTTTATTTACTTTAAGATTCAAATATTTTGCATATTAAAATGTATTGTGGATTAAAGTTATGCAGATTTTATAATTTCTGATCCAATTAATTGCTTTATTCTAGATATATAGTCATTCTAGATTCTTATCGATTAGTTGTGAAGCTTTTAGAAAGCTCTGTCGATAAATCTTCCTAGCTAGATTTAACTTAATAATTTGCGCCTTTTGATATTTATTTGTTGACCATACCGTCGAATTAATTAACATTAATATTGACTAATGATGATTTAGATGAGGTCCTTTCTATTAATAGTCCACTCCGACTTCTACGTTTCTGCTGCAAACTCAACTGATAACAATCTTTTGCTACTTGAACATCTTTAATATTTGAATGTAAGGCATTCAATTGTATCAAATAATTATTGATTGTGCATAGAATTAATTAAAAGATTTTTGAGTATGCAAAGGACTTAAATGTTTAATGAGGAAAGCGTACAAATAAGTGTTATCGAGAAACACCTTGCAATGAAAGTACTGCTGCTACCATGTAATTATCAAGTCATTGAAAATGTAATTAAATCAATATTTAATTTGATGGTGCTAGAAAATCGGAAGTAATGTTGAAATAGTTTAATTTTGTAGAAGATAGAACTGGATAGAACCATATTGATTGAGGTTAAAGACGGTTCAAATAACAATATTATGATAAAATCCTACACCCGAGTAGACATAAATACTATATAAGAAGTCATTAACTGGGCATTAACTTGTCATCAATCATCTATTTAATACGTGTTTTTGTCCACTGGTGTTCCGATTGGACCGGATGTCAGATAAAAAATTTGGAGCAGCTTTGCCAAAATTGGCACAATTCCATATCTATCCTACAAATCCGTATATTACATAAAAACTAAACCATGCAGTCACAAAATCATCCATATTGTTATCCAACATTTAAATTGGAATATCATTTTAAAAGTTTATCGACTTTTTTTTAAGTCCAAGAAATTATCGTGCGAGAAATCTTAACAATTGCAATTAAATTTTGCATAACACTTTGTTTCCATTGCATGCAGTTCCAATTAATTTAGTTCACATGATCTACACGCTTCGATTGAACATTTTAACAGTTGCCGCTTACATGTCAGTCTACACGTGCCAACGAAATATGTTACATTTTTATCTATGCCTTAAACGACTGATTCTGTTGTTTTGGCCATTTTATATGAAGCTTAGTAGACTTTTTCATACAAAATCCAAGTCGACTTCGAGCTCTGCATAAGTGTCTTAAACATCAGATACGAATACATACGTGATATCATCCATATCACCATCAATACCAAATTATACCTTTATCAGTCGTTAAGATTTAATATGTTTCCAAAAACAGCAATTTTAGTGCCTAATTTCCCTTGACAATGCCTCTTTATTTGACATTAACTGCTTTCTATGACCTTTTATAATCATATCAATTTTAATGAGTATATCAAGTTTTATGTGTGGCTTTAAATCTCCAAAAAAAACAACAAGGAATTACATCATAAATGCATATGATTATGATAATCATGCTGTATGCAATAAAGAAGACCTTTACATTGAACGGAAGTTACTTTTTCAAGATCTTCATCAATAAAATATTCAAATGCGTTTCCTAATCTGCATAATCTCGTGTCAGTTATGGATTATGTGCATAAATTTACGAGTGCCGTTACTATCATGACCTTGACAATTTCATAAGCCAACGAGCCCATATGTTTATTGGAAATATTTGACATTTTTGATTAAAATCGAGATTCTTCATCTCTGCCAATAAGCATCAGCCCTGCCATAACAATTCAAATTCATAACTCAATGGACGTAACATAATTAAGAATATTAAACTTTATTTACATATAGAAACTTCTCTTTGGATATATACAGCTTATTAACAATATTATGACTTAATATATTTTACTGACCAGCCCAGTCACGTTTAATCAGATCAGCTGCTTTCTCGCCTAGAAATAATAAATCAGAGATTAATTAAAATAGACAGAACACTTAAGATATTAGATAAGCTAATTACCGATCATAACAGATATTGCATTGGTGTGCGCTGTTGGAGATTCCGGAACAATTGATGTATCAACAACACGTAATCGGCTTATTCCATGAACTCTTAATTCTGGATCAACGACCGCTTTAGGATCTGTAATTGGTCCCATTTTAGCAGTTCCGACTTGATGTTGGATTGAAAAGGCCATCATGCGGATGACACATCTCCAGTAATTATCGGATCCGAAATGTAGATGTGCACATTGTGGTAAAGGAATTGAATGAAGTCTAGTTCCATAGCGTTGGAATGGTTCTTGTTTAATCAGTTCCAAGACATACTTGATGCCATATAAAATTGACTCAACATCTTCTGGATCATCCAAGAGATTCTCGTAGATTTTGGGATCATCTAATGGATTTGCACTTGGAATTCTTATTTGACCGGTTGACTTTGGATGGAACAGCATCAATGATATCATAAAAATATCTTTTCTCGTTCCTTCCATTGGCTTATAAACTCGATTGTATATTTCCCTTTGCATTCTCCCGCCATTTACGATTCCAAATCCACGATCAAAATGAACACCTCCAGGAATGAAGATTAACTCAATATCAGGAACAGTCTGTCCATAACTGTTGTTTGTCGGCACTTTGATAAAGCTAAAGCCTTCAACGCCACTTGGCAAGGTCATTAAACCTCGTCCACTGAAGAATTGAAAAAAGTTATTGAGGTAGGTCATGAATGGAAAGTTTAAAGTCTTGTTTGTAACAAAACACAATTCGGCAAATGCAACATGATCATGCATATTATCACCTACGGGCAGGTCTTTTATCAATGGAATTCCAAGTTGCTGTAATGATTCCTTCTTTCCTATACCAGAAAGTGTTAAAAGCTGTGGCGTATGGAATGTTCCTGATGATAAGATTACTTCTCGTCTAGCTAGTACATTGTAGTTCCTGTCATTCCTTCGGAATCGAACACCATAAGCATTTTTGGTCGTTGGATCAATTAAGATTTTGGTGACTCTCGTGTTTACTAAAATATGCAAATTAGGTCTGTGAAGTATTGGCTCTAAAAAGGCTTTATATGCTGAATGTCGTTGTCCATTTAAGACATTCGATTGGACATATGAGACACCCATATTTTGATCACTGTTGTAATCTACTTCTTGCATGCCCATCATTTTATTTGCTGTCATAAAAGCTTCAACAAATGGTGTACGGTCATTGTTAAATGATACGCTCCACGGGCCATTCTTATTATGGAAAGGAGAGTATGAGTATTTGCCAATGTTTGCCTTTTCGGACTTCATAAAGTAAGGCAGCACTTCGTTATAACTCCATCCATAATTTCCGGCTTCTACCCATCGATCAAAATCTCTTGGATTTCCTCTAGTATGCATCATAAAGTTTATTACACTGGAACCACCTAAAGCCTTTCCGCGTGGTGTTGCACATCGATGACCTTGACGTCCTAAATAGATGCTTAATGTTAAGTATTAGATTGAAAATTTTTCATGACTTCTTACCTGTGCAGGCATTCTTCTGTGGCTCAGCAACATATCCCCAATTGTACTTTGAGAAGACAAGATATGGAGCTGCAACTGGAATATTTTGGAATGGTGTCTCAACATCTCCTGCTTCTATTAAAAGAACTGTCCATTTTGGATTCTTTGTCAAGCGATTTGCTAAAGCACATCCACCTGGATTTATGGAATATAAAATGTTTTGGATTATGGATCGTTCCTAAATGATGTCGAGACATCAAGACGTCACTTATGAACGATACCTTAATGCATCACTAATGATCAAGATAATTATTAGATAAATGCAGATAAAGTCGGATAAATGACATCGATGATGAAATTTTGTTTTAATCAATTAAAATATGATTGATTACCTGGACCAGATCCCGCTATGATGAAATCATACTGGTTGTAATATTGACTTTCTGTAATGTGATGGATTTTTTTCGAATTTATTAAAACAGTCTAACTGGTGTTGAGAAATAATTTCAAAAGTCACGAACAGGAATCATAACAAAATATAAGTCATCATTAATCAGTTTTTTTGATGTAATATTCTGCAATATTTATTTTGAGTGGATGTCCCGAGCAGCACAATGTGGTGAACTGCATTCTTCGCAGTAAATATGAACCTAAGTCAGCTGTAACAGTGATGTCAAGGCAACTACGTGAATTACTCTTAATACGGCAACGTACCGATACCCAAGCAATACACTGTGCTGTTCGGGTGTAAAGTCCTTTCGTGTTTTGCAGCACGTCGTATATTTTAAATCACTACATAATTTAGTAAGTGCTATCTGAGCAGCGCAATAAAATCCCTAGCGACACCGCTCCATTACCGTTTTGACAGCAAGACATTGAGAAGCTCAGATGACAACATGTTGATTGTAGTTGTCCCATATTGTACAATATAGCAGCATAAAATAATATTCACAATTCTCAATGTGACAGGAAGAGTTGCAGAAACCCAACTTCACCAAGCTAGACATCGGAATGTCTCGGTCTCGACAGATTCTCAAAAAATTAAAGCCTCCCGGGATATAAATTTCGTTGTTAAAACCCTTACCAATAATTCGAGACAGCCTACTTATTACAGACATTTTAGAAAGGAAATTTCATACCCGAAATGTTATGCAAGTAATTAAATTTTTGCAGGCTACCTTGACCCATGATCCATTAAAAATGTATATGAAGATGTTCTTGTTATGCAACTTTATTTTGCGCACAATTCTAATTCTAGAATTCTAGAATGTTTTTATGCATTTAAATCTTCTATTTTTAAGCACTGCTGATAATCATTTAACTTGATTTTGTTAACTGAATTCGATAATATTTACCTTCCACATGACTTCGATCTAATCCAAATAGGAACAAATTCTCATTGCCGACTTGACGCCTCGCGCGACTATTAATATTTGTATTATTTACTAAGCAGTTCCCATACCGAAAGTAAAGACCAATTGTCAACAGTACTATATTTATTTCAGACTTCATGCCAATATGGCAAATAAAAAATAATATTTTTTGACAGAAAGAGACTCGCGTGTGCGAACGGGACGAAGTTTTAACCAAAACTAAAGCTTGTATGACTCAATTTTATCGATCGCATAAGCACCGAATATGTTTCAGTCTGAGACTTTCAGATATGGTGGAGGCTGTACGCACATAAAAATTGATCAAGCGCCCATCCATTGGCATTGGGAAACCAGATCAGTAAACATATTTACGAGCACAATACTTTCAACAGATGCCTGCTCAGATGCCAATATTTACATATTTTTCGCGCCCATCCATAAGCTGACCACAACTCGATCACGTCTGCAAAAATTGTAATAAATTTTTATCATCAAAATACGTAATTTTTGGAGAAAGAAAGAGGTAAGTAGGCAGGCATTTAATGCATTGAACGAAGAAGATGCAAAACATAATAGGAAACCAGACAAGGTTATTGCTGCTGCTGTGATTGTCGTCTTTTATATTGTTTATTAATTCAGTAAATTTTATAATAACAAAATCAGCTGTTTCGTCGTTGATACAGAAATATTGACATAATTTTTTAGTGCTTATATGGCATTTAAAGATTGCTGTCCCAATTTTGTCTGCATGTCAAAGAAATTGCTTGCTATGATTTGAATTTTGATTACTAAATTTGAATTTTAGCCGTTAAATTTTGAAAATTGGCAGGTAAATTTTCAAATTTAATCATAGGAACCATTGAGTTGAAAAGCGCTTTAGCAACTCCATAACTTATTACATCCAAAAACCAGTCTAACATTGTGTAAAAGTCACGATATTTGGGCATAAATTAATCTGTCTGTAATCAAAAGAGATAACATTTTTGTTATGGACATAATATGAATAATAAACACTTTTTTTTGTTGTTTTCAAATGTGGGATGACGACAAGTTTGTTGACGTAGGTCAGTGTTCATTTTTAGCTGACATGCATCTGTCAATCTAATTACATTGGTATTATCTTCTTGCTCTTGCCCGAGGGCATGTTGCAAAATTAAATGTGATAAATATGACTAGTTAGCAGGTTTAAAATTTCTTTTTATTTTAGGTATTTAGTATGTCTTTAATATAAAATTTTTAGTAGTTCATGTCTTTTAAAAAGGAACGGAATATAAAAGATAGATAATTTTGAGAGTCTAAATGCATTTTTGATCCTTATAATATAAAATTATATAATGATATTTGCTCATATCCATTCAGTTTCACATTTCGCATTCAACTTAACATATCCACTTGCAACCAGACGTAGTGCTTTCGGGAATGCAATATGTTCAGCTACGTGTATTCTTTCCGTTAGAGATTCAACAGTATCATTTTCCAATATTGGCACGACTTCTTGTACGATTATGGCACCTGTGTCAACATTCTCATCCACAAAATGAACTGTACATCCCGATTCGTTGTCTCCAGCCTCTAAGGCTTCTTTTTGAGCTGTGATGCCTTTATATTTTGGCAAAAGACTTGGATGAATATTCAGCAAGCTTCCTTTCCATTTCTTCACAAAGCCTGGGGTTAAAATTCTCATAAAACCAGCAAGGCACACAATATCAATGTTGTGCTTAATCAGTTCATTATGTAAGGCATCATCAAATTCTTCACGTGTTGCAAAGTCTTTATTGCTTATCACTGCGGACGGGATATTAGCCTTTGCTGCTCTCTCTAATCCGAAAACTCCAGCTTTGTTGGACAGAACAAAAACAATTTCTGAACACATTCCCATTACAGTATTCTTCGTTGCATCAATCAATGCCTGAAGATTCGATCCACTGCCAGAGATTAAAACACCGACACGCTTTTTTGGAACAGATAATAAACGTTCAACACGTTCAAAACATGTTGCAAAATGTCTAACAATAACTTGATGTCCCTTAGGCTTAGTTGGGATTACTTTGCCAATAACAGAAGCACTTGTTCCATAAAGTGATTTGAGGATTTCCAATTCGTGTTCTTTAGATGCAATCATAATCATTCCAATGCCACAATTGAAGGTTTTCATCAGTTCCAATTTATCAATATTTCCATTTAAGGATAACCAAGCAAAAACGGGAGAAATGTTCATTTTCTTTCCATCTAGTTCAGCTGTCAAATTGTAAGGAAGTACTCGTGGAATGTTATCCCACAATCCACCTCCTGTAATGTGTGCGAGAGCCTTAACATATCCTGTCTTAAGAGCTGGTAAAACTTGCTTTACATAAACTTTTGTTGGCTCTAAAAATTCTTCACCAAATGTCTTTCCGCATGCACTGAATGGAGCAACATCAGTCCATTTATATCCAGTCAATTCAAAAAGCTTGTGGATTAAACTAAATCCATTACTGTGAACACCATTTGATGGAAATCCAATTATAATGTCACCAACTTCTATACAATTTTTCTTTGGTAAAATATCTTCATGTTCAGTAATGCCAAGAGAGAATCCAGCAAGGTCATATACATTTGGACTATATAATCCAGGCATTTCTGCAGTTTCACCTCCTAATAATGTACTATTACTTTGGAGACATCCTTCAGCAATACCAGATACAACATTTGTAGCTACATTTACATCCAGCTTTCCACATGCAAAGTAATCCAAAAATGTAAATGGTTCCGCTCCATTGCATAGAATGTCATTATTGCACATTGCGACCAAGTCGATTCCAACAGTATTATGAATGCCAAGTTGTTGAGCAATTTTTAATTTCGTACCCACTCCGTCTGTGGCTAAGACAAGCATAGGATCTTCAAATTTCGTTCCACAGTCATTGATTCTAAATAAGCCACCGAATGATCCAAGTCCACCAATTACTCCTTTCCTGTTTGTTGATTTTGCATGTGGCTTAATATTGTCAACAAGTGCATTTCCAGCAGTTATATCCACTCCACTATCTTTATAACAAATTGATGTTACTTCTTTATCTCCTTTCTTCCAATGAGCTACTTCCTTATGTAAGACTTCCTTGAAATTTTTAACAATAACTTGTGGTCCATTTTCATCACATTGTGTTACACTTCCAATCATTCGAGCTTCAGGAATTGTTTCCCATTCAATATCGTTCCTTGGCATGATTATAATCATTCCAATACCACAATTGAATGTTCTCAACATTTCATTTGCATCAACATTTCCATGAGCTGCTAACCAACTGAAAACTTTTGGTATTTTCCATGTAAGTGCATCAATCTGAACTGATAAGTGTTTAGGCAGAATTCGAGGATATTTTCAAGAAGACCTCCACCAGTTATGTGAGCTAATGCCTTCACATAGCCATTACGAAGGAATGGAAGAGTCTCAGCTACATAAAGTCGTGTAGGAGTTAAAAACTCCATACCATATGATTTTCCACAGTCACTGAACTCTGCAATGTCTGTTAATTTGTAGCCAGTTTGTTCGAAAATCTTGTTGACTAATGAAAATCCATTGCTATGGATACCACTTGATGGCAATCCAATGACAACATCACCAACATGAATATCATTAATTTTTGGCAACAGTTCATCATATTCTGTGATTCCAACACAATATCCAGCTAAATCATATTTTCCTTTTCCATACATCGATGGCATTTCTGCAGTCTCTCCTCCAATTAATGCACAATTAGATTTACGGCAACCATCAGCAATTCCTCTGACAATTGTTGCAACTGTTGGAACATCCAAATGACCACAAGCAATATAGTCTAAAAATCCAATAGGTTCTGCTCCATTACACAGTACATCGTTAACACACATTGCAACTAAATCAATGCCAATTGTATTCCAAACATTCATTGACTCGGCAATTTTAATTTTTGTGCCAACTCCATCAGTTCCTTGTACTAAGACAATGTCTTTGTAATTTGATTCTTCTCCACTCGAATTGATGTACTTAATGTCATTAAGTCTCATAAGTCCACCAAAACTTCCAATTTGTCCAACAACTCCACTACGATGAGTGCCATATGATAGAGACTTTATTCTTCCAATCAGAGAGTTTCCAGCTTCAACGTCGACGCCACTCTCTTTGTAGGTCAATGGATGTCTATAGAAAATAAAAAAGTTCATTGATTATAATGAGCTATAATATTCAATATGATTAATACTTACATTTGGAAGGCTTTCTTTGCAATATCGTGACGATATTGTGATCCATCAAATTTAATGACATTACAAGCATTTGTTGCCAAGTCAGCAGCCTTTCTCAAATTATCAGCTAAAGCCACACTAATTAATACACGACCACCATTTGTAATCCATTCGTCTTTGTTATTTTTGGATGTACCACTGTGAAAAACGATGTGATCATCCATAGCTGCAACGGTTTCAATGCCACTAATTACACATCCTTTTGTTGATGTTTCAGGATATCCTTTTGATGCCATAACGACACCTACTGCGTTAATATTTGATTTTATTTTCAATTCAGGAACATTGCATAAGTGATTTGTACATGCTGCCATCATTATATCGTATAAATCTTCGTCGAGTAACGGCAAAATTACTTGAGTTTCTGGATCACCAAAACGACAATTGAATTCTAATGTTTTTGGTCCATCAGGTGTAAGCATCATTCCAGCATAAAGTATACCATTATATACAATGTTTTCTTTCCTCAATCCATCAACAGCACGTTGTAAGACTTGAGTTTTAACGATGTCAAGTTCTTGTTGACTGATTAATGGACATGGACAATAAGCACCCATTCCACCAGTATTTAAACCTTCATCATTGTCTTTTAATCTTTTGTGATCTTGAGCTGGTGGAAGGATTCGTACAGAATTGGAATCAACAAATCCCAATATAGAAACTTCTTGTCCAGTAAGTTTTTCCTCAACTACAACCACATCACCAGCTGTTCCAAATTTGTGATCACCCAAAATTTCATCAACAGCTGCACATGCTTCTTCAATAGTTTCTGCTACTATGACACCTTTACCAGCTGCTAATCCACTAGCTTTAACTACGAGAGCATTTGGTGTGTTTCGGATGAACTGTTTAGCTTTTGAGGCATCTGTGAATGATCCGTATTGTGCTGTTGGAATCTGATGTCTGATCATAAAGTCCTTGGACCAACTTTTGTCTGATTCAATCCTCGCACCAGCTTTTGATGGACCAAAACAATAAATATTTTCTGCCTTTAACACATCTGTGATTCCTTCTGCAAGTGGATCTTCTGGTCCAACAATGACAAGGTCAATGTGATTAATTTTGCACCATGTTGCTATGCCCTAATTATAATAAAAAATATATTTTTGTAAAATCTTTCAGTTTTGAGGAAATAGACATCTCCATTGAATCAGACGGAACGAGATCGAATGAAAACAATAACAATAAATAATCAACAAGTTGAATTATTGATAAAGCAAATAAGACGCAGGGGTCAAATCAGAAAAATGCATCAATAAAGACGTCACTAATTGTACGATAATGTCGAGGCAAATATTATTGATAATACACACCTTGAAATCTTTGAGATTCATTTCATTGTTGTTTAATATTACAGCTTTTTGGAGTTGAGATATTCCAATAGATCCAGGAAAGACGAAGATCTTTGACACAGATTTGCTTTGTTGTAACTTCCAGGCAAGAGCATGTTCCCTTCCTTTAATGAAATATTAAGAAAAATTGAACAAACTTCCTTCATGATAAAATCAAAATAAACATTACCTCCACTACCAATCAACAATAAATTCTTTCCAGTCATGTTATTAGCTTAAATAATATGATCTCCTTAAGGAATGAAGCCGGTCACTAACTTGATTAAAATAACTGTCTATTAGTGATAATGCAATTAATTGCAATTGATTTGAACTGGCTCAGTTGTGGATTTAAACTGAATTAAAATTTATTGTACTTGATAAATAAGAGCACATGTGTTTACTGTTTTACTCTTTTTGTTGTGGTGGAGTTGCTGAAGTTCAGCTCTATTCAGCAGAATTATAATAATAATTAAAGAAGCTTTTATTGAAAATGAGAATGACGCTTTTGGGAAGCTTTAACGGGATTTTCTTATTTTCCTACCTGAAAATGTTTTCAATGAAAAACTTTTGTTCCTTTTTGTCTGTTTAATGCCAATTTTCCATTCATGCACATTTTTCTTTCCTATGCATCTATGAAATTGCTGTCTAGAATGGAAAATGGGACATCGAGCCATATGTATGTCAATCTATCATCTGCAAGGATAAGGTTACTATGATCGAGTAGTAATGCAACAGACCGGATATCTGCAACCCTCTTTTTTGATTCAAACTTCATAGAATGTTCAGGATGGAATGCTTTTAATTAGATCAATGTCAATGTTAAGTGTTACATCATGTCCAACCCAGTAATAGCCATTGCATGCCAAAAAATTGATGTTTTATTGACAACAATTGTGACTTAATTAAACGCAGGTAGTCGCAAATTATTAATAACGAAATAATCAAACCCAGAAAATTAATGATGTGTGCATGATTGAACCTACAACGCTAATAGCGATAAAACAGCATGATTATTTACATTTTTAATGTTTTGTATGATCTCCATTCATAAAAACTGTTAATTTACTCTCTTTAGTAAACCTTTTTTTTATGATTGTTAAAATTGTATTTTTTGTTATTTTCAGCCACACTTACGTAATATGTCTGCAAAATCTTATGAAGTCTCAAGTACATGCAAGTTTTTATACCTTTCTGATTATATTAACCTGGCAAATGTTCGACTTTCATTAAAATGCAGACATCGCATCTGCGTATCAGATTGTTTTATTGGATATAACTTATTTATTTATGAATTTGCGCCTTAATTTACCACGAAATATTTAAAGTATGTCAATTATTGTTTTGGTTTCATTTGGCATTCAAAATATTCAATCTGAATATTTTAACACTTAACTTCCCTGGAATTCCAAAAATCTACATGATCTGCATACCTTCGAATTTGTTTAATTTCTTCTTTATTAAATGCCTACTAATCCTATTTTTAACTGATTTACATAATTGTAATTTATTGTGTCACGGCAACGTCGACCTTCTTTTCACTTTCTTCCTTAACATCTTTCTCTGCTTCTACGACATACGTTATTGGACGTGGTTCTCTTGCCTTCATCCAGTCTGGGATGATTTTGTCGTGTAATTTCCACACGCCGTAAAGATTTGCTAAATGTTTCTCAAATACGACATATTCTAGGACATCTTTTGCAATAATTTCACTACCGTGCATTAGTCGTCCGAAGCGATCATAGATGGCTAGAGTTTGTTGAGTATGGAACCGAACTGTAATTTGACCAAAAAGATTTTCTTTTGAAATCATTTCAGTGCATCGAGCATGAATGACTTTTGGTGGTTCCAATGACTTGATGAATCTCCATCTTAGTGTCTTATCTTTTGCATTGTGCATCATTTCTGGATATACACGCTCTGTGACGAGTTCTCTAAGTTTATGTTTGTCCTTATTTGCCAATGCTTCATGTGCCTTTAAATAAATTTCTTGAGCTTGAACAGCGAAATCTTTTGAATCGAAATCCTCGTCATAGCTTCTAATTTTTCTTACAGCATTCCATGACTTTCCTTTCTTCTCAACAAATTCAGCTTTTTCCTTCAAAACTCCAGTAATGGAACTAGTTTTGCCATCACCTTCTGGTGGCACGTATGGCTCGAAAATACCTCCAGTTGCTGAGATATAAAAAGCACGTTCCATGTACGGTCTTGGTGGTAAAATTCCTCGTTTCTTCATCTTGGATCTTCGTTCATCCGGTGACAGTTCCTCAATATTTCTCTCATCTAAATCCGGAATATCAATTTTGATAAATTTTTGTGCACGCATTCTCTTCCATTTTGGATTCCAGTGACGATTGTTGATTTTATGACGACATTGAATTGGGAGAATTTGGGAAGCAGCAGCAAGAATTGATGTATTTGGTAGCTGTAAAAAATTATGTATAAAATTTATTTGCAATTTTCTATTAATTTAATCGACAAACCTGCAAGAATTTAATTCCACTGGTTAGCGTTAATGCTACTCGCGACATTTTACTATTTTGATAGTTTAATTACACTATAATTAAGTCGGAAATATTAATAATTAAGAATTAGCCTTAACTTCCTCATTTGTTTTGCGTTTAAGGCTGAAAAGCTGAGCGTGATAGTGAAAAATTTCAAAAATTTAAAAATCGTTAAAATAATTTTTTTACTGAACGAATTTTTATTTCATTTTCTTGTTCGATTCATGCTTTGAAGTTTCACCACGTTTCCTCTTGTTCAACGGATTTCTTGGATCATAAATGTCATACCAGTCATCAGCCTTCTTTGATGCATCTCTGGCAAGTACAGCATCAGCACTTTCAGAGAAATCTAACTTATGTCCAAGCCAATTTTCGTCGTCAGAATTATCGTTGTCATTACTTTTCGTTGGTGCTGCTGAATGTAGCTTCTGTTTGAATTTTTCAAGCAATGCAAGTGTCTGTGCTTCTCTTGATGATCCTTTTGCCTTAACTTTACAGCTTTTGTATTTTTCTTTCTCATCTAAATAGCTCTGAATTGCATTATTTTCGGGTTTTGGTGCTTCCTCCTGTTTTTCTTTAGTTTTGTCCTTTCTGTCGCTGTGATATTGCTTCTTTAGGTCCTTAATTTGATCCTGAATTTCTTTCCGTTTCTTTTCAAGTTCAGACATTTTCTGTTTTTTCATCGATTCCTCAAAATCACTGTCTGAATCCTCCTCATACTCAACAACCTTTTCAGGTTCCTTAGGTTTTGGAGGTGGTGTCTTTTGTTTTGGAAGTGGTGGCGTTCTGGATCTTTTCGAGTCTTTTTCTGGTGTTCTGGATCTTTTGGATTTCTTTTCTGGTGTTCTGGATCTTTTCCTGGATTCTTTCTCTGGTTTATCTTTTTTCCAACTAGTCGTACTTGGTTGATCTATTTTCTTGGATTTTGTTGTCACTACCTCAATTTCATCTTGTTCCGCTTCCTCACCAAAGGATATAAGCTTAAAATTTTTAACTCCTTCCTTTTTAGACTTTTTCTTGTTTTCACTTGACTCGTCTTTTGAGCTGGCTATTTTGTCAAATCGTGGTTTTAAGTCAGGAAATGGATTGTTTAAAATCTTTACTTTATTGATCTTGTGTGGATAGATGACACGGTCGTTGTGGTCAGTTTGGGAATCATTCAATTTAATCATATTATAAATCGTATCTCCTGTAACTTTTCCAAAAATTGTGTGTGTATTTTGAAGTTCTGGAGTTTGATCCAGTGTGAAGAAAAATTGCATATTATTGTCACTTCCTTCATTAGTGGCCATTCCACATAATCCACGACGTGAAAAACGCAATCTTGAATGAAATTCATTCTTTATTGGCTCAATTAGATCCGCTTGCTCAGAATTTTCACCTCCTTGAACGATAAAGCTCTTTACTAAACGATGAAAGATTGTGCCATTGTAAAATCCATCGAGACATAGTTGAACCTGAATAGAAAATGAGACAATTAATTTGATATTTTCCGGTTTATGAAATTTTTCTACTTACGAAATTTCTACAAGTTTTTGGAGCTTCCTTTGACCACAATTCAATTTCTATTTCGCCGACCGTCGTTTTTAATAGTACTTTTCCATTTGAAGGAGGTTCTTGGATATAAATATTACTCATTTTAGCTGATTTTATTAAATTTTTAAAATTTGTTATCAAAAGCTTGTTTTGTTTTGATTTTTTGAACTTGGTGTTGCCCGATTTGAAGAAATTTCATTTAACGGTCATTTAAAATTCAAATCTATTAATATCGAGTTCAAAAGTTGATCAACTCGTGGAATTAACACGAGGTTACTAAAATTTTATAAAATAAAGTTTAATAGTGTAATTAAGTAATATTTAATAATGGGAAAGACGAAAAAGGGCAAACCAAAGCCCCATAAAAAGAATCCAACTGGTTTGCAGTCATTAAGAGATTTAGAACACGATGAAGATGTCTCAACATCCAGCGGCCCAATAAATACCATAATTGACCAACTACAAAACCCCAGCAATGATGAGAAAATGTGTGGATTACAGTCATTATCAACATTATGTCAAAGAGAAATGAATATTAAGCAAATTATTGATAGCGATTTAGTCAGAATTGCAGCACCGCTATTATTAGACCAAGATATAAATGTGAGACAAGCATGTTCTGGATGTCTTCGAAATTTGTCCTGCATATCTGTAGAGATTTGCGAGAGATTAGTAGAACAAGATGTTTTCACACCGCTTCAAACGCTTCTAGGTCAATATGCTAATAATGAATGGCTACCAACATCAGATAAGAAAGACAGCATGCTGGATCAAAAAGCAGATACATTTCTACAGGCAGTTAATATTATGTGGAATTTATGTGAAAGTACTTCAGTTGCACTAGAATTTTTCAATAATTCACATTTATTACAAAGTTTCGTACGATGTCTGGATCATGAGAAATTCGGAATGGAAATCTGTAAGTTTACTTCATTTTAACTTACTGGATCTTTTAAATCATTACTTATAATTTGCAGCTATATCAGTCGCTCAATGCTTATTAGTCATATCAGAAGATAACCCAACAGCTTGGAGAATTTTAGCTGAATTTGTGTCAGTTTTCCAAAACGTCCTTAATCTTGAAGGCTCTGATTTTAAAACAGTCATTCTACGAACAGTTGTCGCTGGAGTAGCTTCAAATGTCCCATCTCTCTCCATGCAATGCCTTCCATTAATAATGGACACACTCAGTACTACAATCGAAATTAATCACAAACAAGTCCTTAATGAACTCACAAGTCGTTTACCATTAAATGAGAATGAAGCACAGGAACCAACACCAGTGGAAATTGTGGACGATGAAATGGGAGAAGAATCGGAAGCAGACGCGTCAGCACGTAGATTAAGAGAAGACATGCCAACAGAACTTGATAATGATATTAAAAATGTCGGATATTTATTATCGGCACAAAGGACGGCTGCTGAAATATTGACAAATATTTGCTCATCTGAAGGAAGTGAATCGAAGGATGAAATGGAGGATATATCAGATGCTGAAAGTGTCCACGACTATGACATTAATGATCATCAAAACGGTAATGGAATTTGCGAAGATAAAATTCCTGTCGAAATGTCCGAAGCGATCAAGGCACATAAAATCGTGGAAAAAGTAAGTTTTGCTTTCTATCCTTCCTAAGTTCGATCCCCGTCAAATGCCAAAGTTAGTCAGCAGCTTGAACTTTTTCAATAGATCAATCAGCGTTACACTTTTGGCATATTAAAGGCTTCATTGCGACTATACTTCTTGGGATTTCCGTCAAAACTGTTTTAGTTTGGAATGAACTGGAAGTGCAGTGAAGCAACGTCTTTCAGAGTATGTTGAAATCATGTTTGACAATTTCAACGTTAGTGCTAAGACAAACATTTTTTAACAAATTTAAATTTCAACGGATTTTGTAAAATTCAAAGTATTCTACAATGGATTTTCTGTTGAATTTTAAATTTTGAAAATCCGTTAAATTTTATTGCAAATTTACTATCAAAATTCCTCATATCAATGCTAATAAAATTTAATTATTACTTTTTGCAGCTATGGGCACGATCACAACCGCTTCCAGAAAACGTTAAATTAATATTAATGACAGCTGAGAAAAACCTTTATAAACGACAAAATTCACTTAGAGTTTCATCGCTAATTTGTCTTCATAATCTATGCAATGTAATGACAACAGAAGAATTGGGAGGTGCAACAGCAATTTATAATGTATGGCTAGATTTAGGACAACAAATATTCCAAATTCAACAAGATTATGAGAGTTTAGAAGCATCAACATCACTTATGCGTGCCACATTAGAGCATTTAAAGAAATCTCGCGAGCTTTTCCAACAAGTATCTGACAGTGACTTACAATTAATACTTGATGGTATTCAAAATTGTGATAAATCAGAAATCAGAGCTAATTGGTTGAGAATGCTCGGATCACTGGGATGTTTGCTTGCTGAACCGCTTGTTAAAAAGATCACAGACTTTATGTTGGAAACGACATTGAAGGAAGACGATGTATGGACAATATCGGAATCACTTGACAGTTTTATGGATATGTTCTCTGACAATGACTGGAATCAAATAGTATATGAGTTGAATGTGGTAGCAAAAACAAAAGAACTGGAGAAAATTCTTAAGACTAAGGTGAGTTTTGGAAATGTCGTTAAATTTTAAATTTGAATCTCAAAAAGTCGTTAAAAATTTGAATTTCTAAAAACCGTTAAATTTTAAAATTCACAGATGAAGCAAAGAAAACGTGAATTAGGGGATAGATATCCAGCAATTGTGACGATAAAGACCAATTTGACAAGGTTCTGTAAATATCTGGAGACGCAACAAAAGAATTTTGTTCCAAATCCAACATCATAAATGTTCCTTGAAGGAATTATTAATTAACTGAATTATTTGTTAACTATTTTAAAATGTAAATTAATTAATGAAATAATACTAAAAGTTTGAATATTCATACGTTAAATTGAGCTTTATTGACTTGACTAGGGAATACTTGAATATTTTTATTTATTTTTTACAGTTCAACAGTTTAAAATTTTTGTAAGACCAATGAAAATATAAATTAATTAAAAATTAAGCATTTTTGCTGCAAAGTTCCTTTACATTACCCTTCTTGGCTTGGGTATTGGATTTATATCATCTCTACTTAGTCGTTCGTGAGGAAATGATGTAGAATTATTATTTGTGTCTCGTTCGCTGACTGGGAATTTATGTGAACGTCGGATGTCCGCATTTTCCTTACTAAAATCCTGTAAGTCATCTAGAAGTGCATTAATCCTTCTTTCACTCTCAGCTTGTCGCTGAAGTTTAAGTAAAACGTTATCTTTTGGTGCTATTGCTGGTTTTTCATGGTATGAGAACTTTTGTTCACCATAGTTGTACTTCTTTCTTGGAAGTTGTGGTGATGGAGGCTGATTAATCTTTAATAATTGCTGTGAGCGATTTATCGACTCAATTATATCTTTAACTGAACGTCGACGTTCTGGAACTTTTGGTGGCTGATCCTCATTTCTTAGCACCACTTCATCGTCATTCTGGGAACTTTGACGATAGACAACACACTTCTCGAATTCATCATATTTGACAGGCTTATCTACTTTGACAAAACCTTGCATTGACAATTGACTTTCGACTTCAGTTCGTGCCAATGGAATTGGCGTTCGATCTCGACTTAGTCTTGGCTCTTTAATCGGAGGTGTCGGACTAATAACTTTAATTTGAATCGGCTGAATATCTCGTTGAATTTTTATTGGGGGTGGAAGGGATTTCTCTTTGGGTTTAATTACTTCTGTTTCTTGAACCTGTACATTGACTATTGACTTTTCTTCCTTTATGTCCTCAGGCTTCTTATAATCATTTTCATTCTCTTCTATTCTTAAAACATCAAACTTCTCCCGAACTGGAACTGGAATAAAATCAGGCGTCTCCTCGCGAGATGGTGTAGGTGTGGGCGTAATGCGTTGATATTCTGGAAATTTACGTATTTCTGTTGTTATTTGATGAACTTCTAAGGTTTGTATATCGGGACTTAATTCTCTACTTTTTGACTTTTCTGCTTCGCGAATTTCCACAACTTTTTCAATCTGCGAAGTTTTATTGTTGTTTACTTCTTCTAGTGCTTCCTTTATTTTCAACTCATCCTCCTTGATTTTCAATTCAATCTCCTTAATTTTTAAATCCTCTTGAATAATTGCGATGGTTTTATCCACCGATTCTATTTCGTCTCGCACAATCACGTGATGTTCTGTTATTCTTTCGACATTTTCAGTCGTTGACGGTGATTGTATTTTTTCAACATTTAAAGATATTGTTCTTCCAACATCCACAGACACTTGCGGTGTTTCTTCTTTTTCCACATGCCTTGATTGACTCGTCTCAACAGTCATTATCTCTTGATTTTCAGCTTTTTTCTCGTGAGCATTATCGTGCTTAGTGATTATTTCATCTTCATCGATAATTAATTTTGTTTGTTGCTGCTGATGAGTGTCATCCTGTGAACTTTTAACAAAGCTTTCAAATTCAGCTGTCAGTCGACTTAGCTCATCTAATCCATTCTTGGTATCGCCATTTTCATTTATTCTTATTTGAATATTTTCACTCTCGGAAGTGCTTTTAGGAATCTGCAAATAAGAACATATATACGCGTGTTACTTAATGTACATTTTTGCTGCTCTCTCGGTATTATCAATTAAAAGATAAGGAACTAAAGTAGACAATCGATAAGATAAGAAAACATTTGTAGACATTTCTGGGTACAGAAATAAAATATGACAATTTACTTGTGGAAAAATCCCTTTAGCTGCATATAAATTAATTAAAATTTTGGGTTTAAATATTGATACTGGGAAGAATGTAGAGCATTGTTGCCAAATTTCAAATTTTCACTAACACAATCAAAAAATTTCACAAATTTTGTCTGTGTTAGTTTTGTTTACTTTGCAAAATTTGAAATTTAGAAATCAGTACTGGGCAAAATTCCATATTATACATACAGCTACATTGGGAGGTGGAGGAGCTCGTCGCTTCTTCTTTCTAGCAGGCTTTTTCGTCGACGATGACATTGAATTTTCTGTTTGTGTAAGATTATTTGAAGTAATTATTCCCTCAACATTCTCGTCGTTATCATCATCATAATCATCGTCAAATGGATTTGTGCTAATAGAATTCATAGAGGAACTAGATGCGAAATATAATAGTTGAGATAATTAAGACATTAATGGAAATTCGAGATAATTATAATTAGCTTACCCAGGCGTCATTCGAGGTGTATAATCAGTTAAGTAACGACTCTTTGGTGTCGATGTAATCGAGCTAGGATACATGTAACGTCCATCATTTCTCAATGTTGATATATGCTGTAATGATGCACCATTCTGTATTGTACTCCTATAACGATTGTTTCTATTGAATGTTAAATCATTTGGTGCATTATTCATGTTCTGCAAGGAAGTTCTATAAACAGTATTCCGTTGGAAAGTATTTGTGTCAAGAGTATTTCTGAAATGTGGATCGTAAGATGCATATTTATCTTCATCCTCTTTATTGTAGCTTATAAAATCCCTTCTTAACGGAGGTGGTGATTCTGATGTTGTATTTATTCCCAATGTGGATGACTGCTTCTTGGTTCTAAATGATCCCATTGAACTGGAATGAGAGAATATAAAAGTTATGATTGAGTATAGAGTATCAGTAGATAGATGTGTCTAAATAAAGACAATAACTAGGTCTAGGTTTGACTAGAAAAATGCAAAATCTGCGGAAACTGATCAGTAATCCTCTGAAAATCCGACTCTACACAGACGTCATTAATAAATGACACATTGAGGCTCACATTATTCTATTTTAAAAAATGTCATGCATAGAGTAATTGATGCCAAAATAAGTTTCACTTTTCATCCATTGATAATGTCCGAAATATAAATTCCTAAATTGATTTGAATGTTTACTAATTCTATAAATTGTGCTCTTTTATGACTCTTTTATAGCCCATCATTCTGTGTGACCTTTAGCTGTCTTACTTAAGTATACAAGTCGTTGCCTGCATGACGCAATTTACGACTGTTTTCATACGATTTAAAGTGACTCACATTTTATTTTCATTTTGTTTGCTTGCTAAGGTAGCTTAGATTAGAAAAATAGAAGCTGTATATATTGAAGAGAAAATAGATCAAGTTCAACTTGGGTGTATAAAATTAATTTATCCGTATTATGTGTTAAAATATGTAAGCAAAAAAGGAACACTTTGCTTTTTTGTTCATTTTACATAATCCCCAGTTTGAGCTAGATGAAAAATAAGAAGGATAAAGATAAAAAATATTCTCAAGCAAATAGTGATTTAAAATTTAATGGCTCGTGAAATTGAAGATAATCTTAACAAGGTCGGGAGTTTAAGGAAAAATAATTTCACTAGAAATGAGTCGACTCAAAAATTTCCAGATCATTTCACATAATAATTTTCATCCTTAGGAGTCTATGGCAAGAAAATATTGCTTGCTCTACACAATTTTTCCTTTATGTCCTTCCTTAAATCCCACGGAAGATTTTCATCCTGATTCTCTAAGTTTGCAAGTGATTTCGTTTAATTTTTTCTACTTTACTTTTATGTTCCTTTCTCTTTTTTTGTTCTGAAATGTTTCCATTGTGACAAATCGCAATATAAACAGCATTCTACTGTATATTCTTCTGTCTTTTTATAGATGTGCAAATTAATTCAAAAATACTTTATGTACAATTTTTCGTCTCGAATCACATCTCTTCTTCATTTTTGGCGAATTAACAAATAAAAAAATACTTGGAAGAAGCAGTTCTGTTGTTCTTGGAATAAGAAGTTATCTCAATTATCCACACTTTGTCTGCTCATTAATTTCTCCTATAAATTAAATTCGTCTGCTTTAATGCACTAGTAATTATGGGAGCAATTTAATTACTAATTTAAGCAATAAGTTGACTTCATGTAGCTACGATTATCTTCATTTATGTTGGATTCGACTTGATGAATTAGAGATTTATTTGGATTGAGAGCTTTAAGAGTTTTTTATCCATTAATTATTTTAAAGAAGATTTATTGTTTATTTTTAGATAGCTGAATGCGAACAATCGTCTCTGTTTCCTATTGTTTTTATCACAGTAATTTGTTTCTTAATTTAGATTTCAGACGCTTTGATTTTAGTAATTAATAAATTAATTTTTGCTAAAGTTAACAAAAGACGTGCAAAACTGCGAATAAGGGTGCTAAACTATGAAAATATTATTATTGCAAGGGTGTGAAACTACAACAGTTATTTTTTGAATATCAGAAATTCGTTAGAAATTAATATTGGTTGTGAAACAAAGTAAGCATCAATTAAATGATTCTGCAACTTCTTAGTAATGCAATTCACATCATTACCTCAATATTCAACAATTATTGCTCATAATTACGATGAATAATCATCAATCTATAGCAGAAATTACTTTTATTTATTTTATGTGTTTTTCCCACTCGTTCCCAATAAATGTATTGCATGATGATTGTTAATAACACACTCAACTCGACTACAATGACATTTGTACTTATTCTTTATAATAACAATATACAGAAAAACTTTCATCAGAGCCTGAAATAACAAAATTTCATTGAATGAAAAATTCATTTATCTCCCACTTCTGCTCTTATTGCTGCCTTTGTCGACAAAAAATTATTTTCCTTAAATTGCCGCTGGTCATTTTGTATGTTAAACTTTTTTTTTTGACAGTTTGAATAGTTTTGGAAACACAGCAAATTGCTGAATAAATTCTCTCTCATGTTTTCTAGTTAGGTAGATAATGATAAACTTCAAATATCAACAGAATAGCTCAAAAGAAAAACTTTTCATAGGAAAAATATATGCACAAATGAATCCTACTTTTATGAAAATTATCATTATTTTTTAGAATAATTTATATATCTGCAAGTTAAATGTTCATTATGAATACAGCGAATTTTAAGAATATCCTAACGGTCAAGTAAATTTTGAATTATATCATAATTGCTTTCCCCTTTTATTTTGATAAAATTTCAGTATTATTTTGAATTTCAATCAATAAACATCAATAAAAGTTACTTCCAGCTCTTATCAGCTCTTATACTTTAATTTAATTATTAGAAAAGCTTATACAGCAATAGATATTGCATAAATTTAGAGATCAAAAAACCACAAGAATTTTAAAATAGCATAAAACTTAAGAAATTATAAGAAAACTTCCAGACATTCAAAGACAACCGCACAAAATGCAGATAACTTTGCCTTTTCTTCTTCAAAATGCATTAAAAATATCAATTTTGAAAATGAGAACTTTCTCATCACTTAAGAGCATACAAAAATTTCATTTCCATCCGTTTATTCGTTATGAAATTGCAAGCAATAAAAAGAAGCATTTCAATTATAACATCAACAAGACAATGCTGAAATCCACTTGAGTTTCTAATGGACGAACGTTTTCTTTTTCTTTCGTGATTGTTCTACGTACGCTGACACTCAATTGCCTCATTCTCATCATACTACAACTTGGCAAGTCATACTTGTAGAAAGTATTGTGATAGTAAAAGTTTTTATTTCGATTGAAAAAAATAAAGTTCTACACAGAAAAAAATTGTGCTGGAAGAAGCGACGCCAATCAGACATTTTATATTAAATAAAAAGTGCACATAATGCTCAAGGTTATCACGAACAAAGTGACATTGTGGAAATAATCGATTAAATTCAAAATCAGCAAAAAATGAAAAGTACATTTTGCAGCCCATTGTAGACTCTCTCTAACAAGATACGATAATCATCTTTGTACAACAATCGAACTAGATTTTAAATGCATTGTCTGTGAAGAACTGCAAAACAATTTTACTAATTGGTTGTATCATTCAAAACAATTGTTGAAGTGAAAAATTGCTAATTGCTTGCTGGCAAATGCATTTATCGTAAATTGTTTGATTACTTAACTTGCAATTTCACTTAATTTTCTAGTCTAACTAATCTTTTGTGATTAATTCATAACTCAACACATCTATCAAGTAAATGATATTGTATATCATGCAATTGTATAAACAAGAGTACCGCAGGCAATTTACCCATTCCGAGTAAATTTTTATTTAGTAACAAAAATTTTCATGAAGTTTTAAAAAATCGCTTTATGAACATTGAAAATGTTTACTATACAGCACAAGATCAAAGAAAAATTGTTTCCATGTACATTAAATGCAATTTTAGATAAAAATATTTTTCCTCTCATGCATCTCCAGCACACATAGTATGTTTGTTTTCATATTGATGAATTTTCCAGGGAACTAGTTAAAGGTCGATGCTTATTGAGTTAAATTATTGAAGGCGCATCTGTTTATTTTAGATTGACAATTAAAAACGTCAGTTTAAGATAAATTATCTATTGGAAACTATACTGACCTCAATATGCTTTAGTGGAAATATCAATTAGCTTGATTGGAAATTTCTAGAATGACAATTTTGATTGAAATTTCGTTTAAAATGTTCAGAGATTGCTAAGATGATTTTAAATTAAAGCTGGTTGGTCATTTTACTTGAAATAGATTTTTAACGGTAAAACTGTTTTTGAATTATGAAAAAAATTTAGCAGTTGCGAGCCCCTTTATTTACTTTTAGCATTTGAGTGTTTTTCAGCAAAAAATATACTTTATTTTAATTATTAGACACAACATCAACAAACTAACTAGTTATTGTGTCTACGAACAATATATTTAGCTATAAATCCTTGTAAAACATCGTTTAATTGCAATATTGAATCTAAATCAATTCCACGTGAACTGTACATTTTCACAATCAACAATTATCAAGTCAATCTCTTATTTACTGGAATTAAATGATCTGTTTCAAAATATTCACGTGATTAACATCAATACAACCTTATTCAAATACAAAGCTTCTTTCTTAAACAATATTACAAAATTCAATCGGCAGTAAAGTGTTGAAAAAGGCAGCTTTTACTAATTTCCAAAGTGCTAATTTTGTCTCCAATAATTAAATTAACACAAGACATCTTTATTCGATGATATAATGGATTTTTACACGCTTATTAAGGCATAAACAATTTATTTTGTAAATTCTCATTCAAGATTCCATTTCTGACAGTCAAAGCTATTCATAGAAATGTATTTACTTCAGAAAAACATGCAGTGAAAAATTGTTTAATAAAATTAGACGAAGTAGAAGTAGGGAACGAAAAGATAATTCAGTTTATGTTTAGAACGGTTCATTCAGTTTCCAAAAAAAGACATGAACATGTTTAACATGTTGTACACTATCGGTCAATGCATGTTAGATGCAGAGATTTTCATTCTTCTGGTTATTTTTTTTTTGGATCTCTATTTAACTTTTCTATTAGTAGAAATGCATGTTTGCTAAGTTAGCTTCAGTTTTAGCTCGAAAGAATTTGTTTGGTTAAAAAATGTATTTGAAAATTAATGTTTTTCTCCGTTCATTTATTGAGTTCGACACACATTTGCCATTTTCAGTTTTTTTGTTCTTTTCAATTTATTTTTGGTAAATATATTTCGTGTAGGTGGCCTTCTTTTGTTTGTCTCTCAAATTCATTGCAAATATACTATTTTGTGACTTGAAAGTTTGTTTTTTTCGACTTAACAGATAAAGTACATAAAGATTTTGTTTTATTCCGTATGTACACAGAACCCCAAATGAGATTGAATCAAATTTATACAATGAAGATGAAACCTATGAGATAATGTTTATTCTAGATGTTATTGTTCCTTATAACTTGACATTTTCCTCTGACAAAATGACATTGTTCGTGATATAAAACAGATAAAAAGAGAGAGAATCATGTTTGTTATTTCTATTTTTCCTCAAGAGTCATAAGATGCGACAGAATGACGAAGAAGAACGATGATGAGGAGCCTCACGAGAAGCTCCTATGGCCTATTTATACTACGAAACATGGAACATTTATGAATTTTTTTTTCGTATTTTTATTTGATGAGAACTAAACTGATGGGAAAATAAGTGTCAATCTTTTTCTATTATTTCTCTAATATCCTTCAAGTGTCTTCTATAATAACATCATACATATGAGACATGCATTTCCATAATCTAATAAAACCAAGTAAATAAGTCTTATTGTAGGTCAATGACTAAAGTGTACTTTTGTCATAACTGATAAATAATATTTATGATGTATTCAAGCTGTGACGATAGTCACGCAAATTTCTATAAATCAATTATACAGGGGAATGTTTGCATTGTAATTGTAAAGCTATCATAAAAGTTATTGTTTTTAGAAGTTTATGACTTTATTTCTGATCAAAAAATACTGGAAAATACTCGATAATTATATGGCTATGGAATTGCCGGTAATTCATTTTTATGATGTTTTGATGATTGATTAATCCAGTGGTGGACAACTTTTGTGCCACGACACACTGATACGACTATGATATGAGTCTTTAGTCGTGTGCGGTCTCGGCCAAGGCTTTTCACCAAGGTGTGCCGCGAAAATTCAAAGGTTGTTCACCACTGGATTAATCATAATTCATTAATTGTTTTGAGTGTCTGTGATGAATGGATGCTTATTGATTATCGAGAATGTTAAGGCTTAATAGCGTATTCAGACACCTCGCCCCCACGCTCTGTAACAATATCAAGATCCAAAAATTGGACTCCGGACAGAACTTCTAGAATGTAGAGTTCATTCACATTTCTTTTGTATAGCTTTAGAACAAGCTGTGAGATTTTCACTAAAAATTTAATAATATGACAAGCTTAGACATTGAATCTCACTGAGATTCACCTAAAATAGCTATAAAGCTTCCTACAATCTTTTCATTCTTAATATTAATGGCTGTAAATTTGTAGCAAAGATTATTACCCAAAGCAACCGTGTGCTTAGAGACTCAAACAATAACATTATGGATGGAAATTTTTTTATGTTTTCTTATTCATAAAAAATTTTACCAGACAGTCAGGTTGACAGTAGGAAAACCTATAAAATATATTTTTCTCAAATCTACGTGATAAGGTGAATTTCATAATTCGTTTTTACGACTAAAGGAAATAAGAAAAAATCTTGAGTCAAAAAAATAACATTGGCAAGTATTTTATTATTGAAAAAACTCGTCACTTGCCAAGAAGTTTTATTTATCAGAAAGAAAACAGGAGGAGAAGAGCCATGCATGACATAAAAAATTAAATGAAATTTTTCCCGCAATATATGCTTCAATTCTCCTTTTCTTTTACTCTATCTTTGCTTGCATTTCTTATTTCATCACAACAAATTGCTCTCATGACTCCCATTTATAAAACTTTTGCTGTTTTTCTTTATCATCATCGTGTTTGCTTCTCTTAGAAAACATAAACAGTAGCCAAAATGAGAAAAATGTGTAAAAAGTCAGAGGGCGGTCACGTTGATTTTAGAATCTGACTGAGATTCTCGTCAAAATTTTGTAAACAAATGAATGTTTTGATCTTTTTGATAATTTGATTAAATACCAAGCAAATCTCAAAAATTGAACGTATCCCAAAAAACTGAGCGTATTCTCAAAAACGGAGCATATCCTTAAAAACTAGACTCATCATCAAAACATTGAACTTATTCTCAAAAACTGAACGTATCCTCAAAAACTGAACGTATCCTCAAAAATTGAATTTATCCTAAAAACATTGAACTTGTCCTCAAAAACTGAACGTATCCTCAAAAACCGAACTTATCCTCAAAAACAAATCATATATTCCAAAACTGAACTTAACCTTAATTATTTTCCCTCCTTGACAAAATTTACTAGAAGTTAACTTTCCCCAAAAAATCTCCAAAATCCAAGGGTCAACATGACCATTCCCTGATGGCAAAAGTATCAAAGAATGAGTGAGATATGAGAAAACTAAAGTGCAATTTGTTTGTCTTCTCTTTTATCATTCTCATAATAATCATTATCATCATAAATGCTGAGCACTAAATGTCAGTCATGATATTATACTCACAATAAGTCTCGAAGTGATCCGAAATTAAAACTCCCACGTCGCATACCGCTACTACCATCTCTATTCTTATTGCTGTTACTGCTCTTTTTAATCTTCCAGAATCGCAATCGCTTGTGTTGTTCATCTTCATAAAATGGATTTAAGTGTTCCGGATAATTGTACACAGATACTTGACTTGATGAGCGATAACTTGACATTATGATGTGCCGTAACTCACACGAACTTATTATTTTTTGTTCTTTTTAATTCTATTCCTTTTTCTTATTACACTTTTTAGTTCATTTCAAGCTTTAAAAGCAATAAAAAAGTCTTTTTTTTCAGTTCTGCAAAATAAATGTAAAATCACGTTGTAATTGATGATAATTTAATATACACTCGCACAACATCGTCATTTAATTAGCATTATTTCGAGGCTATATAATGTTCATTTCATTTCACAGTTAATGGATTTAATTCTGTGCCTTTAATTAGCAACAAAGAAATAGGATTTAAAGTATTAAATTTATTTTGACTTGCAGGGGTCGTCCGTAAGTGACGGGAATTGAAAGTTCTATTCTCTTTTAGGTATGTCTAAGACCAAGACATCATTTCCAGAACAACCTTAAAGGTGTTGCTGTTTAAAGTATGTAGAAGCGAAAGCATCACATCTAATTAGCATAGAAATATTCAAAACAAAAAAGTTTTCACCCGTCCTATGGAATAAAATTAATCATTCGAGCTATTCCTTGACTGCTATCTTCATTCCATTGTTCACCATTCAATCTGTTTTGTTGCTCAACATAATTAACATTTTTTTTTGAAAAATTAAACGAAAATATTTCTTGCTCTATTTGTAAAACAATTGTGACTGGATGGTGTGAGAAGGAGAAGGTCTTGGGGATGTTTTGTGAAGAATGGATTAATTAAGATGTGAATTTTAGTCTATGCCTTATAGCTAACTAAGCAACCAAAGGCGGAATTCTGTGAATGCCGGTATTTAGACAATTGCCGTTAGCTACTAAAGTCTGCAATTAGTGGCGGTGATTTAGGAGATGAATCCGAAAAAATAGCAATTTGACAGCATTTAGAATTAGGCACAAGCATCAGGAACATTTCAGAATTTTCAAGTATTTTGTCACTTCCAATGTCAATAACTTTATCATAGACAAATTGTAGTGTCTAGCACATCAATCATTTTCCCAACGTAGAATGCATCTTGTCAACTTTCAAGCACATCAACTTGCTCCCATTGTGTCGATCATTTCAGATTCAAGAACAGAATCCATCCGCAATTAAGAGTAATTTTGCAAACGAATCTTGACTTGAATCTTAAAATAAGTAATGTTTACAATAAATTCCATCCAACAGCACACATGAGTATGCTAAGAACTTGAATCGGTCGGAAGTAACAACTGTTCGGCATCAAATTGTAATGTATTTAAATAAATATTTTTCTTCTTTCTGTTTTGCCTCTTTTAGCAGAAGCGAAGTCATGAAAATTATCATCATCATCATGTTAAGAAGTTGTTATTTAAATTCAGAAAATTTGAAGTACTTAACAGCATAAGCGTATTTTCGAGTACTTATTAAGAGCTCGTGAGAGGCAATTTTTCAGCACTTATGAAATTTTGTAAGCAACAAAATAATTAAATTTATTTTCTAGAGCACTTCTTATGTCTGTAGCATTAAAATGTTTTTTTGATGCTTTATATTCGCACATGTTTTTCTGTACTGAAAAATTTTACGCAACTTTTTCATGCTTTTCACATCGTTTTGATGTGAATGTGTACAATATGCTTATTTAATTTATTTTGAAAAAAAGTATCGAATGTAGCGCATGTTATGAAGGATATTGCGGAAATTGAAAAGCAACTGTATATAATTTGATGCTTTATTTAGACAGAATGTAAACACGTTTTAATGATTTTTGTCGAAATAGTTTCAAATAGTTCATTTAATTGAATTTTTCTCAGTTTAGAATATTTCAACGATTAATTAAAATTTGAATTGCAATTAAAGTAAACTTAGTTGCAAACCCCGATCATTTGTTTACAAAATTCAGTCTTCATTTTGATTTCAAGCAATAAACATCAATTATACTTTAATTTAATTATTAGACATAAAATGTAACAAAATTAGAACTGATAAACTCAAGTAAGCTACGAATTTTCAAGGCAGCAAAGCGATTATAATTGAATTTATTATCTAAAGGTTAAAGATGCAGAAAAAGATTATGAGATTTCAATTTATCAATCAGCTGCTCGCTATCTCACTTTTCGATAGATAAAAAAGCTACAATGTCAAAGAAATAAATCAAAGCAATCCTCAAAATATTTTCGTCTATAAATTAAGCAAGAAATATCTTCAGTAAGTAGCAGGAACATTTTCAAATTGCAAAGGAATGTTTTTCAAAAAAAAGTCTGCAGTCATCTCTTACAATTCCTATAAATAAACATTTTTCATTACTCAATGACTTCTTCAAAACCGGTCTCAGTAAGAATTTTGAATACATTGTCATAAACTTTGAAATTTTTTGTTGTTGACACAGAAGTCGAAATATCCAGAAAAGAAGAATGTGCCTTAAAATGACATGAAAATTAAATTTTCGGAAATTTTCTTCCCACTTTAATGCAAAATAGATGATAATTTTATTGGTGAAAAGAGAAAAACAAAAGCATCGACTGTGCTCATAGGTTTATAGCACGTTAGAAATTAAAACAAGCTGACATTTCAAACTCCTACTCAAAAAGTACGAAATTAATCAACCTTATTAAAGAGTAAAATTATTCTTGAGATCGCATGTCGAGAGCTAAGGTTCCCACACGTGATGAATACTTTTTGGAAACTGTACTAGAAACTAACTGAATTTATAATTTTTTTTGTAGTTTGTACTTAACACACTAACAGTAAGCCATTCTTAAAATAGCAAAAAAAAACCTCATTAATGCCGAATGAATAGCGAAAATTGAATGTGTGACACGAGCGATGAATTAATAACTATCGTTAATGTATTCTGCTCCATAAAGTCGCCGTACACAATAACACAACGTGAGTCGTTGATTTGCAACGTTTACTATGCGACAAAAAATAAGTCTCAAATGCTGTGAGAATCTTCAAGATTTATTTTTCAGCAAAAAGGCACAAATTGCAAGAAACAAAGAATAAATGAGATGAAATAAATCTCAATATAAATCAGCCATATAATTGACAATCCAGTTACTCCATTCACCGCACAATGCACTTTGTAATGAAATTCATTCTCTTCATTTTATGCTCAATTTAAGAATTTAAAAAAGAGGAAAAAAGGAGAAAAACAATCTGGGTTTTGAAATTGCTCTGGACAGTTAATGAAGGGAGACAGTTCCGTTAGAAGAATTTTGTAACATTTTTGGTGATCGCTGAATGTAATTTTCATAGTTCTAGAGTTTACATTGCTTAATAGTTTTTCATGCACTGATTTTTATGGCGGAAATTTCTGAGAAAATGTTGTTGCTGGTGTGCTTGTTTTTCCTGGAATGTTTAATGACTCTTTGAGTAAATTCTGGAAAGTTCTGGATTTTTATGTAGCTATTAGTTATCTTGAGTAATAGGCTAGAGTTAGAGTCGTTTCTCGTCATCTAAATGTGCCGAAACCATTATTCATTGCGATTCCAGTAGACAATTGCAACAACGTTGCTTGAAATAGTCCAAATTTTCCTAAGCTTAGATCTAGCTTTTTGCTGGTTAGGATATTAGAATCATTTAATTAACATCAAGAAGGCATCCAAAAATTTTTAGAATATATTTTGAAGCTTAACCTCATGATCTCATCAAAAGTGCTTCCCACTCTTTATTTACACTCAAAGTTAGCTGTATATAAGCTGCACTTATTAGTATTTGTAAATTGTTATTGTTTTTTTCATTCACAGGTGCAGCAATCAAGCAAGCAGTTAACATTCAACTGAACGAGTAATGAGAATAGACTTATGGAATTGAGCAAATTGAACGACTTAGGTGGGATTAATAGCACGAGGATCTGGGAATTTTTAAATGATTACGTCACTGGTAATCCCACATGCAAAAAGCCGGCACCAGATCGACTTCAGGTCAGTGTCAAATCGGATTCAGCATGAAAATGGCACAAAATTAGCACAACTCAGCTTAGTCACTACATTTTTGACCTTTATAGTGACGTGTGCCATCCAGGTCACAAATGCTACCAGGAACTAACTAGTAAATCAACACCAAACTGCGATTCCAAAATTGTATTTTATTACTAAATGAACAGTTCAAGATGCAAATATTTTGAAAAACAGCTGCCAGCAATGATATAATGATCACATCTGCTATTACCAAATTGTTTTAATTAATGAAAGCTTATCAGTCCAATTGAGCTACTAAAAAATTTAAATAATTTTTTTGGCAATTCATAACCAGCAGTATCTCCACATCACAATCAAATTTGCATCACAATAATCCCAAGGGCAGCATAAGAAATACAACAAAAGGCAAAAACTTTCTTCATCAAAACTTTTTTTTTCATCTTTTTAAATTATAATTAAATGACGACGAAATGGCAAGCGATTGTTGCTTTATATTTATAGAACTTTTGTTGAACAACTGATGATAATAACAATAAGAAGAGAAGGCATTTCGCCTTTCAGGAATTTTTTTTCCGTAAGGAACAAGACGATAAATATTTTGTGCTATCGCACTTCATTTATCTGTATTACATTTTAATTCCTCTGTGCTGTATCTAAACTTGATTGTCACACACCGCATAGATTTTTGCTATCGTTATAATTGTAGGAACTTCTTTACCACAACGACACAAAAAAAAGAGTTTTTAAAAGTAGACAAAAAATTATTTTTAAGGCACGTTCGAGCAACGCGATTTCTTCAGTTAAACGATTTCCGATTGACTGACTTGAATTCTTTGAGAGCGAAAACATTCAAAAGTATTTTTTTATTTCCACATTCACATCTTTAATCGTTCCTCTATGTATTGAACGCACACCGCGGATATTTTCTATTCAATATGTTTATATTTATGTCGTTGTCTGTATAGGCTGACATGGTGAGTATGAGAAGATGATGTAGCTAGTAATTAAATACGATGAAAATGATCTCGTCTTCTTGACTGTCACGAGGTGTGGGTGAATGACTCAAATAATTTTGGTTGCCTTTTGTTTTTATTCTCACCAGATCCTCTGGCCATCTCTTTCAAGCTGTATGTCAATTTTCATTTCTAGTAGTAATAAGCTAAGTTACTATTCAAAATAAATAAACGATATGTGTCTGTAAATGAACTTATAATAATAATGTTTCAGTGTGGATGAAAGAACTACTCTTTTGGCTGTAGATAGCCGGGTATATTGTAGCTTTGAAAACAACCTCATGATGATGATATAATAAAATAAATATTAAAAAAGTAAGCTGATAATGAGCGAAAAAAAAATTAATTTCATGCATTGGCACGGATTCAAAAAGGCAAAAGGTCGTACTCAAAAGCCCTGAAATAAGGCATTTATAGAATGTGTGTAATGTGCATATGATTCTAGCACATCATTATTATTTTTTAACACATTTATTTACATATGTACTCTCTTTTCATCATAGCATGCATGTGAGAAATATGAAAAAAAAAGTACCGGGAATGAATGACACTTCATGTTGTGGTTAAATGTAGGGAAATAATAAAGAGATGACAAGTGGAAATTGTTTTAGTAATTATTCTGTCTTTAAACGCATTTGTGGAATGTATACAGCTTGTGAAACCAAAAATTTGGTCATTTGAGGTTCTGTTAGGTGTGGTTAAAGTAATTTTCATTTCATATTTCATTCTTGATATGAATTTTGCTCACATTGAAGTATTATCTGTGTGACTATCAACTGTAGTGACTACACAGAATAATACAAATCATTTAATCGGTCAAACATCCGGCCCCAGATCAGCGTGACTCTTCCTTGATTTCCATTGATTTCCAAATTTGGATTTGGATTCAATTCGAGTTCAATCCCCAGTTATATCAGAGTCACGCCGCCCTGTTGTCGGACTTTGGATAGATGAAACAATTTGTGCTGTTCGGGTACCATTGTCAAGGTTCTAATTGAACTGTTTGTTTGAATGTCATGTAGACAGAGAATTAACATGTGTTGATTCACCATAAATTTACTAAAGAATAGCAACTTGGTGACGTAATAGTTAGAATGTTAAGCTTCAAGTGTCCGAATATTCCTCAATTCAACATCAAAATCGGAGAAACATTTCCATTGAAGATTTCATTGACCCCAGATAGCTTCCATCTGTATTATTCTCCGAAATCCAGCATCAAATCATTGAACTCAGCATAATAATAGCACACAATGCTCAAAAATATCAATAGCACCATCAATTTTCAGCAGCATCATCAAAATCACTAACAGCAGTGCTTGAAAAATTTAAATACAATATTCAGCATAGCTCCAATTAAATAAACACCTGTGCAAACAGACAAAAAGCCATACACATCATCGCCTTTTATATTCTAAGATTGCATCCGAAAGTGCTCACATATTGAATTGGATGTATTATGTCATAAGAGATAAGCTTAATAATTAACACATAGAAGAAAAAAAAACTTTTTTTGACGTCAGAATTGATTTTGGCGTGTGCACATGTGAATATAGCTATAGGAAGATAATAAATAAGTAACCGGTTTATGTGAATATTAAAATTGACATGAAGACCATCAAAAAAATTAGGAATTGTGTATTGATGCGCAAGTTCTGTCGATAAAATTAATGAATTTATTACGCTAGCGGCATTGCAACAGTATTGATCGATTTCATACTTCTTTTCTATACGTGTACAGTAAGCATAACGAAAATAGTCATAATAGATAATAGATGTAACAGCAGTATACGCGTTTTCAATGCTCACATCCATATATGTGCAGCATAGAAGAGGCTATTGTAAAATTAATCAAAAATATATTTTCAATTCTTAACGGGATATGGATGATGATAGAGTTATATATTGAAATATTTGTTACTGTATCTTTTGACCGTTTCCATAATATTGCATAATTTATTAAGAGTCTAATGAGTATGTCAGCTGGCTATCGTAATTCCATATTCGTAGGAAAATTACCCACATAAAATTAATTATGAGAATAAAATGGTTGTAGAGTCATTGATTAGTGACGTTGATACACTTTGATATGCTTACTACGTGGAAGTGAATTCTGATTTCTTTTCGAGGAAAGAGGGGGTCAATCCATATTCAGAACTCATCTAAGAGTTCATCTACTCATCTAAGCTCATCTACTTCCTAACAGAGATCTATAGCTGTGTGTTATATGTATCACAAGGCTTATGATAATTGGACGAGTGAGGGCTTCCTTGACCTCCCACTCTAACCTTAAACTATAGCATATAGTGGGATTCGAACATCTTCTTTGATGATATCCTACAAAGTTAGCCATCCAGTATATATTATTTGAAAAATGAGACTTGATGCCTATTCATGTCAAGTTTCGAACCCATGATTCCATGGTCGGATTGCATTAAGTCACCAGAAACAGAACTCCTACACCACCGAGCAACTTCATTTCAACTGTATTAACAATGGTAAAATTGAAGCATCACAAAGTTCAAAACTTCCAAACTTCTCTAAGTATGAAGACATAAAGACGTAACTTATGAATCACCCCCAAATGAATACAATCGATTCCAATTCAATGAATTTAAAGTCATTAAATTTTATATTGATTCATAATACTTTCTTATCAGTTTCACTTTTTTTCCCCACGACAGTCACAAAGACATCAAATTGAAAAATTGTATTGATACGTTCTGTTCCTTTATATGCACTTGTTTGGAAATAAAATTATTGTTATAGTGTTAAGTTGAAATAAACGACACAATAAATCTCCATTTCTTCTACTGTAATGGTATTCTTACGGGCTACACGACTCGTGTTCTGTTATCTTTATTACTTCCACTTAGATTTATTTTTGAAATTTTTTCCCCGCATTCCTGCTTTGAAAGGAAAGGTGCTATCACTTAGTTGCTGATGATTTCTCTTTTTTTGCGCTGATTGGAACTTCTGTCTTGATGACTTTTAATGATTCTCGCAAAGTAAATATTTTAATCATCGAAAAACATTTTCTTGGAAATAATCGAACGGAATTATCTGTGCTTGATAGTGTGTTGGAATCACGTAGGCAATTTTGTGTAACTGCTGTTTACTGTGAGCAATTATTGAAGACGTTGTGTACGATGTTTGGCAATTATTTGATTAAATTCAAAGTTTGAAGTTTTTCCTTCCGGTATTTTCGGAATCAGTGTTGTTTATGCCTTATTAATTTGGATTACTTTAAGTTTTGTTACAAACTTGCTATCTAAAATAATGCTTAGTTTTAACATTGTTGCTGATTTGAATCCCGGCGAGCTAAAATGTTGAAATCGGACAGACTCACTAGAATGCTGTTCACACGGCAGCTAGGTGGATTATGAATTTGGAACCAAGCGACGATCCTTTGACAATCACTTGCTAGTCACTTATAAGCGAAGCCTTTTGGTAACCGTGTAGACAGTACTTTAACGTATAACTTTCGTGTAAAGTACTCTCAAATGAACAATGTCTTCAAGACAAGCTTAGACATTTAGGAACAAGAATCTATCAAGTTTAATAGCTTTCAAAAATTGCTCTTTTATTGTAAATCCGATTTTAGTTCAATCACTCTTCAAGTATGCTTACAGCAGTAAATGATTTGCCTGATTCTGACACGTTTTCTGCTGTTCAGTTGAGCAAGTTCTTATAGATTCCGCTTCCGTTCATCAAAATAAACAGATTTTCTATTCATACAGTCTCTAAATATTCTATCATTATTGGATATAATAATTTATAACTTCCACTTTAATTGAAAACTTTTCCTAAATTTTCAAGAATTCCGCAGCTTTAAGTCTTTAACATGACATTGTAAGCTGATGAGATTCAATTACAAAACATTCTTGATAATTCCATATATTGAGCTATAAAACTGACTCTCTTATTATTCACAATATCAAGGCACAACATTGTATCTTTGAATTAAGTAACAGCATTCAGCCATAAGCTGCACGATTGCCTATGACTTCATAAAAAGAAAGAAATTCATCAAACATTCGAGGACAAAGAACTTTTCCAAGTAAATCTCATCAGCTATAAAACATCACGAAAATAGATCCACATGCAATGGACATGAAATACAGTAAATATCATTTTGTCGTTCCTCTCAAAACAACAATTTGATTCAATCATAAATGGAGATGGTAAAATCGAGATATACAGTATATAAAATGGCATCATGATGTCAACACTGGTGCTGTTTGTTTTCCTCTTTCGCTTCAATATCGCATCTGACTGTGCAACTTGAGTATCTATAAGAATATAAAACTCAGAATCGAATTTAAGCTGATGTGGTCATTATTTATTATGAAATACAGAAGATAATATTGGATGAATACATTCAGATGGATATACAACAAAAAGCAACATGAAGCTTTTTTATTTTGTGTATGTTGTCCGTCCACACAAAGTAAAAAATGTGCAAACTCAATCAGTAACTCAATTTTCTGCTCCTTTTCCTCATGAGAATAAGAAAGGTCAATATTCAGTTCTTGACATTTAAATTGATGAATAATGTGTGAAAAACAGAAACAAATAGAAATGTCAAAAATTAATAAGAAAATTGCTTCCAATAAAAAATGGTTCTTATTATGAATTTCAGAGTTGCAGCTTGGATACTGGATGCCATATTGGAAGCATTGAGTGTTACCATTTGGGTATTGATGTGACCCACAATAGAGTAAGATGATGATCCAATCTTGATCTCCAAGTTGGAGTATGGATCCAATATTAAGGTATTATGAAGGTATTAAGAGTATAGAGAAGGAGGTTCTGAAATTCTGAGAATTAATGACGAGGGGAAGTTGGTGTCTCAAAACTAAACTGTCGATTAAGTGAGTGGCCCTTCTGTAACAGGGTTCTAATTTCACAACGCACTGTGAAGCGATGTTACATGTACATCTGACCTAAGAATGTGCCCATCTCCCTGAATAGGAGCTTAAAGTCAATTTCCTTCTCATTTGGTTCAACCAACCTCCTTCCCCAGTCTTGTATGTTCTTCATTTCCCAATCAAGTATTTACTTCTGAGCTAAGGACGTTTTCAGGTCCCTGGATAGAAGCCTATGGTCAATATCTCCTTCATTTGGTTCATCTCCTCCTTGCAAATGTGCACTTTTTTAAAAAACTCTCAAAACCCAAAAGTCTGTCTACGCCTCTGCTGTAAAATCCAAATCACCTACACTGATGCTTGTTTACATCGTGTCTGTACCAAATAACAAGCAACAATCAACTGAAGCAATTTTATTGGACATTTCATAACTTACGGATGTCAAGAGCAACCTTTTCTTAAGTTCAAAAAATTTGATCTTGAACCTTAAATCACCATGAAAATTCAAAAGTTTTTTCATGATTTACCAATTACTCTATTGAGTACCTTATGAAATAATAATGAGGATGTCATCACGAACACTACATCAAAATATTATATCCACAAATTTTCTAATTTTATATTTCTAATGAAAAATGAGCAGCAATCAATCGAGTCTTACACAATACCTTTCATTTATATTTTGCTGGGAACTATAAAGCAAACAATCTATTATAATCCATAAGAAATCATGAAAGTAATGTTCTTCATTCAATGCATATACAGCACAGTAAAGTAAAAAAAAGAGGAAAGATATGAAAAATTGATTGATAATGATTGGCAAATTATGTTGATGTAATAACAATGAATAAAACATTCTCAAGGTCATTGTTATCGGGCTTGTGCTTGATGACGCTTCTTCTATGTGTTCATTGTTATGATGGAGAATTTATTGCAATCAAATTAATGGGTAATTTGGTCTAATCGTAATGAATGTTTGATAATCAGCACAAAAAACAAAAAAATACATATCATAAGTGGTATGCTGAATTAGCGGGATTTTTGGATATTTCGATGAATTTTTGATGGTATGAAATTTGAACAGATTATGGATTATTGATGATGCAGCTTCTGTATTGATGAAATTTTATCTCCCATAATGATTGTTTTGATTCAATAAAAATATTGTTTGGATAAGAATTAACAAAAATGGAGATGGAAAGATGAAATGGCAATAATAATGGATTGGGGATTAAGGGTTAATGATCGATTCTATTTTGGCTAGTGGTTTAAGTGGTGAGGGTCAATTCTTTTTTTTTGGGTTAAATGGATTATTGCTCGTAGCTATTACCAAAAAGGACAGTGATTCATAGAACTGCTTGAGTAATTAATCGTATCTAATTTATTATAAATTAGCATGATGTATTTTATTTGACCTTCGGATATAAAAGGAAGATTAATCATGCAGAGTTTTGTTGGTCAATCAATTCCTCATTCTGCTGTGAGTAAATGTCAAGAAGAAATTTTTAGTGACTTCTTATCCATGACTAAGGTCAGAAATTTCTTTCTTCATGGAATTCTATTCACTTCCATTTAAGTTCAATCACATTCAATTTATGAATTTTGTGCATGTGTGAATATTGTCATTTCAGTCTATCGCTTTTTATGAGATTTTCGTAGAGATTACCTTTATATGACGCATAAGTATGCTATGCAATATTATTATTATATGGTATACAACAGTTGCGTGTATGTCACACAACAGTTACGTGTGTGACATGCAACAGTTGAGTGTATGACACACAGCAGTTGCATGTGTGAAACAGAACAGTTGTATGTTTGACACACAACAGTTGTATGTCTGTCACACAACAGTTGTATGTGTACCACACAACAGTTGTATGTGTACCACACAACAGTTGCACGAGGAAATATTGCCAACACGGCAACGAGACGACATTTTATTTAAAACTAAGTGGCAGCATACAACAGTTGCATTGACAGTTGTAGCAGCAACACACTCGAAACTAGATTTAAGTATTAATTCATCAAAACAATCAATGACACCACACAGATATTCCTTATATGTAAGTCAACCTCTAATTAATTTCTTGTTTTCCCTCTTACATGACAAAAGCAATCAGCTTATCTGGATTTAATTCACTTTACAGCTTTTTGGATTTCTTTTCAACTCTTCTCATACCATTTTCTATGTATAAGCACATAAATTAATATTAAGTCACAGATTACTTTTTCATAGAAAAAAAAGTTTCTTCTTTTATTTTCACAGAAGATTCAAAACTTCATCAATTTTATCGTAATTAATATGCAGTAAGCCATTGGACTAAAAAATCTCGTTACAATCAGAATCACAAATTAGATTCGAAATCTTATTTGAGTCCTCTTTACGACTCTTTCTGTCATTTCTCGTTTTCTCAATTAAATAAAGATTAATTTTCATGGAGAAATCATCAGTGGAAGACAAGAAAGGCATGTAAGCAACTAAGATGATGAACGAAATTCTTTGATGTCAATTTTCTCTTTCATAACATGACGAGATGATAGAACCACATGAATAGAAATGACGAAGTAGGCAATGAAACAACAAAAGATCTAAAAGAGATTCGAATGGAAAGACGATATTTTTTAGACTTTCCTCTTTTTAGACTTTATCGTCGTCATCATCATCATTTACACACATATAAACATGAAACGCATTGCAGATTAATTTTGTTATTCTTCTTTGACTTTCTTCTTCTTCTTCTGCTACTACATGAGGATGATATTAAAGAGCTTTGTGACTATCTGCAGCAGGCTCATTAATGTGAATGTCATAAAAAATGGATGAAAAAAAAGCTTTTAAAGACATTTTGTATAAAAAGAGAATTTAGGGAGGAAAATATTCACTTCCTTTCTTAAAATATCAAATTCGGATCCAGGGGAGGCATTAGCTTAATTGAAATTACTGATTAAGATATAGCTGTAAATTCAGATAAAGGATGTATTTTTTGGAATTTACAGTTCTATGCCTACTAAAAAAAAATTAGATATGTTCAGTCATGAATTCTGAAAAATTCAAATTTAATAGGTTTCGAACCCTCACATGTCAAAGGCTGTATCTTATAGTTCATATTAATGATTATTGTCTTATTGTCTCAGTTAAGTTCAATGATGACAAAAGTGTAACTTAAACAATAATTAAACTTTTCAATTTCAAGCATTTCATGGACAACACTAGGCTCACGGCACACTAAGGTTTCCCGAAGTCTCGATTTCAACGAGCTTTCCAAGATCAAGACAGGAATCTAGACTACAAGGGAATTCACCGAAGTTTTGATCACAACAGTTCCTTTGGATCTTTTAAAATTTGGTCAAAATGAAGTTCCTTCCCCTGAAACTCGAGCTTAGTAAGTGAACAGCTATACATTCACCCCTACTCTTCTCCGCCAACACTCAAAAAAGCTCCACATCCCCCTGTTTACGACAACAACAACAAGACAATAAAAGAAACAGAAGTTTACATATTTTCTAAGAATCATCAGTCCTTAGTCCTTTATATACATATATAAGCTCCAATATACATAAGCAGCACAGCATTGCCATAGAAATAAAAAGAAAAACATAACAAATTAATGCTTCGTTGTGTCACGAGAGCCCAGATGATGACATTTTTACAATATTAAAAATTATGTCGTAAAAATTTATGTCTCTTTCTGCTCCGGATGTTATTGTACTGAGTTTTGGTGGGGGCCAATGAAGGATAATGGTTCATAGGAATGAATATTCTCATTCCAACATCAAACGACATTAGTCGTCGACGTACATAATAACAGTCCCATGCCACAACAAATTTTCAATTAAAATATTCGGTTCTTCCTTACTGTATTATTCTCTCATGGGCTTTTTCACTAATCTCCTATGGGAAATGAGGGAGAGAGGAGACTGAGGTAAAGGGCATGGACAAAAAAAAAACTGTGAAAATGAATGGAAAACATCTCTCAACAGATAACAAAGTAAGCATAAATTATGCTTATGCGGAAGGGAGATTAAAGGCACGAATTGTTCCGGTATCATCATAAAGCGTTTCAACCTCAGTGGAATTAATTAAAGTATCCGCGTGTACGCGCGTGAAAATTTTTTTTTTTTCTGGTTGTTCGTAGAAAGCATTATTAATGGATGAACGGCCATGACCATCAGTCCATTAAATAAACTGATATCAAATTTATCCTTCACTTTTAATTATCGTTCTTTTCTATCTTCGTCTACGATAATTGGAAGATAAATTTAGTACGAAGTATCTACTTAAGGTTAATGGACAGGGGATGAGAATTTGTGGTGGATGGAGGTGAGCAGATGTGAATTTACTATTTAAAACCAATATTGAGGAACTGAATTTTCAAAATTAGAACGGACTTGATTAGAACCAAATTAGAACTAGACATGACCTTGCCATTAACATGTTAAAGCGTATTTTCGTCCACTCTGGTGCTGAATATTGAGGAATTGACTTTTAACAATTCAGAGTTCTTAAAGTATTCTGAGTGACGCAGGTCATAGCAATCTTCGAGATCAGCGTGATGTTAACTTGGAGTCGTACTTACGCTTGGATCCAGTCCAAATTTAGCCCATTTGTAATCGAATTCCATTCATTAATTTTCCAGGAAGAAAATTACATTTCTAATAGTAATGTCTGTAATTGAGTAGATTGAAAGTATTTTTGTCTCGTAATTTCTTCTGAGAAAAACTTTTTGCGACAATTGAATGCTAATTTTATATTGAAGGATGAAAATAAGTCTGAAAGGAAGTAATAATAACTCTAATTTTGATGAATTTCATGGAACTTGATATTGAGTAATTGATGATATAATTGGAAAATCTATTGCTGTATTGAATTTGATGAGTCTAAATCTGGAATTTCCTAAGTATTCAATTGACAATGTGATTTTGTGACTATAGGCATCATTTAGCATTATCTTGTGGTTTCTGAGTGGATTGGAATCTGAGGTATCATGCCTGCCACATATAGCCGAATCTGCCATTGGGAGACTAAGACATCAGTGGCCGAGTGGTTAGTCAGCAGACCGGAAATCTGTATCACTCTTTTGTTGAGTACGTGGGTTCGATTCCCACCAGAAAGACCGTTCTTCTCAATCATATATAGAAGTAACCTTGTCATATATTCAGTGCTGTCATATTTATATGACAAGGATTCGCAAAATCCTTATTACTTAATACCAAATGGAAGCCTACTTCGGTTGTGTCGCTCGGGTCTCCTATAAGTGAATTCACAGGAATTATAAGCAATGCCAACATTTTCTAAAGAATTCCCGAAAAAGAATCCATCAAGTTTAATCAAAAACTAATTCATAATAAAAAGAGAACAGCTGAAAATAGATTACAAGCTTCATACTGAATATCAAATTACCATCTCCATGGAATAAACTGTTCGACATTAACTTGTCATCCTATCATTGAGACAAATTAAACCCATTAGCATACTTTCCTCATCAAAAAAAAATTTTTTTTTTTCCTCTTAAAGGATATCTTAATTGAATTATGGCAATGATGTGACATTGGTGATATTGATGGCAATCCTAAGAGTGACATAATTAGAATCTTTAATGAAAAATTTATCTTTTTTGTCGCTCTTTTTTTATCGCTCAATTTTCACATTGTGTACGAAGAAAAAGGAAGCGGATTAGTTCAACATTCGAGTTCAATTCAGGATCTCATTTATCATTTTCAAGAAGTAAAATTAAATTAGTTTTGAAGTCAAAGAAAAAACTTTATTTTCTTATGGACGGCAGTGAAGCAGAGGAGCTTGCTACGCCACTGTCTATAAATATGCTACATGCTTCCCCTTGAAGTTATGCAAACTTTGCTACAAACATGAAAATATTCATCAATAATGCGATTAGATAAATGGAACTGCAGAAATGTCTAGCAGCTGCATTTGGTTTTGATGTGGATGGATGAGTAGGTGGAAGAACTGGTGATTCTGTTGGACTAACCCAACTTGGTATAGATGGTGGTGGAATAACTGTACGATTTTTGTCAAATTGAACTTCTTCTGTTGTTTCCAATAGCCAGTCAAGATACATTGTAACATTTATATAGTAAGCTGTCGTTTGTTGGTTCAAAATACATTTTTCAACATTCTTTGGTGGATTGACGTCAGCCAACAATCCCACTAATTTATTGTTGCAAACGTAAGCTGTACCACGATCATTCGAGTATTTCAAGCTAATGGATGAAATCTGAAAAATTGTTAAATTAAATGTGAAAAAAAGGTAGAAAACAAATTTGATAGGAAATGAAGGAAATTGATTAATTGAATTTTACTTACATTGCACTGCATACTATTGGACATGAAATATTCCAGACACAAATCCATTTCCCGAATTAACGCTGTATCATTTATATCAGCACAAATTGAATGTTGAAGGTTCGAGGGTCTTTTTGAAATTGAATAAAGTCCTTCGTTTTCCTAGTTATGTATATTTTTTTTTGTACGATAAAAATATACGACAAATGTTGTGGTTGTGCAATGGAAATAGCGAGAGTGGATGTGAGAGAGAACAGGAAAAATTCAATTAGTCAAAAAGCAAAATGCAAGATTAAACGAGAAATAAGATTGGGGAAAATATAATGTTGGAAGTGAATGTAAAGAGGAAAATAAAAAAATTCAAATTAAATAAAAATTGTTATCCAAAAACAGGGTTGGAAAGCTTGAATGCTGACTGGATGACTAACTACAGACTTTCTTAAACATCCAGTAACTAGCATCTTTTGGAATTGTTTCAAATCGAAGATTCTGGATCAAATATTATTACTGGATCTTGATTATAATCTTAAAGAACAAAGGAATCTTACTAAAGTAAGTGAAAAATGACCAAAAACCACAAAATTCAGCAGATCCAGTAACTTTACAATTCAAAATGTCAACATTAACCTATAATTTGTAAATCTCAAAAAGATCCAGTAATTATCAACAATTCCATGAATCCAATAAAAAATCACATCCATAACCACTACATAATTTCAAAACCAATCACAATCTCCACCTCTGCCTCGAATCTTACCTGTGAGCTGTTAAAAACAGTAGCAAAGCATGATCCGCTAGTTCCAACAGCATCTCTACTGGTTGCTATATCTAACCACTGTGTTTCCGTATTGTTTGCCAATGGAAGAGCCATATCAAGCTACACAATCAGCATAAAAATAATTTTCGAAATTGTTTTTACTCACTCACTCACCAAACATACATTAAATTTACCTTCAACACCGCTATGTCGTTATCGTATGTTGTCTTGTTGAATTTATGATGCGGAATTATTGAAACCACATTACGATAAAGTGTACTATTGCTCGAATTTCGTAAACCAGCAACAACGGTAATATCGTTGGCCATCAGTTTTGCACTACATGTTTTCATATATGTTTAATAGAGTAAAGGAAGCATTTCTTTTTCTCGAATAGAGATTTAATGAATGTGAATATATGAATGTATGTTTGCACTCGTACGTACGTACGTATGCATGATGCTTTTAAAATTGGAAAATGGTAAAAGGAGGGAAAAATTTGCTTTGGGTAGAAATTTAAATCGAAATGAGCAGTAAGACATACATACATCCTCGTATGCAATCTATAGCATAGAAATATTTTATAATACCATTACTATAAATTTTCCTTTAAAGTGCTTCAAGCTACCATAGATCTCCCTGTATCATTCTATAAATGTTTGTCAACTGACATGAGAGACATTCATTTTGGGGAAAGTTTGTTCCTTTAAATGCACATAAATTTTATATGTTTTCAAGACAAAATTTATCCATAACTATCAAAATATTATGAATTATGAAGAAAAGCCTTTAAGCTGTAGAGAATATTTGGGAAATAATTATATTTTCTTATTTTCCTGTCTTAATAAATTTTAAAAGTTGGAAGATTTTGATAATAAATTTCAATATTAAGGAACAAATATTTACAAGTTTGATTTATTTTTCATAAGAAAATGGAAGTCATCTTAAGTAGAAGACTACACAAAATAATATAAGAGTATCTTGATGAAGGACTGATCACATGACAGACTAATGAGTCATGTATTTTGAATGACTGAGTAGACAGAAGATTAATAACGACTTTTTAGATAGGCAACATATAGTTATGATGTATGAATATTAGATTGAAGTATGTTTATTATTTTATAGGTCGTAAAGCTTCAAACTATCTAAGATAAGGATTTATAGAATAGTTTGGTAGGAGCTTAGTGACATAGTGCGAACTAATTGCGTTCGAAGTAAAGCTCTTAAGCAGTTTTGCCCAAATTATGTTCCATGGCACCAATGAGTGTCATTCCCCATCCTGTGTGAAGCAGCAAAATGTGTCGTGGTACAATAACATTTGGACAACACTGCTTTGAAGCTCACAGAAGTTTAATACCCAAATACCTCTAATGAGGGATCCCCTACTCTTCCCTTCCGCTCTGCACTCACCATTTCGACCCTATCCTACCCTTCCGCTCTACACCCAACTTCCCACACTGTCCTTCCCTTTGACATCTGCATATCTTCTTGAAACACTTACTACCAAACTAATATAAGCACTAAAAGACAACGAAAACGTTTTTGGTATTAATTTGCTTCTCATGGACGTAAAAAGATCTTTAACCGCTCCGGGGTAATATTTAAAAAATCTACTCCCTCTTCCCTTCCATTTAATTTTGCAAGATCATCTTAACCCGTTAAATTCACACCCAAGTTGTACAGCATAATGACAACGTCATTTTATTTCGAGTAAAGCAACAAAATAAGCACACAAATTTGTCGCAGTGTTTCGCTCGGGACAATAACCTCAACAACAATGAAAAATGATTTTCCTTGCAGCCACAAAGCGAAAATTCTTTGACAATTTTCATGAATATTTGACACATTTCAAAAAACAGCCTCATATGTATGAACTCATGTATGCTAAATATTAAATAATGATTCAACGTGACATATGAGAGTTATGAATATTTAACTAAGCAAATTATTGCTCATAAACATTGTTATCATTATGCATGATTATACAGATAACAAATTTTGTGACAATAATTTTTCAAAAAATATAAATTTTTGTGAATATTTTGGAACTAACCACAATGAATTCCCGTAAATATATTGTACCTTGAATCAATATGAACGGAGACGAATCATACGGGAAAGCGGATATTGTATAAATATTTTATGTCTATACTAACCTGAAATTTGTATTCATAACGGGGATATATAAACAATTTGCTGTTGTCAGTATGTACATTTCATGAATTATGATGCCATTGCAAAGATAATATTGGCTTGCATTGGTCCCTGATGTCTTTGAATCGTTTAGTATGATGGAAACCTTGTTTTTATCATTTAAAGGTATAATAAATTCTCATTAAAGTCCTTCTTTTGTGTGATGCTTTAAAAGCACATATATTATAAAATTGTACCTGATATGGAGCTTTAGACTCAACATGTGTAACTAATGCAAATGCTATTGTTGCTAAAATCACAAATCCTTTCATAATTACACTCGGTAATGTTCACATACAACACCTGCAACAGCATACGAGCAGAAAATTATTACTGTAGACGAGCTATCTCGAAAATAAATCTCTAAAATGCAATTTGAATTTTTAATTAAATTAAATAACCAAAAAAATGTAATTTACTGAGGAAAAATGTGGAATTAAAAATTCTCAACTCAACGGCAACTTTCCCGTTAATAATGTGAATAACAAGTTTGTCGCTGAGCATCACAAGTCACATCTTTTGTTTGCTACTTAAATATTTTATATCTTATCTGTTTCACTCTTTTTTTACTCTATGCAAATGTTGTTTGAGGTTATGACTATACAATAGTGTAAAAAAGCCCCTTTATATGCACTCTTTACAGAGTTTACAGCCTCAATTTGAGAACTATAGATAAGAGTAGTTTTATTAGGTTTGTTATTTAGTTTATTTGAGGATGGAATTGTCAAGGATTTTGGTTATCAGCTGATGGAGGCTGATTTTGAATTTACTGCAACTGATATGTAAGGAAGTCACCAGGTTGACAATGAGTTGGTTTGAGGTCAAGATAGTCACTAATAAAGAGTAAGTTACTGAGTAAATTCCTTTTATGTTCAGATTGTTTGGAAAAAAGGTGACATTAAGGAAACTAGGGACGGAGAGTACATATACTATGTAGCGGAGTCTAAGGGTGAGAGTCAAACCCCCTTCTTTGGAATTTTGAGTACCGTATACATAGTTCAAATCAGAAGAGGTCAGAAGATAGTCCTCGAAGTGTTTGTCTAGTGTTGCCCCATTAAGGTATGTATTCCACGGCACACTTTGGTAGTAAGCTTCAACCAAAACCATACACGGCAAGGGGTGTATATCACATCAATGTACCGCGGTACACAATTTGCCCACCACCTGTCTAGACATTGAGTTTAATTGCTTATTTCCAATAAACTGACCCTTAAAAAGCAGATTTAAATCTAATTTATTCAAAAAATACACAGTTTACAAACTCAATACTCAAGCCAAACAATGCTGTTCTGTAGAATATAAGAACTCTATTCATCTCACCACTCCACAGCACTCTCTGTACACATACTTTAAAGAAATAATTATTTCAACAGAATCAACAAATTTTCATTTAAGCTCTTCGTCGTCACCATATTATAATATCTCATGGATTATAGTGCACAACCAAACATGGATTTAACTTTACATAATGATACTCATTTTGAATATTAAAGGATATCCTCGTCCATTGAGCTCCGGAGAGATTTTTAGGATGAAATTATATCCACAAAGTAACTAACTAATGTAAACTGTTAATTAAAATTTTAATACTTCCAACATCAAAGGATTAAATTCCGTAATTTAAGATTAATCCAATAAACTTTTTGTACAGTTATTCAGCATTAAAGAATGGATGCTTTGGAACTTTTTCCCCAAACGTTCATTGAACTTTTCATTCTAAATCCTCTCGACTGCTGCAACAGATTTCTTTTAAATGCATTTATATCGTCATCGTTGCTCATCACTGTATCGAAGGTGAAATTTTTATGATCACTCGAGACTTGCTTGCATCCTTCACATTTGGTGAGATTAAATTGAAATGATAATTAAAGTTTATCACCGTCTGTCTCTGGCATGAGACACTTCATCTATCGTATAATGATGACGATGCGAAACTTTGTCATATGGCACCGAAAAAAATGGAAATACTTCATGAAAAATAAATGTGAATTATGACACCTTGAAATATAAAGCACTAAATTTCCTTTTTCTTTCGTTCATTTCATGCTTCATGCATATTCGTATTAGAATTCTCAAATGAAAATTAGTAGAGTCAACTCTTTTCGATGCATATATGTGAAGTACAGTATACAGTATGTCATGAAAAATTAATGTTGAAAACGGAAAAACCGCAACAAACGAATGAAATTAAAAAAAATTGCAGGCTTTTCAAGTTCTGCGGTTAGCGGAAAATAATTGCAGCCTTTATGCAGCATAGTGCGTCCGGTGTCACCATCACTACCACTTCTGGTATTTTGTACGCTTATTTATTCAATTTTTGTCTCTGTACAGGAACATGACTAGAAATTCTCTTTTTTATATTCATTTCCAACTGCTAAAATCTATCCTATGCAAAGCTTTTTCGAGAGAATAACGAGCATGCTGAATTAGTTTCTCAAAACTTTCAATAGAATGAAAAACATTTTCGTGAATAGCAAATATGCATCATTTAAAGTGAATCCTTTGTGCAGGCATTTGATTATGTTTGGAATTCGAAAAACTTGTTTCATCCTCCTTTTTTGGACGTTTTAATGGCAAGTTTGGGATGCTTTTTAAATTTAATGACGCAAAAGTTTTAACGGTTTTTGAAAATTTGAATTTTTGTTACCAAGAAATCTAAGCAATTTGTGACAAAATTTCACTTATATAGAACACCTACTTACCTCGTGGATTGCCACAGATGAATGAACCAAAATCGATGTCCATTTCCTAAACGTGCTTGCTACTCAATAAGCTATTTAGTATTCAAAAAACCACAATATTCAATTCAATAGCCTACTTGGGTATGACAATATGCAGACACGAATATCGTCCGCTCCAGATAATACACTAAATCACATGTATAAAGCTATTTGTGCCATATTTCATCCAAAAATATCAAGTACGAATTTAATGAATCTGTTCCTGATTTAAAACATTTTAAAAAAATTGAAAAATGTTCCTTTTTTTCTCACAAAAAACAGTTTCAAAATAGTTTTATTTAGTAAAATTGTGAAAATTTGTTGAAATTAATTCACAATGCAGAAAACATACATATTTATGTAGACACAGGCATTTTTTTGTGTATACACAGATGTATAGGAATACAATTGCAACAATGAGCACGCGAAATATTGGTAAAATATCCTTTTAATTGCAATTGACATCATTTTCACTATTTGCGGATTTAAATTAGTGGCTTTGTTAAGTTTTCATCACAAATGTGTATTTCATTGTGTTCATCCTCTGGCTGTTCATTTTCCTGTTCATTTCCATTTTCATCGCTAGGCTCTGGCACTGCATACTCATTATTTTCAATATCTAAATCGTCATCGTCTTCATCTTGCTCCGTTTTCGATTCCTCATCAACTTCCTCGTCGTCAACCTCCTCATCGTCGTCAATCTGCTCCCCATCATCATCGTCATCATCATCATCCTGTTCTTCCGTTTCCATTTGACGTTGAATTGTGAATCGATGCTTCCGTTGCGGTAATTTATGTGACTGCTGTTTTTTCTTAAAATTGGGTTTCATATCGTACATGTTTATGGGATTTGATCGACTCATAGGATTGCACATCTTCTTTTGAAGCCTATATTTGGAAAGGAAATTGTATTTTTAGAGGTTATTGAATGATATTGTTATGAATCATCGTAATTCAATTTGGATTTCTACTAAAGTCTTCAAGTTTTTACAGCCCGACCGAGTCTAAAACATTTTCATGCTCGACGAAATTCATTAGGAATTTTCCGCAAAAATTTTCTCATTTAAAATTGCAAATTCAGCATTTTTCAATTAGCCATGATAAATGAATATTCACAAGCTGAAGCGATGGTTCCTTTTTAATAGCTTTTTCACCTTTTGATTTTTTTCTTTCTACTTCATTAGAAGGGAAACGTGTAAAATTTCTCGAAAAATGAGTTATGCAATTCATGAAAAAGAAAACGAAAGATATAATTTTCCGTTTGTGCTGCGTCAGCTTACAGCGAAACCTTCTAGAGAATAGCGCAGTGGTGGATAACCTTTTTTTCGCGGCCCCCTTGGTGGAGAACCTAGATCGAAACTGCATTTGACATTCACTTCACGGAATTTCCAATTTTGGTCGTGGCACACAGGTTGCCAAACACTTTGGTGCTGCGACACAAAGGTTGACCACCACTGGAACACCACAAAAGTTTATATTTAATTTGCTTACCATTTAGCGAAAGCCTCTTCATTAGCCTTCGCAATATTGTCTTGTTTCTCAAAGTGCTGACTGGATCGTCTACGGTAGACTTCGACATTCTTGCGCAGCTTTTCTTCTCGTCTCTCGATTTCATCCTTTGAAAGTCCATAATGTGAATAGAAACCATTATATTTTGGTAATTTTTGTTTATACTCATCAGTCTCTTTGAATTCGCAGCATTTTTTCGTACGTGTCCTTCTCTCATCGACCGGAATGTTGCCAATTGGATTTATTCTTGTGTGAAATTTCCTCTTAGCTGAACTAGATTTTTCTCTCGATTCCGATTTTATAATATTGTCTGTAGACATTGTGGCATCTCTGATATCGTCGTCCTTGTAAAATTCATCTTCCTCATATTTCGCTTCCTCGATGTCCAAACTCTCGTTAATACCATTGGCAAATGCTCTATTATTATTATCACTTATATCTAATACTTCTATTTCCTCACAAACCTCTTCAATTTCTATTGTTTCAATGATGAGTCTCTCTTCTGTCGATGGATCGAACACATCATCGTCTATATAGCCATCATCTGATGATTCCTCTTCCTTTTTAAAGCTTATATTACTTAATTGTGATGATCTACGCCTTTCCATCATTTTTATGCCATTCTCGTCTTCTGGTTCGTAATCGACTAGTTGATGATCTCGAAATCTTACCTTTGGCTGAGAACGTTGTGAATGTTCACTTTTATAAAGCTGTTGGTTTGCCTCCTTTATTTTATCACTGATGTTGTACTGATTGCTGACAGGTTGAAGAACTTGTGTACGGATTGGAATGGGCAGATAGAATAAAGAAAAAAAAAAATAAATATCGAATGAAGAAAGGAATCTTCTTTCAGCACGAGTGACAGAATAAATGGAAATAGAAGTAAAAAATGGATGAATGGATGATTTACTCACAGTATTCACAATCATCATCATCGCTATCGTTTTCCGAATGTTGTGACATTGACTGTCTTTTGTATATATATCGCTATCAATCTATTTCACTTCCGTCGCTTGTTACCGTGTATTGTACTGCCTGCTTCTTCTACTTTCGTTTACTTTTCTTTTCTATTTCGCAGAAACGAAAGTCCTTATGACAAAATATAAGCACAAAAAAAAAGTAAAATAAATATAAAAGAAATGCTTTACTTTGTCGTATTCTTAAAGTTTTTCAAGCGCAATAAACGATGATGAACCTTTTCGCGTGGAAACTTTATTTCTATTTGAACAACTTCGACGTCAAATGTAGTTTTTTTGGGCCTTTCTTCTTTATTTTTGCATTCACGTTTTATTCCTTGTTTTCATGTTTTTTTTAGTGGATGAAGTTCGATTTCAAGGCGTTTATATTGATTTTGACGATATGCATAACGCCCGTTGCCTGGTCACGATTTTAAATTTCCTTTAAAAAAAACTTTATTTTATAGTAATTTGTTTATATGTAATACGTGGATATGGGTTGTTGTTGTGGAAGCGTGTTTGCCAATTAACATTAACAAGTTTGTTTTGATTTCATGTCTTTAAATGACTACTGTGTGGATTTGAGCTGAAAAGCGACAAAAAAATTGAAGAATTTTTCTTTTCTTGTGTTGACAAACTTTTGAATCAAAACTTTTATAAAGAATGTTCAAGAACTTCTTAATTTGATTTCTATTTTCAAGCACAGTTTGCGAAATGAATTGCTCGTTAGTTTCACTTTGGTTTCGTGCACAAAACAAATTGTTGATAGCAATAAATTTAATTTTGAGATGTCTCACGATTTTATTTTATTCACAATTTATCAATAGCTTGTTTAAAATGAAGAATGTGTATTGGATTCACTTGTTATCTGTTTAAAATGTCGGATTTTGTGGTATAAATCACTAAAAAGAGTTGAGCACGCAAAAAATGCAAATAAATAAAATTTTAAAATCTCCGCTTTAAAGTGTCGCTTTAAAAATAATCAAAGTGTCAAATTTAAATCAAAAACCATTGGAATTTCAGCAATAAATAAGAATTTGACGATTTAAGGCTGTTGAAGCGTTACAATAAACAAAAACAGACTGAATTCATGTAAACAACAAAAATAACTTCTAGAAAATTTTCGATACAATTCTCAATCAAGCGGATAAAAGGCACTAAATCAAAAATATTTCGTTTCACGTGAATGTCATTTCAACTTTATATTGATCAAGCATATATTTATTGCACTTTATATTTGCTCTTATATTTTTTTTACGACTATCCACCGTGTGACTATATACATAAATGCGATGTCGTAAATAACACAACATATGATGAAATTTGTCAACGTTTTACCACCATAACAATTCATAACGTAAATTTATATCAAAAATGCTGTTGTCATCATCATACTTTTCCTCACTTCGCTCACTGGCATTCCTCTTCTTTCAACATTATTAAAATATATGAGCGTGTATATACATATATAAAAAAATATCAAATTTATATGCAAATGAATTCATTCGCCAATTAAACTTTTTTACTGACTGTTGATGAGTTAATTTTACAGCAGTGCCGACGCACAAAATAAAATTAATTATCTCCACACAAAAAAAGAAGAGAAGGAGACTTAACAATACATCCACTTCAGCCAGCATCGCTTTCCTTCTGATTGCGTCAAATCTCAAAAAAATACTCCCGGTATATTGCGTACGATTTTGTATTTTTATGGCTGTTTAACGAGACCATTACTTAAGTGAAATAAAAATGCCGTGGAAATAAAAGAAATTCAAGTTCGAGAATCGTCGAAGGGTGGCTTGGGGTGAATTAGGTGAAAAGTGACTTTTTATCAATTTCACCTCCTTCACGCCCTGCTGTATGAATATGTGTGAGTAAATTGTATCAAAAAAATATTACATCCCTAGCGCGTGTGAAAAAGTACTTCGATTGTAACAATCTGTGCTTCTTCCCTTTATTACCGTCATTTTCACTCGCAACATGAAAATAATCTTTTTCGTTTAAAAATTTCTCATTGTAGATTCTTTTTTTGTGCTTCTTTTACTCAGAGTTTAAAGAATTTTTATATTCTAGTTGTGCTGATTTTTTTAAGGGTTCCTTGATTTTTTTCGGTGGCATTTGCTTTCTATCGGGGGTTAATTATACACGTTCATAGTATGATGTAGTTCAGTATTCAAGAAGAATAGAAAAAGCAGCATTGGCTGAGTGGTTAGAGTGTTGGCTTACTGTTCAAACGACTCAGGTTCGATTCCTGGAAATCTTTAGTAGGATTCATATTCTTCAAAGGTTTTTTTTTCTCCCGAATAGCACAAAAAGTTAAATGATCAAAAAATTCGATCTCAGTCATATGTGACTCTGATTTAATGGATGGAATCGCTTTAAAACCCAATTCAAGCAGGCCTGGTGCAGGATTTCGGATCGTCTAAACCGACTTGTTCTCTACGGATCGCTATTCTAGTCATGCAATTTGGTTTGACTTTCATCTGAATAAAATCATATTAATTTATATGATTCGTCTAAAATTGAACTCTAAAGTATCCTTCAGAAAAATGCAGGCCTGCACATCTAAATCGCAGGTAACTGTGGTTGCTTCGGTTTTTAGCTTAACCGATTAATTCATAACCCACCTAACAAACCTTAATGAATCCCTAAAATATTGAATTTTAAAACTTCTAACTCTGTAAATCCATATAAATTAAAAAGTACATACCAGTGCATGCTCATTTCTAAGATTACTGTAGAAAAATAAAAAAAAGAAAATATAAAATTTAATTCATTAATTTCTTTCCATTCTTCTATTTCTTCTGGCAACTTATTGAACAAATTAAATTTGATTACATAGAAATACACGTGCTTAAATGATGAGAATGCGTTTTGACTTAAGGCGATTCCAATACACTTAGAGATAACAGAAAAATAATGTACTTTGAAAGTTCGTAATATCCAACCATTAATCTTCAATCAAGAAAAGCCATTAACGTTTATCTCCGCAAAATCAAACCTAATGATTGTATTTTGTGTATTTGGTAAAGGTGGTTTCGGCAATTCGAGCGTCACTAAATTGTGCCTTATCATCAGAAAATACTATTTTGTATAATCAAATTACGGGCAAATGAACGGTTCGATAGACATTAATTGGCATAATTTCTGACAATTGTTTGCAATTTGATTTCATAAGAGGCTGTTATTCAATTATATTTGAGATTATTTGACTGTAGGAATGAAAAGGGAAAGCATGTTTTATTAGCATATTTAAGATAGTCAATGACTTGATGATTGAAAAGCTTTTAAAGTCTTTGAATTACACTTGAATTGCTTCAATCGCTAAGGGCATCCTGTTTTATATTTAAATTGCGTTGCAATGTATTTGTTGTGTAGTTGTGAATTAACATTCAGGTTGTCAGTTCGTCTGTGACTTAACCTCAAATAATGTCAAACGATGCAACTTGCAAACACCTCGTCTTACTTATTTGCGTGAACGACACGAAGTAGGCTGGATTGAGATCCAGACGTTGCGCTAAATAGCTGGTAAGATAAGAGTCTAAAGATACTTACTGGAACCATGCTTCGATGTTGAGGTTAGGTTACCCTACAAACCATTTTCCATCTGACTAATTCACTTGGTTGGGTTACATATGTAGTAAAAATAGCTACTAAGTGGAATCTTTTGTCACCCGAGTCATATGACCTTGAAACTTACCTTAAATACGCTCGATCCAAAGACTTAACCAAAAACCTTCCCCAACTTTTTTGAAGCACCTCAAATTAAAATTTTCCTGAAGAGATGATTCTTTTTTCTCAAATTTCAAACTCCTTGATGCGCTGAAGAATCCTTAAAGCAATTGAATCAGTGATGAAAATTTTATTTATATCCATTTTGCTGTTTACTGCGATGAAATAATGATTATAATGAGATAACTCAAATCAAAGGTAATCAGATTAGCTCAAGTACATATGCGAATTTTCATATTTAAATTTTATTGCTTACAAGCTTCCTTTTGATATCAGAGCTTATTACATTTTAATGATTTAATCCTTTTTTACATTTTTTCAAAAGAAATCGTAGCTCAAGTTGTGCTTTCATGTAAGCATTTTACGACTGAGATTTTTTTATTTGCTATGGAACTTTATGAAAGCAAATAACAAGTTCAAACAGCAACGAGTGCAAGAAATCCAGTTCAACAAATTTTTTTTATTTGATAATCTTTCCTAAAACTATTGGATTTGTTATTTTATGTGACATTCTTTTTGCAATCCCTTACTCAGCAGTATGTTGAATTTTTGTCAAAGAATTTCATACTTTACTTAATCGTTCAGTCTTGCCAGTTTGTAGAAGTTTTATATTAAGTTTATGGATTGCAGGGGATGCAATAAGTAACGCAGTTCATGTGGGACTTGGAAAATTGAACTGACAACTTATGCATAGCTTCTTAGTCAGCTAAATTTTTCAATAATAAGCTTATCCAAGTAGCATGCTGCAGATAATTTAATATTTTTGTCAAGATGAGTCAGTAATGGTACTGTCAAGCTCCTTCCATATATTATTGCTGTTTTGCAGACAACATGGCGACGTGGTAGTGTTCTAGAGACTGTGTTGGGCCAATTGAGTAATATAGCTTGATAAGTCTTTGTCAGTACCTATTGAGCCATATAATTTAGATGTTTTACTATCAACAAAGCAGTTTAGCAATGCTTTAGCGGATGTATTGTGCCAAACAGATAATATAACTAAATGTGTCGATGACGGTACCGTAAGGGCACTTGTTTCTTATACTTTAGCTGCCCTATTGTGCCAATCGGACTATATAGCAAAATATCATCTTAAACTGAAGTCATTTACAGTCAAAAGGATATAAGTCCTTCCTTAAATGTCGGTCAACACTACATCATCTACAACTCTAAAAGATTTAACTGCAAATCATCACAATTGCTAACTAAAGTTCTAAAATATTTATAAAAAATCCCCATAGTAAGTCATTATGCTTGCAATGTCATCATTGTTCATTTCAAGAAAAGCTCTTGAGGGATGAAAGTTGTAATAAAGATTTTAATCGATGTGATAAGAAACTCAAATCCTTTCTGTTCACTCCCATACTTTATTATCTCTTCATGCACTGGCACTTTCCAACTATGTGAGACAAAAAAATTGCGAAAGTTTCCTCTGTCTTCATCGTATATCCAAAACTCTAAAGCAAATAGTGAAACATTGAAGGAAGAAAATCCCTGCAGAAATTAACATAATCAGAGAGTAGTGAGAGAATGCATAAATATACATAGATATATGTCCTTGCCTTTATATACAGCAAGTTTAAAAAAAGTGTCATTTGTGGCATGAAAGTAATTCAAAATTATATTAAGTATTCATCTGCATTCAGCCAATCTCATTGGCACCCTTGTCGAACGTGTTGCATTCCAAAAGATGGAGAAATTGCATGAGAAAGGTATGTGAGTGCTGAACATTTATTATGTATTCACAAGAAATATGTAAATGAAGTTTAAAGAAGGAAAATCTTTACTCAAGCATGCTAAAAAAATGAGGAGAAAATTTATTCGCATACATTGTTGTTGTTGCATGATGCACCTTAAATATTCATGGACTACCCAATGACATAACTCACGAATGCTTCGGAACATAAAAAAATGCAAATGATTCTGTTTTGAGGAAGCTTGGAAATTCATCATTGTAGTGCTCTTTAAAATGGAAAGAATTTAATCCAAACAATCTGACAAGTATCCATCAGGAGCTGAATTGGGTCGCAGAATTGGAACCAGAAGAAATCACTTTCACCACAATTCAGCTTTACTCACCACTAATTACCACAATTCAATTTCATCACAATTCAGCACTCTCACCACAATTCAACAATACTCATCACAGTTCACCACAATTCAGCACTATTCACCACAATTCATCATTACTCATCACAATTCAGCATTATTCACCACATCACAAATTGTGATTCACAATTGATTTGGGATTGATAAAACAGTGATTTTACCTCTTAAGCTGCAAATCATTTTAAAAAAGCTTTCCTGTCCCGTTAATTAACAAAAATTCCTAACTCACAACTTCATCATAAAACACAGCACTTCAATACCTTTCATTATATACAGTCTGAACATAATTACATAACAAAATATTCATAGAATTGAATGCAGGATAACAAGCATCATGAAAGGGAGAAAAAATGTGCTTGAAGTAGCTATCTTCATACTTCATACAATAAAAGGAGACGAGATGAAAGTTGAAAAAAAGGTGAATGTTCTGTGAACACCGTGGGAGCATAAACAACAACTGAACTCGACCCAGAGAACTACGGAGAGGAAAAAAAAAGAATAATTTTTATGTTCATCATGGGAACGATTCATCATAATTAAATGAGATTTTTTGCTTATCGCTTTAGAGAGTCGACTTTGTATTGAAAGAGTAAAGTAAAAAAAAAAAGATACTTTGTAATTTAATGGCTTGACGCCTTAACTCAGTATACAAATTAACACGAATGTGCTGTGTATATTAAAGCTTTTAATTAACTGTTTGTGTTAAGCTTTTTTTTCTGCTGCGCTTCTCGTTCTGTTACTGCCTCATGAAAAATTTAATAATGATATACAGCATAGTATTCGAAAGAAAAACACTATTAATGCTGCCGTGGGCTAATAGTGCTGATTGATGATAATGGATAGAGCGCATTCTATTTTGTATATTTGTTTTAAAAATGGAATTTTTAATGGTTTTCTGAAATTCAAAAAATTTTAAATTTGAGTTTTGTAAATTTAAATTTTCAACATTTTGTAAAATTCAAATTTTTTTTGTTTTGTAAAGTTCAAATTTTTAACGGTTTTGTAAAATTTAAATTTTTAACGGTTTTGCAAATTTCTTTTTAAAGTTCAATTTTTGAACAAATTTCCATTTTACTTCTTTTTTAGCTGAAAACTCATCAAACTGACTGCAAAGCACATCTTTTATTGAAAATTAATGCACAAAAGATAGTAGGGAAGTACCTATAAGCCTCCCAGAAAAGCACAGATCTTTTATTTATATTTTTCTCACACGAGTAAACGACCAGGAAATGAAAATTTATGTTGAAGCAATTTCACAAAAATTACCCGAAAAAATTAGTACAGTAATTCCTAATTATATCAACATTACACTATCACAGCAAAGTAAAATTAATTTACCATCAAAATTAATTGCGATTGTGGATGTTAAATGTAGTTTTTCTTCCTTTTTTTTCTCTACCGACTCATTCAGTTATTCATTCATTCTTTCATTACGTAAGTAAGAGGATGTTCTGTATTTTTTTGGGTCAGAGAATTGAAAAAAGGTGAAAAAATTTGTTTCAAATTTGTTCCTACATACTGTATATATGTAGGACTGTAATGTGAGTTAATTTCAATAAATTTTTTGTCATTGATGAAAATATGTGAACAATTTTCTGCTACATTGACTATAACCAGAATGAACATGTTGTTTTTTCACAGAACAAATGAAACTTTTGTGTAATGTACATTCATGAAGTCATACCGAGCTGTAACAGCACTGAAAAAAATTTTTTTATGACTACGAATAAAAAATTTTTTTTTTACATCCTAACACGGTAGACAATGGAAATGGAATGGCGAACGAGTCGAGGAAGAGAAATTGTGTCAGCCATAAATTATTTATGAGGAAAATGCAAACTTTTTTTTTGTGCATTAAAAATTTATCGTCGAAACTGAGTGTTAAATTTTTTTTGACTTTATTTCTCGACATTATTTTGCCTTCAACCCCATTATATTCATTATATATACATCTTGATGCACTTTTAAAATTCAAAAAGTCATCTCGGGTGGAAACAATTTCTATTTTATAAAATATTTATTTCTTAAAATTCAATTTCACGAAGTGTTTTCTGCTGCAATAATGCTTGAATTATGGTGACATTAAATGTATTTTTTTATTTTTTTTAAAAGGGTTGAAATTCAGCTCCTGACTATGTTTTTCATCAAATGAAAAGTGCTTCATCCTTTTCAATTATTTTGCACTTATATTTTGAAATTTAATCAAAAATTTAAGGTGCAAATTGAATTGACATTGTTTGAAGACTTGCTAACTAGTTAGTTCCGAGCGACACATAAAAGGTCCACCGTAGAGCTAAAGTTAAGGACAGCCTTTGAATTTTTGTGTATGGATCGCAAAACGCACTAACGTTGCCCCTAGCAAATCGAAGAATTTTTTTTCCAAAAAGAGAAGGAGGTGCTTAATTCCCAAACATCCCCGCTCCCTTCGTCCATGAATACGTCCCTGTTTTAAGGCTCCGTTGCAACTCATTTATTAACACTAAATGTAAGCCGTCTAGCAAATTTGTTTTACTATCGCTCGGCCGAGATATTTCATTTTCTAACTTCCGCTCAAAGTGTTGATTGCACGTTGATTTCTCATTAATCCTTTCAAAATGTAAGTATTGCTCAGTTGTGGACAACTTGTGTGCTGCGACACTGTGCAATTACGGTTGTGACTTACCCCCATGTAACCAAAAGGTTGCCTACCACTGCTTTATCTACTTATAATAAGTAATTTATCTTGTTATTAATTGCATCAAATAGCTTTATTACAATAGATAGTAAGCAGTATAGAAATTCCACAATTATAGTCACACAACAATACCAGAAATAAATGACATTTGAAATCTTGGCACTAAATCATCCTTTATTACAGAAAACAAAATAAATTTAATAATTTTAAAGCCTACAATAATTTTAGGTCTTAAAGGTTAAACTCTTTTGCCTAAAGCTCCTGTTAATTGACTTTAAAAGATCAAAATTGTGGGAAATAATATGTTGATGCTACAAACAAATGTTTTCCTTGAATTATGTAATTCATCTGTTGATGAAAAATTAAATATTTATTCCACGAATTAATATGATCAGATTTCACATTTGAATTTAACTTGAAGCATGCGTCAGTTCAAATCAATTTAGTTCCGAACAAAAGGTAAACGAATTAATTCTCAGTTCCAAGAAAATGTAATCAAGACATTTTGCAATTATGTAAATTTTGAATTATTTAATAGCTAGAATCTAAAAAGCTTTTAGACCAGAATATCAAGCTATATGTAGACGAGTTGTCAGTAAGAGATTAAGGACTCAATGGCCTAGTGGTTAGGCAACAAATGGAAATGACTCCTTTGTGAGAATGTGAGCACGTTGGTTCGATTCCCACCAGAAACTGATCTCTCAATGGTTACACAGAGTGCTGTCGATGTGTTGATTTCCACAAAATTGCACATATTGTCCTTATTACTGCGTCTGCCTGCCTGTTAAAGCTTGAGAAATCATTGACGTAGCCTTTGTGCTATCCCTTTATATCTAGACTGACACCAGGAGTTGAACCTCAACCAAAAGGTTGCCTACCACTCAATTTATTCAATTCTTATAGCTAGCTACAGACTGATATACCTACGTGTAGTTACATTTGTTATTAACCTTAGGCAAGTTACAAATGTACTTGTAATCAATAATAAGCACAATATCTCAACAAATGTTAATTTTGATGCTATTAATAATAATCTCACAATCTTTTACATGCACAAAATTTACATATACCAATTAAATAATTTTGATAATTATCAAGTGCCATTTTCAAGTATCTCATTGTACTTTAATAGTTTATATGTAAAATCCTTGAAATCTATGGCACTAAATCATCCCTTTATTACAGAAAACAAAATGAATTTAATAATTTTAAAGCCTACAGTAACTTTAGGTCTTAAAGGTTAAACTCTTTTGCCTAAAGCTCTTGCTAATTGACTTTAAAAGATCAAAATTGTTGGAAATAATATTTTGATGCTACAAACAAATGTTTTTCCTTGAATTTTGTAATTCATCTGTTGATGAAAAATTAAATATTTATTCCACGAATTAATATGATCAGATTTCACATTTGAATTTAACTTGAAGCATGCGTCAGTTCAAATCAATTTAGTTCCGAACAAAAGGTAAACGAATTAATACTCAGTTCCAAGAAAATGTAATCAAGACATTTTGCAATTATGTAAATTTTGAATTATTTAATAGCTAGAATTTAAAAAGCTTTAGACCAGAATATCGAGCTATAAGAATTGTCAGTGCGAGAGTAAGGACTCAATGGCCTAGTGGTTAGGCAACAAATGGAAATGACTCCTTTGTGAGAATGTGAGTGCACGTCGGTTCGATTCCCATAAGAGACTGATTTCTTAAAGGTTCACAGAGTGCTGTGGATGTGTCGATTAAAAACGTCTCTAATCCAGGTGACATAAGAGTCGATATTTAGGCTACTTGGTATATGGATTCCTTATTATTGCGTTTGTCTGCCTATTATAGCTTGAGAAAGCATTACCGTAAACTATTTGCTACCCCTTTATACTCTGGACTGTCACTTATTTAGTTAAATTCAGGAGTTGATCCTCAACAATTGCAAAACTTTTAGATGTACACTCAATTTATTCAATTCAAAGGTTATAGACAGCTTCAGACAATACCTACGTGTAGTTACATTTCAACACACACCTTAGGCAAGTTACGATGTACTTGTAATCAATAATAAGCACAATATCTCAACAAATGTTAATTTTGATGCTATTAATAATAATCTCCTTTATCTTTTACATGCACAAAATTTACATATACCAATTAAATAATTTTGATAATTATTCAAGTGCCTTACGGTCATTTTCAAGTATCTCATTGTACTTTAATAGTTTTCCATGTAAAATCCTTAAATATCCCACTTAAAGCTTCCTTTATCATTTATTCATAATATGTACATCATTATGTAATTGAAGCAGAAGTAACGCACGAGAAAAAAAAGCGTACATGCTGTAAGAACAAGATTACAATTAAAAATTAAACAGGTTAAAAAAAATTTAATTCAATTATGCAGCAGAGGCACCTGTGGCATAATAAAAAAATATGAACAATTTGTAGACTTAAGCGGATAATGTAAATTGTTAGCACTTCTAATGAAACCAATTTTCCAAAATATTAATTTTCAACGTAAATCCATTCATAATAAGCTACATGATATAATCCACAAATAATAAGCATCGCGTGTGTGTATATGTGTAAATTTCAATAAAATTGTATGCATACATTTCAGACATAACAGAAAACAAATAACGAAAATAATTTCTTTTGAAAGAGTATCACGCATCCTTCCTACCCTCATCTCATTTCGCATTCAAGCATCAAAAATGAATTTAAAAAGCTGTACAATATTTCCCATAGACTAGATGAAGATGCAGAGTTGGGGAGGGAAATTATTATTGCAAATATAAAGGGGGTAATAGCTTGTTTGAGATTATCCTTGACAGATTCCAATGTGAATATTTAATGGAATTGTCGAGGTTGAGGTTGGAGGGCTGCTTGGATGGAACCATGAAATTAATTATAACAGACACAATTTGCGTGAGGCTGTCTAGAATTGTTTGTTTTGTAATAAATAAATATTGCGTAGACCTGGCAACGTATCGCGTGACTAAACTAACCAGACAACAAGTTATCCTTGCCTGCAAACTAGAAACTGCTTTGTTTTTAAATTATTTTGATTTAAATCAAGTTCCTGATCAATTTTGTTTATTGAGGAATATCAGTCTAGGTCAGGGATTGCATGTTTTGAGATTTAGTTTTGTGGATGTGATTCAATTGAGCTGCTTAATTGTTTATTTCGGAATACAAGGGGAAGTGATGGAATTAGGCTTATTTTTCGGGGTTTTAACACGGAGTTCATGGTTTAAGTAAAGAGTCAGTTCTCTGTTACAATCTGGATATTTTGTCAATGCTGTACACACGACGACTTTCACAACAAGTATTAACCTAGAATAATCAGAAAACCTAGAATTTACGAGGTGCAAGTAGAGGATGCTGGGTTTTTATAATAAGCATATCTCAAAGCGTCTAGCAGAACCTCCATATAATGAGATTCGAACCACTTCTTTGGTGACATTACTACATGATGCCCACAAAGACATGTTATGAATCGCGCTTCTAGTGCATATGATTCGACAATGAACACAAATAGACTCTCCTATACTGAATTTCGAACCCATGACTACATACGTGCTGTAATTTCATCCGAATAACGATCCTCTAATAGAGGACTCATATGACTCCATCCTAAAATATATAATCCATGCCTAAAAATGTACGCTCAATAACACACAGCTACACATACAGCTTTTATGTCATAATCAACCTATCCCAATAAGTAATTCATTTCAACCCTGATAAAATATATGTGCAATAAAAAAGGGAAGAGACAAGTGATAAATAAATTTCCATTTTAGCTTCAATAGGCATGCAAATGTGTTATTCAAAAGCGCAATCAAGCAAATTTCAAAAAAGACAATTTGCTTTTGTTTCATTCATTTTTGCCTTTTTTGCTCCTTTATACTTTATGCTGTTTTTTTTATATTCTCTCGCACATTTTTCCTTTCACAATTGAGAATTGTCTAGTTTTGTTGTTGTAGCTGGCACAATGAAGAGACATTATTTCGCCTTTTATCTCTCTCAGGACTTAATGCATTGTTTGTTTTTGTTATTTTTTGCACTTGAATTGTTTAGCTGGAAATATTTTTTTTATACTTTTTTACGTGAGAAAATTGAGAGAAAATTTTGTATTTTTTTGAGAGCAAAAGCTCACTTAGATCCAATAAATAAAAATTTCCAGTCAAAGCTCTTCCACATGACATTCCATAAATAGACATTATATTGAAAATTTGCGCATGACTAAACTTCCAAAACAGTTTGGATATTAAAAAAAAAAGTTGTAATCAGAAGAGCAAGAGATTGACAGAAAAAAGAAGGCGACACAGAACAGCCAACTTTGTTGCCGTATCATTAACAATGAAATAATTTTGCATAAAAATGAGAAACTCAGGGGTTGAGAAGAGATGATGACAATGATGATGATGATGAGATAAGTTTTATCCATGACTTTTACATCGTAAACAGATTCACAAGGCACAGACGATTATGAGAAGAAATTTACTCATTGTCATAACAATTTGAAATTGAATTGAGGAAGACACAAGACGAATTGGGACGCATAACAAAAAAAGTCCCAGCAGCAATTTTTTTGTGTATTTCAGGAAATTTTCTTTTCTCGCTTTTTGTTTGTAAAACGTGCGTGAATGGCAACACGAGTTTCCTTAAGACATTTGCTACATAAAACTTAAATACATCTGATGAAATTCGAGGAAGATGAAAGGCTGGTTGAAATTATGTCATGGTTATTATGGCCTGAATACATGCTTTGGGAATAAAATAGAGAAAGTTTGAATCTTCAAATAATTTGTCAATTTTTAACGGCTTTTTCAGATTTGAATTTTTATTGAGATTAATCCGACGTCACTTATGATTGGAAATTGAAATTTTTGATGAATTTTAAGAAGCAAGCATTTTATACTTCAACAATGTCTCAACAACCGTAAAATCCGAGATTTCTATAGAACTGCTACAAATAAATTCACAGCCACAACAACCAAAAGGCAAATTCTAATTTGTAAATATTTATTAGTAATTTTTTCGTGGAAGAATCTAATTTTGGCGCGAAAATTCTTCCGTAAATAAATTTACTGCAAATCTAATTTGTGCTAATTACATAGTCGGCAACATAAACAGCAAACACTTCCAGCTGTCAGCTATACAAAGTGAAAGATGAATAATATTGATGAATAAATTCTATATAAAGGTAAGAAACATTTCTCAATGCTTACTTATTCAAAAAACAAACTTTTATTAGGTTTCTTTACAGCATATTCAAAACAGGAAAAGTTATAAGCACACAAATATTTTTGGAAATGAAAAGATGAAACATTAAAGAGTAGGAAATTTTCCGTGTATTTTGACAGGTTTATTTCTGTTTTGTATTGAGAAGAAAAAAAGCCACAAAATATGTAATTTATAACAATGATGATGTTGTGTACAAAAAGCAGCATATATATTTAAAGAAATATGATAACAAACATGCATACACGCGCTCATTCAATAAGCAAACAGTAATTTTCTTTCTCTCGTTTTAACGATAATATGTGTTGGGGGTCGTAAAGGAATTTTTTTGATATAATTTAACTGTATTCATAACATCTACACAGTACATTCTCATTTTCTAGAGGCAGAATGCAGCAATCTTTTCTCCTCAAAAGAATAATAATATTATAATGTGCTCGTTCTACCAAAAATGTTAAGGATGAAGAGCACGGATATGTGTGTATGTTTCGAGTACATGATAGGAGGAAGCTAACGTAAAATGAAATATATGAAGTACCATTAGGTTTATGTGTCATATTTTAAAGTATATACTTCAATGATGACAAGCTAAGACTCTTTAACAAAATCTTAAAACAAATCGTGAATAAGGAACAACATCAACAACAGATACATTCACTTCCTACATTAAAATTTACTCAGACATCTTATTGACGCTCAAAACATGCTGTGATTAATTTTCTTCTGTTTGATGACTATTTTTAGAATTTTAAGAGCTCATCAAGCGGAATAATTGACCTTTTAATGCTTCAAATTCGTACTAGTTGGAACTATTACTGAATGATTACATTATGCTTTATTTACTCATTTAATATTATCGAGTATCGCAGACGGTTAGTGAGCTTTGGATATGATGACGTAAACTTTCTAGAAAATATGTTTTTGGCTGGGCCTAATAGCAAGTGACGTCCAACAACAAATACATCCTAAATGTGCCACTGAATCCAATACTTAACAGTGAGCTGTAAGTAATCCACAATCTGTCTAGCATCTATTTTAAGTATGTTATCTTGCTGATAAGGAATGAGAATTTAAGAATATTAGAAATACATCAATAATGTACGATTCCTAATCGTAATCAGTCATTATCAAATTATTGCTAAGTTTTATCTTTTATTTTAATTTATCATTCCTTAATTGAAGCTTGCAGACATTAGACGTGGTTCTAAAATGTTTCGTTATTTAATTTTATTAGTGATATTGTGTGTCCATAATGTATTGGGTTTTCCACAAGGTGCCGTAAGTGGAACATGTGGCACGATGGTTCCTGTCCATCAAGGGCATCAGCCACAGCAAGGAACTCCACCGGTTACTGTAATCGTTCCGGATCAAATAACCGCAGGCTCACAAATTTCTGTCATAATCAGAGCTAATCCAGGTCAAGGCTTTGCTGGATATAAAATTTTGGCAAGAGATCAAGACAACAATTTCATTGGAAGATTTTTGCCGACGACTGGCGTCGGTTTGGTTGAATGTGGTGAAATTCAAGGCAACGCAGCAACGCATACAAATCGTGAAGCTAAAACAGAAGTTGTACTTACGTGGGAAGCTCCTCAGATAGCAGAAATCACAACGATAACTTTTTTGTAAGTCCATTTTTTTGTGATTTGTCATTCTTGATTATCTTATCGTAAAACAATCTAAATTCTTTGCCGACAGCGTCACAATTGTTCAGTCATTTGCAGTATTTTGGGTAAATTATCAAACTTCATCGACTATAGTGCCAAGCTATGACGTTTATCAAGGTTGCGGTATTACAAAAACTTGTTTCGGAATTCCGTCTTTTTGCGTACCGAATAGAAATTGTGCAATGCTTGCTGCTGTTACGTATGATAATCCTGACTTTACATTTGAATTGTTATCGACTGGTAAGTGCTGTATTAATGGGTAGAGTTGAAATTTTAGGGATTTTTGGATATGACTGGTCAATATACTTGCATACCCAGCATTTGTTGTATCATTGCCATTCGTGAGGAACGTATGAAGCTGGTTCTATTCTTGGAAATCATCCAGATCCTCTAATACTGATGAATATAGACTATATTGTATTTTTGAGCAATTCTACAACTCAGGCTTCAATTCCAAGAATATTGACAATATCCAGCTCCTAGAATCTGTAGATTAAAATGTCACAATGGATCTGTAGATCAAAATGACTAGATTAAAATTTCATCATTATTTCTCATATAGCTAATCACAACTACGTTGCAATGGGCTTATCAAATTCACAAAGTATGGGTGACTCATCTGTTATAGAATGTGTGAGGCTTCAGGCTGGTATACAATCGTTTAAATCATGGACTATTGGAATTACCAGAGCAGAAAGATCAAACATAGTGAGTTTAATTGAAATTTGAGAAGGCAAATGAATGAAATTTCCATTCAATTAAAATCTCTTTGTAGGATGCAAACATCATTGACTTTATAGCAGGATGGGATATCGATGGGAGAATATATTGTAAAGTTCAAAGAATACCTGAAAGTGTCGTTCGAGGCGTAACATTTGATCTCGTGAACAGCAATTACTATTTACTTTTGGCGGGCGGAATGCCAATTGGGCCGACTGGCGTTGGAATGCATGCAAATGAAGGAGTTTCTCATGCTAGAATTTTATTGACTGAGCCACAAATTGTTGATGTTGAAACGTCAAAGAATCCATTGAAATTGACTCATGGAGCATTGATGATTATTTCATGGATAGGACTGTCTTCTATTGGTATCGTCGTTGCTCGATACTTCAAAAAGACATGGCCAGATACGAAATTGGGTGGAAAGGATCCATGGTTTATTTGGCATTCAGTTTGTATGGGACTTACCTTTGTACTGACTATTGCTGGTTTCATAACAATCTTCGTGTATTGTGGTGAATGGAGAACTTCAGCACATGCAATTATGGGATGCATTGTGCTTGCATTTACAGTTATTCAGCCAATTGGAGCTATGTTTCGGTAATATTTGAGAATTATGCAGCTATGATTGTTTGAAATTGAAAATTTTATTTGATTTCTAAATAGCCCTGATCCAAATGATGCTGCACGTCCATTATTCAACTGGTTTCATAAAGCATTCGGAAATATAGCTCATGCATTGGCTATAATTACGATATTCTTTGCTGTTAGATTTCCAAGAGTTGGATTACCGTACTACACACTGTACATTTTGGCTGCATTTGTTTCATTTTATCTCCTCATGCACATAATTTTCATGGTAATTAGATTATAATCTGTAAAATTATTAACTGGATATTCATGTCAGATAAATCTTTTGCAGGCGATAAACATTCGTGGTCAAATGAAGCGGGACAGCAGTACGAATAGTTCCTCGAAAAAGCAACCTGTAAGTATTTAGGAATAACGCCTGACTTAAAATTATTAATCACTTCCATAATTTCAGTATCAGGTTCTGCTAAAAACACTTTTGGGACTATTCATCCTGGTGATTTTGGCATTTGTCGTCATATTATGTGTCGTATTCATGATGGACTTCGAGTGAACTGTAGACAGATTCTATAGATTTTTAGTGAAATTTTCGGAAGCAATTTGAATGTGATCCTTGGTGGCAATGAAGTGTTATTTATTTTGGAATGTTTTGTACTGTTAAAGGTTGAATTTTAAAGATTAAATACAGTATTATACAAAACATCTAGTCTATATATTTTATAGTAGCTGGATCATTAATAAGCTAGTCAAAAGCAAGATTATGAACACAATCATCACAATCACTAGGGCGAGGCTACGTCGCTGGGTTGACGGCAAGAAGTGAGAAAGCTTTGGTTACATAGACTTACTTAAAGCTTGCCTAAAACTAACTTTTTAACGATCTGGTTGCTGAGCCTTAATTTTTTATTACATGCTGTTCACAAGATGTTATTTATTGACAGTTGAACAAAATGAAGCTACGAGATGATTAATGACAATTTCTACAAATAGACGACATTCCTTTACAAATCATACAGATGGTCAGTCTATGGTAAGGACTGAGACTATCTCTATTTACCCGTACAATTAGAGACTAAAGACCTCTGTTGACTGTATTGAAAATTGCACAAGGATGCTGAATTTTATGTTGTCCCTTGACTTCCAGGTACAGACGTCTGTTTTGCATCATAAACGACAAAAGCTATACTTCTTACATGACTAGACTGTGTCGATGTCTATGTAGACGATACAATGAACGCTCACAATTATGTCGTTCCGATACTACAAGCAATAACTAGTTTACACCCGAAAAATCTGACTCTAGATACTGCAAAAATATATATTTTAATTCCAATCTGTGCAAACATCCCTCAGACATACGCAAAGTCTCCTTAAGTTGATGAAAATAATTTTACGAAAATACATTGCAGAAGCTTAATAGAGCTTATGAAAGCTTCTCATAATGATTTATTTTTTTTTTTTTGCTATTAAAATGAACGAAAATAAACTTTAAGTCAGGTCTGATAATATTCAAGAAGTTTAAGAAGACTTTATAATTTTCTTCTTTATCCTTTGTGAAGCTATGAAAGAAATTTTTTAATAATCCTCATCATGATTGTATAATAATGAGTATAGAAATTCTTATTCTGTATCAAATCCTCAATACAATTTTCATATGTGAATGAAATAATGGAAATACATATATAAGGAAATATTTAATCAGCATTTACTTGATATGTGAAATGTAATTGAAATGCTTCGCATGAATTTCTTTTCATTAAAATTTATTTAAATTCTATCCGATTGTTTTACATGAAAAAATTCTTAATAAATAAGGTATGTGCTGAAGCAATGGAAATTACGTGCATGTGATTACATGAAGGATACATTGTAAGTTTGTATTTAGTTGACAACTATACAAGAAAAATGAGTTTTTAAGGATTGAGTTTCAACGGTTTTGTAAAATTTGAATTTTACAGTTTTCTTAAATTTGAATTTTAACGATTTTTTAAAATTTAAATTTTAAAGATTTTGTAAAACTTGAATTTTAAAGCATGAAAAGTAATTCAATTTTCTCGGTATTGATTTCCATTTTTTCTCCAGCACGACCTACTTAACGCAATACTTTACAAAATTCTTTCCCATAATTGCCAAGAAAATTTTGAGAATTTTCCTCGAACACAGAAAGTAAACAAGATACTTGAATGTAACATGAATCCTCTTCAACCTGAAAATTACAACCAAGATGAAAATGACTAAACAGATTCTCAAAAGATAATAAATAAAAGTTATGACATGTACCATTGGTAATATGCTGCAAGCCTCTTCACATTATTCGTATTTTCCTTGAAATAATGTCTTTTTATTCCGGGAATGTAATGGCGAAAATATTCCGTCCAATTTATCTTTCGCATGTCAAAATCGAAACTGCCACGTTGATAGCTGAAATTCTTTGTTTTCTCCACCAGCATTTGGATGTTACGATTACCAAAATTCCATTCACGTAAACCAAAAAACGACATAATAATAAGAATTTTTTCCGTTTTTGCATTCAAACGACGATAAATCATCTCTTTACCAATCATGAATGCTAATATATCCATAATAAATGCCGGAATGGTGTGATAAGTGAAATGTAATATTTTGAACATAATCTTCGATCGCACAATGAAATACGAATAATACCTGAAAAGTACACATAACATGTGTTATTATCATGATTCTGTAATGACTGTTTTCTTTGAGAATTGTTTGCATTCTTTAATCCAGTGGTGGACAACCTTTCAGCTTCCGCGGCACAATCTTGCAACGAGGTACCACCAAGGCCTTCGCGGTAACCCTCGACCAAAACCTTACACGTTATACGGTTCATGACATTTTCAAAAAGTACACTTATGTGTCACGGAACACAGGTTACCAACCACTGCATTAATCCGTGATAATGGAATTTTGTAGAAATTTAAAAAACTTTCTGCCGGCAACAATGTTCATCCTTTGTAAAAATGGTCAGCAATTTGTAATTTAATTTGTTAAATAAAAAAGGGCACGAAAATTCATCAAAGCAACCTCTTTTTGAAAGTCACACTCGCGTGGGCGTTGTTCAAATATGATGTCAACCTACTTACTTTCCTTACTTACTTCGATGGCCATATAGATTAATTTTGATCCATGACCTGAATATATGAGGATGTCAATATAAAAAGGAATATTTGTAACGGTTATTCGAAATTCAAAATTTTGAGTCAATTTATCATTCGCAGTCAACTTCAGGTATGTTTACAAATAGAAGCTTAAATAAGGAGGATACTCAAGTTTTCCTATGTGAATGGCAAAGAATCACGTTAACAAACGAAGAACTCATGGAAGCCTCAACCACATGTCTCCACATAAACAATTGACATCACACATGAACAACCCCATACAAAGTAATTCAATTACACAAGGACTTCCCTTTGATCCTTTTACAAAAAAAAATAATTAAATGAGAATAAAGGATAAAAAATTACCATATAGAATTTTGGAGTGGCTCATGAAAGCCCAATGGCACTAAATCCATTAATTCCTTCCACTTCAAATTATTTTCATTAAACATGTGATTGTAAATGGGAATGTTTGAGCAGGTCCTTAAACGCTCTTGATAGCTACATTCATAGAGTATGGAGTAGATTGATGTCATATATAAATTTTTTGTTGGAAATGGAAAATGATAATGTGAAAATGAGTGAATAATGAGGGTTAATGTGGAAATTATCATACTTCTCATGAATATCCCATGCTGTAGCTATGAGGGCATTGATACAATAATCTACAGGCATGAGATTTGCACGTTTTGTGACATCTCCATAAATACAATGAATATGACCTTGTACAGTCGACACGACTACACCCGTTGGTCCATTAATATTGTCAGTATAACCAGGAAAGTCTTTGTAACTCGGTGTCACTATAAACATAAAAATATGATGATGATAAAAAAAGTTCAAAAAAGATATTAAGTCCTTACCAACTCCAGGCCTAAAAATTCCTGATGGCATGGAAAATGTCTGATGATAAACGAGTTTTTCAGCAAAATGCTTTGTAAGCGTGTACGTGTTTGGGAGATTTTGAAATAAAAATTGCTCTGCATTCACTCTGCCCTTCAAGTTGTGAATAACCTTAGCAACAGGAATCAATTCATTATAACTCAGTATATGATCGTAGATTTTCTCATCAATATCCTGTCGATTGCAATTTGAATATAGAGTTGATACATGAACAAAGGATTTTAATTTTTTGATGCCTAAGGCGAGCCTGACAATCTTCTTTGTACCCAAAAAATTAATCTGAATGGCGTCGTTCAGTGATTCATTGAATTTAACAGATGCGACTACATTAAAGACTATCTAAATTGTCATAAAAATTTGTGTTAAAATGAATATTTGGATACAACTTTTCTCTTATTGGATGTGCTTGCTTACCTGAACTTCTCCATGAAGACGTTCGAGGGTCTGACGATCTATATTCAAATCATAAGTATTGTAATCTACCTCAATGGGAATAATTTTACGAAGCACAGCTGGATTAGTCTCACGTAACATGTCAAATATCTACCCCAATAAAAATGAATATTAAATTTTTAGAGAATATTTTTTTTTTTGTTGCGTTTGTCGATATTTGTGCTGTGTCAGCAGGAAATAAGGAGATGCGGAGGTAAAAAAATGTTTTTAGGATAGGAAAATTGATTTTTTTAGATGGATATTAATATTTTACAGTTTAACGGTTTTTTAAGATTTGAATTTTTACGGTTTTGTAAAATTTGAATTTTCAATGTTTTTGTCCATTTCAGTAACACTTGAATTTTCAATGTTTTTGAAAGTTTTTGTCCATTTCTGTAAAATTTGAATTTTCAATGATTTTGAATGTTTTTGAAACAATTGAATTTTCAATGTTTCTGAATGTTTTTTTGTCCATTTTTGTAACATTTGAATTTTCATTGTTTTTGAATGTTTTTGACCGTTTTTTTTTGTTAAATTTGAATATTAACCGTTTGTGATTTTCCAATTGAGCTTCCTGAATCATTTCTATGACTTCTTTTTCATGCAAAATATTAACTTAAATCCTTTAACAGCAGTCTATTAGCACAGCACAAATAACCACAAGAGTGAAAAACTCACAGTTTCATTTAAAAATTTTTCCATTCTCCTCTCGACACTCTCGTTATCTTTACTCCGTATGAACAGATAAATTTTCTCCACATCAAAGCATCGTAACAACTTTTCAATTAGCACTTTACCAATGAATCCATTGCCTCCCGTTATCAAAATAATTGAGTCCTTGTAGAATGTTTCAAGTGGATTGAAATCTATGTAAATGACATTCATAACTCTCTATATATCCTCTACATAACATACTTGAGATGAACTAATTGAATTAATAAGTAGCACTTACTCATTCTGTTATCATACATGTCGTCGCTGATGATGATGATGATGTCAAGTTACGAACCTCTTTGAATGACTTCTCCTTTGAAACTAAAATTAAATTATGTTAAAGTAAAAGAAGTTTCCATCAAAGACACAGTTTGTGAGTGATGTTACGAGCTCAAGTGCTTACTACGATATGTTTAATATTTGTTTTACATTTTTAAAATAGTTAGCTGTGCGGTTGAAGCATGAAGTTAGTGGTGCGTAAAATAGCTCCGACAATACTTACTGGAAGAAGCCCGAATAGCACAAATCATTTAGATGATTAACAATCCGGCTCCAGACCGGCTTTAAACTAACCTTGTGCTTTATTCGACTCAAATTCGGTAGCAAGTCAGTCCACCATGTAAATGTGAAATTTAGATCGATTTGCCTTTTTGGAAGGAGGCTGTTGATATAGATAGTGAAGCATTTGATACTGGCAATTGGCAAAGGGCTATGGAATACAGCTGATCTGTTCGGCCAGTGAACTAAAGTAAATTAAGTAGCTGACATGTGCTACTCGGGAAAGCAATTATATGAAGCAGTGGCCAATTAAATTTTTGAGTTTATGGATAGTTTAAAATTCAAAAAACTAACAAGTTCTACTTAGGGTCATACTTGTCATGCAACCACACACGTGCTGCTATCATCCACTATGTCCAAAAAATGAGGTTGTGCAAATAAACATCACATTACTGTCACACAACCCCAAATGAGAAATTTATCACATTTCCACATATTTCCCCATACAGTATCGATTTTAAAACTTTTCAATCGAACCATCCCACGAAATTATTAAATAATTAAAACCTACATACGATACTCAATATTTTTTCAAAGCAAAAATAAAAAGACACTCAAAAATGTGTTGCTTCATGAAAAGGGGAAGTACAGAGCATGTAATGTACAACTTTAAATCTTCAAACAAGAAATGCACTAATGTACTCGAGTAAGGAATATAAAGTTTGAGTTAAAAATGAACAAGGAAATATTTTGCATTAAGGAAACTTATTCTTTGAACATTGAATATAACTTTACAGCACAATATGTACAGCTCAAATTCTTTTTTGCACTTGAATTTTACTTGGTAGTTTCAGCATGTACTCTACTTTTACGATAAGTATGTAATCTGAACTATATTCAGTCTCGAGAAAGATTTTCTTTTGAAAACTATTGATTCCTTTAAAGTTTAAACAGAAGTAAGCATCAAAATTGTACTTTAAAGCATTGATCTTTAATTAAACATCTCAAAAGTTTTCTTTTCACATAAATTTTAGTTATTGTAAGGTATGATGAATGAGAGTTACATTGCATAATCATACAGCATGCAAGTTCTAGTATCATATCAAATTACACAATGCAAAATGTTTATAAAGGATGTATTTTGTGCAAGATGATTTCCATTTTGTCTAGGTTACATGTTGTTGCTGTTAATAGCTGGATGTAAACTGAGAAGACCACAATTTATTTACTAAGAAAACTTTTTGCATAGTTTGAGGATAAGGAAAGCTTTTAAGAGTTTTGAAGGAAACAAGAGTGCCATTGAGTCTAAAATTAGATTCCATTGAAATTCTTCTGACTTTTAGTAAATTATACCCGAGCGATACATCAGGAAGCTTCCATTTGATGTTACTAATCTCGAACATCCGGAAACTGGTAAAAGTCTGAGTACGAAACTGACCAAATGTCAAGTGCAAACCTTTTCGTGATACATATTCCCTGTTACCACTAAATAAACCGCTATCGACCGAGCTCTTTGTCGGAACATGCACCTGGCAGAATAGATGACAATCCTATCCAAACAACTCTGTCTGAATCAGGACAGGAATGTTAACAGTAAGTCGTAAAGTAGCCCTAATGACAGCATGATGGTTGATTTCAACAAAAAGGAAGGTTCACTGCTGTTTGTTGCTAGGTAATAAAACTTGGCGGAGCCTTCTTCATTTGTGTCCCTCGGGATAGATTCTCTCAAGATTTGCTCAGGATGTTTTTAGTTCCAACAAAGTTTTCATTCATTGAAATGTTTTAATTTAGAAGTTATGCAGTTATTAAATGAAGTCATGAGATTTTCTTACATTGATATGCACTAGTTGGTACTCAAGTAAGATTTGTGTAGCTGACAATGATGCACCTTACATCCATCATAATGAATCATAAAATCTCAATTAATATTCCAAGAATGTTAAATTTATCCACAATGACTTTATCATATACAAAAGTTATTTTAAGATTTTCTCCAACTTCTCCCTATCCATAACATGGCAAGACCTTGAATGTTGTAAAACCATATGCGTCATCTCAATTCAAACTTTTTCTACACCTACATCCCAACTTTTTGAATCTTACTTTCTTATGAAGAATATATCATATTTGCATATTCCTTTTCATAGTTTATTACATCTTCCCTTAAACATCATCATCAGTAACATCATGAAGCATATATAGTTGTTAAAAAAAATATGAAATATGAACTACTCAGAAATATGAGAAAAGGATTTAAATTTAGATTCACAAAAGGAAACTCGTTTAGTTCTTTTACAAAACCTTTTTTTCTATTCAATATCAACAAAATATATCCATATGTGTAAAAGCTAGTAAATGAACACAGTCAAAACGTCCTTCTTGATGTTTTCAGGTCATGATTTTCCAGAATCAAGTTCTTAATTTTCTCCTCGAGAGTCTTTGTTAATTCAACAATAACAACTTTCCATTTCTCTTTATTCTTCTTGTTATTTTCTATTATTGCACGTAATTTCTCCACTTCATATTGACAGAGTTGCTTTGCTTCCTTCTCATCAGACATCACAGATTTAATTTTCTTCAATTCCTTGTCAGTATCGGCCTGAAAATTCAAGTGAATTACAAATTAATTAAATGTCTATTTACATTGGAAGTTCCATAAGTATGAGTTCATTGATTCATGTACAAAGGAACTGGCACAGCATGTGAGAAATTAATTAAGTTCCTTGAGATTAGAATATTTCTTGGAAGATTTGCTTACGCTTTAGACTTTTAATGTTGGATATACCTTTGTAGCAACTAACCCAGAAAGCACACTTCGTAGAAATGGCTGAAAATCCAGCTCCAGGTCAGCGTGATGCTGCTTCCAGGATAGATTCGATGAAATTTGACCTCAGTCCCTAGTCAAGTCGGCATGATGCCGGATTTACACAATGTGCTTCCCGGGGAATATGCTTGATAATTTTATCAAAGATCAAAGTCAGCTAAACCTAGTCAAACCTAGCCATCCTACCTTCCTACTTTCCTTAAAGTAATTTAAATCTTCAAACCATCCCTTACTTAATATCATGTAATTTCAAGTGAATATCCATAGTCACAAAGAGTAACTAACTTGAACACCCAGTTGTTGCTGAATAGTCTATATATTTTTTCTCTCAGCAACAATCTATCTGACCATGGCAACATACTGTGAAATAAAGCTTTTACTCTTACAAAGCAATTCCAATTAATCATTTCCGAGCGGCACGCTCAGTAGAAAGTATTGCACTAGTATTGATAGATGGCAAGTCACATGATAAAGTCAGCTTCAAGAGGTTTCGGTACTGAGGGTGTCAGGGAGGTCATAGAGCATGGTTGGTATGTACAGCCAACAAAGTAAATAAAGTAGGAGCAATAGCATATGCAGGGGGTTTTTTGTCCCTGAGTTTGACAATAGACTTCATGTTCACTGCATTGACAGGATGCGTCCATGCATTTCTAACTTCTTGTCATCAGTGCCACATCAAGCACTACTACGACAACTCTATTGTACCAAACAACCATTATTGACAAATCAATCTCAGAACTAACCCACAATCAACTTTACATTCCATCCTAAATCAATCATGTGTCACTTTGAATAAACAACTACATATTCAAATCATACATGCCGTCGCGATACTTACAAGTGTTTTCACAGCAACTTTCAAATCCTCGCCGAGATACGAATTTGTCATTTCAATAGAATGCAATTTCTCTTCAAGCATCTTGACTTGGTGCATTGCAGATGTTGTTTTGAGTTTTTCATGTTCCACCTCCTGTTTCAGACGTTCAATTTCAATTTGAGAATATTCCATTTCAACTTTATGCTGTTTTCGCATGTCTTCTATAGTCTTGTCGACTTTTTCAGATGCTTCCTTCATTACCGAGCCAATTGTTCGTGCCAAATTGTCATGCTCTTCTTCGAGCAGTCGTTTCTCTTCCATAAGCTGCTCAACTTCCGCCATGGCACCCTCGGCAACTTTAATCGTTTCCTGCATCTTTAAAAATGATTCTGTTGATTTTTGCATTTGTTGTTTGTTGAGTTCATTCGACTCGTCAAGCAGTCGTTCAGTATCGTCCTTTTCTATCTCAAGGTTCTTTATTTTCTCTAAAAGCTGATTATTGCTGTCTTTTAATTCCATATTTTCTGTTTGGATGCATTCCAATTTTTTCATCAAAATTTTAAAATTCTTTTGTAAAGTCGCATTTATTTCCGTTTTCTTCTTATTCTCCTCATGACATTCATTCAATTTCATTTTCAGTTGCCTCACTTCCATATCATATTCATTTTTAATCTATGAAAATGATGATTTATATCCTGTTTTTATTGTGATACATGTTATATAGAAAATATGAAAGGAAATTACCTTTGCCATTGAGTTCTTTGGAATTTCATGCTCCAATACGGATGCAGTCTTCTGCCATAAATTCTCATACATTTCCTTTTCCTTGGGTATTTATGATCATGTTACAGGATATTGCGTAATGTGCACATAGATGAGTTGAGAAAAATGAATTTTAATTTATGGATTTAATTTGTATCAACATTTTGATGCTCTAAGCAGTTGATGAATGGAAATTGAATGTTATTAAATTGATAGCAATGCTTGCTTTTGTAGTTTATTGAAGTTGAGTTGGCAAATTATTTATTACAAGCTTATGAACATGGTATTATACATAATAAAGCTAATTACTTTGTGTGGTACTTTAATTCATCATTACTAGAATTTGAGGATGAAGAGAATCAACTGTTGGATTTAAGCTGTGTATCCAATAAAATAGCTGTGTATTGAGAACTGGATAGAGAAAGAAGGTTTAAGTGTGCTTTGTGCCAAACTGTCTAACAACATCTGGTAGCTCAGTGGTAGGAGCATGCGACCAGAAATCGTATGATGTGGGTTCGAGTCCCACTCGGGCTGTGTTGAAGAAAAGTGTGTTTTTTCTTCTAGAACCTTAAAAGTAGGCAGGACAATCAAAAGGATAGCAAAAATCTGCTTTTATGTCACAAAAGAGTTCGAACTTCAATAGAAATTCTTTCAAAATGGAATCCTCTTAGCTCTAAGGTAAGCAGCCCGACCTTAACCATTCAACGCTGCAACAGCCACAATAATACATCACAAAGCATAGTTTGAGTGTTCTAACTTAAGATATACACGAGATATTGATCCATGGCCATGCTCAAATCATTTCAATCAAGTTTTAGCCAGTGATTCTCTGATAAGCTGAGCTTTCCAAATTCTCAGAGCACAAATCTTCCTACACTCTAAGTCTTATTCTTCAACAAAAACATCAACATCACTTCAATCTGCCACTCAAGCCAAAAATTCTCCTTTATGCATATTTACCTTATAACACAGCATAAGCTGATTCCTCATATTATTGAATATTTTATCAGCTACTTCAATATATGTACTTCTAAATTCAGCTATAGGATCATCAGGAACTTGATTTCTAAGTCTTACATTCTCAGCAACAACATTCTCAAGATCTCTTCGTAACTTTCGATTATCTTCTTGAAACTTTCTCGCTTCATCCTGTATTTCAATGACTAAAGCTTCATAGTTATTCATTAAGTTAAAAACTTCCCTAGAAAATCCAAATTGATGATAACAATAAAATTAGTAGATTGAATGACACAAATGAATATAGATGAACATACCGAATACTGTTGTCTGGATTCTCTTCACATCCCGTAATTGCATCTTGATCCAATGATTTATTTTCAACTTTCTCCGTCATTCTTTCCTTATTCACTTAAAACGAAATTCACGCTTAAATAAATTAGAATTAATCAGACTTTATAAATGCGGATATAACCATAAGTACGGAACAATCTACATACAGTTCACAAAAAATATATATAAAATGCAATGCAGTATAAAAAAAAGGGGGAAGTACTGAAAAATATGAAAAAAAAATTATTTTGTTTTCGCTTTTTTTATTATTATTTTTGTATGTGCCGTCATAACCCAAAGCAACGGTTGCTATGGCAAAAAAAATTTCATTTGTTTTGAGCGCCGAATTTTTTTGTTCATAAAAATTCTGATTAAAAAATATTTTTTTCTGTGCTGAGGAATAAAATCCAATTTAAATTAAATATGCCAATATTTCCGCAGCGGAAGTTTACTTTCAAGCATCCGAAACAGAGAGAATTAAGATTAAATTCAGTTCCCAAATATAATGAGGATATAGACGATTTTAAGAATATTAAAATAAAGTTGAGTAATGAAAGGGAGCTTCAATTTGTTGACGGAGAGTGGATAAGCATAAAGAAGAGTCAGCAAGAAGGATTTGATGATGTTGTAAAATTGGTGAGGGAAAATAAAAAATTAGAAAATGAAAATTCTATTTTAAATGTTAAAATGGACATCATGTTGGATTTACTTACCGAGTGCATATCCGAGAAGGAAGCAATTACGATAAAATGAGTGAATATTTGCAGATATTTTTCATTTTAATAAATGCAAAAATGTTTACATGGACGGGATGCAAATTGAATTTCAATTTTTAGATGATAATTTGATTCTGGTGAATTATGAAGGAATAAATTAAATTTTAAACACATTTGGAAGATTAATAATCGATTTTTGAGTGTATATTTCAATATTTTTACAGGTTCCACATTCGAATGTGCTGTTTTTTGTTAAATTCGATGAAAATTTCGCCCTTGAGGAAATATTTATATTTTCATAACTTTTCTCGTTTAGGTGTTTCTCAGGAAATTGCTTCAATTGCGAATGAGGAAAGCTCCAAAGTATCAAAATTGAATTGTTTGAATTTCAGATTTTGATATAAAAGTTATGCAATATTTTTGTGTGTTTTGTTTCAGCCATTTTGCAGTATTTCGAAATTCAAAAGTTTTGAAATTTTTGGAAATTTAAGTTTTGAAATCTTTGAAATGTTAAAATTTTGAAAATTTGAATTTTAAAATTTTTGAAAATTTAAGATTTGAATTTTTTGAAATTTAAGATTTGAAATTTTTGAAAGTTTTAAGATTTGTTTTGAAAATTTAAATTTGAATTTTTAAAAATATAAGTTTTGAAATTTTTGAAATTTAAGATTTAAGAATCTTTTTCAAGTTTTAAAACTATTGAAAAATTTTAAAAAAGTTTTGAAATTTTTGAAAATTTTAAGTTTTGAAAAAAATTTGAAGATTTTTGAAAATTTAAAATTCAAAACAGTAAGCATTTGAAGTTTTTATTTTATGTTGTTAAACAAATTCAAAAAAACATTATCGTGATAATTAAGATAATTAAATTGAAACATGTAAGAACATCTTCAGCATAATTCTTTCCATAATTAATATTATTTTTAAGTGCCAGATATTCTCAATGTAGACAAACATTCGTGTCAGTTTCAAATCCCTACCTAAATTTTAAAACATTTGATAATTAATCCTGACAAAATCCTTTTAATTCTCAAACTCTCGTTCCCATACATATCTCCAAAATATACACATTCAACATTTATTATATTTGAAAAAGGATGCATTAACATGCTACATAATCATGTGAATGGAGCTAGTTTGTGTATTTAATACTTACACTTCTGTAAGTAAAATTAAACATTTTCTCAAATATTAATATCAATTACTCAGCTACAACGTTGTAAGTAACAAGCTCTCTTGCACTAGAACAAGTAGTAAGGAATGATGATGATGAAGAAAAAAGGAATTATATTTATACTATTCTCTCTCTCGTGCATCATATATCGTAGGAGAAACGTACAAATTATGATTTATGCTCAAGCGGCAAACTCATATTTCATTGAGTCCTCTTAATTCATCCTTGTTAGCGCTGTATGTTTCTCATAGCAACATGTGTTGAATGTGTGTTCCTCAACTCGCTCATTTTTTTATTTATTTTCATCACTGTGTCTATGAAATGATGTCTTTTATGAAAGCATGTCTTATACTTCTTATCTTTATCCATCTCATACTCCTGCTTTTTGAGTGCACGACTTGTTTAATTACCCGGAAACATTTAACGAAAAGTTGAAGAAATCTGAACATTTTTCTACCACGACTTTAAATAGACGAGAAAAAGTAGCATTTTTACTTACCTCATTAAATTTCTCTTTTCTTCTTTTTCTGCAATTTCGCGATAAAAAAATGTACTTACGTGATTCTTTTGTGTGATGCAGACGGAAGGCTTTGTTGAGTCTCATGCTTTTTTATCAACATTAATTTTGAAGAAAATTTCTGTTATTTAGTTAGTTAGTTAGTTAGTTAGTTAGTTAGTTAGTTAGTTAGTTAGTTACGCAGCCGTTCGTGGATTGCTTTGTTGTCTGGATTGTGAATTTTCTGAGGAATTTACCGTAATTTCTCAGTTATTTGAATTTTCCCGCGCTTTTTTGGATTTTTTTTTTATAAATTTGATTTGTTGTTGTAATTTTGAAAATATTGGAAAAAAGCAAGTTTGGGGTTAATTAAGAACAGTTTTATGATAAAATATGCTTTGCTCTTCTAAGAATCTGATAAAACATTTTAATCAACGATTGAGCTTCTAAATAAGCTAAAATTGAAGTTCAAAATCTCCATGTGACAATGTAAACAAAATGTTTTCAAATTTTTCAATTTTTATTTGGTTTTTGTAGCCTTTTTAATGTCTTTCAAGCCTTCTTTATGACTTTTAAAATTATTTCCTCAATCTAAGACTATTTTAGCGTCCAAAATTCCACCAATTACCTTCTGAACACCAACTCTTATACTATGACAATTTCACCATCCAAAACACTTGCATTCAGCTCCTTCAGGTTGATTTAGTCTCATTCAATTTTCTCTCGTATCAGTTGTGCTAACACAGCTGTGCTGACCTCATAATTACCCGTCAATTTCCTGTCAGCTAACTGTGTTGGAACCCATGGGACTTATGAATTACAGTTTTGTGACGATGATGTCCTTGAGTCAAGTGACTTGAACAGCTTTCAGCATGAGATTATTACAATAAATTTTCTATGCGTTTTCATCAATTTTCCACCTACTGATTTACCCTAAATTTCAATACAACAAGGCATAAATCTCATCACATTATCATGCATAATTCGAATAATACTCAAAAGAATTTCAATAAGGAACAAAAAAAAAGAATTGAATTAATTAAAGCTTTAAAAAATCATTTAAAATTCAATTTGTAGAGATTTAATATACATCAATATATTCTACGCATAACTCAGAATTCAGAATTGCAAATTTACATGATTGTGGGGAACCATACATCCACATATGTTGAAAGGCATTTAAATTGAGGTTGGCAGTGTTCATAAATTTTTTAAAAAACAAGAGAAAAAGGGCACATAAACATCAATTCATGTTTTCTGCAACTTTTCTCATGTTTCACCCTCCACTTTATCATCCCCAAAGAAGAAGAAGATGAAAAACGGCATGAGACGAACGGAAGCACGAGAAGGACGGGTAAAAATGTGTTGATAAATATTTACGCACATAGCATATTTTGTTGTTTATGTTTTGATGACCTTAAAATTCTATTCTGACTTCCATTTTCCAGCACATTTCCACTCAAAGTTTCTTTCCCAAATGGTCCATTGGAACTTTCATCCTGGAAGTATATCCAATGATTTTTTTCTTCTATATCAAAAATTTCCTCTCATTTTAAAAGCTCAGTTGCGGAGAAGATTTTCAATCGATAAGACGCGAAAAAAGGAAGTGAACATTTTTTTGGGTCGTGTTCGTTTTGTGACACAAAAGCGATTATAGTTTTTATTTCCAAAATAAATGCATTTAAAAGCACTATCTCGAGTCATAAGTCTATAATTCATTAGGATTTTGTGTCATTCTGACGGTAAACGTGCAACGGATCGGACTCATTTGCTATAAACTTCCAAAAAAAATAATTTTACCTTCTACGAAATCTTATAAATGAAAAAAAAATATATAAATAAATTTGAGGATTAGCATTGTGGATTAAAAGTGATTTGCCAGTAAATGAACCAAAATTTGTACGCTCGGAACGAGACAAGTACAAGAAATAAGCATTTTGTGTGTGTATTAGTGAAGATATTTTTGTATATTTTATTAAGAAATTCGTAAGCAGGGGAAGAAATTAAGAAATTTTTTTTCAGTTCCTTTCTGCCTCCTCACACCAAATATATAAAAAAAAGTTCCGCGACAAACATTTCTTGTGCTGTGGATTAAGACGAAAGTGAAGAAAAAAATATTCTCTGTGCTGTGTCTTTCCTTAAAAAAGTAAAAAATAAAGGAAGAGAAATTCTTTTTATTTGATTTGTTGTCTCGAAGCAGTTCCACTGTAAATGTTGTTTTTTATGAATAAATTGTGGGCAACAACGTGATTAAAAATTTAGAGTAAATCCAGTTTCGTGCGAAATTTCAATAAATTTCATCATAGCTACCTTTGCTAATTGGATTTAAATTTTGTGACGATATCTTGTCAAAATAATTGTGAACTAATTGAAATGTGCTTAAGTAGATTAGATTGCTAATTTTTCTACGAAGTAAAAAAGCGTATAAAGGGTAAGTCAATCTCACCCACTACACACAAAAAAATACCCTTTTTTATGTTGAAAAAGTTTATGACAAATTAGCTTTAAATTAGCTTTCATCCCACTCTAAATTTGTTTTTTTAGTGGAGATAAAGGCCATATGAGGAGACGACGAATAGTAGAAAACTTTATCATACTGATCTGATGTTCCTGACTCACATAATCTATATTACTCAATTTAAAACTTGCCATTTATGGGGATAGTAATAGAGACAGAGACATTTTTCCGGTTAAAATAAAAATCAGAGATTTTTAAAAATATTTTGAGGGGTTGGTTAATGAGGATGTGATTGCTGGGTTTGGACACTTTTAAGCGCATTTGGTCATATTTACCAGAATATAAATTTAAATTTTTAAAAGAAATTGAAACTCGTTGTAAATTTGAATTTTTGAAAGACGTTGAAATTGAAATTCTGAAACCCGACAAAATTTGAATTTTTGAAGGATGTTGAAACTTAAAATTTGAAAACTGACAAAATTTAATTTTTGAAAACCCAAAAGATTTGAATTTTTAAAAATCTTTGAAATTTGAATTTTTGAAAAACGTTTAAACTTAAATTTTTAAAAACATTGAAATTTGAATTTCAAAAATTCACAAAAATTAAATTTTTTAAAAGTTTTGTAATTTTGAATTTTATAACTTCGTTTAGATTTGAGCTTTTGAAACCAGTTAATATTTGAATTTTTGAAAGACATTAAAACTTAAATTTTTATAACTGAGAATCTTAAATTAAGAAAACTGACAAAATTTGAATTTTTTGAAAATCAATAAATTTTGAATTTTAAAAAATGAATTTCAAATTTTCTCAACAATTCAACAATTACTCCTAGTTGCACATCCTTCAACACACAATCCCATTTCACAAATCCCTCAAAATTCTCAACATAACACCAGGACATTCAACCGAAGAAATAACAAATAAGCATATCAATTTTCCAAAAACATGCTAAACAAGGGAATGAATCCATGTGACCTTCATAGAAAAAAGAATCTATTTTCAACCATAAAAAATATAAACACAACAAAAAGAGGAGAGAAAGAAATGAAAGCATATTCAAAAAAATGTGTTTCATGGGCTTGAGGTTTCCATGACCTTTTTTGCTCTCCCAATTTTTTTTTTGTTTCAACGTGACGATGGTGAATGATAAACTTTTTGAGATTTTATTTCCTATTCGAAAATACAAAATTTTTGTGTACGAATATCAACAATCTGATCTGATGTCTGTTTTCCTCAATGGATACATAAATTTTAGAGATTAAAAAATATTTATTGTATATCCATTATCTCGTTTTATTCAGGCAGACAATCGGATTAATAAGACAACAATAGTTGGGGATGTATTAAGGAAAAAATCGATAAAGGTGATAAATCAAAGGAGTATATTGCTATGGAATCTATCATTTAAGAGACAATAAGTAGATCTATTGTGCAAACAATAATATTATTATATAGTTATTGCTCGATAAGCTTAACTATACATGTAAGAGTGAAATGTCATTATAATCTTTACTCATTCTATCTTTAAATTCCATAAATTCTCGTTTATTGTGCCTTTTATCTAATTGATTATTGTTTATTGTAGTAATTATCGATTGATATAGTAAATAAATTTTAGACAATAGTTCTATTTAATGCTGTAGAAATCATAAAAGTTAACAATTCAGCATAAACTTTGTATAAATATAAAAAAATTCACACTTCAATCAACAGCAGCAAAACAAGTTCATTGAATAATAAAATTTTTAACAAAAATATTTCACAAAATATGCGTGCAATATTTATGTCTAATACGAATAGACTAGAGTCTATAAAAATGATGAATATTTTATCATATTTTCTTTCAGTGAATTTTTTATTTTATTGAAATTCATGCATTTTAAACAATAAAATAGCGCTGAGTCAGTGAATGTGGAAGAATTGGCAGCTTGATTGTGTTAATAAACAATTGCCAAGCTTTTTTTTGGAATTTTTAATAGGATAGGCAATATTTTTGCTTTCTTCCAACTTTTTCAAATTTTGCTGAATATTGAAAATATTTCAATAAGAGTAAAATTTGTATCAAAATTCAAAATTCAAAATCTACAAAACCGTTAAGAATTTGAATTTTACAAAACCGTTAAAAAAATTGAATATTAGATAACCGTTAAGAATTTGAATTTTACAAAACCGTTGAAAATTTGAATTTTGACCAAATTTTCACATAAATCTGTTTAAACCTCACTCAATTTATCTTCAAATCTATAAATTCCATTCATATAATATATGAATATTTCAAAAAGTAAATTTAATCCCAAAGCAAACCACACTACACTCGAATACCTCTTGAACCAAATCATGACCCACACATTCACCCTAACACTCTTGAATCCGAATATCTTAAAAATATATAAATTTCCCCATCCAACTTAGATTTAAACTTCCCAATCCCATTCAATTGCCTTTCTACATCATAATTTGATACCCGACAAAAACGATTGCTGCACAAATTACATATTATTGCTCCAAATAATCATTGAACCGAAATATTAAACATAAAAAAATTATATGAATGAACTTTATTTTTTTTGGGGTAAATTCGATAAAGATTCTTTTATCTCGCCTACTATGGATGAGCAAGAAACAAAAAAATATCAAACAAAATAAAAAATATGTTGTGAAAAAAGGCTCGTCTGCGTGTATCGACAGAAAAAAAGAGAAGAGAAAATCGATATACACTAAATCCGATTTGTTTTATTGGAAAAGTTCAATTTTATTTTCATCCCTTAAATCTAAACTTTTCCGCAGGATCCTTTTTAATGTTCTTAGTGCACGCGCCAATTTTGTACATAGGCTTTAAGGATATAGCCAAAAAAACCTGGCAATAAAAAAGTATAAGTTTAGTATTAAATGAATGTTAAATATCTCACCCGTGCTCACGAAGACATTATGAGGATGATGATGATGATGGAGATCCCTTAATGTCAAGGTTACATTAAATATTCGGATATTATTCTCCTCCATTTGTCTTCCTTAAAAACTTTTTTGGAAGCAATTTTCTCACGCATTTTCCTTTCTGTACTCTAAATTTAATCGCTTTGCTGCTCATCTTTCTTCATTTTCTTCTCTTTCTCTCTGTTCTGGCTTTCAATGTCAGTGAACAACAAAGAAATGAAATAAAAATTTTTTTATATTCGTAATAAATTCCTTTTATTGTTAAATTGACCTAATTTTCCGATTCTGAATTTCAGAATCAATTGTGAAAAGTACAAATAAAAAAAAAGAGAATGAGATATTTTTGATGCATTCGACTATATCAATGGTAAATTGATTGAATTTTCTTTTTTGCACAAAAAAAAGCGAATTGATGGCAACTTTTTCTGAGTGAGAAACTTTTTTAATTTGCTACTAAAATTAATTTTTCTCTTTCGTTTAATACAATAACAAAGTTTTTTGTGCTCTTGATTGTCTGTGAAAATTAACTGTGTGCTATTTATGAAATTTATCAGATGTGAAAAAATGAAAAGTTTGTTGCCATCTCACTCGTTTTTCTGAGAAAAAAGGATCCTTTGATGTTCACTTTGGATGTTGATTGCTATTGAAACTGAAGGTTGACTGTAATTGACAGAATATTTGGCTTAATTTGAGATTTTTTGATGTGTGGATTAGAAATTTTGTGTTTTAACCAAATTCGGGAGAATTTCTTGAAAATTAGAACTTTGTTGTTGTCACTAGAGCAGCTAAATGTAGAATTTTTGATTAACAAGTTCCATTGTTTCCTAAAAGTTGTTTAAAACAAGTTAAATTAGTTTCCTAAAAGTTAAATTAGAAAAAATCTTAATTCTTGAAATTTTACTCACTTTAATTAATTTTTCAAACTTTTTTCGTATTAAAAAACTAAGATATAGCATTAACTTACTGAATGTACTGGTAGAAGCAGCTGAAAAATGCTTTAATCTACTTAAATTTGCAGATATTTGGTTTTTTTAAACACGAGATAAAAATTTTTGCTTCAATTGAAGCGAACTTTGAAAATTCAAATAAAATTTGACAGTTTCATATTAAAAGCATAATTTGAAGCCAACTTCAGGCTATTATTACAAAACTTTGCACAAAACTCATTAAAATTAAGTGAATTTTTAATTATCTCAATAAAAATCATCATAATATTCATTCTAAGTATCATTTAAACATTATAAAACTCTTTAATAAAGCTTTAAACATCAAATTCGCCTGCTCCATCCCACACATGCATTTCTGTGTTGCTTGTGTCTCATAAAAATTAGTCTTTTATGAAATTTTGAAAGCAATATCAGAAATGTTTCCATTATACAGCGCAAAATAGGAATAATTAAATTTATTACTATGTACTCTTTGAGTTTGCAGCTTCGATCAAATGATAAAGTTTTCCTCATTCGTCCTCATTTCTCTAAAGCATGAAATTTTTGTGCAGAAAATGAGAACAAAAATTTATATATTTTTTTTTTTGTTCAAATATGTTATGTGTGAAGCAAGAGTACAGCAGAAAAAATGTCTATGTTTGTGAAAAAAATTTCAGAACAGAACATTTTTTTTTTTATGTATGTTAGACATACAGAAGAAATTTCTGCTAATGCCAACATAACTCATGTTTGTTTTTTCATTCAATCTCGTACTATAGTTTCTTATGTCTCTATCTCTCATTTTATTTTCTTGTTTCTCTTTCTCTCTCTCTTCCACAGCCAAAAAAAAGCTCTTCTTCTTCCTGCATCTTTCCGACACGCCAAAGAAATAAAAGCCAAAAACACAAAACTGAAGAGATAAAAGTTGACTTTAATGATCTACAAATAGGGTCGTCTTCCGTAGATTTGATTAGGCAAACAAGAAAGTTTCGAATAAAATGTCGAAAAGTATGGATTCGAGAAGGATTTTGATCCTTTTACTGCTCACATCAACTCTAATAGTGTTTATAAAAGGAGATAAAAATTCATCATCGTTAATAGTCGAAGCAACATCAGTAACATCAATAACAGAGCAAACAGAAGTGCCATCAACAGCAATCAATAATCAAAATGTGACAAACAACTTTACTTCCGTTATGTCGGATATGACAACAATAGCATCTGCATCGAGTACTAGTGAAAATCAATTAAAACTTTCTACATCACAATTTAACTTAATTACGAGTACGAGTGAGCCCCTAACGGATGTCACAACGACAACTATAACGGAAGTCACTTCATCATCACATGACGATCTCATTACGCAAGAGAAACATCAACAAAGTAGCAGTAGTAGTAGTAGTATTGAGGATGAGATAAATTCCGAGACAACTATAAGTTTTGGAATACGTTCATTTACAGTTGAAGTTTCAAAAAATGAGAAACTATCGTCAACAACTGCTGTGCCAAAATCAACAATACCAACATCATCAGCGGATGCAACAAAACAACAAACAGTAACAATAGCTGGTGAAACTTTTATGCCAACATCCAGTGTCAGTGAAAAAAGTTTAGAGATAGAGACAACCACAACCACAAGCACAATGGAGCCACAAAATGCAATTCAGTTCCAAAATTCTCATTCATCATCGCCATCATCATACAATATGGAGAATGTCCTTAAATCCAATTTAAATATTTTGTTCAATAATGATGATGATCCGGAACTGAGATATAATAGAAATAATAATAACAATAATAATAATGAAATGTCAAGTAGCCATGAGAATGAAATATCAAATGAGATCCAAATCGATAGGAAACTTGAGAATGGACTATATCGAATTAAAATTGGTGAAATAACAACCGATGAATTTAGCATTGGATATGATGATGAGCATAAAGATAAATTGCATCAGCAATCGACTAAAGTAAATATTGATGACTTTTTCCCATCAAAGATAGAAGACTTCCGACCCATTATTGAAATTTCAAATGAGAAAATGTTGAAGGAGAAGGATGTATTGCATAATGAGCAGGTCAAGCCCTTGGCTGAACTTTCATTGAGTCAACCGACAAATATTGATAGTGAAATAGCATCGACAACAGTAAGAAGTGGAACACGTATTAATACATCAAATGTGGCAACAACAAACATTGAAATTGAATTAATTGATGACTCGACAGTTGGTATTAATGTAGATCAAAACGATAGGGGTATTGAAATTGATGAGATTATCACTCAAGTGGAAGAGATTGTTACTGAAGTGCCACAAGTGACGGAAAACATTAACATGGATAATGTATTTATACCAAGACGTATGAAGAAATTTGATCCATCGACAAAAAATTTATCGACAGATACACAAGGTCCAACACGCATACATGATTTTGGCATGACAAAGTTCAATCAAAAGAAGGAGAACTTGACACAATCACCTGTTAATGGAAAGCCTGAATATTCGACAACAAAGTTTTACAATAGCAAGGAACTTTATAATGAAATTTTACATAAAGCATCAAAGCCTGCTACACAAAAGTCAACAGTCAAGCCTGACAATTTAATACGTGAAAAGCTATTGAACACAAATAAAATTCCTATTGACAATTCACACTTTGCCACAACAATTGTCGATAATGTCATGACGACTGCAACATCAACCGTAACGGAAGAAGTGACAACAAAACGACCAATGTATTCGATTCCAACAAGTCATCCACGAATGTTGTCTCGTCTCGAGGAGAAGCTCAATTCCTTGGATTGTGATATACAAAACTTATCAGCTGATTCGACAGTATGGCGCGGCAATGAGACACATGAACTCAATTTACCCATCACTGTAAGTTCCTTTTTTTCTTCATCTTATTCTCTTTTTTAACATTATCCGTGTCATCTACACCCTTCGAGCTATATACACACTTTTTTTGCCTACGCAACATTTAATATTGATTTTGATTTTTTTTCTTCTACTTCGTCTTACTTACTTGCCTCTATCGTGTCTCCCATCCATCCGTCGTCAGAGAACTTAATTGAAATTCGATATATGGGATATATACATCCAAGCAAGCAAGCAAAAAAAAAAGAATGAGACATAGAAAAGAAATGTGCGTACAATGAGAAGCAAGAAAAAAAATTGTTCTTCTCCTGATATGGATATACATACATATCATGCATCACTATGACAACGAATACACAAGAAAATTCCATTATCTCTTCGTCTATTCAAGGAATTGACATTATGATGCCTTTCAAAGCTTTTAGAATAAATTTTTTTTTTGTCAATGTACGAAGATTGTGTACAGTTTTGGGGTAGTTTTATTGATGATTGAGATATGAAAATCACTTTGATAGCTGTATGCATGCTAGATGCTATTGTTTGTCAATTTTCTATAAATGGAATAATTAGGATGGATCAATATATGTGATTGTTTGGTCAGGCATGAATATGTGAAGGAATTATTAACAAATTTATGTCTTGGATGATTTGTCAAACTGAATTTTATATAAGAAACTATAGGAGCTTGTCATGTTTTTTAATGGATGATTTTAGGGATGTTGAGATGGAGATGTATGCGTTATTTGCTTCTTGTGTAGCACCTGTGACATATTTTGAGAATATGTCTTTTGATTACATGAGAATATTGCTAGATTTTCACAAATTATATAAGAAATATGCATCTGTAGATGCTAGAATTCGTATCCCTAAGACTCTCGTTATACACTAATACTATATTCGACTTAACCTTGGCATCCAGGGACATAGCTAAGAAGGAGAGTTAGTGTTAAACTCCTTTAATTTCTATAACTATTTGGAAGACTTTTTGAAATCCAAGCCATAATTTACTCCATTTTCCTCCTATTCCCAATAGTTGTGTCTATAACCAGGGCGTATTGACCGGAGGGGTAAAAGGGGTTGGGTTGGTGGTCAACCCCATCCCCTTTTGGACAAAATTCTTAATTTGCTAGATTTTTCGAGAAAAATCCAATTTCTCTCCAAAATTTTTGGGTTTCATGCAAAAAAGACCACATTAACCCCAACCTTCCTGCTTCCCCACTTCCTCCAACCTCACTATCTTCAAAAATTCCTGATTAAGCTCCTGTATATTAAATTTGAAAATTCAATCGCAGCACATTCATAAACATTTCTTAAACTCTAAAGTTGTTTCCATGCACAGCAGCACATTCTGTTGATTATATAAACATCAGAAGCAAAAACACGCATATTGAATAGAAAGTGCTACATATCAGTTCAACGATCATGTGTGTGTATGATAATTATTCACAAAATTTACATCCTTTGTACTTTAAAATGTTTCATGCTTATCCAAGGTGAAGCGAAATTTTCACCGTGAACTAGAACAGAAAAGAGGAATCTACTCTGAATGAGTGGATGTGAGTAAAATTTTGAGTAAGATAAAAATAAGACGAAAATTGCTTCGAAAGTGTGACGACTAAAATAGAAGATGAGGGAAAAGAAAAGTTTTGGATGAAACTGTCTTTTGCTATCATCATCATGCACATCATGCTTTTATTTGTCGTATAAGGAGCAAAAGAATAGAAATTTTTTTTTTGTCAATGCTATATGAAAAAAAAGGTTTGACATGAAAAGAGCTCTATCGCTGATAAGACGTAAAAAGCTTTTATTTCTTTATTTTTTTTCTAAGTTCCTCTTCTTATTTCTGTTTCTATAGCTCAAAATACATTTTATACTTTATTTCGAGTAATTCCATATAAAAAAAAAAAATTGGAATGTTTCGAGATGATATTGATGACATAATGCATGTATGGAGCATTTACTTCAATAAGTTCTTTGACGTTTTTGAGTGCTGGAATGCATTAAAATGGAGCAATGCAATTTAATGGGTTTGATGTGGTTTTATGCTTCACTGAGCTCTCGATTGCATCGTCAAAGATGAAAAAAAAATCCTTTTTTTTTTGTGCTTCCTTTTCCATTTCATTTTGGTGTATATGAGACGATAATATGTTGTGGTTGTAAAGAAATATGATGCAGGATGTTTGTGCTCTTTTTTTGTTCGAAAGGACTTTTAAAGAGCATTCCACTTATGTTTGGTTTTGCTTTCGTCCTATTTGAATAGGAGATGGTTGGATAGTTTTGCATGCAAACTTTCATGAAAATTATGTGCGATTTTATGCTGATGGCTTGAATATAAGGTTACAGTGGGTTGAATATTCGATAATAGTCTGTCCTTTGCTTCTGTAAAACTGCAATTTTTGATCTTCGGAATCAAAATGAATTCATTTGTTTACATTTCCATATGAGCACTTTGCCCTTCAAATTTACCTTGAGTTTGTAAAAATTAACAGCATAAACTATCAAATAGTGTAATTTGCAAGTGAGCAAAGCATTCAAAGCATATTCCTGTCCATTAACTGCTCTAAATACTTTAGAAACCAAACATTTTGTTTTCAGTATATTTCAAATTGTAAACAAAAGTGCGGGAAAATTCAAAAATTCAAAACAGTTTCTAAGCATATATGCATATCAATTCACATGTTTACCATAATGAGTGTCAGCTGTAGTAATTATTTGATATGTTTACATTGTAACAATTCCATAATCAGTTATCTTAGATTCCAAGAACTTTCACTATTTAATTTTAAGATAAATTCACCTGTCATCAGTAACTAAATTTTATTTTTCATTAGTTCAAGAGACACAAATAAGAGCTTCATATTGCCACATTATCTGAATAACTGAATTTGAAATGAAGCCTCGAGTGTTACAGCACCAAAAACTTTTGATTATTAAATTGTATTTCATATAAATTTAACAAAAATTATACAAAAACAAGCAACTTTTCTTGTTTTAATTATTATTAGCATATTTATGAGGATTTTATGCTGTAATTAAAATAGAAAATGTGTTGAAAAACAGTAAAAAAATTTAAAATGGCTTTATAAATTTGTATTTTGATATATTTAGCAGATTCTGTTGAAACTCTTAAGATGATATAAATTTAAAGTTATCTTTAGAGTTGCAGAACATATTATGAGAAACTTAAAGATGTTCTTAGCTTTAAAACTTGTAAATTACCTTCAAAATGAACAAATTTTATTTTATCCTTACGTAAAACTCTTTTACATTTTATACAGAATAAAACAAAACACTGCTGCATAAAAAAAATCTATTTTAAGACATCCTAACCAGCATGTAACAAAAAAATAAAAGAACAGGAAAATACAGCCATGCGATACAATATAGAATTTTTTTATGAGAAATGAAAACATAAAAGAAGAATACATTCACATTGTTATGATGTTTCCTTAACTAAAGAAAGAACTTGATGCTTAAATAATATTTAAATTTTCACAAATTATAAAGCTTCAGAGAGTATAAGCGGCATCAACAATACAAGAAATTTTCCTTTTTTTTTTCATAAAAGTATAAAAGAAATGCCGTAAGAAAAAAGTAAGGAAATGAGTTAGCGATGTGGCCAGCATTAGAGAAGTTAGAACGCATTTAAGCGATAATTATGTTTTAAAATTTCACTTTCGAAATTCGAATTAAATTGCAAAACTTTCGAAATTCAATTCAAAATCCTACTTTCAAAATTTAATTCTATTTTCGAAATTCAATTCGAAATCTCAACTTTGAAATTTAGTTCAAAATTCAATTCAAAATTTTACTTTCGAAATTGAATTCAAGATTTCGAATTCGAAAATTTCATTCAAAATCTCACTTTCGAAATTTAATTCAAATTTTAACTTTCGAAATTTCAACCAAAAATTCGGAATTACATTCAAAAATTCGAAATTAAAAATTTGCGTAGATTGCTTCGATTGCTTAGAAACTCCGAAAAACATCTTCAAAACCACTCAAAACTTTGTTTTTTAATCCCTTATTTTTCAAATGAAAATTAAAACCACAAACGCATTTCCAAAACAAACCCCCAACCACAAAATTATTCAGCACCCATTCCCTAGAAATTTGTGAAGGTAAAATTTTTATTGTAATGAATTTTTCATGTTCAAACAAGCACAATGTCAACTAAAAAGTTTTCCTTCTTTTCATTATTTACAATTTGCACAGAAACGAATATTCTTTCCGTTCGTTAAAAAAGAAAAATAATTCTCAACAATAGATAATGGAGGGATGGTGAAGGTAAGGGAGGCAATGAAAATAATATAAAAGAAAGGAAGAAAATTCACACTTTGGAAAGATTTTTGTGGACAAATATTTTTTCACTATGCAAATTCTTTTATTTTCTTTTTTCGACTTTCTTCCCCCATTGTTATGGTCCTCACTTATCCATCACGATGGAAAATTTTAATTATTTAAAAGAAAAATTGAAAAATATTCGAAATTTGTTGGAAGGAAAATGTTTTGAATAATTTTTTACCGCAAAATTCACAACTTTCTGCTTCCTCTGCTTAAGGATTATGATTTAAACAACTCAATCCAACCGTTTTTTTTTGTAGCTCTTAAAAGTGAAATGAATGAAAATAAAAATTTAACTCACAAAAATGTTGAATGAAGCTTTGCGGTTTAAATCATGAATTGTTTTTTTGTTCGACTTTTTTATTCATTTTTCTGAGAACAATGTGTGCTTTATAAAGTCAGAATGAGTTGCTTAAATGAAGTTAAAATGAAACCAAATGAAGGTTGCTTTAAAATATTGATTTTACGTTGATTTTTAAATTTTCGAAAATCGTCAAAATTGAAATATTTCTAACTTAAAATTTGAATCTTTGAAAAATCGTGAAGTTTGAATTCCAAAAAATTGTTAAGATTTGAATTTAGAAAATCGTTAAGATTCGAATTTCGAAAACCAAAATATTTCAAATTTGAAAAAACCGTTAAAATTCAAATTTTAAAAACCAATAATTTTCTACAAATTACGGTCTAACCCAAATTGAAAAATAAATCAATCGATCACTAATGCGCCATAATTTTTCATATTTTATTCATCTCCAAAACCATTCTTATTTTCATCTATTTCAAATAGAAACAAAAGCCTTTACGACTTTATTGTGTGGAAACTTTTCGGTATGAAATATGAACAAACAACAAGGAGAAATACTTAAGAAGGGTAAAAAGGGTTTCGGATTCGACCATATAAACAAAGTTCTTTCATGTTGTATTTAAATTTTTTTTTCCTTATTCAATTTTTTACATGTTTTATGAGAGTATCCTATGAAAACAGAACCGTCGGTAGTTTTTAGAATTTTTATTAGTTGTTCATATAGCAACTTACAACATATTTATTATGAATTTGTAGGAGGATCGTGGCTTTACTTTTATTTTGAACAAGGATATAAGCTTGATCATGTAATAGTTTGAAGATTCTCATTTTAGAGCTTTTATTGGAAGGTAGAGAGTGAATGTTACAGATTCACAAAAAATGATGTAATGTGGGCGTCAAAACATCCGAAAAGTACAATCTAATCTTTGTTTTTACAAGCTTTTTAATAATAACTTTTGAGAATCAGGACAAAATTTTACAACATTAAAAAAGTTAAAAATAAATTTATTAAAATTTATGAAAGTAAAATTTGTTGTAAAATGTTGTTGTAAACTCATCCATTCACAAATATTTCGGAGAATTCCTGTATAAAGTATAATATTTCACTACCCACAATAATTTACTGTTTTAATAATTTCAAATTTCTTGAAAAATTGCTCGATTTTCTTGAAAATTACAGTTTTTAATATTGGAACAAAACTAAATCATTAAATTTTTAATTAGTTTTAAATGATTCTAAATAATAGTAAGAATTAAATCGATTTTTATAAAATTCAAGTTGAGAAAAACCAAATTTTGACATTTTTAAACAATTTTTAAAAATTCCAATTTAAAAGTTTTTGAAAATTTTTAAAAATTCTAATTTGAAAGATTTTAAAAATTCTAAATTTTAACCGAGTTATTAAAATTCAAATTTTAATTCTCAACATTCAAATCTCCAAGCTTTTGAAAATTTGACGAAATTTTAAATTTCAAACTTTTTAGATTTTAAAAATTTGAATTTCAACATTTTTCTTCAATTCATGAATTCAAAATACACACTTTAAATTATTTAGGCATGCATTTATCAAAATGAATTACTTATTAATGACATTTTATTTAAAATAAAATCAATTAAATTTATGTATTTCATTGAAAGCTAATTAAATAAAAATTGAAAAGCTTCGTATGAAAATATTTTTAATTTAATTGGAAACTGAAACGTTTTTCACAAAAAAAAACAACACAATGAGAATTTTTGTTAACAAAACGAGGAAATTCTGTCGCATAAATTGCAACTTCCTGTGACATTTTTCCGCTTCATTTTCCTCTCTCGCTTGTTCACAAAAATTCCAGCATTTCAATTTTAATTTTTTAACAGAAGTCCGAAAGTAAACATTTGATGCTCCATTGTACATTCATCATTCCATTTACGATAATAATAAAAAAATGTAAAATGATTGAGGAGGTAGGGGGCAATACAGATGATGAGAACCTCAACATCTGCACACCAGTAAAATAAAAATGCTTAAATTAATTTTAAACATGGTAAATCCAACATGAACAAATTAATACAGTTGAAAATTTTTGAAGAATTTTTTTCTCATTAGTCGTTTGGTACTTTTACGGCTTTTGCTAATTGAGACATTTTCACATTTTTATGCCTCTGACACTTTCACTTTGCCTTCTTCAAAATCATGTATAATCATTTATCACATTGTAGTGAGATAAAAGTAAGAAGTAGATGTGTTAAGTATGGGATTTTATTTGGGATTAATTTGATAGTAAAACACTGAATAAAATTTAATAGCTTTTTGTAAATTTTTAGAATTCAAATTTTAATTGTTTTTAATTAAAAATTCAAATCTTTATGGTTTCTAAAAATTGAATTTTTAAGATTTTTTTGATCGAATTGTAACAATTTTAAATAATTTAATTTTTACGGGTTTCAAAATTTAAAATTTGGTTTTTAAAAATTCAAGATTCAACAATTTTCAAAAATTTAAAATTTAAAAGTTAAACCTAAAATAACTGATTTTCAAAAATTCAAATTTCAACAATTCTTTGAAATTAAAATTTTAATAGTTTTGAAAAATTTAAAATTTGATGGAATTAAGAATTTTAATATTTAATGAGTTCTAAAAATTGAATTTCAAAGATTTTTAAAAATTTAAATTTCAGTGAATTCCAAAAATTCAAATTTTTAATGGTTTCCAAAATTCAAATTTAAGTTGATTTGAAAATTTAACATTTTGAAAAATTAGTCTAATGAGTTTTAACAATTGATTTAGTCCCAACAAAATCCCCAAATTGAACTTAAATTTCACCAAATAAACCACCAAATAAACAATCCAAAGAAAGCAAATAAAAGCAAAATTCATAGAATAACATTGTATGGTTATAGACTTCTCCTTGTGGACGTCTCTGTATGCCGTTTAATAATAATCGTAAAAATTAATGAGGAAAATTTTCGTGAAAATTACGCCTATAAAGATTCTGGAAATGTCTTGTGGGTGTATTGAAATAGAGCATTGAAAAAAAAAGAAGTAAGGAAAGAAACAAACAAGGAGGGATTTCCATTTTGTGTCTGTTTTTTATCGTTAAAAGCAAGTAAAATGTTGAAATGTAGAAATTTTCTAGCAATAAAAGGTTTTTTTTTGTGCGAGAGATGCAAATTAGGGATTAGTTGCGACTTGAAAAACATCATTGTCGTACGGAATAAAAAAAAATGTAAAATTTCAGAATAAAAGGCATAGAGTAAATGAAAGGAAGAGGAACTGAGAGGCATTACATCTAATCCTCTTCGTAACATTCTTGTCTTTTCAATTAAAATAAAAAAATTTGAGAAAGGAATTGAAAAGGGGTTTAATTAACCCTTTTTGCATATGTAAATTTTAAGCATAAAATCACATTCATTTGATATGAGGATGCTATTTAAGTCTCTAAATTTTATTACATTCTGTAACGCATATTTTAATAATGGGCGGTTGAGTCTTTTGTCGAGCATTGACCTGAAAAATTAATTGTTAAAGTTTCTCTATCGTCAAGTTTTGCTGATGAAATTGAAGCTGTTTGGATTCTACTTTAAGATGCGAAAAATTAGAAATTGATGCGAAATTGTTTTGTTTAATTTGGATCATTGTGACTTTGAATTTCTGCATCTATTTTTGAAATTGATTTAATTTCATTTTTCAGCTTTAAGATGATTTTTGCATCTTTTTACAAATGATGCTGAATTTTAAGTTATTTAATTTGAATTATTGATTTTTGCATCTTTTTACAAATTGATTGAGATAATTTGCATCTTTGTTGAAATGATGCAGAATCTTTAAACAATGAGCAGAATGATGCAAAAATAATCCATTTCAATCCGAAAAAGATGCAAAAATTTGAAAAATTCTCAAAACTTTTGAATCATCTAATCAGAATTCAAAGCCAACTCCAATTTTATTTGAATTTTAATCGATTTAAGTTAAGTTTTCCATATTAATTATAGATCATTGAGACAAAATGACGCGAAACTCCTTCAAATCTTAATCTTCCAAATTGCCAAACATCCACCAACTCTTATTCTTCGAATTTTAACAGTCGAAATCACCACAAACATAATTAGGCAGCATAAAACAATATTACAATTATCTAATTAACATCACTCATTACTCAAGGTACTAAAACAGACATAAATACCAGCTCAGAACGATTCGTTAAAGAAATGTGCGAAATAAAGTTGTTTAACGATTTATAAAAAAAAAAAATACATAAACGTACATCACATTTGCTCACATATATATTTTTATGTGAATTTGTGCTTTACGATGACCCATAAAAATTTATTGAATGTAAAAGTATGAATATTTTATGTGATCTGCAGGAAGATTTAGGCATGATTGAACAAATTATACGCAAAAATAAAAAGAGTTAAAAACTCAATTAAGTGGAATTAATATTTATAGTCGACAATGTCTTCGCTAGTGGCAAAAATATTTTTGGATGAAAAAAAGAACCACTGAGTTATGTAAATGGCAATATTTGCATTTATTAAATTCCCAACTTCACTCAGACGTCATTTTTCATATTTTTTCTGTCTGAAATATTAATGAATAAATAAATTTACATAAATGAACGTCACAATATTTATACTTCAATGACATTTAATACTACATTTATCATTTATTTGCATTTTCTCCCACTTTCGACTTTTTTTCCTCCCATTTCACACTTTGCAATAAAAATTTATATTTCATGCTTGTTGTTGATGTTGTTATGGACTATTTTCTCCCATCGCCAACTCAAATTATATTTTTTTTGCAAAAAATAAACAAAAATGCAAATTTTCAACATAAATTGTAATTAAAATTTTAAATGGGAAACCATCCTATACATATTTATTCATTTGTTTGTTATTTACTGGCGAGAAATTAAGCAAATTTAATAAAATATTATGGTTATGATTGCATCTACTTCTGGATGCTTTATAACTTCAATTAATGTGAATAATAATTTTATGCTTTTGAAAATTTTTCAAAAAGTTTTCATAATAAACTCAGTTTTGTTAATACAATTTGCAGTGCTGAGTAGGTCTTCATGATGAATTTTTGCATAACAAACTCTCTATTTAGTTTTTGCAAGTTTAAATTCTAAAGTAAATCTATTTAAATAGAAATTAAATTTAATCAAGCGAATATTCAATGATAATTTAATTTCTTATGATGTTAGGGGAACATCAACCATTTGTAATCAGTCATTTGAATATTTTATTTTCAAAAAAACTGAATTTCGAAATTCTATTTTCGAAAAATCCAACTTTCAAAATTTAAATTTTCGAAAAATCTAAACTTTGAATTATGAATTTCGAGTTACGAAAATTCCAAATTTTAAATTACAATTTTTGAAAATTCAATTTTTAAAACTTTTGAATTCAAATTGCGAAATTTAAATTTTAAATGTTTATTTTAAATTCTGTAATAATAAACTACAGATCCTGCTACAGATCCATATCAATCTACAGCAACCACTCATCTCAAATCCGCCGTTGATCCCTCCATAATCCTTGTAAAACTTCAGTGAAAACTTTTAATTTCATTAAAATAATTCTCACATTTCCCACTCAGTTTACTCATACATGCACTTCCCATCCCTCATCCGACAAAAAAATATTCAATTTAAAGCTTCTCTAATGGATCACATAACTTATTCTACATCAAACATCATTAAAAGTTACACACAGCATTCATGAAAATTCCAATTGAGATTAAGTATAAATTATTATTCACAAAACTTTCGCCATTAAAAAGCTCACGGCTGTCGATATAATGTGAATTTTACAGCATAGAAATTGATGAACTTTGACAAACATTGGAATCATACTGATAACATTAAAATTAAGCTCACGAAAAGCATTGATTCTTATTTATAGCAATTCTATCGCGAGAAAGTCATCGTTTTAAGGCAAAAATTAACAGATATTTCTATAGCCAAAAAAATGGAAGGAAAGAATGATTCAAGAAAAGGAAAAAATGTATAAATCTTGATAACAGACAGAAACTGCCGTAAGGCATTCCGTATTCAGCATGAGCCATTATGCGAAAACGATTTCGACTTGACGTAATATAAGAATAGGAGCTATAAAGAAGATTTTTGCAGGATTTTTTTCTGGGAAATTAACACGTATTTTGCACGGGTGGATGATTGGGTCATTAAGCAACTGAGTAGGTGTATGATTGAGTGTCTGGCAGACTGACAAATCGGTACAGTGCCAAAACCTGATTTTAATTGAAGTAAAATATTTGGGAAATTCGTTAAAATTCAAATTTTTGTTTTGAACTAGCTTTATTAAAGTTCAAATTTTGAACTTGGCAAGTATGATTCAAATTTTGAATTCGACTGTTTTGATTCAAATTTTGATCTTGATTTTTGTGTTTCAAATTTTTTATTTCAAATTTTGAACTTGACCGTTAACTTTCAAATTTTGAACTTGACTGTTAAGCTTGCTATGATTCAACAAATCGCGTTTAAATGTAATAACCTGCAAAGAATCACAACCATTTTCTCACTTTTTCCTCCATCTTCTTCCTCATCGTCTTATTGTTATAATCGAAAATAAAAAAGATAACAGAAAAAGGCACACAGCAAATATTAAAAGAACCATATCCATTTTTATTCCTATTGATTACAAACGTAGAAAAATGTAGCGTATAAAAGTGAAATAGACACAAGAGAGGAAAAGAACAAAAGTAGACATTCCGATTCTGGTCATGTATTGTCAAATTTTTCATTTCGAATGTTAAAGACTAAGTCCGAGTTTGAAGGCAAAAAAAAGAAGGCATGAAAAATGAGGGGCGGAAAGTAGTTTTGGGTTGCACCTCATAAAGTACACTTTATACCACTTTTTGTGCTGCTGCTTCATTTCCCCCACACCGACACTTTCGGACGTCTTGATAAGAATGGAAATAGGAAGATGTTGTGGGGTTTTTATGTTCAAGAACAAACACAAAGCTTATGGACCATAGAAAAGTTTCAGCTGACATTCCACTTTTTTTCCTTCATCTCTCATTCAATGTGAATTAAATGTAAGTCCTTTCTCTGCTATTTATGTCTGTTTGAGGGAATGAAGCCCTTTAAGAGGCTTGTCACTTTTAATATCACACGCATTTCAACAAAACTTCGGTACACAGATGTGATGTTTGAACCAGAAGCACAAGATATTTCTATAAATGCTCTTTCGAGTATCTAAAAGCATAAAAGTTTTATTTTTACAATACCCGAATTTTTTTTTTACTTCTTCTTTCCTTTTCATTTCTGTTCGAGCTCCTCATGACTATAAAAAAAGATTTTAACAACACACAATACGAATATGGTCCTTTTTTCTCTTTTTTTTAGAGCTTAATAGAAAAAAGTTAATGTACTCTCCTACTTTCAATTTGTCTTGGTGGTTTTTTTAGTCGAATTTTATGTCAATTTACTGTCCTTTGCATCTGTGGACGACAGATTCAATGTTATTCTTACTTTCCTTAATTCCATGATTGTGACAAAAAGGTTGTAATCATGAGGACTAGATCTTCTTGTTAAGATTCTTTGTGTCCTTCTTCAAAATGCATGGCTTGATGAGTTTGTCGGTTTTATCTACTTTTTCAAATTGATTTTCAAAACAACTGTCATTTTAGAATTCAAAAATTGAACTTGGATTGTAATTTAAATTTTGAACCTAAAAATAAACGTCGTTTCAGAATTCAAAATTTAAACTTAGATTGTAATTCAAATTTTGAACCTCAAAATAAACGTCGTTTCAGAATTCAAAAATTGAACCTTAAAATAACCGTCGTTTCAGAATTCAAAAATTGAACTTGATTTTTATTTTTCAAATTTTGAACCTTAAAAAAACCGTTATTTCTTAAAAATAACTATTAAGCATAAACTCTTCTTACTTGGAATATGAAGCTCTTAGATACATATATCCTAAAAATATCTACATCCGGTGTTCTAGAGTAAATATTTGATGGCAAACTCATAATAAAATCAGACTGCAAAATTCCAAAATATTACAGCAACAAAAATCTATCCAATATTCAAGCCTACTAAGTGACATTCCAACTTGTGCATGTCATGTTCTTTTATTTTACAATCATTCGCACACAGTCTCGGAATTTTTATCGGCTAGTTGTTGTGTATGTTAGAAAGCGTACGGATGTAAACATACTGATATTTATTTCTTCAATCCCTTCTTATCGATAAGTGAAATAAAAATGAAAGAAAGTCAGCGAGTAAGCATTTGGGGATATTTATTTATGTTTCGAATATGTGTGCCAATTCCATTCTCTTAGAGTATTTGATTTCTCATTCGAATATCAAAGGGGATAATGCTCAATTGTGACTTTTTCGGTTATATCTTCTTAGTCTTCCTTCAACCTTTCTTTCTCTAGTCAAGTGCTTGCTTTCCACCTCTCAAAGTCACCACTGAGTCAATATTTTCCGAACAAAATAAAGCTCGACTACTCTTTCAATATGAATAACGATTGTCCTCATTTTTTGGCATGCTTCCTATAAAGATGTGGTTAGTGATAAGCACTAAGCATTTTGGATGAGCATGAAGATGACTGTCCATGAATTTGTAAGAAAGTTTTGAAAATGTCGGTTAGTTTTTGAATTTTACAAAACCGTTGAAATTTGAATTTTACAAAACCGTTAAAATTTGAATTTTACAAAACCGTTAAAATTTGAATTTTAAAAAACCGTTAAATTTTGAATTTTACAAAACTGTTAAAAATCAAAATTTAAGCCAAAGTAAGCATTTATAAAAATATGCGCTTAATATCCTAGTTACCAATAAACCAAACTCCTTAATACCATTTTATATGATGCAGTAGCTACATCCGATTTTCTCGACTGTTAGTTTGCTGATGAAATTTTTACTTGAACAGGTTTCTGATACCCTTTTTTATTTATATCACTACAGATGTATAGGATCGTAAATGGATTAGATTTTTTTTCACCTTCACCTTTACTCTTTATTCGCAATAGCATCGTAAAGTTTTTTTTATGAGTTCCACGTATATCGATGCTGAGTGAAAATATCTCTCTTAAATATGTATGTATACACGCACATATTAGCTTTGCCATTGTAATTTAGTTCCAATATTTGTATTAACAGCATTACTCGATATGGATGTCGAAAAAAACAATCAAATTTTGATGGCTGCGTGAATTAGCGATAATATATCATGTTATAGATTATGTACGTCGATATAGATTGCGAGAATTATATCATCATATTGGAAATTGACATGTTTGTAACAATGCTTGTGGCATCTATATCATAAATTCGATATATTCGAAATTAATTAATTATTATCGTTTCAAAAACCAATGAGTGAGGCGAGGGAAATCAGGCAAATGAAAATATATCGAAAATTATGGAATTTGAAATTAAAATATTTAAATTTATGATGACTAATGAGACCGCAATTTTATTTGTTATAGTAAACTGCGAAATGATCATTTTATAGAATTTTTATGGTTTAATCCATTTTTAAGTGGAATCGACTGTACGCAATGGTATGGCTTATAATACAATTATGTGATCTGTCAGCTAAGACCTTCCATCATCCTTAAATAGCATCTTGAGAAATTGCTCAAAAAATTACAATCATAATTCAAATTAACTGTTAATTTTTGAAAAAATCATTCAAAAAATTCAAATTTTTTTTGACCGTTATAAAAATTCAAATATTTTTTGACAGTTACAAACTGCTAATTCATTTTGAAAGCATCAAAATAAACAACATGATCCTTAATTTGATAATTCTAAGACACAAGATTAATATCTCATAAATCTAAAAATACAACATTATGTCTTAATATTCCCAGTAGGTGGAAAAGCTTTCTTATCTTCCTTGAACATTCCTTAATCGTATTATCGAAAATCCTATTAAACTAATTATCATACAGAACAACAATACATATTAAAAAAATTGAATGGCAATATCCCTCGAGACGATCCTTTAAATTGAGCGAATAAATATAATGAATTCGAGTTGGCAATGAGCTTCTGTTGCTGGAACAATCGTATTCGTAAGGTACACATACACAATCATACAAGTCAATTACATTTAGCCAACATTTAATTTCTCATGAGAATATTTCACGCTTGAGGGAGGCCCACACAACATCATCATCATACACACCATCCATTCATTCATTCATACATTCATTCATGTGCTATATAAAGATTATGTGTCTATGAGGAAGAAAATACAAAAAAAAAATTGAAATATTGGAATGGAAGCATAAAAGGAAAGAAAAGTTTTATCGAATTGAGTATTCCATGGGCATTATAATCTTTTAATCTCTCTTCCCAATCTCAAGGTGTAAGTATGTATACACATATATGCTTCATAGATGTATGATAATAGCTACAGAGAGGCAATAAAAGTCAGACCAATAAAATACGGAAAGAAACTAATTTATGGATGGAAATTAGAAAGCTCACGCTGAGGTGCGTTTCTTCGATAACATATATAAAAGCAGGATAAACATCATGTACGCCAAGTGAAAGCATAATTCAGACTTTCGATTTGACATTAATGGTCTTCAGCAGTGTCGGCACAATGAATTTATTTTTAGCACCATTTTTGGAGAATGTTATTGCCAATCCTTTCATTCAATTTGGATGGAATGATGTTGGCACTTACTTAATTGACAATATTATTTCATCAATTTTGGTTACTAATGGCAGAAATTGAGGATTTAAATTGGAAATTAAAGGAATTTAACAGATTTGATTTCACGGTTTTCTGAATTTTGAATTTTCATTGAATATTGCTGAATTTGAAATTTGAATTGCTGAATTCCGTTAATAGTTTCAAAATATGAATTCAGCTTCAGAAATGTAAAATTGTGCTGAATTAGACAAAATAATGCTGAATAAGACAAAATTACGCTGAATTCAGCCTAAGATTACCAAAAAGCTTAAAATCAATCAAAGTTCACCACTCAAAGCTCTCAATTATTCAAAATAAGCCTAATTAATGCTGAATTAATTGATTTTCATTAAATTAACAAATTAAAAATGATAATTTGATAATTTTTGAGTAATTAATCCACAATGCAGCTCAAATAAGCTTAATTCATATTAAATAATTTGATATACACTCAAATTAAGCAAAACAAATATGAAAAAAACTCAAAAAATATTAAATTTCATATCTCATTCCATTGAGTTATGCTGAACAAGACCGAGCAAATAAAACTTAATTTAATTAAATTTCCTTCCGTAATTGGAGACTCAAATACGTGAATATATATTTGAGAATATCAAAAAAAAAAAGCTTCACAAAAGTCATTTTGTATCAATAAAAACACTTGAGTACGATACTTTTGTTACTTGCTGTTTCAATACGTAAGGGGCGAAGCGATTTCCTATCGAAATGGGAAATAAGAGAAAAACTTTTATTTTATTGAAGAAATTAATTTTATGTTCTTTAACCTTCTTATTTTTCATTTTGCTGTTCTATGAAAACATTATCTTGCTGCTTTCACACCCTATTTTATCTTTATACTCATTTCATACCAAAAACGTTTATATTATATAGAGAAGGAAAGAGATTATATTAGCTGTTGTGCTTCGTATGAATGTGACAATAATCTCTCTTCTTATTCCTTACAATTTTCATTCCAATAATATTTTTTTCTTCTCTTTTTCTATATCTTCTGTTTTAGACACCTGAAGACTGCTCATCTGGCTCCGACTGTTTGCCAATGATCATCTCATGGGAAGGTTCAAGCGACATTCAATCCGGTGATGTTCTGATTGTGGAAATTGATGACAAACTTTTGATATCTACGGATAAGAGAAATAAATCTGATGATGGAATGTAAGTCACTTGTTACCTGCTACATACCTTACTCTATAGCGTGCTTAAAATGTTGAATGATAAATCTCATTTAATTCAATTTTTGTAAAGGTATAAAAATTTGAACTGCCCATAAAGTTTTCAATACATAAATTTGCGACGGTCATTAAACTTCCTTGATTTTGATTATTTAAGACATTGCAAATGAAAAAGTTTGTTGACGTAAGCGTTTGGCAGGATTCAATATTATCAATTTTATTTATATTTATGGTTCAAAAGAGGCGCTATTTTTAATTAATTGTGTTAATTAATTAAGAATCTAAGATTTTTCATCTCAGTACATTTATTTTGTGTCTTGAGCATTGTGCTCATTAGCAATTAGCTGACTTTCATTATGTTTTTTTGTTTTTTCATCTCCAATATCGAATTATTAAGAAGAAAATTAAGGATTCTTTTGTATAATAAGAGGGTGAATGCTGAAAAGCTACTAAAAGCATTGGATTTCAGTATTTTTTTATTTGGGGGATGAACAAATGGATTTTGGGCAGCTTTTGGGCTTCGGTGATTCGAGTTTGTGACTCTTTTGTTGAGTAAATACGTACAACGTTCTTTCATTTTCCATTCCATTCATTAAACAGCCTAAGATTAAGAATAAACTTCATCGAATCTAAATTTATCAAAGATTTTGGTTATGGCTTCGTGTTATTTTTGTTAATTAAAAGTTGTGGTATTTTTAATAAGGAAAATCTCTCTTTTGCTTTACTTAAATCGGTTTAAATATTCAAATGCTAATGATAACCACTATTTTAAATACCTGGAGCCATTTGAAGCTGTGTATAACAGCTTATAAAGTTTCAAATTAATGAAAGTTAAATATTTTGAGTTTTATGGCAAAATTCTGTCGTTAATTAATTATTACAGACTTACATCAATCCACAGCACACTTATTACATCCACAAATCTTAAGATTCTTCTTTAATTTTAAAATAATTCACAATTTGGAAATGAAATTCAATTTTAATTCAAGACTGTAAACAATGAAAAATTGCAGCCAACTTCACGTCATAGTTTAAATCTAAAAGAACTTAAAGAGCAATTATTGTTTACCAAGAATGAAGTAAACCTATCAAAATAATTCCAATGGTAACTTAATATTGCATCTCTGGAAAACAAAAAAATTAAAAATGTGCCTCAATATTTCACCAAATGAAACCTAAGACTTTTCTGTAGCCATTTCAGAGTTTCTAATTTCAATTTCAAGCTATCAGAAGTGAAAATGTTATGGCATGAAATGTATTAAATATAAAAGAAGAGCAGCTTGAATTTAAATGGCAAAAAGAAAAAAGAAAAGAAGAAGATGGAAGTTAAATGTACATAAAAATGCTTAAAAACGACAGAAACAAAGCAAAAATAAGGAAGAAAAAGTAGAACGTAAATTATTAACAAACATAAAAATTCACCGCATGCTTCATCACTTTTATGATAATAGAACGTTCTTATGCTAAAAGCAATAGAAAGACGAGAAATTATGGAAATATATAAGCAAAAATTGCCTTTATTGCTGCCGTCACAAATTTAAGCAATGCTTCGTCAAGTATTTGAATAAATTTTATTGAAATGGGAAAAATATCTATTAACATGACAATTCTATCGTTAAATGTGCGTCGACTAAATAAAAATGGCAATCAACAAATCCTTCATACCCATTCCAATCCCTCGTTTATTATCGATTCAGTCAGTTTATCATTATATTCTTCCGTTTTGTCTACCGATTTTGATACTGACTGCATATTTCCATTATTTTTTTGACAAACTCATGGCAATTGAATGAAATTGGCCTTGCCGAAACATGAAAATCATATCGAAAATATATGATAATTTTTTTGTTCTGTGTTCTGTGAAGAGAGGCAATAAAATGATTTTAAGTGCTGGGTGGAGAAGTCGGTGAATGTTTTGAAGGGCACATAGATATTGTGTAGACGAAGATGCGTTTCGAGGGTTGACAATAGATGATGTCTTGCTGGTAAATGTGTCTGGAATTGTCGAGCGGTCTGATACTGTATGCTAGTTACAATGCTGACTTTACAGACCAATTGATATCCATGGCCACTCTTTGTTATCACTTGTAAATACCTCTGTCCGTGATTATGATCCGCCAATTTACAATAATGTTCAATTAATGGTCCTTAATCAAAATTCAGGTCAGTTTAAAGGTTTAAGTTTGTATTCTGTCAAGCATCCAACCAATCTGCGGTAGCTCAATGGTAAGAATACTCTACCAGATATCGCAAGGGAATGCGGGTTCGATTCCCACTTATGACAAATTGTTGGAACGTTAGCTTAATTCCTTAAGGTTATGATAAGTGGACATTTCGATGGAGTGTCCGTTAGTGTGTCGTAAATGCCCATATATTCTGCAAAAATTTCGGTACCAATACTTGCAACCTTCATACTACATCCTTATATGTCGCATATATCACATGTCACATACGTCATATGTGAACAAAGCCCTTTAAAAAATAAGAAAAAAAGGAAAGAAAAAAAATCTGCTTTCCTTGCCAAAAAGTAATTTTTCATTTCCAAGATTTTTCTTCATGTGCTAAACCAACAGACATTAAATTCTATTTTTCTGCTGCTTTTTTTTTATTTACTTACTTAGGAAAAATTTTCCGCTCGAGTGTGTGTATTTCACATATTTACAAACACATGTATGAATCTCATGAGATGAGACTTATATAATTATTTTCTTCTTCTTGTTCTGTCTGTTTTGAGGATTTAGCTTTGGATGTCGGGTGATTTGTGACTTTAAGATACAGTCTTGGTAAACCTCAGGTTACTTCTTTTGTGGAATCTTATATTTTTCAACGCAAAAAAGTCCATTTTTATCAAAAGGATCATCAAGTTATACACCAAGAAATCCACTCCACCCTCGTCATGCTTGACGGATCATCAAAACTTTGAAAACAATATAAAGTCTTCAATCTCTGAATTTATGTCTGTGAAAATCTTTTCTTTACGTATATTTTCCTTCTTTTTTTACTTACAATAAAGATAAAATTTTTCTTAAGAGTCAGCATTGAAGATTGAAAGAGAGGATGGAATTGAGGAAAATGCTCATGATTATAAGGAATGAAAAGAATTTTTTTTTTCTTCCTCCCATTTATACTCTTTTCAATTTCAACATAAGGAATTTGTGTACAAAGGAATAGATTAATGAAATATTAAATATTTTCCTTTAATCCTATAGGATATACTAAAGAGATCTGTTACTATCTGGCTATATATAGCCAGAGGTATTGAGATTATTTAAAGGACTTTTTTTACGATAAGAGTTAGTGATTGAGGAACTTAAATCAAAATTCTTTGGTCAATAAGGAGATGTTGAGATGATCTGAAGGAAAGATTGCAGTTGCTTTAGAATGTCCAAAAAGGAAGTTGACCATTGTCTATTAAGCAAAGATGTAGACTGACTTTATGGAGATTTGTTCTTATCAAGTTGTTATATTTTGTGATGCTTTTACAGAATCTTCACAGATCTTGAGTTACATAGCCAACAAAGACAATTGTCTCCCTTATATCCAGCATATCTGCCACAAAGTTTACCTTCCTTTATAGAGCTCGAAGCCAACTTTGTTGTCGTCTTAAGGACTACTCCGAATTAACTTGGAAACCTTTATTGGATCGAAGCTCGACTTTAAGTCTACTTCGCTCAGAACAAACTATTCTTTAAGTTGATCGAATTGTCTCAAGTTCTGTTTTTTACGTAGACTAGATCTTAAAGTCGACTAGAAGTTTGTATGGAAAAATCGACTCGGCTGTTGTAAGGATAAGTCGACTCAAGTCGACTCTGCTCTATATGACATGTCTTCTGACTTTAAGCTCTACTGTACTAGTCTATCCCAAACTTTGATTCCAGAAATGTGTTACATTCAACAACTGTACATGACCTCAATGGAATTTAAGAAAACATGAACAAAGCATAACCTCCACCTACGAATTTCTTACGAAATATTCGAAATGACCTCCCTTGGATGCCTTTCCAATAAAATAATCCATGTCAACTGAGAAATTCCTTTATTAAATCTTATTTTCTACTTCTTTATCCTTTTTTCACCCCTTTAATGACACTTTCTTATTCCTTTAGTAGAGGAAGGAATAACAGCAATAATAATGACAAGTGATTTTTTCTCCTGCATAAAGAATTGAAAATAAGGGATTGATTGCGACGGGATGAATTTGTCAAAGAATGAATCAATAAATTAATGGCACTTTTTTCAGTGTTAAAAAAATTAGACGTTGATGGACTTTAGTGCCACATCAATGAACTCACGAACAGGATAAGCAGAAAAAAAAGAATTTTTCATGCCTCCTTCCATCATAATTTTTTAAGGAAGCAACAATAACAGAATCACTTGAGATTCATTTCACATCTTTTGCATTTATATTCGGTAATCAAAGTTTATCGAATAAAATTCAAAAGATTTTTTCGTCTATATTCTTGTTGATTACGAGAGACTTGGTAAAAGGACGAGAAATTTTCTCCTTAAAATAACAACATAAAGAGAATTATAATGCTTCATAATGTTTAGGAAAAGGATAGTCGAAGGAAAAAAAAGCTTCACGAAAGACGATCATTAATCATTCAATTTCCTTTTTATTTCTAATTCTCTGTTATTCTCAGATGAATTTTTGTTCTTTTATTTCCTTTTTGTTTATTTCATTTAATTCATAGATATGGAAATGGGTGATTCTGTGGATTAACAGATGAATTGTCTTAAAGTTCAAATTTTGAACCTTTAACTGACTTTTGAAATTCAAAATTTGAACTTTTATTGACTTTTCAAGTTCAAATTTGCAATGTTTCAAAGTTCAAATTTTGAATTTTTCATTGATTTTTAAAGTTCAAATCTTGAACTACGAATTTTAAATTTTGAAATAACGGTTTTTCTGAGGTCAAAATTACAAAAACCAATCAAAGTAATCACGACATTGCACCAAAATAATGTTCATTACGCACATTTATTCGTTTTAATCTCAACAAAAAAAAGCTTCCTTCGTCCCGTGAACTTTCCCTTACACATTGCGCTTATCTCTTCATTTTTATAACAAATATAGCGACCGCTCAACAATGAATTCTTATTCAAGTGTATAGAATTTCGTTATGGAACATTTTTTGTATCGTGTTTCATTTCCTTTAGGCAACAAAATGATTATTTTGTAGTCATTTCTTGTTTGTTATGGTCCATCAGATGCTCTAACACGGATTCAACGCGTGTATGTAGAAATCTCATTCAACATTTTATGCACGAAACATTTTCATTTTAATGTTCATGCCCATTTACTTTAACAAAACTATTAATAATCCTCAACTTTCATTTCCTTTTTTTTTCTATTCAGGATTCATCGCAATACAGCATCAGTTTATCAAGTAACGCGCTTAGGACATGAACATTGTGATATTACTGAAGGTGAATTGCTTGACATAACGCCACTAGTTGTTGATGGAAAGAAATTAGTAACATTATACGATAAAGATTTAACAGAAGGAATCAATTTGTTAATTGGTGAGTTAATCATGAAATATTTTTACCCTATTACTTAATGAACCAGAGGGATCACGTGCAACAATCTCATAGCTAATAAGTTTTTGATTAGGCTTTTTAAATGAGAAAAACTTTTGCACTTTTGCTTCTCTTATTCATCCATATAATAAATTCCTATCTCCTTCCACTCATCATCATCCTTCTTCTTACCACTTAATTTCTGATGTTTCATTATACTAAGATGAAATTAATAGAGAATAAGGGTTCGCTACTACTATACATAGACACATATAGTTAGTCCATTTACTAATCTCTTTTGTATTTTCAATCATTGTTGGCAATATTAAGTCGTTCCTTTGTGTGTGCATTGGGGAAATTCCCACATCGACTCAATCATCAATAAATGTTTATTGATGAAACATAAAACTTTTAACAAATAACATAAAAGTTGAATAAGAAAAGAAGTAGTAATTCCCTCGTTGATCTGTTATTTTGATTAATTGCTCTTCATTGCCTTCCTTTATATTTAATTGCCATTTTCTATGCCAAGATTATTCTTCTTACTCATTCTCCTTTTACTAAATTACTTGAATACTTTCTCTTTAGCTCATTTTCTTGTTATTTACGGTTGAATGGAGATAGAGGTTATTAATAGATTGACTGACTGTCCATTGATTCATTGATCTATTGATCTGGACTAAGTGGAATCATTTTGGCAAATTTTTGAACCAATTTCTCGGGAACATCCAATGATGAAATAGGTTATGTTATCAAGGGTGTCAAACTACACCTAACAATGGCATGGTGTCGAATTTCAATCGAATTCAGCATCCAAGCAGAGTCACACCTGTTTGACGCCGGATTTTTGATCGACTAACCTATTTGTGCTATTCGGTTATGGCAAAAGTTCATGACAGTAAATGCGCCTCAAAAAAGTCCAAAGCCGAATCAAAACTTCCTCTTATTGCCATCACATCCTCGTTTTCTTTCTCCTTTTGTTCCAATAAAAATGATTGAGCAGCAAAACGGAATGGAAAAGTTTATTAATTTAATTTTGTTCTTTAATTATCTGCCGACAAAACATGCATTATCAATCATTTACTTCCTTCTTTTACTCATTCTTTATTGTTGTTGTTTTCTCAATTGTTCATCCGCTTATTTTTTACTATCACTTTTCCTGAAAATCAAACAATGAACGTGCTTTAAGTATTTCTACAATTTCTGTCTATTTCCATTGTAGTTGTTTCTGAGCTATGGGATCAACAATGCGTCCGCTTACGTGTCAATGTTAAATCTGATAACTGTGGAGAAAATGCTGACTGCTCTGGTAAAGGAATTTGCTTCTCAAATGCTTCTATGGTAAGTTATAAACATAAAACTAGATCGTCTCCACTACGACTCGATGGCTAAATGAAAAATAAAAGTTTAATTTTCATCTATTTGATTTTTCCACTTGCTAACATGTATGTATGTGCTCCATGATGACTCTTCGTGATAATAATATGAACTTTTTCTCGTTCTATATTGAACTCGAGAGTAAAAGTTGATAGAAAAACAACATTTACCTTGTGGATTAATTTTCTTCTAGCTTATTTTTAATTTTCTATGTTGTTATGACTGAGAATAAGTTCCGATGAAATCTCCATTGGCAACCTGAAATGGAGAAATGAGTTTAAATCATTAAGGTGAATTGATGAGGATTTTAAAGCTCGTGTTGCTCACCTGATTGAATTATTTGAGGAATTAGTTTGATTAAATTTTGTACAATTTCAAAAACAAAAGTGCTTAATTGAGCTGAACAGTGCTGAATAGAGCTAAGAAGTGTTTAAATGAGCTGAATAGAACTAAACAGGGCTTTATTAAGCTGAACAGTGCTGAATAGAACTGAACAGTGTTGAATAGAGCTAAACAGTGCTGAATAGAACTAAACAGTGCTGAATAGAGCTAAACAGAGTTGAGCAATGCTAAATATAGCAGATCAGTGCTGAATAGATCTAATATATAGATTTCCTATGATAAAAGCGAACTATTGTAGACAGACGTTTAGATTCCAAATCCATCCCAAAATATCTCGACAGCAGAATGTGAAATTAATTCCAATTTATTTTCGATTCCATGCTACAAAATTTAATATCAGAAATTGATTCAGACATATCTTGTGTAAAATTGAAAATTAAATCAACACCTCAATGGATATTTAACCCTCCCTCCTTAAAAACACAGTATTACTGCATGTATTACTGTCAATAATAAGTCCTTCATATTATGAGTTGAACATGATTGTGGTAAGCCATTAAAAAATCAATCTACCTTCCATCATACATGTGTGGATAAATAGAATAGATGACATTAAGAGGATTCTTGAATCAATCAAAAACCAACCACGCACAAAATTGTCGTCTTGTACGTGACACACACGTGCAGGAATTTCTACATTTTTTTTTGTAATATTTTACCAATTTCTCTTATTGTTATAGGAATCATTCTTCTGTGAGTGCTGTACGGGCTTTGCTGGACAACATTGTGAAGAAATAGATGCTTGTACGCCATCACCATGCACCAACAATGGCATTTGTGTCGATTTGTCGCAGGGGCATGAGGGAAATAGTTATCAATGTCTATGTCCATATGGTAAGCATACGAGTCGCTTTTATATGCTTCTTCCTTAACGAATTATGATCTTTTCCGACATGATGCGACATGCTTTCATTTAACCACATCATAATTTCTGGAATACAAGGATAGACATTGGAATTTATGTGTTCATGTATCCTTCATGCATAGGATAATAATTTTGAGCTTGTATTCCGGCACACATGAAATTAATTGTACATGTTTATGTTTATATTTACCGATATCACGATACGAAAGTCATTAAAATTTACTCATCATCTTTAAATTAATTTAAAAATATTATCAGCAAGGGCACTAGTCTATAGATTCGGATCGAAAAGAAGTCAAAAAGTTAGAAAGCTCATAAATATTTAAATTTAATTAAAAAGTTTTGAAAGTTAGTAAAAATTTTTTGTATAAAATTTATTGTTTACCTTTCTGATGACAAGAACATCATATCCAATATTGTTTTATCATATTTATTAGGTAGCTTCATGTGATGACATTATATATGTATAGAAAAAAAAAAGTTTTCTATCACATAAAATTTTCTAATCTTGTGATTTGATTAGAATTGAATAAGCTTATAGCATCTACAAGTTTCTGCATAATACGATTACTTTCTGTATCATATTTTTACATCATGATCAGATTGACATAACCAGATTTTTGAAATCCAAAGGATTTTTGAGCTTTTTCATCTTGATTCTACACTCATCTATTCTAATTTCCTCGTACATAAACATTAAAACTTCCCTTCGTCTCCCTTCCTCCTTATATGAATATGTATAAGGTTTATGTTTTGTGATTATAACAAGATTAACTGTATGAGAACTGAAGATGTTTATGTTTATTTATGAACTCGAATAATTTTTCTCTTGACATCACTTTGAAATTACTTGTGCTGCTTTACGGAAGGAGAAAAACATGTTTTTTGGATCAAAATATAACTTTATATGGTGAATTTTTCGCAACAATTATTTTTCTAGGATAATGTTTTGAGTCTTTCCAATGAGTTACTCTACAACTTACTCTCTAAAGACTAACTTTTCTGTCTGATGATTTTAATTTAGATAGATAGCAGTTGAATGAAAACTTTCAAGTCAATTCCCAAAATTAATAGGAATTAGTTTTCAATTCGAATTATTTTTGACATTTTGAGGGATTAGTAATAGTGAGTGATTAGTTTTGAGATTTATTGACTTACTAATGACTTTTTAATTACGATTTAAGTTGTGATATTTCCGTAATTCCTCTAATTCCGTGATTTATTACAATTTCTAATAATTTGTTTGTTTACTACGATGCTAAAATTTTAGCACTGATTTTAGAGCAGATTTCAAATTTTAGATTACCGTTATAAAATTCAAATTTACAAAAGTCGTTAATTTATTATCAAAATTATCATAGTAAACAAGTTTTACCATAATAAATCCCGATGTCATGGATTATCATCAACAACTCTCGACAAGTATCATCGAAATGCAAATAAACTAATGAAGAAAATTTGATAAATAATTTTGTTAATGAAATATGATATTCGATCCAAAATCATCCGCATAATTTATATGCTATATATATTTTATGGAGAAGCATTACATTACGTTGACGTTGACATTGAGAAAGAGAATAATTTATGAAATATTAAATGTGTACAATTTATCACATTTATCGCTTCCATTTTTAATCGGGAGCATTTTTGAGCTGTGAATTATTTTGAGCTATCAATTTCAACGTGACTAACATCCTGGGTGGAAATGGAAATGAAAACTAGATCATTTAAATATTTGATGAGAGCAAATGGAAGCGAATTTCATTTATTGATTGGTTAACGACGTTTATCCATTGAGAAAACAAAAAAGGAACTCTATTTTTATCTTCCCCTCTCTCGACAGGATACACGGGCAAAAACTGTCAGTTTGAAGCCGACCCATGCAATCCATCTCAATGTCTCAATAGCGGAACATGTATAAGCAACACAACACATTTCAGGTAATGTTTTGATAACAACTCCATGAGCTACTATGTGATTTTTTATTTAACAATCCTTATTTCATCTGTAAATATACAATACACATACATTTTACTACCTAATATAAATCCTCTACATCTCCTCTGTCACCACAAATCCACATTAACAGGAATGCAAACTCAACATTTCCTTTTAGGTGTGAGTGCCCGCCCGGTTTTACTGGTCCGTTGTGTCAACATAATTTAAACGAATGTGAATCATCACCATGCGTTCATGGTATATGTGTTGATCAGGAAGACGGTTTTAGATGCTTCTGTCAACCAGGTATGAATATTATTTTGATTAAAATTAAACTCGTTCACATTTGTGATGAACATTTTTGCGCACATAAAATTAAATGATACGAAATGATATTTTTAAGAGGTAATCTAATTTTACGATATGGCAAAGTTACCCTTTGAAGCATGAGAAATGGTATGGCTGTCGATAACGAAGTTTTTACAGTTGGTTTTGCTATGTGGTTGAGTTTTGAGTAACTTTTTGTGAAATGTGAATTTTATGAGGGTGGTTACTTTGATCTGTTTTGATTTTAAAGTTTTAAATTTGGATGTTTCGATTGACAGAAGCTTTAATGCTGTCCAATCGGAAGCTCAGTCAAATAGCACATTCAGAACTAAGCAGCGGTTACTTATCGAATGATGTCTCTCATTGTCATCTCATGATGTGACTGTATATGGTACATCCTAATAGTTAATGCATCCTTTCTTAGATTGCGCCTGTAGCTGACTCTGTCGCTGACAATTATTAATGTGTGCAACATTGGAACTGTACTAAATGTACACATATGCTTCACAGCGATATTCATCATCACATGTGCATTGCAAAAGTATAAACTGTCATATACACAACACCCTAAAAACCATCAATTGCCAAAGCTTCACCCTACTTATCCTAATAATTTTCAAAATTTTCACACATTATCTCTATCGAAAGCTCATCCATCTATAATATCTTCATGGCACTTTTCCTGTTATTCAAATAACACAAATCAAATTGATGTTTGAATTTTCGTCATCAGCATCAACATATAAGGTAGAAAAATGGCTTTGAGTATGAGCAAAACGAATAATGTCAAGAGAACGATCGAAGTTAAAGCATGTGTAAAGAATTTAATAATTCAATGGAATAGAATGATGTTGATATATGCTGAAATGAAATAACGCATTTAAGAATCCCAGTCCTATACATATATATGTGTATTAAAAGTGCTAAAAATGATGAAATTTCTTTTCAATGGTCCGTTAAAAATGTAATTCTTGATGCCATTTACACACAACGTACCGAAAAAAGCAGAAAGGGGGAAAGTTAAGTCAAATAATGGATGAAATGAAAGAAATGAGGGGGAGTGGAATGAATAAGTGAATGAATGAATGATTTGATTGAAAATCGTGCTTAACTGAAATTGAATTTTGCTTCGATTTGCGCTGTGGAGATGAATCCAACATTCGCGTGAACGCATGCAATATTATGTAGAATATGTTTGTGAATCGAGTTGATAAGTTCTTGGTAATCTAGTAAATCTGATTATTGAAGCGCTTAATCGTTCTTTTGTTAGGATATTGGTTGATGTGTGTTGTGTTGGTAATTAATTTTGTGCGACTTTTTGATGTAATTTAGTTCTATTCAGCATTGAAATCAGCATTATTCATTGTAACTTAGCGCATTTTTACATAACTTAGTTATATTCAGCGCAATTGATCGTTATTCAGCTAACTTAAGAGTTTTCAAATCAAATTCAGCACAATTTAGTCCTTTTCAAGTAAATTCAGCATTATTCAGCACAATTCAGTATAATTCAGTGCAATTCAGTTTAATATTGCTCAATATCTATTTAAATGCTGAATAAATTGCATAAAAATCACCATATCAAGTAACAAAACATTCAATATTGAACTGGATAAGCCAACACACATCTTCATAGATACATCGATAAACATTATGAAAAGTACAGTCGATAAAAAAATTATAAATTTACTCACCCAGCAGGTCAAAATAAATATAAAAATATACAGTTCGATAGAATAATATGCTGAAGGCATCATACATATGTATAAACATAATAATGTATAAATAAATTTCCTTATTTTCTTATTCGATGGCAAAAATTTGTATGTATGTATCCATTTCACAGTTGAATGATCACTTATCTTATCATCACAACATAAATTTACAATCCGCACCCTTTAAGCTCCACTCATTCTCCTCTACGCCTTTTCCTTTCATTCCCCATCTCATTCTTTTATTTTATTTTATTCATTCGACAGAAAAATGTCAATCCTTTTCGCTTTCATGAGCATTATAAGGCCTTTAAGAAAATGAGCCTATGAACTACGACTGACTAGTCGAGAGGAAATTCTTTTTAACCATTTTTTTCTGTTTATTTTCTTTTTATAAGGAAATTTGAATTTATTATCAAATGCTCATCAGGTGGAAACTCGTGCTCTCTTTACATTTACTTTCTGTTTATATTTGTGGAACACGAAAATATTCAATTTCTTTTCAATATTTATATCGATGGAAATTATGATGTTTTATTTATACGCTTTCGGATGAAATGCTTTTCAAAAAGCTCAAGAGGACCGGCTTTCAACCGTTCGTAAAGAGTTTTGTGTACCTTATTGATAAATTTATTCATGAAATATTTGAATAAAAATGTTTTTTGGGAAATATTTTTAAAAATTCATCAACATTTTGCGCAGTTTGTTGTGCTTTTAAGTTCTATTTACTTGAATTGTTGACCAGCTAACTGATTGATATGTTTTTTTCATGACTACTTACCTGGATTACACAATGTATGACTGATTTGTTTGATTTTTGAATGATTTGTTTACTGGATGTTAGAAATTTTACAGTTTATTGACGAATTTGATCTTAACAGTTGAAATGTTTTGTATTTGTGGTAGATACAGTTTAATTAAAACTACTTCGATTATATAAAAGCTCCTTCCTGACAAACTATTCTATAAATGAGATGTTTATTCTTCCGAGTTCAAATAAAGACTGAATTTTTGTATAAAAAAGGGGTTGTCAACTATGTACAATAAATATTATTCAAATCTCAAATGATCGTTATGGCAAAATGGCTTAAAAGACTTCATTTATCAATAATCAAGCTTGTAATACAATAGCAACACAAAGTTTCAAAGATTTTTAGAGATTAATCTGCAAAATCGATTGCCCAAGTACTTTCAACTTGTTAAAAATTCCAATTAAATTGAAAAATTCCAAATATTCAATATTCTTCATTGAATTTATTTAATCCAGCATAGTTTAGTCATTCACAATGTTCAATTTTCTTAAAATCACTCAAGCTACAACAATACAACAATTGCATCGCTATTAGAAAGAAAAATGCACACTAATTGATGTATAATTGGAAGAACAAACAGAATATGGAGCTAGGACAATAAAAAAAATGCCAACAATACTTTGTCGTGCCAGTTGAGACTGAAAATGAAGTATTGTTTGGCATTCTGTGCTGTTCTTGTATGCAGCATTGCATAAATCGAGAAAGAAAAAGGAATTCAAAGATGGCAAATACAACAATCGCTTTTTTCATGCTCGACAGGAATTTTTCCAATTTATCATGCTCTGGTTATTTCTCGAGATTCCTTCAAGCATCAAAGTATGATTTCCGTTTATGGAGTCACAAAATAAAAACTTGATATATTATTTGGTTTTCAGCGCCGCTTTTTATTTGTGTGCAATAATTTTTATTCTCAAATACACAAAAAAAAAGTATGAATTTTTTTTATACTGAACATCCCACGCTATTTGAAAAGTTTTCCATTATTTCGTCTCCAACTGAAATTGTTTTGTTTTAGGTACTTTATATTCTTTTGCGGAAACAAAAGCTGAAAATGTAGGAAATAAAGTTGTTTCATTTTTGCAACGCGTTACTAAAGTTTCTTGTTGTTTTTTTGTACTAACTTTTTGTGCTGTTTCAGAAACGGAAATAAATCTTGTCTACAGCTGGTAAAGGCTGATTCGGTGTGTTGTATATACCGTCTACATTTAGATGAAAATGGATGAATGTTGTTAACGCTGCGTGAAAATCGCACGACAATATTGAATTTTTGAAATGATATAAACTACATGTATAAACAATTTACATTCAGGTTATGAGATTTTTTATTACAACGCGTCATTCAAATGTCTAATAATTTATTTAAAGAGAGTTTTGGGGTTCTGTGACAAGTTTGTGATTAATATGGGAATTAAACGAATTTGTTCTGAATGTAAACTGAATGTTGAGCAAATTTATTGAATTCAGAATACGAAATTGTTCAGCTGTCTCCAGTATACTTTGCTGAATTCAGCATAGGTTGCTGAATTCAGCATTTTCAGTATACTTGCTGAATTCAGCATTATTCAGAAGGTCTAAAAATTTTGCCAATTTTACGGAATCATGACTATTCAGCAGTTTCACTGAATTCAGCGCCATTCAGCTCATTTGACTGAATTCAGCGCTATTCAGCTCATTTCACTGAATTTAATTCAGCTTAAAAATTCAAGTAGATTCTGCTTCAAAGTAAATCAAAACAAAGTTGGCTGAGAATTTTACTTTTGTTTACATATCAAAATAAAACCCTTTTAAAATTCTCCATAAAAGTGTTCATTAAGTTTACTGCCAAAAAAGTATAGTCATAGCTAGTAATAAAATGTTAAGCATCACAGCACAATACAACAAAAAATTCATTTCGTATCTTTAAAAGTGCTGTTAATAACATGTTATGTTGATAATTTATAGACTTTTCTTTATTTCTTCTTATTCCTTCCTCTTTTATATCCAACACTCTTTTTTTAACAGGCTTTTCTGGTGATTTATGTAATTTCGAATACAATGAATGTGACTCAAATCCATGTGTAAATAATGGACAATGTATTGATCACATTGGAGGATTTTCATGCCAATGTACGAAAGGCTATCAAGGAAAACGGTGCCATATAAAGGTATGAAGCACATGTGACATTAAATTGCATACATCAATCATGTTGAATTGAAAAACATTTTCAATTTTAAAATTTTCCATTTTCTTTTTACTTTTCATAGATTGATTTTTGTGCCAACAATCCTTGTGAGGATGGATACAGATGTGTTGATCATGGTGATGAATATTCATGTGTCTGTCCTGGATCAGATGATCATAATGTACCAGATTGTCACGACGTCCCACGCACTGTAAGTATAAAGGCATAAAAAATTCTTATCTTATTTACACAAAAAATCGCAGTCACAGATAAATTTACATCATTGCGCATCATAAAAATATGGAATGCGGGCATCATGAAAATAAAGAAGATATTTAAATCAAATACTGCAGAACGGTAGCTTCAAAAGCATTAAAACCTTTTCTGCCTACTTTTTTCTTTTGTACATCTGTAAAATTATTTTTCACAATTTTTTTTTGCCTTTCATGTGGAAGGGCTGTGTACATAACAATGTACACAAAGAGAAAAAATCATGAATTATATTCGGAACTAAGAGAGTGAGAAGGGGCATTAAACAGCACGAATTGAAATATTTGCTCCCTATGTTCCTTTTTTATTTCCTTTATAAGCAATTTTTTTCATATCTCTAAGACAGTGGTGGACAACCTGTGTGCCGCGGCACTCTAGTGTGCTGCCAAATTGAAAATGACACGAAATGCAACGAATGGTCGAGGCTTACCACCAAAGTGTGCCGCAAAAATAAAAGGTTGTCCACCCCTGCTTTAAGAAATGTTCTTTTCTGCTGGAACTTTATTGTCTTCTCAGAATTATTAAGAAATTGCATGAACGTTACATCTATAATACTTCCGGGAAAAGGGATTGTAACAAACCCTTTCTAGTCTCTTCTTTTATTATTATGTCAAGTTTACTTTATGCAAGCAGTGCTCTCAAAAATTATAAATATTAAATTTGTTCAGTTTGGGTATTTTTTGCATAACGTAATACATCCCACAGTACTTTTTGTGGCTTACTTCATTATTTCAAAGAGCTTTTGAGGTTATTTTGGTCCTTATTGATGGACTGACTAAAAGCTTTTACAGGCTTCTATGAAGCATATAATTACTATTTATGTGAAATAATTATTTAATTGGTCTAGGGCTGTTAGTTACTAGTCATTTACATAGGACAAGCTGGTGTTTGCTACTTCATGCAATTTTAGATCTCTTATACAAATATTCGAGCGGACTTTATACTTAGAATCAAGTCAGAATCACTCATTTTGGACTTACTACCTCTAAAAGTGTGTTCACAATTGCATATTCTCAGTCCATGGCCTAACCACCTTGATAAAAGGAACCTTACTCTCGAGCCAGCAAATTACTCTACATATGAGTCACTAGTTGCTATTGAACGATAGCTAGGACATTAAAATATCCACAAAATATGCGCTCAAAGTACAAATTCCTTAATTTCATTCCCACACAATTCCCAAAGAGCACAAAACAATGACACAGAAAGTAACAAAAAAAGAGAGAGAGCTTTCAGTTGATGTCAATCGACAATAAATCTTTATTACTCTAAATCCTCATTGAAATGCTTCACAAAAGGATCTTCTTTTTGTATTCACTGATTTTATTTAACTTTCGTTTTGGGAATTTTTTTTCTAAATTTTATTCATTTCATCTAGAAAGGAATACATAAAAGCTCGAAAAAAAATGTCTCAAACTTTTGTCATCAAAAGCAAAAAAAAAAGGAGGAGATACTCAAGGACATAAATTTTCCATCTTAAAAGATCCTTTTAATTTCACATGATTGAATGGAAGGAAAATTAAATTCAAAATAATTTTATGTTCCCATTTTGGATCATTTTTAATGTCATACTGAGCATATAATTTATTACACAAATAATAACCATTTCCTTATTCCTTAACATAATAAGCATATACATTTTCAATGGACTTAAATCAATATTCAACTAGGGGGCAATTTACTTGTTATGTAACGTCGAGGAATCGACTTTTTGGTACACATGTCTCCACTCCCCCCTCCCCCTCCCTTGTCCGTAATCTTACTTCCTTACTTACTTCCTTGGCTGGGACGCACGGGTGTCCATTACCGCATTTAGAGAACATTTGTAGACAGCTCTATCATTCGATAACTTCTGTCAGTTCCGTAATCTACATGAGATTTTTCTGAACTACCCCGTCAACCTCTCCCCCTATCCCCCAAAATGTTACGTAATTGATGAACGATCCCTAGGAAGAATAAATTTTTCAAATATTTATGATTTTTACTCAGTATGCTCTTTTGTGGAAGGGCTCCTCCAAGGAGGGGTGGAAGGGGGTGTTGGCAGTATTGGCAATATGAACCAAGCTGGAAGGGGTATATAGTCAGAAATGGAAATACTTTGTGTATCAAAAATAAGAAGAACAAACATTTAAAAAAGTTTACATTTTGCATGGCAAGCAAAATTGCGCATTATATACGTCAAAGATCACTTCCCCAATAAAAATACGTAATAAATCTTTTTATTGATCTAGGGCAATGTGGAGGTGCTGCAAAAATATTCCTTATATATTAAAAAAATGTTGAAAAAATTTGATCCATTTTAATCCAATAGAATTAATTTGCACAAGGCTTACGAGGGTTTTAAAATTGATGTGGTATTGATACAGGAATAATAGTTTTTGATTACATGTGAATGCTGTTGAATAAATTTGTGAAAAAATAAAAATCGGAAATCTATGATGCATTTAAAGCTGATTAATATTCATGATGTTTACAGCAGTGACGAATGTTGAGTTGATGGAATTTTTAAGAATTTAATTGAATTTTTGATACTTAATTTGTTAACGGAGATTGAGGTTATCAGAAATGACCTGATAGTATACTATAGTGGTGGGCAACCTATTGTCCGCGACACAACTTGACCAAAACCCACATGGCATACGGTTCATGCCATTTCTGGACATTTTTGGCATCAGACTAGTGTACCGCGGCACACAGGTTGCCAACCCCTGGTATATCCAAATGCTATTTTTCTAGGGCTCGTCCAAAACTACAGGCTTGAAGTCGAAAAATGCAGACTTGCAGCCTTGGACTTGCGGCCATGACTTCCCGGTGGAAGAGGGCTTGACCCAAAATCCATTACAAACGTCTGCACTTAATTCTAATTCTGATGCCATTTTATATCCAATCTAAAACTGTGTGATATAATGTAAGGCAGGTCGAGGTGTGTTTGCGTCATCTGCTTTTTCTCTGAACATCATCTAAAATTGATTGTATAGACACAGCTTGAAAATTTGCATCACAAAGCTTTAATTTTAAAATCCATTTTTATTTTCCATCAAAATTGAATAAACCCACAATGTATTCTAAAAATATTCATCTGATCCATAAACTGGCAACAATGTTGTGGAAAATACAATATCAATTCTCAGTATTACTAGATATACATGTGCACATGTATTTATTGATAAAGCCGATTTGATGAAATTTTTTTTTTTCATGCAACATACTAGCTACACAAATATTATAGCTACCTCTTAAAGGCTCAAGAGGGCATTAAAAATATGAAAAAAAAATTATTCCTACCTTTTTAGTACCATTCTAGGTATAAATGTAACAAATGATTATTTTTATGCATATTCGCGCTATAAAATTTTATATTTTTTAACACAAGCCACGCCACGTCTTATAGAGGAAGCTGACTATAAAAATTCATTTTATTTCAATTTTACTCTCGTTTGCAGCTGTGCACTGTTAATCCTTGTGCAAATGGCGGAACATGTTGGACTTCAAATGAATCGTTTTATTGTGCATGTCGACCTGGTTACACCGGAAAATTGTGTGAAGGTATGTAAGGACATAAAAGATGAGACTTTGTGCCTTAGAGCACTCAAAGTGAAGCTAGAGAGAGAAAAATAACAATGAGGAGTTTTTAATTAAAACTTTTCTTCTTTATTCCGCCGCTTCCTCATCCTTTTTTTGCCTCATTGTGATCCACAAGATGACTTTGTAATTGACACGGTTGTAAGTTCAAGCGAGCTGTTGTCAGATGTCTCAGACAGTAATGTTATTACATGGGGTGAGCTCAAAGATATAACACAGGATGCAGATTCAACGGACATCCACAATGCCTATATTGCCGCCGGCATTTTGGCAACAGCACTCATTATTCTTGCTATTGTTGTAAGTATTTCTCACTATCATATTGTTGCGTTAATTAATTTAATTTAAAGATTTTTTTACCTTGGAAGATAAAGTATTATAAATTTAAATTCAAGGGATGTAAACTGAAGGAATTGGCTACTCTGTTTTGATGATTTTTGAACATTTGAATCCAATTTGATTCATTTTGTTAAATTTTGTTCAACATTAGATTATTTTCGTCATCTTGGAATTGTTTCAGTTATCTTGGGTCTCATTAGGTCCTCTTGGGTTACGCTATGTCTTTTATAATCAAAATAGATCATCTAGGGCCTCTTTTAGTCCTCTTGGAACTCTTGGGTATTATTTATCCTCTTGAGTTTGATTTGATCCTCTTGGTTCAATATTAGATCCTTTTGGGTCTATTTTGATCTTTTTGGGTCTCATTTGATCCTCCTGAGTCTCATTAGGTCATCTTGGGTATATTTTTGTCTTCTCGGATCAATTTAAGTGCTCTTAGACCAATGTTAAATCCTCTAAGATCAACTAACTACTCTAATGTAACTTATAATTTTAGACACTCTAGAGCAAATAGAAACTCCCTTCAAAAGTCTTCATCCCTTGAAAAAAATGTTCCTAAACTAACTTTTCATCTAAAACCTACTAATTTTGGAAAAGACAAGACTTTAATAGATGTAATTAATTTTATTTTAATTGCCAAAATTAGGTCACAATTTGTCATTGTAAAGTGAGCGGAAGTTATCGAAGATTCGCAGTGAATCAGCGTCATCTAATACCATTTTTCATGAGACGTAGCAAAAAGACAAACGAGGATGAGCATAGTAAGCACTGGTTGAGTGGAAAAAATTCATCATTTTTTGAGGAAAATCACATAAATTTAAAAAATAATCAACAGCCTCATCATACTCAATGTCCGAGTAATAGTCTCTTCAGTCGACCACTCCAGATGAATCTGGAGAACGATATGTATTATACAGTTGATTTTAGTGAGTCACAGCAGTCGCCATTAATACAGTGAGTGCAGTAAATATAAGAGGTAGTGGATAGAACAGTAATAAAACAATAGGAAATAATAAAAAAATAATTATTTGAATATGACAAAAAAAAATGATATAATGTAAAAAATTATATTTCTCATAAACTTCTAATCTCTATGACAATTAAATGATGATAAACTCTAAGAGACATAAGAAAAAAAAACCTGTTGATAAGACATTAAAATAATAATAAATTAATTATGGTTGAGTTTTTATCTAATCTGATGATTTCTTTTCATTTCTTTACTGAAAATGGTGCCAATTTAAATTTTTTCGATAAAAAAATTTATAAATGAATAGAAAAGATGACAATTTTTAGCTAAAATGATAGTGACTAGCATCGTATTGAACATAAACATAACAATAATTTCAATTATTCTTTTCATTAGAATTGCAATTGACCTTTGCTGGAATTGAACAGAAATGACAATGAATAAAAATATAGAAAATAATACTTTTCAATTCAAAAAGCTTTTCTCTCATTCTTACATAATAGAAGAAACTTTCTCTTTAAATAATCAAAGCTTTAACAGCAAAAAACTACCAAAATAAAATACTAGTTTCACAAAAAAACAATTTCATACAATTCATAGCTTGTTTATTTAATTCACAAATTCTTTTTTCAAACAGGTAAAATCCTTTCATTGTTTCATTTAAACTCAAGGATTGCTTCAATGGATATGAATTATGCTTCTTTTTTTGGTAGATGTTGCTTTGTATTTATGTGGTTTCGAGAACTTTTTGGGTTTTTGGAAATTTGAACTTCAGTTTTAAGTCATGCATAGGAAACTTGAAAGGTTTCTAAATGTAAAGAAATCTTTATTTTACAACTTCAAAAAAGTTTTTGAAAATTCAAATTTAAGTTTCCAAAAAATTCGAATTTAAGGGGTTTCAAAAAATTTAAATTTTCCGGTTTTCAAAACTTCAAATTTGACGATTTCCAAAAATTGAAATTTAACGATTTTGAACAATTCAAATTTAACGGTTTTCAAAAAATCAAATTTGATGATTTTTAAAAATTCAAATTTGACGGTTTTCAAAAATTCAAATTTGAAAGTTTTCAAAAATTCAAATTTAACGGTTTTCAAAAATTCAAATTTGACGGTTTTCAAAAATTCAAATTTACCGGTTTTCAAAAGTTCAAATTTCAATAAATTTTTGAATTCAATTTTTCAGTTAAAGCTTGTATTCAAATCCAAACTTTCATCTACCAATAAAAATGCGCTCAAAATCCGTATCTTGAAATAAAAACATCAATCTTAATTGATAGAAGCTTTTGACATGAAATAAAATAGTAAATAACAACAATTACAATAAAACAATCCCTTTTATTGGTTAACTTGAATAGCATACAAAGCTTCACTCTGTTTTTGAGTAGAACAATGCAGAACAACAATTATAAAAAGCGATTAAATGCTTCAATACAGTATATATGCATGTAGTGCATTGTTCTAAATAAAAAAGAGAGGGTATATATCCCAATAGAGAATATGATAATAGAAAGCAAAAGAGCTTAATGACTTCAATACAAGGAATTTTCTATTTTGATAGAAAATTGCAAGAATAAAATCGGAAGAAATAAAAAAAAATTAAAAATGCTTTTCATCATTAAATAAGAATCACAATGAATCCTTCTTTTTTCATGACTGTAGGAAATATTAACAATAGAACAACAGTTCACATAACATTGCACTCATTAGTAAAAGTCATTTGTTTTTCAAGGAAGTTCTGTATATGCTTTGTTTTCGACACAAAACAACTTTATGTGCCAAATTGTTTGCAAACATGCTCAAATGTCCATTATAATTTCAGTAAAATTCAATATTTTTTTAAGGCTATTGGAATGAAACGATTGCTGCCTGTGATAAGAAATCGTCGACTTTCATTAAAGCCATTTGTCCATTAAAAATGAGACTTTTGAATCCTGAGGAAATTGTGAAATTAATTGACTGTGAAGCTTCATTGAAAGCTTTGGCTAATTTGTGGCAATTGAGATGCAGTGTTGAAGATGATTGAGACATTTTAATTGATGGGAAGTGACTTTTTGATAGTAATTGAGTCAAGAAGAAAGGTGATTGAAGATTCAAGTTGTTGGTTGTTCGTTATGTACTAGAATATATAATACTTTATGGTATATACTGTTCCAGAGGTAGACTCATTGGAGTAGTGCATACCTTAGGGTATAGAGTCAGTGTTGTCTAAACTGTGTGCCGCGGCACAACTTGGTGGCATTTTACACTAATGTGCCGCGGCATACAGGTTGAACAACACTGCTTCAGAGCAAAAAGTATGGATTGGATAGTAATCAACCAGTTCCAGAAGATATATCCAAAGGATAACCTAAGAAGCAGCAATAATGCTCAGTATGGTCATTTAATTACAAATATCATCCCAACCAACACCCCTGACACCAAAACATAATATCAAACTTCCACAAAGTTCATTCCAATGAATGATTGATTACATGAAAAAGAAATCTTGGTCAAGTAGCTACAAAACTGTCAAAACTTTCAATGTGCCCGGAAATATGAAATGTCCATAGAAACCATTAAATATAATTGAGTTGTTTACTTTACATCATCCAGTCCTGTTTCATTTCCTTAGCGAATAAATAAATATCATAATTTGAGATGTAAAGGAAGCTAAAAATGAAAATGCTATATTTATTAAGGAAGTAAAAAGTTAATAAAATAATATTGAGAAAAATAAAAATTTGAATGATATCCATTTTTTATACAAAAAAAGAATAAAAGAAACCAAGCGATTGTAAGACAAACTAATAATGAAAGTATTCCTCATGTTCTTTGTTTCTCCCACCCCACCCCTAAATTATTACCTATCTCGGAATAAGAAGAAAAAAAGAGAGAATAAAGTTTTATTACGTTATGAAATGTACTGTAATTTACGTTTATTAATTGAATAAATGTTTCATAAAATCTGATTAAATCAAATTTGCTTTGCCTTAATATGTTTTCTTCTTTCCTACCATATCCAACATTGTTACAGCATTAACATTTCTTCATGAATCATTTATTATTCATTTGAGGTTAATTTGCATCATGTAATGTAAAATGAGATTTCTACGTGAAGATGATTAATGAGGAAAGCAGGTTTGTTGTTTGCGTGAAATTGTTATATTCTTTACAGGAATTACAGGAAGATTTTTCAGGTTTAAAACAGTTTAAAGAAGAAAATTTTAAGTAAGTTCTGTTTCTGGTTTCTAAGATAATAAGTAACAAACTTACCAAAGCTGTATTTTTACTCTAAACGACCGAAAAGCTGGAAAACTTAAGCTTCACTAATATTTCAGATCTTTAGTAAACACAAAGGGGTCAAAACTATGAATTTTTAACGAAACATGAATTTTAACCTCGAAATTTGAATTTCAAATGTCCGTTAAAAATTTAAAATACAATTTTTCAGCAAATATCCATAAACATCACAACTCAAGTCATGTACAATAATGCAAAACAGCAGTAAAGTTATCAATATTTACATAATGACTTTAAACATTACTTTTCCTTACAAAAGGTACCGAGACAAAGTAGAAACGTAAAATAACAAAATGTTGTGAAGTAATTACGAATGCATTAGGTTAATTGCAGTTGAAGAAGAATTTTTCATGCAACGTTGAAGCTTTCGTACACAACGATTACGTCGAAAACGAAAGGTATTTAATGTACAAAGTTGGCACACAACAACTGATGCAGTCTTTATTGTTTTCTTTTACATGCTTAATGTTTCATGATGAAAGCTCTTCGCTCTTCCTTTGAACTGAAACACCTTTTTTCACATTCATATATGCTGATTTTAAAATGAATGAATACATTCTTATGATGAATAGACTATTGTTTGTATAAAACACATTAATGACTTCTGTTTTGCAACATAAATTCTGAATTTTTTCTAGGGAAGCACTTGAGTGCATACATTTTTGATACATATTATTTTGGAACTAATTGGCTTCTTTCAATTTGCAGAAGAGTTGCAATCTTGCATACTTTTAGCAATAAAATTTAACGAACTTTTGGAATTCAAAATTTTAACGAACTTTTGGAATTCAAAATTTAACGAACTATTTGAATTTCATAAAAATATCTCAGCAATCCATGCAATTTTCAATTTAAATTCAACACAAAAGTTCATCAATAAATCAAAACCATCTAAACCAAAAGTAATATGTCCATCCAAGATTCAGAATTCGAAGATGATCTCGATGAAATTCTCATTAAAGAAATTTATAGAGGAGTAAGTTAAATTTCCATTTTTCATCCATTTCCCATAATGATAAGTCATCAATTTTCCAAATAATAGGAATATGTTGGCGATAGACTAGAAGATGGAAGGCGTGATGGATTTGGCAGAGCTATTTTACCGAATCGTGATCAATATGAAGGCGAATATCGACATGGATTACGTAACGGAAGTGGATGTTATTATTTCAACAATGGCGCTCGTTACAATGGTGAATGGAGGAAAGGATCTAAAGATGGTCACGGAAAGTTTAATTATCCTGATGGCAGTTCATATTGTGGATTATGGAAGGACGGAAAGAAGCATGGATACGGTAAATATATTTATCAAAATAACGATGAGTATGAAGGATCATGGAGACATAACATCCGTCATGGTATCGGTACATACAAATCACATGAATCTGGCATTTCATTTAGAGCAACATGGATTGATGGAGCTCCCCAAGGTCCAATTGAAATCTTTTATCCAAATTTTCAGTATCATGGCTATTGGAATAAAGTACATCCAGTTGGAGAAGGTGCATTTACATTCGGTACAAAATACATGATGTCAGGTTACATTGAGATGCTCAAGAATGTCGACAATGTTGATTCAGTAAAGGCATCAAATGAAATGCTTGATGTAAAAACACAATCATCATCACAAGACAATTTGGAACAAGAAGTAAATGATGAGAATGTGGAGAGCAACAATGAGAATTTAACAAATGTGAAATTTCCCAAATGCCTTCCGCATTTTATTGCTCATGATATTACGCAATATGATTATTCACATTTACCACAACATCCCATTCCACCACCAGAAACAGATTCTGAAATTTCAATCTGTACAAAAAGCTCATCGAGCGGTGTAGATGAAGTTCATTTATATCAAGTGCATTCACCAATTTTGGTTTCACTTGATTTCAACCAATACTGCAATGAAGATGAAAATGAAGATGCCATGGATGAAAATGAGATCAATTGTGTTGATGAATCCGAAGGGCATGAAGGCAATGAATAATTTTTTTTTATATATATTCTGTATGTATTCATTCCTTCTGCAAATATAATTCTCAACAAATTCATTTCAAAATTACTCGATTCACGAGGGAGAAATTCTGAAAATAAAATGCAAAACTTTTTCCATTTTCCAAAGCACAGAAGTAGGAAAATGAGTATAAATTTCATTTGTATTGCTTCCTCAAACTTTAAATTTTCATATAAATTTTAAGTGCATTTGGTTGGATGGAAAAATGATGATTTTAATTAACTACATTGACCGACTGGCTTTGAGTTTAAATTTTACAAAAACCGTTAAAAATTTGAATTCTACAAAACCGTTAAGACGTAAATTCTACAAAAATAAAATCTGAATTTTGAAATGTAAATTCTACACAACCTTTGAATTTTGCAAAACCGTTGAGATGTAAATTCTCCAAATCCATTAAAATTTGAATTTTACATACGGTTAAAATATGAATTCTACAAAACCGTTAACCAAACTTTCCAAAAACATTGCATTTTAAGTTTTAATCGAAGATGCGTCTTACTTCACTCCTCAATGCTTAAACATCAATTTCGGAGTTAGTTTAACTTACTTGCCTTTATATCATCCGCCTCTTCAAATGCTATTGTACATTTCCACCACCATCGCATGGATTCATATTCATTTTACTGTAATAGTCTTCAAAAAAAATAAAAAAGAAGAAAGAAGCAAGTTAAAAAAAAACGAAAAAAAGATAGAAAGGAAGGAAAGGATAATATTTTTTTCAGTAAAGCGAATAATTTATAATGCATACTTTTTCTTCCTACGATATTCAGCAAATAAAAGGAGAAAATTTATGGCTTCTTGCAGCATCCCACAAAAGGAATATAAAAAGGAGGAACTTTGATCATGATTTCTCATGATTCTATTCTTTTTCCACCCCTTTTTCCTGATTTTTTTCTTTTTATTATTTCTCGAAACCTCAATTTTTATAAATCGCGAATTTGCATATGGTACCAATATCTGACTTTATGCGGTAGAATTTTCATGCTTAATAACGAGTTTTGATCTATTATGGATGTAAAGAGTAAAATTGAAATCATAAATATTGATATAAAGTTTAACGGCTTTTTGAATTTTAAATTTGATTGAAATATTAAACAGAAGCCAACTTCATGTAGTTCATCTGTTTGGAAATTCAAAAACATCCATTAAATTAAATTTTTAATAATATAAAGTGTATTTGCTAGTTGTTTCTTAAATGTTATTACTTTTAATGCATGTTAAGATACTTAAAGAGCTATAAAATCAACAAAATGTATAAATATAAGCAAAAATACTTGCCAAATTGCAATTTCAGTTTAAATAAATAAAACTATCTTGGAGCAACGTTAGAACTTGACAGGTATGCATATTTATCTTCTGTACTGTACAATAATGTGAAGTTTATTCAATTTATCATAGAAAAGCATATTTTTAGCTGAATATTCCTTAATTTTATTTAAATTTTTAGCCATTCTAAACCACATAAAAGAATCACTTTTGAGGTTGAAAAGGGATGAAATATTGCTTATTGGAATGAGTAGAACCCATAGAATGGCTGAAAATTATTGTACCTTTGAGTCAATAACGGAAAATTCATAATCTTTTTATAATTTATTGAAATTGTTCATAATTTAAATCGAGCCTTTTTTTTCATAAATGTTTTATAAAGAGGTATACACAAGCTGTATATCATCATTTATGCTTTATTGGATATATTGATTCGTGTATATTTTCATGTAGCTACATGGAATATGACAAATGCATTTAATCAACAGAATGCAGTCAGCATAACTAAACGCCTACAGACATATTAATAAATAGCTGCAATATTGATACACAGATTGATGTTAACAGAATTTATATTAAATCCGGAAAAATATATGTGAGTGAGCTTTTTTTTCTAGGAAATAGCTTACAAAATTCATCGTGCTTATCCATCCAATGAGATTCCCATTTCATTTTTTTTTGAGGGTCCTTTTAATTCCAAATATCAATAAATTTTCATTGTAATGACACTTCTCGTGCTTTTTATAGCTGTAAACTAGTGATGGACAATCTTTGTGCCGCGGTCCATCTTTGTGACAATCCACGATCAAAACCGCGCATAAGATGCGGTTCATGGTATTTTCAAAGACACACTTGTGTACCGCGGAACGCAGGTTGCTCACCACTGCTCTAAATGGTTCCAAAGCCAACAGAAAATTTTAAATTTGTACTATATCATCGAATTTAAACGCATTTTAAGTTACAGTGCCAGACATAATGTCGATAAAATGTTCAAAATCCATAAAAATGTTCGGCGAATGTAAAAAGATTAAAAGTTATTTGCCAGTTATACTTTGCACTTGAATGAGCCATTAATTCTTTTACATTTTATATTCATACATGAATTTATGCGACTTCACGATGCGTTCCATGAAGGAAAAATTCATGCATACATTTAAGAATCTCCCATAAATATTATTTTGAGTTATTTATTAAAACTGATTAAAATATTAATGTGTGTGGTTTTAATTTTAACCTCAACAACACCAATTCTCATTGAAAACAAGTCCTCGAAAAAAAATAATCAATAAATTAATTCATCAGATGGCAATCAAAAATAAATTAATTAACGTTTTTAAATGATGGCTTTTTTTTTAAATTGAAAATTAATTTTAATCGAAAAGAAAATTATTTCAATTTTTAATATTTTTATTTTTTTGTAAATTAAATTGTCTTTTTTCTTTGAAATTCGGTAATTATTGCACTCATTGTTATGATTTCATAGCATAGGATTATCGGTGGATTTCATAAGAGTGCATGGCATATTGGGTCAAGTATTAATAGTCACTCAATATTACTAAAGGTACTTACAACTTTAATTATTAATCCGGTTCGATTAATCCTATTGTGGCTTTACTTGGGAATCTTCATCACGAGTTACCTATAAATTGGCTTTGTAGATAGTGAAAAGGCAATAGTGTTCGTATTGACGAGTTTCCGACATGAAGTAGCACTTGCATAATCTGTCTACACGAATTGAATTGAGATTTACAACATGTCGACTCGAAAGTAAAGGTTCGATTCTCATAAGATTTGCCCGAATATTACAAATCGAATATTCGATCTGAAATTCGGTCTCAGGTTACATCACAGCAGCATGGTAGTGGTGGAGGACAGGATTATTCTGCCATAGTAACGATGGCTTGGTAACAGAATTTTAACCTGATTTAAATCAAATCCGGCACCATACCAGAGTAGTTCCAGTCTGAGACCAAATTTTTGATCAATTATCTGATTTAAGCTTTTCGGATTGTTACTGCTTTAAGAGTTTCAACATTTTTAAAGCTATCTAGTCGCTAACTTGAATCTTCCTAGAACTAAATCCCAAAATGCGCCAAATTCACACCTCTAACAGACATCCTCACTTAATTCTACAGTGATAGCAATTATGAAGCCGAAAATGATTCAGACTGTAAAAAAAGCACATAATATTTCATTAATTATTCAAATTTTGGGTATGTTGAGAGTACACACGAATAAGCACAAACAATTAACGTTGTTGTCAAAAATCAAAAAATCGTTGCGTAAACCACATTAAACATAAATAACACCCTGATTGAAACAGAAAGTTTTCAGTTAGTTTGTGTATGTATGTATGTATATATAAATATTGTAATAATATTATTATGAAGAGAATGAGTTTTCATCGTAATTAGGATTACATCCAAATACGCTTATTACTGTAAGCAAAATTTATGTCGGCTTGTGTATACATACACATGTTGGGTGAACGTGTATGGGGAGTGAAAATCCGTTGATGCTGTTAAAATTATAGCAATAAGAAGTAGAATGAGTAGTTTGACTGCTTTCAGCTACATAATTAAGTAAATAATAACATCAAACGTGAGCATAAATCTACTGTTATGTTTTTTATGCTTCCAGGGCTACATACTACTTTTTAATGAAAGTCTATTATACTATGAGGAATAAAGCATCAGCAGATATCCAACATTTTTTATACACGATAATATTTCCTGAAAAATCATTGACACCGAAATAAAACTAATTAATTTTTTGAGGCTTTAGAATTCTATAGAATTCCGGTGAAAATTGTCTCAATAAATTTCAATTGAATATAGTCAGCATTGAATTTTTAAAGCTATTTTTACCCTCGTTAAAAACATTCGACACGATAATTTTTACGGAAAATAAAAATAAATCGAAGTTACGCATTTCTGAGCATCCTTTATGGTTTAAACTTTTCACATTTTCACAACACTTATAAATCCACGTTGAAATATCTTCACAATTATGTGTGATTTAATGTTTTTAAATGTTCAACTACGTAATTAATGGAGTTACCAAATGATTTTTCACGTCGTTTTATAGAGAAGCGTAAGAAAAGTTTGATAAGTTATTGTTGGCTGATAAAAAGCAGTTTTTTAAAACATTCTTAGCTCAAGGTGAACAAGCACAGAGCTCGACTCGATAGGTTCTTTCTCAGCTCAACCCGAGAGGATTTAGCTCAGCTCGAGACCCGAGAGATCGAACTAATTAATTTTTTCAACTCGGTCCGAGAGGATCTAACTCAGCTTGACCTGAAAGGATTGAATTTAGCTCGGTCCGAGGTGATCAAATTAAACTCAGGCCAAGATAATCTAACTTAGTTCGACCTGATACGATCCAACTCAGATTGACTCGAAAAGATCTGATACCATATAATTCTTCTTGGAACAGGAAGTTTACTTCTTGACCTGAAATGACTGTAATTATTTTGACCCGAAAAAATCTATCTTGACTTGATCTCGAAGAATGTCAAATTCAGTTTAACCTGAGAATATTTAACTATGATTGACCGGAGATGATCTAATTTATCTTGACTAAAGAAGATTTAATTCAACTTAACCCGAAGCTAATTCCACTCAATCAAAGTAGATCCGATTTCACACTATATCCAACTACCAAAAGAGAAAAATGAACAAAATGAGAACAAAGTCAAACAATTACCATTGAAAAAATGCTTTTCAGCAGACGGAATTTATTGTTGTAATAATAAAAATTTTTGTGTGCTAGCTCAAGAGAAATTGATGCCAAAGAGAGGAACAAAGGAAAGTATGCGAATATCATTAGCAGGGATTGTGCTAATTACCAAAATATTTTCTCCCTCTCACCGTTTTACACCAGTCGGTGAAAGGAACTAAGAGAAAAAGAAAGCTGTTACTACATTAATGTGCAAACTTTAATTATCTTTTCTTATCTAAAACACAATCATAATTACATAAAGATACTTATGAATATTTAATCGATATGAATTCATTTTATAGACTTTACAAGTGGATATAACTGACCTCGTGTAATAAAAGTTATTCACTGCTATGTAAATGAGAATTATGCAATATAAAATAGTCCTGAATATTCATTAAGGGATAATTTATAAATTTATTATTTTCTATGCATTTTGTTGAATTTTTGTGAGAATAAAAACAAACAAGTAATTAGCGATGCACCGTCATCGGCTGTAAATTGTGAATAAATTTATTAAAATTAAATTGTTCATTTGCTAATTTGTTTGAATATTACGCGATAATCGAAAAATATCATTAAAGTTCATCATTCTGTGTAATCATGATGCTCAAAACCATTTTCGGAAATAAATTTTCAATTTGATACAAAGAGGAAGGTAAACAAATATGCCTGATGATGGGATAATGATATCATCCTGTCATATCATGATTTATTTGTTTATTTGAATATGTTCAAAAAATTGGTGGAATTATTTTTATTTTTGGATAGAAATGATGAGCACATTAGGGAAGACTACGTGTATGAAATCTAATGGAGTTTGGAGACATCTTTGAAAGCTCTTAAATTGATATAAAATTGATGAGAATTGGTTTTAAGATGTAACATCGATGAGGTATTAGCGATTCATATCAAATTCAAGCCAAATTAATCCCGAAATTCTGAAAATTCCTAAAGAAAAATTTGAAACAAAATCAAAAATTTCAAACGGTCATTTCAAATTTAAATTAAGATCTACAAGTTCTACCATTTAAAAACTCAGTCATCTCGGTAAAAAAATTGAATTTGTTTACAAAATATAATATTTTCAACAAAAAATTGGAAATATCCAATAAGTCAATCAGATTCCTCCATTCAGTCTTCAACAATACATTAAGTAAGTCCTATTTTATTCAACAAAGATGTCTGCTGACGTTATTTTAATCTAAAATTCTTTAAATTAGACATTTTCATTGACAGCTGCTTCAAATAACATTTATGTCTGTAGAATTCATATGTACACACGTCTCAGATGAAAATTTCTCTTATTACATTCTGTTGAAAACAAATTTAAAGAAGAGGAATGTCAATATTTAGTATCTCGTTGAAAAGGCATAAGAAAACTCGAATTTATCATAGGTAAAAAATATTTTTGTGTACAAAAAAAGAGGAAATGAAAACAAAATGTATGATTTTGAAGAAAGAATCGTGCTTTATTTGTTATTTTTTAAAAGAATTTCTCAAGTCGAATCTTTTCTTATGTGACAAGCATTCTCCGTTTAATAATATCTGACATCTTTCCATCTGTTTGTCGTTGATTATTTGCAAAAGGAAGTACTAAGAAGAACAAAATTTTTGTTATTGTTCAATTATTTTAATAACAAATAAACTTTTTGTACGTAGATTGCTACAGAAATTGGCTGTAAGTTGCTGAAATTTCGATTTAAAGGTCAATGACTTGTTATTACTAAATTTATGCTAGTCAAAATTATACAACATTAATAAGTTGGTAATTAATTCTGAGTATCAGCCAATAATTACGTCAAAGATAACTAGATTGGCTAGACTATAGGGAAATTTAGTTTTTAGCCATCAAAATGAGCCAATCATGGTGTCGTCAGGACATTGCCATGTCATTTAGACAATTTTCCTTCAATACGGCGACTTACCGGTGCTCTAGTGACTATGTTGACTCACTAGAGTTCATTCCTTGTTTGACGTCAGATAGGATTGAACATTTTTAAGAAAAAAACTTTTTATTATCATCTTTTACGCCTTTTAAAAGGCTTACAATATAATAAAACAATAAATAATGAGGAATATACCATAAAAAAATATTCGATATTAAAAACTAGTTAACTATATTCAATATTTATAGGAGGTATTATTTTTATGGAAAAGATAAAATTCGGTTAAAAATTTTCGTAAGCTTAAAGTTTTAAAATCACGGCATTCAATTCTGTTTTTTAATCCTTTCGGTTAACTGTCTGATAACAAAGCCTCAATATTCAAGAGAGAACCCGAATCGGTAAAAGAATATTTATAGTTTTTCCATATATGCTGGTATCTACTAGAGAATTTTTCGGTAAATTAAGTTTTATGAATATTGTAGGTTTGTTATTTCATCTCGTATTCTTGGAAGGAGATTAAATTCGGTTTTCATATTTTTCATTTTAAAGTTGAATATTCCAGATTTACATATAAGTTTTTGAATCCAATTGTTGTGGAAACTGATATAAATTCATATATAGGCAAAGGAATTAAATAATCTGAATTTCATTTAGTTTTAGGCTTGAATTACGTATTGTGTCATCTGACAAATTCAATTAATTATAAACCATTTCCATTCAGGAACACAGACAGTCAAAAATATCAATTCTTTTCTTATTCAGACTCACTTCATCCTTTATCAATCCGAGTGGACAAAAATACGTTATAACTAGTTGATGGCAAGTTAATGTCCAGTTGATGACTAGTTCTAAAGTATTTTTGTCTACTCGGGCACCTCTATTCAACTCCTTTCATTTCCCTCTCCTCACCCATAAAAGCGTTCCGTAATAAGTGAACAATCCCTTATCGAACCGAATTTCATCATCCTTTACTATACATTAATAATCAAAATCTAGTATGAAAACTAATAACAATGCTATCACAAATATCATCATTGATACTATAAAGAATCCCAGCAGTGTCTTTAGTATGAGTTGGAACTGAAAGTTTAATTTCAAAAATTAATTAAATTTAAATAATTCTAAAATATTTGCAATACTCACTGGTCTAGGTTTTGGATTTTTAGTCCTGGAATTTACATCTCTCTTCATATCTCCTCTAACTTGAATAACCTACATATGTAAATTAATATAATCAAATTAATTTTAATGCTAACGAATATTACAAATTATTACCGTAAAAATTATGTGCATGAGGAGATAAAATGAAACAAATGCTGCTAAAATGTACAGCGTATAGTGCGGTAATCTTGCTTCCGGAAATCGAACAGCGAAAAATATCGTAATTACAGCCAATGCATGAGTTATATTACCAAACGCTTGATGGAGCCAATTAAAAAGTGACCTCGTTTTGGAATTTTCATCGGGGCTGTTTTGGGAATAGATACAAAAAATTAAATTTAATTGCATAGAAATTGGCAATTTGATCATTTTACCGAAAAACTGCACCGATTGGTTGTATAACTGTGAGTCCGAGAACTATACATCCCATAATGGCATGAGCTGATGTACTCCATTCTCCGCGGTATACGAATATTATTATGAATCCAGCTATGGTTAAAATCCAAGATAAAAGCATGCAAATCACATGCCAAATAAACCAGACATCCTGTCCACAAGTTTTTTTATTTGACCATGACTTCTTAAAGTATCGAGCAAAGACGATGCCAATGGATGTAAGTCCAATCCAAGATACAATCATAAATGATCCGTGGATTAAAATGAGAACATTTTGTGGTTCATTCTGCCTGACATATTGAGGATCAGTTAAACGCACTGGTGCGTATGAAATGCCTTCATTATTGTGCTGCATAACTGTATCAACATCAATGTCATATCCACTTGCAAGTAGTAAATAAAATTTGTCATTTACTAAGTCAAATCTCTCTCCGCGAACAGTAGTTACAGCTTTCCTTAGAACTTTACAGTAGATTCTTCCATCTATGGAACTGCTTTCAAGCTGGTCAATGATAGATTGATCCACATTGGCTCGTTGAGCTTCAAAAACTTCAATTGTCCATGATGTATATGAATGAATTTGGAAATACCTGACACATTCAATAACTGATGCATTTCCCATTCCTGTAGTACTTGATAAGCCCATTGCAACATAATTGTGATTTTCTGTTGATTAAAACAATATCCAGCAATCCCCAATAGACAAAAACAATGCTTTTAGGTACCGTAGTAGGCTTAGGTACCATGAAACCATGTTCTTTGTCTTTTAAGGAACTTACCCAATGACAGCAATTCAAATATGAAATCAGGATTTTGATAAGTCACAGCACCAATTATGTCACAGCTTCTATCAGAATAACAATTATCAGGAACTCCAAAGCATACTTTTGTGTCACCACATCCATCGTAAATTGTTATAGGATCTTCTATTGGTAATGTAGGATCAATTGGAATTGTGGATGTAGGATCTTCTGTGGGTACCGTAGGATCAACAGGAATTGTAGATGTAGGCTCTTCAGTCGGCACCAAGTTAGGTGGAGCCACAACAGTCAATGGCATTCTTCGTCTAGCCCAAAATCGTCCAATATTTTCTAAAACAGTCACGCTTAAAAATAACATTAAATCCACTGATAAATCACTGATTTAATTAAAAATTTCTTACTGAAAATTAAATGTGATTAATTCCGTCGTTGCCGGTGCTATCCAAATAATCTCAACTGCTGTTTTCAGGTTGGAGTTTACATGTGTTGCAGTTGATCCAGGAATTCCATTGCAATCTCTCACATTAACATTTTCTGATGTTTGAAATGATCCAATTATCTCATCAGTTTGTGTTAGAGCTTGCACTTGAAATCCTTGAAAAGACGGAACCAGTTCAGTGCCCACGATTCTAATAGTTAATAACTGTCCGGAAACTATGGTTGATTGAGCTTCGAAGGTTACAGGTAGATTTCCACTTTGGTCTTGAAAATCAAAATGTCTTGGCATCATGTCTCCACAAGCAGTCATTGGTGCACCACCTGGACTACTTACCGCCTTTAGAATACAAAAACTAACTATGTAAATGACTTTAAGCCACATATTGGTATTTTAAGCTACTGTGTAACTTATGGTAGGAATAAAATACGTCTTTACACCTCAAAGTTTGCTAACAATCTAAAGATACAGTTGAGAATTTTAAAGATAATGAAATTAAAGGACGGATTAACTGATAATGAATTGATAACGATAAATATAAAGGAGTTTAATACATAAAGTGTGTTTACATATTCTTTAATTTCCTTTCCTTATCAATTGTTAGTCACGTTTATTGATGTTTAGATATCTACATTACGGAATAGTCATTGTGGTATCTAATAAAAGGATTTAGCTTTATTAGTGTAAACTAAGACACTAAGTACGATAGCTTTATTCTATCTCAACATCCATTATAAATAGCATCAACATCAATGACTAATATTCAGTGTCTGAAGAGTCATCAAGCATATCCTCGTCTATTGGAAACGTATGATCATCATTTCCTTTGGGTATCCAGGAAGGAGGAATCACAACATTCATTCGCATTCTTCGCTTAGCCCAAAACCTTTTAAAAGTTCCCGCAACAGTCACACTTAAATATAATAAAAAATGCACTGATAAGATAATAAAGGGATTTAATTAATCTATGCTTACTGAAAATTAAATACCATTGGTTCCGTAGTTCCCGGTGCTTCCCAAATTATATCAACTGCTGTTTTTTGATTGTAGTTTGTGTGTGTTGCAGTCGATCCGGAAATATTTTTGCAATCAATCACATTGACATGTTCGGATGTTAGAAACTTTCCAATTAATTCATTCGTTTGCTTTCGAGCTTGCACCAGGAATCCGGCAAATGACGGAAGGTCATCGGTTCCTTCGATTCTAATGGTTATATGTCCTCTGGATATTATTGGCGTTTGAACTTCAAATTTGACAGGTAAACTTCCAGTTTGGCCTTGATAATTACAATGGATTGGCATCATGGTTTCACATGCAGCTATTGATGCACCTCCTGGTTCACTTATTGCATTTAAAATACATAAGCTTGCTATGTAAATTATTTGAAGCCACATTTTAAGTAACCAAACAATAGGACAGACGTCTGTTCACTTCAAAATTTGGTTCCAGTCTAAAGATATAATCAAGGAAATTAAAAATAATGGAAAGGAAAGCAAGGATTACCTGATAAAGAAAAAGTGATAGCAACAAATATAAAGAGATGTTAAGTCATCAATGACAATGCATAGACAAAGGCAAAAGCTTCCAGGGATCTCTGACGTTGCTGCTTTCAATCTACATAAGTATAATATTCTACTTCCTTATATCCCCATGTGTATCTATGCATACTACTTCTATCCCACACAGCAACAACCACTTACTGCTGATATAAAAAAAGGTCAAAAGAATTAATGAAAAATCTTCATCAAAACACAGCATCAGTTCCACCAACACAAGTCAATTCAAGAGTCAATTGACTATCGCTAGGGAGTAAGTAATTAATTCAGATCTGTGCAATTCCATTTCTAAATTTAACATCATTGATGATTCCATGAGATCACTGATAATTCACAAGGGTCTTGTAATTTAATAAATTTTCACAGTCGCGGCTGACAAGTCTGCTGTCCAAAACAAATCAAAATGTTCAACTATTATGACACTAAATATAATTATAGATCATTCAACTGAGATAAACTTGGCACATCTTACTAAAATTCAACAAAAACCTCGAAAATGTGTTGCTGCTCTCCAGCCAGTACAGCAATATACATATTCGATATTTTGAGATGGATCAGCTTACGAGACTATAGAATAGGAATTACCGCAAGCCATTATTTTCACTGAACTGTCTGCGGGTGAGAGGAAGTGCCCTAAAATTCCATTTGATTTTGAATCAGCACGAGCTTGAATTAGAAAACCCTTGAATGTGTAATTAGAGGCTACATTTTGAATTGTAATTTTCATCTGTTGACCACCAGCAATTGTAATTGAATGCGGGAGAATTAGAACAGTCGGAATTGATGTTTGAGTTACCGAATTTTCATGAAGAGGCATCATTGTTTAACAAATTGTAGTGTTTTTAATACCAAATGAGGCACAATTGCATGTGTTTGGATAAAAGTATTAAAATGAGAAATTTTAAACAATACTGTGAACTGATTGCGATACATTGATCGATTTTGGAGCTGCAAAATGAGGAATTTAATTTTTTGGTTATTGTTTTTCCATAAATAGATGCTTTAAATAGCTATCGATAGACCAAAAACACTTGTATTTTAGAATATCAAAAAAGTCCACTGCTTTGTCTTCATCAATTATTTTGAATTGGCTATTATTAAGTGTATCTACTTAATAGACATGTCACTCATACTGTTGTAAATGAAAAATGGATTTATTGTACTATAATTAGCACTTTTGATTGACATATTAAATAACATAAATTAAATCATAAATTGTGATGTATTTGCTGAATTATGGTAAATTTGCTGAATTGTGGTGAACTTGTTGAATTTTGGTGAGTTTCACAAATTATGTAAAGATAGCTAAATTTGGTGAAATCGCTGAATTGTGGTGAATTTGTTATGTTGGAGCAAATTGATTGACTTATGGTGATTTTACTGAATTGTGGGGAAATTGTATAATTGTGGTGAGTTTACAGTATTACGGAAAATTGATTGTATCATCATGAAATCGCCGAAATATGGTGAGTTTGCTGAATTGTGGTGAATTTACTAAATTAGATAAAACATTCTGAATTGCCTTTTGTTTAGTTTAATATTCAAAGCATAATTCAACAACAAATTATCTTCATATTTATTAGCATACTATATTCAAAAGAGCCTATACATCCATAATAATCCAACATAAGACTCAAATTATAACAATCAAGTAAGCTTTTAAAACACTTTAATTCACATTTCTACTCCTTTTACTCCATGAATCACAATGTTAATTAATGCAAACAGAATGTGGATATATAAATATTTATCCAGTGCTTAATACTCTATAATACGCTAGACATTCTGACCATAAAACCATAATGTTTACTTTAAAAAGTCACAGAAAATAACAATAATAGTCAATTTGGACAGAGGAAAAACAGTGAAAAACACAATAAATTTATTGGATTTTTTTGTTGGTTTTCATAATTTATAAACAGAAATTAACATAAATTTTCATTTCCAACATTTTTTCCTTTACTTCTCGTTTGTTATTTTTAGTTGGACTAAACAATGTGATGCATGAAAGGAGTACACAGTAAAAAGTTAAAACTACATGTTCATTATGTCAAGAAGTCACTTAACTATCAAGAACTGAAGTTCATTAAAGTCATTTAAGAGCATGAAAAAGTTTTTCTTTTAATGTTAATGTTGTTACAAAAAAAATGTATGTGTATATAGCACATACAAACATTAGAGTAAAAAAAAGGAAATTACGTCAGCCATAGGAAGATGAAGGTTTGTGGAGTTATTTTGCATCCAATTCTTGGTGACATTAATAAACATCCTTTTTAAACATTCTTATCTTCCCATCATTTTTACCATCAAGTTCCGAGCTGCATATGACAGGTATGTCTATCTGATAGTTGCGATATAGCAGCATTATGAACGATGTTGGGTTTGTTTCAAGTTTACGGACGTAAGAGCGCTTTACGCCATTAGTGAACATCCCCTAACATCAAAATGATATTTTTGGATATGGAAGTGCCACCCAACCCACCCCTGAAGACATTGTTGATTTATAAGTGTCATGAACTACTCGGATCTTGGGAAAAAGGGAAATTACAGTGTCGCGACAGAGAAAAAAAGAGTCAAAGAATTTTTATGAACCCCCTTTTCACTGTGCTTCCTATTACTTTCATCATACTATAAAAAACATTCCACTTAGATTATGTGTCTGCAGAAGAGAGTAGAAAAAAATTGAATAAAAAATTCTCATTGCACTCATTTATGGCAGCATGTGAAAATGTTAATTTTCCACAATATAATCACAGTGTCAGTTCTGAGCTGTTATCTTAATGAACATCAATGTAATAATTTACATGTTTTGAAAGGGAATTTACGTCTGTTTGGACATTGCTTTGGTGATTTTAAAGGGCAATAATGCGTGAATTTCCTTTGTTCGTCTGCAAATTTGACAGTTTCTTTGAATTTCTTTTATATTTTGTATTTTAGTAAAGTAATTGATGGACGTACTCATTCATAAACTAATGTCATCGTGGGTTTTGGTCTAACTAGATCATCTAGTCATGCTGAAAAGTGGCCGTGGATTTCTAGTTTTTGATGAACCTTATCCCTTGCTATATATCTGAGCAGATATGAATCCAGCGAAGGTGAGGCAGGTGGGACTATTGGATCAAGCCCTTCCTCTTTTCTTTTGACAAACTCCTTCAATGAGCTAAAACTTCGAGCAGCCCACCTCCTCCCGACCGCAAGTTATTGAGTTCAATACGAAAAATATTCAAAACACCGCACCTTCTCCCCTACCCTCCTACTTTACCATTCAAAGAAAAATGGTTGCTATGCATCTTGCAAAAACCAAAATGATCAGGAAGTTTGAACATTGCACATGTTCCTATGGGGATGTTCACTTATTACGTAACTTTCAATGGGGGAGAAGTTTTCACAAGGGGAGTGGGCCTGTGTTAGTCAATAATCCACATTCTCAAAACTCCCATAAATTCCAGTAAGCATCATTTCATCATCTAATGATCCAATTGCTCGTTAAATAATGTCATATGTATTTTAAAGTACCAAAAAAAGTGGAAAAAGTCATTCAAATTCTTACCAACATAAAATAAAGACCATCCAGAAATAGCTGTAGCTTGAATAATAATGCGCTTAAAAATGAAAACTGTTTTCAACGGGCTACGATAAGAGGCTTTTCAGCAAATAAATCACAAAGTTTTATCACGTCTTTTTTTATATATTTTCTTCCATTTCTCCACCAGTTTTTTTGGTTTCGTCCCCCTCATCTAGTCTTGAACGGTAAAAAAGCAGAATGGAGATCGAATACGAGAGATGAAAATTGTGGTAAAGAGTAAGTGAAAGCAGAAGGAATAATGGAAGTAAATGGAAAAAAACATAAAATATTGCTGCTATCTCAACACGACTTTTATTGAACCTTGTCATCATTCTGTTCCATACAACAAAAAAATGAGGCGAAAAAAGGCTCATCTTGATATCTTGATTTTTAAGCATAAAAAAATTTTTTATGGCGATTATTGACATTTTTACAAGTACATCAAAATATTCGTGACAGATGTGTCGGCAATTCGCGCACGCTTCATCCTTACAATTATTTTCATTTGAATGGGAAGACAAGAGCAGAACAAGAATGAAAAATTGAACATGTCATAAATTACTTCTGTTAGCATAGATGATTCCTTTCGATAAGGAGGGAAATAAAGGGAAGATGTGCACAATCATTTGACATGATTATTTTGTTTTCCACATTCGAACACGACGAAAAAATCAATTCCCGCAAATGCTCATGCTATTTACATATTTTGAAGCATTTATGTTGTGGGAAGAGCTGTTGACGTTCGCAATTTTTCGGTTGTTTTAAATTCATAATATTTAACGGTTTTTCAAATGTTCAAAATTTGAACCGTTAATAATTCAAATTATTTTTGACAGTTATTTTTCAAATATTTTTTGACAGTTATTTTTCAAATTAATTTTAACCGTTAAATTTCTTTAATTATTCAAACTCTTCTTGAATGCGCTTTCGCTGTCCATATTCAATCACTATCACAACTCATTCCTATCTTTTCTTCATCTCCCACTCCTCAAATCTCATTTCAAAAGCAAAAATGAGCACAAATCTTTTAAATTTACATAAATTTATCATTTATATCCAGCAACAAAATGGAAAACTTTTTTTTTTCTCATTCTCATTTCTGTAATAGAAATGTTTTCCTTTCAGATGACGTAAAAAATGGATTTTTATTCCTTTTCCATTCGTTCAATGAATGGCGAACAACATACACACAAAAAAAGCATAACTATGAGATAATATTATTCCAAAGGATCACTTTATTCTCATGGGTTATCTCCTTTTGTTTACATCGGACATAAAGTAAATGGATATACAGAAATAGTCAAATGAAATGAAATTATTACCAATAAAAAAGTGTATGTCTGTATCCATTTATTATTTATATCTCATATGTAAGCTAATAAAACTTGATTTTTTTTTCTTCTACTAGCTGAACTAGCTTGGAGCAAAATTTAGAAGTTTTATGAGTATAATGAATCTTGAAATTTTGTTCTTTTTTAGCTCTTGAAAACTTTTTTCTTTCTTATAAAAAGAAATTTTGGCAATAAATATTATCTACAGAAAAGGATTCTAGTTTCCATTTCAGCAAACAAATATGAATCTTTTTAGTATCACATATGCTAGACTTAAATGTAATTCAAACTTTAAAAAGTTTTGGAAAAATGCTTTTGGGCATCACTGAAATAAGATGGCAAATTGTCTAAGGAAGGTGAAGGTATGTTAGATACAATGGAATCTCTTCTGTATATGGTCCCAAATTGAAGAATTTTGTTCAAAAATGGAGACTATAACCTCTAAATCAGACTTTTTTACCTTACCCTATGATTTCAAGATTGCATGCTCCAAGTCTTCAATTGGACATTAACTTGCCATTAACTTGTTATAACGATTGAAACCCTAACAAAATACCCATTAAGCCTCATAAAAGGATTCCTTTGTAGCTACACCTTTACACTTTCCTTTAAAAACCAACTAACCTCCTAATCGGAATTAGATTTTCCATGAATTTTCATATTTTCAAAGCTTTCAATCAATCCAAATTGATGCTACGTGAATAAATACACAAAATAGCTCGACTAGACTGATATACTGCTGAATTGCACAATTTCAGAATTCAATGCATGTAAAAATGATTCGGAATTTTCAAAAAAATCAAAACTATATTCGATTAAGCTCTTCTTAGTCCACCAAATGAAAAAAAAATCGACAACACTTAAAAGCTCAAACCAAAATAAATCGATAACGTATAATGCATACAGCATCCATAATTCGATCGTACAAAACTATACATTGAGCAGAAAATTCATGAAAATTTAATAACTCAATTTTTTAAAGCTAATGGAAGTCATGATGACCGACAGAATCAAACAAAAAAACTATGGTCATAGTCTATAAAGTAAGTATTTAGAGAGCAAATAAAACAAAATAAACTTCCCGTATCAGACTGTGGATGCTTTACGATCTCAAAAGGCCAGATGTTACATATGACTTACCATATGGATGCATTATTTAAAGTCCCAAATTCCCTTTCAATAGAATAAAATGAAAAACCTCCTTTTTAAGAGGAAATAAGAGGATGAACAAAATGTTTTCTTCATTTTTTCAATTTGTCAATGTCCTAACCATCAATTCCTGTCATTTGTTTGATAGTTGAAATAGCCAAACTTTAGAAATGAAAAAAATAGAAAAAGTTTATTTTCTAAAATTACCATACAAATCGGAATTTAAAGTTTTTGTTTGTTTGAGAATGCAAAGAAGATGGTGGAATAACAATTCCGAAAGAAAAAATCAATAATTCATGAATAAACTTTTTCAGTTTCATTTTTTTCTCGCTTTCTAATTCACATCTCAGCCTGTATGGCGTCTTCTGTTGTCTAGGAATAGCATAAGTAGAAGTAGCTGGCTATTATGCCCTTGGACAGAGTGGAAGGTATGACATTTTGTAGATTTATGAATATTACTTGGATGTTGAGATTGGGGAACTTTGGATTTTACTTCTTTTTATAGTCTGAGCTTATGAATGAGCAGATCTTTTGGTTTAACCTCATTCCATTGCAATCAGACAGTCTTCAGGTGCACTATCATGTCTTTTTCATTATTTAATGTCATGAGAAACTTGAAACTTCTTAAATAAAACCACTAAAAACTTGCTTTCCTGGCTCCAATTAAACTCTCGTTCTTTCTACTGTGATTGAGTTTGATTACATTTGCTGCTTAAGGTACAAATTCATTAGTTATCTTAATTAATTCTTTAAAAATACTCACAGATGTTTTCGTCGACTTTTCTGTACAAAAACTGGTTAGAAACTGAAATGTAAACAAAAGGGGTTTGCAACTATCAAACGAGTACAATTAGATTTCAAATTTTGAAAGTTCGTTACGATTTAAATCTCTTAAATGCATCTAATATCAATTCCGATCGACTATTCGGCACTAAAGCTGTTTAAATTAACAATATTTAGGAGTCAAAGCTTTAATTTAGTAGCACCAAAACAAAAAAAATTCAAGCTAAACAATAAATACACATCTAAATCTGAATCTGTCAACTCGTCATAAACAAACTCAGCGTAAATCCCTAATGCAACAAAACCAAAAAATCAACAACAACATCCAACTCTGCCTCAAGCATTATTTTCATCTCGAAAAATTCTAATGAATTTATTGAAATGTAATGGAATCTTTTAACTGCTCTGCTGCAGACGACATTCGCTTCGAAATTATTTCCACAAGAATCATAAATCATAAGAATGTTTCCAATTTACCTGAAAAAATGGAATAATAAAAGACCGAGAATGGAAAACTTTTTCTCTCTTTCCTTGAATTTCAATTTCTTGTTTCAATGAATTAAATTTCCGGCAGACGCTACGACATTTTTTAAATGTGGAAAGTTTTGTGTAGATTGCTAAAAGCTTTCATTGGAAACAGAATAGCTAATTTAAATAGGTTTAATTTATTTCTATGATGAATTATCAATGAAAGTAATACATTAATGTATTATGCATTAAATTTTCAATAATGGCCCATTAAAATTTGATTATTTAATAGGATTGCAAAGTGTTTTCAATAAAGCTTCATTATTTTTCGATAGCTGTTGCCTTGCTGTTCTGGAATGAATCGTGATATATGTTTTTAAGTAAAGCCCGCCATTTTTAGGCTGCACCATTCGAATTTATCTATCCCAGGGGTGTGAAAGTGATCAATCTCATTTGATTCCCAAGCGTCACAATTGGCGTCACGGTGCCGTCAAGCCAACTTCACATCTTACCGTCAAAACGTCAATATAGCGCTGCCCTAACGAACACAATGCATTCTTCTGGATCATTTTAGACAATTTACATCTTCTGTGCATTAAATGTACATGCAATCATGACCCGAGACATCAGCATGTCGTGGAACATCACTGCTTAATATAAATTATCCCTAACAATCTACACTAAAAATAATAATCGACGTCTCCGACTTATACTTAATATTAACTGCATCTAATTTTGTTCGTGCCACAAAAATGTGTTCAGACGGAGGATCTAGCAGACTAAATATCTATTCAACCTGCTCGATATTAAATGTTTGAGGTGTTTAACAAGAATGAATAACAAGCATTAACAATGAGAAGTAAATCAAGCGAGACAGCAACTATAATTATCTAAATACACATGAACCCGAGCAGCACAACGTGTTTGCTAGGGCATCGCTTTGTTGTCTTATTAACTGTAAGATACGAAGCTGTCCTGACTGCATCATGAAGTCTGATTTCGATTCTTACAGTCTGATTGTGTCGCTCGGGAAATAATCATAATCCATCCCTAAGAATCATAATTTAGTTCGAGGTAAATATATAATTTTCTATAATAGCTCTATTGTGTGTTTACATGCTCACCTAAATTATCAGTTTTGTTGATCAACACCTCCCTAATTAATCCTCAGTTATGAATATAAATGGAAGTGATTTTGGCTTCACTCGCAATTTATTTCTGTCGTTAAACGATACAAACATGAATAAAGTAATTCTGATGACATTCTTGTTGGTTGCATTTGTTGCAGTCATAGTAAGTGTATGCAGTTGTTGATTTAATTAAAATTATAACAATAATAATTGAATTTTAGAGTGAAGCAAAAGGAACAAAATCACCGAAAGGTAATGTAGACATTCAATCTGTTAACGGAACTGAAACAAAGAGCGGGAAAAAGCCAGGAAATAAAGCAACTAAGAAATCAAAGCCTACTAAATCTCTTCCAGTATCACCTTCATAAGATTTTATATTTTATATCATTAGATTTATAGCAAAAAAGTAATAAAATGTGTGACTTTATATTTAAAAATTGACTTTGCCGATTACTCTAATGGAAGCATAGCTGCAATATGCAATCTTTTGTTCGAATTATTGAAACCAAATTCAAAATGCTGTATGCAATTTTTGTACATTTTTTAGGGTTATTACTCATCATTTTGAATGCAATGAACTTAAAAATAATCGGAAGTGAAACCGCATTTTTTCGCATTTTGATTACTGATAAGATCGATATCATTTCTGCAATTTGCAAACATTCACCTTTTTAATCGATATGTGATAACAATTTTCCTGGAATTTATTACTAAAATTATAACTTATCGAAATTTGGGAAGTCCAGTGATAAAATTAAATAAATATAATAAATGCTTAAAATTATAAAATTGCAGCTTACTGTTGGAAATCCCTAATCACCCTTGGGTTCATTCACTTATCACACATCCGGGTCTAACATTCCCTAAATGGATCAAATAATTAATAAAAAGTTCAGAATTTAAAGAAAAAATTCAAATATATTTAATAAATTTCTTCAAAAGAATCTAAAGTATCAGAATGTTTTAAGTTCTAACAAAATCTACAACATTATCAATAATAATGTGAAATTGAATATTTCATTTTATAAAGATTAGCTATCACTCTTGCCATCCTGCTTTACGTCCGTATCAATTTTCTTTGGTTGTCCTGCATTATCGTCACTTACAGTTGCTGCATTTGGCTCGCTTTCGTTATTGGCTTGTTTGTCAATTTCATAAATTGGTTTCATTTGTCTCGTTTGACCAAGATGGTGATGTTCACTGCCTTCTTCTGGAATAGAATCACGTCGTTCTGTGTCCTATATTATTGTAAAGTCGTTTAATATAAAAAAGATGAAGAAAAAAATTTTAGAAATAGCAGGACGGACTGAAATTTTTGTTTAAAGATAGTTTGAATGAAAATACGAAAGGACAAGACAAGATGCTATGGCAATAATAACATATACGATAGAATTCTTATTTTCTACATTCACATTAAATGTCTTTAGATGGTTATTGTGCACAACAGAAAGACAAAAGCTTTAAAAAGGCAGAAAAATGGACAAAATGCATTTTGAATAAATAAAAAGATTGAAAAATAAAAACTTATTTTCTCCTTTGTCTGTGCAGAGCAAATGCCAATTTTGCTGCTATCAGCAACGAAAACAAGTCTTGAGAGCCTTCAATGTGATGAGATGAAGCGCTTTTTAAGATGAAGGTGTTGATGCTAGTTAATGATGAGACCAATTGATTCATGGTCTGAAAAATGTGATTCCAATGCACAAGTCATTGATGTTAAACAGGAATCTAGTTCAATGACTGGTTCCGATTTCACAATAAACTATGAATATGATTGAGAAAGCATTTCCAAAAACTTTGGACTACATAACAAATAGATCACAAAACAAATGTCAATAATTTAACTAATAATACTAAAGAATAGTCATTAATTAAAGTAAGTACATGCTTGATCCAACTTCCTGGTGTTTTTGCGAACAATCATAAATTTATAAATAGCGAGTAACACACCAAACCTGAGTCAAAAGCAATCAAAACCTATCAGAATGTACTTCAAAATCTACTGGATCATTTTTGCAATCATAATATTGACTGCAATTGCTGTTGAAGCAGGTCGTCACAGCTCTTCTCATGAAGATTATAATTATGATTACAGTAATTCAACTTATGGACGAAATAAAGGGAAAAACCGAAAAAACAATAATAAACAACAAAGGGAGAAGAACACCAAGCAAGGCAACCAACAAGGTGGTCAGAAAGGTCCTAGACAAGGAGGTGGTCGACATCGTCAAACTACAACCAGTTCATATGATAATAAGTGATTTTTCTTGATTTTCAATGTACTTTTGTATGCAAATCAAAAAATAAAAATAAAGTTCTCCATTTTCATATTTATTAAACTATGAATTTGATTGTTGTTACTTAACGTATGATTGTTTTGGGCTGTAGATTCGTTTTATGAATCGCCAAGATTAAGGAGTGGAGAGGAGGGTTGGGATTATTTTCCAGAAAAATCATATCATATTGAAGATTTATTTTCGAAAATGGAGGTTAGGGAGTTGACCCCCAAATCCCATCCCCCTGAATACGCGACGGTGTTGTTTACATATTTTCTATATTTTAATACCAATAATCGACATCCTTTTATATGCCACTGTATATTTATAAAGTTCCACTCCAAAAATTTCATATCTGTCTATATAAACAAATTGCAAAATTTAGTCAACTTTAGATCAACTTCAGCCTTCAAAATGAATTTCAAACTATTCTGGATAATATTTGCCATAATCGTTCTGTTTGCTATTGCTGTAGCTTAAAAATATTTTATAAATTTGATAAAAATTTTATCCAAAATTTCAATTCCAGGTTGAAGCTCAAGACTGTGGTGGCAACAATTATAACAATTACGATGATTACGGAAATAATGAAAGAAGCAGTGGAAAAAATAAGAAGAACAAGAATAACAAAAAGCAGAAGAATCAAAAGCAAAAGAACAATAAAAAGCAGAAAGAATTAATTGGAACTTTTATGGAACCTTATTGAGATTTTTCAATGAATGAAGAAAGCAATATGCATAATTATGAAAATTATAGGAAGTTGATCATATCTATAATTTTCAGACTATTTTCAAGGACATAAACCAAAATGTCTGTTTTTAAAATATTTTGATGATTTTTCACGAATAATAAAATCTTCCATTTAAAATCAAATTTTCAATTGTTTCAGACATGCATAGCATTCAAGTTTTGATGATTCTTATCTGCATAATCATAACTGCTTATGTTGTAAGCTCTTATCAATTCTTATTTGATTGCAAATTTCATAAAATTCTAAATTTCAGGTTGATGCTTTCTTCTGTTTTGGAAATTACTACAATTCATACAGCTACTACGACTATGGATATTATGGATATTTAGGAGGCTCTTCAGGTTATAACGGACAGTTAGGCAGATCAAGAAAAAACAAATATTACCAAAATCCAAAAACTCAAAAACCAAAAACTAATCAGCAAAAAGGAACTAGACGATTTACAACATTGAGTCCAGTTTTAACATCATTGAAGTTTATGCCTATTAAGGCAAGAAATTGACTTGAAATAAAAATTTCCAAAAAGTTCAAGCATTTGTTTACGTTTACTGATCTAGACGTCATACAGTTTTTGGTAAACAGTGGCTTCAAATTGATATAAAAGCTATTAAATTGTTGATATTCCGATCAGTAAATAACAATTTAATATTGAAAAACATCGTCATTATTATCCAAAGCAATGACGTCGGAACTTACGTCTATAATTTGACATAAATTGTATAGCAAGCTGAGAGTAACGCTCTTGAGCATGTTGTCAATGTTCGGAACATGATGTGCCCGAGTGGGACTCGAACCCACATCCTACGATTTACAGTCACACACTCCTACTACTGAACTTCAGGAAGATGTCAGGGAGCGTGGCACAAAGCATACTTCTTCCACTATCCAGTGCAAAATTCTGCCTTAAATATATCTAGCTTCCTTTTAATACGTGTGAACTACTCTTTTCAAACATAAACAAAAATGACCCAAATCCCTCCTCAATTTCCCATAAAAGTCCGCTAAATGATAGAGTTAGACGAATGCACTCGCCAGACACAACAAAGATCTTTCATTTTTTAATTCTTTTAAGTCCCTCAAAATGCCACTCGAGCAAACAGACGGGAGAAATGACAAAAAAAAATAAGCACAAAATTTCATTTCACTGCGATAAAGTCTGAAGCTGATTTTCCACTTTGTTGATTCAAACGAAAAATAAAAAAAATAAAAAAATAAAATAAAATTGAAAAAGGAACGAAGTGAAAAAATGCTGAATTTCTTTGTGCAGTCGACGACAACAGACAAAGGAATATTGCAGCTTATTTTTTGTGTGATGAAATGTCAATTCAAATGATGCTTTTCATCATGCAAAATGATAAGTATAAAAAGAAACTGTGAGAAGCTTATTCTTAGCATTACACCAGTGATGGACAACCTGTGTGCCATGATACTCTAGTGTGTTGCCAAACATTCTTTGGAAATGCCATGAACCGCATGTTTACCATCAAGTATGTCATGTCACAAAAAAGGTTGCCCACTACTGGTCTAAGCATTAAACTGATCATAACAATCATAATAAATATGCATGCAGACACTTGTTTAGATAATGAGTCAATAAAAAATTGGCAAAACAGCACATTTACCCTCAGATAATTACGAAGAGCATCAAGCTCAATATCCCCAGATGGTTTTATATTGTACAATAAACCACTTTGATGATGCTTCTTCTTTTGATTCGTCAATGGTGATGGCTCAATATCCTAAATTATTTTCAATTTTATACACAGAAAATAAGCAAACATGGCACATGAGTAGACACACAAAATGAATCCCCATAATTAATACATTTATCGGAAAATTTGTAATGCGATGATAAATTTCAATTTTCAATGATAATTAAAAAAAAAGACCAAATTAAACAATGAGCCAGTATAATTAATTAAATTCTATCCGCACATACCTCATCGAGTACCTCTATAAAGCTTGGTTGTGATATATTCTTACTACCATAATGATTGTATAATTTTGGAGCACTGTCGGCATGAATAGAACGTAGTGATTGATCACAGTTCTTGTCGTCCTTACGCAGCATGTTATTTGAAATTTTTCCATGATTAATTTCTAGTGCTGATTTCAGCAAATCAACCTGTAGGATGAGAAAATTGATGAAAAATTAGTTGGGATTAATTTTGATATAGTAAGTTATGGATATATTCAGATTGTGGGGCATTTTATGGAATGTAGTTGTTGATGCTGTGTTCTTAGTAAAGTCAAACTGGCTGTGACAATTTAGTCTAACATGGAATCTCTAGCAATCCTTTTGGAAATAAATCGGTGCTGGATATTTAAGCAGTTATGAATATTTTATCTAAATCTTTGTAGATTGCTGTCGAGTAGCTCAAGCTGATTGATACTGCTTTGAAATCTTATAGAATTTGCAAATTCTAACCTCAAATTTAATTTCTGAAGCAACATCCAGAAAATACTTCTTTTTATCTAAACAGCAAATCAAATCACGTGACTAATGCAGTGGTGGGCAACCTGTGTACATGGCACTTTAGTGTGCCACACCGCATGCCAAGAATCGCATGTTCGGTCAAGACTTCCCACCAAAGTGTGCCATGACACAAAAAAGGTTGCCAACCACTGGACTAATGCAATTAAAATTAATTTCCTTACCTTTGAAGCACTTCCACCCTTTGGACTAGTAGCACTAATCGAGTAACTGCTTCGACGACGAACGAGTGAGTCAATGTCAGCCTGTAAAACATAAGGTAAATCTACTTAGAAAATTATTAAGTGAGAATCCAAAGATAAATCTTTAAATTTTACAAATTAATCATTCAAATGGAGAGACGACGACTTTGACAAGTGAGAAAAATGGAATAAGAAAGTTTCATTCGAGTCGGAGATGAGAAAAAATATTAAAAAATATCAGAAATACGAATGAATATTCCGTGTGGCGTCATATTTTATCTCAGAAATTGAAAGAGCATGGAAGCGTAATAGCAAAAAAGAGCAAAAGGAATTGCCATCTCATTGATTTTAATGGAAAAATATTTTTCATTCACTTTCCTTAAGCGAAACGGTACATAATTAATTTATGTTATTTTTGTGCTTCCTTATGTCTCTCATTCGGTGATGCTTATTAAATATTTCTCGATCTGTATTTTCATTTTGTCTTTTTTTCACACCGCGTTTCCTTTTTTATGTGGAACAGAAAGAAGAAATTGTGAAATGAAAAACAGTAAAAGTTTCCAATTTCCGTCAATGTCTATCAAGCAGTAGACATTCCTGATATTTATGCACGAATATTTATTTTTTTCTTTCTTTCTCTTGCGTCACGTCTTATTATCAATATTATTAACAGTTGACAGTTTTTATTTCCTACCGACGAGTACATGCATGGAATCTTTAGATATACACAAAAATAACAAGCCTAATCCAATACAAGTCATCAAGGGTAAAATACGTTATTTTTTCAAAATTTTGAATTTTCCTGCACTTTTTTTACATGTTTTTTTCACAACAATATTGTGAGTAAAGTAAATAAAAGGAATAAGAAGCTCTAAACTAAGCTTAATCGGAGATTTAAAGGTCAAAACTATACTCTTTGACTACAGATTCCAATGCACCACGAATATAAACTTTCACAAAGCAAAAATTTAATCAAAAAGCAGTAAAATGCTAAATATTTTCAAGGCAAGCACAATTTCTTTAATTAAACTCTAAATCCACTTCCGATCTAGCTTACTTTATCAGCAAACTTATATAAATTCCAAGAAATTCGCTTTTATCTTTCTTGCTAGTGTCACAAACGAAAGATAAGATAAGTGTGCATTTCTATTTCCATTCAGTCATGATTTAACACTTTTATTGAATATTGAAATTCAATCAATCATGATTCAGATCCAATATTTCACCGTCCTTATTGTCAGCATTAGCATCTGAAAAATTCATTAATTAAAAGTTTTTTGTTGCCGATTTTTCATGAAAATCAAGCATAAAGTTCCTTTGTGCATTTTAACCCCATAAAAAAGCTCATTTTATGTAAATTTCTACATCCATAAATGGCTTTTCTCTCTGTCAGCATTTATTAATCCATTGGTTTTTCCGAAAACATTCGTGGAAACGTGCTGAAGAGAAAAATCTGATGCCGCAGGTATTTAAAATTAAAATACATTAATTTATGAATGTTTTATTCCTACCAGATTTTACCTTTTATGAATGGCTCATTTTTAAAGTGTATACAATATTGCAATTCATGTTATTATTTCAACGTGTGTACGATTTCATTTTAACGCTATTGAAAATATGTTGTGGTTGAAGGCAGCTCCAAAATTATTTAAAAACTGTCAATTACAAGGGAAATTATGAAAATAAAGAAATGTGTGATAATGACGGTAATTGTTGAGGAATTAATTTATTTTTGTGCTTTATGACGAAATGCGGCATTTAACTTGTAGATTTTATTGGCTTCATTTATTTCGGGGTTTGTTCCATCAAATTTAATTTAAAATGTATTTGTGGTCAAAGTTTATGTTTATCAAGAGCTGGATGTTCATCGCCAATACTTTCATTTACAAACATTCGAAGTTCCTATATCTCACTTAATTACAAAATTCCCTAAAGCCCATCCCAGATTCTATCTCAAATGCTATTTAAGCATCAACAAACATACTTAAAAACACATAAATCTGGAAGAAAATAAAATGTCGATGCAGAATGAGAGTGAAAATCTCAAGATGGAAGAAACCCTTATAGTAGTAAGGAGTCGAGACTTTAGCAGCCTGCATGATGTGAATATAAATCATTATAGCAACTAACTTTGTTATATTTATTTCTTTTCTTCCAATTCTTTTCCATATTTTTCAACATATGAAAGTGGGAAAGTAAGAAGGATGAAACAGGAAAAAGAAAGTTTTGTCAAACGAAACGCATTTTGAATTTCAAGGTAAAAAGAAGAAATCTTCTCCTTGTTAGGAAGTTTCTTTCTTAAGAAAGTAAGCATCTACATTATATACTGTGTTAGATCCGATATTCGTTGATACGGATTGCTATGCTTAAGAAATAATTCATACAACGTCATCGGAAGTTTAATTAAAATCTGTATTCGATGAGGAAAATGAAAAGCTTGAGCACAGTCTAATCAGGAGCTACGGGAGACACAAAGAGTATTAGAAACTATAGATTGACTTTCTGGAGACTATCTGTCTTTTGAAAGAGTTAGACAATATATTAGGGACGTATTTTTTAGAAATGAGCTGGATTGGAATGAAAAGTCTATACGTGAAAGGAATATGGCGTAATAGTCTGTCTCCAGGGCGACTTGACTCTGAGTTGAGACCGAATTTCATCGAAGTCGATCTGAAGCCAGAGTCATGTTTGCAGGAGGTTTCTGAAGGATTCCATATAGATCCCAACCTTTATCAAAGCATTTCCTAGATTATCCCAAAGACAACATACCTAAACACATCAAAACCTTCATTACCTGTTCACAGCCTAAAACATCTCACAATACAACTCGGAAATTACCTTTTGATCCCCAATTAACAAACTAACAAGCAAGAAAAGTTTTATAACATGCTCAAGTAACTGTCTTACATTTTAATCACAAAAAAAAAGAAAGTTTTAAAAGAAATTTCCATTAAAGTGAGGAGAAAAAAATTTTCAAATTAAAGTTTTCCTTTCAACAAAAGTTTAATTATCTCGAATAGATCGAATGAGTTTTTGCTTTTATATGTAAAGAGTTTATTTAAAGCTCATTTTCAAGTTTACGAAGGTTTTTTCACTTCGTCTATTATTCATCGCCATCACCATCGTCGCAAGATAGAGTAAGAAAAAAATGGAGTAGAGCTTCTGCTGAAGTAAAAGTAAATATTTCTTTTTGATTTCGTAATTAATTTATGATGTTTAATTTTTGTCACGTCCCTTGTTATTTTATATTATTATTTTAACAACAAATATACAGCACCCGATAAGACGTCATGGGCTAAAATTGGTTTATAATTCAACACTCAAAAAACACAACATTGTAGCATGCTACAAATTTCTCATAAATTATTCATTATGATATTATTTTTAAATATTAAATTTGTGTGCGCTTATAAATTCAATCCATGCTGGAGGATGAGACATGAAGACGTTTATTATAGGAAACGATAATTTTTCTGTACTAGTAAAGTCATTAATGGAATTAATTCAATTTCATTCAACTGAATATTTTTAATGATTTCGCGATGTTGTGTTATTTTATGCATAAAAGTTAATTAAATTAAGTGTTCTATCGATAGCTGCGCATTTATACTGTATTCAGCTTATAGTCGTTTTAATGACAATTATATCTATTTTGGAAGTTCCAAAATTAAGTTTGCAATTAGTTTCTATTGAACATTATGAATCGTGGTTCAGCTGCACTAAAGATAGCTTCAATTTTACTAATATAAGCAGGCTGGTTGTTTGAGTTGGTGTTTTGTTAGGGTTCAACAGTTTGGCAGCAAGGCCATGTGAATTTAGTTCGTAAGAGTTGGTGACAAGATCCTAGAAATCAAGGTTTAAAACTGCAGACCTGAAGCCATAGACGAACTATAAGATACAGTCAAAAGTTCTAACAGTGTTGATATGTATCTCAGACTAAATGCTCATATTTGTAGACCTATTTCTTCAACGACAAACTTATAATCAAAGCCCATTCCAAAATTGTAATCGCTGTAAAATATATTTGGCATCCAGCATAAATGCAATTAAATTTTCTATAAATTCCACTTCCGCGTTCTATAAAATATATTTACATGAACTGTATAGTACTTGATTACAATTCATTAAACGTACAATTTGCTACCAATATGTGTAAGCTGTATATTGACGAAATTATTCAAAACTTCCTCTGAACGGCAGTATAAAATAAAAGAATGCGGAATATTATTTTCAAACAGACGCTTTTTAATTGCGCCAGCATATTCGACAATGTAATCTGGAAATTCTTAATGCTTCATTGATTCGCCTTCATTCGACGATTGTTTTGAACAGTTTTGAATTTGATCATGTCTAAAAAAGTTTAATATTGGATCTAAAAATAAGGCATGTGTTGGAATATTTTCAAAGAAGAGATAGCTAAGACGCATAATTCTAGGAAATTCTGAAGCTGAACTCTTATGAAAGAATAATAAAATGAGAAACAGAAGCGGAAGAAGCTTCGCATTGTTTTGAGTCTTTTTCCTATGAATATGGCATGAACAAAGCCCGAATAGCACAAGTTGGTTGATCGATCTGAGGTCAGGCAAGCGTGACTCTGACTCGGGTGCATTAGGATACTGATAAGAGTTGTCGATTGGATCTTGAGTCTTGTTCCTACCTTGTCCGTCCATTTTTTGAACGTTTTTGAGAGAAAACCTAAATCATTTGTTGATCCTATTCCCTGACGCTTTCATTGCTCTAGTGACAAGCAGAAGCATAAAGCTCTCCATTTTTATCAAGAAATCATGTCAATAAATCACATAAAGTTCAAGAAATAAACAATAAGTTCACTCAACAATCACACATGATTGAAGAACATTATCGAAATGAGAAAAGTCAGGCATTTGAATTTCCATCAATATCCATGATATTGAAAAAACAAATATGTAAACTACTGTAGACGATAGACATTTAATCTTTGATTCTTATTTCCTATATATAGGAACAGACATGAAAAGAACGAGTGAAGGATAGAAAAATAATTCACAATGAAATTTTCTGTTTCGGTTCTAGTAGCAAAACTGATAAGCTTTTCTTTTCACCAAAGGATGTTTTATAATGGCACAAAAAAAAAAAGAAAAAGGAATCAAGCAGCAAAGTTTGGTATTTCTTTTATCAATATTTCTTATTCCCCTTTTTGTTCATCTTCTTCATTCGCCTTGGTTCTCGTTTGAAAAGCGTATGAAGATGTCAGATAAGTAAGACCCTGAAGTTAAAAGAAACTTTTCTTGTTCCTCTTCATTCTAATCGCGTTCTACTCATCATTACCCAATGGAATAATGTTACATAATACAATATTGTTGAATGAAGTTGAAATTCGCACATCTAGAAAATTTTTATATGCTTTCATTTTATTTTCTATACATGTGTTTCGATATGAAATAAAAGAAATAGGGGATTTATATTGAGTTATTCATGAGTGGATGGTATTATATTCAGATCATGAGCTTAAATGTAATCAAAATTATAAGCATTTTTTGATCGAATTCAAAGCTGTTAAGTTTTGAAAATTTAACGGTTATTTTATATTTGAATTTGTCTGACTAATTCAAAATTATTTGGAATTTTTCAATTTTTCTAAATCTTTGATCTAATTGTTAGTTAGGTTGTTGACTCCAAACTGGTCTCCTCTGAATACGTCCCTGATTAAACTATGCTTTAACACAGTTATTCCATGAAACAAAACCAAACAAAGCATTTGGTTCATGGCACACTAATGTTCCTCGACACACAGTTTGAACAACACTGCTCTAACACATCGATCTGAAATTGCGCTGCATACTTGGAATTACAAGGATTTGAGCTTTTTAAGCTTCATTTATTCATTGATGTCATTTGCGACTGAATTCCCAATAAACAAGTCAGACCCAAACAATCCTACAGCCATAATAATCAATGTAAATCAGCAGAAAGCTCATTCAATATTCCATGCCCGCTCATCTAATTTATTAATGAATAATTTAATTAACTGATTGTAAGCCAACTGATTTGGAAATCTCGAAAATCAAAAATGTTGACTCTCACAATTTTTCAAAAAAAAATAACCAGCAACCCACTCAATTTTCAAATAATTCAATTTAAATACTTTTATCCATCTCCATTCATTAAAAATCAATTTGAAAATATTCATGAATATAATTTGATGATGAATTCAATTCCCAGTATATAATGTAAAGTAATGAAATTTCTCTTTGTCTTCTTTTGCAGAAGGCCTCCAATTAAAATAAATGAAATGAAACTCAATTTTCAAATTTCAGCAAGTTTTTTGTTGTGTGCATACTTTCTCCCCATACCCAAAAGGAGATTTGGATTCAGCAAAAGAAACAAACTTGAATAATGTATTTTCAATTCTCGTTTAATGAGAATTTCCTTAGAGCGGAAAGTCATGCCTATACTAGTATTTATTTCATCGTCGTCTTCCCTTCCTTTCCTTTTTTTTCGCTGTCGTCTCATCCCTTGTGTCTCATTCCCTTCGTCGCTCACTTTTTCCATGAAGCAAACGTAATCAGATTAAATTAATTTTGTTTTATATCTTTTCACTAACAGAATGTTAAAACATTTCCTTTCTTTTTTTGTTGTCACTGTCTCCAAAATTTTTGTTCTTTTATTATTATTTCACTTTTCATATTTTTTATGCTACTTCCAAATTCATTATCCACAGACCGATGGACTATAAGCTCAATGAAATTTTTGTGACATGCCAGCGATTACCGAGGGGGTACAATCATTTACAAAAGGGAGTTTGAGAAGTGTGTGGAGCAGGGGTGTAGCCAAGTATGGGGAGAGGATCCACTTCTTATATGAATCGCTATGGACTAGGATTATGGATCTACTCCGTAAATAGGGTCTCAAACTATAAGATCGTGTTCAGGGGAGGGGGATTAAGGGTCACATCAAAAATCCAAACAACCCTCCCGCTCCCCTGCTAGCAATTATTAACCAACGTTCATCTAATCCCCATTTAATCCCAATATTCCCCCAAACCCACCCCTGCTAAGGATAGCACGCAATAAACTTGATTACAAGAACAATGCGCGCAAAGAAGAACTCCTGTTGCTAATGGTGTAAAAAGTATTCAAGAAAATGAACAATTGAATTCAATTGATGGAAAAAAGAGACAGTCGACAAATACAATTGCGTTAGACACAATACATGTATATAAAATTTCATGTCAAATCCTTCGTAATGATGACAAATTATTTGGGAATTTTACAGAGATTTATTGAAGTAAACGGAATTTAAAAGCAATAAGCTTTTATGTTTTTTAGGGAAATTTATACAGAGTCAAAAGAGAAAGCCTCTTTGAAAAGGTGGGGATCAATGAAGACGACAAGGGATTTTTATGTTACTTCCGAGGAATTGAATGCATAAAATATTCAATTGAATCCCTTACTTTGAAGGTAAATCTACTAACAATACATTATATAAGCAATTACTCACTTTAGATCCACGTGAGAGCGAAGATAAACTGCCTATCTGATTGTATTTAATCATCAATGATAAGCGCTCTTGTGACATCGATGTAGATGCGTCCCTCATCTTTGGCTCCGGTGATAATTTCTCATTTTCACCATTTTCCAAGACATCAACATTATCATCATCCTAAAATGTGATGTAATATTAATAGTACGTGATGATTTTTTTCTAGGAACCACGTTTATGCTTTTACCGTATCAAAACGCTTAAGCCACACATAGTAAATCACTTTGTAGGCAATTCCGCCAGCTACAGCAATCAAGCCCATGTATCTGAAAGCATCTCTAGTACCAACTTCACCAATCATAAAACCACCGACGAATGAACCACTGATAATAAATTATGGAAGAAAAAGCACACATAATGGAAAGGAAGGTAATAATAAAACATGCTATCTTTGCGAAAAAATTTTGCATACCTTCCACGGCCCAATGAAAAGTGCGCCATTCCCAATACACCTAAAAGCGTTGCTAAAAGACTCTTTGGTGCTAACAATGAGCAATACGTAGCTGCTGCCACCCTTAAAAATGAAAAAGAATGTAATCATTATGGATTTGAACTGCACACTGGTCTTTCTTCAAAGATTTTTTGGTGATGAGATCCAACAGGTATCGGCAGGTTAAGGAAGCTTCCAAAAAGGATCTCATTGCCAAAAATTTTTGAATATGAACCAGTGTCGAATGAGATTTTATCTTGAATGAAAATAATAAGAAATCATACCACATGAGATGGCATGACAATGCTTCCATGGCTTCGAAAGGAAAGCACCACCAAGCATTTCTAAAAGAAGAAAAAAAAATATTAGAGAGATATTTTTGTCATGAACAATCACAATTCAGCTATTGAATTGAAAAATGTCGTGAACATACTCAATAAATGAATAGCCAACAAGACGTCCTGCATGTGAAAAGAATGCGATAACGATAAGGTTTACATGTCCAAAAATTCTTGTGAGTTTCTCGGCCGTATAAAGGAATGGTATTGATGATATTGTACCGACGGTGATTGTTATACCGAGTAAATAATTTGGCGCACCCAGTTCTTTTAAATATAAGAATAAGAAGCTTTCTATGAATCCCCAAAAATTTCCCAATACAAATAAGAATAATATGAAGCAGATAACGTGAGGCATTTTCAATAGATTCCATAAATCCCTAAATACATTATCAGATGGCAGTTTTTCTCCCAATGGCATTAAGAAGACAGTGATTGCTGTGACAACAAGTAGAATATCATAAGTATAAAATGCTGCTGAATAATCGGTATAGCCAAGATTCTTTGAATTATGATCGATGAGAATTCCTGTTATTGGACTAAATATAGCCATTCCAAACATACTAAACAATCTTTCTCTACCAAAATCACCACCATATTTTTCAATCATCGTTAAGGCAATTGGATCCATCTAGCAATTAAGATATAAATCATACTGAATTGAGTAAACATATTAAGATGATGATAAGACATTTTTTCTCACCATTGTGACGCCACCAGATAACATCGTTGTACCGAGAAAACGGAGTAAGAAATAAATCCAAAAGATTTTATCATCACTTTCTTTATAATCAGGTGGACAAATGTCGGGACCTCCTGTTATAAATATACACTTTTGAACCATACAATCCTCAGCAAGTTCTCGAAGACGATCATCAGATATTGTCATATTATGACGTAAGACTAATCCACCGCATCTCAGATCTTCTTCCTCTAATGCAGTCACATTTACACCCTTGTCCCATAAAAGCTTCTCACCAAATCTTTGCTTAAAGTCTGTCACATTATCGTCATTAGCGTCTTCAATTTCTATACCCAGTTGTTCTATAGGATCACCAAGATCTGGGTGCATGTCGAGGACAAAGATTACGCTTTCACCACTTCCACCAACCCAACTCTCTTCTTCACTTTCTTCAGAAACATTATCCATGTCAAAGTCTGTTAGATTGAAATATGACCTGTTGTAAGGACTTTCGGGTGATATCATTCGCATTGATCCATCTGTCGTTGATTCTATAAGTACTTTACTCTGCGAATTTTTCTTCTTACTTATTTGAAAATTGAGATCATCTTCTTCATTTGTATTTCCTATTCGTACAACAGGTGCCTTTGTGGATTTTTCCGGTATTGGTTCAATTTTTGGATTCAATTCAAGAAGGAGGCAATGATCCATGCATGAATCTACAACAATATTAATTTCTTCTTCCTCAGGACATTCACGACTAGGACACGGTGACCACCATACTTCTACATTTCCACTTTGGGGATGTCTTATAACTAGAACATTATTAAATTTTAAAGACATTAATTCATATTAATCTCTAATTTTTCATCATAATTCTAGGCTATTATGCAACAGCATAAACATACCGAAAGCTGCTGGTACACTTCCCGGTATCTCCTGTTGCGGAATGATGAATAATGCATGATGAAAAACGGCGTTGAGAAGAAGTGTCATAATGACGACTGGTTTGTACTTTCCAAATTTATCAACAAGGAAACCTCATTTGTTTAATGAAAGAAAAATTCGTTAAATTAGTTTAATTACACCGTGAAATGAGAAAACGGAAGGAAAACACCAACACGAACATTTTTATCATCATCACAAGATCAAATTAGATGTAAAAGAGACAAAAATGTTCCCTTCCATTTTTTCTTTTGTCTTTGTCCCCATTATCATCCTATCTCATATTTGTAGATTATAGTTACCTGTAATTGGAGGAGCTAAAAATGTTGTGAATGGTAAGGCAAGATAAATTATAGCAATTTCCTCAACAGTTATTCCTATACTGAAATTTTTATGCAGAAATTTAAATTATTTTTTGTGGTAAAGAAAAGAAGAAATTATTAATCATTGTGGATATAAAATAGAAAGGAATTATGAATGAGTAATTAATGTACCTTTGCATATGAATCGTCAAATAGGGTAAGAGCGACGAAGTTGCTGTAAACAAGAAAAGATTTGCATCAATAAATCATAAAAGCTGAGAAAATAAGGCTAATGATCTAAATATAAATGTGTACGAGCCTCGACGAAATTGTTTTGCTCTTCAATTGCAATGTTTTTGTGTGTTTTATTAAAGATCACAGTAGCTTGGTCAAATAATAATATTTGCTGCAATTTATTTGATGAGTCATCGTAATCTTTGTCTTTGATATAATTCAATCAACTTAATCTTGATTTGTACAATATTAGCCACAATTTTGAGGTTTTTTAGTAATTAATCCAATTAATGAGTAGATTATTGGTAACAAATTGTATTTTTAGTTCGAAATCTCAAAGTTGACTGAGAAAATTTCCAAAAATTTGTCAATTTTATAGCAAATTTTTAACGTTATAAAATCAAAATATTCAAAATAAATTCAACCGTTGAAAAGAAATTCCGATTATTGCGGTCAATTCTCGTATTTGTTTCAAGTACAAGCTAGCCTAAATACGCGATATAAATATAAATATATAATATGTCAAGTCTATGCGCACATGTAGCTTAATCTCATTTTGATGACACTGAATGACAATTGTCATATCATATAACAATATACAAGTGGGTATTTACAGCATATTTTTATATATGTGCGAGCATACGTTTATATAAACTAAGGAATAAAAGAGCAAAGAAAAAAAAACGAATGAAATTGTGTAACATGAATCATAAATATGATTTCCTTAGCATTCACATCTCGTAGAGGCAATGATGAATTGAATATATAATAAAAAAGTGGATAAAAATATCATATTGATGATAAATTATCGCCTTACCTCCATGCATCACAAATAAAGTAACTTTAAGCATAAAGAGATTTGCATTAATGTTTCGTCTTTGACAAAACTTTGACCACGCACTCTTTTCATCTTCACTTTGAGTCGTTTGAGTCTCATTTGTAGATGATTTTGCTTTGTCCATGCTCACTCACTTCAAAGCTTTCTAAGCCTTCACTTAAATTTCTTATAATTGAAAATTCTTTGTATGCAAGTAATTTCAAGAGCAACTTAAACTCAAAAGAAACAGTTCAGACTCTTATTTTTATGATTTTTTATACTAATGAAAAAAATATTATATCGAATAAATTGTAGTTTCCGTTTCATAAAGCGTCAAGTTCTCGAAGAAATTTATCTTTTCAAAAAACTTTTTTTTTTCTTTTCTTTTCTTATTCTTTTCTTATTAATTTTATTTTAAAATCTTCTTTTGTTCAACTTTTAATTCCACTAAATGCAAGTTTTATGAAATTTCTTGTAAATTAATTCTTCATTTTTTTTTTGTTCTCAGTCGTCGCCGCTACGAAAAGTTATGGAATTATTTAAATTGAAATAAAACTTCTTCCCAGTGATACTGAATGACCGCGAATTCAAGAGTCCGTTAGTTGTGAGGAAACTGAGGAGCTTATAAAATTCTCAATGACTATTATATCTGATTGAGACAGGAGATGAGAGAATTTTTTACGAGTTCGTATGTGTAAGGTGGATGCTTATCACTTTAGTTGATCATTCGTTATCTGTGTATTAATATCATAAATATTTCGAATCTGATGGGCACACATGTCAACATTGTGTCATAAGTCTCGCATCTTTCAAAAGATTTAAGATACTTTTTTTACAGGAGAAGTTTAAAGTGTTAACTGAATACGGTGATTTCGTATCTTTTTCGACTTGATGTACATTTGCGTGGATGGAGTGCTCTTTTCCTGTAAGAAAAAATGTCAAAACATTGAATTAACTTTATCGTTATATTTGCAGGTTGACTGACTATGTGATAAGCCTGAAATAGAATTTTGTGTTGAATAATTCAATGTTAGTTCAAATTTGTTGACCTCGATATCGTTAAGATATTAAGTAAGACGTAATACTGTCGAGCAGCACGATTCATTTGCCGGCTTGAAAATGGACTGAAATCAGCAGTCACGGTGTCATCGGGACGCTTCCATATCTTGTCTTCAACTCGGCAGCGTAGTGGTACCCTAGTGACAACAATGTGATTCTCGGGAGAAACTTATAGGCACCGAAATGAACAAAAAAGGACGAAAATCAATCGATAATGTGTAATCAGTGCAACTTCGCATCAGATGTCCTAGCGAATACGTTGTGCTGTTCGGGAACTTGAATAAAAGTAAGTAAACAAATTTTATCACCAATTTGAATTTTGTTGACGTAATTGAAGCTCAAAACTAAAGAAAAGCTACAGCACTTGACATATTTTGTTGTTGCTTCTAAATATTTGTTAGTAAATCTTTTGTATACATTTGAAAGCTGTCAAAATAAAATCGACCTTCAATTTGAAAAGGAAGACAGGATTATAAGCTTAAAACATTTAAGTTATAGACAGCAAAAGCTTCTGTTGACATTAATTTTCATTAGAAAATCATGTTGATGAAATGTTTCTACCACAAAAAGCAGACTACATAACATGCTTTAAATGCTTCCAAGAACTACAAAGAACCACTAAGCTGCTTTTAACTTTAATACAAAATAAACAAATACAACATCGGAGCTTTAAAATTTCATTATTAATTCTAAGAATATCCACAATTTTTCTCTAAAGTCAGTTCATCCCACAAGCTTTATGAACAATTTTCTTATCAGTCTGCTTAAATCATAATACAGTATGACAGGTCTTATCTACCTTAGACGGCTAAATTTGCTTATTTAAATTTACATAAAATTTATTTTTAAACTTATCGCCTGAATGAATTTATCTCAAAAGATAGGTCAGTGCATAAAAGCACTTGATATTCTCATGTATGCTAAGTGGGACTATAAATACGCTGAATTTAATTATGATAAATGAACATTTTTTATTCCTGACCACAGCGCTTTATGTAGTGAAGTAGGAGTGTAGTTAGGGAGTTTTCGAGGGTATTTATAAGCACTCGACGGTATTGTGGTTGAACTTTTGCATTTACTTACTGCAACTATGCTATTTTTGCTAGTTATGTCATCTAATTTGTACAAATTGGGATTCTTTTATCATTGTACTGTGCTATGACACCTTCTTTACGGATTCCAGCCAAGGACGTTGAAGTAAGCTTGTGTTTATGTCCCAGCAATGACATTTTCCTTGGCATTTTTCTTACGAAATGTATGACCAGTCTAGCCGTACTTCCACATCTGTGTATGTATCATTATCTCTCTTTAATCGGATTATTATCAACATAACGAGCAGTAGGGTTCCTCGAAATCTCAGTCTCTTTGGTAATTGTGGTTAGTGTAGTTTAATTAAAACTGACTTCCTCATGGGTTTATAAATAAATAAGATGTTTATTCTTCGGTGTTCAAATACAGACTGATTTTTTACATGAAAAGGGACTTTCAACTATGTACAATAAATATTATTCAAATCTCAAATGAACGTTATAAGAGTCTCGAGAATGAAAAAGAAGTTTACTGAGATCGAGACTAGACAGTAAAAAACGAAGCATACTTGATACACCTCTGTAGAATGAGTCGAATAAAAGGCTTAGTATGAATAAAAGCATATTTTCATCTATTTTATTATTCATATATTATTCTCATATGTATATGCGTATAGGCATCCAAAAAATTTAAAATTCAATTTACATTAAATTAACAATTACTGTACCAAATTCATTAAAAGTTATGAGTTCCTATTAATCTCATAAAACACTTACAAAAAAAATATACATTTTAAAAGTAATCTTCTTTACTTCGTTTTTTATAATCTTGTGCTTAAATTGACAAAAATAAGTAAATAATGATATCACGTAGAGACGAAAATTTATGATTCCATTTTATTCTGTTGAAAAAATAAAATTCTTCCTCATTCATCTTAATTTATCTTTAGTTACGTGTTGTATTGCTTGGCTGCAAAAGAGAGATGCGTACAACGGAATTAAAGCCATTTGATAACAGATGAATAAGTCGTCGCGATCGTTAAGACTTGTCAGTTGAAAAAAGAATACTTGATTGACTAATTTAAACTAATGAAAACAATAACTTGTATTGGATGTTATGTTACATACAATAGAATGTTGGCGCACAAAAGTCTATCGGATCATTTTTGGGAGTTTATTCGATGTTCAACTGTACTTCCGCTTGCGCATATAAATCCCACATTGTATGTATGTCTTTCAGTCTTCTGTGAGCACGCATTGATATGTTCAAACTTGGCATAACTTCTAAAAGACCAGGTTCTCTTAAAAAGCTCAAACCACATAGACCAAAATATGTATGAAATGGATCGGATGATGTGCCTGACCACTTACTGAAACCACCAACAATTGTATCTTGACACGATAAAATATATTCCCTGTTCTCTTTAAAATTGCTCAGTTCGAATGCGTCAATAATTTTAAGCGCTGAACCAATCCAAAATGAGTAACATGTATCGATTGGCTTATTAGGTCGACCTTGAAAACCGCCGTCTTGGCGGAAAAGAAGCCATCGTTTTACTTTCTCTAATTGCTTCGATGTAAGTAAATGCATTTGATCACTTAATTCAAGTGCCGCGAGAGCACAAAATGTTGTTCCACCGTGACTCTCATTCTCAATGTGCTGACTCACACCTCCGTCATATCGCTGTAATTAAAATGTTGTGGTGAAGATATTTATAGAATAATTGATAATAAATATTACTCACAATAGAACTTAAAATGTATCGACCCATCAGTTCCTTATCAACATCACCCCAGTCGTTGATCATATAACAAATACAGGATGCACAATATACAAATCTCATATCAAACTCGTTACCTATGCATGTAATTTGATTAATTGCATTACAGGATTATGTTAATAAACAAATAATACCTTCAATAGACGCACTAAAACTGCCGTCAGGCTTCTGGACAGACTTGACTCCTTCAACTATCGCCTTTCGGTCTAATCTACTCAAGTCGTCTCCTAATATTACTAAAATTGCTATGCAAGTATAAGTCATTGCCAAATGTCCCCATTTATAGTCATCAGTAGAGCAATTCTCTGGAGGATCCAATAAGTTTAGTGCCGTACATCCCTAAATAAACGAAATTATACTGTAATTAAATTAATTTCGAGAATTTTATTAGCTTGTTTTACTTGAAAGCCTCCGCATTTGACACCGCCTTCTTTAGGAATAACTTGAAGTCCATAAATCCAATCTATAATATTTTGTTTCGATTGCTCGGAAAGTAAGTCTAGAGAGTCCAAAACATCTATTCCAGAAACACTGAAAAAAGCTATTGTGGCTCTTGTGCTATCATGACATGATAGTCGATGTGGTAGCAGGTTCAAAAATCTACTAAAATACTTTGCGTGAATCCTCTTATTCATCTTAATTCCTTGAAATACCAATTTAATCTAAATAACTTTTTCTTTTTCCTTTCATTTAATTTTTTGTGAACTGAACGAACAGTTCCTATACTGTAACTGTTCAGTGAACGATTTCTTATTTTTCTTCTATAATGCGCACTGCGTACTAAATTTGAAATTTTTCGTAACGGACAATTCAGTCAATTAAAATTTTTGCCGGTTTTTAAATTTAATTACAATGACAATCAGTTATTATTTGAAGTACAAACACAGTCCTTATTGAAACAATGCCCACTATTAAAATATCCTGTGAAAAAGCATCTCGAATTACACGTCATATAAATGCATTCAAATGATCCCGGAAAGATATTATTTGGATATCCGCTTGCTGTAAATACATTAAAGATTCATTGATCTATACATTTACTTATTCAATTTACATACCATTGAATAGATTCGGTTGAATATTGTGAAGGCCGTCAGCATGAGACGCAGGAAAAAAATGAAGTCATTGCAAGGTCGCACTGTTTTGTGGAATAATATTAAGCAAGGTCTAGGAAGAAAGAGTAATAACGGTTATAAAATATTTGAATTTCTTACGCACTTTTGGTCTATTTAGTAGAAAAAAAGGCAGAAATTTTATTTTTGAAATTGACTAAAACATAGACGTATTTTAAGATTGTTTTACGATTTAATCAACCTGAAAGCTGAGATTGTTGATAAAACTAACGTTTATATTCAGTTTGAATTATTCTGACCAGACCAAAGTCAATTTGCTATAAAAAAAATTTCATCAATATTTTTAAGATTTCAGCATTTTAGAAGCTCTGGATGCTTTTTATTCGATTACTTTGATTCATAATTCATATTATACATGACATTATTACATTTATTATGTAAATTACTGCCTAAAAACAAGAAAACTGAAATTTTCAAAAGTAAGCTTAGTAATTTTTTCACGGATTGTGAATAATTCAAAAGTTAAAACAGTTAATTTTTCAAAAATTCATTAAAGAACCAAAAAAATCCTAAAAGCACATTATTTTAAGTTTTGGCCGGAAAAACTAATTTATAGACCACTGTGAACGGCACAATTAGGCTAGTTGCATTCCCCTCATTTACGCACTTGCGAAACAGTTTAAATCAGTTTAATTAAAGATTTCAAGGAGTTAAGAACGAGTTTAAACGTTTATTGACATTTTTCACAGCTCGAAATTCATTAATTTATATGATTTCGAAGAGAATGTTGAGAATACAGCAGAGAAGCTTTCTAAAATTGATTTCAAGCAGATCATTGTCATCTAGCTTAAATCCAGACTTTAGTTCAAATACAACGCAAGAATCACGAGCACAGCAGATAGTTAATGCCGAAATTAAAAATGGAATCAATCCAGTGCCAGTTTTCAAAAGAGCAGTATTGAATAATTCGAAAATAGCCATAAAAGATGCATTAAATGGCGAAAAAACATACACAGAATTACTCACTGGATCTTACAAATTATCAACACAAATTTCCGATGTCTGCGGTAAGAAAAACAAAATAATTCCACATCTATTGTATTTATTAATAACATATACTTGTCCTTGAAATTTACAGAAAAAGAATCACTTGCTCGAGTTGCTTTTCTATGCAATAATGACATATCTTATATTATTTCACAATGGGCTACTTGGATTTCCGGACAAATTGGTGAGGATTAATGTCAATGACATTCAAAAATATTTATTTACTAACATTTCTTATCATTTGTTGTGTCTTAATTGAATTTAGCGGTTCCATTATGCAAGTCCCATCCAGCAGAACTATTGGAATTTTATATAAAAGATTCTCAATCAAATCTTATAATCACAACTCCTGAATTTGAAGAAAAATTAAAGCCAATAGCTGAAAAATTACAAAAACCATTAAAAATAATCGAACAAAGTTCCTTATTGGATCAAGAAACACTTAATATTGATGAAGATACAATTATTGACAACATCCCGAAAGGATCATTTTACAAAAAATCTCCAGCTATGATGATTTACACAAGTGGAACTACTTCAAAGCCTAAAGGTGTAATGATTTCATATTCAAATCTAGAAGCTCAAATTGCAAGTTTAAAGCATGCATGGGATATTCAGCCAAACGACACAATTCTCCACTCACTTCCTTTGCATCACGTTCATGGTGTCATAAATGCATTGTTAGTTCCACTTAGTGCTGGTAGTCGAGTAACAATGCTTCCGAAATTTGATCCCGATAATGTCTGGACTAATTTGCTTAATATTAATATGCCACAAAAAGATCGAGTGACTGTATATATGGGCGTTCCAACAAGCTATTCCTATTTAATCCAAGAATATGACAAATTATTCAGTAAATCGACACAGATGAAGGAATACATTCGAACTCATTGTCAGAACAAAATTCGTTTGATGGTTTCAGGTAGTGCGCCACTTCCACAAACAATCTTTCAACGCTGGAAGGATATCACTGGACACAAATTGTTAGAACGATATGGAATGACTGAAATTGGAATGTGTTTAAGTAACACATTAAAGGAAAATAAGGAAAGATCAAGACTTCCAGGATTCGTTGGACAACCACTTCCAGGTGTAAATGTTAGAATTGTTAATGCTGATAATGAGAAGGACATTCTGCTTGAAGCTAAAGGTGATTTTAATAAAGGCGTTTGGTCACAGACTGACGAAGAAGAAAAGGCCGTACTAAAAATCAAGCCAGGTCTTGCCAGTGATGCTGAAATAATTGGAAGTTTAGAAGTTAAAGGTCCAAGTGTATTTGAAGAATATTGGGATAGGCCGAATGAAACACAGAGTGCATTTAGAGAAGATGGATGGTTTGTCACAGGAGATACAGTTTGTTATGATCCAACAGTCAATAGCTTTAAAATTATGGGCAGAAATTCAGTAGACATTATCAAATCTCGTGGTTATAAAATATCAGCATTAGAAATAGAGACAAAATTATTAGAGAATCCATTAGTTGAAGATTGTGCAGTTATTGGTGTTGCTGATGAAGTTCTAGGTCAAAAAGTCGTTGCACTTGTAGTCTATCGTGAAATCAAGACAGATGCCAAAAATGGAAATGGAACACAGCAGCCTCAAACAGATAAATCATTAGCTCTCAAAAAGTGGTGCGAGAGTAAGTTTGCTTCATATTGCATGCCAAGCATAACAGTTGTAAGTAAAATTCCACGAAATCAAATGGGAAAAGTGAACAAGGTAGATCTTTTGAAGGACTTTGTAAATGCCACAACTACACCAGTTAAATAAACGTTTAATTTGCATCCGTATGACTTTAAATATATTTTTTATAAATTTACTGTTCCTCGGTACCGAGAACTTACTTCCATCATTCTGTCGATATATTCGGAAATAATGTGTTCACTGTTGTGGAAGTAATTTCACGGTTAACTAGTCAGTGTAAGGATCAATTCTTATTTCATGACTCATGATGTTAGAGATTTAAAATTATAATTGGAGAATTTCTTCGGCGAGCAAGCAGTTCCAAGCATTTCTTCGTTCATATATTCATCGATAATTATCGCTTACTATGTTTACAAAATATTTTTTTTTTTTGACTGTTGATAGTGATTTGATATACTTGATAAGCAGCATACTGAATAAAATAAAGATCATTAAAATATTAAAATTTTAAGGCAAAAAAGTCAGTGTTTGTTATTTTTATATTATTGTAGTATAGATGAGGCATATGCTGAATATTTTTGTTATTATTGTTTTGTACTTTGTTCCTTTCATCTCTCTACATGCGCGTATATATAAATTTTTTCTAAAAAATTTGGTGGCCTTGAAAAATTTCCTCTTCTTGTCATTATCATCATACCGTTAGAAAGACAGCGAAAATTAATTAAATATGTGATAAAAACGCATACTGATAATTTTGGTCCATTTTGACCAACAAAATCTGTAAATATGCATTAGTATGAATTTTTGAAAATTCAACGTATTTTAGAATTTTGAAATTTTATTGACATTGAAAAAGGCGCAAAAACGGAAGCATTTTTATTGCGATTATATTTTCTCATTGAATTAACTTGTTTACTGCAACTAAATTTACATAACTTAATAATATTATTATTATTCAGATCAAATTCTCTATCAACAAGAGGCATTTCAGCTTCTATTAACAAGTCTTAACAAAATAAATTTAATTTAATCTAGCCAACAAAAAGGTCAACAAACATACAGGTTGAAAAACAATTTCACATTTCTAAATCAAATTGCATCACTAATGCAGCCAAATAAAATTCAAAATACAAGTTGGACGCGTGTAAAGAGGTACAAAGTCTCATAAACACATCTTATTCTTGTCATTAGATGTAATTAGCAATTTATATTAACACCTGGTAGCTGTGATAAATTGAAGTAAGATAACACTTATATCTACGGCACGTGGCTCAATGTGTTAAATGACATTTTGCATAAACATTTTCTGACCTTTCTAATGTCAAAAAACTTGAGAACGAAGTGATTAGTATTTTTAACATAACTCAGCTGAGTACAATTGTACCGATATAGCTACAGAAATTGGAAGAAGAAGTTCATAAAATCAAACATCCCACGATGTTTTCCCAATATTAAATTGAGCACAACGGTCGGAAAATGGCAAAATTATGAACAAATGTTCATGAAATCAGCCATTGCATTTAGCTAGCCAAAAAGAGAAAGGAATACAGTTAAGTCGAAATGTGCAGCAAAACGTTTCATAGACCCCAAATGTTTACAGTCTCAAAAATAGATAAAGGAACGAAAACAACTATTTTCATGTGATAAATGAAAAAAAATGCGATAAATAAGAATTTTTTTATATGACGATACACAAAAACAACATTTAAAATCTGTAAGATGTATGGACGTACAGGTTTTATTTCGTTTTCCTACGACTTATTTTTAGCAACAACGTGCCTTTATTTTTCCTCTTTTTAAAACGGCGCCGAAAGCGTATGCCAAGCATTCCTCTCTCATTCTCTCATGTTTCGTCCGTAACTGCATATTCGCTAATGATTACGTCGTAAATAGATTCATTATTTTGTAGCAGTAATAATAATGATGCTTATTTTTAGCCAGTCTGTTTTTAAAGCTCACATGATCTGTGTCTGACATAAGATGAGCATGCACTTGCTATAAACAATCAAGATGACATTATTAAATGCCATGAAAAAATGGCAAAGTAAAAATTATAATTCACTTATCGCATTCCTGATGATAGCAAATAAATAAATAAACAATTATTGTTGTGCATGATAAGATTGTTTGGCACTTAAAGGTTGTACTTGTGAGTGTGAGATTAGTTCGTATTATTACTTGATAACCGTGTAAACATTGTGGTTATTGCACTGATCGAATGCATACATATAGAGCTAGAGTAACAAGTTTAAAGAGTCATAACTAGGAATTCATACCTGGAAAGCACCAAGGTCTACGGTCTGTGACATCTGAAATACATCTTCATAGGATAATTATGTACTTCTGAAGGGAAACCCCAAAAGAAAATCCAGGAATATGCCTTAAAATGTATGAAAACTCAATTCCAAACTGAATAGATGCAGCATGAATAATAAAAGTGCAGTTCCAAAGAGAAATTTGATTCTCTCAATTCACTCTCACATTACATACAAGAAATTCTTTGCCATAGAAACACACAGGCAAATTGATAAAAGTGAAGCTTGTTTTCTTATGTATAATCTCAGAGATATCTAGTCATAAAATTCTATATTTATAAAGCAATGATCATGTAAAGTATATACGTCGCATGTCACTCTAGTAGTACATTCGGAATCATTCCGTGAAGTGGTTCGATCGTGGAATAAAACATTAATTCTCATACAATGGCTGATAATTTGGAATTTAAGAGTCTTCATGAGTCCTTAACAAAGCATTTACCAAGTGAAGAATTGAAGGAAGTGAAGAGAATTCTTTATGGACGTTCTGATGAGTAAGTAGCTTGAAATCAATTATTTATGGCAATATTCCATTTAAAAGGCTCCAATTTTTCCAGTAATGAATTACCAATCAATGAAAAGGCACAGGAAATTGCCAATACAAATAAATTTGAGATCAAATCATTCAATTTTACTGCCGCAAAGGAGGATCTCAGGAAGCCGAGAATCGTTAAAGTTGGTGCCGTACAAAACTCAATTGCTGCTCCCACAACAGATCCGATTAGTATTCAACGCAATAAATTGTACGAGAAAATTGGAAAAATTATTGATGCCGCTGGTGCCGATAATGTGAATGTATTATGCCTGCAAGAAGCATGGAGTAAAATGCGTCGTAATGTTATCACATGAATAAATAATAAATTCTCCACATTCTTTTATAGCGATGCCTTTTGCATTTTGTACTCGTGAAAAACATCCTTGGTGTGAGTTTGCAGAAAGTGCCGAAAATGGACCGACAACAGATTTCCTCAAACAGGTATTAGAGCATTCCTATACGTAACATATGGACTATAAATTATCAATTTAATTTTCTTATTCTTTTCGACAGTATGCCAAAAAATATAATATGGTCATTATCTCACCAATATTAGAACGAGATGAGGAACGTGGTTCTGACATTATTTGGAATACAGCTGTGGTCATTTCAAATACGGGCAATGTCATTGGAAAGCATAGAAAAAATCACATTCCTCGTGTTGGTGACTTTAATGAATCAACATACTATTATGAAGGAAATACCGGACATCCAGTCTTTGAAACTCAATTTGGGAAAATTGCCATCAATATTTGCTATGGTCGTCATCATCCTCAAAATTGGATGATGTTCGGTCTTAATGGAGCTGAAATTATTTTCAATCCAAGTGCAACAGTAAGTTTTTAATTGCTATATCCGTAAATTAATTCAAATAATGAAAGGAATAATTTAGATTGGTGCCTTATCGGAACCTTTATGGGGTATTGAAGCTCGAAATGCTGCCATTGCAAACTCTTACTTTGCTGTAGCTGTAAGTAATAAATTTTTATTGATTCATTCAATATGCTTATCGATTTATTTTCCAGATTAATCGTGTTGGAACTGAATCATTTCCAAATGAATTCACATCAGCAGATGGAAAACCAGCACATAAAGATTTTGGTCCATTTTATGGATCATCTTATGTTGCAGCACCTGACGGTTCTCGTTGTCCAAGCTTGTCTCGAAATTCTGATGGACTTTTGATTGCTCAAATGGATTTGAACTTGTGTCGTCAAGTTAAGGACAAATGGGGATTCAGAATGACTCAGCGACTCGACATGTATGGTGCTAAATTCACAGAAGCCAGCAAACTGGATTATCAACCACAAATTGTTAGAGAAAAATAATTATCTTATCTATATCCTCATACAAGCACACAAATAAATCTTATGTATCATAGTACACTTTGGTTTGTGTCAATTATTTGCCTTTCCAGTATTGAATTGACTTTTAGAATGAGTAGCTGCGGTGCTTCTAAAGAATCAATAATTAAAAATAGCAACGATGAAGCTACTACTAGCAAATTGAATTCTTCAAAAACCACTGAAAAGATTAGGATCGCCACCATGCAGACTGCATACAGCACTAGAGTTCCGTATAAATTGGATGATCAAGTATTCTTTCTTCAATTAATTGAAGAAATGATTGATGTAGCGGCAGGTCATGGTACAAATATTTTAGCATTTCCCGAACTGTTTAGTAAGTCTGATAATGTTTTTGGATGTGCTTGAATATATTTTCCATACACATTTCAGCAATGCCATATCCGTTTCATACACCAAGTTTGATCAACTGGCAGGAATATGCTGAGACTGAAAAAGGCAAAACTTTTCAATTAATGAAAAGAGTAACTTTTCCTTTAAACTTTAGATTCGGAACATAAAACATGAAATTTAATTTCAGATGGCCTTACAGCATAACATTGTCATCATTTATTCAATTTTGGAACTTTCTGATGATAAAAGGTGCTTCAATACATGCTTCGTGGTATCAAATAGAGGTGAACTTATTGGAAAGTGTAGAAAGTATCACATACCACCGATAGAAGCACCGTACATAACACCTGGTGACTTTGATCCTCCAGTGTTTGAAACTGATTTTGGAAAAATTGGAATTCTGATTTGTTATGAACGTCATTTCCCACTGAGATGGCTACTTCTTGCATCAAAAGGTGCTGAAATAATTTTCAATCCTTCGTCTGAAGATGAAAGTGGATTGTCTGAAAAAATGTGGGAAGTAGAGTGCTTAAACGCTGCTGTTGCTAATGGTGTCGTTACTGTTGCTATAAATAGATGTGGATCTGAAACCTTTGAAGAGAATACTTTTAATTATTTTGGAAATTCTTATGTAGCTTCCCCTTATGGAACCATCGAATCAGTAAACTCTCAAGATCAACGTGTATGTGTTGTGGAAATAGATTTAAATGGATGTAAAAAGGCAAAGGAAGGATTATCTTTCCATAAGAATCAGAAAATTTCTAAATATGCCGAAAAGCTGAGTGAAATTTATCAAAATAAGAAGCATCAAGCAGAATAATAATAAATTACTAATAATAGCTACATTATCAAAATCATATTAAGTAATCAGGCATGATTAATGGAATTTTTAAGACTGATAAGACTATTCACAAAAATAAACAAAGAAATTTGCTTATCTGCTTATTATGTATGTGAAGTATCAACGCACTTTTCACCGGCTGACTAAAGCATTCATTTCTATTGTCAAAAACCAGAAATTTCCAGATTTTGGCGCAAATCATTTGTTTACAATTTAGATTGCAAAATTTAAGAACCTTCCAGTTCCATAAAATTATTCAATCAGGTAAATTAAAAATTCTAATTCTAATTAACAGCCTTATATGAGAGAAGTGATTATAAACAGAGAGAATTATTCCTATAAAAAGTATTGAATTTTAAATAAATTTTTCAGTCTTTATTCTGTGTCTCTAGAAGCTTAATACAGAAGGGAAAATACAGCAAGCGATATGTCTGAGTCATTCAATTTAAAAACTTTGGAGGATTGTTTAAAGAATGTGCCATCTGAGGACTTGAAGGATTTAAAAACTCACATTTATGGCAGATCTGATGATTGTGCACTTCCGATATCCGCTAAAGCTCAAAAATTGGCAGATGAAAATAACTTTGTCATTAAAAGTTATAAGTTTGATGCTATACCGGAAGATTTGAGGAAACCAAGAATCACAAGAATTGGAGCTACTCAGACATCCTTAGCTGCACCAACAACAGATCCAGTTTCCGTCCAACGTAAAAAGATTTTCGAGAAAGTTGGCAAAATTATTGACGCAGCAGCTGCAGAAAATGTGAACATTCTATGCTTACAGGAACTTTGGTGTGAGTTCAAATTGATAAGACAGCATCAAAATATTTCATTATTATCAATTAATAATTATTTAATATTTCAGATTTACCTTATGTATTTTGTACTCGCGAGAAATATCCATGGTGTGAATTTGCTGAGAACCCAGAAACTGGCGCTTCTGTTACATTCCTTCGCAGTGTAATTAATTAATTTAAAATTAATGTAATCATTCAAAATAATTAAAAGCTTCCTTATTCATTAGTATGCTAAAAAGTACAACATGGTCATTGTCAGTCCGATACTTGAACGAGACGAGGATCAAGGCGACATCATTTGGAACGCAGCTATTGTCATTTCTAATTCTGGTAATATAATCGGAAAGCATCGTAAAAATCACATTCCTCGTGTCGGTGACTTCAATGAGTCGACATATTACTTTGAAGGCAATACCGGACATCCGGTCTTTGAAACTCAATTTGGCAGAGTCGCCATAAATATTTGCTATGGTCGTCATCATCCCCAAAATTGGATGATGTTTGGACTTAATGGAGCCGAAATTGTTTTTAATCCAAGTGCTGAAATTGGAGGAAGTTTGAGTGACAGAATGTGGTTCATTGAGGGTCGTAATGCAGCCGTCGCCAATTCTTTCTTCACTGTTACTGTAATTATCTAATTACCATAATTTGCATAACAAATTTATTTATCAAATTAACATAATTGTTTTAATTATCTAATTTACTAGATAAACCGCGTAGGCACTGAAGTTTTTGCGAATGAATTCACATCAGCCGACGGCACAAAAGCACATAAAGATATGGGACCATTTTATGGCTCCACATATCTTGCAACCCCAGAAGGATGTCGCTCACCAGGTATGCCTCGCGATGCTGACGGCATTTTGATCTGTGAAGTTGACTTGAATCAATGCCGTCAATCTCGTGATCTTCATACATTCAGAATGTGCCAGAGACTTCCAATTTATGCCGAAGGACTTGCAAAAGCCTGTAAATTGGACTTTAAGCCACAAATTATCCGTGAAAATTAAAAAAGCTTGCTTGATTCTTTTCAAATATATTTTTTTCTTTCTTTATTATTCTCTCTGAACACTACAAACTTTTTAAGTTGATTCTTCTTTTTTTGGCTTATGCAAAGAAAAATTATAAATTTCTTTAGACTACTTGCACAATTCACATTAGAATAATTAAATCTCTTCTCTTTTTTCATCTATAAATTAATCAACAAGTTTTATACAATTCAATAAAGTTGAAAATAAAAATTTATCTAGAAGAATGAAATGATTTAGAAATGCAAAAATGGTTTAAAATTTTGTTGTTTAAAGCATGGGTTAACTATTAATGTATCAATTTACGTTCTCATTTTTCATCGTATGCATTATCAAAACTATTAAAATTTCATCAATTTATGATAAGGTTAAAAAGTAATTTCTATTTTATTTTTTATTTTTTATTATATCTTGTAATGTTGAAAAGGTACGTTTTGGTTTTTATCCATAATTAAGTTTTTTTTGTTATATCTTTCTCAGAAACTTTAAATTCTTTGGATTTCAAAAGCGATGAAGAAGGGAGAAATTTGAGAAATTCTATAATATTTTATTTATAATTTTATTAGGAAAAAAACAAGAGGAAAACATTTGAATATCAAAGGCTACTTTGATCAATTTGAGTTGATCGGTTTAATGTGATTAGTTGCATATCTAGCACGTCTATTTCTAAGAATTAATATCTGTGATTCTTCATTCTTAAATCTAGACAAAGAACTAGTCAACTAATTGGGTGTTCCAGGAGCGTATCCAGAAATTCTTCAAAGGATAGATATTCCATCAAATTGACAAATTGTCTTTAAACCCTTTCCATAACCCATTTCCACCCTTTTCGTGAATTCTCAAACAAATTCAAATTCTGATCAAAGTAACCTAATCAACACAATTATTCCCCACTTGAACAAAAAAATAGGTTTTTTATAACTTTTAATTTCAATTGTTTTTCTTTTGGTTGTACATCTATGGCACCTAACTGTATTAGATTGAAATCAGAACATTCCTTTATGAGACTGATGGTCTTTATTATTATTTAGAAATTGAGGTTTGTTGGAATATTTTGATGGAAACAAGGTTGTTTTGGCATTAATTGATGTTTAAAATTGTAAACTTTAATACTTTGTTGAGTAGCTAGGCCTATTTTCATTGTTATGTATCGAATCCTTCACCCAAAATCTGTATGCATGACAAAAAATGAGATTCTCGCCTTAGCAATCGGCAGTATGAGACAAAATAAACACCAAAATGGTGTTTACGCTTGTCCTCGTAAAATATTCAAGGACTCTGAGGTGTATGTAAGTGCGTTAGGCATCTAAATATTAACTGAGATAATCGCTTCAGTAAATTCCATCAATAAATTCCAACCAACCTCATGAATTATGTATTTTTTTATACAAAAAGGAATCACCGAAAATTCTTGACAACTTTTTTTATGCTACACATTAAATTCCTCAATAAAAGAGTCATTAGATAATGGAGGCAGTGAAAATTAAGATGAATTTGAGCATAAAAATTATCTATAAAGGTTGAAAAATAAGAAAAAAAAACAATTTCCTACATGTATAAAAGGAACAAGATATAAAGATAAGGAAACATAAAATTTGACTAAAATTGGGAGAAGTTTCTCTTTTTGTTCATCAAGTAAAAGCACCATTGATTAAGAACAGAATAGAAGAGAGTATTTCACACGAGAAACATTACTTTTTATGATAAAGCTTTCTATTGTACCCATGATGCTGGTGCCCTGTAAATGGATAGAAAAGTACTTGAATCACTTTCAAAGACTTTAAAAATCACTTTTATCAGACTTACCATAAAGACTCATTCTCGGCACGAGTTACTGCTTCAACAAGTTGATCAAATGCCGTCTCTAAATCCTCATTGATGATAGTTTCATCGAAAAAGTGTCCATAAAGGAATTCAATGCGCTCACCGGATCTCAAAATTTCATGAAACTCATCATCCTGTGCAACAATGGTAAACTTTAGAAAGCATGTCCAATAAAAAAAATTATATCAATATTCAATACCGTAAATCCTCTTGAGCTTGTTTCATCGAAGCTTGATATAGCTTTGGCAGAATATCGTGTCATTTTAAGCTCATCAAATAGCGGAGGCTTTACATGAATTATGTATGGTTTAAGTTGTGGCGTTCTTAAAGCTTTTAAAGCTTGATAATGAGGATTCATTATACAAACTGCACCAGCATTAATAATAGTTTTAACGCTATCCCCAGATGTTCCATAAAGATGTCCTTTAAACTCGCCATGCTCAATGAATAGACCCGTTTGTATGTCCGCTTCCATTTTCTCACGTGATACAAATAAATACTCCCTACCCGGCACTTCACCACTCTTCATTGGTCGCGTTGTGTCTATTAATCATTAAGCATAAGTATCATCATGAAAACGTGATTGAAATAATCAATAATACTCACAAGGAACTGGACAACGATATTTCTCAGGATCTCGAGCTATTAATCTTTTGATTAATTCATTCCTACCAACACCTGGTGCGCCAATTAAGACAATTGGTCTATAAATTCCAGGTCGTGGATATAGTTTTGCTACTTCCTCATATGTGGCTATCATCTCACGATCAAAGTCATCATTTTCAGCTAAATCATACATAATTTTTTTAGTTTTAGGTCCACGACATGAACTATTTGATGGATAAGGACTACCAGGCGGGGTCATGCAGATAGATGAAGTACAAGAGCCTTTTAGGTCATGAGTTAGTAACATGTATGTATGTATTCGTATTTTGTTAGTTATAGTCAACATAGGATAATGAATGAGTAATGATGAAATTTCGTGTCATAGACATTATGAAAATGTTACAGGAAATAGCATTAGTATTAGAATTAGAATAAAAGAAAAGGAAGTAAAAGAGTTTGAAATTCCTCACTTTTTGATTCACTTCCGCTCATTTCTCTTGCCATTTGTGTTCTCTCATGTATTATACGTCTTTCTTGTAATGCTCGAGACGGAATTAAACCAGCACGAGTAGTTTTATCAACTTCTTTCCTAGCTTGCCACCAGAATCCATCATCCTGTGAATTTTACAATGGAATTTTTAATTAAAGAAATGGATATGTATTTCATTCCATACCTGTGATACAATGTGTAGGATGTCACCTTTCTGAAAGCATAAGCCAGCCTCCTTGCACGGTATGTATGGATCATTCTCAGGATTATAATCAAAAAATGCTTTCACTCTAACTTTACTTTCTCTTTGGCCATATTTGCTATCAGATGGAACTAATTTAAAAGTTATGACGCCATCAGAGTTTTGCTATAAATACACAATCAATTAAGTAGGCATGTTAGGCACAATGTGAGCATACATTAAGTTTTTATTAATGCTCACCAGGATAGCTAAAACCTCGGAGGGTGTCTTGCCTTCAACATTTACATTATTCACTTCTATTACTTCGTCTCCAACGTGGATTAAGCCAGAACGATCTGCTGCTCCACCAACTAATATTCTTGCTATTACAATTTTGCCAGTATCTTCATCCGTTTTTATTGTGGCACCCTAAAAATATGTTTATAATACAAGTTAAGGTTAATTCGTTACGCTTCTTTAAAGCCTTATCGGAACCATCTAATAAAATGATAAAGAAAAACAGTTTTCTTGTGTCATTTACAATAAATTTCTTTGGCGACATAACTTAATTTCGTGTGCTTAAGGCAAAAATAAAACTCTAAATAGCTTTATGTGCTTAAAGGAAACGAAAAACAGAAAAGAAGTTTGCAAAGGAAAGAGTGTGGAAATTTTTCTTTTTTCGTCCTTATTTTTAAACACAAATAAACTTTTGTCTTCTTTACTTTTACATAAATTTGCATAATGTGCTAAATAAGTGAATGAAGAAAAGAAGCATACAATGATAGACGTTAAAAAAATACAGCAGACATAAAACGGTGAGTCATGGTTTATGGATGACTTAGTAAGCTTACTAGTGATTTTCAATGTCGAAAGAAATTCGAGCATTTGAATTTTTAACGAATTTTAGAAATTTGAATTTTCAACGAGTTTTAAAAATTCAAATTTTGATCTACTTTGTCAGTAATTGAAATTTTTATCTACTTCATCAGTTCCATAATAAAATTTATTACACAACATTAAATAAACATAAATTTGACTGGTAAATACATCAATTATATGAGATCCAAGACCTCATAAGCTACAGTCATCCAACAAATCAGCCATAGTAAGTAACCATTACAACATTTGGTAATTCTTTTAAGAAATATTGGTGATTGAATTTTACAGAAAATAAATCATAATAACGATTTTTGGTGAATAAAGAAATCATAATTTGAAGGATATGCAGCAACTAATATACACATAACATCTCCGACTTTAATGTTATCTAGGCCTAAACAGCAAAATACTTACTACAATCGGTTCCGCACTTTGAGAATGTGCAGCGCTCTTTATATCAAAATATAGAGTTAGTTTAATTGTTGAAAAATATTCATAAGTTATATTATAGTAAGGAGGTATATATCAAAAATATAGTGAGTAGTATTGTGGCATTGAAAAAAATAATCAAAAAGAAATTAATTAATGAAATGGAAAATTGGCCTTGAACTTAAACATATTCCTGTATTAAAGCACGGAGGAAGTAAAATGAAAAAGTTTCAAACAATAAACAAAAGAGGCAATCCGAGAAAATTTTCCATAAACTCATTAAATATGTAAAAAGAGATTATTTTTTGGGGAAGTAAATGAAATGTAAATTATAGGTAGTTGATATACCTCACAAATTTGTATGAAATAACTTATAAGTTAAAGTGGTTGCGTGCAAAATAATTAATCAGAATCGTAAAATAAATAAATTTATGACTTTTCTTTTCCCATAATAAGGAATTTGGAGAGAAAAATGTGTAATAATATAGATGCATATCATACTCGAGCGGCAAATTTTATTTTTAGCCATCAGACAACTGTCACGACGACAAAAAGGAACCTTCATGTATCTGTGACATTTTGATGACATGCCGTTTCCATTCCCGATCAGCACTAACAACAAACTACGCCCAGTGACATAAAAGCATGTTGTTGCTGCTGCTCGAGTTAACAACCACATTGCGCCGCTCGGTATGCTTCCACAGTAATTTGTAAGTGTTTACGCAAGAAACAATAATCAAATAAGAATTATAACTCACCAATGGTTCATTACTCTTGACTAGCTGAACAATCTTTATAGTTTCCTCATCCTCGTCCATTTCGACTGGCAATTCGGGAAGATGGGGTGAGAAATCTTTCTGAGCTACCGCATCATGTGCGCACATTAAACTCTGCATTTTATGGATAGTAGACATAAACGGTTATTGACATGACATAAAGCTTGATAATTTATTAACAGGAAATAAAATTTACCTGTAAATGTGGTTTCTGCAACAAATGAAATAGTTCTCTACATAACGGTGAAATATGGCAACGAGGAGCGAGCAATTCTAATACTTCCAATGCAACCTGTTAGGATAATATATGTTGATGACGTTAATGTATACAATTAAGTATACACTAGTGGATTAGCTTTAGTTATTCGTCGAAAATGGCTGAAGGTCAGTCTTGTGTTTATAAATTCTACGTTTGAGTTTAAAGTTCTTTGAATTGTGGATTTAAAGTGGCACATTTGATTAATGGCTACTAAGCACTAATATGTCATATAACACTCGAAGAACTCTACAGTAGATCAAACCAAGACAGACCTTCAGATAGCTAACCTACAAATCAGAGCTCGAAGTCGATAGTCAAGTCAACTTGAAGCTCTGCTACAAAGACACAAATATAGTATTACCTGCATCGATGCAGAAAGGATGGGAGCAATTCGATCATCCTTTCCAAGTTTGGCAACTTTGTGATGAACATTAACAAGTGCATTAATTTCTTTAGATTGCAACAACGACTGAAGAAATTGAAGCTCCTGCTCTCCTGATAATTTATTATCTGCTTCGTTGAGCGATGTGAGCAATTTCGATAAAACTGCGTAAACAAAATTAATGAAATTAATAAAAGAAAGGATAACAAAAAATAAGGATATTATGTTGATATGAGACACGAATATACAATGAAATGAAATTGGGTTAACTAATTTTAATTATGCTGTTGTTGTATTCGATACTGATGTATTTATACATATACATGAAAATCAATATTGTGATGACAGTGTACAGATAAACAAAAAAAGTCGGAAAATGTCTCTCATTACAATTTGAATACGTATTTCTATTCAATAACACAGAATGGATACGGAATGAACGTTGAGGGTGACTGAAAATTATTGGATGGAAGCATTCATGGGAAATCAAATATTGATGACAAATCAGTTTTCATCACGATCACAAGTACCATTAAAATGAATTCATCATGATATTTATTTCCTGTTGGATAGGCAGAATTGGAAATTCAGTGTTGTTGGCTAGCTTTTGGACTGGATCATGATAATCTGATTAAAAATTTGGTGCCAGATGTCAGGATCCTTTGATCCTAATGCACGATTTGCTTACGGTATCCAAGTCAGTTCCTAAGCGATATAAAACTCAATTTAGCAGTCATAAAGATGAATTTATGCTTTTTTTGCTACTTCTTCTTCGTCTCCTCTTTTCATTTGATGCCTTTACAAAATTCAGTATTCAAGTGGATCGAGTTTCAAAGGAGGTGCATATGCTTACTTTGTGACGCACATACTTGGATCAAAGATTTCATTTGTTCAGACATGGCTCCGTCTAGATTCAGACACTCATAAATGATACATAGTCTCTGTAGATTCCTATAATCTGTATCTGTCCTAGACATCTAATTCAACAACACTGAGTCGAAAAGCTATAAAGCAGACAGTAATGAAAAATATGTAGGAATATACACAAGAGACAATGTCCGCATAAAGATGAATTTATGCTTTTTTTGCTACTTCTTCTTCGTCTCCCCTTTTCATATAATTTTTATGTGCTTTTCGTCTGTTTCCTATAAATAATTTAATTTGTGACATTTTGGTGATGGGGAAATGTGAACCTTTATAATTAAATCAAATTTGCTGACAAATTTGAATAACTCAACTGTAATATGACTATTTCATCCTGTTTCCTATAAATAATTTAATTTGTGACATTTTGGTGATGGGGAAATGTGAACCTTTATAATTCTATAACTCTATGTAAGCTCTCTAATTACACCTTAATACTCAATTTTAACATTTTTTATGTGCAGAACAGTAAAAGTTTCATGTTATTTTAGGAACAATAAGTAAGTCATTCCCTACTTTAAATTTTTTTTAAATTTGATTCAGTACAATAACCTTTAAAGCAATCAATCAAAGTCTAAAGTACAGATTATGAGCATAAACTCATAATAACATGGAAAGAACATGACATTTGAGCCGAAAATAGCTGATTGTGGAGTGAGTTCATCCTACATTGCTCATTTGTTGACAAATGGCGTTTCTAATGATACATTCGAGAGTTTATGGGATACAGAATGGACAATTTACCTAACAATTTGTTCAATATCCCAAAAATCATCGGAAATTGAAGAGAATAAAGAGAATTTTATGTAGCAAATTGGTTTCGTGAGGAAAGAATAATGGGGATACATTGAAGCTTTGAGTTTATAAATTATGGAAGTAAACAAATATGAAAAGTAAATAAACAATCGAAAGGAGTTTACATTGCATGAGAATCAGCTTTAAGAAATAAATGAGATTTTTTTTTGTGCTCAATTATATTTTCATGCCCACAGATGACCTCGAAGGTTTTTGTGGAATTTTTATGAGGCATTGAACAGCTGCAATAATTTTCGGCAATAAATCTTTGAAAGCATTAAAGTTGAATGTCTTTATTTAGGGTGGTTTGTGGATTTATTGAACTGTTTGAAAAATAACGGTCATTTGGAATTTGAAAATGATTTTTTTGGAATAATGATTGGAATTTGTTGGAAATCTGGAAATAATTTTTGGAATATTTTAGTATTTTTTAAAGAATTTTCCAGATATTTGTTCATTCCAGTGAACATTTTGAAGGAATTTGATAATTTCCAGTAATTTTCCAACATTTCCAATTCAAAATCCTTAATATGAAACCCTAAATCGTTATATCAAAGCATTCCTACCACCACATTTAAGACAAGCTCCTCAAAATTTAATCCGAGTGTAATAAATTATCTACAGTATATTTTACAGCATATATAATAAATGAATCTCCAGAGTGTATTAATTAAACAACGAATGTTAATGCGAAAAAGTTAAACAAGTGCGATAATTTTACACATTTTACTTGCTTATTACTCAATATTTATATATTCTGACTATGACATCATGTCATGTTGAAGTCATGAATTTTTAATCACTTGATTGTCAAAAATAACTTTACATAAAATTAATTAATAAAAATCACATCAAAGTGCAGATCAGCCAACTATACATAGTGACTCTTATATTTGTTATTTTACTTAATAATGCTTGAACATTTTCTTTTCTATAAGAATAATGCACAATAATAGTAGAAAAAAAACATATATTTATTGTATAAAATCAACAACTTACAGTCTGAGTCTGTTGAAAATAGAATAGAAGAAATGTAAAAAAGGAAGAATGTTAAATTTTTCGTGAAAATATAGAAATTTATTTTGTATTGATTTTCCTTTCGCTTTTATCACTAAAAATATATGACATAGCTACATATAAAATATAAAATGCCAGATGATTGACATACAAAAAAAATTTATTTTGTGTACTTTCTACGATAAAGGATTGAAAGTCGAAATATTTGACCTTTTCGGTGCACTAAAAATCAAAATCATTGAGTTGGCAACTTGATGAGACAATCTATACATAAAATAAATACATTTATATCCCTCGATATAATTTATTTATGTGAGAAAATCCTTTTTTTATATATCATTTGGATCGATTCTAAATAAATGATTGCAAGATATGTGCTTTTAGTCATTTCACTTATATTGAACGAATTTTCATTCAATTCAGTTACGAAAAATATTGATTTATAATAAATCAAGGTTGTGGGATTTGTTTGTGTTCTATTCTTTCGTCATTACTGGGTTTGTCCTGTTTTTCTATATATTCTTTTGTAAATAAGTTAACTCATTATCGTTAACGTTTGCTTTTGTTGTCTAAATATTGACTATTATGCTTGAAATTATGAAATTATTGAGAAGTTCGTTAAAAATTTACTTGAATATTCTTAGGAGACCTTTTTAAATTGAATTGTAGATCATTTCTGGTAGATCTCTTTGAAAATTTGGAAATCCTCGGAAAATCGGACCTAAAAGCCGTTAAATTTTAAAAAGAGTAGTAGATCTTTTCCAGTAGATCTCATTTTGATCTACAAATAATTTTTGAATTCAAAAAAGCCGTTAGATTTTAAATTTCTTTACGAAAGTCCAAATATTTGCTTTATTTTGACTTATCTCATTAAAAAGAAGTTCCTCAAATTCTCCGTTTTAATTCATTATTCACTGTGAATAGCCTTAAGCTAAACACAGGATTAAAATACCTACAAAAAAATTATAAAATCTAAAGAAAACAAAAGAACAATGGTTACTGAGGTTTGATCCTTCTTCTTAAAGATATGATAAAAAAAATAATGGAAGCAAACTTGGGAAATGGAAATAAAATAACAATAGAATTTTCTTGCTTGTATCTCAATTTGACACATTCAAGAGCTGTGCAAATATTAAGGGGAAATTCTCATTCGCAAAACTTGTAAGGAATCATTGCTGCAAACTGGGAGAAATCTTATCTAAATCGTGCAATATGTGCCTTAAAAATCAATGATAAAAAATCTTCTTACCTGGATCAAATTCTATACTTTCTGATGCCATTATAACAGTAGTCATACTTCACTTAACACTAGCCTCACAGAATTAATGACTCAGTCTTTAATTTAAAGAATTTTTTATTTCCTTTTTCTAAAGCTTTTCAGTTACACTTTCCACTTTATAACTCTTTCTTATCTCCATACACTTGCTTCACACATTTCATAGAGTTGTTTTTAGAGTCTTTTTGACATAAGGAGTCCGTGCCTTGTTTATTTTAATAAGTTACTATCTACACACAAAGTCACTGAAGATGATGATAATTCCAAGTATGTCCTTTGAGGCAAAATGAAGGAATAGAATGAAAAGAAAAAAGTAATCTCGTTTTAGAAAGGAAAGTATTTCAACAATTATGCATATTTTATGCTGGTTCTATTCATCAAGCTGTTTTATTCAAAAGTAAGGAATATTCGTATGGACGGTAGATGGTGAGTGCATTTACTGGCTAGAAGGAAATTCAAACTTTTGAATTGAAATTTAACGGTCAAAAAATATTTGAAAATTTAACGGTTTCTAATTTTTTGAAAAATTTTGACTGGAATAAATTCAAATTTTTTTGACCTTCCAAATTACTAATCCATTTGAATAAAGAACGATCAGTCTTATTCAGAACACGTTCACTCCTCTGGACAGTCAAGATTGACATTTTCTCACACAGCACACTAATGAAAATGCACTAAAAATCCATTTAACATTAATTTCACACTCATTTTCCATACAACAGGTCACTAAGTTTATAAATAAGCAATTTTATGGTGTTTACAGATGGATTTAATATTAACTGTGATGGATTATGGAAGTGAAGAGAATGAATTTGATTGAATAGACAAAATTTTCTATTAAACTTATTGGACATTTGCCAAATCATATGAGATAATAATAAGTTTACTCATTTAACTTCTCACTAAAATCTATTCTGTGGCTATTTTCTCGCACATTTGTACATAATTCTTTTAGTAATCGGAGTGAATACACTTAATCAATCGAATCGTATGTTAATAATTGAAGAAGCGATGAAAAGACCATGAAAAGGATAAATATCCATGAATTAAGTTCGGTATAGTGAGTGAGGACGTGAGAAAAATTTCGAGACTGTCTGACTACTGCGATGATAAATTTTCGCAAGTTCTAAATTCTATCGAAAAGATGCATTTCCTTCATTTTTTTTTTATATTAATCAAGCCAGAATTATTTTTAAGTTGTATGAAATTTGAGGTAGCTTTTATAAATACGAGACATATTTCGCTGCTTCAAAAAATAGATTTGCTAGAAGTGGGATTTTTGCACTTTTTTATATTTTTCTTTTCTTACTTTTTCCATTTTTTTCACTCATTTTCTACAAATCTATAATTTCATTAATTGCACAATTCAATAGGAAAAAGTATCCTGAAAATTTTTCCAATCACTTTTGAGCACTCAATTACCTTTATTGATGAAAATAAAAAATATTAACTCTTTAAAAAATTCACAGACGAAACATTTATATTTATCTTGCAATACGGTGTGCGAGAAACTAAAATGAGAAAATGTTCTCACGAATTTTCATGAGAAAATCATAATAAATTGCCAATGAACCTTATAAATGTCATTTTATCCTTCAATTCAAATTTTTAAAAACCGTTAAGAAAGCTCCTTTTTGAAAGTTTCAAATTGAACTCCTTAAATCCAATTTTCTCATAAATTACATAATAAGCGTTCCAATTAATTAATAATTATTTTGTTGAGTAGCAATAAGCACGATATTAAGTACAAACTGTTGGATATAAACAATTGTTATCCTTGCACAAAACTCGTCTAAAATGAAAATTTAGACCATTTCCTTCATCTTATCAATATAGGTTCTAATTTTATTGCATTAAAAACTTAAAATACTGTTTGCACATTTGTTTAGCACACAAAAATCAAATAATTTCATTCTGTAGGATATTTTCAATACTTTCTGGAATCGAAAGTTCTCTTAGCAGATTATTTCCTGAGCTAATAAACTGTAAATAAGAATAAAAAGTTTATGTCATTAATAATTTATGGATGTAAATTGAGCATATAAACCTACCCTTTGAATGGTTTCCTCATAATTCTCTCCTCGATCAATCAATTTTGAAACGCTTTCGATATCTTCCTTGAAACCCGAATAATCCTTCTCGATATCGACTTGCAGCTCATATGCTGTGTCTTTCTGCATGTAAATGCATCTACAAAAAGAAATTCATTTATAACGGTTTTGTAAAATTCAAATCCAATCGGTTTTGTAAAAAATCATTTTTGCATAATTTTCAAATTCAAAATGACCGTTACTACTCACTTGAAATCCATTGGCTGTAAACACGAAAGAATGCACCCAATGAATGGATTATTTGGTGCAAATTGCATTTGAATTTCATTTTGTGTCCTCAAATCGGTTCTTGATGGAATAGCTGGGAAACTTGGATGACTATGAAACCACCCCAAGAGTTCATATCCAGAATCAGTTATATCAGACGACTGCTCAACTTGAGAAATAGGACACATCTCAGCACTAATAGGGGTTTGAATGGATGTACGGCAAGGTTTGTAACATTTCAAGTATATCTTATTTCGTCCGTTACTTTTGTCGACATGTCCACCAAGGAATCCCATAATTTCTAACTTAGACGAAAGTGCATGGAAATAGAGACATAATAGGCAGGATAAAGTGATTGAAATTTCAAACGGTGCAATGTTATCTTTTGAGAATCTTTGACATTTGATCAATTCGAATTGTGTTTTAGATTGCGTCCGTGATTTGATCCTATTCACCATAGAATCTGATGAGCTTTCTTGTTGTTGCAGCATCGAATTATCGGATGCATAGTCATTCTTATTATTTCTCACATAACTTTGGTTCTTGTTCCTTATACTTTGTTGAAATATTCCATACAATATTTTTAATGGTAATATGTACTGAACTTCTGGGCAATCAAAATTAATTACGCCAGTATTTTCCAGCAATAAATGTACACGACCTATTGCTGACACATCTCCGCATTTTCTTAAGCCATTTCTTGCTGACGTTTTTGAGACATAATTGGGTTTGCATTGATTCCACATATTGATTATGTGATTTCGAATTTTAAGATATCTTTCTGGCGTTCGTGTTGGACTTCCATTAAAGAATTCAGACATCATAAATTTCTCAATTGAATTCACACTTTGTGGATCTAAAACCACCTCACAACATGGCATTTCTGTTTGATCAATTTCTAAAAAAGTTTGTTCATCATATTCTCTTAATTCGTTAATTTTCTCTTCATCTTCCAGTTCCACAGGAACTACTTCCGTTGTAAAACTACTATCCGGATCATCCACAGACATTTCACCACTCTCATCCTCTTCAGGCAAATCGGTTAATCCTATCACAACATTATTCACAACATTATCATCGTCCTCAGAATTCGATAAAATATCCACTTCTATATCATCGCTATCGACCTTTTCCATTCTTAATATCTGCCCTGAATTTTTCGGATCGACTGCTGGCTTGGGTTTATAAGTTATATACTCGAGAACTTCGGGCTTTTTTACAACAGGAACTTGAGCAGTTTGCTTCTTATTACTTATCGGTACTTTATTGCTTGTCGGAGTCAGTGCTGGTTTTATCTTCTTCGGACGTTGTTTCTTCTCTCGTGCTAATGCTTGCGCTCTTCGTTTCTGAATTGCTTTTATTTTATTCTTAAATATCTTCATAGTATGCTCATTCAGTACAAATGGCTTAAAATTCGCACTCGATGGCGTTTTTGGTGTATGTGGTGTTCGAGATCCTGATTGACTTTGAACATCCCGACGATTAACTTTTAATAAATCACGATTTATTGTTAAATTATTAATCTTGGGCTTTGATTCAGTCAACGTATTATTTGTTGTTGGAACTACGTTCTCAAAGCATTCTTCAGTCACAACTTCCTCTTCTAAAAATATCGGTATATGCTCTTCAAATATCAATTCATTGTTTGAGGGTATATCTTCTCCATGGTACCATAATGTTGGAATTGAATAATCACTGTTAAGACTCTCGGATATGCTAAAATCAAGTGTTATTAACAGTTTTTAAAATAAAACGTAATTTCCTCAATTCTCACCCTTCCTGCTGTTCACTTATCAAATATTCACCATCATCGTCTTCAGACATCCTTAATATTAGTTATTATGTAGTTTAGATCAAATTTTAGTAAGTTTAAATAGCTTAATTAATGAAAATTAGAGAAAATTCTTTTGTTGTTTATATTTCATAACTCGTATAACGTTTAAAAAATGTCTACTATGCTAACTCGTATAATTTATAGCACATCATTCTAGGACATAGTTGCTAATACTATCACTTTGTCCACATATAAACATTTAGTTAGTTTATTTAATAAAATCGTAAACATAAATTATTTTGAGCAGATTAGCTCAATTCGTAACTGTACAAAATTTGAATTTTCGAAAATAGGTAATTTTTCAAAAAAGCGCTATAAATGAGATGAAATCATCAAGTGAGGCATTGCTAACTTGATTTTCAAAATGTTCTATTCGTTGTGTTTACATTTTTTTCATTAAAATAATTAATTTTACCCTCTTCTAGCACAAATAAAGACTCTTTGACAACGAATTAATTAGTATAAGCAGCCACAAATCAACATAATCAATAATGGAAAGTTTAAAAGTAGGTGAAAAATAGTTAATTTCACTAATTTTCAATTTCTGATTAAATTTTGTTTGAAAAATTTCTTAAGAAAGCCATAATTAACGTTTTGTTTCTCATTAACAATTCCAGGTAATAAGTTTATCAATTTTTGACGGTTTTATAGATTCCATAAAGAATATTTACGTAATATTTTATATTGATAAAACGATAAATCAGAAGCTAGAAAAAGCAAATGATCAAAGTAATCAGCAATCAGCCAAAAAGAAGGCAAACAAAGAAAAGGAAAAAAGCAAAGAGTAAGCATTATTTACATCTATGGAAATTACGTATATAGAAATATTAAATTTTAAAAATTTGGTCTGTTTACAGAAAAAAGTCAAATGTAGCATTTCGGGTATTTCAATGCTGCGCTTTAAATGGTGGCTTATTCCTGTTAAGCATACTATTTTTCTATCATCTATTGTTGCCGTTCTTAAAACTGTTAATCACGCACTTTACTGACCCAGGAATTTGGACATATATGAATTCAATATTGTCGTGGATCTTTTCGTGCATTTGGGTAGTTCCATTATTTTTGCTGTCCAAGATATTTAATTTCTTCTGGTTTCAAGACATTGCTGACGCTACTTACGAGTTTCGGAGAGGCAAAAGGACCCTCATTCCGTCAATTTCTTTATTATTGGCTGATGTTGTATTTTCGTTAATCATACAATCTTTATTTATACTTCAGGTAAGCTCCTGTTTATAAAATAATGTATGCATGTGTATACTGATAATTTCATTTAATTTCAGGGAAATTTTATAAGTTATATACCTTATTTGGGACGAATTTTGTGCTTTATACATATATGTTTGCTGTATAGTCTGTATTCATTTGAATATAAATGGTTCAATCAAGGTGAGTGGATATTTTTTTGGTGCCAGACTCTAAATCAGCTCCTAATTTTGAACTCTTGAATTTTTCTAGGATATGAGCTTCATAGACGATTGAAATTAGTGGTAAATATCAAAATATATTTTAATCCTTCGAAACTAATCCTAGGATTAAAAATTTAATCCTAATCCCTGAAAATTTAATTTAATTTCATGAATTTCCCCCATTCTCAGGAATATAATTGGCCTTACTATATTGGATTTGGACTGTATTTAGGACTGTTGACGGAATTGTCAGATTCCTTTATAGTGAAAGGATGTATATTTTCCATGTTTTTCCCTCTACTTATCATTAGTAGCATTGATAGTGCTCCCACACAAAGAATGTAAGTATCATGCAGCTTTAATCATGTTTAACTAGTCACTAATTAATGAATAATGTCTTTTTTCCAGAGATTTTCCAATTCCATTTTTCTCTCTAGTTGTGGCGCTTCCCAATTCCTTTGTTAATCGAAAGTTAAAGAGCATAAGCAATAGATCATCAACAACTCCGACAAAACGTTAAATAAATTAAAAAAATATTTTTTTGGGTAGGCTCTAAATACGCTTATGTGAAATTGTGACAAAATTTTTATAGAGAACCTTAATATATCAAACAAAAATCCAACAATCGGTGCTTACGTGTTTATCAAGTGAAAATGGATAAATAAACTTTATAAAAACATTAATTTATTCAATCATTTGGCCATGACGATTTTTTACAGCTTTAAAATATTTTGGGCTTATTATGTTGTTACTTCCGCTAGACAGAACAACTTTGTTGGCTGAGAGGAAAAACTTAATTCCATCTTGTATTGCTTTGTGCATGTTGATTTCTATAAATATCTCACATGATTTTCTCATACCTGAAATGACTTGTTTGTCTTGTGGATATCCAATAGCAAAATGGACATGATTTCTATTCATCGTTTTAAGTCCTTCAATTTTGATACTATTCCAATTTCTCTCATATGTTCCATGGACAATTATTGGATATTCATTAGCATCGACTATCTCCGTCATCATTTGTGTCTCATCCAAATTTCTAATTGAATGTCCTTGACATGCTCTAATTAATAATTCCCCATTTTCTGACCGAGATAATTCAAATCTCTTTTTGTCATTTCCATCGACTATTTTTCTTATCGACTCTTCGTCTAATTTGTAATTCTTTGATTGAGGAAGACTAATTATTTGATTGACAGAAACAAAGCCGGCTGTGCTCATATCGAGTTTGCTTGTTTCAGCACCATGCCTTAGAAGATAAGATAAATATTTAGAAACTCTTATATCCATCGGTAAACTTTTTTGTTGTCTATTTTGAGATTAGTTGGAGATTAAGTTGTAAGCTTCTAAGGCGCATTATGTTTAGGAATGAATTGATGAGTTGGAAATTGAGCTGGATATGCTTCAAATAATTTTCTAGTTGGAGGTCAACGACTTTTTGAAATTCAAATTTCAACGGAATTTTCAAATTTGAATTGTGTTCAAATGAACTGAAATGAGTTGAAGTTTTTAACGAAAATAAATTTCTGAACGTTTTTTGATAATTTTAAAAATCAATTTCAAAAATTTCATGTAACAAATCTTAATTATACTATAAAAAGGACAAAGTGACAGCATATAATATGGTAAACAAGATCACATACATTCAGTCCCTGCACAAGTTTAAAAAGTTTCGCAGTTGTTGTTCCCCTTGATATTTTTTTTTTCTCTTTTCTTAGTCATAAAAAATCTTTAATTATTTTAAGACGGAAAGAGTGTATTGTTGATAAATTAAAGCATTCAGTTTAGTGTTAAAAATCGCGGAGATAGTTCAAGGAGTAAAGAAACTGTGTGGGTAGTTTACTATAATTGAAAAAATTGTCAAAAATTGCATGAAAATAATAAACTTTCTAAAAAAATCAATTTTTAAATATTTTTATGCAATTTTCTAGCTGGATCTGCATGAATTTTAATATGATTTCTTGCATGTAATCTTGTTAATATTCTGATCTTTAGGACAGCATAAAGTGATTTTTAAGTCTAAAGAGAATATTTCGTGTTTTAAAAATAGAACTATTATGAGATGTTCTTAAAAAATCCATAAAGAAAAAAAAAACGATTTTTCTTTAATTAATCAAAGTATATTTTTATTTTCAGTGCTTATGTTGCAAGCAATTCATTTCTTTTCTGTTATGTGAATGTATTAGCAAAATTAGGATTTATTTTCGGTTCTGAACATAGATTTCTAGTGTAATTAAGTTATCAAAAAACAAATAAATCACACAAAAATGGATTTAAGTCTGTTAAATGATGAGGCAATGGATGATTCATTCCTGTAAGTTTTATTACTTTTACAATTATTATTTAACAACATAACAAATCATTAATATTGATGAAATTTTTTTGCAAAATTTAGTTATGCATTTTTCTCTCTTTTTATGGAGCATATTACAACAATATTTAAATATATGTGTCTGTTTTATAGACGAATTAAAAAAAATATATTGTTTTCTTCTTGCACATACAAAAATATAAGCAGTTGTGAGAGGAGAGGAACAGAGTAAAAGAAATAATTGCGTAAATTTTTATTTTCATTTCTTTCTTTATGTGCTGTGCTGTGTATAGGGTAATACGAGCCGAAGCAATGGACGATGAAGTAACACAAATCTTTAAGAAGTGGAAGTTGAATAACCCACTGCCAAAAAAGGATAATGAGAATATTAATTCCGTCAATATTGTCAACAATGAAACATTTGATTCACGAACATTCACACGACCTGCAAAAAGAAGAACATTTAACATATCTGACTCAAATACACCTTCACTGCAGACTGTCAACTCGGAGATGCAATCGATGGAATCTGGTGTAAGTCAGCCTTGAACCTGCTTAACAACTCAATACATTCAACTAAACTTGAATTAATTTCAGATTGCATCAATAAATCTTCAAGTGGGTGGAACATATACACCATTATCAATGCAAAGAAGCTGGCTCAATGACGTTTCGCCACCTTCATCGATCTGTACTTCAATGGACTTCCAAAATAATGACACAATGCTCAATAGTCTGATAACAAGTAGTGACTTCACGAACGTTAGTTTCCTATTGAATGGAAGTACACACGATAACTTGGAGCAAACTAGACGATTAAATAATGCAAATATTATCAATAATAATAACAATAATAATAATCTAGAGTCTCCAGCAACGCCAGTGAACAATCCAAATAATATTAGTCGTAATTTAATGAATTTTACGTTCGATATCAATAAAACAATCACAAATTCGCAGCCAAATGCAACATTTGTGGGCAATACATTTGTTGCAACAACAGACAGTGAGCCAATAAAAGAGATAGGAATAGAAAATGCCGATATGCAATTGAATGTGAGTACGGAGGACTTTGGAAAGAATCTCACGTTTAATAAGTACGATAATTGCAATATTACATGGGAGAATGTTCAGGATCAACACTTGAGCAATGAAAATATTCTGAATAGTAATGTTGTACAATCAACGCCTGTTCACAATCATCCAGAAAATGATCATAATAATAAATTAAGGAAAGACTTTGATGACACAATATCGCCAATAAGTAGTTTACATGCACAAAATTTAGATGATGACGATGAAGATGATGAGGTACTTTTAAGAAATATTAAAGGTAGAAGATTAGTCGATACTATCACAATGGAAGATTATAGAAACTCGATCGAGGATCAATGTGAATTTTTACTTAATGAAGAAACAATAAAATTGTCAAATCGCGTTTGTGGCGAGTCATTCGAGTGCCTAAGAGAATTGCGAGATGCCTTAATCACATCTACAGATGCCAATGAGAAGGAATTTGATGAAATGTTGGATACATTTAATGTCGAAAAGTCACGAGAAGGTGAAAAGCTTTTACAGTCTGTGGATAGTATTAAGCAACGTCATTCACTCATAAATATGGAGAAGCAAAAGGAAGACAAAAGACAGAAGAAAGACTGTGAAAATGATAATAGGACACAGTATGATGTGATGAATAAAAGTAGCGAAAGACTATTGAATCGTAGATCCCGTCTTTTTGACGACGTTAATTTACAATTGCAGAAGCAACAAAATGAGGCTTCAATGAATGGAAATGGAAATGGGACTGGGAGTGTCACGTCATCAATCCATCATAATTCGCAATCCATCGGTAACGATGCAGAAAATGAAGATGAAGTCATTGACAAGAACGACCGAGATCGTTTTAAAACAATAAAATTGAATCGGCCACGATTGCAAACTGGAATGGTAATTGTGAATACGGAAGAGCCAGAGGAGTCGCAACAGCCACAAATACCACATAATGAAGTAAGTCCAGGAAGTAATAAGGAACGAAGAAATCAAATTAATCAACAGAAACAGCAGGAAGATGAAAGTGAATTCAAAAAGCCACCCGCAGTATCCAAATTATCAAAATTCGGATTCTCACGCCCTACATATAAATCCAGAAATGACCTCAATCTCCCACTTAAAGCAAACTCGACTGATAGCCTTGATAATGATTCTGATATGTCCACCAATACAAAAAAGACCGTGTCAAATTTGAAATCGCCAATGGGAATTAAATCCAAATCGATACACAATTTGATGTATAATGGAAATAGCGGTGCACAAAACGGATTTCGAATGACGAGTAACTTAAAACTATACCCTGAAACCACCAGATCACAATCGAACCTGAAAGGTCCGCGAGCATCATCATTAGTTCGTCCTGTGGATAACAACTTTAAGGTAATTTTTTGTTATTTGAATCCTAACGTATTTTAAAAATTCAAATTGAACTGAACGAAAGTGAACTAGAATTACTAAACAGATTTTATTTTTTAAATTCTGAATTTCCGTTAAAATTTAATAATTTTTCTTTGTAGGTTCCACAAACATTTCAACCACGAGCACAAACGAACCGAAAAGCTGCAGGGCTTGTTCGTCCATCATCTGGATATTATGGCAATGGCACAACAAAACGATTAGATTCAGATAATGAGTCATATGTAAGGTTTTTCTTATCGATTTATAGTCTAATTGCTCTAATTGTTTTTTAAAATCAATTTTGTAGAGCCTATCATCATCATCAGCAAGTTCTAGAAATAGTGTACATATATCTCATGCAGCAGAGCAGCAATTATATCAACAAAACAGCACTGAAGAATTAGATCAACCAATTAAGAAACCTTCCGGTGCAATTCCTAAACCATCAGGAATCGCACGGCCAATGAGCGGACTACCAAGACCACAAGTGAAGAGCGGATTACCACGTCCGAAAAGATAAATTTATCGTTAAAAGAATTTACTATAATTAAATTTTCCTTTATAGATCCGAAGTCGATTACAAGACCAGCTACGACGTCATGAAATTTTTTAAATCCAAAAGATTTTTCTAATGAACATTTTATACTGTGGATTAATATATTATCGTATGATATTCATAAAATTTTGTTTGGTCTCGGCAAGTTTCGGATTATGTATGTTTAGGTTCTATGAAATAATATTGTGCTATTATACTATGAAGATTTTTCTTGTTTAGTCAATGTCCCCCCATTTAAAAAGATGATGATTCTTTATTTTATTTGTTGCGAATAATCAATTTTAGTTACTAGAAAAACGTTACAGCTTCTTATTCCTTAAAATGAACTTTTGTGCCCATAAAAACGCGTTAGGACTTTTGATTTGATTTCAAAAAATGAAAGAAATTGAGGATTTTACTTTTATCATTCCTACCTTTAAAAAGCCATTCTTTTTGAAAAAAATAAAAGAAATTTGGCAATTTTCTACCAATAATATCAATGCATTGTGAATTGATTGTGGAATTCGGCATTTTTTTATTGAAAATATTGAATTCTAACAATTGTTTAGGCATAAATAACGAAATCAATATTATTATTATTATTATTACCATGAATAATTCTCTCTACTAAAACCTTATATCGAAGACTCCAAAACACTAACATACATGCATAAGTTATCGCAGAAAAAAAAAATCAAGTACTAATAATAAAGTTAATATGATGCTAAAAAACTAATCATTTTATGATGATAAAACATATTTACTTTCATTTTTTCTATCATTCATCCATGAAAACGCATAAATAATAAAAATCAACTGTTGAAAAACTAAAGCTTGCCTGTCTAACTTGATGGTATAAGAATTTGCAATTTTCTTCCTTTCTGTTCATTCATTGGTTTATTTTTATATTTCAGGATTTACTCATAATCTTATTGACAGACTGGCATGACAACTTTTGTGAATATGAAGCTGTTTCTCAGGAGATGAAACTCAACATTTCAACGAATTTTTCACTTCATTTTAGTTCAGTTCAATTGAATTTTCAGTTTTTGAACTCCAAGAAAATTTGAATTTCAAAAAACGATTAATTTCAAATTTTTGAAAACCGTTAAAATTCAAATTTCAAAAGTTCGTTATTTTCCAAATTTAAAATTATTTGAAATTCAGTTCTTCTGCATCGAGTTAAGACTATTGCAAAATCAACGTTCAACAGCTCGCAAAAATTCAAATCCTGAACTGTGTAGCACAACAGTTGAACACAACGTAAATCTACATTTTCACTTCATTTTGTAACTGAATCTCGATTCTACTTGTGACGTAATGTTTGTTTCACTTTCTTCTCGTACTTTTGACTCGTGTCACCCACAAAATGCTTGGAAAACAGCCATATATCATTACAAAAGACTTTTTTATTCGATATTTTGGGCTCTTATCAGTCATGACTTGACTTAGTGGTTTACTTTTAATGATAAAAGAAAAACGTGTGCAATAAATGAATTTAAGCTGTATGACTGTATTAGACGTCCGATTAGACAGCTTATGACGTCTTCATAACTTGCTCACTCTTGAAAATAATTTCTGAAAACAACATCCAGAACTCCCTAGAATGATTAAAAAAATGTCGCATCCATTACGACATTCATCCACTGTTATTGAACTATTCTCAAAGGTCATTGGTACACGCACGTGTCGTGACGAAGAAAAAAAATATTGATCAAAATATTTTTGGATGTTTTGATTGCGGCTGCGGTCATAAAAACAAATGTCGTGAATTAGTTTCACAAACAAATAAACGAACGAAAGAGCATATGGATCAGATTATGTTGATGATATTGTGGCAATCAATTTGCCAAATCGAGTTCCGTTACATTCTAAATTCTGGTCATTTGCATTTATTTGCCAAATCTTAAAAATTCTATTCAATGTCGCAAAGAAGCTGTTTTTCTTGCTTAGGCAGGTTTAACAGAATAATTAAAAATGTCGGAGGTGTGTCGCTGGACGACAACAACTGATAAGGCCAGTGCTCAGCCTTGAAATTTAAATAAATGATCAAAATTGAGAATAAATCCATCGGATTAAAAATAAATCGACCGGATTTAAATCGATTGGATTAAGTCGTAAGACATTCCAGAATCCTCAAGTCTAGACTGTAAAATTACACAATTCTGAAATAAATTTCAATTAAGGAATAAGAAATCAAGAGAGCTTTATCTGTTTTGTAACTGCTTCACAGAACGATGTATTTATTTCCTTAAAAATTAATAATTATGCCTTAAAATCTAGTTACAATTGATGACATCAGATTTTGCAAACATTTTTTTGGATAATCAATATTTGTTGTGATATTTAATTAAATTCATAAACGGCTATTAAAGAGGAAATCTATAATAATTATGCTTATAAATTGTAGCAGCAATATTAGATATTTGGGTAGTCATCAATCACTTTTAAAGAATCTGCATACGGATGTTGTTGTGTTGATAAAAGAATTGAATTATATATTTTAATTAAATAATTTAATCCTTTGATTGCATGTACTTGATGAGGTCAACAACACGGTGTGAGTAACCGAATTCGTTATCGTACCATGAGATAAGCTTAACAAAATGATCATTCAATGGAATACCGGCAAGGGCATCAAAGACTGATGAGTGTGTGTCACTTGTGAAATCGCATGAGACAACTTCTTCTTCGGTGTATCCCAAAATACCCTTCATTGGACCATCAGCAGCTTCCTTAACCTTCTTCTTGATTTCAGCATATGGTGCTGGTTTAGCGAGACGAACAGTCAAGTCAACGACTGAGACATCAGGTGTTGGGACACGGAAAGCCATACCAGTAAGTTTGCCATTCAATGATGGAATAACTTTGCTGACAGCCTTGGCGGCACCAGTTGATGCTGGAATGATGTTTTGGGCAGCACCACGTCCATCACGCCATAATTTGCCTGATGGTCCATCAACGGTCTTTTGTGTAGCTGTGGTAGCATGAACTGTTGTCATTAAACCTTCAACAATTTCGAAGTTATCGTGGATGACTTTAGCGAGTGGAGCCAAGCAGTTGGTTGTGCATGAAGCATTTGAGACGACCTTCATTGATGGATCGTATGATTCCAAGTTAACACCACAGACGAACATTGGTGCATCAGCTGATGGAGCTGAGATGATGACCTTCTTTGCGCCACCTTCGAAGTGAAGAGATGCCTTTTCGATTGTTGTGAAGACACCAGTTGATTCAACAATATATTCAGCACCAGCCTTTGACCATGCAATGTTCTTTGGGTCACGTTCTTGGAAAACAACGATCTTGTTACCGTTGATGACGAGGTGTCCATCTTCAGCCTTAACTTCTCCCTTGAAGCGTCCGTGGGTTGAGTCAAACTTGAACATGTAGACCATGTAGTTAACATCAATGAATGGATCGTTGACGGCAACAACTTGAGCTCCCTTTTCGAGGGCAGCACGGAGGACCAAGCGTCCGATACGTCCGAAACCGTTAATACCAATCTTCGACATGATTAAGTGTTTTCCTTGGGATTTGCTGAGTTTGAATAAACTGTGGATGGAAAGGATACAAAAAAAGTTGTTGAGTTATTATTAGACGTATAATCAATATTTTTTCGGCAAAATATTGCGCATGAAATAAATAGGCTCAAAATGTCGGCTATGGAAGAAGTATTTTCTGTCTACTGGATCTTTTTACAGATCTAACCAATAATTTTGCAATTATTATGAAACAGGTTTGGGAAAACTTAAAAATAAAATTTTCCCATACATACACTGATATTAATGCAATGAATATAAAGGGAACTATGTAGAGATGAGAAGATGTGACTGTGTAAGTCTATACTCTACTTCGTAGCGGACATTTAGAGGTCAAAGAAAAATTTTTCGCCGGCTTTAAAAAGTATGTTTTCTGATAATATTTGTAATCAATTACTGCATTTTGTTACTTAATGAATCTATAATCTAACAGATAAAGCTGATTCAATGCATCAGGCTATGCAAATCGACTTGATTATGCAACCGAAAAATTTTCCGACATTTTAAATATCGATTTATCATTGAAAATGTTCCGAAAAACAGCTTTATTGGAACTAACTATAACTTATGGTTATTGATAAACAAGAACGTAATTGAAATTAAGTGAATTGACTGGTTTGAATTGGAATTCTAAAAAAGTTAACGTGGAAATTTCGAGATCCAAAGGCGGGCTTGAATCATTCAATTTAAAAGCTTAAATGCCCACAAACTAGCTTATGACGTACTATAATTCACTTCTAGGTATATTCTTGACTAACTTAAGTTCACTTTGGATAACTTTCAACTTTATTAAAGTTAATTAAATTGAATTTTTATACTCACTTAAGTTTTTTGTGTGTCTACACTTCGACCGCTTGATGCAGAATGAGTAGCTTTCTTTGCTTTCTGTATAAATGAACACTGAGAGAGCAATTTTTCAATGTGATACGAAGGTCGAGCAGAGCTTCTACTCGCGCATTTTCGTACTATTTGATGACATTTCGCTGTTTTATCATGTACGAAAACACATAGATTACAAACCCTGGCCAACTTCGTGCTGTATACTTTCCCCGAGTGATTCTCTCATTTTTTTCAGTATAGCGGTTTATATTGTTGTTGTTGTTGCTTCTTATATTGAACAAAAGGCTCCGATGGATGTATTGAATGTGTAATAATATTCTTACAGATATTAATGAAAAATTGCATTTACATTATGAAACTGCTTACAGGATCTTAAAATTATGTTATCTAACGAAGCAGTCCACGTCATAGTTCATCTTATTCATAATTTAATCACGCATTATCTCTGAAAAACAACATACGAGATTAACAAAAATAAGTGATAATCAAAATATTTGTTACTACTCGAGGAATTATCAGGTCTTTGCCTGAATGCCGAGCCCCAAAACGATGTATGATTATTATTTGTTGCCAATGACTCGAGTCAATGATAGAGACAATTTAAATAAAAAACAAAGGTCTATTTTTGAAATCATTTTTATTTTTTATTCATCTTCTTAACATTTTCTAACATAGTGGTACTATCTAAAAATATATAATTATATTCTTTTTCTCTTGTTTGTTACCCTCTTCATACTTCATATTCCAATAGAATCAAAACTTTTGATTGAAAGGACTATTTTCAACTTTCTGTTGGGGTAAATAACTGATTTAAATTAAATATGATGGCTAATTTCATTAATTTAGTCATAATTTACTCAGTTCTGGATCTTTGCTGGATGTTATATTACTGGAATTTCCAATATTTCCAGACAATCTTCCAATATTCCAGTAGATTTCCAATGAAAATTCGTCTAAAAATGCTGTCAGTTTTTGAATTTCATACAACCGTTAAATTTTTGAATTTGAAAAAATCGTTATTTTTCTCATCTCTTGGTTAAGTTTTGAATTTTTAAAAGACGTTATTTTTTAAATTCCAAAAAGTCGTTACATTATTTAGAAGAATTTTCATCAGAATTCTGTAATTAATCATGTATGATTCAATCCAGCATTAAATTCACCCAATTCATAATTCATTTTTAACTTTATTTTATTCTCACTTTTATAGCTATCACAAAAACCTAACAAAAGACATTATTTTTATTCTTATGAATTAAGATATAAAAAGAATTAAAATTAAAAATTTTTCTCTTCCTCATAATGAAAATCGTCACTTCTTCATATATTCATTCCTTGTTGGCAATACAGTAAGTGGGTATAAAAAGAGATTTTATAAAGTTTTCAGTTGATTTGATTATTTACAAGGAAATTAATTCATACATTGTATTTAATTATGTTTTTCACTTTCTTTCAAGCTTTTCATAATAATTTTAACATTTTCTTTTTTGCGAAAAATAGGGAAAATTTGGAAAACATTTTTCTTTATTTTGTGAATGTAGAGATCAAAATTTAGCTGCAATTACTCTTTTTATTGACATCACGTGCCAAAAATTCAATTCCGATAATTTCAAGATCAACCTTGATTAAATAGCAATAATGTCAAGCAACTTGATCAATAATTAATTGTGAATTTTTAATTTATCAAAGCCTAACTATATTTCATAACTGTTCATCTTATGTGCCTTAAACCTTATGAAATCTTATGTAAAACCCTGTCAGATATTCGTCGCTGTATCACACAATTCATTATTGATCAAAAAGCCCTTCCTCGAATGCCGTTCAATCACTCTTGATGTCGATGTGTCAAAAATCACAATTTTCTCCTTCACAGCAAGCACTCATGTCCTCTATTTGCCTTTCTCGGTGTATTTTCATGACTTTTCCGAGTTCATTGATTTTTTTTTCTTGTGTATAGGAACAAGAAGACGTACGAAGATGCTCATTTTGAGACATTTTCATTGAACTTGACCGGTATATCCTTGAAAAATGTTGTCAACACTTTTGTAGGCAATTTAAGGCATGTTGTGACAATTATTGACGGAAATTTGCTGTATTTTTAGACACTTTTGGTCCAGTAGCTTTGAATTTATTGGTCAGATGGGCACAGTAGTGTCTGCAGGCTGAATAATATAGAAATTTTGTAGATTTACGTAATTCAAGGGTTTGCCTTCAGTACTGAATTCTAAGGGTCAATAACCCTCGAATCTACATCACCAACAAATTCTATATCCCCTGCCCTGTCCATAACAGTAACCAGCAACTAAATAATGATCTCTAACACAATTTACATAATTCTTGGATTTGTTCCTTATTATCTACAAATTATTTTCTTTCAATTGTCTCATTTCTCATTTTAATTCAATATTTATGAGGTTTCCTGACAGTACCTTTACATCTGTCCTCAATTTACCTTGCATGTCATTGCTTTCTCCTTCAAACAACCTTATTGACTGCAAAGTGCAGTTATTGAATGGATATTATGCAATGTATCCATGAATGTCATTTGAAGATGACTTTAAGGAGGAGCAAAGCTTGACGTAACACTGGAGCACATTCATGTCTTAGTATTAACACGTGGACGTAGTTATACTCTAGTGACTGCTCGGATCTATTGACTCACTCAGTCCAGTGCTGTCAAGAAACCTCAATTTTTGGAAATTACTTTTATTCCTTTTCAATTTCTCAGTGAATGGCAGTTTATGTCTATTTATGTTCCTGACTGATTTTAATATGGCTAATTAATGTCTGATTCAGCAATCCGCACAAACTATAGATTTTTTAATTGTTTTTAATGTTTTCCTAAAGACTTGTGCATCAATATACGAAGCAATAATGTAAAATGTGAGTAGTTAATTGACTTATTTTAAGCAGATTCTTTTCAAAAATTTCCTCAATTAAACCACTACGAATAACAATTTTTTTCATCTTTTTGGATAGACATTAAATATTATTTAAGGATATTAATTATTTTTCTTGTGGATTCTTATCATTTCAGGTAAAATTTTCCAATTATTATCAATTTTTAGGTGTTTTTCCAATTTTCTTGTGCTGTCTACAAGCTATTTTATATCTTGTGTACGTAAATATGATTTTTATTTCCATAGATTTTTTTGTGTTTCTTCTTGCAATGCGCGAAAGCACATGACTAAACAATGTTTTTGGGATTTGAAAAGGAAAGTGAGATTTTTCTCATTCTTATTGTGTAAGAAAATGACCTTGAAAATGAGAGGAAAACAGGGAAAGAAAATCAAACACGTGCTCGGTAGGTCTGAATGTCATTTAGAGGAAAAACTTATAAAAATATATATTCTCAATCCAAAAAAAACTCGTCATTCAGTATTGATATTAAATTCTAAATATTTGATTCCATTTCATAGCATTTGCTGTTGAAATTTCATAACTTTTTATAATTTTTATTCGCGTATTTATGCTGAATATTGTACTTTTCTGACTTTTCTAACTAAATGGCTGATATTTATGATAAGCTTTGAATTCACAGCATTCTGCCAGACTATGCTTATGCCTGACTAAATTTGCACAAGCAATTTTTATTTACACAATTTTTTTAAGCAATTTACTAATAAATTTCTAAGGGTTTATTCAATTTTAAACCCAAGTCGTTCACTAATATTCTCATTTCATTTCAGTCCAGTTTAGCTTCTAATATAATTTTCTAACGAATTTTCGTTCAAATTTGAATTTTAAAAAGGCGGGAATTTTTTTGACTTTTTCGTTAAATTTTCAAAATTTTGAAAACCGTTGAAATTTAAATTTTTGGAAACCGTTAAATTTCAAACTTTTGAAAACCGTTAAATTTCAAATTTTAAAAAGCCGTTAAATAATCAATCTTCATTTTTACAATTTGTACCCATTTAAACCCCCAAATTCAGCATAAATACGCTAGAGCTACTTGAGTCACGTTCACAGCAAGTGACTTTTGAACATCGTCTTCTCGAATCTCTAATTTTATCACTTACAATTTTTGTGTTTTGCATTATTATTCAATCTTTAAGTTTATTTTTATATCCATTTGTAATCAAAAATAATTTTTTTTTTCATAATCTTATTCCTTTTTCTTTCTAAAGGTAATTATGTTTTTTAGTCCGCATAACGATCAAATCGAAGTCTTGTCAATAAAATTTTTATCTATAAAATTAGAAAAAAGTGGATATCCATTACATAACTTAACATCATAAACAACTCAAAATATATAAAAAATTATTAGTGTCATACAATTCATATAAAACTAAACTACAGTAGATTGATATGTAAAAAATAAACAGAAAAATGATTGGCAGATGGCAACAAAAATGCACAATATTTAAATAATTCTTATATCTCAAACACTTTTTTTTGTTGTTAATTAAAATAGAAAAAGAGAAAAAAATACTTGAGACTTTTTATCATTAATATTTTTACTTATAGGTGCCTACTAAATTATTTAATTAAAGTAAAAAAAAAGACTGACTTAACAGAAATGATTTTGGAATTTGAGATAAATCGTCCCAAAATTATTAATTAAACTATATCCAAAAAAAACAACTCATATTTGCAATAAAGCGATAGAAATATGGATGTGACATAAAATAAAAATAATATGTAGGATTCACCAATAAGGAAACAAAATTAATCATTGCTTAATTTAATTTGCTTAGCTGGTGCAGATTCAGCGTCATCCTTATGTTAATTAATTATTGGTGCATCAAAATGCGCTGGAACGGTCTTCAAAGCGTCAGCTGTGGATCTCTCAATAGAGCAATTGGCTGGCTGTATGCGGTATGTATCAACGCATTCAACTACGAAAAGTACAGAGAAAGAAAGAAGTGAAGAGTTAATTTGCAAGCATAATTACTGTCCCATGCAATTTTGTTATAAAATTTATACAGTGTATGTGCGATTTCCTATATACTATGCCAATCATAAAAGATCATAGCCATTTTCCAAATTAGAGTATTTATCTATAAATTTGCATAATTTACCTTTCAACGGGACTGTTTCGATTTTAAAGTCATATCCATACGATTTGACAATCAATAATGTGTGAAGTGGGACATTGACGTATGGAATTTCCTCTATAAAATAAATTATAATATAATTAAATATTTTCACTCAATAATTATGACTCATTTTAATTTACCTGGACTGCTACCTTTAAAGTATGCCAAAATGCATCTCAAGACAGCTTGATGTGAAACAACCAAAACATCTGTATTTAATAAAAGTGCCTGAACGACACCATCTACTCTTTGCAACAAGTCCAAATATGACTCGCCATGTGGATATCTGTATTTCAATTTATCCTGATCGCGCCAAGCGAATTCTTGTGGAAAACGTTCCTGAATCTCTTCATATGTTAAACCTTCACATATTCCAGCATTGATCTCGTTGAGATCTTTTAAAGCTGTACGTGGACCAGGGATATTTTGAACTGTATGAATTGTACGTTGCAATTCTGATGTCCAGATCTTCAGTAAAAATTAAATGTTTAATACTTAACTAAGTTATAGGCAAATATATTCTTACTAATCTGGGCTTTGGTCCATTTGGATTGCTTCCTGGACCGCCCAACTGCTTTGCTAAATTCTCTCCATATTTTCGTCCTCTTGGTGATAAGTCAGCATCACCTCCAATTCGTCCCAAAACATTAAATTCTGATTCACCATGCTAAAATATAAAATTTTTGTTAATTAACGAATTTTTGAATTTCAAAAAATCTACAAAAATTCGTTGAGTTTCGTTAAAAAAAATTTCAAAATCTAAAAATACGTTAAAAATCAAATAATAAAAATAATTAACTGCGTAACTTAATTAGGTACGTCAATAAAAATCCAATTTGACATTTGGAATGAAGCAGTAAACAAGAGCATCTGATTGACGTAAGTAAGTACTTTTACGCATTAAAGATTAATGATGTTTTAAATAGAGAAAATTAATTGACATATGACACTCTAGACGAGCCTCAATAATGCGTGTATACTCACTCTACTGAAGAAGAATGTACGGTTTTTGATAACTGGTGCTGACAAGACACCCAATATGATTGTCTGTAAAAGTCCTTGAACACCACGTGCCTTAACTGAATGAATTAAGACATTCTCGGAATTGGTGACATTGATAAGTGGTCCCTCATGTGGTGAACATCTTTCGAATTGGTTCCTGTATTTGGCATTTTTGTCACGGAAGGTCTGCAACCAGTCCTGATTATTATCGACTTTCTGATAAAATTGTGCTGTGTCTTTGATGTTCTCCTCAACGCATCTCTCCTCGCACTCAAACTCGATGATGAGATGATGATAGACATTCTCGCGACAATACTTTCCCACGATACTTCTGTCCTGCTTCGTTAAATGCATTCCATCGATGATCTACAACAGATTATAGAGAATGAAAGTGGTGAAATTTATGGCTTCACCAAATCATTTCAATAATCCTTACGGCAACATTATGGCCTGTCTCGAACCACTCTGTGATATTTTTTAAGGTCTCCTCATTCGTCTTCTCCTCAACTTGAAATACTGAAATTTTTAAAGACTTAGTTATAGCATGTAAATTTTTTTTAAGAATGTAGAGCACACACCTTTCACATCTTCTCCCTTCCAAAACAAGTTTCTGGATATTTTGTGAGCTGCAAATGACTTGCCACGAAATGGAAGTCCAACAATGGTGACGACTAATGGTGCCTTTATTTGACATGGTGTAATTGTGAAATTTGTAGCCCCGGACATGTTGTTATTGCTGTTGCTGGCTGTTCCGTTTACAACATTCCCATTTGATAAATCTGGAATTGAGGACACAAAAAAAAAATGTTGTCAATTTATAGTCTTTTTGAGGTCTTCAAAAATTAAAAAGTTGTAAGAAGGTCGATGAGATTTGTTTTAAAATGTGTGTTGAGCTGTTGATTCGGGTATATGGATGTAGGTTGAGAATCTTAAATAAATTTGGGAGTCAGATTTTAATCTGTGGATTTATTTTGAGTTCTACTTTTTAATCCGATGGTTAATTTTGAGTTCTACCACAGTTCTACCTTCAATTCGAGGATTAATCCTCATAATTTTAGTTTTAAATTTTAGTTCTACCAATAATCTAAGGAAACTTTAAGTTCTACTCGTAAATTTTGGTTTAAATTTTTAATCCACAGTTTGAATTTTTAATCCGAAGACTTAAATTTTTAATCCTAGGATTTAATGTTTTCTTCTTTGAGTTGATTAAGGAGCTTGCAACTTTACAGCACGAAATCGATAGAAAATGTTGGATAATCTTTCAATTTCCCACAATTAATCTCATAATCAGCTATTCGGTCATCAAAAAAGACATATAAAATGTAAATTTGAAATCCACAATGATTATATAGGAAACCAATGTAAGGATTGTATATAGGAAGGTATATAGGTAGGTGGATACAAAATTCTTTAATATATTTAACCTTCTTTTGCATCGTCATCATCATCGCATTTTCTCTTTCGACTGCAATTTTTAACATAACTTATAAATTGTCGCAACATCATTTCTCAATCTTTTGCTGTATATTATTTTTCTTTCGGGTCTAATACTTTTTATATCGCTAATTTGTGTGCTTATTATGATTTTTCTTCAGCATATATATACGCAAAATGTAATGCAAACTGGTTTTTAAATTTCTCAGTTTCTCCTTCTGTTTCTGTTTATTTACTTTCAATGCTTAATTATATACACAGTCAAGTCAACACTTTTAAATTCCATCACTTCCTCATAAAGTCCAAAATGAGTACTTATAGGCAAATGCCTCCTTTGTTATTGTTGATGTCATATAACAAAACAGGATCAACTTCTTCTTCCTTATTTCTCTTTTACTTTAAGTAATTATTTAGTACTAAATTGTCGTACGGAATGATGAGAATTAAGCACACACATATAGAACATACAGCAGTGAATATTATTAACCAACAAAATGAAGACGAAAGTAGGAAAAAATTCTTTTTTTTTACGAAATATCAAAAATTTTCATTTTTGTGTCGTTTCTCTTCCGTGGTCCTACCCCAGTGGTTGTATTTATAGAGGCACAACACGTCAATTATTATACTGTATGCACAATTAAATTACAATTGTTTTCAACCACACACTGAAATCTGGTGGCGAAAATTTTGTGTAATTAATTGTGTTTAAACGATTTTTAGCACAATGCAGCCGTAGTCCCTTCATACCACCTCGTCGACTCGAGAAAACTGAGACGTACGGAATACAGAAATTGACTATTCGATATTTTTTTAGTTCGCTCTCCGGTGTGTGTCTGATTCTTTTTTTTTTGGTGAGAGAATCAACACAGCTGGTCGGGTGAGAGACTGTTTGATTATCCAGGGTTTAGTCATAAGACTAGTACATAAGTCATGACTGATAACGTTGCATATAGACATAAATTAGACAAATATTCATGCTTCCAACATTTTATCAATTATTTAATTTCCCAATTATTTGTTCGGAAAAATCCAGTTTAATGCGCTTGCGTCATGTACCCCACAAGTCATGTATATGCTCTCTCCTCTCTCACTGTTGCGCTCTTTTTGAATTTTTTAGGCCTATCTATTTATATTTAATTTTAGTATCAAACATGGTCTACGTGACTATTTAATATGTGATGATACAATACGCATATATGTCATATCATGCATCTCTTCTGCCTACAAACAGATTTTTCTACATCTTTCGACTTGCATCTTATTGGACATTGAGTCTTTTTACATATATTTGTGCCTGTGTATAATTTTTTGTGGCTTAATATGAACGAAAAAATATAAACAGAGAATTTTGTGCGAGTTAAAGTTGGATAGAGATGGAGATACATGGCAAGAGAATCACACACGTAACAGAAAAAGAGAGTCACAACGTTACAAGAGATTTACTGTGTGATCACATACAGTATAAAAAGACATTGAACTCTTTTTCTTTCATATTTTATTCAAATGAAGTAAGATTTTTTTAGCGACATAAAACGAGTTCGCTGAATGATATTTGATGTGTTGGGTCAACGGATTAAATTATAGAATTTTTGACTGTAAATTGATAATTTTTAACGATTTATAATCTTCAGCGGTCAAAGAAAATTTGAATATTTAACGGTCAAAAAATATTTGAATTTTTAACGGTCAGAAGAAATTTGAATTTTTCAGTTGATTTTCCCCTCTGAAAATTCAAAATTTTTAACTGAACCCTTTTTAACGGACAAATTTACATTTTCCTCATTTTCCCCATTTTACTTAACTAAATTAATCTATTTAGTCATAATTGTTGCAAATCAATCAATTTCACAAAGACCTTTAAACATCCCGTTCACAAGAGGTTAAAAATTACGAAACTAGAGCCAATTAAAGCACCTTTATGAAATATAGTAAACAAATCGCCGGAAGCATTTATCAAAGACGTTAGAAAACTTACAACTATCGTTCAATCAACTTGCATTTTGTTTAAAGTCTCTAAAGCTACAGATGAAAAATAAGTGTGACTGCCATACAAAACTAATTATATGCCTAATAAACAAAATCTAATGGAAAGTTGATATCTACTTGACTGAATTACATACTTTACAGCATCACACTCAATCACAAGACGCCCCATTTTTCTATAAACAGTAAGCAGTCATCATCATTTCTTCTTTCAAATGCTGCTGCCTAAATATCACTAAGTGCTGTAAATTTATCCCCAAATGTACTCATTCGACATGTCTCTATTAGACTTAATGATATTTTTTAAAGGCGAATCCCACAAAAAGAATAGATACATCTTTAACACCGTCCATAAATTTTAATTTAATAATACTTTGGTACAAAAAAAAACTTTATGGACCATTCATGAGTGGCTATTATTTGAAAAATGTGATAAACAAAGTAACGGAATCTTTTTTTCGGCATGGCAAATATTGGCCAATTTTGTAATACAAAAGAATATATTTTTATAGATGTTAAAGTCTGTAAAATAAAAACAGAACCTGAATACACAGTGAACATTTCCGATGTCTAAACAATATTTTGTACTGATGCGCATCATAAATAAATTATGATGGACAAGTTTGCGAGTTTTTTGAGTGCCAAATTTACGACTCAACTATCGATTTTGTGCCTTTTGTTCTGTTTATCTTTCTAAATTTATCTTTAATTCATTGTAATGTTTTTTTATTGTGGACATAAATAGGAAGTCTTTTGTTCTAAATTAATTTTCATTTACACTAATTTAAGTCGCATGGCCTTATTTAATGGTCACTTATTCTAATTAAGTGACATTATTTTGAGGAAGTAATTTTTAGCATTTTAACGGTTTTCTGCAATTTAAATTTTTATCAAGATGAAAATTTTGGTAGATCTTATTTTGAAGTTCAAAAGTTCGTTAAATTTGAAAGCTTTTGTAGATCAGTTTTTGAAAGCTTTTGTAGATCAGTTTTTGAATTTGAAATGTTCGTTAAGTTTCAAATAATTAGACCTTGGTAAATCAAAATTCAAAATCAGAAAGTCTGTTAATTCAACAAACAAAATTTAGTCAATATTTAATAAAAAGTTGTTAATTGCTTAATGCAAAATATAACATTTTAAAGCCTAACCCAAATGATTTAATCGTATTTACATTTTCCAAGCAGACAAAAAAGAGCCAGCCGAATGAATAACATCACGACAGATCAAATATTATGCTTTAATTTATTATGAACGTGTATTAAAAGAAATGGTTTCACTTTCGGCAACAAAGTGAGATATCGAACGCATTTTTATGTAGAATTAAATCTTAAAATGAATAAATAAGCACGACAACTTTGAAATGGCAGTTTCTCAAGCTGTCTTAGTACATATCTTGGCGGAATATAGATAGAAACGTTCAATTCGTGAACTGGTAGAAATGTCACTTTTCCTTTTTGCCACTAAATTTTGCAAGATTGAAGAAAAATGGAAATACACAATAATCTCTTTGTTTCTTCCTCATACGTACGTACAGTCGTAATGAATGTAGCTTTTTTGTTAATTTAAATTTTTCTATAACTTTTGATATTTCTCAATAATTAATTTTATATTTTTCAATATTAATCGCACTTTCGTCATGATCATCGTCATTGCCTTGATTTGTCAAGACTCAAGAGTCTTCTTTGTCTTCTTTTCATTAGATTCATCAGGATATTGATCAACTGACCCTGACTGATTTTCACTCATGTCAAGTTTCACTTCTTTTACATATTTTTTTAGCCTTTCTTTATTATTCTCGGCTTTTTGATTCATTTTTTAAATTAATCAATAACAACGCGAGACAATAAGCAAAGAAAGAAACAAAAAATAATGAAGTAAACACTTTCCCTTTCATGCCGGCTTACTATCCGATATTGTGAGGCAATTAAAAGCATCTGATTATGGCAATAAAATAATTTAGCAGATACATATTGCATAATATCACTAGATGAATTTTTTATGACAGTAATTTGGATGTTTTTCACACCTCCTGAGTCATGCCTTTTTGAAATTTTCAGAATTTCTGTTTATTAACGCATTAACGTATTTTAATAATTTAAAATTATTCGCTAATTTGACTTCATTGACACGAATCAGACGGGAAAATTTTAATTTGATAAAATTACTGATAATACTGGCTATTAATAACTCAGTTTACACAAAACAAGCCTTAAACATTCATGAAATGCACTGGATGTGCGATAAACAATCAAGAATTCGCAAATTAAAAATTTCTTAGAATTCACTCAAAACTTTACTCAAATTTGAAACCAATTTGACGGTTATTTAGCGGTCAATTTCATTAACACTTAGGTCATCAATGATTCACCATGACAAGTTCATCTATTCAATTATAAATCACTGTATTAACGCTTATCATCAACTCAGATGTTTAATCAAACAATTTTTATGCTGTATTTGTCAGTCTGTATTACAAACAAAACATTCCAATGGCAAGCAATAAAACATTTAATCAGATATTCCCAACCTTTACAAATGATGTTTAAAATATTCAAATAAAATTATATAGATTATTATTGAGAACTATTTCGTGCTATATCATTGAATCTAATGCTATAACTATAAGGTTTTTAATTAAATTACTAATTGCTTTTATAGAATTGATGTCTTAAATGCTAAAGAAAATCTCAGTCACGATATTTTATAGCTGTGCATAGCACATTCGCAGAAAACATTCAACAGACAGCACAGCAACAACGACTCAAAACAATAACTTTAAAAACACAAAAAAAAGTTAACATTTTTAACTTTTTTTCTACAAAACTAGTCTTGTTTGGGATTTCATCGAGTGTAAACGTGGATAGATAGCTAAAGCATTAATATTTTTGTACTTTCGTATTAAATTAAAGCAGTAATTTGTGTCTCGGTACATTTGAACAACAAAACATTGTTTAATCAAGAAAATATTAATAAAAGAATAGCTACATATGTCAACACACGAACGATACTAAAACAGAACCGAACATTGATCAGAATTGAATAAAAAAGCGACAAATTCCTGACCACAAAGTAGTTTACATCCTTAACTTAAAGACTCCACGTAACTCTCTGGATTTTATTGATTCTTGTGCATAAAAAATATTATAAATTTATAAAAATTATCTACATAAAAGTGGAATTATTAATAAGCAGCATATCCATATCAAGAAAAAAAGCAACAAAAAAAGAAAGTCATTAAATTGAGATTTTTTATCAGGTGCAGAGGAGATTTTTTTTTGGTGTATGCACGAAATTGTAGCAATTGCCTGGATTTAACATATAATTAAAATTATTTTTTTTGCAACAACAAAAGACTTCTTTTTTCGCAAATAGAGTCGAGTCTACAAGAGGTGAGTCAATTATAATTGAAGCTTTTATTCTCTTAAAATGTGCAAATTAAAAGACTTTTTTTCTTCGTGTTGTGAAATTTCGGTGTCTAATGTGGAAACAACAAAAAAATTGTTAGTCATTAATCTAAAGTTGCATAAAGGTTTTCTGAATGAACTTTTTTTGGCTGTTGACTATTTTGTTGTATTTTGCATCTTAAATGCCAAAAGTTTTGCATCATTTAAATTTAAGAAACTACTTTTGCATCCTTCGTTAAAATTGATCCAAAGTTTGGAATCCTTCGTCAAGTTTGATGCAAACTTTGGAAGATTTCATTGAAAAATAATTTTGCATCAATCTTTGAATTTGATGCAACTTTTGCATCTTTAAAATCTGAATAAACTTCGCATCTTTCGTTAAGAATTGTCTAATTTTCGCACCTTTGAGTCAGAAGTTCAAACAATTTTCCAATAAATCTCCGTAAATCTTATTAACAAAACAAAAATTAAGTCAATTGTTCCCCAAACAACAATAAAATCCAAAAATAAAGATAAGACAATTTTTATAGACACAAACTGATTCCAAATATGTTCCAAAAGTTCAACGACTACACACAAAACAAATTGTTTAATTTAATCTACGCGTCACAGATTCTGATTATTTGTTTGATTTATTTATGTAGCATGATAAGTGTACTTTACGTCTTTCTTTTTCCTCATTTTTATATGTGTAAAGAAAGTGAAAAAAGGCAGACAAAAAAAATTAATAAAAAAAGGTCTCATTAATTTTTTGAAATCATTTTTAAAGCTCTTTTCCGCTTAGTAATGAAAATTATTTGTTGAAGAAATATGCGGCTATATACGCTCTTTTTCATATTATTTATATGTATTGGCGTTACAATTTTCGACATTTTAAAATTGCTGATTTCAAATCGTGCAGTGTAAAAATGATAAAGTTGCTAGCAACTAACTAGCATTACTATTCATTCCGACCATATTTGAACGAAAATGAAATTATTAGGCTATATTAATCGAAAAAAGCGTTAAGGTTCGCTGGATCCTATCAATTAATATGATACACGATGTGCGAGACTTTATTAATTACTATATAAATGTACAGCTGTGCATTAAGGTATCACTTTCGATTTTTTTCTTCTTTACAAAGCAAATACTTCCCATTAATTTCGATTTTCATGCGATTGACATGCAATATCGTCTTAAATGCGATAAGATAAGGAAAACGGATTTACTGTAAGTCGTCAAATTTCTGTTTTGTTTTTATGTCAGTGTCAACGCCAGAACAGATATGACTGGCTTCTTTATTTGCATTTGTTTCTTTGTTTCATCACTTCATATACTTCATATTGTATGTTAATCTTTAAAACATGATTCGTAATTTGTAGAAAATACTGATGTTATTGCTATTATTCTTCTTTTTACATCTACAAATCGATTCAAATTTCTGCGAAAACAACACCACACATCTTCTTTCTGTTTCCTCTTGAAGTAACTCATTTAGCAAGTTTTAGAGAAATACAAACGTATTTGTAGACTCACTTTCGATTGTTGAAAGAATTGTTCAAACAGAACAAGTCGGAGTCGAGAATTTAAAGCACAATTTATATTCTAACGAATTTTTAAGATTTGGAAACTTAACGAAGATATTTTTCAAATTTGGAATGACCGTTAAATTTTTGATCTACTAAAATTATTTAAAATTGAAAATTCCGTTGAAAATGCCAAATGCTCCTTAATATTCTAATTCAATACATGCCTAATTTACTTATTTTCTCTTCAAATGAGAAAACTTGTTGCATATAGAAAGATCATAAAAATGCATTAGATTGCATGAAATTGCACAATATGGATATAATGCGCCGTTCGACTACTTTTTTTTCCTCTCCACGCTGCCTTTTGATTTCTTTTCTTCTGTCGTTTTGTTATTGAGCGAAAATGTTACTTTTTTACATTCTGGCGATTGCATAAGAGCTTATAAGTAAATCAATGAAAATGGCAATAGAAAATATGCCATCCAGAATTTCTTTGTTACCACATCACTTGGTTTAGTTTGTTGCTGTTTGATCTAAACACAGAAAGTGGAGAAAAAAGTCGTGAGGTTCAGTTTTTATGGTGCAGAATGTTGTAAATCATAGAAACAGCAATTTTCAAGAAATTGTTAAGAGCAACAAAAGAAGAAAAAAAAACATAATTTGGAAGTTCACAATTATTTAATGCATAATATGCTATACATATAAGATACATGTTTGTGGGAAGCAGCATTTGCATAAGGTAATTGAATTGTGTGTTATAACATAATATAATCTATATTAAATTACGATTATCGGTAATTTCAGTAATTTTGTGGTGATCTTTTCTTCCTCGCCAATATCTTTACTGTTTTTTAATCTAAACTTCCGTGTAATTTTCAATTTATTTGTGAACCGTGAATATTAATAGATGTAGACAAACAGTTACTGAAAATGCTCGAAAAGAGGTCAAAGTGGGATAAAAAATTTAACGATCATTTTAAATTTGAATTTTTTAAACATTATTTGAATATTAAATTTCCGTTAAATTTTAGACCTTTTTGATCGACATACATTTTATGTAAATTTTATGCAAAAAGCACTCGGTATCTGGGTGAAGCATTCTTGACGAAGCTTTTATTTGCCAATTAATCATTTTCAAAAGCCATAAACAACCAGACAAAATTTACACAAAGATTTATGATAATCTGTTGAAAAAACCGTAAATATTGCGTAAAATAATGTTTAGTGAGTTAATTTCCTATCGTTAATCGATTTCATCAGGTTAATGCAGCAAAATATTAATGATTAAGAACAATAAATAACATACAAGATCTCTTTTTACTATACCGCACTATTAGGTAAATATTGTTTAAGCTGCTTTATTCAATTAAATGCCAATGATCCATGCTGCTATGCAAACACATTGCATAATGAGCTAAATGCAAAGTGGAGATGCATAAAATGAATATATCAAGATTATGCTTCTGAATGATGATTGATGATTGATCTTATTATTTCTTAGTTTTTTATTCCTTTGTATTCTTTATTTTAATAATTAAAGAATTTATTTCACATCTCTAAATGTTAAATGACAGGAGATTGCTCAAAGTAGGTAATTGACATGGGCATTACAGAGTGCATAAATGTTTAATGATGAATATAATTATGAAATAGAAGAGAAAATATGAATTTTATTAACTAAATCACGACATTCATTAAGATTCAAGTGACGCTTGCATTACTTCCATCATTTACTGTGATGATCGCTGTGCGGTGATCGACATGGATTTTATAAATAACTGTGAATTAACTTAGTCATTTTGTCGTTATTTTTTTTTTTTGAATTTTCAAAATTCGTCTAAAAAGTGCTTCATTTGAATTTCAAAAAACCGTTAAAATTTAAAACACTAAAAACCGTTAAAGCTCGATCATGTCATTAACATGACATCTTTCCATCGGACGAGTATGTAAATGCAGTTAGTTATATTCTCTAAAATATAGCTTATTAACTTAATGAAATGTATCGAATTGAAAGAGGAGTACATACATAAAGAAACTGTTAACCATTTCTCCATTAGATATATTTCAATGAACTTCATTATTCCTGATCATTTAGCTGGTATGAAACAACAAAACTGTTTAATTCAAACTGGTTTCTATGAGATTTCGCTCTCAATTTGCGGCGTCCACTGTGTATATATATATTCAATACATAAAACGGCATTAAAAAAAGGCTACACCGGTGCATGTAACTTTCGAATGCTAATTTGTGTGATTTCATTTATTATAACATACAACATTTTTTTAATAAAATTAAAACAAAACAAAAAAATCATTCATGACAATTTGGATTTGTTTTGGCCAAAAAGAACTAAGGCATAACAATGAATGAATTGTCATTTCTATGTCGAGTGCTGAAGAGCTAATTACACAAAAAATCAAGAAGGAAACTATATATTTATAGTAAGTAAGAAGAAAGAAAGTCAACAAGTGACATGCGAATTCTTAAAGCCTGAATGATCTTAAGACTCTTTTGGATATTTACTCTAAGTAAGTTCACGAAAGCTACTAAGATAAATTTGCATTAAATATTTTCACATAATAGCACCTTTTGTATTAAATCAGCAAGACCACATTAGAGTTGTGCTTTCCGGTAATTTAATATAAAAAAATAATTTTATTACCTTTTCATATGAAAGTAAAATGCTTAATATACGATTTGTCATCATGCTGATACAGTGCTACTTTTTTTCGGTGAAAATCAGTTATTTTCTGACATGACAAATAAAAATGAAATTTAAGTACGTTTCATTTAACAGGCTTTAACTGTACTATTGAGAACTTCGTGAATTTGGCAGCTTCCATGAATTGATTTCAATATAAATTGTCAACGACAGAATGGAATTTGAATTTTCGCATCTTTGATGCAAAATTTAATTCAAAAATTATGTAACAGTTTTAAAATTCAAAGTTTACTGAGTAAATAAACAAAAAAATATTCACAAGAATATTAAATTTCTTAATTAAATAAGCCATAAACAAGCTTGTCACCATAAGAATTTCCCGTCCACGAATCAAAAGGTGTTCTTTGAGTCTTATTCATGAGCCACAGACAAATTTCTTGGCTTAAAGCGTCTCATAAAAATTAATTTATTTCGGAAATTCGCACTTTGAGTATTAAATAAGTAAGTATTAATGCCACACATAAACCGCATGAAATCATCACGTATAGTTAAAGTGAAAATGAAAGCAATTCATCATGAACGTGGTTTATGAAATCAACAAAAATTAATTCATTGTTTCGTCTATTACAGGCAAAAAAAGAGCGTCACTCTTACAACATTTAATATGTGTAGACTGAATATCAATGACAGAATTACATTTCCGATAAAATACTTTAATTCACGCAGTCATAATTCTTCATTTGCCATAATTTTATGGATTTTTAATATAGCTGAAATTGTGCTTGATATTTAAGGGAATGTTATGTAGAATGACATCAATTGAAAGACAATAACCTACATAAATATGTTAATTAAAGTACATTAATACGAACCTATAAAAAAGAGTTTCTTCGGCATCTTTAAAGGCACAGATTAAGTTTATTTTCTCACATTAAAATTGACACTAAAATTTATTTATTTTATCAACAACAGCAAATTACTCTTTGTGTGCAATGATTTCAACTACTTTCAAATATATAAAGTAAGAAAATTTAGATAGAGCACTTAAAACTTCAAAAGTTGATCAAAGAATGACAAGATCTTTCTCTAGTTTTCTTGAAAAAGTAGAAAAATACCGAAACATAATGTGAAAGAACTTGAAATGCAGTTTTTTGGTTGATAGACAGAGTCGATTTAGGCATAAACCTTTTTGAATATCGTATAGTCATTAAATAGTTCTACATCTCATATGTATTTGTGTTTAGGACGTGAACAGGTAGAGAACTGAGAGTAATTGAATCTAATCGCTGGATATGGGGGTGTTTCTCTCTTTCTCTCGCAGGTTTAAAGCAGGTTCATAAAATAAACAAAAGACTTCAATGCTATTCTAGCTAAGATTTATTTAGTTTTAAAGACATTCCTTTAGTTTTTTATTTAAAATTTATTGTGCAATTTAAAAAAAGCGAAATACTATCCAAGAAGATTAAGGTAAATATGGGATTTAAAGCAATTCTCTTTTAAAAACAGCATAAAACAAAGAAACATTCAGGGAATGAGAAAAAATTTACAGTTGGGTTAATGGATGCTTGCTTATGTTGATATTCTTTTGAATTTATCATCTCTTAGCTGTTTAGTAACATTTAATGACGCAGAAAATTTTCGCATCTAAAGTGTGTTCAATAAAAAAATTAATTTGCAAATTATTACTGTCTATGAGCTCATAATCTCCTCACTCTCTCTAATCCATACATAATAATTATACAAGCAAGCGTGAACTTTTCATTCTTTCACCATTTCAAAGAGTACGAAGTAACTAGCTTACTATAGCGCCAAACAATTCATTAAATGTATGTTGCTCATGAGGCAGTAATTTTGATCTGAATGCGAGTTTAAGTATTAAATGCATTATGTACGATTTACAAGAAGAAAAAAATCTTTAAATACTCATGAACAGACGCTGCAGAATCGCAATTATATAATCATAAGTCTTTTGTTGCTTATTATTCATATATTTTTTCTTTCATTACAATTCATTATGAAAATGAAATTGTAAACAACAATTGGTTGCCATTTAAAAAAAATAGCAATTGGTCGCGCCCGAAAGAACAAAGCCGCTTCTGAAGGAAAAAATGGGCTTTTCTTTTGGTTTTTTTTTCTATACATCATAAAACTTATGATGATGAACAAAAGGCGAAGAGAAAAAATGAAGAAATCAATAATTTTTTAACAGAAAAAAGAAATAAAGAGCTAAATTTATGTCAACCTGTATACCTATTTATGGTCCTATGAGTCGGTAATTTAAGGCATTAAATAAATCTTCTTAAATTACAAAACAATTACTTACAAATAACTTAACTTATTGGGTACAATGAAAGGTAATTTCGTGTATCATCATCTTAATCAATGTCTCATTAAGAGAGATTAAAGCAACCTGGAATGGTCTTATGGGAATGGAATTGAGAAATTCTTTATATGCTGAACTCCCTTAGGATCATTTTGTCACTGAATACACTCGTGAAGCATAAATCTTTGTTACTGAATACACTTTTGAAGCAAAAATGTTCGCATCATTATTCTCTTTACGATCAAAGACTGAAGAACGCCAAAAATTTGCAGATCTTCGTGCCAAAATCAAAATTCATTCAAGAGTTTCCTGATATCTGTCAAATTTGTTTGAAGGGTCATAAGCCTGTAAGCAACAACATTGACTTCCTACAAGTAATTCCATCATAAACTCAGTTTAGACATTTCAACATTTCAATGATGTCCAAAGAATGTTGTTGAAACAAAATAAAAATTACTTCTATTGCTTCAGTCATCCATTTAATGGGAAAAATATTTTAACTAAGCACGCTTTTTTTTATTCGATGCAAAGCATTTAGAGATACATCTTGATTTTTATATAAAGAAGAAGTTTGTAGAAGTGGCAAAAACATCATTTGTGGACTGGAAACAATTGACAATTTTGTTTTTCATTAAAAATCTAGCTCCCTTAGTATTGTGAAATGTCCAAGGCACAATTTCTTGTAAAGCTATGCTTGATCTTCATGTTGGAAGTATAACAACAACTACTTAGAAGGTTGGTTAATTGTCATGACACAATTTAATTTTAAGATTACGATTTTCATCAGGTCAAAATTTAACCATTGAGCTACTTAATGGATGCATAGTTATGTCACGTTTGTTTACAATTTTATAAGATGAGATTAAGGCAATCTCTGCTCTACATCGAAATTGAACTTAATGAATAATTGAGACGAAATATTTTTGCTTCATAGGTGTATTCAGTAAAATAGATGCAAAAGTTTTTTGCTTCTAAAGTGTATTCAGTGAATAAGATGCGAAAGTTTTTTGCTTCAAAAATGTATACAGTAAGAAAACATGTGAAATTCTTTCGCTGCAATGAATGAAGTTAATCAAGCATTAATGAAACTTAATATCGATTTCCTTAACAAATTCATTAATCTACGTATGCGTTGAAATCTCTTACACGCCCAAAGAAACTCGATACTCGAATTTATTTTTGTTAAAAGCTCACCAATAACGCGGTGGTTGGCAGTCTCTTTTCTTGTAAAGCAAAAAATCTTTTTAATTTTATTAATCATACGAAAGATGTTTATGAATAAGAAACGTGAGATGAATAAATGTTGATACAATAACCTACTCCTAAGGTCTTGCGAATTATGAATTAATGTACGAGGTAAGAAGAGAAGAAACGAAAAAAGTGTAAACAACTTCTCTCTTTTATTATTAATTGTATTATTCCATATATGCGCATATATGCCTAACAATAAGTGAGTTTTTGAAATCATTCTATATAATTTTATAAATATTATTGAATAGCAATGTCACAATATTAAATTGTATTATTATTTCTGGTAAAATGTTTTTCTCTTGGCAAGAAACTTTACTGACAGATTGATCTCGATTTAAATTTGACCTTCTCTGTCCTCGTGATGAGGGATTGACTTTACATTCATTATAATGATGGTCTCTTGAAGTCAACTAGTAAGCTATTCTTTTTATAAATAAAAATTATGCTCTAAATAATTGAAGTTCATTAGATCACGGTATGGGAAATGATTTATTAGTCATAATGACATTAAAAACGCAACCGTACTTAAGCATTCATTCTTAAAATTAAATTAAGATTTTTGATCTTGGAACTTATTCCATGACTCTATTATTATAATTAAATCTGAAGTTCAATTATTATTATTTTGAATATAATTTGTATAAAGAAAATAGAGTAAGCTTGTTAGAAGTCCAACAAAAGACTTGAAACGCCTTTTTGTAATTTTTATTAAGTCGATTCCTTGAATCTCAAGACGTGCTTGAAATGTTAAAACATCTTTTCATTCTTAAGAATTCTTCAAAGTAGCAATTTTCAAAAATTAAAATAATTTTGTTGCCAAACAATTTGCAAAAAAAGTTATTTTAATTTATGGCCTAGACATCCATGCTTGGCAGTTCAGCACACAAAGCGTGAAGTACATAATCCCGCTTATTATAAGTAAAACTTAAAATTTTTATATTTCAAAATAAATCAATTATCGACTTCACATGCACGCTGATTCATTCATTCACACATGAAAAGAATAATTGTTGCCATTTGTCGAGTTCATAGCGCCATCGAAGTATATGAAATAGGAGACTTATGCTACTAGCATCCAATAAATAATGAACGTCAAGTCAAAGGTCTTCTCATCATGTCCAATTGCATCATGTTCCTTTTTTATTTTTTTGCAAACAACAAACGTGAAATTAATAATGTAATAACATAATAATCCATGTTGTTAGATTGATTTGAAATTTATTTCAATTTTTGTGTTTCTAAGCCTTCTCAATAATAATATTTATTTCATTATTAAGTGCGCGGCATAATAAAAGTTGAAAGAATTGTTTCACGATTTATTATAGAGATATTAATCTACATAAGTATATGAATTAAAGCATGCAATATCTTCAGTTTATGATCGTAGAAAAAGATTCGTTTAGCATTTCATTATTCGGATCATGATGCATTATGCTGCATATTATGCGTAAATGTTTGTGTCTAATCATTTATTACGATTTATAAACTTGAACTGGTGAAGAGACCTTCCCACTAATTTTATTGCAAATTTTTATTTGAATTACATGATCACGATGAGTTTGCATAAAGTTTTGAAACTTATAAACTTTGAACTGCAATTCATTTATTTCAAAGATGTCGATCATACTTCTTCTTCTTCTGATGCCTGTCAGACTTACAAAATTTATAGCTTTTTGATTTTTGTTATGCAATTCCAATTTAAAGATCTTTTCAAATTCAAATTTTGACGAACTTTCCAAATTCAAAATTTAGTAGAACTCGAGTAGAACTTTTACTTTTTAAACTCAAAAATTACTTTTCATTGTCCAATTTACATTCCAAAACATTTATCACTGTTGTTTTACATGATGGATATCAAGATAAAGATGAGATCTCGGCATGATATGTAATGCTCAACTCTACTTGAAATATGAAAGTAAATATGAGCTCACTTAGCTCCAATTTTTCATTTTAGATTAAATTTGATGTTGTTAAGTGAAAATAAAAGTACCTGGGCAAGCATTGACTTTGAAAGCAAATTATGAGCATTCCTCACGTCGACTGAAAGATCCATAAACTGCCTTGAGAGGAATAATTTATTCATTATTTACTTACTAGTAGCATGACACTTTGCATGATATGATCTTAAAGAAATGATTTTTAATGAGGCACAAGTAAAGCATTTTGCAAATTTCTATTTTTTTCATCCATTATCTTTAACTTTAGAGAAAAATTTCCTTTCATTGGGCATTAGAAATTTTTCCGGTCCAATTAAAGCTACGCATGATAACAAGAAATGTAAGAAAATTAATAATAATAACTCACATAGTTTTAAACTTAAACATATTATCGTTATATAATATTTGTAAAGAAATTAATAATAATAACTTCAAACAATGAAATTAGAGGAAAATTAAATTTATCAAGATTGAATTTAATTTTTATTGCGTTTTGTAACGAGATTTTATCTGAATTTTAAATCTAAAGCGACGCTTTTGATAATTCATTTTGAACTTGAAAAGTTCGTTAAACTTGATCTAAATTGTAGATGAGATAAATCACGGTTGACTCGTGACAAAAGATGACTCTTATGCATAAACATGATTTTAAACTGCAGATGGCTTATCTTAATGCATATATTATCGCCTTTAGCTGCTACCTAATTGATTATAGTAATTTATTTATCATAACAGGAAGAAACTCGAGTGACAATTTAGCCTATCTGACATTTAACGGAAGCTTAATGAGACACTGTTTCCACTATTCAGCATCAACATCTCAAAAGTAATTTAAAATTTAATTTTAGTGCAGTATTCGATGTAAATTTTTGCATGACACAAAAACGCAAAGCCTACAATAATGAATTGTAATGAATAAAAATCTCAAAATATCAATGCCGTAAGGAGGAACAGAAGAGAATAAAAAAATACTGTGAGAATCACATTAATATTATTTGTAAAGTGCATGTGAAATAAGAAGAAGTAAAAAAATCATTGCATTTAGTGTAGCAGATTGCGATTTAATTTTTCCGCGATTTGAATAAAAGGTCATGTGAGCTGGAAATTAGAATGGATTCACATAAAAATATCTTGTTTCGTTGTTCAAATTATAACTCCATCAATTTGTATATCTACTGTAAAATTTCATTAACGTTTTTATTGACTTCAATTAGGTAATTGACCATTAAGAGACGTTTTACGAACTCAATTGACATTTAAGTCTGGGTTGTCAAGCCAGAGAACGAAAAAAAATATATCTTAAGCATAGGCCGCACCAATTAAGCTCGGGTGTTGCGAAAAAAAGTCCATACTTAAACTATCTAACATCTAAATCTGTTAATGATGTTGAAACATTTAATTGTTTCGCAGTGCGTTGCATGAGAACCTTTTTTACACTGCTCTTGCTGCTGCTGACTATTTCGCGTGCTAACCAAGATTTTTAAAAACAGAGATTTATTAATGCTTATTTTGGATTCTCTTTTGTTCGCAGAAGCGACAAATTTTTTCAAGGTTTGCGTGTCAATCATTTACATCGGAATTGCACAATGAACATTGTCAAATACTCTTTATTTTTGCACTTCTCAAGCACATCAACTGAATTCATTGTCATTGTTTTAATGAATTTGTTATAATGAAAAGAGTCACAAAACAAAGTTCTTTACGTATCGCTGATTATTTTACGTGTAAAACATACATAACAGCACCAAAAAAAAAAATGCCAAAACGTCTCAATTTTATTTTGGGTTGATGTAATAAATTACAAACATGTTGCATATGGAGTTTTTTGCAAATGACATCCATTCAAAAATTGGTATGTTGACCCTCAGATTGGATCATGTCGAAAGTGTTATAACGTTCATTTGAAATTTGAATAATATTTATTGTACATAGTTAAAAACCCCTTTTCACACAAAAGTTCAGTCTGTATTTAAACTCCGAAGAATAAACATCATTGTGAAATTATAAATCCGTAAGGAAGTCGTTTTGATTAAACTACATTTAAACAATTACAAAATTAGACAATTTTTGGTCAGTTTTATTGCTTTTTAGCTGTTCTGGTTATTTAATTTTAATTACGACCACACAAATTGTGGTTAAGTGCATTACATTGATAATATTCAAGAAACGTATCAACTGGATGCCAATCAAGTTGAACTTATGGACGTAACATCCAAGCAACCCCACATATATCATAAAAGAAATATTTTTCATGAATATTTTTCACATTAGCCATAAAATTAAGATTCATCATGCCAACAAAAAATGGTAATGTTAGGTCAGTGGGAAAAGCAAGTAACGCATAAAAATAATGGTTATAATGAAGAAGCAATGAAGACTCCCTTCATGAATATCATCAGATGAAACATATTTCCATGTAAATTAAAATTTTACGTGAAACATTTAAAATTGAAATCTCAATGAGATGCGAATGAAAGGAAAAGTGATGACTTAATATTAGTCAGACTGAATTCGATGGGAAAATAAATATTCATGTTGACTTCTCATTTATATTTCTAAATGGTACCAATAGAAATGATATGTAGCATAATATGACACACCATTAAGTGAAAGCCAACTCTTTTCGATAGTTCACCGGTGGTCAAAGATGCAATAGTCGATAAAGTAAACTCAAAAGATTTCAAAATTAACGAAAAAATAGAAAAACAAAAGTGATATTTTCGATTCTTTCAAGCTGATATGAAACGATTTAAAATCTGGCTTCATTTATCACCTAATATAGCTGCAAGATTTCTCACTTTATTCGTTTCTAAATTGTTTAATGCATGGTGAAAAGAGAAAATTGGGTTTATTTATTTTCAAATTCTATTAATATAAAAAGTTTTTGGACATACAGAAGGGCATTGATTTTGAACTTTTAGTTTAGGGATTCCGATTGAGTGCTGTCACTAAGGAATGTAAATTGAGAAGTAAATTAAGATTGTCAGTTGTGGACCGAGTAATTTTAAGTGGTTTTTCTGGTGATTCAGAGTTGAAATCACCAGCAATTAGTCTGACACTTTATCCGACTCTATTCACTACAGATTTAATTGAGAAATAAGGCTTTTGATTTTAATTTTGCTTATAAACACAAACATTTATACTTTTTGATAAATTTTGTTTATAAACAAGGTTTAAATTAAAAGCAATGTTGATTTTATGTCGATTCATAGCATAGTGCAGATGAAACGATCATAATTCAGAAGCTAATTTGTGAAAGAATTGAATTTACTTTAAATTCTAGTTTATCTCTTTAAATTGATCTTCTACTATAGAATTAAAGTCTATCTTCCCAGAAATGACCTACAACTCATATCTAAAGCAACATCTGTTGCTGCCAACCCAACCTCAATTTGCAATTTGCCAAAAACATCTTAATGAAGACGTGTTTCCAGTTATTCCGCAATCTAAGATCCATAATGATCATCGATCTGATTTATTAGTGCTGCCTACCTCATCAACAGCTCTTCATACATCCAACATAATTACAACATTTTGAGAAAAAATCTATAGGAACCTCTATTTCTTCAAAAACTCTTTTTTATAAATGAAATGATTGTTATTGATGTTGTTGCTAATGGATGCTGTGCCTCACCTACATTTTTATTTTTTGTTTTATTCCGCAATGATTTCTATTTATTTCTCATAGATGTAGATTGTTATGATGAATCTATGTAGCAGTTATTGAATGTTTGTTTACTTCTAATTAAATGAGGATCAAACTCCTTTAATCGAGGAAATCCTTGTGTAAAGATGTTAGAATTAAATGATTCTATAGACTAATCATCAAATTAATGTGTCTGTCATAAGAGCATCATTTATCTTATTTCATCGCATTTATATGCCAAGCCTTATTACACAAAAATATATAAAATTGAGTATTATTATTTTAATTTACATACACTGCAAACAAACTACTTAATCATCATTTTAATGCTGTACCTATATTTAATTAATCCATTTTTCAATCGCAATCGAAAGACTTTTCGGTTATAAATTAAAGAACTGCATTCGTAAATAACACAAAACTATATAAATCTTCACCTTGACCAATTAAATGTTCTGTGCATTTTTCATTTTAATTCATACAAAAGACTGCCTTTTTCTCATCGAATTTCTGAGTAGGTTAGCCGCTTCATAAAATTGCTACTTTATGCACAAAATTAATATTATTCAAAATCAGAGAATAAGACATGCAGTGGCATTTTTTCTTTTTTTGAAAGTACATGATGTAAACCTTGATAAGACACAAAAAATTAATTAACATATGTTAAAAAAGTAAATTAATTTGTAATAAATTATCGCTGACATCTGAGGAAATTTCAAAATTCTTAACTATGTCTGAGTCTGCGCATATGATGAACTGCGAATAATTAGTTGGGTTTATTATTATTAAATTATACAGTCCTGATCATTATCTCTAATTTACGTAATAAAATATTATTTGAAGGTATTAAATTATCTTGTCGCACATCATATGAGTATGAAATGGAAACTGACTTATTATTTTGTAAATTTGAAATAATTCAAACCATAAAATATTTCACAGGCAGTGAGGTACAAGGTGTTGACGCGCATTTTTCACATATTTCGTACATAATTTATTCTACAAGAGATTGCACAGAGAGGTTTTTGAGGTTTTGTAGGCTTGGCAAACTTGTTTAGATGAATTGAAATGGAATCTAATTGGAATCAATGATTTAGCTGAATGATTGGAGGGTATGGATTGGTAATTAGCTTGCCAACTATGGTCAAAAGTTTATGAATTATTTAAACATGATTCAGTGTCAATATTTGGTGCTGTTTAGGCTCAATTTGTCTCAATATAAAGCTTTTGAAGACTAATTTAATACAATTCATCTAAAGAAGCTGCTGGTAGAGACAGAGACTTTATTAATGCTTCAGGCGTCATCTAAGGAAGGCAATAAATCGCATTTGACATGCACATTAAGTACATAGTATGATAATTAAGTTCCTAGTGACATGACACTTCCCTATATAAATTAGTAAATGCAATAAGTGTGCCGATTTAAACATTAGAATGTGCATTGCCTGAACGCCTCAATCCTCACATTATCCTGATAACTAGCAATTAATTACACATATCGCCTCCTAATCTCATTATTATTATGCTAATAAAATAGTCACAACAACCTCCAATTAGCAATTACTTTGCAATGTAAACAGCAAAAATTATCATATATCTAATATTTCGGTAAAATATCATCATCTCCACCTATTCAGTCAGCCAACAAGTCATTATTAACAGAGCCATTTATTATTAACAAAAAAACAGCACGCTAAATAGATTTTATAATTGAGATGATTAATTTTCCTAACAGCGCTTCCAGTTCGACCGTGAATAATTTCAAAATTTATTTTTTATGACAAATTTCCTCACTATATGCAATTCTCATTTATATCTAACAACACAAATCCATTATGACTTCAATTATATATGAAATATGTTTGCAGAGAATGCACTTTAAAGTGTCGTAATGTGATTTACTTAAGAGTAATCGTTGATGGAGAAAGAATCACATAAAATATCATGATAAACTAAATTACATAACAAGTTGTCGACGAACAAGAATCATATGTACTTGTTTATGCATGCACAATGCAATTTAGAGTCACTTGACCGGAGAAAGTAAAAATGATAAAAAAATGCGTTCATTTTTCTCCTTGTAAATTATTGTTATGACGCAGTTGTAGACTCAGACGAGCTGAATTTAGTAATTCAAGTTTTTCAATTTGGGGTCGATCATAAGTGACGTCTATAACCAAATTAGACTTCATATGTTTCTCCTTGCAACATAGCAAACTATGATGTGATCCAGTTACATAACCTCACTCATTGTCACTTCTCAAACCTAAGACATTTAATGTGGATGATCCCCATGTTGAAGTCACTTAACAACATGATATTTATCGGAAATAAGTGATATATAATGCTATGATCCATATAGTAAGCAGACTGTATAAGCAATTCTTTTCTTTTGCCTTTCAATTTAACAATTTATTGATATTGAAACGCATAACGGATATCCAAAATTAAATTAAATTGTTCAAAAATCTTTTTTTTTTCCTATGTACAAAAGAAGTCTTTCAATTTCATTTGCTGCACGTTTTTTTTATAATTTTATTTTCTGTTTCTAATGTAATAATTTTATATATTTTTTCTCGTATCTTTACAGTTCAACTCAGCATCAGCAATTGCTATGAAGCATAAGAAAATTTCATCGATAATTATTAAAAGTTGTGTTAATAAAATGACTGTGATATTAATATTACTGGCTCTTTCATCGTCAATGACGAATGTTAAGGCGTTAGACAATGGACTAGCTCGCACTCCACCCATGGGTTGGCTTAGCTGGGAAAGATTTCGCTGTAACACAGATTGTGAAAATGATCCTGACAATTGTATAAGGTATGTTTATAAACATTTGATTCTTTTTATATTTTCCCATTCGATGGATTTCGTCAGACTTTGGTCAGTCATGGCATTTTCAATAGATTTGAAAATATTATTGTGGGTTTCATCCAATCTCTTGCCAAATCATAGATCTTGTATGTAGTTTGTTAGATATTAGTGCGAGTAGATTAAGGCACCTTAAATGAATTCTTAGCATAAGTCTAGCAAGCAACCTTCCAAAGAATTCTCAAATTTGTTTTCAAATCCAAAAATTAAGTCTATTTTGAATCTTCGAACTTGATCCATACTCAAGTAACATTGAAGATCAATGTTTGCATGCAACCAGCATCCTATTCAATATTATTACTGTATATCACAACAATCATGTCTATAGTATGCCTAAATGTTCAATTTTAAGACTGCTAACTGATAGAGCAGCTACCTTCATCAAAAAGTTAAGACTGTCAATATTGGAGGTTAAGGGATAGTTCGGCTGATCTACGGCCACTCACTCTTGCCGATCCCAGTATGCTTAATCTTTATATCGCTCAGAGCGATACTTAACCGTCATCGCCAGCAATCGATTGCTTGCAGCTACATTTCGCAACCCCGGAAATGTTAAACCAGATACATAATGATCTAACTTTAATTAGAATTTAACATTTGGTCAGATATCTGAATAATAGACTTAGTTCCATTGCTAAAAATCATTCAAAATCTCACAAGATCATTCAAAGGGCATTATGACTTTTCTATTTGTGTGTAAAATTGCGATTTGAAGACATTTGAAATTATATGTTATGCAAATATAATGACTGAATTATATGCAATGAATATTATTATTTATAAACTTCTTCACGACTTGAGAATTACAGGAAAAACTTCCTACCGTGTTTTATATTATTTATAGAAAAAAAAGTATCTTATGTTGTTAGCACATTAAATGTTAAGGTCATGTTTCATGTTATATTTTAAATGCAATTTTTTACACAACTTGCCTCCTCAGAGGAATCAAAAATAAGCAATTATTTAACAAATTTTTATAATGTAGTCTATTATACATTTCCTACAATAACTTCATTTTATGGACTCTCTTTTATGCTTACTAAAATTTCATTCATAAAAAGAAGAAGTAACAGTTTTAAGATCAGAGTGAATGACTTTATCTCACTCTACTGGTGTCAATCAAACTTTCAATTTCAATTGCATGGTCTTAAACTGTGTCGGTAATATGAATTATAATGTCTTAAAATGTTTAATACTAGTTTATGAACGGTAACTAATAGTAAATCCAATTAAAGCGAATAAGAAGTGGCAATCATGAAAGATATAAAAGTTTATGTGGAAATGCAATGCATTGGCGCATTTTTAAAGTTCGCAATCGGTGCTTAAAGTGTTAGGAATGTGACATTAAAGGATTATTACATGATCCAGTTTGAAAAAAGCTTGCTGAGATCAAGAAATAGGAGTTTTGCTCTAGAAATGAGTTTGATTCTTTGTTTATATCTTGTATGGATTGCCTAACAATCCTTAGAGATAGACACTGTCGCCCATGACAACAACAAACATAGAACTAGCAATTTTCCCACCAAATGTCCAAAAACCATCAACTTCTAGCTCCCGTCTTTAATTTTTCATCTCTTGATTGATCTCGCTGTAATGTGATTCCTGACAAATGATCAGATTGACAAACTATGGCCAATATTCACTTCACTCTTCAGACGACGCGTAATAAAAACAAAGAAGAAGAAGATAGACTAAGCCACTTCACTGATTGATGATCAGTGTCAATAATTGGCTATTGAAAATCGTTTCTAATTGATTGAGCAAAGAAGAAGTCAATTAATTACGTACATTCGTTCCTTGATTTCATTCACTTCTTCTTCTTCTGCTTTGTCGTTTAATTGCCATTAGATTCGCTCATCAGGAATCGACTTAACTGTTTCGTACTCAATTTAGATTCTCAATCTCTAGTATATAAAAAGGTTACATGGACCAATCCTACTGTCATGTCCATGGCATCGTAAATTAATTTGACCCACCTTGAGTCAATGAATCACTCGAAGGTATCAGGTAGAGTACGAATCAGTTCTGTAGATCCGCGAATGATATCAAAAGGAGAAAATCTCGAATTCTCATACACGCTCGGCATTAAATTATAATGTGCTGACTTACATTAAGGTATAATTTTTGAAGGTGATCCAAAAGCATTTTTTTCCGTGATTTATGATGATGGATCAACCCGAAAAGAATAGAAGCAGCGGCAACGTGTTTTAATGACATTTTCATTTTGTCTCAAACTTTACTTTAATGAACAATGTGAGGGTCAATGATGAATTGAGAAAAACAAGGCACAAGGCACAAGATTCAACTAAAACTAACTTTGAATTGTTAAAATGCAATTAATAACAATGTTTGTGCTGTTTTTCACTACAGTTTTTATGACTCCATTGTTTAAATAGAGCGGCATAAGATTAATGAAACAATTTGCTGCTATTCAGCTCACAAAAATTGAGGATATACGTTTATATTTATGTATTTCTGTTTATCACATACTTAATTTAATGACTTTAAATCTGACGAAAACATTGTATGGAGTAAAAGATGCTTGAATTGGATATACTACATCTATGTATCTATGTGATGTTTTAATAATAATCCAACAATTCTTACTTCCAGTGAAAATTTGTTCCGCACAATGTCTGACTTGGTGGTGTCTGAAGGATATGCAGCAGTTGGATATGAATATATAAACGTTGATGACTGCTGGTTGGAAAAGAATCGTGGAGCTCGTGGTGAACTTGTGGCTGATCGTAAACGATTCCCAAGCGGCATGCGGGCATTATCTGACTATGTGAGTAGTTCATTGCGAATATTTAATGATTTATGGATTTAAAATGTCTAATTATCTTCCTTTAGGTTCATAGCAAAGGCCTCAAGTTTGGTATTTATGAAGATTATGGTAATTATACATGTGCCGGATATCCCGGTATTCTCGGATATTCTAAGCAAGATGCCGACCAGTTTGCAACATGGGATGTCGATTATGTGAAGCTCGATGGATGCTATTCATTGCCAACTGATATGGATATTGTAAGTTTCTTTTATTTCCCATAAAATTTAATAGTCCTCATTTAATTTTATGGACGATCTACTTTCATAGCAAATATTTCTAATTCCAATTTTAATTCTTATTTCCATCAAACTAGGGTTATCCGGAATTCGGGCGTCATTTGAATGGAACAGGTCGACCAATGATTTATAGCTGTAGCTGGCCAGTATATCAAATTTATGCAGGAATTAGCGTAAATAACAACATTCATTGCCTAATTTCAAATTTCCTAACATAAAAAAAATCTTATTTTTAGCCGAATTTCTCATCAATTATTGAGCATTGCAATTTGTGGAGAAACTTTGATGATATTCAAGATTCATGGGCATCACTTGAAAGTATCATTGACTATTATGGAAACAATCAAGATTATATTATTCCAAATGCTGGACCAGGACATTGGAATGATCCAGATATGTTAATTATTGGAAACTTTGGATTGAGCTACGAACAATCAAAGACACAAATGGCATTGTGGGCTATACTTGCTGCACCTCTTCTCATGTCAGTCGATTTACGCACAATACGCCCAGAATATAAAGCAATTTTACAAAATCGCAAAATCATAGCTGTTGATCAGGATCCATTAGGTAAATAAGATATAATTGTGTCTGATGGTGAAAATAAATGTGATCACATGCACGACACGAAGAAGAAATGTTGCTGACGCTTTTTAAAAATTATTTTTAGGCATTCAAGGTCGTAGAATTTATAAGCATAAAGGTATCGAAATCTGGTCACGACCCATCACTCCAATTTATCAAACATATTACTCGTATGCCATTGCATTCGTTAATAGACGTACAGATGGAACACCGTCAGATGTAGCAGTCACTCTACGTGAATTGGGTCTCCAATCACCAACTGGATATCGTGTCGAGGTAATGTGAAAATTTACTTTTGGACACTTGAAGTACATACTTAATTTAAAATTCATACTTTTTTGTAGGATTTATATGAAGATGTCGACTACGGTATTTTATCATCAAATACAAAAATTAAGGTCAAAGTAAATCCATCAGGAGTTGTTATTTTACGTGCTGACGTTCAGCCAGAGAGATTCTCAAAACGCCCCCTCAATCCATATTATTATCGATACTCACAGAACTAACTCGACTTTGATCCCCAAGCACACTCGATTTAATTCGTTCCAAATAATATTTAAAGAATACATTCCGCAATGTTATTCCACAAATTTTTCGAAATTATCACTTCGCTCTCCTTACTGTCTGTTATCTCCTCTGTCTGTGAGTTTTTTATCTCGTTTAATTAAAAATGTGTGCCAGCTCAATTTTTTTATTGCGATTATTAATATACGAAAAGAAATAAACATATTTAATGTTTATAGAAAGCAACAAATTTTTTGTAATTTTAGTAAGTAGCATTTAAGTCATATCCTTTTCTTGTAAAATGAATTTTTCATATTTTGATGAATAAAATATTAATTTTTGTAATTTATTTCCGAATTTAAAATTGAAGTTTTGTTATTTTTGGTTTGATGTCTGTTAATTGAGTAGGTGTCGGTCAATAACCTCAAGTCTGCGTTTTAGATTGAACCCTATAATTGAGACAGGACTGTGCTTAATATTAGAAGTTTAAAGACCATAGCAACAGCTAAGGATGATTATAGAGAGCTCTGGATCAGAATTATTCTAACATCCAGCTATACAACCACCTCTTGATATTAACGTCTACGAACTTTTTAAATCTTCAAGTAGATATCAACCGGATTTAAATTTCTTTTTACAGTTGGCGAGTCTCGTCTGAGAAGAAAATCAACGTGTATCTTTGAAAAGTTTCTTGACTTTATACCTAGTTTTATATTTGTTTGTTTTGTTTATTAGCATAATATTTCCCTTGAGCTACACGTTCGTCTTTCACAAAATCTATTTTTAATATAATTCACTGATTAGGTAATGCAGTTTGCGTTTAGACTTTACGACTAGTCAACAAATAATTTTACCTTACCTAGATCATATAGATAATCTTGTTAGGTTGCCAATTGCCATCAACACTTGTTACAATTCAGTCATCAGAAAGTTTTGTTTATTATAGCCTATCTAATCGAAAACGTGTTTAAAAATGGACTAAAAAATATTTTTTTATCACATCTACTGTTAACAAACAGCATGTCATTGGAGGTGTTGAAAAAAATAAAGCACTTAGCAAAGAAATTAAATGATAACGAAAATTCTGAAGTTTCTTTTTCCACGCGCTTTTTTCTTTTTGATAAAATAATCGACTTTAATTTGCAAGATAAAGGCCAACTCTCAAGTACAAAACAAACAGAACAGTACGAAAATTGCTGACTTTATCAGTTGTTGATTTGCAATTTTTACAGCAAAACATTTGTTTTTAAACAACTCAAATTTGATCATTGTAATTTAAGCTTGCAAAATGAAATATGATTTGGTAATTGAAGAGCTGTCAGGAAATGATTCATGAATTTTATTATCAATAAAAATTAGATACTGGATATTTCATTTAATAAATGTAAGCGAAAAATTCCAAATGATTCAAGTCATTCACTTGAAATTTGTATCAATTTATTTTTTGGAACTTATGAAGATAAACATGAAGAACAGCTGTTTCCAAACAGGTTTTTTGACAGAAAACAGCTGTTTTGCAAGTTTCGTTTCGTCTTGTTGGATGATTTGCGAAAAAAAAACATTCAAAATTTTTTCTGGATCTTATAATTATTTTTTTAATTGTTTATCAAGTGAATCTCCATACATTTTCACTATAATTAATTAGCTTTCCTCTCAGAACGCAGTTGTTTTTCCAACATTTTGTTATGAAAGTGGAAAATTTAAACAAATTTGTTTTTGTTTACTACATCAAGTTTTTAATCGTAAAGTTTGATCTAATTTGAGCTCTAATTGGTTAATAAAATAGCAACAAAGGTTTAATGTTTATGAGCAACGAAGAATTTAATTAAATATTGCATTAATTAAGCTGTAAAACAGAAATTTTCTCTAATTAAAAACTTTAGATAACCTATAATTCTTAATAAACTAGAACTAGTTAGCAAATAATAAAACCAGCCTCGTCATTCATCTAATCCACTTACGAATCTATCATCGAGTCAAAATATATAAATTAGCACAACAGAGAACAATGTTCTTTGCGACAAATTCACAAAGAGTCATTGAGACAAATATCTATAAGATGCTACGTGATTTGTTTTCCCTCTCAAAAATAGAAATAGAGTGAGGAAAATTGTGTACCAGAGAAGAGTCCAAAGTTCTATTTTCCTTGTGCACATATATAATAATATTATTTTTTATACAAATGCATATTCACATCTCCGTAGATTATTCAAGGCAAATTCGTACGAAAAACAACTTTTTACAACTTTCAATTAAGTTTATGCATAAAAAAATGCAATGGTTGCTATTTTTAACTTACGTGAACACATTATCAAATTGATTGATTAAAATCAAGTAAATTCCAGTAAATCCTTTCGACTAAGTATTGATTATTCTGTTTATAAGTACTTTATTGTTTACGCGAAACCGCTAACCGATCGATTGCACACGCGAAATATGACCATGAACTCTGTTTATTTATTTTTTTTCACAAAATGTATCCACTTTACTTTAGATTACAGAATTGAATAGAAAAAATGTCTTATTGTCACTTGAGGAATATTATAATGGCTGACAAACGTCTTGTTTATCAATTTGGATACTTGCCTCCGTCTATTATGTTGCTGAACTGAAGGAAGTGTGAAAAAGAAGGCAAAAACACATTTTGAATTTGATCAATGTATGAGAGAATGAGGGGCTTGTGTCGTTACGTCATTACTTAAACCAAAACTCACATTTTATTACTTTATTCTCATTGCTTCAAAGTCAGTCAGTTCTCTTCTACTTCTGTATTATCATAAGATTAAACATTCGTGTGTGCGATTTCAAAAAAAAAATTGTTCATAATTTAAATATAGAGGCACGCTCAACGTGTCCTTTTCAATGTGTGTGTTTTTTGCATGCATATCATGAAGAAAAACAACAATCCATACTGCGTGGTATGGCAGTGTATTTGTTCTCATGTTTATATTTGATAAACTCTTTATCGGCACTCGAATTACAAATAAAATACGTAAAAGCAGTCAAATACAAAATAAATTTTCACTTGGCAATAAATTTTTCCTTTGACATTGTTTGTCAATTCATGATCTCCTGGAGCAAGTACACGAGATTACTATTATTTCCTGAATATACGGAAATAGTCTCGACTCCTTAAAACAATATGCCTATAATAATTTATTAAGATTTTAATATAATACATGAACAAATACACAAAGACTTTGCGGTTTCCTATGTAAAAGTTCTATAAATAAAAATAAATAATATTGAGAAATCAGCAGAAATTTATAGCTGAGCTCATTCGCATGATATTGAAAATTTCTTGGTACCTATGAAAATTATTCTTTTTTTTTCAACGAATTTTCTAAATTTAAATTTTAAAGAAAATTTTATTTTGACTCATTTGATGACATTCAATTTGAAATTATTCATTAATTAAAACGTCATTGTTTCGATTCACAGTTTATAAATAAGTCATGCATTACTATTTTCGTTCTACAACTAGTAAACAATGCGAATTGAGCCGCATTTGATGCAAAACATGATTCTTTGTTCGTTCAGTAATTCAATTTCAATTCAGTTCAGTTCAGAAAATTTAAAATTTAGAAAACCGTTAAGATTTGATCTGTCAATTTGTTTGTAAAAATAAGAATGTAAAGCTCAATTTTCATCAACATAACCTCACCCATTTAGTCAACAGTTTATTAATTCAATAAAGAACAAGAAAATTCATTGCAAAATTGCAATATAAGTGCTTGAATTCCATAAAAAGTTAAGTTATTTACAATCTTTTCAGTGTCACAGGTTTTAATAAAAAGTGTAAATAGCTCCTTTTCGTAAGCATGCATACGTGAGAGAAATGTTTTTTTAATAAGGCGTTAAGTAAATATAGATTTTTATCATGTAATCAAATAATTTGATAATGGAGGTAAACAGTAGTCCGATAAAACCTATTGTTAATGAAAACACAATATAATTAAGCTTTTTATAGGAAATATATTTGACTATTTGGAGAGTTTCATGGACACTCTCTTATCGTCTCGACTCTCGTAAGCATACGTCATGACTTGAAATGCTCAATTTTAAAAACAAAGAATTAATTAAAAATTCTTTCACTTGGTGATTAGGTGAAATCATATGAGATTTTTGAGTCACGTTAGTCTATCAATTCGCCAGCTAATTGCTGCTGATAACGACTTAATAAATACGAAAATAATTTTGTTTTTATAGGCGGGGATCTTAAATCGTTCGATACTATATGAAATGTTTTTTACTCAATCCTGTTCGCCGACATTGAAAAAGATTTAAAGAGCTGACAAAAACGGCAATTTATTTAAAGAAAGCAAGAAGAAGCTGCCGATAATATATGTCTACTAAAGCCGCAATCATGTCAATTGTTTATGAATATTTTAAAAATGCGAGAAAAAGTTCAAAGTCTAAGCATGCTTGTACGCCACGTGCTTACATATCATACGGAAATGAATCTCTCCGAATAGATACGTGTTAGACCTAAAATACTTTTCATCAGCTATCTTTACATGAACATGAAATTTTTTAAGGGATTTTATTTTTAAAACAATATGCTTTGATGTTCATTTTGGCTGGCTAGCTATTTTCGGTGGAGATTTTGGCTGTTGCTATGTCGGGGATGTTCTTAAAAAGGTTCAAGGTTTTTGATACTAATTACTGACTGATGTCATCATTGAATTTTTAATTTAATGATTGAAGTCAATGATTTTAAATTTCAAAAAGCCGTTAAAAATTTAAATTTTTAAAAAACCGTTAAATTAATATAATTTGCAAACCAAATCTAATTTGTGGTTCCAGGCGCAAATTTGACTAATTTCGAAGGTCATTAACCTACGTGGGTAAAATGGAATTTATTCATCTAATCACACTTGTAGCGACGATTTCTATTCTAGTCTACACATCATAGTTGACATACCTAATTTTACATCTACAAAAATAACGCGAAAATTCTCATTTTCAGCATGATTTACATTAAGTGACATGATGCAATTCAAAATATTAATTTTAATATAAATGTCATAACGACATTCGAGGTTTTCCCTAATGATTAAATTACAACGACTATTTATTTAATAATTAAGCCTCAGTTTAAGGGTTTAGGTACTATTACACAATATTATTAAAATAGAAACAAAAATTCCCTGAATTTGGGTCATATTTAATAGTTCACATTACATCAATATGCATTATATTTCGCGGGAATTCGAAATTGGAGTTGCAGTGAATGCAATCGACATGCGCTTTGGAAGTTTTGTTAGTAAACTATGACCTGATTATTGCATGCACTTTTCAGCTGATTTGATTCGGATTACAAAATGCGAAGAATAATGAACAATAAAATTGTGTACGTCTTCTGATCCTGACTAGATCCTGTATCTTGTTTACTTGTATTTTACGTTCATATTTGTTTATGCCAAGTCTGGAACAGATTAATTTGCATGAATGCAAATTGCATCCCTTAAATCCCCAGATTCTATATATAGCTACACATTTTCAACACCCAGAACATTTTTATGTGCTTACTCTAGAACGTGTATTGACTATTAAAAAATTTACGCGGGCAATTTATTTAATTATTTGTTTTTGAAAATATTAATAAAATTGGCACATGTCCAATACAAAGGTTAATGTAGTTTTGAATGACATGATTGTGTTACTTACTGTGATCACCCGAATTTCCATTGTGAGATGAACAACTTTCATAGTCATTGCCTGGCATTTTTGATGCTATCGGTGCCATTTCACTTGATTATCAGCTCTTTTGTAAGGAAAATCTATATATGATTGCTGGATTTGATTATGTGAATGTGAACTTTGCACAGTTTATTTATATTTATATTCATTCACTCTCGTAAATTAATATTAGGTCTGTGACACAAACTAATAGGATTAGAATTCACTTCTAACTATTCATTCGACTTCCTTTATTAATTTCTACTTTTACTATTTTTTGTTGTTTTCTATAATTTTTAAATAGCTTGCTAAATAATTTTCAAGGGTAACTTTGATTAATTTTTAATTACTGGTTTTTAAAACTTTTTTTTAACTTAATTGAAAGCTTTTGAATAATAAAAAATATTATTGTAAAAAAAAACTATAATCAAAACATACACAATAATCAATAAATGTACGAGTTGATTTTTTATGAAAGATGTAGCAGCGACGAAAGCTTCCAATTGAATAAAAACTATTTTCCAAGTTGATTTTTGATAATAACGAATATGAGGAAAATTTAAAGGTAGATCTAGTAGATCTGATATTATTTGATCTACCTTTATTTATTATTATATGTAGAACTTAATTTATACTCCACATCATTTGATAATTTTTACAAAAGTTAAAGGTTTTTAATAGTTTTTGACATAAAATTAAAAATGCCAAGCACTAAGGATAAAGGAATTAAAGCACAAAAGGGCAACAAGAAGCAACATGCAAATTTCGAAGAGATTCAAAAGAAAAATATGGAATTATTAAAAGATAGAGTAATGCAAATCGATAGCTCTGATGACGAAGATTCGTCAAGAGTTGGAAAGGAAAAAATCGCAAGCCTGTTCAAAAATTATCAGGGCAATGAAAATGACGTGGCGAGAATACAGCAATATTTTGATGGTGAGAATCTGGACTGTCTGATTTGCATTAGAAGTGTGAAAGCAAAAGACCGAATTTGGAATTGCGGTACTTGCTATCTCTCGTTCCACTTACTCTGCATACAAAAATGGGCCAATGACTCGATGAACTTGAAAAAACTTTGGCATGACAATCAGCCGAATGGTTACTATGACAATCAAGGAAATTACATCCGTAAAAAGGAATTGAAATTATTTTGGGATTGTCCAGCATGTCGTCATGAATACCTTGATAATGAAATCCCGCGAGAATATTCATGTTATTGTGGTAAGGAAATCAATCCTGATTATCAAGATTGGCTTGTTCCTCACAGTTGTGGTATGATGTGTCAGAAACCACTAGAAACTTTATGTGGTCACAAATGCACGATTCTTTGTCATCCCGGCAAATGTCCAAGTTGTCCACAAACAATTCAAACTAGCTGTAAATGCGGGAAATCACCAATCAAGACAATTAGATGCTCACAAAAATCATGGAATTGTTCACAAAAATGCTCAAAGCTCCTCTCATGTGGTGTCCATAAATGTTCAGGAGTCTGTCATGGACCTAATGAATGTCCACCTTGTAAAGAGAAAAGTGTCAAAAAATGCCATTGCGGAAATAAATCAAAAGAGATTAAATGCGAACAATTATCATGGAGTTGTGACAAAGTATGCAACAAGCCGTTAAGTTGCGGTATTCATGTTTGTGACAAGAAATGTCATGGCAATGACTGTGGAGATTGCAAATATGGCCTTGAACGAAGTTGTTTCTGTGGGAAACAAAAGGTGACAGTATCAAAATGTGATGAATCTTCATTGGATTCATGCGGTGATACATGCCTGAAGCAACTGCCTTGTGGACACATTTGTCTATCAAGATGTCATAAAGGAGATTGCGACACGTGTAAGGAACAAGTTGAGAAGAAATGCAGGTGCGGTGTGATCACTAAATTATATCCATGCTCTAAGGAGCTACTTTGTGAGACAAAGTGCAATAGTCAAAAGTCATGTAAGAAGCATTCCTGTAAATCTAAATGCTGTGTTGAATGTGCACCATGTTCTATAGTGTGTGGCAAAGTCCTAGCTTGTGGACGACACAAATGTGACGGTAAGCATACTTTTGTTAAAAATAGTCTATCCGCATTCCCAATTATAATCACAATAGCAATCAATTTATTCACATCATTAACAATACAATTTACATCTCTTTGTTGATCTTTCATTACGATTTATAGCACTTTGTCATTCGGGAAATTGCTATCCATGCAATGAAAGACAGAAAGTGACATGCAGATGTGGTGCTACATCAGTGTCTGTTCGATGTGGAAAGGCAAATAAATACAAGAATCCAAATTGTAAGGAGACATGCAAAGTTCCATCCAAATGTCATCATGAGTCCAAGCCTCATTATTGTCATATTGGAGATTGTCCAATTTGCAGGCAAATATGTGATGAGCCTCTCAAGTGTGGACATAAATGTTTAGATACTTGTCATGACTATGTGAGAACTGTGATTAAGGACAAGAACTTTGTTCCAGCAGGTCCTTGGGACGTTCCAGAGGAAAGAATTGAGTATAGGAAGTTACCACATTCGTCATGCAAAACAAAAGTTCCAGTTAATTGTTTAGGTGGACATGAAGTGATTCAAATGAATTGTTATGAGGCAAGAGTCACGTCATGTGGACGAAAATGCAATCGGAAACTTCCTTGCGGCAATCATACATGCCAAAAAGATTGTCATGAAGTTACTGATCTTAATAGTGATTTACAAGATGAAAATTGTGAGGATTGTGAACTTCCTTGTGTGAAGGAACGTCCTAAATATTGTTCGCATCCATGCACTCGGTCATGTCATGTTCCAGAGAAGCCGTGTAAGAAGTGCATCGTGCAAATAAAGGCAAAATGCTTTTGTGGTTTGTCAGATGCATATTATCGATGCTGTGACGTGAATAAGCGTGATATTGATGAGGAGACTCGACAAGCTTTGTTGGAAAAATATCTTTGTTGTGGCGCTAAATGCATGAAAACAGTAAGTCATTAATTAAGCCTTAATTTCCTCAATAATAATTCTTTCAATTTTAATAGTATGCCTGTGGTCATCAATGCACGAATATTTGTCATCCAGGAATTTGTAAAGGTGCTGAAAATTGTCGGAAAAAGGTGAAATTAATGTGTTCATGCAAAACTCGTAAAGCTGACTTGACATGTGATAAAGTACGAGCGGAAAATATTACAATCCTTGAATGTAATGATGAATGTGAGGAAAAACGGAAGCAAATTGAGGAAGAAAACCAAAGAAAAATACTAAAACAGAAGCAGTTGGAAGAAGAAAAGAATAGAAAGGAACTGGAAGAGTATGAGAAGAAATTTGGACCTAAGAAATACAAAGAAAGGAAGCAACGATATGTTGAGGAAAAGAAAAGCGATATGAAATTAAAAATCGCAATAGCATCTGGAATTTTCCTCGTGATATCAGTTGTTCTTTATTTTATATTTTTCAATAACTAATTGTGACTGATGTAGTTAAATTAAATAAATCAATATATAACGGCTTTTTTCCAAAAATTTAAAATACCAAAAAGAGTTCTACTAAATTAGTTCTACCACTTTGTTATTGTAGACAAAAATTTTCACACGAGTTTTTATTTGAAGAAGAAATAATTTAATTTTACTAAGATTTACAGACTAAAGATAAAATCTAATATTATATATAGGTTTAAAAAGTTTTTCTTATATTAGAAAAAATGAATAAGGTCAAAAGAATGGAGAATAAAAAGCGCAAAACAGCTGCTTTAGTAAATATGATTAAAATTAATGAAAAGGATAAAAAACCGGAAAAGGAATCATTGAAAAATGAAATTATTGAAGTTAAAGAAAAAGATACGGTAAGATTAATCATTAATCATTAATTAATTATAATTTACTAAATTCCATTGTCATTTTAGAACGAGGAGCCATTGTGCAAAAAAATCAAACAAACTGACGAGATGGTGAATAACATAGATACATCAATTTCTGACGAACAGTACAAAATACTGAAGAATGAATTGCAATATCGTAAAAATGCCTTAAATAATGCGCCAAAATTCCGTCTAAAATTCTTTGGTGACAAGGCAAGGTTATTAAATAGCACAAAAACTCGACAGCCATTAATGTTTGAAGATATTCAATATCTTCTGATGACTGCACTTTTAGGCAGTAGCTCGCCATTCAAACCTGATAGATGGTGTGTTCTTGAAAAACCGAATAAAATCACACATACAGTCATTCTTGTTATTGAAGGATTAACATCATACAATTTTATAGCAAATGAAAGTTTATTTGTGAGAACAAAAGGAATTTTCCAAGACCAACTGGAAGTCATTCTTCCCAAAAGTCACAAATGCAAACTTATTGAAGAACTTTCGTACGTTCCACTGACTCAATCACACAAAGAAATGTTAATAAAGAAGTTTGGTAGTTTAGAAGCAGCAATGAAGCTCAATAAAAATCCCAATGACATGTTTGCAAAAAGTTTATTTCCAATTGATAGCGATGAAGACACAGACAAAATGCAAATTAGAGAAGGTGAAACATTTCCAAGGACAAGGCTTCTTCTTTCTCCACTACAAATGATGATTGAAGGATATCCAATGCCAATAAAAGGAGAATATGAAGAAAAGTATAAAGAATATCGATACACAAAGAATCATTACAAGCCAGTGTCTGTTGATTCTCCAATGTTTGGTCTCGATTGTGAAATGTGTCGGACTGTCAAAGCTGAAAATGAACTTGCGCGTGTGTCAATTGTCGATGAGAATTACAAGAGCATTTACGAAACACTTGTTAAGCCAGACAACAGAATTACAAATTATTTAACTCAATGGTCAGGTATCACAAAGGAAATGATGGATAATGTCACGAAAACATTAAAGGAGGTTAGCATGAAAATTGTTTGCTATAATTTTAGACCATGTTTGCTATAATTTTGACTCTTACTTTTCAAATATTTTTTGGACGTTATTTTTAAACCGTTATTTTTCATTGAAGGTTCAAGAAGAAGTTTCAGCATTACTTCCATCTGATGCAATCCTTGTTGGTCAATCATTAAATTGTGATTTGAATGCGATGAAGCTGATGCATCCATACGTTGTTGACACTAGTGTAATCTTCAATATGTCTGGTGATAGAAATCGAAAATCAAAACTACAATTGCTTGCAAAACATTTCCTTCAAGAAGATATTCAAGTTGACAAAGCTGGTCACTCCAGTGTTGAAGATTCAACGGCATGTTTGAAATTGACAAAACTGAAATTATCAAAAGATATTTATTTTGGCGACCTTGCATTACAAACAAAAAAGAGCCTCTATGAGAGTAAAAAGATTGTAGAATCAGGAATTGCCAAAAGTGATGATATCAATTCTACAATAAATGTAAAAACACCGCTTTTCAGTCATGCAATTAAGCGACAAAAGACATCAGCGATAATTACGACACAAAAATGTGATGTTGATTTGAAAAAGTTCTATTCAAAGAATGAATTTAATTCTTTATCAGTCGAGTTAATAGATTACGATCATGGAATTAGACATCACAAAGAATCGTCAGTAAAAAAGGTGCTTAAAAAGGCCGAAGAAATTGCAGTAGATCATGATTTTAATATCTGCCACTTCAACGTTTTCGAGGATTTAATGAATGAGAATGGTGGTGCCTGTGTGGACGACGCGAATGATGACGAAAAAATTGTTAATCTAATACCAAAAATCGATAAATACATTGCAAATATGCATTCGACTGTCGCAAGCAGTGGACTATTTGTTGTGCTTTTTGGAGGTCGGGAAAATAACTCGAACGGTCTATCTATGATTCAGATCAAGAAATAACACTTCAATTTGTTTAATATAAAAACCCTGAAAATTAAATAAAATAAAAAAATCCATTCAAAATTTACTTGTTATTCATTTTATGAATTTCAGATGGCAATCTGGAACTAATCAATGTGAAAATTTTATGGACTTTGGGAAGCTACGTTGTTGAATGAATACAAGTGCTTCCGGATATGTTCATGTGAGACTACATTGTAATCTAGATTTTATTAACTGTAAACAAAATCATTATTCCGCGACGAATTAGTAATTCTACTTAATTAATCGATTTAATGCATCAATAGATGTTATTGCTTAGATGAGTGACTAGTTGGTGCAAAACAAAACAATTTAAGAATCAGTTTAGAAGTGCTGAATCTTCTGGATATATTTGCAACTAAGACTGTCCATGAACCACAATTGATTGTAATTTAGTAACTTAAAATACGAGAAGTATGCAGTCCTAGAATCAGCACATTTTGAATTAAAGTGATTAAATGTCTCCATTCATGCCAATGTCAGCTATAACAATTCATTAGTCAAGTTCAATGCTTGAGAATTGAAGGACATTAAGTTCAGGAAACAAGAGCAAGCAAACCTTGCACTTGAATGTGCTGAAAAGTGGAAATAAAAAGACGTCAATTTGCATTTTCAAAATTACATTTTACATTTATTATCTCATTTCTACTTCTTTTTTTTTTTCATTTGAATATAACAACGCATTATGTTATTTGATATTACTCAATCATTTCTCATGATTTCATGTTTTTTTTTTTGTATTTTTTACTAATTTTATTTTTAATCTACCAGTTATTCTATATTAGTCATTTACTTTTTTTAATTTGTTTTTTTTTCAATATCTTTTTTTTATGCATTAAAATTTCCTATATCCTACCAAAAAAGTTTTCTAATAAGTTTTCATTTACTTTACTCGCATCAAATGTATGTAGTGAATGATATATATATTTATTATTATTAATATTATTATTCATATTGGTTATTACTCAATTATCATCTAAAATCATCATCATTATTAGTTATGTAAGTGTTTAAATGTAGAACAACAAATTCAAGAAATATTTTGTAAATATCATGTAATATTAATATTATTATTAATATATGTAGCTCCTCTTTCACATACAATTCATTAAATTTTTTTTTCTTTTTTTTATATAATCTTTTACTAGGGGCTTCTCCTTAAGTGTTACTAATGTCAATTAATTATTTCATATTTTTTTCTTTTTTTTATCTCATTATTTAAATTTGTAGGTAGTAATTCAACTTGTCAATTTACTATATATTTTTTGTTATTTTTTCATTTTTTGAGAGATAATTGCATTATGCATATCATCCTAAACACAAATCAACAAACAGTTAATTAAGCCTAAAGATTTTTTTCTTCTATTCCCGAACAGAAAAATTATGAAGGGCATTCCAACGTAAAAATAACTCATGAATTTATTATTATATTTTTTTATCAATAGAAATTGGAGTTGATTCTTGATGATTGATTTTAGAGCTGTACAACAATGTACAAGATTAAAATATTGAGACTTAAAATTTAACGACTTTTCTAAATTCAAATTTTGTCGGTTATTCAAAATTAACGGACAAAATTATTTTAAAATCAAAACATTGCAACAGCTTTTTCAAAGCCTTTCAAATGTTCTTAAGTGCTAGTCTTATCATAAAACTATACAAATGAGTGTTTCAAACCCATACAAATGTTATTATTTCCAAAACCGTACAATTGTTTTTAAATTATGATTGATTAAAATCTATCAGCAAATGCATCCAAATTCATGAATTTGATACTCTAACCTTACAAAATCTATTGACTATCTTATAGACTTTTCAAATTCGAAATACCTAAATAAACCCTGTAAAATGTCATTATTACAAATTGATTCATTCACAGAGCTCAAAGTCGAGCTTTGAGTTTTGTTACTTTTAATCCAATCGAATTAACCCCCTTAGCTGCCCATTAACCAATTCAATCAAAAATCAACACCAATTCCCATCCGTATTTTGTTTCCATTTCGAAACAACAGCAAACTCCACGTCGTTTAAAAGGTCAGAAAATGTTAATTATGTAATCGAACTGTCATCATTAATATGAATTTTTTGTATTCAATTCATTGACCATGACATTACTTCTGTAAAAAAGTCATCCAAAAAAGTTTTATAAAATTTTACATATGTTTTTTTTGTCTTCTCATACTCTCATTACATCTTTTTTATGTATCATGTTTTAGAAAGATCTCGTTATGAAGGCAAGCTTAAGAGTGAAAAATTAGAAAATTAATTAATATTAGGAATTAACTATCAAGAAGAGAGGGGTGGGGGGTAGGGGGGATTGGTGGACAAAAAAAATCATTGCAATGAGACTTGATCATTCTAAAAATCTTCTTATGAGAAAATGAGGAGAGATATCTCCATAATACAATCATAAAACTTATTCAAGATTGATATCCCATCAGTAATTATATTATTAATAAGGCAAAAAAGAATTTATATTTTTTTTTGTTATCAACAGTGATAAGATTCTCCTTAAATTATGCTCGTTCTTACTTTTGAGACGATCATTCATTTATTAATTGCTGGGACTATGAAGTAATAACGTTTTTATTTTATTCTTAGTTTTTTTTTTGCTTTGCTTAATTATTGTATCTTTATATATTGACTCGACTTGACCTATTCAGTTCATTTTTTTCTCAGTAAATTTTTTTTTTTTATCTTTAAATTTAAACTAAAGCTTTTTTTAAATTTTTATTTCTCTTATCATAAACTTTCCTTGTAAAAAGAGGGACTTACAATTTTATTCATTTGAATTCTGCTATATTTATTATAATCGTCGTATTTTTCATCTTTTTAAATTAAAAAAGGTTCAACAGTCTTTTGATTTTTGCTTTATCTTAATTATTTCATCTTAGCAACAAGTTGTAACTAACCGAAAAACTATTAAACATTTCATTTATTTTTTTTTATCGTCATAAAAAATTTTTATTTTTTTTATTTTTTTGTTTTTCTCTTACGATAATTTTTTTTAAGCTGGTTTTTTGAAAATCCTTATCATACCCGTGCAATATATGTATGTCTATAGATTTGTTTTTTTTTCATTATGTATCGTTTAATGGGAAACATGATAATTTAGTCAGATTTTATTGTTTCTTCATCTTTCTTTCTTCTCTTAAATGGGACTTAAGAACATTTTTTTACACAATAGATAACAATTTTTTTATTCATTTTAATATAACATTAAGTTTTTTTGCATCTGATATACCTGTTCGACTTTAATAACTACAATAAAGAATTATGAGAGAAAATTATTTTAAAAAAAAATCTTGAAAAGGACCGAAAAATTAAAAGGAATCCAGTAACACATTCTATCCACTTAACACATGTTTTAATGTTGTTCACCTATCTTTAATTAAACTATTATTATTGTAATCTTCAGCAGATAACGATTTTTTAATCTCATAAGCTTTTACTCGTTTTTTTTCCCTTATACCAAAGATATAATTAAGCTATGTAAGGAGCTTATAGTCGAAATATTGAAAGACATAGATTGCAATGTCGAATTCACTTTTTTGCTGATTTTCAACATTTGTAGATCATTTGATTAATTTTGAAATTATAACGGTCGATAAAAATTTGAAAATATGAATTTGGTCGTTCAGTAATCAATGTTCATCTTCGTTCAGTTTAACGAAATTGTTCAGTAATCAAAACTTCATTTTTGTTCAGTTCAAATTTTGAATTTTTAACGGAAAATCTGAATTCTTTCAAAATCTCATTTCCACAAAAGGTGAAAAGTCAGCATCAAGTAGATCCTTCGTCAGGCAAAAATTCAGCCAATGTGTAAGTATATAGATTAAATTAGTTAGTAGTCGAGGTATTTGATTTCTTAGCAGACAGAATGGTTTGAAACATTACTGGACAGGTGTGAGAACTTTTACATTTTAAAAAAGATGAAGTGATACTTATACTCTATTTTTTCAATATTTAAAAAAACTTTTTTAAGCATTTCTGTCATCTCATTTAGAAAAACTCAGTCCCAATATTAATTTAATTTACGATTTAAATTTACGTTCTTTTAAGACTATTCTCGATGAAAATTTGTGAATTCTTTTTTTTTAAACTAAAAATATATATCATTATTTATCATAAGAAATTTATGAATTAACAAAAGAATTAATAAAAAAAAAATATTTTATGGTTTAAAAAATGCAAAAACAAAATTATTTTGTATAATATATCTATTAGGTTCTATAATTATTTCATTTAAGGACTTTTAATGAAAAAGGATTTTTACAAGTTTTTCTTTATTCAAAAATTTTTCATTTTTTAAGGAAGAATTTGAAAAATTCGGTTTAACTCGCTTATCATTTCTTTTTTTTTGAATATAGAGAATAATTAATCGTGAAATTTACAAATATTTTTTTTTATAATTACGATTACACAATCGACACTTTATTTCCTTTCTGCATGGAGTTCGCTGTATTTTTGAATCTTAACTGTTAATTGATATTACAAGGTATAAATTTTTTACTTATATAGGTTCTTTTCATAGCATTTCTTCTTACATAATTTTTAACTTTATTATTTTTTTGCCATCATTTTTTCTTTTTTTAAATGTTACTTGCAAATGCCATCGTATGATGTTAAAATTTGTTGGACTAGTGAAACTAAATTTCAGCTTTTGTGATCCTTTTACTGATCCAGCGATTTGGACTGACGTCAATAGCTCCTCATTATTGATTAATTCTCAAATTCAGAGTTTAATTTTCCAAACAAAATCTTAGCCGACTTCAAACTCTGCTAACAAATAGTTAAGAGCTCATCTAAATGCACTTTATCAGTCAAAATCATACAAAGCTTAAATTCAAAATCTCTAGTCCAAACCATTTTTTTAAAAAATGTGAAAACTAAAAACTTTCAAATAATTTATGAAATTGCATAAAATTTTCTTTTTTTATCAATATTTTGTTTTATATATTATAAAGTGATTTTTATGCTTAAGTTTGATGTTAATCAGTATAATTAATTAATTAATCAATTAAAAATAACATTCAGCACTTGTTCTTTCCATTTCCTTTTCAATGAGTATTCAGGGTGGGATCAAGTGTAAAACGCCTAAGACCACCGCTTTAACTTTTTTACTTATTACTTCTTTTTTTTATTTGACATAAGAAACTAGGATTATAGTCGTTATGACTGGGACGCTTCTCTTGGACTTGCAGTTCAAGGATCAAACATTTTGATGTTAAATTGCTTTAGATTCGATAAAAATCAAACCTAATCTCAAACCTAAACTGAAGTGAAAAAGTTAAATCCAAGAGAATAATCCATTAAAATATATATATCGAATTATGATCATTATTGTAAGAATTGAATTAAATTTATTTCTCATAGATATTTTTTCTCATTTTCTAAACAAAAAATTAAGATATATATTTATTCAGTTTAGGTACATTATATTCAAAAAAATCTAAGCCATCAGTTCGCATTTTGTTTAATAAAATCAATAAGAGAAAAATAGTATAATTGTGTAATATTTAGGTATTGTATATTCATCATCATACAATATTTTCTTACATTTTGAAAAAATTTAAATCTTGTTGTTTCTTTATCTCCTTTTTTGACACTATATTATTAATTCATTAATTAGAAATTATGAAAAAGCTTTTAAAATTACAAATGGAAGGAAGGAAAATATATTATTTATCAGTCCCACGTGCCTTAAAATGATGTTTTTTTTCTACCACTAATTTATAAACTTTATGTCTATTATCCTTCACGTATTGTATTTTTAGTTGTTTATTCTCTATTTTAATATCGAAAAGGACACTTTTTAAAAGGAAGAGAACGTAAGAAAACAAAAAAAAATATTATTAAGATATAAACGGCCCTGGTTGCTTCTTCTTTATATTCTAAATAGTTTTTTTACATCAAATTTGATATTACATATACTCTTAAGATCGACAAGATGACCTTTTAGAAAAGTCATCTTTTTTAAATGAATTAATAATAAGAAAATTTATCTTCACTTTGTAATTAAAAGAAGTGTTGCTGTCTATCCAGAAAGTTGTCGATGAATGGCTTATGATTCGTCTTGGGTTGAGGATCTAAGAACTAAACTTCTGGGTCTACAAGATTTAATCTATTCATTAAGAATCCTCGAAGGAGCTAGAAATTGTAAAATCAAACTACTCAAGATGTACCCCAAAAATGATCAACTTCCAAGTCCCAATTTCTCTAAGATATTCTAGAGCTTATCCCATGACACCCCAAGAGACTCACAAAAACCATCAACAAAATCCCAAAACAAACCACAACAATATCGATCTATATAATTTAAAATGTGGTAGTAAATAGTATTCTAATTTATGAAATATGGAAAAAATGAGAATTAAAAATTAAAAACAAAAAAAAAAAAAATGATAAAAGCAATAAAACCTAAAATCAAAAAAAAAAATGTTCTGTAAACTAAAAATCACATTTGGTAAGCGCAGCCATTATGAGAAACTTATTTTTATAGAAATCATAATAATATTAACTACTAAATTTTGACTTAATTAGTTGCAGGATTGATAATAAAAAAGGTTTTTTTGTCCTTATAAATCTTCTCTTACAATATTTTTTTTTTCTCGTTTCATCATAACACAATTATACAAATTTCTTCATTTATCGTATATGCTTAATCAAGGTGTTTTTCATACCCTTTCTAATTTTTTTTTTCCTTTTCCTCTATCATTATTCATTCTTATTCTTTTTCATTTAAAATTTAAAATGGGAGAGAGAGATAAAAACTTTTTTAATTAATTGCAATGTTTTTTTTTTCTAACTTATCAAAATGAATCATATTCATCGTATAAATTATGCTGGATTGTTGCTTGAATCTTGTTTAAATGAAGGTCGCTCAATAAAAAGTCCTTAATGTTTGAAAACCGTACAAATGTTTTAGAAATAGATCAAAACTGTACAAATGCTTTTGGAATTTGTATGGTTTTGAAAGTCAAATTGTGATGTTTTGACACAATCATATTCAAGCTGTTGTAATGTTTCAATGTTTTAGAAACTTTTTCTAATGTTTTGATGATAAAATTGAATGTTTTCAAAGTAGATCTTGAGTAGATCTAATCATCAAAATCACTTCTAAGCTATTCCAAATGAACAAATCCAAGCAATTCCAGCATCAGTTCAAAATATTTTAAATCGAGTTATGCATCAAGGATAGTATAAAATGTACTAAATACTATGAACGATGTTCACATTATTCTTAAAAAATTCTAAAAGGCGTTTTTCTTTTGTCTTAAAATAATTCTTTCCAAAAAATTTTTTTAGCTTTTCCATGAATTTAATAAATATAGTGGAAGTATGACAAACATGATAGAATATTTCTTTTTCTTCCTCTTATAACTTTTTTCAACGAAAATGTGTGTGTTTAATAATAAATTAACATAAAATTTTTCATTTCTACATGAGTAAATACAATTTTTCTTCTTCTCAAATTTGATGTATATAATCTTATTCGTCAAGGATTTTATTTTCCATTTTAACAAAAAAACAAAATAAAGAACTTATTTAGTCGACCTACAAATCTAATTATTTTTTTTAAACTTCTCCACTTTTAACGTGAATATTTTTTTCAATTAATTAATTAATTACTTATTTTTTTCTTCTCATAATATGCATATATCATTAATCAAGAGTTGCCCCCGAAATTTTGGATTTTTTTAGCGATTTTTTTGTTTTTCATTATGTCAGTTAAATTTTTTCATAAATTTTTCTTGAAAATGAGACTTGATTACAAATCTTGTAAATCAATTTTGATTTTTTTTATTTCTTTTTTATATAAAAAGGTTTCTGTGAAAATGGAAAAGCAAAATTCATAAAAATGTATAAAATAATAATTAAAGAGTGTTATTAATATATCTATCGATATACATCATCAACGTAAAAGTTATTCTGATTATAAAACAAAAAAAAAAAAAAAATAAAAAAAGGGAAAATTAATTAATTAAACTCATTTTTTTTGCATATCATTTTAAATTATTTGCTTAATATTCTGATTTAAATATCTTTTATAATCGTCACCTGTTGGTGGATATTGGCCTATATCGTTTCCATAAGTTGAACGTGTTGGAGGTCCTCCATACGATTGTGGTTGATCATTTGTGTAATTGCCTAAATATATATATACATATTGAAATATTGAATCTTGATTAACTTTCTTGAAATTTTGAGCATTATTCTTAATTTCTAAATTTTTTCAAATTTGATTTCGTCAATCCAAAGCCTTTTAATGTCTGGATGAGATAAAATTTCCGCTAAATGTGCGAAAATTTAGTGTATATAATATGAATGTGAATAAATGAGCGCGACTGTGTATTTATAGATATTTTTATTTATGTTAAATAGGAAGGAAAAAAAAGACGACGATGATGATGAGTAGTAAAAGAAATTTTACTCACCATAACCTCCATAAGAATAATCAGCAGACGGTCCTTTGCCGGTGTTATTTCCTGCATTTCCTGTAGGTCCCATTCCTGTTGGAGCTGATGATCCCGACTGACGATTATACATTTCGTCTGTGAAAATTTCATTAACAAATCATTAGTAATGCCACATAAAACAGTTACAATGATCAATTTTAAGGTAAAAGAGTTAATTTTGCATCAAATTTTTTTCATTAGACTTCTACTATATTGTATGCCACGAACTATGAAGGTAGAAGAATGATAGAAAAAAAAATTAAACCTACAATACTCACTAGATCCGGCAGATGCGCCGGAATTTGTCAGTGGACCCCAAGAGTTCCAATTTCCTCCAGAAATTCCCGAGCCAGGAGCAGCTGTTTGCGCAGCATTTGAGGAATTGTACATGTCTAAAAGAGGACATCACAGATTTATCACTTATTTCACATCACCAAAAAATTATACTCGATTTCTTACCATATGCAGAGCCATATCCTTGAGTTTGCTGTGCTGTAGCATTATAATTACTCCATTGATGAGGAGGTGGGGCTTGTGGTGCAGCTTGAGGTGGACTTGGACCCCATCCTTGATTATATGCATTTGCAGGACTTGGACCGCCATAACCGTAATTTTGTTGTTGAGATCCCCAACCAGCTGTTGAAGGATATCCACCCATCATATTTGGTGCCATCATATTCATCGGTGGTCCAGCATTCATTTGACTATTCGGTCCTTGCATTGTCATTGGATTACCAATTTGAGCTGATGGTGGTGGTCCCCAATTCGAATTCATTGACTGATTAATTGGATCTTGATTCATCTTATGATTTTGTGATCCATCTCGAGGTTCTGCCTTCTTAATCTCGACTTGCTTGCCATTTAATGTAATATAATGTTCTGTTGTAACACGTTCAACTGACGCTTCATCCTCAAATGATAAAAATCCAAATCCTCTCGATTTCTTCTTTTCTTGATCATACATGATAACAACTTCCATAACTTTACCATAACGTCCAAAAAACATACGCAAATCTGTCTCCGTTACATTGGATGGTAATCCACCAAGGAAAACTTTTGGATATGAACCGCCGCGTGTCTTAGGCTTTTGCATCGTTCTCGGATTACATTGTTTAGGGTCAATGGTCCTTTAATAAAGAAGAGAAGCATACGATAAGTACGAGAATAAGAAGAATTTTACATGTTATGTACATAACATATGTTAACAACATAACACTATATTTTATGCTTACCTTCCGTCCAAATTATGTGGGCCCGATTGTAAAACAACCTGAGTGTGAAAATTAAATTAATTGGACGTGATAGTAGAGCTAAAATCAGAGAGACGTACATCCATACATACCTGCACATTATTTGGATCAGCAAAGGTTACAAACCTACGCAGTAAATATGGAAATGATAGAAAAAAGTATAAGTAAGTGTGCACTGGATATAAGGTTAAAAAATGAGTAAGTAAAATATGGAAATGTCATTTACCCGAAACCTCTCGATCTGCCTGTTTCATTATTTTTCATAACTACACAATCGATGACTTCTCCATATCGGCTAAAGTAACGTTGCAAGGAGTCTTGTGTCGTCTCCCATGATAGACCGCCGACGAAAAGTTTCCTGTAAGTCAATCCATAAAAGCCATGAGACACAAACACAAAATGAAAGTAAGGAAAATATAAAAGTTACGTATGATAAGAATGTGATCAAATTAAATTAAAGACCATTTTTTTTTTTCTTCTCTCCTTTGCGATCATAAAATTTGTCACATCATCAAAAATATTTTTGTTAAAAATAACACTTTAAAATGCCTTATTCTTACCCTTTTTCGTCATCCTCCACATCGACACCAGCATTCATACGCATTTTTCCTCTGTGGGACTGAATTTTGATGAATTTATTGGACAAATGAGATGTGAAAAAAATGCGTTTTTCTCTTTTCTGAAGTTTAGTTCCCCGTACGTAGACTGACTTTTTTTTTGGAAGTCTGTTCTTTCACACGATAAATTTTCTTATTTACAATTAATTTTAGATTTTAATTTACAATTAAGCTTATTTTAAATGTTGATAAAAGCTAATTAATTTGTTTTGGGTGTTTTGTAGATTAAATTAATGTCTAAAATTAAAAATAAAAAAATTTTGCTTATCCTAGAAACTTTAGAGAAGATTTTTTTTAGCTATCACGAAATTCCGTCACTATTTCCACCTTCCAGACATGTCGAAATGTACTTTTATGGCTGGGCTGTTTGCGGGATCTTTTGAATTTCGTGAATTATCTAATTAATGAATACTTACCATCAGAAATAAATTGTCTTAATGCTAAAACATATATTTGACTTTACAAAATGATTTTTTTAAATGATTTGCCTACTGCAATCAATTTTTTTTTGTTATGATTCTTTTAACCGCCAAAAAAATTTTAAAACAAAAACAACATAAACCACAACAAAATTCAAAAATATTAATTTAATTAAATATCTAAAGAAGTACGGCACTTAGAGCTGTCAAAATATTACAATCCATTAGGTAATATCAACATTTACTGATTCTTATAGAAATTCAATCGAGTAACCAATGAAATACTTTTCTTTTTGCAGAAAATTTAAAAATTTTGAAAAATAATGGGAAAAAATTCAAAAAGAAGGAAGACAAACAGAAATGAAATGATCGTCACTGAACAGAACAAGAACACCTAGAAATGACCGACCGTGACTGGCGTATTTTCAGAGGAGATTCAATATCACTATCAAAGGTCGTCAAATTCCTAATCCAATTCTTAAATGGAATGAAGCTAATTTCTCAAACATATCATCAAAACAGTTGGATACAAAGAGCCGACAGACAATTCCAATTGGTTTACAAAATCGAGATAGTATCGGTATTGCAGGTAAATTATCGGCACTTTTGTTTATAGATTTTTTTGCTAATCTGCTCTTATCTTTTTCCAGGAACACTCGGGTAAAACACTTGCATTATTAATTCCTTTATTAATATGGATTTAGTAATTTTCGAAACAAGAACGTCAAGAGAATGTCGTTTGATTGATGTCCTTGAAAATCTATCGTTATCTTATGGAAGAAGGTAATTATCGTTTATTTTAATCCTCAGATTTAAGATAAATCCATGGATTTATTTAATGTTCTCCTCAAAATTTAACTAATGATCTAAAATTAATTTAATTTCTCAACAGCTGACAGAATGATAGAGATGGGTTTTGAACCTGATGTTCAAAAGATTTCGGAGTTCATGCCCGTATCAAATTTGAAGCCAGACAACGAGGATCCAGAGACTGGTGCAGCTATAAGTTTGGTGACAAAAGATGTCAGTCCATTGTTTTATGATCTTAAACAGTTTATTCAATATCAAGCCGTCTACCAGAATTGATGAATCATCCGGATGTACAGCATAAGTCTGGAACTGTAACTAAGAAACGACGCGAGGAGAAAATATTTGCGTGAGTAAAGAATTTTTCATGACCTTTTTCTACCTCAAATGCAATGTTTACCGCTAAAAGATCAAAATAGAATTTTTCATCTTAAAAATACTTAAAAACCATCGCGAGGATTAATAAAGCAATATTTTTTCCCCGATTATTCATGGTCCGACCATTTAAGGTATTTGAAAAGGGATTGATTTGTGCAATATAGGCAAAAGAAAAATGTGTGGCGTTTAAAATGGGACGAACCTTTCAAAAATGGTCTATAATTTTCTCACTTATTGTAACAGACTCTTGCAATGCGAAAAAAAGAAAGAAATTTAATTTTTTACGGCTCATTAGGTTGCTTTGAAATTTGAGGAAGAAAATTGAATCATAGGCTGTTACAGTCGCGTGGTCAAAAAAATTAAAAATATGTTGTAGAATGTCTTATGAAAATGCTTTTAATATGTTCTCAAGTTTTGTGGATGCTTTTTGTCTAGCATTAATTTAGCATAATTTGTTCAATAATCTTGTAGTTCATTTCAGTTCAGTACATTTTAAATTCTAAAAACCGGTAATATTTTAAATTTTTCAAAACCGTTAAAATTTTTGAATTTCATTAAGTCTCAAGTCATGCGCTAAAGTCGTTCTGTACACAATAACTCGATGTTCTTCATCAGTTGTTGCTTTATACAGCGAAATGTATAGATTTAATCTCTTTACTTTTGGTATTATAGTCATTAATAAATTATTTTCGAGTTTGTGGTTGAGAAAAATAAGTAAGAGATTCTGATAAAATTGCTTACTTGCGAAATTGCTTTAAGTAAATTTTTAAGACGAGATAATGAATCAATTTCACTTTTGATTACAAATTACATCTTACAAGATTTTTAATGATTCTTCCTTTATTCTGCTTTCTATTTTCATTACAGTGTTTAATAAAATTGTTTCTAATCATCAAAAAATGATCGAGGGTAAGAACAGAAGCTGTTTAATGAATACTTTTCATCCTTCCTCTGCTTGCTTAATGTTATGTAGAAAATAAAGAGTTGAATGGGAGGTAATAAAGATAAGTTAAAATCACTTCATTCAAATAAGAAGTATAATGTGCTTTATATTATCTGTTTAGTACGATTTTTCCTGTCAAAATCAAGATTTCAGTGAATTTTAAATAACCAGAAGTACCGACAAATTACAGTAGATATCTCGATTCCTCCTTACATCCAACACCGTGAATATTTGAGGAATTCAAAATGATCAAATGAGGCACAACATCAATAGTAACTTTATATTTCTCCATCCAAATGAAAATATCAGCTGTGCGTGCGGAGATGAATGAACAAAAGATTATAAAATAATTAAATTTGTTTTAAAGAATATTTTTCATATTACCCAACGTTGTACAATAGAACTCATTATCGCTTAGCTGAATATGTTTCAAGGACTTTAGAACATCGAGTATGCCATCGGGAAAGATATGCTGACGAAAGCGGAAAATTCGATTGCCATTTAAGTGTAAGTATTTTAATTTAGTTAACGAGATTATTGACTTAAGTGTGAAATTTTCCAACTTGTTGTATGAAAGATCCAAAGTTACAAGAGAATTTGGGAACTGTCCATAACGTACGATGAATGTATTATTTGACAAGTTAAGAACTCTCAGTCGTTCCAATTGTGCCAATGCTTTGTGTGGAATCAAACTCAATTTATTGTTAGAAATGTCAAGCTCTTCCAACTGATACAATTTGTCAAAAGCATCGACGTCAATTTCCTCAATCTCATTATGATTGAGCACAAGCTTCCTCAAATTTGTGCATGGCGTGAAAACTTTTTCATCCAATTTTGTCAATTTATTCCAACTGAGATTCATGTCAAGCATATTTGTTGCATTTTCAAAAGTTTCGGAAGGAAGATGAAGCAAATCGATTCCACTTGCATACAAACTGTTTACAGCTTTATACTTGTTAAACAAATTACTTGGCAACTTGCTTATTGTGCTATTGACAAATCCAACACAATCGAGTCCATAATTGGCTTCGTCATAATTCAAAACCAAACTTGTGCTTTCATCGACGTGGATTTCCTCAAAGAAGCATGATAGTCCATTGATACAACGGTAAGGTAAGTGAACAATTGATTGAACATCAAAATTTGGGTTACATTTTAACTCGATTACTTTTGAGCACTCGAAAGTAACTATCAATGTTGAGCTACAAAAATATTCTTAGAATTCTCATAACAGGAACTAGTTTTGAGTCTAAAACTTACAGAAAAATTGATAAAAATATAAATCTCATTCCGACTAAAAGATTTGTTGTTTGCACAGCGAATTCACGATAAAGACTACTGAATTTTAGGGACAATAGCTTAATATCCACTCTCAAAAATTACAGAATTTTTCTCTCAAATTAGAATATTCGCTCTAAAAACATTTTGCTGTAAGAATCGTCAGACACAGATTAGAAGCATTGGCACTGACCTATTATATCGTTTTTATTTTTGAGGGTTAATGTTCTGATAACAATAAAAATGAGCAATGAGATCTGCGGATGATTCCAAATGTTTAGTTAGACTTTTCTTAAGCTACACACCAATTGATCTAAATTCAAGTGTAAAATTTACAGTTAGAGGTAAATCAAACACTTTAAAGCTTATTAGAAAGCAATCATAGATTAAAGATGAACAAACAAGTAGCATGTAAGCAATTGCAAAAATCCACAATCAGAATTTGTATTATAAATGGACTTTGTGGTCTGAATATGAGTCAGTTATTTACCATTATAGGTCAATGATATGGTGTGAAGCTTTTTATGAAAATTTATGTTTGCGGTTCTTAATACTTACAGACTACATAGATCTTTAAATGGCAATGATATGATCTAACAGAAAGAATAGCAATGAATGATGAGGATGAAATGAAAGGATTTGAATGACTGCTCAGTGAGAATATGATCATAATCAGTCTTTCTGTGTATTCTTAAAAGCATAATCATCCTAAAAATTTCTTTATGATTGATGACACGCCAACAATGAGATTTATTAGCTTCTTCATCGGTATTACTGATCATTTCACACCGTTTAAGTTAATTATATTACAATTAATCGACAATCACATTCACACACAGTCAAAATATTCATTGATGTAAAGGCAGGCTCTCTTTCTCAATTGGAATCGGAATCGCATCATCATTTTCATTTCATTTCTATTTTGGAATTTAAGTCTGTTTAAATAACAATCACAATTATTTACCTTTGATGTTGTTGCGCACTATGTGCTGTGCTGTATGTTACTAGCTTGTTGTGCCTGACATCAAAAGAATCTTCGCGAAGAAATTTGTGAAAAGAAATAATTGAAAGACAATCGATTGCTGTGTTTAGTGCCTTAGTCATTCTTGCAAATTCCATAAATTCTCCCACTGGACCTTATTGGCTGTAAATCGATAATCTCTGTTAAGTTTATAATGAATTCGAGACTTAGACATTCTAAATGCATCTAGACTTTCTGATTAAAAGGAATTAAGGCATGTAGAACATCAAAAAATATTTAAATCACGCAAAATGTCAAAAATATCAAGAATGCTGCATTTTTTGCTCAAGGCACGTGCTTGCATGATTTCTAATTTATTCAGAATAATAATTTGATGAAATTATGGAAGCTGAATATTCATTTAATTAAATTGTGCTTCACTTTGTGAGGCAGGTAGTCATGCAGGCATCAGCAATTGCAGTTATACTTTCATTCATTGATTTTTTTCATTGAATGGACAGTAAATTGGTTCTTAATGGAAAAATTGGTTTCATTGGAAGCGCGGGAATTGACAACAAAAGAAAGCGACAAATTTGCCATTTGATAAACATGATTGAATGCAGCTTACAACGGGTTTTTAGTGTTCGATTTCAATTCGATCGAATGTGAGACAATTTCATTAATTGATTTAATCGATTTACAGCATTAATTACAACTACAACAAACTGAAATGCACTGTGAAGTGATTGCCGATCACTATTTCCCTTTGTTCTTCCACCGATTTATTCCGCAAATATTTCAGATCCGATCCATCGAGAATGATTGAATTCCTTAAGCATGTTTTTCTGTATCAAAATTTTCTTCTTTATTTTACTTATTTTACATCCAATTGCACAACACTTATGGACTAAATACATAATAATAATAATTTCAGTCTTACATAAAACTAATCAACTACTTTGTTCCTAAATTTTAACATGCGGCACTAAGAAGTTATTGTCAAAATTACAATGCAATTAACAAATTGTCTTTAATCTTTAACAATCCGAAAGGAACTGCCGCAAACAGATTTGTCGTATTCTAAATCATCATGTCGCCTCAAGCAGCTTTAGCAAGTATGTATAATGTCCAACAATAGTAGTACTTAAGCAGTCACTCACTAAACAGATTTTTACACGTTTATGATGGAAATCACTTAATAGCTACCTTCAGTCCCTCTTTAGTAACTCATTTAGTGCTGCGATATATGTCTGTGCCATTTGTAGTGTTTCGTATTTTGACAATTTCCTGTCATTTCCCAAATTCGGAACTACATCTCTTAATCTGTTTAGAAGAAATTTCTCATTTAATTTTATATCCAATAAAAATGGAATCAATGATTGCCTTACCTATCAAATGCATAATTCAAGTTGTTCATCCTTTTTCGTTCTCTTGCATTTGCTGCCACACGTCTTCTTTTAAGGATTTCGGGTTTTACAATCACAGACTTATCTTCGCCTGAATTTATCTGAAGACTTTCACATCTGCTGATAACTTTTTGATGATCCTTGATTGTGTCTTGTCTGCAGTTACTGAATTTTTGGCATTCTTCAATTTTATTGATCGGATTTGGTTGCTGATAATATGTCAAGTTGTTCTGATGATTCTTTGTCATATTCTGATCATAATATCCATTATATTGAATATTCATATGACATTGTACATTATATACCGGTGATGAAATGGGAGATGCTGAATGTTGGTATTCATCCGAAAATTCACTTGCCGAGTCATTAAAATAATTGAGTCCATAGTTCGAATATCCATGGAAATTGTTGTAATTCACTGAATTTATTGACGATGTCATAAACACTGAAGTCATTTTTGTTCCTTATTATTTATTTTTTCACGTCTGATCTTCACCTCGAATCAATTCAAACTGATCCGCACATCGACCAGAAAAATTTCTCAACATAAAATAAGAAAAGTAATCATCGATTAGGTTTTTACCTGCGAGCGATATCAAAATACAGACAGCATAAAGGAGAAAACATGAAAATTTTGAGAGAAGTTTGTGGATAGACGAAGAAAAGAAACTGAGTGTAAAGCAGAAAAGATGAAGATTTTGAGTATAACTCACTCACTTTTTAAAAAATCACCACTACACAGATACATCATAAAAATGGATTTAGCCAATCTGAAGATGCTTTGACTCCACCTTTTCGAGTGATATTCATGTAAATTTATTTAAATGACCAGACTTGACAAGATTTATCGCTCAACACTTTGAGTAGTCAATAAAAAACACGATGGTGGTATTGAATAATTTATTGAGTACTTAACAATGCCTTCAATGTTGTAGGATTCTCCGTTGCTAATTTTGAACAATAGAAGAAGGATAATAGACCGTAAAAAATTTTATTTTATTTTTGCAAGGGCAAGTGGCGCTTTATCGAACAAAAATTACAGGGCGATCTAAAGTGCCCAACCCATTTTAAACGCTTTGATATTTCATGGTCTTTGACTTTTACATCACAAATGCCACAAATGGAAGTAAAATGATGCCTTCCTTGAAGATCATAAAGAATTATAAAATATTGCTCTATTAAAAAGTCCAAAAAATTCTGTTATTTCGTAGAACTGAAACATTTATGATGATGGATCAACAAGGTATTGACAGGAAGACTTTATCTCCTGACCACATAATTACCTAGAAAAGAAATGGATCTGCAAAATAGAAAATATTCTACATCCTTGTCAAATATTTTGATGAATGCTTTTATTTCTATCTCCAAAATTATCAACAATTTGCAATCTATTTACGATAAATATCAACAGATATTGAGAAGATTACTATTTATGTTTAGGTGCCTTACTCGAACGTGGCTTACTTCTAAATACAGATGGGTCTAATGTATTGTACGGAGTTTCTTCGTTTCCATTATGAAAATTTTTAACATTTCTCCTCGGTTCATTATTTTCCAGTAAATGTGGTGCGAGTAATAAAAATAATTGCTAATTTGGATTGAAAATCGAGAGAAATTCCGTTTTAATGATCGCAAGTTAGGCTGCTAATGTTTTGGTATGTATAGTATTTGGATTAGGTGAGAGCGCAGGCTTATTTTAATTTATTACTGAGGTTAATTCTTTCAATTTTAGTTGTTTTTGGTTAGGTTTTCAGGTTCTAACATAGCATTTTACATGATTGACCATAAATAATATCGAACACCTTTACAAATTCCTAATCTACAGGATATGACATTCCTACCAAAACACTCTTTAAGAGAAGCTTATCATACTTTTCTTAGGCTTCATATGAAACCTAGTAATCAGACAATATCGTCCCTAATACGAAACCCAGATCACTTTGTTTCTCAAATTCCTAATAATAAACATAATAAGTACCAAAATGAACAACATTCCCAACATCTACCCAAACAAGCTAATAATTCAATTAAACGAATAATAATCCAAATACTAATAAATCAGCTTAGTAAGTGCATTAAAATCATTTTACCTGTGTCCATGGTGGAAGCGTGCACGTTGAGAAACATAATTCCCAATAAGGTAGACCGAGATGTGCAACCGACATACGTAAATACTCTGAAAATGTGTCGGCTAAGAATTGAAGTTTAAGCGATTCCATTTCTAATAAATAAATCCTCATAACGTTCGTTTCTGGAACTTCATAAATCATAACGACTTTCGCTACATCGAGAATTGTGCTTAGTTCAAAAATTTTACTTTTCGGTGTTAGATGTAGTGATGGAATTGCGTCATTAGCAGAAGACGATGATGATGATTTTGATGTGTTTTGATTTGCAGCCATAATCGATTCCATATTTTCTCTAATTAAAGTGATTTGGATGAGATGTGGGATATGAATCTTACCGACACGTTTGTTATCAGTTGCTGAATATTCGTAAGACCAAAAGAGACAAAAGCCATCAGTGCATAAGAAAAAGGCTTTCATATCTGAAGGTAGACTAACATTGTGTCGAGTCTCCCATGCATTTACACTATTCCGTTCGGCTGGATATCTTTTATCGTAATTAATATTGTTGATCCGTTGGATTTGATCTATTTTATGAAAAGAATTGTAATAAATTATCTTAGGAACCTTCTCATATTTTACTCACTTAACACTTTTATAAGACCCAACGTAAGATTCTCGTAAAATGCATCATCTGATGCTGCAACAACTGCTGACATTTTTGCATTAAAATGAAAAATTTAATAAACAGAGAATAAAAGGCTTAAACGGTGAAATCGATCTAACAAACACAATGTGGTCATGGTTAACAAAGGACACAAACTGCGCATGACTCGATAATTTTCATGATCTTGTGCGGCACAATACAACAAAAGGTTGATTCCTCAAAACCAGAAAAGAAGCATAAAATCAGGAAGAATGAGATCAAAACCATAATCCTTTATTGTTTATCAATGCATGCAATCCTTTACAAAAGAGGATATACAGCTAGTGCTATCAGCATGAACACAATTCCCATTTCATGGACATTAGCGTTTGTATAGCAACAAAATTTTATTGTTTTTTAAAAGTCGAGAAAATGAACAATTTTCTGAATATTTTGATTTAAAGATCACTTCCGTTGAATATGAAATATTCTTAATACTTAACTCATTATATTATAATGCGCGAGAGTCAAAACAGCACTTGAACTTAAATTGAATATTAATTGAGAATTTATGAATAGGTGGAGTCAAAATTACTTCAGTTTCTTCATCTTTCCGCTTTCGTCTTGTTCCTTTTATTGCCTCTTCTCTCACAACTTTTTACTTCTCTTTATTTTCCTTTATGCTGTTTTTGATATCGCTCGCAGGTAAAAACCTAATCGATGATTACTTTTCTTATTTTATGTTGAGAAATTTTTCTGGTCGATGTACGGATCAGTTTGAATTGATTCGAGGTGAAGATCAGACGTGAAAAAATAAATAATAAGGAACGAAAATGACTTCAGTGTTTATGACATCGTCAATAAATTCAGTGAATTACAACAATTTCCATGGATATTCGAACTATGGACTCAATTATTTTAATGACTCGGCAAGTGAGTTTTCGGATGAGTACCAACATTCAGCATCCCCAATTTCATCACCAGTATATAATGTACAATGTCATATGAATATTCAATATAATGGATATTATGACCAGAACATGACAAAGAATCATCAGAACAACTTGACATATTATCAGCAACCAAATCCAATCAATAAAATTGAAGAATGCCAAAAATTCAGTAACTGCAGACAAGAAACAATCAAGGATCATCAAAAAGTTATCAGCAGATGTGAAAGTCTTCAGATAAATTCAGGCGAAGATAAGTCTGTGATTGTAAAACCCGAAATCCTTAAAAGAAGACGTGTGGCAGCAAATGCAAGAGAACGAAAGAGGATGAACAACTTGAATTATGCATTTGATAGGTAAGGCAATCATTGATTCCATTTTTATTGGATATAAAACTAAATGAGAAATTTCTTCCAAACAGATTAAGAGATGTAGTTCCGAATTTGGGAAATGACAGGAAATTGTCAAAATACGAAACACTACAAATGGCACAGACATATATCGCAGCACTAAATGAGTTACTAAAGAGGGACTGAAGGTAGCTATTAAGTGATTTCCATCATAAACGTGTAAAAATCTGTTTAGTGAGTGACTGCTTAAGTACTACTATTGTTGGACATTATACATACTTGCTAAAGCTGCTTGAGGCGACATGATGATTTAGAATACGACAAATCTGTTTGCGGCAGTTCCTTTCGGATTGTTAAAGATTAAAGACAATTTGTTAATTGCATTGTAATTTTGACAATAACTTCTTAGTGCCGCATGTTAAAATTTAGGAACAAAGTAGTTGATTAGTTTTATGTAAGACTGAAATTATTATTATTATGTATTTAGTCCATAAGTGTTGTGCAATTGGATGTAAAATAAGTAAAATAAAGAAGAAAATTTTGATACAGAAAAACATGCTTAAGGAATTCAATCATTCTCGATGGATCGGATCTGAAATATTTGCGGAATAAATCGGTGGAAGAACAAAGGGAAATAGTGATCGGCAATCACTTCACAGTGCATTTCAGTTTGTTGTAGTTGTAATTAATGCTGTAAATCGATTAAATCAATTAATGAAATTGTCTCACATTCGATCGAATTGAAATCGAACACTAAAAACCCGTTGTAAGCTGCATTCAATCATGTTTATCAAATGGCAAATTTGTCGCTTTCTTTTGTTGTCAATTCCCGCGCTTCCAATGAAACCAATTTTTCCATTAAGAACCAATTTACTGTCCATTCAATGAAAAAAATCAATGAATGAAAGTATAACTGCAATTGCTGATGCCTGCATGACTACCTGCCTCACAAAGTGAAGCACAATTTAATTAAATGAATATTCAGCTTCCATAATTTCATCAAATTATTATTCTGAATAAATTAGAAATCATGCAAGCACGTGCCTTGAGCAAAAAATGCAGCATTCTTGATATTTTTGACATTTTGCGTGATTTAAATATTTTTTGATGTTCTACATGCCTTAATTCCTTTTAATCAGAAAGTCTAGATGCATTTAGAATGTCTAAGTCTCGAATTCATTATAAACTTAACAGAGATTATCGATTTACAGCCAATAATGTCCAGTGGGAGAATTTATGGAATTTGCAAGAATGACTAAGGCACTAAACACAGCAATCGATTGTCTTTCAATTATTTCTTTTCACAAATTTCTTCGCGAAGATTCTTTTGATGTCAGGCACAACAAGCTAGTAACATACAGCACAGCACATAGTGCGCAACAACATCAAAGGTAAATAATTGTGATTGTTATTTAAACAGACTTAAATTCCAAAAAAGAAATGAAATGAAAATGATGATGCGATTCCGATTCCAATTGAGAAAGAGAGCCTGCCTTTACATCAATGAATATTTTGACTGTGTGTGAATGTGATTGTCGATTAATTGTAATATAATTAACTTAAACGGTGTGAAATGATCAGTAATACCGATGAAGAAGCTAATAAATCTCATTGTTGGCGTGTCATCAATCATAAAGAAATTTTTAGGATGATTATGCTTTTAAGAATACACAGAAAGACTGATTATGATCATATTCTCACTGAGCAGTCATTCAAATCCTTTCATTTCATCCTCATCATTCATTGCTATTCTTTCTGTTAGATCATATCATTGCCATTTAAAGATCTACCTATGTAGTCTGTAAGTATTAAGAACCGCAAACATAAATTTTCATAAAATGCTTCACACCATATCATTGACCTATAATGTTAAATAACTGACTCATATTCAGACCACAAAGTCCATTTATAATACAAATTCTGATTGTGGATTTTTGCAATCGCTTAACAAGCTACCTGTTTCATGCTCTCTATCAATCTCTACTGTACATGATATTCATCAAACAAAAGACTTGAAGAAATTGAACCTGCAACAAAATATATTCCTCAAGTGTTTTTATTCTTTCTTTTATAGTTTGTTTCATTGAAACATTAAAGAACGAAAAGGAGAGGAAAAAAATATTAGAAATGATCCAAGCGATCAGTATTGGAAGTTCACACGATCAAACAACAAAAGAAGTTGGATGTAATTTAGAAATTTTGCGGTATAATAAACACAACGGAGTTGAGATTCTAAATTGTTTTTATAACCAAACAATAAGCAATCCTTATGAGTTCTCTCCGGCTGGTAAAGATAACAATGCGGTATCGTTTAATATTGTGTACTACAATTGCCTTCAACATAGTCTCCTCAGGAAATGAACTGCACGAATGCCTTTTGTGATAGCAAATTATGATTTTTATTTTATTGAAAATGTTTTGATCCATCATTTTAATTGAATGGTATAAAGGAGAAAACTTTTTGATCCGCACATCACTTGAGTCTATTGCCAAGATTTATTTTGAAACAATTTAGAAATTTTTTTTATTTCATATTTCATGTCGGGCCGCATCAAATGAAATTTTAATTTCTAAGCAATCGAATATCCAGCTGCGAAAATTAAAGATAAAATAGTTAATTGAAGATAAGACGATCGGTAAATTAATAGTACGTAATTTATCCAAGGTCATTCCTCAGATTTTAATCGATATTCAATGAATTTCAAAAAATTGTTCGATTATGAATAAATTAAATTACGATTTGTTTCAAGAAGCCGCAAGGTGGAGAAATATTGCAGCATGTTCTATTAAATAATTTAGCACGTGGATTTTTTTGCAATTTCACCAGCACATATGGTCATTAAGGAATTTTTGCTGAGTTGTTGCGAATTTTAACGGATTTTTTTGAATTTAATTAAAATTTAATGTCATATGCCGATCGACGCCGATTTTGAGATATTTAATTTGAAAATTGTATAATTTTAATTTTTCACTTTTTCAAATGATTTGGTTGATAATCCCCTAGTAGATCAATTTTCAAAAATTTAACGGTCATAATTGAGTTGATATTACCCTAGTAGATCATAATTCTAAGAAATTTAAATTTCCAACGGTTCCTTCGACCGATCATTTGTCATAATTTCGCTTCTAGCAAAAATATTTAACATCTCAATTTCACACCACAATAAGTGGCATGTACACACTTGATTTACAGATATTATCATCAATCATGTGTACAAATAGTCACTTAATTGTCATTTATCTTCAAAATAAAAATTTTAAATTTCTAATTCCATGCTAAATTCAAAGAAATGTTCCATCTATCAAAAATTATTACTAACCATCAGCACATTAAATATAACAAGAGTGAGACTAAAAGAAAATAAGATAATATGCGGCTGCCTCGGCAGCTCGTAAGTATCGTCAATTGTATTCTGCCTTATTTTTTTTTAAAGAGAATTCTTCAACGAGATAATTTGTCTCGTACGTAACTACCAAAAACATATATGAAGCTATAAAGTGTTGCTGACTAACTAACGAAAAGAAAAGACGAGAAAAATTGGAAACATCAATCTTTTGCGAAAGACGAATTTGAAGCTGTCTAGTGCTGTCTAGCTTCTGTAATAAGTTTGTTGAAAAAGTACCTAAGTTGTGCTATCAAAAGGAAGCAATTTGCATGAATTCCATAAAGTAGATTATAGCCAACAATATGAAAATGGCTTAATTTTTGTTATTATTAACAAACACGAAGGTGTGATTAGCATAAATCAAGCCTTAAATTCTAAGAAAATTTGCCAAAGCTAAAATGAAATCGAAATTAATCAAAAATTCACTCAATAATGTTGGATTTATGATTTTAATTTATTCACGTCGATGAAATTTTTACATAACTATGTGTCGTCGCATTTAAGTAAGACGTTATGAATGGCTAATTAAGTGTAGTTTATGAATTAATGAAGAAATAATAAAGAATGAGAAGTTCCGGGTTGGATGTGATTGTCACAAAGTTGCACGTAGTATTTTTATTGATGATTTTAAAAGGTATCGCAAATTGGATTTTGTAGCAGCATAAGATTTTGGTTTGACATGGAAATGGTAAAAATGTGTTAAAGATGCGAAACTTTTGCTTCGAATTTTACTCAAAACTTATTAAAGATGCGATAATTTTGCTTCTTAGTATTTAAATTATGAAAGATGCAACAAGTTTTGCGCCATTTTTGCGATTCATGAAGCACAAATCTCTTAATCTGATTTATTAGCGTCCTACGATTAACAGTGGATCAAAAGGAACTAATCATCAATCCTAAAATTCAGATAAGAAGCAATTAAATCGCTTGTCTGCATGAAAGATCCAAAAAGAGATGCAAGAGTTTAAAAGAGATGCGAGACTCAAATGAACCAAATGTTCTTCAAAATTAGACAAAAAACCGTTTCCACTCCTTAATTTAATGTAATTCCTTTAATCCAACAAAACAATAATTTTTAATATAAATTAGAGGATATAACCAGCACGGGCACTTCCTTAAAAAATTTCCAAATTTCTGTAAACTCATCCTAAGGAAACAAAAAACAAAAAATAAATCGGAAATTTCATTTTAAAGTGTTACAGATGCGGAGGAAAGTAGCAATTATCGTTCAGTTGTTGTTATTGTTGATCGAATCGTCTGAACGATGATACTTCAAATTTCTTATAGATTTCCTTTTTCGGAATTTATGATGTTATTTTCTCACTATATTTGTGCCTGCATCAAAATTTATGATGACTTTTTGGGTCATCTTGTTCCTTTTCGTATTTACTCTTGTTTTACGCAATTTTAACACAAAATAAGAAAACAAAAAAAGGAATTGTGAAGAAAAGATTGTGCTTATCTAAATTACATATTGACTGAATCTTTGGAATGTGCAGTAGAAGAAATTTTACAGTAGTTTAAATTTATAATAGGTCACTTATGTGATTTTGATCTTTTGTTTCTTCGTCTAAAGTGCAATTTATGATACTTTAGGTCTTAATTCTACTAATTTCTAAATAGTAAGTAAGCCATTTAAAGATTTTTATCGATGCTTTCTCCTCAATATTTATTGTTTCAGCGCTTCTTTGATGATCAACAAAAAGGCAAGCAAGGAAGAAAATTGCTTATCGAAAAGAAATAAAAGTTAATTAATTGCAATTAAAGTCAATTTTGTTCGAATGTTAGGAATGCGATAATGAATGTTTTATGACTTTCTTCCTTTCCACACAAAATTTTACACTTTTTTTGTTTTCGTCAACAACACAGCACAGACATCTTATCATAATTTATGGTAGGTTTTATGTCAACATCATCTCATGTCTTCTTCCTCATGGACATTCAATTACATGAGTTGTCGTGTTCCTTATTCACATGTACAGTTAAGTAACATCACCCGTTAATGACTATTACTGTTTCTCCTGTTTACAATCGAATGATGTTAAAAATACATATTTACTAAGGCACGAGCCGCTCATTAACCAAAATCATCCTTTCATGCATCGCTGCTGACCCTTTTTTTATTATTATTGAAAAACGGCCGCGGCCGGTCATATGAAGTGGAATATCCAAAAGAAACTCGTGTTTGGATCATCCTTAAATTTCTTCTTTAAAATGCATTTCCAATTCCAAATAGAATTGATTTTTGGATATAATGAAATCAAATTAACGATATTCTCACGTTTCTATTGAGTTGGAGATAATTTTCAAATCCGTTTCGAATTGTATTGATTGAGAAACACTTGATGATGACTTATCAGATTTTATTTTACTTTGTAATACTTCTTCTTTGCATTTACGGATGTTTTTATTGTTATTAAATCAGATTAGTTTGAGAAAAAAGGGTAAATCTTAATTTAGTAATTGATAAAGTCATTAGATTTCATGGGAAATGATTCAATTCAAAATAACTTCATTATCGCTTGCTTACTGGAAATGAAGAGTTAACTGTGCTTCATTAATGGGTTAACTTCTAGAACATTTCCATTGTTCTAAGGGTGTTAATTATTTTTTGTATTGTGTCATGTAAAATTACATGTTGTGACAAGGAAATGAAGTCATTGAAGTCTTTTGTATGAATTATAAGTTGATGAATTGCTTTATAAATTTTTAACGGTTTTTTGAATTTTAAAAATAGCAATATAAGATGCAAATTGTGATGCGAAAGCTTCTGCGTCTTTTTAAGTTTTTTTGTTTAGCTTCGTTATTTTTGCGTCAATTTTCTTAGATTTCAAAATTTTTGCATCAATTTCAGTTCTTTGGATCTCTTAAAATTGACCACAAGCTTGAATTTTAAGTATTCAGGCGAAATTGTCGTATTTTAAGTAGAATTCAACTCTTAAACCACAATAATGTCAAACAATTGAAAATTCTTACAAGCACTTGAATAAAAATCAATTGAGAACAACTTCAAATTCCCTAAAAAATCTTCAATAATTCTCCCAAAAAACAGACATACGCCATAAGGTCCTCTATGGTCATCAGATGAAATTTTTATTGAATGATTGATGAATGTAAAAATCAATTTAATAATGATCAATAAAGACCTTTCTTTTATGACTCGTGCCTTTATTGCCCGAATATCAACAATATGAGTATGGTCACCAACTGACGCTACACAAAAAATTTCTCGTCCTTCTTTTATTCCTGATCGCATAATTCACCTTCTCAACCATAACGATCGCATTGCTATCTTCGGTCTGTTGAATGGCATCAGGGGTGAATATATTTATTTGTTTGAGGGATATGAACTTGCTAATTATTATTCGAGGGATGAGTTCCAGTTCAGGTATAATGAAAATTCCACAACATAAAATATGAAAATTTCAATGTACAATACCAAAAAGTAAGTTAAGTGAATAAGTTCACCCTAGAGTTAAAAAATTGTTCATCCATGACTCTTTAAACTCAACTGAACAACATCAATAAGGAACGGATAGAAAATAATATTAATTAATCAGAACTGATCAAAACAAATGTTAGTTTGAGTCAATTAATCTCATTTGATAATAACACCCTTAATTTCCAAGATGAGATTCATTATGTAGAGAACCTTACAGTTCCACATTTATTTATTAATGCCGCGATAATGTATAATAAGAAGCAGCAGCACGGGAGGGAATAAAAGATTATTCACAGATTAAATTTCATTTCCGTTTCTTCTGTGTTTTGTGGATCTTCTTGAATTGAATTAATTCCCATAGATGCTCTCTTATAATAATGATGAGAAATTTTTCATCTACACAAGGTCTAAAATTTAAATTCATATTAGCTTGAATTATAGTCCAACGAGTACATACATATGAAAATTCTCTCTATTCTCTTACTTTATAAGCTAATTGGGCGCCCAATGATGGTACATACTGAAATATTAGACGATAAACCACCACAGGCATCAGCATTAGCACACTCAATAATGTTTTCGGATGTAATTTGTTATAATTTTACGGCTACTTTTATTCTGTTAATGAATTGTGGAAATTGAATATCATAATAACAATTTTCTTTCTCGTTATTTCTGATTCCGTTTTTCTCTTTCTTCCCTGCGAGCCAGCTCCGATGGACAGAAAACAATTTTCGAGAATTTCATTCAAGACCTAACAAGTTTGAACGCGGGAATCTTTATTTAATTAAATTTCAATTTTCTCAAACGTGTTTATTTAAATTAGCAGCATTTTTCTTCGAAATGCGGTAAGTATTGTTCTTTGTATGAGCATCATACATTTATGAATAAGTCATTAAATCAATTTTCATATTTCATTTATTTAAATTGAACCTTTTTGTGGATCAACGAAATGATTTGTATGTGAATGAAGTGAAATTTAATTTGTAACGAAATTTTTGAATTTGAATTTTTAATGAAATTTCGGATTTCAATTTTTTAACGAAAGTTTTATGTAACGAACTTTTAAAATTCAAATATTTCGCATCTTTTTCAACAAATTCAAATTTTTATTGGCAGTTGAATTTTCAAATCTTTTTAAATGATGACCAACTTCTGGGAAGCTAATGATTATAAAGTCAAAAATTGGCACAGGATACAATCAAAGTCTGGCATGAAATTAGAACACGTTTCGTAAAACTTATCAAACAAAAATTGAATTCAAAAAAAATTACATCAAAAGCCAATAATTAAACTCAATTTGCTGTATCATTTTCGTAACTATAATTACTTCCGCTTCATTTCATTCATAATTGCTATTTTTAATAAAACTTTTCACTATCTCCCGTAATCATCCAACACATAAGATGTGCCTAATTTCACACAATTTCTTTACATCTCCAACTGCCAAAATGCATGCAAAAGTATCGTCAGTTGCATGATTTTTTTGTCGGAAAGATGTTTATTTCTATTGTTACAGATACATTTCTTGACACAAAAGATGAACATAATTCGATGTTTATTCTTCTGGAAGGAACTAATTCTTTTTTGACCACAAATGTTTGCTTTTTCGCATCATAAACATCAACTATTGGTGGTCAAAACATATGATATGTGATGTCTAATTATGCATTTGTGTAGAGTTAATTATGTCCTTATTTTGACTGTATACATCCGGATTTATGTCTGCTAATTTATTGCAATTATTTCAGAGAAAAACATCCTTTCATCCACTTGAGTCCCTTCATCTTGTGATAGTTCCGCCTATCCAATTTTAAGCCATTTATGCTACACAAACAAAAAATTACCAAAAATGAATCCTTTTTAACAAAAAAGGTTCTTTGATGAACCACCTCAATTCCGAAAGACTTTCTTAGTCATTTCTAATGTAATTTTAATGATGATATCTCTCCGGTGAGCATCAAAGAAGTCATTGCGGGTGGCTTTTTTGTTATTATTGAATGAAAAATTGAAAGTCATTGAGTTTCTTAATACTTTAATCCATTCCAATAAATATAATAGAGAATTGTACATAAAAGAATTATTGTTATTGAAGAATTTCACTTTTGTGAAATGAATTAAAACTCAATTAGTGCTGTTGAAAGACTTAAAATTGAGAATTTTCTATGCTCTTATTGAAAATTGTCGTTTAAATTAATTTAAAGTAGTTGTTAATGATCAATAATCAATAAGCGTGTAGCTGACTCATGAAGCATAACTATTTTTTGTACCCTTACTTCTTTATTGTATGTCCATATGACGTTGTTTTTTATTGGTAGAAATAACAAAACTGAAGTTACTGGATGTTATCTTCAGATTTTGTTGTTACAAAGGATTTGACAAATGCTGTTGAATTTATTGAGGGTTCTTTATCTCTTTTCAATTACGATAGAGCTGTTGCAAGTCAATATTGTTTGAAACGAGAGGAAAAACTTAATTAAATTGAGCCAATTGACAACAAATTAACTTTGCTATAAAAATTTAAACGTTTGCTATAAATTTTGAATTTCAAAATCCAAATTTCCTATAAAATTCAAATTTATTTCAACCGTTAATTTTTAAATTGCAAAAATCCGTTAGCATTTCATAGAGACCAAATACTCAAATAAAACGTGAATAATCATGTCAGCAACTCCCAAATCCAATTTTTTTTAATGACATTCCTTGCATTTTAAGGACTTAACATATTTCTTTTTATCCACTTGAAAAATCTCTCGCAAGAAAGTCGAAGGAATCACAAAGCGTAACACAAAATACATCTGTGAATTTCATTTTTAGCCTTCTGTCCTTTTTACATGTTTCGGTGCTTTGTGGGCACCTTAAAGAAGTGAAAAAGAAAAACAAAAGAAATAAAAATATATACGAATTTAATAAATTTTAAGCGAACGAGTGTTCAGTGCGTGCCACATAAATATACTTTAAAGGAGCACCACACATATGACTCTGTGGCACTTTTTGCTCCCTTTACATTTGTTCTGTTCATTTTTGTTTTTCGCCTGATGTCTTTAGCCAGATGATACCAATTTAATTATGAACTGAATATATTTTATAAAAATGTAGGGATCCTCCGTATTCAGTCATTATCCCTTCCAACTTATTTTTTATGGAAATAAGAGTATGCTAGGACAAAAGCTCACTTTTAGGATAGAATGACGATCAGTTGAACTTGAACTGTCTGCAATGTTACATCGCGTTCTCTGAGGGAACCAACAAAAAATATACGAAATTGGATTAATTTAAAGAGTTTTTTTTTGTGGATCAAAAGAAAGAAAAATCAATTTAGAAGCAATGGAAATTGAGGCTTATGGCTATATTCCCAATTATCCAATTACATTAAGTTCATCATCAGATCACGGAAATATTTATAGCCTCCAGTCAAATTACAATTATCAATATTCTAGTGATAATTTAGTATGGAGCAATACTGAAAGCTACATAAATCATCAAAGTGATTTATCCAGCATTTCATCGCCAACATCGTTCTACTACCAAAATCAAACGATAAATTCAACACATTCCGATGAGCAGCAACCAATTGTGATCGATAATTATACGAAAGGTAAGAGAGGAAGGAAAAAAGGTTGCGGTAAAAAAGCAGAAAAATCAGCAACAAGAAGAAATTCAAAACGATCTGAATCATCTCCGGCAAGTCCAACTGTAATGAAGAAGCGTAGACAAGCTGCAAATGCACGCGAACGAAGAAGAATGAGTGGACTTAATACAGCATTTGATAGGTAAATGATAGCTCAATTAAATATATTCAGCAATACTGAATTAATTTATCTTTCAACAGATTAAGAGAAGTCGTTCCGAAATTGGATGCTGATTATAAGTTATCGAAATTCGAGACTCTGCAAATGGCACTTAATTATATTGGAGCAATGTGTGAATTACTTGATAAAGGAACTGTTGAAAGTTCTTTCGAATTTTTCGGGGCTAGTGAGAATAATAACTGCTCCAAAATACTCAACAAAAATTAATTAATGAGCACAAAGTGATTATTTAAGAAAATGATACCAAAAATTGATGTTAAGGGGGAAAAAATTATTATTTATGACTTATACAGTGCAAATGAACTCACCTTTGATCAAGGCTTAGACGTCGTACTTTATTTCGACGGCTTTGTAAAATTTGAAATTTTAACGGTTCTGTAAAATTTGAACATTTTAACGGTGTTGCAAAATTTAAAATTCAAACATTTCTAAAATTTGAATTTTCAACGGTTATTTGAAATTTGAATTTAAAAAGTACTACACCGGTAGATCTAAATATTTCAAAAATTAAAAGTACGTTAAATTTAATCTACTTGAATTTCAAATACTACAATCATAAATATTAAAATAATGATGCATAATGAAGTGTCTAAGACTTTTAGGAAACCTGACAATAACTTTAATGAAATGTGTGCACCTGCTTTCACATACCATTTAATAAGAAAATATAGACAATTTTAAATAAATTTTTACTACTAGTCTGTAAATAAATAAGACAATAAATTAATGAATTATCAATGAGTTTCATCTTTTTATTCTTAAAATTACTGTACATAATAGCTTAACTCTATCATTAAATCGAAAAAATCAGTCAACTGTTTGTAAAAAAATTTACATATCTACACGATAAATACACAAATATGATGCTTTTATGTTCACGAAACGTTTGTACTCGAAGGATTAAGGTAATGAAAAATTGTATATGAGTGTGACTTCATTGACTAAATGCAAAATACGAAACTAAAATAAAATTAACTAAAACTCTTCGTTCTAAACATACAAAAAACAGTCGTTCGCAGCATAAGAAAAAGCTAGATGCCTAATAGAATGATATTAAAAATTGTCACAGCCAAAAAAGTCATGCATCTAGTCGAACGTAAGAGAGAATGTGTCTAAAAAGATCTTTAAGTAGTCATTGACCAAGAAAATGCGTAGATGAAAATTATCTTTATTTTCATACTCATAAATTCCATTGAGATAATTTAATTCATCATTTTTTTATATCCAACATTACGTCCTTAATTGATATAAATAATTAATTAAAGAAAATTTTGACGTAATCTTTATAATGACAATAAAAAATGCTTTTAGAGTAAAACAAGTCATCGAAATTTACTTAAATTCTAAGAAATGAAGTGCCTTTCTTCTTCCTTAGCAGCAATATCCTCAACATTCGAGGATCAGCATAGCATTTTTAAGCATACCAAAATTGCTGCTAAGGATCTACACATTTTTAGTTAATGAAAACACTCATAAACAATTTTATCATTACATCTTATTAAGTGATTCTTAAAACTAAATACAGTTACAATAGTTATAGTAATTCATAAACACTATAGCTAGCTGTCAACGTCCATTACCATGGACCGCCTCGAAAATTATTTCCACCACGAAATCCTCCTCTGCCTCGTCCACGATTCTTAAAATTATTTATATTATATGGCGAATTGTTGCCATTTCCATTATTGCTATTCATACCGCCTCGCATCATATTCACGCCTCGAATTTGTCCACGGAAATTACCTGGATTTCTTGGTCTAAATCCTGGATTGAAATTTGGATTTGGTGGAGGAATTCCGAGTGGTGGCTGCTGTGTATCCGGTAAATCAATATCATCTAATGGCGGTAGATCAGAATTTCCAGGATTATTATGAATCCATGACTTTCTTTGTTGATTCATAGGATCATTATCCAAAGGCAATGATGGTGGCGGTCTATTAAGACTTATTGGATGAGGTTGGTAGCGTGGATGACCGTGCATGTTCGGATTAATGTTGTAGAAATCTAGATTGGACATTAAATATGTTAATTTGTTTGACATATCAATTATTTTCAATTGCTTACCATTTGACATGTTTCCATCAATAGCTGTAAGATCATCGTCAGATAGTTCCATGTCCATTTCAGAAGATTCCATTTCATCAGGACCTTTTGATGAGTCACTATTTATGCTCATATTTCGCGAATATCTCATTGGCGGCATATTTGGAGTTGGAAGTAAAGGAGGTCGTTGATTTCGGTGTTGCGTAGGGAAATTAGACATGCCAGGATGTGGCTTTGTAAGAAAAATTATTATTAATTGAATTTTCACATATTTTTCTTAAAATACTTACCGGATAGTTCATTTGTTGAGGAGGATGATCTAACATTGGCGGTATGAAATCATTATTTCCATTTGTATGCAAGGGAATATTCTAGACATAAAAACGATTCATTAAATGAAAATCAATTTTGAATAAATTTAAAATAATTACATTTTGCATTTGACTTGGGGACCCTGTGAGTGAAATTAAATTTCTGTGATCCACATCTGCAAATAAAATAAATTTTATATAACGGATTTTCAAAATTCAAATTTTAACGGATTTTAAATATTCAATTTCAAATATTCGTCTAAAAACCGTTAAGAATTATACCTTTTGTCTCAATATCTGCACCAAACAATTGTCGATGATCAATGTCATTTAATGAACTATCAATATCTCTCAAGCTTTCATCCACATATTCTATAATGCTACTTTCATCATGTCCTTTGCGTTCATAATTTGGCGGAGACACTGGCGTGTCAATGTGATGCATATTCCACTCATTCCATGAATAGTCATCATTGTTACTTGAATTGAGTGACTGATTATTATTTTGTGAAGTTGGTGGAGGAGGAGGAGGTGCTGTACATATGAAATTCATTGGTGGCGCTGATGAAGGTAATGGAGGTTGTTGAGGCTGTCTGTAGGAATCATTATAACCTAATGCTGGATTATAAGCTTCCATTTTTGGAGGCATGATATTATTATAAAAATCATTTAATGGTGCAGTTGGTAGCTGCTGTTCCTGTGATTGTATGACTTGAATTGATTGATTATGTTCAACGGGAGGAGGCGATTCCCTATAAAATTCATTTACATCAAATGGCAATGGACCATCGTTCAAAAAAGACCCAAATGTCCCGTTCATATTTGAATTGTAGAAGTTGACATCTGCTGGAAGGTCAAAATCATCATTATCAGGCTCAGGTGACGGTGCATTTATGTCTGGTGATGGTATTGGACTGGGTAAATTGCTCATTTTCTTATTCAGTTCCGTTTGAATGGATTTTATCCTTTCTCCGAAGTTCTTATAAGCCTGAAATTGAGATTTTTTATGGATTACTATAATTTACAGCAGTTATGCACAACTTACATAAACGACTTTCTTGACATCTCTTCTTTGGTTACGATAAAACCTTTCTGCTTGATCAAGAGCAGTCAGCAAGGTTTTACGGGCTTTAATTTCAGCATTTATGCTATTGATGAATGACTCATGCTTTGTTGCTGCATTTTCGACTTCTTTTTCCACTTCTTCAACTTGTGTTCGATCTGTGAAAATAAATATTAATTATAGACAAAGCTTATCAGACAATAAACAAACTTTCTTACCTTTTAAACTGTTTCGTACTTTCTCAATGTCAGGAACACTTGCTTTGATAACGTGCTTTAAATTAATGTCAGTTTCAGTTTCAAGTGATACACAGCTTTTAATATTGGATATAAGTGATTGAAGCTGGAATTCATCCTCATTATCGTCTGAGCGATGTGTTGGTGATGATACAGGAGATGCTGTATAGCTTGTTGTGGCCGATGGAGTGAATAATGGCTTTTTTACTTGATTTATTAAGAGCAATCCATTAAGATCAGAAATAAAGTCTTCAGCATAAACTTCACGTTGTTGCCATATATTGAAGATCCGAGATACTTTATCCTTAACTCGTGCATCATCCCTTACTAATGTTGATGCTCTTTGTAATGTAGTAGCCCAGCTGTCAACAAATTCATAGCTCTTTCTCTTGCTATGTTGAATGACATCATTTGCGAGATAAAACAGCGTAAGCCGTTGCTCAATTTTAACTAAAATAAGAATTAATGCCACATTTTTAATGAAAGATCCAGAAAGGATGTTTTTTGTTTATCTTACCTTCTTTTAAAACTTTTAGCCAGCATTTGACAATCGATTTGTGTGCCGCTCTTTTGTTTAAACACCATTTGGAAAGACCTGTGATGGAATCCTGCGTATCCTTTAAGTTTTTCAATCTATGCTCAAATTTTTCACAATCGAAATCTTCCATTTTTATCAAATTACACTATTTTAAGAATTTCACATAATTCACACAATTTAATGAATCATTAATGATCCACAGCACTTTGACAACTTCCAGTCCAACTATTATTTCTTTTAATATGCGTATTTTTTCTTGAAAATTGTCGTCCTTGTTTACAAATCAAATATTCCGCTTAATTGCTATAATTTGTGTAATATAACAATTTACTCGGAACTTTGATGTCAAATTACACTTGTTCACAACTTCTACACTTTCTTATTTTGCTTAATTAAAGTAGAATTTACTAAATTGTCAAATTTCAATTTATTTTTCCAATTTTTAAAATTCAATGTCGACAATCCCCTTATTGTATATTATTGATGTCGATGATTTCAAATTTCTGTTAGTCGTTAAAAAAATAAGGTGAAAATCACTTTAAATTTTTTAACATTTACTACAACTAAATACATAAAATCAAGAATTAACAATTTTAGTTGCAATTTTAGAAACATTTCAATGCTACTTTGATTGTCTAGAGTTGTCTAAATGAAAATAATATTTAACGAAAAGGGGATTGTCGTCAATTGTACAATCTTGTTTTCAAATTCAAATTTAAACAGAAAAACGGTCAATTCCAAAATATTACTCGATATTTTAATTGTTTTTATTAATATTATTAAATATGAGCATTCTTTCCATAAGCTCAAAAACAAGGGTGCATTTGTCAGCTGAGTATTTATCGACTGTAACATGTGAAAGTACACATAATCAAGAAGATTGTGTATCCGATGCATCAATACTTCCAATTTCAAATAGTTTTATCCAAATTTTTAAGTCCTCAAAGGACTCGTGGCTTAATATCTGTAAAATCAAGAAAGAAGGTGATAAAGGTAAGTAACTTAACATATATAAATAAACTAGATGCTTAATTACATGCATTTACTACTTTTAGAATCGATCCAGTTATGTGTAAAAAACAAAGTAGACAATCTTACAGCGGTTGGATCTTCAAAGAAAAAAGGCGCGGGATTATGCTATGCTAGTGGATATTCCAATGGTCAAATAAAGATCAGAGACTTGAAAAACAGCAGTTTAGTGAAAGAATTCTCAGCACCAACAAGTGGATCAAGTGTCTTCTTTCTGGATTTCAATTCCTGTGATGAATTTTTAGCTAGTGTTTATGAAGATGGACTGATTAATGTTTATGGAATGCAAACTTCAGTTAAACTACATTCATTCACATTAGATAATCAAAGTACATTAGCTCGATTCCATCCACAAAAGCGATCAAATTTAGGAGTTGCTTCATACAGTGGAAAAGTATATTTACTGGATGTTCATGCAAAGAAGACAATATTCAAAAATGATGGACATTCAGCTCCGTGCTCAGATATTGCTATGTCTGAAGACTTTATTCTATCTTCAGGTTACGATGGTATTGTGAAAATCTTTGATTTACGTAAGAAATCTCCAGGTCTTCAAATTCACGCAAGTTATGGATGGACAAGTATTTCACTATCCAAATGTGGAGCTTATTTTGTCGGTGGAAATATGAAAGGAGAACTGATGAGCTACGATATGAGAAATATTAAGAAACCCCTTACAAGTGCTCGAATTGAAAGTTCTAATAACAAAATTTCTCGTGTTGCCTTCCTTTCTGATGATGAGAGCTCGTCAATGGATTTTTCAAAGAGTGTACGTCAATCACTCCTTAAAATTGAGGAGGAAATTGATGGAAGAGTAGGAGAATCAAATGATAGCTTTATAGAGGACATAGTTGGTTTCCAGCGTGGGAGAATTTCAGACTTTTCATCAAGTGCCATGTATGGCACAAGAGTAAGCACAGCATCACGTAGAGTGAGCACAGAATCACGATTCTCAGATGTTTATGGACGTAACATGCAGGAAGCACTTAATGATTTTGCTAGTCCATCACAGTCACCATCTATTGAACTTGATGACAGTCGTGTAAATAAGAGCAAACGTCGAAGTGGAAAGTCAATTGGAGTGATTCCAATGGAAAATATTAATGAAGAATTAAGCAATGATAAGGAAAATGATGCAAAAAGTATGAATCTTGAACTTCCAAAAACTCCAAACACAGGCAACAATGCGCCGAGATTTTCCAGTACACCAACAATTGTATTGCCAGATACTCCTAATGTCCAAAAGAATAAAATTGATGAAGACGATGAGGTAATAGAAGTCGATGGCAATGAGTCCTTCCAGAGTGCTGTACAAACTCCACAAATAGCATCAAATAGTAATGAACAGAAAATCCCTAACGGCCTTGATTTCCGTAAAGAGTTCGATGCGTTAGCTGAGAAAATTCATGTTGAAGTCGGGATAATGAATATGGACCAAAATATGCGGTACATAGAGATAATGAGCCATATTGGCGATCAGAAAAGACAGCTTCAAAACCGCATTGATATGATTGAACAGTCAATGGCCATTTTACTAAATGATGATTTTAAGATTAATTTAATTAATGAATTACAAGCTGAAAATCAGCAGCTTCGTAAACAAGTCAATGATTTAACTCGTCGTTTAAGCAATTAAATTAAGTATATTATTAAATACACTTTAATTATTTTATGTATTAAGAAAAGTAATAAGGAAATCAATAAATGCCTTTCGTGATAATTCTTAGTTCTCCGTTAAAAATATGGTCCTTAATGCTGCTTTAGATTTTTGTTCAAATTTTGAAAATTTTTGATTTTTCAAAATTGTTCAAAATTTCATTTCAAATTTATTTTGACCGTTAAATAATTTGAATTATTTTTAGCCGTTAAACAATTCAAATAGTTTTTGATCGCTAGAAATTTAAAAGTATTTCCCAAGTTTAATTGAATAAATCAGCAAGTACAATTTTGTTTACAAAGATTTTATTTGAGTACATAAACAGTTTACAGTAAGAATTAAAAATATTATGATACTTTTTGTTACCTTTTCAATTAATTGTTGATATTTTTTTTTGTATTTTAAATTTAGATTAATTAAACTAATTAACTACAGACGGACGGATGTGCCAAAATCGTCCTTTGTTTAAGCACAAGTACATTGAATAAGAATTATTTAGTACATATTATTAATGTCCAATTACTTAATACAACTAACCAGATCTACAAGAATTTTTAAAATTAATTACAATACAAAAGTATGCACAAATCGTTAGACTAAACAATTAAATACATTAATTAAAACGTCTTTTCATTAGCATTTCCCTTTAATTTAAAATTAGATAGTTTATGTTTGAGGCACATATTTTTGGTAATTTTGATGCGTCGATGTAACATTCTGAATGGAAGTTGGAGACGATAAGACATTCGATTCCTCCTTAACCAGCTGCTGCAGTGACACTGTAATTGAAATACATTAGAGTCATTCAAGCTTGAAACATTTCATTGGACATACTTGTAGGCTCCCAATTGTATAAACTTTGTGTAGGTTCAAAACGTCGTTGTGGATTTGAGCATGATAGTGACGGAGATGTCGTACTTTGTGGAACTGGTGGGAAATAGTAATCTAAGATGAATATTTTCAAGGCACAAAATTCACACAGTTTAATTAACATCTACTCACCACTAATACTATTAGAAAAACCACTATAAGAATTATTAATTAATGAAACTGTCTGTGCAGGTTGCTGTAGCGGTGCTGAATATGAATAACTCGACCGAGATGTGCATGTGTTGTATGCTAAATGTTGAGAGCCTGGCATCCAATGTCTGTCATGAGAAATACATAGGAAAGTTATTGATAAGATGCATGACTTCATTAAAATAATTCATGATCATTATGATCACTTTTAATTGCCTATTTGAACGCTGATAAAGTTATTATGGAGATAGAAATTAATTCTATTCACATATGCATGAATCATTGCATACTGGCACGTGATGATTCAAGAACCAAATTTATTGAATTTTCAACGGACGGAAAAAATTCAAATTTCATTTTAACGAAACACTTAACGAAGAAAATTTTGAATCTCAATATAACCGTTGAAAATCATTTTTTTAAAAATAATTAAAATTAAATACAGTTAATCTACATTCCATTAATAGCTCATTATCAGCGTATAAACCAGATGAACTTGACTCAATAAGGAAGATAATTAAACGGATGGAATCAAAAGAATTGCAATCATTAGACGATCAAACTTTGCGGAATCAATCGACACATAGAATAAAATCTAGAAACTTACGCTGTCTCATAACGTGGCGGATATGCTTGATAAGGTTGTGGAAACACTCCTCGATGACCGAAGTTTCCATAAGTCTCGCTAAACATTTTCTGAAAATGTGATCCTGTTCTGTATGGACGCTTCATTCTTCTACGCCGTCGGTAATTTCCGTTCTCGAACATGTCATCGTACTGTGGATCTATAGGATGGAATAGGAGAGTAGATGTCATTAAGTTTGGGGAACTTACAAAAAGGATTTATTTTAATGCGAAGATTAATTCAAAGACTTAATTTTTAGAGTCATACCTAACGTCCAGTAATTTCCCTTTCGCTCGCCGCCACCTTCTCTAGGAATTTTTATGAAGCACTCATTCAAACTCAAATTATGTCGTATTGAATTCTGCCAGCCCTTCTTATTTTTCTCAAAATAAGGAAATCGTTGAGTAATGTAATTGTAGATCTCACTTAGTGTCGCACGCTTGCTCGGTGAGTTCTATACACGAATGTGAATGAAACGAAGAAAAATTGTTAAGTTTAAAGGAATGTCATTTAGAATCAAATAGCAATTTATAACAACTTCTTTCATGTTTTAGCTTCCGTGCGATCATTTCTATGGAGCTGACATACTGTAATTAAGCAAAATGATCGCATAGAAGTCAATCGTTCCTCATAATTTCATGATGGTATATAAATCATAAGAGATGTTAATCCCCGTGTCGTATACATTTATCAGCTAGCTTTAACATACATCCGATCTTAATTGAAGTGATATATCCATTCTGATTTAAAAGAAAAAAGTATAGGCAGATCAAGGAATTTCCCGAAAATCTTAAAAGATTTCTCATGTTACGAAGTACGGAACGGAAAAAAATTATTTTTCATTAATTTCATCGCTTTTCATTCTCGTTTTTCAAAATGAATCGACTGTGACAAAAGACAACGAAGAAAGAGAAAAAAAATATCACATTTTTCCCGCGTCTCGTACACAGTCGTCGAATGGCACAAAATTAAACGTCTCTAATAAATTTTCGTTTTTTAATTTCTTACGACAGATGGATTAAGCAACATGTTGCTAATTAATAGGTGTATATTTGAGAATAAGAGATGAAATCCTCTACTTTTGATAAACTAATCCATTTAAAATGTCTCTATTCTCTGAATTACTTTCTTTTTCCACTGTTTTCCCCTACTTATTATGAAGAGTTACTTTTTTGTCTGATTTGTAATCCAATCCTAAGTTTCTTGAACTACAAAGATTCGAAAAACAAAATTCAAATTTTAACGGTTTTCCATAATTTGAAAATTAACGACTTTTAAAAATTTGAATTTTACCGGGTTTCAAAAATTTAGCGAATGGTAACGGTTTTCAAAAATTCAAATCCAATGAAAACCTTCGTTAAATTTTCAAAAAATAACTCAATTCAAATTTGAAAAATCCGTTAATCACAAAATTTCCAAGAGATCCCCAAATATTCTCAAAAAAATGCGTTTAAATCACCAAAAGAAAATTAAATAGCAACATTTTACATAATAAATGAGAGCTTTTTCATTTTCGAAGCTATCAATGTCAACTACAATGAGGAACAATTGAGTGAAGCGGGAAAGAAAAGAATTTTTACAACTCATAAAAAGTCAATTTTTGTTATTACTTACAGCGATCGCCATAGCTTTAAAAAAAAGAGGCAAAGAGAAAATAAAAGATGGAAAATTGTTAATTAAATTGAATTAATAAGTCTTTATAATTAGATGAATGTGAGGTTAATAGTACCTATCAAGGCGACATAGCTGTAAGGAGGTTTACTGTTGCCACTTCTCTCAGAATTTGTCGTAGATGCAGCGGATGAGCTAGAAATAAGAAATTTTCTTATGAATCTCATGAATAATAAATCAGATCTCATTACTCCTACCTGGTACTTGCGGCAACTGTTGACGTTGTTGTCGTTGAATTCTGACGATCTTCAATCATTAAATTACTTGTTTCATTTGATACCTCCTCAATTTTTAATGCTGTATTTGTGGATGTATTGTTGCCAATTGATAGATTACTGATATTATTGTTGTTATTATTCTGATTGTACTTGTCGACATCCCTCTCTAGGACTGATGTTGGAATGATAATCGATGACGATGAGGTTGGCTTGAGCGTCTCTTCGTATGATGTAGGAACTGTGCACAAAACAATATGATAAGAATAAATATAAAAATAGAAGGAAAAAAAAGAAAAAAAATTGTCTCGTCAATGGAAATTAATTCAACCATGAGAGAATCGAGTAATGATTCGCGTATTGGCTGCCGCCTATGACCTCTCCAATATGATAAGAACCCGTCTTATCAAATTCATATGAATGTTTTGGAACCGTTTATGAGACCTTAATTGTAAATATTTATATAAATCTATCATCAATGAATCTCTTTTGTTTTCAAAATTATATGCTCTCTAATTAATTTTATTATTTATAAACATATACACATTAAGGTGGATCAAGTATGTGTCCCGAAATAGCGAACGCACGTGCGACATGCGCGCGCGTCAGCTTCTTTTATATTATTTTGGTGCACAATTTTGTAATAACATTTCAATTGAATTTCTGACATTTTTTCCATGATTGCAAAAAAATATAAATTGTGGATTAAAAGTAGAATAATTAATGGGGTCGCACTCGATCAAACTGAAATATGAAGTCAGCATTTCTTCATAAAAAAAAGTTATTTTATGTTCATTATGTGTTGCACAAAAAAAGAGTTTAATTTTGCATATAAAATTTACATTTTGTTGCACGATTTAAAATAAACAATAAATCCATAATTCTTTTTTATCTTAAATGTTGATAAAAAGGATCAGATTTGTGTACTGCTTCACAGTAGCAATGTTGATTTTCTTTTATCTCATTCAGGATGTAACTCGATCGACTTTTAGTTTGGGTTAACTTCATTTTTTTATGCATCAAAATAACATGACCGTGAATTTTTATCGCAGTTTACAGCCCAAACGTTGTGTAAATAAATGATGATTGTTTGTTGATCTTTATGGATTTTATGAAATTTGAGGAAATAGAATTTGATGCTGTGTAAAAGTCGTTTTTTATGCAAATTTTTGAATTTTTTCATTGTAGAACTCAAGGTAGAACTAAAATTTGAATTCTAAATGTTCGTTAAATTTTGAATTTGAAAAGTTCGGTAAATTTTATAGGAAACTTTTAGTTTTGAAATTTCGCTAGAATTTATAGGAACTTTTGAATTCTAAAAGTACGATAAATTTTGAAATGGAAAAGGTCGTTAAATTTTTAAAATACGGCAAATTTCATTAAAATTAAAAAGAATTCTATTAGCTAAACATTTGCAATTTAAGCTACGACTAGCTATAAAATAAAATAAATTAAGTAATAAAAATGAACATTTGTGCCTACCTAATACAGTCGATGGAAAGTTTTCATGTTTTAGCTTGGACATGTTGAGGAAATTCTGTAAAAAAATAGGAAGGTGTAAAATATATAAAAATACATATTTCAACAATATTAAAAAACAAAGTCTTACGGAAGGAACGAGAGATTTTTTTATGATATGAGACTTTATGATGACATGAATGACACAAAATATTTCATTAGATGAAAATTGTCAGAATTAAAATACAAGAAAATGAGGAAAATCTCTTTATAAATCATTCCTGTAAAGTATTTTTATGTGTGTGACGATATAAAAATCAGTAATGGATATTAAAAATTAGCATTAACCGTCATAAATATCCATAACCACTTGCTATTAATGTTTATTAAAATGTGTCTTAATGCTCCCTCCATCACTCGTCGCTTCCATTCCAAATGTGTGAACAGAAAACAATTTTTTTTCCTACTAATTTTCATCGTAATCGTAAATGAATTTATAGCTACAAATTGAATGATTTTTTTTATTTTATTTGAGTTCTCACTCATGCTTTACAATGAAATTGATGAGATTTTGTGTATTTACAAACAAAAAAAAGAACTTTGTGTTGAAATGTTGAGCATTGAACGGGAGCGATTAACACCTCGAAAATGAAAAGGAAGGAAAAAAATCACACACAGAGTGTTTGGTCTGTATGCCTGACTGCCTGCTTCCTTGTTACGGATTTCGTATCAAATTTTGACACAAGTGCAATACGAGTCCGTCTTATCGTCTTCTCCTCCTTCTTATTTTCTATTTTTGTTACAAAATTCGCGGACTGTCGAGTAATTAGAGATATCTGGAATGTTTAGGGTGATGAATCATTCGTGACTTTATGGACGTCTTAATGAAATGAATTTATTTATGGTTCGAGATTGAGGGATAATTAAACTATTAAATGTCGCTTTTTTAAGTATTTTGAACTGAATTATGAATTTGTTTTCTATTATTGATTGTTTTTGCAATTATTTTAATAACAGCTGCATTTGTTTTGCAATATTTTTGCACAATTTTAATAAATATTGAATTAATGGAATTTTTTTAGATTTTAACGGACTTTTTAATTTTGAATTTACACGATACAAGAGTAGAAAGTTTCAATTTAAAAACTAGACAAATTTGCTTCGAATATGCTGTTTTCTATGTCTAAAATATAAACAAGGCATACTTCATGAATCATTTTATCAATTTGAGCAGATCCAGTTGAGAAATTCTCAGTAAAAAGCAGAAATTTCAGCAAAATTAAGTTTGCTATAAAAAAGTTCTCTTAAGAAAAATTCAAAATTATTTTTACAGTTATTCTGTCAATAGTTTCCTATAAAAATTAACATTGCACTTGAAATACGCAAAAGGCATTAGATTAATACAAAAATGAATTGATAATGTTATTGCCTAGAGATTTTATGACTGCAATTAATTCGCCTTTGTTTACAGGAATACAACTCGACTTATGAACGAAATTAAGCTCACATTCAACTTGACCTTTTCATAAACTGCATTTCCTTGTTTGATAAGTTGGAAAATCTATTTGCGAATTTAAGATTTTTATCAGTTCAGACTATAAATCCTAAAATTAATATTGTTTTACAAAAAAATAACAATAACAAAATGTTTTTTATAATCTGTGGCTTTTAATTTCTTAAATTTTTAAGCGGCGCGACAATTTAATTCAAATAAAAATCGTCAATTCCTAAAAATAGTCACTCACATGAGATAAAATTCCTTTAGATTTATTTATAAGGTGAATGAATCACATCAAATTTGATATCTTTTGTTTCTTACATGTCTGATATTCGCGCTTATTCTCATGTCATGAAAAATGGAAGTTAATTAAAAAGAAGAAATGCGTGAGAAAAGTTATTGCAAAATATTTTCATTCCATTGTAATAAAGAAATTCAAAATACAGGCTATGCATGTTCTTCTGTCATATTATTTGACAATTATGTGAGTGTGAACAAGTTAAGGCCAATTTTTTATTAATTCACTTGTCTGCGGTTTTATTGTGAAAAAGGACATTAATTAACTTTTATTTTACTTTTCCATTGAAAAGATTTTTCCAGCATAATGACTGGGAAAATGAGTTTTGAGGTGAATTTAATAAAGCTTTAACGGAAATTTCATTTTTGAAAATTCAACAAATGCTTTTGAGGTGAAAAAGGGGTAAAATTGTAACGAATAATTTAAAATTTGAAAAGTTAACGAAAGTTTTGTGGTAAATTTGGTAAAAATTTTGATTAATTTTGAATTTTAACGTATTTTTTGGTGAGTTGAATTAATTTAGTAGAAATTAACCTTTTAAAATTCAAAATAAATAAAAAACGTGACGATTTGATTAAATTTTCTTCATTAAATACTCCGAATCGCTTGTAATCCTTCCGTAAAATTCCACATATTAAGCATTTCACTTTTAATTCCCCATTTTCAGGAAAATCACGATAATAAACTATAAAATGTCTTCATTCATATATCAGAAAAAAAAAAGAATCTGTATCAGCTGTGGTTTTCATATATGATTAATGTTATTTATTGTCATCACGACAAATAATCATAATTAATGTTAATGTGATCTTTATATGAGAGATAAATTTATCAACAAATAAATTAACAGCAATAAAAGGGATAAATAATTTCTCATAGAATATTCAAATCCTCCAGTGGCTCATAATGTTGATTCCATTTAGCGCACATAACGATAGTCATATATTTAATGGTGCAATCTATTTTTAAGATAACTAAGAGAATGCTTGTAACTTGACATCAGTTCAGCTGTTTAAAATATTTTTTAAGAAAGAAAAAAAAGTGAAAATTTTTGTGATCACATTTTTAATTTGAGCGTATCGGAGGGGAAAATTTTCTCAATATGAGGGAAATTGACGGTGAAATTTCATCTCTAAATCTTTTTATATAAATACTCTTTTTCTTGTCACACTTAATTATAATAGAGGATTAATAAATTTGAGGTGCAAAATTTGTTTATTTAGAATTTTAAAATTGAGATTTTGGAGATTAAAATTTGAATTTTTTAAGGATTTAAGTTTTTGAGTAGAATCTAATTTACTGAATTGAATTTTAAATACCTAAGATTATTATAAACTTAAATTGAATGACAACAAAATGGGTTTCAAATAAGTAAATTGAGAAATTTATAAAGTTTTAATATTGAGGATTTACTAGTTTAATGATAAGGATTAAATGTCTTAAATTCGATCATAAATTGAAACATCCCGATGGTTTTTCCGCAAGATTGCCAGAAAATTTCAATTATTCATAGAAAGTTGATGTTTTAAGTTAAAACTTTATTTAAATCAATTTTTCAATTGCCTTTTAAGTAAAGGCACAATTCAAAAAGTTGTTTGTTCTGGTTATAAACTAGTTTATATGGATTCGAGATTTTAGGAGTTTTTGCAAGGATGAAAAGAATTTAAGAATCAAATTTTAACTCTTTGGATAACTTGCTTCTAGATTAATCTTAATCCTAACTTGCACATCAATATTTATAACGTTTTTTGTGCACTCGAGAATTAATATCCATTTATAAATCTGTTAAATTTACAATTTTTGTGATATTCCACCGTCAATATTTTGTTTAAAATTTATAAAAAGAGTTTTCCTCATTTTCCTTTTTGTAAACATTCCTTGTTCAAATTTTTGGTGCCTTTCAGATAATTCAATAAAATTCTAAATACACAATTTAACTTTAAAACTGGTCAACAATCTTCAAATTCTACAGAAAGTCTCAATCATGTCAAATTTCACTCCAAACAAAGTCAATAAAAGTGTAAAATAACAACAATAAATACTTACCAAATGCCATTTTGGATCAGAATATGTAACTTGACTTTCAGGCAGTGTCATAGCATCAACAATTAACTACGTATTATTATAAGAAATAACCAATAATTTACAATTTCTTACAATATACCGGCGGTATAATTAATAAAGAATAAATTCACTCCTATACAGTATTAAATTTATGCTGATTAAGCTCCTTTTAATTGTGTCAATCAGCAACGTTGTACTTGGACGGAAATTGAAAAATATGTAGTGGATATCTTCTTACAACGACCACAAGTCACACTCCAAATAAATGATCAAATTTACACACAAGAACAACATAAATTTACAAATAGATCCACTTCATAGATATCCCCATACATCTATATATGTTGTGAAATGTCGATGTCACAATAATTAGTTAAAGTTAATTCCTTTCCGACACAAAAACTCTTTCCTTTCTTTTAAATCCAATTCACAAATTTCTTATTTTTTTCTTATATTTTCTTTTCTTTTCGGCGCTTACTGAGCAGAATGTTTACAAATATTCTAACATGTTTTCAAAATAATTAATTTTATTACTTTCAAAATTGTTCAACTTTTATTTGCAAATAATATGAGGACGATCATAACAACGATCTACTTGGGCATCTCCCAAATATTTTTATATAGTCCACACAATATCAAAAAATTGATAAGTCTGATTCACTAGTAATTTAATTAAAGAACACTTTTTTTGGGAAACGTGTTTACTATTTGTTGTTCAAGCGATAACTGACTGCGAGTGAAATACAAAAATATAAATAACGAAAATCATACATACGGATTTCGATTCATCCAAGCACACAATTCTCCTCTCTTACTTTCTCATATAAACATTTTAATAAGTAGCGTAGTAAGTAGGCATGAAGATGTTTTTTTATGTATTGTGCTGGCTTGCTTTACTGTAAAGAATTGCAGAAGAAAGAAAATATTTGAATTTTCCATGTGTATTTACATTTATACATTCGCAACTTGCTTCCATTCGCTGTTTTTTTTTCCTTTCTTAATTGCATTCTTACTCCGTGACTTACTCTTTTTCTTCATTGTGGAAAATATATATTTGTTCTGTGTGTGTGAGTTTGTGCTTGAATGGCATTATATGAGAATTGAGTTTTTTTTTTGGAAGAGATTATTTTATTTATTGAGTCTTTTGATAGACAATTTGGTAAATTTTTGGGATTCAGAATTTGAAAAATAATTAACGGAAATTTTTAATTTGAAAAATTGTTGCTCAGCGATGAAGCTTTTGCTATAAAATTTAAATGATGATTTTATGAGTCATAATTGGAGTTTAGAGCCTGAAAATAAGTTCTAAATCAAAAACCTATGAGAAACACGCGATAATTAAATGTTAGTTTAAATTTGCTATAAAATTCAATAACGGAAATTTAAAATTTGAAAAATATTGTTCTGTTCAGCTCTTGCTATAAAATTTAAATTTTCAAAAACCGTTAAAATTTTGCATTTTTTTGGTACCAAATTGTTACTTTGGATTAAACCCCCAAAAATTTTGTTAAAAATCATTTGAAGTTGAACGATGGCATATTTAATGGTTTTGAAACCTATATCTTTTCTTTGTAGGCTAAAGGTAGACATAAAAAATTTTCATAAACCTTGTAAAGCTCATAATGCGCAGCTATGAATCTTAAAATCTGAATGACTGAAGTTCAATTCAATCATGAAGTTGCCATCTGAGATAGTTTGATACAGTTTTATTTAAATGCCTTGTAGTTGAAATTTGTTATTTATTATCAAAATGGAAAGTTAACCTTAAAAGGCATATTGAGTCCAAATGAACTTAAAACTCCGTGTGGCTTCTAAATGGAGCCTAGTGTCTCATACTCTATTGTTCAGTAAATTTTTGCAATCTTATCAAAATTACAAATATACACGGATTTCCCAATTAAATTTACAGCAAGTAAATGCACAATTAAGAGATTTTTATTGCATTATCAATCAAAACAGAATTAATTTTAATTAATTAAATTCCCTATTATAATTCAGATGACTATAACAAATCCCTATGCATGTACGTAATCTCTTCCTGACACATTCCCAAAATAGCACAGGAACCGCAATTAAAATTCCTTTTCAAAATTTAAAATAGAATGTTGTCAAAATAAAAGATTTAAATTGCAATTCCTGAGCTAGGGATGTAGTCAGGTGAGAACAGATAGCCACCTAAGCTGCCTACATGTTCCTAACTAAGCGCCATTTTGCATTAAAAGCCATAAAGTTAATAAAATATTTAAAAATTTAAATCTGCGGTAATGAAAAAAAGAATAATAAAATTAAGCTATTTCAAAATGTGACATTGCATAATTTATAGTTAAATATAATTTTTTTATCACGGAAAAATTTTATAAATGTTAATAGCAGCACAAGACATGTTTTTAAAAACATTTACTTTACGTTGAACAAAATATTTTGAAAAACATTTTTAAATATTTTGATTTTTTTCCTCAGAAAATTTGAAAAATTAATGTCACTCGGGTTGTTGGAGGCAATTATATCGCGTGAGCTCATTACTGCTGCAATTAACTTACAGCTGATGCATGCAGATCTACTAAAAAAAATGCAATCGACAGCACATGATTCCGTGAAATATTTGCAATTTGTAACACAAAAAAATGTGTGCAGCAACAGATTTTGCGTTTCGATTTTCAATTCTTTTCGATTCCGTTCCCTTTGTCCAAATATGCAAATCGATTGTGATCACGTACGAGCGATAGAATTACAGTAAATAGCTCTCGTCTTGTTGCACTGCTTAGGTTTTTTTAGTGCATTGATTGATGAAAGTATTTAAAGATCTTAGAAATGTGAAAATTATTAGCTAAATATACATCATAAATGCACATTTAGTTATTAAAATTTTGAGGAAATCATTCAATCATTTTACATTCTTTTCTCTGTGCTGTGCGCTGCTTTGTAAAGTGAAGGAAATTCTTTTTTTCTCTGTTGTTATGATTCATTTTCCGCATGCTTTTTAGCTCCGCCTTTATTTTATATTCACACGCTGTAATGTGCTCGTTGTGTGACTGGATGGGGCTGTGTGAGAAAGTAAGTACTGTTGATATATTGTCTGTTTTACTTGTGGATATTGAAGATGGATTTTTAAAGTTTTTGGAATTTTAAAATTTCATGGCATACTATTTTGTAGTTAAGGTGATCCCGAATCGCTGTTTAAACCTTGAATTAATCCATTTGAACACTTCATTCATGTGACTTCCAAAGAGCCGGTTGACTGCTTTTGTATTTCTCTCGGTTGTTCAGTTCTATAATAGAAAGAATAGAAATAATTACTCAATTTAAATATTCTAAATTTTCAATATAACTTTTAATTTCTAGAGGCAAATTCTATGAAGAGTTTATTTCCTTTATGTAATATAAATACGACAGTTTTGACAATTTGCAACAGTTTCTCTTAAACTCTAGCTTATCAGTTGCTCAATTCTAGAAGAGATAGAATAGAAATACTTATTCATCAATTTAAATATTCTAAATTTTCAATATAACTTTTAATTTTGAAAAATGGGGTCGTTAGCTTATTTTGCAGTCAGGAGTGGGTTGTTGGTATGCGAGATTCAAAAAATAGTTTTTCTAAGTATTTCATTGTTTTCTTTTTTGTTATAAAAATTACATCGTAATAATGTAACATAATAAGTGAACGTCCCCTATCTACATTGTACATCAAATAATAGGTAAGTAAATACCTTAATTTTTCGGAAAATAATCCATCAACAATAAGGCGGAGTCAAAAATTTCGGATGCTTAATTAGGTAATTGATACATTTTTGGATTATGAGCGAATGGAAATTTTATCTAGTTTTTTGAGATATATTTTCTGCCTTAAGCCATCATTTCGGATTTTGTATTGTTGATGATACTTATCAAAATATTTTGATGTAATAAATTAAAATTGGATACGCGCAAAAGTTCATTGAAATGACATTAGTGTGGGATGATACACAAATGATGTCTTGAGTATGAAAAGATTCTCAAAAATTTTAATTTCTAACGGTTTTTTGAGCATTCAATAATTTTAATATTTAACGGTTTTTTGAAATTTGAAAAATTTTCAAGTACGGAACCTATCAAGGACCCGAAAAAAAACTGCTATTTGTCTCAATAAATCAAAATATCAAACTCGACTTTTTGAAGAATGAAAAACAGAAGCTTAACAATTAAAACACAGTAAAAGTCGGTAATTTACAGTCAGCTCGTTGCACGTTGTCATTTTAACGATTTTACTCGATTCATTGTCATCAATCAAGTGATGAGAGAGCAAGACTAAGGCATAAAATGTGTCATAAAATTTGAGTATAGTGAGAAAAATTCTTTTTTATGGTTCCTGAATGGAGCATCATTGTTAATTTGTTGTATGAATTGAAGCTATAAATCATGGCAATAATTAAATTCTCACACCTCATGTTACACATAAATATTTGCATGCTATTCATGTAAATATTTTATTTTGATGAAATGAAATACATCTACTGCATTCTCAGTGGCATAAATGCAGCAAAAAAAGGCTTAAAATGTAATAAAAATTTTTACAGAGCATAAAAGATGCCGTGAGATAAAATACGTTTCCTACATGACGAGTTGATAGAATTTCTTCCTCTAAAAATACAAAGTTTCTCAATTTTATTTCCTCTCTTACTCGATTTAATAGGATCATAAAGATGTCTAAAAACTAGAGCACTAATAACATCTTCTTGATTACTTCTTCCATTACTGGTTTTTTCTGTACCTTACAGTCGTTAACAGGTGGTTCATTAGCTGTTTTTGTGTTTTAATTGAAATTTTGAAGAGATTTATAAAGTGCTTAGAATTTATGGCAATTTTAATTGCAAGAAATAATAAACTTTTTAAAAATTGGAAGATTAACGGTTAAAAAATATTTAAATTTTGACTGAACAAAAAACCATACAACAGTTTCTGTTAGTGAAGTATAGCTTTGTTCATTTATTTTTTTTTTCTTGACGCTAGAAAAATCAAATTTTCTCTTTAATAAGTGCTTTATAGTATTTTGTTTCTATTTTTTAATTTGTATCCAATTCCGATCATTTTATAAGATTTTAAAGTCTGTTAGTTGCTACTTACACTTTGCAATTGATAAATAATCTTGATAAATTATCTTAGAATATTCCATGCTTAGGTTATATAGAAAGATTTTAAGTTTTCAGAGCAATTTTTGAGATTCCCTCGTGTCTAAATCTGTTTAACTATTAATAGTTAGTACTTACAACTCCTTTAAATCTTGTTCTTTCCACTTACAGCTCATTTTTTGATAAAAATTTACAAATTTCACAATCTGAAAACTTCAAAAATATAAAACTTTACAACAGTTCAAAAATTTAGAATAAAACCATACAACAGCATATGAAATCTTGTAAAGTCACCTGAATAATTAGCAAAAATGTAATTCCGCCTAATCTCAATTAAGAGTTTCCAAAATAAATTTATTTAATTAATAAAAACTATAAACATCGCCTATAAAACAGTATTTTATGAATATTATGATCAAAGTTCGCCCACTAACTTATAGAAAACAACATTCATTTTAGGTATACAGAAGATTTACAAATAAATTTGTCATTAATTGCATATTTGTATCAATTTAATATGAAATTAATGTCCAATAGATACTTAATTACATTTTTGAAAAGAAGAAAACAAATTAGTTGGGGAAAGAATTCATTGTGACATGGAGAAGAATTTAAAATTTATGCTGCTCAATATTTACAAAACATATCTCGAAAACATTTAAATTGCATTATTTATTCGTGTGAAATGTTTAGATCCAAATGAATCAATTGGCCTAGCATAAAATATGTTTAATGTTCTAAATGGAAATGTGCAGGAAGAAAAAGAAAAGAGAAGAAAATGTTCTATTCATATTTTATTTTAAGATCATCATCATAGATAGCCTCAGCTGTTTGAAATATATTTTCAAAAACAGCAAGTGACGTACAGCTATCAAAAATTTGATGCCTGTACAACATGAGAAAGAAAAGTCGGAAAAATTATTTTATTATCAAAAAATATTTAAAATCCAATAAAAATAGATTGCATATTATGTAATAGATGTAGACATTGAGCATAGAAGTGTGTATAGTGTGTAAATGTCAAGTTGAATAATACAAAAGACTTCCTTTAATGCTCACTTTCATCATCATTATTCTTTTCCTAGAATGCATCAGAATATGTAGAGTATAACTTAGTATTCAGCATAAATCATGCGTTTGATGCATTTTTCTTGGATTTTGGATGTGTATCTACTCCAGGAGGGGAGGGGGTTAATTGTTGACTTAGTCAATCAGAAGACGGGGTCTGGGGTGGCCTACTTGGATCTCTCAAGGAATAATTCCAAACTCCCTCCTTTAGTAAATTAGTAAATGACAAGGTACGGCACGTGACCTGATACACAGAATCTTATTTTAACATCAACATTCTAACCCTCAATATCAAGACTTACACCTCATCCATAGAACAATCATACATTCTAATAACTTAATTATTAATATTAAATATGAACAATTTTCCCTCAAATTACCTCACAGAGAGTAAAAATGAGCATCGCTACATGTTAGGGTCTGACATTTATGACAATAAAATTTTCAAAACAACTGCTCATCATAGGTAGTGTGTGCAGCACACGCCAAAAAGGATGTATTACCTTGTTAAAATTAATTGAGCAGTTCATTTCGCTTTCAGCAGTGATTATATCATTTTACTGTGGATGTAAAATTGTCAGTTAATGAAGATTACGCACATCCTATCATTTTACATTTCCTCATTTACTTCCAAAGCTGACAATTGTTGCTGTATTTAGTTTCTTGACATTTTTTGGAATTTCCGAGTTCAAATTTGTGTATAAAGGCAAGGTTCTATAAACTTTATATCAATTTCTTCTTCTACGTGCTTTGCATCTGTAATTTATGTAAAAAAAGTAAAAACATTGTACAGCTTTGATGTCACACCAAAATATATGCTAGATCAAGCCGTCCACAGAATATCAATGGCATTAAAAAGTAAAAAAATAATCAATTCTCTTTTGCCTCACATTCTATACCACATATATGTGACGTAAAATCTAATACAAGCCATTCATCGTACACATTTTTATTTTCACTTTCCTGATCGGCGTTTAATTGCTTTTCGTTTGTGCAGTAAGACAGTCGTGTTTATTTTTGTTCTACTGTTTGAAAAATATGTACAAGTTAATAATATTCTTACAAGTCATCATTTTGATTGGGTCATCTATCAGGTATTTCTTATGATTTATATTTAGATCAATATTGAGATGATCTAATAAAGTTAGAACAGTATCCGGATACTTTAACGAATTTATTACTGGGTGTTAAGATCTGTGTTGTTTGGATCTGATAATAGATTGATTAGTGTGGAATGGAAGCAGAAAGGAAGTGTGGTTTTCATGCTTTGAAAGCGATCTGAGACTAGACTCAGTGATCTGAGAATTAGAGTAGATGGCAATGAACATCTTATTAGACGATAGGTATATGCCGAAAAGTCATAGATATCTAAGTACTTTTGAGATTGAGAAACAGATATCCCGATCAAGTATTCAAGATTCTAGTGGTTAATTTCTCGGACTCGACCTTGTCATCATAGAGACCATAGCTAGGTTATACCCGAGAAATCGACTTCAAAGAGATCCGTAGGGGCATTGGTCCAAGTCTTACTAAAGATCCCCAGTCGTGTGAGCACAGCTACGTCGCCTAGTTTGTGTGCCAGTTCACCAATATTAGATCCTAACCAAATAAACAGCTATTAATTCCATTAACATATCATTTTCATCTTATTTCAGCTATCAAACAGACTACGTTTGGTACTGTCGTGATGATGTCTATTGTCTGCCTCTGAAAAATCATAATAAACAGTCAACTGTTCAGGCATACAATAATCAAAACATCTGCCGATTAATGTGTGGCAAGTTTGGCGGATTGTGGCCGAAGCCGACAATAAAATGCAATTTAGAAAAGTCAACAGTCGGCGTCAACGCGGAACTCATTAGATTTGAATATCCACAAAGTGATAATGGCATACGAGAATATTTAAATGAAGTGTCTTTCTTATTCCTTAAGAATATAAATGATGAATGTGGAAATATATGCAATAGTCCGTCCGATACTGAAATGTTTATACGATTATCTATAAGTGAATTGAGTGACTTGAAGTTTACTCACGATACTGATGAATCTTATCAGCTGAATATTAGCACATCAGATAATAAAATTAATGTACTGATTTCCTCGAAAACTGTTTTTGGTACTCGACATGGTTTAGAAACTTTATCTCAATTGATGGTCAAGATTGTGGATGATAAGGGTCGCAATGGCCTTGTTACAGTAGCTAATGCTGAAATATCTGATAAGCCATACTACAGGCATCGTGGATTATTATTAGACACTGCACGTCATTTCATTCCAATTGAGACAATTTTGAAGATTCTTGATGGGATGTCAATCAATAAAATGAATGTATTCCACTGGCACATAACAGACTCACAGAGCTTTCCGATGGAAGTATCAAGAGTTCCACAAATGCATTTTAATGGCGCTTTCTCTTCCGATAAAGTCTACAGTCAAAGTCAAATTAATGACATTGTAAAATATGCAAAGTACAGAGGCATTCGTGTTATATTTGAGCTAGATGCACCGGCACATGCAGGTTTGTATTCTTACCAATGTATTATTTAGGTCTAAATGATTAAAGCTAGCTGATAACGATGCTGTTCGTGCGACAGAAAGTAGAAAGATTTTTTAGATACTTATCGTTGATAATTAAATCGTGAGTTAAGTGCTAGTAAGGAAGTAAGAGCTATGTTGGAGTTTCTAATCTTACCAAGAAGTCAAATGTATCGATTTTTCGCGCCAAATTTTTTAAGTTCAAATTTTGAACTTTAATTTGAATTTTGATTTTCAGTTAAATTTCGAATTTTAAATTTCCGTTAAATTTCTCTTGCACTAGACTTGACATTGTTTTCAATGCATCTAGTCGGTCAAATACATTCTGATAAAAAAATACAGTCTGATTCTAATGTAATATATTTTTCATATCTTTTTAGGTCATGGCTGGGAATGGGGAAATAAAGAAGGCTTAGGAAACTTGGCAGTTTGTGTTGATAATCAGCCTTGGAGAAAGTCATGCATACAGCCTAACTGTGGACAACTGAATCCAGCAAATGAGAATTTATATACAGTATTGCGTGATATTTATCAAGATATCCGAGACTATAAAGAGAAAGGCGAGTTCTTTCATATGGGAGGTGATGAGGTGTTTATGGCTTGCTGGAATAATACTAAAGAGATTACGGATTACATGAAGTCAAGTGGTTATGAATTAACAACAGAGGGATTTTTAGATTTTTGGTCTGAATTTCAAAGTAAGGCACTGGAAACTTATGACTCGATAAGTGATGAGAAGATACCGATGATTATGTGGTCAAGTGAATTAACACATCCTAACAATATCGAAAAATACCTGCCTAAGAATCGATACATCATTCAAACTTGGCTGCCAGATACATCAGATATTCCTGAAAAGTTGCTGAATAAAGGGTATCGACTCATCATGTCCACAAAGAATGCTTGGTACTTTGATCATGGATTTTGGGGCATAACTCAGTATTACAACTGGAAGAAAGTCTATGCCAATACTCTTCCTAGACATCAACTAGTCCTTGGCGGTGAAGTCTGCATGTGGTCTGAATACTGTGATGAACATTCTGTTGAATTTAAAATATTTCCTCGCCTTAATGCTGCCGCTGAAAGATTGTGGACCAATCCAACGACTGACCTGAAATCTGCAGAGCCTCGATTCAATCGACAAAGAGAAAGAATCATTACCCGAGGAATCAAAACGGATGCTGTGTATCCTGAGTATTGCACACTTTTCGAAGGTGAATGTGCTAACTATTAAGTAATTTACATCTTAAAATTTTAAAAACATTTATTGTAACCCGAGCTGTATGCTATATACATAGCTATTGTGTGCAGCTCGGGCATATAGCCTTTAAATCATCACACAAATAAATGAATATTTATTAAAATTCTTTGGTAATTTATCTACCCTTTTGACTTTCTGCTGGATTCCAGTAGATTTCAGGTAATTTACTATCAACAAATGGCCAAAAAATGCTCCAGAACCATCGATCACCAAACACAATCTTTAAGTTCTGTGTTGTTCCTAAGTCATAAGCACCTTTGTTCTTTTCATGTGTCGTTGCATTTCTAATGATTAACTTTCCATGATAAACAAGTAGCACGCCGGTAAAAATAGATCCAATCATGATAAGCATGTAAAGGAACAAGTGCCAATCATTATTTGATCTAAAGATCATCATAAACATTGGGAATACCATCTTAAATGGAGTAAACCATTCAAGATATGAAGTTCCACGGACAATCCAGATGTAGTATGAATTGTAAAAGAATGAATAAGTAGCTCCAATAAAGAAGTGAAGAAGGAAAATCATGAAATATCGATTATTCTTGTATCCAACACAATTTCCAGCAAACATACAGTGATGATCTCTTTTCAGCATACAAACTTTGCAAACATCACAATGCCATGAACGAGGAGGAACAATTAGCTCACATTTTTCACATAAATTCCAATCTTTGGCTGTTGGGTCTGTCTGAAATCTAGAAGCTGTCATAAGCTCATCGGACGAAAATACACTTGTATCAACCAGAATGATGTGCAGTAGATTTACGATTATGTTGAACACTAAATATGTTCCAAGGATAAGGTGCGTGTAAAGGATATAATTATATCCATGAATTGCATGCAGGACGTACTGAAAAAGTTGAAAATTCTCAATATCATTTTCATTGAAATTTTAATTTACTTTGGAACTTACCTGGATTTCATAATAAAATACTGTTGGAATGATTGTAAACAGAAATAGAGAGCAGGCAATGTCCTGCTTTGAATTAGAAATGATTGACTTGCGAAATTTCATCTTTGGTATTATCACTGACTCAGTACTTTTACTTAACTTTATGCATAATTTAAAAGAAAGAAAAATTTATGTATTGCTGCCGATAAGGAAAAGTTATTCACATGGCATGCCCTTCAGGATTGAATTTTAAGTGAACGTTATTTTTTTTGTCGTGTACAGGATGAAAATGTTCATGCGATGTAGGTAATGAGGGGATACTTTGTATTTTGAGAGATTGAATTCTGATGATCTGATATCAAGATTTTGTATATTTTCTCAATGCCTACTTTGCTTACTCTATTATGAGAACAAGAATAGAACTTGTTGATGTCTACTGCGTCGACCTTATTGACACTTTATCTTGTCTATATCATCATTATGAATGACGCATGCATATTGGCTGCTTACACTGATTTGTGACTTGGTGTTCTACTGTAGAGCAGGAATATATCCACAAAGACGAATTGGGAGATCTGAAGATGTTTTATGTCCTAAATTCAATGAAAATTAATGGAAAGTTATCAAAAGGAATCAAAATAATGCCAATAGGCTTGACATACTTAAAAACAGCAATTTAGTAGCCAAATTTATGCTAAAAAAATATTTATTTCACTTTTGGTAATTCAATCAAATTAAAAACTTTAATTCTTAGATATACAAAAGTCAACAACTTCATCCAACTTCATGTTCTTCAATTCATTCTCAATATTTAAATCTGCTTCCTTCTTTTTGGCAATATGTTCCTTAATCTTCTTCTCACTTTCCTCATAAGCCTTTCTCTTTACTGCCGTCTCATCAATTTCAGTCACGTCCATTTCCTCATCACTAAATTCAACAACAGTTTCCGATAGTTTGATTGCTTCAGATTTTTCAACAGGTTTACGATGGGATGTCAGGAGTGATGCAACAAATTTAGTGCATAGTATCGACATTGGAGGCATTCCATGATTTGACAGGTTGATTAACTGCAAGAAAAGAAGAATGACATAAATAGACAATTGCAATATTTTTTCATATCATATGCATCATTATCGAATGCAAGTGACAATTCTATTATAAAGTTCATATAGTGCATTTACGTAAAATTAATGGAATCTGCAATTCTCAGATTGGAATTGTTTTTTCCTTGAGTTATTGCCAAGTAGATGATTTATTGTGCAATATTACCTTGACTTACATTATGAATTATAATTTGGGATTTATGCACTTTATTTATGTTAATAAGATTTGAATGAAAGTGAGAAATATACTACTTCAAAGGAGCTATGGGATGTTACTTAAAGATTTTAGTTTAATGCGCAATTTTGAGTTGGATTTTTAACGGTTTTTTTCAAATTTGAATTTTGAACTCAAATGAAATTAAAATTTGATTTTTACCGAATGTCAACGATCATTTTAGATTTGAAATTTGAACTAAACGAAACTGAACTCAAATCCAATTGAATTACTGAACAAATTAAATTCAAAAATTTAACGGCTTTTTGAAAGATCCTGAACAATATGATTCTAAAAACTACATCTGCCTTGCATGACTACATAGAAAAAGGCATGTTACAATAATTTACTTAAATAATCTCCTTATGCGTCTATTGTGCATTCATTTGTAGGACGTTCATTCACACTAGCCAGCTACGTGCACGTAATAACTTTCTATGAAGTAATGATCAAAATTCTATTTCAGGAAGATATACACGGTATGTAAATTTCCGAAAAACTACGTAAGTCCAGCATTGTTATAATTTTGAGCTAATGAATAAATTCATTGACTAGTGACGAAAAAGCTCTTGTTCTGCTTAACAAAAAAATATTCTGACGTAAACATGCTGATGCCTTTGAACTTAAAATAACTCAGAAAAATGTAATAATAATTAATATTTATTTTCGTTTACAGTTATCTGCCCCAAAACCATAAAACCCCCTTAAAAGTGTTTTTGACTGACATCGTTTTGGAACAACGGAAAAAATTTAGCGAAATTAATTTTTTCATGTTTATCCTTTGGGTACATTTCCACATCATGTTATTATTTTTTCTCTGTACCAAAGATGTTGTTGGTTTTCAGTGGAACATGCTTTCGACAAAATTTGATGATCGCGAAAAAAAGTTTTTCATGAATGAAACTTCTAATGTGATTGCATGCTTCTTCCTACATGTCTACAAGACATTTCAATTTTTAAAAACATGTTTTAATGTCATCAGCAGAGTTATGTCCTTTTTAGCAACATGTACTTCATGAATGGGTCTAAACAGACGTCATAAAAATGTTCATTACGATTGTTTTGCCTTCTTACTTAGATTTTAAATGAAAATATAGGAAGAATGTTAAGAATTATTGAATTTTGTAAGACAGTGGCTGATTAGGCGCATCCTATGTCTTAAAGACATTTAATGTCAGCTTTTAAAAAAATTTGTTCTTTTTCAGTTAAAATTCAAAAAATAACGAAAAATTTCGTTAAAATTTGACGAAGAAAATTCAAAATAATTTTGGACGTTATGAAATAATTTCTCACAGACAGGTCAATATTTCATAACAAACAGAACAATCCTTAATTGTCACATCAAAATTTGCAATAGAAAACAAAACTAGCTTTTCCTGTCCATCAAAATATACAATTGATCAAAAAAGACAAAATGTCTTATGCAATGCCTCAACATTCTAAGGAAAATTCCTCACACACAGAAAATATGAAGGAATAAAGCATAAAAAGTTATTATACGAGCTGTGTGAGTAACGTTCAGGCAGAAAGAAAATTATATAAATGCGGTGAACAACATGAGATTTCTATTCAGTCCGATATTGCCTTCGCATCTAAGTGGAAGCTAATCTCTCTCAGAGTTAATTCAAAAGTTTAGTTAAATTATTAAAGGATATAATCATGAAGTGTTTAAGTGTTTTACTTTGCGTGCTATTCACAATTTTATATTTCAATCAAACTGATGCTTATCCTGCATCAAATCCAGAAATGATTGCTGTAAGTTCAGAATCATGTGCTAGTGCCAATGTATGTCAATTAAATGACTATAAAATCTTTACAGGGTCGAGATTTATCGATCATTCCTCAGTTCCATTGCCTACGTTACTTTAAGCATGATGTTAATTTATTGAGGCGCTGTCGATACACCCGATTCTTAAGACGACCTGATGTTGACGAAGGCGATGAATTTGACGGTGGAAATTGAAATTGGATTATGAATTATTACAATTACCGAATTGATGCTCAAAAACCTCAGTTGCAAAGAGACTTAAATTAAATTAATTACCTATGTTATAACATAAACAATTGGACATAAATATTCCCCATTTTGTATTTTCTTAATAATTGTTCAGAATAATTGTGTGCATAAAGTTTAAATATATTATATTAATGGAATAAATTTATTAAGTATTTCACTCACCTCCTTAACATTTCCAGATCCATTCGTGATAATATGTTGAATTGAAATGTCTTTAGCTTGATTTCTTGTGTCTTGTCTTGTCAGCATAGCTGCAAGTGGTGTAGTCGTTGAATATTCATTAATGTCACTCATAAATGGTGTCAAGTCGATGATTTCTTCCGAATTTGGTGACGATAAGCAACAAATCTCTTGATCTTCAGTTAAGAACAACAATTGTGAAGCAGCTTGCCAATTTACACTCAATGATTGTCGTCTTGGATTCTCTTGCGGTACCCAAATTGCACTGCATATTTTCGGGATATTTTTCTGGTGGAATATAGTCATAGGCGGTGATGGATGAATAACAAACAATTCATCGAATTTTGTGAAAATTGCTACAAGATTCGTCAGCGGATCAAGTACAATATGCTTGCATTGAATTTTAAATGAACCTTGGATCTTTAATGTCAAAAGATTCCAAACCAAAATTCTGTTTGATGTGCTAATTATAACGAGATGCGATAATTCATCTGTACAAAAGTGAATGCTGTTTATGCTGTTTGTGTTTTTGACAGGTAAAAATGTGTTTTCAGGCTGTGAGCTTTTATGCTTAATTGCTTCTTCCTTTATCGGATTTTTCAGTAATTTTCTCACTGTTATAATTTTTCGGTTCCTTTTCACGTCCAAATTTTTCCACGTGTTATATCTCCATAAAAGTTTGAATTTTGAATGAGTCTTGACTTCATTTATGCTGCTTCTTAATGATTTGTAAAGGTGTTGATCCTCAGCTATGTTCCTTGATATAAAATCAACAACTTCATTTTCTAATCGACTGCTAATGTTGTAATAAATGTTCAATTTGTGTAAAACTTGAAGCTTCTCATTGAAATTAAGGTTTGCTGTGGACATGACAGTTTGGAAAATCAATTTCTTCTCGTTATGCTTCAAACTCTTAGGCTTAACACTTTCCAATGATTTTCTCTTAAAAATTCGACTTTTTTCTTCCGTCATGTTCTTAACTAGCGATTGATTTGATGCTGGATCATTGATAATTGCATTCATCAACTGTAAAGTCTTTTGTCTTTTCTCAGCTAGACTTGATAATGTATTTTTCGTCTTACTTCCTTTACTTTTGCTTGATAATGAAATTAAAACACGATTTGTTGATCCATCCAGAATAGACGGTGCACTTAGCGCACATTTTAGTTTAAAATCAATTGCATCCCAAACGCATAAAACATTTCCGAAACCAGCAGAAAGGAGGGAAGAATCTTGTGAAAATGTCAAGCATCTTATTGGTAAATTTTTGTATGTCAATTCTTCAATCAACATCCAAATCATTTTCGGATTTTTGATTTCTTCTGAAGCTTCAAGTGACCAGATTTTTATGACACGATCTAATCCAGCAGTTGCACAAATGTAGGAGTTATCAATATTCGAAAAAGCTACGCTGACTATCTTCTTGTCGTGAGGTTGTTCGATTTGTGTGTGCAAGGCATATCTATGGAGAGAAAAAGAGGGTTTAGATATTCAGATTAAAAATATATCCTAGGATTAATTCTAGAGTTAAGTCACTCACGTTTGTTTCTGTTCCAAAAATGACCAAAATTTGAGACGGGACTCGATTGATGATACTCGATCATTCCAGCATTCAATTGTAGCCATCCACATTCCACATGATGAAAATGCAACATGAGTTACTTCCGTTGAAAAATGATTGCAATTCTTCTGTCTTGGAATTGCATTTTGCATTGTAATATCGATGTTGAATAACAGTCTCATAGTTTTTGTTGAGAAGAACTGTAAGTGACCGATTCTGCCATTCAAGACTAAATGCTGATTTCTTGGATTAACAGTGATTTTAGCAGGAAATGGTTCATTTAATCCTAAATCGTATGCTGAAATTTGTGTAAAATCTTGAATTGTCTTAAGCTGATTAAGATTTGAGTTGATGATCTGGATAGCATTGTCATCCAATGATATTGTAAGCTTATCATGTGCTGGATCTACACTAATTTGTTTAATGCTTCCTGATACACGAGGTAAAAAGTTCTTTTCTTGTGATTTTTCCTTGATTTGCCATTTTACAAGTACACATTCAGTTCCTCCAGAATATAAAACAGTTCCAGATTGTGAAAATGCAATACTTAAGACAATTTGATGATGCCAATGCAATTCATTCTTGATTGCATTCTTACTGAAAATATTACTCCAAAGAACAATTTTTCCTTTAATATCTCCAGTTGCAATAACATCATCTGTTGGATGGCACTCGACAACATTAATTGGAAAGAATGAATTTTTGTGATGTGAAAATTCAAAGGATTTCTTATCAACCACAAATAGATCCAGTTTGTGAGTTATAGCTATAAATCCATTTCCAGCAGCAAATTTCACTTTCGCTTCTGAGGTTTTATCTATTCCTGGTAAATTAAATTGATGCACTATCTCGTTTTTCGTAATATCCACTATGACTATGCTGGATTTCTTGTTTGTGTCAATGTAATGCACTAGTCCATGCAAAGTATCATCAATTAATGTGATTAAGAATCTTTTAACTGTTGCCAACATCTGAATATTGAGTTTCTATAAAAGATAAATGTTTATTAAATAATGTATTATTTAGTGATATGAAGGCAGTTTACCTTTTTTTGTGTGATAATATTAGAATCCAGTTTCCAAAACGAAATTTCTCCATTTACTGTGCAAGAAATCAATGACTTCTTTGTTATTGGGTCTAAAAATAATCCAACGATTGTTCCATTTTTATTGTCGGTTAGCTCTGTGATCAATTCTCCTGTTTCTACGCTGTATGCACGAATTTTGTCGTTCCGGATCACATAAATGATTCTAGGTTAAGTGAGACAAACTTTAAAAACAGCATTTTGAATGAATTAATTTATGTTACTTACTCTCCATTTACATCAAAAATTGGTTTCTCATCGATTAAACTTCCACCACATAAACTTTTGATGTTTAATTTTAGTTCTGAAGCTGGACTGTCTGTTTCCATCATTGTTAAATTTCTCGTAAAATTTTGATTCACTAATATATTCTGATTATTATAATGGTAATCTATATCTAAACACATGTTCCGTCAATGCAAACTTGATGGATAAATTATTTTCCTACTTCCCAATTTCTTAATCGCTTCAAATTTAATTAATTCTAGCGATTTTGGGAGACAATGTTTTCAATCTTAATTTACGTAGACTTTTACGCAGACGTTTACGTATAGCAATCAAAAATTTGAATTTTTCAAATACGTTACTCCGATTCTGGAATTTGAATTTTTTTACAACGTAAAATTTCTAACAATTTGTAAAACTTAATGTAATTAACAAAACATTAATTAGTGCAATTTAAATTCACATAATGTTTTGGACAAGCAGCATTAATTAATTTTAAAAAATGTTTAAACTGCTTAAAATAAATGCTTGTAAAATAATGTTTCCAATTATGCTGAACATGTGACTTACTGACTAGGAAATAAATCCTCTCTTCACTTCTCTCTAACTGGTTTTTAAAAAATAATATTTTTGTATCCACATTTTCCTTCTACTTACCATCTCAGTTTATGTATATTTTTAAGTCAAGTCAAGCCAGCATGTTCAGTATTTTTTTATCAGTCAGTTGGTCGCGCGACTTCATGCGATGCAAAGCAAAATAAAAAGTTAAAAGCAGTGAAATAAAGTAGTAATTTTGTGACTTGCTTAATCTCTTATTTTTGGATTAACTGAAACAATTATATTGCATAATATAGTGAACACACGACAAGATTATTTCCCTAATAATTGAAAACTGTCACAAGTTGTTGGCTTTTTATTTAAACTGTGCTTACAACAATGGTAAATTTATCAAAAATGTGAGTAAATGGAATTATTGTTGTGAAGTTGTGTACAGAAATGCAGACGACAGGCTTAGTTTTATGTTCTAATCTGAACTTGTTGCTTCAAAAATGAATTCAAGAAGAAATGACGCAAAAATTTTGCATCAAAAGTGTATTCAGTAAAACAATTCTACATCGAAAGTGCATTCAGTAAGAAAAGACGCGGAATGTTGGGTTTAATAGTGTGTTCAGTAGAATATTTCTGGATTAAAAGTGCATTAAAAGATTACTTCGCTGACCGTACAGATCAAATGTGGTCCATGGCCTTCCACAAATTTTGCCTGAAACTAACCCTATCTTTGAAAATTTCAAATACCAAATGCAATATGTCTCTGTCAACAGCTTCTTCCCACGAATTCTCGTGATCTTGAAAAGTGCATCCAGTAAAAAATTTCTGCATCAAAAGTGCATTCAGTAAAAAAAGACGCAAAGATTTTCAATCAAAAAATCGACCAGTAAAGCTTTATAAAGTTCTAGTAAGCACAGCAATATCATTATGCTAATATCACGTAAACTGCAATTCAAATCTGCCAACCTCCAATTGAGATGATAGATAAACAAGGAAATTGATATTGGCAAATGACTACTCAAAAGTTAACTCGACTCGGTCCATTTAAGAGCCCAATTGTCATGAAATATTAAGTCAATATGCTTTGTAAGTAAAGAGATTAAGGCGATTATTTGAATAAACACCAAAAAGTGTGCCTATTGAATGTACAAAAGCACATAAAATTATCATTTAAGTACATGCCATTCATTAATTGAATAAATTAAAGCATAGATAATAATAGAAGAAAATAATACAGCCACAAAAGAAGCTCTCATCGGATGAACTTGAAATATATTTTTTATAATTGCAGAAAAGTGTAAAGTGGGTAATAAGATGTTGATTTTATGAACTCATACCATAAATTAGTAATTGTGCATTCATTCATTTTGTCAAGCTTAATCTTTTTTTGTTGCTCTCTTGTGCAAACAATGCCACGAGAATACCTTCAATGCGTACATAAATTAAACATGAAAACATTGTGGTACTTGTACATTATTATTGTCATTTCCATAATAATGGACATTAAATATTTATGTCAATTGATATTTGGCAAATGTTTAAAAATATCTTTAATTGTTGTCAATGCACAAATTAACTTAGGGGCCAAAAGATGACGGTTGCTACACAAAGTATAATAAGTATAATGGCTTTGTTGACGACAGAGCTTTTACCTTCCTACAAATTAGTCAGTTAATTTTGTATAATGGAAGTGATGTGGAAATAGAATGGAATGCTGTGGGGTTAAGGAACTAGAGAACATAAAGAAACTATAATTAAGTATGATGCATGCCTTAGTTATTCAGTAGTTCAGATGCATACAAGTTAATTCTCTCACGATCCTTCGTAATTATTGATTATGTCTTAAATTACGCAGTAAGATGATACCAATCATCATCAAAATCAATAAATCATTTCGAGACAGCTACTCATTTCCTTTCGGTAAATAATACTCAGTGGTCATGAACAAGTGATGTCTAGTGTTTTGGATGGAAGTGCTTAGAGACTTGACTTAGGGGAGGTTGAGTTGTCTCTTAACACTCTATTCCATGCTTTACCTATGTTCTTTATTTGAATAAGGCAGGAAGACCATATACTTAATTGGATTATTTACATTTCCTAAGTACTACTCTAAATTCAGAACTGAAGGCACTCGACACCTTCAATGTCGAAGTAGACAACACTTGAAATGAACCCTTAAGCCGATTATTTAGCCAATTTATGTTGAAAAAGTTTGACGTACACTTCAGTGACATAAACGACATAAGCTTAATCATCATGATCATGAAAAGTACATTACCTGTGTAGTTCAAGTGTCATCAATATTATTACTTTACTTTTACATGACATTGACGATGGCATTGATCAATAATTGCTAATAATTTGGTTCTTTCACCATCCATAAGCCGCAGCTTTATTGACATAAAAAAAGGTTAATAAAATAAACAGACGTGAATAAGAAGCAATTTTCTAATTACAAATTGATTGCTTATTGGCATTGCTTGATTTATGTTTTGTTTCTGACTTTAATGCCAAAACAATTACTTTCGATTCAATATTTTGTGGATTAAGAAATAAATCGATTTTGGTCTATTTTTGAGGTAAAATTTAATCATTAATTTAGTTTAATTCCGTGTCATTTGAATCATGCAACTATGTATACATAATGGATATACTTTCATACCTAACAATCAACACATTTTCTTGAATATTGCATCTAACAATTTCATCAGTCATCAGACGTATGCTTCGCATCATGATACGTACTTTTATGCACAAAATAAAAGTAAAGTGAAGTAATAATATACAGGCAGTCAGCAAGAAGAGAGATGAAAGTAATATGTCTGTTATTTTTTGCGTTTCATCTATTAAATAAAACCAGAATGAATGATATAAAATGTGTACGGAGCGCTTATTGAAATTGAATAGTGCACAAAAATTATGTAATATTCCGCATCCATGCGCGTTCTTCGCTCGCATACGAATCAAGTTATATCCAGTTTTATGTTATTGAAAAGATGTGCACTGTATGTAAACACGGACGGTAAATTAAATTAATGCCAAGAAAAATCGTAAAAATATGGAAATTTTGCAGCACTAAAGAGTTAATTTTGTAATTCAATTAATGCGTCGCACATTTAAATGAACCTTTCTTCCATGATATAAAATAAGTTTATTTCTCTTCTACTCTATTTATCATTCGCATGGCAAAACTATCATAGCGTAACACCGCCAGCTGATTTTATAATACCTGCTTACTTAGACTAATAAAAAAAGTATAAAAATTGCAATTAAATCAATATCCATAAGGCGTTCATATAATGTGAGATAACATGAATTTTGTCGCAATAATATCAAAGCATAAAGGCTACTGTTGTTACTGCACAGCATCTACTTTCTTTAAATATGCCAATTATTCCCTTGAGCAACTTAAATGATGATTTGATAATTTCATTTGGCCTTTTCAGTAGCGTACAATAGCTGCTCATTACATTTGATTAAAGTACACCACTGATGACTTCCATGAAAAAATACCCTTAGGCACCAATAAGCATAAGTAATATATTAAAATTCATTTAACGATGATTATGCTATTTTGCATCAATTTGCATTATAATTAATCATGATTGCGAAGTATCATAATTGGAAAATTATTGCAAATATGTGACTATGATGAACAATTATCGTGTGTCAATAAGTTTAAAAATAAAGCTTCATTTTTAATACCTTCTTCCACTTATTTTACAACCGTTGGCAATAAAAGTCGTGATTTAAATTAATAATATGGATTTAATCAACATGCTTTATGTCTCTATTATTCAATTTACATTTTGTAGTTATTCATTATGACAGCTTCTTCTCTTTTTTGGTTTATGGACCTTTTACAATTTATTTGGCGAAACAATTAGGCTGTGCGGATGATGATGAAGAAATATTTCAAAGCATGCCGAAGGATTTACTTCGTGCACATTTATAAGCTTTACTTTGATGTTTCACGATTCAGAAAATTTTTGATACAATCTCCTCAAATGTTATGTTTTATGGACATTTTTATCGTCTGATGTTACTTTTTATGAGTGCAAATTCTCTCAAGTGCTTTAAATAAATTCTTGACATCTAATTGAGTATGCAGAGCATGCTATGATTGTGTCATTTTGTGAATTTTATGTACGGACGGTGATTTTTCTCCTCTTTCCAGTTTTCATGAAGATTTTGAATGCAAATGTCTATAAATGATATGATTCATTTAAATTTGGGTCGAATTTATGCTCTCGTTGAAATAAATTAGATGATGTTTTGTCTTTGAAATCTCAGTAAACTCTAATTTTTAATAAACAATGAAAAGGGTAAATCAACTAAGAAAGGGGAAGTCAGATGTTTTTAGGTGTCTGAATAATCCAAAATTAAAATGACCGTTTAGATATTATTTCCTTAAATAATAAATTTCCTTAAACGTAAGCCAAACTAGCATTAAAAAGGTAATCATAGCGCAAAATACACGATTATGTGCTGTTAAACGACATCAAATTAGATTAGTCGGTGGTTTTCCATGCGAAACAATCATTAGTTCAGCAGATAAATTTTATGTTAATGAAAATGTGACAAACAACAAAAAGTCATCGTAAAGGAAGTAACAACAAAGTGTTGATTGTTATAAACTTTTCTCCATTGCATCATAATCATAAAGATTTGATAAACAACAATTTAATTAACAAAAGAAAACACAATTAAAGATGTTATTGTTGATGCTGGTCAGTTCATCACAAGGTTAATTTTTTATGGTTGACAACTTCACTGATTTATAGAGATAAATTTTGTTTAGCATTCACTCTAAATATGTAGACATAATAATGATGTATGCCTTGTGGACAGAAGAGAAATAACAACAATCTACCATAATAAAATCTATTATGATCATGAGTATGGTCGTCTTGAATGAACAAAACAGGTTCATTATTGAGCAATACCGATTTTTATATTATTTTACATCGAGTTTACACCTTTCATTTTGCTTGTTTTAAACATTCATTTGCGGAAATAAAATATATTGCTGTTTTCAAAATTAAATGTATGAAAAGGTATTTTTATAGACATAGAAATGAGCTAATAACAGCACGTTGCATTAGATTAATTGCACATTTCTAATGGATATCTTGTAAATGTCTCATTGTTAGGTAATAATTAATATTATTAAATTTATAGACCTTTGTGCTGCATTTTATTGTAAATAATGTGGTTTTGGATTGTTTGGATTTTGGGTAACTGGATCATGGTTATTCTGTCTATTTGGTACGGAACTTAAGTTTTGTATATGGAATCTGGATTGAAATGTTAAGAATCCATAAAAAGATATAAATAGCTATATTCTGCATCTCAAACATAATTGAATATTCAAGTGCCATTCAAAATTTCATTTGCATGATATTGGCAGTCTTCAAATTCAAGGAGATTTCAAGCATTCTTAAACAGCTTGTTAGAATAACAACCTCGGAAGTTATTGCGCTTTGATCAAAGACTTTAAATACCTTGTTGACTTGATCAATAAAAATGGTTCAAAACAGCAATTCATGTGCCTTAATAAGCACAGTAGGTGTGCTAATATTTTCTTCTGAAAGCAAAAATATTAAACGAAAAATAAATTGAAATAAACATTGAACTTGCGTCATGCATTTCTGTATGGAACTATAGCACATAGCACAAAAATAAATTTGTTTTATTAAATATTCATTTACATTTTCAAGGACATCAAGGATTGCATTACCGCTAGTAATAGTGCTATTGGCAACTGTAACAAATATTTTTGCACGTCCACACCACACTCCACAGCCTTATGCTCATCCCGCTGTATTGGAGAACGAGGCAATCGAGTCACAATATCCAAGCTATTTGAAAAATCCATTTTATAAAACTCCAAGGTAAGCTTACAGTTTAAACCCAATAATTATCTTAGAAATACATTCCTATATGTGTGGCTTAATTTTATTAATAATAACAATCTTGCTATTAATTTTAGAGTACGTGCATATCTCGCAAGACATAGTTGGCTAGCGTATGGCGAACAACCTGTCGAAAATAGAATTGCTGATGCAGTCCCACGAAAAGAGATTTATAAATTGTTAACACATGCTGGCTTTGTTTCGCGGGATGAGTATCCATACGCGTAGTCATAATCATTGCTGCCTAGGCAATGCCACTTAATGTACCATAAAATTTAATTTCTTGTATTTTTTGTAAATATTAAGCATAATTGTACACAATCCAGCATTTTAGTCATAAATTGTGTGGATAATAAAATATTTTACTATTTTTGATATAAATCTAAGATGTGTCATGGGGATCGTTCACAAATGATGTAACTTTAAGATTGGAATTAAATGCATGAGGACATGGGTTGCCACAACTCAATGGACCTTCATATACATGAAGTCAAAACGTCATAAGTGAACGACTCTATGTCATTACGAAGTTTTGTTTACAGTAAAAGCACATGGCACCAAAAGACGAAAGCTTTCCAGTTCATCAATGCGCATATGCACAACACTCGCCAAGCTTTCCAGTAGATAACATTTCATTCAGATTTTGATGAAAAAAATATATTTTTAGTTTGCTCGAACATTTCGCCACGTCTAGACTGAAAGTCTTTCGAGTTGCTTCCTTATCGTGTTTTTTTACTCATTTTTTATTGATGTAGAAATTTAATGCAGTGAAAAAGGGGAGAAGGAAAGGAAAACATATACAAAGTTCTTTGTCGATAAGTAAATTTACATAAAAACTAGTGATGTATTGCCGCTAAAGAGCTTTAGAAAAGTTTCACACGAGTGAATGTGGATGTGTTTGATCGATTTTACACAAAAATATAAAAAGAGACTTGCTTACTCCTTTTTGAATGTGCAATTTTCGTGTCATTATGTGGAAGAAATGAGAAAGTACATAAAATTCATTTTTAATTGAAAATTTCATCCACATATAGGACGTTGTGTATTACCGCAGCATAAAGAAAATTAATTCATGTTGCATTATGCCATAAAATAGGTTTTAGTTCCTTAAAAATCAATGAATTTTCATATACATTAGTATTTAGTGCTAACGAAAGACATTTCAAATGTAAAGTCGTGTACAGGAACAAGAAGTGAATCAATTTATTGATAATTACTTAAATATTGATGGATGAAGCCATACCGAAAAAGTTCGTGGAATGTGTAATTTTATCTAATCTATTCACAGTGAAAGAAGATTGTTCCAATTTCCGAAAAAAATATATACAAAGGCGCAATAAGAAGGAAAACGTCACTGATTGCCAATTTTCTCATAATAGAAGAAACAATACATAGTAAATGAATATTCTGTGTTTTGGCTACAGGGAATAAATAAGAGTTCCACCCGTGGTGAAATTTATTGTACATGAAATTAACCATTTTAGTAGCCTCGAGCTTTGATTTGTCCCTTGCGCGCAACTTTTCATTGCGTGCCATAAAACAATAAACCAAAAAAAGGAAAGAATTATTTATGTAAATTGGATTTTTTACTGTAAAAATAAAAAGACCGTCTGGTGGTGAAAACCTATATTCAGATATGTAAGCATTCTAATCTCTAATTTTCATCTACAACCATGCACGAGACAATAAATATTTCCATCATTATAAATTTTCTCCTTTTAATTCCTTTTGTCTATTTTAAATGAATATAAACGACATTTTAGGCTGCTCTCAAATATACCAAGTGGAACTTTCGGTCGATGGTGTTTTGGTCTTATCATATTAACACATTTAATCGCATATAATGAAAGTGGAAGTTTGTGCGTACTTGTTGCTGCGGGATTTGCGATGCTTAGTTCTTTGTTAATGGGTAGGTGTCATGATTAGTTATTTCGATAATTATATGTAGTGTAATGCAATATTTACTGATTAACTTGTTACCACATTGAACACGCTGTTGTCGTTCTACTTTACATTGATACTATATAGTCAGGAATGTATTCAGATGCTTCGTGTAGCATATAATTATAATTTGCGATGTTTATTCTTTAGAATTCAAATACAAACTGAGTTTTTGTACGAAAAGGGGTTTACAACTATGTACAATTAATAATATTTAAATCTCAAATGATCGTTATGACAAGGTGGCTTTAATATAATGATAAAACAGGATATTCTAGATACGATAATGTATAAATCTCCTAGATACGTCCGTGCATTTATTTGTTTGCAATTTATCACAAGCTCATTTAAAGGCGATAACTAATGACTGGATTTTACTCGAGTGCTCACTGCTATCCATTTGTTTTATCTAAGAATCACTTGAGCATTGTTGAATGGCAATAAAGCTAATTCAAAATACCCGGAAGGTTGTTTACTGTCAACATAAACCCAGACATGATGATTGTTGCCTCTAAGATGTTTTGACAGAATTGTTCTATAAACATTCAGCCATCATAAATGTCAAAATTGAGGATCTAAAAAAGTATTTTCAAGTCAAGAATTTGATCCGGGTTCAAACAATCAAAAAGCAATTTGAACAGCCAAAAAGCTGAGCTTACTCGTAACCCTTAAAGCCATCATAGAAGCCCCAAGAATTTTGATAAATAAAGCATAAATATTTGTTCTTACTAAAAAGGATACAAAACACTGAACTGTTTATTTTGAGAATAAAATTAAAGACTAAACAGTTTAAATTTCATCTTATCGGTTGCCAAGGCAAACATGTCCCATGATTCTTAATGTTTTCCATTACAAAGCACAATTAAGTAAAAATTTAAAGAATTTCTTAATTGAAAGAAATGTCCTTAATAAGGGTTCTCGCCCTTTTACTTCAATTAAAATGTGCTGTTTCATAGCTGATGAATAATACAGTATTTACTGTCGTACAATAGAGAGCTTTCAAAAAATTCTTTTGTAGTGCTTCAAAAACATATTCTTTTCCAGGTTTTTTGAGATGTAAATACAGTTTATTGTCAGAAACATATGTATTGCATAGTAACCAAGGAGATTTACATATCAAATCATATTATTTTACAAACAAGATACTTTACAATTTTTAGTTGAATATGTTCGTACTAGATTGGGGGTCCTCGGTTTAAATAATTATCCATTTTCCCCTTAGATTAGAGTGTTGTCCTCCACTAGTAGCTTCATTTTGATATTTAGACATATATACATCGATAATGATCGATACCTTCGTCATTAGCAGTATTTCTTTCAAATAAAAATATATATTCAAACCGAGGACTCCCGGATTCTTTCAAAGAAATAATCTTGTTTACCATTGTTTTGACTGATATTTGCGTATCTCAATGTGATGTAAAACAACAAAATTTTTTCGTTCAACAAGTCAGTGATTGATATTTTGATTGATTGCATTAAATTGAGGTTAGCAGAAAGCAACAGAACAATAATAAAAAAAAGGTTGTTATGTTGGGGTTCACATTATTTTCTGTTCAATCGCACAAATTAAATGGGAAAAATTGCTGAATACCTAACAATCATTTTCAGCATGATATTTTTTTATTCATCCGTTGAACCCTTATCAAGTGGATGGGAAAAGGCTTCTAAAAAGTTTTTCTCGTTCAATTACTTTGCATGCATACCTGCTTCATCATTCATCCAGTTTACAGCAAAAATGGACTAAATCAAATTCAAATTCCGTATCTAAGAGCAAGTCAGCGGTTAGATTTCATATGTCTGTTCATGGCATTATGGATGGAACTTTTGGTTCTTGTGGCAACAGATGCTGCTATAATAAGAACAATATCATATTGTCTCGACGCGATGTCTGGAGGTTTAATAAGAATTTACATTTTAGGTAAGATTGACACGAGTGATTGCATGCTGAAAAATATTCATATTTTCATTCTAAAAAACTTTTCAAGGACGCAACTCTAGTCTCAGTGAGCCATGGCCTGACGTTTGTGGAGTTGTTGTTGTGTTCATCGTTTCATTTATGTTTGTAAGATATACATAACCTTGAAAAATTTTCTGACAATTTATTAATGCTATGTCTTATGCCTTGTACCTTATTTTTGGATAGATTATGGGATTAGAGAACTCCAAAATCTTTACAATTTTGATGATAACAGGCGTTCTCAGTATATCCGCTCTAATTGCTGTTATAACGTACGTCCGTGGAAGTACGGACTCGTGGAATCATGAAGGACTCTTTCCACATGATATGTCTGGTGTAAGATTAATTAATTCTTATTAATACCTAGCATTGCTTCCATTTTATCACTAAAATCACTAATAATGACCATTTCTGTTCTCTTTTTTACTTCCATTTCTTGTTCCGTTTATATTTATTTGCACAATCAGATTTTATCTGCTTCTGCGTTGCTTATTATGTCATTTCCGAATAGCCTACCAACAGGCGAACGACATCCGAAAATTAAAGCTGCTTTATTATCCTTTGCTATTTTATTGTCCATTTTATTAATAGCTGGCTGTCTATCGACATTGATAACAATTAGGTGTGTAATTTCAGCATTTCCATATTTTAATCTTGTTTACAATTTTATTGATGTTGTTTCCATGCTTTAAATTCATTTAATATGGGGGTCCTCGGTTTGAATAATTGATTAACCTAAAATATTAAAATTGAGAACTCCCAAATTCATTGTGTCATATATCCTTGCGCCTACATGCTGTAATAATACATTGTATTTTCATTTCAATAGCAAGTCGTCACATGACTACGAAACGGTGCCAATATTACGAATATTGGAAATAAAAAATCTCCACAAATTGATTCCAGCGATAAGTTGCTTGTACATAATATCATGTTCGGGAATTCTCCTTGAATTATTTCCCCAAACATTTAATATCATTGTACGGCTTGCCACATCTGAATGGAAAATTTTATTAAAACAAATTGGATATGAGAATCGCGAGACTGGCAATCCATCGTTAGCCATTTTTTTATCTGGCAGTTTAATTGCAATTTTAACTTTCGCATGTCCTCTACAAAACTTAACATTCATCATTGCCGGTGCGCAATTATGTCATGGAATCTTAGTTGCGATATTCTTCTTATATTCTCCACACCGACCAAAAGTTACAGAGACAAAACGTGAGTTCCGTTTGCTTATTTTTATCTTTTCGTTCACAATAAAAACCAACATAAATTTTCGTTTAAATTCCCAGAAGATTCAACATTAGCATACAGTCGTCTCGACACCGGAACTTCTAAGACCCCGAAGTCAACGGCACCGAAAAGATCAGCAACATGGTTTCTTAATAAAGCTGTTCCGTCCCTTAGCAGTCAAAGCTTATCAAAGTCAATAAACAAGTTGAATAAGAAACATTCAAAAAAGGAAGAGCGTGAATGGCTTTTACTGGCAGAACCATCATCACCTGTTGTTCGAAATGCACAATACGACGAAGAATGTAATGCGGAATCGTCAATATTAAGTGATACGACAACGTCAGATATAGATTGTATAATGAAGGCTGAACAGCTAGATACGGAGACCTCTGAGGAAGAAGAGGATATTGATAGTATTGTTGAGGAGTTCCAACAAAAAATAAAGATTTCTACAACAGGCTTAAAGGATACAGTGTTGAAACTACCCACAATAAATTCATGGAGATTTAGTATACTGTGTATAGCCATAATATTCACAACATGTATTTGTGGATGCTATGGAGCAACTAATGAAAATTTAATTTATATTATAATTTCTTCCATAGGTAAAAATTTATGAGAATCCATTTATCATATCTTAATATTCTAATTCCATTTTTTCTGCTACTTCCAGCAATTTTAATCATAAGTTTCATAATGATATGGATACCCAAATATTCTTCTTCGCATGCAACACCATCATCATTTACGTGCATAATATTCATATACACCAGTTCCGTTCTACTTTCTTCCATAATGTTTGATAGCTGGCTAGCTATCATATTTTGGTTTATATCTGGAATCATTCTATCTCTACAGTCACTAATAAAATGCGACATATTTTGTTGTTTATGCTTAGACTATCCACATAGTTCAGCACAAACAACAATTGTCATGGAAGAGCACATCATTCCAAATGGATCAAGCAATAGCTTGGCTGCTACATCAATTAGAATCAAAAACCCACCGAAAGGACTATCGGTAGTTAATCACGTACAAAAGTACAGATGACATCATATTGATAGTGAATCAGAATCTGATAGTGAGTACTATGAAGAAGATACGGTTGAGGAATGGACTGACTAAACTTTTTTTTATTATAACATTGTGATGTAAAATCAATAATGCGTATAGCTATAGTTTTATGGTGGGGGTTGTTGACATATAAGGTTTGCATGGGATGGGTAGGGTTCACGAACACGTGGCACTAAGCAAGAATGGAAAAGTGCTGCGATAAAGGTCGGGTATTGATGGATACAATTGTTTGATGGACATCATATGTAAAGGAACCCAAGAGAAGATGATGAAACTTTTTCGGAAAAGGAAATTGGGACAGTATTAGATAGATAAAGATTTATGAAACGAAAATGTCTTATAAAAGAGAAAATCTCAATTATTTTTCAATACTTTATCGATTTTATTGTGACAGTATATAGCCATAATGCGAATAATGGATACTCATGAGTGTTCATGAAACACGAAGTTGAAATTAATGTTAAACAATGTCAATTTTTTTTCTAAATGTTATAAAAAGATTTTACATTTAAGAAGCAATGAAATTTTTATTTCTGTTCCTTTAAGCAATTCTTGTAAGTGGAAACAAAAAAAACTTTGAATAAAAACTTTTAATTCCAAAAAAAGTATTTTGAGACAGATATGACTGGAGGTACTTTTATTTACTTTGTGATTAACGGAAGTTTACTTTTTGGAAGTTTTTGAGTGATTTTTTGAGTAATCCTTACAAAGGTTGTTCTGGTTGATATCTTTGTTTGATGGATTGTCGCTGTTTTGAGAATGTAGGTCTTATTCTTCAGGTATTATAATGGAAAGCACAATAGAAACTAATCAGAACACGTGGTCAATGTTAGATTAGTTCGATGCAGAACTCGGCGTTCAATTGGCACCAAGTAAGCAATATTTTGTCACATTAGTTGGTCTTACAGATCAGTTGTGTCACCCAGCCTCCCTCAGATGACACGTGAAGCTATCTCCATCGCTGAACTACCGCATAGCAATTCCCATCACCATGTGTAATACTTTCTTAATTAAAAGCTTCTTTTCCATGAGTTCTTCAACTCTCTGGCAACAGACCTCGTTACCAAACATCTTTAAAACGATTTAAAAGTCAATCCTTTTCATGTTTGATGTAGATGAAAATAACTTTACCCCACTTTACCTTTTTCAGTCTTCATTAAACTTTAAAAATAGCCCACAAGCAATACAGAACTAACATTTAATGAACCAAAGTAAAAGTCAATTACCTCATTTGATTCCTCTGCAATCTTAATAAAAAGTTACCTAGACTATGCAAATAAGGTAAAGAACTTGACATAGAAACAAGCTTGTCGAAAAATTATGAAATTAAAATAATTGAGCACGAATTATTTTTTTGGGGGAACCAGACTAGAATAAAGAAATAAATTTCCTCGTCAAATTATTAAATCATCGACTCCGCCATAGGCAAACATCTTAATTTGTTCATGAATCAATTAACTGTTGGAACTAAAGGCAGGTAAGAAATTTTTCCTCTCTAATGCTTTTGCTTACTTATTTGAAAGAAAGTAAAAGTTATAATAATTGATTTGCATATTTCAGCACCATTACAACGTGTAAATTAAAATACACAACACGTTTAGTATGAAAAAAATCATTGGACCTTAGATAATGCTCGAGCATAAATGGTAATAAAAGTACCACCTTATTAAAAAATTATTGATTTATAATTTATTAATTACTTGTAAGTTATCAATTGATATGAGGTAAGTGGTAAGAGGGTCATTAACATATTACATTCAATATTAAGGATGGATCCTATTGCCTTTATAATTTACATCACTTAAGAACGACACTTTAGGTACGACAAGCTACTCTGAATACATTATATACGAAAAGAAGCTTTTAATTTCAATTTTCATTAAAAATGAGACCAGGAAAAGTTTCATTTACGAATATTAAGGTATTTAGAGCAGTCACATGTTTAGTTAATTAGCAATTTAATGAAAATTTCCATTTCTAATCGTTTTGTGTCTCAAATATTCATTCAAATATAAATTCAACTTTTTAATCTCATTAAGACCTACGATTATGATATTCCATCAGATCAAGCGTGATGATTTCTAATCTGCTGACTCGTCTTTCCGAATCAAATCAAATGGAAAGAACAAATATTGCGAAAAGTGAAAGGCATGTGAGGAAATGATTTACATGCAATTTGATATGTGACAACAATCTATTCCTTTTAATGTGTTATCTCTTTTTATTGTTGAAAAAAATGAAATTACTCCAAATATTCATGAAATGTATCTATGTCTACGCAGTGCAGTCATTCCACTTCTAATGGCAAACAAATAGAAGCAAGGAATGCTTGTTCATTCATTTATTAGAGGCGCATTCTTAATTTGAAAATTAAGACATGACTTCATGAAATGTCTCTTTTGGTATGGTAAGAATTTGTGCCAATTGAAGACAATAAACGTTATTTTTTCAGAAATTTGAAATTTCCCGCATTTTTTTTCATATTTGTTTACAACGTCAAAGTTTTGCTAGGAAAGAATTGAATTAAAGTTTTACAAATTTTAAACGATTTAAAGAGTTTTGTCATCTTAAAAACAGACTTAACAGATCTAAGTGACATAGAATATATTGCTTAGAACATTATAAGAGATTGATAATATCAAATAAAGGTAAAAACAGTGGGAGAAATGTGAACAAATAATTTTAGAGTAAAATCTTTCAGCCATTAAAGAATGAGATCCAAACTGACCATATTAGCATACCAGTCATCGTTAAAAGTACGCAATATGTGTTAATCAATTGACAAAACAGAAAAAGCAGTGAAAGAATGTCGTCGTAGAAAAATTTTTCTTTCCTTCTACGAGAGCTTGCTTAATTCATAACATTTTCTCACTCAATTATCCCAGAAAGAAACTCTCGTATCGCTGTTAATTTAAAGTAAATTCATAGATAATAATGCTCAAACTGGTAGTTGTTAAATTTTCTTTCAATTTCTTTCGGTTTTTTATCGAATAATTCTCGCTTTTCATCGCTCAAGTTCGGGGGCATAAAGAGAATGCCATACTTAATCTCATTTATGCAGATTGAAAAACGCAGAATATTGGAATCATTCATTTTTTAGATTTTGACGAAGAAAGTACTCAAACTCATGAAATATTGAGAGAAGAAATTTCTTCTAATATTTAAAAGACTTATTGTTAAGTGTCTAACCTCAAAATTGTGTGGTTGTAAGTGAATTAGAGATTCAATTAAATTTTTACAAGTGTTAATAATCATTTTACTTCTGTTTATGAAATCTATCAGTTTAACAGACGAATTATGTTGAAGACAAAACATCTTTTAGCGTTATTGGTTTTGTGTTTTGTGAGCTGCGGTGAGAGTTCAATATTCGATCCTGGGAGTCTTCGATTTGAATAAATTTTGGCCACATCAATTTTCAAAAGCTCAACTCGAATTGTTGGCATTTTTGAAAATTTCCCTACAAAAATCCAAATTATTCAAACCGAGGACCTCCTGATTTTCGATATTATTTTCTATTGATAAGAAAGTGGTTCAACTCAAAAGTAAATATTATTTTCTGTGTGTATCTTCAGATGCTCGCGAAGTTAACTGTCCCGATTCAACACGACCGCATAAAACTGAATGCAATAAATATTTTAAGTGTATTAAACTTCCTTCCAACTCATTATCGTGGATAACTTTAACGTGCCAGGAAGGACTAATTTATGATAAAAATTTAAGAAATTTGAAATTTCCCGCAATTTTCTTTATATTTGTTTACAACAACAAATCATGTGCCATAGCTCCTGAAAATTGGGATTGTAATTTGAGTAGTGAAGTTGACGACGACGATGCTCAAAGTGGTGATTCTAATAAATTTGAAAATAATAAAGATTCCGAATCAGTTCAAACTGAGGCAAATGTAGAAGCTGCTGAAGATGATGTTGTAAGAAAAGAAAGTGACGAGTTCCTCGAAATCATTGATGGTGATAAAGATTTTGGAAATATTGATGCAACGTCAAGAAATGTCGATGATGAAAATAGTGGTGAAGATACGTCAGAATCCAGTGGAGATGATGAATTAATAAGTTTTGTGACTCCATCATCGGCCACTGCAAGTATGATTACGACTCAAGTTCAGAGATTAACACAGTTAGTTCAGAATATTCCTAAAAGAACTAGCGACATATCGGCTGATGATATTAACTCATACTTAGATACTCAAAAAATTCAATCAAATCCACCAAATCACAGATATAATTCGAATGGTAAAACGACAGTGCCTGCAGATGGAAAAGTTCATCCAGAAATTGAATCGGAAATAATAAATCTGCAAAATACATTAAATTCAAGATTGACGACATTGCCAATGGGATACACAACACCTCCAACAATAAAGCCAATGTTTTACATCAACAAGGAGCCAATAACTGAAATTAAATTGAAACATGGCCAAGGACTTGAAGGCATTGGAACGCATCAAATTGTAGTTAATCGCCCTGAAGGTTCTGTTATGTTCAATGTCCCAGCTACAAGTGATAATACTAATAAGCAAAATCAGCCTTATTTGTCTCAAGACATCCTCAAAACTATTTTAGAGCTATCAAAGCAGATGGTCTCACAAAAGATTTCAAGCAGTCAAGACAATCATCAACCGACACATCCAATCTACTACGCAATTCCAGTCCCAATTGTTCCACCACAAAGTAATGTACAAAATTATTATGGACAGTTTCCTAATCAATCTATGATTACAACCGAACGTCCACAAGTTACGAACGACATATACCAAACGACTCCTCAATATAAGTCACCATTAGTTAAGAATAGCTATGGTGAATTATATACAGATGTACATCCCGAAATAGCTAGTAATTTAGGTCCCTATCAAGCCCCACCAATAAGCAATAATAATCATCATCATCATCGGCACAATCTCAAAACTTCTCAACCAATTAGTAATCAATACGGCGATCAATCTTATAATGTAAAGAGTCAACAAGGAAATTACCAAAATTATGATCCACAACAACAATATCAACAGCAATACCCTTCAAATAATTATTCGCCTTACAACCCTCAAAATTATCAGCAATATTACAATCCACAGTCTTACTATCAATACTCAGAAAACAACCAATACAGTCCAAATCCACAAAATAATTTCAATCAATTTTCAAATTATAATGGTGCATATTACGGAAATAGACCATTCGTGAGTGATTCATCAGCACCTTTTGTAGATCACACATACAATTTACAAAAGAATCCATATCGAAAAGAAAGTTTTTCATCACCACAAGTGTCGTATGGAAATGATGAATATGATGTATTCCACGAAGAAAGTGATGACGAGTCTGAGAAATTTGATGACGATTTGTTAGAGGATGAAAGTGAGGAAGAGAAGCCAAAGGATGCTACTGATGGACTTATATGCACGTATGCTGTCGCACGACAAATTAATCAGACAGATTGCTTTAGATATTATGTCTGCAATGCAAAAACTAAGGAAGTTATATCATATACATGTCCAGAATTTACAGCATTTAATGATCAAACAAAATATTGCGATTCAAGTATGTATAAGGAATGTAAAAAATCTCAGGATCGAACCACTGGAAGTTTTAAAAATAAAAAGTATTATGCTGAAGCTCAGAAGGCACTGCAACAAGCTAAACGAGAATCTCAGAAAGTCGAACGTATAGCCAATATGGTTAAAAAGCAATCACAGCAAATAATGTACAATAGAAGAAATCAAGTTCAAAATAATTATGATCAAGTAGAAGATGTACCTAATTATTATCAGCAGCCACAAGTCCAACAAGCGCCAGTAATGCAGAGACCTAAGCAAACTAAGAGAACTCGCCCTAAAAGTACCAAAAGAGTAACTGTATCCAAATCCAATAGAAGAAAAAGTCAACCCAAAAAGGTGAAATGCATTACCGATGGAAATATACCAGATCCTAATGATGATTTCTCATACTGGCATTGCTTCAAAGGTACCGATGGACGCATGAAAAGAATTCATAAGAGATGTACCAATAATCTTAGATTCTGTTCCGATTCACGCTACTGCTCGCCATCATGTTGATAGTTTAGCTTAATTTATTTATTTATCTATTTATTTGTGTGTGTTATTGCATCAATAAACCATTAATCGAAGTATTATTTAGTGATGTTACTTACTTTCTCAGTATTTTTATTGCAGCACGTGGTTGAATTTCCGTTTTTTGGAATTACTTAAATGTCAACGGCAATTTCAAATTTGAATTTCTGCAGCTAACTTCACTTTTGTTTACAGTTTTCCTGCTTTGATTTTTCCTCAGTTTTTCTTAATTACAGTACACTAAAAAAATCAATACTGGACAAGCATACTAAGATTAACGGTTGAAATATTTTTAAACACTAGTTTGTTGACAAGACAAATATATTAAAAACAAGGAATCGTAAAAATCATGAAATAGTGCATTTATTTAATTAATAAGACACGTATAAGCATAAAAATGTCATTACTAGGACTGCTATTTACATTAATTTATTATGGATTAGTGTGTTTCGTATTAGTTTTGATAATAGTAAGTATTTGTCATAAATCATGGGAAAATTTCCACGTAATTTTTCCTAAAATTATCAAATCATTAATTAAACTATTATTTTAGCTATGTATAGTACTAAAAATCTCATCAACACCATTCCCAATTATTCACCGGCATAAAGAAGAAGAGTATTTCATAGATCCAAATGATTCGGATAAAAAGTGTTCATTTCCATCAATTAATGATGATCCAACAGTCGATCTTAGTGTGATAATTCCTGCATATGATGAGGAAAAAAGATTACCAGTGATGTTAGAAGAATGTATGGAGTTCCTTGAAGAAAAAGTGAAAAAAGAACCAAATTTCAAGTATGAAGTCATAGTTGTCTCGGATGGCAGTAAAGATAAGACTGTTGAGTGTGCATTAAAGTACAGTAAAAAGTATACGTGTGAAAAATTCCGCGTATTGGAACTAGTTCAGAATCGAGGTAAAGGAGGAGCTGTCAGATATGGAATGATGAGCAGTAGAGGCAAATATTTGCTGTTTGCTGATGCTGACGGTGCCACAAAATTTCCAGACTATACTTTACTTGAGAAAAGTATTTACAAATTAGCAAAAAGCTGGAAGGATGATGTTATAGTTATCGGATCCAGAGCTCATCTCGAAGAAGAATCAATGGCTAAAAGGAGCATTTTCCGTACTTTCTTAATGCATGGATTTCATTTCCTCGTGTGGATTTTTGCTGTAAAAGGAATCAAAGATACACAATGTGGCTTTAAATTATTAACAAGAAGTGCAGCACGAAGAGTATTCAGTATAATGCATGTCGAGCGATGGGCTTTTGATGTTGAGCTTCTGTTCATTGCACAATCCTATAAAATGCAAATCGATGAAATTGCAGTGAGATGGGAAGAAATTGATGGATCTAAAATCACACCGTTCTTCAGTTGGATACAAATGGGCCGTGATCTCATTTTCATTTGGCTGCGCTATCAGATCGGTGCTTGGAAGCTTAAGCCAATCAAGTCTGATTAAATTTTTGTATTGTACCTAGTTTCTCACTTGCTATAATTTTACGATCAATGTATAACCGTCTTTTGCAATTCAAATATTTGTTTAAAACGTACATAAGTTACGTCGCATTTTTTAATCAATACAATAAAGTGGGCGATTCCATGCACTAATTTTATAACAAAGAAACATGTGGCTTTTTATTTTGGTCATAATTTTTGAAAAATAAATTTGCTATAAAAATTTAACGGAAATAAAAAATTTGAATTTTTACGAAAAAAATTTTACTGGATTTTAAAAAATTTGTCTAAAAATCAGCTCCTCAAAAAAAAATTTTTTTAATTAAGTTATCATAGCCTATAAAATAATATAAAGTATAAAAAGTTGTCACGCGCTTGTGGAATCATCCATCAAGAAAAACATTACTTATAAATAGCTGTCCGGAACGCGGTTGAAGTGAAAATTTTGTCTCATCTTCTTTTTTTGAATTAGAGTTAATTCACGTTTCATATCGATCACACGAGCTGAATAATTACTAGTGAACAATGGCTTTATTTAGAGTAACTTCGTCTAAATACATAACCGAAGCACATCAGGTAATTAAATGCATCTTATTACATCAAGCATTTTCTCCTTAGATTTTTTTCTTGCATAAATTTAATCAAATCCAGCTAATGTTACACGCATTCAGTTTTTTGGGACACAAGTTTTGAATTATCATCACTAATTGTGTGTGTGCTATGTGAAATTTATATTACTTTAATTCATGCTGAAAAAAATCTAAAAAATCGACTTTCCATATCGCGCGACTCTTACATAATATATCACATCCATAAACTACAACTACTCGCGAAATTTTCGATAAAAATGATCTCTCGTCTTACCGATGATCTAACAAATAAAATGAACCAAGATACACAGTATTCAATGTCAAAATCACTTTTGATAAAAACAAAATTCCGTGCCAATTATTATCCACTTTTCCTAAAATTGTAATACTTACGTACGATACCTTGATAGTTATAAATATTCATCGAAAAGGAAGTCAAATGTTAATAATACTAGCTAATTAAAATAATATTATAACTGTAAGTGCAATAAATGATATTCTCGGAAACTTATCAACTCGTGATGGATGTCGATATACTTAATTAAATTCCCGATATATCTTTTATTGCCAATGCCAATAATTTCGCCATTTATTGGACTTTTTTTTGCGAAATTTTTCCCAAATATTATTTTTTGTTGACAACAATCTGTGAAAAACAATGTATCTCAAATTGCTCGTGTCGATGTCAATTAGCAGTTAAAGCAGACGGGCCAGAATAACTGTATTAATGATAACAATGTAGAATTACAACTCATTTTTTTCTCGCGTTGCGTCACTCATCTTACAATGCGGTATTTATACGATTTTTTTTGAAAGCATGCTTTAAAACCAGTTTTGGGGCTTTTAAATGAGTCGATCGAGGAAAAAAACCATAAAGAAGGTCTAGATCAATGTTACAAACCGATTTCAAGGTCAGACCATCGTAATTATTATGATTGCGATTACGTAACAGAAATTATCGAACAGAACAGAACTGAAATATAAATAACTCTTTGAACTTGTATTGATGCAATTTTTATATACAGTAGTATAATTTATGCAAGGATAAATATCCGAGAAGATATTATGAGAAAATATTTGACTATTTTTTTTTTGTTTTTCACGAAAATTTGTAAATATATCTTAAAAATATCTTTTTACTCATTTTCATTAATTCCGCCGCTGCCGAAAACCAGAGATTGTTGCCAGCTATCGTAACATGCGTACGAAACATCTCAGCTGATAGCACTGACTTGAAGGGTATTCTTGCAGACAAAGTTCCAAAGGAACAAGAGCGCGTCAAGAACTTCCGTAAAGCACATGGAGCTACAAAAGTCGGTGAAGTTAATATCGATATGGTGAGTAAACCTATTCAAGGCTATATATTTCTATCAATCTCATGATCGCATCTGTCATCCGAGCAACAAAAAGTGCATTTTTATTAAAGTGAATGTGCTTTTTAAATCAGCAAAATGAAATGACAATTTGCAAAAGTATAGACATCATGTGACTATACAGAGACGTAATCAATTATATTATATAGCTATGATCATAAAAAATTTCCTCAAATTAAAACAATGAACTGTACTTTTTTCATTGACGTGATTTAAAATGAAATGTAAAACTATTACGAGATTACTTAGATTTGAATATTCCTAATTTGCTTCTGTAAACATCGAAGCCTTTATCTCTATTTTTTGTTCATAAACACAACATATGAAATGACAAGCAAACGGACAAAGTTTCATTACTGATTACCGATATTGAGATTACATTTTATTTTTATAGAAAGATAATAATTCCCTTTTAATTCTTTTTCGTCGAAAAATGTAGATGTATGGTGGTATGCGTGGCATCAAAGGTCTCGTATGTGAAACATCCGTATTAGATGCTGATGAAGGTATTCGCTTCCGTGGACTTTCAATCCCAGAATGTCAACAAGTTTTGCCAAAAGCACCAGGTGGTTCTGAACCATTGCCTGAAGGTCTTTTCTGGCTCTTGATCACTGGTGATGTTCCAACTCAAGCACAAGTTGATGCACTTTCAAAGGAATGGGCTAACCGTGCTGATTTGCCAGGACATGTCGCCACCATGCTCAATAACTTCCCATCAACACTTCATCCAATGTCACAGCTCTCAGCCGCCGTTACAGCATTGAATCACGAAAGCAAATATGCTAAAGCCTATTCAGAGGTAACATGCATTTTTTTGTATTCATTTAAAATGCGATGATGCAGTTAATTGTATGTACTTATATATGACTATTGAACTAACTTTTACAGGGTGTTCATAAATCTAAATACTGGGAATATGTTTATGAAGACAGTATGGATTTGATCGCTAAATTGCCAGTCGTTGCTGCCACAATTTATCGTAATACATACCGTGACGGTAAGGGAATCGGAGCAATCGATCCAAAACTCGATTGGTCAGCTAACTTCTGCCGCATGTTAGGATATGACAGCAAGGAATTCATTGAATTGATGCGCTTGTACTTGACAATTCACAGGTAAATATCGACCAAACAAAACTGATTTATTATTAATTAATGGAACTGATATTATTTTATGATTCATTCTGCGGCAACTCAATCCATAGATAAACTGTAATCCTTGTTTTGATTCCAATTTATTTTAATCCTTTGGATTTATTATTAAATCAAAGGATTTATTTAAATTTATCAACTTTCCGTGCCCACACACAGTGCTTTAGAATGAAAGAGAAATTAATTGATAATGATGACGCTTAGTGATAGGAATATTATTAATAATAATTGTAATCTTTTCATTTTTTCACACATTTTAGTGATCACGAGGGTGGCAATGTTAGCGCACATACAGTTCATCTTGTCGGATCAGCTCTTAGCGATCCATACTTGTCATTCGCTGCCGGTATGAACGGTTTGGCTGGACCACTCCACGGATTGGCCAATCAAGAAGTATTGGTATGGCTCCAAAAATTACGCTCAGAACTCGGTGATAATGCTAGCGAGGAGAAGGTCAAGGACTTCATCTGGAAGACACTTAAATCAGGACAAGTCGTTCCTGGTTATGGACATGCTGTTTTAAGAAAGACCGATCCTCGTTACACATGCCAACGTGAATTTGCTCTTAAACATTTACCTGACGATCCCTTGTTCAAACTTGTCAGCAACATCTACAAGGTCGTTCCTCCAATCCTCACTGAATTGGGCAAGGTTAAGAACCCATGGCCAAATGTAGATGCTCACTCTGGTGTCTTATTGCAATATTATGGATTGAAGGAAATGAACTACTACACTGTCTTATTCGGTGTTTCACGTGCTCTTGGTGTTCTCGCTTCACTTGTGTGGGATCGTGCTCTTGGTTTACCTATCGAACGTCCAAAATCATTGTCTACTGATGGATTAATGAAGGCTGTTGGATACAAACCTTAAATTTATTTCATAACGTAACACAAAAAAAAAAAATCAAAATAAAGCATTATTTTGAGTTCAGTGAACTCAATGTTAACATTGTAATCAGCTAGAATAATGACCTTCAGCTGCAATAGAAATAACGAAATGCAAAGTTACTTTACCAAAAAATAATTCCTCAAGCAAGCAGCAGCAGCAACGCTAAATTTACATTTATTTCAACTATTTATTTGTTCATGTATTTCAATTTTACTATCACTACACGCAACATAATTGTAATGTATTGATCAAGAATTCGAATGGTACGATAAAATTGCAAATATCTTAAAATAGAAGAAAAACTTGATTTTTCTGTCATTCTAGTATCATTCGATCCTGCCTTTTTTTTATTATTTCTGTTCTTTTCTTTTGTTGATTATAAAATCATCGAATTGGAGACTTAAGTGGGCATTGACTTTAAAACAAAACATTAATAAATATTAAATCTTGTCTGCTAAAACCAAAAAAAGAACGGATTGGCTTATGATTATTATTATTATTTCCTACCTCAGTGAATTATCTCGTCATTACGGTTTTTTTGATATGAAAATTGGTTAATTAAAAAATTTGTTAATTTATTCTTTAATTGTTAAAAAAAGAAGATGAGAGAAACTGCATGCGGAAATATGTTAGAAAATGGTCGTTGTAGGGAACTTAATGGCAAGAGTTAAATTAATATAGTTGATAGATACTAGCAACCAAAAACACATATAACAATAAACGTAGTGAAACGGACACAAAATTACTCGTGAATATTAATAATAGTGATTAATTCGTGGTAAAGGCAAAGAAGATAATAATTTAAAAAATTTGTAATTCACTTTCGGCGATACACATTTTGATTTGAGAATTTCCAATAAAACGTATTAAACGAAAAAGAGTCTTGTTACTTACATTTTATTCGCATCATTAATCCTTCATCAATCTCATATTTCAGATCATTTAACATTTATTGAAAAGTTGCTTGTTGTAAAAATAACGAACTTTTAAAATTTAAAAAGCTTTTTAATTGCAACGGTCGTGAAAAATTTGAAATCATTAAAACAGCGCAAATGTTTGGAAACCAGGGTTGATATTTGTGATTCAACTGGAATTGACAAAGTTTTTGAGAAATTTCCAGATTCCCACTGATTTCAAGTAATGAATTCATGTGTATAAGTCATAAAATCATATTTGTATCCAAGACATTACCTATGACCAGTCATCATCTATGAGATATTTATTGTCCATACCTGGACACCTAGAAACCATCCCTGGATCAAAACCTTACGACAAAAAACAATAAAAAAAGATATTGAAAAAATATATTCACAAAAAATTCAAAAAGCATAATCTGCACATATAAATCATCGGAGATGTAAACTACTGGAATAAATAATCAGGTAAGAGTGAGATGAGACAGAAGATATCAAGAATTAGATCAATTTGGATAAAATTGTTTATTTCATTGCAAAAAGTTTACGATCGAAGAGAAAATTTTTGTGTAATTTCCATTTAATTTTCATTAATAATGTGGAAATATTCGTATGATTGAGGTGTACTGTGTATTTCATAATTATATTCTAAATCCAGTGAACTTGTCGTGTGCCAAAAATAATATTTTGTCATTGAAAAATTTTGTGGAGAATTTTTACAGTTGCTCGTACCTTTTAATCACATTTATAAGATTGCCTTCTTTTTTCTGTTGTATACAGCTTCAGCATTAAAGATTTTTTTAAGCCTCCTCAATTGAAAAAAATTATATATATATATTCAAAGGAAATGACAGAAGTCACGTCGCGCAAATTTTGTTTTCTTAATAATATTACATTTGCAAGTTCTATGTAATTTTGTGAAATTTCAAGCTACAAGGACAATAAAGCCTCGTTAAACATAATCTTTTGAATCTCTATTTATAGAGATAATGTTACAATTTACTCAACAAAACTGTTTATTGCCCAACTCATCGCGCTCTGATGTGCTGTACATCCAATTTAAATAATGCACAATAAAACTTTATTTTTATCCCACTTTCATTCATCCAATAACATCCAACACACATATGTGTGCCGTTTATGAACAACATACAACAAAGTGCAAATATTAATATTATTAAATGTTATCACTTATATTTGTAAACATTACAGAACCAGTACTTGCTGTTTTTTTTTGTTTCATTATTGTCTGTGAATATGTGGGAGTCTGGTTGGTTATTTAGTGCGATAATGATAAGGAATTTCATCAAGAATAATAATAATGACAAAAGTCGAAAGGAGGCAATAAACAGTCAGTATTACGTAAAGCCTAGCATTATGTCTGTGCATCAAGCTAATCAAATGTTATCTTAGCAATCGGGAGAAACAAAAAAATTAAATTTAAGATAAGATTAGTCATTAGTATCTGAGAGCTGACATAAGAATTATCAGTGATATGAGTATTTTTAATTATATACACAGTTTGATAGCACAACCTCCTATATGCTCTAAAAAAATTATTATTTTTTCAGTCGTGTGGGAAATTTCGGTTAGTTTGTTTTATTCCCGTTTTGATTCTTTTTGTATTTTCAATTTTTTATTTTATAACTTTTTGACCATGTGACTTGAAGTATTTGTGAAAAACATGCATTAAATATCAATTCATGGGCATCGAATGAAGTTGTTTATTGTAGATTACATTATCTTTTAGCATAACTATTGTGCATTTTGCTTATTTTTATTAATTGTATAATAGCAATTGTTATTAAATAATAATTGACAAATAAGTGCTTTGTTTTAAAATATTCCTTAGCTGTAAACACCTTTCCAAGCAGCACTTTTCTCTATCATTCGAAGCACATCGGTTTAACATAATTTTCAAATCTGTGTTCAAAAACCGTTCAGTAAATCAGTGTTCGTTTCGGTTCAGTTCATTTGAAATTTCAAAAACCGTTATAATTTAAAATTTTAATAACCGTTAAAAATCTATTTTTTTTGACAAGTTCAAGGCTTGAAAAAACTGCGTCTCAATCATCTACGAAGCGTTGTCCATGGAAAATTTTCATGCATAGTACCCACATCGTTCAAACAATAGTGACTTATGAGCTCTTATTTCTATTTTCTCATTACAGTTAATATAATGGCATCAATGAAATTGAATGTGAGCCGGAAAGTTCTTAGAAAAAAGTGAATAAAGAAATAATCAAATTACGATCAAATCATAGTGCTACAGTAATTAATTAAAGTTTAAAAAGAAAATAATTCGAAGAAAAAAGTGTATTTTTTGTGTGTTCTAACAAGTGAAAAACAACAAAAATTTCTAGTCAATCGGAATTAAAGCTGAAAATAAAAAGCACTTGCCCGGGAAGATTGCCAATAAACCTCAGCTCATTACTTGATAACTAATACAATATTAAGGTCTTGTTTGTGTAAGATTTGCAAAAATAAGAAGAAAAGTTTATCTTCACTTACTCCCTATGACATAGGCATAGAATTGTCTTATTAAGAAGAAAAAGTGAGAATAAAAAATATTAAAATAGGATCAAGACGAAAAGTACGTAATTCCACAATGCCTGGCGGTGGTGCAATTCAATCGGACATGCTGAGCGGTATCGAAGAGGAAAGTGATATGTATGAAGGATTTGCACCGCATGTTGACTATGCAAACATTCCCATTTCAAATGAAAGCTCTCCAGGTAAGTTCCTACACATGTTCTGAATATTTTAAATCTAAACCAGACGAAAAAGTGAACAATGACTGAATAAGAAGTTAATTTTGTTTACAGTCGCGAATGTTTAATTATTCTTTAATTTCTCAAGTATAGTCAGTTCAAATTGACGCTTTATTATACATAAAAATATCATCAAACAATTAGAGTCTCGTGTAGATCATTAATTCGTTCCCTCCTCCTGTTTGCTGCTACACGATACTATTCCCTTCAATATATCAATGACTTGAACAAGTTTTAAAGCATTTTTCAGTTTTATTAGATGTGTCTGCGCACTTATTAATTTTCATTTTACGTGTTCTGTCATGAATAGATTAGTTTTCGATACGATTTGATTTATTTGTCGTTGGTCAAATTTATTTGCTATCGGATACTCAAATTCTAGATTGCCATTATTTTGAAATAACAATTCAATTGAATATTCTAAAGAGGGAATTATGCTAATGAAGAATTATATTCGGCGATTACCATTTGTATTAGAATTTAATTTATATTCTCATTCCATATACAATTCTCAATTTATGCACGGTTGCTACACGTGAAATTAAAAAAAAATTGACTCTCTTGTTTCGTCGATAAGAAATCAATTATGTGGGTACGTCATATGATTCATATTCTAATCTTCTGTATGCTATTTTTGGTTAGACTGGATTAATTATTTGTGTATTACATTAACATTGCTTAAAAGTTTTATGAATCACTGATTAATTTCTTTGAAATCAGTTAAGATCAGCAAATATTTTATGAATGAAAGAATTTTATAATATACTTGATAATTTTTGTTGCGAAAATATTTGATTAGCTGCAGATAAGATTGAAAAAATAATTAGTTATGTCCAATAATCAAATTTCCATGATTAACGGATATTTTTAATTCAAATAATATTCTTCGTTAAATTTTTAACGAAAAATATTCAAAACTGAAAAAGCCGTTAAAATTTTAAAAATTAAATTTCCGGTAATTGTATTAAATTGAAATTGTATTATTAATCACAGTTAGACGCTAAATGACTCGACAAAACGTAACAAGTAGCATCTTTCGCTTGATAAATATTCGCGAAAAAGACCCGGTAACGAAATCAAATAAATAACTAAAATAAAATATGAAAAATCACACATTCGTCTATGTATAGCAATGAATCTGATCTATGATAGTAAGTGAGCGAGGAAACACAATGTTACTCAAAAAAAAAAAAAAAATTCTACTTGTAGATTACTCGAAAAACAAAACACAAAGTATATACAGTAATTTTTACAGTACTACAAATAAAGCAATAAAGTAATTGAGAATATAGTTTGGGCTTGCAATTCAATTGTAATTAAAATTTTATCAATTAAATTGCGGTTTTATCAGGAGCAAAGTTTGATTATGCAATACTGTAATAGCTTTATAAGGCTTTTTATACCAGATCTATAAATGACTGCATATCTACATGCATATATCAATTTCATTTTTCGTTACGTTGACTTATAATTATGATAATTAATTGAACTGAATTAATTAATTTATATATTAGTAAAAAAAATCTTCATACTTATGACATAAAGACAACGATGAGAGGCTCTTGTCTGTGTGTACAAATATTTTTACGACACTACATAAGTGTGCAATACATTTTGTGTCAACAAAAACAGAGAAAAATGACTGAGCGGGAGAGAAATCAGTAGGCAAATCAAGTCAAGTAGAATAAATCGCTCAGTTAAGTGAAGCTAGTGAAACTATTAAGTTCAAATCTGAAAATTAATTTATTTTTTTTTTAATATAGAAAAGGAATTAAGTTCGGAAGTTAAATACGTACGATAATTAAACAGAATCGGATATAAATAATTAACAGATTAAAGATTTCAATCTTCTCAGATTCTTAATGAGGAAATTGAAGCTTGATTATAGTGTAGTGGAATAATTAATTGTATCAAAACAATCCACTTGTAACGGTTTCTCCGATCATCCTTGAACAGCCATTATATCAAGGTCGATAATCACTGATAGTGTGAATGTGCAATTTCACTTCTACAAGTGTCTTAAATTATTTAAATATAAAAAGAGTGAAAAAGTATTAAAGTGAGTGACTAAAGCGCAGTTTTAGATGAAATTGATCAGTTACTTCACACGTGAATGTTTGTTTATTTAAGGAGTGAAGGAATTGTTTATTGAAATTAAGGTTCGATTAGCTTATGACGTTCTACATGTAAAAGTCCAATGTTGACATAATTTATGTCCAACTCCTTAGAATGACAATAGATGTTTACAATATATCATGTTCCGACAAACGTAGTGGAATTCACTGGAACAATGCAAAAGTTGAAATTTGAGTCTTAAGATGGAATTTTAGCCTTGAAAAGGGTTGAATCATTCGCTTAAAGACAGAACATAAATGATATTCGAAACTTGAGGCATTTTTGAATAAACAGAAATTTAATTCCATGTATTTCCGTTACCGCTCATTAAGTATGTATTATGGAAGAAGATGTTGCGGATGTGGAGATGAGGTATACGCACTTTAATGTGGTATGAAGGAGAATTTTCTTCATGGAATACATTGACTCATTAGTATCTCAATTTTAAGGCTAAGAATTCATGAAGGTTGAAGATTTTGTTGCTAAATGAGAATAATTAAGGATTTCAAGCTTCTTAGTGGGGATCAAAATATTAAAAAGTTCAAGTTCTTGCTAATTATTCATTTAATAACGTCTTAATGTTAGCACATGCTGCATTGACTTGAAAATTAAAAGTAGATCCTACATTTTTAGAGAATTTGACTCATCCTCGTGCCTACGTGCATAAAATGTGTCAAGCAGAAGCTTGTTTAGTGACTTATTTGATATAAAAAGCAATGATGAGATTTAAGAAGCATCCGCATGCCTTAACAAATATTTTCATACCTTAAAAAAGTCAACATTTTTCGGCAAATCCTCATTCTGACGCCAATTCTATTGTCAATTGTTGTTTACACCCCAAAAAAAGCTTGATTCAGAAAGTCAACAGCAGACAAGATGTTTTTGTGTGCATTTTTCTTTTGTTCTGTTGGCTATGAATTTATATCTGTGACACTTTTGAACAATAAATCTTAATAAATAAGAATTATTAGCTTGGACGCCAATTTCAAATTGAGCAATTCAGACCTTTTGAGTTTGTAATCCTGATGAAGGAATTTCTGATGTCACAGTTTGAATTACTTATTTGGAGTGACTCCAAATGAAATTCATTTTTCATGACTTTTCAAAGAATTTTCGGAATTTTCATTTAAAAATAAATTTTCAAGAATTATTTTCCAATTTTAAATTCGCTTCTGTTAATGAAGATGAATAATTGCATTACAGGGTATAATACAGTACAATGCAATTATCCTCGCATTCCTTAATAATGAGAAATTCCATCTGATCCTATACTTTGTTGTGAAATTTACATCTTCTCAAGTATGAGATTCTGGTTTATAAGTTGTAGTTCATCTTAAATCTATCAAGTTTAAGGGTTGCTGCCGCCGAGATCAATCCTTCCCGATCTGACTCTCGACAAATCTCGAGATCGAGTCTTCGAGAATCCCTTAATTAAAATGCCTTTCTTCCACATCATTAATCTCACAATCTGCAACTAAACTTCTCAGAACAAGCTACTAATTTAGACTAAATATTATTTGGTCATTATTATTTTTAACTTTTTTGGCAAAAACACCTCCTTTTAAGCTCTATTTTGAATGAGTCTCAGAAATTTCTCGCTAATTCCACCTCCTCAAATCAACAATCATACACAGTGTAGCTGATAACTTCTTCAAAAAATTGTACAAAAAGTAACATGATGCATTATTTAATATAGAGTCAATAAAGTCACGAGGATTTAAAGTCTATTGAAAGAGAAATTCAAGATTAATGTTGATCCATCCAGTTGGGAATGCTACACACGCTAAACAAATGACAATCGATTTGTAAACATTGTTATCATCTGTGTAACCTAGTGTACTTTACTGATTATTATTTACATTCGAATACACACAGCAATAAGCAAGCAGTAGCAATAAAAAAGTAGAATGAAAACATGATTGTGACTTGATACTTTATAGAAAGTCCAAGTAAACAGTCAAGGAGCATCATATATCTACACATAGTTGAAAGAAATTAATATTTATTATTTATTGACACTGATAAAACGGAATTGATTGATTCCATTTGACAATGGTCGCTAGAAAATTATCATCATTTGATGTTGGAATGTCTTCCGATCTTTGTAAACGACCGAGTGTCTATATCGATCCCGAAAGCGACATATTTGAAGGTTTACAATATTTACAACATATCGATAAAGATAATTGTGTAAATTGTATACAGTTATGGAAATCATCATCATCACCAATGACGGAAGGTAACGAGTTTCGATATAAAATCTATACTTTATGAGCCTAAACGATAAGATGTCAAATTAGCAATTTTAATTTTGTGCATATACATGAAAATTTTCCGCTTTAAATTATGAAGATTCTTATTATAAATAACCGTACATTGTTGAATCATCATGTCAAGTTGAAAAACTGAATTCATCAGCCAATAAATTATACAAACATATTTTTTTCAAAAAAAATTATTTGTTTGTTGAAAAATTTTCGCATAAATTAGCATAAATACGTTGCAGTCACCTGACAGAACTCGTGCTTTTTCAGTATTTTCATTTGTAGTGAGCTGTGACAAAATGCAAAAAAAACTACTTGTTCACTGATAATTTATTCGTTATTTTCTTTTAATTTGTTAGTCTGAAAGTTTAGAATACTTTATATTGGAACTAATCTAAATTTTATTTAGTTTCTGGTTTGTTGTTCTCTAACTGGATCTATCTAGTTGAAATTTTTACGATATTCCTTGAAAAAATCATGCTTTATCTTCTTTGTTACGATTAGTTCCTTGTTTACTAGATTATTCTATTAAATTGTCTATAACCTGATGCTTTTATTAGATTTTCTGATCAATAAATTTTCATGGCAACCTTTGATAATGAAATTGTTGGAAAATTCTGTGGCTTTTTGAGTTTTCTTCATAAATTTACTGTTTGACTAACTTTGTTGATGACTTTAGGCCACTAATTATGATTGGCTTCTACTCAAAACAGCCTGAAACTTGAGAAATATTAGTGAATTCTTAAAATTTCTTGTTTACAATTTAGTCAGAAAAAAACGTGAATTTTCAAAATTCAAAAAGCCGTTAAATATTTTCACTTTCTAATACTTTTCAATGAACTCAAATGAACTTAAATCAATAATAGCTAGGTTCTTGATGATTTCACGCAGCTTCCAATAAATCCTTTGTAAAGTTATTTACTCACGTCTTCATGTGACTGAATATGGAACTCATTTATTGTTTGTTAATATATTTATGAGACATGTTTTAAAGTGTAAATTGGCTTACTAATTCTGTACGTAAATAGTATAGTTAATGAAATGCGTTGTTATATTATTATATCGTGAGATCAGAGAGAAAATATTCAGACATAAATCACTTTGAGTCAATTGGTTTAATTGAAATGTAACGAAATTTAATTCTCATTTTTCTATTAATAGCCAAAAAGCAACAATTGAAATCATTCAATGATATAAAAGGTCTGATTCAGCAAGGTAAAAAACGTGAAGTCAAACTCATCATTCGTGAAAATGCATGGCCGGTAAATGCTACAATCAGAAGTCAATTATGGCCGGCATTGTGTGCGCAACATCAACACAGTAAAAGTACATTAGACGGCTATTATTGGGATATGGTCAATCAGGTAATGATTAATGCATAGAATAAATGATGAAGTCCATTCAACCGTATAACTTTTGACTTTTATTTTATCAAAAGGTTTTTGGCACAACAGAGCTGCCTGAAAAGCCAATTATGCTTCCTCCGTTCGTCGACTCATCTCACTGCTTACCATATCATCTTACGAAAAAAGGCAGAGCTGTGGCTGACCGAGTTGTTAGTGTATTGGGATTTAATAGTCCTGATATCACATACAGTCCATCTCTCTATCCAATCGCGGCTGTTCTTCTGCACTACATGTCAGGTGAGCTTTATTTTTGATTTATTTCTATGGAATTTTATTTTGCTGTTGATAATTATGTGGAATTTAATGTTATTTAAAGTGTCATATTATGTCATATTAGAAAATTGTTGACTAGGGTCGACCATGACTATGACTGGTTCATGACGTTATTCTAGATATTTTTGACCGTTATTTTCAAATATTTTTTAACGGGTAATTTTTAAATATTTTTTGACCGTTAATTTTCAAATATTTGTTGGCCGTTATTTTATATGTCATTTATTAATATCCACGAAAGACGAATTTAGTGTCAATTTAAGCGCATATTTTGAAGTTACTTAGTGTCAACAATAAAATTTTGCGATCTATAAATATGCTGCGGCAAATAATATATAAAAATATATCATTGACATCATCGAATACTTTTAAAAAGCTTTCAATTTGAACAAGTCGACGGAAATTACACTTTATTCTTATTCTGCGCGAACATTGCTTCCGTTTTGGATTGTAATACAATTATTATGCTGATTATGAAGGAATTCACGCTGAGTGTTTAACAAGGCGCTCTTATATAGTTTTTATAGCACTCGAAATTCTCTTATTAACTCTATTGAATTTCCTTGGGTTGCCTGTGGAAATTAAATATTTGTGAGCTTTATCGATTTTTCTCTCTTTTCTCCATCAAAACTTTTCAGCAACAACTAGGCTTGTAATTAAAAATAGAAACAGGGTCAAAAATGAAATTTAATAGCTCGACTCTATTAGATATGGGATGTCTATCAAGTTAGACTACATTTTCTGTGGTTTTATCATTATGGAGACATAAATTGCTATTTTGCAATCTTCTTGTCTTGTTCTAGTTCTCTTTATTCTGGAAAATGCTGAAATTCGTACACAACAGCCATGAACTATATTTTTAGCTGCCATAATACAATTAAAATTAATTGAAAATAATGTCCCACGGCATGAAAATATTCAACAGTTCTCAAAGTCCTTAATGGCTCTCATTATGGAATGGGAAGTATTATCAGATTTATCACTTTATCTTCGTGATTATGAAGTCATATAAATTTCAGTTTGTTATTTAGATGTTTAGCATAATCCACAGTAAGCCCCAAAAAAGACCGGCTACGAAGCCTTAATTTATTGTGATTCATGCTTATTATTTTGTTAATGTTCGACGTAGCCAGTCAGACGTCGATAGGTGGTGTTTGGAATAAAATTATCACGTATAGATTATTCAAATGATTATTCATCTATTGACATTATGGTCTATGTGACTAGGTATTCATAGACATTGAAGGATCGATCTGGATTGTTCTATGGATATTAGATTAATGGAAATTGGATAAAACTTGAGTGGGAGGAATAAAGAAATTAAGTTGTCTAGCAGCATCATGTCGTCAGGTCACCTACTCAGTCTGATGCTGTTTGGGTGCTTACGTATGCTAGACTAGATCCAATTATCTGTCGACTGAGACAATATGAAGCCTTAGTCTAAATGATTGACCCTTCAAATCCAGACAATGTTAGATTAAGTGAACATCTACATAAAATTCAGCTTTACAGTCTGGTAACTGCCTGCAGTCAAGTATCATATTTAAAATTAGATTAGAAACTCCTTCCTTATGCCAATTTAAATGTTTATCGTAAAATTTCCTTGGAAAAAACGTCCAAGTATGAATTTATTGATGCCTGATTAATTTGTTGTGTACTTCCCCAGCAAATTTGCCATAACAATATTGTTTACTTTCCAACTTAGCATAAGCAAATTGAGAAAACAAAAGAATTAAGGTTCATCGATTTATTTTCGTCAGTTATTCTATCCAGTTACTTACCAACAATTCTTGAATTTGTTGAAGCCAATTAACATGTTTTCTTGATCTCTATAGCCTCTAATTTTTCAATTTATAGTTCAGACTCGAAGCAAATATAGTCTTATTTAAATAAATATTCTGTTTGTATGCAAATGATATCGGCAATTGTGTAATAATTAAATTATAGCTGCGTTAAGCACTTCAAGCGAATGAAATTTCATCTCAGATTGTTATCGTCGTTTTAAGAAGAAAAATCAGTACACTAAGGAGATGAGATTTTCATGCTTGAATTCCGAGTAGTGTGATTTCTGTCTTGTTTAATTGACAACAAGACATAGGCGATCACACGAGTGCAATTTACGGTGCCAAAAATATTAAAATATCTAGTTTCACATGTATGTAGCTATCATGTGTCAATATTAATTGATATTATTATTACATGAAAATATTATGACGTAAAAATATTTGATGGAATGAAGGCAGAAGTAGATGAAAAACGTGCCGATAGTCGAGCAATTAATCACTGTATTTTTCGTTCTCAAAATCCATAATTGAATACATTCGCATGTGAACGAAAAAGTATTTATACAAAACAATCCCTTAACTTATTTTTAGAACACTTAACAAGATAAAGCTGAGAGAAAATAAAGGCTTTTGCTAATTATTTACGTGACAGTATCTGAGTTAGATTTACGATCTATAATAAAGATGTAAATAAATATTATTAATTCGGTTTCCTGAGAGTTATTGTTATAGGCAACGGATGAAATTATTACACGATTAAAAGGTCTCATGCGATTTATATTTATTATCTATTGTACTTAATTATCAATAAATTTCAAACTTATTATTTTATTCAATTAGCATGACAATTATAACGGCTTTTCACGTTTTGAATTTTTAATTACCTGCCGTTCAGTAATCCATGAGTTCATTTCATTTCAGTTTATTTACAATTGAAGAGCAATCTTAATTTTCGAAATTTCTTATCAAAAAAGAGTATAATAGACCTGAAATCTACCGCAATAAAGTTTCTGGGTCATGACAGATAAGGTTGATGTCCCAATTTAAGTAATTTTGGCGTTTTAAAAGCAGAAATTGGAATAATTATATTTGACGAAACTTTTCTTTTTGACGTCATGAAATCTTCGTTGAATTTTTGAAATTTAGAAGACCGTTAAATTTTTAATTTGCTATAATTTGAGGAACAACTCGTTGAAACTCGTTTTGAATTCTAAATAAAATTGCGTTCAAATATCAGTGAACCAGTCTTTATGACACAATATGACAGCAGCGTTTGAATTTTTATGAATAAATTGCATTTAAATTAATGTTTCTTTAATAATCAGTTACAAATCAATACACTTATTATTAAAAAGATATTTTTGCAAATCAATTATTGTTATGAGGCAATTAGTAATATTTTTTCCATAACAATGCGATGTGCAAATATCCATTTAATATATTTTTGTGTTTTGTAGATAATGTGTTATTATTTAATTAATTAATTATCTAATTTAATATATATTTCTTTTGTGTCTATTTACAGAGGAGGAATGCTATCATTGTATGACCAGTTTGGTAGCAGCAAAAGACAAAGTGTTCATAACACAAACAAAATTATTATATGAAGTCACATGGAAGACTGTGATGCAAATTGCAAAGAAATATGCAAAAAATTCTGTATTATATCTTCAGCGATTGTGTCAGGGTCAAAAAGCTGAGAGATTATTTACAGACTGGTGCTGGTGGATTCTCGGTGGACTGCCATTTCCGCACTTGGGTATGTGATGAGCAATTAAAAGTTTAATTAACTTAATAAGGCAATAAAATATTTTTATCTTATTTATTTTCATTTATTTCCTCCTGCGGTTGACTGTTGCTGCTGTTTTTTATTACAACATCAAGTTCGTGTGATGGATTGCTATTTTCATGAAGGAATTAAAGTATTATATCGTGTGGCATTAGCAATATTGATTCTATTTCATAAACATACACAAAATTCATCTGAATGGGATTCAGATTCACTAAAAAATGACATCGACAATGCAATTCCAAAGTTTTGCAAACAAATACCTGTAACTCCATTAAAATTAATGCGAACTGCATTCAGTATTCGTGCATTGAGGTAATTCAATTTTAATATTATTTTAATTCAATTTATTGTATTCAATTTAAATTAAACTTTTATCGCATTTTTCCGGACTTGTCGCGATTGAAAAAGCGCAATTATTCATTTTATGAGCTTCTGACTGTTTATCTAACTAACTATCGCTTTAATGTAACTTCAAAAGAAGAAAATAAGTGCATTGACTTGATTTATAATCTTTATTAGCACAGATAAACATTACAGATATGTGTCAGACTTTGCCGCTTCTTGAAAATTACTGTTTTTAACTCAATTTATTATTATTTATTGTGATGGTGTGAGATGATGATTGAAGGATAATCAACTTTCCTTGTGGGTTGATGCATTTATGGCTTTAGTAACTTGATAACTTTGAATTTTGTTTACAAAGTAGCAATCTTGTGTTTATTTTTAAGGCAGCCTGCTTGTATAGAGTCTGATTTAAAGTGAAATTCTCAGATTAACATTAGATTAATCCTCGGATTAAATTAAATCCTAGAATTAAAAGTCAAATTGAAATTCTAAGGTAAATCAGACCAAAAATACAACCTGACTTACACGTTTTATTCAGCCAGAAGCACAAAAAATCTCATTCGTGACAGAGAATACCTAAAACCTCAATGCTTACAGCAAATATAATTTTCAATTGTGAATTTCCATGGAAAATGTCATTTACAGCTTCCTTTTGATGAAAAAAGCTTTTGTTAATTTTGAACTCATAACTTAATTTCTCTTTTCCTTTTTCAAAAAATCCAGTTCATCATACATAACACGAGTATTCATAAAGACTGAGATGCTAATCAAGAGTATGTCAGTTCGTAGTGGAAATACGCAACTGATACGATCACGATCAACAGACAATCTACCAACAAGTCAGTCACAAATTAATATTCAAATGATGTCACATACGCTGACAATAAGAGAAGTAAGTGTTTTTAAATCCTGTTATATCCATTGAATCTCATCATTTAATTTTCATTTTGATAAAGGACTTTCCTGGGGAAATTTTCTATTTTTAAAAGCGCATTTTTCGATATATTTAAATTGTGACCGTTAATTTTCAAATTTTGTTTCGTTAAATTATCAAAACTTTTTTCGTTAAATTTCAAATTTAATTTGACCGTTAAATTTTCAAATATTTTTTGACCGTTAATTTTTGAATTCTTTTACATATGTCAAAATGCGCTTCCATAGATCGCTCATGACTATCTTGACTACATCTCCACTAGTTTAATATTCCTTTTAACATATTTTAATTTTCTATTTTATTTTTCTTGCCCCTTTTTATTTCGTTTATTTTAAATTCACAAAAAAAATTAGAATCCACCGCCAAAATTACCAACCCTTGATCATGGCTCATGCCGTCAAATGGTAAAATTTTTCTTGCCATTTGTAATTTGATGTACTTTTTTTATGTTTTTTAATTTGTTTGCTCATTGACTTACTTCCGTTTTGTAGTTAAACATCTAATTAATGAAATTTTTTTATTTTTGAAAACTTAACATGACTTTTTCTATTTTCTCTCTTTTAATGCTGCTTGCCATTTTTGTGTCTAAATTAATCTCTTTAAAAAAATTATCTTAAATTTGAATTAAATACTAATCTTAAGGGTGCCCGTTCGCCCGATGTTCGTGGCGTATCGACGGGTGTTTTCCCAATTCAAGCAATAAAAAGTAAAGTTGTCTTAGAGAATAATGATGTAAGTTTTGGATGTCTAACAAACTAACCTTTTCATTCTTACATTAAATGTCTGTTTTTTTGCTATTGTTAAAATTTGTTATTTATACTGATAATATAATGGATGAATAAATATATTTTAGCTTTTCACATTGTGGTCATGGCTGCCTGTAAGAATAACAATGTATCAACCTGTATTACTGTACACTACAGAAGAGCATGGATGTTCCTTGACTACATTTTATATAAGAGTTGAACAGTATGAACCGACATTACTCATGATAAAGACGTGCAATAATGAAGTAAGTGAACTTTAACAGCATTTCTTGTTCTTGTGTCAGTATAAGGAAATAAATTTTCATTTTTTGCTTCTCTTTTGTGCTTAGGTATTTGGAGCTTACTTGTCATCGCGGTGGTATGAACGAAATTTGAAAGACGACAAAGGAAACAGACAAGGTAAAATTGAATTTATTGCTTATAAAAAAATTGTTGTTTATGCGAGACATGAGTGGATTTTCTGCTTAAGCATCATATTCAATACTTTTGACCTGAATTTTCCGCATAAATACTTGAGTCAAAACTCTACGCGAATCTTTTTTTGTTTATAAACAATTGAAACATCACGAGAATGTCTTGTTTACTAGCTTTTGAAAAATGTTCACATTTTATTGCCAATTTATTTTTGGCACAAAAATTTTCTTCCTTTGTTTTGTAACCTAGCATATGATATCCTAATTAATTTGAAGGTTTTGATGCTTCCGATTTTCATACAATCAGATTTACTTTGTAACGGTTTTCAAAAATTCAAATGAACTGAACGAAAATGAATTTGGATTACTGAACGACTAAATTTTGAAATTTTAACGTATTTTTAAATTAATCCAACAGATTAAAGTTTAATCCGATGGATTGAAATGATGTAAGCATTCAAAGACTCGACAATAATTAAACAATTCAACTTACTCAAGCTTAATCAACATCGCAAAATCATTTGTCCAAGACTAAATGTCGTCAAACCCCAAACAGCAAATAAACAAATACTTTATGTAATCCCAAAAGTTTTTCGTTACGCACGAGTACCAAAAACAATTTGAGTTTTAATTACTCCAAGTCTTGTCTCGTCTCGTTTCATCCAATAAATGACAAGTTTTAGCAACAAGAATAATATTATTTTTTTTCCTATCTTCCACAGCATATTTCGGAACTGGTGAAAGTTTTCTGTTTTCATTATATCCAGAACGTGCTAAATATCCTTGGGTGGGAATAGACAGCGACAGAAATGTTGACCATTCCGCAGAACTTTTCATGGCTGCTGACAATAAAATGTTGACAATTGGTGGAGGGTGAGTGAATGCCTAAATGCCTTATAGCATGTTTCAATTTAATACTCATTTATATACACTTACAGTGATGGACAAGCTATTTGGATGGACGAAAACATAAGATTTGGCAAAAGTGATAGATGTAAGACGTTCAACAATCCACCACTGTGTCCGTCAGGTGACTTTGAGATTAGAGTGTTAGAGGTCTATGGTTTCGTTGGAGTTTAAAGCTTAAGACATGGAATATCTTTAGAATAACTACATTAAATATTATTCAGTTGTCGTCATTGCATTATACTGTGTAATTGGATTCATGTTCTTCACACACAAACATTACATTTATTCGTGAGCTTTTTAAAAAAACGAAAGGAACCGCTTTTTCTGTCCGACATTCTTTATGTCTATGTTCAGCAGCAACGAACAAGATGAAGGAAATGACACAAACATGCTTATGCCCGTAAGAAAAATCCTATAGTTGGATTCTTTCGTACAAATTATTATACGAAGTTATCGAAAAACTTATCAAAAATTCAACGATTCAACGAATTTTTTGAAGGAGAAAATTTAATTTTGTTAATTTTTTGTTATCGCATTCCTGAAAAAAATGCATTGCAATAGACTACGTATATATGTAACAATTATTTTTGAGGTTGACAAGAAAGGATTTTTTGTAAATTTTTATGTTTTTTGAGAGAAAAGGATTAAAAAAAACTGTTGGAAATTAATTAATTTAACCATGTGGAACATACATAAACGAGAGAGTAAATATATTTATTATTATTGATTGAAAAAAGATTAAATTTTGGTTGATAATTATCTCATAGTTTATTTTCATTCCATTCTTGAAGCTAATTAGCTCCTTTGTGAAAATTCGGAAGTAATTTGAGATACATTTCGATCAATTTATTGATTTTTGCGCTTATCATTCCAATGAACTCTAAATTTCTATGTATTCTTGGATTATTGTGGGTTGTTGAGGGTGATATTGTGCGATACATGGTTGTATGAGAGACTTACTAGGTAGCTTTTTTGAATGAAAGCTTCTGTCAAATTTTTAACGGTTTTCAAAAATTCAAAAATAACGATTTTCTAAAGTTTGAATAAACTGAACGAAATTGAACTTAGACTACTGAACAAATGAATTTTGAATTTTTAACGGTTTCGAAATCGGAATTTAATTCAATTGAAAAACAAGACTTCTGCAAGTTCCTTGAATTAATTGCAAATTAAATTCAATCTTGAAAAGAGAAAATCCGCACAATTTTGACCTCAACAAGTCTCAATGTCTCATTGACTTTTCCTATATCTTAAGATGCTTAAAATTGAAATTATAGTCATTTGCATTAATTGAAAGCTAAGATAAAAAGAAATCTGTACACCTATATTATATTTTGAGAATGTAAAACGATATAAGAAAGAAAAAAAAATTGATACCAAAAATGTAGATTTAATTAATTAATTTGTGTGTTTTAAGATTTCATTCTCATCAAATATAGAGCAATATAAATGTAAAGGCAGGAAGGGAGAAAGGCTTAGACAAAACAAAACAAAAAAAAAAATAATATATATATGCAGAAATTTCATTCTACATTGTTCGTTCATAAGTTGACTTGAGAAGCTAGAAAGTAGTAGTAAAGTTCCAATGTATTTAACATTTTTTGAATGCTATATAATTAAAACATAAATGCGTATTGACGTGAGATTCAATTTCTAAGAAGTTAAAGCTAGTAGGAAAAAATAGTTCATAACAAAGTCAGATAATAAATGCTAAACAAGTACTTGATTAAACATTTACAACACAAATCAATGATAAATACTACGTAATCAACCATGAGGAACCAATACGAACAATACTAAACCTATAATAATAAACTTGCTGAAACAAATGATCAAAAAAATTATGAAAAAAAAATTCAAAGTCCTCAGGATCGAATCATTTAAAAAAGTATAAAAATATCAGACAATGAAGAAATTAAAACAATTAAATATTTTATCTGCTTTCGCTCATTATTGAAAGAAATTGTTAAATATTTTAAGTTTAAACAAAGGAATGAATTCCCTATTGTGATTATTTGTTAAGTTATTTTATTGATTGATGTCAAAACAGAAACAAAAAGGAGAAAAGAAAAGATTTTTTGTTTTTCTTTTTATTAATTTAATGATTGCTAGCTTGCAATTGATCTTAGTCTCTAATGGAAATATTTAAAAATAAAATATGACAACATTTAAAAGTGATGAAATTGAAATCAATCATGTCTTAAATCTATTTGATTTGCTGTTTTTCAGGCACAATTCAATTGAAGTTTATGCCAAAATATGTGAAATTGATTTATGGAAATTTATAAACAAATCTAGTCGCTGTTACTGCTTTGAAGGAATAGTTCAAGGAAACGAAACACAGAACAGGCAATTTTTATTTGAAAAGTGTGACAAGCTGTAAATTACTGCATAAAAATAGAAAATATGCAATAGATTAATTCATTTCACACTTTTGAATATTCTGAACTTAATTAAAAATGTGGTCATTCATGCGATCGATTTGAAAAATTTCCATAGTCCGATTGATGTTTTAAAGACCTTTTCTCGTGAGTATATATTTTAATTTGATTATAAATTGGTGGATTAGGGATTCATTTATTGAATTATTACTTGAACATTGTTGATTCTTTGACAATTTTAAATGAAATTTGTTACTTTTAACGGTCATTTTTGAATTTTCGCATCTTTTAACGGTAGCTTTTTGAAAATTTGCTTCCAGTTTTAACTGCCATTTTAAAAGCTTTGCTTCAATTCTGAACATTTGTTGAAACTTTGCATCACTTTCAAAACTCCGCGTCTTTAACTGATTTGCTTCTTTTTAAAACATCTTTCTGCATCTTTAGCTGCAAATTTATAAGTTTAGCGTCTGTTTCGCATCATTCACCGGTAACATTGAGTTTTGCATCATTTAATTTTCTGTTTCTATTCGACAAATTCAAAAAAATCGTTAAAAATTTCCAGATAATTTTACGTCACTCATATTATTGCGCAATTACATTTAAATTAGGTTAACAAGCTGACAAATGATAAATTACGATAACAATATGATAATTATGAAAAATTTCTATAAATTAATTCAAGCATATTAATCATTCTGAAGTGATTATTGACTTGTTTATAGACAAACACCAAACATTGTTGTAGTCATTGAATTTAAGCGATAATGATTGATTTTCTACGTAAAAAAAGTCTCATCTCTGACGAAAATGCTCCATCAATTGTCGATTCCAGTCAGTTACGTTAACTTATTAGATAATCACAATTCAATGTAAATATCGACGTGAGGTTCTAAAACGTGTCAATAATCAGCACATCCTCATCTGATGTAAGTTATTTTAATACTGTAAAAAATTTATCTTTATCTATCCAAATATATCACAACCACAGGCTTTAAATCTCATTTATATAAATTTATTTCTTATCACATTAAGGCATTATGCCTTGTTATACAAAAACAATAAATCAACTAGGCCATCTACCTTTTGCATACCCGTATTAAAATGTCACCAAAAAAATGTTCCAAAATATATATCAATCATTCATTCTTAAAGTTCCAAGGTATGCAAACAGTCCCGTCCGATAATATGGAATAATAATTAGTTACATTAATATTTAAATTATTGAGTTTTAGTTTCGAGTTGCCAATATTAAGAAGACGTTGCATGCAGTCAATCATCATGTCCGGTGAGATGCTGTCATCTTTTATTAACGTGTTGAGTCTCAAGTTTTCAATGCAGGCTTTGTGGAGGTCTTTTTCGATGTATTTATTTCTAAAATTAAAGTTAATTTTTATTTTTGTTGTATTTTTAGGTACGGAATATTGTGTGGATGAATTCTTACTTTTCATATGCCACTTGCTTTATTTTTGCTTCTTCTAAATTCTTGGAAATGAAGTCAACGAGTAGGAAGCCTGGACATGTTGATGGAGCGATCAGTTGACCTATGAGGATTATCAAGAAAGTAATAAGAAATTCATGGACATGATTGATTGGACAGAGTTGGAAGTAATGTAGCGGTCATTGGCATGTCATTACAACAAGCTTAATTGCTCATAAATCAGATAATTAAAAAGGGGTTGTTAATATTATTGGATAAATGCAACCAGGGTTCATCCAAAACTGAAGGTCTGCAGCCCGAACATATAAGGTACAGTCCGAATCAGCAGGTCTGCGCATCTAAAACGCAGTATATGCCGGTCTGCGATTCTTGACCGAACCCTAGCTACAACTCTGTCTTTACAATATTAGAATGACCTTGCCCTCGGCAACACAGTAAATCGTAACTCATATCTCACCTGTCGGACTAATCATCAAAGGTCCACTCTCACTCTCAACAACCTAAAAATAAATCCATACTTAAGATTACTGTAATCTTCAGATAATTTTTTTCATGTCATATCCTCTTCAACTACTCAATTTAATAAATATCAATGTCCAATCATACCAATTCATAGTCAGCCAATGATGTCGGCCATGTCTCAGGATAACGGTTCTTACTCAAAAAGTCCAAGACATTTGTGATTACTCGACTAAGATGACTTGAGTAATTTTTTGCCAATGTACTTGGCATGAACTTCCTACGCGCAATTTTGATGTTCAACAACACTTGTGACAATGTATTTTCGTACATTGGGATTGTTGACAGGTAGACTTCTTGTTTTGGTATGTGCTTAATAAGCTAAAATGAGCACAATATGTTAGTATACAGGATAAATGTCTAGGAATGTTAGAGACCGGCTATTAGATTGTATGGCTCCAAAAAGCCAGCCTCAGAGCAACTCACATCAAGCCAGTTATTCTGGACATCTCCTGTATACAAATGAATCTGCCCGTCGATTCCGACGCCAGTAAATTGTGAAAAGATGACAGTCTTGTTGAGCAAGTACTCCATATCATCGCCATACAAGTCATAAAGCTTCTCCAAACTTTTTAAGCATCCTCGAAAATGTTCATAGTTCCATCCACAATCATAGATTATTTGCTGTAGTCCCAACTTATTCTCAAGTTTAATCCTCAATTTCTCTACTTCCTCACGTAAATCTTCTAATGCTTTCGTACGGATATGTGCTAAGTCCAAATTCTTCCTTACAAACTTCTCAAGATTCTCATTCTCTTTGGCCTTACGGACTCGAATCTGAAAAATATCAAATTCCTCACTAAATTGTCCTTCATTATTGTCGACTTTATATTTAATTCCATTATTTGGTCGTTGACTATAGTCGGAGAAACTTGAACGCTTTGGAGATTTTGGTTCCGAATATATTTTCTCAACATATGTTGTTTCAAGGTCACATGTCTGTAAAATCTTTGTGACAAAGGACCTTGTCGTTTTCTCAATGTGTAATGGCACTTTAACAAGTCTAAATGGATTGGATGTATCCTTATTACGTAAATAAAATGGAAGTGATGGTGGACTAGATTGTGGATAATATTGTCGTTGAAGTGCTTCGAGATGTGCTGATAAGACTTTTAAGGAATTCTCATTGATCGCACGCTGTTCAGGAAACTTGCCAAATAGGTCAGGATGACATAGGAAGAAGAATGGACGTAATGCGGTCTGTAATTGTGATGAAGTGAAGCTCCTTTGGATTACAAGACGTCCAAAGTTTCCGCGATTCTCATGAAGGCTACAAAGAGTGATATTAAGCTTGAATTATTGAAATATAGGACAAATTAAATACTTGCCATGATTTTAAACAGTATTGCATTGTTCCTTACTATGTTAATGTATAAAAATAAAGTATTTAATATGATTAAAAATAATATTGCGACGAATACATTTGTTGAACGAAATTTTTATGTAAACACTACTGCTGTGGCAACACTCGTCTCATAGTCTCTCCTCCTATGCATTGCACATGAAGCTTTTAGTCACGTACACATCTATATTGATCATATGGTCGGCAAAATTTTTGTTTTTGTTTTGTGTAAACAAAAAAGGTTTTCTTTAGACAGCTTTTATGAATGAAATTTTGAATTGAGATTTTCGGTGAAGTACGATGAGAATTGATTTTGGCTACTTTGATTGAAAGTGATGAGAATGTTTAGAAAGGAAAGATAATTGATGGGTGTTATAGGAATATCTATACAAGTGAGAGTTATTCTAAGTTCTATATGATAAAATTGATAGAATACGGATAAATTGATAATGGAGTGGGACTAGAACCATGGTCAAATATATGATTCCCAATCGCCTACTCCTATCACTGAGCTGGAGGACGGTTACTCGGCAATTGGAATATTTAAGCTTATCATAGTGAATTATCATTAGTTATTATAGGAATTCTTGATTTCAATTGATTTTGTATGCATATTAATATCTATCCAAATCTTAGACTCTTCCAATTTTCTCCTTCACCCCTCTTAAGCCTTACGTGATAAGTTACAGGTCCCAAGGGGTAGTTCACCTACTATGTTCGCTTTATATTTGGAGATTGTACAATTTTACAACAGATTAACCCAGTGTGCCCCCAAAACTTTCTGGAAATGATGTAAATAGTAAGTGATGTGCGGTATAGTATGTCGTATCCGGTTCTATTCTAGGCGTCCTACCAAGGTGTATCGTGAAAAATAACGTGCATTTTGTAACGAGGGTGGGGAAAGAGTGGGCATGTTGGTGTCTGAAATTGAGTTCGATACGTAATAAATAAATAGTCTCTACAGATATTCAAGTTGTATATACTTGCCCTAACAGACAAAGAGACCGATTTTAGTGGTATTTCTGTACCATTTAAGCATGCTCTTTGCTTGTTAGGCTTAGTCACTTAGCTAAACTCTTAGCAGAGCTCGAAGTCGAGTCGACTTGAGTCGTCTCAAAAAAAACCGAATCGACTCGAGTCGACTTCAATCATATCGACTTCGAGCTCTGACTCTTAGTATGTCTAACAATGTCTATCGAGAAACGAAATCCTATGATTCTAACAATACTAGAGATAATAGCTGACTGGGGGTTTACCCGACAAAACCGGTCCCCAAGTAAAACCTGAAATTCAACAAAATTTAGACTGCAATGAAACTCAAAAAATGTAAATAAAAACAATAAACTTTGTTCGTATCATTAATAATTTTTATTCGTAAAAAAATATTAGTTACTACTACTTGCAAATATAATTTTTTTTTTCTTTTCAATTTCTCATTTCCATGGTACAATCGCAAAATTCTTAAGTAAAAATTTTTCTTTCACTGTTCAACATTATTTATTTTCATGGGATTTTCTTATTTTTTGTTCATTTCTATCAATCAATTCATAGATAAAGTAAAAGTAGATATAATATTAATTAATTCGATAAAGTAATTAAGCAAAAAAGTAGAGAAAACTGGTACAATTTAGCACATTCTTGTGCAATCTTCCTTAATATGTAATTAATGTAATTTAAATCGATTAAGAAGAATAAACTGTTTAACATCTAAAAAAAATTGTTGGTTTTTATCTTCTTTTTGATTTTTTTTTATTAATTAAAATTAAACAAATTCGATTTATCACTTTTTTTTCTTTTTCTTATCAAATGAATCTTTACTGAACATAAATTGGATTAAGAGGATATAAAATGAGTAAAATGATGAAATGGAGTTTGGGGGATGTAGAGATGTGATTTGGGTATCAGATCAAATTTGAGATTCACAAAAAAAAATTACACATAGCAGGAAAATTAACTTAAAAAAATCTATAACAACAAAAAATATATTCATATATATAAAAAATTAATTAAAAAACTATTGGTAAAATTTTTCCATTTTGGTGTTACTTGATTCCTTAATAAAATTTCATTTTTTCACTTTCTTGCATCTTTTTGATTTTTAACGGACTTTTGAGATTTGAATTTTTCGCGTCTCAATTTTCTTCCATTCAAATTTTGAATTTTCAACGTATTTTTTTGAACTCAATATTTTCGCATCTCAAATTTTGAAGTTCAAAATTTTTGCATCATTTTTCGCATCTTCTTTGATTCAAATCACAAAGGTTCGTTACAACCGAATTTTCAGTATTCAAAATTGTGATGCGAAAATTCAAATCTCAAAAGTTCGTTATTTTTAAAGATTTTAACTACAAAGCAAATCTAGCATCAAAAAATATTTAATTTCCTTCATTTCTCTTCATCATCATGCACAATATAAATCTTTTCTTTATCAAATATTAAAATATGTATAATTCTTCTCCATTCTTACACGTTTCCTTACTTTCTTCCACACAACTTTCTATTTTCTTTTTATTGAAAACTTTCTTATTTACATAAAAAAAAGTCAGAGATTTCAGACATCTCCTGCTAATAATTTTTTTTCCATTCTCGGTTCATATATCTATATATAAATTTATTGATCACTCAATAAGGATCATTGGGGGAACTTAATAGTATTACTTGTCACATGTCAATCTATAGTTACTTTATAAAAACATGTGTCAAAGTCAGCTAAAATAGTTAATTATCATCATTTTCATCTCTTCTTATTAATTTTTTTTGTTCATTTTTAAGGCAATCGTGCGTCGTGTATTTAAAAAAGCAGAAATATTTATTATTTTTTTTGTGTTGCTGGCGCATCGGGGGATAATATTTATTAATTGTTACAATCTTCTTCAAGATTCTCTAAGTAGAAACCTTTCTTTTAATTGATTAATGCTTTTCATTCTGTTTCTTAAAATTACTACAAAATATTTTTTTTTGTTTGTTCCTTGCAAATTTCTAAAAAATTCTACAAACGTTACAAATTAAATTGCGACAGCAAAACGTCTTATCTAAAATTTTTTAATGCTTTAATTAATTCTTTTTTTTTTCTTCGTATAAAGTTAAAATATTTTATTTTTTTCATAATATTTAGCAAATCACATTTTAAAATTCATGTTTTTTAAATCTTCTTCATTAGGATTTGATATTCTACTTTCTAGGTTTTGGAGGAATGAGGTGGTTCTGGATGTGTTTTCAGTTCCTAGGATTGGTTGCTCGGTGTACTCAATAGAGGGTCTAGTCTAGGTTCATATCTAGAGTAATCCTAGTCAAGTTTTGCTAAATTTGCAAGTATTACTCTAGATAATGACCTAACCTAAGGTATGTTCTAGAGTACACCCTAGTGTATATATGAGCCGGTTGCTTGGAATACTATAAAGTATGTACTATATCTTGATTCGAGCTCTATAATTTAGGCAAAAGCAGCTATAGCGAATCTACTTGAACTCTGAACTCCTCATGACTGTCACTTGGAGTCTTTGTCAACAGGAGGTGTCCTACCATCCTAGGCGTACACCAGAGATAGTGCATATCTTGCATAATATACCAAGCACCTGGTTAAAGCTTCAATTTCTCAATACTATGAGTTTAATTATAGATTCTGGGAATCTTAGTCGAGCAAACAATGACTTGCAATATTTTGATGGTTATTCCCAGAATTATGACATTTCCAAAATGTAAACACAATGACAATGGACATTTAAAAGCATCGGGAATATCCCCGAATAGATAACAAAATATTCAGTAATGAAAATACATCCATAACCAGCTCAATCCTCCTAATAATGCTGATCTCATTGAACAATAATGATAAAGAACTCAGAAATTGATTGGAAATATCCAAAAAGAAAATGAAAAGTTGTTGAGTATTTAAAGTATAAAAAAGGGGGTTAATAATTAAAAATTAAGTTTTGTGGGTGTATGAGTGAGAATTTCTAATAATAAATCTTACAAGCAAATCGTATATTGGTGGTGGACGTGCATTTACTTAAATTAAAACTCAAATTTGTTAACATTATTAAAATATATTCTAAAATAAGCTTATCAATTAATAGCTGAAGAACTTAACATTCTTTATAAAAAATTTAAAAAACTAATGTCGATAGAGAAGCCCTGTCATTTCGTACTGGTACACGGTCAAATTATAAAAACAAATTTCTCATAAAAGATTTAAAAATATAAAGTATTAATTAAAATTAAAAATATACATATTTAGGTATTTATCATAAAAATTACGTTCGAATTAATCTCAATTTTTTATTCTTGTTCCTCATTTTAAGAAGTTAAAACTTAAGTATTTCGTAGGCATTGAGAATTGTTTTTTATTTTAATTTGTTCAGATCCGATATTTATTGTTCGTGTGAGATTCTCATGAGATATACTTTATACTTTTGAGAAAATCTGCAGTCGGAATGAGGAACTCTTCTTCTTTATCATGACATGACTGTTCATGACTCTTTTGTCTTTGTAGATTGATCTTTTTTGAGTATATTGTGGTTTGAGGTGTCAACTGGATGTTTATAATAGGTTATTTTGGTAATTATAGGATTTCTTATTAATTCTGACAATGCTTTTTGTCTGGTTTCTGACTAATTTAGATGATCTTTAGAATACACACTTCCTTGATCAAGCAAATTGATCTATCTACATGAATCTAGCTCAAAACTGTTCAAAAGCACCATATTCTAGTCAATCATTGAGTTTGAGACTAAAATTCACTCGAAAAGGTCTTGAATCAAGTGAAAATGAACTAAACTAGACGAAGCCTAACTAAGTTCTACATCCAGTCAAGTGAAAATGAACTAAACCAGGTAAAGTCTAACTTAGTTTACATCCAGTGAGAATGAACTAAACCAGACAATGCTTAACTTAGTCTTTATCCATTCAAGTGTAAAGGAACTAAGCTAGACAATGCCCAGCTTAATCTACATCCAGTCAAGTTAAAAGGAATTAAGCTAGGTAGTGTCTAACTTAGATTACATCCAGTCAAGAATTCTTAATGAATAAATCCAGACAATGCTTAATTTAGTCTAAATCTCAGAGCTCCAAGTCGACTCGAGCGAATTTTGTATGAAGTCGAGTCGACTCAAGTTAACTTGTCCATACAAAATCTGAGTCGACTTCGAACTCTGCAGTACATCCAGTCAACAACTCAATATATAAAATTGTAAAATTTACATTACTCGGTAGTCTAGTGGTGAGTATCTCATATGTGACACAAGTTTACTTACTATTTAGATCTGCATACACTGTATCAAGAGTTTCAGTCAGTCATGATAAAGAAGAAGATTCTCCAAATTCCAACCTTTTTTTGTTCATAACCTCAAAATTCAAAATCTCAAAAAATAAATTTCATTCCTTATTGTTTAAAAAAAATAAAATTATAGGACGCAAAAATTGACGAAACTTAAAAAACAAAAAACTTGGTGCACAATACTGACGGTAATGACATTTTTTTTCGTAAAGGATACAAAAAGTAACTTAATTAAGGATCTCAAAAAAAAATATAAAATTAAAAATTGTTCTAAGTATTTATAGCTGCATTATTGTAATTTACAAATGTTTTACATTAAGTAGTAAATAATCTAATTAATAATAATGAAGAATGGTGAATATAAATTAAGAAGTAAGATGATAAGAAGTGAATTGATGAGTGCAGTAATTGCATGTTATTGGGAAGTACTTAATCATATTACACGAGAATAACGATACACGCACTTTTCAGAAACTGACTAGAACTGAAAGTAATACAGAATAATTATATTTATATTTAAAAAAATCAGGACGGCAATATTTTTTAATTAATTAAGTACTGATACTTCTTCATGTATACTTGAAAATGTTATTCATATCTTTTTTTTATATTTTTAATGCCCGGTTTGTGAGATTTTCGATTTTTACATGTATAAATGAACATCATTCATCCTCGTGTAATTTATTAAGCCTTTCCTCATGCAATAAACATTATGTCTGTAGAGAGCAGCAATGCGGTTGATCGCAAAACAACTGAGAATAAGGTTCTCATTTTTTTTCATTATGTATCACAAATATTTTATCATCTCTAGTATTATAAATTGTAAGTTTTAAGTAGTATGCAAATAGGCAAGTGGATATCCAATTTTGTCTGATATCCAAAGACTTTATACAAAATATGCAATAACTAAGTATTAATATCTTACGTGTTTACACATAATAAGTAATATAAAATATGAATTAAGGGAGTGAGAAAAATGGTGTGCCTTAATAACCTAAGTTCCTTCATTAAAAGCCAAAAAATAATCATATAATATATAAAAAAGTATTCACCGCAACTTCCTCGCACCTTATTATTTTCATTCTTAACAACAAAATCAAAATCAAGACGATATAAAATGAGTTCAGTGCGGCTTCTGTTTTTGTCACTTAATAATCTAACGAGTTGACGTTCCTTTTGCTCAAAAAATATTGTGAATTGAAATTCGAAAACACTTAAAATATTGCTTTTCGAGTTTCTTAATACTTCAATGTTAAGGTTGTATGAGTTTTTTTCTTTTTGTGAATTTTGCAGGCCCCAATATTGTCATACGAATTTATTTTCTTATTGATCGATGGTTCCGCTGCTTAAAATAATGGTTTATGAATCACCAAGTTGTGTTGCCACGAGATTCAAAGGCAAATTACATGAGTCAAGGTCATTTTCGGCCTCGCTTTCATCACCTGAACCTGTCACGTCCTCATTGTTACCACCATCATTATGTACTGGCATGTGTGTACGTAGGAATTGTTGATAGTGCTGATTGGGAAAGAATAATGTTTTAGTATTGGAACTAAAAGATTTCATAATTAAATAGCTGGCTGTGGACACGAAACTTATAACGGTCAAAAAAATTTCAAATATTTTCAACTGTCAAAAAATATTTGAATTTTTCAAAAATTAACGGTCATCATGTCCACACCAGGTTAAATACTTACAGGCATTGCGAATGGACTTCCACCTGTCGCACCGCCATGTTGTGCTAATGCAATTAATAAATTATGATTTTGGAGAGCTGTTAAATCTTGTTTAGCACCACCATTTGCTTCTTGTTCTGGAACTTCTTGATTTTTTGATTCTGTAAATGAATAAAGATATTAATCAGTAAGCTGCACGCAGTCAATATTAATTAAATTATCTCACTTCTTCTGTTTGATTTGTCGCCTTTTGGACGTCGTCGACGTGTATGAATTGTATCACGACGCATCGTGTGTGGACGATTCACGCCATGTAATTTAAAGTACAAGCCGCACGCATTGCAGACCATTTCACCACGTAAATTGCGACGCCAGATTGTTGTTGTTGTCGTTCCACAATTGGTACATGATAAATCTTTCTGTTGTTGATTAGCTTGATTATTATTGGCATTCTTCGGACTGTTATTATTGTTATTGACCTTTGCAATCTCATCATTTCCTGTCCAAATATTATTTACAGATGATTCTGCCATATCTCCTGATGTTGCTGCTGTTAATGGAGATGAACTACCAAGATTTATTTTCTTGATTACTGGCTCTTGAAGACCTGAACGACTCGGGCATGATTGTTTTCGTCTTCCAGCTTGCTTTTGTGCATTCTATCGGATTAAAATAATAAACAATGAAATTTTCTTAGAATTCCTTCTTCTTATTATGTGCTGTATATATTTACCTTTAACAATGCCATTGGCTGATCCATCGACATATGATGTAATTGTGGAGAAAAGGGAATCCCGAGTGACCGACAGTTAATCATTTTTCGTAGAAGTTGTGTTGCTTCATTTCCACCATTTACTGCAAAAGAAGTAGACATAAGTTATTAATGTTAATGGAAAAAAGGAATTAATTAAGACTTACATTGAGTATGCTGAGCTAATGCTTGTAAAAATTGATCTGCTGGATCGTAAGCATGTTCATCGGAGAAATTACTTTCAGGCGTATCGCGTCCAATAGGCTTTAATGTCGGAAGATTTCTATATTCCTCATTATCCTCTTGCGATGATATATCCATTTGAAGACGTCCAGAATCTGAGCTATCATCTGACTTCTCACTCATATGATCATTATCTGTCACATCCATAATTTCCTTCTTTATAATATCTGATTTCATTAATTGTGGCATCATGTTATTTCCAATTGATATTGGTGACATGGTAACTCTTTGATTTCCACTTTGCCTTAGTGACTCTAATGCTCTCATACGTTTTAAACTCAAATCCATTTCTTCCTCACAACTTGGTGTTCTCTTTAAATTATTAATTGAGTAATCTTGAGCCTAAGTTAAAATAATTAGTTAGTTATGCATATAATTATGAATATGAAGGAATGACTTACTTTTATCACAGTTGATGACGATGTAATACTTTTATGATTATTCTTATTGTTGCTATTGCTATTATTATTTTGTTCGTTTAAATTTGGTGATTGTGGTTTAGATGAGGGCGGTGATATAATGACCTTTTTGCCCATATCCATCAGCACGGCGGCTGTTTCGAGATGCTGTTGCAATTGACTGAGATTCTTAACACTTATTTGAGGCGGTGCTAGTGATGGTGATGTGCGAGATGATGATGATGATGATTGCTGTTGTTTTACGATTTGTGTATCTAATGGAATCACAGATACGGAATTGGCTTCCAAATTTTGTAAATGAAATTTACTGATAAGAGAGGTAACTGATGATTTTGTGACAGGTGGCGACGATGTCTCGCTATTTCTACTACTGTTATTGTTATTATTACAATTGCTAATTTGTTGATGATGATGAAAATTCATATGATGATTATTATTGCGCAATGCGGTCAATGCTGCAATTGCTGTCTCTTCGTCTGATGGTACTGATGACAATTTATCTTCATTTGATGATGGTGACAACAGGTCATCTAATTTTGCCGACGATTGTCGCATAATTTCCTGCAAGGAAATAAGATAAAAATAGTATTAAGTAACAAAATTATTCATTGTGTCTGTATCTGTATTTGTGCTGGTCACGAATCAATTTTGTGTATTTTTTTGGGTGGGGTAGAGTGGGGCGCGAGCTTAATCGAAATATTTCATGCCGTCGACTTTTGCTTCCTTCTCCATGTCAAAAGGAATTTTCATTGATTCGCTACGTCACAATTCTTTTTTATTGATTAGTAGCTTGATTTATAAAAATAGAATGTATAGCTTATTGCTTCTTTCCTTAGTTCCCCCCGCTTGAGAGAATTCACATTATCATTATCATGAATGGATGAATGAAAAAAGGATTATTTACACGTTTATCCTTTTATGAAATACGAACACGATATTGCGTGCCTTTTTCAAGATACTTTCAATTTCGGTTCCACTCTCAACAGTTCTTTAGTCCTTCTTCTTGACTTGTCTGAACTGGAGAATTTTTATGGATACAAGAAAAGGTTCGATAATGCTTATAATTTTATTGATTTCCAGACGCCAATGTGTGCGAAATTACTTTTCTTCATTCATCCAATGGATATACGATGAGGTACAATAATATGAAGGAAGTTTATTGGCAGTCAGAACTTGTATCTCATTTCAGAAAAAAAGATATAATATCCGATTTATGGATTTATCATTGTAAAATATGATGAGTTTCCTTGTAGGTATTAAAAATTATATCCTTATGCATCCCACACGAGTATCTTATTAAAAGATTATTGAAATTTAACGATTTTCAATATTTTAAAATTTTTTAAACGATAATCAACTTGTTTATAATTTATGAATGGTTAAATCCACAGTTTATGACTTTCTAAAGGCTAATTTGAAGATGGATTTGAATGATTTATACCTTAACTGATGTATACAGTCAGTTTATTTGTAATTTATTGAGCTTTAAACTGGATTTCTTTCACTTTTAATGAGCTAATTTTCCCGCGTAAATTTTCAAATTTTGAAATTCCGTTAAATTTTTCTTCACAATTCATAAAATAATTTTCAACTTTTATTGTTCACAGTTCACACTTGAATATTTCCTTCACACATGCTATTGTACATGACGAGCTATGCACAAGAAGTGATTGCTTATCGATGCCTTCCATATGATGAATATTTTTCATCATTAGTCATCATAAAATGTTTATTTTAATTTCATGATATTGCTTCGAACGATTTATTATTTTGCCGACATTAATTTTTCGTCGAATTTGAAGAGGGAGATGGAATAAAAATTGTTTATGTAAGTGATTGTAACAATGCCAGCATTCATTTGAAATCATGATTGAAAGTATAATAATGCTTATAATAATGTGATCTCATTTGTGTGATATATACGAAATGCTCCATTGTGATTGTTCTGAGAAAAAGTCGCGGTGGAGAGAGAGAGCCTTCCACTTGATATTGTAAGCACTTTATTCATCTTTCATTGGAAGTAACTAATAGTGCATATTTTAAGTGCATAAAATTGAGATATTTTTCTCGAGAAAATTTCATTTTTATGATTATTTTTTGCTAATATCAAGCAACAGTCACTCGGAATCGATTTACAATTTTTTTTATGCAATTGAATTGCTTTGATAAATGTTAAATTAGCATTAAATAGCAATGACATCACTTGTCTTAATGATATCGAAGTAATCCGCTTCCACAAATCACTCTACATTCATATCCAATAAAAATAAATTCCATATTTTGGCATTTTAGTTGTTACACGAGAGTAGCTCCAAACATATGTTACTTACAATGCTGTTTGTACATTGTTTATGATTGGATATGTATAAATACGGAATTGATTCAGGGATTATAACTGGGTTGGGTATTAAGTATCAAGCTTATATAGATTTTATGATTTTTTGTTACTGAACGCACTGGGGATGCGAAATGTTTTTGCATCTTTTTTTACTGAAGTCACTATTGATGCGAAAAGTTTTGCTTCTTTTTTTACTGAAGTCAATTTTGATGCGAAATTGTTTGCATCTTGTTATAGTAAAGACACTTAAGATGCGAAAAATTCTGCTTCTATTTTTAAGAAATGCCTCAAAACATTATGAACAGTCAAAATCAAAATAAGGTCAGTTCCAGTACAACATGATCAAAACAACATACAACCGCGTACCCTGACACAAAATATGTTGGTTTATGGAAGTATATAAATAGATAGAGAGATACATTGATACAAAATCCAGCATAAAGCAATAAAGAAATAAGAGAAACGATTTTGAAGCCAGCAAAAAAAATAAAAATCGTAGTAAATCCATTTAGTTGAAGAATGGATCACGAAATTTTTTTAATTTTTCATTATATCATTTTTTAACCATTGGCAGATATGGATTAATATATTAATGTATTACACCGTACACACAACATAATGGAATGAAACGAGATTTATCTAATTTTCAACCTCCTAACTACGTACATGCCATAAAGTCATAACTGTTATTTTTTTTTCTTCAACTGCCGCAATGATTGTACGATACATAATGCAATTAACTTTCAATTTTCATTGAAAAATTCAAATGTGATAGCTATTGCCTTTCGCACATAACACACGAGAAGCATTAACTATTAAATAGACTAAGATTGGCAGTGAGCAACGAACACACAAAAAGCATATTATGAAAGGCCAAAAAATCAGTTTTTTTTTCACTCAATTGGAGCTTGTCAGGCGCTTTTCTTCTTTGCCATTTATGTATTTCATAATTAAACAAAATGCATGAAGATGATGAGGTACTTTCTAAAAAAAAGATTCATTATCAGTTTAGATCACAACAAGATGATCGTGATTGTGTTGCGTTCCAATTTTTAGACTTGATGAGCTGTGCTTCTTTGGGCAAAAAGGCTTGGAGGCTAGCGTGCGTTTTGTCTTGATGAACGCAAAATAGTCATGAAATGGGCAACAAAAAATGTATAATGACTTTATGTTTTACATTATTAACAAAATTTTGAGATTCGAACTCACAACTTCTTAAGAAATTTCATACTTTTGCGTCATAAACTTGAGTTTTCTGGTTGCAATTTGCCAATTTTAAACAACTTTGACAAAAACCATTAAGCAAGAGTCAATTTTCAAGATGATGTCCCATATTCCCACCCATTAACTGCACATCTCGATCTAAATGTCTTCCATATCCCATAAAATGCGCGTAATTCAGTCCCAAGCCATAATCATTTCCATAATCGATGTCTATATTTTAGTTCAAGGCATTTGCGTCGTTTTAGAAGAGAAACTAAGAAACATTTTTGGAATTAATTATTATTTTATGAAGACCGTGTGCTGTAGCAATTTAAAACCATTACCATATGGCCCATAAGAGTAATGAAGCTCCCGATTTGATCTTCATTTTTCTTCCTCCATCTCTACTATAACATATTTTGGAAATGCTCGCTTGCGCTTCTCGGAGTATTGTTTGAATGATCATAAATCTAAGCGTGTCAAAGAAGCATAGCACATTAACATGTCGTAGTCTTTTGAAAAGTCCATAAATTTTATGTCACTATGTACTCTATTACTTCTGCTCTGATCTCCATTGCCGCCTTTGTTGTGTCTTTCCAAAAAAAAATTGTACATTTCTGAGATTCTAATGAATTTTAAAGAGACATTAGCTAATGTCAGGAATTTATGCATATCTTTAAAAATATCTTTTAAGCTATATTTTTGAAATTTCCATATAATGATCCGTTCATAATTGGACAACAACATATTTTGCAACCTACCATGAAATCTCATGTTCATTCAAATTAATTTTCAAATCTCGATTGCGAAAGAAACAAAACAAAAAAATTAAATGAAGAAGAAGAAAATTATGGAAACAAATGGACACACGAGCACTTTTCCGAAAGCTGTAATTAACAAAAAAATGAGCTGATGAGGAAAAGAAAAATGTGAATATAGAAAGAAAAATGAGTAGCATGAAGATGAATCACTAATGAGATGACATGCAAAAAAAAGTGAAACATTTCATAATCACTTCAGTAATGAAAGTGGTTTTTCATAATGAAAGCAAAAAGAGGCATGAGGTAATTGACAGTAATTGATTAGATGCTAGAAAAAAGATTTGGATTCCATATGTTTCACTTAGATTTCAATTAAATATTACTTTGGAAATTGGAGCATAAATTAATTAAATTAAGTTTGTTTTGATTGTTGGAGTTGGAATTTTTTGTGATTTTAGGTTATGTTGCTGTTGTGGAAATGCTTTTAGTGCTTTATATTGAAGAATTCTATTGTCCCTTAGTTTCTGAAGCTGCAAACAGTTTGAACTAGAAGCAACCATTCAGTTTCTATGTAAAACTGCTAGTTGATCCAGATTTGTAACTTTATTTTGCAAAAATACTACTGGATCTTCTTAATTGATAAGTTTGAGCAACAAAATCATTTAAATTCTATTGTTTCTATAAAGTAAGCTATTAAACCTTACTTAAATCAACATTTAAATGAGATCCAGTGAGTAAAATCTATAAACTTCCTCATAATTAGTTCAAAATCCAGTATTCAACCCACATGCAATAGAAAAATCCCTAACAACTATCAACACGACAAGGAACTACTGTAAATTCATAATAATTAGCAATTCCAATGTAAAACTAGCATCATCAACGGCTACTTTTATTTCAATTACTACTTCAGTTTGTTGATAAAAAGCACAGGCACAATAACAAAGCCATTGAAAATAAAAAAAGTATATTCCGTTAAGATTAATTAATTCTGCTTTGAATATGAATATTATATTTGCATATTCACCTTGCTCACATTGTGCTGCGATAATATAATGACACAAAAAAGTAAAGCAAATAAATTCACACTGAGCAAGTCAAACAACACATATAAGAAATATGAAGACAAAAAAATTTTCCCACGCGCCACTCTTCATGTTATTTCTTCTTTAAAAAAAGGCAATAATAAAAAAAAAATCTTTTCATGTCTCATATCATAATCAAATATAGAGAAGAAGTAAACTTTTTGGGTATGTTTGAATAATGATAAGATTGTTTCGCATTTGTATGCATGAGGCAAATACACGCATCTATTCATAAGAAAATCCCTTTAAATTATATTTGTATTTGCTGTATAAAAAGATAAATATTGAAAAGGCAGAAAAGAAAATAATTGACATACACAAATAATGAGACGTGTGAAGTGCTTTTTGCCAGCTGGCTGGCTCTTCTTTGCGTTACTTTTATTTTATTTGTTATTACACGTACAATCATCATCAACATCAGCTGTCCTTGGTCTGCATTTAGCGAGTCAGAATGAAATATAGAGAATATTATCGTCTGGAGCAGGTGGCTATAGCTTAATAGTCCTATCAATTAGATTATTTATTGCTTAAATAATTTAACGGTCATTAAAAATTCAAATTTTTTATCGTCCACCTCGAAAAGTTTTTCTCAATTTTTCATCATTAAATCAACAAATTTCAATGATGTGTGCATGCACATTTGATCTTCAAGATGGCAAGAGTAATTTTCCATCCATTAAAAGTGTTGAGGAGTTGTAAATTATTCATAAATTAACAAAACAACGAGCAAGCCAAGCAACCATGAAAAGTGAATGCTCAAAAGCATTTGTTTTGCAAAAAATTATGTCTTCCAGTTGTCTTCCTTTATCAATATGCCGTAAATGAAACAAGAGAAAATTTTGAGTTCGTTTACCTTCGCAATTCGCAATTATATGGGAAGTACATAAAAGAGCTTATTGGGTGACAAACTGCTTAAATTGATTTAATATTACTGACGGGAAAGAATCTATCTTTCATCAAAGCAGCTTTTGATGTTGTCAAGTAACACAAAAAAAAGTACGAAGCAAAAGAAGGAGGAAAAAAATAAACATTAAATGTGCGGAACCCTTTAATGCTCCGTCATTGCCTTTCTTCTTGCTCAGTTCTTTTTATCTTTATTTTTTTTTGTACAATTTTCATAACAATGCTGTTCTCTGTTTATTGCTGCTAAGAACAAAAAGAACTATATAGCTTAAAGAGGAAGTATTAAGCAACAAAGTGCTTTTATTTCATACATTCGTCGACGTTTTTCGATATAATTATAAAGTGCCAACGAAAAGATGCTCGAAAATTATAATGCATAATAATTATAACTGCTGTTGCTGCTGACGGAATAAAGAACTGAACGAGAATCCCTCCTTTATCAATAAATTTACTTCTTTACGGAATTCCCATACACAAAAACCTGTTTCAATTTGCAGGCATTCTGTTTCTTTAATCAACATTTTGGCGCCCTTTTTGTTTGCTTACACTGACCACCTGACTCATAAACAGACACAACATAAGTCTATAATTTTCGTCCGCAGGTAAAAACGGATTTTATTGTGCCTTAATTTATCAACCGATTGATAATTTCACCATTACAAAACATTAATGCAGCTGCAACTACCTATTTATAATTCATGACAATAATGCAAAAAAATAAACCCAATTAATGATGTTGATAGGAAAATTACGGACATTATGAAGAATCTAATTAAGAAATTACATTCGCCTAAAGCACATTCACATGAAATGAATGGCGCTCACATGAGACAGCTCAGAAATTCTATGGCAAAGTAAAGTGACATATAAAATGAAATGTTTGTTTTATTAGTCGAATCCATTAAAGGGAATCGAGTTAATATCTCTTTTGCACCACAGTCTATCTATACAGTATCTATCTCAATGTGAAACGTCACATTTTAAATTCCCAATTGCAAATAATGCGAGGCATTTATTACTCATAATTTGTTCATTAGTTTGCACATTAAACTGGTAATGTGTTTGCAAAATGTGAAACTAACATGTGAAAAGAAGAAGAGAAAGACAAGTCTCAATAGTGAGGGAGCTCAGGGATGTCAATTGGATTCTCGGTATGATATTGATAAATGACCATGGTGAACTCTTTTCTCTCGTGTTAAATAAAATGCTGCAATTACGTTTTCCATCTGTGGCTCTTTTTCATTCTCGATAACTGTTCCTGTGTGTGTTGTTCTTAGTTAGAATTCACACTTTGTCTGGTTGCTTAGATTCTTTTATAGGTTATGTTAGAGAAATTTCAGTTCTGATCAGCTTTTAAGTTTGTTTGAATTTTTTTTTCGTTCCTTGCCACTTTTTTGCTTTTAAATAAGTTCTATAAACTTAATTTCATTGAGTACTTGATGAATTATTCGAAAAAAACTTTTCGAGGTGGAGGAAGAAATTTCAAAATATCAAAATCCGTTGAAATTTTTATCAATTTTTGTTCCATTATAATCATTTTGTCGAGATATTCACACAATATATATTCTCATAATCACCATATGGTGACTTCAATGCATGAACTCTTATCACATTCACTACGTAAAAGCCATTGATCTTATAACTGAATGAACATTAATATAAAATTTCAGAATGAGGACGAGAAAGAAGAACATTTCACACTTAACAGCTGCCAAATATACGTTGTATGTGCACAATCGTGCATGTCCGTATGTATCAGTATTTTAAACCATTTCCTTAATCTATTCTTCACTCCAATTCTTGACGTTAAGTATAAATTTTCCATATACACGTAAATTGCAATTCCTTTTACTTCTCACACTTCTTATTTATTTTTTATCAAATCGTTTATTCTCTCAAATTGCATGAAAATAGTGCAAACAATGTAACGGGCTTTGAGACGAGACAATACAAACAATGTGCGCTGAGCAGAATTGTAAACAGTGTTTTCAATATGAGAATACAAAAAAAAAAAATAATACGAAATGAAATGAAAAGAAGATAAATTAATTTGCGCTGCTTTTATGGCTTTTTCGTGAATAAACACTACATTAAATGTTTGTAGCAACAAAACGGAAGAATTTCTGGTGATTGATCTTTATGCGAAGACATTTCCATGATTACAAAGTGCTTAGGATTGGTGTCAGCATCTAGTAAAATGGAAAATTATTGTTCTCATCTATACTATTACATTGTTCAGCTAATGGATGTTACTATCCTACTATGCACATCAACAGCATAAACATCATCATCATCAGTTGCAAACAAGATGCTCTTTTTAAAATGAAGTGAAAGATCAAAAGGTTTTTTCTTTCCTTCTTCTTCATTGCCTGCAATTTTTATTTCATTCTCATTTCATTTTCTCATCTTTTTCCAGTTAACTTCTATTGCACTCGCATATCACTCGGCTTTACCTATTTATTCATGTGCAATATTTTATGGTAAATGTATGAAATGTGAGATTTTCGTCGGTGTGTCTTTACATTATTGATTTTTCGTGATTTCCATGTGCTTTAAATTTTTAATGGATTTTATTGCTCAACAAGCAGCTTATAGGATCTTATTTCTTTGTTTCTAGATCTGCTCAGTTCTGTAGAATGTTATTCTGTCTCAATATTTACATATTAGTGCTTATTTATAGCTATTTTAGTCAAATAAATCTTGAAGTGAGGAATTCCATCAAAAAAATGAAAAAAATCCAGAGTAAGTGATGCAAGATATTTAAAATTTATGCGCTCTAACAGCTGTGCTTCTTCTTAATGCATACATTCTTGATTTTCTCGCGAAATGTGCAAATTAAAAATTGAAATACATTTTTTTCTCCTCTTTCCATGTTTTCTTCACGCTCTTTGTGCCTTTTTAATTGAATAAACAAATTGTGTGCGATCCAGCACACATAGTGTATATAATTGTACTAGTGAAAATAGCTATCACATTCAAATGGCGTTGATATGGCGAGTAAATGCAATTTGCAATTTTCAGTGCTGGTCAATTGCTGATGAGTAAATTGCAATGTGTTACATAGATCCTACAATTTTGTGTATACATTTTAATTCATTTGTGAGAGAGAAAATCAGTCTTGAGGAACTATGCAGAGCTAATGTGTTTATATATAAAATTGATTATTTTTGCAGCAGCTTATTTGTAGTTTCAATGAGTATTTAAACATAAACAATGCATAATCTAAAATGCATCTGTATCTGGCAAATGTTTCTGATATGTCACATATGTATATACACAATGGGCTTATTATTAAACAGATTAATCCTAATTGCATCCATTATGGCACAATAATTGCTTCTCTAATACTCAATACTAAGCATTCTTTATTCTTGCAACCTCATCCAAAGATGCCTGATTATTTATTCAAAAAAATATTCACAAATATGCAAATTGGGTACGGTGGGAAAAGATATAAAAGTGTGACTCTGATGTGTCATCAAGTATCCAGACAGACGAAATGATGACGAAGATGAAGGCAAAAATATTTCGATCAAGTGACTTGATCATATACATAAATTCGCAGGTCATAAACATCACCATCATTATTCAGAATTAAAATTTAGGGCGATCGACTTAAATTAATTAATCAAAGTCAAATAAAACATATTTTTCCACATTTTCCACATGATAAATGTGAAAAAACAAGAATAAATTTATCTCATTTGGCTGATGGCGACGAAGAAAAAAATTCATTTTTTTTTGCCATATCGTCGACGACATTATAAATAGTTACATGCTCATGCTAGATTTTCATTTACTTTTCAAACGAAAAACTGTTTTTTTTTCGTCAGATTATAATCAATTTTTATTAAAAGCGCAAGTCAAAGATGCACATTTTGCTGATTGCACAAGTAAGAAGATGAACGAATAATGCCATTGATTGTGCAAGCTATTTTTTGCAAGCGGTGGCATTTGCGGTATTTAAATTTAAAGTCATGAGAGAATATCCATTAAATTTTATCGTCACCCCGTCTTTCATAGCGATATTATTTAAAAATTACAGGAAGTGGCATGCTCGTAAATTGCCTTTTTTGCAAATTCTCAATGGCATCAAGCAACTGCGTACTTGTGAGTGTCTACGAAGTCAACCTTTTTTTTGTGTGTGACTGATGATGACTAATTTGATGCATTAAAGCGCCAGCCTGTGCAAGTGAGAAAATTCCTTCATACTTTTTGTGTTTGTGAATTATTTTTACATTTTTACACATTTTGCCCGGGCTGCACACTTCATCTAATCTACAGCTGTCTTATGAAATTATTGATTGCATCGTACTGCATCCAAACGAAGCTTAGGATCTGAATGTTACATTGTCTGCAGTGTCACATCACATAATCAACACTCCAGCCTATCATGTGCTGCACGGAACTTCATAAATACACCTTTATGCGCCAAAGGTTATCGATGAATCATAAAGTTCCGATCCTTGAAGGTGAACGATGAAAAGTCCGAAAGAGGTTAAAAAATTGGAAGCTGTACCCAAAAAACTTTTCATTATTTACCGCAATTTCCTCGTGTCAGCAAAGTGGAAAGCGACATTTCCCACATATACTGACACACGACAGACATAAGGGCGATTGCATGAAAAAACAGAAATGATCCACAGTTATGAAAATTAATTAATATGGAGTGAGAAGCTTGACTGCTGCAGTTTATTGCACCTTTATTCCATTTCCACGAGTGGGGTCGTTAAGGAAGAATTATTATGGTACTTAATTCCTATGACCTTACATAGTAGTAATACATAAAGTTGTAAGAGTAGTAGATGTAGATTTACGTGCAATTGCACAAAAAAAGAAGTCATACGTCACAAGGTTGTAAATGCTCGATTCCCTTTGTCGTTGTTATCTTCACTATACGGAAATCACAAGCAATTGCAGCAGTGGTTTATAATTTCAATCTTTTTTTATTCCCTTGCTTTGTCGTCGTTTATTGTCTTTTTATTCTTCTTCATAATAATTCCATTTGTAGAGTGCAATCAGTGACATCAACGCCTTGCATTTAACATTCAATTTGCCTCAGAATGCGCGGTTTGAGCTTCTTTTGTGCATATGTCTCTCTCTTCTTTATTTTTGTCGAATATATATGCGTGATGTTAATTCATCCATAATAATTTGCATGTTGGCATAAATGTATAATATTTCGCCCTCGTCGGCATTTCGCATGGAACTCGCACACACAAATGAGCTGAATATATTGAGCGAAGACAAATTGAAGAGAATCTCCTTAAATAAATATTTAAACGTATGATGTCATTGACACGGAATCATCGCTTTGTAATATCTCATTGGGATCTTCTTCTTCGCACTTGATTACATTATTTCATGTCTTTTACACATACTTGAACATGCTACATGTCTGATATATTGGACGATGATTGAATTCTCTTGATAAAAATGTGTGAAATATTTCAAAAATTTGTGCAACTTCCGTGTTTGATGTGACTAGTTATTTTCGATGACTCATTGGTTTTGGGCATGTGGACACAATATTTTTGGGAGTTCCCAATTAGTGTAGCAGAAGTAGCTGTTGTAGTTATCATGGGTTTCCCGATTGGCAGTCATTTGACTGCCGAATGGACCACCTTTAAGTGTGCATAGTATTCAGTCCCTTGACCTAAATCCCATCCTGCCTACATCCCTGACTAACTATAAACTATGAAATTAACATACACAAGTCGTGTGTGCGATATGCATTTGAAAAGAAAAAGAAATCCCGAAATAAGTCACTCATTTTTTGATGGATTTTTCTTTATGCCACACACAACCGAGAGAGTATCTTCTTCTTACTACGTCCTCGTACCTCATACGAAATTATTATGTAGAATGTGTAAATAAAATAAATCAGAATAATTTTATTTTCTGCCAAGCGAATCATTTTCTTGTACTTATTGTTGACGGCATGCTACGAATGTAATAAATTAAGTAGAATTTCTAATTCCATTGATGTTGACTTAAGTGGCTTTTGAGGTTCAATTGAGAATTCTTTACCTCTTTCCTTCTCGAATTCATTAAGAAATCGTAAAATCGTAATTGTATGTACGCAATTTTCATAAAATAATATAAAGGAAGCGGTAGAATATGATTAAACAATATATGACATCGACTATTACACTAGGCAAGTATGAATGGCATTGGAAGTTAATTGGTTTAAGGCAATTTTTCATAAAAAAAAATTTAATTAAGTTTGTTTATGAAATAATCGTATATTGGATTATAGTTTAATCTCATAATGAGCATTTTCATGGGTGGCGTGAAAATTTTTATCTCAAAGTCATACTCAAGGATGAGTGATTGAGTTGGGGGTAGGATTAAGCTGAATTACGCAAAATTAGATTATAGTGATTAGTCAACTAGATGATTAGGCTGAAAAATATTTTTAAAACTTGCTTTTTTTCTTAGAAATTTGATTGCTCACAATCGACAGCTGTATTAAGCTATGAGAAATTGATTGACCTTCTAGACAGCTACTATGTTGACAATATATTATACTCGATTCTTTATGAAAATGATTCAATAGTTTCGAAAATATAGCTCAAATCTCGCAATAGCCTAGTCAACATCAAGTCTGTCCCTAGTTCCTCACATTTCCATCCATGTGACAATCCACAGCTGCAATTGAGTCTATTTATACCCCACATTTCCAATTTTAATAGCTAATTTGCATTTCTAATCGAATAATCAAGCTCAAGTCTTGAGTCTTAAAGTCAGCACGTTTCTGAATCATAGACTGTCAACATATGGTCTAATGACTTTAACCAGGAAAAATAAATATTATTGACAATTGCTCAAAAGCCGCATATATAAAAATATAATTTTACGATTCATCGACTGGTTTTCTTTCTTTTTTCATCTCCTGATTACCAGTCAATATAACCAACAATTCTCTACATGCTACTTATGTGACATGTCCATGTTATAAGTAATTAACCGAAAATCCTAATCTTAGCCGTTTGCATTATGCACGCCACTATAATTTTATAATGTTATTTTCGAAATCGTTAAATAGATAAAGATTATGGCATTTCATGTTTGCGTTTTATGGTGCTTTAAGCAATTTTCTCTTAGTCTCTTAAATGCCGCGATTCCGTCACGTTGTTGGATGTATGTTTAAGAGGTATTAACTGCAGCAGTAACATACTGTTGAGGCCTGATGTAGATGAAGCTCTCGATTATAACTAATCTGGATTTTAAAAATTTAATATTTTTTTCTATGTCTACAGCTCTACAGCTCTCCGTCATGACGGAGAATTATGAATTTAAGTTTCCGACATGTTTTCTTTTTCCTCCTCTTTCGACTACTTTTCCTTTCGAAATTGTAATTGAAAATAAATTATTAAATAAATTATGAAACAAAATACATCAATCGTAACATATTTGTTGTGCTTCAATGGAGTTAAGCGCATATAAGGCTTGTGAGAACCTTTATTATTTTAATGGACTTTTTTGTGTGAGGTAGATGTGTGCGTTAATTATGTTTACAGCGGATAAACGGTATGACTGTCTTGATAAATTGATGTTTTAGGCTGTTAATTGTAGTTTGAAATATTTTTGTTTGTTGATTTGTTGAAAGATCGAGGTTAAGTTACTGGATCATGAAATGCTCATCAATTTGTCAATAATCAGTCAAAATATACAGTCGATGCGCCTCAAGCTGAGTTCCATTCTAACTTTCCAAATGTATTTCACCAACCGTTTATGCTTCGGTATGTTCGTTATCATAAAGTAGCAAGCAACATTCGTGTAAATAAATTACTTAATTTAATCTTCATAAGTTATTGCAAATGGATGAAGATTATTGCACATTTAAGAATGCTATTAAGACATTCACATTAATGTGAATCCAAATTATCTGACAATTTAACAGTGTCAATGTCAGTGCATCTCAAATGCCCACAAAATAAATAAAAATAAATGTTCAAGTCGATGTTGTTCTGCTCTTTACTGAAGAGGTAAAGGCAAATAAAATAAGGAGAAATGAGCGCAAGAACTTTGGTGTGGAGGAAGTGATTAATTTTTCTGTTCATATACTCTTTTAAGTTTAAGATCGATCGAAATATTTACAGTTCTTTTCGTTTGCTTGTTGGCTGTCTTGTAAGGATCGTTACAGATCATTGCACCCTTCAAGCAACACTGTTTTGTTCTTTAAATTCAAATGGTATGGACAATTTAAATACAGATATATATGTATAAATTCGCATATGGGCAACTGTATCTGACTAATTGCACAGTAATTCAGCCTACAGACTTTTCATTTTATTATTCTTATTTAAGGCCAACTTCGTGTGATTAAATGCGGTTCATTATCAGCGCTTAAAAATGAATAAATATAACATACGACACCAATTGCAACAGTAGTCAGACCGCAATGACACATACTCGAATTTATATTATGAATTATTTACACACGAGTTGAGACGAGGAACCGTGTCTTAACATTTAAACTTTTTAATCAGTTCTGTTCTGTCTCAAAGCTTGAGACTGTACATGGATAAAAGAAAGAATTCTGAATAAGTCTTGTGGGTGTGTTAACGAATAAATGTTTTGGCATTATTGTCTCCATTTCTGTCTTTTGACTTTGTCCAATTCCATCTCACTTCCACTAATTTTTCATGTGCCGTGATCTCTCGCACAAGCAATGTCTTGTGTGTGTTTTTATTTTGGAAATTATACATTTTTTTATTTGTGCCTTAAGCAAATCATTTATCAATTACCGTGAGCTCTCCACGACACGCCATATGCTGTTGTATGTCATTTATCACTGGCATTGGATTCAATTAATGACATTCAACTTTACAAATAAAGGAAGAAAAGTCTCTTTTTTTCAGGTACGCGAATAAAGTCTTTTATAATAAACTTAATTTCGTAATATTCACAATAGATTAAATGCACTAATACACGCACTAGTTATGTCATTAAATATATTTTTTTTTACTTCTTATTTCACAATATTAATAATTGATACACTCAGCTTAAAATGCTTTGTGTGAATGGACCAGAGGAAGACTGCGTAACGACTAAGCACATTAAGTGAGAAAAAATGAAATCAGACTGTTTATTTGGGAAATTTCCTACAGTGATTTGCTCATTTTTTTACTAGTTCCTCTCCTAGTTTGATTTTTTTTCGGAGATAATATCGAGTTGACTAACACATTTACGATTGTATTGAACAATGAGAATATTTTCTGCTGTGATATCAACAATATATATTTTTTTCTTCGTTTCTTTTCTGTTGGATTCCTCAAATGACGAAATACCAAGTGAAGCAATGAAAATGATGTGTAAGCAAGTGAAAAAAAGCTTATTTCTCACGAAAAATAACAAATATTTTTTTGATTCATTTGAAAAAGTTTTTTTTCTTAGTCGTGACCAAATTTTAGCGCATTCTGACAAGAGTTTTGGGTAAATTGAGTTGACATCTTCAATTTGACTGTTTTTTGAAAATTTAACGAACTTTTAGAATTTGAAATTTTCCCGCAGTTTTGCGATTTTTCAGTAAACAAAAAAGTAGCGTGAAAACATAAAATCATTGATTTTTGTTGGAAACAAGTCATTAAAATAGTAGAATCCATTTGTGGCACCAGAAATAGACGACATAAAATCTAAACCGCATGGAGTAATCAAGAGAAGATCTAAATTAAAGCAGAAAATCGTAAAAACAGAAATTCTACGTCTAATAACTTTCAGCACTATAACTCTTCAACTTTTCATCTTCTTTATTTCATAGCTGCGCATCTTACACATTTATACGGTGGTGATAAGAGACGAGAAGAAAAAACAAAGCAATAAATCTATGAACGTGCTAGTCATCTTTATATCATATTTGAATAAACAAAAAAAATCTGTTGTTTTCAGTCGCTATTTTATGATTTGAGATTTTCCAAGTGAGAAAACCTCCAACAAGATTTATCTTTATCATAACAGATTTACCCCAAAATTTATCTAAATTATTTTGAATCTGAATTTCGCTAGAAAAAAAAATTAGAAACACATGTGCATATTAAAAATCAAGCATGATTGTATTTGTGATATCTCTCTCGATATTTGTGTATAGAAAAAGACCGAATGAGTCATTGGATTTCTCATCAACAAACTGATTACGCGATGATGATTGGAGACAAACTCATAAACTATTTCGAGCGTGGTTCAGTGTGCTTTTATGTATATTTTTTTTCATTGTCATCAAATAACTTTTTTTTTGTGTGATTCTCTCGCTGTTAAGTGGAAATGTCGTTGATTTCAATCTATACACACAGCTGAATGCGATCATATGTAGACTTTTGTTGTGTATAATATTATTATTATTTTTACTCTTTTTCCTTCTTCTTCCGGGCGATTGTGAAAAGAAGAATGTGTTAAAATGTGATGACAACGCGAGAAAATCTCATGAAAAAGAAAGAAATATACAATTTACATGTGAGATCAGTTCAGCATGCGTGGAATAAATAAACTTTATATTTTTTATATTCCTCATTCGTCCATAACATCATCTCGGTTTGTTGCTATTGAATAAAGCCGGGCATTGATAATGAATTTCGGCTGTCGATTTTAGCAGTGAACAGAGAAACACGAGAGAAACAAGAAATAATAAGAAGTAAATATGAATATACATACAATGTCAAGGAACTCATTGTGAAAGCCATAAGGAAAATATCATGACCAGTAAGACATATGAGAGACAGTGCGTTAAGTAAAGACTATGTACGATAAAAAATGATAATGATGTGCTGTACATTTTTAAGAATTTAGTCTCGAGTGTAAGATCACTCGCTGATTAATACATGTCGGGTCTGATTCTAAGAAATCTTTATATCTTTATCGTCCACTAGCTTCTCAAGAGTTCTGTGTCATATTTTTTTTTTGCCTGAAATTTCTTGAGAATTCTTTTTATGGGTATGAGCAGATATGAATGGGGAAATTGCTAATGACGGTTGAGTGAGTTTGAATATTTTTTTATGTTTTCTGGGGATTGCAACATTGTCTTGGGGAATCTTAGCGAGACTGACTGCAAGGAATTTCAAGGATTTCTGCTGAATTGGCAACAGTGATGACTAGATGACTAGATACTGCTTAAGGTGGCATTTCTTTTTGATCAGATAGTTAGAATCATCAGGGTATGTACCCCTACATGTCCCAGCAACTCATAAAAATCAGCCAAACTTCACAAAAGTGTTTTTGGGTCTCGTCAATTAATTCCTGACATTTTAAATCTTTATAGCATGTTTTATATCCATATCATTCGTTTGTCATTAAACGTCTCTTTCCATAAGATGATAAGACCTTTGAAGGATCCCAAATCATAAACAAACAGTCCGCATTAAATATTCACAACTCTTTTTGTATTTCAATTAAGTTAAAGAAATAAAATTCATGTCACGAGAGATCGCGGCATCTAATTTTGGAGGTAACAAGGTATTTTGTAAGATATTGCTGAGAGTAACAAAAAATAGCTAGCTAATGATAGAGCAACGGAGGTCATTAGAGAGCCACCAAAAAAAATTATGATTGATTACAGCTGCGTTTGATTGATGCCCTTTTAAAAACGGCTATAGCGGTGGTGCGAGAAACGCAATCCACAGACACACTCTGCATTCATATTTCACCTCGAAGATATCGAGATGCGAGATGAATGATAGAGGAGGAAAAAAATAATAATAAATAATTGAACTTTTTATGCGGTTCAAAATGTAAATAATTTCCATATCGGCAATCCGCATACGTAAAACTATTCATTTCCCCCCATGATGTAATCCAACGAAAACGAAAATGGGTAGGAAAACAAAAAATTTAGGTTAATCATTGGGTCGTTTGCTCACAGCTGATGCGAATATGCGCGTGATTAATAATAACTTCTTTGGAAATTACTAGCTTTTTTTTCAATTCTCTTTTCTTCTCTCACCGTATGTCTATCACTCGATACATATGTGTATGATTTTTTAGGAGCAACAGCAGCAGCAGCCGCATACATATTATCATTTTGATAATTTACATATTCTGTTGCGGTTTTATTCATATTCTTGTTAATTGCAATTTATGAAGCATATTTAGAGTTGATTATAAGTGTATAACTTAGTATCAATGAGGCAATAGAAGTCTTAAAGTCATTTCTTTTCTCCTTTGACTATAACTTTGTGTGTAGGTTTTCCTAATGACTCACCCAATGTCGTGATATGAAACAACATTTGCAATACGGCTGATAATTATAGAACTAACTTTAGTTAGTCAGGCAGGCGGGCGGATAGCATTTCATTTCATTTAAATTTAGCAATATCTGTTCGATATATATCTTTTGCATGCTCGAATGTGTGTGTTAAAGAGAAATGATAATTCATATTTCATGTAATTCATTAAAAACTATAAATTTTCGAATGTTTCCGCATGGAAATGAAATCAAGCATCAATAATAAAAATTATTTCATACATATTGTGATGCTAATGAACTTAACACATTTAGTATCATTGAAAAATCATTGACGATGAGCACATTGACGTCAAAAAAGAGTGTTTAATTTACAACACATCTCGAGTGGTTATCATCATCGTCATCAACTGCCGCAGTGAGTGATTAGATTAGCAGCAAAATAGCAAATAAAGTCTTTTTTGACATCTCAGTAATTAGTTTTTCAGCTCTTTTTTTTCTACATCGAAATATTTTCCTTTCATTATCTTTTACGAAAATCTCGCGTGCGGTTCCTCTAAAAAAGATGAAAAATCGTATCTCATCATCAATTTAATAAAAACAAGAATGTGATAGACAATTTTCTTCATGTAGCGCATGCATGTTGAAAGGCACTTTAGGTGTTTATGTTTGAGATTGTCATTGGGATGCAGTCATTTTGATTGAGCTGAAAGATGCTGAATCTATGAATTGAGGTTATTCAGCTGAGCTGAATTGAAGTTTTTCAGCAGCACTGAATTGAAGTTATTCAGCAGCGCTGAATTGAAGTTATTCAGCAGTGCTGAATTGAAGTTATTTCTCTAATCTGCTTAATCGAATCCCATATGCTCCCCATCAGTTACCACAAAACTACAGCTTTTTCTACTCATTTTTGATAGGCACTTTATGAATTGTTGCGAAATGTCTCTCTGCTGCCATTCAGTGCTTGAAAATGATTTTCATATTTTTTTCCTCTTTTCATCTTCATGTCATACCATACTTCGTGTTACAAGAAACTTCTCTTGATTCTTTTTAATTTCACGATTTTTCATCATTTTTTCTCAAAACGAAAGAAAAATGAAAATGATGAAAAATCTACAAAATACATCATATGTATGATGTGATTTATTTTTGGCATGTTAAAAGCCTGATAGGTATTTTTCATTCATCCGCTAAGGGGAAAACAGCAAGAGTGAGATAAAAATATATCAGAAGATTATCGGAAAGCAGCACAGCAACAAGAAATACAGCTGAGATGAGACATAAGAGAAAAAAAAAGCTAATTAAAATTTATCGTGTTGAAAAGCTAATAAGCAGCATGACAATTTTTGGCTAATATGGACAACAATTGTTTCAATAATTTTCGGCACACCTGAAACGTCTGTTTTTGCATTCTGAGGCTCATTATGTTTTGTATTTTATGCAATTTCAATTCAAATTGAAGTTTAATGCTGTATATTTGCCACCTTATTAAGCAATGATATCAAATTATTGCTATATAAAAATTTAAATAAGTTAATATGAAGGTTTGAAATGAAAATTTTCTGCAAACTTCTTTTTCACATCGATGCTTAAACAATTTAATTAATTATTCCTTAATCTTACTTTATGCTTAAATACAAAACGTTTGTCACTTTATACTCTTGTGGCATGCTTTCATTTTCAGTGCATTTTACTATGATCAGTTGCATAGGTGTGGGTCAGTTTGACAAAGTGTTGCCTGTGGCACATTAGGTGATTAAGAAATGATTTATGGATCAAGTAAATCATAAAGTAACACAAAAGTTAATCGTGATCATTCATTAAAATTTTGAAATTTTTTGAATCTTACAAAACCGTTAGAATTTTGAATTTTACAAAACCGTTAAAATTTTAAGTTTTACAAAGACGTTAAATTTTTGAATTTTAAATATCCGTTATGTATCCTCAGTTGAAAAGCGCTCAATAGTCCAGCCCCAAAGTATCACAATTCAATGTCCCACTTTCTAAGTCAAGCTAAGATTATGAATTGCGACAAAAACAAGTTAAAATCGAAGTAATGATAAAAATCAGGATTAGTGGCGTTCGAAAATAACAAAATTAATTGATCACATTTGGTGGAATGGCAGACAAACATGAATAAAACAATTAATGATCGTAAATTAATCAATTTGCCGCCCACTCCAATTTAACTGTCACCACATTATACTTTAGTAATCGAGTACATATTATATAGTTTTCATTGCACTTTTATTAGTCAAGAGAGATATAGAGTGAGTAAGATGGAGGATATAGGAGAAAAATATGTGTGCACAGCATTTTACTTTTAGTGCCGATTGTAAGTGCATGATAAAGTCTAAAAATAAAACGCAAAATTATCTACAAAAGTGCATCTTCAAACTGTATGTGCTGTATACACAGAAAGACTGCACACTATTTTGCTTCTCATTCACATCCCCGCCTTGTTATAATCACAAAATTTATGACGCTTTGCAGTGCAATAATTTTCCACAAGTTTGCAACTGCAATTTTCATCTTGCACTTATTTTTAGTTCCATCTCGACTCGACGTTCATTGATTTTTGTAAGGCTTGAATGTGTATTTGTGTAAATGTTTATAAATGTTGAAAGGAAGTGGCAAAAGGAAATTTATCAGCGATACTGGCAGGCAGAAAAAAACAGCGAAAAAAATAATGTAAAAGTGCATCAATAACAGCAGCAAAATAAGAAGTAAAACAAAAAAATTAAGATAAACTTTTTGTTTATATTAAGAGTAAATGCCTTGGCTGTTGACTGCACTCCAGATGTTTTTTATAATGGCTATTAATAAATATTAAGATGAGGATCGACACACTATAATACATTATAGTGTGCTAAGAACGCGTGTAAAGTGAGTCAAATAGGAAAATGATATTGCCAAATGGTGATGAGTTCCATTCCACGAATACATATAGAACAGCTTATTAAAATTATATATATCACTGTTTGACTATGTTCTTAAGTGGAAATTTTCCATTTCTTACATTAATTTGATGTGAAACTTGAGATTATACGAGAAAATTCCATGCCTGCATGTATAAAGCGACTCTTGTGAGTTTAATTACGGAAAAATAGGAAGTTGATTTTTAACGACTTTTTCAAATTCAAATTTTAACGGCTTTTTGAAATTCAAATTTTAACGACTTTTTAAAATTTGAGTTTTCAACAACTCTTTAGCTACTGTTCCAGATTTCAAACTCTCGGCTATAACTTTCAAATCAAATCCCATCACTTCAATTGACCACCCATAAATCCATCAAACAACTGCCACTGATGATCAGAAAAATATGCTAGCAAAAAAATAAAATTTCTCCACATCAACAAAGAAAGCAAGAAGCACTTATGGATGTGTAATGGTGGTAGCTTCTGATCAATATATGCCACCCATCGATTCCTTTCACACAACCATCAACATCATCTTGAATAATAAATTGAGTTGATGTGAAAGAATGAAAATGAAAAATATGATAAAAATAAATGAATGTGGTCCGTTGAGTGCTTTATGGAACTTTGCGGCATCCTCAGCATGGAAATGTTGTGAGCAGCAAAAAAATTGCGTTAGAAACGTTTAATTTCTCTATTAAAATTGATGATTATGGGAAACTAGAAGCAATCGCTCAAGATAGATGGTGTTTGTATGTTAATCACCACATTTAACATACTGGCTGACTGGTAAAGGCTATTTTTGCTGGTATTAAAAATACATTTTGATTCGATATGGGAAACAAAAGCTATTTCTTGAAATGCTACATACGCACAAACACAGACTCTTATTCCTATTTCTTACTGGTACAAAGCAATTAATGAAATGAGCTATTCAAAGTGCTAATCATAAATGGCGATTTACACTCATATAAATAAGAATATGTTAGCAATAATAAATTGGTATAAATGGACGAATTAGAATGTGGTCAGCACAAAATGGATAGATATGTGAACACATTTTATGTTCACATTTATTTTCTGTCATTTGTGCCTGTGATAAGTACCTTTTTTACTATCTCGTATTATAAATGATATTTGATGTGTCTAACATCATATCTCAAGGGTAATGTCTAAGAAAAATATTATTTTTGATGATATTTTTGGCTGGAAGTGAGCATCTGTCTTCATTTTTATAAATTTTGTGGATTTATAGAACGCATTTTTATCTAAAATTGATATTTAGTCCAAAAACACGTGTTTTTGAAGACTTTATTGTAATTTTCCAAAATTGGCAACTTTAAAATTTGTTTATGGACTTTAATCTTAGCTTGCCACTTTTTTCTATCATAAAAACTACAAATGATTGACAATGAAGGCTTAATTAAAGTATAAATTGCAAAAAACTTTACGAAGTGGAAGAAATTTTATTTCAAAAATTTTAAATTTTGACATTTAAAAAAGCCGTTAATCAAGCAAGTTAATGATATTTTGATCCCCATTTCGTCACGGTTCTTTCAAACGTTGGCACTAAATATGTGAAAAATTTCATCATTTCAAGGGAATTAACAATAAAATAATAATTATGGGGAAAATAACAATTTATCACTGTGAAAATTAATTTTAATATCTAATAATTAATGAAGAAGATATTTCAATTTTAAATGACACAGCAAACACGCTATTTTTCATAGCAAATTTTGCTTAATCGTTTAGCCTGTCGTTTCCTTCTTTCTTCTTTGTCGCTTTGTGTATTCTTTCCTTATTCGGAAGACAATAATTTTCTTTTAAACAAAAAAAAAAATCTTTTTTTTTAATGAGACAACAATCAAGGCTCAAAGTTATTGCCATTTATTCGCTGATTAGATATGTAAATTTCTATTTTTTTGGTGTGACCAACTCATTTTTATCTCCGATGATTGTTTATTTCTTCAAATTTTAGCTTGTCTGTGTCTGTGACTTTTGGACGATAGTGAGAGACTCGAGTGATAAAAACACACGCTGATTTCATGCACGTCAAAAAAAGAGTATGTGATATGATATCATTAAAAGTTGTTATGGCGATGCGCACATCATGAATGTGCGAGAGAAAAAAACAAGCAAAATCCATTAATCATAAACGTTCATTTATAAATATTTTTTGAATATGAGAACTGATAGAAAATTGAGTATCGAAGCATTATTTTTGGCATCAACCCTGAAGTCTATCTACACACAAATATTTTTATGTGTCATTCAGAGGTCTCTTAATCGTTATCGATTCAGTAGCATTCGGTCTACTACACATAGTGTTTGTTGCCACTTCAGCATATAACTACCAAGTGCGAAATGATATTTTTATCTCACTCGACGAGCAGCAAACGTAATGGGACACTAACTGGAAAAAAAGGCGAGTGTGCGATAAAAATATCCAGTTTCGGGTAGCTGTTTGTTAACTTCTAGTGCTTATCGTTCAACTCACTTCGGACTCGAACGCTTAAAAGCGAGTATAAATTGAATTTGAATATTGAGAATATGTAAGGAAAATAAAAAATCACGATTATTTTTAGTGTCTCTGAGACTTGATATAAACGAAATAAAACATGTCGCAGTGGGAAATTGAATATGCAAAAAAATGAGAAATAATAAATATGGTATGCGATATTGATAAGAGCTGTTGTGTGTCATTTGACAATGAATAACCGTATTTGTACTTTACAACAAGCCAAACACACTGATAGATTGTGAGATTGATGGCAGAATAAGTATTACAATTTTTTTATTGTAATAAAGCCACATTCTTGCCAAAAGCATTTCTGTTTTGTCCTTCTGATTGAATTTGTTGTTTTTAATTCGATAATGGAACAAGTTGTGTAATTTAGGCTTATTGGATTTGATTTGTGCCAGTCTGTAGATAAAATATCATTGAGGTTATTTTGGTAATTGATTGATTATCTCGGCTTTATTTCATAAAAACTTTTCGAGGTGGGAAAATTAATAATGATCAGGGGAAAAACAACTATTTTTTGAAATGTCATAATCGTTTTAAATATTTAAATTTCAAAAAACCGTTAAAATTTAATAAAAACTCTTTAGCGTCATAGAATTGAGAATCAATCGTCACTCCTTACTTGCCTTTTCATGAAAGTTTTGCCGCAGTACCAGGAAATGTTGCCAGTTATTTTATGACACCCAACATAGATATAAATAAACACTATGCATATGTAAGCAACGAAAAGTTCTACTTCTAGGAACTTTAATGTTTCATGGACTTTTTTTTCTATGTCTTTTAAATCGATTAATCAATCAAGGCACAGCTTAGCAATTTGTTTTTAAATACACACACAAAAAAATAAAGTTTTTTGTATCACTTTATATTCTCGTGTTAACAAAAGACATGAAAAAAATGCACGTGGGTGTAAAAGACCATAAAGAATATCAGAAATTTTTTATCATTTTTATGGAAATTTTTTCTATAATTCTTTTCGTCCAAAATGTGCTGCGTGTGTAGATTCTTTATCGGGCGATTGCAGTCTTCTCCATCATACCGGTCTTTTTATAATTGGAAATCCGATTTATAAATATCCACACATATACATGTATTGATTGTTAAAAAGCTTCTATAAGGAATTTATTATCGCTAATGAGATTACAATATTTTTTTTTTATTTTTTGCACCATTGATTGCTTAATTCTTGAGACTCATTATCTAGAATCGTTACCATACCCATAATACTGTATATATCTATCTACACAATACATATTGTATATTAATTAATATTATTCTATGCTATTATTGATTTCAGCTTTATAGCAGCACAGGCAGCAGCAGATTAATGAGTAATTTAAAAAATATTTCACATTCACTAATATACTTATTATTAAATACATACAGAAATTCACGTGGCTGCCAACTAACAACATTGTAATTTGATAAGCATTCTCGGTTAATGGAAAATTGTAATTTGAAAGGTTTGGTTGCAGAGTTGGTTGTGCTGTGGACTGGGGTTAGTTAGACTATTAATTCATTAAATATGCTGAATTCAGCTGTGTTGAATTAGCTGAATTTCATCCGAAGCAAACGAACTAGAATTTGCTGGATTCAGCTAAGCTGAATAAACTAAAAGTGCTGAATTCAGCAAAGCTGAATACGCTGAATTTGTAATTTTCATTTCTCATTCTCAATCAAGTAAATATCATCAACATATCAAGCACTCAGCTCTGCATGATACTAGAAAATATGAAATTTATGCAAAGAAAGGCGAGAAATTTTTGCTGTAAGTCGATAAGACAGGAAGAGAAAAAAATGAAGTTAAAGGCCTTTCTAGTGAAATTCACATGAGGTAAAATGCAAAAGTGAGAATTTTTTTGGACAACAAAAGATTTTTCAATTGATAATACAAGCCATTTTACATGACTCGTAAAAAAAGACTCTACAGCTCTCATCTGGTCTTTATTATATTTTCTTGTGTATATATTGTATATTTTTTCTGAGACCCAAGGCACGACAATATTAAATTTCTCTCGGGGATCGTGTCGTGTGTGTTCTAGATTTCTTGTTATTATCATATGCCACAAAAAATTGTATTTCATACGAGGCAGTTATTTTTAGATATCATGCACTCACACTATCATACATGTGATTGGGTGCAGCACGGCTGTGCTTTTCATTCATTTTTCTCTTGTCATTTTCTGCACGTTGAAAATACACTTGCAAAAAATATATATAATATTTTGTGTATATAAATCGCTGCATTGAATGCAATTGCCTAAAAAAAAGATTCTATTTTCGTCATCTGCCTTATGCCTCATAATAAATGTCTTGTTTACTCATACAAGCGCGCCGCACAGAGGATGAGAAGCGATGAGGAATAAAAAATAAAAAAAATGCATTCACATGTGATTAATATCAACAGAAACTTTTCTTTCATATCTTCATACTCAAGGGGACTCTATCTCAAATCGTCTGTAATTAATTAAAATATTGCAAAATGGGGCCGAGAGTAAGTGAGATGGAGACAAGCGAGAGACATCAGAGACGAATTAGTGTCGTCGACAGTGTTGAAAGTATACATGAGATTGCAAACTGCATACTGACTAAGTCAATAATAATAATAATGTAGTAAGCTAAGAGATATAAAATAATTAAGAGAGTGAGATGGAAAGATGTAGCATGAAAATATAAACCTTTTGCTGATATCATGCAATCATACCAAATTAGGAGTGACATATAAAAGCGGCAGCTGCAATTGTATTAGTTTTTATAAGCAGTAGAAGGCAATTTGATATTATCAGAAGATATTTTTCAGAAAGAAATACACACATTGATCAATTTATGAAGCGAATTAAGTGGAAAAATAAACGAGCTCGGTTCAAAGTTCTCGCATTAATAATATTGACGTCATACAACATACTTCTTATTTCTATCTTTACATTTTCATTCAAAATGACCTCGATATTACCAATTTTGTCATTGTCAGTGATAATTTTTTATTAATTATTGATATAAATTGTTTAATCGATATTTGCTTTTGTTCTATATTTGTATGGCTTCCGTTCACATGTTCAAGTGGTCGAAATTTTATGATTTATTGTCTTCCTTTATTTTCGCTTATGACAGTGACGGCTTAATTTTTTGTGTTTCTAGGAAAATTGTATTTAATGTTATCAATATTTATTTTGAGGTTAGAATTTTATATGTATGAAATTTTGAGGTTATGATTCAGATGAATACGCTATTTTGATATTAGATTTCCAAGAACTACTAGATTATGACTATTTTTTAAAAACTTGTAATATTTTGAGGTTAGAATCTCAAATTTAACAAATTTTTGAGGTTATAATCCAAATAAATGAATTTTCGTCAAGCTATCTACATTCCCACCCACAAAAAAAGTCATAAAGCACTCATTGAATCATTCTGTAAATCAAATTAAGCTGAACCAGAAAATACTAATGAAATATAATCGAATATGAGAAGGGTTGTGTCTGCCACATGATGTTATGATAAATAGGAATACAATAACAACACAAAAATTATATCGAAATCGAGGCAATAGTCTGCATTGTATTAGAAATAATTAGAAATGATATTTATGGACATTCGTACATATAATTACAGGCGCAATTGTAATCTCTATTTCTATTTTGCCGCCGTCATTCATATAAATCTTTAATATAAATTGAACAATCATCGTTTAAATCTAGAGATGCCCACGTACGTGCGACTTAACAGTCAGAGACACAGGCACAATACACAAGACGATATGGAAAATTGACGTTAGAGATAAAATTAGTGGAGGTGAGCGAGAGTTAACGACTTAGGCAAGATCAGAACCTGCATTATATATAAAGTTATTCATAAAATGATTAATCACTTCGTTTTCGTCAAATCTTTTTTGATTATTAATCGGTAATTTATATAAATGGCTCTATTTGGCATTTGCGTGACTTTATTATTCGGCAGTTTCTTAAGAACGAATTGCACAAAGCCAAAAAAATTATTTTTTAATGAATCCTTGTCATTAAATTGCAAATTGTACAGTTCCAAACATAGTAACTTGTAAAGTAAGTGATTGCCGCACCTTCTGGCATTTTAATATTTGAAAATGACGGAATTACGTGACGTTCCCTAACGAATTCTTAAAAATTGTTTATTTATTTCTAATATTATATATTTTTTTACTCTATGAGCAACAGCACACAATGTATTACACGTAATTGTTCAATTTTTTTTCCTTCTCTATTTTTGGCGCAACTTTTGTTATACATTGATGCTGATGACTTAATCATTTTGGACGTCTGAAGGACTTGTGGACTTGTAGTTAATGAATATTGATTTTTATAACGAATTTTTGAAATTCAAAATTTTAGATAACAAAATTTGAATTTTATAAAACCGTTAAATTTATAAACTTATCTAATCTGCGCTCTTGACTCTAATCCCAAGAGTATTCCTCACTAACATTGATACTCGCATCTCTCGCGCTATCTATTTATGGAATAATTCAATGTTTCAATGGATATACAAAAATAAAAATAAAATAACATCATAAATTGACGATTCGCGTTTTGTAATCATCTCTCAGTAAATGAATGATTCAATATAAATCCATCACATCACTCGCGTCTTAGTTCCCCAATTTAATGTCGATTCTCTTCGTCAATATCGACTTAAGTTTTTTGTGCCTTTTGCCTTCCATACCCAATTCACACACAATCATAATAATCAATTTCAATCCACATTAATCCGTCAAAATGGTCTTATAGAATTTCTTAATCAGAAGGTTCCATTATTTTGTGGCATTTTTTTCGGAATGGATGGATGATGGAATGAATGAATGAACGAAAAAGTCTCACACACATGAGAAGAAGATAATGGAAACATTGTCTTCGTCATGGCACTGATCGTGTTGTTGGGGAAGGGAACTTTTCAAAGTCATCTTCATATCCGCTTCTATGTCTACCGACAAACAAAAAATATCTTGTGGCTTCTCTTACATTAGATTTTTGTCACCCATTTAAAAGCTCCCAAAATGAAAATGACATAGTGATTACAATGGACAAAGGTTTCATGGATGACCATATATACTCGGTTTTTTTTTCTATGAGCAGCAGTAACAGCAGCAATTCAATTTGATTCGACAATTTGTCACACCTTTTTGATGATGATTGAGGGGATTTCTGCCATTTTCAAATAAAATTAATATTATTTTGTCTTTGTCATATTATACACAGAAATGTGCGCGCGGGAAACAAATTGATAAAAAGAGTTTGTCGTGGTGGGTTATGTCCAGCCACGGAAATGTCGAAATTGTTCATTATTTTGATTTTTAAAAAAATAATGACTGTTAATTTTTGAATTTGACAAATTCGACAATTTTTGAATTTAAAAAGTCCGTTAAATTTTGAATTTGAAAAGAACGTTATAAAACTTGGAAATATTTTTGACACTCAGATGTCCATAGCATGGGATATGTATGTGAATTTTTACCTCAAAATACACAATAATAATTATCTTGACACCAAGGCAGAGAGGAATAAAAAAATTATAAATGGATGTCGATTAAAATAATATTTCTTTCGGCCATCGTCTTCATTTATATCTGGATGGTCATTGTCGTAAATAATTTCAAGTTTCGTTATCATCATCAGCAAATCATAATTTTTATGTCTGTATATTTTTGTCAAAGACCTTTATTGCAACGTCTTTTGATGGATCACTTCTTCTTCAGTCGCCCATCATTGCCTTTCAGATTACTTGTCCAAAAACAGCACACACAAAAATTGATCACTGCTTAAATGCGAATGAATTAACGAAAGGAATTGAAAGAAGGTAAGAAATATATTCATTTAAGTGCTTTTATTTCTCCCCTCATTAAAAACGGCAGTGCTCGATCGACGATTTCGTTATCTAAAGTGACACCTCCATATTTTCACATACTCATTGTGTCTTATCTTCTTTCATTTTTTTTTAAATGTACAGCTTCATCGCATTTAAAAATATATTATATGGAATTGTTGGATATTACTTTATTTATGATATTTGATCAGAGACGAGATTAATTCCGAATGGGAATGTTGCTACGTTTTGCAGTAATTAAGATTTTTCAATTAGTATTCTAGCTTAGATTTTGCTCTTGTAGACTTGATCTTGTTAGCCTTATTTCAAATGGGAGGAGTTTAAATTGCTGTGAGAATTTGTTAATTTCAGGTTTCAAATTTCAACGGTTTTCAAAATTTTAAAAATGATTCGTCAAAATCTTCGTTAAATAATTTTGTTTACATTGCATTAAATTCACAAATTAAGAAAATTAAGTTTAAAACTAGGAAAAACCTTCAACATCAGTTGAATTAACGATTCTCAGCCTTTATCAGCACCAAATATCCAAGCTTCAATCAATAACATTCAACAAAAACAACAATAAGAAGCATTTACAATCTATTTCCAAAACCATCGCAGTCAATAGACATAAAAATCGACATTTCCACCTTTTATAATTAATAAACTCCACTATCAGCTGTCTATCCTCAAAACCGACGACGATTCTAATTTTATCAATCGATATCCACAACGTCACAAGCTACACATGATATGTGCGTTATAATTAAACGCCTACTGTGACTCATTTACTTATGGCTTCTTAAAATAGACTATTCCATTTCGTGGTGGCATTAGATTGAGATATTAATGGACTACTCAAAGTAATGTCGTTTCGTGTCTTATCTCTTATTCATTACACTCGAGCTTAATTGTGTGACTGTTTTTATTTTCTACAAAGTTGTTGTTTTTTTTACTAAGCATGTCAATTGATCTCGATTTTAATTTTTTTGTACTTAAAGCTTAAACAGAATTGCTTGTAACATGTTAAATTGTTATGTGCGCGCATTAATTTGATAGTTTCCAATGGGTCTCTCGCACTATGTTGTTGTGTGTCACTTCAAACGCCAAATTTACCGCAAATTGACGCCTTTTCAATTTGCAAAGAAAAAACTTTATGATCAATGTACACATAATTTCAAAATATTTATGCACGCCCCCGAGAGTTTAAGTGCAGAGCATTTGCTCTGATTTAATGATTTCAAAAAATGAAATAAAAATGAAAATGTTGAAAAAAACCTGCCATTTATGGACACACAGTAAACACCTTTGACCTCAAGCTGTTATGTGAATTGAAATCTGCGCACAATGTCGAAAAGTGATTCAGGCTTCATTCATATTTTTGGGTTGTAGACTCGCATGCCAAATAGCTTTTTATAAATGAATTTACTGATGATAATTAGAAAGTGCTTGAATGGAATGGTCATTCATTAATTGAAAAAAAAAAAATCTGATTTGGCTATTGACTGTGGTCAGATTTAAGACGGAGCAATGGAGATCGCATAATGTAAGAAATATATACATTAATGGTCATTTAAGGTTCTGATCATGCCAACAACGGCAGCAATAAACAATTGTGTACAACCCACACAAATTGATTCCTGTTTGATCATTCTCTCTCCTCACTATATAGCCATTCGCGAGTGTCAGTAGCACTCTGAGTAAGGAAAAACCTCCACAACTGATTGTACTAATCTAATTGTCTTGATATTATGGATTTACATTATACATGTATAATGGAGGGCGCGCGAGAGTGAGCAATACTCGTTTAAGCAATTACGAGCTTGCTGAGCTTTGTTGTTATGGTCATGGAATTGATAAAGAACACGAAAAACATTAAAGACACAGTAACTACTTAGATTTTTACAATAAACTGAACGCTTAAATAAGCGGAACTGTCAATAGGGATAATGGCAGCTGTGGTATAAGTTCCAATATGTATATAAAGCAATTCTCAGCTTGAAGAAAACATTGTCCATATGTAAATTATAGCATATCATTAAAATTCCACTCGTAAAAAATTAAGAAGTTGGCAATTAATGTCGTACGTCGCTGTAAAAACATCTTTTTTTGAAAGAAATTGGCAACGATTGAAATTGAAGAAGATAAAATTTGTTTTATTTTTTTCATTTCTCTTCTTCTCCTTTACCTACTTCATATTTTCATCTTTCTTTCTTTCTTTTCAATTTCGCGATGTAAACAAAAATAAAAAAAAAGTGATCAGACAAAAAAACCATAAAAATATTTATTTTCAGCTGTTTAGTCGTTTTTTTTGCGGTAGCAGAAGACGATGGAAATAAATTTACGTGAATCTACGAATTTCATTCAATCTTAAAAGTTTACTTTTTGGGAATTGCTTTTTTAACAAATATTTGTTCATATTGAGTTCATTTTGCACAGTTGACTTTAAAGTTCAAGATTCAGATTAAAGTTTGCAAATTAAAAAAGTCTAATTCATTGTTTTCAGACCAATCCACTGGAAAATTGATATACAGATGTTTTTGCTCACACAATTGTTATCATATTCATAAGTTTAAGTGACATTTAAGTGCCTTGTTAACTCAAATTTGATGGATAAAAATGTCATGTGGAAAATGTAAACAAATTATTGTTTTCGTACAAAATTCAAATTTCAAATAACCGTTTAAATCTAGAGCAAATGCGTCTCATTTTCACATCATCCTACTAGTAATCTTTCTTTCTGTCTTTGCTTCCTTCTCACATGGTCACGTTGTAATTGAGAGAGGAAAGGTAAAGCATGTGAGATTAATATGAATCATGCTTCAATGTTTCATGTTGTGCCGATATCAAAACAATCACTTTTGCATTTTTAGGTTTTAAAATGTAAGTACATTGTCGCGTCTTATCGTGAGCTTAATATTTCATTTTAACTTTGCATATTTCTCAATACATGTTTCCTTTGTGGAAGAAAAAGAGATTTTGTAATAACATCGGGGGTACTATAGACGGCTTGTTGTTTACAAAAACTCTTTAATTCCATTGAATACATAATAAATATTTGAAATCGAGAAGAATTTAATTTCTAAGAATTTTCTTCACATTTCATTAATTAAACATTTAGTAGAAACAAAATATCAAGTATATAATTATAGTTACCATTCCCTCCGTCTTTAATGTAACATTTGGCATAACATTTTATACAATTAAGTCAAAATGTATTGAATTTCGCACAAGAAACGTGATTGTTGGATAAGCTTTATTGTGAAACGGACCAAAAAAAAAAATAAGTATTTCGAACATGAAATGAAAAGCAACAAGACAGCAGAGATAAAAGTTATCTATACTTCCGTGCGCACACCGCGAAATGTGTTTAAGTCTTGTGTAATTTATACATTCACATATTCTGATCTTTTTATTTCTTTGCTCCACATTTCCTTTCTCTCTCTCTCACCATCATCATCATTATCATCTTTTTGTATTGTATTTCGTAAAGTACCTTAACTATGGGAAGATGGAACCGGAAATTGCTTTAAAATATCCATTTTTTCGGTATTCTTTTCTCTCATTTTGTATTTTTTTACCATCCAAATGCGAAATATTTTTTTTATGTGTGCTGAACATCTGATGTTGTTTTTTTTAGAATTCGTTAATGAATTGACTTTAATGCATACCTTCCTGCTTTAAGTTTGCTGTATTTATTACAAAAACCAGCAAATTTTAAGCTTAATGATTATATTTTATCAGAATTGATTCTGTTGGAATGATTTGATCGGTTTTTGGATGAATTTGAATTGCGTGTGTAGCCATGTGGAGCTTACAAATTACATGGATAATTGGGTTTGTAATCATAGAAATGTAAATCGATTCTTTGAGATTTGAACATGCAAACTTTCAAAAATGCTATTCAAACTTTTGAAAACCGTTGAAATTTGTCAAAATTTGATTCAAAATTTTGAAACCCAAAATTGAAAATTTTCAAAACTACTGAAATTTGTCATGAAATAATTCAAAATTTTGAAAACCGTTACAATACATTTTGAAAATTCAAACTAATAAAACTGGTTTAAATCATTAAAAACTTGAATAATCACTAAAATCATTAATTTTGCAAATCTGAGATAATCCTCTTGCTTGCCTCATTCCCACTTATTTGCTTTTTATTAAGCTACCGATTTTTAAAATTTATTTTTCCTTCATATTTTTTCTGTACAAATGAGATTAAAATGGATTTTTGATAGTTTTGGATAGCATCAATTTATCGACCATTCATAGACCCATAATACATATGTAATAAATAAATCATGTAGCATTTGGAAAACAAATTGGCATACATTTATCGATTTAGACACAAATTTCGTTTAATTTATTGATCTAACCTCAAAAAAGTGTCGTCCCTAATCATGATTATCAACTCAATTTGAGTTCGACATGAGATTCTACTCGAAAAAAATAAGCGAATGAACAGACACAGTATGAATTTAGTTCAATGACAAAAAGGAGAGCATGGCAGAAAAGCAATGAGGAGAAGAATCTTTTTTTTTTCATTTTTTGTGCTGCTTTCGTTCGTCATCAAAGATCTCACGATAATAAAATGTCACGTTTTCATTCAATTTGAAACCTTATTTTTTTTTCGTCATGTTATATTATATTCGATTTCTAATTTGAGTCCCATTTGTGATCTACTTAGGGCTTAATTTGGCATTTTCAAGTGATGCTGACAGTAAGAAGAAGATGACTGGGTTGAATTGAAATGTGAGCCCACCGAAAACGATATGAAATTCATTGTTCATTTGCTTGTGATGCAGTAATGAATGAGATTTTTGATGAAGGCAGCTGCACTTTTGAGTTGGATAAGTAAATGGTTTCAAAATTTAACGAATTTTCAAAATTCAAATTTTAACGGTTTTCAAAAATTTAAAATTCTTGTTTGTTTTGAACAATATCTTCCATTTTGAATCTAATAAGCCCAAAAATTAACATTTTACTTCCCAAAGACCAAAACAACACCATAAATCATCCTAAAATAAGCTAAAAATCAACATTTAACTTATTTTGCATTGCATAAATAATGAGAAATTGTTTATTTCCATTTGATATTCATGTACCATTTTAGTACATGAGTTTTGATGATGGAAAAGGTCTAATCTAATGGTCTCTTTAACTCACATCTTCATCTCCATCTGATCTGTATAGGAGAAGACATAAATAGCAACAAAAGCAATAATTCATCTCGTCAAACATTCCATCAGAAATTCATTCACGACTTTTTTTTGCGCGCTGCCAAAGACGAATATGATGGGAAAACCTTTAAATCACTTTAAATAATCATTTTACAGACTCTTCTAACAAAACAGCTCGATCTACAACTTTCAATTTCAAAAATGTAAAAAAATATGGCTCTCAACTCATTTTTTGTTGTTGCTGTTATGTTTTGTTTAATATCAACGTCCATTACACAATTTCCAGTCGCCATTGAGTCATTATCTAGGCACGAAAATAGAGAGATAATGGAGGTCTCCAACACACCGCGCCAAATTATCTATTACATTTAAAGCATTAAAGGCCTCGCACACACAAAAAAAATAAATAAAATATAAATTAGTGGATACATATCCAACCATCGGTTCCAAGTCGTCAAGTGAGTCGAGATTTTGATCTAAAAATTTTCTGCAAAAAGCTTTGAGGGCCAAACTCAAATCCACAAAATGTGCCAAATTATATGATTTGTTGATGGCGGGAAATATGTTTTTTTTAGTCAATGCCTTTAATGTGACTGGACGAACACCTCAAATAAGGTAAGAAGTAAATGAAATATAAATTAATAATGGCAACAAATCTTAAAGTAATTTCATGTTCTATGGCATGAAGCAGAAACTATGTATTGAGAAAAAAAAAGACAAAAGAGAATGGCAATCTGTTATTTTTTGTCATTTGGCGGTTCAAATTAAGTCAGTTTTAAGCATGAAATTAATGGATGGAGTGAAAAAATTGTTAAATTGAAAGCTACAACTTGTTCTAATCACTAATTGAATGAAAAACTGTTCAAGTTGATGTCATTAGACATTTAATGCTTTATGACTATATCAAATCGAAATAAATTTGATGTGGAAGCGAGAGAAACTTTTAATTTGTTCATGATAACGTTCCATCCTCAATTCCATTTCATTAATGCAAAACATGTGTTAACCTATAAACTTTATGAGATCTTTTGCAAAAGAAGTAATTTCATCTAACGGATGTTGATTCTTGATAATGATCTAAAGTAAATTTTTTTTTGTTCTCTTATTTCTACCTCCTCATTCTGATAAGTCTGAGATTATAAGGCACGAAAAAAGGTGAACGTGAGAAACTAACAGTAGCTACAATCTATTCAGAAGTTCAATATTGGTAAACAGCAAATCGATTTGTTTGCTTGTTTTGCTGTTGTTAATATTGAGTATGATCGACGTTTTTATGAGAGAATATGGTGCATTTTTGTCGTGACCAAGAAATAATTCTGTTTGTTTTCTAAGAACTGTATTATGCTCGTTAAAATTGTTAGAATTCCTAATAGTTTTGCATTTTGACAAGTTCGGAATTTTAACGGTTTTATGGAATTCAAAATATTTTTCATATAATTTTTTTCTCATATTTAATTTTAATTTTCAAATAATTTCAAATCCAGCAATAGATAATCAACAATTCATCTAGCAATCACTCCAAAAAAGTGGCAAAAGTTGCAATCCATCAATTTTACCAATCAATCTCCTCAATATTTCATCATTTTGACTCAAAAAATCTCCCATACTTGCAAAAAAACATGGTCATAAAATCTACAATCTAACTACCTATCATGCCAATTACCCATGTCCATCGTGAGGCAAATGGTGAATCACTTTTCAATAAAAATTATTGTTATTATTATTAATTTATATTGCTGCATATGATGATTTTCAAGATTGTCATAATCGAATGTAACAAATCGCTCAAAGGTCAAATAGTCCATTATGTCGATTAGATATAACATTTGCCCATACTACATATTCGGAGAATAGCAAACTAACAAAAAAAAAAATATTTGATGGACGTTTGAGAGAGGAAAAAAAAGTAAAAGGGTGCAGATGTGTATATTTAGATTCCAGATTTATGAAATATCCATTCACTATTAATAGCAGTATCTAAAAGAAGAGACACGGAAAATAATTGATTGTGATCACTGTGCTGTGCTGTGTGTGTTTATAGACGGATCACAAATAGAATTGAAATATATTTTTTTATTCCCATTCACTTCACTCCAATTTGCGCGCGACATTTAATCTTAATTGCCAATCTGAACAACACACAATTGCGAATAAGGCAGCACAGCATGGTAGCCCTAAAGGAACAAGGCTCACAATTTTTTTCTCTATTTATTTTACATACATAATTTACATGAGCTGCTTCATTTGTAATGTAGTAAAAAGCCATTTTCACCTTCAACTAAAAATCGTCATTAGCTACTAGTTTATTAGGCACGGATATAGGAATAAAAACTACTAAATGAAGAGTGAAGCAAAAAATAAAAAAAAATGTTGGCAATATCATAAATTTATGTGCGCCATAATTCTCATTAATATTCATTAAACTTCACACCGCCCGTACCGTTTGGTTCGGTTATTTCGAGGGAAGAGGTGAGACAGAGAAGGAGCGATATTGTGACTGAAAGGAGGAGCAGTCTATGGTGAGAGGGTTGCACATATGATGCAAACTTGTATACTTTTCGGTATAGACATAAATAATCTATAAATATATTTTATTAATTGCTTTTTTTGCAGTTGTTTAATCGTAATTTGCATAAAGAGGAATATCTAAGGCATATAAATGACTGTGCATACATACAACACTCTCTTTTTACTCTCGTTTGACTTTAAAAATTGCAATTTAGTGTCTATTTATTTTGTCGTAGATCATGAGAACTGGGCAAACGGTAAGGAATTGTAGAATTTGAGACAATAAATTTTAACTTAATTTGCTAGCACCGATGGAGATTGCATTTCGTACTCAAGGATGTTGCCTGCGAAAATATTGAGTGCATTTGTAGGAAAAAAAGCGAAAGGCGTTTAAACAGCAGCAGTTACAACGATATAGTAGCTGCTCAGCTTCTATGTGCTATGAATTCTAATTTTCTGCAACATTACACCCTGTTGGAGTTGACATTACTTTAATTTAAAATTATAGAAAATGCAACAACTGCCAACTTATATCGCGCATAAATGGTAAATTGTATATTGAGAGCATGTTGCTTAATTGCTGATATCAGCAAGAATTGAAGCCTTCAATCGAATATAAACATAAGTATATATGCACACACAGAAGGTGCATAAAGAATTTCATTTAAATAAATTTACCATAAAATGTGAGAGAGACACTCATTCACATGCTTACGTACTTACTTTATGCCATTTACACAATTTCCATAAACAAATCATTTGAAATTTATCTGCCTTTTTCTTTATTTTAATAACTCTCTTTTACCTCTATATCTATCGCGCGCATTTGCTTATATTTTATTATCGCGTTACTTCTTTTTATTTGCATTAAATGATGCGCTAGATGTATGCAATTTGGGTGGTTAAGTACAGGAAGTTGATGTAAGTAATAGATTAAAGTTTTATAGCTTGAGAACTCAAGCTTAGCCTTCTTGATGGAGATTACATAGTTGGTAAAGTGATTTTGTAGAATTAAAATGCCATAAATTGATATAATCCCACAATTCTGCCTGCAATTCCATTATTCTATTGTCTTTTGTGTTGGTCCAAATGATTTTTAGTTCTAAGTGCTCAAAGATCATTCAGTTTGAGAATCGAACCCAGAAATGATGCGATACATCTTACTTATGACTAGTTGACCTAGTCCGGCGGTGGGCAACCTATTGCACACATTAGTTGTGACACACAGGTTGACCACCACTGACCTACTCTTATCGATCTACTAAGGTACTTCATACCCTAAAATGCGCTCTGACTGCCAATTTTTCTCAATATTGCAAACAAAAAATTATTATTCAGGTGTCTTTAGAGTCTTATTTGCTATTTCATATTATTGCAAATGTTCATAATAATTGCCTGCCTTCTTCTATCTTGATTGCGTAGTAATTTTTGTCACAATTCAATTGCATAATAAACAAACAAATTGTTTGCATTGGAAACTCTTAAATGCTTCTCGTGAATTAATTTGAATGCAAGTACATGGATTGAAGATCTTTTTTTTCTTATTTACATTGTTGATTTTTTTTTTTGTTGTGTTCATGTCGAACCTATATATCGCGCGCAATTGCAAGTCCCCGAGTGTTAAGACTTTTCCGCGTTAAGAGTGCAAATGAAAGAGAAAACTCACCTGTGGCGTGCCATTTAGCTTTGAGGTAAATTGCAGATAATCGTGGAGTGCTTGATGTGTTTGATGTGCGACGCGTCGAAATCGATGACAAGAGTCTAACTGCTCGCGACACTTAATGCATACGATTGGCGGTAGTCCATCATTAGGTGATGCCTGTAATCAGAATACAATAATAATAAAGAATTGAGTAATGTGCTATTTAACGATTATAATGATGTCATCAATAAATTTAAATTATGTAAATTATATGCTTCATATGTGTGATTCTTTCGCATGTTCCATCAATATAAGTAATTGTCAATTATGATTAATTAAGTATGAGTATTGGCTTGTATCTCGTTATGGTCATTTTGATCACCTCCCCTTTTTTTGCATCACTTAACTGATGCACATCTTCATCAATTTGCAGAACATAATACTTTTCTTCTGCCTTAATATCAACCTTTTCTTATTGTGCCTTTCTTATCTTACCTTTGTTGTCATACATTTATAAGAAAAATATGAATGCATCTTGTATAAAAAATCAATGAGAATGCCATAAAATTTAATAGCATCCTATAAGAGAGCGAGAAGCACTGACAAAAAGAGCCTCTCAATACAGTGTTCATCAATGATCAGAGGCTCTGATGCAACATAAATAATTGCATTGTTATTGCAGTTTATGTTGGTTTTTCTTTTGTGTGTTATTTATTGCCATCCGTCGTCGTTGTACCGCCGCTGTGAGAAGATACAACAACGATTTCGATGTGCTTACATGTGCAAATATCGCGAGCACAAAAAAATGAAAATAAAAAGAATTATAATGCTATTATCATCAATTATTGACTATTTAATTAGTGGCACAATGCAAAATAATTATGCCGTAATTGAGTTATACCAGAAGAGCTTGCAAATGTCGCACATAATTCACTTTAAATGAAACTGTTTGCGGTAAATTTTCCTTTGATTTTTTCCCTTTTTACATACTAATCTTATTTGATGGGTGTTATGATCTCACTATTTATGAAAATAGCATGAATCTATCTACCTAGTCGCTTATTTCACATAATAAATTACAATGTTGTCGATGGAGATTATTAGGTTTCCGATTTTCTCGCTCGATTCTTACTCGATTGCATTTCATTATCGTGAATTAATTTATATTTAGTAGGACAAGCCAATCCGATTAATTCTACATAAATAAATAAACCAAGTAGATGTAATTTTTGTTGTTTTTCACAACTCTTTGAAAGCTGAACATCAGACATGGTGAAATTCAAATGAAATCTTTACTGAAACTAAATACTTATTGAGATAAAACATGTCGTTAGATTGCAGTTTTTTCAGTATTTAGTATTTACCTTGACCAGATATGAGCAGCGTATCAAATTTGGCTTTTCTTGCATTTGCTCAAGAGCTTTTGAATTCATTTGAATCTTTGTTGTGTTGACTGACCTTTAATGGCGTAATTTGATTTTATTTTGGTAATTTCCATGGTAATTTTGACTAATTTTTGGAGATTAATTTGTGAAATGAAAATTTTGCAACTTTTTTAACTTCTTTCGTAAACAAGGGGCAGACTACTGCGTGATTTTTGATGTAAAAATGAGGAATTTTCAGTTTTCAATGCAAACTAGATTAGTGAATAACTTTGTATCGAATAAATTACTATAATTATCAGCTAATTGAAAGCTGAAGTCGATGTTAAATGCAATTTAATTGAATTTTTATCTATGCAGTTGCTCTCCCCTCCTTAAACAAATGAAATTTAAAACTTTGACATCCGTTAAAACAATAAATATTGACTTAATAAAATGTAATATTGTAAATACCAAAAAATTAAAACAAAAACTTCCATTTCATTATCATGACTCAGTGCTTAAATATACAGTGAGAGTCAGGAATACGAAAATGAAAAGGTTTAACAGTTTCTTTTTATTTCATTCAATTATAATTGACTGTCAAGTAGTCACGTTTTGAATTTTTTTTACTCGAAAAGTTGATTCAATGAATTCTAAATTGTTGCAGCATAAGTGGAGAGGGAGAAGTTATTTAAATCAATTTATTAACAATTTCAATGTAATCGTCTTCAAGCTGATCTTAGCATTAATTAAATTTCATAGTAATTGAAAAGTTGTTAAAAAATTGTTTAAACATTTTAATGCCCTTTGTATGTCAATAAGTAGATATGTATGAATAAATGCATGCGCCAACTCTCTCGAGTTGCATTTTAATGCGTGTCGTGCGAGAAACATGTCAAATGACACTGTGAAATTGTAACAAGGCATGTTTGTCAATATTCATAATTGTATTCTAATCCTTTTCAAATATAATTCTCCCTCTCGTTACTCATACGTGCATATATGTTGCTTTTATTTCTTAATCGTCAGACATTTCAATGCTCAATTCATTTCCAGTCAATATAATTTTCATGATTGGTTTAATGAGTATGCCATTTTAAAGCTTACAGTCGAGATTTTGTATTCAATTTTACAATTTCTATAGTCATGCAATCATCAATAAATCGATAGGAATATGTCAGCGCCATCTGATGATGACACGAAAAAAAAGATCGTAAAACGCACGATTGGATTTACACGCAATTGTTCTTAAAGAAACAAATAATACAAATAACATTTTAAATTGAAAAAATGTTGATGATTTGATGTCTTAGGATTGATTGTTGGTTTAAATAGATTTCAATGAATGTACGATTGTTAGAACAATGGAAGTGTACTTCCACCTTCTGTGCTCAACATGCATCACCATATACATTTATTCTATTTCTATTTTTAATTTTCAACTTCCATCGGAAAGGTGATTAAAACATTTTTGAGCTTGGTATTTGAGGTTAATTATGTTAACTACGTCTTGATGTCTACAGAACTGTTGTAGCATTGGGATTGAGCATTGTAATGAAGTAAAAGAATTTATTCAATTTTTTTGCTAAATTGTTGTTTACATTTCTCATATCGAGTTTTTGTTATCAAAATTCAAGCTTATTTGTTGTTCATTTGCTGTTTGAGTAATCAAATCTGATAAAATCTTTGTGAGCAAGCAAATTTTTATCATTATTTGAAGCTTTTTCTGTCTTTAAACAACATTTTTTCCGTTTTTAATGATTTTGTTTACAAAAATGTAAGCAAAATTATTTAAATTCTAAATTTCCGTTAACCTTTCATTCGCCATAAATGCGATCAAATTATTTCCAGCCTTCTTCACACAAAAATTTTAATTGAATTTCTATTCATTCAACAATTAACAATTGAGTAAATTATTTCGATACAGTTGTGAGACCAGAAAGTCATGTCCCCATGAAATTAAGTAAAAGTCATCAGATGATAAAAAAAAAATGTTGATTGTAGATTACGCATACAGCGGTATATCTGCCTACAATTAAAATCTCATTAAAGTTTCTCTACATGGGACGTCATCAACATCATTCACAATTTTATCGACAGCAGTTTTTATTATTTGAATACTTATATTCATTCTCCACTCTTTTATTTAATGTCCAACTTTTTTTTCTCATTCTCTTGTCTCGATCGTTTTGGCTTGTTAACCAAAAAAGCATGTAAAAGCATGTTGAATTATAAAATGTAACATCAACAGTCATTTAAATAAATATAAAATATATGTAATGTTAAAACAGATAATGGCAGGTAATATCAATTGCAATATCAGCAACATTTGACCAGACCAGGCTAAAAAATGGAAATAAACTTATAAGTAGTCGTATTTTAATTCTCAATGTTTTTATACTTATTGATATTGAAATGAATATTTATTTTAAATGACTGGGTTATTAGCCTCAATATAAGTTAGAAATATGAATCTTGTTACTGCTGCTCTTTATTTCGTTTTGTAGGCATGACTTTTAAGTGAGTAAATCAACACATAAAATATTTATGTTGATCGTTATGGTTGAATTTTCATGAAAAGTGGCCTATGGAACATACTTATATTAAGCATCTAATTTAGATGAGGTTAATGAAGGTTTTGAAAAGGTTACTTAGATTTTAAACTTTAAGAAATCGTTACATTTTGAAATTTAAATTCAAATTCCTAAAGACTGTTAAATTCAAAATTTCAAAAGCCGTTACATTTTCAAATTCAAATTCTCAAAAACCGTTAAAACAGAACCTCTATTCCAAATGCAAATACTCAATAACTTTTGATTAAATCTTTTTCAATTACTTGCGACTATCTCACCCGTGATATCCCCAAAGCATAAATTAATTCAATACTCGATATCACGATGCAACAGAAATCTTCAAAGTGCAACCAGTAAACGATAATTTTTTTTCTCTCTATATTTATGATCCTTGACATTTCTATCATCGACATCAACAAGCGTATTGTACTATTTGGGGCAAGTACATCTTAACTTTATTTTTTTATTTCCACCATATTTGCTTATTATGGGAAATTTGTGATATTAAAATGTTTCTATTTCTCTTCATTGCTGATTTCTGTATGCCAATAAATGCCGATCATAATTCAAACCGATTGAAATCTCATCTCTTGCCACCCGTATCAAATGATTGCAAGTTTTCTCTTTTTTTTCTTCACATTTTTGCGATATATCGCAAATGCAGTCACATATGAATAACATTCCATTGCAATTTTTACGGCACCATGTCTATCATATGCTTATTTTTTTACACAAAGTGCATATTTTTGTTTTTTATTTAACTTTTTTTTCGTTGCGCCACAGAATGTGTGTGTGCATATAGTAAACCGCAAAGTGGAATCTTGTCATCAAACAACATCATTCCGGACATTTAAACTAACCAAACCGGGTTGCAATTTACAATTTATCAAAACTGATATCTTTTTTATAGTAATGCAAAGAGTTTCTAAACGCCTTCAACATTGTCATTGTAACACATATTTTGCACAATTTTATAGAACAAAACTTGTTTATGGTTTTTATTTTTATTCATATTGTATGAATGAATTTAAAACTTTTATGATTCACGATGAATTTTTAATCTCCTTTGTTTTTCGGTTTATTGTTACATGGGCTTGCTATCCTGAAGATTTATTATTTGCTAAAAGAACGACATAACTCATTGAATTGATGAAGATAAAGCAGAAATACTTTTCGAGGTGAGGAATTTTTTCAAAATGGCTGATTGAGAATTTTGAATTTGAAAAGTTCGTTAGAAATTAGAATTCAATTTTAATTCATGATGCTCAGAGTTACAATAATTAAATTCCATTTCCTCTCAGCTTAAACACATGGAAATTCAATTAAAAAAACCAGATTCACATGCTAAGTCAGTAAATAGCATTGACAAGTGTCATAAACTTTGAACTTTCTCGATACAACGGATGTGTCTACAGATATCATTAATAAGTTTCATTGACATTTCGACATTAAAATTCCCAAGCGATAAAAAAAGCTCCAGCAGATCAGCAAAAAGAGAAAAAAAAAACCAGGCAGATGTAATGAAGGAAAAAAAGCAGACATGCATCAAATCATCGTTATCTTTCATTAAGGAAAATAATCATAAAAAAATGCTGCCGTAAAAATTACATAAAAATTGACTGTGTGCAATATTTACTAGCTCAAATTACCAACAGTGATTACTCACTTGAGGTAGGCAATAACAAGAAACACATTAGTATACTTCTTTTTTTGTGCACATACAAAATGATAAAGAGCGGCTCTCATGTGTGAGCAAAAAAAGTGAGGAAAACATACACTACTAGCACAGAATTATGCAAACTCTATAAAGCATTATCAGCTGGTTTTTCAGCTGAAAATAATAATAATAATTTTTTTCTACTCTCTTCAACTCTGCCCGTGAGCTACACGAATTATGATGTTTTGCAACATGTTCCCAAAAGGTTTCGTTCATTCTCTGCTTTTTTTTACTATGAACATATAGTAAAGTGAGACAACAGCAGCAATAGCAATAGGGAGGAAAAGAAGAAAAACGACAATGAGATAGAGGAGATATGAAAAGAAGCATTTTCTTATGTGAGAAAAATAACCTCTGGAAAGGCCCCCATATAATATATAAACATATACTTTTTTTGCTGACTTGCCATTATCTCTCCATGAGATTTTATTTAAAAGCTTTTTGCAAAAGGTTAAAGTAGAAATAATGTATATACAGCTGAAGATCTTTAAATCGAAATAAGAATAGCAATAAGAAGAAGGAAATGGAAGAAATAAATATGAATCGAGTAGAAAAACAAATGGCACAAAATGTAATAATGATCCGCGAAAGAGCAAATAGATGATCGTGGGTAAAAGAGGAAAATAGCGTATAGAAGGTTTCTTCTCTTCAATTCAGCTTCATCATCATCATCATTGAAACATGATTTTATTTGAGCTTTATACAAGAACATTAAGAGATCATATGGTCACATTTGGTCGAGCTATAGAGCAGTGTTGTTGTTTGGATTGAAGATCATTTTCAAATTAACTGCTCAATGCTGATGCGATTTGATCTTTAGTTTTCGAAATTCGAAATTAAGTTTGTTTAGTTTTCGAAATTCGACAATTTTGAAGTTCGAATTTTCGAAATCTAAAATTTAAGAATTTAAATGGAAAATTACAAATTTTACAGCAAATAGAAGCCTCAAAAGATTCATTAACTTACTTTGAGGTCATTTGTGATGATTCGAATACCTTGCAAGCTTCAAAAATTGACAAATTTAGTCAGAAAATGCAAAAAATTTAATTTGTTTACAATTGTTTGGTTGACGTTCCCCTAAAACAATTCAGGGGAATTAAACTACATTAATTTTGAATAATCTCAATTCAAAACAAATAAATCCAAATATGACAACAACTTCCACCGAATAATCCACAGATTTAGTCAAATTTCATCACTAATACAACACAGCTTTCCCTTCCCTGTGTCACTCGGATTACAATATGTGAAAATAAAAACAATTTTTCATGATCATATGGTACGAATCATATGATGAATCTAATTTAAACATGCCCATATTGCCAGTGACATTTTATGTAATTATTTTCGATTTTTCAAAACTAATTTTTACTTGACCACGAAAATGTTCAACTCACGATTATTATCATTATATTGTTACAAAACAGATTCTTGCGAGCAACACCAATAGGTTTATAAATATACACACATGAAGTGAAGTGAGCCTTAGGTATGGTAAGAAGAAATTGCGCAATTCAAATAGCTGCTGCTTTTGTCGTCATCGTCAACAACTATTCATTGTTTGTTGTTATGGGCCATCAAGTAAATTTTCATTAATCATTAATTTAAATGACTTTCGGGTGTCACACGCTAATTATCTACGGCCACAATGTATTCATTTCGTTCACTTCCAAAAATGATATTTTTGTCGGTTACTTTTTAGTCTATTTTTTGCTGCTCCTTGGCTATCATTAGAAGCATGTGAGCTTGAGATATATTTACACTTATACTCAAGCTTCATATCGTGTGTATATTTATCAAGACGAGATGAAAAAAAAGAAGCAGTCAGCACATACAATCAGTGCATGTTCAGTGTAATAAAAATAGCAGCAAAATAATAATAAAATGTTACATGAAACACGCAGTTACGTAAAATTTCTCAAATAATTAATGTTTTTATGTTGTTCATTTTCATGTTTTGTTGTCGATGTAATTGTACGTACATCCATACATGCATATCGCTTAGTGTATTGAAAAGATCAAGTGAGAAAGTCATGGGGAAATGCTGATGATTAGAAACAGATAAAGCTTCTGCCACTGAATTTACAATTGAAGAATTTTCAACGGATTTCCAAAATTTGAATTTTTTGGTTAAATTTTTTATCTCACTTCGAAAAGTTTTTCTTAGATTAAACTCATTTAGAACTTGAAAATCAACAAGAATCAAGGTTTATTCTATAGAAAAAAGTGACAAGCATAGATTGAAAGTGATTCTATCCATTAATATTATTTATGCTTCAAAATATTCACAAAAATCCGTATGGTAAATAAAAAAACTAATTCAAAATACAACACAGTAAGCAGAGTAAAGTGCGGAAAGCAAAGTGTGTACAATAGATCACTTTCAATGATAGTTCCAAATAGCAGAAACAATTTTCTTTATGTATAAATGATGAAGCTCTAATTCTCCCATTCATTTAATTTCAATATCATATCAACGCGTTGTGGTTGCATAGAGAGGTGAAGGAAGAAAAGTATAGATATGTTACGGATAAAGAAAAAGAAAAGCAGGAAGAGATGAAACAATTGAAATTGTGTGTATATTTGTGTGTGCATGTATGCCACACTAAAAAAAGAAGATAATACGATTCCGAAAATGCTATAGTGAAAAAAGTCAGAAGCCCAAAATGGGCATCGAAAAAAAGGCAAAGAGATGGAAACTGATTCGTTTGTACAATAATACAAGCGATAGCATAAAAGCATTATAATAATTAGATTAAGAACATGTGATAAAGATGAAACAATTGCAATTATTTTTTTTTTCGTTTTGGTGTTTCAGTTTTTTTCAAATTTAATTAACGAGTTTTTTATGATGCTTTTATACATTCTTTACCATCGCTGTTTTCCTATTGTTTATTTCTGTTATTATTATTTTGAGTGTTGAGTGTTGTCGGTGCTATTTTGAGGTCTCTTTGCTCTCTTTTGCGATCGATAGACACACATCGTTGCACGTCATGAAAAGCGAGTAGTGAGTCGCTGACACCATCAAAGTGGATGGAAGTTCTATTGTTTCGACAGACAAAAAAAAATATATCTATCGACACTGCTTTTACAGGTCGATGGCGGAGCCACATATGAAACTCCACCACACAATAGAACTATTAGCAACACCTGCTTGACGTTTTTAATGAATTTTCAGTATCGATGTTGATTTTTAATTTTCTCTTTTGCTGTTTGCCACTTTTTGAAGTAAATATCCACTTATGGACTTGAATATTTTCCTCATGTTAATCTCTAATGGCATCGGAATGAATATACATATCGGAATAATAAAATGAAAATATTCATTGGTGACCAATAAACAATTTGTTTTCAATTGTCACAACTATTGTCCACTTATTAGAGCAACAGCAATAGGCAGCAGCCACACACAACATCGAGAGATAGAAAGATGCCGATCAACCAATTTATAGTCACATGCCGCTGCATATAATAGCGGTAAAAATGCAACATAACAAACATAAAATATTTTTTCGCCTTGCATAATTTATGAGGCACAATATTCAGTCAGTGTGGTGCTTTCAGCTATGGTCAATAAGGAGGGAAAGAAAAATGCTTCACTAACAAGTGCAAAAAGATTGTTAGATTATAAATTTTAATTTAAATGTAATAACTACAAATCTTATTTTAATTTCTCAACCGTCTAAACTTTAACCAAGCCAATAAATTTATTTGTTAGCTGCTGCTGCTGTTGCTATAAACGGCGTGCAAAACTTCACTTCTTGTACTTTATTTTTGCACCACGAAAAGAAGGAATCATTATAGGGAAGTTGACCGTTAATCTTGTTTTAAGTGGCTGAGCGCATTTTTAACTTTTATGGAAATTTAACGGATTTTTAAAATTTGAATATTGGTAGGGATAAAAAATTGGTGGGAAAATTCTTTGTTTACTTTTTTACAAATTTACAAAAATCACAGAAAATTGTCAACAGAAGCTTCAACAAAGTCAGACTTCCTGGAGACTATTCACATCGCCTACTTAAAATGTTGACAAAAGTAAATAGAAAAACAATCTCACAGACAAATGAGAAAGAAATTGAAAATTTTTAAAAAATACTGAATAGTGGAAATGTTTAACATTCTGTATATTATAGCTGTAGCATATCAAAAAGTTGTAATATTCGTTAATGGCTACGAGGTTGCAAATCTATTTGGAATCGAGAAAGAAGCAAATGAAACTTCAATTTGTGGAGAAGAAATTTTTTACTTAATTTAAATAAATGTTTACGGCATGAAAACAACATGTTGTTTTGCACACAGACCGCTGTAAGATCAATGGAAGCAAAATAATCTCAAATTAATGTGTAACATGTTTAACGCTAACGAAACTGAAATAAATAAAATTTATATACATGCACTGACTCTTTTTTTCCTTTCTAAACATCTCTTCAGCTAATGTTCAATTGAAAATTGTAAATGATCGAAGCTTGTTGGATTTAAGAATATAAATGGGGAGACCTCAAGTACATAAATATATGTTTAACCGACAGATAGTACGACACATTCCTTTCGATGTCACTTGCAGTTTGTAGGATGTCAGATTTAATAAAAAGCAATATATAGAATTGAATGAAAATAAAATATAAACTGAACTAAACTGTCTATAACTGTGACACGAGTGAGAAAAAAACTCCCACAAACTCCTAAATGTGCTTGTTATTAACTTGCATAATCCACTTTAAACTCTACCAAAATTGATAAATGAGATCAGATAGTGTCTAATTGTTACAGTCAAATGACACCAAATAACATTTAGTTTTATTACTGTTTTTTTTCGAATCCAGTTCCATTCCTAATGTAATACATGTATAATTTACAAAAAAAAAAATATGGAGATCGAAGTTAAAAAAAAATGGTTGAAACTAATTCTACAATTGCGGAAAGGATTAAGTTGCCAACAAACGCGACATTAATGAGATGCAAATCGAAAAAATGAATAAAATATTGCATATTTAAACAATATTAAAAGTAACAAAGTCTAGGCATAAGGCATAAATATGGAATATGAGAAAATGAGCGAACAAAATCAGAAAAATCAGCAAGTCAATTAATAATGTTGGCAAATGTAAAAATGTGGAAGGAAAAGTATGTTGGCAAAAAAGCTGAAAAGAAGTTTGAAGTTATTTTGAATTGTTCTAATTAAATATAAAATATATTGTGGAGATTTACAACATAATTTACATTTTTCTAGCTTTATTATTTATGTTGACATGCGAATGAATATAAATTAGCAAATCATTGACGTTTTGTGCTTGATTGGAGTGCAAATTCCTGATTTTGTGCTCATAATATTGACATTTGGAATTTACCGGCAGTTTTAGATTTAAATTTTTTGTGTTTGCTCCACCTCGAATTATTTTTTGTATTTTTCTCACGATATATTCAGTTATTCAAACAGGTTTTAGCTTATTCTTCATTAAAAAGGTAGCAAGGATACAGTCTATAACAACTTTAAGTATCTTCCGTATAGAAAAATCCATAAAAACATCAAATCATATAAGCACATGTAACAAATTTTTCCAATTGATTGATTACACTTGTTTATAGTCAGATACGATAAAATTAAGCACATTCAAGCATGCATACATCTAATTAAATATTATTGTCGCAATCACGTGGCAATCTAACCTTAATCGCGCTACTTTTTTTTATTTATTTTGTCACATTTAACCTTAAAATTTTTCTTGCTGTTATCATTCACAGCAATTGACCTCCACATCAATTAAATTTTATATTATTTTTCTCTCCATGTTAATGTATCAGTTCGAATGTGTGTACATACACACATGTGTCATGTATGAGGAAAATCGTCATTAATGTGATTCAAGTTATTTTTTTTTTAATTAAAATTACTTCTTAACGCAAGAGTGAGAAATCATAAAAGAGTTTCTTTAATGATATCATGGTTGGGTCAGCTTTATGATAACATATATACAGTTCATCCAACCTAAAACTTCCTCTTCAATTGTATTAATGTACATAAAAGAAGGTGTTTAATTAAATGTGGCAAGCTGGTAATGATATGAAAATTTTATTCGTAATTTACGTACATTTGTGGTGTAGAAAATGCGTGAAATTTAATTGAATTGACATCATCGATGCTAACATCCCTCAAAATTGTTAGTTATTCTTTTCACATAGTCATTTGCTGACTGAAAAGACTCTTTAATTTACGTATGAGTTGCGCGAACAATGAAAAGAATGCGGTAAAATGAAACATCATCATCAAGTTCTTGTGGATTGAAGGTTTTGACCGTTAAATTTTTGAAAATCCAATGTCAACTAAGTTGGTGAATTTTTCATGGAAATTTGGTTTACAATTTAGATTTAATTTAATATTGCGGAAGTAGTGACAGTAAGCATGAATAAAGTAGCAAACAGCCCATCCAGAGCAGCCGGATCACCACAAAACAAAAAGATGGTAATTTACCAGTTTTAAAAGAGGTGAAAATCCTCAAAGTCACTCATGCAATTGAAATGGAAATTTATGCTTTTAATCATGATAAAAGAATCAACTATTCTTTATCATTATACATTTTTATATATCATGGTATTATATTAATTCACACGATGGAAGTACATTGAATTAGTAATGACTTTTTGAGTTCATTATATCGTAAGTGAACGTATGATGACATATCAGTGATGTGAGATGCTTTCAAGATCGAGTTGAAGCAATGAAGATTTTATACACTTATCCATAAAACAAAGCCCTAATTGGTGACTAAGTGGTGTTGATGATCAATGATCATTTTGTAGCATATATTTCACGCTAAATAGCGACGGTTAACCAGTGTTAAATATCATAAGATAATCTCACATTAAAATGGACACAAAAAATATAATATAAGAGCCAGTGCCAGAGTTAAGCGAATGAGTGGAGAGGAATCTCAAGAGACATGAATGCACGACAATGATGGTAAGCAATAGTAAAATGAAAAATAAGAAAGAAAAGCGAAGAGAAGAAAAAAAAAAGCGTTTTAAAGCTCACACCTCGCACGATACAGGAAATGTAATTTTTTAATTCGCTTGCTAATTAATAATTAATAGGATTCCTGTTTTTCTTTCTCTCGACATTTCTTTTTGTGTCGCTTTTTCTTGTGCACTTATATATTCTTTATGTATCTCTTTTTTGTTGCTTCTGCCGCCGTGCTTTACAATGATTTTCGCCACAGAACTTCTTAACACATTTTTACTTTCTGTTGTTATAGTTTGCCGTGCATCCCAAAGATTTTGTCACGGCGATAACTCTCTTTTTTTTGTATAAGGGAACACTGAACCGCGAACTGTTTTTCACGCCAATTAAGTTTAAATGCGACGCAAGTCTTTAAGAATTCTCGCCATAATATTGGAATTGGCAATAGTTAAGGTGAAACATGAGTTTTTCATTTGCCAGTGAACCTTCCAAGACGAATTCAATGATAATGTTGGAGGCTTTTGTATGTTGATTTATGCTCACCACTTTTTTATTTTATGTTAACTCGATTTGCACTTGAATGAATAGAGGAGGAAAGTAAGTACGAGAAAAAAAAGCTGTGATTTGATTGTTAACAAATAACATTCATGCCATTTAAATCATGAACAACGATCACCAAGTTGTTTGTACTGCTCATTCTACCATTTTTTTTTGTCGCTATGGGAATTAGGAAGGAATAGATTTATGTATTCAATTTATTTTTGCCATTTTTATTATGTTATGCACTTGTTATAATCACTGATATTCAATCGAGATAAGGGAGTATGCCACCGATAATTGTATAAATTTACACAATGTTTTCATTTGTATCGATTAAGTTTTCTTTCTACAATGTTGATGCGATGCGAGATTGAAAGTGAATTGGATTTTTCCTAGAGCTAAATTGGCTCGTGTAGACCGCAAATTAATTGCTTTGATTTGAACTGCTTTGAAAAATGTAAATTTTTTAACGGCTTTTTGATATTTGAATTTTAACGACTTTTTGAATTTTGAATTTTTAGTTGATTTCCAAGATTTGAATTTTTAGATGATTTCTAAGATGTGAAGCTATAACGGAAATTGAATGTAAAATCGGCTAATTGAAATTAATTTAAATGGTATTTAAGTATTTCCATATAAACGATTCAATTGGCTTTACTCAGAAAACATACAATAACCAATGAATGAGCCATGAAAAAAAGCAAAGAAACCTTTGCTGCAACACATAATTTCCTAGTAATTCACAAAATCCCCATTCTCATTTATATTTAATTCAATTTAACATATTATCTCGAAAATGCCAAAGCATTAAAAATCTCACGTTTTTTTCATGCGCATCTAACGATCTAACAATCAAATGATAATAAATAATGCATACATATCCATACATTTTTTCAATCATTTTCTTTTTATTGCAAACAAATTATAAGTTTTTTCCACACAATTTTGCAATATCTCGTAACGCGCGCGCCAAAGAAAATTGCATTTTGCTAGCACTACGAGAGAGGAATATACAAAATTGGAATCAGTGAAGGAAGAAATAAAATAAAACTGGAAATCATAAAAGATGCTCAATAAATCATAACTTTTTTTATACCTTCCATTCTACTACGTGTGTGCAATTCATTTCACAATTAATATTAATAAGAACAATTAGATAGCTGAGACTGAACGGCGGAAAGTGTGTGTATAAATATTGCCAGCTTATCGCCTCTCTTTTACCCATTTATTTACCTTTTTTATTTCTCCTATGCTATATGAGACTCATTCATTCCTTCTAGTCATTATGTGAATTTCATCATAAATTAAATGCCTATGATTCTATATGAAATTTATTATAGCTTAATGGAATGAAAAAATTGTATTAGATAATGTTTAGGCTTGGAAATTGTGTGATTTTGTTCACTGAATGCTTTTTGAGGCAAAAAAATTTCGCATCTTTTTTTACTGAATGCACTTTTGAAGAAAAAAAAGTTTCGCATCTTTTTCACTGAATGCACTTTTGAAGCAAAAAAGTTTCGCATCTTTTTTTACTGAATGCACTTTTGAAGCAGAAAATGTTTTCTCACTGAACGCACTGCACTTTTGATACTCGTTAACCCTGTCTAAGTGAACGTTTCCCTTCAGCAATTTCTTAACCTAATTATGACCACAATGAAACTATTATCACATCCTTGAACAATACCACAGTGGTATAATAAATGTTGTTAATTAACGGCATTTACCTTTCCTTAATTAGTTTACATTTCAAGACGTTTCATAAAAATTGATAGATTTTTGATTTATTCGAGGCTGATCGAAGAGGAAAAATCATCAAAACACAACAAAAAAAGAGTTGATCGCAACAATGTCGATTACGCAAGAGCGAGGAAAAGAAGAAAAGAAAGAAAAAATTACTTTGTTAAGATTCCCCATTTACCATCATCATCATCATTGTATCGTTTTCCTAATCCTATCATTATATTTAACATTTTAATGGTATTGATCTTTTCCATTAAAAAAAAGCAAACGTCAAACGATATTGAAGAGTCAGCCGTGCTGTACATCTGCATCTAAAGTGAAAAATCTTTAATCATAAAAATTATGGCAATAACAACAAAAAAAATTCTCGGTAGCGCTCATCTGATGCTATTATGTCGCGATCATTGAGACAATCGAATTACAGATCTACGTTCCGAGTCAGCCAATTGGAGATGTGATGTGATGGAGAGTGACCCTTGGGTGGATTTTAGGCTGGTTATGAGTTGCATGCTGTGGAAATTTCAGTGCATTCAGTGACAAATTTGAATGTATTCAGTGAAATATTTGAGTGTATTCAGTACAAAATTTGAGTGTATTCAGTGAAAAACCAAGTAACCTTTGGATGCATTCAGTGAAAAATTTGAGTGCATTCAATGAAAACCAAAGATCGTTCAGTAACTTTTGGATGCATTCAGTGACAAAATATTAGAAGATCCAATTTCTGACAATATCGTCCATAAGGACAGTAAGAAATATTACAGAGAACGTCATTAACGTTTAAATTAATCAATACAATTAACTGCAATAGACTTTATGATCGTCATTTTTTTAATTTTTTTACGATTATTATTATTTCATGTTTTTAGTTGTAAATATAGCATTAACTAGTGTAGCGTTTTGGTACTTGTATCATAAAGAAAACGAAATAAGATAAAAGACGCGAGATTTCTCTTTTTCCATCAATTATTTTATAGCCGTTTTATTAGATGACAGAGGGGTGACACTTATTAACTGCTATAATGAAATTGCAGTTTAGATAATGATGTGGACGCCTCCATATAAACTAAATGTTCAAGTTACTGGAACCACAAGATGATTGCATTTTATGGAATAGAAAATTATATGCGAATAGCGGTCAATTTAAATTGCATAAAATCGTTTCATTTTTATTCTTTTACTCAAACAATGAACATAAAGACGTCATAACTCTTTGCAAACTAAAAACAAGACACAAAGAGTATAAAAATTAATTTAGAATCTTACAACCGTACATCCATCCCCATAGGAGTTTAAATAGTTATGACCATTTAATTTTTATGTAACATTCATTAGAGTCGATTTAATGCTATTTATTTTAACTGTTTGTTACATTGCAGTTTTGAAAACCAGTAGAAGATACTTCAATCTGGATCACTAGATGGTTCGTGGTTGCATCAGTCATAAGGATAAGTATTTCTATTTGTTTTAGTATTTAAACTGATTTATACTTTTTTAAAACTGTCATAATTCTCTGCTGCAATCATGTCTTTATAATTTTACTCCACTTCGAAAAGTATTTTGCATTTTTATTGAAAATTTAATGTGAATTCATAAAACTTTTTATTGGAGCTCATTTAAGTAAATGGCAAGAGTCATTTGAATACACAAATCAGTCATAAAAAGTTGTGGATTGCAGTTTTTTTTAGATATTAAATTTGCTCATTTTGAAATTTTGGCGGGAAAATTTGTTTACAATTTCTGATGAGGAAAGTTTCAAGTCAAAATTACTTAATTCTACTAGATTCTACATTAATTCAGTGATTTGAAACAGAGCTTTATGAAATTTTATGCTGGATCTGCAACTAGCAATTAAAAGACGGCGGAAAAAATTCAATTAATGAAGATTCAACTGTTCAACATCATATTAACACCTATTAAAGAAGCAAACCTGATAATTATTAGTCCGAACTGCATAAGCTGCTACTCATTATCTTCATAGTGAATGTATTTCTCCTGAAGATTTACAAACGGCTCATCCAGCCAGCGAGAAAATTGAATAAGCAATTGTAATTAATAGAAATGAGCTAAAAAATGTATTGTTATTAATTCCAGCACATGTGCAAAATATATTTATGCCTATCTGCATACATTTAGACATCATTTTATTGCATCTTAAAGATAATAAAAATTGAAAATATTATAATTAATATTGGATATATATGTACTTCTCAAGTACCAGAGACGAGAGTGCATTTGCTCTGGGAAAAATAGCAAAAAAAAAACATGAGCAGTTTGTAGTAATTTAATGCATGAAGAAATTAAACGTCGATTACGAGAAGCTCAAGAGTTGTGAAGAGATCTAATCAAACATACATACGGTAGTAAAAGAGAGACCTCGATTGGATGGATAATCTAAACAAAAGCATTTCTTCTTCAATATAATACATTCGGTAGTGTAAAAATGAAATTAAAAAAAAGGCAACAACAATCGAGTACATATCTACATCGAGGAGGTAGAGAAGGAGAGATAAACGAAGGCAATAAACAATGTAGGAAAGAAGACAACAAAGAAATGCAAGAAGTTGGCGAAAAAAAAATTACAAAAAGCTTTTTTATGTTCGACTTTAATGAAAAGTTATGCTTTTGTTATTATGCTACTTCCTTCTTGTTGCCTTTTGTTATTGGAAGTTGAAATTTATGAGAAAAGATGCATTTTAAAGTGAATTTTTGTACTGTTGATTTCTACATCGTCGCGCGCGCGATCCAAAAACCGCTAGAATGTAATTAATAAGGTACCAAAAAGGAGGTGATAAATGACGTCACATTTTCCTTCCTTCTCAATTTGGATTTGTTTTGGCAGCACATACCGAGAAAAGAATGTCAGAAGTGTCGGTTCAAAGAGCTATTTCTACTTCACATCCATTACGGTGATTAAATGTGATTACCTTAAGTCTCTCATTTTTACTCTTTTTCACTTATTTCTTCTTGTTATTATTTATTTTTTCATTTTTAGTCATTGCTCACATAGCTCATTTCACATCAAGCATTGAGAGGAAAATTGAATGTGAATTATTAACTGTCTTGAAGGTATTTCGAGCAATGATTTCTTAATAAATTGCTTTCGATTCCCCGCACAATCGTAAATATAAATGAGTTAATAAGTCTCTATAGATTGGATTTATCTGGGAGTGCTTTTTGTTTTTGTTGTGATTTGATTTTATCACTTGGAATGCTTATTATTTAACGGTTGTCAGCTGTGTTTCATTCCTGCTCCGAGTTTTTCTCCACATCGGGAAGTTTTTCTTTGATAATATGCTTTACATTGTATGTTATTACCTATGTTTTATGTTGTTTTGTGGTAAAAAGTAGCAGCAATCAGTTTATATGATCTTAAAGTATTAATTTTTAATGCTTTTTATTAAATGATTCAAAGTTAATTATTGCAATTTTTTCAAGGAATTTTCGTCCACCTCAAAAAGTATTTTCTCAAATTCTCTTTGGGGAGTAATTAAACTTGAGTTCCATTAACGTCAATCTGACGAAAAAAGTGGCAAAAGCTTGTTACAAGTCATTTTCAGACAGAATCTTCAATAATTTCATAGTAAAAGTGGAAAAACCATTTTCTAACCTCAAAAATTAAGTCAATATGACTGCAAAATTATCTATACCAACAGCTAATACTGAATAGATTTGCACATGTGTGTGGGAATAAACGTTCATTTATGTATTTATTAATATTTCAAAAAGATTTAGTATATGCGCGGATAAGTGTCTTATTAGAAAAAAATATAATAATCATATACACGTAATTATCATTTAACAGCACTACAAAATTCGCTTTTAAAAGCACAAACTTATTTCCATTTTTAAATTGAATATCAATAAATATGTGTGTATGATTCATTCGACAATTACTTTATTCTTGTCTTACTTATTTTAGAGACTCACGAATGAGAAAAAGAAAAGAGCTTCAAATCGTTACTTAAGATCTCTTTTTTTTATTATGATCATGACGAAATCAAGATCATATTTATCGTGTCTTCGAGGCACTTAAAAATATATGAATAACAAAATCGAGTTTTTCATGACAATGAAGTAAGTTGAAATTTTTATATTATTTTTTGTGTGGCTCGAGTTGTTGAAATTTCTTGTTACAGAAAGAAAATTACCTTCCATGCCTTCGTTAGCCTAACAATAATGATCATAAAGAAATATATTTATTAAATAAATGAAACAAAATCCTTTCTATATGTCCGCATACATAAGTATATACGGATTTGATTAGGTATGGCAAAAGTTCAAGGACCAATTTTTAATGTGTGCTCATTATAACTAGATAAATAATTCTTATTATTCTCCGCCACTGACAATTGATCAAAATTGCTTCATATACATAAATAAATAACTATTTTACCTACTATAAAGACGTTGATTTATTTTAATATTTTCTTAAAGAAATAAAGGTTGAGTATAAAATATTGTCGAGATGTTAAGAGATTTGAAGACAACTATAAATTGATTTGAAGAGCTGTAGCGCATTTGTCCTAGTAATTTCAATTTTTAACGAGTTTTCCAAGTTTGAAAATTTAACGGTCACTTAAAATTTGAATTATTCATATTTCAAATTCCAAGAAACCGTTAAAATTCATTTGAACAATGAGTTGACCTCACAAAAAACATTGAAAAACCACAATATTCAGCTCTATATCCTAAAGGCATATTTTTTGATACACAAGATTAATAGACACCTGAATCTTAATTGACATTTCTGACATTCTACAATCAAGCCTTTTAAAATTTGGCATACCGGATTCTAAACTATTAATATCTATGAATCACAATCTAATGATTGAAAGATATCCATAATAATAACATATCACTCATTACTTCCAGAACACCATTATCTCATCCAGCAAATGACATTCCAGCACAGTTAAGACAAAAAATAAAATAAAAAGGTTTTCATTATGTAAATTTGCTCCAAAAAGAGTATTACAAATCAACATTTGAGATAATATCATAAGGGAGTTGTAACTTATTTCAATTTCATATTCATAATCTCTATTTGGTAATGTTGGTACTGCCATTCCCAATTCAATGGATTATAATGGAAGGCAGCGAAAAAAAAATGTTAAGTGAAGACAAAAGCGCTTTATCATGTCAGTTGAAATACGAAAAAAAATAACAAAAATGAAAATTCTTTCTCGCTCTGACTCATGATATCGCGTAATCAGACGTTCCCACAAAAACCTCCACACACAGACACATACAATTGTAAAGTGGAGAATATAATATATCTAGGCAATGCTAATATACTTGATATCGACAAGATTGAAATGATTTTTTTTTTCTCATGAAACGTAATCAGACAATAATCTTATTTCTTCATTCCACTTATTCTGTTCGTAATAATAATAATAACAATAATTGAGCTCAGCACTGATATTTAAGCAAATCATTGGAATTTTATGAAGGAGAAGATTAATATTGACAAGTAAAGTTTTCTTATGATCTCATCGGGAAAAAATAAAGAATAAATGAGTTGATAAAAGTTAAACGCATTTAACGGTCAGTGAATATTCAAATTTCAACGGTTTTTGACAATTTAAATTATTTTCCCGCAATTTTTTTCACATACTTTCAACAAATTTACAGTATTTTTACAATATTCCTTAATTATTAATTAAATCAACAGAATTAATTGCTGATTTCCATCACAAATCATAAAGCCACAAATGATAACAATCCAGTCAACCAAAGTAAGCAATCAAGTGCATGATTTAACTGAAAATTTTGTGATAAAAATAATAAAGAGAGTCCATAAACATGTGTGCGTGCAATGAATGTGCGCTGGCAGCGAACCAACACAAAGCGAGTGATAAGATTTCCAACGAGGTAAACTGATTATTATATTCTTTTCACGTCAACGAAGCGTTTTTTTTTTTGTTTTGTTAAGCTGTCTCAAGCTAAAAACGTTATAACGATCGAGAATGTTCACATAGTGGTATGGGATGGAGGAGATAAATAGAGACTTTAATCACGTTTGCGATGTGGAAATATTGAAATCTATTTATCATATTTCAAGTCATTGATATACCGGAAATTCGTGTGTAATCGTACAGAGATCTTTATGTCGATGCAATTTCACAATGTTATTTAATAACAACATCATGGTGAGTGAGATGGAAGTATTGAAAAAAAGATTTAACCATATGTTCAAAATGATGCAGTAATATACAAGAATTATCACTTATACATCACATTGACCCGTCGGCTATAATACACAACTGATACATGAGATAAATAATCATAAAATATCAATTTATATTCACAAACGATATATGCACATTCTTTTGTATGTGATTCCTCTTTCTACTCTTTACATTTCCACGTAATCTCATTTTTATTTTCGTTTGTCGTGATTATTTTTTTGCAGTTGTTTCTTAGTAATTTATCACACACGTATTATGACTGTAAAAATAAACTTTTAATTAGCTAAACTATCACGAAAAAATTTATTATTCTTATTATTCGCTCTCACTCACTTAATTATTAATTGCAATCAAAAGGAGTAAGAGTGAGATTGCATTAATACTTTCAAGGTTTGCAAGATATCGCATGCTGTTGTCGTCTCACTCCTTTATTTATACTCCACGAGTAGCGCGTGTTGTGCTGATTACTGATAAAAAAAATATATATAATATGAGTTGTGGAGACAAAAAGAGACATTGAACGTGCACAAATGAGATTTACAGTTTGTCGTTAATTTTTATTAATAGCTAATTAGTCCCGTCAATGGTGACGGATATTCTGATCCTTGGACTTTCAAATCAGCTATCAGATAAATGACAAGAATTTTCATAAATAGACATAGAGAGAAAATGACAAGTAATGGGGGAGGTCACAAGGTTACAATTGTCATTAATTAACCTCATTGCATTGAGGAAATCTTGCTGTGTATGGGATCACAGCAGTTGGTATTTACAATATTGCCGCATTTGATTTAATAATCACTGATTGATTATCCTCAAAACATGTATAAATCTACACATAAACAGACATATTGACTACATACGTATGAGAGACAATAAATGAAATTCCCCAAAAACACACACAAAAACTGAATATGAGCAAGTTATGAAAGAAAGCTTATTGATGAGATTAAGGAAGAGACAGAACAGAAACGAGATTGAACATGCTACATATGGTCACAATATGATTCTGATGATCTCTTGTTATTCTTGGAAAAGAAGCAATTGGTGGAGTAAGTAGGAAACTTTGATTTGAGTTTTGATAAATGAGTATTGAGTTACTGCTGCTGAATTATTTTTAAATGAAATTAACGGTTTAATGAATTTCAAATTTACCGGTTTTCAAAGATTCAAAATTTAACGATTTTTAAAAATTCAAATTTCGACAACTGGAAAGGTCTTTGGATAACGAATCAACCTTAAAATGTATGCATCACTTTTGACTTTCAACAACTCATGTCAAACAAATTTGAAGGATGTGCTCTACAATTCGTAAAATATCACTTCAATAATCCAAGTTCATTAAAATATTAATCAGATAAACCAAAAATGTACAGACACACACAAGTCATCCTATAGACACGTATTCCAACCACATTCAAAAAAGGTCGGTGCTTGATTTCACAGCAATAATAAAAGCTTATAAAAGAAAAAAAATTAAGCGTAGGACGTATAGTTTATTCTTGAATGAATCAAGCGGCGCATAAAGGTTGTTGTTTGTTTCATTTGTAAGAAAACACGACGTGATGGAACAGCAACAAACAGAAAAAAATATCATCCTTCTTCTTCTCCCACTTTGATTGTGTATTTTTGTCTTCATGAATTCGTAATGAATTCAATGGATTTAGATTCGTGATAAAAAATTAATAATAATTCGATTCTATTTTTGAAAATGATTTTTTTATTTTGATTGATAATAATCAGAAAAAGTATTTTTTTGGTCTCAACTGTGCATGTGTTTGGATAATAAATTAATGCAAAGCAAAGTCGAGAATGATACGAATTCCATTTGCGAAAAGAATTTTTGTTTTTTGACTTAATTAATATTAGGGTATCTGATTTTAGACAGTAAATGAGGTCTAGACATTTTAATGCCAAATAACGGATTTTCAAAAATTCAAAAAACTAACAATTTTCAAAAATTTAAAAATAACGGTTTTCAAAAATTTGAAAAATAAACGGTTTTCAAAAATTAAAATTTTTTGAAATTTCTCAGTGAACTTTGAAATGAACAATGAAAGATTCAAGCTTTAAATCCCATTTAATCTTATTTAAGAACCGCTAATTAATTGAATTCAATGATAAAAATAAAGGTTATTAATATTAATGGCTTGTAGAATAAGTGAAATCAATTGATAGAGAGATACATTAGACAGAGAAATTCATTTGAAAAATATAAAAATTAGAAATTCATTTGTCTCAAGGCATTATGGCAATTAAATGTAAACTTAAGCCGTTTTATGAGAGTGCATCAGTGAGAAAGAAAATAACCAGGAAAGTTGATTTGGGATTATTTTACATTTACGATATCTGGTAACACCACATCAAATGCAAACTGTGTAAATTATTGCGGCAATAAAAGCTACAAACACCATCAGCTAAACAGTCGTGTGTGCAGTAAATCGCAGAAAGGAAAGGAATGACTAGTGATGCAAAAAATAGCATCAAAAGAGCGAATAGCACAAAACGCAATGTGTCACATTTAATTTTGACTATTTTTCATATTAACGGCAACTGTAGTCGTACATGTGCTCAACATGTTTGACACAAGACGTCGGGAGACAAAATAGATAATTCAAATTGCACACATGCCTGTAAATGAGGCAAATGGAATTTTTCTTTTGGCATTTTTCAAGTCCTTCAGACTAGTTTTTCGAGAAAAATTTAAAATTTATCGCCAAAGTTAGTGTCAAAATGACTAAAGTCTCTTTCATTGTAAGTACTTCCTATGAGAAAAGCCATATACGCTCTAAAACACAAATTGAAGGATAAATCACAATGACTGTGAAATAAAATGAATGTATGTGAGGTGAAATTTGCATTTCCAATTTCCTGGAAATTATCTTTCGACATTCTATCTCCACTTACATGTTTTTACTTAGAATACATTTACAATATGTTAAAAATAATAGTAAAATTGATACTAGAGCTAAAATGTATTTTATTGTAGATTAACAATAACAAAGTTTATTATCTTGAGGCTTTCATGATTATTGTGCTTATTCACATAGTGCATAGTGAGAGAACATGAAGTTCATCTCATCGAATAACAACAAAAAAATGTATAAAACTTTCCACATCTCAATATCTTAAAGGCATTTGAATGTGGCGTGCTTCAATTAATATCCAATTCTAACGCGATCTTTTCTCTTCATGATGAAACTTTATCTCTATTGAAGGACCCAATTTGCAATTTATGGCTTCAACTGTCAAGCGATTCATGCAAATGCTAATCTATAGCATAATTTATTGCCAATATGATTGTCATTTTGGTTGATCGAGTTATAACGGTTTAATTAAATTTGAATTTTTTTGCTCATTCAGTTTTAGAATTTTTCTCAAAGTGTGAACATCGATTTTTAATTTTTCATTGAAAAAGTGCTTACTAGCAGCTGAAAAGACTCAATGAACAGCTAATTACTGTAGTAAACTCGTTCATTCATCGCATAATTAAGAAGTAAGTACTTTAATTGATGAAATGTTGATGAAAATGATCATTTAAGGTTGATTTAGAATTTTTGCCGACAATTTTTTAAGTTCGTTAAAAATTTGAATTTTAAAAGTTCGTTATAATTTAAATTTTGAAAGTCCGTTAAAATCTGAATCTTAAAAGCGCTTAACTTGTAGCTACTCCTTTTATCTCATTTTCTTCTAACATTTCAATGTAACAACTTTTCGCACACATTTCAGCAAGCTCTCTTTTTACGAGACATTTTATCATATCTCATATTTAATATGCACATTGAAATGAAAATTGTTACATGCATTCATTGCAATATATTTATTTTTTGCTCTTCTAAAAAAAACGGCGATTAAGCTGTATACTACACAGACTCACATACTCACTTTTTTATGAGTAAGTAAGTGAATGAATTTATTCATTGCATTTTGAGTACAAAGAGGAATTGAAATGTGCAATTTTTGACATTATGAGAACACGATGTGGCGGCGGCACGGGCCTGGCTTGCGGAATGTATCTCTTATTTCCTTACAACTTAGTTATCTTATTAGGCCTGTTTGTTTATTTGTTGCGTTCATTAATTCTTTTTAGCGCTTTGTCCGCTCATGTGTGCTCAGTGTGCTGCATAAATTATAAACCACATTGCATATTATTATGGATGTTGAGAGGGAATTGCAATTATTTTTAATAATATTATGTGTATTTTGTTTTAAAAATTGCAAACAACTTAATATTTATAACAATTTCATTAATTTCATAAATGCATATGATTGGATATGACGGGCCTTATATCTCTTCAAGCGTTTTACTGCAGAAAGGATCAGGTTTCTTAAAGCTGAATGATTATTGCTCAAAACACCCACGCACGATATATTTACGATTTTGTATTCATCTTAATATGCAATAATGCAGAAAAAATATATTTAATTATGTACAGCGAAGCGAATATTAAAGATTCGCAGAAATAAAAGTTTTTTTACTGTATTTGTGACAACTTGTCATCGTCATTTGTGAATGAATGGAATGAAATGAGCAAAAATGTATATATTCTAAAGAATTTCTTAAATGAATTACATGTGAAGAATTTTTTTAAAAAACAGCTTAGATCGTGACTGATATGGACGTTGCCCCCAATGAATGGAAAGAAATTATCATTTGTCACTTAATTAAATTTACTGTCCCCGAGAAGAGAGGCTTCTCATGCAACCTCGCCAAATAAAATTCATATATAGATATTAAATGGAATTCCGCGTATGATATAAAAAACAGAAATTTGCCGCATTTGGAATATTAATTAACCACAAATGACAGCGTACTTGTGTTGCTTATCAATCACATTAAGAAAGTCATTACTTATATTCGCCAATATCTGCCCCGCGGTAAAGTTAAGCGATCATCAATGTGTGCACTGTGCAAAAAAGCTTCTTAAATTTATTACTTTTTCGTATAAATAAGATTTGTGATTCTCGTCGACGTAGGTAATTTTTGCACATTATTGTTGGTTAGACTTAATGTTGCCTGTCTCTCTTCTCCCTTCTTTTTTATTATTTTCATCGTAACATTCAAATGAACATTATTCTGATTCGGTTGTTGAAGGTAATTGACCTTGTTCCCGAAGTAAATTGTCGAATAATACTCTTTTATTCTCTGATTTTTCATGCCACCAACACACTTATATACATATATAGACATATCAATTGATTATATGAGAATATAAAACAATTGAGTTATCTCTGGAGCATCTATCATTAACTATCCAACTCACTTACCCATCTGTTAAGATAATATTGACTTGCCACATTTATTCTTCTGTTCCATAGACTCATGAACGAGTTTGAGTGAAAGAAAATGTTCTTGAGAATCATTTTGACTAGATTAATTAAGAAAATAAGCTGTTGTGTGTTTATAATCGAATGCTGTACACCTTTTGCCACTTTTTGTTATAAAATAGTTATACATTTAAGTCTAGATAAGCTTTTCATGCTGATAAAAATGCAAAAAACTTTTTGAAGTGAGAAAAACATGTGAAATTCAAAATTAAAAAACCCGTTAAAATTTAAAAAATCCCATAATATTAAATGCTTCATAAGAATCAACAAACTGTAAAATGTCATCCTACTTAGCATTTGTTTGTAACCTACACTCAACAGTTCTCCTATTTAGCGATCGATTGATTCGTGTGACAAGAGAATTCAATTATGATAATTATTATAGCAAATATCAATCAACCCGTAGAAGAAATTTTATCTTCTTCTTCATTAAGTCCAGTAGTTGGAAGTGTAAATAGTTGGATGTCTATTTATAGACATAAAAGAATTCTTCTTGAAGAATAGAACATTCTCCAATAAGCTATGCACGATGCGATCATTTCAAATGTGTGCGCGCGTGATTCATCTTATCAGTAAATAAATAATTCAACGACCAATGAAATCATCTGTAATATGGGGTTGGCTGCATTCTTATCAGTCTCGCTTGTCTATAATGGCATATTACGGAGAGAATTCAATTGTTATTATTTGATTAGATCTCTTATTCTTTTTAATATCACATTGAATGTTTCGTTCGAATACAAAAAACTATTTATTTATTTACCTTAGCCACAAAACACTCCCTAGTTCGACTATTTTTCTTACTTTTTATCTTATATCTTTCTAGTACATATATTTTGTTATCCACTTAGTACCTTTGTACTTTGTGTGTGCTTTACGATATCGCATCACAACCAACACACAAATCTTTTCTCATTATTCTAAAGCGAACTCTATACTTATGTGAATGATATGGCGAAATCACATTTTATATAAAAGGCAGTTCCCATCAAATGAATGTTTTTGCTCTTTCACATTTGCATAAAAAGCAACAAGCTAAAAAGTTCATGTCATAAAAAAACACTACAGAGGGAACGTATAGATATAACAATGAAGAAGAAACTCTGAGATAGATATTGAGATGATAAAGAGTACGAGTTGATAATTTATTGCATTCGTGTGGCAATTAGCGCAGTTTTTTGTTGTAATTGTCTGACTCATTCAACGAACTTTAAAAATTTAAATTGAGGACAAATTTTTGCCCGCCATTTTTTTTCTCATTTCAAAAAGTTTTTTGCATATTTTTCGAGTTCAGGACAGGAAGTTAAGAATATATTAGTAAATATTATATCAACAGAATGGCAAAAGTATGAATGAATTTTTAAATAAAACTAAATGATTCATATTTACAATAAAAAATCCATAAAACATTTTTTCAGCGCAAAACGCATCTACATTAAGGGAATTTAATGTTAAATTTTTGCATACAAGAAAATAATAAAGTATAAAGACGGGATGGTTCCAAATCGTAGGGCAGAGAGTAAGAGAGAGAGGAAAATAAGTGAATGAGTCACAGCCAGGTGCTCTGACCTTTCCTCACACACATTTACTGTTTCAATCGCCCCGGATGAAAATAAAGAAATAAAAAAATTATTTTTTTATACTCCGCTGATTTCTTGATAGCTTTTCTTCGTCTTATTATTGTTAAAATGTTAAGAAAATGAATTCTTAATTCTCTTATATACACATACTTTCCTCTGTACATTCGTTATCGGTCGTATCGTTTGCGAACATGCTAAAGTGCTCTCTACACTTTTTTTTATTCATTGAATTATATTGCGAATGTATTTGTAAGTGAACAACATTTCGTTGGAAAAGAGCACTATTCACAGCAGTTTTATGTCTTATCAAAGTAACCCCATCTTCTTTAATTTTATTATTTTTTCGTTTATTCCGCACAATTCTTTTAATGTAATTTACACAACATCACAATCTTATATTCACTTTTCAGCTGCACGCATACACCTTCACGTTTTGAGTGCGCGCACGATCGACGACTTACGATTTGTTTATCTTACATAGAGTTATCATTAAAGCAATAAAAAATACTAAAAAAAAAATGAAAAGTATTACGATAACTAATTCTATGGCATGCACGATTATTCGAGTTTATTGTGATGCTATAAATTATAAAGTCACCAATTAAAAATGTCCGTTGATGGAGATTTGAGTAAGAATTGTTCTTGTGACGTTTTAATTTTGATGAGTTGATTGTGTGAGGGGATGTTAGATTGAACTTTTGTGAAATTTTAGGAATTAATGACAAAAAAGGAAACAGCAGAATCTCTCTTAAATTGCCAGAATAAAATTAGAATGTTTGGGACTCGAACCCTTTACTTGAATAAGTGCAATGAGAATATCAGAATACTCCATTGAAGCATCTTCATCTGTGACTCTATTTTGAATAAATTTCAAATAGGTGTTATCTTATAGGTCATGGATCACAGTTGATCTGTTATACTAAATAATTAGGATTCGGACAAGAACTGCAGGTCAGCATTTTATATGCACAGGTCTGCAATTTTTGGGTGTACTTTACATTACGTCCAATTCTACAAGTCTGCGTTTATTGTCTGCAGGTCTACAGTTTTGAACGAACCCGATGAATAAGTAAGGAAGTAACAAACAAAACGAGCATACGTAGCAAAATAAATTGCATTACTGCATGTGTAAATCAATAGCACTTCTAAAATCCCCAATTAAATGTCCTGAAAAAGAAATTCTCTGTTTTATAAGCCTACCTTTGCAGGAAAAGATCATCAGTTACACAAATGGAAGCGATTAAAAGAATCCCACAATATGATATATCGATTAAATGTGGCTTATTACGTCTCTTACCTAGAAATAGAATAAAGAATAATAGAATCATTAGTGATAATGTATTAAAAATATCTAGATAAAGTTTATTGTCATGACATTATATTGATTTAGGAGAGACTAAGCATGTAAGCATTCAAGTCCGAGAATCTTCATGACCTCATAAAATATCCAAACGAATTCCAACGATATGTGTGATTTAACTATAATTATCAAACATATTCAGCATAATCAATCCACAATCCATCAAAAAAAAAAATCTTTTTTTAAACCTGACGAATTCATTCCTGAGAGAATGTATACAATGTAAATGAAAAAAAAAATGTTAAAATGATTGACAGACATACAGCATACAGACTGATAAGTTATTATCATACAATGACTAACAGCGCGTATTTTTCAACATTTTTTTTATATCTCTCATTCGCTCTCAGTGCTTGAAAAATTATAAAAATATTTATTTTTATTACATTACATATGTGTGCGTGTGGCTTGTTATTATTCTTTGTAGCACATTATAGTTATATTCATTATAACTATTATCGTCGACGTTGTCGTTGTTGTTGTTGCTGTTGTGGGGGGATTTTTATTTCATTTGCTTTATCCACTGCTATTATCATTAAATCGCTTTTATTTATTTACTTACTTTTCTACCTTCCTTATGTGTTTGGCTGCCTTATAATAAGCACATCAAAACAGAGAAAAACTACTACAAATGTAATATTAACGTCGCCTCAGATTTGGATAATGAAGAGTGGAAATTTTCTTTTTTTGTACTCGCATTGTACATACACAATATTCTTAAAGTACTCAGTTTTGGGTTGATTGTGCCATGAGAGGTGAGAGAAACGTAATTAAACTCCAGAGTTTTATCATTCCTTAATGTATGTGATACATAAAAAATTTTCTAGCTAAAGACGAAACGTGATGACTTTTTAAATATAAAAAAAAACAATCCCTACGGACGTCTGTCAAATATTGATTTTTTTTCCTCTTTCTCTCCTTTTTATCGTCGTCTGATGTTTCTTTTTTTGGATGAACTTTTTTATTATTATGGTTATTGAATGAGTGAGTCGAGTGAATTTCTCTAGAATTTTAACACCTCTTACTCTTAGCATGTACGCAATGATACATTGTTGCTGCTTGTTCTCATATGTTTATCACACAGAGGTAAGACGCACGTAAGCATGACTTAATATAATTTGCTTAATTGTTCTGTCTCTCAACTTTGTTACTTTATTTTTTTTTACAGATGAATATTTTATACACTTTGGATGTTTGGATGACTGAGTTTGTTAGTGATCTAATCATTGATATGAATATTAGAGGGTTTTTGTGGCTATGATATGTGCTGAATTACTCATGCCACATTTTTAGTTGTGATAACGCATATTTTTATCAATTTTTGTGGATTTAAAGTATTATGTTTGATGAAATACTTTTTGAAGTGAGGAAAAAATTGGATTTTTGAAGTAGACCAAATTTGAATTTTAAAAAGCCGTTAAATTATTTTTTCATTTCAATTGTAATAATTGACCATTCAAAGAACATTTCTGAGTATTTCGTCATGCATGATAAAATCATATACAGTAAGATCGATCGAAAATGGATGAAAAATGTTTTAATATTATCATCTATTGAACAACCCTCTCGAGTCTCATTTAATAAATGAGCTTATTCCTTTTTCTACACACGAGTAGATCTTTTCTTAAACAAGAAACGACAAGCCATGAGTGAGTGAAGAGGGCAAAGCCATAAAAGGCTCAACACGCAAAAGCTCAAAATAAAGTATGAAAGAGGAATGAAAAATTTTACAGATTTGATAAGTGTTATTACTACACGCCGTGAGTCTTCGACATTACAGTCACAAAAGATATATATTTTTTATACATAAAAAAAAGATTGTTATTAATATTAATTTTGGGCGTATAAAGTTATTGTATGACTGATGGAAGATGGAACTATTGGCTTCTTTTGGGAATCAAAAAAAAATGAAAAAATTATGAAGATGATTATGATGTTGATGATGATGGTGAGTCAACGACAGGAAATTATTTGTGTGTGAGTTGATTGTGGAAGGTTCAAGGTTTTTTATCAACTCATTTATCTTCATCCATAGTCACTGACAAAAACCGCAAAAATTTACATTGCGCATTAAAAAATGATAATTAAATAACACTAATTTAAATTATAACAATGATTTTTCAGTGTGCATGAGAGACACACAAAGGAGAATTAACATTTTTATTTGACCATGGAAAGTACACAAATTAAATGTAATGCTACAGCTGCTGTTGACTCGATAATTTGTTATTCGTAACCTGACCTTATTCTTTTGCACTCTGGTGTGCTATATCACTCGAATATTTGGCTCATATACACCCCAAAAACATGGCAATTTTTCTTATTATTCATTTTCACTTCAAGTTGAGGTTAAGTCAGGTCTAGTTATCAAAATGACAAGAACATAATTTACAACAATGTGTATACATTTTTTTAGTTCAGAGTTGCCGTGTAATAATACAATATAACAATCTACATAGAGCATTATAAATGACTTAAGCATGCAATTGAATTAAATTATTATCAGTCGCCATAAAGTACTACATTGTGCACGTACAGAGATGTAATTGATTAATTTTCATAGATTATTCTATTTATTTATGCACTCCAGCACTGTAATTGAGTTTAAATAATATTAATTTAGTGGGACTTTGCAAAGTTACAAAAATTCTTAATTCTTTTAAAGCAAATAAGCAGAAAGGCTCATTTTTCATTAATGAATTCAATAATTTCAATAGATTTCTTTATTTATTACAGACTAAATTGTTATTAGTTTACAAAGCGATCTACACTCTACACGAGATGTGGGTAAACCTTGAATTATGTTGCTTTTTACTCTATCTCTATCTGGAACTAAGCATTGCGCGCACAATTTCAAAAAGAGAAGTAAGAAACAAGTCTGCAATTCATCTCAATTTTTGAATTAAAGCGTTTTTAACGACTTTCAAAAATTCAAATTTTTAAGGTTAAATTTTTGTTCACTTGAAAAAGTTTTTTCAATTTTAATTAACAAATACAGCAAGTCATGATAATTTAATAAAGTAAACTACATTAACTTAATGGCAAAAGTTCGAGGATAATCATTAAATCCATTAAAATCAGTCCAATTTTGAGATATTAATCAATCAGCCATCCAAACTGAAAACAAAAGCACGTGTTTTGCAGAAAACTAACAAAAAAAATATTAAACGATATGAGATATACTCGTTTTCTTCTAATGTGCCGTCATTCAGCGAAGTTTAAAAAGTAACGCAATGTGAAGTAAATTACTGAAACACTTTTACTTAATCAACTGTCAATACAAATTATAAGTTCTTTTTTGGTTGCTTTTATGAAATCGCAACCAATGAGCAATTCTCTTTTTTTTGCTGCTTTATGCTTGATGTTAAGGTTAAACAGCCAAAAGTCAGGGAGAAGATTGTGAGTAGCCAAAATATTTGGAAGAAAAAGTTCAGCCTCATGATTTATGATTTTGATTTGTTCATTTGCGATTTTGTAAGAAGTTGGCGGCAATATGAACAGCGAAAACAACAAACCAGCAGCATGTATAATAGAGTGGAACAAGATTCCTTGAATTATTATTCCTGTGGAAGTGCAAACAATGGACAGAGAGAAATAAATAGAGGCAGGCAGTTGTGAGCATATCTTACATTCTTTGAAATTAAATACTAATCGAATTATAACACCATTTATTACATTTGTTTACTCTATTTGCTTCCATTTTTCTCTCAACATGTCGCATTGACAAAATAAAAAATTTATATATTTATTCTCGCTATAACTAATGCTTATATTTCCAGTAAACTACCACAAGTGTCATTATTGGGTAAATAAAAATTGGATTTGTTTATAAATATCGACCCAATTTGTCATTAAGGACATTGTCATGTGAATGACATGAAATGTATTTGAATAATCATAAATTTTACGATTAGATAAAAAATAATAATTAAAATTGACATAAATCTTTTCAACGACTCATTCTTGTCAGGGATTAAATATGTAATAGATTGCATACTATTGCACATGACTTGACAATAATTATTCATAGATGGTTGATTGAATTATATTCTTATTATTATTCATAAATCTAATGTTTCAAAATTTAACGGACAAAACTAATTTGAATTTTTCGCGTCAGTTGAAGCAGAAATATTTTCACGTGTTTTACAAAATTAATTAGTTTTATTGAAATTTAATTAAAATTAGAGGTTGTTTAAAGACTTTTGAGATTGCAATCGTAAATTTACAAGACAAACTAGACTATAAACATGAAGTTAACAAGAAATAATTCAGTTAATAAGAGAAAAAGAGTTGAAATTAAAAGTTTTGTCAATAAAAACTCCCGTCTCGTTTGGTTTAAATAATAATAAATGTCAATGCACAAAAGAGTGCATTTTTCTTAATTTTAGTGCCGACTCCAGCGATTCTGCAGAATAGCTTTGAAAAAAAGTATGTGAAATTTTGCAACATAAAATATTTTTTCCATCTATATGCGCATATACATCAACCCAACATTAGTTACAATCCATCATATTTAAACGTCCTATAATTCATTTTTAAAATACTGTCTATGATCTCTTAAAATGTACTTTTTGCATTGAAATTGCATATAGGTATGAATGAGAGTTGAGTAATTAATAATAACAATAATAATGGAAAAATATTACCTGCAACAAGGATGTTTAATTTATCACTACAACCGTCGTAACAAAAGCGTTTGCTTAATTGCACAATTTGAGTGCCACTTAGCAGTGAGAAAAATTTAAAATAAGGCTTGTAACTTGAGTACTAAATTAATAGGCACTAGATCACTATTGTGACTAATATTTCACTTAAACTTTTCTGCTTATTCCTTTTTTTTCTATTTTTGGTTAATTATTGGGCATACACTTAATGGATATAAATTGATTGACTTAAAGATCGTCCATTTAATAAAGCAAAACTGTCCACTATCCTATAATTATTTACTTTTAAAAAGACCGTATTAATGCGCGAAAAATAAGAAATAATAATAATAATCGACTTGTGCTCTTGAGCCACAGATGTTTCTGGTTCAGATGCAAAATTGAACTGTAAATTGTGCACTTTTTTTTCGCTATGTCGATTGTGGGGATTCAATGTTAGAGGACGCTTCAAAAAAAAATATATATTATAGTCAGAGGTGGGGAATGGATGTATGGAAAGAAAGCTTCATACTCAAATATTGAATCTCCAATCGGAGTTATTGGATGAATATAAAAACGAAAAAAAATCTTCTGACTTTTAGAAATTCTGCTCATTATTGTTATTATTTTGTAAAAAAATGTACGTGTGCATTTAATAATGAGCAGTAAGGAACAACAACAGAAAAAATAACTAAAAAAAAATCCCGTAGGAGGACGTTAAGCATTTGTGGAAGGTATATGAGTAAATTGCCGATAAAAATAGCAAGTTCATTACAAATTCAATTCCAGTTAATGTTAATTAAAAAAAATATTTTTATATTCCTGTCTCTCTCACCCATGTTTATTAAATACCTTCGAAATTTTTTTTTTATATTTTATAAATTTATATCTATACACAAAAATGTTTAAATTAATTACCGCACTAAATTTCAATGTTGCCTGCATTGCATGCAAAACTATTTGGGTTTATTACATTCAGATTTCAGCTTTTTTTATTTCCTATAAGAAAAAATAAATTTTTTTTGTTTGCCTTTTTACTTTACAAAGAAGTCAAAAACAAAAGAGTAAGGAAAAGACGGGGCAGCAGCAAAAAAAAATGATTTTTTAAAGAGTACGAGAACTTCAATCATCACAAATATTTTGATGGATGTGCACGCGCGTTAGAAACAAGCTCAAAATGCCATAAAACAACATTTTAAGAAAGTTATTTTATAATAAAAGACCTTAGAAAATTTCATGGTGAAATAAGTATTGATGGATGAGTAAGACGCAATTTAGAGATGTAGAGTTGTGGATTAGTTTGAGGGTTTCATCATTATTTGGTTGATTTTGGGCGATATTATGCTTGTTTAGGTAAACACTTAACTCAATTCAGCCGTTTTTTCTCTAATTCAACTAAAGTTCAGCAATAATCAACTATATTAAGCTCAATTCAGCGGTTTTAAACTAAGTTCAACAATATTCAGCTAAATTCAGCAATATTTTATTCAATTCACCAATGTTTAGTTTAAAACTGCATTAATTCAGCAATATTCAGCTTATTTAAACAATATTCAACTCAATTCTGCAATTTCAAGTTTGATTCTGCCTCAATTCAGCAATATTCAGCTAAATTAAACAATTCCCAACTCAATTCAGCCATTTCAAGCTAAATCAAGAAACATCCAGTAGACAATAATGATAAAATCACAATCAAAACTGATTTATGTCATGGCATAAAATTGTATAAGCCAATTAAACACTCAAACTGCACGCATCAACACACAACGTTTGCAAGAAAGCACGTCAAAGAAGTAAAATTGATGAGATCTCAAGACGAATAATACACACAATTGAGTGTTCAATTCAAGTAGCAATAGTTAAGAAAATGTATCGCCGCTAGGAAACTTCATTAATTTTAACAGAATGCGAGTGAGAGATTCCGAGAGTTGAAGCCAGAAGGAATAGGCTATTTTTTTATGAAAAATTTCCTCATAAAGCTGCCATTTTAATTAATTACGAAATCAATTTATTGGCTCTAATGAAAATTGCTACACACATTTATTCAACATTAATGAGTGATTTGCACTGGAATTAATAGTCAATAAATCTCCTTAGTAATTTATTATATTCATTTTGACGGTGTGTGGATTTTTCTCTGCATCCATACAATATGCATGAGCTGCTGGTTCACTGGTTACCTTACGAAATCATTAACAATTTTTTTTTAGATATAGGAGATCAAGTACTAAAGACTTGACACAATTTATGTTCCACTGTCATTATGATGGAGTCCTCAAAATAAATAATAAATAAATTTGCTTGTGGGGTATTCGCGTGCTCTAAATAATTTCACGGCAGTCAAAAAAATATAATAATATAATAGCATAAGGAGAAGTAAGGAAAAAACAACACGCCAATTGCTTCAATTCACTAATAATGTCATCGACAAATATTGCAAAATTATGCAGAAAAAAATTCCATAATTAAATTTAACATACACTGTATATAATAGAAATCGAGTAGATTTTTTTCGATTATTTTATATTTTTTGTCGATTGGCATTAAAAATGGCATGTAATTACATTTTAGTTAGCAAACAACTCCAAGCGGTAGTCGTCGAGTTTGTTAAATAAGAAAAAAAAAGACGAAAAAAGAGATTTTTTTCATTAAAATATCGTTTGGATAAAAATGCAGTGCAGTCAAAGAGAGGTAGATCTCTATTTATCGATTTGTAATGAAACATTTTTCATAAACTTCATTCCATGCTGATTTTGTTTCATTCCTTACTCAGCTTCTCACACATTACAAACAAAACCTCGGAATTGTGAACGAGATGCCATTACTATGATAATTTTGTCAAATGCCGTGATATTAAAAACATACAGTCAAGTAATAAACATTCGCATTTACAACTCGCACATATTTTATGATAAATGTCTTTATGAATTAAAATGAGTTGATATCTGGAATTACTCAGAAAAAAAGCTGTGTGTTTTTATTTCGTTGTTCTACGAATGACATAAATCTATTTTAATTGATCTAACTAATGTTTTGTGTTTGATTTATTGTAAATTGTTTGTGAAATGGGTGAAGGAGAACTTCTAGGAAATTTTATTACTTATGGAACTACTTTTTTTTGCAATCAAATTTAACGACTCTTTCACTTTTGAATTTCTTTACTTTTATGGTGGGAAATTTTAAGTTTCAACGGAAATTTTTGAATTTTTAACGAAATTTAATGACAATTTTCAAATTTTGTCTTAAAGAAATTTAACGGTCATTTTGAATTTGTAACAAACTTTGCCGGTTATTTTGAAGTTTCTGTAAGAATTTTCAAATCTTAACGAATGTGTAACGGAATTTCGTATAAAGACCAATCATAACATGATAGTTGAAATCTATTAATTCAATTACAACAAACTTGCGAACCATTTTTAATGAAGTTTATGGAATTTGTGTAAAATTAAAATTTTTACAGCAACAAAATAGTCATGTTTTTGCTACAACGTATTTAAAATTCTTCTACGGCATTTTTAATGAACTTTGCCGATAGATACAAAGCTGAAAAAAACAGCAAATCCTCCAGAAAACCCAAGACATTTAAATAAAGAAAAAAAAATCAGTTTTAATCAGTTGATTGATCGCCAAATATAGAAACAGCAACAACTACGGCAAGTCATGAGAACTTGCCTTACAACTTAAATAGAGAGATCTATTAAAATACATATCATTGCTCATTTTTCATAATATTCACAAAATGTAAAATATAATTTCCATAAATATTTTTTTTCTATAGATTTCAATTATTTTTTTATTTACATTTTATGCAATGTCCTACATCAGGCATATTCACACATTTACTCACAACCTTAACACTTTTTATCTCTCAATTTATAAATAAAGTTTTCGTAATTTTCATAATTTCAATTTTTCGAATGAAAATCTCGCCATTTTCCCTACGGCAAACAACAAAATTGATACATTATCGGCATATGGCTTTCCGTGCTATAACGTTAAATCATAGCTGTTGTATTTCAATTTTCCAATAAATTACAATTAATCAATATTTTAATTAACCCATTCCTTCTATTTCTAGTGATTATTTACGTCATATGTGTATTTACCTTACACACAGTTCTGACTCTAATATCCATGACATTGGGGAGACTTTAATGTCCATATTTACACCCCAAGCATGTCGTTTGCGCCAACCCTCGTTATGACAATAATGATAATAACAATGACTTTTTTTTGCCTATTAAACCCACCATCTCCTGTATTGTAATCTCGTTTAATTAAAAATGCAACACAAGCGCAAGATAATGAGCACTCTTTGAATGCAAAAAAAAAGAGATTTATGAACGAATCGTTTTAATTAAATTTTTTTTTCTCTCTCCTATTCATTATAACTCTTTTATTATTATTATTATCGTGCTGCTGCTTATGCCTCAAAAAAACGCTCACCTATCTGTTATGATCTTTGCTTGTTATTAAAGAAGTAATATCATGAAGGAGGATATAGTAAACTATTTTAACATCATCTGACTGTGCTTTGTGAAAGACATGAATTTTGTTGGGAATGAGAATCTTAAAAATCAGTTCCATTTAATTTTATTTCTGCTATTTATATTTTTTTTTCTATATCAATGTAGAACAGACTGTGTTTGTGTAGCTATTTGGTATTAGAAGTAAGTACATCATTTGGTTAATGGCGATGTTCTGTGTTTTGTATTTATTTTGTAGACGAGATGGATAGAGAAATGAGGATGAGACTGAGTAGATAGAGGAATAAGAAATAATATTGGTATAGTGGATTTATGGAGAATTGAAAGCATTTTTAAGCGATTTCTGCATCAAAAGTGTATTCAGTAAAAATTGATGCAAAATGTTTTGCATTTTAAGTGCATTCAGTGAAAAAATGATGCAAACTTTTTGCATCCTAAATGCATTCAGTAATAGTTTCGCATCTCAAGTGTATTCAGTAACCATTTCTTGCCTTTAAAGTGGATTAACTCTAATCAAAAGCAACATTTTCGCATCTCTTACTCGCAATTCAGAGAACTCAATCAGAACAAACCGATCTGAGCTAGTTACGCACCTTATTGCAAAAAAAATGATCATTTAGAAAGAAACTTTCACATAAAAAAACTAAACTATGAATAATGATGTCGCGGAGTCTCCTTTCGGTTGTGTACAATCTATTTTAAGGCATCATACGAAGATGTTCTTCAATGTGCCGCAAGCTTCATACAAAATATACTCATATGCTTATTTTTTTATTTTATTGCCATTTCACAAAATAATAATAATAAAAAAGTGATGTTATAAATGCATCTTGCTTATATTATAGTCTATCTAACGTGTATGTTAAGATGACTTTAGGGTATATGATTTTAAAATGTTAACAAAATTGATTTAAATTTGCCGAGAAATTTACTCCACTAGATCTGTTCATAAAAATATCAAATTATCATAATTCATAAAATGATTGTTCCTATTCGATGCCGTTTCGTGACATTGTGCAATAAATGTTTAAGTATCTATGAAAAAATAATCAATAATTCATTCATTAGCCCTAAAAGAATGACAAAAAGCAAAAAGATTTCAATTCTCATGTAAAACCACAATTTTATTTACATTTTGTGCAATAATATTAGACATGAAAAATTGTAATAGTGAGAAAATGTGCAGAATTAAAATTATTTAATTTTAGAAATTGAGGAGAAGTAGAAAACAAGATCATTTCGGGTCTAAAGCTGTGACTAAACAATGGGAATAGATGCACATCATACGCTGCTACAAAATAGATTATTAGTCGTGGGAGTACATCTCTAGTTGTGAGATGTTTGTTTCCATTTATCCATACACGGTACTATCTCCAATATGCATCCGTATATCTATAAATTGCGGTAAAGTTTTACATCCATTTTACACACGTTCAATACATTAAATCATTGACAAAAGGCAAACTACACACTGTACAGGCGAAAAAAGTATTAATAATGATCTGAAGGGACTTGTTAGGTTTGGCATTGCAGCGCTTTTTTGGATGCTCTTTAACGGTTTTTTCAAAATTTGAAATTTAACGGATTTTTGAAATTCAAATATTCCATAATGATTTTATGACTTTCAAATTCTAATCCTAGAGTCCTAGAGATATATGCTGCATACATTTTGCCCAGTCAACTATTCCACTCCCCAAAATGTCACCAAGCTATCTTAAACCATGCTATAAATCGCAAATCCATTAATGCGACAATACAAATTGATAAAAGTGCATATAAACATGCTGAATTTAATGTTTGACTATATGGTGAGAGAGAGAAGATTGTGTGGAATATGGCGAGAAGGAATGAGCAAAAGCGAAACGTTTGTTGTTATTTTTTTTAAAAGGTTTATTAGCCCAGAAGATATGGAAATTGTTTTGTGACAGTAAATTTATTGTTTTCTTACTCCAACACGGCAGTTATATGAAATAGTAAGTTGCACAGGATTATTGGTTCTCATAGTGAAACAAAAGAAAAGTGCAGAGAGAAAAAAAAATAAATTTTTGTGTGCACTTCCAGCATGTTTTTCAATTTAATGCACTTCTTATGGAGCGTGAGAAATTATTTCACTCCCTTAGCAAAATGAGACACAGCAGCACCACATTAATAATGTAATAATATCATAAAGAATATTTTTATAGCATTAACTAGGTCAGAAAAGTGAATCGCTTCGCGTTAGCTTTTTTAATGGATGCAATTTTGTGTGAAAAAAAAGGAACGAAAGCTGTCAGTTCCTTACAACAACTTGTGTATGCAATGACGACACAAAAGTATGTATACAGTTAATTTGGCTCCAAGAGATGCTCAATTAAAGGCTGCACAGCATCATTACGACACTCTTTATAGTAACGATGGTGACACTAAGATACAATTATGTTGTAGCTTGCATTTAGGATGCATATAGCAAGAGAAGGAAATATTGTATGAAGAATACATAAAACATAGTTTATGTTGAATTTTGTAATGCCCCAAAGAGGAGAGATTTTATTTGTTTATGACTTTACAAGCACACTGCACTGTGTAGTAATTTTGCTATACTTAATAAACTCTCTTCGGGCTCATGGAAATGCAATGAAATAGAACTAGTTGTAAATGTTGTCATTAAATTGGCACAAAAGTGCATTTTTTGTTGCTAAATGCTTATAATGAGATTTGCAGAGAATTTAACGTGATTTAAAGTTTTGAATGATTTTTCTGCAATTTTTCAATAAAATTATAGATTTTTAAGCACTTTTTGAGGAACTAATGAGACAAAAGAGCTGAATTTCTCTTTGCTCACTAACGACTGACAACTTCTACCAACTATTTCAGCAATTAATCATCTAATTCTTTTAAATTTTGATTCCAAACTTTCGATGTGGAGCCACGTGATTTTCAAACTTTAACCAAAATGACCCAAATCTAATTACCAAGTGACAAACTGCTCTAGAAATGAAAAGAAGTCTGTAAAGAAGCAAAAACACTGCAATAATACAGATAGATAGAAAACATTGTACCCGCTTCCTTATTGGATTGAAAAGTACTTGTTATTGAGTCTCAGTGAGTCTGCCCATTTTGCAACTCATATAGATATATGTAGAGTGAATCAAATAATAAAATAAGAAGTAAAATGAGCAATGAAGTTGGAAACAAACATATGTTAAATGCACCATCGTATACAGAAATATAAAATAAACAAAACAAAAAGTTTTTCTTTAAATAAAAAATAATATTGCGAGTGTCGCAATGTTAAGGCAGAGAGTACATGTTAAATAAGAATGGTGGTACAATTTAATAACGTTATAACTTCGTTATAGAGGTTCCAAGTCAATTAGTCAGAATGTTATGAACAATTTCTTGAGAAATGGTTGAAGTGTCTTGTGACAATGAAATTTACAACTTAAGTTCTTGATGAACAAATTCTGGGAAATTTGAAAAACACGTGGTTCCACCTGAGAAGTTTGTTATCAAATTTTAAGGAAATTAAGAGTTGATTGACTTGTTTTATTAGTGGAATTTGCTAAAATAAAGTGAGCAAACGGAATACTCGAATAGTTTATTCGTGATTTGCTAGTTAAAGCAAGTTTATTGCTGGATATAGTCAGACTATCTTGAACCCCCATTGCAGCCTCGACTGGATCTTAGTTTCTTTTCGAAATACAGCAATAGACATAAGTAAAAGGAAGAAAAATATGAGTACGATTATAATTAATACACAATTCTGTGTTGATGTTGTAAACATTCATTTAGTCTATATCTAAATACATTTGATTTGTGCAGTTTAAAAAGAGCTTTTCATATTTAATTTTACTTTTTAATAAGCATTAGAAATTGGATGAGCTTTTCATACATCCAATCCCGTACATTATATTATTAAAATGTTATGTTACTTCACATTATATTGTAACATGTACTTTTATTTATTTCATGCTTTAACAAGCCATTGATGTTTAATTTCAGATTCATTGTTGATATTTCTCTATGTTACTTATTAAAAACATAAATTCATTTATAGAAATTGAAGAAAACTAGATTCCCACAGCTTTAATTTCATTTACTTTTCCACTGATCGTATGGATTCGATGCCTTTTGATAATGATGATGATCATCATCATCATGGATGATGGAATCTCCCTCAATAAATATTTCTTTTTTTGCATCTATTCGATGATGAATTGAAGTGAAAAGCATACGGTAAGTGGTAAAAATTAAGGTTATGCGCATATTAGATGTAATTAAATTTCTTAAAAAAAGAGCAATCATATTGAATTGGGCATCAATTATTGTGAATTTTCTATTTATTAATTTTATATGCAATTATGCAATCTGTGAAGAAATATTTCAATTCAATGGTCTCTATACATGCTGAATTGATGTGATCTCTTTCACATATTTTTATTCAAGTCAGTCGTCAATTTTTTTTTTGCCTCCTTTCTTATGTGAACTAAATTTAATTGCAAATTGAATGACTTGAGATTTGAGGATGAGTTTTGTACTTGATTGGATGGAGATGGTGCGCTCTTGGAGGTAAGAACTTCTTAATCGAGACTTTAGAGACAAAAAACCCTAAAATTTTCAAATCCTCAAATTTTTGCCGGGAAAATTTAAGATCCATAAGAGTTTTGGCGGGAAAAAATGTCAAAAAACTCAAAATAATGCACTTTCAGACAAACAGTAAGTCAAATAAGCAATATTTCATACAAAAGCAGCTATGAAAGCCTAAAACAATTGATTCCAATTGTCATTTCTGTTCTTTTCACAGAAAAACACACAAGACCTAGGCATAATAAAAAAAAACTTTACCGACAATCGGAGCATGCATGTCATGTGCCTTTAATTTTATTTCAATTGCTCTATGTCAATTACAAATAGTGCCTTTACAATAAACACAAAACATTGCGCCTTCTCCACTCAACATCATTACTATTTGTATAGATAGCACACACCAGACTATTCCTCAATCACGATCACCCAAAATCCGTGCTAGTATGCACATTAAATTGTGTACTCACACGACATGCCGACTTGCATTTTAAATATAAAGCAGAATGGAAATGTATATCGAATGAGGAATGAAAAAATTATGATTATGTGAACGAAAAAGAAAATGATTAATTGAAATCAAACGTCTTTACTGCTCAAAGGCGATGCTAAAAGAGTTTTCCCTCCGATTATAGTCCGATTTTGTAGAGTAAAGAGACTTTTTGTTAACGACAGAAATGAAAGTTTTTTTTTATTTCAATTCAATTCCAATCCAATTGATAAATCTTTGACTCTTTTTATGCTTTTATGATTGCTCAACATTATTTTGTGTGTCGTTTTTTTCTTTCTGCTGGCGCTTTTAATAAGACTCTAATTTTTATAACTTTCCGAGCATTACACAATCCAGTGAGAGAGACTCACAATTGTCAAGTTCCTCATGAGACTTTTTTTACATTCAATATTTTTTTTATTATTACTTTTTGCAATTCAAAGGAATGAGAATAAAGTGAATGAATGCTTGGTAGGGGTTCTAATGATCAGTTCCTTAAGGATCTTTAAGGTTTTTTGTGCCTTTTAAATTTTTACGACTTTAAAAAATTTGAAAATTAACAAATTTCAAAAATATTGAATTTTCACGGTTTTCAAAATTTTGAATTTTCACGACTTTCAACTTTGAACTTTAACGGTTTTCAAAAATTTGAACTTTAACGTTTTTGAAAAATTTGAATTTTTTCAGTTTTTGATGAATATCAAATTTCAAGTCAGAGCAAAGGTTTCCAATAGAAAATCAATATTTTCCCGCATAACCCCTAGCTGCATCATTGTAAACAGACGAACAAGTCAGAAGAAAAACTGCACAGAACACATAGAATCGTAAAATCATACAAGATTTCATTTTAAAGAGGAAAAAAATGTATGTTTCATGTCAAAATTGTTTAAAATGCACTTTATTCCAGCGCGTTTTATGTTTGGCACTCCGAACAGTGACGTTTGTGTTACTGTTGTGCTGTGCCTGTACAAAACGTACATGCGACGAAATCAATTGGCCACACATTTTGCATGTTTTTTTTCATACTGCCGTTGGATGCTGCTGATTCATGTATATCTTTGCCGTACACGTGAAATGAGCCCCTGGGACAAGTCACTAGAAGTCAAGTAATGTGATTGGTGATGATGGTAAACAATTACAGTAGTTATGAACAGAGAAATAATTAGGAATAACATGACTGTACTGTATGCGAGTAAAAGTTTTTATTTTTCATAAATTATGAAGGAGAATATGAGAAAAAAAAGAAGTTTAATTTTCATAGCAATTAGAAGTCGATTGTCATTGCTATTGGATGTACATCAAAATAGCAATGAGACTCCCCTCGGTGACACGCTTTAAGTCACACGAAAGACTTTTTTGCCTCGAAAGTATATTTTTTTTAATTAACAATTAAATCCGTTAATATCATATAGATGCATCGATATACGCTGTACATATTTTTTATACTTTTATTATGGCAGAATCAGATTAGCTTCAATAAATAATCAAGAGATCCTATAAATGCAATTGTTAGTTTTATCGTTTTCAGATCATAAATCCTAATCTTTTTAGATCGCTTTCATTTTAATTCCTCCATAGTCGCCTCATTTTTAAGGCATCACATTTGTAGTTCGCTTTTCTGTAGGAGGAGATTGTATACAATGTTATTTACTTATGGAAAAGTGTAATTAAGGTAAGTTGATTGAAATTTCAGATGTTAACGGTTTTCAAAAATTCAAATTTTAACGGTTTTCAAAAATTCAAAATTTTGATTTTGTCTCATTGAAAAAAGTTTGATATTTTTGAAAAGAAGTAAAAGTTTGAATTTGTAAAAACCGTTAAATTCACATCCTAAACAATGATGCACATTAGTCATCAATTAACCCAGTCTAGCACATCTCCAGCATTAAATCTTCTTTTCTAGCCACGGTAATAATAACACTCACTGCGAGAAGAAGCCACAAGAAGAAACTCTCATTGAAATGGGAAGTGAAAAAGAAAGTAAATAACAAACGTTACTCAATGTGGAAAGATGTTGCGATTATGCTTTTAATATTATTATATATAGATGGTACATACTACATTTTTTGTATATTTGTAAGCTGTAATACGCCATAAAAATTGAAAATGATTAAGAAAAGTTGATGTCATGGGGAGTATAGTAAGAGGGGAACTTCTTATTTTTTCATATGATTTTTACTTTCAAGCTAAGTGCACGAAAAATAAATGATGAAAAGAAAAGAAAAATTGAAGAAGCTTATGACGAGTTTATCGCATAGAAAAAAATCATGTTTGAGCTGTCGAGATGCTTCTGCATTACTTACATAAATTAAAATTCATTGATAAATTTCTCACTACTTTTACTATTTGTACGTAGATTAATGGAAATTATGTTCAAATTAAGTTGAGAAATATTTAAAAAAAAGCTAATCATAAATCCATTAAAATATCAAGTGATGATAAATAACTGTAAGAAGAACGAAGACTCTTTTTAAAAAGTGATAAAAATTGTGCGCATAAATTATGAGGAAAAACATCAGCGCAATGGATGAGAAGTGCTGGTGGGATTTGTATGCAATTTACATGAAATTTATTAAGTACTTAAGCGCCATTTTCTGCTGTGCTTTATGGTTTAATATTACAAAATTTATTGCAAACGCTCATTTTTATGATGTCATAATCTTCTTTCTTTTTTTTCTGCTGTTCTTCGCCTCAACAATGAATTTGTACTGCTGCGCTTTAGCTTCAAGGATGAGACCATAAAAAAGTATGCACTCATCCCACTATGTCGAGTTTTTAAAACTTTTTATGGATCGCTTTTTTATTTTAGATTTGTACACAAAGATGGAGGGAACGGAACAGTCTTTATAGTTATGTATTCACTTCTTTAATGCATGCAAATGACTTCTCAAAAGATACTCGGTGAACATTACCCATTGCTTTTCGTGGAAAATTAAAGTTTGGTGTTAAAAATGGGAAAAAGTTTGAAGAAACTTCAATGAATGCTTTTTTAGTGAAGATGCAAACTATTTTGGAAATTTTTTTACTGAATACACTAAAGATGCAAACTTTTTTGCATCCTTTTTACTGAGTGCACTCAAGATGTAAACATTTTTACTGAATACACTAAAGATCCAAACTTTTTCGCTTCATTTTTACTGAATACACTAAAGATGCAAACTTTTTCGCATCATTTTTACTGAATACACTAAAGATGCAATCTTTTTCACATCAAGATTTTACATTATTTTAATTGAATAAAGATGCACATTCTGTGTGCGTATTTTCAACTAAATGCATTAAAGATGCCAATTCTATTATTAATTCTCACTAAGAAAGTAGAAAAAGATTGCATCAATAATTCATAAACGTCCTGTAAAGTTGCAAAAAAAGAAGTACTTAACACAGTAAAAACTATGAATATTCATGAGTTAAGGAAACTATAATTTCTAATTTTCAACAAAAATGTCTGAGACGAGAACCCAACAGCTGCGTCTTTTTAAAAAATATTTCCTATTAACCATTACTGAGATGATCATAAAACCAGGATGATATTAAACATTCAGTGCAGTTCTATACTGAGACTGAACATTATCAATTCATAAGGCAAAACGAGAGAATGCTGTCATCTCGAGTGTGCCATTTGCATCATTTCAGTTACTATAATGTCATTTTGTGCTTCAGTTACACCCACACAATTACATCATAATAATTTTTCCCTATTTTTTTGCATATTACATTTTCCGATATCGTCGTCGACGTCGTCGGTTACGAAGAAATTTGTCCGATGAGTCACAGATGAAATTTTTTCTTTTTTTTCAGATGCTCCAATTGCAGAAATAGAACAAAACCATAAATTTTATAAAAACATCATGAAAAAGTTTTCTTAGAAGAGCAGCGACGATAAAAAAAAGAACCGACGATATAAATTTTTTTGTGACTTGTGATTATGAGTCGCACACATGCAGATCAGTGCATTTTCTTGGGTTTATTTTTAGCATTTAATTTTAATTTTTTTTTGCAGAGGAATATGCACACAATATACATCAAGTGGAGCCTCACTTGAGTAGATTTAATCAGTCTGCAATTAAATAAGTGAATTTCTGCATTTACAGACACAAAAAAAAAGTCAACATTTTGAATGAAAGACTGTCGAGAGAGTACTTGGCGATGCTAATTTTCCAAGTAAAGCACAAAAAAACAACGACCATTTCAAGTGAAGCATAAACAGATCGAGGAGGAGAGAAAGAGCAAGAAAAAAAAATCAGCAAACTTAATCGCGAACAAGTCAGTTTATGACCATATATGTTTATTAGCTCATTTACATAAATCAGCTTAATTAATGCTACATGTTTTGAGCTTTTTTTTCCTGCCATTTAGTTTATTGTGGAGTTGCCAATAGCTATGAAGTCTCTTAAAAAGAGCTTTTTTTTCGCTATGGTTAAAATAAAAATAGTCTTCAACAATTGCACAAATGGTGTACTAATTTAGTTCCTCATTAAATTTATTTTTATGTCTCTAACTAATACTAATATCAAGCACTTACAGGCATGCATTAGGCTCTCTATGCTCATTAAAAATTGAATTGATTTTTCTTCTTTTTCTGCTCTTTTTTTCCCATCGATGATTATATTGGAAAAATAGTTATTGCATATAGATATAAAGAGAGCATAATCAGAGTTATGTTACAGAATAAAATCATAATAAATTTTCCCCCTCTTGATGGTGCACAGGCACAGTGTCGAATTCACATGGTAAAGATCTTGATGCATCTTTATAGCTTACAATACGAGTTGATCTTAACAAAAAAAAAGAGAGGCTCATTAGCAACACCAAACCTACTAGCAACAACCTGCTGCCATCAACATACATTGTACAATGCGATGATGATGATTTGAATCTATAACATGTGTGTTAAGCCTTTTAATCTCTTACTCGTAATCTTATTTACCTTCTACTTTTTTTCCTCCTCATCTCTCCCAATGTATTCATAACAAGAGCAAAACAATATTTTTGTGCTGTTAAAAATCAAGCAAATATAACAATTTCTTGTTTTCATGCGATTATCATCCACATCTAATCTCTCATCCCCGTACAGGGAATTGCTAGAAGGCGAATAACTTTTGTAGCTGGTTTTCGCGGAAGGAAGATTGAACTTTGGCTCACTTTGAGAATTTTTATTGGATTATTTATTATTTTGGGTATTTTTTATTAAGTTTTGGGTATCTAAGTAGACTCTTGCCACTTTTTACTATGAGGATTGATCAAAATAAAGCTAGATAAAGCTATAATAATTCGTAAATTTCAAAAATACTTTTCGAGGTGAGAAAATTTTGGACAAAATTTGAAATTTCGTTAAATTTCGTTAAATCCGTTAAATTTTGACAGAAATATTAATAAGCGCTATTAATTGCCACCTGAGTAGACAATGCCTTTCCGTCATTTCATTATTATTATTTGAAGAAACTTTTATTTTTCTAACGGCGAAAAGTCACATCATAATAGCGACCGAGAGAAGAAAAGAAAAAAAGATGTAATCAAGTTGAATAAAAAATAGCGAAAAAAAAGCAGTAGCAACAACAGCAGCAGCGGCAACAAAGAGTCATAAACTTTCGTTTTCAATATAAAAGAAATATCTACTTCCAGTTTACGGAAAAATCTCTGTGCTAGAGTAAACCGCATGCTATTGCATTATTAAACGTACAATTCAGTGAAAATGAAAAACTTATGTTTCTGATGACTTTTCCTGCTTCATATGCTACTTTTATTTATGTATATGCTTCACTCACGCGCATATATGTACTTTACTACTTAAAAATTATTGCATATTACAAAATTAAATTCAGATCAGTCGACTTTGATATTATACATATGATTGCAAATTTCGGTCGGTTAACTTTAGCTTGCATTTTTTTTTAATACACATTGCAGTGAATTGTGAGGAAACCATCCATGATTACATTACTTATCATATATACTTGAGTTGTTGCACAAATACATTGCAAACTTTTTTTAACAATATGCTGTATGTTTAAATAAGCTTTTTATGCGATTACAGACACAAACGACAAGACAGTACAATTGTATAATTAAAAATCGATTAAAATTGTGTGATAACGAAAGAAAAAGAGAATTCGCATGTTTGCGCTACTGTCTGACTGTTTGTTCGTTAGTTTTTTTTTTTTAAATTCGTTTCCATTTCGTTGCATTTTCCAAATGGTATGACTCGGTTCCTCAAACCTCCGTTGACTGGCACAAGCACGCCATTCACGAAAAAAAATATACAAAAATTTCTTCTTTGTTTAATTTTTGCTGCTTCGTTACAAAATGCGATGTGCAAATACAATTAAAATTTTTTTTACTGTTTTCAGTCACTGTTAACTGATAATGAAAAGGGACGGTCAGACTGGAGAAATTAACATTGATTTTAATAATTCTGACAATGAATTGAGAGGGTCTAAATGGGTTTTTTTGTTGCGAGAATGATTGCTTGTGCTGTCTTTTTGATTTACAGACTGAGTGATACTGATCGTTGCTGTCTTAAAGTTGAGGATTTTAAAATAATATTTGTTATTTAAATGCTTTAAAGTAATTAAATTATTGAAAAACTTTTCGAAGTGAGGAAAAAATTTCAAAATGATGAACTCTAAATTTTGAATTTTTAATGACCGTTAGAATTTTTCTAAATGACAAACTCTAAAAAATTTGAATTTTTAATGACCGTTAGAAATTTTCTTGCAAATTATTCATTAAACGACATAAATCATTGAATCTAATGAGCAAATTTACATAAAAATTATACAAAATTTTCGGAAGTTAATTATGTATCCGTCCATATTCAGTCTCCCCTCTATACGAATTCGTCATGGGAGTCACAGTACATCAACATTTAATGATTCCATTCTATTCGACAATAATTCAATGAAAAATGTATAAATATACATCAAATAAAAATTTATCGATTGCTGCAAATTGCAGTTGGCTATCAGCACAAGGAATGTTGTTTATGTTGAAAAATTTATGATGCAATATTTCCCTTTTTTGTAAAAGTCACAGTATATGCACATATTGCACTCGAGTCATATGTACATATGGAAATACATGACTCAATGACTTGCTTGTATGAGTGTGTTGTTATCACAAAACTAGCGAACATATAAGTAATAATAATAACAAAGCAGCATAGATTTTATGCTGATCAAACATATAAACGTGATTACCATTTATGCTTGCAATATGTTCGCCTTCCTTTTCAAGCACCGTTGATTTGAAAAGTGTGAGTATGAAATAATCATATCTCTCATTCACTTTACCTATGTACATCCATTTCACTCACTTTTATCGCAACATACAGCTTTATGATGATTTAATGCACTTTCGTTGCACGAGTGAATTATGAAATTGAAATGGGTAACAATGAAGTTGAAAATTAGATTCTTAAATGATTTCTTGGCACGTAAAAAGAGCACTCGGAAATGTTTTTTTAAATGTACATCTATGAGTTCCATTTTTTCAATCTTCTTCTTCTTCTATCCTATATATTTTTTTGATAAATGGATTTTAGCCAATGGCACAATGTATGCCATACAGCTTGTGCTCCATCTTCAAAACTTCAAGGCGCCTTAATTCCTCTACAATCAAGATATGTACAATAATAAAAATGAGCATCCAGCATGAAACAGAAAGACCAAAAATGGAAGGAAATAGCACGAAAAAAAAAATAAAAATCTCAGTTCACACGTTTAATGCTGATTTTGAATAGAAGTAAAGCTTGGCGCAACACGGAAAAAAAATGCGAAGACGCTCTATAACTATTATCATGTTCCGCGAATAGATCAATCGGGTGAGTACAAAAGGTGGCTTAAGTAAGAAATAAGTATGGAACAAAAACGGCTCTGAGTAGTTGTTTCGCAATAACGTGATCTCAGCAACTTCAACTTTTGCTTTTTTTTTGTTTGTACTTTTCTCATGTTTAAGTCCATATTAAGAATATTTTGCGCTTGTTACTTCAAAAAACTTTACTTTTTTTATGAGGTAAAGTATTATAGGTAAAAGAGTCTTTCCGAAAAGACAATAATGAAGCTTTAACAATCTGCATCAGCAAGCGGTATGAGTCGCGTAGTAGAGCACCACAACTTTGTTTTTTGTCTTATTTAGTTTGTGGCAGGGTTGGGGATTTGGGAAGGATGGATTAGGATTGAACTGTAGGAAGGAGAAGCAGTAATGCTACTGATATTCTATCTAAGGATAGGTTGTCTGAATTGGTGAAATGAGAGTCGTCTTTTCCTTTGAATGATCATCTCTTAATGGTCACTAATGGGAATCGAATTCGGGTTCTCACAAAAGGAGTGATCGCAGATATCTGGTCTGTTGCTGAACCACTTGGACACAGAGACCTCAGTTTCTTAATTGCAAATTCTCCTCCATATGATTCGGATCACTAGATTGTGTCTTCCTATGACACAACCCATATCCAGCTCATATCCAACCACAATAATCTCCAACCCTGCTTCTTAAACACCATGTTCCTTGTGCAATTGTAAAGCCATCAAAGATATTAGATAGACATTGAAGGCATTCGATTATTTATAATAATAAATTATATTACATTGCAAATATCTTTCAAGCTCTTGATGTTTCTGTTATTTTTTTTTTTGAAATTGCTATTTAAAAGCTAAATTGTGCAATGCACACAAAAAATATATAAAATAGAAAACATAAATGAGACACTAAAACTTCACGAGTTTGCGAAAAAAAAAGAAGTAAAATAAAAAAGCGTTTTTAAGTCGACACATAAAAAAAGGAAAAAGAATTAAAAGGTGCGAGGTGGAAAAATGTTAATTACAATTTATGGACTTTGTATGTTTTGACAGTCAGCCGTACTTATGTATGTTATGGTCTCAAATGCACAGAGGTCAGTTGTGGGGTCGTCTTGTCAAAAATTGCACTTCTCGTACATGTTCAAGACAGTTTCCATTCACAAAAATCATGTTATGTCTGAAATTCAATCAAGGTAGCAATGATCAGACTTATTTTTTTGGGTGGTCTCATTCATATCCTCCTACTTCAATTTATGTTGTTTTATCCACTCTCATTAATGTTTGAATCTATTGATACATTAAAAGCATAAACGAAACGATTAGCATAAAGCCATCAAATTTATGACATTTCAAATGTTACTTTGCTGTTGTCTTTAGCAACACAAAATATGAAAAATCCATTTGCAATTGATAGTTTTGGTGATCAATCAGCAAAACTAGTAATACTCGATTTTACATTTTACATTCATAATCTTCAATTTGTGCGGTATAATGGCAATAAGTGGCGAGCAAATTTAATTCATCTGTTGTTTTGATTTTCGTATTAAGTTGGAAACTTGAGTTGAAATTAACGGAGTTGGCGCATTTAAAAATGATCAAATTTTTTGTCAAATTCTAACGAACTTTTGAAATTTGAACTTTTTGAGGTTGAAATGTTCTCACCTCGAAAAGTTTTTAAGGAAAAAACAGCTTAAACTTCCTGATTTGTCAACAATTTCTTATAGAAAACTAAACAAAAAAGTGGCAAGAAGTTGGCTCAATTCATTAAAACCTTGTAGACCTTCTGAATTCCACCTTTCAAGCAATTAAACTATTTAGGACAGTTTGACAAATTTCCCGCCCTCAAAATCGCACATCACACCATATAAATCTGTCAGCTAAGTGAGAAATCGAGATATAAAAGTTGAATTGTTGCCCAAGAGACAGCTAAACCTTCTCTCTTAAGCTTTATTTTTTTGTTAACTAAAAGAAGAAAAAATAATTAGCTTAAAGATTAATTAAAGCAATTCATTTTAATAAATTAAAAGTTTCGGCAGCAGCAATAGCACTTGATGGAGTTGAAGAAATCGTAAATTCAAATCATAAATTCCCGAAGTGATTTGGCCTCGACTGCTAGCCGTCATGACGTTGTCAAAATTATGTATTACTGAAGATAAATTTGTTATTTTTTTTCAAGAACTCACTTCATTAATTGAGCTATTTCCATAGCCCCTGAATGTGCAAGAAGTGGGCAGGTCAATATTTTTTGCACACAAAAAAGTCATTGCTATCTTTACACCAAAAATTACTACTTAAAATTTCATTTCTGACAACTCATAGTTTAGTTGTTACACATGTTTTGTTCGTGTTCATGTATGTACATATGTTGTGATCATGATAATTGCTCTCTGTGATCATTATGCAATAATGTATATACTTTAATCGTCAAAAGTGTCAAAATGATGGGAGGAAATCAATCTCTTACACAATTTAAAAGGATATGAGCTCGCATTAGGCTGATTATCTGAATTAGTTAACACAAAAAACACAAGAGATTCTGCAATAAATCCATTAGTGCAAAAATTAAATTAATTAATACCGAGAAGTTGAAAAATAATAAAAATTATAATGTAGAAGAAAATAAGCCAGCAGTGGCTCAGTACACACACACGCGGTAGCTGGAACTACTAATATTATAATGAAATATAACATCATATTACATTGTTCGGTAATTAATTATTTAATTGAGAACCGAAACAGCGTAGCGAGCTGAAAACTTAATTTCCATGGCGATTAAGAGGCTTGTATTTTGCTTGTGAAATCTACATAGAGTTGTTGATGGCTGATTAGATAAGACCTTCATGCTTCAGATGCTTTCAGTTACTCACACTGTACATAAGTCCATTTTTCTTTAAATATACTCTCTGACGACGGTCGGTCGACTTGTGACAGCTGTACTTCGGATCTAATTTTTTTTTGCGGAATGAAAAAAAAAAATCTATCATTGAGCTGCACAGCATGAAACGAATCGGACTGATATGTACGCAATATCTAACGTTTTATATCTATCTTCAAATACCACTGAAATAGTAACTTATTGCTTATTGCCTCGCTTCATATCATGTCATAATTTAATTTCGATATTGAATTTGTAGCAGCAAGCTGCCATGGATTGTAGATTTTGAATATTTAGGTTTTCCCGCCAAAACTTTTGAATAGTTATTTAGTCGAGTCAACACTTTTTTGGGCTATAACTTATGGATTAATCTCTTTGCTCACTAAAATTATATCAATTTCTACCATAAATGCTCTATTTTAGTAAAAATCTGAGTCACAATTTAATGTTGAAATCGTGAAGTGAGGGAAACTTATTCGAAGCAATCTGGCTCAATGCAATACGCATTAGATTCGATCACATATAAAAATTTATGTGTGCTTAAGGCTTAAGTACAATCTTGACCCTCCCGCATCATAATCATCATTTCACTGTGCTTGCAAATTTATTGCGAACTTTGAAATCGAATTAAGTATGAAATAAAAAAAACTAGGGAAAGATTGAAGGAATATTGAAGTAAATTGTAGATCTCAAATAAATTATGGCATATTCGTGATGTGAAAAAAAGCTCTTGAAATAGTCATTTGCAATATAGTTAAATCGTACGGTTGATGGTATATAAATGTATGCAATTGCTCTCCATCAAAGCCACAAGACAAGACAAGCGACACATCACACATCATAGTTAAGAAAATGTAAATGTATTTAAAATTCTCGAATGCTCATTTTTCCATATGTATATAGCGTTAAAAATAATAAAGTTATTTAGCATATAATAGAGCAAGGCAAAAAGTACAAGAGCTCTTTGTAACTCATTTCAATTGAAATCTGAACAAAAGACGTTGAAGGAATAATATTAAAATAATAATAAAAATAAAATGTAAATAAAGTTGAAAGAAGGCAAAACTGCCATTTAAGAAAAGAAAGAGAAAAAATTTTATGTAAAAATCGTTTGTTGAGGTTATGTTACACAAATTTCGTGTAGAGTACATTTTGATTGATTTCTCCTGATAATGAATTTCTTGTTTCTCTTCATTTCGCTTCATTTTCATTCACTTAACTTTTAAGTACTTCTTTGGTAAAAGCGGATATATTATAATATTTCTTTTCTTTCTTACTCCCCTGACTGACTGACTGACTCAGTGTTGTCTGATGTACTATAGCGTGGGAAGATCTTTTTCAATTGCTGGGCTCATAATGACACAATGTAATCAAACACACGAAAACAACTAAATTTTAATTGGATGTACGACCCATCCCCGGTGAGACCCATAAAAAAAATTTTAACGGGTTTTTAAAATTTGAAAAAATTTCACAATTTATTAGCAAAATTCTCAATTAAAAAAGTAAGCATTGGCAATCCGAAAAGGCACATGCAACACTAATAATTGTTATTATGTGCAGTGCATGTAACTAGAACAGTTTTATGATCATTTTTCTTCGTCTTATTTGAAAATATAATCATAAAATATTGAAATTTATTTTCGCAGTTAAAAGAAATGCAAAAAAAAAGAAAGAGTATCATTTCATTTCTAGTCTTAACTGCACTGTGTGTGAGTCATTTCCTAGTTTCTGCCATGTAGTTTTTTTATATTCATTCAATTTCTCGACTTTATTTATTTATTTTTTTCGTTTTCTTTTTGTACAAACTCAACTCAACTCGTCTTCGCCTTTAACTACCTTTCTATCCATTTTCTTACTCTGATATCATTTTAGTGTACTTCTTTCTACAAAAAAGAACTGCACACATATCTACAGTGTTGCATTGCAGATTCATTCAAAGCACGCTCGCCTTCAAGCATTATCTCTCTAATTTCATGAAGAAGACAAAAAAAGGCTACAGAAGATGCGATGAAGAAAGAAAAGAAACGAATTAGAACTTCTTCCTGGCAATCGCATCAGCTTATAAGAAGATGATTATGAGAATGAAAATGAAAAGTGAGATTTGTGAGAATTTTTTCCTCTGCTTGTGCTTGCTTTTATTGGTAATTTTGAGGCATGCAATGAATAAAATTAAATTTTTTTTTGCGCGATTTATTGATGCTGATGTGAATTTTTTATGGGATATAATTTACAGGACACATTAGTGATGTATTGATTTTGTTGTGCAATAAAGTTTTATGGATTTGATAAGACTTCTTTTAGGTAGGAATATGAATATTTTGTGGATTTATTGTGGGTATTTTAAAGAAGATCAATTGGTAGAGGAGATTTGGATAATTTGTAGCATCTTTTTCTGGAATTTTAATAGCCAGATAAGGTTTATTAGCTATACTAAACTCAAAATTGATTGAAAATGTATTTGTATTAAGATTGAGTTCAGTGAAGATGTTCTGCATCTAAAATGAATTTAATAATTGCTTCTGCATCTTTTCGCATCTTAAGTGTATTCAGTGAAAAAATCTCGCATCTTTAGTGTATTCAGTAAAAAAAAATTGGCATCTTAAGTAAATTCAGTGAAAAAAGTTCTGCGTCTTTAGTGTATTCAGTGAAAATATTTCGCATCTTTAGTGTTCTGCTGTCTTTAGAGTATTCAAGTGAAAAAATGTTTTCGCATCTAAATTGGCATTTAAAGGAAGAGTACCTTCATATACTGTTAATTATTCCATACCCATAGGGGTCCGAATGACGGATATCCGTACTGTTTAGTCAATTCAGTTGAAATAGTTTTTCAGTGCATTCAGTGAAAAAATATTCCGCATCTTTAGTGCATTCAGTGAAAAAAATTCTCATATTTAGTGAATTCAAAAGAAAAATCCTAAAAATTGCATCAAGTAAAATAATAAAATATAAAAAAATATGGAACTGCTCTATTAAACATTCAAGTTTTACTAGATAATTTATTAAATACAGTTCAATAAGTAAGCCGTAACCACAGCTGTCAATATTTAGAAATGTTCCCACAATTCGCTTAACAGTTCCAATAAAAAAAAATTGAATTAATTTTTATTGTTTTTGAATATAAATTAATAACATGATTGAAAACAATGAGTTCTAAATTGGCATTTAAAGGAAGAGTACCTTCATATACTGTTAATTATTCCATACCCACAACTCTCACTTATTAACACTCTCACTGTAGATGAACAGTATTAATGTAGCTTATAGCAAAATGCTTTATTTTCAATTTAATTTCTCTCTTTCCTTTTCGATGTTCCATTACCGCATTGAGCCACAGAAGAAAGGCATGTTCCAAGACCGAAGATATTCTAATCATAATAGCAGATCATGGCTGCGACACATGAAGCACTCAAATGAGAAATATAAAAAGGGAAAAAATATTTAAATTTCCAAGCTCAATTTCGTGTGACAGCAAAATCGTGAACTAATGATTTTTTATTTCACATTTTCGCCAACAAAACTATTTAATTATCATGAGACGCGATTTTGATATTTATTTCGAAATCAAATGAGCACTGCTATAATTGAAAAAGCAGTCGTCACACTTTGAAAGAAATAAGAAAAAAAAAATAAAAAAAATTTAAATACAAAAAGAGCCTCTCATGGTTTGGCTTTAACGCGAAACGATCATGATGGATAACGTTGAATGAAGCTCAGACAAGACAACAAGAATAAAGAATTTCTTTTAGGATGGAGAGATAAAAATAATAAAAAGAACTTATCATCTTCGTGTGCGCTTTTATTTTATTTTTTTAGCGGATAATTCCGAGAACTTTGTACTTAATCTGTTGACTACATGACCGACGTGATGATAAAGTATGGGATTTGTGGAACATTTAGAGTTCTTATAGTTCAACTGTTGAAAATTCAAATAAGTAAAATTCGTTAAAATTCAAATTTCAAAAATTCGTTCAAAATTCAAATCTTAAAAAGCCGTTAAAATTCAAATTTCAAAAAGTTGTTATTTTCAAAAGATCAACTTTATGCGCCACAACCTTACTCATTCAATTGTCAACAATCAGAATACTAGTTTGAATATTAAAGGAGTCTGAGTGAGATGGACAAAGAGCGAGAGATAATGATGATATATTTTTAAGGTGAGGTTCGATGGAATACGATACGGGCGATGATGACGAGTATTTTCAAATTTTTATATTATTTTTTTGTTACTCATATCTCAATACTTTATTGGATGATTTTGAACGAACTAGGTTAAAGAGCAGCAAAAAATAATATTTTGAGGTACAAATACAAACATATGATCGGTAAAAAAATAAGAATTCCAAGAAAGCTGTGGATTGATATAAGGGATGACCGAAATTTTCTCCGATCAGCATATGCTGTTGCTTCATTTCGTACACGAACTAACAAAAGGAATTGATACAAGTGAAGAACGTAGAGGTTAAGGCACAAAACCATAAATGTATTCAAATCTTTAAAACATTCTTTTGTTCTGCTCATTTGAAATTAAATAAGTATATACAGCAAGTAACAATTCACCTACACCCTTGCTTGTGTGCCAAGCTCAAAATGATTGATATTTTCTGTCTTGAAATTGTTATCTATCTGCCTTCTCTACCTACCTGAAAATTGACTTTTATTCTTCATCTTATACCTCGTCATCGTTCATAAACTCTTTTTTTTTGAAAAGATGAATTTTAAGATTTTTTTGAAGACTTATAAGAATGGAATGATAAATAATGATGTGACTGTGTGGATTTCTTTCTGCTTTGAGATACATAAGGCAACAAAATCGTGAACTTAAAACTTATTTCTCTTTATGTACATCTACTTTTGTAACCGTATAAAATGAGAAATAAGAAAAATGTCTTATCATTGAAGTGTCTTAGGGGATTTGTGTCTTTGTCGTTGGCATCCTTCAATGTAAAAAATCATTTTTTTGATGAAATCCTTGAATATATTTTGTCAGAGATGTGAAACTCGTGGGATTTGAATTGATATTGAATTTATTGATTGACCTAGTGGCCTAGACTAGTTCATAATTACATAGTTCGGCTGTATTTAGGTCAATATTTTGTATTTTTTATGGATGAATTTATAGTTTGCATCTTTTTATGGATTTTCAAATTGCGTCTCTATTTTTGCATCTTTCAAGATTTGCATTTCGCATCATTAAGAATGCGAATAATTCAAATTTTGCATCGTTATATTGAATTCATTCAAATTTCGCATCAAAAGATGCGAAGAATTCTTTTAATGATTCAAGAATTACTTCCAAGGAAGGCAATTTAAGCTACCGACACAAATACATACGCTTAAAAAGATAAAAGATATTGAAGCAATGAGAGACAGATTTTTGCTTAACGAACGATCAACCCTCAAAACCAAAAAAAAATCATAAAAAAGTGATTAATTAGTTTCGTTTTTTATGGCTTGAAGAATTAACAACATACACAAGAGAAGTAAAAAAGGTATTCAGAGGAGCTTGAGATATTTCTTTTCATGTGTCTCTTTGTTTTCGTTTCATTCGTGTATTTTTGTTTTTTTCTTCTTACCAATCATCCGTCTCGCTTCCTCTTTGGCGCGTACATAATCAACAAAATATAAAAGAAATCGATTTCAAGCAGATATCGTGAGTTAATCTCACAAGAATGTATCGAATCCATCTTATTTTCTTTTATCATTCTCTTCAACTTCTCTTCAATTCTCTTAGCTGTTCTGTTTATGGATATATATTTTTTATGATCAGTCGCATTTTGTCTGATCAGACAGGAAGTTGATGATATAATCCATCATTAGTTTGTAATTTAGATGCTTTTTACATGTGATCTAAAACTTTAATCGTTTGGATTTAGTTCCTATTGTTTTGAATTGATTGAAAGCCACTGGATTACTATTCGTAATTTGTGTTTATTTGTGTTTGCTCCTTCATGCAGCAAGAGAATTGATGTTTTGTGAATGTTCGTTGAGTTTTGTTATCAAAATTTAGAATTTTGAAGCAAAAAAGGTTACTGAGATGCGAAAACATCTGCATCATTAGTTATCCTGATCCTTAATGAAGCGAAAATGTTTGCATCATTGTTCACTGAATGCATTGTAGATTCAGATTATTTTGCAAGACGTAAAGCATTCAAATTAAGCAATTATCCTTATCAAATGCGCCAATCTGCCCACATTTCCGACAATATTCCAAACTCAATGAGTTTTCATTCGAAATAAACAACAAACAAAAAGGCAATAAATGTGAAGCAGAAATGATAAAATCCCAAAATCAATTTAATTTCCGTTTTCTTGATCTCCTCTTTAATGAGAACATTCTTCACCGAAAAAAAGAGAATATATATGTACATATATATGTATTTAAAAGCAAGCAAAAGGTGGAATGCTACGTTTTCGAATTATCGGACCGATAGAGGAGAAATAATCACCAGAAGAAAGAAGGAAGAGAGGAGTAAAAGAGATGGAAATGTGCTGAATGTATGAAAATTGCTTTTTGATATGGAAATTATTATGGTACGAAGAGCGTTTTCTTTTTTTTAATCAATAAGTGGAATCAGATAATCGCATTTCGAGGAATCGATGCCGAAGAAAGAAATGAAATGGAATTCTTTAAGATACTCGTATATATCGTGCTTAATCTCATATCGGACGTCGGTGATAACGTTTATTGGTCTCGGATCGTGTGTATAGCTAATAGTCTATTCATAATATAGCGGAAGTTTCACATTAAATAAATTTTTTACAGCCCCAGTGTCGCTGTAAGGCAAATCTTGTCTCTTATTTTTTTTCAAGTAAGCGATGCCGCAACTATGACATTTTACGATTTATTTTCCCCAATCTTTACGTCTTATTTCTCTCATCTTTCCCTTACATCCCATCCTCCGTTCGGACTCTCTCACACACATTTTATTCTTGATTAAATTGAGTCGCTTAAAGCGCACTCATAAACATACAAATTTATGATAATTTATTAATTTAAAGTCCACTTCTCCGCGCTGTGTGTTGGCTTGCTATTGAGATGATGATGATCTGTTGACAAAACATTTTAATTTAAGACGTGTGGCACATTGGATGTTCACTCTCGACACAAAAGAGACAGGGAAATAGGAGGTCTGCAATTTCATTCAACTTTTATATGCTTTCATGACGCAATTTTTTTTTTTATGAATTAATTTAATGATGCAAAAACAACACAAGAGAAAAGGAAGAAAAGAGAATAGTGATGAATGGATTTCATAGATTGCGGCAATATACGGAAAGAAAAGATTAATCACTTCCAAAAAAAACATTTTTCCATCGCCAATCAATTGATCAAACCATTTTTTTGGATAGTTAAAGAGGAAAAACTTTTTATTTCCACAAAATTACTGTTTAATTACAGTAGACGTGAAGTAAAAATCCATTTAATTACGATTGACTTCTTAATTTGGCTAAGCGCAATTTTAATATCAGTAAAAAAATGTTATTTCATTAATGAAAAGTGTACTGAATTGAAAGAAAAAGTGAAAAAAATGTGCTGCGTAAATTGATTTCAATCTTACATTATAAAATCTGTCCGAACATGTGTATGGACTTCTACTTTTTGCAGGCACACGTTGCTAATTTACAATCACTTACTATGGGGCTATTATAACAGTGTTTTAGGTAATGTTCATCTCTATTTTACTTTTTCGAGGTTATGTTTGCATTAAGTGTTGCTGTCCATACATAGACATAAACTCATAAAGTGAGTGAGTGAGATGGAGAAAATAAAATCAATATTAATTATGTTGGCAACAATCAAAACTGATTATTAAAGAAATTGAAGAAATTACATAAAGAAATCCATATAGCGCATTAATTTTTTTTAGAAATTTAATTATTCGTAAAATACATTTTTCCGCAATACTTCCAAAAATCGGGCAATTTTCCATCAACAAAAAATTTAATTTTTAATGGATTAGAAAATACAGCAATTTTTTTTTTGAGGAAAAAAATATCAATCTTTAGTAAATAGTGTAAATAATAATGAGCGGAATGCAGAATAGCTTAGCAGTAGTAGAGGCGATTACGAGGTCTACTGTAAGTGCAAATGAATGAAGAAGAAGAAGTAAAAAATCTCAATTAATATCGTCTTGTGCAAACTAATCATTAAGCGAGATTTCTCAACGGACCACTCATTGTGTGGCTCGACTGCAAATTAATTGGATTATGATGCTAAAAATACATTTAAGTGAAAACTATTTCTCAGTTAATATTGATTACCTATTTTATGCGAGAAATATTTTTCGATTCATTTATGTCATCATCATTAATTTAATTTTACTCAAATTATATTCTTTTTCTTAATGAAAGTTTTCTTTTCGAAAATGATAATTATGGTGATAAAATCATCTTTTTTGGGGCTATCTGCCCTAATTTTGGTAAATTTGTTTGCTTTGAAGCTTGAAAAGTATAATTTAAATAGAGCAAAATTGTCATTAATTCAGAATATTGAAGCAAAAGCTGATGCAAATTGACTTAAAGAAGCGAAAAGATGCAGAAAATTAAACATTCAAAAGATGCAACAGTCAAATCTGTTTTGTGAAAATGATGCGAAATACGAAAAGCAATGATAATTCTGATTAGAAAATGAAGCAAAAAACACTAATTTGTTGCAAATTTATCACAAATGACGCAAAAAGGAAGCAAAAAATTAATACAAAATGCAATAAAACGAAGCAAATCATCTGATGCAAAAAGCCTACATTGCATATCAAAACCCATCACATCAATCTCAATCAAGCCGTCACGCCCAACGAAGCAACCATTCCAGCAAAAATTACAAATTTTATCAATCGAAATCTTAAAAAAATAAAAAAGTAATTGACCAATAAAATTTGTAAATTACTGGTAACATGAAATTACATGCTTTTTTATATGTTTTTAATAAACATTCATAAAGTCGAAGAATTCTTTTTGCTTATAATGATCGCATAGATTTTAAAAAAATCGACTTGTTGTCGAATATAATAACGTCTCGGGACAAGAGAAATTCAATTTTAATTGCATTTTGATTTGCAATCGAGATTTCGCAAAAAGAGCTGGCGTTTGATGCCTTTGAAGTCGAGTGAAATAAAGGAAAAAAAAATATAATATAAGATTGAAAATGAGTGAGTCAAGGAGAGCAAAAATTGTAAAAAAAAGAGCGACCAGTAAGCAACAAAATCTAATTATAATTTTTTTTCCATCTCCATCGTAGTGCTGCTCACCATTAACCAAGTCTCTTTAATTTAATTTAAATTTTTTCATTCCTTTTAATAAATGTATAACGATGTCTTCTGGAATTACACACAAAATAACTTCACAATATCGTGTTGAGATTGAGATTGAGGAGGCAAAAATTGAAAAGGCAGGCATATTCAGCACATGTTTTGCACATAATTTATGCTTTATAAAGGCAACATTACTTCATTCTGTTATTTTTTTTGCAGCTACTGCACTCAGCCTCTTTGAGAGATGAGGATTGTGTCGAGAAGTTGAACAAAAAGGCACACGGTGCTGGGTTGTATGTATAAAAATATATTTAATTTAAATATAAAATTGGATTTATGTTGAATGGCAGCATAAATTACTGCTGATTTAATGTTGATGCAAAGGTGCTACAATGCGACACAAAAAATGCTATTAATTTCTTTCGCCTTCCCATTTCAGCTAACAGTAGCTCCGTTGTCTGGTAGTCGTCGTTCGTTTCGTCCAGGTGATGAAATTTTCGCTTTTATGCATTTTAAGAGCATTCAATTATAACTTTTTTTTTTTGCTTCTTTCACTTGCACATTACAACAAATGAGAAGCATGCATGTTAGCTAGGCTGCTTAGTGCTCAATGAAAAGGCATTAAAAAATGAGGGGAAAAAATTTAAATGGAAAATCCATCAATCAACAATTAATGTTGTTTATTTTCTGTGTATGGTGCACCAAAAGTCGAAAATCTTTGCTCAGCAGCAGCAGCAGCTTAATCTGTGGAATTTTTTTGCCTCCTTCATTCTAGTTACATTAGCAACTTGCCACATGAATATTATTATTATTAGTAACATGTTGTATGTAGATTTTGCAAAACTTCGTGCCTGACAATCAAAATTGAGAGCAAACGAATAGAACTGCACATTGTCATCGCGATGGTGCGTCAATCTTCAATATATTCGCTTGCTCCAATTTTGTCACTGAAACTTCATTATATTCCTATGTTCGCCTGCTACCTACTGCACGAAAAATGTAAATTTTTCAATTTTATTATTAATGCTTCATTTCTTGTGTGACATGACACATGAGTTCTTTTTTTTTTGTAGATGTGTCTCTTTGCATGTGATCATCGCACTACAGTTCGTTCACTTAAATATAGTTACATCCTATCTCCTCGCACTCAAAACGAGATATTTATTTATCTTTGTGCCGCACTGCGCGCATTTCATCAAAAATAATTTTCAATAATAATTTTACAATTTTTTTTCTTCTCTTCCTTCGTCGCTCCCTCAACTTTAATGAGTGCGATAAAGAAGTGCATATGTGAGATATCACAGCATCTTTACAGCACATACGGTATGTACAGTAAAAAGAGCGAGAAATCATTTTTATTTTTTTCATTCTAAAAATATCAAGGCCCCCGTAATATTCTTCTCTATTCATGTCTATGTACAATATCTTACACACACACACACACACACACAGGCTCGGTTTTAAAACGAGACCATTTAGTCGATCATTCAGTAGAAGTTGAAGGAGGAAAAGAAAAAGAAGAATGAATATAAAAGATGAATAATGAAAAACCATAATATCTACATATGAAGTGGTAAGAAGAATTTTTGTTGTTAAAAATAAAAATGCATTCGTGAAGTGATTTATATTATAGAGGAGAAATGTATGAAGAAAATTTCCTACAGACAGTCGTAAGGACTCGTTCTTTTTGTGACAATTTTATACAATTTCAAAAAATGTCTGAAAAAATCTTTGCATCTCAAGTGTATTCAGTGAAAAAAGATGCAAAATTTTCGCATCTCAAGTGTATTCAGTGAAAAAGATGCAAAATTTTGCATCTCAAGTGCATTCAGTAAAAATTAACCCAAAATATTTCACATCTCAGTAAGCAATTCCTACAAAATTCATCAAAGGATATCCAAAAATTCTTGTCTTTTTTCAATCCCCTTCGCTTTTTTGTTTTAAATGATGTGATAATAAATCATATTGCATAGCATACCGCGACCTAGCATGAGTCTTCTTCTTACCATCACCCCGCATTTTAAGAAGACACTGATTAAATTTCCATATATTGAACGGGATGAAGTGTCATCTTACACATAGCCCAGCAGTATAGAAGTCTGTCTACAAAATGCTTATAATATAAATAACAAATTGTATAAAGGAAGCAAGAATGAGGAATAATGAGCACAGAAAAAATATTGTTTTCCTTCATCGTGAATATATTTCGACAGATAGATATAGAAAGGATTTGCATGTACGTAGTCATACGTGAAAATTTGTTGAAATAATGGATGCATATGGTGTATACAATTTGTAATACACAATGCGAAATGATCAGACTAGCAAATCTCGTGGCTCATTTCTTTGCCAAATGCACTTTTACTGTATTTACATAGTGCGATATGTGCACGATCTTGCCGCAATGAGGAGAGAAGAATGAAGTGTGGAAGTAAGTTGTGATTAAGTATTGAAGCGCTCTTTTTGTGATAAGGGTAAATTAGAAAGATGCAAAAATTTCTGCATCAAAAGTGCATTCAGTGAAAAAAAGATGCAAAAAATTTCGCATCATTAGTTCGTTCAGTAAAAAAGATGCAAAGCCAGAATTAAGTTAATGAGCAAGATGACAAAATATTGACATCAAACAATTTGCTTCCGCGAACTTTTCACCGTAAAGCACATTGCAAACGCAAACAAATCTCGTGAACTAAATTCCTTGAGATGATTTCCATATGTGCTTTTTGTGCAATGATTTTCTTTTGTTTATTTATGCAATTCGGGTTAAAGAGAATGCTTTTTTTTTCGCTGAATATGTGAAGCGAATGATAAACGAGTGCACTCCAAAAAAAGAACACACATTTCTCATCTCCTTTAAATATGTGAATAAATGATCATTGACTGACTTGTTCTAACCATTGGCATTAACGATAATCAGATGCTTTTTGAATGTAAACGAAGGAAATGAGAACAAAAGAGGTACGAACGCGTAATCAATTGATTTCTGAATCATTTACATTCCTAGACTCTATTCATCATCTTTTTAAGTATCGTCATCATCATCATCATCAGTATGATTATTAAAAAATTCTATCACGGCTCCCACACTATCACTATTTCATTCTCATTCTCATCATGGATACAAATTTATCTACATAAACATTTTTGTAAGATATAAAAAAAATGAATTTCTTTCTGCCTTCTCTTTTTGGCTTCTTCTGACGAAGACAATTTTGAGAAATGAGCGATGAGTCTCTGGATTTTTTTTTGTAGTTCAGGGTATCTAAACAAAAAGAGGAAATTACATACAAAATAATAATGGAAGAGAAAAGAAATGAAAAATTTCGACGGCACATTAAGCAACAACCATTTCCCATTCCATCACATTCACCTTTAATCAAAATCGCTCTGTAATGTTTTTTTGAAGAATAATCAACTCATCTACATCCACACTCATCTTTTTTTTACACACACGTAATGAAATAAACATGATGTACATGACGATGGTAAGTAAGCACGATTATAAAAAAAATTTCGAGTGATAATGATTCTCAGAAAAAATATGAAAAGAAATCTTTGAGAAGATTCTTATATGGAAGTAATATTAAATATCTAACACATACAGTCATGCGGATGATATTATAAAAGATACAAGTATTGAGTACTGTGAAGATCAATTGAAGATCACAGAACACTTGAAGTATGCTTTCGGGATGATTGAATTAATTAAAAGAATTCTTAATCTATCTCCATACGAAGGCACAAATACTATTTCATGCTCTTTATTTTCTATTACTTACTTTTAAGAACATATGGGCGTAAAAATCATCAAAAGATAATTTCTGATAAATCGTTTAAGACATTTTTTACTTTACTTTACTTCCTTCATTCGATCTACTCATATGTTGCTTGTTTTCAAGCTTGTTGTTCCTATTTTGACGGATTTTTGAAGGTTGAAGTGATTATTTTGGATCTTTGACTGACTGGATTAATGAAATATGAACTTTGAATGCTTTGAGAAAATGCTTACTTGATTAAAAGTTTTTGTGCTTTTCAAAAAATTCAAAAATATTGAAGGAAAACGCTTTTGCATCTTCAAAAATAATTTTGCATCTATTTATTAATTTTAGCATCATTTTTACAAGTTCTAAAAATTTAGCATCCTCAAGCTTATTTTTGCATTTTTGTCTCTTTTTGCATCATTTTGATTTTAGCATCTTCAAAACTCATTTTCGCATCAACTTTAAGTTGATTCAAAGTGAAAAATGACAGTTAAATATTGAAAAACAATTATTTTCCCTTCATTAATATCTGAAGATCATTCATGCACATTTAAAGTCTCTCCATGCGCTTTGATCTCGATTCTCGCAGCAATTCTCACCCTCCATTCATAAAACTATCTCATAAAAGTTTATGTATATTCTAAAGAATTTCTTTGATACTAAAAATATGTAACATATTGTCGATGTATGTAGATGTAGATAGAAAATGGTGCAGAAAGTGGGCCGAGCAATTCTTATCAAGCTTATATTCACTGATAACGACCTTATCTAATAAAAAATAATCCAATAATAAAAGAAAGAATTCTCATATAGAGCCAGAAGGAACATAAAATATGGAGTAATCAGAGATATAAATGATCATTGAAGAGAGAAGCATGAAGAAGAAAAATGAATGTTTGGAATGTTGGTATAATCAAAAGCAAATCAGATTGAATGAAAATATCTCTTTATTTTTTAATATTCCTTTAATTCATATGAATTTGTTAAGGTCGAAAAATTTTGTTTGGAGTTTATTGATTTCGGTAATGAAACTTCAAGGTTTCGTGCTTACGGATAATTTTTATATTTCGCAAGTTCATTCAAATCGTAGCAAAAAAGGAGGAGATTAGATTATTGACGGAGGGGTTAATGTGCGGATTACGTCATTGATGGTGTGCGTTGTATATTGTGCACAATAAAGCAAAGTATTCTTTGATACTTGATTTTTTTTTGGTGGTGGGAAGGCTTCGCATGGCAATAAAATTTAACTGAGATTTTAATCTTTATTACAGTGCCAGTCATCAAAATTAAATTACTTATCATTAGACCAGCGGATCTCTCCAGAGAGGAGAACAATTTTGTTTTTGGTCCATAAGTAACACACATATACACACAGTCAGTCTCTCCTCGTGCACTGTTCTTATTTTTAGAATTTCTTAAGAAAACATTCCGTAAGCGCTTCATGAAATACAAGCCGTAAAGAAGAAATCGATTAATCTTAAGTCCCGGAGAATGAAAACACATTTTCATCTTCTTCTCATGTACGGACGGTGAGTATGAAGTTAACAAAAAAATAAATAAATTTGTTTCTGGTTCCATGCGATAACCAAATTATGCATGTGTATGGGAACTGTATAGAAACGCAGATTATGATGATAATGCAAAGACTGAAATATCAGAATGTGAACAATGCACAAAACTCTTTATAGTAAGTAATTTCTTCTTTATATTATTATAATATATATTTTCTTCTCTTTACTTGCATGTATATATATTTTTAGCTTGTTTACTTTAGAGGAAACGACATGAAATGTGTCATTTTGACTGACAAGTCTTTGAATTTAATCCTTTAACTTGCTGTTTATCTTGGGACTGTTTTTGTATGATATTTACTGAAAATTGTAGTTAGCAACAGTAATGAATTGTCTCTGAGGTTCAAAGATTTTCTGACTTTTGTATGGTTTTGTAATTTGAATATTAAAAAGTCGTTATGAACAAATTTTGAGATAAACTAACTGTTGTAAGGTTTTAATCATGAAATATTGTCTGTTGAAAGGTTTTGAACTTCAAAATTCATTATTGACCCAGAAATCACCAAAAACCTGCGTCGACACCATCACCAAGCAGCGATAGTGAACTCAATCCTTCAATTCATTGTAATACTGCTCTCATTTTTGTTATTTTTATATCTTTCAATTCCCTTCGCCCATTCTCTGTGATAATACAGAATACAATGCCTGAAAGAACTCTATAATCATGAAAGAAAATTAATAAAATTATATAAAAACCGTAGAATGTGAATTTTTTTTATATCTATAGACACATATTATTGTTATTATCGTTATTGTGGAGGAGAAATGAATTTGAGGAGTGAGAGAGAGCGAGAGACTTTTTAACAAACAACTTCTTAACACAACAAAAAGAAATTTCATTTCATTCTTTCCTTCTTCATATTCCTCAATGTTTGATTAAGATCGTTTATTTTTCTGTATATCTATTCTCATTTTCACGATGCCGTTCATCATCATCATCATCATCTAGCCAAGAAATATTTGGTGATTGATGATTAAATCACTACTATGTGTGTATCTATTTTTGATAGGGTGAAGAAACCCACGAAAAACATAATATCAGTCGTGATTGCGTAGAATATGATTGAAGATGGAAATTAGAAAAATTTTAGGTCTATAGGAAATTACCATCAATTTCCCTCTGCGTATTCGAGTGAGAGAGAGACTTTATAATGGACATAATTTCTAATCATTTTTAAATTTTACTATGAGATTAATTTTTTCTTTCACGAGATTAAGAAAATGCAAAGAAATCAAAGTAGCATTACGCAACTTATTTTGAGGATCGTTCATAAATTATGTCAATTTATGGACCCATGAGTCAATTCGCAAAATCTCTTAGGATCACGATTCTAAGTCTATTCACAGCTAAGTCTCAGACCTCCCAAAACATTAGACGTCACTGCCGAATGACCCCTTATTGTTATTATTTCTCACTACTTTTTTTCTACTAAGGCCTTACTGCTCTCGCAAGGCAGTGTCTATTGCCAAAAAAAGCCAACTTTAATTTCACAAGAGCGATAGATTTTAAGTGCGCGATAATTTCTGTTTCTCTCGTTTTTGGACCTCGAAAAAGTGAAATAATATGTAAAGATAATGATGGAAACAAACTTTCAAAAAAGATCATTTTTTCTTATTATTTATATGAATATATATGTATATTGAACTACTACATTCAATTTTTATTCCATTCATTGTTAAAAATTGTTTCTTTTCGGTGATTTGGAAACGATTTTTTTTTTGTTCCTTCTGTGCTTTTGCTTCAAAAAAAAAAAACTTTGATTACTTTCAGTTGATTATTCAATGTATGGTGAGTTATATGTACATAAAATTTTATGTATGATTGAGAGCACTTCTGGTTCGATAAGTAAAAAAAAATTGTATTATGAATATTTTTTTAGTTCATTACTGCGAAAATAAATGTATTAATGTGATCAGTGTGTACGATAAGTTGTTCATTCATTCATAATTTAGACACTCTATGCTGTCAATTTATTTTGTATGGCTTTTGGGAATTGCTTATCAGTTTGGGAAATTTCTGATCAAAATGTCTTAATTGGAATTTGACACAATTTATGTGAAGATCTTTTATTAATCGATTGATAAATGGATGTTTACTTAATGGATGTGTTACATTATAGACTATTGTGGTGAATTACTTTTATTGGCTATTTGGGGCTACCAAAATGGCTCTTTGGATTGAAATGTTCAAGGATTAAAGCTTATTGTTTTGGAAATAAGAAGTTTCAAGAGTTTTTAAGTGTTTTTGAATTTCTAATTTCAATTTGTAAACAAAAAACGTAAACAAACAAATTTTTGGAAAATTAATCGACTAAAGCTTAGAAAACACATGTTTAAGTGCAATCATAAAGCTTTTGCCACTTTTTTGTACATACTAGAGTGGTTGAATTCAAAATTTCATAAGAAATAAGCTTAAAAATTGTCAAAAAAGTTTTTAAGTGGAAGGAAAATTTTCGGTTCTTATTCTTAAAAATCAATATTCCTTGTCTGGCATTAGATATTGAGCAATAACAAACACAATTTCTTTCCCAAAACTGTCTGCAAAGTTGTACAAAACCCAAATCAAACATCAATTTCAATTTAAATTTCCTCATGCAGCGCTTTATGCAGTGACTTATGTTACTCAACAAATTTTTTTGATTTTTGCATTCGCTACCCTCCGCATAACCAAAGATCACTTTAATTACATTCATCAATCTTATCATTCAAGCAAACTTCAATTTCAATTTTTGTCTGTTTACCTCTCTACCTCTTCTTCTTCTTCATTTCCATCGTCTTTTGTCTTCTTCGTCATTGTGACGACTCTCCAAATATATAGAAATAAATGTATGTATACATTTATTTGTAAAAGAAGAGAAAAAAATTACAACATTTGATTGAAAATTGGATTTTGTTCATTGCTTGATTGATTTTAAAATGATAAATCAAAAAATCTCTTCAAGTATTTTTTTTATCCATCTTCTCCTTATTTCTTCGTGATTATACGCCATGAATAATCCAAGTGCGCAACAATTGAATAGTAGAGAGAAAGAGAGAAATAAAATGATGAATAATAAGGAAAAGAAGAAGAAATAAAGAAAACCAAATCAGACCTTTAAGGAGAATTATGAGTTGGAAATGGTTGATGTGATGGAACGGCAGACATGGGTAGATAATATATGTAAAGGTGTTCGCGATGAAATAAATAAAAGAAGAAATGAACAAAAAATCCATGAACCGAAAGTTATCGGACGGAAACCAATCCGCTGCTTCTAATTTATCATTTCCCTTCGTACCTCAACATTTATCATCATCAGCTTTACGTCTCTTACTATCTCCCTTACTCTTTTCTTGATATCATTTAACATATTAAAAAATTTGTTGAATATTAAGTGAAGAAATTCGATTTTTAGGGTTGTGCACCTTTACCTTAATCGAGCTATTACGAGCAGACAATGGGCAATTTCAACTTTTTTTCATTACCCTACAATGTTGTGTGCTTGTACGGCAAATTGAATTTTGTTATGTTTTTTTGGGTAGAAAAAAATGCTGTGGATATATATCATATTCAGATTGGACTATAATTCGTGGACCATGCATGAATAATATAAAAATGAGAAATTCATCGAACCGTGATGCGTTGCTATTGAAGTGATGGCTTTTCGATATCATGAGTATTTTTTGTTATTTTTTTTCTGTATATGATACGTAAAAAAATTCATTATGGGCTTGTCTGGTAATGTGTCTATCAAGCACTCTTCCAGCCGATCCCTTTCCCCCAATCACACTTTATTTCTCTCTGTCTTTACATGTCGATTATATATATTTGCGTCACCGCTCATTTACAATCAGCTGAATTTGCTTTATAATTTGAAAATTATATCATTTGTTCATTAGTTTCTATGCTGAATGATAATAACATAAAATATCGTTTCTGTGGTCAAGTTTAAAAGAAAAAATGAAATTGAAATGAGTAAATGAGTCATTAAAATTGCATGGTCTAGGCGCTTTACTACTTCAAAGGAATGCTAAGTTAATTGACTATTTGATGGTTCGCTAAGCATGCTATTAAAGATTTAACGGAAATTTTAAATTTGAATTTGGTGAATTTATAATCCGAAGTCAATTATGTGAAGATGTTTGTGATATTTTGAGGTTTATTAGCTTAATATTGACAATTTGTGACTAAATGAAGTCTAATATTCTCATTTTATATGACAAATCGACATTCTTGGATTTGTAAAATAAGATTCTCATTTTCATTTTCCCATGGACATGACTTTCCACTTCGAATTTTAATTTTGATATCTCTCATGCTTAATAAATGATTTGAAGATAATTTATGCATATTCAAAAAGAAAAAAGTGGCAAAGATCACTTTTAGATCTTTTAATCTAATAAGACCGAGCAAAAGAAGGCAAAATCGTGTTCAATCGTACTTCCAAGAACATGAATATTAAATAGGTTAAACATTCCCGTCCACGAAAACAATACCATCAAAACAAAATGCCACAATATCCCCCCTCATTCATACCTTTAACCATAGCTTAATTTTAAAAAAATGATTCTAAATTAAAATAGTACAGAACATTGAGCATTGAAGTTTACCAGAAATGTATATAAGACATATGATTTATTCGGTATAGTATGTCATACTCAACAAAAAAAATATAAAGTATTAAATAAAAACGACGCATGATTTATTTCATTCTACTTCATCACTAATGCTTCTTATACCATTTTTTGAGCATCTCAAATACTACGAAAAGTAATTCTTAGAAGTATTATCAATCTTTTTGAATAGAATACTTCCATCTCACTTTTTTTTTGTTTTGTTCTTTTTTATATCTTTTTTCCTTTCCGTTTTCAATTTTTTTTTCTCTCTCTCTTTTTTCAAAAGAAGTTTCTTAACAGCACCTTATGTATAGATATAAAGATATACATATAGTGAATGGGGGAAGAGAGAAATAAGAACCAGCAAAATAATGACAAAAGCGATTTTTTTTTTACTTTTCTGTTCATTGTGTGATACTTTGGAAAATCCATATTGAGAACATTTTTTTTTGTGGTACCCACACGAGTACATATATAGGTCTTGTCTTATAAGCCAAAATAATAATAAAATGTAAAGTAAGAGAGAGATTCATTTGTGTGATCATCAGGAGAGGAATTGATATTTTCTACCTGCACAATGTTATTCTTTCTGCTACAGATTTTTGCTGCTACTCCTTGTTTGCTTAAAGATGGAATTTTTATGCATCTTGTTTTTGATCTCGCATTTTGCAGATTGATGAGGTTGCTGTATTTCTTTTCTTTCTTTCTTCTCAAAATTTCAATGAAAGGAACGAGAGTCGAAAGTGAAATGGAAAGAGTCTTTTGTTATCAAAATTTTAGTATCTGTTAAGGTATCCATTTTGCAACAAATAAAGGCTCTGTAGGAAGAGGTAGAAATTTTTGTTCCTTCATTCATTTGCGTAAAATATAAAAAATTTACTTTTTGGCTTGCTTTTATCGTTGTTGGCAATAAAAGTGCACGTAGACGACAGCTGATAAATGCTTTGATTGTGTGTATTAAGTGGTGGATTAAGGGGTTCTGGGAGGTCGTGACAAAATTAGGAATTAATACTGTTTACAGCACTGAAAGATCCTTAGTCATTTTTGTTAATCTACGACTACAGTTGCCCTTACTAATCCGCTACTGTGTGCATTATTATATTTTTGTAAATAGCGAAAAAAAATAGGCGGTCGGAGATTGTTAATAATTAATTACAAACTTGCTTGTTGCAAAGTGACGTTCATTAATCGGAACAGATTCACCCGTTCTCGAAAAGATATAAATAATTTATTTATATCACTTTTTTTTATCATCTGCATTAGTGAAGTGAGAGAAAAATCTTCTCAAAAAAAATAATCTTTTTAAGATGCTCCAATTTCACAACGTTATTTATTGTCACTTACGGTGGAATCATCAGCACATCAATTTTCTATCATGTGAACCTATTTTTAATCGCTTATTATCTCGCATCACTAAAAACATTCATGCATAAACTTGTAATCTCTGATTTCATCTTTTTATACAGCTATAACAGCGATAGGAGGTGATTTTAAAATCGACGAAAGGAAATTTTTTGTTTTTCTTTACGTTTTTCCTTGTGGAAAGTTTGTCCGAATGTTAATAAGAATTGCTTTGGTTTAAATGATGCGAAAATTGTCAAATTTCAACTTTTAAAGATGCAAAAATTTAAAATTGATGCAAAAAGGAAAGAGTTGATTGAAAAAGATGCAAAATATCATATTTAGTGATGCAATGCGTTATCAAAAGATGCAAAAAATTGACGCAAAGGAAAAAAAAGTGTCGAAATCAATCAGAATCTCATTTACGATCCCATTTCCCAATAACACAAAATAACAAAAAATATCTGTGTGACGATCGACCGATAAACAACACAGTAAAGTGATATTTTTAAGAGAGGCTAACAAGAAAAAAAAATAAGAATCATAAAAACGCACTACATTATACACGCGGTGTGTTAACGCTCACAATCGTTGCTATTGCGACACGCAATGTGTGTAGAAAATTCTTAGGAAAGGCATATACATGAGCATTCGAGTTTATTTATCACACATTGAGATATATTGAGATTGCGTAAAGCGAGAAATATGTGAAATAAACAAAATTTCCCTGACCACCCTCACTCACTCACTCAGCCCTGCCGCTGCTGTTTTGCTCTCGCGTGTTTTCCTCGATATATAGATATATATACTATGTATGATGATGACTAATAAGAAGAAGGAAAAGTTTTTTTTTGTGAACAGAGAAAGAGAGGAAAACTAAAAATTTTTTTAATGATATTTTCATCCGATTTATAATACATCTATCTGTTATTCTCACATGAATATATGAGAAACGGAAAACGATGTATTTAACTACTTTGTATCATATTCACTCGCGCACTAAAATAACTTATTTTCGTATAGATTTTTCAACGATAATGTAATCAATTGAGAAATCTAATTTAGTATCATTTAAATGATTGTGTGTGTAAATGGTTTTCAAGTGCCTGCATGATAGCCAGTTTGTATATTTTATAAGATGAAAAAATACTTTCTGCTGTATTTTGTGCATTAGAATTTTAAGTAGGTCGTGTTTCTAGCGGAGATTAATAAGGAAAATCAATTAAATGATCTTGAATATGTACTTTTTATTGGTTAACGGTTGATTGAGATTCGAGAGAAGATGCAGACATTTTAGCGTCAAAAGATCGTTCAGTAACAAAAGATGCAAATATGTTCTGCGTCAAAAGGACGTTCAATGAAAAAAGATGCAAACATTTTTTGCGTCAAAAGGACGTTTAGTAAAGAAAAAAGATGCAAACTCTCTTGAGAATGACATTCATTGAATAAATTGAAATACGAAATAAATCTGTAATCCCCAAATGCTGTCCATACTCAAACTCCTCGCGCCAGAATATTAATTTCAATATACTTTTTGGATATCATAAAAATCCCCACACTTCAAAATGATTCCATATCTTAAAATGATCAAAATTCTATCAATATATACCACGTTCATCCATACATTTCCATGATTATGTACTGCTTTTATTAAATTTCATCATAATTTATTAGCAATTCAGCATAAATGGCCTTCTACGTATTCAAAAGGTTAAGCAGGGAAATTTTTTTTAGTATTTCGGCTTGCAAAAAATCAATGAAATATCTTGCACTCGTTTTTCACCATACACCACTTCCAATGGTATTATCAAAAAGCAATTTTAGTTCAAAAAATATGTATAAGTATAAATTTTATGTATATACACACATAAAACGAAAAAGGTTTCCTGTCTCAAAATAAAAAAATAAAGTATGAAATGCTTTTGTGTGTTTGCAATGAATAAATACACTCCATACAGGACATTTGATGTCGGCACTGACTATTCCAAGTACAACAAGAGAGCCATAACAAAACAGAGGGATTCATTTGCAAAAAAAAATGTGTGTACGTATGCACAACATAAATCTCTATCCACTGCCACATTTTTGTTTTTCCTTCTTCGGGGAGTATTCGACGAAGTTTCAATGAATGAAAAATGGGGGATGAATGTGAAGCAGAATGAAGACGATGAAGGGCGCCGTTTTATATGTAGATGTATGTGCAGCAGTAGATTCAATAAAATTGTAATGTAAACACAATTCTCTGCTTTATGTACATTAAAATTTATCTATATCTATGCATGTGAATGTGAAATGATATCATTCATTAGACAACAAAACTGCCTTGGTGTAAAAAATAATTGGAGATGTTGAACTGAAATTGGAATAATGGTGCCTTCACGTGTTCACGAAGGAAGGAAAGGAATATAAAAATGAAGTTGAAAATTGTGAAGAAGAAGGAAGTAATATAAATGGATAATCGCAAAAATGTTGAGATGGTTGTGTGCGTGTAGGACAATAAAAATTCTCTTTTATCGTTGTGTGCTGTCGAGACTTATAATAATTTCATCAGAAAAACAAAAAAATCGATTAAATTAATTCCTTGATCAATAATTTCAATATCACTTTATGTTATTGCATTTACGTAAATGACAATTTTCTCTATTTTTATTATGTATTATATATAGATACGTAGTCATGTGAATATATATAATAACCTAGGGTAAGACAGCGGAATTTAGTTTTCACGTGTTTATTTTATTCCCTGATAAATATGACGCGAAAGTATTTCGCATCTATAGAACGTTCAGTAAAAAAATGACGCAAAAAATTTCGCATCAATATTCCATTCAGTAAAAATGACGCAAAAATTTTTGCATCAAGTTTTTTCAGTAAAAATGACGCGAAAAATTTTGCATCAATGATTCGTTCAGTAAAATCGATAAAACAAGTACGTTCAGTAATAAAACCCATGCTAATATGAAAATCGAGCATCGTCCCCTAGCAATACAGTAATCGATATAAGCTCGTATGTGTAAAATGTGTAAAAAACCACAAATTTCCTTTTTATGCGAAATATCATCACACACATATCGTTGTGTCGTTCTGGTCGTTCGGTAACTGATATAGACTATTTTTGTTTTTCACAATTAAAAATCGTGTATGACTCACCTTAATGGACAAGCACTCCAATATCCTTTCGGTAATATCTTCATCTGAATCATCATCAATGAATCCATTATTAACACTGGTATTTCCACCGCTCAAACTTATAGAAATTTCATTGCTTCTCTTTGACTTCTTATTTAATTGATCATCGTCACGAAAATTATTATCATTGCTCTTTTTATCAATACTGCTCTTTTGCGATGCTTGTTGGCCATTAGTATTAAAAATTGATAGGTTCTTAATAATCTCATCACTGTCATTTGTGCTCTTTGGTTCGACCAATGTCAAACAAAGGCGACAAATTTGATTGAACTTTGGCGGTACGTTCAACATGATTACAAAATTTTATATTCAAAGTTCGTAACACCAAAAACAAAAAAAGTATATATATTCGAAAAATAATGTCCTTTGTTCCTCTTTTTTTATAGTTAAAGTTTTTTTATCCTTTAATTACACAATTTTCTTTCTGTGAGGCACTAATTATAACTTTTTTTATGGCCTCACACCTGTGTCCTTTTTTTGCAGTAAAAAAAAGAATTCACAATGTTTCACTTTTACTCTCTCTGGGGGCAATATCAACTGTGTATTTTAATTATCACATTAATTCATTCACAACAATTTTATGTTCGCTTTTGTTCACAGTGATAATAATTAAAGCCATCGTCAAGTTGATGGAAATAATACAGCAAAAGCACTGAACAATTGAATACAAAAATGTAAAAGTTTTGATGAAAAATCTTTTGTCTGATACTTTTTTTTTAATAATCACACAATCCAAGAAGACAAAACGGAAATATACGCAGATATGATAGTAATGAACAATGATTGGTGGTCTAACTCCAACAAATAACTAACAAAAAAAAGTTGTAATCAAGTTACACGTTTTTGCGTAATTAATTTCATCCACGAATGTTGATGACGACGTTGCGTTATTTTCATGTAAAATGCTTTCCGTTTCTATCAAAATTGATGATTAATCGTCTTCTTCTTGTTCTTTGTGTTAAACATTCAAAACGCAAAAAAAGAAGAAGTAAGTATATAGTATGAGGGGAATTCTCTTCGTACACACGAATTTAATAACACACCAAAATAAAAGAAGTGAAATGAAATCTGACGACACTATGCGAAATCTTCTTTTCCTTTCGTCTGCTCCCGTATTACTGATTTTATCATACGGACGGCGATGGTTCTGCAATAAATGGTAATACCCCTTCCTAATATTTTCTTTCTTTCAGAACGGAAAAGTCGTATATCTAATGCTCCTTTCTTTTTCTTTTTATTGCGTCGTCTTGCTTTTTATCCCTGTTGCTATTTTGTCTGTCTCTCTCGTTCTTTTGCTCTCAATAATGAAGTAATTTTAAGTAGTTTTCCAGTAAAAGGATATATCTGGTGTTTATATTACTATATCCAGCAAAATTTGATACTCAAAAAACAACCAAAACTTGTTCAACTTAAATATTATGTTTATATATAGACTGTCTGTTTCGCTTCGATGTTATCCCTTATATCCTCTACCATACGATCTATGTATGTATATCATGCATGAAGTGATATTATTCCTTTAATGCCTTCTTATCGTTTTAATTGTATGTGTCTCCAGTTTTTATTTTTATATACTTCTTCTTGTTATTCTTTCTTAACATCTGCTTCTTTATGAGTCTCTTTTTTTTGCTGCTTGCTACTTCTTCTGTGTATTTGTCTTTACGATGTTTCTTATGCTCGCCTTTTTTTCGGGGGTAAAATTTTTATATTTTTTCGAAAAAAACTTTTAAAAATTTAATATTTGCTCAAGCACGACGGTTCAATGGATTTTTGTTTACTTCGTCGTGTATTCTCCGTTGCTTTTGTTTGAAGATTTCCTTTATCATAAATTGTATGTACGAAATAAAATTTCTGTCTGGAGCTTCTTCGGAAATTTATAAGCAAATATGACTATGCGCTTCCTTTGATATTCGGTACTATTTTTTATATAGAAGCTAACGCAACGTGATAAGATATTTTTAAATATAATCTTTGAATAGCGTTTTTTTTATATTTTTAGAATCTGGTTTTTATCATTTATCTCACTATTGTCTCTCTATCTCTTTTCAATGCACGAGAAATCACTGTGATATATAAATATATGTAGTAACTCTGTTTCACTTATATACTATCTAGATTGTGTGATCTAATTGTTCTTAATCAATTGTTATTTCTCTCTGTATAATAAATTTAATTATGCACATACTATAGTTTTAAATTGTAATTTAATTCGCTGGCTTTTTTATTTTTTGTTCAATTTCTTTTGTTCACAAAATTAAATAGTTCACTCATACAATGATAATAATGTTGTTGTTATTTTTCTGTTTTGTGCAATATCCTTTTTTGCAAATCGGGGTTTATAATCATCGATTTCTTATCGCACTAGTTTTATGATTCGATAGAATAAACAGCAAAAAGTCTCATAGCACTAAAATGTATTACACCTGGTTATCCAATATCCAATCAAACAAAAGGTCTTTCCAAAAACAAAAAAAAAAAAACTAATCAACCAACACTGATAAATCGAGATTATATCCAAATTATGCTTGATTCATTCATTTATATTTATACACTAATAAACATTTAAATTCGTCCAACCAAAATATTTTTTTACTCTGCTTGCTTTAATTAACTTTTTTTTATTATTTTTCTTGTGTTTTATGTTTTGTTTTTTGTCAAAGAAAAATGAATGAAAATGAACTGAACTGTTGTAAAAGAAGAATTCTAACGAAAACAAATAATAATAACTTAAGAAAATTAAATTTTTTACTAGACACTTTTCACGGTTTACAAAACGAATTTTCCACGAATATATCTGAAAATCTAAGACGACTGAAGTTGTTCGTTCAACAGATCTATAGTAAATGAAATTTGTACAAAAACAGAAACAGAAAATCCCACGATACTAATACATACAAACACTTCGTGAGAATAACAATTGAGAAGTGGGAGAATAAGAGAGAGACTGATTTTGTGATAAGAATTTACTTATGCCGTATATATACTTTCGTTATTATTTTCATTATATTGAATAAGTAAGTGAGTGAATTACAAGTATTGGTAGATTAATAATTTAATTATGTGAGATGTTCTAATTGAATTTGCTCATTGCGTTGACATTTTATTTCATTTACATTAATTTTTGCAATCATTATTAATATGAATGACTCAGAGATATATGCTTACAAGCACGTGTTTCTTAATTGATCTATTTCTCTTAAATGTTAAATTTGAAAACTTAACGGTCAAAAGATTTTTGAAAATTTCATGATCCGTGAGAAAAACTTCTAGGTAATCCAAGTAAGTGACGCTTTTCATCATTTTTTTCTGACCGAAAGAAAAAATATTAATTTATTTAAATTAAGGCTTATCTAGACATAATTTAACTAAAATGAGTAGCATAAAGTTCATCTGGTCTCTGATAGCATCAGTTTTCATACTGATTTCATCGATTTCTTCAGTAAGTAATGAAATATTTGTCATGAAAATTTTTAATCAATTAATTTTTCAACTTCCAGCAAAGTGCATTTGATTCTCATCTATCTATCCAATTGTATCATTCACTTGATGCTCATGATGTTAATGGATTTACATCAAGAGGAAATATCACAATAATTTCCATTAATTCAGCAGATATAGTTGTTAACCAAAAAGAATTAAATATTAAGGAACTGGATGTTTTGAAGAAACTAGCGAAAGATAAGAAGCTGTATAGATTGAAAACTGATGTTGTTGGCAGCGATGGAGTCAAAACAACATTCTTGAGTTCATTAAAAGCTTGTCATTTACTTCAGTCTGCACTTCATGATTTCATCACAATTAATTTTGATCATAATAATGCAGTACTAGGAGTAAACATCAGAGCAGTCAGCTTAGATGGAACTTCTGATGATTGTGATAGCTTGGCATTTGATAATATCAATGAATTCAGCACAGTCGTTAATTTGAAGAATATCGAAGCAGCTCCAATTCCAGACACTCAAAGCTTCATCCAAAAATTAGAAAGAGAGAAGGAAATGCGAGAAAAAGGCGAAACTGACAACAGATCATTCATTCAGAAGTACTGGATGTACATTGTTCCAGCTGTAATATTACTACTTGTTAGTGGTGTCACAAATCCAGAAGCTCAAGCAGGCGCTGCTCGATAAACTGATTAATTTATTTAGTTCTAGTGCAACATTGTTTGATGTTTTGTGAAATAAAGACATGAATGTTTTATAAAACATTGGCTTTTGTGAATTAAAGTGTTATTTTAATGAGGATATTCTTTGATTTTGATTAAAATTAAGTTATTTATGTGAATTAAGTTACAAGAAATTGTTAATACATATTTGGCAGGTCAGTTGATCGTATTTTCTAGCAACAACATCAGAAACATTCAAAACATTGTATTTTGTTCCATTTTCCACTTCCATTCAACTCTCATTGGCTTATTGCATTGCTCTCACGTGGATCGTCTGAAAATGACATTACAGTGAATTATAATTTGTAGAAATAATATGGGCAAGCTAAGATGGTGTATATGCTCACATCATAGACGAACTAATGTTAATTGCGTCTTATTTTCACAGTCAATGCGAATTTATTCATCAAACTTAATACAAAATAAAGAAATTAATTTTTATTGAGGGAAATTTTGATTATCAACCCAAATTCGGTATTCAAACAAACAAGAAAGTCGATAAGGTAAGTGTGTTGCTGATTAGGACATTGAATTATTGTGTAATGAATTGAGAATATTGAAATGAAATAAGATCCCGCTAACGAACAAAAATTCATTTTCCACTATTTGATTCATGCCGACTTTGTTTGACAACAATTCAACCGGTTGAAAAAGACATCCAGTTTTGGTAATGAATTTAATCATGATTAAATGATATCAGTACTGATTTGATTGAGTCATTGCAAATTAAACATAATAAATATTCGCCTTTAGCGAAGAGTACAGTAACATCTTTATTGAACGTGGACAAATTATGACTAATTTAAATTTTGATTACTTTGATTCTCCTCATTTTAATATAAAATTGCTGCAATTAATTATTAATGATTAAATTTAATATTCCACATTTAACGGCTTTCAAAATTTTAAACTTAAACGGCTTTCAAAAATTCAAAATTTGTTTGCCCTCAAAAACTCAAAATTTAACGGCATTCAAAAATTTGAAAAATATTTCAAAAAACATTTTAACCTTTAGATTGATAAGAAGTAAAAATTACATAAATTAACTATTTCCTGAACTATTTTAACTATTAAAAGAAACATTGATTGTTATATAACTCACAAATTGTTAAGGTATGTTGAAGAATATTGATAATTCGTTAGAATTGACAGATTAAAGTGAAATTCATGTAATTTGATATTTTGATGGTTCAATTTTAAATGCAAGCTCTAGTTTATGAAATATTTCATAGAAATGCTTATTTTTTGAATGTCCATCGGTACAAAATTGCATCAGACAACTGCGTCTATATTTACTAACAAACTTATAATATTTCAGGTCAAGAACAAAAGTAAAGAATCAGCAATATTAAAATGGTCAGAACAAAGCAGACCGCAAGAAAGTCGACAGGTGGGGCAACACCAAAAGTCTATAAGATCCTCGAGACTAAGACAAAAATCTTGAAAAGCAAGGGAAAGCAGCTTCCACCAATTGGCAGATCAAAGATTATTGCCTTCAAGAACAAGTCACAAGAAAAGGTCAAGAAACGCTATAGACCAGGAGTATTGGCATTAAAAGAAATTCGACGCTATCAAAAAACAACAGAGTTGCTCCTCAGAACATTGCCTTTCCAACGATTAGTACGGGAAATTACACAGCAATTCAAACGCGATTTCCGCTATCAAGCTTCCGCTTTACAGTGTCTGCAAGAAGCTACTGAGGCATACATTGTTGGATTGTTTGAGGATACAAACTTGTGTGCTATTCATGGAAAACGGTAAAATCATAAAATTAATGAATTAATTAATTAGTGATAATATAAATAAATTAATTTACTTAACAGAGTCACGATTATGCCGAAGGATGTACAATTGGCAATTCGCATACGAGGCGAAACACGTTTTAGACGTTAAACATGCATGATATAATTATAAGCAATGATAATCTTCCTAATAATGTCATATATTTGAGTGACCAAAATTTAATAACATTAAGCACCAAAAATATTAAGAATTATCTTTATTTGAACAGTCCAATCCTCAGACGTTTTTGATCTAAGACAGTTGATATTACTTGTTTGACATGATTTGACTTCTTTTGGATGAAATATATCTGGAGATCAAAAATGTTTGCGTTTTGGAAGAATAACAATTAATATATTGAAGAATGAAAATATATATTTTATTTATACTTATACCTTGTGATCAGAACTAATTTGTATTTCTACAAAATTAATGAATAAAGTTTTTAAACGTTTGGAAATGCACTTCTTGAGTTAAAATTTATAAAAGCTTCAAAAACTGATTTCTGATAAATCTTCGGGTTAACCTCACAACAGTTTCAACGAACATTTGTACGGTTCTGAAATTTAAATTCTCAAAAACCGTTAAATTTCAAAATAAATCATCAAAATCGACAATTTTTCAGAGTTTTTCCTCAACAAATGCTGAAAATCAGTAAGAGAAATGACAACAAGAATAAATTTTTTTATCCACTTTGACTTTTCCTTAATTTTATTTCATAGTTTTCTTTTTAAATAAAACTGAAAAAACAAAAGAGTGTGTTTTGCATTACATTCTCAAAGGATAATGGAACGATCATTATTTTGAAAAAATAGAAAAAAATTTCATTCAACATTGTTTAAATCAATCCAAAAATGAAAAACAGATTTTTCCTAGAATTGAAATTAATTGTCGGTCATTTTTGTCCATTCCATTTGAAAATTTTTTTTAGAAAAAATATGCTTTGATTTTTTTGTTATGTTAAGACTGTCCAATTACATAATTTTATCGACAATATATCTCTCATCGTGTCGTTTTACAAATTTTTCTTACATTTGTTTCTCATATGATTCATTTAAGTAAGGAATAACATGAATGAATAAAGAAAGAAATATCTGAGATATATTTGGTGTATATGAGCTGATTCCTTTTATTTAAATTTTTTTTTTCGTCTATACGGATAATGAGAAGCTTTTTTAAGTTTTTTTGTTTGTTTTAATGAAGAGAAAAATGATGAGGATGTGTGTACAGAATTAAACTTTTTTTACTTTCCTTCCTTTCTTCTTTCATTTTTTTGTGATACCACAATAACTAATTCTATAATTGTTTGTGTGGTTAATTACAATTAACAACCACTTACTGACATAAATTTTCCATTTTTTCATCATTATATTTTAATTATAAAAAAGAACACACGCATAACTTTTCATTCTAAATAATGCGCACAACTACATTCATCAAAAAGTAAATTAATTAATTGAACTGAAGAGGATATTTCTTCTTCCATTTTTCATCATTTTTACTCGCATCGATTGAATTTTTTTTAAATTTTTGAATAAGATTGTAGAAATTTTAACGGTTTTTTGAATTTTAAAATAAATTTCACTTGAAGTTAGCTTTAACAAGCTTACAAAAATTTTAACTGTAGCCAACTTCAAGCAGAATGTTTTCAAAATTTAAAATTGCCGTTGTGAGGTTTTCAAATTTGGTCTGAATTGCTATTATAAGGTTCTTAACAATAACTATTTTTGCGATACAAAGGAGACAAATGCAGCGTTAAGATCCATAAGAACCAACTATTGTTCATGTCTACATTAAAGAACTGAAATGTAGAATAATTCAAAAAACGCAGAATTCTCAATTTAACAACTTTTATCGCCAAATATTTTTTATACAGTTTCTCCTATCCATCTACAATCTTCATATATCTTTTTGCAAAATTAACACAAATTTGGTTGAAATAAATTTTTCAATCGAGTGAGACGAGAAGGAAAGTAAAAAATGGAAGAAGAAACCAGAGTTACACAAAAGAATTATCATTTTTTCACTTAAACATTAATTAATAAAAAAAAATTCATACATTTCAGAGCAGAAAAATATTATGAAATAGATTCGTGCCATAACACACTCACCCACACATCGCTGATGACTCATAAACAAATTTTATTTTCACCTTTTTTTGTGTTGTTTCGCAAAATAAAAACTCTTTTTTTTTGTTGACTTAATAATTCTTTTATCTTGATTTATCTCCTAAAAATTGGTTTTCTGCGTAAAAAAGTTTTTTTTTGTCTGTTTACTTCCTCCAAAAAATGACTTTAGATTTACTTTTTTTTTTTAATAATTTTTGTGATTTCAATACAGTTCTCGGCTAGTTTTGAATCGGAATTTAATTAGTTTTTTGCTTATTTTCTTGATACTGAAACTAAAATTCTTTACGTTATTCTTTACTTATTTTCGATTCCAACGAAAGTGCATGACCACTTTCTATTCATCCTGCATATCCTCAGGTATCTCATGTGGATTGAGAAGACCTGGGACAGTTAATTGATGACGACGTTTCTCATCTTGTGCCTGTTTCAACTCTTGTTCGCGCTCATCCAAGTAAAGATCCGAATCATCATCACCCGTTACTTCCTGTAATACCACAAAAAAAATAAATATCTCGTTAGTTCCAATTAATTAAATTTCATTAATTTAAATCTAAGGATTAAACTTTAATCTCTCCATTGCGTCAGATCAACCCCTGAATTAGTTGATCAGTAAATTGACACTGCCAATAAACTTTGTAAACAAGTTATATGTGCTCCGAAAATGACGTCAATAGACTTTTTATGAGACTATTTAAAGACAGATGGACAAACAAAACAAGGACATGCGAAGTACGAATGAAATATACAATGTAATTGATTGTAAAAACCAACAACTTACTCTTATTTGAATAATGAAATCTCTTAGATGCTCTTTGAATGCAGTTACGTCGTGATCCAAGTTAAACAGACCAGTTACAAAAACTTTGATTTGATTATCGGTCAAATGTGAAAAGGCCGATTTTAAAAGAGATGCAACATATTCCTGTATGTACAAGACATTATTTGGAATTGGTCCTAAAGCCACTGTAATAGCATTTGCCTCAACTAACGAGAACATATGGGCGAGGATTTGAGCATGCGATTGTAACGATGCTGTATGTGATGTATCAGTGACAACACTAAAGATCTGCATTAATATATCTGTGAAATACGTCTGATAGAAACTTTGTGCTGCTTGTGGATGTTGCTCCAAGTTTTGCAAAAGCTGTAAATTAGAATTCATTAGTAATTAGCATTAATTTAAATTTTTTCAATCTTACTTGATATAAAATTGACAATCCAGTATCAGCAACATTCCTCATTGTATGTTTAAATCCCCAAACAATCGAGTCGAAGACCAGCTTAAATTGAGCTGGCGGAATATTTAAGAATGCCTTGAAACAATGCATGTTAACGGCTTGTAGCAATTCATAGAAGTAAGTGCGATGTTGCGGGTAATCTTCAAAGTTTTTGTTAATCATGTCCAACGTACACTCGAAAACAGCATCAAAGATCTTCGGTACTTCCGATGTAATAACACCTTCCAATTTATTGACAATTGCTGCCATTGTACTCAAAACAGTAGGCTCACGTGCGGCTGGGACGATTGTTCGCTAAATAAAAAGCTTTAATTAATTTCAAGGGTCTAATTAAGCATAAAATGAAATATTTACCTGATAATCCATAAGAACAGCATCCAACAAGGGAGGTATGAAGCTTTCCATAACCATCTGAGCATCATTAGACCTCACAATCCATTCACTAATCAGAGTTAATGTTTCCTTCTTAACAACATGCATTGCTTTTATCAGTGGCTGGTTATTAATTGTAATTCCATTAATGGCAATGGCTTGCGAAATATTTTCAGACATGATTTTGTAGACGTTTAACATGTCAAGGTAAATGCAACCCAATTGAATAACATAATTGTGCCCAAGAGCTTTACATGCACGAACATTTGTTTTTAATATGCTACCAATTTGTTTAACTGCTGCCATATCCTTTAAAATGTCAGCATTTTCTGCTGCATGATTGATGATACGATCCCAAACCTTTAAGAGGAAACGATTTTAAATTTATCATTAGAAATTCTGAATAAAATATGAGGATGGGAATAACTTACTTCATTGGGTAGACTCATGTACTTTTTGATAAGAGCGTCTTGCTGAACTTGATCAGCTTGCGCACTAATCATGTAACCGACGGCTTCATAGAATGTATGAACTTGTTGCGGTTGTAAGTCACAAATAATGGTGCTCGTGTTTGTAAGGATTTCTTCAACAAATGTGCATCCTTCGTTTGGTTGCATCGTCACAAAATGTCGTTTACATTTCATTGCTATCTTAATGAATGTATCGCAAGCCATATCTTGAACTCCATCGTGTGTTTCATGCATAAATTCAAATAATTTATTAACGACAGTTTTAAGGAATTTCCAGTGAGCGCGCAAAAATCTTGGGTATTGTCCAACAACATACATAATATTACTGGCAATAATAGCCTTGTTGTCCTTTCCTTTCTTTTGTTCACATAATCCTAAAAGATCCTTTATGACAGCCACCAAAAATCGTTTTTCATCTTCTTCGTAAAATGCTCCAGAAATAGATCCAATCGCCCAGCACAATGTATTCAAGTTTTTCCATGAAAACTCTGTTCCGATTACCTAAAATTAAATTCAAAATTAATTAGATATTTGTAACGAATATTCAATTTTCAAATTTTAACGGATTTTTAAAAATCAAAAAAGTTTAACGAAACTTTAACGAAGATTTTAAAATATTAAAGTTTGTTAAAATGCGAAAAATTGGCAATGAATAATTAGTGTAATTAAGCGAGCAGATACGTACTTGTTTATTCAATTTTTCAGTCATTATACGTTCGGTATCAAAATAATCCAAATGAGTCAAATAGACAAGAGTTTCTCTCATATTCTTATACAAATTGATACTGTTTGTGTCCTTCATAAATTCACGTACAACTTCACCATTCTCATTCTCAACTACAAGCACTTCCTCAGGTTTGGCCATACGAGATATCATTATATTACGTACTTTTGACAATATGCTCGAATAGAATTGACGTCGCGATCCGGAAGTGTTGCCGTAGGGATTTTCCTTGTATAAATCAGACGCAAGACTATTCCAATATTCGAGACATATCTTGAACAATTCAACGTCCTCGACCTCACTGATCATTACTAAATAAATTAATGCCTTGTTTACTGCTTCAGCTGTTTCACGCTTTTCAACAAGCGTTGCATGTATGCGCAAGAATGTGCATAGGAACATTGCTAAATTCTGTACAAAGCATTGTTCCTCATCATTACCATTCGCGTAAATCTGATTCATATTTGTATCGGTCGGTATCATTTGAACGAATTGTTCCATCGTTTGTACAAATAATTGAACGAAGATATGATCATAATTAGCCAATTGAAGTCCGGCAATTTCCGATAAACACTTTAATGTAACATTACGAAACATGGGAATTACAAGAAACTTTTCCACCAACATGTTTATGAGTTTTGTTTCAAAAATATAACCGAGCGGGATCCAGTTGAGGAATTTCAAAAGTGTTTCGAGCGTCGCACTAATTAAGGGTGCATTTAATGAATTTTCTAATACAAATGAACATAACTGAAATACTTGTGAGAATTCAGAGCACATTGTGTCCTTTAAATGTTTCGCTTTTGTTTGCGTAATTTGTCCACATGAAAAATCAAACACTTCCTCGCTCAGTAACTTCAATATTATCATATTATTTTGACAAAGAGTCTCATTTGTCTTTGATGCACCAACAATGTCACTTATAAAAGTTTCCCAATTTTTTGGCCATTCACGTTTCAAAATTTGAACGAGAATGATGTTTAATTTATTCAAATAGACCTTACTCGTCTCCATAACTTTTGAATCAGATGATGTTTTAATAATAAGCCCGACGACATACTTCTTGATGCCTTCACATTGATTTCTTGGCAAAACTTTCCAGCGAGTCTTAATAACTTCTTCGAGAATTTGTAAAGCATAATATTTCGTTTGTTGATTCTCGCTAAATTCTAAAATTGTATCGACACGCGTCCATGCATCCGGATGTTCCTTTAATGTTGTCAATATCTCTTGAGCTAATCGCAATTGTTCTCCTTGACTATTGTACAAACATCCAACAATATTTTCCAACAACGAGATGTCCAATTTTTGGGAAAAGTCAAGAAGCTTTGATGCTTCCTCCATTCGTAACATTGCCATCTTCTAAGTATTTTTTTTATATTCTTTCTTTTGCTCTTTCTCACTTAACTCTCGTTCGTAACTCCTCACACACGATGCTGATTCACACACGCTAGTTCACTAATTTATGCCTTTTTCACTTTTGTTGTTGTTTGTTAATCAATATTGTAAAATGTTGACTTCTCTTTTCACTTTCTTTCACTCGCGTTTAATCCTTTCCTCTCCTCAAATTCAACCATTCACCAAAAGAAATAATAATAATATGAAATATTCTGCAAAATGGGAAAAATAAAGGTACTCATTAGTGATATTACTTTATAAGAATATCCAAAAATCATTTGTTGATATTAAGACTGTTGCTGACTGTGTTGTGATTATGTCTGTATGTATGTAATACATATCGCATAAAATTAACACAAACAACAAGTATCGCGCGGAAAAAGTGAAATAACATAAAATCATCAGCTTATGACCCTTTTTGACCCAATCTCTTTTTTCCGACTTTTTGCTTTTCTCTGATCTTTCGCGAATGATGTGCGTTTGTGTTTGTTATGACGTTAATAGAAAAAAAGAAAAGAAAAACTTTTTTGCCCATGCAGCTCCTCCTCACCAATCAATTTTGTTTTGTTATTCTCCATAATCTGATTCTCTTACTTTTCTATACTGTATTTAAAGAATGAATTCCATGTTCATATTGTCATAGAAACAGAAAAAGTGCGTAGGTGATGAGCATTACAAAGTGATTATTAGATTTCCAATAGAGAAATTAAAACATCCAGTAAAGATGAGCAAATCGCGACTATTGACAAAATTATGAAATTTTTGCTTAAAAACAGTACAACCTAACCTAAAGAAAATAGACGCAAATATTTAATTTTACACTTGACCGCTAAACTATTCGATAAAACGGCATTAAAATGCGTCGAAATATCCCATTAATACTGATTCAATTGATTCTATTCCAGCTTAAAACACAAATAACGCGATTTTTTTCCGAAAATTTCCTTAGTTTTTAACAAGATTTTTTGGACGATGTTTTTCACGATTTTTTCGTAATCTTAGCGCTGAACTTTATGTTATTTCACTTCACTATCGCGTTATTGATCCATTTAACATGTTTTATCGAATCAAATACGCGATTATATTAATTAAATTTAATAAACCGTTTTTATGAAAAAAATTACCAAGTAAAAATGTTTGAATTTTGAACGACCGTTATGATCGAGCTCATTTTTCTTACAATTTTAAATTTCAGTTGGCTGTTACGTTTTTTAAAATTATTTAAATGTAAATCTATGTTAACTACAATTGTTCTAGAGCATATATTGCTGTATTTTCGAGATAAACTAACTTATTACATGAATTATAGTATAAGTTATGAAATTAGTACAATGTGGTCTGCAGGATCGTGAGTCACTAAGGCACGAGGTTTATGTCGCATTATTTCGGCTTATGACGTCATTTTGGATTATTATTAAATTTGTTTAGGACACATTTATGCACATGGTTACAGATTTTTCTATTTTTCTTAGATGGAGATTCAAAGATGATCTTCATCAAAGTTTCTCAAATGACAAGATGAGTTGAATAATAGTATTAAGTAATTCTTAATTCTACAGCATGTGATTGTTCTATAATTAATTTAAATATTGAATGTCAAATTTCAAATATCTCGAAATACATACATTGTTTTACGTGAGTGTCAATTACTTTAAAGATTTACACGCGCTTCTGTTTATGCACATCATTGTCCGTTAATAAAACGAAGTTGCATTTCAAATTCAAGCAATTCAGCTGCAGATTAATGCCTTAGGCCATTAAAACTCGTAGCGTGCTTCAGATATTAAGGAATGAGGTCATAAATATTAAACAATATCAGTAATCTCAATTTTTATTTTAAAATAGCTAATTACAGCATTATTGATGATCAATTCCTTAAAAACAAATTGATATCCAAAAACTTCTCCACAATCGGAAATGCCTGAATAAGGAAAATTTCAAAAATCAATAAAATACGTTATGACTCAACATTCATTTTCAAGCAAAATTATTTTCATTCTTAAATCATTCTTTATTTCATTTTCAAAGAACATTAGTCTCTACATCGAATAAAGTGTTATTGATTGGTTAAATTTATTGTGTGTAATAGTTCCATGTTGAATCTAATCATTATCATTTAATGAATTATGTTTTGAAAGGAAAATCATCATATTTTAAATATATCTTGTAATTCAAATAGTATCTTGAAATTCTTCTTCCATCAATTGTTTATGCTTATTTAGTTCATTTTTTCTGCTGCTGCTTCTGAGACATTGCTTTCTCCATCTTTCTTGACAATCTTTTGGCCGTCACCTGAAAAAAATTAATTAATAAATCCTTACAGTGTTAAAAAAAATTATCAAATAAATGATTATTGTACCTTCAGAAGGTTCTGTTCCTGAACGTCGTCGTTTACGGCTGGTATTAAACTTCCATGGACGATTTCCTTGGTATTTTTGAACTGGAAGTGGGTCCATGCCAAGAACTTTGTGGATCTGTCTAAATGCAATAAAACGCAAGAACTGCTGAGCTTGTTGTGTAATATCTTCTCTTTGTTGCTTGGACAATCCATTAAGAGCATCGACTGGCTCTTTTTCACAAGGATCCATCAATCCTGGACCACAAATAATGAAACCACTTGAAAGACATTCCATAATTCGTCGCAAGCAATCTCCCGGACTTAAAGGAACACCTGCTGATGCAATGACTTTTTCAGTTAATAATTCCATTGCCTGCAATATGATGGAATAGGATTAGATTTAAAAATTAATCGTAGGATTAAAAAAATAAAATGGTTAACTTACCCATTGACTGAGAGGAGTAAATGTTGGATTTCGCTGACATAAATCTCGCAAGATTCTCATGATCATGACACAAGATTGTAATCCTGTTGCTCTAGCCTATATATAATGAATGTATAAAAGAAATTCGATTAGATTCAGCATAAAAAATGGCATTTCTAACAATCCATACAACAATAGTTTTAGGCTTTACAAAAAAAAGATAATGTGCTTTAACTGTTAGCTAGGAAATTTAAAACTCTATGACTTTAAACACTATTAAGTTCATCTTTTTTTATAAGAAAAAAAAATATTTTCAATTCTATGTGTGTGACTTGTAGATTTATAGGCAAGATAATAGGTAGATAATTCTGTTGTTTTTGTTTCTTTTTTACAATAAAAATCTTTATACAATAAAGATGCTGGTTACATATATTTAATAAAAATCAGTTCAGTTACTTAAAGGCTATAAAATTTCATTTTTTAAATTCTTTTCTCAGTTTGGCATATAAAAATTTTCATTTCAATCATCAAAAATTGACCAAAAAAACAAAAACAAACCTGAAACCATTTACTCTGACGAAGTGCACGTAAAGCTTGTAAGCATGGTTCGCGTGGCAGCAGATCTTCTGAATTTGAAACGGATTCATTGTTTGTGGTGGAATCTGAAGTTCAAATTACGGATAGGAGAAATTTTTTTCATTAATTATTAATGCACAGAATGTTTGACCATAAAATGTGTGATTTAATTTAATTTAATTTGATATTTTTTTTTTTGTTGAGATAAAGGAATTAAGTAAGAGAGATAGAGGCACAATGAAAAGTTTTTCACAGAAAATGAAAATTTGTCATATAATTGGAGTTAGCATGATCAATAACGAGGGAACAGAAGTTCTCATTGGATATTAAATATTTGCGTCCTGTCCTCCCCGCTATTAATCATTTCATTTCATTTTTGGCATGTTTTGGTCAAAAATCCTGTTTGGAACCAAAAGTTAATTATTGTCTATTGGTCTCGCGAATCGTCATTTCCGAATCATTTCTCTTGATCATATTTTTTTTCCTTCCAACACTTTTGGCTCATCATTTTTCATTATATATTATTTCCATTTTTTTGTGCTAGAATTTTACCTAGCTAATATTTTAAGCACTTTTTCTTTACAGTCTTAAATTTATTAATTATTAGGCTTCATCCTTGTCATATTGCATGCACAACAGACAATTTGAGTCTTTTTTATATTCAACACAATTTAAATGTCTCTTTAACCATAGATTTGTCACCATTAAGAAAGAATATGTCGGGTTGTGAGATTGTTGTGTAAATTAGCATTAATCCAGGCTGCAACATATTCTTTCTCAACATGTTGATTGCTCCATATCTTGGTTTATTTATTATTTATTTTATATGTTTTTTTTTATCATTTAAGAACAAATTATCCTTCAGTTCATGTATGTATATATTTAATTAATTTTTTTATGGACCACTGTTGCACTTAAAAAATATGATATATAAGAAATCTAGTCCAATGCATCAAGTCGTGTAAGATATTTTGTTCCTTGACATTGTATTCTTTTTTTGTTTGGTTAATCACTTCTTTTTTTTCATGTTAATAACAACCGTCATTTATCGGAAAATAATTAATGTCTCGCAATAAAGCTTTCCGAAAATTCAAGTTCGTTACTAAAAACCTATTTGATTCTTATTTCCTTAACAATGTGTCTAACTTGATTCTTGTTCATTTCTCATTTTCTCTCTTCTTAAACTTTTTTTTATCATCCATAATTACTTCCATCGAATGAAATAGGTTTTTTTTTGTTTTGGGTGTATTTTTAGGAATTTGAAAAATTATAATCATTTGGAATTGAATGTTGAAGCTCCGATTTGGAGACACCAATTTCAAGATTCATAATCACTGAGCTCCTCTTGTATCAAAAAAACAAATTAATTATTAATCAATATAATCCATTTGTTGTTCATCTTCCAAAGTCTTATTTTTTTAATTGGAATATGGTTAAGCTATGTGAAAAGATTGTCATTATTTTAAAGAAATGAGTAAAATTAGGCTGCAAGAGTATGAAACTGGTAGCTCGAAATCGAAAAACTTTTCATTATTTGTCCACTTGATTTGAAACAAAATATTAAGTTTTTGGGACAGAAACATTTTCAACTTACCGGCTGCAGCTTGTTCACGTAATAGAGGAGATGTTAGTGACACTTTGACATTTATCACACCATCGGAAACTATAACTGCGCCATCAACGGGTGCCATTGTAACTGTATATTTTGCATCATCTGCTATTTTCTTCAATTGAGCTGGCAACTCAGATACAACACGTTTCAATACTGCTGATGTCGGCTTTTCGGCACATAATACAACCAACTGGACATTACTGTCTCCTTGTAATAATAGTCCTGCAAAATATACTCATTCATAGCAACATGATAAATATTAAAGGAAATAAAATTAATTACCTTTGGCAAGAAGTCCAACTCTCATTACTCCTTTCAATAAACGTACGGTTCCTTCAGCATCTTTTTGGAAAGTAATCATCTGATTTTGTCCACCGTTTTCCTTATTATCGTCTTTCTTGTCATTAGATCCATTAGTTTTAGATTCAGTTTCAACTTGAACTTCCATTTTCTCTTCCTTTCCAGATTCTGAAACCTGAACCGTCATTGCGTCACTAACCAATTTAAGGGCTCGTTCAGTGTGAGATACAATCTTTTGAATCGATTGTAATTCTTCTTCCTTTGGATAAACTTCAGCATGACGTGAGATTACATGACGATCATCTTGTGTTTCAACGCGACGTCCATTCATCATATTAAACATTGGTGGAAAGCCCATAAGTGGGCGCCCACGCATTGGGAAATTTCTATTCCATTCACCATTTCCAGGACCCATTTCTTCTTCAAATCGTCGTCTTTCCTCCCAATACATTCGTTCCTCTTCATCAATCTCAGCTTCACCCATTCTATTACGACGATTCCAAATTTCTTCTTGCATTTGTTGTCTCTGTTTTTCACGCTCTGCTAATTTACGTTGACGTAATGTCGGCTTAACATCAACAACCAAGTCTGGTTGAACTTTCTTCTTATATTGTAGTCTATGACGTCGTCCTTTTGTATGCATTTCTTTTGCATTTGGATCATTAAACTTGCAATCACACAATTTACAATTAAATGTTGTAACTTTTCCTTCTTGATCTTTCATTTCTTCAATATATTCCTCACCGACAGGCTTTACATCATCACCAACAACTTCGTCATCTCCTTCTTTGTCTTTAGTATTACCAACAGGCGTTGGTTCTGTTGATGGAATTGGCTTTCCTAATTTTGTATGCAATTTAACGACTTTTTGATGCTTAGATCCACGAACATGGGCAGAATATGCATCATTTCCGGTGCAAGTGACATCACATAATTCACAACGAAGATTAGAACCGCGTTGAGTTGTCGTTGGTTGAGTTCCAGTTGTTGTAGTATCTTGTTGTGCTTTTTGCAATGCTTCACGTTTCTTATGCTTTTGTCCTTCTAAATGCTCACGATAGGTTTGTGGCCCAGCGCAACTAATCTTACATACATCACAATAATGAATTTGTTGTGGCTTTGGAGCGACATTCTTACGAGGCTTAAAATTATTTCCTTTCTTAGCCCATCCAGCTTGTTGCTGATTAGTATTTGCCGTTTTATTGTTTTGTTGTGCTGTCATATAAACTGCAGAATACAATGCACTGTCATAACTCGAATAATTGGATGATGTTGTAGCAGTTTGTTGCTGAGCTTGTTGAGGCTGCGCCTGTTGTTTTGCAGCTGTAGTTGTCGCAGGATTCGCATAAGCTGCAGAATACTGAGTAGGTTTTTGTTGAATCGTCGTTCTTGCCGGTTGAGCATAAGTTGTTACCGGCTTTGGTGCAGCATTAGAATCATATTGTGGATTTACATAGCTTGCACTTGCCTGCTGATAGTATGTCTTTGTTGTATCATACGTTTGTGCAGGTCGTCCATAACCATACTCATATTGAGCAGTTGCTAAAGAATAAGAATATGCTTATCAGTTGTAGTGTGCACAAAAAATTTCGATTAGTCATCACATCAATTTTTTGTATTATACTTACTTGCGTATGGCTGCGAAGCATATTGAGATTGATCATATCCAGTTGCTGCCCGTTGTGTTGTAGTTCCATAGTTTGGAGTCGCAACATATCCACTTTGTTGGGCTGGAGTGTAATTTGCAGTGCCTGGAGTACTAAAAAGTAATAAAAAATAATTTTATTTTTTTCGTCTGGATTTTAATGGCTGCTTTGTTCAATTAATTGATACCGGAAAAATGAAAAAATCAATTTTTTCAAAATCTTTTCAACTGGATCATTTAATTAATGTAATTTATAGTTATTGATTTGTTTATCTCATGTTAGTCATGTTAATCAGGTCAAAACTTACCCATATTGAGTTCCTCCATGCTGAAATTGTAGCCAATTCTGATTATTCATGATGGCGATTTTTCTGATTAATAAATTCTTCAGATACTAGCGAAATTGATAAAATGCTATTTCAAATTTTAAATAATTCTATTCCACGCACACCGACGAATGTTTTTATCCGTCTTTCACTCTGTTTATCAACTTATTAACTATATTAAATCACAAATTATTTAAGGTGAAAATTTTCTGAGAGAGAAATCGAGAGAAAACTTCCGAACTTTTGATTTCATAGTTTCATACCCTCTTTTTTTGGGAGTAACGGTTTGTAGTGTGGAAGTTTAGGAGCTATAAAGAAAATCAAAAAATTTTAATTTTAAAAACATTTGTCACATTAATTCTCAAAAATCATGTATGGACAGCAACCAATACTTGTGCTAAGTAATTAAACTTATTGTTAATCGTGTAAGACTCGAGTTTTCATTGATTGTTGATTATTTCAGGCCAAAACACAAAGCGTGAATCAGGCAGAAAAGTTCAACAGGAAAATATTAATGCTGGAAAGGTAATAAAAGGATTACGCAAATAATTCACTCTAATTAACATTATTTTCAACTGTCTCAACTCAATTATGGAGCACTAGTTCGTGTTAAGCACTTTATGATTCATTAATTGTTCTAGAAGAATTTCATATGTTTTGCTTTAAAGGTTAAACTGGATCTCATGACTAATAATTGTATGTTTCCTCAATTATCATTTTAGGCTGTTGCAGATTTAATTCGAACATGTCTTGGCCCACAAGCTATGTTGAAAATGTTGATGGATCCTATGGGTGGTGTTGTTATGACAAATGATGGTAATGCAATTCTCCGAGAAATCACTGTTCAACATCCAGCGGCAAAAAGTATGATTGAAATTGCCAGAACTCAAGATGAAGAAGTCGGTGATGGCACAACATCAGTTATTGTCCTTGCTGGTGAAATGTTGGCTGTTTCTGAACCATTCTTACAGCAACAAATTCATCCAACTGTTATTATTCGAGCATATCGAGAAGCTTTAGAAGATATGATTCAAGTTATGCAGAATGATGTCAGTATTACATTGGATAAGAATGATAGAGCAAAGATGGCTGATGTCGTTAAAGCTTGCGTAGGAACCAAATTTATGGCTCGTTGGTCTGATTTAGCTGTAAATATTGCTCTTGATGCCGTCGCAACAGTTGCACTCGAAGAAAATGGTCGTACAGAAATTGACATTAAGAAATATGCTAAAGTTGAAAAGATTCCCGGCGGTTCTATTGATGATTGTACCGTCTTACGTGGTGTTATGTTGAATAAGGATGTAACTCACCCAAAAATGCGTCGCCGAATTGAGAATCCTCGCATCATCTTACTCGATTGTTCATTAGAATATAAGAAAGGTGAAAGTCAAACAAATGTTGAGATTTCTGGAGAAACTGATTTCACGAAGCTCCTTCAAATTGAGGAAGAATACGTCAAACGTATTTGTGACGACATTATTGCTGTTAAACCAGATTTAGTATTCACTGAAAAGGGTATTTCTGATTTAGCTCAACATTATTTGGTAAATGCTGGAATCACAGCTATCCGTCGTCTCAGAAAAACTGACAATTTACGTGTTGCTAGAGCTTGTGGTGCTACAATTGTTAATCGCACAGAAGAATTGTCCGAAAAGGATGTTGGAACTGGAGCTGGATTATTTGAGATTAGAAAAATGGGAGATGAATACTTTACATTCATTACAGAATGCAAAGATCCAAAGGCATGCACAATCTTATTGAGAGGTGCAAGCAAAGACATTCTCAATGAAACGGAAAGAAATCTTCAAGATGCTTTACATGTTGCTCGTAATTTAATGCTTGAACCAAAGCTTGTTCCTGGTGGCGGTGCTGTAGAAATGGCAATTTCACAAGCCTTAACAAGAAAGCAAATTCAAGGACCTTATCGTGCTGTTGCACAAGCTTTAGAAATTATTCCAAGAACATTAGCACAAAATTGCGGTGCTAATACAATTCGTACTTTGACAGCATTACGTGCGAAACATGCATCACATTCAGGAGATGGGGGTCCATGCACATGGGGAATCAATGGAGTTACTGGAGAAATTGTTGATATGAAAGTTGAAGGTGTTTGGGAACCACTTTCAGTTAAAATGCAAGTCTACAAGACAGCTGTTGAAACTGCAATTTTACTTCTCCGTATTGATGACATTGTTTCGGGATCAAAGAAGAGAGGAGATGGTGTTACAGGTCCGGCTGCAGCAGCTGCTGGACAGGAATAAATTTGATGGTCTCAAATCGCATTAATATTAATTATTTCTCTTAATTTTGCATATTCTTAACACATTTTGATTTTCTTTTTTGCTCTAATAAGTAATATTCATCATAATTCTATCAAATTTTGCATACCCACACATTTTCTCCCAATCGATCAAAAGATTGTATCTTATTTTTAACACCAGCTTGTAATAAAAATGATTAATAATTTAAATAAAAATGAATTAATTACTTTTTCACACGTAAGCTATTTTAACGGTCTTTTTATTTTTAAATTTATTTCAGAGCATCAAAGAGTGCGGAAGTTTAAAATGTTTCTCAATCATCTGATAGTTTGTTTTGAATTCGTTTAAAAACGATGCTGATTTTTGACAAATTGTGAATTTAATTAAAAGTACACATTTAATTATGGAAAATACAACAGCAAAAATATCCTTTGGATTTAAAAAGACGACTGATAAACCAAATTTTCTTAAAAATAAAATAGAAAATGTTAAGGAAGCGAAAAAAATTGAATTAATTGAATCTATTGAAGGTTCACAACTTAAAATTCATGGGAAAGATCCAAACGAGGATGAACTAAAGAAACTTGTGATTCCGATGACAAATGACCAGAAAACTAGACCAATATCAAAATTAATAGAATCCAGAAGAATTAAGAAAGAAAAGGAGGAAAATGGTGAAAAGCCAAATGGAAATGCTGAAACACCAATGGAAGTAGATGAAACGCTGGAACAAAAAGCAGCCAGAGAAATATTAGAGGATCTCAAAAATACTGGAATTAAAAAAGAAAATACAGATTTTGAAGTTCCTTTACATCCAGATGAGCTTCCTTTAGATGGTGCCGTAGAATCGACACTTGATGATTATGAGAGAGTTAATATAGCTGATTTTGGAAAGGCAATGTTAAGAGGAATGGGATGGAAAGATGAACAAGAGAAAGATGATCCACATAAATTTGATGTCCCAATGGTTCGCCCGAAAGGTTTAGGGCTAGGTGCCGATAAAGCAGTTAAGAAACAAAAATTACTCGTTCAGCCTGCTCCAAATGAAGTATTGGAAATTAAGAAGCGCGCTTTCATTAAAGTATTGGCTGGAAAACACAAAAATATGTACGGAACGGTAAGTTAAACTTTTATTATAAAATTTCCATATCAATAATATCCAGAATTAAATGGCGCATTACATTGTTATAATTCTCAACACATTTCATCTCCTCGTCCGTTAATTCAGCATTTTCATTCTCAAAAAGTTGCTCTGGATATTTACATAGTAGTGGAATTGCAAAGTTTGCCATTCCAAATGCATATAGCCCAAAAGTTTTTAATTGATCCTTAAGCATTTTGAAAGGAAGAACTTTTTCAATATCAAGTGAAAATTTGTTCAAAAACTGTCTCATAGAGTTGTAATACAGCATAATCAGTTCCTCCTGTCGGTTTTTTCTAACTTCATAATTAACACAAATAAAGAGATAATATGTCAATTCCGATCCAAGACTACCATAATGTGTTATCTGCCAGTCAACAAGTTTCATTTCATTGATGATATCTTTATTAGTATCGCAGTAATTAAAAAGAATGTTATTTATCCAGACATCTCCATGACAAATAACACTTTGTGATTCCTCACCAGCTTTATCTAATCGCTCAGCAATTTGGTTCCATAAATCGTTTTTGTATGGCAACAACTTTTCAACTATTTTCTGCTCATTTTCATTTTGAAAGAGTTTGGTAATTAGTGATAAGTTTCTCGGTGCAATATCCTTCATTAATTCCGTCCTCATCGTAATGCACATCGGATTCCTTAATGGTCTGAATTTCTCTAAAGCTTTTGGATTTTTATAGTTTATTGCAAGCGATAATCCATGAAATTTCGCAAGTTCTTGAAACAATTTAGCAGTGTGATTAAAATCGGATGGAATAAATTTGTCTTTGACTATAAAGTTCTCAGTTGTTAAGTCTTCCATTATAATAATCGACTTTGATGGACAATCTTCATCATAATGAGCATAAAAGCTTTTTGGAAAGGTCCAAAATCCCTCTTTATCGCTTCTATCTATTCCATGTTCAAGTTGAAATTCCTCAAAAATTGGAAAAATTTCATTATACACAAGCACTTCACGTTCAAATAACAAAAATGAATTATATCTGGAGTTTCGCTCTTCGTCTTCTGGCAAAAATTTACAGTACAATGACAATTCCCTATCATTCTCAATTATACGGCACTTATTTAATAAACCAATAAATCCTAAATCGGATCCTTTTTCAAAAATTAGCTTAAAGTCTTTAAAGCCATTCTCCTCAGCAATTTTGTTAATTTTTGGAATGTAATGATCCATTGCGAATAAAATTTTAGTCAAGACTGACTAGGTGTATGAAATTTTCAAGACATATATGTAAACACACGAAGACTGTATCTATACATTGTGATCGGCAATTAACTTTACTAACACATCTTTAGACATGTGCACAACATGTTACACTTACTTGAATTACGGTAAACACTTGATAAGATTGCTTTATTATGTCATTTTTTACTGTTTACATCAATGGCAGTTATGGAATTTTAAAATAACTAATAATATAGGATTGCATAATTTAAGGGTGTACATATGAAAATGACTTTCAAAAATATTACATACTTTAGACCCAAAATATCTGATTGTCACTTGTGAATGGTCCCTTACAAATATCCATATCTGATTGCATCATGTAAAACTCCACGCATTCTCTCGTTAATTTTGTCGGCATTTTTACCTATGATTTCCGCGTACTGTTTCATAATTTCTTCCAAAACTGCTGGATCTTTGTCTTTCAATTGTTCAGCTGCTACGTCCATATCAAGTAAGTCTTCACTTTTTGTTACAAACATTGGAATAGCCATAGCTGCAAATACTATTGCAACTCGTCCGAATTTTTTCATTTGACGTAGTAAGGCAGTAAATGGGAATAGAACCATGACATCACAGCCCATACGAGCGAGCATTTCGCTCAAAGAATGATGATAAATACTCAGGAATTCATCATAATGCTTGGCTCTTAAATTATGGTCAGTGCACATAAATAGGAAATAGCATAAATCAATGACTGGTGAAACATATCGAGCAATTTGCCAATCTAAAAGCACAATGCTGTCTGGTACGTCCTTTCGTTGGTAATGATATAAGAAGTTGTTGAACCAACAATCTCCATGTGTAATTATCGCAAAAGGTTCAGCATTTTCAGAACTTAGAGCAAATTTCAGCGTAGCTACTAAATTTTCACACAAGTTATTTGCTTTTGCTCTCCTTTTGACGTCATCCTTGTCCAAGCTTTCGACTGCATTTCGCATTGCATTCGTCATCATTGCCACCATTGTGTCGTCCATTTTATCATTTGAAAAAAAGTCTACCAACGATTTAAATTTCTCAAATTGTTCTGGTTTTTGTTCTTTAAAGGCATATGATAGAGCGTGTAAGCGACCTAAGGCAATAAGAAGCAACTTGGCATGCTCATAATTTATCGGCTTAGATTTTTCCCACATTCTGTGTCCACTGTCACGTAAATCTTCCATAATTATAATTGATTCGTCCTGTTCCTTACTGTGTTCAGCGAAATAACATTTAGGAAAGTTGAAGAATCCAAGTGACTCCTTGATGTGCTTATCCTTTTGAAATTCCACTAATTCTGGTAGAAATGTATTGTAAATCAGGACTTCTCTTTCGAATAACTGCATTGCACCCATTTGGTCACGTCTTACTTTACTGTCAGGTGGTATTTTAGCAAGGACATTTAGTGATTTATCTGAATTCACTTCTTTGATTGTAATCTTTATAATTTGTCCAACAAAACCGTCACCAACTCGTGCACCGTGATCAAAAATTAAAGTATAATTAATGAATCCTTCCGATACTGCTACTTTGTCCAAGCATTCTCTTACGTAATCGGATACTTTGATCTCATTTAATTTTGCTAATGGAATCGATGAAGTACCATTAGTTGTGGCTTGAATTTCATTATGTCCATTCATTATTGGCTCAATTTCAGCCATTTTGTTTAATTTCACAGAAAAGAACTAAGTGAACTGGAGTGATTGAAGGCAAAATCTAAACTCAACCTACACTTTCGCTTTTGTTCGATTCCTAAAGTTATCTATTATCTTTAAAAGAATTTAATTTTATCTTATCAATACATGCATTGATAATACTAATCATGTCACCGTAACCCAAACATAACAAAACGTGGATGAAACACGTGAACAGCAATTAAATTTTATTTGAATGTCAGTGATTGGCAATAAAAGGAATAAAAAGCTAGAAAATAACTAAATTAGTTCAAGGTAACTGTTACATTCATGTATTTTTTGACTGCAATGTGCTTCAATTTGAAGCAAAATTGGCACAATCATAATCACTCGAGATAACCGTAATCAATAGCATCGAATATGACGTCGCGAATTCTTTTCGTAAATGATTCAGTTTCTACCATTTTATCGACTACGTGCTCAGCCATTTCATTCATTTCTTGGGAATTTTGATCCATTACGAAATCTAAGTCGACTATTTCTTCATCCTTTGTTATCAGTGCTGGAAGGATAAATGATGCCATAATTACACCAAATTTTCCAAACAATTTCATTTGATTCTGCAGCACATCAAATGGATAGAGCTCATTTGCGTTGCAGTCTAAATTATGAAGCATTTCCTCCAGAGAATTATAGTAGATTTTTAACAATTCATTGAAATGATTTGCCCTCAATTTGTGATCAGTACATATGAAAAAGAAATAAATTAAATCAATCGCAGGTGGCCCATATCGAGTAATTTGCCAATCTATTAATTTAATATCATCAGGTGCATCAGTTTTAGAGTAATGGAATAGAAAATTATTAATCCAGCAATCGCCTGTGAATAATTAAGGAATTAAATTTATGTTCACTCATAATTATTAGGAAAGGATTTCATACCATGAAGCATTACACTGTACGGTTCCACATATTTCGGTTTAACTTGCTCAAAGCAAATGTCCTTTAAGATTTTCTATCAAATTTGTGATTTTATCTCTAGCCACAACTTCATCTGGCTGGAAATAGTCGATGATTCTAGTCACTGAACCTTTTAAAAGCACTTCAAATTGCGGTGTTTGTAAAACATCACTAAAGTCATCATTCAAATGCTGTAATGTTTGGAAAAATTCATGCTTTTTCGATCGAATTGCAAATGACATTGCATGATAACGTCCAAGTGCGGTTAGTAAAAGTTTTGCGTGCTCAAAGTTTATTGGAGCAGATTTTTTCCACATTTTATGTCCACTTTCCCTCAAATCGTCCATGATAATTATTGCATCATCCTTATCTTTGTTAAATTCAGCAAAATATATTTTTGGATAGTTATTGAACATGATTGATTCACTAAGGTTATTCAACTTTTGTATTTCCTCAAAATGAGGCAGCATGACCTTGTAGACGAAAATTTCTCTTTCAAATAAGCTCATCATTTTCATTACTTCGCGGCGTGCTTTATTTTCGAGTGGAATTTTAACAAGAACTGTCAAAGTTTTGTGATTATCCTCGTTTAATGATATTTTGAGCATGTTTGAGACATAACCATCACCAATGTTTGATCCATAATTAACTGTCAAATTATAATCAATAAATCCTTCAGCTATTGCTACTTTATGAATACATTCCTTTAAATAGTCTGTAACAATTATTTCTTCTTGTTTTGCAATAGGAATTGATTTTTTGTCTTCTGAAGACATTTCGAACTTACTTTATCGAGTTTGAACCAACAACTAATGGAAAAAGCAAATTTTATGTCAATGCACCGTTTTTTTTCTAATACAAATATTTCTCGTGGCACACTTATCACACTTGAGTTCCTATTTGGCCTAACTCCAATAACTGCGTAAAATCGCTTACTTTTCGACTTCGAATTTTCGAACATTTTTACCATAGAGGAGGGGAAATGGGGTTTATTGTAGGAACATTGACAAAATTACGCCTTTTCGAATGAAATGTGGGCCGCATCTCCACAATTTTTTTTGTTGATAAAAACAATACATAGAAGCTTTGTCTGCCTATTTAATCCAATTATTTTTAAACAAGATAAGATTAGGTTTCAAGTCGACCGATAAAATATACAGCCTTTAAAATTAGAGTAAAACAGTATAAACAAACCAATTACGTCATTAATTTCAAATTTAGATAAGAGTAATTGTTGTGTTTGTGAATTATTTGATATAAGTATGTACATACGTGGTGCTTAGATTGAAGCTTATTATGAAATCCTCATAAATTGTTAGGAGCCATAGCTAATTCTTAAGTGGATGACTCAGTGACTGTTAGGAGATTCAATCAAATTTGACAAATCGATTTTTGATTATCAATGCTGACTGTTTGTTTTTTATAATACCAGCTGCAGACTATTGGTCATAAATTGCCAGATGAACTTGAAATGGTTCAATCAACTTTTTCATTTCCTGCTTCTATACTCAAAACATTTTATCGTCTCAGGGTCAATCTGTTATCTATGTTACATCAAACACATGCACAAACTTTTATAGTGTAAAATAGCATTGCTTACTTTTATTAAAATTTGCCTTTTAATTACATCTTATGAATGATTTCCTTAAAAAAATTACAAATAGCCATATCGGATAGCATCATGTAACACCTCACGCATTCTAACTACAGATGTTTGATATCCACTGTTTTTCTCCATATATTCCTTCATTAATTTTTCCATCTCAGCTGGATCTGGATTATTCATTTTTTCTGCCATATAATCCATATCCATTAGTTCTTCATTCCTTGTTTGCAACATTGGAAGAATCATGCAAGCCATAATAACTCCGAATTTACCGAATCTCTTTAAATGTCTTAAGAATGCTGTGAATGGGAATTGAACCATTGTGTCACCTCCCATATGATCCAATAATTCTTTTAGTGAGTGATGATAGATGTTCAATAACTCATCGTAGTGCTTAGCTCTCAATTGATGATCAGTGCAGATGAAAATGAAGTATACCAAGTCAATGACTGGTGAGCAATATCTTGAAATTTGCCAGTCAATTAACACAATACTCTCTGGTCTACCTCGTTTAGTATAATGGAATAAATAGTTGTTTGTCCAACAGTCACCTATAATATTAAGGAACTATTTTTATATTTGATCTAAAATTAATACCAGAACAGTCTTACCGTGATTCACAATTCCATAAGGTTCAATGCATTCAGCTGTCATACAGTCTGAAACGCCAGTTTGCATGTAATCAATAAGTTTAGCTGCCTTTGCTCTGCTTTTAACATCTTCAGGAGCCAAACAGTCTATAGCTTTGTTAATTGTGCTGGTCATGAAGAATTGGAAATTGGGATCTGAGAAGTTTTCTCCAAAATAATCACCAAGACTCTTATATTTTTCAAAAAGTTCAGGTTTCTTTGCTTTCATAGCAAATGAAACTGCATGAAGACGTCCGAGAGCAACCATCAACAATTTTGCGTGCTCCAAATTTACTGGATTGTATTTACTCCACATTCTATGTCCACTTTCTCTTAAATCTTCCATAATAATGATGCCATCATCTTTCTCCTCACTAAAATCAGCATAGTAGACTTTTGGGAAGTTGAAAAATCCATTTTGTTCAGTGATTTTCTTGTCTTTTTGGAACTGTGCGAATTCAGGAAGCATAACATTGTAGATGAAAACTTCACGCTCAAATAATTTCATAACTTTCATCTGTTCACGACGAGCTTTACTTGATGGTGGAATTTTGGCAAGAACTGTCAAAGTCTTATCACTCTCTAGCTCTTTAATCACGATTTTAAGCATAATTCCGACAAATCCATCTCCAATACTTGATCCATGGTCAACATCAAATTCATAATTTTGAAATCCTTCGGCTACTGCAACTTTATCAAGAGCTTCTTTTATGTAATCTGTTACAACAATTTCCTGAAGCTTTGCCAATGGAATTTCTGCCTCTGGTGGTCCATTTTTTGGAATTTCACCTTCAAAATGTGCTGTTCCATTGATTTCAACAGTTTCAGTAGCCTCAATCACCATGTTGGATGCCTTTGAATTTTTCGACCTTACCCGTTCAATAAACAAACTGTTATGACATTAATTTGATTTTAGTTCCTTTACTTTAATCAGATTTTTGTTCTAACCAATTGTTATCATTATCTTTTGTCTTTAGTAATGTGATAGTGTGTATAAAACATTGTTAAATTATTGTACCTTAACTTGAGAATGAAAAGAGCTGGATATTGGACAATTTTGTCACTGTGTCTTGATAATTTCGTAAAATGCTTGAAAGAGTCGAGGAAATTTATGAAATTGTTAATAAAATGATTAAAGAGTGAAGAACTCTACATTTACCAAGATATCCCAAAACTGTTGGATCTGCTGTTATTAAATAAATGCTTGATTTTATTGGAAAAACAGCATTGGTCACTAAATAATGTTAAAAGATATTTATTGCTTGAAAACAGACTAGGTTTGTTTTGAAGGGGCTTGCAACTTTGAAATGGCAAATCAACTAATTGTAGTTGCATATCCAATTTAAATATTAAATGACCGTTGACAAATTCTTAGTGTTGTTCCTATATTACATGAAATGCGCCAGCTTCACTTTACCAATAAATTAAAATTTTCATACACGCTTATAATTCATAAAAGGCACTTTTGTAAGTGTGACTAATCAGATAAGATAAGATTAAAACAAAAATTCCCTACATCAATTGACTCTTATCAATCTCTTACCATTTATGGTAAGAATACCACGTATGGAAGTTATCAAACTGTTGAAGTAAGTGTGTCGATTTTTTCCTTATTAAACAATTTATAGATTGAAGGTTTTGATGATGGCGGCGGACGACTAATCATTAAGCTGGCGATAGGGGGATTGAAAGTATTGATGAACGAGTTTATGGTTCAGCCAATATCGAAGCAGGAATATGAAAAATACTCTAAAATATTGAGTAAGTAGTAGAATAAGGCTAACTTCCTTAAAATGAAATCATGTTGATAAAAGATTCCTTTATTCTAAATTAGATTCAGAAAAGTATGAAGAGTTTAAGAATGACGAAAATAAAACATCAAGTGCTGCAACAGATAAACCTGTAAAAGTAGAAAGAAGAAGTCGTTCAATATCTCCATCAACATCTAGAGCAAAAGATGACAACAAAGCATCTAGAAGTAGAGACGAACAAATAGTTTCAAGAGGACGAGATGAAAATAGGCGAAATAAATCACATGAGCGTGAACGTGAACGTTCAAGAGAGCGCAACAGAAGAAGAAGCAGAGAACGAGCATCAAATTATTATAAAAAGGATAAACGTCATTATTCTTCAGACTCGGAAGATGATAAGACATACAATAGAAAGTACAATGAGAGACAACGAAGTCGATCACACGACAAGCATAGAAGAAGACATTCATCGTCTGACTCAAGTAGCGAGAGACAAAGATCGAAGAAAAAGTCTAGTAAAAAGTCGAGTAAGAGTAAAAGTAAGAAGAACTCATCACCAGAACGGTATCATTCATCAGACGATGAGCGACATCATAAGAGAAAATACAAGAGAAGTAAGCACCATCGTGATAGGTCTTAAATTTACAAATCACTTTATTATCATTAAATTTAATTACAATAAAAATTTTAATTTTTGTATTAAAATTCAGTGTCTTTAACTGTCTTAATTGAACGTTCGTTCTTAATCTCATTATCCTTTGCAAACCTTTTCCTTAAAAATGGTGTTATCAATTCCGATGATATGGTTGATGGATCGTTAAATCCAAAGATAAATATTGAGCATAATAGAGATACCAACATTGTAAAGATAGCTCCAACAAAAGTATACCACATATAGCTGATTTTATAGAGCGGAAAGATGTATTCATCTGATACCTTTACTGTTGAATTGGATGGAATGAAACTGTAAGGACATTGATCAGCTGCCAAATCTTTCGGTGGAAATTCCATTTGGCCTGAAGCAATGGCATATTGTGCATTAAAACTCAACCATGACATGAATATCACGCCAGATATGCCGCCTGTTAGTGCACTCTGATGAGATATGGAAGAGATTAAATTAAAATTTTTCATAATGAACTCAATGTGAATTTAATAGACTCACAGATGAATTTATCCATGGCAGGAATATTCCTAAAGTGAAGACCTAAATTGGAAATAAAGCTTTAATAAAGGAATTAAAATCAATAGCTGTGGATGTTCTTACGCCCAATCTGCAATATTAAAATAATAAGGTAAGTCTCATAAATTTATCAATTTTAATCAATCTTACAGTGGACCATTAGTGATGGCTTCCAATGACATTGTTAACTGCAAGACAGTTCCAGCTTTTTCAACAATATAAACCATACTGGCAGATGATATTCCTATTACAACAACAGTTGACCTCATGGTCCAATTTATAATTCGGTCAGTTAGTGGCTTGTCTGTAAAAGGCTTTACAAAATCCTCTAAAACAACAGCACTAAGACTGTTGAGGCATGTTGAAAGAGAGCTTAGAGCAGCTGAAAATACACCCGCGATAAAAAGTCCACTTAATCCAGGAAGTTCACCTAAAGTTTCCATCACAAATAATGGAAGCATTTGATCTTTTGCTTTTGCTAAGTTTGTGCTTAATGGATCACAATGTTTATATGTAGCATACATTAACAATCCGTTATATGAGCATAACATCATTAAAGTTATGACTCCGCAAACGAAAAGCCAAACAGACTTTTTTCCAGCACGTAAACTCGGCAGTGAAAGATACCTCTGTATCATATTCTGTGATACTGCATTTGTCTATATTCGGTCGAGAAAGGAATGAGAGATTTAAATTTTTGTGTGGATAGAGCAATATGTTAGAGCCAATAAAAATTTATGGATTATACAATACCTGCACCCAATAAAACACGCCACCCAAAACTTGGCTCCATAACGTATGTCGAACTAAAGGATTTATGTCAATACTAAATAACGTAAAATTTTATTACTGTGCCGAACAATGAATGCTTTATTGATTTTGTACATACTTTGGCAGTTCCAATCGACTTGTGTTGAGTGCTGAATCAATAATATGTCCAAATCCTCCTTCTTTTAAATCAATTGTGCCCTTTACAGCTACTAGAATCAATGCCAAAAACATTGAAAATGTTTGAACTACATCCGTCCAGACAACAGCTTTTAATCCACCCTAAAGAATGTATTTATCATCAATAATATTTCATCCAATGGATATAAAACATGTAAAATACTGACCACACATGTATAAAATACGCATATGATTACGACTAACCAACTCGTATGATGAATATTTATTCCCGTAACTATAAAATTGAAAATGTACAGGTTGTCCATAAATACAGTTCTGATTGCATTGGTTTGTGAAAGAATTTGTCGACTAGCCGGAAATTTCTAATTCCAAAAAAAATATCCCATTCCAAAAAAAAAATCTGACAAATTCCTTCACATTGAATTCTTCATACCTTGATTAAACGCTAAGCTCGGAATGTATATCACGATCGGTAAATATACTAAAATTATGAGAATGAGAAAAAAATAGAGAGAAGAAGAGATAAGTTTTGTGCATTGTTGTTGGCGCTTAAATTTATAGCGTATGTGTATGGCGACAAGCGTTCTGGCAAGCAGTCATTATATTGTAAATCACTCTTTAAATAGCAGCCTTGAACTTAAATGATTCACAGTAGCCACAACACATTGCAATATACAAGAGATTTGTTTATACTCTGCAAAAAGCTTTTAATTGCAAGATTTCATGCACGAGAAAAAGAAGGAAGCTTTTATTTATGAATGGCTATAAAAGAAAACTTACAAATATTCATTACTGCAAATAGTATTGATCCGAATAGCCTAACCTTCCGACTGTATCGCATTTCTAAATACTAGAATGAAATATAGAAAATTAATAGATTTAAATATTTATGATGCTGAGGAGCTATTAGGGCAGTTATCTAGATTATTGACGATTATAGGTATTTAAAGAGTCACGTGACATCGCATCAATAGCTCAGTGGTAGTGTCAAGTTGAATTTTAATAGGTATTGTCTTCACTGTGCTAGTCTTTAAATTTAGATTAAAGATTAAGACTTTTAACTGATGTGTTCGCTAGGGATCTAATACATCGCCGAGTGGACAAAATGCGTTATAACTAGTTGTTGGCAAGTGAATGTTCAGTTGACGACCAGACACATTTCTGGGGCCTTATAACGTAGACGATGGAATCATAATGGACTCCAAACTTCACATGACTTTCAGATGGATCTTCGTGCCATTCAGGGTATCAAGAAGCAGGGAGATGCTATGAACCTTCGACCTACTCGGTTCCGGTCGAGGATTACCACCAAGGTGTGTCGCGAAAAATAAAAGCTTGACAACCACTGATCTATAGCAAATATCTATAAAAGATTCTAAAATTTCTCATATTGGAAGATGCTGACGTAGCTCGGAGGAAACTCCTGATTTGAATTAGATCATTTCAATCTCAATGCCGAGAAGTTAAAGTGTTGCTAGTTGCATCAAACAAGAAAGTAAAACTGAATCATCATCAATCACGAGCAATTAAATTTTCATGGCATACTTTGTTTGTCATAACTATTTTTATGAAAAACACTCATACAATTTTCCATAATTTCTAATATATTATTAAGGATATCAGTTTAAAATCTAAATAACAACCCTGAGAATAATAAATTATTGTTCTCGAATGAACTTTTTTAGTAGAATCGATATTGACTTACATACCCCTACTGCACATTTTTTTGTTTGTATGGCAAAAAAAGAAGAAGGAATAATGGATAAAAAATATATAATGAATGTTATGAAATGCAGAACAAGCAATTGAGAGATAGAGAGAGAGAGAGGGTTAATATCTGCATTTAAGATGCAAATGAAATTCTCTTGAATCGTCATCGTAAATCTTTATTTCGTTCGGAAACGGATTGCTGTATTTTTAGATTATTATAGAAAAAAAAAGATTTAAATTTTCCTTCAGATTTTCAATTCAGCTTTAATTTACAAAGATAATTACACGTTGGATTTGTAATTTTCATGACGATTTAGAATGAAAGTTTAAGTTCCTCATCGAGTTAATATTTGTTCACGAATCAAGTCAATCATCTAATAAAGAGGTAATCGTCCGATTACATGCAAAAAAAAAAATGAGTATAGTCTTCCTCTCAATTGATTCTTAAGGTCATGAGAGAAATTATTGTTTTGGTTTTATTGTGAAATTATATTTTATTATATTTGATTACATACCTCATAAGATGAAGTAATCTCTAAGCCATAAAATACTGGTAGGTAGAATGTTGACATAATAATTCCCATTAGTACGACACCAATAGATACGTAGACATATTGTATACCGTGAAGATATACTTCACTTGGTAGTCCCAGTAGTGTAATTCCGGATATAAAACTAAACAAGCATTGTAATTAAATTTCAATGTCATTTTTGAGATGCTTTTATGCTATAGACAATACCTTGCAATTAATGATAATGAGATAGGGAAGAAATGCATGGAACGGTTACCAACTAAATATTCAGACTCAGCATCTGAGGTGTGTGGCTTTATGAATCCAAAATAAAGACCGATAAGGATGCACAAGAATAACATGAATGAGAACAGTACATAATCAGGCCATGAAAATCGCTGCAAATGCAACGCCACATCCTCCAAATTTTCCATAATCTGTAGATTCTTTCTATATCACAAATTTTTTATTCACTTTAATTCACGTTTGATCAGTGTGATCACTGTGAGTTTTTTGGCACGACTGATTCACTTTTCTGAAATAAAAAAAAAATTATGGCACTAGAATAGCATGCACTATTATGATAAAATAAATTTTTATTACAGATTCTCCTCTCTCTAAATTGTACAAAAATCAAAACTTAACTAAGCACATGTCAATTTAACGAATCGTTTTTATTCTCAGCTCTCACTTCCCAAGATGCATTTTTTATTTCGTGTTTGTGATGTACAAATTATGAGGTCATATGAATAATAATGGTTTGAAATTGGTGAGTTTTGTCACTGACGACTAATTGGAAATACAACCTAAATCTAGTAGATTATCGTTTCAGCTGATCCAGATTTGATTTTAAGAAGAACTAAGATTGAAAATTCCAGGAAAATCTTCAGAATCTTATATGAAAATTTCTTAGAAGCTAGATATATGTAGTAAAACACATGACTTGATGTGGATAATTTAATTTAATGGAACGTGACAATTACAAGTTCAACAGAGTTATTACAAAAATTACGTCTAATGTAATGTTTCCTTAGCATCAAACCGGAGAAACATTAATTTTGAGCAATTTCTAAGCAGCTAGGTCAGTGGTGGACAACCTATGTGCCACGGCACACTAATGTGCCGCCAAAATTGATTGGAATGTTATGAGCCATATGCCATGTTCGAGATTCACGATCAAAGAGTGCCGCGAAAAATTGAAGGTTACCCACCACTGAGCTAGTTAGCATAAATTAGGTCATGTTGGTACTAGGATTTGAATTGTAGACGGAAAACTCCATCTGAAAATCTAATGAAGATTCCTAAGCTCCAGACGATGGACGTCACGTGTGAATGATTCCATCCGATTACATAAGTTAAGGTTGTATTTCCATTACAATCGTCATTTGTGGTCATTAATTGTCAGTTTCTGAATCATTCGTCAATCAAGTGTGATAAAAATTACTTCCAAGTGCTCGTCAATCAAGTGTGATAAAAATTACTTCCCAGTGCTACAAAAATTCGATTTATCATCTGCATCCAATGTCTTTCTATGTTTGTTCAGCATTCTTGCTAGCTCTAAATCACTCGGTCGATCAATTTCTAAAGAATCCTCATTTTTTATTTCAACAATGTCACAGCTAGAAATTTATTTTTCAAATGGAACTGAAATTCTTTCAATATAGTTGTGAAAATATTTACATACTTATCATTCTGGAACAGTCCTTCATTCAAAAGCTCTCGTTTAGTAAAATAGAACATTCCGGCTTCAATGAATTCTCCATCCCAATCTTGTCTCCTTGGTCGATATCTATAGTCGAAGTTTATTGGAACTACATTCATTCTCTTGTCATCAGCATATTTCCATCTAAGTTTAAAACTTTTTACTGCACTAAAAACGCAATCACGATTTGTGAATTTATGAAAAGCTTCTCGTAAATATTGATGACTAATGAATGGCGACGTGCATTGAATTAAAGCTAATCTTGAAATATTCGGATGATTCAATAGGAATTCTTGTACGGCATCAATTGATTTAGATTCATCTCTTGCATGTTGAGGGTCTCGTTTGTGAATGTTTGCGTTGTCTTTTTAAAATGAAACGTGTATAAAAAGTATGAAAATGTCTATTAGAACTTTGTGTGCTTTACCCAGCGAGTAAGGATGTGATTTGGTTACTAAAAGTTTATTTGGAATTGGAAGGTTATAGGGGCTATTCGGATATGATAGAATCTAGCAATTTGGCAAATTACAGCCAGCGAAAGAGCCAATTTTAGACACCAACTGAGAGAGACCATGGATCACAGCTGATCTGTACGTCCAGCGAAGTAAGTAAATCTTAAAATTTCAAAATATTCAAATATTGGCTCCCCAAAAAGTTTTGACCTAACTTAAGAATAAACCACTAATTGAAACAATCTTGCAGTAACAAGATGAATGAAATTTTGGCATGGCATCAAAAATTTATAAAAATTCAAAAGAATGTCTTGATGTAAATTCACATAGATTCCGATAGCGCATGCGTCATTAATTAGAACTCTAACTTGAGATATACTATTAAGGATGTAAATAAATTTAAGGTTTTCAAAATTTCCACAAGAATTATTCACAAAAATCCACTTCAAATGTCAAAATAAGCTATTACATACATTTCAAACCTTCCTTAGCTATCTCATCATCATCTGTAGATACCCAAATGCTTTCGAAAATTTCCGCCTTTTGAATTTCTTTCAATGAAATTCCCAACAATGTTGTTCCATCTATCATTTGTATATTTTTCATTTTAATTCCTTTTGATCCTCCTCTTGCTAAGATGAGCGCAACGATTCCAGCAGATGAATCATCATTTGATAAATTATTATGACAGTCGACATGGCATAATAGCGATAAAAAAATATGAAATGACACAACAATGGAAATTTTCAGCATATTCATTTATTTCTAGAATCTTTCTTTTCACTACGTCGCACGGAAATGCTTAATTTAAAGAAATGACGACTTGAATTTATTCAAATTAAAGTAAGATGACTGTTGAGAGCACGAAGACCTGTGATGTGCGTAAAATGTGTTTGCATGATGACTGTAAAAGAGCGACTGACTGTGTGAGAGTAAAAAAGTGAGCATAAGGATAAACAAGTTCAGTTTACTGTAAGATTTGAAATCCCTTTATTTTTTCTCATTTTTTATTGGATCTCAAAAAAGTTTTTTTTTTGGTTCAAACAAATCACAATTTTTATTTGCCGCTAAATTTTCCTAAGATCCTTGGAAAGATTAGTTGGGACTTTTGGCTTAATCTTTGCATCTTAAAATCGATTGTACAGGTTTTATCACATAAATATATTTTGGATTTTATTTTATAATTTTTTTGGTTCCATTCTCGTATATTCTTTTGAAAAACAATAAAGATTTGGACTCAATTTTAATGAAGCCTTTCCAAGGATCCATTAATTTTTTTGTTACTTAATAAAATATCTACAATATTTGATTTTGCCAATTCAATTGGAATCGTAAAGCATGTTTTCGAAAAAATTTAAAATTTTGCCTTTTAAAAAATTGCTTAAAGGATATCCGCACACATAGAATCGTCCATTAGATTGCTAAAGTTAATACTTGTGGACGACTTTAGCTGTGCAGGTGATTAGTGATTAATATGATTGACATAATTTATCCCTACAAACATTTCTCAACTAAATTTTTTAAACATATCAATACGTAGCAGTACAGTTCCTAATGCTAATAACCTATTCAAGGGAATGCTTTCTTCAATTATTGATCGACAGATATGCCAAAATGTTTGACTACCTGTCTGTATGTTTTATAAGTATAATAAAAATGCATCATTTTCTTTCATTCAATATTGCTATATGATTTAATTTAGAGATTATTATAATCATTATTCCTATTCCTTCATAGATTGGGGTTTTCTTTCGAGAGATTATACATAAGATTTATCTTAACTTTATAAAGTTCTTACTTTTCTCAAAAATTCAATGATTACATTTTTAAATTATTATTTTAAGGTAATGACTGTATATTATGTAATGTATGTAAGTGTAAGTATGGCAATAATAATTTTTTTATTTTTCTCATTTCAATCATATCACAGAAAAATTTACATTTTAATGGATGCGTATATATAATAAGTAAAACCTTTTTTGAGATGCTGATTTCACTTAAGTGGATTATCGTGGATCAGTTTTTGTGGATGTGAATAGATTTAGCGAATGAGAAAGTGAGCTTTGAAATATGATTAAAATAGAGGAAATTGCAAACTGATCTTTAAATAACCAGCGTAAATTTAAAGTAAAGAACTTTGTTGAGGAGATGAAGCAACAATGCTTATTTGCAAATAAGTATAATTAAAGAATTTCCTTACAGATTTAAGTAAGAATGATGTTTATTGTTTGAAGTTAGAAAACAAACTAAAATATTTGTATGAAGGGGTCAACAACTATGAAAGGGGAAAATCAACTAATTGTAGTTTCAAATATAATTTGAATATCAAACGACAGTTGATATAATCTCAACAAGCATTCTATCAGTAATTAACTAATTAGTGTTTATCAGAGATCGAAATTGACTTGGATTGTTCATAGTCTGAAAGATATTTTGGAAAAGTTTGATATTATGAATTCTGAAGTATTTCTGTGTTGATTAAATGCTAAGAATCGAATGACTAGATTGAAAATTTGAAAGTTTATTGACATCAGTATCGTTTGACCTAACATTTCTTAAAATACATTTTGAAACTAGCTCTAACATCAAACAAGAAATCAGGTTAAGTCAACATCCACAAAACTTAAAATCCACAACAATTTACTTAAATAAAGTCAGCACCAATGTTTTCTAATGTGTGAATTTTTATGTATTCATGAGATTATAGATAAGTATAACTTACAAGGATACTTAGTTCTATTTTAAAAGTTGCCTTGCCTTAAAATTTACCACACGTATTTAGCGATGACTGTATTTTTTTGTAAAATTATTTTTCATGTAAGGCATTTTAAATGATTTCTCTATTTTACTCGCCCACTTTGTGCTATTCTTGTTACTTGAATTAATTATTTCTTTTTATATGTATTCATTGTTGAGGCAGTTTTCATCCATTAAAATTTTTCCACATTCTTAATAAATTTTCAAGTTGAATCAAGGTGTTTTATGTACTTGCAGGGGTGATTTTAAATGAATTGAGTTTTTGCGGAGGTTCTAAACTGTAGCTTCAAGTTTGCAAATTACTTAATAAAAGTTTTTGACATTGTTAAAGGCTCGACCAACAAGAGTCAAATTATAAAGGCAAGCTTTTGGGTGTAAAGCTTCTCATGAGACTCGGCAGTTGGAATAAATAATGAGTGCTAAACCACTAAACCGCAGAGCTATTCCAACACTCAATTATAAAATTGCAAAAACATCAAAATTCATTCAAAATTTCCACGAAGCCCATAAACATCTTTCCTTTTAGGTTATGTATGTAAATTAATGAAAAACTTTTTTTTCATTTTACTTTCTAATTCACTTTAAAATACCTACCACTTAATTTTACAACCTTGTCATAAAATGTACGGAATTTATTGTGTTCTTTGAGAACTTTTAAAATATGGCCATTGATAATCATATGAAAGGTACAATTACATGTGTGGGGAAAACAAGGAAATCTTTCTTGTTCTTGTTCTTGGCCTTCACTTATAAACTTAATTCCACTTTTTAATACTTTTTCTCTACAGTCATTCGCAAATGACGTCCAACAACATGAAATGAGCAGGTTTAGAGTTGTAAGATGATAGAAGGGATCAGGACTAAGAAGAAGAGCTGATGTATTTGATGGACGTCATTTGTGAATAGACCCCTTTAATTCCTTTATATTTCCGCGAAAAAGTTGAAGTTTTTGCGATTTATTGCGATGTAGATCCAATTTTTAACTCATTCCAAAGCCTTCGTTTCCTTCGCTTATAGCAATTAAAAGAGCTCGTTCAAATTGCTCGTAACTTTCGTAATCAGGTAAGCATAATTGATTAAAACTGTCGATAAAGAAAAAAGTTTTAAAAAATGAAAATCAAAGTTCCAGTTGGAAATTATTTTTAATAATTATGTACCAAGTATGTGCTGTTGGCAAATTAGCGAATGTTGGTGCAGAAGTTATTTGAAACTTGGGATTTAGTTCCTGTGAATGAAAAAAATGGAGTAGATTGAAAGAACAAACAGAAACGATGAAGAGAGTGAGAAAAAAGGCATAAACAAATATTTGATTGAATATTATTTAACATTATTTGATTTTCTTGTGTAAACTGACCTGAAAACCTCCATGCGGTAACTGACTGCAGCCAGTAGTAAATTGCAATAATCGTGCCATCTCAGTTTGTGAGAAATTACTTACAGCAGCCCAGAACCAATCTAAAACTCGACGGAATTCCTGATTCGATCCATTGACGATATGATGTGCTTTAAAGTCCGCAATTGAATACTCTCCAGTACCGCAAAGTAACAGCTATACAGTAAACGAAAGAGACATCGTTTGGAGGATAGAAAAAGTAAATTATATTTTTGTATATACTCATTGAAAAGGACAAGTACCTCGAGTTCATTCTCGTCAAATATACTCAAGAGATTATCCGGAATAATAAGGTTTAATCCCTTTAAAAAGCTGTCAATTTCATCTTTCACATTGTTGGATAGTCGATGAGTTGCAAGAGCATCTAAATATTGGCTCTTATTATCATTCCGCACTCTTACTTTCGAGCCATTTGGTATGAGATCTACTGTGCGTATTAGTTGACCCATTGTGTCGTAAACTTCTTCAACAAAATATATTTCAACATTCTCATTCTTATCAAGATCCGTGTCGAGAATGTACTTTATTTTTTGTAAATACAATTCTATGGAAATGGAAATAAACACATTAAGAAGAAATAAGCTTGAAGTCATTAAAATGTAAAAATATATATTCATACCTGGATCGTCCTGTTCAAAATGTTTGTAATGCACACGTAGTCCAATTAATTGTGCCAAAAATGACCTTGTGAAACGAGCTCGAACAAGCTGCCTATAAGACGAGCCCAAAGCGCTCTCTGTTTTATAATATAAATCACAGACAGGATATAAAATTAATAAATTTATAGTCTGCATACTAAAAGCAAGCTATAGCAAGGTAAAGGAGATAAAACTAGCAATTTTTTAATAATAACCCTCTTCCTCTATGTGGCAAATATTTCATTAAATGAATATCTGTTGTTTATAAAATGTAGGAGCTACACATACCATACAAGCATTTTCCAACAATTTTTCCAGCAAACTCGTAATATTTTAATTTCAGATGACTTGATCGATTTGGATTCGGATGAACTAATGCTTGCCGTTTCTCATGAAATGTACAAAATAATCCACCTTCGACGGGTTCAAATAGAGCAGCACATATAATTTCAATCCATTCTCGTCGTACACCACCCCAATCGATAGCTGTTGGATGTAATAAATGTTTATATGCAAAAAAGTTTGTAATTTGAAAAAGGTTGTTAAGACTTATCAGACACAAACCAACCTTGTTCGCCCTGAAATGTGATTTCAAAGTTTCCGCACCAATCCGAAACTGCATGTTCGTGTAGCAATCATGATTATAAGAGGAAGAGCGATGTACATGGCAATTGAATGAAAATGTAAAATGTGAAAAAGTTTCTTTAGAAAAAAATGTCACAATTGTTACCCGAAAAGTTCTTCGTTGCTTTCATACTCGACTCTAATATCTTTTCACGCTGTACTTTCAATGAGATTTTCTCATGGAAACAGTTGGATCCATGAAATTTCCTCACTTCATGATAAAAGAAGTCTTGTTTATCTTTGAATGATTCCGATCCGCCGATATTCTTTATGAGAAAATGTGTAAACGTTGCTGCTATTAAATTACGGTCCTTACTTGATAATTCAATTTTCGGCTGTGAGCCGTCATCAATTATGAAAATTGTTCCATTACTACTACTACTACTTGAATTATTATTGCCATTTGATGATGATATATTTGTTGATGCTACAGTTGTCAATGACGATGATGATGATGATTGTGGTGTTGTTGGTAGGAAATGAATCTGTGTAGGAAATTGATTATTGGAAAAAATTATCCAAAAATTTTGTTTTGATCAAAATTGAATTTTTTAGGTTACTGGATGTGATAAATTCAGCAAGGATTTAAAGTTTGTCAACTTCCGACTTGAAATTTTTCATCATAGAATAGCTTAATCAAGATCCACTTGACTAGCTATCAATAAATGAAAAATTTATGCAACAAGAAATGTTTTTCTTTTGTTTGGCTTAATTTCTTCTACCTACACGAGATTATGTATATAAATTTTCTACAGATGACTATAGAAAGAAGAATATAATAACACTGCATGAGTAGGAAAAATAAAAAGACAAACAAAAGACTGAGCTCCATTGCATTCTATGGAAAAACAAGTTTCATGATCTGGAAGAGCAATAAAAAAGTTCCAAAGAAAAACAAACTTTTTTCTTTACCTTTGTGGACGGGCATAGACGAAATGTCGCAATCCGCTTAGGGATTATCTTCAGTATCATTTCTTTGATTGTAAATTGCTTGGGTCCAATGTAACAAATCACTTTACGTGGCTTGGATTTTGGCAAGCCAGCTACACTCACTATTTTTGCGTCATAAGATATATTATGCTTCCTTGACGCAATATTCTTATGGACCAATGTTGTATCACATGAACTAAGAACAACCATATCGAAATATGCATTCGGAATTTGTTGGCCTTCATAACTAATTCGAGCACGTAAACAAATTGGCTCAGGAAATAATGCGATAACATTTATACGTGAATTCACTTTATCATAATTAAGCGTTATTGCATTACTATATTTTTCGGAAAGTTGATCATTAAGGTCGTATATCTCAACATTATATCCTTTAGTTGGATCGGAATCATTGTCAAAATTGCATATATTGCCGTATTCATCTCTAGGCTCAATATGTAAAACATTTGGCAGACCAGCTTGGCAAACGACGATACTCGTTGAACGTATGAGACGCGATCGATTGGCGCACATTGGACCGGGTATGAATTGCTTAAAAAATGGACTTCCAGCAATGTGTGTGGAACCAATCATAATTGAAATTTTATATTGTCCTGCAGTACGAACACTAAACTTGACTTTGGCTTCATTTGCATTATTTGGATCTGTCGATGATCCCAATTCACTTATTACAACGACTTTCTTTGTACCTTCAGCTGTCACTTCTACAGCTACTTCATCTCTATCACAAATTGGATATGAATTACCATTACGTTGAAAAAATCTCACTATAAAACTAAATGTATGTCCAACTGGCGATGGATCATTAAAATTCCATTCCACTCGGCAATTGGATGGCATTAAATATTTTCCCGTAACATATTGCAATAATGAATGTCGTGCTTCGGGTGCTAGCGACTGATCTGTCATAGCAGCTAGGGTTATCTATTTGTAAATGGTTTTTAATTAGCCATTAAATTTCAATTTTAAAATGGATATGCAGATATTTACCAAACCAGCTACAGATACGGAAACGACCAGCATCCCTCCATACGTCCATGCATCCTGATGATTTGATGTTTTTACAACGGTCGACCATAGTTCCGCTTTCAATGATTCTAATTGTGATTTTGATGTGGGTAGTTTTTGACGGACTTGATTCCATATCGTAAAATCTTTTCCTAATATTTGCATAGCTCGTGAATCTTCTAGCCAATATACATCCTCCAATGATGTTACTTCAGTAGCAATCAATCTAAATTTACAACATCAGACATAAATGGATGTATTAAATTTACGTCCATATATGTAAACATATCTATCATCTTTGAAGCTTTACTGCACTATGCCATACATATAAATTACATCACAATTCAAGTACTTTACCTAGAATAATAGCTTTGTAGACGATTTTCCTTAAGCCATTCTCGTAAAATAAGCTTCTGTTGAAGATTTAAGGCGGCTCTCTGCAGTCTATGCTCATCGCCAGGTGGCAATTCAGGTAACGCTTCCGGATTTCCACAACTCGATAGTGTTGAAATACCTTTTTTTGTCATTATTTGAGGTTAAAAATATAGAAAGAAAAAAAAGAAGGAAAATATAAAATAAAATAAGAAAAAATTGAAAAGCCGAGCATATGTAGAAATATTTCCGACTGCGATAAATTTTAATGCCAATGTCAATTCAAGGCATAGTCAAATCCTTCTTATTCTTCTTTCATTTTCTATGTCTGTATTTATAAAAAGTCAGTCGACGACAAAAGAAAGAAAGCAAGAGAGAGAAAATTGGTATGGATATCGTCACTGGAAGTTTATATTATCATTGCATGATGTTGACGCATTACCTTTTATGAGTTAGGATCCAAAAGTTGAAAATTTAGATCTATGACAAGATTTAGATAGTTTTGGGATTTACATGTTCTGGTTGACGAAAATAATCATTAAATGCTGATAGGATTTAAGCCATGAAGCAGATAAGTGTCCCTGAGGAAAAGTCAGCAAGGTGCTTTACTGAATCTTGAAGGTGGTCAAGGTTTGGTAACTTGAAAATCATTGGTTCGAATGCTTCCATTTTAGAAAGCAACAACGGCACACTAGTGTGTCGTAACACACAGTTTGGACAGCACTAATGTAGAAGATCAAAACAAAATTGGAGCTCTGGGTAATGTTAGATAAGAGAGTGTCTTAGGATTGGGAAACTTGAATTTTAGCACGAAAATCGGAACTAAAGTTACAATTCATGTCATGCCAACTTTAAGATAACATTAAAACAAAGCAATTAGGACGAAAATTCAATTCAAAAATATCTTCCAGCCACCCAAAACGAACATTCATCTAAATCAGCTTCTAGCACTACACATAGAACATAATAATAGAGAGCGAACATTCCATCGTCTTGTATTAAATTGCGACAATTTATTCAACTTTTCGTGCAAAGTTTATTTTTCATTTCTTTTTAGCTTTCTCATTTTTTTTTTTTATATTCTCGGATTGTCTATGTATGCAGTTGGAAAAATGCCCACTCTAAGACAATATATCAAATGAGCTTTCCAAGAGAAAGCTTCATAGTGATAATATTATTTCATTATTTAAATGGAAAATCTTTCAGGACCAAAAGGAAGAAAAGGAGTGAAAAGGATATGAGAATATCGGGCCTCTTAAGTGACAACAACATTTTTTTTAGTAGTTTTTGAATGTGCAATTTGTTCTGCTGTTGGCAAACATTCAATATGCAACTGCATGAATGTTATATAATGAAACATCAAGAGACTACTCAACAGCCTTTTCATTTCTTTTTTTTCTATACAGAGCCTCTGTCATAATCTCACTTTGTGTGTGCTAATGCATGTTTATGTAAACTTTTGATCTCTATATCCTTGCCACTTTTATTTCTTTTCTAACGACTCTACATAGCTTTTAATAAAGTGGGAAATTTACAGCAAGTTTCGCTGCTGCTTTTTTTGTGAGAATCCATCGTGATAATGTTGGACAGAAATTCATGAGCAAGTTCATATCTGAAAATGATGATGATGATGATGATGGAGATTATGAGAATATAAAGCTTGACATAAAATTATGTAAATTCATTACACAGTGAAAAAAATATTATTTAAATGAGAAATGAAGGAAATTAAATTTCAAGTGAATTAAAAATTCATCAAATAATGGGAAATGAAAAATGAAAATTGTAAAAATCGATTTTTTTACTTCCATTGCAGTACTAACAAACTGGTTTATGCTTTTTAATGAAACATTTTTTTCTATGGCTGCAAAAAGTGATTCAGAGATTGATTAAAAAAAGATGAGAATCTATTGAAATGTTGCTTTGTCATTGTTGGAGAAAATAAAGCTGCTAAGCTAATTTGCAGTAAGAATAAGATGTGGGATGACTTGATTGCTTGCTATGAAGCTTAACGATTTAAACGTCCAAGAATTTCAATTTATGATTTATAAAATTTGATTAAAATTATGTTCTGGATTTCAGTTTTTCTAAAGAATCTAGTAAGCTACTAAAGACAAAAGGAGTCGGTTTTTGGTTTAATACCCAGATCCCCTTCCCTCTAGAGAAATGATTGAACAAAGCTTTGTAACTTCAAATCTATTTCCAAATTCAAATCTTTCATTCTTAGCCAACTTCAAGTATGTTTACAAATGAAATTACAACATTTCTAAAACTCTTCATAAGTAGCTTCTTTTTTGTTTACGTTCATTGTTTTTGTTATAGATTAGTGCGATGATAATTACATTTTGAGTAGCAAAAACACGCGTATATAGAAATTGATATCATAGTTGTAAATCACTATTTGGTTCAAAACACTCAAAATTTAAAGATTCGTACTGTGATAACCTCTTTTGAAATTTAGGTTTCCAGAGAACTTTTTTTTGGGAAATCAACCTCAATATTGATATAAATAATGAGTCATTCGCGATAGCCTGAATAAAATTAAATATTATTGATAAGCCCACTTTGATTAATTAATTTAATTTTTGATGAAATAAGTACATGACAAACTAATCCCATAGCTAATTAAATTAAATTCTTATCGAGAAATTCTACGAAGAATGAATTTGAAAAATTTTCTATCAAAGTGGCTTTGGCGTTATATCCACTTCAAACCTTTCCATTTATGGAAATATTTATTCAAAGAACTAGAAGAAATAAGGAAATAAACAGAAGATAAACAAATTATAAGAACTACAGGCAATCAAACTAATTAGAAGTTGTTATAATTGGAAGTTCCACGTGTTTTGTACAAATGATTCTTTTCTAAAACTTTATAATTAAATCTGTAATACTAAACAAACTCGAATTGATAATTTTTATTATTCAAATGTGAATTTTCTAGAATTTTAAATGAAAGCCAACATAAGATTATGAGAAATTTATTGAAGTAAGTAGCGTAACAAATGCAATGAAGTAATAAAACTGGTGAATAAATTTCTCACATGCTAAGTAGCAAGTGCATGCTGATGCATTATTACATTTTAAAGGTTAAATGTAATGTAATACACTTTCTACAACCTTCCTGCTTTGATCTTCCGCATTTGAGTGAAATTTGTTGAATATTCATTCCGGTGAGGTTTTTATGAAATTATGTGTGGTTTATTTGAAGGCAGGGACTGTTTGGATATTGCGTGACTTTAACAAAACTGTAGGACTATATGATATTGAAATTAGCCAAGAATGTCTTGGGATAAGTTGAGAATAAGCTTCAAAATCAACTCTTTAGTGTTTATTCTTCGGAGTTCAAATACAAACTGAACTTTTGTATGAAAAGGGGTTTCAACTATGTACAATAAATATTATTCAAATCTCAAATGAGCGTTATAACAACCTTAAAGAGAAACTAAGTTACTGAAAAGTTATCGCACAAGAAGTCAAGCTACAATCTACGTTTAAACAAACGTTATTTACTATTTTGTTTATTTTTAGTAGCAAATCACTGATTTGGAGAAATATATGCATCAGAAGGATTAGACCAATATTGATCGATCACTAAAATCACTGTCTACTTGAGCATATATTTTTAGTTCTTATAAATCATCCATGAAAATCAACACCTTTTTATAATAATGAGTAAATTTGCATAATCTTGTCAAGCTTTTGTTCATCACTAAAACCATTTTGCTTTTTTCCGGACGGATGTCACTTGAAATTTCACTCGAAAACTTTTAGTAAGCTTCGTGTTGTATTTTCCCAATAGAATTAAGTCTTGTAAGTTTCATCTCTAATATAGAAATCTAATTAAAGTCTGTAAGTATTGATTACTTAAAGTCTAACATTGTAAATGGCCATGATATAGCACAAAAATAAACATTATGTAATGATTCTTCATCCATAAGTGTATGTGATAGATTTTGTACAAAAGATAAAACTATTCTTCTTTCTCCTTATAGAATATTGAAAATGTAGTGCTAGTGGCATAATATTCTCGCTCACGATAGTTCCATAGTAAGAATCTATTTAATACCTCGACAGTACAAAAAAATCGTAATTTGAGCATTTATTTATTCATTACATTGCCGTCCAACATGAAAGTTAAAGGTTGGAGAACAAAAAATAGAATGAGAATGAGAGGAAAACACTCACCCGATGAGGCCGAAATAGAATGTCGCATAGTAGTCATTCCAATTGAATTAATTTCTGACTCTGGGGACCACATTGTGTTGCGCTGTATATTTGTATATATTTTTTTAAGTATAAACTTTAATTAAATATCTCTAGTTTAAATTGTAAACACACGGTAAGTTGTGCAAATGCTTTATCTTATCACATTTATTAAATAAATAAGATTCACTTTTAGTGATGTCAAACAACTTTAGTTCCGTTCCTGTTATTATTTTAATGTTTTTATTTCTTCACGACTCAAGAAATTTTTTATTCCATTGAGTTTCAATATCAAAAGCACACTAAATTTCACACGCTCAAGATTCTATTTTATTCCTTTTGCCTCTTTTCATCCACTGCTCAATGCTCACACACGAAACGCGAGAATGATTGATAAATTACAAAAAGAGCTTTCGCTTCACTTCGTATTGTTCAATCTTCGTCGTTCGACTGTTTCCAAACACGAAAGCATAGATTGTGTATATATACATTATTTTTGCTGCGTTCGATGAATGTTTTATAAACTTTCTTCAAGTTCTTGATTCTTCCTTTGTTGCTTATCGAAAGAATATTATAGAATGGGACGGAAAAATGAGAAGAAAGATATGCTTTGTGCCTTTTATGTCTCTAAATATTATTATTGTTAGTTTATATAAGAATTTTGTAAGTATTGCTTTTTAGTAGAATATCAAATAGAGCATAATGATTCCTATAGCTTCGCTATGCTGATTTTTTGCTTTTGTCTTTATTTACTCGTTAGAAATAGAAAATGTCAAAAAAAAATATATAGGCAGCACAAAAAATGTCGTAATATGAATTCAATATTATTATTATCGTTATTGCATATTGAATAGATTTCTCTTGTTAATGTCTGATTTCTCTGCCACAACTTCTCTTCTGTTCTGTGTTTTTTTGTGAATCAATAATTTTTATGGTCTTGTATGTGTACTCATGGCTCTTTCTTCTTGCCTTTATCCTTTTTTCATTTAATATATTCACAACATCTATATGCAGAGGAAGTTGGTGAAAAAGTTTTCCAGGTAGATATTCTTAAACACAAATTTATGTGGTAAATGATCAGTAAATTGAATTTAAATTTTGTGGTATTTCATACTCGGAAATCTCAATTCTAAAGAAATGGTCAGGTTGGTTATGCTTTCTAATTATATTATTGACTAAAACTTAATAAATGCTGTTAAACAGAAGCACAATAACTTTAATCTAAAAGATAATGATGTTTATTGCTCAACAAATAAAAATAGACGAATAATTCTTGAGAAAGGGGCCTACAACTATGAAAGGTTAAATCAACCTATAGGTCCTTGTAAATATAATTCAAATATTAAATAACCGTTATTATACTCTCAATAATCACTGATTGAAGCAACAGTTAGGAGCACACAGAATTTTGATTCCAAATTAAGCTATTTCATATCCAAACTAACCAAACTTTAGTATTGAACTGAAGTCTATTCCAAAGTGAATATAAATCGCATTTATTCCTTAATGATTTGCGTTTGCCAAATATCTACCCAAGACTGTGCGTTTCAAGTTCACTTAATAGTTAAAATAATTTTATATTTTGTGCCTTTTTTCCATTCGCAATATTAAATGTCTGTGTTTGAACAATGATATCTGCTTTTAAATTGCGCTGTTGACTCACTTGCTATATATTTTTTGGGGTTCAGTTTTATAGCTATAATATTGCCGCTGTTATCATACAATTCACTTCCAAAGAAGGAACTCTTTTCCTACTTTTGACTAAATAAATATTTATCATCTTTAATTAACTTCATTTCAACAGAAATGGAGACGAGGAGGAGAGAGTAGCTTAGATAAAAATTTCATTTGTTATTCTTCTTTAAGTTGCTATGGAATTCCGCACGGAAAATAATAAAAAAATTCTCTCAAATTGTATTTCCACATCCATTTTTTTATTGCACTTATCACAATAACTTGATTAATATTTTTTGTGTTGTTGCTGTATAGAGGAATCACAGAAATGAGCTTTTATTCACATAAATTTTTTAATATCCCTGAACTCGACTTCAATGACTTTTAATTATCTCGCTACTGTACACACACAATAATTTTTTAAATATATATCACAATAAGAACAAATTATCCGGCTATGTCTTTTTTTTCAATTTATATCCACAATTTGCTGTGTTCGTGACATTGTCCAATTAAATTTCCTTTTTTTCTTCAGATTAAATTTCAGTTCCTTTTTTGTTCTTCTCTAATTTAAACATTTATATCCATTTCACCTTCATTTAACTATAGATCTTGAGTTTATTTAACAAAAAAGGATCCTGTCACATCACATTCTCTAGAGAGCGACAAGATAAAAAAGTTTTTTTTTTTACACAAAATATTCAGATTTCAACATAACATCCAACCTCGTCCTGAAATTTTCTGCTCAATTTCATATATATATATATATTTTCACTTGGCATAAAAATCACAATTTTCGGTAATCGAATTTCCAAAATTACCCATCAATTTCTTTCCACACACATACGATTATCTAATTTAATTAGAGTTAAGTCTGATTTCATTATAAATTTTCGGGTTGAAATGAACGAAAAAAAAAATGAAAAAAACTTTTTTTCAATAATTTTTAGGGCGTCAGAAAAAGGAAAAAGTGAACAAAATGGAGCTTAAATAATTTTCACGTTCGAATGTGTCGACTAGCTTTAAGAGACTGACGAAAGCTCTGCCTTTTTCCGTATACGAAAGCACATTACACATTGTTTGATATGAAAGCTTTGGAGAATGTGAGCATAACTTGACTATTTTATGAGAGATAGGAGCATTTTGAGATACTCTTAACTTTATATTTACTTAATGAAAAGCGCAAAAAGCACATGGTATTTACAAACACATCTGATGATTGTCACATGTGCTCACATTGAGATTCAATATTTTTGATTTTTTTCTTTTATTGTTGTTGTTCCTTACAAATAGCTTTCAACAAAATATGATGATGATGATTCCATTCAATTTGTTATTGATTTAAAAATTACATTAAATTGAAAATCAATAGACTTTGAATTATTTTCGACACTGCCATGTGTCACAAAATTGCTCAACTTGAATTCTTTGTCGCATTACTCTTATATTGTTGTTTTAAGGACAATTGTTTTGAGGGTCGCTTGATAATTGATATAACGTACATTTGATATTTAAATATTATTTATTGCACATAGTTGAAGGTCCCTTTTCATACAAAAGTTCAGTCTGATTTTGAACTTTGAAGAATAAACATAATTGTGAATAATTAAATCCATTTGGAGCTCCTTATTCCAATCGAATCCAACCACACACGGTTGTATTTCCCCGATAAATCTAATCATCGAACCAAAACGACCTTAAAATCGCAGCAAATGTTGTGTTTTTGCATAAATCGTTCATTAAAAATCAAAATACGCAGCCACTGATGTTTTTCTCTTCCACAAAATTTTCTCTTTCATTCATGACGAAAACATGCGCAGATATAGTAACACAAAGTAAAAGCTTTCGTTAAAAATGTGCTAATGTATACAAAAACATTTTGCTAAACACTTTCTTATTATGGATCTATTTAATATCATTTAATGATTAAGTGAGCGAAAGGAGCGTGTCAAGGAGGCAATTTACATGAAGACACTGAATTATTCTTTATAATAGTTTTGTATTTGTTTATGGTATGATTGTAAAAAAGAGCCTTGATAATGATTACATGCAAAAAACTTTGTAAATGATTAATGCACCGTAATGAGGAATATTAAATACAAAATTTTATGCATGACATTCATAAAATGACAGCATTATTATATTCACACAAGTTTGACTAAATGGAAGTTTTCAAAAGAACAAACATTAAATTTTTATAACCTGTTGGATTTAGTCTGTTCAACAATTAATATCCATGAATTCTATTTACGAAAGTTTTACGAGCCTTCTACAAAACTTTTTGATTTGCATGAGTATTTTCAATGATATAACAGAAAAGAAATAATACCTCTGATTTTGAATATGAGTGTACGGGGACTGAAAATTGCATTAAATTTTTTCACGGTAAATTACCCTATTAAGATATTAGATTTGATAAGCACAATTTCAAAAAAAATATTATTTTATTCTACTATAATTGAATTGGGGTTTCTATTCGGTAGCACGAAGCATACTTATTGTTTAAAATACGAAACAATACACAGATAGGAGAAAAAGCCGTTTATTGAAAAGTTACCAAGGAAATGCGACTATAACGCATAGAGACTTCTATTATTGTTTTCATTTTTATATTCACTTTGGGGTAAATAAAGTTGAATACGGTGTTGTGGATGGTATAATGACAATCATCAAATAGTCACATGTAATTGCACCAAGAAGAAGCTTTCTGACTATTTTACAAACAAAACGTAAACAATTCAATCAGCAACTCTGATTCAAATTCTCAAATATCACACATCTTATGACCAAGATAACATTCGATTAAAAATTCATTGAATTGACTTGTTATGGCTATTAAATATTCATAAGCACACGATTGGAACATACAGAAGCAATAAGAAAGTTTACTATAGTGTCAATGATGTTCGATTCTGTAGATAAAGTCTGAAGATGTATTAAAAATCCATTAAGACAAAGCGAATTAAACAATAGAATTATTAAAAAAAAACTATGCAATAGAACATAATCGAGTGACGAGACAGCGCGATATTATTGATATTTGTGTCAAGGATAGAAATGTGTAAAAATTTTATAGTTCTTTAAATAAGTTGCTGGTTGAGGAAGAATATTAAAATTTAATATACTTTACTTACCTAGATCGCGAAACAATTTCTTATATGCTCCTAACTCATTCTCTTCCAGCCAATTATCAACTGTATGTGAATTGAAGTCATCGAAATACTTGGTATGAATGCAAATAATAAGTTTCCACAAGGAAAATGTAAACGTGAAACTTAGAACTATCGCTAATATTATTTTTCCGATTTTAAGTAACATTCTTTTAACAACAATCGTTACAAACTGTCGCCAAGGAATTGGCAGAATAACTAGCACCTGCTCATTAAGAACATTTCTTTTAATTAACGCGAAAATATTGAAAAACTAATGAAATTCACTCGATTTATGTGTTTATTGCAATTTGCGATTATTTTTTTAACGAAACAATTTTTCCAGTGTTGGATTCGTTAAAAAGAAAATTTTTGCAAAGCAATCAAAGTTTTTCACAAAACAGCCCTGTAAAACTTAACGAAAGATTAAAGCTTCAAAGCTTTTAAAAAGCTCTTTCAAAAATAAAAGCTTACTTTGATGCTAAACGTTCAAATATTTTATTCTTTTGAATTTTTGTATCAAATCTGACATTTAAGCGACATAAGCATATGAGTTATATGGATAATTGTTGTAATATGGATATGCGAGACGTCCATAGCTGTATGGTGCAGCACGAACAACATTAGCATAGGAATATGCTGCTGGATAGCCGTAGTTTGATGAGTAAACGTATTGTGGATTTGGTTCAGGTGCTGGTGAAGCCAAAACACAGGCCAAGGCAGCGAGAACAATGATTGCCTGTATAAAAAATTAATTTGTTACTTTTAGGTATACACGTTTATAAATTTTTGACTTACAACTTTGAACATTTTGAAAGAATTTGTCTACTTTGACTGGAGAAGTTGATGCTTTGAGATGCTCAAATGAACTGATACTGAACTGAGATTAGATTGCCCTTTTTATAGTGAAGTGCATGTGCAAAATGCTCTGAGCTTAATACATTCGAAATATTCCAATATAGTGACTACCTCAAAGATTCTTATTTCAACAAAAATTGTATCGCATTGCATCTTTATGAATGCAAAATTTATTCACGCCTGTAATTATCATTGTAATTTATATATTGTTCTATCTAGAATTGAGGAACAGATGTTGAATTAATGCTCAGTGAATTAGATTAATTACTTATCATGTTACGACATCAATGTTAAACCACAAGTGAGGTAATGAGATGCTAAGCAGGGGCTGTACCGCAATGAAATCTGATACATATTCATATGCAATCTTCTAAAGACATCCAGCATTTTGTGACAAATAGTCTGAATGGGAATCAATTTTGAACAACCCATAAAGACATTTTCTTGGAAAATCATCATTGTTCTATATGCGGAAGTAAAACTTTTTAAGGTGAATTTCAGAGTAAATTGCTTATCATTAGCTTTTCGAGTGTCTGTTTAAATAGAATCGATTATTGAACACTTTTCAGGTGAATAGAATTAAGATCAGAACAGTTGTAATTTTGATTAGAGATGAGTCAGTAGATTTTTGAGTCGCTAACTACTAAGTTTGACTGAACAATTCAGAAACCAACTTCATCTGAACTGAAAGACATCTAATTTGAAGATATTCACAGTTTAGAAACATTAGAATTAGTAATTATTATTCAATAGAGTTGACTTATGGATGATTAGCCTTTTTAAGTATAGGCCAGTGGTAAGCAACATGTGTGACACAAGTGTGTCGCCAAGAAGTCCTGGAAATACCATGAACCGTATGCCGTGTATGGTTTCGGTTGAGACTGACTACTAGAAAAATTGAAGGTTGACCACCACTGTAAAGACTCATTCTCATTTATTTTGTTCTACCAAAAAATTAATCCGACAAGTTATGCTAAATTTAAATGATTAATTATCCAGCACTGCTCATATAATCATCCATTTAGCAAATCATTTGAACAATAAATAGTTTCACATGATAATGTAAATTATTCTAGATTGATTTGAATTATTTGCTGAAAGAACAAGTAATAAGCACAGAATGAGTTTAATTTTAAAAAGTTTTTATTGGATTCACAACATGTCCGGAAAGAAATGGTCGAAGTCGAAATTTATACAAAGCAAAAGAAGATAGATGTTCTAATTTAGACATATCTGACTGCTGGAACGGCTCCGTAATATCCTCCATAAGTGTATGGTGAGTAGGCTGAGTAAGCTGTTGGGTATGCGGCGTATGATGAGTATGCAGCTGGATAGGCTGAGTATGGAAGAGCGCTATATGCTGAGTAGACGGCAGCACGTTCTTGACGTTCAGCTGGAACAGCGAAGGCAACAGCGAAGATGGCGAAAACGAGAATCAACTGTGAAATTGTAAGTAATAGATAATTAGTTAGTTCTGCATGATCTAGTAGTCTTAATCAATTTTATTCTTAACTTACTGCCTTGAACATTTTGGTTTTGAGGTTTTTTGAGCTTTTTTAGATGATTGCTTGAAGACTTTTGAAAAGTTACTGATGATTTCGATTGAAACACAAGATCCTTTTATACTGTCGCAAATTAATACTTACGCGTATTCAAATCATGTATAGAATGAAAGCAAAAACCATTTTTGCAAGTTCAAGGGCGAAGAATCAACAAAAAAATAACAAGTTTAAGTGATTATTTAATTTCTAGATCTGTTCCATTTTTACTTATTCTCGATTTTCTATTGTTCTATATTCGTATCGATTTAATCACACTTACATGTACGCTTAAAAAATTAATAACGATATTTATCGTTCAATAAGGAAGTTTTGAGATCTGGATGTGACATAATATTTCTTCACGCAGAGTTGATTCCATGTAATCTAGTGGTGTTCATCCTGTGTGCTGCGGCACACTATTGTGTCCACCACTGATGTAGTCTATAGGTGCAAGGGCATATAAATGAATAAATGACATCAAAAGTTTATAGAGATTCAGCTATATAGTCAATTCTGCAGACTTTTAGATGTCATACTCGTCACTTCAAAATTATTCAGTACTTGAATCAGCATGTTTATCCTCTCATCAATTTAATGGCAAAATTGTTTCTAAAGCTTCAGATCAGATTGCCAACCCTGATAATTTATTCTTTCTCATTTATGATTCTTAATGGAGATACATTCACGAATGACAGATTAAAAGCTAATAATTCATTTAATAACCGTCGATTGGAGTGCTTGATATACTTCAATGAATAATAAGACGCGACAAAGATCTGAGTATTACAAAAATCAATTGTCAAATGCCCAAAAAGGTGACACTTTGAGTGAGAGAGAATAACATGTCCGGATCACGAATAACAATATGTAATAACTCTTATTGTTTCAAGCACTTGAGGGCGTATTGTGTAACCAAACAATTTTTGTGTGGCTTAATTCTGTGACCTTGAGAAGCTTCTGAAAAATAAAGTAAATACATAGAACTTTCTCATTTAATTATTGTCATCATATGATTGGTTTATTGCTCAGCATAAAGTTCCTACAGAAAACAAGTTTTTAGTTTCATTATCAAGGTCATGCGGTAAGCAACATGTAAATTGTAATGAATTACAGTTGCTACTTTGCTTATAACAATGTAGATAATAGAATTAAAGTCGGTAAAGTTATTATTGTTGGGTAACTCAGTAACTTACTTCAGAACGAGATAATTGTTAACAGACATCTGACTATAGTTTTAAGTATTTGCATGATCATAAAGATCAAATTATTCATATCCACATTTAATTGCAATAATTAATAAATTGATCTAAATATTCATCTATGACAGTGTTATCCCAACACCTTGATGGTAAACCACGACCGAAACCGCATGCACACATCATGCGTATCGTGGCTAACAGTTTGGACAACACTGATCTATAACAATGCATTAGTGCATTAAATTCAATAAGATTCCCAGAACTACAAGACTTAATCCTGAAAAGTGCTTAACAGCGGAATCTGGTTCATTCTTTTGTTTCTTTGGTGCATTTGCAAGAGTTGTAAATTCATACATTTCAGTTCTTTCACTTAATCCAACATTATTTATGGATGCAACTCTAACTACGTAAGTGGTATTTGGTGATAATTGTGTAATCAAATATGATACATTACTTTGTGCCTCAACATCAGTTATATTATAGTTCTTCCAATCACCTTGCACATCATAATCATCTTTACTCATGACTTCAAATCTATACTGAGTAATTGCAAAAATATCTGCAGTTAAATTTGGTTGAGTAGCTCCAATATCGATATCGAGGACTTGATCGCCAGTTCCAATCAATTTAAGTTTTGCTGGCGGTTCAGGTCTTAAACCTGGTAGAACTGAAAAAAACGATCTTGCTTCTCCTATATCATTTTTTGCTACACATTTGTAATCACCAAAGCTTTTGTTATTATGGAGATGGATCTAAATGGAATTGAATTAGTATACATAAATTTCAAGAGTATAAAGCATACGACTTACTTTTAAAGTTGATAAGTTATTTTCATTCACGATATTATGATGCGATACCTTTTTGCCTTCATGAAACCAAATAATCCTTGGATATGGATTTCCAATTATTTCGCATGTCAGTTCTATGAAAGCGTTTAAAATTGTATATATTTTAGTAATGTTCGCTGTTGGTCTTAACATTTCTGGTTTAACTGAAATCATACATATGGATGTAGACAAAAAAAAAGATCAGTAACTAATCTTGTTTCAGATGAAATATATAATAAATATCTTTCTAATTACAATGGACATCAAGCTGAATTATCTGATCATTAAAATATGACAGCTTTGAGGATAGTTGGAATGCTTTGCATGTATAATCTCCCGCGTCTTTTCTAGTAACGTTCTTAATATAGAGTCCGTCTGCAAGCTGTATGTGACGACTTTCTTTAGTTGTATTGATTGTATCTGTGAAATGGAAATTATGTTTATTCATCCCGGATTCTGTGCTTGTACATAAGAAGAAGCTTAAATATTTGGAATCATGCTAATAATTCATATCCCATTCCAAAAAAATCATATTTTCTTCAAATATTTACCAATTTAAATAAACAATAAATTACCAGTTATCAGTTTTCCATTAAACATCCAACTGATTTCTGGAGCCGGTCTGCCAATTGCTTCACAACTTATTTTCACATCTTGTAGTTCGTTGACTGTTATCGATTCCGGCACTGGCACAAATTCAACGGGAACTGTGCAATAAAATTCATATGAAATTGCATGCTTTATATCACATCAATAATTAATTCACAAACTTACCATACACAAATAATGTGAATGACTTTTCCTCATAAAGTCCCACACATGTCCAATCTCCATGATCCATTTCATAAATTTCCTTAAAAATCAATCTCAACTGTTGATTATCGCTTAAGGGCGAACTAAAATCCTCAACATGAATTCGTTCCTTTTGATCATAGGTATCTACATACGTTCCATTAGCACTTCTCCATTTAATATCATTTCCAATACATGTTATCATTCTTGAATCATTAACGGAATGGATAAATACCTTTTCGTCGGGTATTATAGATAATTCCTCTACTTTTCTTTGCAATTCTTCACTCTCCTCATCACCTTCTTCAGCATTTGACAGGCCTGTGATGTCAAATTAATAATATTATTAGTAAGTATGTATTATTTATTACCAGCGGTAATGAAATGACAATAAGATGTATTTAACAGTCAAAAATATCCATTTAGAATTTATTCTCATACAATGTTCTCTTGAACAGCTAAAAAGTTCTATTGGCGGACTAGATGAGTGGAAACATTTATTTTAAACATCCGTTTAATCATTTGAGGTTCAGACAATGGAACATGAATCTGTTCTTGAGATTCAATTTGTATTGGAATTCTTGAACTGCTGCCAGCTTGTCATCATTTTCCAGTAATCGATCGTACAGCTTCTTCTGATATTGCATTATTTTAATAGATTCCATTGTTGGTTCCTTTATTAACCTTTAAATTTTTCTAACTTTAAAACTTTTTTACTTTTTGTCATTAACTCGCGACTATCCATGATTTCTATGTCTTATCGTTATTATCTAGTGCTTAGCTGTGTTATTTTAATTGTCAATACACGATTTATACATGAGATGTCGACAAAGCAATCCTTGGTAAAAATTATTTTGGGGGTCCTCGGTTTTAAAAAATGTTGAATTTATGAAAATCATTTTAAACCGAATTATTTACAATAAAGGTGCAAATATGTATTGGAATTTAGATTACAAACACCCATAAACGAAAAAAAAATCAAATTATTGAAACCAAGGACCCCCGACTAAAAGTAATAAAATCTGTTCAGTTTGATAAGAATGCAAAGATGAGATTCAAAAATTTAATTATGGTGAAATTCTTGTCTGTATACATCAATATTCCCACAGAATAGAATATGAAGACGCCAGGATGTCCGGCGCCACAATGAAAAAGTGCTTTTCTCAAATAGAAAATTTTCGTTTTTTTCGATGCAGTTTTGGCACTTAATAATAGTTAATTTTAGTATTTTTTTTCTTAGTTACCTATTATTGCACAGATGAATATCACAATTATGTTAATTATGTGCTTCTTTGAATGCATCTCTGGTTTAATTTAATTTAATTTATCACTTTTAATTTATTTATCCTTAATTTAACTAAAGCTTATGTCTTATTCATAATCAGAACTAGGAGTGTACTATAATTAAATAAATTGCTGAAATATCAATGCTAATGATCCTTAATTGTTGAGTTAAACTTTCTAACTGAATCCCTTTTCACTCAATTTCCACTTGCTAAAAGAATGAAAATGTGAAATTTGAGAGTTATGAGAAATAGGATGAACTTCCTATCGTCTCTCAATATTTCTTTTTCGAGAGCATGTACTATTTTGTACTTACGGAGGGTCACAGTGGCAAGCTTTATAATCAATTACTGTTTATACAATTTTGAGCAGCTTTGGATGGTTTACTACATACACTTGTCAATAATTCATGTTAACTGGAGATTTAAAGACGTCTGAAATTGGTTTAGAGTCTATATGATTACTTGGGGAGCATCCAATAGTAAAGGTTCCTGATATTTCGGTTCTAACAAACGGATCTCTCCTAAATACTTTCCGGTATGTTATACGCTTTCCTCATATGCCCTCCATGTGCTTACACCTGCATTACCTGCTGTTCATACTATTTCTTCAATATGATTAACATCATATACGCATGAATCCCACAAAACATGTGTAAGTAACTCGACACTATTCATGTCTATTTACAAGCTCTAGCGATTGTAAAGTCATTAAAGATGACATGTACTTGTAAATTTTATTATCCACAATTGTCTATAAACTGCTCACATGTGATGCAGCTTTCTCTCAATTCTCTTTCCTTGAATCCTCTCTCTCTTTAAATTCTGAATATAAGAAACAAAATTATGAATGAAACACGTGCTGTATGGTTTTACGCATGCTTACGTTATATTTACAAGAAAATTCAGAATTTAAATGAGCATATACATCTGTAGAGTTGAAAAAATAAATAAAGAAGATGATGAGGAAAGATTCACATCAAAATAAACACTTTTCTTTTCGAATGGCTTGTAAGCTAATAAATTATAAATGTACTGAAGATCAATGCAAGTGTATATAAAATAACTCCAGCTGTTTTTGATGTCGTTTTGCTTGGGGAATCTTCTACTAATAGCTCTACTTTTTCTTTCAAAACAAATGTTTGATTTGATTGCCCATGAATATTTGATGCAAGACATGTGTACGTTTGAAGATCATCAGCTGAATCAACATGAACTTGTAGATTTGATGTATAGGCATGAGACGAAATGTGCTCAAATGTCTCATATCCATTAATTAGCCAGGTGAAAATAGGGGATGGCTCACTTTGAGCTTCACAAGTTAGCTGATGTGTTTCGCCAATTTTAATATACACGTCCGTTGTTACCGTGTCTAGTTGGCGAGGTCCATCTGTAAAATTAAATAAAATATTAAGCTATTAAATGATTGATGATTAAATATTTGATAAGGCAAAAGTAAATAGACAGGAAATATTTTATAGCCATTTGAACTTTCACTGAATATCAGCGGTACTTAAAGCTTTTTACAATGTGATACCTTAATGCAGTGGTGGACAACCTTTTACTTTCCGCGACACACTATGGTAATAAGCCTCGACCGATACCGTACACTTCATACAGTTCATGGCAATTGTGTGTCGCGGCACACAGGTTGCCCACCACTGCCTTAATTCCAATTAAAACATGTTGCTAGCCATAGCTGTTAAAAACTTACATTCCACAATCAATTGCATATCTCTCTGCTGAATATTCTTCAAACTTCCTAATTCCTGAACTGCTACACAAGAATATTCACCGGCATTTTCTGGTTTGACATTTTCCAAAAATATTCCATCAGAAACTTCCGTATAATCAACATCAGGAACTAAGGGAAAATAAAATTTTAGGATTAATTGACTGTAATTGATGATTTGATGCTTACCAAGTTCTTGATCGTTATGGTACCAAGTAATTTTTCTAACTTTAGGAATACTAATTGTCTTGCATTTCAAAGTGGCATTGTCATTTTCCTTGACAGTTTGCAGTCGATTAAAATAATTAATTGTAAGGGGGTCTAAGGATTAAAAAAATTAATTATGCATCATATGATGATTAATCAGGCTTACAAAATAGCTTCAAATCAAAATCCTCCTCAACACCGTCAACAATTGAAAGACATTTGTAAGGTCCAATTGACATAGCATTAATTTTCTTTACAGTCAGAACTGACTCATCATATGACAAATTTTCAATCTCAAATTTATCAGATGAATGCTCAATTCTCGAGTTATTGGGAAAATACCACTCGATATTCCTTCCGTTACAGCTGAATTGTTTATCGTCATTAATGAAGCTTACAATTTCGGTCAGAGACTTTTTGGCAGCATGTGTCGACCCTGAAATTTGAAACATTATTAATAGTCTTTACAGTAAACTATAAATTTCTTCTTGGTCTATTAATAGGAATGCTTCACATGTGTGGTTATTGCAGTTACTCAATTTATTTGTTATTTTTAGTGATATGGCTTTTTAATTATAATTAGTTTTTAATTGCTAACTGTATTTTTGGATTAAGTAACTGAAAATATTTCAATTAGCGACAGTAAGTACTTCCAAAAAATGCTCACCAATAAGTACATATACAGCAAGTAATAAAAACCTCATTGCAATTATGTATTCCTAAATTTTTAATATTATAAAATGCACGAAAAAAAAAGTTACTAATTAATGCTTACAGATCTCGTGTAAAAAGAAGACTAAGACAGAGATCTCAAATCTCTCAAAACATTTTTTAATTGGAATTTCTTAAAAAAAATTCTCTAAAATATTTTGTGCCAATCACGTCACAATTTATAGTGAAATACAATCGACAGAGCATAAACAGCATACGATGAGGGAGTTTCATGTTTGTAGAACGAATCCCAAAAAGAGAGTCTGAAAAATTTTTGTGAACTAAATGAACAGATCTATATTTAACATCGTGAAACAAACAGTTTCAATCTTTTTAGTTTTAGTTTAATATAAAATCCTACATATCATCATTATTATAGTCTTGAAGCATAAAATTTCTAAGCGCATTTTCTAGACGATGATGAACCTTATTGTTCACTTTGGGTGATATCGAGTCTGTCTTGTCTACAAAAAACAGTTGCCAAAACAGGTTCAAGTGACATGCACAGACAACAGATCTGTCAAAATTTTTGCTTGCTCACATGCAATGCCTTTTCACAGGCAACTCATAGATTGCCACTTAGGATTAAAATAAATCTTAGGATTAAAAACATTCTGATATTAAAAAGGTCCTGCCCTGGGCAATAGAATTAGAAGCAGGCATTGAGAAAATGCGCTTAAGAACATTCATGCTACACAATCAACAAGCAAGTCTGTTTTTGATCATGTATTACATTTCATTCAAGACTTTTAATCCTAAAATATCTAAACCATCTTTTAATACTTTTCGTGTCGTATTGAAAAGCAACAGACGCTGTGATGCTGTGGCTTTACATTCACAGTTTTTCACATGTAATGTTTTGAAAGCTCGACTAGCTGAATTACACAAATCAAATAGATATTTGACGAGAACACATGACTCTAATTCATTATGCGAATGATAAATTATCTCCGGGTATTTAAGTATTAAATAAACAAGCTCTTGTGCTTCTGGTTCTTTAAGCAGTTCAAGATTTAGTTTTTCTCCTTCATTTATATTGCTATTTTCTCGGTTTAAGCTGAATAATCGGCAATGTGTGTATTGAAATTTAACGCCTGAATCACCACTAAGTTGTAAAATTTTATTCCAATTAAATTCATAGTCACGTTGCCTCCTTTGCCTTAAATCGTTTACTACAATTGCTGATGTTCCTAAAATATCAGCAATACCTTCGCCGCATTTTGACAAATCTACTTTGGTTGTTTTTGATTCCTGTTGCTTTTTAAACATCAAGTCTTTGGCTTCGTCCAGGATGTCTTTAAGGAATACCACATTTCCCTTTCTTGTACTCATGCCTCTAATTCTTCCAAACTTTACATGCTGGATATATTCATCGCCATTCAAACCCATTTGATTTACCACATTTTTTAATGATGTGAAATGATCGTTCTGGCCATTATCGACTACATAAAACGTTTTATCTATGCTGTATTTTTTTCTCCTCCTCAAAAATGCAGCAACATCTCGAGTCAAGTACAGTGTCGTACTATCGCTTTTTATAAATGGAACACATCGCTCTCCAATTCTTACAATCATTTTTCCTTCTTCGTCTTTTTCAAGAATATTTTTTTCAGTAAGTAATTTAATAACATCTTCAATGTCTCTACGTCTATACATTGATTCGAACTCATAAACATCATAATTTATATTTAATCGTTCATATATAACTCTTAATTCCTCTAATGTGTATTGCTTAATTTTTCTCCATTGTTCCATGATTTCATCATCGTTTTTCAGTTCCATTATCTCGAAAATTCTCCTTGCTTTTTCAGCTACTTCTGGATCTTTTGAGGTATTTGCGGCAACATAGACTTTGAGTAGATTTTTAAGTGGATTTTGCTTTATTTCATCATCTGTCAAGTTTTCCATATCAATTCCTACTTTTAAAAAACCAAACTGTGTTCCATAATCTCCTAGATAATTCATTTGAATGACTGTATTGTCAACTCTCTTCAAAAGATTTGATAAAAAGCTACCGATTATTGTGCTTCTTAAATGACCCATGTGAAATGGTTTTGCAATATTTGGTGAACTATATTCAACTATATATTTCTTTGGATCATCTGTCAAAAGCACTTCTGTTGGATTTTTAAATGCATTTTCAATGGATGAACTTTTTAGAAGAAACGAAATTTCTGAAGAATCAATTTTAACGTCTTGGATCTCGTCATTTTTCAAGTTTATCAACTTCTCTGGTATTTGCGTTGCACCATAGACTGCTTTGATTGGTAATTTCAATTCAAATTTGTCTTTATTTTGTTTAATTTGTAATAATCCTTGGACATTTTTGTAACTTCCAGGTTTAAGGTCATTTATCTATTAAATAAAGAATACCTTTAACAGTTATTGATATTATTAGAAGTTTCCAACATACCTTGTTACTTATAAATTTCCTTAAATGGACTGACATGACTTTTAATTAATGTAAACAATTTTTTTGTTTATAAACAAACATTGAGGTTATGATACAAAAAAGATTAACGGAAAAAATTTATTTGAATAATTTTTGTCGGCGATTGGATTTTCTCGAGCTTTGTGCTTAAAAAATTAATTAACGAGAAAAGTGGACAAAATGAACTTTGCAGGTAAGTTTACTATCTAACATTCTTTTTGTAACCTGATTATCTATCAAGTGAACATAAAGGATTTAGAAAAAATCATCAATTAAGTGTTAAATTTGCAAAAAATATATTTTTAATTTCACGTTTCATCTTTCTGTATCTTTTTTTTTCTCCTGGATAGTTCGAAGTAGTTCCGGAGTTGACATCTGGGAGATCAGTAATAAAGATTCCCTAAATGCATCTGGAAGAGTCTTTAAGCCATTTTTTAAAGAAGCTAAAGCAGCAAGAGCTGTTGCCTACAGTTCCACAAGTTTTGCTTATGGCAGTAATACAGAAATTAAAGTATTCAATCTGAACTATGAATTGAAATATACAATTCCTAGATCTCGTTCTCATATCATCAAGTTTTCACCAAAAGGAACATTCCTGATCGTTTATGAAATTTTTGTAAGCACAAAAGAGAGTACAACCAATCAAAATTTGTTCTTCTATGAAGCGGACACTGGAAAGGAACTTATTAGTTTTGCTATGAAAAAGCATTCTGAATGGGAACCATATATTTCCAACGATGAATCTGTTCTTGCATTGATGCTTGCCGGTGATGTTCATTTCTATGATATTGCTAATGGAAATTTCACAAAATCATCTCAGAAATTGAGTGGTAAAATTGGAAGCTTTTCATTATCACCGGGACCAACTACTCATGTTGCATTATATTTGCAAAGTGCTAAAGGAAGTCCAAGTATGGCAAGATTATTTAAATATCCAAATCTCGATTCAAGTCCGATTGCATCAAAAAGTTTCTCGCAAGCCGACAAAGTGGAAATGATTTGGAACAAAAAGGGAAACGGATGCTTAATTATGACATCAACTGACGTTGACAATAGTGGTGCTTCATACTACGGCAAACAAGCATTGCATTTCTTAGCTACTAACGGCGATTCTTACAGCGTTCCTCTTAGTAAGTTAATTTTTCTTATTGAAAATTTTGGTTCTTAATTTCTTTGTTTATTTATTTGCAGAAGGGGAAGGTCCAATTCATAATGTAGGATGGAGTCCAAAATCGAACCAGTTTATTGTTGTTTATGGTTATGAACCAGCTCACGCAACTTTGTTTAATATGAAATGTGATGTTGTTTTTGATTTTGGTACTGGAATTAGAAACTGTGTCTACTGGAATGATTTTGGGAACTTAGTTCTCTTTGGAGCTTTCGGTAACTTACGTGGTGACATCGAAGTCTGGGATGTAAATAAAAAAGTTCAAGTATCAACAAGCTTAGCAACTGATACAACTTTGCTTGAATGGGCTCCATCAGGCGATTTATATTTGACAGCAACGACTACTCCAAGATTGAGACAAGCCAATGGATTTAAGATTTGGCATTACAGCGGTGCTTTACTTTATGAGCTAATGTGGCCAGACAAACAGGAATTGTATGAGCTCACATGGCAAAAATATAAGGAAGGATTTTGGAAAGAACCAGAAGTTAGTGCTAAGAAAATTGAAGGCATTCAATCCAGTCAACCACAAGCAAGTGCTAAGAAGTACGTTCCACCAAACATAAGACTTCTAGGAGAAGAGGCTGCTAACAGTTCTGTTCAGCCACCAGCACAAGGGCCTATTCCAGGTATATTTTAATGCCAATTTTGCATTCTTAGTCTTAATTGAGGTTTCTAAAATGATATAAATAACTTAATTTCAATATTACCTTTCTAGGATTACCTCCTGGCTATACAAGTTCAGCAAAGCCTAAGAAGCCTGCCAACAAGCCGAGGAATAAGCCACCTCAAGCATCACAGTCAAATGAAGGAGGAGCTCCACAAAAGCCTTCATCACAGCCAAGACAGCAACAGAAACCGAGACAACAATCAAATCAGGGTCAAGGCACAGGTGATAAACCTCAAAGTCAACCTAAAGCTGACAAGCCTCAAAGCCAACCTAAAGCTGACAAGCCTCAAAGTCAAAATAAAGTTGACAAGCCTCAAAGTGTAGGCAAAGCTGACAAGCCTCAAAGTCAAATTAAAGCTGACAAGCCTCAAGTTCCTCAACTTAGTGAAGAAGATAAGAAGAAAGTGTCAGCTATTAAAAGGAAATTGAAGGATATAAAAATTTTAAAAGAGAAACAAGAAAAAGGTGAAAAATTAGACAAGAATCAGCTGAAGAAGGTTGAATCGGAAGGTGAGTTAAATAAAGAGTTGGCAGCCTTGAAAATCTCCTAAAAACAAAAATCCTTAATAACATTGCAAGTTTTTTTATACAAACGAAAGTAAAGAACATCATATGAATGATAAAATAAAAAGTATCAAAAACTAAGTCTATATTTATTAATTAAGGAGATAATCTTAAATGACTACACACATATTATTAAAATAATTTTATTAAAATTAACAATCATCGCTCAATAGATAATCATATATGAACTTTATGTTCTTTATTTCTATGCCACAAGATCTCAATGTTTCAGCGTCTTTCTTCGTAAGGCTTTTTGAATTTTCTATAAGGCAGTAATCGATTTTGTTGCGTTTAAGCACCGACACTTTGAATTCTGGCTGCTCATCAATTATAGTTCCTCCACCAATTTCAATTATGTGAGCAAATTGAGCTATTCTTTCACTGTTTACGATTAAAATAAAATTCATGCCTGTAAATAGGCCATTCCTAAATTTCTCTGGATTATTTTTCATCAGCATTCGACAACGATAAGGTCCGTTAAGCAGTTGTGGATCCTTTAAATTTGAAACTGCACAGTTAAATTGTGGATTGCCGAATTCAAAGCAATCAGTTTCAATAAATCGAGCTTGCTCCAAGCACTCATCAATGTAGTCAGAATGTAAAATTACTTTACCACTGGATAAAGCCGAAAAGAATTTGGAGCTTTTTGACAATTTTGTCATAATCAAGTGCGTGAATTCTTGTTCAGTAACTGTTCCACCGAGATGTTCAATTTTTTCAGTGATGGTCAACTTGTCCTAGATAGAAGAAATTAAAAATTGTATTAGCATAATGTTTTATATCTAAATTATCTTAAAATACCTCTGCGTTCATTCCACTGCTTATGCCAAATATGAATTTATTTTCACTATTCTCATCATTTACTGATGCATTTATAGGACTTTCTGGATCCGAAGCATTAATAGGTCTTTCTTGTTCCGATACATTAATAGGTACTTCATCACTTTCATAATTTTGGATATCCTCAATTTGATTGTCATCACCATCTTCCATTTGTATTACTTCTTGCTCTTGCGATTCATGATGAAATCCAGCTGTTGATGGCATTTGAGTGTTTGACCAACGAACGAGACAATCTGGCGACTTTGGATTAAAATCCATCATATTTTTATTCACATTTGAATCATTTTCTCCTGCTTGTGGTGCACTAGAACTTCTTCGAAGATTTTTTTCTTCCTGACTTGTGTTTTGTTTTAATAACTCGTCAAGTTTCATGATATCAGTATTTTGCTGTTGATTAGTTGTAGTTCCATTGGCTTCTGTATCTTCAAAATTCAAAAATTTGGACGCTTCATTCGACATGTTTGCTGTTATTCTTGCCATAAATAATCCATCAGTTTCATCTGCTTTAGCTCGTGGATCTGGACTATCGAAATCAGACAATCGTTTTTTGAAGAAGTCATAACGGATATGCGAAAGAGGTGGTGTCTCTGGAATGTTCTTTAATTCCTTTCTTCTACTTTGTGACACAGGAACATATCGGTCGTCTAAAGCTTCCATTCTTATTTTGTAAAACCATTGTGTTGCAGGTGATGAATCAGGAAATAATGCATAGTTACGATCTGGTGGTAACATGGATTCAGGTAATTCAGGACAAGGCGATGGTACATAATCGAGTAATTCTTTCTCGGTAGTTCCAGGCGTCTGCATCAAGTCTTTTAAAAGTTTTGATCTTGGTGAAACAACATTCTTCTTTTCATATTTTAGAAGAACTCTTGTTGCTACTTCTCTTTCAGGTGTTGCTAAATCCTCTAAAAGCCATGAAAGATTTCCGATTCTTCCTTCGTCGACATTTGGCAACGGAGTTTTTGGTGATGCAGGCACACTTGGATTTTTTTCTGGACTTTTACACATATCAACATCTTCGATGCTATCGACTGACATTTCTTGAGAACTCGGAATGATTGATTCGCGCTTTTTGATGTTCCTTCTTGAAGCTTTTGTATCACCAACAAGATATTCAGTCTCATCGACTCTTATTTTTCTTATGAGACATTCCACAAGCCATTCTGCTTTTATTACTGTCAATCCCCAATTCTTAGCACCTTCATATTTCTTTCCTTCGGGAGACGGACAAATTAAAATTGGACCTTCAGCGCGACTTAATGCCTCTTTGCAAACTCCACCCAAAAGCTTAACTAAAAACCTAATAAATGGTCGTTGTCTGTTAGAATCATAATTAGAGCACACAAATATTTCATCCTTTAACACTTGGTGCTTTTCTGGAATCTTAAACAACGAACGATGATAAAATTTAGGTGGTTCAATGCAGCGTCCAATCTCGACGGATTCTTCTAGCCAAATATCGGACACTAAATTTTTATACTTTAATTTTGGAATTTCAAGATCCATAATGTCTGTAGATGTAATGACATAGTCAACTGTTTTTGTATATGCTAAATCTACTAATTTAGCGCCTAATTTTTCACATTCCTTAATCACTTGCATGCTATCAATATCATTACCATATCCATATACACAAACAGTCTTGTCAATTAATATTTGTATGAAGCTTTCATCAGATGCATCTTCCGTGTAATCAAACCTTGGAGGCGATTGTATTGAACTGTCTTTTTTCTTGGACGGTGCTGTAGGTCTCTTAAATGTTGATTCTTTAACCGAAGTATTTGATTTTGATGGTCTTAGACTAGTTGAGGGTCTCACCGAACTTTCAAGCTTCTGTGGGAAATTACTCGAAGCACGAGTTGACTTTTGAGTTTCGTCTATTGCTATACTTCTTGCTGTAAAGTCACAGATTTCCGATATTACTGTATTATCGAAGCTGAATTTCCCTAAAGCCGAAGTATTTTTAGTTGGTGTTGATGATTTTAGCTTTCCTTGTTTTGTAATCAAATAGCTTTCTTTGTTTAAAGCATATTTGGCTTTTGCTGAATCTATTACCCAGCTTGGATCAATGCAAAGAATTGAATGTTTTGTTGAGGCTTTATATTTGACACACCCGATATCTTTCTGTTTCATAAGAAGAACTTTTACTGAAGCTGACCTGAATGTGTGACTATATTCACCTCCATTGTCCTCAATTAACGTAATGACAGTTTTCTTTTCTTCTTTATCCAATCCAGTCGATGAGAACACAAGATTATTAAACATTTTGAGCTTAAATTTTTCGTGGACTTTTGGAGTAACTACGAAATTAAAATCCTGACTTAACTTCCAAATTTCATCAATCCAAGATGTATGCATGATTTTGATATTGTGCGATCCGGCATGAAGATATTTTTTCGAGAATATATCTTCAGTCACAAGATGTGTAATGTCCTCAGTCAATGAATTGCTATACAATCCACCCATATATCCAATTAGCCTCTTCATCCTTGATTTCTTTTCTGGATCTCCGATTGACGAAAAGCACAGAATCATGTCTTTCATGCATAAATTATTTATATGGAAAATTGATTCGGGAATTTCTAAATTATCATGAATAACTGACATGACACATTTTAAGCCGAGAATATAGACACCAACCATCTTAGATATGTGATCAAATGCTGGACTATCGAACGTTTCAAATACGAAAATGTATCTTTTGCTGGCTGGTTTTTCCATTTCAAAAACATCATCAGGACACAAGACATCAATTATATCAGATTCCGGATGCAATTCTCGAATTTCCTAGAGAAATATTATTAGTGATTTATGGATTTATTATAGAAATTTAACTTACATCCATAACTTTTTCCATGTTATTATTTTGGGTATTTTCATCTGTTTCTTTTACAAAAATAAACTTTATATCTCCACTACTTTGGGAACAAAAAGTCGTTAAATTAATAGTTGTCATCATTTTAATGATCTGTGCTAATCCGTTTTTAAATAATTAAATAATATTTTGGAATTAAAAGACTACACTTTTTGGACAGACACTTTTTGAACGTTTTTTCTCTGCTTAACGGCCACTTTTTGAATTTTCCTACGCCTTTCGCGCCATAATTCAAACCCTGCAAATTTTTCAGAAAGTTTTTTTTGACAATTTAAGTAAACTCTGAGAATTGATTAATTACAACATAAATAAAGATGGATTCGCCAAAGAAAGACGATGTTGTTACTATGGTTGATGTTCTTAATGACGAAAAGGGTAAGTTGCACTTAACATCAATGAAATATCGAAATAATAATATGTTTTTGAAGAAATATCAAATTAATGATTAATTTATCTATTATAGAATTGGATGAAGCTACATCAGCTGTATTGTCAGGATCTGACGAAAAGATATGTACTTTTTCTAGTGGATATATAAAACGTCAAGCATTATATTCATGTTTAACATGCTGTCCTGAAGCTAAAGATGACCCTAGTAAAGCTATTGGAATATGTTTAGCTTGTTCTCTTGATTGTCATGATCATCATCAGTTAGTCGAGTTGTATACTAAAAGATCATTCCGTTGTGATTGTGGACTGAAATATAATTCTGTCGCTTGTCGCTTAGATGCATCCAAAAAAGCAAGTTTGGAGGCCTCGGCAAGTTCATCTGCAACACAAATCAATGATCTTAACAAATACAATCAGAACTTCAGTGGAACATATTGTACATGTCACAGACCATATCCTGATGAAGAGGATACAATTGAAGACGAAATGATACAGTGTGTTGTTTGTGAAGGTAATTTCTTTATTAATTTCATCATATTAATCAATTGCTAACTTAGTATTATTATCTAGATTGGTATCATACTCGACATTTGAACACAAAAGTTCCTGATTCCTCTACATATTCCGAAATGATCTGTGAAAGCTGCGTTGCAAAAAATGATTTTCTACTTGACTATATTGGATTAGCAGTTGAAGTTGTGGATCTATCACAAAGTTCAGCAGATACGACTTTAAATATCACTCAATCGAATGACTCAATTCTTGAAGAAAGCTCACCTAAAAGAATTAAATTATCTGATGAGGCTTGTACTCGACCAAATAATCCATTAAATGACAATACAGCAAAAACACTATTTTTTAAGGATTCTTGGAGAACAAGCTTGTGCCAATGCGAAAAATGTATGAAGGTCTATGACGAAAAGAAAGTTCAGTATTTGATTGATCAAGAAGATACAGTTTTATTCTACGAAGAAAAAGGAAAGAATAAACCAAAAACAAGCAGTTATGATGCATCATTGGCTGCTTTATCAAGTCTTGATCGTGTCAACCAAGTTGATGCCATCACTTCTTATAATCGCATGAAGGATAAGTTATTTGAGTTTTTGCAGACATTTGTTGTCAACAATCAGATTGTGACTGAAGAAGACGTCAAGCGATTTTTCAGAACCATGAAGGAAGGAACTGATAATCAGAATGTCCACCAACCACATTTCTGCCGCTAAGCTGATACATTTTTTATTTTAATTATATTCCATACTTTTGATAATCGTACATTTTTGTTAAAATTAATTTGGATTAAGGAACGATTTAATAAAGTTTTTGTGACAGTATATCTAAAATAAATCAAATTTATTATTTCTGGGGATCTCGTCATTTCAGGGCACTTAATTTGAAGAATGTTTACAATAATTATTGAATATAATATCTAATGGAGTCAGTGGACATGAAATATTACAAAAGCAGGTAGATTTGGAAAAAAGTGCCCTAACTCACAACTTCAACGGTTTTTGAGGATTTAAAAATTTATTTTGAAAAGTGAGACGAAGATAGAGCGATTGGTTTTCAAAAAGAGCAAAAAATTTCAGAAATATCTTAAAAATTTAATTAACAAGGTTTAAATAGTTTTGATAATAGTAAAGGTATATTAAAGTTATTCATAAGTCATTTGTAAACAATACTATCAATGGTAAGAAGTTAATTATCATGGATTAAGGTGAAAAATTGCAAATTGAAAATCGTCACAAAAACGCGAAGAGAAAAAAATGGCTAGACACAAAAATCTTTTGTCATTATCATGGTTTTTAAAATAATACGAGGAAATATCTCGAAAATGTGGTCATTCTCGAATTTATTTCTTTTGAAATCCCATTTGTCATAATTTTGTGCCTTAAAAGTACCTGAAAAATTAGTTTCTACCTTTTGTATGCTAAATAAATATAATTAAAATTTTAAGTGCATTTCATCATCCAGTTAAACATCCAGTGAACTGATAAAAATTGTTTGAATCTTTTTTTTTTCTTTGTGGAAAGTTGCAGCAACTTTTTAAACAACTTTTTTCCATTCCATATCTATCAAAGTGACATAAGCTTTGATTATCGATTTTATTTCTATGCACGAAGAGAGACTCACTCTGTGTAAAAAAATATCAGGCATAAAGAATATAATATGAAATAGCATTAATGTTACCTTGGATTTACAAATATTTTTTTAGTTCAATTAAATTTTCATAATAGACTACATACACGTGTTGAAATGTGCAATATGTACAAAGAAATAATACTTTTATGCTTGATCTCAATTTTCCCATCGTGTGCGATCAAAAAAAGTTCTTTGTTGGATAATTAACATAGTGGAAAATGATGTGATGTGCAGTTAAACAAATAATAATACATAGATAAATGGATATTTAATTAAACAATTTCATATATTATGCAATTTTAAAGTGAGTGAATTGAATAAGATTAGTTGATTAAGCAGCACGAGCTCTAGCTGCTATTTTGTAAATGCGCAACAAAAATTTGATTTCAAGTTCATTGAAATGAAAAATATAATAGTTAGGATGAAAAATCATTTCTGTCTATAAGTCTCACTCTTCGTGTTTTACATAAAAGTTGTTCATTTATATTTTCGTCTATTCTCTGCCATAAAAAATATATACAAGTTTACTAACAAAAAGATGACGTTTAAAATAATTTGAAACAAACTTGAAGCCAATAACTTCTTGAAAACAATCTCTCATTTGCTTTGCCATAATCTCTGTTGCCTGTTTGCCTGCTGTATTCATACAGAAACAAAAAAAAATAATTTGGAATCAGGCCAACGAGAAAAAAAAAACAAACCATGACAGTAATTCTTTGTGATTTTCAAGAAGCAAGAGAGGAAAAAAAGACCAAAGAGCACACAGACTGAATATTTTACGCAAAAATAAATTAATGAAGCTTGCGTCGATACACAAGACAAGATTTTAGTGGAAAGGTTAATAATATTGTGTTGTGTGATGAGAGGCAATAATAATAATTCCAAAAAACCACCCAAAATAATAAGCCGGAAGTAAAAGAAGTGATTTTCAACAACTTTTTATTCATCTTGCGTTTAGTATCGATTTGTATTTATGGCTTTGAGGTATACAAAATGAATAATTTATCTCCGTCCATAGTGCACGTTATTGTATTACTCACAAAAAAGCAACAACAATAGCATATAATGAATGTGGCATTTCCATTTATATAAGTAGTGTACAGAAGAAGAAAAAGAAGAAAATACCTAAAAAAATATTAAGAGCATATACAGTTGTGATTATCAAATTCTCAAAAAAAATTATAACAAATATTGTAAGGTGTCTGGTATGTCGTAACAAACCAAAAAAAAAGCAGTCTTGCACGTTGTTGGAAACATGATTCACAAAAAAAAAATATATTTAAAGCATAGATAGAGGAAAGAAGAAAGTGTAGGAAACCGATTAAACTTCCTATAAATCGCGTACAAGACATAAGAAGAAGAATAATGTTAGTGTTGTATATACACACAAGGTATTTTCACATCTGAGTGCTCAGCTGTGTGTCAGTCAGTAAACAACGCATGTTCACAAGTTATAAATACTTATATATGTACACATATAATAAGAAAAAATAATTTTTCGCTGAACTGTACATGAAGATCAGAAAGAGAAAAATCTTCACACTAACTGTAAAGCTTTGTTTTCATAAATTTTTACTCCATGAAGCAAGCAAATCAGATGATCAAAAGATACTTGAGTTTTATCCGCGTTTTTACTCGTGACTATTTTCACTTTCTCTTCGAATAAGCATTAATTTACAGACCCAACTTAATGTGCGCATTTTTCTTCTCATTTACAGTAGTTTTAGTAGCCACAATAAAGATTCAAGATAAGTTGCTTCCTAAAAACTAAAGTAACACATTGCCCGGATTTATAAAGAACATTCAAAGTAAGTTAAACACTTTTTATGATTTATTAATTCACCCAGTTTTTCCTGTAACAAAATTCTATCATGTCAATATCCTTCTACACATTTATCACAAGCTAGCTAATTAAACGCATTTTCCTGACAAGTTTTTCAATTTGTCTGTTTACGTACGTAAAGTTTACGTAATTTTTAACGAAAATTTTCAAAATTTATATGACCGTTAATTTTTTAAAATTTAACAGCTGTCATAAAATGCGTTTACTATGCTAAATAATATACTTTAAATCTAGCAACATTTATCATTCCTGTCATTTATCATTCCAAACGTCTTAATTTCACAACATTATTTAACATTTCATTATTTCTAGTCAGAATAGATAAGATTAAGGTATAGAGAATATAAAAATGGTTTTATCGAAATTATTAAAATATTTCGGAATTGGTGTTGGTGTTATCATTTGTGGAGAAATTTATTGCGAGAGTGTCAAAGTATTGCGAGATAGATTCCGTATTCAAGATGAGATGGAAGAAGTTAATGAAGTCTTTCGTACACGAAATCCGATAGATGACAATAAGTCGATTTTAGTTCGTCAAATAAAGTTTTGTCGTGAACCAACGTTATACATTACGGAAATATTGGAAAATCTATTATTGTCGGCACGAAAAACAATTCATGTTGCGATGTACATTTTTACAAGCAAAATACTCGCCGATGCATTGAAATCAGTTTATGAGAAAGGCGTTAAGATTTATGTAATTGTTGATCATACAATGGAAGCTGCTTCGGGAACTCAAACACAAAATTTGAAGGAGAAAGGAATAGCTGTGAAAATTTGTTATAGCAATACATTGCATCATAAATTTTGTTTGATCGATGTACCATACAACAATAATATATTCGCGACAGAAGGAAGTTCTGCAATTGACGAAATGAATTGCGATAAACCATGTCAAGTTAATATTCCCAAAAATGGCATATTGATCAATGGAAGTTTAAATTGGACACGAGAAGCATTGACGAGCAATTATGAGAATTTCATTGTTACATCGAATCGAAATGTTATAAACGAGTACTATGACGAGTTTGTTGAGCGTTGGAAAGACTCGGAAAATTTATAAACCTATAAAGTTCCCATCATTATTATTATTAGTGTACTATACGTACCTATAAAATCAGCATTTTCGGAAAAATTAAACAATCATTAAAAAAAACATTAATACACTCAAAGTGGAACATTTGGCATGAAAGAATTTTGAATCATTTCCTATAAATTTGTTTTTTCACAATAAAAAGTCGATTTAAAGCACATTAATACTTATTGCTTTTCCTTATTATTTTTTCTTTCTTTTAGATGAGTGATGTAGATCCAGAAACTCTTTTAGAATGGCTTTCGATGGGACAAGGTGATGAACGTGAGATGCAGTTAATTGCACTCGAACAATTATGTATGCTTCTGCTGATGAGCGACAATGTCGATCGATGCTTTGAAAGCTGTCCGCCGAGGACATTCTTACCAGCATTATGTAAAATATTTTTAGATGAATTAGCACCAGAAAATGTATGTACTTATCTACCTTATAAACTTTTCCATATCTAATGAAATAATTTTTTTGGCATCCACAGATATTAGAAGTTACGGCAAGAGCAATCACTTATTATTTAGATGTGTCAGCAGAATGCACGCGTCGGATAGTTGCAATTGATGGCGCAATTAAGGCTATTTGCAATCGTTTAGTAATTGTGGACCTTTCAAATCGCACAAGTCGTGACTTGGCCGAACAATGTATTAAGGTGCTTGAACTAATTTGTTCGCGTGAAGCAGGCGCTGTTTTTGAAGGCGGTGGATTAAATTGTGTATTATCATATATTCGTGATAATGGATCACAAATTCATAAGGATACACTTCATTCAGCTATGATTGTAGTTTCGCGTTTGTGTAGCAAAGTGGAACCGCAAGGTGCAAATATACAAATTTGCGTCGAAAGCTTAAGTACATTATTGCAACATGAAGATGCTCTAGTTGCTGATGGAGCATTAAAATGCTTTGCATCTGTTGCTGACCGTTATACGAGAAAATCTGTTGATCCAGCACCTTTAGCTGAATATGGATTAGTAGATCACTTAATTATTAGATTAAGTAATGCTGGTGGACATCAATTGCCATCGACTTCAACTGGATCAACACAAAATCAAAAGCTTACTGTAGCTTCATCATCCACAACACAAAAGACACCAAATGCAGATGCTAATAAATCATCTCAATCAATTGCTACGACAATATCATTATTATCGACCTTATGTAGAGGTTCACCTACTATTTCCTACAATTTATTACGATCCAAATTACCAGAAGCTATGGAAAGAGCATTAAAATCTGAAGATGAAAGATGTATTTTAGATTGTATGAGATTAGCTGATTTAATTCTATTATTAATATTTGAGGGTCGTCAAGCTTTAGGCAGAATTGGCGGATCAACAGGTCTTGTTCCAAGAATACGACGAGCAGATTCAAGTACTGAACGTATTCATCGACAATTGATTGATTGTATTCGTAGCAAAGATACAGAAGCTCTAATTGAAGCTATTGAAACAGGCGGAGTCGATGTCAATTGTATGGATGATGTCGGACAGACATTGTTGAATTGGGCGTCTGCTTTCGGAACACTTGAAATGGTTGAATTTCTCTGCGAAAAGGGTGCTGATGTAAATAAAGGTCAAAGAAGTTCATCGCTCCATTATGCTTCTTGCTTTGGACGACCAGGAATTGCAAAAGTACTCCTTAAACATGGCGCTAATCCAGGTAAGTCAAATCAAAATATTTTTTAAGTTTCGTTAAGTTTTTTGAGATTAAAATTAAAAATTTCAAAAACAGTTAAAGTTTATTAAGTTTCTAATAATTTGAATTTTAAAGTAACGGTTAACATATTATCCTTAATTTGAACAGATTTGCGAGACGAAGATGGTAAAACAGCTTTAGACAAGGCAAGAGAACGTCCAGAAGAAGGACATCGTGAAGTTGCAGCGATTTTGCAATCACCAGCCGAATGGATGACTTCTTCAATCAGAAATGATCCATCAGACACCAACGAAAATAGCGAACCAAGAGGAGATCCAGAAATGGCTCCAATTTATCTGAAATTCTTCTTACCAGTTTTCTGCAAGACGTTCCAAAGTACGATGCTTTCAAGTGTGAGAAGATCTAGTCTCGGTATGTTTTGAAATAAAGCCATTACCTTCGTCTGATTCATTAATTTAATTGATTTCATCATTTTTCGTAAAAACAGGTTTGATCAAGAAGATGATTCAATATGTTCACAAAGACGTTCTCGCAACTTTATGTGCTGAACAACAATCCGAGCCGAATTCGGGATCACTTCCATTTAAGATTGTTGAAGTAGTCGCTAGTGTCCTTGATAATGAAGTAAGTCATAATTTCCTCATATTATTATATTGGCCCAGTCAATTGCTCGAAATTATGAATCATGACATTTGATCTTTTTTTATGATGAATCATGTTATTATAAGCATAAACATTTTATGTGAGATCTAAATTAAATGATTTTTTTAAAAATGTGATATGGAAACTAGGTAGATAGGAATCATCTAATCACTCAAAAAAATACATGAAAAATAGTAATACAAGTAATAATATAGTCGTACATTTACAGATTGACTACAGTTGGCCTCCTTTACCTTCTAAAAGTAGTTCTATATGTTGTAAAAAAGTTATTGGTTGTCTTGGGCCAAAAGATGCAATAGTTCAAACTTTAAAGCAACGCCAATGGCGTTATATAATTCCTCCTTCTCCTATTAACAATTGGTCGTTGAAATTTAGCGGTTCGGTAAATTTAAAGTTATTACTTATTACTTTTTTGCGATTTCTATGATTTTTAAGTGTTTTTTTATTTCCTTTCTTTTTATTATCATTATTATTACCATTACCTTTTTATAATCGTTAACATTTTCGTTACTTAATAAAACATGATTGTGATTAGTGCATGCAAATGTCATTTTGCTAACAAGACAATAAAAATCTATTACTTTTGGAAAGTCAATTCTTTCGCACAATGAAAAAATTAAATAAAAACATGGATTAACAAATTCATAAAATTTTCTTTAGACTTGTCATCCAAGTCACACAAAACAAATCTCTCTCATAATAATGACCAATTGTTAATTTACAAAATTCTATCGTTTCCATTTCATTCATTTTTATATTTTATTTTAAAGCGTATTTTTCATTAAACTGAAAACCGTTATTAAATTATAGTTTTCTCATTAGTTTTTAATTTTTCAAGCTACTTAATGTAGTAATTTTAATTTTACTTTACGGGATATTTAATATTCATTTATGGAAAATGCGCTTCCGCCGGTCATGAGTGACTGATAATTATCATCTTTCTTGGGTGTGATTTTGCTTTGTTTTGAGTATCTACTAAAACATTTGATGGATTTAATTTTCTCCATTTACTTAACTAAAAGAAATCTTAAAATTTTCTCTATTAATACAATTAGGATGATGAAGACGGACACTTGGTTGTATTGACAATAATTGAAGAATTGATGAATAAGCGTCAAGAAGAATTTTTAGATCATTTTGCAAGACTTGGTGTCTTTTCAAAAGTTCAAGCTCTGATGGGAGGATCTATTGGTGAAAATGATAGTGATGTTATTAAATCACAAGATGAGCCATCAAGCAGCAAAGCTTGTAAAGGTATGACTTGCGAATAATTCAAATAAATGTTTAAGAATAGAATGTAACCTTTGATATTTAACAGATTCGACATCGACTGGTGAGCCACATGAAGATGCTAAGGAAATTCTCCCTGGAAAAGGTAAATAGATCGACACTTCCCAATCTAATTTTTTTTTTCTAACTCATATCTATGTGTTAAAATTTACTGTAGCTTATTTCTGGCATGATTGGAGCATTTGTCGTGGTAGAGATTGCTTATATGTTTGGTCAGATTCAGCAGCTTTGGAGCTTTCAAATGGCTCAAATGGATGGTTCCGATTCATTCTTGATGGTAAACTTGCAACAATGTATTCAAGTGGTAGTCCGGAAAACGGCAATGACAGCTCAGGTATGCACTTATATCCACTTTACTACTTTTTATTATTTATTCTTGTCTTGTGTTCCTTCCTACTTCTTTTAACAACTCTCTGAGTGTCATTTACTCTCTTTCACTTCATTTTCTTTTTATTATTTTATTAACACAAACGTGCTCACATTTCTTATTCAATCAATGCCATTGATTCTAATTTTAGGAAAAGGTCGATCGTCATCTGATGCTCTTTCGAGCGAAGGTAAGAATTATTCATACACATTCATGTAAATAATAAAACAGACTAATGATGTTCTTGCATTTTATGCTAAAATCGATATCCTCCCTCACTTTATGTTTAGTCAGACTGTAAACTCTTACAGTTGGTAACAAAATTGAGAGTTTTGTAACGATATTTGAAAATTTAAATTTTACTAGCTTTTCGAAATTTAAATCGAGAAATGTCGCTACAAATTATAATTTAACTCAAAATTTTCCACATCAGATTATGACATATATGCGCCTAGATAATCAAAGAGCAGTGATATTTACACGAGCTTATTATTTATTTGTCGGAGAATGATATTTTTTTTATTTGATTCGTATCAATCATGACTTGCATTCATGTTAATTTTATTTATTCTGTGTTATTATTTTTATAGAAAATCGTGGAGAGTTTCTAGAGAAATTACAACGAGCTCGTGCTGCCGTACGACAAGGAACACCATGCCCGATTTTATCGTCGCCAGGACCATTGAGAATTGTTGTTGGGAATTGGGTTTTAAACAGTCAGAAAGAAAATCATTTGCATATCAATAATTCCGAAGGTCATCAGGTATGAGTATAAAAAAAATAAACAAGACAGAATAACAACAATAGATAATCTTGTTTTTTCCTTATTAGGTCACAATATTGCAAGACGACCTTCCCGGATTTATTTTTGAGAGCAATCGTGGAACAAAACACACATTCACAGCTGAAACAACTCTCGGACCAGACTTTGCGTCCGGCTGGACAAATGTTCGTAAAAAGAAGTTGCGATCAAAGGCAGAAGCTCAAAAATGTCAAGTTAAGAATCTTGCACGCGATTTGTATAATCGATATTTCAAGGCCGCACAAGCAATTCCAAGAGGCGCTGTTGCAAAGCTTTCAAATATTGTCCGTAAGATTGAATCGGCACTTGAAGATCAATGTTTACCACAAAATGCTGCAAATATTCTGGGAGGAACAGGAGAAATTACAAAACAGACATGGCAAGAGAAATTGCGCTCTGCATTAAATGATTTAGCACAACTTTTGCATAGTGATGGTGTAATTAGTGCATATGAAATGTATAGTTCCGGCTTAGTTCAGGCATTAGTTGCTGTTTTGTCAAAAAGTTGTTGGGAACTGGGAATGAATCGAAATAAGGCGAGTAAATATCAAAAACAACGCATTGCAATTTTCAAAGATTGCATATTTAAGCATAAGATGTCAGATAAGAATACAGCAAGTATATTAGTTCAAAAATTAGTGTCTGTACTTGAAAGCATCGAAAAATTGCCTGTTCACTTGTACGATTCCCAAATTGGTGGCTATGGAATACAAATATTAACAAAACGCCTAAGATTCAGACTTGAACGTTCTGGTGATACCTTATTTGATCGTAGCGGAAGAAATCTTAAAATGGAACCGCTCACAACAATCGGTCAACTAAATAAATTTCTATTAAAAATGGTTGCGAAGCAATGGCACGACATGGATCGTTCAACATTCTTGTACTTGAAGAAGCTTAAGGAAAATAAGCATAATATATTTAAACATCAACATGATTTTGATGAAAATGGATTAATTTATTTTATTGGAAGTAATGGAAAATCAACCGATTGGGTAAATCCTGGTCAATATGGATTAGTTACAATAACAAGTTCCGAAGGACGTCAATTGCCTTATGGAAAATTAGAAGACATTTTATCACGCGAAAGTATCAGTGTTAATTGCCACACAAAAGATAATAAGAAGGCATGGTTTGCTATCGATTTAGGAATGTTTATTGTTCCTACAGCTTACACATTGAGGCACGCTCGCGGTTATGGCCGTTCAGCATTAAGAAATTGGCTATTCCAAATGAGTAAAGATGGTGTCAATTGGACAACACTTGTTACACATAATGATGATAAAAGTTTAGTTGAGCCCGGCTCGACTTGTACATGGCCTATTGATTGTTCCAGTGATGAAGGCTTTAGACACGTCCGAATTCAACAAAATGGACGAAATGCATCTGGTCAAACACATTATTTAAGTTTATCTGGATTTGAAATTTATGGAAAAGTTTTATCAGTTTGTGATGATATGCAGCGTACAGTTGCGAAAGAGAATGAGGCAAAAATGAGACGTGAACGACGACAAATTAGGTCGCAATTAAAGCACTTTATTCCTGGTGCAAGAGTTATTCGTGGTGTTGATTGGCGATGGGATGATCAAGATGGTACAACAGAAGGAACAGTTACAGGGGAAATACATAATGGCTGGATAGATGTTAAATGGGATCATGGATTAAGGAATTCATATCGTATGGGTGCTGAAGGAAAATATGACTTAAAGTTGTCGAATAGTGATAATTTACCTAATTTTGACATTTCATCTTCAACGTCAACAACAAGCATTAAAAAGTCAAGTGAAAAAGGAAATTCATTAAATAGCCGTAAGTCGAGCTCAACACCAAGCTTGCCTGAAGCAACAGATTGTAGAAACTCTGTCGCATCAACTGATCAAGCTGCATCAGCTGATAATTTATTCTGTCGTAATCAAGTTGAAGTTATTGCTGAAAATGTCTTACAGCAATGTCGTTCTGATCTAGTTGCTAATAATAGTTCTGAAAATCAAGGAAATCCCGATGTGTCTGTTTCACATTCTCTTCATTTACCCGACTTGTCAACAATCAATTCATCAAGCTTCTCTCTTTCCGATTTGGCAACAATCACCGAAAATCTAGCATTGAGTGAAAGTTGTGATAAAAGTGATTTAGAAGGTGCAATGTCATCAAATCTACAACAAGAAGCATGTACAAGCCGAGAATCAATGTCACGTCAAACAAGCTGTGAAGATAAAGCTCTTAATTTAAATGAAGCTAACAACAAGTTAAATCTTAGTCAATCAGCAGGTAGCAGTATCAGTAAAACTTTACATAATACTAAATTGGAAATGTTGGATAAAATTGACATGCTGCGTAACAATACAAACAGTCTTTTGTCATCTGGAATTTTATCTCAAAGTAATTTACTTTCATCTGTTAAGCTTTCATTACCTAAGAACCAAGATCCATCCTCTTCATCTACATCAACTAATAATAACAAAAATAACATTAATCCTGAAGATCGCGACTCAAGAATTAAAAAAGCTTTTAGTGAATTTGAGAAATATCTCCAAATTCAATCATCAACTGATGAAGGAACATCCTCATCTGCTATAAGTAAGCTTAACTCACTCATATTAACACACTTTTCATTCAGTAACTCATTCATAGTTCAATTCAGTTCAGTTCTCAGTTAAGCTTTGAATTTTAGAAAACCGTTAAAATTTAAATTTCGAAAATTCGTTAATTATCAACTTAATTTCTAATAATATTAATAATAATTTTAGGTCAAGAGCCTGCAACATCTACTAGTCCACCACCAGTTTCAATCCAATCGTCCGAAACGCCAAGCTTATTGGAAAGTATTGCAGTAATGGCACGTTCAAGGAACAACAACAATAATAACAATAACATGTCTGAAATTGCTGGCGGAAGTATGAATAATTCAGAAACATCCTCAAATCATCCAGGAGGCGTTAGTGCCTATTTCCCAAGAGGAAGCAATTCAGTTACAAGTCTTGTTAAATTGGCGTTGTCGAGCAATTATCCAGGACTTTTGAGTTCAGTTCAAGGAAGTAATTCAAGCACTGGCTCATCAGCAGTACAGCCTTCGTCTGGTGCAAATCCATCATTAACGATGAGCTTAACATCGACATCAAGTGATAGTGAACAAGTATCATTGGAAGATTTCTTGGAAACTTGCCGTCCACCAACACTTTTGGGCGAATCTGATGAGTTTGATGATATTGAAGACGAGACTGTCGACGATGAGAATGAAGATGAATATCAGGAAGTTGGAAATACTTTATTACAAGTTATGGTCTCGAGAAATTTATTATCATTTATGGATGAAGAAACATTAGAAAATCGTTTAGTTGCTGCTGGAAAGCGAAAGTCTTGGGACGATGAATTTGTTTTAAAGAGATCATTTTCAGCTTTAATTCCTGCATTTGATCCACGTCCAGGTCGTACAAATGTCAATCAAACAAGCGACATAGAAATACCACCACCAAATTCGGGATCATGCACAGAAACAACGATTCAACATGATACATTGGCAATTCCTCAACCGTCATTGTATTTAGTTTTGCGCGGACCAAATTTGCCTGGAATTAATGATGTAGAAATTCCTTTAACAAATCCTGAATGGACAATTTTCCGTGCCGTTCAAGAACTGATTCAAATGACAAATATGTCAAAGCAAGACAAGTTGAAAAAGATTTGGGAACCAACTTATAATATAGTTTATCGTGAAGCTACAAAAGATGATAATTGTAATGTTGATGAGGGACGAAATACACCAATACTTATTTCTAATACACGTAGCATAGGATCTACAACATTATCACCAATTTCTCCAATGCCAACAACACCAACAAATGTCAACACGACTTTACAATGCTCAGTCGACGATGTTCTTCAGTTACTTGCACAAATTAATTTCATTGATAATTCAATTAAAGCTTATGAGAAAGACGACGAAGAAGTCAAACATTTGGGAACTGATTTATACATCAGTAAGAAAATTACAAATAAATTATTACAGCAGATACAAGATCCACTCGTTTTATCAAGCAACAGCTTACCGCCTTGGTGTGAAGATTTTAATCAAAGCTGTCCATTTTTATTCCCATTCGACACTCGTCAAGTTTACTTCAATTGTACTGCTTTTGGTGCATCACGAAGCATTGTTTGGCTTCAATCGCAAAAAGATGTCACGCTCGAACGACAGCGTACGCCTGGCTTATCGCCAAGACATGGAGAACAACAAGAATTTAGAGTTGGTCGATTGAAGCATGAAAGAGTCAAGGTTCCTCGCTCAAAAGAATTGCTCGCCTGGGCGATGCAAGTAATGAAACTACATTGCAATAGAAAATCAGTATTGGAAATAGAATTTACTGATGAAGAAGGCACGGGTCTTGGTCCAACTTTGGAATTTTATGCTCTTGTTGCAAACGAATTGCAGAGATCTGATTTAAAAATGTGGCTATGTGACGATCATGACGTCATCGCTCAAGAAGATGATAGATCAGTTGAAGATGATGTAAAACCAATCGGATACTATGTTCGACGAGCAAGTGGATTATTCCCAGCACCACTTCCTCAAGAAAGTGAAATATGTGATAAAGTTGCTGAACATTTCTGGTTTTTGGGAGTTTTCATCGCAAAAGTAAGTCAATTTTATCAAATAATTTTTGATCATTTTTTAATTGTTTTTTAAATAAATCTTTAGGTACTTCAAGACGGACGACTTGTTGATTTACCATTATCAAACAGTTTTCTTCAACTTCTGTGTCACAACAAGTCATTATCGAAGGTTAAAATACCGACAACAACAAAGACAGATGATCCAATGACATCAAGTATTATGTCAGAAGAGAGTGACCGTGATTTAGCTGAAACTTTCTCGAAATATACCATGAATGAATATCAAAATGACGGAGCTTGGTATGAAGGAATATTGACACATGAAAATCTCGTAGAAATTGATCCAATTCGTGCACAATTCATACACGAATTATCAGAACTCGTCCAACAGAAACAGAATATTGAACAAAATGATGATATGAGTGCAGCAGAAAAGCTGGAGAAAATCAGTCAGTTGAACTTGCATACGAAAACGGGTGGTTCAATATCATTGGAAGATCTTGCATTAACATTTACATATTTACCTAGCTCAAAAGTTTATGGATATTCAGCAGCGGAACTAATTCCAAATGGCGCAAACATTGATGTCACAATAAACAATGTTGAAGAATACTGTGATTTAACAATTAAATTTTGCTTACAAGAAGGCATCGCCAAGCAACTCGATGCTTTCCATAAAGGCTTTTGTGAAGTATTTAACTTGAATAAACTGGCCGCTTTTACTCCAAGCGAGGCTCGAAAGATGATATGTGGTGAGCAAAATCCAGAATGGACTCGTGAAGAATTGATGAACTACACGGAACCAAAACTTGGTTACTCTAAAGATAGGTATGTTATTCTCAAACTATATATTTAGATTTTATAATTAATTATGAAATTTCCTTTATAGTCCCGGCTTCATACGCTTCATAAATGTGCTAATGAATATGACAGGAGATGAACGAAAGGCATTTTTGCAATTTACCACTGGCTGCTCAAATCTACCTCCCGGCGGCTTTGCAAATCTTCATCCACGCTTGACAGTCGTACGAAAAGTAGATGCTGGAAGTGGAAGTTTCCCATCAGTCAACACTTGCGTCCATTACTTAAAATTGCCTGATTATCCAACCGAGGAAATATTAAGAGAGCGTTTATTAAGTGCCACAAAAGAGCGTGGTTTTCACTTGAACTAAATGATGATGAATATATTTAAATGTCTAAATTATTTTTTGCTGTTTGATTGATTCATAATCGCGTTTAGTCTCCAAATTTAGAGTTTATAACAATTACACACATACTGAGATAATGTTTGAAAAAGTTTAACTAAACTGTTAAAAAACATAGAGAAATTTGAAGGATTAATAAAAGAAAAATTTTGATCTTAAAAATATTTCAAAGCTTTCTATTATTTACTTTAAAACAGGTAGGAAGTCATAAAAATTAAATATAATCTTGCAAAACTTTATTTACAGTCAGTGAGATTAAAAATAAATCCGAAGATTTAAACCCTAAGTTTAACGGTTGTAAAAAATTCAAATCGAGGGGCGTCAAAAACTTTCCTACGCTCCCTACAACAACACAAGCAAAGCATTCGAGAAAAAAGATTATTAATTATTTTCTGGTTATTAAGGGATATAAAGTCATTAAAATAAGTGCATAGTAGTGAAAAGTGATTTTTTAATGAAATAGAGTAGGAGTATTGGGGATAGAAGGATTAAAACAACTGAAATGTCTACTCCTCAAAATTCGGTAAGGGAAAATTTTCTAGAAAATTTCTTTATTAAATTTCTCCTATAAACTGTCTATATAATATTGGAATTAAATGTTTAAATCGATTATTCAGTGATTGTGTATGGTAGTAAAAGTGCAAAATTTACTTAAATTCTTTATTTTGTGGATTTTTCAAGTTTTTTGTTATAAAATATCTCTGGATGAATCAAAATGGAGACTTGGCATATAAAGTATATTAATCTTCATTATAATCGGCCTCATTAGAAAAGTCAACTTTCAAGTCTGATGGTGCTCGTTGAAGTTCTAGGATAACGAATGAGTTATCACCTTCTTTAAGGAATTCTTTTGCGATATATAGAGTCATTTGAGGTCCAACTGACCAGTATCGGCCTAAGTTAATGTTATTTACAAACAAACTTCCTTTACCCCAGTTTTTGTAATTCCACCATGTATCTGCTAATTCTTCTTTAGTTGGAATATTTAGTGTTCCTTGGAAAATAACTGGACCATCGTAAAGAAAACCATTTTTCGATTTGGGTAATTCGTAAACGGTATCAGATTTTAACAATGCTTCAATTTGATTATAATCTTCGAAAGGATAGCCGGTAATAGTCCAATCAGAAAGTTCTTCATAATATGGCTCGAAATATGTTTGGATTGTAACATTTCCAAGAATTCCTTTTAGATCAAAGTTTTCTTGGAAATTAATTCGTCCTTGGTTTTCTACCAAAATCTGGACCTTTTTACCAGCATTTCCTTTGCTTATTGGAAGAGACTTGATATCATTTTCTCTGGACAATGCGCCAACAAATCGATTTTCAATGTACACTAATGCTCGATCTCTCAACTTCTCAACGATCAAATTAGCTGGATCTCTGGAAAATACTTTCGGCAAATTTGTTTCATATAGCACGAATCCTGAAAATTGATCAAGCTCCTCAAATGTCAAAAGCCTATCACTTCCCACTATTGGTGTTGATCCTAAATTTGCTCTTCCTGTGCTCGATAATAAACTATCTACTGCACTTACATTGATCGATTCGTATTTTTTCTTTTTAGATGGATCCGATAGAGGTACAGGAGGCAATTGTAAGTACTGTAAAATAAATTCACATTGGGAGCATTTAATGGAGAAAAAAAAATGCTAACTTACATCTCCAATCACTGATCTAAGAATATAGAATTTAGGCGTCAAATCACCTGGTTCACTTAATGGTGCATCATAGTCATAACTTGTAATATCTGCCATATACTTTCCAATTCCCCAGTCATTTGCACCTATTTAGAAAAGTTTTCAATAAGCACAAAACTAACACAATTACCTAATTAAACTTACCAGCCCAAAATCCATAGTTAGTTCCACCGAAAAACATGTAAAAGTTGACATTAGCTTTGTATGGTTCACTTAACATAATTCTCAATGTTGCTGCTAGTTCAGCAGCTCCTCGTCTTGCATTTGGTTCTTGCCAATGTGTCAACCATCCTGTATAAAATTCTGAATTCACTAATGGTCCTGTTGGTTGTACTTCTCTTAGTCTTTGGAAGTTATATTCAACTTCCTTTTCATTAGCTATTCCAAAATCTACAGTTGCAAAAACATCCTTTGTATATCCACAACGAAGTTCATTATCGATGGGTCGATCTGTTGTGAATAAAAGTGCCTTGTCCGATGTAAAATTCAAAGTAAGGTCTCGTAAGAAGTTTTTATACTCTTCATCACAATATTTATATGCTCCATATTCATTTTCAACCTGTACCATAATGATATTGCCTCCATTTCCATACAAATACTTTGTAAACCTTGGCATTAATTCATTGTACCAAATGCTTACTTCCCTAAGATAATCTGGATCATTTGTTCGAACTCGAATGTTTGGATATTTTGTAGCTAGCCAATATGGAAGTCCTCCATTATCGATTTCTGCGCAAATCTATTGAATTTGAATTTGAATTTTAAGCATATTTTGGAATTAAAAGTAACTTACATAAGGTCCCGGACGAAGAATGATGTAAAGATCTTCTTGAGTTGCCAATTGAATAAACCTTTCAACATCCGCAATTCCTGTAAAGTTGTATTGACCATCTTTTGGATTATGTAGTGACCATTGGACATAACTATATGAGATTTAGTCTTTAATTAAGCATATTTTTTACATAAATTTGCTCATAACTTACATATCAACAGCATTCAATCCACCTGCCCTCATTTTGCTCAACTTATCTTGCCAAGTATCTGGATGAGCACGAAAATAGTGAAAAGATCCAGCGACATATTGAAATGGTTGTCCATCTTTCAAAAAGACATTGTTAACATGATCAACTTCGAATGTTCTCTAAATTTTCAAACAAAATAAACATTACTAAGGCTTTATGATCAATTTTAATGAACTTTTACCATCTTAAAATACGATAAAGTTATCAATTTGTAATGATTTGATGATATTTAGAGCAAATTCAAAAATGTTTGCGTGGAGCGTCAATGAGACAAATGAGAGAGAAAAGAGCTTAAAAAATGAGAGAATAACTTACTTGAGCGTGACATGTGACAAAGTAGATAAATAAAAACAAAAACGACCTGAACATTTCTTTTGTACAACTTCACGGACTGACTGCTTGAACACGAATGAAAAATGTCAATTGAACAATTAAAAAAAAAGTGTTGATAATGATGATCATTAAGTGGCTAGAGAAAAAAAGCAGGATCGCATTGGCGGAGTTGCTAGCCTCGTATCAATTTTTTTTATTGGAGTTTACATCAGACCAGTGTTGTTTAAACTGTGTTCCGTGGCACTATAGTGTGCCATCAATTTTTTTGGAAATGTCATGAATCTCATGTCGTATGCGATTTCAATCGTGGCTAACCATCAAGGTGTGCCATGACACAAAAAAGGTTGGACAACACTGCATTAAATGGATGAATTTTAAAGCATATACTTGAGATTATTATGAGAAACACGAAAATTCGAGCCTGGATTGCTTAATCGGAATTGCTAAGCATTTGCTGATTAATTAATAAACTAATACTTGATAGCACTTATTTTTGTATTAACAAGCTTTATTATCTTATCATTTGTCAATTGACAAGCTCCTGCACCAATTACATAACCACTTTACACTGCCTCGTCGTTAATGAAAATCGGTCCATTAACGAAATTCATTTTGAAATTTAAAGGTGCCTTCTGAAGTTCGACTACATAAATTTCATTTTTGCCATACTTGAGAATGTCTTTTGGAATGTACATGGTGATTTGAGGACCAACTGACCAATAACGTCCTAAATTGAAGCCATTCACAAAAATAAATCCTTTATCCCAATCAGTTGTGTCCCAATAAGTGTCTGCTATTTCCTCATTGTCATCAATAGTAAATTCTGTATGGAATACGATTGGACCATCAAGTGCAATTCCACTTGAATCAATTCTATAGTCTTCCTTAGAACTTCTTAATAATGCTTCTAAATCAGCATAATTATCGAATGGATATCCTGTGATTGTCCAGTCACTTAACTCGATATCTAGTGGTGAATCGCTAAAGCTTTGAATTGTGACATTTTCACGAATGCCTTTATAGTCATCAGCTATTTGGAAATTAATTCGACCTTGATTTTCGACTAAAATTGATAATCTCGAGCCATAGTTAGCACTAATCGGAATTGAAGTTATATGATTTTCACGTGACATAGCACCAATAAATTCTCCATCAACATAAATTAAGGCACGATCTCTCAAATCATTAATGACTAAGTTTGATGGATCTCTTGTAAATTTAGGCAGATCCGTCTCATAAAGTATAAATCCTGAGAATTGTCTCATCTGTTCAAAAGTCAAGAGCGTACTTGATGTTGTTTGTCTACTTCCCAATGTGCTACGACCTTCACTTGATAGAATTGAGTTGATAGGCTGTAATGTCAAAGCTCTAAGCATCATTGTTTTCTGCTTATCAGGTATCTCAGATTCATCCACCACTTTTATGTACTGTAATGAGAAAATTAATCTAAAGTCACTGCTAGAAATTACTGTAACTTACTTTTTCAATTATAGCACGGAAAGTTCTATATTTATATGTGGGATTTCCAGCTTCGTCCATAGGTGCATCATAATCATAGCTTGTAATATCAGCTGTATATTTCCCAATACCCCAATCGTTTGCGCCTATAACAATCTATATCAATGAAATATCCGTAAAACTAAAATATCAATATTCTAACCTGCCCAAAATCCAAAATTAGTTCCTCCAAAATACATGTAAAAATCGACATTAGCACCTATCAAAAGCATATAGTCAAGAGTCTTAGCAAGATCATCAGCTCCTCGTCTTGCATTTGGTTCTTGCCAATGTGTTAACCAGCCAGTGTAAAATTCTGTATTTACAAGTGGTCCAGTAGGCTGGACTTTACGAAGTTTATCAAAATTACTTAGAACTGTAGTGAAATTACTAAGTCCAAAGTCAGTTGTGACAAAGACATCCTCAACTTGACCACATTTCAATTCAAAGTCATCAGGACGATCTGTTGTAAACAAGATTGCTTTATCTTTTGTATACCTTAATGTCTCATCACGTAAGAATTCTTTGTAGACTACATCGCATGCTTTAAATGCTCCATATTCATTTTCAATCTGTACCATGATGATGTTACCTCCATTGCCATATAAATGCTTCTCGAATTTTGGCATCAAAATTGAGTACCATTTTTCAACTTCAAATAGATAGTTTTCATCCTTTGTTCGTACTTTGATATCTGGATATTTTCTAGCAAGCCAGTATGGCAATCCACCATTATCGATTTCGGCACAGATGTATGGTCCAGGTCTTAGAATTATATAGAGTCCCTCCTCTTCAGCAATTTGTACAAATTGTTCGATATTGGCAATTCCATCCCAATGATAAACTCCATCTTCTGGATTATGAAGTGACCATTGGATATAGATATCAACAGCATTAAGTCCACCAGCTTTAAGTGTTTTCAATTTTTGTCGCCAAGTCTGTGGTAAAGCTCTGAAATAATGGAAGGAACCAGCTACATAACGGAAAGGCTTTCCATCCATTTCAAATGTGTCTGTTTCATGATTTATCGTAAAAGCTCTAGGTCCGACTTCATTTACATCATCTGATGATCGCGTGAGAAGAATTCCAAGCACTAGAAATGTTTTAATGTTTTGTTCATAAATCTTGAAGATAACACAAAATTGTTTTTATTACCAGTTCCTACAATTGCTGCGATTACAATCACAACAATTATTCCGATACAGTATTTCTTGTTCATTATACGTCTTGTCAATTTGACAACATATAAGCTACTAATAAGTTTTTTTTCAACAATGAGAGAATTTACTGCCTGTATGATTGATAATGAGTATCTAATCTTTAAGGGTATCAATTCTATTTCTGATGACACAAATTGTATACTTTTTGAGTAAATTTCTCTATTCATTTGACATTAGTGCTGCTTAAAACACATCTGCTACCCTAAATATCTAGAAATTTTCTCACTTCATACTTACTGCAAACAATTTGAGCTGTAAAATTAATAAACTATTAATTATATTTTAGATTCCACCACAACAAGGTCCTCCTCAACAATCTCAACAGCCACCACAGAATTCAGGCCCACAAATGAATCCAATGATGCAACAAGGGCCACCAATGAATCAAGGAGGTCCACCAGGAATGCAACAAGGTCCACCTGGTATGCAGCAAGGACCTCCAATGCAACAAGGACCACAAGGAATGAATCAAGGTCCACCAGGAATGCAACAAGGACCACCTGGAATGCAACAAGGACCTCCTGGAATGCAACAAGGTCCACCTGGTATGCAACAAGGACCTCCAATGCAGCAAGGTCCACCAGGAATGCAACAAGGACCTCCTGGAATGCAACAAGGTCCACCAGGAATGCAACAAGGCCCACCTGGAATGCAGCAAGGTCCACCAGGTATGCAACAAGGTCCACCTGGAATGCAACAAGGCCCTCCAATGATGCAGGGACCACCTGGAATGGGTCCGGGAATGATGCAGCCTCAAAATGGACCAAATATGCCACCCATGGGTCAAGCACCTCCACCTGGACAAGAAAATTTGAGTGCACTACAGAAAGCTATTGACTCTATGGAAGAAAAAGGTTTAGTAGAAGATCCAAGATATTCACAATTGCTAGCGATTCGTGCAAATTCAAAATCCACATGTTTATCATCACCTCAATTGGATCAACTTCGAAGTCAGATTATGGCTTATCGTCAACTTGCACGAAATCTGCCATTAAATAAAAATTTAGTAACTGCCGTTAGAGGACAAAGACCAGAAGATGGCCAACAAAATGGCCCAATTCCAACATCTGTTCAATCAGGAATGCCTGGACAACCACAACAAGGAATGCAAGGTCCTCCTCCACATCCTCCATCATCACAAAATAATCAACCATCATCAGCTCCTCCTCATGGTCCACATATGTCACAAAATCAACCAATGATGATGCCACAACATGGACCACCTAATCAACAAAATCAAAGTCCTGCACCATCACAATCACCACAAATGATGCAAATGCAACCTGGCGGTGATTCAATGAAAGCAGTCTCTTTATCTCAATCAAACATGCCACCTCAAGGTGGTCCAAGACCAAATTCTCAACCACAGTCACCACGAGCTGGAGCTCCAGCTGGTCCTCAACAAATGTCTGGTAAAAATCGAGTTACAGCATTAGCAAAACCATCTGGTTTAGATCCAATTGTCATTCTTAATGAACGTGAAAATCGTATGGCATCAAGAATTGCATTAAGAATGGAACAATTGAAGAATCTACCGACCAATATGCCCGAAGATTTGCGTGTACAAGCTCAAATTGAATTACGAGCTTTACGTGTTTTAAACTTCCAACGCCAACTGAGAAGTGAAATAGTCCAATGCATTCGTCGTGACACAACATTAGAAACAGCCGTAAATGTTAAAGCATATAAGAGAACTAAACGTCAAGGTTTGCGTGAAGCACGAGCAACAGAAAAACTCGAAAAACAACAGAAATTGGAAGCAGAAAGAAAGAGACGACAGAAGCATCAAGAATTCTTGACACTTGTATTGCAGCATGGTAAAGACTTCCGTGAATATCACCGCAACAATTTGGCTAAATTGGGAAGAGTCAATAAAGCCATCATTAATTATCACGCTAATGCTGAACGTGAACAAAAGAAGGAACAAGAAAGAATTGAAAAGGAACGTATGAGACGTTTGATTGCTGAGGATGAAGAGGGTTACAGAAAGCTTATTGATCAAAAGAAAGACAAACGTCTGGCATTACTGTTGTCACAGACTGATGAATATATTGCTAGTGTCACTGAGATGGTAAAGGCACATAAGATTGATCAACAAAAGAGAAAGGCTGAAGTTGAGCAGCGCATGAAGCAGAAGAAACGTGAAATTCTTAAATCAGGAGAAATCTTAATGCTTGATGAAAGTAATGAAGTTATGGATTGTAAAGTTACAGTAAAGGAAACATCTACAGGCAAAATCATTTCTGGTGACGATGCACCATCATTGCGTCATCTCTATAAATGGTTGCAATTGAATCCAGGTTGGGAATATGTCGTTTCTGATAGTGAAGGATCAGATGATGAAGATGATGGAAAACAAAAGAACAAGTCGAATGATCAGGATAAGACAGAAGAGGAGAAGGCTAAGGAATTGATTAAGAAAGCTAAAGTTGAGGATGATGAATATAGAGCGGAAGAGAAGAACTATTACAGTATTGCTCACGATATTCGAGAAAAGGTCACTGAACAGGCATCCATATTGGTCAATGGAAAACTAAAGGAATATCAAATTAAAGGTCTGGAATGGCTTGTTTCTTTGTTCAATAACAATTTGAACGGCATTTTGGCTGACGAAATGGGTCTCGGTAAAACAATCCAGACAATTGCTCTCGTCACATACTTGATGGAAGTTAAGAAAGTAAATGGACCATTCTTGGTTATTGTCCCATTGTCTACATTATCCAATTGGGTATTGGAATTTGAAAAATGGGCACCATCTGTCGGTGTTGTATCTTATAAAGGCTCACCAGCAGCACGTCGTTCTATTCAAAGTCAAATGAGAAATACTAAGTTTAATGTATTGCTTACAACATATGAATATGTTATCAAAGATAAATCAGTCTTGGCTAAGATCCAATGGAAGTACATGATTATTGATGAAGGTCATCGTATGAAGAATCATCACTGCAAATTGACACAAGTATTAAATACACACTATAATGCACCGTTCCGTTTGCTTCTTACTGGAACTCCATTGCAAAATAAGGTAAATATTATTTATTTTCTCTTTTAAATTCCAATAACTTATTGTTCCTTTTTTATTATAGCTTCCTGAGTTATGGGCTTTATTGAATTTCTTGCTCCCATCCATTTTCAAATCATGTGTCACATTCGAGCAATGGTTTAATGCTCCATTTGCAACAACTGGTGAAAAAGTCGAATTGAATCCAGAAGAACAGATGCTTATTATTCGTCGTTTACACAAAGTTATGCGTCCATTCTTGCTGCGTCGTCTAAAGAAAGAAGTCGAATCTCAATTGCCTGACAAGATTGAATACATCATTAAATGTGAAATGTCTGGATTGCAACGCGTACTTTATAAACACATGCAGAGTAAGGGTGTTTTGCTTACTGATGGATCTGAACGCGGTAACAAAGGAAAAGGAGGTTCAAAGGCATTGATGAACACAATCGTTCAGTTGCGTAAGCTTTGTAACCATCCATTCATGTTCCAACATATTGAAGAGAAATATTGCGAGCACATTGGTCTGTCCAATATTTCCAATGGTCCTGATTTGTATCGTGTGTCTGGCAAATTTGAATTACTTGATCGTATATTGCCAAAAATGAAGGCATCAGGACATCGTGTATTGCTTTTCTGTCAAATGACACAGTGCATGACAATTATTGAAGACTATTTGAGTTGGAGAAAGTATGGCTACCTACGTTTAGATGGTACAACAAAGTCTGAAGAACGTGGAGATTTATTGAAGAAGTTCAACAGCAAAGGATCAGATATTTTCATCTTCTTGCTCTCCACTCGTGCTGGAGGTTTAGGTTTGAATCTACAAACAGCTGATACTGTTGTAATTTTCGATTCTGATTGGAATCCTCATCAAGATTTACAAGCACAAGATCGTGCTCATCGTATCGGTCAACGTAATGAAGTTCGTGTATTGCGTTTGATGACTGTCAATTCCGTTGAGGAACGTATCTTAGCTGCTGCTCGTTACAAATTGAACATGGACGAGAAAGTCATTCAAGCTGGTATGTTCGATCAGAAATCAACAGGTAGTGAACGTCAACAGTTCTTGCAAAGTATTTTGCAACAAGATGAAGGAGATGATGAAGAAGAGAATGAAGTTCCTGATGACGAAACCATTAACTTTATGATTGCTCGTAGTGATGAGGAACTTGAGCTATTTAAACAAATGGATATTGATAGAAAGAAGAATGAAACTAAGAAGCGTCTTGTAGAAGAGTCTGAATTGCCTGATTGGCTTACAAATAATGATGATGATGATCGCTGGGTCGATGATGAAGATGATTCAACAATCTTGGGACGTGGTTCACGTCAACGTAAAGAAGTCGATTATACAGATAGTCTAACTGAGAAGGAATGGCTTAAGGCCATTGATGGTGATGATATTGATTTTGACGAAGAATTAGAAAATGAGGAACGAGAACGTAAGAGGAAAACAAAGAAACGCAGGAAGGATTCCGATGATGAAAGTGTCACATCAACCATCGCAAAACGTAAAAAAGGAACAACAGATCCAAAAATTAAGAAGCAGATGAAGAAGATCATGAGTATTGTAATGAAATATGAAATTGAAGGAAGGATACTCAGTGAACCCTTCATGAAGTTACCATCACGTCGTGAATTGCCAGATTACTATGAAGTGATCAAGAAGCCATTGGACATAAAGAAGATTCTGACACGAATTGATGAAGCAAAATATGTTGACTTTGCTGACTTAGAGAAAGACTTTTTCCAGCTATGCCAGAATGCGCAAATCTACAATGAGGAAGCATCTTTGATATACGAAGATAGTATTGTACTGCAGAAAATATTCTCGCAAGCTAAACAAAAGGTTGCTGAATGTGATGAGTCTGAGGAGGAAGAGAAGGATGGTTAGTATTTTTAGATAAATTATCAATCAGTTCCTTCAATACTTTTTATAATCCACAGACAATGAAGATTCTAGTTCTTCTGATTCCGAAAGTATGAAGATGAAATTGAAACACTTAAGTAAGGCTTCATCATCAAAAGAAGGTTCCTCATCGTCATCAAAGAAGACACCAGCAAGACGCCGGAAAAATGCTAAAAAGTATATTAATTCCGATGAGTCTGAAGACGATGATGACTAAAAACTTCATTTTCCTTAAATATATTATTTAATGAGTTTATTATTTAGGCAAGACATCTTCTTATTTTATATATTGACTATGATTATAATTTTAATAAATTACTCTATATGGTATTTTAAACCTTTTATGATAACTTCTCTCTTGTCTGTAAAATTGTCTGATTGGAAGCATTAATAAAGATTTAATTAGATGGAAAGAAAAGCAAACCGAATTTCTGTGTAGATTGTTGATGTAGAATAGGTTAGGATCGTATTCATTGTCAAAATCTGATGGACTGGGGATCCAGCGGAATGGCAATCGATTCAAATTTTTGTTCAGAAGAGCTGGTCAGGAAGACATCAATCGAGTAGTATTAATATGTAAATATGGCTGGATAAGGTCACGTGTTGTAGCTGATGGAGAGACACAAGCTTGCTATATCGTCCTCCACTGGAATCCACAAGTTAAAAGAAGAGCTCCAAGAGCAACATGACATAGGACGGTACTTCTGGAATGTCAGTTAGATCTCAAAACTAAGAATTTGTATAAGCTTTGTGATTCGGCCAGCCAGTCAGTTGGAAGGCCTCTTGGAGCAACCTAGACTCCAAGTGTTCCAGTAAGGAAGTCCCTCAAATACAAAGATCATAAGATAATCACGCTATCAATGATTTCAAAGATTCCAAAAATTGTGAATCAATACATTTAAATTTTGCATACACAAATTAATTTGAAGCATCACGTATCTACATGATGAATATAAAATCTAAGTTTCAATAGAAATTCCAAATTCACTTAATCGCTATATATAAAAAAAATTGAACCTTTATTTCGATTCCAAAATTCACAAATTTATTCAAATTGGATTTGAATGTGGAATGATGTGTGCATGTTTATGCAGATGAATAACATAATCCTAATCAATTTTTATTATGTCTGATTCTTTTTTATATCTGCTCTCTTTTTTCGGAATCTACGTCACATACACATGAAATGTTGGATATTTTGAATTTTAAAATCAAATGGAGCATTTAAATGAAATATAAGGATACAAAAAGGATATAAATGCTTCTTTTTTTGGGTATTAAGCACTTAATTCAATATTCCGCTGGAAATGTCTGCTGAAACTTTGTTTCTAAATGATTCATTGATTCTGCAATTTAGGTTATGCTTAGTAAACTTGTACTTTGTTTTGACCAAAGTGTCGGCATGGATCTGATTAGATCCGAGAAACATGATACATCGAACAGCATTTTTCACAAATTACCGATTCCTTCACACAGACACTCAACTGCAAGCCACACTTCCTATTAAGTTTCAATTAAACCAACATCCTTAAATCATTTAGAAATCTGTAAAATTGAATTAAATAAGCTGTTGATAAAGACAGCATTGCAGTTGGCAATCGGTAGTCAGTATCACGTGTCATTTAAGGAAGGTCATGCATCACAATTGATCTATATAACCAGCAAAGTAAGTAAATGTTAATTAAAGTCTATAACTATTTTCCTATTACTCTATAATAGCACACAGAACAATAAAAAAATTCCCCAATGACACACTTAACAAAGTTACAATTAAGTTTGAAACTAAAATGGACCAAGTATCCTCTAAATTGTGTACCGAGTCAAGTGATGTGTAAAAATAGCAACAGAAATTCACAATAAAAAAAAAAGAACTTGCATTCAGTTACGTAATGTATTGTACAGTACATTCATTCAGGAAATAGGAAATGCCAAAACGTAACATGAGAAGCATAAAAACCACATAAAACTTGTATTCTGCAAATAATAGTCAATGACATACGTTTCACATTTTATGGTCAGTTTCATTCCCTCTGATGCTGCTGCTGCTGATGTTGTCGTTGTTGAATATACGAAAAAGATTGGGAGAGGACCCTCTCTCTCACATGTCCATAGAGCAGATGCTGAATCCAATTAGGGAAAATATGAGCTTGATAAAATTTAATAACTTCTGTTATTATTCCAGCCAGTTTATGCAATAGAGACGAAAGAGCAATGCTTTTGATTAAATGAAGAGAAAAATTGGAAAAGTTTTTATAGAGTTTTATGGCATTAATTGATTTTGTTTGTTCCATACAATGGCCATAAGCAAGATGAGGCAAGGAATACAACTTTTGTTACTAAACTTTTTTATTTTTCAATAACAAATTCTACTTCCCAAAATCCTTTATAATTTAATTCGGACTCATTCAATAAAAAATTTAAATTATTTTGTGATGAAAAATTCCAGCAAGCGTCGTTCCTTATGAAAATGGAAACATTCCTTTTCTGAACGTTTTGGGATTGTTCACTTGTTCCGTTACGGAAAAAACAAATTTTTAGATCCCATATCCCTCCTCACTTCGCTGGTCTTACAGAACAATTGTGATCCACGACCTCCATGGATGTCGTCTGAAGCTGGTTCTATCGGTGGTACTTGCCAAGTGTGACCAACTTCCTTCCAAGAGTTCTATGGTGGTCCACAAACTCTTTTACTGATCAGTGACGGGCAACCTAAAAAGCGAACATATCAAGTGAACATCCCCTTATCAAATTGGATTAAATAACTTTACATACTGCATACTTGTGTGTGGACTTGTGAGAATGTGATGAGAAAAAAATTCAATAAAAATTTTCAGCGATCACTTTTTGGTGTCAACGTGGAAAGCTTGATTATGCACAAAGTGACACGAGAAAGTTTGCAAAAGAATCTCTGGAACTGAACATTGAAAGGGAAACTGACATTAAAATAAGTTCACTTTTACATCCAATGGATCTTAAATTGATGTCAATTTATGGAACTGCTGATGATAATAGACACAAATTGAATTTCCCCGAAAACATTTCTGATTCTTGCGTGATTTTTTGTCATCAATAAATGAAATTAGTTGATTCACATTCGAATGAATTGGGATTGGATGTAAGTGTCGATAGACATGAAAGCATCATGTGAAGGTGACAAAAGTTTGGTATTGAAAGAGACGAGGCAAAAAATCATAAATTAGATTAAGGAAGACACCACACAATGGAATCAAATCAAGTTGAAAGCTTGATTCTGAAAATAGCAAAAAATCACGTCCTTAATCAGGACAGCAAATCACTCCACTCCCAAATATTTAGTAGCTCATTTGTTTCATAACAATTCAATATGATTGGCCCCTTAAGGCACACCACTTCTGATGGAATTCTCTTGTGATTTTTCTTTATATTTCTATTAATCCATAACAAGAACAAATTAATGGATAATGCTGGATTTGTAAAAATTATTCAGTGCCTTTTTGCCTCCGGCAAATAATTCGATTAAGAATTTTTAAGTCGCAATTAAATTCAAATTGAGTTCAGAATAATTGGCAACAAGCTGTTGTTGTGCTTGAATGAGCTACTTTTGTTTGACATCAATGAACAATAAATTGAAATAATCGCAGATGTTGCTTAAACTCAAAAATACTCAATTTTCATAAGGAACTGAAAAGTGGAAAAAGTTTTCAATTCATTTGCGAAACAATCGAAATGAGCAGCAACAGAAGTAAGCAATATTTGAATGGAATGGAAGAAAGTTGACAACAAAAGCCATTATCTTAGTCGTTGCACGTTCTCTGGAATGAAATGTAAGCTGCAAAAGAGAAAATAAGAACAGAAGTAAGCAAAACGAGTTGAAAACTTCAACAAATTTGTTCACATTTTAAGTGAAATTGTATTAAATAATTTATTGTCTCCTCTGCTGATTTTTCATTCAACTTAATTTAATCATTTTTAAACAATTTTCATTATATTCTTATGTATTTATAGTAATAATCATGTTTTTTACTATTCTGCTTCCTCCTTTTTTGCTCATTTTAACAATCAAAAATCATCAAAAGTTTCTCATTTCATCTCTCAGATTCTTTCATTAATTTAATACCATTGTCATCAGTTTGGAATGTTTTGGAACATAAAAAACTTTTGTCATTCTGTGTCTTCCTCCATTTTTAATTAGTTTTCATTCGAATCTTCGAGATACAGGATCGATTTGGACTCAAATCCTTAGCCAGTCAGCCAATCATAAACAAATCAGAATTCATGAATAAAATTAATTTCAAAATGAGGTCAAGCAAGCTTTTGTGGTCAATATCTCATAATGTCTTCATTAATTATTATGATTATCGATGGATGTCTTTAACTTGAGATATTTATGTACTGTTTATAAATCCTGTCATCATCAAATGTTCATCACAACTCATAACTCAATTAAATTTAACAGATTTCATCTCATCTTGGTTTATTTTTATATACACAACTTCATTACATAACATCAGATAATCAATTCAGTTCTTGTCATTTCCACATACTGAATTGTCATCATATTTCCATTCATTCAGACTAAATTCATTAATTTAATTAACAATAATCGAATTTAGAGGGTCAAAAAATGATTCCGCGAGCATGCACAATAGTCAGGCTACCGAGCATAATCAGTAAGTAATAACAATAAATTGGCTATCAAATAGTCAAGACAGTTTGGAATGGAACCAAATAATGTGTTAAATATAGCAAAAGTTTACTTCTTCTTCTTACCATCGTCATTATTATTATCATTAGCATTATGTGGATTTATGTCTTTATTTCCTCTATTCAGTTTACTTTTGTTGTCCCTTCTTCGATTCTTCTTTTTGGCTGTCTGATATTTTATATACGATAATTACAATATATTGTCAATATGTGTAACACCCTTTTTACATCCTACACAACTTCCCATCATGTTGCTTATGTAAAAGTTTCTCTGTATTTTTGTTCTATATCCATACAATCAATAGTAGTAAGAATGTTTATAGTCACCATCGTAATTTGTTGATAGCTTATTAATTATCTTATCTTGTGTCACAAAATGGATTGAACAGTTGGAGATCTTTTATAGACTTTTTGAGGACATCATGATAGGCACTGACTGTTGTTTTGAATGAAAACTTGAGTAAATAGCTGAAAGCTCCTGGAGTCAATTAAAATAAGAAGTTTCGTCCAGTCTTATTTCCATCAACTTCAATCTGAACGGCAAAGCATGCTGCATGAAAAGAGAAAGGTTAAAAAAAATGATTCCTCAAATATTTGAGATTCTTCTGTCTAAATCAATAATTTAAAAAGCTGAAGGAACTAAAATTAAATTTTTTTAATCGGATTTACCCAAAGAGTACTTCTTGAACTTCTTGGAATGAGTGGAAAGAAAGAAAGTTTCATGACAAAGAGCAGACTGCAAAGTTTCTTTATGGAATTTTTAATGCTTATCATGAAAAGTTTTCTCAACTGTTCCTCTTCATCCACAATCGATTCAAATTGAGATTAAATGTTGCAATTGAGCAGTGAAAATTCAATAAAAATTTGCATCAAGTGGAAGTGAAAAAACTTAAATTAAAAGACTCGTCTGCTGCTTAAAAACAGTCTAGAAAAGCTTTTTCTTCTGAATTTTAAATTATTCACTTGGGTGCTATTCCATTCTATACATTATAATTCACTTTAAATCCATTTGTATACAACGTGAGGATGATAATTAAATGTATATATGGAAGTAATTAATTGTAGAGCATTTTTGGCTTTAAAATATTTATACAAAGCACATCCAACTTACCCTGTATTGACCTAAATTATTAACTACACATGTGAATGATACGTCACGTCCTTGTGTGACTGTAAGATTGTCCAAAGGTTGAAGAAATTCTGGTTCTTGATCAGTCGTTTGTCCTAATCCTGAGAATTTTGAAGTTCAAGTATAAGTTTTGATTCACTAGATATTGATCAAGATGCAGCAACACGACAGTTGCCACATCTTGTCACACAGACACAATATATTCACCTTTAACTAAAGTAATGACAAGAAGAATATTAAATAGAGCTTTAATTATTGTACTTTGGATGAGTCCAACAATCTCCATGTCCTCTGCTGTTTGTGTATGTCTTTTTATCTACAAGAAGTGAAATGCAGCACTTTAAATTAAGTTTATGACTTGAAATTCTTGAGTAAATGTTGTGACTAAAATGTAAAGTTGAAAGGCATCCATGACATAAGTTTCTCGTCTCTATCTCCTTTAAAGTTCTTAATCCTATAACCACAGACATAGAATAGAGTCGAAAGTATAGAGAAATGATGTCAAAAAGGAAAAAGTAGGAGAAAGTTGTGAGTTGAGGTGAAAAACTTTTCGTTTCATCACTTCCTTCAACATCTTCAACAACCTTACACATCTCATGTCATTCGAAATTGTTTACAAGACAAAAAGTGAACATTTATGAAGCCATAAAAAAGTTTTCGTACCCAAAAGTCATGGATATGTAAAGTAAATTAATAGAAAATGTTCAGCATCAAGAACCTCAATTAGCATCACATTATATCCCTATTATATTCACTTTTTTTGTGTCACTCAAAGTTCAACCCATACATGGGTCATGTCTGCAAACAATGAACTTTCCTTTTTCACACAGGAGATTCTACCGTGTAGACAGTGACTTTTTACTGTCATTCCATAAACATTTCATAATCTGTGCGCTCGTCCTTGTTTGAGTTCAGTTTAATGCCTTTGCAAATAAAACAATGAAATGGAACAACTTGTTGAGGATTTCTTTTTATGATTTGAGACACGAAATGGGAGGAGAACTTGAAAGGAACCGTGAATTATTCAAAAGAAGCATGAAAAAAATTGTTTAAAATTTGTTCTGAACAAATAAAGAAGAAAATGAATGTAAATTTTGTGTAAATTATCATGCGGCAGCCGTTTCTCATTCTCTGTACTTCTTTACATTTCGATTGTCTTTTACTGTTCTCATGTAAGGTATGATAAATGAAAATTCAGGCACATTTAGGGAATGAGAAGTTAATTAAAAATGAAAATAATTAATTTTAAATGCCATTTGAATGAAAAACTATTAATTGATTGTGGTTTTTAATTAATGAATCATAAAATGAGCAGCACACAGTGTTGTTTGCTGCGGGGGGAATATTCTCTGTAATTTTTTAACAATAAATTTCATACGCACGCCTATAATGTTTAAATTAAGAGCATCGGAAAATTATTCTGAACTGATAAAATACCAATAATAAATGCTCAGTGTGTAAAAAATAAGCAGTATGGAGTCAAAATCATTGTATTATTATTTTTTCCATTTCCTATAAAATGCTAGGAGTGTGATGTTAACTTTAAATTGTCTGTCTGACAGTAATCAGCTTAAATGTACGTTGAATGCGTTTTCACTTTCAATTTATTGCAATCCTTTCAATCTATTCAAGCCGTGAAAAGGAAAAGCGTGAAATTTTCCATGCTTTCAATTATTTGTGTTCCACAATATGCACACCAATAGCATACACACAGTCTTATGGTTATATGAAATTCGCATCAATGCTATCGGCAACGTAAGGCAGGATTCATAGTTCGTTCGAACGATAGGAGGCATCTGGTATTGAGATTTTAATAATCTTTTGAAATTTACCTATTAATCCATGTTCTGGATAATGCATCAGCTCGAACTGATGTGTTGGTTGATGTTGGAGATTTCAGGATTTTCCATAACTTTATGCTCATTTTAATAAAGCCTTTAATGCTATGCACTTTTTGGAATTAAATTAAAACTTTTATATTTCAATTGAGCTCATTAATAATAAGTTAATAAGCTTTCAATCCTTTTATGCTTGTAGTCAACTACAATAAATTTTACGTAATTTTATTTTATCGAAATATTTTTCTCAAAACGTCCAGCAGTACGGGTTTCATTGACAACAACTCGATTTGAACTGACAGAATATTATGAATCTACATATCGTACACAGTCAACGAATGGAATTTTGAACTTTATTTTGTGCGCAAATACAAAATGATTTCGAAAATCTTTGACTCGCCTGAAATGCTGGAGAAATCAGTGTTTGATGAGGGGAATGTTGAGGATGAAAAACACAAAGCACAAAGCACTCTATGTTAAATGTTAAATTCTATTAGCAAATTAAAAATCTTTTCTTAAAATTCTAATGAAATTTTAGGATACTTACTCACTAATTCAGAAGAAATCCATGATGACTGAATATAGTTCATTGATACTGAAGTAATAATTCTTTGCAAATAGTTTATAATGACTTATTTCCTAATAAATTGCTTAAATTTTAGTGAAATTCTTCAAAATAACACGAACTTTAATTTCAATGAAACCAACTTCACTCACAACTTGAATTGACAAAAACCGTTAAAATTTAAATTTCATTAAGCTGTTACAAGTAAAATTGCATGATATTATCTCATGACGTTAATGTATCCATGAAAATTTATAATTATTTTGCAGCCAAGCAGAAGCTCATTAAATTTTCTAATTTCCCGTTAATTAGATGTAAAGTCATGAAAATGTCGAATCTCAAAAGGTCATAAAAAATTTTTCAATTCTTTAAAGACATAAAGATGAGGAATGATAAGACTCTAAAAAATTTAATTTCCTGTGCGGTTTGTGGGAAAAAACTTTTCATTTGTTTTTCTAAAGAGATTCAGATATGAATGTTGAAGATGTTCATTTGAGTAATGAAAATTCCTTTTTCTAAATCATAAAAATGATGATAATTTTTTTTTGTGTAGGAACATATTTAATTGTTCTTAATGTAGCATAGTAATCAGACAATAGGTATTAAAATCCTTATTGTTTATATATGAGAGTTTGTGAGTGATGATTAATCGTTTTTTTCTTCTCTCCCCTCATCTATGTATGCTACATCCATAATAAACATTTATAAGAAAAAAAAAGAGTCTGCTCCATGAATGCTAACATGACATGTATGATGACAAGAAAAGCTTAGCGAATATTACGAGACTCATAAAGTAAATGATGTATTGTCAATCTCAACAAGTATCCACTCAATTCACGTTGTTTCCATTTTTTGTTCATTTTTTTGCGGTATAGATGATAGCTTAAGATCAATTTGTCTGAATGAACCAGTAGTATTGAGTAGTTGCAAGCAATGCGATGTAAAGTTGCTATAAAGATTATCATGTTCAGTGAATTATCAATATTTATCAATCGTAGCAATCATCAAATACTGCGCTACAACTCTATTTACTCAGCATGCCATTAAAAAACTATCTTTCATATTTGTTTTGTGATCTATGAAGAGCTATTCACAATCATCTTTCCATTTTTGTCTATGCATTGTTTACAGCATAAAAAACCATTCTGGATAAGTGGCTTTTATAGAAGAAATTTACAACAAAACAATCATGTATCATATTTCATCATGTAAATAATGTCTCAAGGGTAATAAACAGATCAAAAGAGACTTTTTGATGTCTATTGTATTGATTTGATTCTATTTGATAAAGTCATGTGTTGACATTTTATCAGAAGCCAATCAATGCGGCTAGAATATTGAATGCTGTTATGAAACATTTTAATACAATGTAATTTCCCATATCAAAATTTCTGTGTCAATTTTTAGAGTCATTTGTCAGTCAAATGGAATGAGATGGAATTTAAATGATATAAATTTTATGAGCAAAATGGTTTTTGTGACATTTTTGATGTTTGCAAGCTTTAAAATGCAGATTCAGCATTTAAAATTATCACTTCAAATTGTAAACAATGAAAAATGGCGTGAAAATTTGTTAATCTGATTTTAATTCAACAATAAAGCTTTCCAGCAATCATGAACATGATTTTGCATCATTATCAGCACCGATAAAAATTATAATTTTTAACAATCTGTTAATTTTAACATATTTTATTCCCATATCATATTTGATAATCTGAAAATTACCAATTATAATTATATCGACATTGATAATTGGCTTTATTGACTGAACATCCCACAAAATTGATGTAATTAATAATTAACTGAATGTATTGATTATCATCTACAAGTGATTATGACAATCTCACTTTGTTGGCTTTGCATTATATAATGAGGAGGTAAAGCTCGGAAAATTTTCATTTATTAAAGCTCATTCAAACTATTATTAAGTCTATAAATTCATCATGCTTGTGCTGGCAATTGTGATATCGTTGATTTTTAAGCTTGCAGGATCCAAAATGATAGTTTTGGTTGGTGATTCCTACAAGGATTGTTCAAAAGGTCCAATAAAATTCTTAGACTGGTCTGAGCTTGAATTTGTGTACGAGAATGATACAACTTACTTTTTAAACGGTAAAATGATATTTAATGAATTAAATTTAACAAAATTGCGACCATAAAGCTTCTTAATTTAGGTAAATTGAAAGTCTACAACACAATAAATCCACCATGGAAAATGCATTACTTTATTGAAAAATACGATCGTGGAAAATGGTATACAGCACTAGTTGATCGTGAAATTCCAGATTTCTGTAAGGTTATAACGGATAAAAAAGCTCCTTGGAAATTAATTGTGAGTCACCTGAAAAGACCTGAGTGTCCATATGAGCCAAATAAAGATGAAACCTTCGATATGGAACTAATTGATTCAAGTTTGCCATCCTATTATACATTCACAATGATTGGGAAATATCGAGTGACTTTTGTATCTACTTTTACGGATAAAGAAGGGCAACCTTATGAAGAATGTCAAAAACTTAACTTTGAAATTATGCCTTTATAATTTGTTTGAATATTTTACACCGATAATGTACAAAGTTTCAGAGATTTCAAGTCTTGCACCTTGCATATCATGTAATATGTCGTCCAAGTGACTGTAATATGACGCCCAAATTGCTGTAGTATGACGCCTTAATGGCAATTTTCATGTAGACTGCTTCAATAATTGCCACTTGGATGTCATAAGACCTCTATTTGGATGCCATGAAAATCATGTGCCTATCGGGTATGAATCAAAAATTTCAAAATGTCTCGAAATTAAGATCAAGACAATCCCAAGTTACCTTCTCCGACTTGAGAACCTTTAGTTGAGCCCCAGCACCTGACTATAACTCAAAGTTACCATTGAAGCACCAGCCTTGAACAATATCACTTTAATTTGCTAATTTCCATAATTTGTATTCTAAATGCCAATGTCAAAATTTCTTCTTAATTATTTCTATCAAATAAAATTTAATTGAATCATGAAAAGTCATCAATTTCCCCTTTTTCTTCATCTTCCTTAACATTCTCAGTTCCCCGTTCCAAAATATATATACTAAATATTCGTTTCGAACTTCTTCTCGCTTATGCGCATTAGTTCCAGTTCAAAATTCATTGCATGTACGATAACCGACTGCTTGTATCATAACAGTCTTTCAGTTTAAATCGAGATCTTAGTCATACAACCCGTATTTGCGTGTCACGTTAATGAAAAAAAGAACCAATTTTACGGACGGATTATGTGTCGAGAGGAATGAATACAAACAGTAATAAAAGAATATTAAGAGGGAAAGTGGAGTGAACAGAAGAGATTAAAAGTTTAATGAGAATCATACAGATAAATAAAAATAAAAATAAAGGAAGCAAGAGCATCGAAATGGATAAATAAATTGATGAATAAAACATGAAACAGAATCGTTATCTGATGACTGTAAAGTGTGCAATGATTTGAAAGTTCTATCCTTCCTTAAATGCAATAAAAAGCGAGAAAATTAGAAGGTGAAAAGTAAATTGTCGGGAAATAAAGGCAAGAGAGGATAATAAAAGCAAGTGCAAAAAAATAGCAGATATTGGAAAGATTGAATGGATATTGATAAAGCGGCGTATATACTGAAACAATGAAAGCTATTTAATAACTCAAGTAGGATTATTTGGATAGAAACAAATGAACTGCAAAACATTTTCGATTTTTGTGGATGATTTTATCGAAAATACATGAGAACGGGAATTTAATAGGTGTGTGTATATCCAGTGAACTTCAAAAATAATAAAAAAGGCATCATATGGACATTTAATTTTTAAATGGAATCTCCAACCCCTAACTGAGGCAAAAAAACCCATCGACTGATTAAGTTAATAAAAATCTCAGTGCCAGATGCTACATTCACTTGCTATGACTATAAATACTGTTGTTAGTTGCCGATAGTATTTAATTGGTGTTGTGAAAAATTTCATATGTATGTACATATGCTATTGCTGTGCATAGTATGGAATACAAATAATTGAAAGCAGTGAAAATCCTCGCCTATCCACAGATGAAAAAATAATAAAATGATTTTGACTCCTTTCAACTCATCCTGCTTATTTTGTATACACTGAGCCAGTGGTGGACAACCATTCATTTTCGCGGTCTCAACCGAAACCGCATTCGTCATACGGTTCATGAAATTTTATAGAAATATGCAACATATTTGCGTATCGCGACACATAGGTTGCTCAACACTGCTGCTATTTTATCAGTTCAGAATAATTTTCCGATGCTCTTAATTTAAACATTATAGGCGTGCGTATGAAATTTATTGTTAAAAAATTACAGAGAATATTCCCCCCGCAGCAAACAACACTGTGTGCTGCTCATTTTATGATTCATTAATTAAAAACCACAATCAATTAATAGTTTTTCATTCAAATGGCATTTAAAATTAATTATTTTCATTTTTAATTAACTTCTCATTCCCTAAATGTGCCTGAATTTTCATTTATCATACCTTACATGAGAACAGTAAAAGACAATCGAAATGTAAAGAAGTACAGAGAATGAGAAACGGCTGCCGCATGATAATTTACACAAAATTTACATTCATTTTCTTCTTTATTTGTTCAGAACAAATTTTAAACAATTTTTTCATGCTTCTTTTGAATAATTCACTGTTCCTTTCAAGTTCTCCTCCCATTTCGTGTCTCAAATCATAAAAAGAAATCCTCAACAAGTTGTTCCATTTCATTGTTTTATTTGCAAAGGCATTAAACTGAACGCAAACAAGGACGAGCGAACAGATTATGAAATGTTTATGGAATGACAGTAAAAAGTCACTGTCTACACGGTAGAATCTCCTGTGTGAAAAAGGAAAGTTCATTGTTTGCAGACATGACCCATGTATGGGTTGAACTTTGAGTGACACAAAAAAAGTGAACATAATAGGGATATAATGTGATGCTAATTGAGGTGCTTGATGCTGAACATTTTCTATTAATTTACTTTACATATCCATGACTTTTGGGTACGAAACTTTTTTATGGCTTTATAAATGTTCACTTTTTGTCTTGTAAACAAGTTCGAATGACATGAGATGTGTAAGGTTGTTGAAGATGTTGAAGGAAGTGATGAAACGAAAAGTTTTTCACCTCAACTCACAACTTTCTCTTGCTGTCTCCTTTTTGACATCATTTATCTATACTTTCAACTCTATTCTATGTCTGTGGTTATAGGATTAAGAACTTTAAAGGAGATAGAGACGAGAAACTTATGTCATGGATGCCTTTTAACTTTACATTTTAGTCACAACATTTATTCAAGAATTTCAAGTCATAAACTTAATTTAAAGTGCTGCATTTCACTTCTTGTAGATAAAAAGACAGCACACAAACAGCAGAGGACATGGAGATTGTTGGACTCATCCAAAATGCAATAATTAAAGCTCTATTTAATATTCTTCTTGTCATTACTTTAGTTAAAGGTGAATATTTTGTGTCTGTGTGACTTATTGACTCAAGATGCGGCAACTGTAGTGTTGCTGCATCTTGATCAATATCTAGTGAATCAAAACTTATACTTGAACTTCAAAATTCTCAGGATTGGGACAAACGACTGATCAAGAACCAGAATTTCTTCAACCTTTGGACAATCTTACAGTCACACAAGGACGTGACGTATCATTCACATGTGTAGTTAATAATTTAGGTCAATACAGGGTAAGTTGGATGTGCTTTGTATAAATATTTTAAAGCCAAAAATGCTCTACAATTAATTACTTCCATATATACATTTAATTATCATCCTCACGTTGTATACAAATGGATTTAAAGTGAATTATAATGTATAGAATGGAATAGCACCCAAGTGAATAATTTAAAATTCAGAAGAAAAAGCTTTTCTAGACTGTTTTTAAGCAGCAGACGAGGAACAGTCTTTTAATTTAAGTTTTTTTCACTTCCACTTGATGCAAATTTTTATTGAATTTTCACTGCTCAATTGCAACATTTAATCTCAATTTGAATCGATTGTGGATGAAGAGGAGCAGTTGAGAAAACTTTTCATGATAAGCATTAAAAATTCCATAAAGAAACTTTGCAGTCTGCTCTTTGTCATGAAACTTTCTTTCTTTCCACTCATTCCAAGAAGTTCAAGAAGTACTCTTTGGGTAAATCCGATTAAACTTTTTAAATTTTTGATAAAAACTTTCGAAAATAATCGATTGCTGGTTGGACTTAAAATTCAAAGTAGAGTACGAGCAGGCATAGATTCAATATTTTTATTGTGTGAAAAATTCTCTATAAAATTTTTAGGTAGCATGGATAAAATCAGATTCAAAGGCAATTTTAGCAATTCACACACATATGGTTGCACTTAATCCTCGCTTATCGGTAACACATAATGGACATAATACGTGGAAGTTGCACATTTCACATGTTCAGTTGAATGATAGCGGAAGTTATATGTGTCAAGTGAATACAGATCCTATGCGATCACAGGTAAAATTGTGAATAAATTGGAATTAAAGTGCATTTCTTCATAAAATTTTATCATTTTGGGTTGAAAATGAACACTCGACGTGACTGTTACAGCTCCAAACTTCAATCTCAGCTATTGAAATTCTGAGTATGTCTGTAAAAATTCTGATGAATAACTTTTTATGCTCTACATTTATGAACTATTTTCGATTTATGAGATTTCATTGCCCTTTTCACATATTTTTGTGCTGAATGAATCGATATAGTAAATGCAGGAAGGTAGCATAGTCACATAATGCTCATTCATGCAATCTCTCTCATCTTTGAATTCCTCGAATGAATGTAGAAGAATTTTTAAAGTGGATTTTTTTCGTGCATACGTATGCAGCATAAATCAAAATATGAATTAAATCACATTATTAGGTATGAGATATTCATCCATTCCAGCAAGCTCATTTTCAGTCAAGATAAATATTTTTGGAATGGAGAAATGCACTTTATGTATGAATATGAAGGATTTATGCTTATTTTCTTATGATGACAATGACTCTTATAGTCAGGACACTTGGATGTGGTTGTACCACCAGACATCCTCAATGCAATCGAGTCATCTGGAGATGAAAGTGTAACAAATGAAGGAGGAAATGTACAATTGTTATGTCAAGCGACAGGCGTTCCTGAACCAAGGTTAATACTATGATTATTATTGCTCTTATTCTCATGCTTACTACTGATACTATCTATATCCATAATAGTGTGCAATGGAGACGAGAGGATGGAAAAGACATTGTAATTCGCAATGAAGGCAGAGACAAGCAATGTAAATGAATTTAAAAGATTTTTTTTTAATTCCTCAATTATAATGCTTTGTTCCTATTTATTCACCTAATTAGTTCAAAAAGCTATCGAGGGCGAGAGATTATCATTAAGTGGTGTTCAGAGATCAGATATGGGAGGATATCTATGCATAGCATCCAATGGAATACCACCTAGTGTATCTAAGCGATATGATGTACAAGTGAACTGTAAGTGCCCAATTAATTGAAGTTTATTTCCTCTAAATTCACTTGAAAAGGATAATAAATGTCTAAGAATAAATACAAATGCTCGGAGTGAGAATCGAACCTCTGTCCTCCTGATTACTGGCCCGAGCTCCAAATTGGATATTTTATATACGTAAATCCACTTGAAAAGGATTTTGGAAATACGAAAACTGCGAAGAAATTTTCAATTTCCAATTCATGCAAGTCATTACTGTTTGCGAACTAAAGAAGATGTTTAGAGATGATTAATTTATTTTTAATCGCTTCCTTTTCTCTTTTGTTACACAGTTCCTCCATCAGTCAAAGCCGTTAATCAATTAGTCGCAGCTCCAGTTGAAAGTCATGTTTCCTTTGCATGTATTGTCGAAGCATTTCCGAAGCCTCTCAATACATGGTTCAGTCGTGAAGGTGAGCAACAATTTCCATCCTTAAACTCTCATTTATCTTCAACAACATCAATTTCATGTTCCTGAATATCGCCTGGGAGTTTTTCTTTTTTTCAATTTTCCAAAATGACTTGATGCTTTTTTTCTTTCTCTTTCCATGTTTGTGCTTCATCTAATTCAATTTTCACCATTCATTGTTATTCTTATGTTACATGCTGCTATCGTTACTGTTCTGATATATCTTGTACAATGCTCATGCCATTTGTCATGATGTTTATTTAAAAATGAAATGTTACTTAATGTTTCTGCTGGCTGTTGAATATCTGCATGCGGAATGTGGTGACAGACTCAAAATTATATCATGGTGAAAAGTATCACATAATTGAGTCAATGATTAATTCGTTTACATGGCAAATGAATTTAACAGTGAGGAATTTACAGAAAGGTGACTTTGGACAATACGTATGTTCAAGTGAGAATGCTCTTGGAAAATCTGATGCACCAATACGATTGCAAGGTAACAAAACGACAGGAAAATTAATTTTTCTCATTTCTACTTTCTTTCACTTCCAACTCATTAATTTATGGCATTACAATTGTTTCTACTCTTCTCTATTTTAATGCAAAAACTTTTTTACTTTACTGCTTACTCCTGCTGCTTTGAAAATGGAAATAAATGCAGAACTTCTATTACCAAAGAAACCAACAACAACACCAACTCCATATATTTTCACAACAATAAAGCCACAGAGAAACAGGAATAAACAGCAGCATAATCATCAGCATAAGACACAGCATGAAGGTAAAGGAACCAAGGATATAATTGGAGGACCAAATCAAATCCAAACGATTCGTGAAACTGAAACAAATGCTGCGAGTGAAGGTATAACTTTTGTTCTTATCAATTTTCAACTATTTCCTTCATACTTTCTAAAATATTGTTATGTACAGCACAAGTAAACTTTGAGAATTTACTAAAATAAGGAAGAAGCAAATTAAGGAAATTTTTTCTTAATCTAAGGAAATTCAAATAATTTCAACTTCCTCGTCTTCCTTTTTGTGTTGAAAACTAACTTAAAACTTTTCCATGATAATTTAAATTAATTTATGGGATTTTATAAACTAACATTCAAGTAGTTTCATGAGATAAAAAAACTTTTCATATTTCTTTCAACAGTTATGACACAAGCACCAGTAAAAACGAATGGCGATAAGAGCAGGAATAATCAGCCATCAAGTATAATTCCATCACGTCCTCCATGGGTCGTTCTTGGCAGTAACAACAGCGCGAAACTTCAAGTGAGCTTCCTCAAGTACTTCTCTGTACTTGTCATCATATCACAAGCTTTAATGGCTTGAAGTTGCCATTTCATCGTGTGCATTTGTAGCGGAAAATTCATCTGGTGACACAAAAATTGCATATAACATCAACAAATGCACATACATTAAGTGAACAAAACCAGAATAAAAAGAGAAAACAAAAAATAAAAATTTAACAAAAGTGCACTTGAGTGAAATTAAAATAAAATGAAAAAAGTTTTTCTTTGGTGGATTGTGAAAAGGAACCAGGACAAGAATGAAATGAGACGCTTGAAATTTAGAAACAAATTTAATCGGAAATAAAAGTTAAGCAAAAACTTGTGTCACAAGTGAATTTATGAAAGGGTTGACAACTTTTTGACTATGATTGTGCTTCGGTGTAGTTTAGTTGACGATGTGATCGATGTACAGTTTTAATTTGAAGGTTGTGATTCACTACGAAGAGTTTGTAGCGGTTATAGTGGAAAATTGAATTAGACTTGGAAATGTTGAAAATATACGTGATTGAAAGATCAAATTAACTTACCTAAAGCAGTATTAAAGCTAAAAATTTGAAATGTTTACTTTGATTTTGACAATGTTGAAAAAAATTATTTTGTTTTTATCAAAAAGAGTTAATTTTCAGCATAGAAAACATTAAACTGACGAAATTTGATGTACACTGATTCCTTATCTTGCTTAAAATTCATTCAAAATGAATTAAAATCACCTTTAAACTAACTGTTTAATTTAATTACCAAATTAATTACTAAACTTTCCAGTACAAGGGAAAAAAAACTGCGAAAAAATTCACATGCAAATTTACACTTTAATTCAATTCAAAATTCAAAAATCCGTTACAAAGCTAATGAAAAACTCTAAGTTAATCATAATCAAAAAGTTATTAATTCTTTAATATGATGTAATTATAAGAAAATATCACTAAAATTATTCGAAATTAATTCGTAAAAGTCTTCCGAAAAAATAATAAACAAAAATTAAATATCATTAATGATTCAAATAATGAAAAATAAAAAAAAAAATCCAAATATCGAGTGTATAAAGAATTGTGAATATTTAGTCGTGAACGAAATAATTAATTAGTGGACCATTTAATATCAAGAAAGTGAATTGTTTCGAGGGGAAGTAATTTCCATCAAGCAGTTTACACCATAAAAAATCGTTCATTTCAATTATTTCAGAAAGTAAAAAAACAAATGTTTATTTATGACGGAAATGTTATAGACACCTGTGTTGTATTCTGATGACAAGCATGAAATTTTCTTTCAATTCTATACAAATAAAGTAAGCATAAACATAAACACTTATACATATGATAGAGAAAATTAATGAAATGAAAATATTGTTGAAAGAGATCTTTATCATATTTCATGATTTACCCAAAAACTTACTTAAAAACTAACTAACAAGCTATCAACAAATTACGATGGTGACTATAAACATTCTTACTACTATTGATTGTATGGATATAGAACAAAAATACAGAGAAACTTTTACATAAGCAACATGATGGGAAGTTGTGTAGGATGTAAAAAGGGTGTTACACATATTGACAATATATTGTAATTATCGTATATAAAATATCAGACAGCCAAAAAGAAGAATCGAAGAAGGGACAACAAAAGTAAACTGAATAGAGGAAATAAAGACATAAATCCACATAATGCTAATGATAATAATAATGACGATGGTAAGAAGAAGAAGTAAACTTTTGCTATATTTAACACATTATTTGGTTCCATTCCAAACTGTCTTGACTATTTGATAGCCAATTTATTGTTATTACTTACTGATACCGAACATAACTTGATCACTGTGCATGTTCGCGGAATATCATTTTTTGACCCTCTAAATTCGATTATTGTTAATTAAATTAATGAATTTAGTCTGAATGAATGGAAATATGATGACAATTCAGTATGTGGAAATGACAAGAACTGAATTGATTAACTGATGTTATGTAATGAAGTTGTGTATATAAAAATAAATCAAGATGAGATGAAATCTGTTAAATTTAATTGAGTTATGAGTTGTGATGAACATTTGATGATGACAGGATTTATAAACAGTACATAAATATCTCAAGTTAAAGACATCCATCGATAATCATAATAATTAATGAAGACATTATGAGATATTGACCACAAAAGCTTGCTTGACCTCATTTTGAAATTAATTTTATTCATGAATTCTGATTTGTTTATGATTGGCTGACTGACTAAGGATTTGAGTCCAAATCGATCCTGTATCTCGAAGATTCGAATGAAAACTAATTAAAAATGGAGGAAGACACAGAATGACAAAAGTTTTTTATGTTCCAAAACATTCCAAACTGATGACAATGGTATTAAATTAATGAAAGAATCTGAGAGATGAAATGAGAAACTTTTGATGATTTTTGATTGTTAAAATGAGCAAAAAAGGAGGAAGCAGAATAGTAAAAAACATGATTATTACTATAAATACATAAGAATATAATGAAAATTGTTTAAAAATGATTAAATTAAGTTGAATGAAAAATCAGCAGAGGAGACAATAAATTATTTAATACAATTTCACTTAAAATGTGAACAAATTTGTTGAAGTTTTCAACTCGTTTTGCTTACTTCTGTTCTTATTTTCTCTTTTGCAGCTTACATTTCATTCCAGAGAACGTGCAACGACTAAGATAATGGCTTTTGTTGTCAACTTTCTTCCATTCCATTCAAATATTGCTTACTTCTGTTGCTGCTCATTTCGATTGTTTCGCAAATGAATTGAAAACTTTTCAGTTCCTTATGAAAATTGAGTATTTTTGAGTTTAAGCAACATCTGCGATTATTTCAATTTATTGTTCATTGATGTCAAACAAAAGTAGCTCATTCAAGCACAACAACAGCTTGTTGCCAATTATTCTGAACTCAATTTGAATTTAATTGCGACTTAAAAATTAATTCTTAATCGAATTATTTGCCGGAGGCGAGGAGGCACTGAATAATTTTTTGCAAATCCAGTATTATCCATTATTTTGTTCTTGTTAGGGATTAATAGAAATATCAAGAAAAATCACAAGAGAATTCCATCAAAATTGGTGTGCCTTAAGGGGCCAATCATATTGAATTGTTATGAAACAAATGAGCTACTAAATATTTGGGAGTGGAGTGATTTGCTGTCCTGATTAAGGACGTGATTTTTTGCTATTTTCAGAATCAAGCTTTCAACTTGATTTGATTCCATTGTGTGGTGTCTTCCTTAATCTAATTTATGATTTTTTGCCTCGTCTCATTCAATACCAAACTTTTGTCACCTTCTCATCACATGATGTCTTCATGTCTATCGACACTTAAATCCAATTCCTTTCATTCGAATGTGAATCAACTAATTTCATTTATTGATGACAAAAAATCACGCAAGAATCAGAAATGTTTTCGGGGAAATTCAATTTGTGTCTATTATCATCAGCAGTTCCATAAATTGACATCAATTTAAGTTCCACTGGATGTAAAAGTGAACTTATTTTAATGTCAGTTTCCCTTTCAATGTTCAGTTCCAGAGATTCTTTTGCAAACTTTCTCGTGTCACTTTGTGCATAATCAAGCTTTCCACGTTGACACCAAAAAGTGATCGCTAAAAATTTTTATTGAATTTTTTTTCATCACATTCTCACAAGTCCACACACAAGTATGCATGTAAAGTTCCTTTAAATATAGCACAGTGTGAAGGAAGAAGAAAAATGTGTGAAAAAATTTCAGTTTCATATGAAAATTATTTTTATGCTGATCTCTGTAGTTATGGAAGCATACAGAAGCTAAAAGATAAAAAGAGAAATGAAAATAGAAAAAAAGAAGAAAGGACGACTGTTGTCAGTAAAAGGAATTTTTCATAGCGTAAAAAATGAAAGAAAGATAAGTGCAAATATTGGTTTGTGTATATAAAGAAGGGAAAATTATGGAAATTGATAATGTTTGGGTGATAAAGGCGCATTTTGGAATTAGCTATTAATGAATTGATGCTGATTGATTATATTGAACTGCTGATTGTGAGATTTAAAACAAATTTAACTGCAACTTTCTTGTCTTGCATCTTCCCAACTGAGCAATTATAGTATTTTGACTCCTTAAGACTATGCAACCAGGACTAACTTTAAAGCTTAAACATTTTCTAAAGAAGAGAATTTGCTTACTTACTCTCTTGCCGTAACGATCATCTGTGATTCATAACTTCTCTGCTTCTCTCAGTCCGTGTCTACAACTGGCTCTATCGTAAGGCTGCCCTTTGTCAATTAGAAAAAGCTAGTAAATAGAAGATTTAAGTATTATAGTTGATAAGGCTTTTAAAAAAACCAGCTTTAAGTACATTCTAAAGTCCTATGCATTGAATAGTCCTTAAATCAACCAAACTGCACAAATCCCAATAAATCTAATCTCCATAATATTCCGCTAAAATTTGTAAATAAAATGAGAATAGAAAATAAAGGAAAAAAGAACATGAATGAGCAAATATTTGTGTGGCACGATTTGTGTTGAATTTACAAAGAATGATAAGCAAAGCAAATTCTTGTAGAGGAGGAAAAAAGTTCTTGTTGACTTTGACATTTTTCCTCCACTCTTAAAGTGTCTTGCTCTTTTATCTTCTAGACAAAATAAATAATAGGAGGATGGAAGGCAGGAATAAAAAAAAAAATGTTAAAGTCATGAACAAAATCAATTAATATCATTAGTTTTCCAATTTTCCAATCGATTGATTTCACTTGTTTTTGCTCATTTATTGCAGCAACAGAAGCTAGTCCTTTACGTATGTCGGTAACATAGCTGGTCATTTGACAGAAGTCATTAGTCTTCAGTCCGGTTATTTTTGCTTCAATTTCACTGCAATGGAGCGTTTTAATTGATTTTTGCTCCCATCCGTTCATATTTTTTTTTTGCTATTTTTAGTATATGCATGCACACATCCATTAATTTTCCAGTCTTTCTGTAGTGACTCCACCACATCAATATTCCTCTCTCTTTGGCAAAATGATACACAATGAAGGGAAGACAATTGTTCTCCAGCATCCTGATTCGTCATCATTTAAAAAAAAGACTTGTCGCTGGTGCTGGATGTAAATCTCATGCTGGTACGATAGCTCCCTATACTCATATATATTTTAAAATTATAGAGGAAGAGTGAATATTCCCATTTGTGTAATGCTTTTTAATTAAAAGGAATTGTAGAAATGGAAAAGGAAGTACAGCGACACAACACAAATAAGTGTGAATATAACTGTTCATTTAGATCCCATCTGCAAATATAAATTATTGGATATGTAAAGCATCAACATTATATCTTAATGCGCTCAAGCTTGATTGCTATAAAAATGTTTATCTCATCTCCGCCACACTTCCTTTCTTGTTCCATTTCATTTCTGGTTTTGTCTCTTCTCTGGATGATGCTTTTTAATTTTTTTAATCATATTTTTCTCTCCGCTTTTTGTTTAAAATTCATTTGCTTTTAAATGCTTGTGGCACATCATTTAAATTCCCAATATAATTATTAGCATAACATACCAACAGCTTTACTGTATACAACAAAAAAAGAAGAACATTAAGGAATCTGGAATGAGATTTAAATTTAATTAGTATGAGACTTAGTCAGCATTGAAATAGAAACTTGTAGACTAGCTTTATATGCTTTTTTTATTTAAATACTAATTAATATTGTCCTCATATTAAAAACATCCATTAATACTGCAAAATATCTCATAAAAATTTGAACTTCTCTAAATGCCCAAAGGAACTTTTCAAATATTTAATCCTCAGTGAAAAGTTATTCCTTGCGGTTCCATTTTATTTGATCCACCAAAAACAATTTCACCTCTCTGTAGAAACTCATTTCTTGTTTGTCTGATGGACATTTTTGCTGTCTCTGGCAATGTTTTGTGAAGGAGATAAGTAATTGCCATTACTACAACTCCAGATGCCAGAACATAAACTGCATCAAATGTTGAGGATGCTTCAACCTTATAAGTAGTGAAAACAATGACACCGTGGAGCACAAACTCTATGGCTGTTACAAAACACAAGGATCGTGCTTTCTTGACTGTATTAAATGCTTCAGAGGAATAAACATCTGATACAACGCCAATTCCAATTCCACCAGCTACTTCCAGTAAAAATTGAATTGTTTCATAACCAAATGTGAAATTTGAGGGTTGGACGAACACGACTACTGCAAATGCAATTAACAAAACAGCAGTTGCAGCATGTGAAATAAGAAAATGAATTTTCCTTCCATTAAATTCAATTGAAAACATTGTGAACATTAGGACAAGAACTCTGACTGACAAAAATGTCAATGGAGCAAAATTGTAGCCCTCTGCCGAATTGAAGCTGGTCGTGTACTTTAATCTAATGTAATTCAACCCATAATTGAATGAAATCACAAAAGCAATTTTAAGCAACATAATTAAGGCAAGTGGTCTTGTATTACCATTCTCGAAAATATTTTTGGATGTTTCGTCATCTTCCTCAACCATTTTCTTTAATTCATTGTATTCATTACGGATACTCCACGTTTCACTTGTCTCATTTCGTACTTGAATCATTATTTTCATCGCTTCATCAAATTTCTTCTCTCGCATTAATTTGACAGGTGACTCACGTGTAAAGACTAAGGTAAACGTAATACCCATCACACAATAAATTAATCCAAGTATTCCTATATATTGAAATGCGTCTAGTGACTCTTCAACCATTGTTGCAGCAAACGTACTTGTTACAATCATTGATGATAGAATGCATACTTGTAAGGCGGCAATAATCATGCCGCGTAATTTTTGGTGCATTATTTCTGAAGCGTGAATGATTATTGTAAGATAAGAATATCCATGAGAAAATCCAATCATAATGCGCGTAACTAATACAATGTAGTAATTATTCGGTAAAACGATAAGCATTGCTGAAGCCACAGTCGCAAAAGTAAGTGACGTAAACTAAAAATTGATAAAAAATCCATTAAATTGACAAAAAAAAATCAGTCATTTCCTACTTACATAAATATTAATTTTGGTCAACCGGTTTATGGTCATTGATGCAACATAAACACCACCAACTGCAGATGCGAAGAATGCAACAGCTGCTAAATTAACTAACAAATCTGAATGACCTTCTGTCCATGGTAATTTATCAACTCGATTGTCCATTATCCATCCGATTTGCAAACCACTAACCAGCATCAACATTACTCCACCTGCCATTGAATTTCCTTGCGGTTTCATTTTTTGAGAGAACTCAAGAAATTCCCAGCAACCTCCCATTATGATTTTTTTTATTTGACAATTTTTGTTGTCACTCGTTTAATACACAAAGAGAAACTGACAACAAGTTATGTGAATAAGTTTCGATTTTATCGAGATTCTATTTTTGCTACGCTCAGTTGATAATGATTTATATGTGAAGGTATGATGCAAATGTATAGGTATGAGTTTTTATCTCTTTGTGTTTTCAGAGCATTTACGTTTTTTTGAAGAACACTTCAGAGTTTGATTTTCTGTTGTTTACAAATAACACAGCGATGATATGATGAGTCATTTTGAACCGGAATCAGGTTTTTGTGCATATTAAACTCTTTTTAGCCAAAGATAGAAGCTAAATGACCAGAAGAAATTGGAATGATTGTAAATTTTACCTAAAATTGTGAAATTTATGTTAAATGAAAAATTTAGCTGATTTTTGAATGAAATTAACTTTTTAGGATATTACCTATATTGTTTGGACATGCAAATGATGAATTTAAGACTGTTCCAACCGCTTAACACTTCTTTATACGATAAAAATTTTCACACAAATTTTTTTTTATGAACAGAAAATATACAACATGAAGTTAGCTTCAATTATGTGAATTCAAAAAAAATTATAACAGAAATTTCGATTGCAATCACCAATGACAAATTGAATGTGTTAAATTAGCATTCAAAGTTTCTTGCTAAAGACAAAAAGTTAATGGAGAAGAAAATTGGAAACAAAATAGAGAAAAAAAAGAAAATTAATTGATTCTCCTCATGACTTTGACTTTTGTTTTTATTTTCATGAAAAAAAAAACTTCCATTGCTTAATAGCTTTATATTTCTGTCCTTTCTCCTACCCTCAACCATTCAGCATAAAAAGTTTTGAAAGTCAATAGAATGAGAGATTGTTGCCAAAAAGTCAAATATTGGGAACAAACAAAAAGATACAATGGAAAATCTTCTCCACCCCTCTCAACACAAAATACATATATTTGCTCTTGTGCTCCTCTTTAAACATTCCTTTTTGTCTTTTATGCATGCAAACCAATATTTTTGTTTGTTCCATTTCTTTCCCTCTTTCTATGTGTCATGGTGAAAATTTCTCCACTGACAACATTTGTCCTTTTTTTCTATTACAATTTGCTCACATGCGTTTATATCTACTGAGATCAGCAGAAAATAATTTCCATGTGAAATTTTTCACACATTTTTCCTTTTCGCTTGACACTTCATATGTATTTCATTTAAATGAGACTAGAACTGTGAATACTTTTATATGAATTTAGGAATGCAGATATGAAAAAATTTCAATAAAAAAAGCTATGGGAATTTTCAATGTCATGCAGAGAATTTACACTAGTTTTATTGATATTTCGAACTCAATAGATATTTAATTAATTTACGAATAAATGTGAATAACTCACTAATCCACATAGAATCTGTTTGTTCCATAAACCGCGCTTCATTGAAGTTCCTATCTCCATAAATGCGAATCCAATAATGAATTCAAATATTTTCACATTCAAATTATGTTTGTGCGGAATCAAATGTAAGAATGAGTAACTGAATTATTTATATCGCTTCTGGTAATCATGACATTGATGAAGACACCGCAAATTGAATTTCCCCAAAAACATTTCTGATTCTTGCGTGATTTTTTGTCATCAATAAATGAAATTAGTTGATTCACATTCGAATGAATTGGAATTGGATGTAAGTGTCGATAGACATGAAGGCATCATGTGATGAGAAGGTGACAAAAGTTTGGTATTGAATGAGACGAGGCAAAAAATCATAAATTAGATTAAGGAAGACACCACACAATGGAATCAAATCAAGTTGAAAGCTTGATTCTGAAAATAGCAAAAAATCACGTCCTTAATCAGGACAGCAAATCATTCCACTCCCAAATATTTAGTAGCTCATTTGTTTCATAACAATTCAATATGATTGGCCCCTTAAGGCACACCGCTTCTGATGGAATTCTCTTGTGATTTTTCTTGATATTTCTATTAATCCACAACAAGAACAAAACAAAAAAAAAATTGAAATAAAAACCAAGAAAATAATTCAGCAAAATTAATTATCTCAACAATGCTGGATTTGCAAAAAATTATTCAGTCGACAATTCCAAAAATTCCCATTGCCTGAAGCAAAAGACTCGATAATTTGCTTTTTTATTCAACTTAGTTATTAAATTAAAATAAATAAAAGAATCATTTATAACAACATAAACTCATTAATTGAGTGAAAATGGTAAGTGAAAAATAGCTGAGAGGTTAAGGAACATGCTGTCGAAAGATTATTAAAAATCATAAAACGATAAACACTTTTTAAAGCTCAAGCAGATGTTGCTGCGAAAAGTTTTATGATAAGAATAAAAAGGGAAAATTCCCACAACAGTAAAGTATATATAATTTTTCCTCAACATGTTGTCTGGTTTTTATGTTATGATTTTAGAATTGCTTGTGCTTGTCTTAATGATTTAGAAAATAAATTTATATGCGAAAAAAACACTTACAAATGTGTTTCATCCAGTCGATTAACGTGTTTTTCTACTGGACTACTATAGAATTAGATTCAAAACTCACCAGAATCGTCATCCTTACCTCTTTGGTGCATTTTCGGAAAATTATTTCGACGTTGTTTCACGTATTATGCTTTTTTTGATTTGGCACTTATCTAGACATCGTAGAAAGCTATGCTTTGTTTTGATAACTCAATTCTATCAAGTTATCATGTTGCCGGACATTAAAAACCTTAAAAATATTAAATACGATAGTAAATTATTGTATTTCGATAAAAAAATATAAACAATTTTTTCTAGAAAATTTTAAAATTTTCAAAGCCGTTAGAAGTTTGAATTTCATAAAACCGTTATTTTAAAAACCTGTTCATAACATTGATTTTTGACATTTAAAAAAAATTAATTTATAGTTTAAGCATCCAATCAGCATGCTGACTTTACAAAATATGAACCATGAGAGAATTTTACAGTTTTTTCTCACAATTCTCTTTTTCTCCACGCGTGAGCTTTTTGAGTATAAACCTCTATATAATTATTTGAAGCCATACAATGCAATTTTTGTAATAATTAACTGTCAAATTGTAAATATTGTTTATTGAATGAACTAAATAATTTTTGTACTGTAGATTTAAATTTAAAAAAATCAAAAAATACAAGTTCTAAAGTATAAAGCAACAGATATGGAGGTCTTAATGTCAACGATATAATAAGACATTATAATTATTAGTTATAGGAAACTGAGCGAAGGGAAATACCGATTGATTTACTAAGTTGTTATAATGTTCTGTTTTACACATATTCATTTGACAATGAGAATTAAACATGCTGATTTTATAGGAAAGATCTGAAATCTTTTCAGTAGATATTCTGTGCTTTAACTATAGACACGTGTAAACATTAAGCAATAGTAGAAATGCTAATACAATTCAATCATCTTACTTATAGTGTCAAAATAAATTTCTTTGATAAAAGTTTGTAACTTGTTTGTTGGCATCGATTCTAGAGCTCGAATTTGACTTGAAATTTGTATAAGGGACCGTTCACTAATTACGTAACGCATGCCTTTATGGATGGAAGAGGCTTGAGGTACGCCCAGGGAGGAGGATGGTCTTTCTTTACGTATTTGATGAACGGCCCCTACAGTCTAGTCGACTTTTTCATACAAAATAAGAATTGACTTCGAGCTCTGATAGATTCTATTCAAGGGCGTATTAAGAAGGGCAGGGGGAACACCTCCAACTCTAGCTACGCTCTTGATTCTACTTAACTAAATTATTAATATAAATTTTATCCAATATTTAATAGGAAAAAAGACAATTTTAAATGACATAAGTGGTAAATTCCAAGGTGGACAGTTATCGGCCATAATGGGTCCAAGTGGTTCAGGAAAAAGTACCCTTCTCAACTTGCTATCGGGATTTCAAGAAAACAATACTATTGGAAATATTAAAATAAATAATATGGACATCAGCAAATTTCGGTCGAACATTGCATACATCATGCAAGATAATTATCTTCAGCCTCTACTAACTGTTGAAGAATCGATGAATTTTGCGATCAAATTAAAAATTGGAAATAAATTAAGTAAACAGGAAAAGCATGAAAAAATTAGTCAAGTATTGAATGCATTTGGCTTAATTGATGCAAAAAATGTGTTTGTTAAAAATATCAGCGGTGGACAACAGAAGCGATTAGCAATAGCACTTGAAATTGTAGATGATCCAATTCTGATCTTCATAGATGAACCAACGACTGGATTAGATAGTGTGTCATCGACAATGTGTTTGAATATACTAAACAAATTAGTACAGCAAGGAAAGACCATCATCTGTACAATTCATCAGCCGTCCGGAAATCAGCTTCTGTTGTTTGATCATCTATATGCATTATCAAATGGCAAATGCATATATCAAGGAACTTCCAATAATTTGGTTTCATTTTTAAACGAATGTAATCTTCCGTGTCCATCTCATTATAATCCAGTGGACTTCTTGCTTGAAGTTGCAACAGGAATTTATGGAGATAAAATGCATATATTAGTTGATAAAATTGAGAATGGTATGAATGAAATGTATCGTACAGCAACTGCATCAGCAAATAGAGATGATTGCCTTGAACTTTTATGCTCTCCTTCAAATGCATCACAATTTTCTAACTTGTTAGCTAGAAATTTTGTGTCTACTGTTCGCGACAGGAAATTTATTATACTTAGAATATTAATGCACATTGCTGTTGGATTACTTCTCGGAACTTTATATTATGACATTGGGAGAGATGCTGAACACATTTTAGATAACTTTCGTCTTTTATTTGTTGCCTTGTCATTTCTTACTTATACTGCATACTATTCACTTATGGTTATATTTCCAATAAATTTCCCTTGGATTAAACGTGAAACATTCAATCGCTGGTACACTCCCAAGACATGGTTCATGACAATGATTATATCCGACATTCCAATTATTGTGATCACCAACATTTTATTTATATTACCAATTTATTACTTGACGTCACAGCCTTATGAATTATTTAGATTCAATTATTTCATTTTTATATTAATTTTATCTTCATTTACATCTCAAGCTTTTGGACTTATTGCAGGCTCATTTATGGGATTAAAGGTGAGAATAAATTACTTTTTATTATAACTTTATAACTAAGTATTGAACTTTTTTTTAGGGAACCTTAATATTAGCACCGGTTTTAATGATATTTCATGGGGCTTTTTCTGGATTTTATATATTAAAGAAGGATAGTCATCCATTTTGGCATCCATTCTTTGAGCTTTCATACTTAAAATACTCAGCATATGGAACGGAACTTAGTATATTAGGATTTAATAGAACTAAACTTGAGTGTGACTCATTTTATTGTCACTTTAGATCTCCTCAAAAGTTTCTTCAGTCAATTGGCTTTGAGGAGGATTACATGACATGTGTATGGATGCTGCTTTTAAATTTTATTTTAAATATTATAATAGCTTATTTCCTGATAACACATCGTATAAAGCATAAAACATGTTTAAAATAACTATATTTTTATGTAATGGTAATGATAAGAGGCTATTGATAATGGAGGAAGAGGCTATTCCAATTGGTTTGTGATAAATATGTACATAGGTAGAATATACCAATTTTTAAGTTTGAAAAGATTTTATGGATTAATAAAAAATATTTAAATTTTATAATACAATTACTTACTTACTTACTTGGCTGGACGAACAGATCAAATGTGATCCATGGCGTTCCTTAATTGCTCTATCGCTGACTACCGCCTCGCAATTTCCAATGCCAAGTGTGATACTTTCTCTGTAATATTTTAATTAATAATTCAATTATTGGTTTTTAAGCGATATTGTCTATAAATTGCATTGGAAGTCTCGAATTACACATTAAAATAAATAGTAAAATCATTGCATGGCAGTCATTTGACAAATAATTTAACGTCGTCGTCATGACTTGTCACTCGGGAAATGATTTAAATTTTACTGTATATTTTATTTATGAATTAGAAGTGGCTGCATTCCTGCTTGAAATTGATTCACACCTGTTTGTTACTCAATAACTGATAGTTGAGGCAGAAATAAGCTTACCTAAGTTATTTTACACAAGTGATTTTTGATAAAAATATTAAATTTACTACTTACTTATTGAAATCATACTCCGATTTGAAGCCTAGGTTATTACGAAAGGCCTTCCATCTGTCTATATTGCTGGCCACATCACAAAGCTTGTACTTATTCAAATATTAAATTTGAGCTTTAATAATTAATTTTTCACTTGTTTACTTTAAATTTAATTGATTGTCTTGAAGTTGACTACAATTCATCGTTAAACTTAACGAATATATTCAAAAATGTTTCAACCGTTAAAATTCAACTTGACGATTTATTTATTAAATAAATCAAATTTAATCACATTTAACGAATCCATCACTCTAGTAATTATAATAAATTCAAGAAATCTACATTCATTATTCCTGAGTTAATTTGTACAAGGTAAAAAATTCATTTCGTCTCAATTCAGAAATAATAATTCACATAAGACTTTATAACAAGTTGTAATCTCTTTTTTGAGAGTACAGAAAACTTCTCCTATTCATTTTGTTAATACTTTTTGCTGCTTTAGTGCTTCGAAACAATAAAAAAGCGGAGTAGAAAAGCTAAATGGCATTAAACGCTCCACTTGCAATGTTCGAGAGAAAACTAGCAAAAAAAAAAAGTTTTTAAATTCTTTCATAAGAATGTTGGCTGTACATAAAAAAGAACATAATACAGCAATTAAGCTGTAGAGGAAACAAAGGAGATAGAAATGAAAGTTTTTTTTTTGTATCGCTAAAACTTTTTTTTTCCCTTTTACTAATAGAACATCCAGCAATGACGATGAGATAGAGTAAAAAGAATTTGTCGTCATTCTTGTTATAGTTTTAAAGATGAGCATGAAAAGTTCATTAAATAGTGACACAGCAAGAAGACACATTGTGTTATTATCATGTTAAAGATATCCACTGGATGAATGTAGTAGTACTGGCAGTAGAAGCAATATCTAATTTAACAATGTCGTCTGTCGCTCATTAAATTACCTTTTTACTCATTTAACATTATTGTATTTATGGAATGTACAGAATAGACTGATAGTCAGTTGTGTGAGCAATAGAATGTATAGTTTTGACTATTTGTGTGCTTAAACTTAAAATTTTGAATTGGTCAACTTTTGTTAACGGTAATTTTAAATTTGAATTATGTAACTATCTACGGCTAGTTGATTTCCCCTGCCATAGTTGTTTTTACCCTACTCTTATAATTTTCAGTATTTTGTGAGACTTTTAAGTGCAAATATCTCAATTAGGAAGACTAGACTTCTGTCATACTTGACGAGTCACTTGATTAATGCAATTTATAGTTCATAACATGATAGTATCGTCAACTAAATGGAGAGAAATTCAATTAAACTTCTAAATTGGCTATTTCATCATGACAATCATTGTTCATTTAATTCATTCTGTTGCTGCTTACAGCTTTTCATTTGATTTCATTATTTACTTATAATTAAAATTATATTATGTTGTGTAATGAGAATATCATCACCATAATCATGTCTCTAAACTTTTGCAAACACGCATTTCCATAATAAACATTAATGCTTTAAGTAAATCATACTTAATGTAGCTTTCATCTCATAAATTAATTTAAATTATCATGGAAAAGTTTTAAGTTAGTTTTGAACACAAAAAGGAAGACGAGGAAGTTGAAATTATTTGAATTTCCTTAGATTAAGAAAAAATTTCCTTAATTTGCTTCTTCCTTATTTTAGTAAATTCTCAAAGTTTACTTGTGCTGTACATAACAATATTTTAGAAAGTATGAAGGAAATAGTTTAAAATTGATAAGAACAAAAGTTATACCTTCACTCGCAGCATTTGCTTCAGTTTCACGAATCGTTTGGATTTGATTTGGTCCTCCAATTATATCCTTGGTTCCTTTACCTTCATGCTGTGTCTTATGCTGATGATTATGCTGCTGTTTATTCCTGTTTCTCTGTGGCTTTATTGTTGTGAAAATATATGGAGTTGGTGTTGTTGTTGGTTTCTTTGGTAATAGAAGTTCTGCATTTATTTCCATTTTCAAAGCAGCAGGAGTAAGCAGTAAAGTAAAAAGTTTTTGCATTAAAATAGAGAAGAGTAGAAACAATTGTAATGCCATAAATTAATGAGTTGGAAGTGAAAGAAAGTAGAAATGAGAAAAATTAATTTTCCTGTCGTTTTGTTACCTTGCAATCGTATTGGTGCATCAGATTTTCCAAGAGCATTCTCACTTGAACATACGTATTGTCCAAAGTCACCTTTCTGTAAATTCCTCACTGTTAAATTCATTTGCCATGTAAACGAATTAATCATTGACTCAATTATGTGATACTTTTCACCATGATATAATTTTGAGTCTGTCACCACATTCCGCATGCAGATATTCAACAGCCAGCAGAAACATTAAGTAACATTTCATTTTTAAATAAACATCATGACAAATGGCATGAGCATTGTACAAGATATATCAGAACAGTAACGATAGCAGCATGTAACATAAGAATAACAATGAATGGTGAAAATTGAATTAGATGAAGCACAAACATGGAAAGAGAAAGAAAAAAGCATCAAGTCATTTTGGAAAATTGAAGAAAAAAAGAAAAACTCCCAGGCGATATTCAGGAACATGAAATTGATGTTGTTGAAGATAAATGAGAGTTTAAGGATGGAAATTGTTGCTCACCTTCACGACTGAACCATGTATTGAGAGGCTTCGGAAATGCTTCGACAATACATGCAAAGGAAACATGACTTTCAACTGGAGCTGCGACTAATTGATTAACGGCTTTGACTGATGGAGGAACTGTGTAACAAAAGAGAAAAGGAAGCGATTAAAAATAAATTAATCATCTCTAAACATCTTCTTTAGTTCGCAAACAGTAATGACTTGCAGGAATTGCAAATTGAAAATTTCTTCGCAGTTTTCGTATTTCCAAAATCCTTTTCAAGTGGATTTACGTATATACAATATCCAATTTGGAGCTCGGGTAAGTAATCAAAAAGAGATGGGTTCGATTCTCACTCCGAGCATTTGTATTTATTCTTAGACATTTATTATCCTTTTCAAGTGAATTTAGAGGAAATAAACTTCAATTAATTGGGCACTTACAGTTCACTTGTACATCATATCGCTTAGATACACTAGGAGGTATTCCATTGGATGCTATGCATAGATATCCTCCCATATCTGATCTTTGAACACCACTTAATGATAATCTCTCGCCCTCGATAGCTTTTTGAACTAATTAGGTGAATAAGTAGGAACAAAGCATTATAATTGAGGAATTAAAAAAAATCTTTTAAATTCATTACATTGCTTGTCTCTGCCTTCATTGCGAATTACAATGTCTTTTCCATCCTCTCGTCTCCATTGCACACTATTATGGATATAGATAGTATCAGTAGTAAGCATGAGAATAAGAGCAATAATAATCATAGTATTAACCTTGGTTCAGGAACGCCTGTCGCTTGACATAACAATTGTACATTTCCTCCTTCATTTGTTACACTTTCATCTCCAGATGACTCGATTGCATTGAGGATGTCTGGTGGTACAACCACATCCAAGTGTCCTGACTATAAGAGTCATTGTCATCATAAGAAAATAAGCATAAATCCTTCATATTCATATATAAAGTGCATTTCTCCATTCCAAAAATATTTATCTTGACTGAAAATGAGCTTGCTGGAATGGATGAATATCTCATACCTAATAATGTGATTTAATTCATATTTTGATTTATGCTGCATACGTATGCACGAAAAAAATCCACTTTAAAAATTCTTCTACATTCATTCGAGGAATTCAAAGATGAGAGAGATTGCATGAATGAGCATTATGTGACTATGCTACCTTCCTGCATTTACTATATCGATTCATTCAGCACAAAAATATGTGAAAAGGGCAATGAAATCTCATAAATCGAAAATAGTTCATAAATGTAGAGCATAAAAAGTTATTCATCAGAATTTTACAGACATACTCAGAATTTCAATAGCTGTGAAAGCTACAGAATTTGAGACAGTAGGTAAATATAGCTTTAAACTTATCAAGGTCCTCATGTACGGACATTGAGAGCTTCACGCGATTAAAAATCATTCAATGCTCACATTATTGAGTCTATTGTGGAATGAAAATATTTGCAGTTCATTTATTATCCTTCCAAGTAATCCCACTTGAGTTATTAAATGGATTTCGATGTTATTTGCTGTTGTTGATACTGCCCTTCGAAACATGTAATCCTTCCTATGGATGAGAATTCTCTGTCAAATATCCAATTTCTATTTTTCTATTGTGAATGCTGTCTAGAAAAACTGATGACTTTATTCTTTTTCCTATCTCAGTTCTATTACTTATCTATCGATTTTCTGTAGCATAATAATCCCTTTATTGTGCTCCAACTTCCTTACTCATTTTAGTCTTACATACTGTACAGAATTCTCTTCATAAATTTTCACATGCATTAAAGGATCTTTTTAAAGGCAAAAGTCGTATTGGTACTAAAATCATTCGAAATTGGAAGTTCTAGGCGTATGGAATAAGAAATATTTTATTCAATATCTGCGCAGACGTTTTGTTTCGGATGTAATAAGACAAGACAAAAGGAGGAAATCGTCAGCACCACATCATTTCTTATTCTTTATATAAACTTCTGATACAGGCAATTTTTCCGGCTGATTCACGTATAAACTAGTTCTATTTTTTCTGTCGTCTAGCATTTTTCAACATTGACTGAGAATGCTAATAAAAATCTCAATTGCACCATAAGGTGTCTCAAATTGTTTTTATTCCTCCCTACTACTTGCTGGCATAGATCTTTTTTTTGTGCTGATTCAGATCCTCGTTCGATTTTTTTTGGGTTTGTGCTTGATATCTCACACTTGCCAACTCTTCTTGTTATTGCTTGCCACTCGATTTTTTTTTGTTCTTGCTGTTGCCTTGATTTAGAGATTCAGAATGGTTTTTGGACGGATTTGAAATTTTTTAAGAGCTTACTGTGTTGGGAAAATTTTGAATTTTAAATGTTGTTTCGTTAAATTTGAATTTAACGGATTTAAAAAATTTGAAAATTATTTCTATTTCTAAAATTTGATTATCTTGGGAAATTTGTCACCTCAGAATATTTTGACAATTTTGAAGAGTTTTTCGTAAATATCAAGGATTTTATTAGAGTTAGAAGAAGGTAAACTATTATTTTGTCCAATAATATCTTATAATTCGAGCACAACCGTAATCATTTAATACTATTCGAAACATTCGAATCTCTACAACTTGAAAAGCAGTAAAAAAGACGAAAATCGAAAATGAATTTCCTCATTTCGATGTCATAATATACATTGATACACCAAACAAGCAAGTGAGAGAGAATTAGAGTGAAATTGATAGCAATTTGTGACAAAATAAATCACGATAAATCAATTTGGCATTGGGAAAATGAATAACATGCTGGGAAGAAAATTGCATGGAAAATGAGTGTCATTTGTTGTTGTGAGAAAATTTCTTGTTAAAATCAGAATAGATTTCCTCATACATACATTCAAATTGATCGAATAAGAAAGAGAATAAAGAGTGTGAGCTGGTAAATTAAATTGATGATAGAGAATGTTTGAACTAAAATAGATTTAATTTAGGTTTTCATGAAATGATGAGAATTATACGATTGAGGATTTAGGGACCATCCATAAATGATGTCGAAAATTTTATTTCCTTTATTTCATTAGAATATTGGTGGATAAATGACGTCATTAAGGAACAGATTCTTTCTTTGCTACATATTATAAGCATGCATATCAAATAGAATTAAAATGAATTATGTTTAACAAGCAGCTCATGTCATTCGATTGAAAATACAATTTTTGAAAAATTGGCAATTTTCTTTTTAATGTCTATTCATTTGTATAGTCTTTAAGATCAATCAATTATGGAATAGAAGAAATAAAGAGATTTGAATAGGAATTTCATATATTTTAGATTCTGGAACTAGAAACTACAGATTTATTTTTAATAACATGCCATATAAATTCATTAAAATCTCCCTCGACAAGCATTTCTAAAATTATTTTTTGCAATTCTAGTCTCATAGCAGCATAGACTGAATAACAGTCGAGGAAAAATTCTCTCAGAAATTATTAACGTCTACACTTACTAAATTTAAGTAGATAAACTTCTTTATGATAGTAAAAGAACACATTCTGTATGAAGAGAACTGTATATTCAAATGATATCATCATCATCCTCGCATTGCATGAACATTCCTTTATATACCATAACTATCATAAATGAAAGCAAAAGCATAACTAGTAAGGAATTTTGCCTTGTGGCGAAAAATTCTTCTTTCTATTTTATTTTATTTTCTTTTTTAATGAAGGAATTTTCTCTTTCTATATAAACGAATTTATATAATATTTTTTATAGTTGCGGGAATATGCACGATGATGTTGCTCTTTTGATTTTCAAGAAAAAGGAAAATTTATATCTTTCAACAGAAATTCCACCACATCTTTTCATAAAGCATTGAATAAGATGGGTTGGAGATGGAAAACAAAACGGAGGGAAATTTCATAAACAGAGTTCTCGAAATAACTTAAATGTTTGTGCATTCTGGTTCGTTGAAAGAGTTCACAAACTATATAATGAGCAATTCATCATGAACATGCATGGAATTATAACGTATAAATTTAAATTATTTTCAAGAAATCACATCAGAATATTTAAACTTTCCCGCAAATTTATCAAATGTTTGCAAAACTATTGTTTATAAACTTATTTAATATATTATCAAGTAACATTCCTCTTTGCTCACAAATTTTCCACAATTTCCCACCATTTAAATTACAATTAAGTCAATATTTAGCTATAATTTTGCTATAAAAATTTCCATGTGAGAAATGTAAACAAACTTTTTTTTATTCACTTAACAATCTACAGATATAAAATTGTTCAAAATGCTCTTCATCCATAGCTTGTTGATGAAGCCTTAAATTAAGAATATGCTCATTTAAATTCAACTTCTATTCAATATTTTTTAATGAATTAAATACAAAAAAAAGAAATTTTCCAGAATGAAAATAATTTTTAATGATATGGAAACAGAATTTGTATCTCTCATGCAGCAATAATATTTGCCTGCAAGCTATTTGATATGTGTAATATTCTCCATCATTAAAACAAATACAGATTTAAAAGACACGCTTGAATCAACAGCTAATCTTTTTATCTGTTTCACAACATTCACATAAATACACATTTTATTTAAATATTTGAGCAGTAAAGGAAGGAGACACTGTTAGTAGTTAAACATATTTAAATTATTCATACATTTTATGCTTTTTTTTTGTTTCAACTTAAACTTTTTTGTCATACATACGTTATATTAAAGTTGTGGATTATCTTTCGGGAAACAGATGAATGACAACCGATTCCGCATGCTTATTTTAATAGAATATAATTTTATGATTTTAATGAGTATACTTCTAGTTCTATTAGTAGTCTATGAGAGCTTAGCGACAAAACAAATTGAAATTCATTCAAAATCCTTGAAAATCATGATTATATTAAGATTCAAATTAATTCATTTAGAAAATAATATTTGTAACGGTTATTCAAAATTCAAATTTCCGAGTAAAACTTTTTATTCACAGCCAACTTCAGGTATGTTTACAAATAAAATTAAAATCATTAATTATCAAATTTAGGAATGGTTACAAGATTTAAGACTATATGATGCGTCAATAACTCAACGGCGGACCGACTGGATAATATGCTTTATTAGGCTACATCAAAAATGCGCTAAAAATGCAAATTTTCAAGTACCTATCAAAATTAGGATCACAAATGAGGAATATAAACGAAGATTATCAAATGTCATGTATGGCTCATCAGCATATTCGATTGCATGTCGTATTTATCATAAATACCTTTTTAAAATATCCACTTAACAATTTCCTGTCAATTTATAAAATATTCAAGATTGAGTGGCATAAAAAGAATGTAAGGATGAGCCATAAAAAGGAGGAAGCCCCATCCATTCCTTACAAATAAATCAAAAAATCATGAAAATTGTATCATTTCGTTTCAACAATCAATGAATAACTTAACTAAATCCCTTTTCAAACGTTTTACTTCCTCCCCTACACCACCTACTTTCAATGGGCATGAATTCATTCTTTATTTGCCTTTTGGATATTTTTATTCTTTTCCACAATGATGTAAAGCAGAAATTATGCAGGAAAAAGGATATTTTTCAACTAAAAAAAGGAGAAACTCTTTAAGGAGCTTAGAATGATTACAGTTATTGTTGTTTGAATGATATTTTTCCTCTCTTGATATTTATATTATGTATAATATTCCATACTTATGACTTACTGATTCAAAGTCGTTGTCAGGTATAAAGAGATTCTTTCACTTCTTTTTTTTCCACATCAAATAAAAAGCTTCTCACACTTTTTATAGAATATTTTTACTTTTCTCGCTCTACTTCCATCCTTCTCCATCAATTCGTATTTGTTTGCTGGTTAAAGACTTTGACTTATAGAGAGAAAAGGAATCAAGTTGGAATATTGATGTAAGCGGGTGTAATTTCTTTTATTTTAAATAATCATCTTTGGACCTAGATTTATTAGGTATAGCAGTGGTGGGCAACTTTTTGTTGTTCACGGCACCACTTTAGCATCCGCAGTCTGATTGTTGTACTGCCATTTTATAGACGAGATGCTTTGAACTCGCCACATATCAAGTATTTGGAAATATCACGAAAAGGTTTATACTTGACATTGGGGCAGCTACAGAATCAGACTTCGACTGTCCTAATTCTCTAGTTTGCATGGATTTCAGCGGAATAGTCCAGCACCAATCGGACAAAATGTCAACAAAAAAGTTCGCAATAAAGCAAATTTAAGGCAAAAAATGTGGGAAAGGAAAAAAAAAGTTAAAAGAGGATTTAAGGCAGCAAAAGAAAAAGCAGTAAAGTAAATAAAGTTCTTTACCGGTAAATCTTTTTCGTTCGTTGCCACTTCAGTCAGCTTCAAGATTTTTTCTCTCTGGATTTTCATTTTGATTGATTCGCGCCTTAAACAGTTAAGTTTGCTTGATAGATTTATGTGTATGTATCTATTTGTCTTGTGGATGTGTAAGTTAGAGAAAATTCCTTCCTTCCTTTTTAATGCCCTTTATTTCAATCTTTTAAATCCCATCTTTACGCTCCCTGCCGCTTTCTCTTTTCATTTCCCTTTAAATAAAGTTTTTAAACAGTTGTCGATAAATCAGATCGATTTTCTTATTCGCCTGCTTGCTACCAACTGCTACTTTTATTTGCTGCTTCTCCCTTTTAACTTTAATTTTTTATTGGATTTCTCTCTCTTAAGTGCTAATTGTTTGTCGGCTATAAAAACAGAGGAAATTTTTATTGCAAAAGTTTTCAGTGTATTTTTGAAAAAACGGCTGCACTTTGTCTGGTTGGTCCGATGTCGTTAACCAGATATCGCTTTTATTGAGTTATTGGCGCAACAGATAGTCTTAAATCTTGTAATCATACCTAAATTCGATAATCAATGATTTTAATTTCATTTGTTCACATACCTGAAGTTAACTGCGAATGAAAAATTTTACTCGAAAATTTGAATTTCAAATATCCGTTAAGAATAATATTTTAATTTTGTACTGATAATTTTCAAATTTTGAAAACCCGTTCTAAAATTTGAATTGGCAAAAACCGTTAATTGATCAATTTCTGATCGGAGTAACCAAAAATGCGCTGAAATCATTCGATAGAAACGAGTACTTTTTCAAATCTTTTTTCGTTGTTTGCCTAACATGAAAAATGCTGGGCACAAAATTAAATCGATTGTTTGTTAAAGTTTAAATACTTTATTCATGGATGAATAGACTATACTTAATGAATATTTTATTTTCTCTCTTATTCATTTCAGTCCGCATGTTGCCGTCTCATGAATAAAATATTTTCATGTAATTTTCATTGTGATTTAATTTAATTTTCACAAGATTTAATCGATGCGTAAATGAGTGGAAGGGATCAGGAACAGGAATAAGATATAAAAAATATATATCAATTACGTCTGAATGAGTTTGGATTATATAAGAAGACTAATTGAATGAAAATCAATAGGAAGGAACTAAAGTTTTATGTGTGGCAATGATTGAGTCATCAAATCACATCCAAAGAGAGTCATGAAAATCAATTTTAAGTTATAAAGCCACAGGAAAAATCGGAAATGTGGGTAACAAAATATTTTTTATGACTGTTCATGCTTCACTTCAATAAAAATCATTGACTGTAAAAAAGGTGTGAAAAAAAGGATTTTTTTACGGCGAAAGCTTGAGAAATTGGTGATTTTCATTCTCGATTCACATTTCCGATGATTTATCATTCGATTCTAAAATGCCAATTTTTGGTTTGTCTGCTCAATTTTAATCCAATTATAATTTTATTAAATTCCATTGATTCGTAAAAAGTATGCAAATTCTGTTCATGATAAATATTTGTTATTAGATCTAGGGAGTCATTAAAACATATTTTATTTGAGACATGTGGTACTTGTGTACACACACATTGTATAGATCTCGCATAGCAGGGGTGTTTTTGGGACGTCAAAACTTCCTCCTCCTCTCTTTTTTGAAATAAATTCTTTAACTAGATAGAACGTCTCTCCAACTTGCTATACGCAAGTTTAGCTCTAGGACCGTTCACTTATTGCATGACGCTCTTAAAGGAAAGGGTGAGATTGGCTGGGTCAAGATTACCCCTTGGTGGCGAGTTACGTCTTGTTACAGAAAATGGGGAAAAATCGCATTCCATAATAATTGAACAAACTCACATTAATTATAGGAATTAATACTTAAAATTTTTACACTTACTATGCATGTCTAATTAAAAGTTATTAGTACATGATGATATGTTATACAGAAAGTACGGCTTCAAATATGCAGCAAATATATTAAGGCTGCTTATTTAAAGTTTTTTTTCCCTATAGACATCATTTATGAACGAAAATTAAACTATAATTGGTTTTAAAATAAACAAAATGAAAATTAAATTTTTTGTTACTTAAACTGTACAGCTCTATGTCTGCATGATAGTCTTTAATCGTTTGAACAACTGAACTGTGCTTACAATTCAAGTGTAAATATGAAAACATATTCAATGTAAGATTAATACTCAAACTATAAATCAATTAAGCCTGTAATAATCTCCTTATTTTCCAAAGTCTCCCATTTATAGCTATCTTCTGGTCAATCTTCTATCTCGCAACATCCACTGATCTTGTTTGTGAATTTCATGTGATGGATATCTATCCAAACGAAAAAAAATATGGCTGTGAAGTTAAAAATATGGTAAACATTACAAGTCCTGATTTAGTTTATATCAATTCGGCTGTAGGTACACACCAAAATAAAAAAACTGACAATGATGTGGTCTTAATTCAAGCTAATGCTAAAGCAATTCACTATTTGCCACAAGGACTGAAAAATTTCTTTCCAAATTTGAATTCAATGATTTTAAGATACCACAAAATGAAGAGTATTCGATCAACTGAGCTTCAATCATACCCTGAACTTATTTATCTTAATCTTAACTATAATAGGATTGAAGTGGTGGAAGATGGAACTTTTGATTACAATCCTAATCTCCAATTCTTATTCATTAGCAATGAAAGAATAACTCATGTTGGATTGAATGTCTTTGACCACTTGAGCAAATTGACTCATTTATATATTGAAGATACTAAATGCATAAATGAAGAAGGTACAAATAGAAAAGAAGTTTTGAAAGTAATTCTAAAATCAAAATATCAATGTCGAGACTATGATTATGTGAGGTTGGATGGAAAGATTAAAAGCTTGGATTCAGATTCTAAACATTTAAATCGTGAAAATTTTTTAATTTTTGAACAAAATCTCAAAAATTTAGAATTTGAATTACAAAACTCAAGATTCTCATATCTTGATAGTTTCAAGGCAAGGATCAAAGAAATTCAGAAAAAAGTATTTGAATATAAAATTTCGATTCATGGAAGGAGATCAAGCATAGGAAATTTTGATGACAAATTAAAAATCAATCTTTATGAAAAGTTTGAAAAAATTGAAAGAGATCTCGAAGGTTCTCATATGTACATCTTAAAGGCAGTGGAGATTAAAATGAAAGAATTTGAATCGCGCTTGATGGAAAATCTCCAAAAAGCTTTGTTACAAAATATCGGTGTTATATTGAAGACCATGGAAAATGGAGACAAGAATCATCATATTCCTTATGTCAATGGTTCAAATATTTAACCTCAAAATTGACATTTTTAAAATTTCAAAATTTTATTAGAAATTGAAATTTGAAAATTTGTTAAAAATTGAAATTTTAAAAATTTAAATTCAAAAATTTGGCAAAAAATAAAATTTCGAAAATTTTCTAAAAAACAGAGACTAAAACGTAGGTATGAAAAATAATCTTTGATGAAAAAAAAATCATTTTTTTCGATGATGAAAATAATCGTGATTTTTTTCATCACACGTAAAATTTAATCACGCAGAGCAAAAACACATGGTTTACAACTTTTCTCAAAAGTTTTGTGTCCACAGTTAAAATTTTTCATGTTTTTTGACTTTGTGTTGATACTTCTCTAAATTAGAGAAATTTTTAATTATTTTGTTTAATAAGCTTTACTTATATATAAGGACGTATCATGTAATTTTCCATTTTTTATAACTTTTCCCAATCAAGCATGTCTAAAACACTAATTGAACTTAAAATTGATTTTATGTAATTTTTTTCAAAGCAACTCTACTCGGCAAAAACGTCCTGAATTTTGACTTCGGTTTTTGATGTAATTAAAGGTTGATAAGTTAAATTGATTACAACGAAATCACTAAATAGCTAAAAAAAGACAACTCTTGTGTTTCTGATTATACTTGATTAGTTAAAGTTTAAAATTTTAACAAATCAAATTTTCTAAAAACGACAACATTAGAGACAGGAATAAACGGAATTCAACCAATCTGTGGAAGCTGTTTTAAGTAAAATAGCTAAATAACAAGAAAAGGCTTATTATATTTTAGTTTATTACAATAAAAGAGCTAGAAAAATTTCAAAATTTCGTGATTAACACAAAACTTTTGAGAAAAATTGTCATCAAAGATTATTTTTCATACATTTTAGTCTCTGTTAAAAACTTAAATTTATAAATTGAAAATTTGAATATAAAATTTGTTAAAAATTGAGTACATGTTCAGATGTTATACAGAAAGTACGGCTTCAGAAATGCAGCAAATAAATGAGTTTGTTTATTTTTTTTTTTTTTTTTTTTTTTATTTAAAGTTTTTTTTCCTATAGACATCATTTATGAACGAAAATTAAACAATAATTAGTTTTAAAATAAACAAAATGAAAATTAAATTTTTTGTTACTTAAACTGTACAGCTCTATGTCTGCATGCTAGTCTTTAATTGTTTGAACAACTGAACTGTGCTTACAATTCAAGTGTAAATATGAAAACATATTCAATGTAAGATTAATACTCAAACTATAAATCAATTAAGCCTGTAATAATCTCCTTATTTTCCAAAGTCTCCCATTTATAGCTATCTTCTGGTCAATTTTCTATCACGCAACATCCACTGATCTTGTTTGTGAATTTCATGTGATGAATGTCTATCCAAACGAAAAAAAATATGGCTGTGAAGTTAAAAATATTGTAAACATTACAAGTCCTGATTTAGTTTATATCAATTCGGCTGTAGGCACACACCAAAAAAAAAAAACTGACGATGATGTGGTCTTAATTCAAGCTAATTCTAAAGCAATTCACTATTTGCCACAAGGACTGAAAAATTTCTTTCCAAATTTGAATTCAATGATTTTAAGATACCACAAAATGAAGAGTATTCGATCAACTGAGCTTCAATCATACCCTGAACTTATTTATCTTAATCTTAACTATAATAGGATTGAAGTGGTGGAAGATGGAACTTTTGATTACAATCCTAAACTCCAATACTTATTCATTAGCAATGAAAGATTGACTCATGTTGGATTGAATGTCTTTGACCACTTGAGCAAATTGACTCGTTTACATATGAAAGATACTAAATGCATAAATGAAGGAGGTACAAATAGAAAAGAAGTTTTGAAAGTAATTCTAAAATCAAAATATCAATGTCGAGACTATGATTATGTGAAGTTGGATGGAAAGATTAAAAGCTTGGATTCAGATTCTAAACATTTAAATCGTGAAAATTTTTTAATTTTTGAACAAAATCTCAAAAATTTAGAATTTGAATTACAAAACTCAAGATTCTCATATCTTGATAGTTTCAAGGCAAGGATCAAAGAAATTCAGAAAAAAGTAGTTGAATATAAAATTTCGATTCATGGAAATTTCGGAAATTTTACAAGCATAGGAAATTTTGATGACAAATTAAAAATCAATCTTTATGAACAGTTTGAAAAAATTGAAAGAAATCTTGAAGGTTCTCATATGTACACCATAAAGGCAGTGGAGATTAAAATGAAAGAATTTGAATCGCGCTTGATGGAAAATCTTCAAAAAAATTTGTTGCAAAATATCGGTGTTATATTGAAGACCATGGAAAATGGAGACAAGAATCATCATATTCCTTATGTCAATGGTTCAAATATTTAACCTCAAAATTGACATTTTTAAGATTTGAAAAATTGAAATTTAAAAAGTTTATAATTTTATTTACATTTGTTGAAAATTAAAATTTTGAAAATTTATTTAGAATTAAAATTTAAAACTAAGTTAAAAATTGAAATTGTAAAAATTTGAATATACGATTTGATGACAATTGAAATTTTAAAAATTTAATAAAAATCTAAATTTTGAAATTTTATAAAAAGCTTAATTTTATAGATTAAAAATTTGAATATAAAATTTTTAAAAATTTAAATTTAAATTTTGAAAATTAAAATTTTTGATTAAATTTATTAATTTATTGAAAATTATAACATTTACTTTTGTTAAAATTATAAATTTGATAATAATTCAAAACGTGCTGTGTTGGTCAGACATCAAAGGTTCACTAGAAAATTAATCTAGTCTTAATTTACCAGAATGTAAATAATAATTTGAAATTTAAATATTTTCATGTTTTTTACGGTTATTTAAGGGGTCGTTCGTCTATCACGTAACACAAAAATTTGAATTTTCGAAGCCGACCCAAAATTTGCTCAGGAAATTTTAAATTTTAATAAAAAGCGTCTTTATGTAATTTGCGAATCGACCATAACTGCATCTAATTTTTAAGTATTTACCTTGACGAAATTTGTGAAGGATCACAAAAGAATAATTATTTTTAAATTGAAATTTAAGTAATTATTCGACATTGTAAAATCAAATTTTGTACTGAAAACTCAACTTTGGAAAATCTTTGGAATAGAATATCCATAATTAATTGATATTGTTGTTTTATTGAACTGTATACACAATCCATCATATAAAAAATGCAATCACATTTAATGTGAGATAAACAATTGGACATTAATTTCATATAATTATTTACATTCCTTGTTCCTTTTAGTCTTATCATTATAGCAATCTTCTGTCACTCAACATTGGCTGAAAATGCTACATTTGCTAACAAGACGATTGTAATTTCAAGCAATAAACCGAAACTCGATTTTTATGAGCTGTTCCAAAAACTTGAAAATGACCTTTCAACATCCCAAATTTACATGCTGAAAGAAATCAATGTGAAAATTGATGAACTTCAAAATCGTTTGATAAACAGACTCGATAAAGATTTACTGAAAAATGAGAAATGAGATTAAGCTTAATTGAAATTTCTGAAGATTTTTTGAAAATATCAGGAATAAAATACAAAAATCTTTTGACAGATACAATGACTATTCTGTGTTTTTTTTAAATGACAAAAAGTTGTTCCTTGTTAGATTTTCAACATCATTCAGCAATAATTAACAACCAAGCGAGCAAAATCTTTTCCATACATGAAGTTTTCAGTTCCTTTTTTGTTATCATTTGTGATTATTTTTTGAACAAGCAATTTTCTTTTGATATTAAAAACTTTTATGCTACTTATTTCTTGCAGACTCTAATTACGCACTCATTTTTATGAATATTCATGATTTACTCATTGATTTTTTTTTCAACATTCAGTTCCAAAAAAGTCATCATTTCTGTGATTTATTGTTGCATCAACTGAAGTTTAGTTTAATTTTATCGACAATCCTCAATGAGAAAATAGAATCGAGGATGAACAAAAAAGAAATCGATAAAAAACAAAGTTAATAGAAAATTCAAATCTTTGTTTCAGCTCATCTCGTTTGAGTAGCTTCATCACAATAAAAAAATAGAAAGTAATTCCATATTGCTTTCAAATGAAATTGATTTCCATTTATCTTTATCAATTTACCCCCTTTTTTTTGCAGCAGCTTCCTTCGTCTCTTCTCGCCCTTTTGCAGCTCTGTAATCCAGCTGATAATTTTCTTTCGCTTTATTTTGTTTTTATTGAAATTTTAAATTGTTAAAAGCGAGAATAATGGAAATTGAAATTGAGACAAAAAGTAATTGATAAGATTGTAGGAAGATTAGGCGAGAAACTTTTAAATTGTATTAAATTTGTTCGATTTTGAATGTTTTTACAATTGTGAATAATATTCGTAAGGTTCCTTTGATGTTCATTTCATCGAAAAATATATTTCCAAATTTGAAATTTCAAAATTTTTTGCATAAGTTTTAGGAGCAAATAATTTACAAATTCATTATATTAATAATGAACAAAGACATTTCAGGTAGTAATGCAGCCTTTATCTTATTCCATAAATTAGTTCCTTGTAAGAAAACAATTTGCATAATTCGAAATATTTTAAAGCTGCTTAAAAGATTATTTACTTTGTTCACACAGACATGTCGAACTTTGATAACAAAATAAACAAATTTTTGACCTTCAACATTGAGAGTAGCCTCATATATGAGGGATTCGATGTTGATTTTGTCTAGTTCCAACTCTTTTTCTTTATTGAAATTTTTAATTTTTTTTTAATTTGGAAACCATGGAAATTTAAATTTTTGAAAACCGTTACACTTTAAATTTCTGGAACTAGTTTTAATTCAAAAAGTATGAAGTCCGTTAAAAATTTGAATTTTCAAAGATCGTTACAATTTGAATTTGTGAAACCCGTAAAAATTTTATTTTATTTTCTTTTTCTATTTCAAGACCATAAATGGAGCTACTCATTTTTCAGCACAAAGCGGACAAAAATGAATGATTTACATTATATTAATACAAGTATTCTTATATGTCTTTGTAAATTCTCAGCTTATGTCTCATTATTTAGCATTTCATTTAGAGCTAATTTTTTACTTATTTATGAAAGTAAGACGTTCCGTTTCGTTCAGTTTTGATTCTCTCTTCTCACGTTAAACGTCAGAATTATTTCATATGATGTGGTAAGCATTTTTTTACGAATTGCTTAACTTAATATCACTCATTGAATATCAATGTTTTTTTAAGGAAATACACGGTTTTTGTTATTTCACTTGCGGCAATCGCCGTATGTGCTGAAACAGAAGATGAAAATACATTAAAATGTCTTGTAAATCACCTAAAATCAAGAAATGTCCATGAAGACTTTTTCGACTCAGTGTCAAACAAGTTCTCATCACCTGTTGACTGTCCAAGCTTGATTAATGGACGATTGGAAAGAGCACATAACAAACTCGAAACAAAGCTTAAATCAGATGCCAATTTTGCAAAATATGCTGACTGCATTATGACAAACCTGAAGAGAAATGATGCAAATACGGAAATTATGTTGCGTCGAGAGGCAATTAAAATAAATGGAGTTGGAATTCAAATATGGAATTATTTCAATCAAAAGGAATATTTGGATAAATTGAAGAAGGAAGTGGAAAACAACATTAACACTACATTTAGAACTAAATGTGCATAAATGTAACTAACATCAATTGACATTCAAATAAAGATAATAAGGTAAATAATGTGTATACTATATGTGATGAATAATCAATAAAATTTCAATCATATGATGCACAGTGCTGAATGTTGTGTAACTATAAAGTATGGAAATGTTTTAGTTTTAAATTTCAATGCTACAATTGAAGCATGAGCTGAATTTTCTGCGGTGTACATGAGTCATTATGTATGTATGATGTTCAATGCCACACTGGCTGCTGATAAATAATAATGATACGGAAATAGGACTGCTCTTCAACAGTTTCTTAAAGATTTGAATTTTTTGAACTCTACAAAATTTTAAAGTTCAAATTTCGAACTTCCGAAAATGAAAACAAATGAAAAGTAAACAATGTTTTTAAAGTGATTAATTAATAAAAGTGAGATAATAATCAAGAACTAGCAAAGTGAGCAATAGTTTACTGATACAGAATAATTAGATCCAGCACCTGATACTAATATTCAAAGTTAAAGAACTGTTCCAGGTAAATAATCAAATTAACTTTCTAATCATCAAAGTCAAAGGTATTAAATCTTTAAATTATCAAGCCACGAACTTAGATTTCTCTTCTTTCGTCGTGATTTCAATAAAATTGCATTTACATTCTATTATGCTTTTCGTTGCTGCATTCAATGTATATGTGACAAATGATTGGGTTTTAATAATATCAAAATTGATTTTAAATTCATGGCATGAATGCAATTGTGGCTTTTTGTTGTTTTGTACTGCAGCTTTGTATCTTGTCAAATATTATTGGAAATGCAATCGAGCATGAAGCAATTTTGTATATTTCTGAATATTTGACAAAAATCGATTTTAAATTTCCATTCACAGCTGAAGGAAACATGACATTAATCATAAAGAGAATCAAGAACGTCCTTTGACAATATTTTCATTTCCTTCTTTAATCCAGTGTCAGATTTTTAATATTAAGCACGAAAGATAGAAATGAAAAGCTTCTGTCACTTGTGTGTCAATTCTTCCCTTTTTTACTTACAATATCATGAGGACATTTAATGCTGTTCTATGAGCGCCCTTGCATGTCAAGATTTGTTTGAACAGCTAATGGACATGTCAATAAAGTATCCAATTTTAAATCGGATTTTGATGTATTATTGTGTCATTATGGACGACTTTCTTTGCTTCTTATGCTTACTATGTTCTAGTTCAATGTTTGCTCTTTAATGACAAATAATGAAGTGAATGGATCGAGACAATAAAAGGAGATACAGCACAGAAGTGAAGAATTAACTTTAAAGAGACAATTTTTGTTAATTTTTATACCTATTTTCTCTCGAATAGCGACTTCCATTGCTATACAGTCAAGCATTCTTCTTATTGGAACCTCTAAATTCATGCAGATACCATTGTACTGTGAAACTTTTGATGCTGAACAAAATAAACATTTTGCATCGCAATAAAAACCGAAATTCCCTTTAATGACTCAAAGGAGAGACGGAATGGAACATAAAATAAAGTCACAAAAACTTAATCCATGCAAATAATTCAGCTCTAGTTTTTATTACTTTGTATTTGAGTCCAATGTATGAGTGCATTAGATTTAATGAATTTTAAGTAATTTAGAAAGTCTTGGAATGAGTAAAGAGACTTTTTGTACCATTTCTGCCAATATGGATCGTAAATGACTTCTCGTTCAAAGAGCTGCTGATATCCGAATCGATAAAGGAAGTCAGCAAATCGTGGATAATCTGTAGATTCAAAGCAACTGCGATAAATTGAATAGGACATGCTGTCTTCTAAATATTTCTGCAGTTCCTGATTCTTTAAAAGTTCTTGCAATCTTCCTGTATTTTCATTCTTCCTTAATATCACAATTCTCCATGATGGAAACAATCCAAAGCGCACTTCCATCATCAGTTCCATCAAATATTTTTGTCTCTCATTCCAATCATACAACAGCCATCGTGCTGCTGCATAGAAAATGTCAACTTCTGAATTAATTCCAATATTTTCTAATTGCAGCCATTGCTTGACTTCATCCTTGTCCATTTTAACAAAATCGAGAGTAGCAACAACTGTGAGGAAAATTTTCTTGACTTGTTTCATCATCATTGACTGGATTTTCTCATATTTCCATGTTCTTGCTTCCTTGTACAATAAATATGCTTGATCTTCCTGAAACCAGTTGATATTTTGTATGAGATTCCAACATTGCTCGACAAGTTGTGACACCTGAAGATATTCAGCACCAATTAGCAATGGAATCAATCCATCACGTTCAGTTTTCTTTGAACTCGAAATCATCCATCTATAAATGCTATAAAATGCATTCGGATTGATGTCAGTTCCATTTAATTCAATCACTTTCTCGTCCTTTGATCTCTTTGCAAAATAATCAGAATAGCATTGCAATATCAGTAACTGACACTCGAATTTCTTTCCATCAATTTGGACTAGAATGTCATAAGATTTTGGCTTCTTATATTCAGCAATGATGAGTTTCTTTAGATCATCTTTATCCAGCAATTTCGGATTCTCCTTCCAATGGAATTCATATTTATCAGGACAAATTTCATTAATACTGCGCTCGACATCATCACTTTCGGTATTTTTATGATCACCGACTTGACTTTTATTACATTTTGAAATATCATCCAGAACTGCTGTAAAACCTGCTATCAAGTCGTATGACATTTTCTCCTTTTTTGATGGATTTTTTGTTATGAAATGTGGATCAATGTGAACTATGATTATTTTCTGGATTATTAGATACAACATTGTTTGAGAAGGTCATCATATTCATCCCATTAATCCACTTTAAGGCTAAGATTAGATGATGTTCAAAGAATTAAAGGAACTTATTTATTATTAAACAATGTGCTTCGATTTCTTCTTAATCTTCTACATCATGATTATGTCTGTGTCCATAAAAAGAAAAAGGAAAAACTTTTCTCGTATCCAATAATCAGAAAAGAATTTTTTTCATTTGCAGTTAAAGGCTTAAATACACAACAAACTTATGCTATATAATAAGACAATGCATTGAACATTCTGGTGTAAATGAAGAAGGCTCAAATACAGAACAATGTCAATGATAAGAACTAAATAAATGTGTAAATGTAACTAACTAGAGCGTGTGTGTGTGTGAGTCTGTATTTGAATGTTCAAGTGAGAATGAAACAATAGGAGAAGTAAATAAATTGCTTTTCCACCTCATGAAACACACAAGATAATTCTAATTAAACCGAAATTAACGTTATGGAAATTGTATCATTGAGAAATAAATGTGTATATGTATGTTTGGTTAAAGGATATGAGGCGAGACTTAAAGGATTATATTTCTGGAAGGCTTAAAACTTTTCTTCTTAAATTCTTCTTTTTGTTTCAATTTTGCTGCATTTCTAGATGTGATTACTGTGATACTAAGTTTTATCTACACAACTTGACTTCTTGAGGTGATTTAGCTGACTGATGAACGGATTGAAGTAAATTAAATTCAATATTTTATAAATTTTCACAAAAATTCAATTAAAACACTGACTCATTGTTTACAAATTGAGAATTTGAATTTTACAAAACCGTTAAAGTTTGAATTTTAAAAAAACGTAAAACTTTGAATTTTACAAAACCGTTAGAAATTGCGCAAGACAAATTTACCAGTTTTAAAGGCAAGGAAGAGATTATCAATACTTGAATATTTTCTTGAAATATTTATCTTTAATGCTTTTAACTCCAAAAACTAATAATTTTCACTTCACGTGAGATTCCTCGAGGGTGTTCTTAATAATAGTGACGTAAAATTCAAAATAATTTCTATGGAAACTGAAAATTAAAGACATAATCACACACAAAGATATTAAGGAATTTACTCCAATTAATTATCATTCACAACATTGAGCTATAAAAATAATTCACTTAAGCTACTCTCAAAGTCCAATTAAAAGGGGATTAAGGAGAAGAGCTTTCTGATGTTTTCGCAATGCGATACAAAAGGATAAAGAGGAATGATACTAAATTTATTGCCATGTGATGTTATTATTTTATTTAGAGCATCTACTGCAATTGTATTTAGTCATTCTTTATTGTCTTGTGTCTTAATTATTTAAACTTGTATGTATTGTATATTCGGATCAGTGATTTATTGATTTGTTTTGGCTAGGATTAGGTATGCATCGGGTCTTTGATCTTGCATAATTCCTGATAGTTTATGCTTTGTTTGTTTAATTGCTTGAATTTTTGATAAAAAGTTCGTTAAAATAATTTTTTGAATTTTTCACACAAATTTAATTTTGCGGTAAATTTTCAAATTTTTTCTTTAACGAACTTTTTCAAGAACCGAAAAAAGAAAAGTTTGAAGATTTCCTTTTTAATGAAATTTTTCAATCTTTATCTGCTAAATTATCCCGAGAATAAAACTTTATCGTAAACAAAATGAGAATTGTACATCGAATGAGGAAAAAGAATGAAACAGAAATTGAGCTGTTGATTGCAAATGAATTGAGAAAAGGAATCAAATTGAGAAATTTCAGTCACGTTTTGTTATTCAACAAGTTTTTCTTCTCACTCGATGCTTCCGGATGTTTCCAATAAATGGGAAAATTAAATGAAATGGAAAAAAATTTCTTCACGTTTTTCTTCATCGTCTTCTTAATAAAGTTTTAGTTCCAATAAGAATGAAATCAAATATTTGGAAATTTGGGTATTACGTACAGCACATATTCATTTAATTTATTTGATATTGAGCTGTAAATTGCATTTTGCTTTCCTTTAATATTTTCATCTTGCACTTGACATGTTAATAAAGCATAAATCTTCTCATGAGAATTATTTACTCCACTAAGCAACGATACTTGTTTCTATTTCCATTGTTTTGACATTTTGGTTACTTGTGTTGTAAGTCTTTTGAAATATATTGCATATATCGATGACTTGCCATAGAATGCAGAAGAATGTACTTACTCTGTAGAGAGCTTTTTACATTTCATTGTCGATTCCTTACCAAGTTTCAATTTTATTTCCTCAAACTCTAATTCTTGTACATTTTTTCGACTTTATTGACCTAAAACATTTCATTTCATATCTGATAACTTATGCTTTACTCTGTAATTGAATTTGAGTAGCCAGCACTATTTTCTTCGTCTTGTTCTTGTTGTTCCTATTGTTCAATCAATTTATTTAAGCAAAATTGAATCAAATTAAATTACTTTCAATTCCACAAGTCAATGAGAAATGATTCAAGAGAACCAACTAATGAGCTTTTGATGAATCAAATTTGAAATTGAATTTTCTAACAAAGCTGGAATGTTTCTTCATTTTATGATGCAAGTTTATCTTTAGCATGAAATCGCATATACATTCACATTCAATGCAATACTCACTGTGCATGTATCAATATCTTATTCCTCAATTCAAAAGAAATTTTCGTTCTGATTTGGAAGCGTCGAAGTGTGGAAAAAGATTCAACACTCGTACTCAATAGTTCAGCTCTTTGTGAATTTTTTGAAGGAACCTGCTGATTTGATAGACAGTTCATCTGACTGTCTAAATTTTAGAATTCCACTCTTCTGGATCTTTTGATGTTGATGATCTCTGGATCAATAAAATTCGTAGACTTAAGACGTCTTGTTCCTTCATATACTTTACAAACTCATTTTCTACTTGCCAACATATCAGAAGACTTTACTCCTTCCATCATCCTCATCATCTTACGATTTGATATCATACAACTACTGTTCAAATTGTGGAAAAAAGGAAGAAATATCATTTTTATAAGAAGGAAGTTTTTCCGTTCCTTTTTGTAAGTTTCAATAAGCTTTATTGAATTCAACTCGAGTTTTTCTTTTATTTTTCCTGCTCTTTCATACACAATTGTTGCTGTTGTTATTGCGGAGTATAAGAATGAAAATGGATAAGATGGAATAGTAAGGAACATCATCATTCATTGTACAATTTTTATGTTTTTTTATATGACGGGATAATAGTTTCATTTTAAACACAATTTTCCTCTCATTCATTGCAATATCATCGTCTGTTTTTACTTTTACTTCTTCTACTAAGTAAGCAAGAGCTAGAGGAAGAAGGAATGAACGATAAAATTAGATCATGGTAAGAAAATTGAGTCGATGCTGTTGTATCAAGTGGAAGAGAAAATAAAATTATTTTACAGCATCTAGCACTGCTAGTTTTGAGATGAAAATTCTCAATTTTATTAAGCTGTGGTTAAGTTTCATGTCCTCATATATATTATCAACGTCACGTGATATACAAACAGTACATGAATCAGGTAATAGACTACAATTAATTTTTTTGCTGCTGTTGCTATTTCAATCTGATGGTTCCGCGACTATAATTTACATTTGATGCGAAAATAATTTCAGCAAATTTTTGTGTCGGAAACATCCAGTCGTTATTGACATTGAAATATTTCTTGGATTAAAAAAAAATACCGAAGCTATTCATATGAGAATGTGGCAAACAACATCAGGTATCAAATTCCTGCTGTATGTAAGCATCATTCCAACAATTTTCAATCTTGACCTAACTCCACATTATACTCACATACAATGACTTCCTTTTGTTCTTCTCCCAATTAATATTCATCTCGTGACCGCAAACCAAGAACAAAAGATGTCATTTAAGTCTGAAAAATTGAATTTGAGTGTCACTTCTTGCTCTTTATTACCGCGTCCAACGAGATATTCTTGCGAAGGTGTTGCTTGTTCTTATTCTTGTTTCTTGTCCATTAGATAGCTAATTACGATGTTTAATTAATTGAAAACAAATTGAATTCCAGCACAACAAATAAAAGAAAGGGGAAAAACTACTCGATAAGGGTAAATTGCTGTTCTAAAAATTCAAATTCAAAATGACCGTTGACATATTCCCAATATTTATCAATGCTGAATAGATGCGCATTTGAAACTAAGCATCTGAGAGCACTGGAACTTGATGTTTTTATTTCATTATTTTTATTCTGTCTCATTCATTTCAGAATCCTTAATCCTGAGACACTTCTTGCAGAATAATTGAATTTTGAGACAAGAAGAAGAATTTTCAAGTGCCATAAAATCTCTTCCTTCTTGTCTCTTCCATTTCTTGTTTTTTCGTATATCCGCGATACTGGCGAAACAATCCCGAAAGTTTTATAAACAAACATTAAGCTGCATTTGGATGGTGTATTTAAGATCTTAAATAAGGATTTAGTTCCTTTAACTGGATAATGGAGTTGAGGAATGTTCAATGTCTTTCTATCTGACTGCTGAATATAGACCATGAAGCGAGTCTATGACATTCATCTGACCCACCCAACATGTAGAGGCATAGAAGTCAATTTCTCAAGTGTATTCATGCGAAAAAAGGCTTCATCACTGTACAAGACTTAAATAGCAATTTTAGAATGATTTGAGTGCTGTGACTTTTTTCTCAAACCAAATGGAGTTGTGAAGGGGACGAGAGGACATAAGAAGAGGAAAAAATCTTGAAAATAGACTTAAATATGCCGGAAATTTCACTTGACCTTCTCAGTTTGTGAGCAAAAAAATTAAGTAAGTAGCATTAAATGATGTTCATGGATGCGGAAATTAAATCTCATGTCATTACATTCAGCATAAAGAGCTTCTTTAGTGCTTCAATTAATCCAATTTGTGGTCATTTATTGATGCAGCCTTTCAGTTCTGATTCTGTCTAATTATTCACATTTTATCATGAATATGTCAATGTTATGCAAATATTTATCAATGGCCACACATAATTGGTTTCAATCAAGCTACAATTAGTTGCATATTTGTGGCTGCTTCATTTCCATTTTGTAGAAACATTTTAAATTTCATTGGGATTGATTTTTGAGGGAAATTTGTGAAATTAAGTGGCTTTTATGGCCAATATATCATACATCATCGACATTCCACAATAATACTCGATTCCAATTTGATGCGGAAACTTTTATCCAAATGGGAAAATCAATCAATTCCGATTTTTCATGTCCTGAAAAGTTGAGAATATGAAAATGTCGTTCATGTCATGAGAAGTTCCAATGAGAAAAATTTAATTTAACGGAAGCTAATCTTCTTGTGATTTATGTCTTGTTTATCGTTATTTATCAATGGATATCCAACAAGAAATCCTCACAAAAATATTTCAAGTCCATTAATTTACTTTCTTGCCTATCCTCATCTCATAGCTCAGTCATGGTTAAGCTTACAACATTAATTTAAAGCTCATAGAAGCATATTTAAATTAATTTGAGTCCAGGATTAACCTCAAATTGGAGTTAAATCCTCTACCTGATGCTGCCTGCCTCATCTGCCTCATCCTGAACTTTTCAATTTTTTCCTGCAATTTTTCTTCTTTCTGCTTATTTGAAAATTAAATTTTAAGAGACCGACAATTTATTTTGTGGAGTGTCTCGTACCAAATGAAAATGTTGGATATAACAATAATGGATAGAGATAGAAGATGAAACCGCATATGGTTTTCAGCATCAATATCTTAATCTGTGGAAAATTTCTGAGATCATCAAGAAAAAAGTTCTTTTAATGCTCGTACTTAAATTGAAAGCTGCTTTCTTTTATTGCGATTGGATCCAGGGTTGGAACTAGAGATTTTTGATTAAATTTTTGAACTGGAATATTAGTAAGAATTATTTATTAATGTGCCTTAAAAATAGCCTAATTTAATTTTATAGTTGCAACTCTGAACAGCACTCACACAATTTTCATATAAAGCTGTTGGTTGTCACATTACCACACAGCAGCAACATCGACTTTACAGGAGTAGAAGAATCAGTAAACAGCAGCAGTAGTATAAACATAAGCAGTTGTAGAATGAGAGAGAAATGCATTCAACCGAGAACATAATTCATCATTTTAATCCACAATCGTGTGTGGGATTTCAAGTGCAGAACTATCACATTGGTGATTAATGTTGATTCATTTTGTGCACGGAGGATTTCTAGCTGCTTTAATTCCAAAAATTAATTTCTTTGAGTGAAAAAAAGCTTTTTACTTTTATTTTCTATTGGAACTGACGAAAGTAATAAATTTATGAATTTTCATATTTATGGATGTGAGTGAAATGGAGACAGAATATGACAATGACGGCAAATTATTAATGGTGCAAATTATTGCACAACTGCCTGCTTGTTCCCATTTTTCAAATAGAAACATGACTGTAACATGGAAAACAAAATTGAACTGCAAATGGCACTGGACATGGACATTCTATTGCTATTGAATCAGATTCAAATTACATAAATTTGATGGCACTTTAAAGAGCAGTTCTGGCACCCTAACAAACTTGACGAACGATGCAAGGAATTGCTTTTTAGCATATTTAATTGTCACATCTGCTCATTCGGTTACTTCCTCACTTGTGTCTGCATTTAAATAAAATCGGATTTTTTCATTATTTCTTCTCCATAACAAGCATAGCAAGTAAGCATACATAAAACACTTTCGCATTAATTAACTTAAAACCTCCAACATAAATCTCTTCTTTTAACAGCATCAACATGCATCAGAAATGAAATGAAACGGGAGGAGGTGGACAAAGCTTAGCTTTGTTATTTTTTATTCCACACTTTTTTTCTGTATGTTCATTTATCTAGCCACTATAGCTATACATGGCATTGAATGCATTCAGTTCGTGTGTGCTCATTCAATGAAATGGCAATGAAAGAAGAGCAAGCAAGCAGGCCAGCAAGAACGAGGGAAAGAGGATTTATGAAAAACAATAAAAAATGTCATTTATTTACTCGCCATCGTAGTTCCGGTGTTAAATTTCAATACGCTATGTGCCATCATCATCATCATCATCATCCCCAATGTGATATTTAAATACACACTATGTGATAAATATTGTTTGTATGTCCATGTATGTCCATGCAGAAAGAGCATAAAAAATAAACTTTTTCCTCCCTATTCTGTTGTTGTTTGTTCATTGTTCATTTAATTGCCATTTATGGTGAGATTTTTTCTCAATGCCTGCTGCATTTATTATTATTTTAAACCCTCAGCATGCTTTTGTTTTATTTCAATTTCTTTAATGAATTCATCAAGTTCCTCTGAATTTCTACGAAAAAAATGAAGCTTGAAAATTTATAAAGTCATATGAATGTTCATGGTTTCCATAACATATGTGCTTAGAATATGCAAAACCCAAATGAAGAAAGTAATAACAACTACATTTTTGGATAGAAAGAGAAAGAGAAGGAAAATAAGTGGAAATGCTTTTCCATTAACATTTTTTCACGTTTCACAGCCATAAATTTAAAAATTCTTCATACTCTATCCAGTCATTCCTATTCTATGTACTGTTTGGTTTAGCTTCAACTTCTATACTGTTGCTCCACAAATATAATGCTGGTGATGATGATGCTGAAGCTTTTCTGATGTTTGACTATTTAATTTATGAAACATACTGGAATAACAAAAAAAAACAGGCAGGATGAATGAATTGCTTGCTAAAGACGCGAATTTTTGCAGTTTTTGTTGACATTTCAATTTATTTATGTCTATTTAAATTCTCTTGTCATGTCCTCTCCTCACTTCTTCATCATTCCATCTCGTCCAAATATCAAATTAACATCATATTTGCCTCCTGACGTTGAGCTTCTTGGTAAATGATCATCCTCAACTGGCCAATGACGGTCTTCAAATGTAATCATTGATGCACAATTTCCATAAATGTCCGCAAATTCCTTTATCGTATATGGCCCTTCCACATCTAAAACAGCTTCCATAAGCTTCTCATCGGGTGTCCATTCCTCAAGTTCGGATGTAAGATAATATGACTTAAATGCCGTGTCTTCATCTGCCTCTTCTTCCTTGATTTTCTTGAACAAGTAATACATTTTCTTTAAGAATGTTGAAATGTTTCGTTCAGGATTTTCCGATACGTCCGTAATGTCTGGCAAGTTTGCCAAACGCCAAACAATTTTCTCGAAAAATCTCTAAGGAAACAAAGCAAAAGAGGAAAGGATTATAAAGAAACTTTATAGTAATTCCTACAAACCTGATTGATGTTGTTGTAGACTAAAACCACACGAGATTTATCAAAAAGTTCGTCTGAAATTTTACTCAACTGTTGAAAATAATTTCCAATTAATTCATCACTTCCTTCTAGCATGTGAACAGAATACATATCATGTCCAACAAGAAGACCGCCAAGTCGACCATCATCCATTGGATATTTATAAATTTCCTTGATTATCTTGTTGAATGGATCTTTAATCTTATGTGGCTCAATCACTGTCCTGTGTCGTGCTAAGTAGATTACACGTTGAAAGTAACTCCGACGTCCAAACACAAGCTGATTATCTCTTACATGGCCTGCTAATGTTCTACGATTTATAAATGATGGAACTGAATATTGCTCATAAACCTTATTAAGCTTATAATATGGAACATTGGCTGACGTCTCACGGATTGACTTCATTTTATCAAATATTAAGATTTTGTAGTATTTTATGATTACTTAGATTAATTTCGAGAAAATATAAAATATTAAAGGGTTGCTATGGAAATGTTTATATTGAATTCACGGGTTGTCAAGTGCTTTAAAGTTGTTAAGTAATGAAAAATTGAAGGACATGGAAAATTTTGTTTTTTTCAAGGGATATAAAATTTGAACTCGTATGACCTGAAGTTAACTTCAATCAAGAATTAATTGAAGCTAACTTCAGGTCATACAAATTATTTTTTGTTTACATCGATTTTTACTTCGTTTTCATTATTAATTATTAATAAGTTGTGCATTAAGTAATGTAAGTGAATATTTAGCAGCTTAAAGGAGGAATTACATCTACTAAGATAGTTTCAATAGCGTAAATTATTAGTTTATTGTAAATTCGAGCATTTTACTTTAAAAAATATCAAATTTTTACAGTTTCATACAATTTTGAGGATTTCACGACATACTAGATTTACTGATCGATTTGACATTCAGGTACGTATCAGTGATTCTTTAAAGAGTTCATATAAGTCAACAAAAATTAATTTTCACGAGTTTTCAAAGAAAAATTTCCATCCCTTGATTAATATTCATTAACAGTGCCAATAATCGGAGTTTATCGCGGTATTTAACCTTTTAACACCCAATCTTTAATTATTTTTTCAATAAATTTTCAACCTTGTGTCCTTTGAAATTCAATTAATTTACATTTTCATTATTTACCTTGCCGTGAGTTCATAAAATTAAATATTTTTTATATAAATTGGTAAATAATACAGTGGATTGGGAAATGTATTATCAATTTAGCTCACATTGCTTATTGGAAATTCGAATTTATGGGTTTTAATTAGTAAATTTATGTACATAATTATCCTAAATCAATAATTAAGTTAAAAATATAATTTTATGTCAATGAACTTATTGAGCAAATAGTTATTTTGACTTGTGATTCTGATTTAACAAGCTTTCAACCTTCCCCTTCAGTATCATGACATCATGACTGTCCCGATGTGTTTTATGCCGAAAATTAATATTTTCCTGAATCAAATTTTCAAAATAATAAATTCAACATTTAAACCATATGCTGCACACAAATTTCGAACATGAAAACATTATATTGCTCTATGTCACTGTTGCTCTCGTTATAATCCTTTGCAAATTGATATCAATGTTCATTGGTGTGTTAAAAAAATTTTTGGCAATAAAAAAAAGTGCTTAATTTGCATGAAATCTATAAAAACAATAAAAAAGAGTGCAAATTGGCATTTTATTGCAATAATCAATTCATGGACATTTAACGGAAAATTAAATTGAATATTGGGGGGCCGAATTGTTTTTTTTTTTAGGTGAATGGTCTCCGACAAAAAAATCAATTACCGTTTGATTGCTGCTGAATGTTCAAAATATTTATGCGATAAGGGAGAAATTTTTCAGGTTGGAGAAACGTTTTCAGAATAATTTTGAAAATATTGTCTTAGCCATAAGCTTCAATATTTAAAAACTGCTAAAGTTAGTTTGAATTTTAAAATCCGTTAAATTCGAAATTTCGTTAAGTTTCTAAAATCTGTTGAAAACGATGAAATTTGAATTTTAGAAAACCGTTAACCTCAAAATTTCGTTAAGTTTGTAAATTTTGTTTGAATTTTTGAAAACAGTAAAATTTCGAATTGTATAAACTGATTCTTCCTGATTTTTCCAACAATTTCAAAGAATGTTTCCCCCAAAAGAATCAAAAATTAAAAACAAAAATGTTTCATTCCTACAAAATTTCTGATGAGATAAATGAAATCAACAAAAAGGGGGAAAGACAGAAGATTATGAAGCATATGGAAGTGAGAAAGGGGAGAGAATCGTATATAAAAAGTGATGATTCGTGTAGCATCTGTGTGATTCGATTTATCAAAACTATAAACATGAGTAGATCAGCACATTTTTGTGAATAAAATCTCGTTTATAATTTTTTTGCTATATCATATCGCATTTATATGTGCTATTTACTTGCTGATTCTGCCTGTCTTCAATCTTTTTCATCCTCCTACAAATTTTCCTTTGACCTCATCTCATCGTCTTCCTTTTCATACTTACTCATATGAGTAGACACATATGTACACTAATAGACGTAGAAAACTTGAATATAAACAGATGATTTGCAGAATATAAGAAGTGAGGGTAAATATGAGAGCAGTCACATAACTCTTGATTTATGACTACACATTTGCAATATTGAAACGTTTTCATTATTTTTGCACTTTTTAACTTCCTTCCATTTCCGATATTTTACATTTTTCACTAGTGCTTCTTTTTTAAAGGAGTTTCCAAGAGAATGCTGGAAGTAAATGTTGCATAAACTTTAAATTTAAAGCAGTAAAATTAAAATCAAATTTAGATAAATGAGGACATTTTTAAGTCGACCATAAATTTCAATTAGCCATTTTAAGGATTCAAACTTAATTTTTTCTGCATTTTCTTAAATGAAAACTGGATGAAATGGCACTGGTCACTTGATTTAATGAGTGCTTAAAGCGCATTTCAATATTCAACACTTGATTCGATTTTCGAAATTCCAAATTTTGAGCAATTTCAAAAATCCGTTAAATTTTGAGCAATTTCAAATTTTTAAAAATCATTGAATTTTGAATCATTCAAAAACCAAAAAATAATCTAGTTAGTCAGTCAAAGTGAATAAATCAGTCCATTACCACATCAACTCAGTCCATTCTACTTTCAATTGTCCATTAAGACAGTAAAAAAAGCCAAATAGAAATTGAATAGAATTTCCATGTCCCATGTATTAATGTGTATTTATTTAGGTTGAATAGTGCGGAAGAATTTGTTATGATCAAAAGAAAGAAACAAGCACCAAACAATGGTCCCATTTCCATTTCCATTATTCCGACATAAATCTATTTTCTTGTCCTTCCTTTTTTATTATGACTGTGTCGAAAGAAAATGAAATGAAAATGTAATTTGATTTCATTTCCTTATTTGAAGGCAGGACCTTTCTCATCTTGAAATGAACCCCAAACGTTCATTTAAATTACACAAATTTGACCCCAAATATAAACGATAATAATGTCAGATTCATAGATTTTTAAACGCCACAAATTGGGTAATTGAGTCATTTGCATTCGTTTGTCTTTAAGAACTGGAACTTCTGAGTATCACTGATACAATAAAATGGTAATTTGATATTTGGACGAGATGGAATGATGTGAGGAGAGGACATGACAAGAGAATTTAAATAGACATAAATAAATTGAAATGTCAACAAAAACTGCAAAAATTCGCGTCTTTAGCAAGCAATTCATTCATCCTGCCTGTTTTTTTTTTTGTTATTCCAGTATGTTTCATAAATTAAATAGTCAAACATCAGAAAAGCTTCAGCATCATCATCAGCAGCATTATATTTGTGGAGCAACAGTATAGAAGTTGAAGCCAAACCAAACAGTACATAGAATAGGAATGAATGGATAGAGTATGAAGAATTTTTAAATTTATGGCTGTGAAACGTGAAAAAATGTTAATGGAAAAGCATTTCCACTTATTTTCCTTCTCTTTCTCTTTCTATCCAAAAATGTAGTTGTGTGCTGTTTTGTTATTACTTTCTTCATTTGGGTTTTGCATATTCTAAGCACATATGTTATGGAAACCATGAACATTCATATGACTTTATAAATTTTCAAGCTTCATTTTTTTCGTAGAAATTCAGAGGAACTTGATGAATTCATTAAAGAAATTGAAAATAAAACAAAAGCATGCTGAGGGTTTAAAATAATAATAAATGCAGCAGGCATTGAGAAAAAATCTCACCATAAATGGCAATTAAATGAACAATGAACAAACAACAACAGAATAGGGAGGAAAAAGTTTATTTTTTATGCTCTTTCTGCATGGACATACATGGACATACAAACAATATTTATCACATAGTGTGTATTTAAATATCACATTGGGGATGATGATGATGATGATGATGGCACATAGCGTATTGAAATTTAACACCGGAACTACGATGGCGAGTAAATAAATGACATTTTTTATTGTTTTTCATAAATCCTCTTTCCCTCGTTCTTGCTTGCTCTTCTTTCATTGCCATTTCATTGAATGAGCACACACGAACTGAATGCATTCAATGCCATGTATAGCTATAGTGGCTAGATAAATGAACATACAGAAAAAAAGTGTGGAATAAAAAATAACAAAGCTAAGCTTTGTCCACCTCCTCCCGTTTCATTTCATTTCTGATGCATGTTGATGCTGTTAAAAGAAGAGATTTATGTTGGAGGTTTTAAGTTAATTAATGCGAAAGTGTTTTATGTATGCTTACTTGCTATGCTTGTTATGGAGAAGAAATAATGAAAAAATCCGATTTTATTTAAATGCAGACACAAGTGAGGAAGTAACCGAATGAGCAGATGTGACAATTAAATATGCTAAAAAGCAATTCCTTGCATCGTTCGTCAAGTTTGTTAGGGTGCCAGAACTGCTCTTTAAAGTGCCATCAAATTTATGTAATTTGAATCTGATTCAATAGCAATAGAATGTCCATGTCCAGTGCCATTTGCAGTTCAATTTTGTTTTCCATGTTACAGTCATGTTTCTATTTGAAAAATGGGAACAAGCAGGCAGTTGTGCAATAATTTGCACCATTAATAATTTGCCGTCATTGTCATATTCTATCTCCATCTCACTCACATCCATAAATATGAAAATTCATAAATTTATTACTTTCGTCAGTTCCAATAGAAAATAAAAGTAAAAAGCTTTTTTTCACTCAAAGAAATTAATTTTTGGAATTAAAGCAGCTAGAAATCCTCCGTGCACAAAATGAATCAACATTAATCACCAATGTGATAGTTCTGCACTTGAAATCCCACACACGATTGTGGATTAAAATGATGAATTATGTTCTCGGTTGAATGCATTTCTCTCTCATTCTACAACTGCTTATGTTTATACTACTGCTGCTGTTTACTGATTCTTCTACTCCTTTAAAGTCGATGTTGCTGTTGTGTGGTAATGTGACAACCAACAGCTTTCTCATATAAATGCGAAATTTCTTATGTGGATGTGAATTATGCAGGATGGAAATAAATACTATCATAATTTACTGTGCTGCTGCAGTAGAAGTCATGTGTCATATTCACACCAAATTTTCAATTTGGGTGAATATATTGCATTTTGTCAGTTTTTTTAATTTCCTGCATCAGGCTTACAGAATTGACAAATATTTCCAATGGTGGAACTGTGCCTGAAAATACCAATCCAACAGTGAAAACCGCATCTTGATTGGTGCTTCCTGTGTCGAGAAATGTTTCTTGACTCAATACTTTTGGGTATGGCAAGAAATGCCATAAGAATTTTGTAAAAAATCAATTGATTGCAAAATACATTTTTGTAAACAAACAAAAAAATAAATTGAACTGAATCTTATTGGACATTTTAATGGTCTAGAAGTGAACTGGATCCTACTGGATCTTGGCGAAAAATGAGAAGTGAACTGGATCCTACTGGATCTCTTAATGGTCTGGAAGTGAACTGGATCCTACTGGATCTTGTTTTTATGTATCCCGAATTGTGCAGGTCGGATCCTACTGGATCTCATTTTAATATGAAATCCTAAAATCTGGAAGAGTAGTAAGCAATAAATTAGGCTGTACTGTAATGGTCGAGTTGTTACTGGATCTTGTTTTTATATATAAAAGTCATTTCATTTAGTGAATTAAAATTAATAGGTGATCCTACTGGATCTTGTTTTTATGTATCTGGAAGTTGTATGGATCCTACTGGATCTCATTTTAATGGTCTGGAATCGAACTGGATCCTACTGGATCTTGTTTTTATGTATCTGGAAGTTGTATGGATCCTACTGGATCTCATTAAAAATTTCGTGATCTCTTACGACACGTTTTTTGTCTTGTTTTTATGTATCTGGAAGTTGTATGGATCCTACTTTACAGTTCCAAAGTGATTTATTTCGACTTTATTAAGCCCGGCTCGTATAGTTCAGTTCGGGCGAAACTGCTTACAGAATACTGTAACTAAGGCTAACAGTAAATAAGTACTGTAATCTACCCAAGTCGGGCGAGCGAAGCTCAGCCCGGCTCGTATAGTGATTATAAAACAATACCCAAGTCGGGCGAGAGAATCTCAGTCTGGCTCGTCTAAATAAAAGTACTTATACCCAATTGAATCTTACTGACGGTTTTTGATCCCAAGCACTAGAAACTGCATAATTCGGACGCAGTTCATTCATTTAAATAATTTTTACTCTATAAGTAATAATTATTTATCACATTTATTTCATAAATCAATTATTTTGTTCAAGTTGTGTTTTTAATTCTTGCACAGATACAGTTTTCTGATCTACGTTGGTGTGAATATTCCCATTGATCCGCTTCATTACTGACTTTAAAATTGATTTGTTTCTTGACTTTTTAATGTAGAAATTTGATCAATTGAATGGCGAAAAATGAGCCTTTCCGAATTGCGCAGGTCGGGTGTATTAATAAAAATTTTAAAAGACAGTAGTAAGCAATAAATTAGGCTGTACTGTAACCGAGTTGTTACATAATATAAAAGTCCATTTAATGCTTAAAATTAATAGGTGAATTAAAAATTTCGTGTCTTACGACACGTTTTTTGTATTTACAGTTCCAAATTTTCGACTTTATTAATTTCAGTTCCGAAACTGCTTACAGAATAGACTAAGGCTAACAGTAAATAACTTTTTTAACAATACCAAATAAAAGTTATCCATTGATCTTACTGACTTGATAATTGGAGCATTTTGGAAAGTCCTTTGGTGGTTTCGTCATTTGATTAGTTTCTCCAACTTGCAGAATCAAAGACATTCCCTAAAACAAAGCATAGACATCATTCATAAGTAAATTTGGCAAGAATTTAACTTACAGTTTCCAAATGCCAATCAAAGTGACAATGAAACAGCCAAAATCCGGGATTATCAGCACGAAATCGTAGTCGAACATATCCAGGATACGGAAGTATGCACGTGTCTTTATATGGCGGTCTACTATGTGTTTCATTTGGAATACCGCCGTTTTTAACCCAACCAGGAATTGGCTTTTTATCATAGACTCCCATATCAACAATATGAAATTTATGTCCATGCAAATGTATGGGATGAGGTATTTGGTCATCAACATTTACAACAATGAATTCAACAATTGAATTAAGGTCAACTTTAAGTCTATGTATACATCTGCATGCTGTCACATTTCCAAATCCATTATCAGTGCAGAATTTTCCTACTGTACTGTTCTCATTACAGAACATTGTTTCATCAATCATTTCAGGCTGTGTTAATAGGGGAAATGAAGGATATAGCAGACTGATATTATTAAATGTGCCGATGCTGTTGAAATTTGCCTTTGTTGTCTCAACTAGAATGAATTAATATTTAAATAACAGTTAAAAGGGATAGAATTCCTAGATAGCATCACTTCCAAGTCAACTTTAGTCCTTAAACTGACGTTAACTTAATCAATCCATACTGATTGGATTTTCATTTGTGTACGCTGTAATTAAATTTTCAACTTACAACTCATCCGATAATTGGTTCCATTCGTGTACAGAACATCATCACTAATTGTTGGGGAATCGAGGAATAAATAAAATTTATGATCAGGCTCGGATTTAATTATACTGTCGTCATGTTCAAGAGCTTTTAGTGCTAAAAATGGAATATCCTTGACTTTTGGTTTCGGCGAATTGAATATTTTCTTTGCTGAAAAATCCGTTGATTCCCTTGGTGGATCTTTGTCAATAAAGCCAACAGTACCACCTGATGTGTTTCCATATCTCAACACAGCGAAACCTTCTATTACAGTTCTACATGGAAACATGGTTTGTGCTCTAATCCAATAGTCTCCTGGGGTTTTATTTGCATTTATAACAAAGTCAAACCGTTCGCCAGTCAATGAATAAAGTGCATCGATGGTAAATGGTTCAACATAGCTTATTTCTGTGGCAATAATTGACATTTCGTGATGCTCAACTTGTAGCAAAAAAGGACATACATTGAATCCAGAGTTGATGAATCGAAATCGATACTTCTTATTTGGTTCTACGTGATAAATTGTCAACGGAGCCAATTGATACGTTTTGGATGTTTGCTAAAAGAATTAAATTTTTTTATGACTTAGTCGTATCCAAAAAATCAATTTATCCTACATTAAAGAACCTTCCATGTCCATTAATTAGTATACTCTCGGTGAGTAACGAGCGTGAAATCATTCCGGGGAAATCATCTTCGGCAAGATGATGCATCCAATCTGATACGATTATTATATGTTCGGGTAGGTCATAGTCATATAAATGTCTATTCGGATTTGTGTTATCAGGAGCTCGTACAACAAGAGAGCCGAAAATTCCATTTGCTTTCTGATGTCCACTATGACTGTGATAAAAATGAGTTCCATCGTCGTCAGCTGTGAATGCATACCGGAATTTATTTCCATATGGGATCGGGCACTAGAAATAATTAGAATTCAGTATGTCAAGGTCAAGTTTACATGCAATGATTACAAACCTGAGTAAGATAAGGAGTTCCATCAAAATATGGTGTACCCAAAATTTGTCTCATTCCATGCCAATGAATGCTTGTAGCAGTTCCATCTGCATCATTCGTATAATCCACCACAATCACATCATCTTTACAAACATGAATAGCTGGTGCAGGCAGTTGATAATTTATGCTCAAAAATCCTCGTTTAATTCCATCAGCCATGATACATTTTGAATGAAAGCAATGCGATAAGTCACCATCCGTACAGTTTTGACATGCTCTGTCATTCATACGTAATATTTTGATAAGAAATACAGTAAACAACACAAGAAGTTACATACTTACCCGCCCATTATCTGGAATGCCTTAAGTGCAAAATTAAAATAACAAATTCGTCGGTCATTTGCAACACACTTTCGATGACATTCTGCTCCTAATGTAAAATTATCTAGTTCTATTAAATCATCAGTTTTAACGACATCCAGAAATGATTTTAATATATTATTCGTAAGGAATGGATAAGGAATAAATGCTTTGGAAATGCTTGAAGAGATAATTACAATGATGATTAATTTAATGTTCATGTCTACACGACTTGATAATTATTACTGAAATGATTGAGTCTAATTGCTGATAGATTAAGAGAATTCTCTTTTTGATTATGAAATCAGAGATATTTAATTTGAGTATTTAAGCTCGAATTCTCTTGTAATTTCACTACTTTAAAAGCATGCACATCACGTTAAATGGCTCATTTTGACTTTTACGAGATTTTAACCACTTAATATTTATTAATCACGAGTGTATGACAGACACATAAAATATTTAAAAACTAATTTTTAAGTCACATGAAATGCACGAGAACAGAATGTCAAAGTCAAAGCGTAAAAGGCACATGACTTTGTAAAAATGAAGTTTATGGTCAAAATAGCATCTTTTAAAAATTTCGTAAATATTTAAGGATCGTGCTCAAAATTTTCAGAAATTCAAACTAGTATAGACGTGGTCACTTGAGACCGATGGTAACGCATTTTCCAAATAAGGCTATGGATAGGCTCTGACACAAGACCGAGTTCGTAGGCTCGGTGTTTTGACGTACTTAAAACTTTATATAACTATCCTTACACTCAGGCAGTCTTCAGTCTAGACTAACGCACTTAGGAAGTCGTCTATGATAGCTAAAACACTCATACTAACCCAAAAACCCCTTTCAAAAAAGCTTAAACTAGATGAGCAGTCAAGCAGCAGACCAAACAGACAAAATGCAGACAATAGCATCTTTTCCTTATAAGAAAATGCGCTAAAAAGGCAATAAAATCCAACTTTTACGAGAATTTTAAATTGACTTTGGAAAACTTTATGATCGACTCTACAGTCCTTCGAGTATATAAGGACAAGGCAACTCACAAAACTATCAGACATAATTAATTTATCGAAGGAGAAAGTTAAATAAAAGTAAAAATGAAGTTTCTATCAAGTTTGTTGCTTTTAGGATTCACAGGAAGTGTACTTGGCGGCGGTGAGTCAGCATGTGGTACAATTCAATCCGATTACTTGGTATTGCTTCAAATTTGTGAATATATGCTGGATGAAACATACAACTTTGTGAATAGTAAGTGAAAGTTTAAGGAAATTTCAACGGAATTCTGAATATTTGTCGTTATTAGGAACCGTCTTTTTGTATCCATACGTCGGAAGTAGCTACATTGGAAATCTTGAATGCAATCTAGATGTAGGCATAAATTCAATGGCACTTGGAGCTAGTGCATTTACAGGAATAGATCCTGATTATATCTTTGGAATATTCAATGGAACTATTAATCCTCCATTTGTTGCTCCACTTGATTGTATTGAGGAAGAGTTGTTGTCATTCTTGGGATATATACAAAATCTTACTGACAATGTTATTCCTGAATTAGACTCAAATGTAATCACATCTCCTAGTAAGTATTAATTTCATGCTTAATTCTCGAAAATCAATTAAATTTAATTACATGATTATCCAGTCAATGAAAGCACTCCATGTCCAACTGTCGTTCAAATACAAAGTCAATACTTTACCAACGCTGATATTATTACAAGTACCGGAATAGACATTGCAAAACGTAAGGACATAAAAATCGAAATATTCAGGAAAACTAAATCTTCAGAATTTTCATTACAGTTGCTGCTAATGCTTTTGCTTACGTTGGATTGTCAAGCTTATTCTTGGATCATATTAATTTATCAAGAAAGTGTACAGAGAAGATCATGGCAGACAGTCTCGTTGAATTCTATAATATGAACTCAACAATTATCGATGCTTTTGTTGCCAATCAATCAACTCCTGTTCCAGCACCACTAAGTTGTGTCAAAGGATTGATTTCATCTCAAATTCAAAGTATCAATTCAACATATAATAATATTAACAACAGTATTGCTAACACAAGCGTCCCAGCTAGTTGTGAACCATTCTACAGTGAATTCAAGTCATTCCAAAATCTTTGGTTCAGCTATGTCGATAAACTCCGATTTTACACAATAAGTATGATGATCATCAAAAGAACATTCCAATCAACTTAAAATCCTTTTTTCTTACAGACGTTTCCGTTCAATATCCAGTTCTAACTCCATTCTTCATGGCTGATCTCATTTGTGAATTGGATACAATGATTATTTTTGCTGCAAATGCAACAAGCTTTATGTCTGGCGTTGATTCTGATATAGTTTATGAAATTCTTAATGGAAACGCTTCCGCTCCATTCCCATCACCTTTAGATTGTGTTTCTAATGATTTGCTCTACATGCAGAGTCAAATTTATCAGTTGGTTAAGAATGTGATTCCTGGATTTGCAAACTTTGCCCTTAATTCAACAAGTAAGCTTATTTAATCTTTAAATATATCTACCAATTTTTTATACTTCCTTAATTCTTTTCAAAGGCGATATTTCCACTTGTAACACGACATACAAAGCAATGACAGAATATGTAGTGCAGTTAGTTCACTTATTGAACTTGAAGGGATCCTTTGTTTCTTGTAAGTTTCGATATTTCTTATTTTTCACGTGACATTCATCATTTCATTATCCTTCCTTACAGCTGGAACTGCAATGTTTACATCCACCAATCTTGGTGATTTGTTCTTGGATTCATTCGCATCAATCCTTGACTGTATACCAGACTTGGTAGGAAAATACGTTGGTGCTGCTCTTAATGTTAACGGAGCTCCAGTCACTGCTTATGTTAGTGGTAGCCGCAAATCACTTCCAAATCCATTAAAATGTATCAGAATATTGATTGATATCACAAATAGCTTGATGAATCAAGCATTGGTTAACTTTGTTACCGAATCTCCAAATAATTTGATGCTTCCAAAGATCCCAGTCTTTAGAGGATAGACAAACTTAAACTGACTTATTTTTTAAACTGTATTTATTTATAATAGTAACTTTTTTAACAATACCAAATAAAAGTTATCCATTGATCTTACTGACTTGATAATTGGAGCATTTTGGAAAGTCCTTTGGCGGTTTCACCATTTGATTAAGTTCTCCAACTTGCAGAATCAAAGACATTCCCTAAAACAAAGCATTAAAATCATTTATAAGTAAATTTGGTAAGACTTTAACTTACAGTTTCCAAATGCCAATCAAAGTGACAATGAAACAGCCAAAATCCGGGATTATCAGCACGAAATCGTAGTCGAACATATCCAGGATACGGAAGTATGCACGTGTCTTTATATGGTGGTCTACTATGTGTTTCATTTGGAATACCGCCGTTTTTAACCCAACCAGGAATTGGCTTTTTATCATAGACTCCCATATCAACAATATGAAATTTATGTCCATGCAAATGTATGGGATGAGGTATTTGGTCATCAACATTTACAACAATGAATTCAACAATTGAATTAAGGTCAACTTTAAGTCTATGTATACATCTGCATGCTGTCACATTTCCAAATCCATTATCAGTGCAGAATTTTCCTACTGTACTGTTCTCATTACAGAACATTGTTTCATCAATCATTTCAGGCTGTGTTAATAGGGGAAATGAAGGATATAGCAGACTGATATTATTAAATGTTCCAATGTTGTTAAAATTAACCTTTGTAGTTTCATCTGGTGGGAGGATAAAATTTTAATAAATAAGTGTTAATCTCTCTGGTCTTTAATTATAAAACTTACAGCTCATTCGAAAATGTGTTTGATTGGAATATAAAGCATCATCGCTGAGTGTTGGTGAATCAAGGAATAAATAAAATTTATGATCAGGGTCAGATTTAATTATACTCTCATCATATTCGTATGCATTAAGTTCTAAAAATGGAATATCCTTGATTTTTGGTTTAGGAGAATTGAATATTTTCTTTGCTGAAAATTCTTTGGATTCCCTTGGTGGATCTTTGTCAACAAAATCAACAGTGCCACCTGATGAGTTCCTATATCTCAGCACAGCAAATCCTTCGGTTATGATCCGACATGGTGCCATAGTTTGAAGTCTAATCCAATAGTCTCCTGGGGTTTTATTTGCATTAATAACAAAGTCAAACCGTTCGCCAGTCAATGAATAAAGTGCATCGATGGTAAATGGCTCAACATAACTTATTTCTGTGGCAATAATTGACATTTCGTGATGTTCAACTTGCAGTAAAAAGGGACACACATTGAAAGCCGAATTAATAAATCGAAACCGATACTTCATATTTGGTTCTACGTGATATATAGTCAATGGAGCTAATTGATATTTTTTCGATGTTTGCTGTTGGAAACGGAACTGTTAATAATTCCATTCATAAATAAAATAATTGTACATACATTGAAGAATCTCCCATGTCCATTAATTAGTATACTTTGTGTGAGTTGTGAACGTGACACAATTCCGGGAAAATCATCTTCGGCAAGATGATGCATCCAATCTGATGCGATGATTATATGTTCGGGTAGGTCATAGTCATATAAATGTCTGTTCGGATTTGTGTTATCGGGAGCTCGTACAACAAGAGCGCCGAAAATTCCATTTGCTTTTTGATGTCCACTATGACTGTGATAAAAATGAGTTCCCTCATCGTCAGCTGTGAATGCATACCTGAATTTATTTCCATATGGGATCGGGCACTAGAAATAATCAGAATTTAAGATGTCAAGGTCAAGTTTTTAGCCGATAGTTACAAACCTGAGTAAGATAAGGAGTTCCATCAAAATATTGTGTTCCTAGGATATGTCTTATTCCATGCCAATGTATGCTTGTTGCTGTTCCACTTGCATCATTCGTTAAATCAACCACAATCACATCATCCTTGCAAACATGAATAGCAGGTGCAGGCAATTGATGATTAACACTCAAGAATCCGCGTCTTATTCCATCAGCCATGATACATTTTGAATGAAAGCAATGCGATAAGTCACCATCCGTACAGTTTTGGCATGCTCTGTAGATATAGAAGTTACACAATAATTAAATTAATTACATCATGCAGCTACATACCCTCCCATTATTTGGAATGATTTGATTGTCATATTAAAATGACATATTCGTCGGTCATTTGGAATACACTTTCGTTGACATTCTGTTCCTATTGTAAAATTATCCAAGTCTATTTGATCTGCTTTGATGTCTTTCAAAAATGATTCTAACAGGTAATTAGTAACAAATGGATAAGGAATAAATGCAACAGAATAACTTAAAGAAATAATTAAAATAATTCCTAATTTAAGATGCATGTCTACACGACTTGACAACTATAACTAAAATAGATGCATCCAAAAATTGTCACCGGAAGAGAAATTCTCTCATCTGATAATGATAAATGCTGCATCATGTTACTTTCATGCTCAGAGACTTAAAAATGTTATTTTTTTGTCTTATCAATTGATCTCAAAAGATTCTCACTTTACTATGATCAAGTATTATCTTTAGTTAAATTCAAGATGCTCATCCACAGCAAAAGGGTCGGTCACTTATAGTGATGACTGTAGTTTAATTAAAACTACTTCCTTAAGGATTTATAAATGAATAAGATGATTATTTATCTAAGTTTAAAAACAGACTGATCTTTTTATATGAAAAGGGGGTTTCAACTATGAACAATAAATATTATTCAAATCTCAAATGAACGTTAAAACAATACTTCATGCTCATAATCCTCTCTTTAAGCAGTTGAAGCACCTAAACTTCTTCGAACCGATGACTTTCGAGTTACCATACTAAATTTGAGCTAAATACCTAGCCAATTACATAACAGAGGCACTAAACTTCTATACGCCGAGTTTAAAATTCTTGTCCGACCTTGACTCAGCTAACGAAAGTAAAGTAATCAATAAAACACGATTCAAATTTTATTTTATGGATTCGGTAATAGAATTTTAATTTGTCGATGCCATAAATTTTGTTATGACTTTGTAAGCCGATACGAATCTTGTCGTGAATATACGAATTCGTTTAGGATAGCAAAATTTCGATAATTTATAGCAATTTGTCACCATTTTAATGACATTAAATTTACACATTTATGCCTTAATATCACGAATCAAGTGCGGACGGACTTGGAATTCTGAAAAAGGCAATAAAATTACCACTTTTAGTGAATTAATTTATTAATCAATGATATATACAATTTCAACTATTAAGTTTTAGTCAGTTCCATCATTTCATACATTTTTCCTTTGATATTATCAAGTTCTTCGGCAACAGCATGCTTTGCTGCTCGAATGACTTGTCGCGCCTGTCTCAAATTAATTGTTTTAAGAGATTTTACGAGATCTTCTGGAGTTAATGCTGCAACGTCACAAACTGTACGAATTCCTGCCTTATACATGAGTTTAGCTCGTCCAATTTTAATTCCTGGAAGTTCCATTAATGGTAAAAGCTCAGCAGCGCAACAATGAGACAAACGTTTAGAAAATTTCTCAAGAATTTCCTTAAATACCCAATATTCATCAAATACTTCACAAAACTTAAATATGCTGTATGCTTGTGAAGCTGCTGACTGCATCAATTTATGGACAACACCTCGATTGACTTTATAGTTTTTTGAGACCGTAAAAACATCTTTTCCTTTCCACAATTCATTCAATATTAATGCAATATAAAATCTTTTCAATAAAGCTAGTTCCTTTTCAGTAAAATTTGGATTAATGACCATTCTCATAGCTGTTTTCTCAGTTAATCCAATGATTCTTGCTGTATGCAATAAAGCAGGAGATAGTTTCATAAAATTCTCATTGTAAGTCTTGTAGTTCAAAAAACTTGATTCTACTGCTTCATTTGGTGCCACTATAAATAATAAATGTAGACATTCCGTCAACACTAAGCATTCATGTGCTTTTTTGAGATCCATTTCTACTTTTCGAGCTTCTTCTAATGACATTCCTGAATTTACAGCTGCTTTTCCAAGTTTACTTACGTGCAATTCATCACTAGAAAATAAATAGACTTCCTCACCGTTAAGCATGAATTTGGAAATTGGCTTTTGATATCCAAGTGACTTAAAATTATGGACAATAGCACCTTCTACGAGAAGTTCTTCAATAGTCTTAGCTATGATATCACTCAATTTGTCATCAAATTGTTCTTGTTGTACGTGACATAATAAATATTTTGTAAATTCCATTAGATCTTCATAAGACTTACAAAGTCCAGTTCCAATTAAATCCAATGCTACTGATCGAAATAATAATTTATTGTTAATAAATGCACTGGTGGTGCTGTCCATTCTTGATGTTAATAGATTGACTAGTTTTGGATAGTCTTTTTGATCACAAATGAGAATACTTTCACCAGTCTCTGCTTTTCCAGCTCTTCCAGCACGTCCAATCATTTGTTTATAACGACTTAATGTGAGAAATTGAGGTCCAACATAAGGCGATCGAATAATGACGCGACTTGCTGGTAAATTGACTCCTGCTGCTAATGTTGATGTACAGCAAATGACTGTGATGATTTGTAGACGAAATGCTTCCTCTATATGCCTCCGTTCATCATTTGTTAGACCTATGTGTAAATCACAGGATTAATTAAAGGATTAAAAATAATTCTTAAGTTAAATCTTACCAGAATGATGATAAGCTATTCCAAATGGAATAGTTTGCAGTAAAAGTGGACACATGCTTCCATTCGAATCATTCCTTATTGCCATAATTAAATTTTTCTTTTCATTTACCTTGACTGTCCTCATTTCTTTTGGCAGGATATCGACTAGAAGTTTTGCGACATTTTCACATCCTTTTTTGGTAGAACAAAATATTAAGCATGATGACTTCAAAGCAACTTCAAGAACAAGCACACCAATACTGTCAGGATCTCTTTTTGATAATCTATCAGGACACTCAGTACCAATATGAGATCGAGTTACTTTAAATGTTTCTGCGACTGATGAAGGATTTGGATTTATATACATTAAATCACTTCCGATTTTGACATATTCTTTGAGTTCAACTGGACGGAAATTTCTTGTATAAATGTCAGCATTTAAGAAGCTTGCAATTTCATGTAAATTAGCGATTGTTGCGGACATCCCAACGACTTGAATTTGACTGTCATCAACAAAATTGGCTTTGGCTAAGAACGACTCAAGGACATGACCTCGTTGAGGATCTCCAACCATATGTAATTCATCCACAACGACCATACTGATTTCCTTAATTCTCTTTGATTCTATTAAACTATCTAGGAGGATGTTTGCTTTTTCCATTGTGCAGATGTAAATCGAACTTTTATTTCTACGTTTTGTTGGTGGAATTGATCCTTTTCCTGAGCAATATTCTTCGACCAAGAAATCAAATTCAACAGCTAATGGCATCAAATCATGTACTTTTTCTTGTACAATGGAAACATAAGGCAGAACAAAAATGACATTCATCTTTCTCAATATGACTTCCCTCAGCATCAATATTTCAGCCACTAAAGTCTTACCTCCACTTGTTGGAAGTGCGTAAATAAGGTTTCGTCTGTCGTCTATTGACTTAAGACTTAAACATTCTTCTTGCCAATCATAAAGACTCGGGATTCCTTTCAGTTGTAATAAATAGTTCTTTTGTTTTTGAGAAAGTCCGAAGAATGGTCCATAGGAATTGATTTGCTTGATAGTTATGCTGGATCTTCTCTTCTTTTTTGCACTGAATGTTTGTGAAGTTTGAATTCCAGGACTATCTGATGTTTTTTCACAAACATATTGAGAACAAGTAATTGGATTCTCAATAATATCAAAATTATCACTTCCTACAAGCTCATTTATGCAGTCTGTTGATTGAGTCAATGTAACTTCTTTATTGTCATCTAAAACACTCATTAATTGTTGTGTCAAGTTCGGAATCTCATCGTCTTCATCAAGGAAATAATTTTCAGCACAACTGGATTTCTTGGCAGATTTTGGAGTGTTTTTAATCCTCCTTTGTCGTTTTGCTAGATTTTCTGGCGTCTTGAATGTTTCATCTGAAGGTCTCTTCCTTATTGAATTCACAATAAACTTCTCATCATCTGGAAATAGCAGGATTTATCAGTAAATGTTAGTTTTTGCAAAAATCAAGAAATTACCCAATTCATTGTTTTCAAGCAATGCTTGCGTTGATATTGCCATAATCATTGAATTATCGGTGTTAAGAATATCCGTGAAGCTATCCATCCTTAGTTGCTATGAAATATTCACAGCTTCCTCACTTTATACAATACTAATTAGGATGTAAATTAATCTATTTAATTAAAATAAAAAATAAAAGAACTTTCAACGACGATCGCAATGAATGTTTTGTTATTGTTGAATGAAAACATTCAAGAAACGATCAACAACTTTTAAATTTTGGCGGGAAATTTTAAATTTTAACGGAAGTTTTCTTGTAAGCAATGATTCACAACCGACTTGTGAATTGGGACGTGATTAAAAACGGAACTTGTTGATTTTTATGGTATTTTGTGCTGTTATCAACAATATCGCAAAAATGTAATAAACAAAAACTGTAAAATGTTGATAAATACAGCGAAATTTTAGTATTTTCTAGCGATTAGACCAAAGTAGTTCCAATATTTTTGGTCAGTCTAATCTTTTAATTCAAAATATAAAGTTTTTTTAAATATGGTAAGAGATATCAATGTGTACATAGAGCCAAATTCAAATGGCACGCTCGATTTTCATCCTGGTCACTTGCTCAAAGGTTTTTATTAATTCCTCGACATTTAATTAGTGATATTGTAGATTGAACATTTTATTAATTAAGGAATGGTGGAGTACCCACTGGATCACGTAGAAAACATACACTGTAAAGTATTGTATTCCGAGAAACTTCCTAAACCTTCTTAATCCTTTAATCCAGCTTTCAAATTTATTCTTTAGGTTTCTCTGTAACAGTTGTCGGAAAAGCGGAAGTAATTTGGCAAAAAAATGAATCGATAAGAGAGAGAAGTGGTGATACAGTAACTATAGAACACTTTGATGGTATGAAGATTCGTCAAAAGTCAAGAACTGGAAAATCATTGTAAATTTCTTGTTCTAGTAAATTACTGGGGTACAGAATATTCCTTAAATGAAGAAACTTACCTAATGGGTGTTAAAAAAGGACCGTTAATTACACTTCAGCCAGGTGTTTATAGATACAATTTTTCTTGTCAATTACCCCAAAATTTACCTTCTTCGTTTAGTGGAAAATTTGGGGAAATTTCTTACTGTGTTGAAAGCAATATCGACCTTGAGAACCGCTATAGAATTTGCTTTGGACATACACCATTCAATGTGATTCGCATTGACGACTTAAACTTATATCCAGAATTAAGATCGACATTTAAGCTTGAAAAAGTCAAATCATTTTGCTTCATATTCTGCACAGGTTCACTCGTAATGACAGTGACTACACCATGCACTGGATTTGCAATTGGTCAAAGTGTTCCTATCAAAATTGAATACTTAAACAAAAGCAGCGTAGATGTAAAGCATACAAAAGTAACTCTAAAGCGAACAGTACGATTCACATGTCAACATCCCAAAACAGAAACAAAAAAGTTTGATGACATCATAATATCAGTAGTTGCTCAAGGAGTTAAAGCTAGGCAGTCAGATCGTATTGAATCCATTTTGGAGATTCCAATGAATTTGGCTTGTTCAAATGACAGATACTGCAGAATAGTTAATATCAAGTATTCTGTTGACATTGAGGGGGAACTTAGCATGTTTCATTCTAATCCAAAAATTAGCATTCCGATTACGATTGGAAACTTCCAAGCTAGACCTGTGTTTTAGTCAGAATTGGAACAATGACTAGCTTGATCAGCACAGTGTCGAATGATGTCAGCACGGCATAGTACAGTTGAATTGGCAGAGTTCCATATTGGACCCTACTGCAATCGGACTATGCAGACCAACTTCCGGAGTCCTGCCAACTCTGTTATGCCATGTTGTCATCATTTGATCATGATCTGCTAATCATCATCTGCAGTGGATGAAAATCCAAAGAAGCTGATGTTGTCCCTAACCATAGTTACCAGCCATGATGTCATCAGCGAGACATTTATGGCTACAAATTGTCTAAGATACAATAAAGTTATCGTTAAATATTTTTTTTTATCTCATGACATGTATTTGTACATCATTAATTGATATTTTTGTTGCTACCAATCCCATCCAGTTGTTTTTTATCAAATTCCATTCAAGTTCATGACTAAAGGTAAATACTGGAATGTCTTATCATTTAAATATCTTGGCGGGACATGTAGAAACTAACAATAATAATTATATTTCGATTTTACACAATCATTTCATTCAAAGTAATTAAATACTTGATGTTTATGATATTTTCAAATGCCAGTGCTGTTATCAATTAACTCGCGCAAAAAAAAGATAACAAATGAAACTTTAAGTTGTTGACGGCGAGGTGAAATTTTAGTATTTTCTAGTAATTAGAACACAATTGTTGCATTATTTTATGTCCAGTTGATATTTATAGATATTAAATTAAATTCAAGGTCGTTAAAGTGAATTATGACTGTTGTTAATGTATATTTAGAGCCTAATTCAAGTGGCACTTTAGTTTATTATCCAGGACACATACTCAGAGGTATTTATTGACTTGCTAAAATGATAAAACTTTATTGATAATACAAATATTTGATTTATTTTAGGAACTGTGGAGTTACTGCTCGATCATGTGGAGGACATACAATGTAAAGTAATCTGTGTCAATTAAAATGTGTGCATTTAGCTAGATCTGAGTCGGAATATAATGAGAGTCCATTTTTAATCCATGAATCTAAGGTTGATTTCTTGGGTCTATTTACTTCCTTGCCTCGCTGACCGTGCAGATCATATGTAATATGTGTGGGCCTCCCTTAGTCGGCATCTGAAACTGGCTCTGTCGTTGGACCCCCTTTTGGGTATACTCGGGTATACTCTTATCATAATGAATATAGTAGCTGATGCATGCCAGAGCAGTTGACCCTGTTTTTCACATTTACATGCCCACAACTGTGTTATATCCTAACGATCCTCCTCTAATCCAAATTTTGTTGATATAACAATTACCATTTGTTACGAAATTCTATTGAATTTAGAGTCTGACACATACTTTTTATCAATTTATAGGTTTCTATGTCACAGTTGTTGGAAGAGCAGATGTAAACTGGGAAGAAACAAAGACAAAAAGTGTTGGAACGAAGGATGACAAAGGTGGAGAATTTGTCACAGGTAAGGAAGCATAAACAACCAGGGTTATATTAATCAATAAACAATTCAAATTTCAGAGAACTCTTGGGGCAGAGAGGATTACTTGGATGCAGAAACTTACTTTTTAGGTCACAAGACAGGTCCGACAATTACACTTCAGCCAGGAATTCATAGATACAGTTTTTCATGTCAATTACCACACAAATTGCCATCCTCATTAAGCACAAGGCTTGGAAGTATTTCTTACACTGCAATTGGTTCTTTGGGTATTCCTAATCATTATATCAAAGACGGGCATGTGCCATTTGAAGTAGTTCGTTATGATGACCTGAATTTATGTCCAGAATTGAGATTACCATTTAAATTTGAAGAAGTTAAGTCATTCCGTTGTATATATTGCGCATCAGGATCACTCGTAATGACAGTTACTACGCCGTGCACTGGATTTGCACTTGGTCAAAGTGTGCCAATCAAAATTGATTACGTGAATAAAAGTAATGTTGATGTGAAGCAGACACGAGTTAGTTTAAAACGTTTGATTGTGTATACTTATCGCCATCCAGAAAGGAAAACAAAAATGGACAGTGACATCATGTTATCAATTGTCTCTGCGGGTGCTAAGGCAAAAGAATCAAATTATTTTGAAAGTATATTGGAGATACCTACGACACTAATTTGTTCTAATGAAGGATATTGTAAAGTCATTACGATTAGTTATTCAATTGAAATTGAAGGTGAAATTGGTGGATTTCATGGAAATACAAAAATTTGTTTTCCAGTTACAATTGGATCTGTACCAGCTAGAGCGATTTATTGAGAATAATTTAGGGGAGTCATTTACTTATGAGGCAGGGTCTGCTTTATGCTCACAGCTTATTAGAAATCACTATCATGTAAACGTCGCTTGGTTCCACTGGCGTATTCAGGAGGTTTTGGAAGTCAAGATATATTCCAAGTGATTAGTACTACAATGTACACCGATCGGACTATTTAGCTTCTAAGAATGAAGAAAAATAGAAGGGTGACACTAGTGTGCCACGGTACACAGGTCGCCCACCACTGCTATAAGTAAATGACTCAACATATAAATTTAATTTTCTGAGATTTAACAAGTAATGCCTACCTCTTCCACTTACACGTAAAATCGACACTGTTATATAGTTTGTAAACAATTATTACATAGCAGCTATGCTATTTAACACTTGAGAACTTATATAAATGTAAATTCCAAAAAATCATAAAGTCACAATAAAGATAACGAATGCAATTGAATTTGATGTTAAGTAGATTAATATAAGTTATGATATCGACATAATTGGTGAAGTTGACTATCAGGTAGGATACAAAATGAAGAATGTCTCAAACTTAACATTTTTCCTTATTGCTTACATTGCAAATTTTTAATTCGAAAGTATTTTTTTCATTTAGAGTCGTAAAAAGCTATCCTTTAATACTCTAAAAGCAATTCCACTCGTGCATGATCCGGAAGTGAAGTATTTTTCGATTCATCATAATTCAAACGTGATGAAATTTCAAAATATTACAGCATTGAATAAAGCATTTATTTTTCATATTTAATTTCATCGATTCATAAAATTGGACGTGACTGAAATTTTTCCCATCTACTGATTGTACCACAAAATGTAGGAAAAAAAAGGCACAAGAAGTAGGTCCATTTTTGATTATTTGGATTAAACACTTCCTTCCTTCCGCACTTGATTTTCTGTACTTAAATGATGACAAAAAGGAAGCATTTCACACATGAATAATGAGCATCCATACGAGGGACACATAGGTCAATTTTTATCAAGTCTTTTCGGACGTGATAAATTAAAATACGATGAAATTCATGAAAATATAATATTTATGCAACCAGCATCACAAAAAATCTTTTCACTTGAAAACCACTCACAATTTTTACTCTCTCACTCTTTTTCTCCATCTACTGCTGTATATAATCTTGAAAAGGGGAAACTGAAAAATTGAATATACAGCTACAAAACGTGATTGGTTTGAGAGAATGAAAAGTTTTGTGTATTTTTAATGAAAATATAAACAAAATTTTTGAAATTTTTTATGCAAAAATTTATTTTATGAAATAGCTCTTATTATTGTTAAAAGGCTGGCATCTCAGTTGATGGTTTATAATTTATCTATTAATTTTGACAGTTTGCTAAAGTAACTCGAATAACGAACTTTTCAAATTTAAAATTTCAACGAAATGTTAACGAAAGTTTAAATCCAAAATTTTAACGACTTTTTAAAGTTCAAAATTTTGAAGAACTTTTCAAGTTCAAAATTATAACGAATTTTTCAAATTCAAAATTGTTAGATTTTGAATTTAACGAACTTTCTAAAATCAAAATTTTGACGAACTTTTCAAATCTATATTTTAACAAAATTTTAGAATTTAACGAACTTTTCCAATTTAAATTTGGACGAACCTCCAAATTCAAAAATTTATCGAAATTTTATTTTCAAAATTAATTTTTAACGGTTTTCAACTAAAATTTTCCCAACAGAACAAAATCCAATAAAGAATTTATTAGCATTTAAATTTTTATAATGAAAGGCACTAGCAATTTTACAGTCTCACACATCATTTCTGCTTTTGCGAACATACCATAAAATAATTTCAATGTTTATAAAAATTTAGATACTAACAATGTTGATCAAAGAATTTCCCCAAAAAATATTTTCGCATGCTACATGACTCATAGTATAGAGTTTATAGGAAACAATGCTGCTATCAATAAATTGCTAAAATTTCGTCACTTACTGATATCTTTTTATTGATAAAGATAAGACAAAAAAAATAAATTCTCATCGTATAGTTTAGTCAAGTTGTGTATAAAATGTGAGCATGTTGTGGCTTATAATACTGATTCAATTATTTGTAACATGTAAGTAATTTCCTTATGAATATATAATTCTTGTTCCATAAACATCTCATAAACATGTATAAACAGCTCATGGATATGAGAACATCGAAGGAAGAGTTGTGAATGGAATAACAGCTCAACATTACATTCCTTATCAGGCCTCAATAAGAGTGTCAGTAAGAGATTATTTACGTTTTGGAAGGGGTCATACATGCGGAGGAGTTTTAATAAAATCTCGAACTGTCGTCACAGCTGCCCATTGTTTAATGGATGGATTTGACTACAGAACAGTATTTGATATTCATGTTGTTTTTGGATCACTTAATCGGTTTACATTCACACAAGAAACTGTGATTGGATATGTTGAGAGAATTATTGTTCATCCGGACTATCTAAGGACTTTCAGCTTTGCTCATGATATCGGTGTTGTGATTGTAAGTGTTTTGTGAATTTGTTTAGGGCGCGGACAGAATAGTCATCTTCGCAGTGTCTGAACTTTTCAAAAAATTTCCCTATTTTTATGGCCAACCCTTTATTTACAAAGTTTCAAATTATTGAAATTTTCAAAATACTTCCCGATTTTTCTGTCCAACCCCACTTAACATGCATTGAATTTCAGTAACATATTATTTCTACAGCTTAGACGTTCAATAGAGTTCAATGATAACATCAATCCAATACAAATGATAGATTATCAAGTAAAAACAGGAACGGAATGCCAAGTCAGTGGTTGGGGTGGTCTTTATTGGAGAGGACCAATGCCAGCACAATTACAAAAGGCAAATGTTACAATTTTCGACAGACATTTATGCAATTCCTCAAATTCCTATGGTGGCATTATTACCAATGGAATGGTCTGTGCAAATGGTCAAACTGAAACAGGTGAAATCATTGACGTGTGTCAGGGTGGTAAGTATAATTTTCAATAATAAAACCACAGAATGATGTTATCATGCAGAGATGACATTCCATTTTAGATTCCGGTGGACCACTTGTATGTAATAATATGCTTGTGGGACTTGCATCATTTGGTGATCAATGTGGACGAGTTCTTGAACGACCTGGCGTTTTCGTTGACATTTATTATTACCGCAATTGGATTACTGAACATTGGAATGGTGTTGCTATGCAAAAAAGTCACAAAATCTCTATTTTCATGTTCACACTTTTTGTAAATTTAATTTGGAAGTTTGAGCTATAAAAAAATAGCTTGAAACATCTGCCAACACACATTTTTTTGTGCTGCTTTGCAACACACATAAAAAAAATTCCTCAAATCAGCACCATGAGAGTGAGAGCAAGCAAGTAGTAACAGCAGCAATAACAACAATTTTGTGTGCAATTGAAATGTTTGGCACTTTTTTATCAACATTCAAGAGGATTTAATGTTTCTCGTGACATATGGAAATTTCACTTTTTTTGTGCTATGCCAATTTAAACACATGAAAAAAAAGAGAATAACGAGATACAATTGGTGTTACAACCAGATTCGTTCGGTAGACGGTGAATAAAATACGATTATTGATTCAAATTTTTCCTTTTTTATTGGGACATGGTTAAGTTTTATGGCGGAAAATGTAAATGGCTTGAGGTCTTATTGCTTATAAAGCAGTCATTTTTAGCCAATGAAGTTAGATTTAGATGACAATGAACTGATGGACTTCCAATATGAATATTTTAACGTTCATTTGAGATTTGAATAATATTTACTGTACATAGTTGAACCCCCCTTTTTTACATAAAAAATTCAGTCTGTTTTTGAACTCTGCAGAATAAACATCACAAATCCATAAAGAAGTCGTTTTAATTAAACTACATTGATCACAATCACTAAGTGATAAATATTTAATTCATTAGTGTAATTTTATAATGACAAATTGCTTTAAATAGATATAAAACTGTAAATTTCGCATTATAAAAAATTTTAAACAAATAAAAGAGCGGGAAAATTCAAATTTTTGAAAAATAACGTATTTTTTTCCATTGTTCTATGTTTACTCAAATTTGAAATTATCGTTAAATTTTGAAATCATAATGACTTAGATGTCATTTACCCGCCATCGGGCCTCCATGAAAAACTTGTGCCGATCGGACAAGAATCAGAAAAATTATTTATTCAGTAACTGCGCTCCAAACATCAGCAATACGACATCAAACTCGCAATACAATGCACAAATAAAAACACACATCCAACATGCAGTGACGAAACCTCTTCACAAGCTGAATAAAATATTTTTCCAACTCGATGCTCCTTTTATATTAAAATGTGATGCGACTCATGTGCAAATATTTTAATCCCATCTGAAAATTTTCATGCAACGCAATGTAAAAAATAAATTTCCATTCTAGAAAGTCTGTGTGCTTGACATTTTATGCAATTTTTCATTAGATGAAAAAGTCTTATGAATGAAATTGACATCACACACACAATTCGGGGGGAGCAAAAAACAATTAACATTGGTGACTTTATATGAGTGAGTGATGATGGTTATTTATGAGGATCACGAAAGCAAATATGCATCTCCAACTTTTTTTGACGTACGATTTTCATATAAGAATGAAGTTCTATAATCCAAATGACAAATAAATCAACAGACTCTTCACAAACAGAGGATAAGTCATAAAAATTGATAATTTAAATACTAAAAGCTTTTGGAACTGATTTAAGTATAATTGAATAAGAAAACAGTTTTCGTTATTTTCAGGTTGTTGTCAGTCAGAGGAATAAGTTATTGACATTCTCACCTGAGAATTGAGTTATGTGGTCAGTATTTGCATATCCAGTTATAGATTAATGCTGATGAACTTTACATTTACTTAAAGTATTATATTAAATGACCTAATTTGTGGAATTAAGCTATAAGAATGACTGATTTCCTTTCTGTATTATATTTGACTATGATTTACAAGTGTATCATCTTCATTACTGTCTTAACTGAGTCATAATTCCATAAAACATTCAAAATGTATTGGGCAGCATCAGGTAGAGGATTTAACTTCAATTTGAGGTTAATCCTGGACTCAAATTAATTTAAATATGCTTCTATGAGCTTTAAATTAATGTTGTAAGCTTAACCATGACTGAGCTATGAGATGAGATAGGCAAGAAAGTAAATTAATGGACTTGAAATATTTTTGTGAGGATTTCTTGTTGGATATCCATTGATAAATAGCAATAAACAAGACATAAATCACAAGAAGATTAGCTTCCGTTAAATTAAATTTTTCTCATTGGAACTTCTCATGACATGAACGACATTTTCATATTCTCAGCTTTTCAGGACATGAAAAATCGGAATTGATTGATTTTCCCATGTGGAAAAAAGTTTCCGCATCAAATTGGAATCGAGTATTATTGTGGAATGTCGATGATGTATGATATATTGGCCATAAAAGCCACTTAATTTCACAAATTTCCCTCAAAAATCAATCCCAATGAAATTTAAAATGTTTCTACAAAATGGAAATGAAGCAGCCACAAATATGCAACTAATTGTAGCTTGATTGAAACCAATTATGTGTGGCCATTGATAAATATTTGCATAACATTGACATATTCATGATAAAATGTGAATAATTAGACAGAATCAGAACTGAAAGACTGCATCAATAAATGACCACAAATTGGATTAATTGAAGCACTAAAGAAGCTCTTTATGCTGAATGTAATGACATGAGATTTAATTTCCGCATCCATGAACATCATTTAATGCTACTTACTTCATTTTTTTGCTCACAAACTGAGAAGGTCAAGTGAAATTTCCGGCATATTTAAGTCTATTTTCAAGATTTTTTCCTCTTCTTATGTCCTCTTGTCCCCTTCACAACTCCATCTGATTTGAGAAAAAAAGTCACAGCACTCAAATCATTCTAAAATTGCTATTTAAGTCTTGTACAGTGATGAAGCCTTTTTTCGCATGAATACACTTGAGAAATTTACTTCTATGCCTCTACATGTTTGTTGGGTCAGATGAATGTCATAGACTCGCTTCATGGTCTATATACAGCAGTCAGATAGAAAGACATTGAACATTCCTCAACTCCATTATCCAGTTAAAGGAACTAAATCCTTATTTAAGATCTTAAATACACCATCCAAATGCAGCTTAATGTTTGTTTATAAAACTTTCGGGATTGTTTCGCCAGTATCGCGGATATACGAAAAAACAAGAAATGGAAGAGACAAGAAGGAAGAGATTTTATGGCACTTGAAAATTCTTCTTCTTGTCTCAAAATTCAATTATTCTGCAAGAAGTGTCTCAGGATTAAGGATTCTGAAATGAATGAGACAGAATAAAAATAATGAAATAAAAACATCAAGTTCCAGTGCTCTCAGATGCTTAGTTTAGAATGCGCAGCTCTTCAGCATTGATAAATATTGGGAATATGTCAACGGTCATTTTGAATTTGAATTGTGAGAACAGTAATTTACCATTATCGAGTAGCTTTTCTCCTTTATTTTATTTGTTGTGCTGAAATTCAATTTGTTTTCAATTAATTAAACATCGTAATTAGCTATCTAATGGACAAGAATCAAGAATAAGAACAAGCAACACCTTCGTAAGAATATCTCGTTGGACGCGGTAATAAAGAGCAAGAAGTGACACTCAAATTCAATTTTTCAGACTTAAATGACATCTTTTGTTCTTGGTTTGCGGTCACGAGATGAATATTAATTGGGAGAAGAACAAAAGGAAGTCATTGTATGTGAGTATAATGTGAAGTTAGGTCAAGATTGAAAATTGTTGGAATGCTGCTTACATACAGCAGGAATTTGATACCTGATGTTGTTTGCCACATTCTCATATGAATAGCTTCGGTATTTTTTGTTTAATTCAAAAACTATTTCAATGTCAATAACGACTGGATATTTCCGACACAAAAATTTGCTGAAATTATTTTCGCATCAAATGTAAATTATAGTCGCGGAACCATCAGATTGAAATAGCAACAGCAGCAAAAAAATTAATTGTAGTCTATTACCTGATTCATGTACTGTTTGTATATCACGTGACGTTGATAATATATATGAGGACATGAAACTTAACCACAGCTTAATAAAATTGAGAATTTTCATCTCAAAACTAGCAGTGCTAGATGCTGTAAAATAATTTTATTTTCCCTTCCACTTGATACAACAGCATCGACTCAATTTTCTTACCATGATCTAATTTTATCGTTCATTCCTTCTTCCTCTAGCTCTTGCTTACTGTGTAGAAGAAGTAAAAGTAAAAAAACAGACGATGATATTGCAATGAATGAGAGGAAAATTGTGTTTAAAATGAAACTATTATCCCGTCATATAAAAAAACATAAAAATTGTACAATGAATGATGATGTTCCTTACTATTCCATCTTATCCATTTTCATTCTTATACTCCGCAATAACAACAGCAACAATTGTGTATGAAAGAGCAGGAAAAATAAAAGAAAAACTCGAGTTGAATTCAATAAAGCTTATTGAAACTTACAAAAAGGAACGGAAAAACTTCCTTCTTATAAAAATGATATTTCTTCCTTTTTTCCACAATTTGAACAGTAGTTGTATGATATCAAATCGTAAGATGATGAGGATGATGGAAGGAGTAAAGTCTTCTGATATGTTGGCAAGTACGAAATGAGTTTGTAAAGTACATGAAGGAACAAGACGTCTTAAGTCTACGAATTTTATTGATCCAGAGATCATCAATGTCAAAAGATCCAGAAGACTAAAAATCTCAAAGTGAGACAGTCAGAAGAACTGACTATCAAGTCAGCAAGTTCAATTAAAAAATCCACAAAAAGCTGAACTATTGAGTACGAGTGTTGAATCTTTTTCCACACTTCGACGCTTCCAAATCAGAACGAAAATTTCTTTTGAATGGAGGAATAAGATATTGATACATGCACAGTGAGTATTGCATTGAATGTGAATGTATATGCGATTTCATGCTAAAGATAAACTTGCATCATAAAATGAAGAAACATTCCAGCTTTGTTAGAAAATTCAATTTCAAATTTGATTCATCAAAAGCTCATTAGTTGGTTCTCTTGAATCATTTCTCATTGACTTGTGGAATTGAAAGTAATTTAATTTGATTCAATTTTGCTTAAATAAATTGATTGAACAATAGGAACAACAAGAACAAGACGAAGAAAATAGTGCTGGCTACTCAAATTCAATTACAGAGTAAAGCATAAGTTATCAGATATGAAATGAAATGTTTTAGGTCAATAAAGTCGAAAAAATGTACAAGAATTGGAGTTTGAGGAAATAAAATTGAAACTTGGTAAGGAATCGACAATGAAATGTAAAAGCTCTCTACAGAGTAAGTACATTCTTCTGCATTCTATGGCTAGTCATCGATATATGCAATATATATTTTTAAATACATCTGACCAAGGCACTGAACACAAAATAAGAAGAAATTGTATTAGCAATAACAGTAATAGAAATATCACAAGAAGCTGGTTATTGTAACGAGAAAATTCTCATGTGAAGATTTATGCTTTATTAACATGTCAAATGCAATATTAAGTACATGTATGGATGATATTTTTCTATTTTTGCACAGCTGGGAAGGGTGACTAGTTAGTTGATACAAAGTTTTGGAGATCGAATTCCAAATGTTTAAGTTCTGGTTCTATCTAGTGTATAGTGTGACATCTTGCTGTAACACAATGAGTAAGAAGCTGTATTGATCTGTCTAATCCAGTGGTGGGCAACCTTTTTGTGCCAGTGCATACCTGATGGTAAGCTTCAACAGAAATCTTCAGCACATGACATACAATACATGACAATTCCAGCAAATTTTGGATAAACACAAGTGTGTCGCGGCACACAGGTTGTGCACCACTGGTCTAAGCATTGGTTCCAGTTACTCAAATTGATAGACATCTAGGAAACAGGAGTTAGGAGGTTGATGCAGAGTCATTTGAAGATTCCCATCCAATTCCATCCTTATGAAGATTAGCTGGTCACCCTAGACATCCAGCTTAAACATCGTTTACAATAGCTATGAAAAGGATATAAAGTCAAGTGAACTGAACAATGTAGAAAAGGTACTTTCATAAATTTCATGCTACTTAATGCAGCACATAAAAATAAATTGAGTCATAAAAAACTAAGAGAAATTTTTGCTATTTTTAAAAAAATTTCCTTTGACAAAAACATCTATCAACGTACATTATTATATTTTGCTTCTGTGGCCAAAAAATTCCTATTAATAATTTTTCTTTCCTTTCCGATATTTCCTCATTCAATTTCTCCTATCCATGTGATTATATCACATGTGAAAATATTTTTATTTTCTTGGCTAGAACGCCAACATTTCTTATTTATTTACTAGCTCAATTTTCATAGAAAGTCATTGGAAAGACGCAGAAAAGGCCGAAATTTCTCTAAGGCAGTCTGTCTCAATTTTATTCAATTATTGATAATGACCCCATAAGTTAATAAATATGTTTATTATGATATTCTACATAATGGTTAATAAATCACTACGTGAATAGTCACATGATGTCAATTCTTATATTCGTGTGGCTTTCAATCATCATAAATTCTATGGTAACGTGTCTCGACTAAGTTCCATCCAAAACAAGACATTAGAGTGTTCTGACTATAATAAGTACGACTCGTGTTTCATCGAGCATAAATGAACATTATGTAATTGTAATTTAATACCTAAATGTGCGCCTTTTTCAACTTGTTCTAATTAACAAACTTGTCTCTTTATAAATCGATGGATATACGTCAAATGCGTATATTTGTGTATTAGTTAGTAGCGTCTATTTTCTTAATTTCAAGGTCAAAAATATAAAGAAATCATTAATGATTCCTTAAATTGATGCGAAATACTCGCATATAAAGTAACACAATTCACTTAAAATTTGTATTTTTGTCAATTCCTTCATTCCATTAGATTCTCAAATTCTCTCCTTAAGTAAAGTGAATAAGGTCAGACAGGAATGTTATATATAGTAAGAACTAGTCAACAACAAAATAAAAATACTAATTTAATGTTATTGTTTGGTCACGGTTGGTCCCCTTTACATGTGTATAAACATTGGGGGTCGTTCAGTTATGACGTCACACAAGATGACCCCTCCCCCCTTGTTATAAATTTTATTCTGTTTTTTTAAGCTGTTACAAGATTGTAGGGTACGGGCTATGCTTTCTTAATGCCGGGACCGGAACCGGGAAATCTCGGAACAGTCCCGTTCCGATCCCGAAAATCTTCCGAAACCGGGATTTCAGGAAAGCATGAGCCCTCAAAAAAAAACGACCGTAATATGTGAACGACCCCACATTTTAATTTTGTTTCTTCTTCATCGTGTGACTTGATTTGCCTTCAATGTCAATAATCTTTAGATAATATATTTATTTATGTAAGCACGTGGTATAAGTACTTGAACGATATCCAAACGAGCCCACCACATGATTTAAAGAGATGATGTGTTAGTTGCGAATTCTATTTTCACATCGTTTCTTACTAATTTTCACTTTCGATGTCTTTACGTCAAATAACTAGACACGTCAATAATAATTTTCGTAAATATTCACTTTCAGTTCTAATTTAGAAGAAAATCAACAGAAAGAAGAAAGATATCCCACACGCTTCCTGTCATTGCTTGTATACAATTCATAAATTTTTATATAATTTGTTCGACCAATTTCAACACAATTTTTCAATCAGTACCTTGTAACGTCATTGAATTTTGAAGTCATTAAGCATCTGGTCTAGATCTTACGCAACCATTATACAATGTATCGCTGAGGAAATTTTCGAGAAAAATTCTTACTTCTTATTTCCACCTTGAAGCGTTATTTTTTGCATTTAAAAAGAAGACGTGTTATGCATGTGATTAGATTTTATGGCTGGCTGAATGGAAAATTGCTCAACTCATAACTCAGATTGGGTAGATTTATTTTGGTCAGAAAAGTAGACGGAAAATTGGACAATTCATTAATTAACTCAGACTTGATGGACAATTGATCAACTTATTAGTCAAAAATAAGCGGAAAATTGAATCATTTTTAGTTATTTTGAGAATTAATGAGTGTCAAAGCAATTTACTGCCAAAAGTCTGTGACATTGGTTGAAATTATGTAAGGCTGCAACAGAGGATTTATTGTATTATCAATTGATTAACATATTACTAAGTTATGATATGTGAAGTGATTCAGGAGCTGTCATTAGACTTGAAAATCATGCAATTCACAGCTATGAGCTATGGATCTTATGATCTGTGCAACTGAAATGCATCTGTTTAAGCTTTAAAGTGACTGATAAACGGTTTTATTAATTTCAAATTTTTAACGGTTTTCAAAAATTTGAACGAATTAAATTTGGAATTTTCGACAGCTTGAATGACTTTTTCGCAATACTTCACATGACTTAGTTATGGACTTAGCTGAAGCTTTGCCAAAACCAGTGATGAGCAACCTGTGCGTAGTGACACACTGCTGTGCCGTCATTTTTTTTATTACGCTAAGAACCGCATCATGGCTTACCACCAAGATAAGCCGTGACACAAAAAATGTTATCTACCACCCCTGGCTTAAACGATCAATTAGTCATCCTCTACTTAACAATGAGTTATTGGATGACATTCATAAACGACCCCAAATTGTCTACAAAAATGTCTGATTCCATCCATAAATGCACAAATAAATTCCAAAGCCCAAACGAGGTCATCGACCCACGCTAATTATTCAAAAATCAAGTGCCAGTTAAAAACTGCCAATAGGAAACTTCAATCAAGTACTGAAAAATGCGTCATGCACATCCATGACTAGCCTTTCTTTCGTCTAGCTTTCTTTTTCAGGGTTGACTTCTTCTTTTGTATTAATTCACTTTTATTATAGAATGATCATGTGAATAAAGCGACAATAAAATAGAATAAAAAAAGAGAACCTGTTGAGCTTCGTTGAGCACATTTTCGGCGTGTGCATTTTTATTGTCCAATTTTAGAATTGGCAACAGCAAAATTCCAAATAAGCATAAGCGCTTTTATTATTTGTTGTTTGTGTCAAAGTCGTGAAGAGAGCAATAAAAAGGTCTGGAATAGGGGCAGCATATAATAATGGATAATATTGCATCCTCACATTACATAATACATCACTTACTCATGCACAGTCCAAATGAACTCATTCAAGCCATTGTTATAATGATGCGACACAAAAAATTGTGAGCGAGAGAAAGAGAGAAATTCGAGAATGAAGTATTTCCGTTTGAGATTGATTGCAATGAAATAATTCTTCAATTCGCCACTTCAACGAATTTATAAAGCCCTCCATTTGACTCTGATGATATGCCAATTTAACAATGAAGCACATATACTTAGTTTTTTTTTGGATATGAAACCTATTTACAGCGTGTGCGTTTCAAATTCTTCTTCTATCGACATTACTAGAAATTATACTGAGATTAACATCTACAATGATGGATTAATGGATGAAATAAAATATCATTTGCATGGTACTCGACGGTATATTGACTTGAAATAACTTTATGACTCAAATGCGCAATAATTAGTGTCGAAATTTTTTGACTCTGTAAGGCGTGAAGTTCCTTTCTGTGTGAGAAGCATTGGCAATTAACTCATTAAAATTCCCGCCATAAACTCTCGTTCGATCGGGTCCCATTTTTCTTAGTCTTTATGGCTAACTGCTCTTGAGTGTAATTTTGTCCGTTACAAAAAAATTTCAAAAAAGGTTGAAATTTTAAAAATTCAAATTTTTGTTTACATTTTAAAATTTATTTTGTTCTTCAAAATATTGCCTTCCTGGACATAATAGCTTGTCATATTATCGATCTATAGCTAATATACAGCCAAAAGTTATGCAATAAACATTGCATAAGCAAAGAAAATTCTTGAATTTGCATGTTTCTAACATTTAAATTTTAATATTGCATTTGTTACTAAAATAAGAAGAACGACAACGACTCGAGAGCAGTTATTGTTATGCTGGATATTTTATTTTTATATATTTTTTAATATATGTATCTTTCCATGCTATACATACTCTTCTTCCCTATACCCATGTTGAGTTTCTTTTTTTTAATAAATTTAAAATAAATTTAACTGGCAGGGCTTAAGCGAATACATGCGAAAGGGCATTTCAAGGTCTTTTTTATTGAAAATACAGAAATGTTTTTGGTGGGCTCGCTTTTTTTACGACTTTTCTTCAATTAATGATTCATATTTCGACAATATGTATGTATGTAGACTCCATTCGTATCATTTCATTTGTTTTATATTAAAACTGCAAGATGCTCTCTGTCAAAATGTCTAAAGCCCCTGAATATATATATCCAATGTTCATACTATGCTGAGCTGTCTAATGTTAATTTGTGATGGTCAGAAAATTGCGTTCTTTTTGAGACTTCTCTTTTCGACTCCTTTCGGCTACCACAAAACATATAACGACGAGTAATTGATCATTTATCCTCACTTATTTTGTACAACGCATTTGGTTGCCTTGTCATGACTTGGCACGGGGTGAAATAAACATAATAAAAAATTGGGAAATGAAAAACAAAAATCACATGATTTAATAGATAAATAACAGTATTAATGTTATTGTCGTTGACACATCTAGGGCTTCCTATTACATATTTTCGGTAGTTTGTTATTGTCTACATATCTTCATTGTCATGTACGATCTAGAAATAGGAGGATTGTGATTGATTGAAGATAACAATAAAAACTAAGTCGTGTGTAGAGCTTAGCAGATTGAAATGAATGGTTAGTCGATCAATGATGGTCTTATGCAATCCCACATCTTCCCTCAAGCTAGCCCCACGCGAGTCATGTCACAAATCATCCAAATTCCATAATAGTACGTCAATCCAGAAAAATCTCAAGCTACAAAAAATTAACAAATTCATTCTTTAAATTATAATAGGAATTTTTGATTATATAATGGAAGCAGAATTGCTTCTTCTTGTGCTGCTCGTTTTGCAAATCGTCTCGGATGGATAAAATGAATATTCAAGTGCAATACTATTTTGCATAAATGTGCTAAAAAGAAGGCAAGAAACAGCGAATGGAAAATTTTGTTGTTCTCCGTGCTGTTCTTTTTTTTTTTTGGTGCGAAGCCGGGTCTTCTTCTCCTTTACTTTCGTACATGTGTAACAAAAAAGCTTAATTCCATCATATTGAATATGAATATATGAATAGTTGAAGATAGGCCAGCATTTCTAGATGATGATAATTTTATTATGTTATTTAAAGATACTAAATCCTTTATGGCTAAAAGTAGCATGTGATGGTTAGAGAGGAATTTAAAAAACGATACACGTTTTGCATATTATTATTTTAATTTGTTTTGTTTTTGGATTTGTTTGTTGATATTTAATTTCAGAGTCAATAACATTTTAACGGATATTTCAGATTTGAATTTTTTGAAGGATCCAATGTCCATCATGATATTCATAATTTCATTAAAAATGGCTTTAAATTCTACCTTTGAATGATTAATTGATGTGAATGACTTCAAAAGACGCTCAAATATAAAGAAACTTTACATTCTCTTGCAGAGTACGTCGAGTGGTAATAAGAAAACACTAAATTCCATTGAAATTTCATTGAACTTTGTGGTAATTTTTTCGTAGGATTTTTCTCAACATTTTAGTCTAAAATTTCGCCTGAAAATCTTAATAATTAATTTAATAAAATTACAGATATCTTGCCTTGAAAGTCAGCAATAAAATACAGCTAATAAAAGAGAATTCTAGAAATTTATGCATAGTTTCATGATCGCCTCATTTTTGTAAGTAAACAGTAAGAGATGAAATTTGAGTATGAAGAAGTTTAATTTCAACAATCTATACAAACTGTTTTAATTCCTTTCAGTTAAATCTAAATATGAATAGGTGTGAATAAGTTCATTTCTTTTGTATATAAGACTATAATTTAAAGAATCTAATGAAATTTAAATATTTGTAATCATCGCATTCGCAAATTTTTCAACAAGTCTCTTGTCTAAATAAATAATTTTGCTTTATTGAGAAGCTGCTTAGGCTTAAATCTAGTGTACGATAAAACAAACAAGAAATTTCCCTATTATATATTCGAAGAGATTACACAATACTTGAGATGATTATGCCGGTTCTATTCCAATGGAGGTCAATTGTTATGCTCGTGTTAAGCAAGTTAAGAAGAAATTTATCAACATTAGCGAGAACATTCTTTATGATATTCTGTGACATCTAAAATATGTGTTTAAATAAGGTGACAAAAGTTCAATCAAGCAAATAATTTCAAGCCACGTCAATTGAACACATTATTGTACAAATTTATTTTAAGTAAAAATAATAATGTCGTGTATATTGCCGAATATTCAGTAAAGTGGGAAGCAAAATTTTCGGCAAAATTATAAAATCAAAATTTGAATGTATCCCCATCCTATACACAAATACAGTAGAAATGTATGAGGTTTTTTTTTGTTTTCCTCTTCTTCCATACACGTGCTTCTTCGGGGACGCTGACTGTTGAATAATAGCCATAGCTGCTGTCTATTTTGATATTGATTTATCATTAAAAAACAGAATCATATCACCTGACTTGTTAACATCACGTAGATACAAATTTTGCAATATTGAAGCAATTAGGTAATAGAAGAGCTTTTTTTTGCTCTTATCAAAAACGAATTGTACAACACTTTTCAGCAATAAATACATTTTCAAATATTATCATGTGTATAAATATTTGTTGTACCGAAAATACATTTTATCTCTCGCTCTGTACAATGCAGAGTATTATGAAAAGAGTTGATTTTTTTGGCCGGTGCTAAATTAATTTTTCCGTTAAATTTGAAAGATTTCTCATGCTCCAAATGGGTTCCTTTAAGAAAAACTTTGTGTGCATGTTTGAGTGTATATATCGAAGTCGATAATAGGAGAGAAAAAGAAAAGAAAGGAAAGAAAGAATAACAACAATAGCGTCACAAATGAATGATACGAAGATGAAAAAAAATTCAAAAAACTCACGTAGCACTTAAGTTGGTAGAGTACGGAGCAAAGAATATTCAAAGTCAGTTTGTTTGCAGCCGGCATCCGAGTCACAAGTGCTCTTAAAAGCTAAAAATTCCAGTAAGTATTCACTTTGATACTTTAACTTGTAAAATTTTTTGCATACAACGTGGAACTTTGAAAATTTTTTGAAATTTATTTGAAGAAATTTTTCCAAATTTGAAATTTTTTTTCAATGATTGCTTTGAATTTGAATTTGATTCAAAGAATTATTTGACATTTTCAAAGATTGTTTTGATTTTTCCAAAGAATCTTTTGGATTTTTCAAAGAATGCTTTGATTTTTTCAAATTTTTCAATGTTTGCTTTGATAATTTTCAAAATTAATTCAATTCAAATAAATTTCAAAGAATTTTCCAAGAAGTGAAATGAAAAAGTTTGAGAAAAGTGACAAAAAATTCAGCATGTGTTAACCGTGTGATGCATATTGCAAGGATATCGCATTGCAAAAGCGTGGTCGCATTCAAATGCAAATGCAAATGATACGCGTCATGCAATTAATCTAAATTATTCTTTCATGTCTCATGATAAATTTATTTTCGGGCATGTCATGAGAATTGAGTGAAAATTCCACAAATATGTATCTATTCTAATATGTTAAATTGAAATTAATTGGAAATGATTGAATATGCATACATACATATATATTAGTGCCGGTTTTGATTAACGAATTTCTTTTTCTTGTTATGCTGTTATGCATCATCGAACTGATGCATGTGTTTGTTAAGGCGTCGTTTTCATCCAAATATGCCACAATTATCACGTAGGACCATGTTAATTGGAAACTTTTTTTTTTGTTGTTGTGAGCAAATCTTCTTATTGCGATTCTTTTCTTAGATTTCATTTTAATGCCTTTTCGTTAACATGTTTGCCAAAAATAAAATAAGGCTTCCAGACATGGCTTTATGATTCATAACGCGAATTCTCTTTTTCGCGAAAGAAAAGAAGAGAGAGAAAAGGAAAGAAAACAAGCCGGCAAATTTAAGACACTTCGAAACAATTCAAAAAGCCGGTAATAATATTCGTTGTTCCGTAGATGCGCAAAATAAAAAAAGAAGAGAATCAGTCACTCAATAGAAGGCTTGTCGCTCATATACATTTAGATTGCTCACCAGAGCAGATCAAAAAAGTGATCGAACGACAAACAGATATATTTAGAGTGAGTGAGATGCGCGCGGGAAAGAGCGAGAGCTACAAAAACAAAAAATATTCTGCGCGTGTTATACAATATAATTTATGGAAATTTTTGCGCAGTTTGCCAAAAAATATAGCATATAGCAACTCTAAATTAATAGATACAAACGATGTTAATTTAATTTAGTTCAATTGAATCTAATCTAAAAGAATAATATTTTTCTGTGCTGTTGTATAGCATATAGCACGATAAGTTTTGCAAGATAATTAAAGCCGTTGATTTATCTAATGTTTAAATTCCCATTTCCATGCATGAATAAACAATTAAACTTTATAATTTGAGAGTATCGGATTAATAGGAACCCCATGCGTTTGCATACTCTTAAATGTATTGTTTATTCAATTGGTAACGCATTGGACTTCTTATTTTCTCTCTCAATTAAAGTAGCAAAAACGAGATGAAATTTATAGTCGATTGCAAAACTTATGGCCATAAAAGACGCTGAGAAATTCTCATTCCATTCTATTCTTAACATTATTCATTCAATCTTGAATAAGAAATTCGTGTGCAGGAAATAAATGGATTAAAGATTTTCTTATTCTCCCTCCCAATTCAATTCTTGTTCGTTCCTTTTTCGATGACTTTTCGTCTTTTTCAACTGGAGAGTCTGAAGCGTTGGGACGCGATTCTCATGGGTTATTTTTGCACATCCAAAACAATAAAATTAAAAAATGGAGAATTTTATGATCATGAAGAAGAGGAACTTGACTCTTTTTCTCTCCTTCTTTATGATCGTCTTCTGCAAAAAATGCGGTTTCTTATTAAAATAAATTAATAAAAAGAGATCAAGAAGAAGAAGATGAAAACCACGCGCACTACAAGCCAAGATTTCCATGCCAAATGTTCCTGTTACACAACTCATTTGGCGCGATCGTTAATGTGAATATGCCGGCATCTAGAAATAACACGCGCATTATCTATAAACTTTACTTTTTGAATAAATTTACATTCTTTCTGGATGTTGTTGTATGTTTTGGATATATAACAAGTTGTGGGTCATATTATTGTCCATTTTTAGATTTGCGCGTGATTTCCAAATCTTCTTAATCAAGATTATAATGGCACGGATTTAAATTAGACTTAATTAAATTAATTTAATCACTTAATATGCCTCATGCATGTGTATGTAGGAATTTGGGAGATCAATTAGTTTTTTTTCAATTCTCAAACATTTTCTTTTCATCTTCTTTAATTATGATTGACACGTCTTTCCTGTCACTTGACTTTATTATTTAACAGATGCCTTAAATAACTCTTTTATGTCTTCTTCTTTTGCAGAATTTTCTCTTTGTTCGTTGAACCAATCTAAAAAAAATTGTCAATATGGTCGCCACACCAGCAATGCCTTCAATGACCGACGCTCAAGTCGCCGCCGTCAAGGGAGATTGGGAAAAAATCAAGGGATCAGGAGTTGAAATCTTGTATTTCTTCTTGAACAAGTTCCCAGGAAACTACCCAATGTTCAAGAAATTCGCCGGCCAAGACTTGGCAGCCGCCAAGGGAACAGCTGAATTCAAGGACCAAGCTGACAAGATCATGTAAGATCAACAGCATAAATCCACAATAGCATCTAATTAATTGTTTCTTTACAGTGCCTTCTTAGGAGGTGTCATGGACAAATTGGGATCTGACTTGGCTGGAGCAAAGGCTCTCCTCAACCAATTGGGAACATCACACAGAGCTATGGGAATCACCAAGGAACAATTCGACGTAAGATATAAAAAAATTTATGCCTTAATTCAAATTTATTAATTAAATTTTTTATTTCCCAAAATTAGCAATTCCGTCAAGCTTTAACTGAACTCTTGGGCAACCTTGGATTCGGTGGCAACATCGGAGCATGGAACGCAACTGTTGATTTAATGTTCCACGTCATCTTCAACCAACTCGACGGAACCCCAGTCTAAGCATTTAAACCCAAAATTTTAATATAATCCATTTTTTTTTCTTTTTGATTTTATTTTACTTTTGTGCCTTTACTAACTCGAATATCCACTCGAACCAATTATAGAAATACAAAAAGTATCAATAAAAGTATTTTACGTATATTTTGCTATCACGTAAAAAACAAACAAACATTTTCTATTGACTTCTTACACCTCTTATTTCCAGTATACTGAATATGTATAGTTTTCATTTCAAAAATCACGTAGACTTTACATTCCTTTCTTCTTGACTAATTTGATAGATTTTGTTATTAGATGATAAATAATTATGAGAGTCATCGTAGGCATGCTGAACAAGATTTTCAATCAAAATCCAATAACAAAGATTCAAATCGAGAAGAAATTCAAGTTTTCAATTTAGGAACCGAATTTTTATAGATTCTCTGCAAGATTGTTGCTGCTGTTTTAGCCGAGACACAAAATTTATATGGAAAAGTATTTTTAGCCAAGACACAATTCAGCTTAAACCCACAAAAATATGAGAAATTTCATGGCAATCAATCTCTTTACCTGATGTGTCAACCCATTTGCCTGCATTCTTATGCAGTCTGGGAATGTCTTGTTTTGCTTTACATCGATTTTTAATCCTGATAGGAATCCCTTTTAATAGGGGCTATCCCTAATTCTTTAAAATGAAATGTGAATCTAACGGAAAAAGAAGAACTGCCTACGTGCAGTCTGGCACGCACAACATTACATCATCATAAATCTTTTCTGGAATCGTTGTAAGACTTGTAATGATCAAAATAGCTCCACATCTGTCATAATTAACATATTTAAAGTGAAGCTATTAACATATACAGCAGACGTAAAATCAATAGCCGTAAATGCTCTAAATAATTCAGCAATAGTAGATTTAAGAGCAAAACAAGATATGAGCATCACATGGCAATAAATTTAGTATCATTCCTCTTTATCCTTTTGTATCGCATTGCGAAAACATCAGAAAGCTCTTCTCCTTAATCCCCTTTTAATTGGACTTTGAGAGTAGCTTAAGTGAATTATTTTTATAGCTCAATGTTGTGAATGATAATTAATTGGAGTAAATTCCTTAATATCTTTGTGTGTGATTATGTCTTTAATTTTCAGTTTCCATAGAAATTATTTTGAATTTTACGTCACTATTATTAAGAACACCCTCGAGGAATCTCACGTGAAGTGAAAATTATTAGTTTTTGGAGTTGAAAGCATTAAAGATAAATATTTAAAGAAAATATTCAAGTTATGATAATCTCTTCCTTGCCTTTAAAACTGGTAAATTTGTCTCTTTTTGGTTATTTTAGGTTATTTCAGCTCAATTTCTAACGGATTTGTTAAATTCAAACTTCAGCGGTTTTGTAAAATTCAAATCCCAACGGTTTTGTAAAATTTAAAATCTCAATTTGTGAACAGTAAATCAGTGTTTTTGTTGAGTTTTTGTGAAAATTTCTGAAAATTGGACTAATTTTATTTCAATCCGTTCATCAGTCAGCTAAATCACCTCAAGAAGTCAAGTTGTGTAGATAAAACTTAGTATCACAGTAATCACATCTAGAAATGCAGCAAAATTGAAACAAAAAGAAGAATTTAAGAAGAAAAGTTTTAAGCCTTCCAGAAATATAATCCTTTAAGTCTCGCCTCATATCCTTTAACCAAACATACATATACACATTTATTTCTCAATGATACAATTTCCATAACGTTAATTTCGGTTTAATTAGAATTATCTTGTGTGTTTCATGAGGTGGAAAAGCAATTTATTTACTTCTCCTATTGTTCCATTCTCACTTGAACATTCAAATACACACTCACACACACACACATGCTCTAGTTAGTTACATTTACACATTTATTTAGTTCTTATCATTGACATTGTTCTGTATTTGAGCCTTCTTCATTTACACCAGAATGTTCAATGCATTGTCTTATTATATAGCATAAGTTTGTTGTGTATTTAAGCCTTTAACTGCAAATGAAAAAAATTCTTTTCTGATTATTGGATACGAGAAAAGTTTTTCCTTTTTCTTTTTATGGACACAGACATAATCATGATGTAGAAGATTAAGAAGAAATCGAAGCACATTGTTTAATAATAAATAAGTTCCTTTAATTCTTTGAACATCATCTAATCTTAGCCTTAAAGTGGATTAATGGGATGAATATGATGACCTTCTCAAACAATGTTGTATCTAATAATCCAGAAAATAATCATAGTTCACATTGATCCACATTTTATAACAAAAAATCCATCAAAAAAAGGAGAAAATGTCATACGACTTGATTGCAGGTTTTACAGCAGTTCTGGATGATATTTCAAAATGTAATAAAAGTCAAGTCGGTGATCATAAAAATACCGAAAGTGATGATGTCGAGCGCAGTATTAATGAAATTTGTCCTGATAAATATGAATTTCATTGGAAGGAGAATCCGAAATTGCTGGATAAAGATGATCTAAAGAAACTCATCATAGCTGAATATAAGAAGCCAAAATCTTATGACATTCTAGTCCAAATTGATGGAAAGAAATTCGAGTGTCAGTTACTGATATTGCAATGCTATTCTGATTATTTTGCAAAGAGATCAAAGGACGAGAAAGTGATTGAATTAAATGGAACTGACATCAATCCGAATGCATTTTATAGCATTTATCGATGGATGATTTCGAGTTCAAAGAAAACTGAACGTGATGGATTGATTCCATTGCTAATTGGTGCTGAATATCTTCAGGTGTCACAACTTGTCGAGCAATGTTGGAATCTCATACAAAATATCAACTGGTTTCAGGAAGATCAAGCATATTTATTGTACAAGGAAGCAAGAACATGGAAATATGAGAAAATCCAGTCAATGATGATGAAACAAGTCAAGAAAATTTTCCTCACAGTTGTTGCTACTCTCGATTTTGTTAAAATGGACAAGGATGAAGTCAAGCAATGGCTGCAATTAGAAAATATTGGAATTAATTCCGAAGTTGACATTTTCTATGCAGCAGCGCGATGGTTGTTATATGATTGGAATGAGAGACAAAAATATTTGATGGAACTGATGATGGAAGTGCGTTTTGGATTGTTTCCATCATGGAGAATTGTGATATTAAGGAAGAATGAAAATACAGGAAGATTGCAAGAACTTTTAAAGAATCAGGAACTGCAGAAATATTTAGAAGACAGCATGTCCTATTCAATTTATCGCAGTTGCTTTGAATCCACAGATTATCCACGATTTGCTGACTTCCTTTATCGATTCGGATATCAGCAGCTCTTTGAACGAGAAGTCATTTACGATCCATATTGGCAGAAATGGTACAAAAAGTCTCTTTACTCATTCCAAGACTTTCTAAATTACTTAAAATTCATTAAATCTAATGCACTCATTCATTGGACTCAAATACAAAGTAATAAAAGCTAGAGCTGAATTATTTGCATGGATTAAGTTTTTGCGACTTTATTTTATGTTCCATTCCGTCTCTCCTTTGAGTCATTAAAGGGAATTTCGGTTTTTATTGCGATGCAAAATGTTTATTTTGTTCAGCATCAAAAGTTTCACAGTACAATGGTATCTGCATGAATTTAGAGGTTCCAATTATAAGGATGCTTGACTGTAAAGCAATGGAAGTCGCTATTCGAGAGAAAATGGCAATAAAAATTAACAAAAATTGTCTCTTTAAAGTTAATTCTTCACTTCTGTGCTGTATCTCCTTTTATTGTCTCGATCCATTCACTTCATTATTTGTCATTAAAGAGCAAACATTGAACTAGAACATAGTAAGCATAAGAAGCAAAGAAAGTCGTCCATAATGACACAATAATACATCAAAATCCGATTTAAAATTGGATACTTTATTGACATGTCCATTAGCTGTTCAAACAAATCTTGACATGCAAGGGCGCTCATAGAACAGCATTAAATGTCCTCATGATATTGTAAGTAAAAAAGGGAAGAATTGACACACAAGTGACAGAAGCTTTTCATTTCTATCTTTCGTGCTTAATATTAAAAATCTGACACTGGATTAAAGAAGGAAATGAAAATGTTGTCAAAGGACGTTCTTGATTCTCTTTATGATTAATGTCTTGTTTCCTTCAGCTGTGAATGGAAATTTAAAATCGATTTTTGTCAAATATTCAGAAATATACAAAATTGCTTCATGCTCGATTGCATTTCCAATAATATTTGACAAGATACAAAGCTGCAGTACAAAACAACAAAAAGCCACAATTGCATTCATGCCATGAATTTAAAATCAATTTTGATATTATTAAAACCCAATCATTTGTCACATATACATTGAGTGCAGCAACAAAAAAGTCACTGAAAAAAAGCTTGCAGCATAATAGAATGAAAATGCAATTTTATGGAAATTGAGATAGGAAGAAATAAAGCTTGAAAATAAAATCAGCAGCAACAACAATAAAAGGATAAGGATTCAATGAATGAGAAATAAGAAGCATCGTCACTTACCGATTCATCATGTTGCACATTTTTTCCTGTTATTTGACATTATTCCTTTCAATTCCATCTAGATTTTCATCGCTTTCGCTCGATTGATAAGAAATTAAATTTAATATTTTTTCTCTATTCTTCCCATAATCCAGTGATGAGCAAGCTGTGTGCTGCGGTACCTTAGTGGTAAGCCACTCTTGAAGCCTCACACAGCGTTCAGTTCATGACATTTCCAAAAACTGCCACTTGCGTATCGCAGCACACATCTTGCCCACCACTGCCATAATCCCTGTTCATGTATGCCACACACAAGACATAAATGACTGACTTATATTGTGTGGGAAAAAATGGAACAACATTTATGGAATGGGAAACACAAGAATGCTTTTTGTGTGGAAAAATTCTTTGACATCATTTCAATGCGTTCTAAGCCATGTACATAAAATTTGTCAAATATTTCCGTCACAAAAGATGCCATACGCTGTGAAGATTTAAGATGGAAATCAAAGAGGAATTTTCTTTATGTCTGGAAAGTTCAGAAAGGAAAATTCTTGAGAAATGAGATAAAAATTCCTTAATTTAAGATTTGAATATAATTTACTGTTATTGTTTAGATGCTTTGATGAAATTGGGACTTTTTGATGTTTCTGAAGGTCGGATGGTAAGGATATAGTTATTAGTGACTTAAAATGTCTGTAAAAGTTTCTTTGAATTCTGGTTCAATAATTTCCGTTAAATTTTAATTCAAATATTTCCGATTCAAATGATTTCGTTAAATTTTCGTTAAGAAGAAATTCAAATTTCAATTTTCCGTTAAAAATTAATTTCCTTAAATCTAACATTAAATGACTTTTAAAGTTCACGTCCATCAATACAGATGCAAATAAGGGAGAATTCCTTCCTAGTATTCACCCAGAATTTAAAAGATGAGGAAAAATAAAGGAAAAGAAAATTAAAGTTCGTAAAAAAGCAATCAAGATTTAAAGACTTGAAAATCCCTCACAATTCTTTTTTCCATCCTTGATTCGCTTATTTCCAAAATCCTCATCGATCATAAAAAAATGCGAAAAGAGAAAGGAAAATTCTCGATATTATTTATACATACATATCGTGTGTATGGACGTAAGGCATATAAAAATCATCAAGTGAAGATTTATTTTATTCAAAAATCCATTCATGGATGTATGACTGATGTTCCTCAATAAAAGCATGAAAGTCACTACGCAGCAGCATCATAAAGGCTATATAAAGCTATACATAATAAGAAAAAAATATGAATAATAAGATTTATTGAGGAAAGATTGAATGATGATGAAAATTTCTATGGATATTGATGCTCATGTTGTTGCCTTAATAATACTGGAATCAAATTTTAATGACTAGATATTGCTCTCTGCAATGTTAATGGAATTTTTATTAAAGTATAGATTTTTCTTTTCGCGAAAAAAGGCACTAATTTCCCAGCTGTGCCGTATTTTATGTCACATAATTTTACTGTTATTATATACATAGCCATTATTATCATAGTTATATCCTACTACTTATGCGCACTAATATAAAGTTAATTTATAAAAGTTAAATTAGTTTTTCTCTCTGTCGTGTTGCATCCAAAAAAAAATGCTCATGAGGCTTTAAACTTTGTCTCGCACGAATTGCATAGCTTCACCATTTCTAGCTGACTGCTTTGGCTTAATCTAGGATGTGGGAAATTTTTTTGCATTATCATAGATTATCATCATAAATAAAGATATATTTTTTAATATTAACTACAACTGCATGCTGTGTAGAGACTTACCGTGAAACATTTGATGCCAAAATGCTGACACATTTCGTTAACAACACTATAGCCATAATGAAAATGCTGTATGCTTAAAATACCAACTAATATATAGAGAATGTACTTTTCAACAACAAGTGTCATTTGTGGAAATCCAAAAAGTGGAAATGGGAAAATGCAGATGAGAACGGTGAGGAGATAAATCCACAATTGGGAATTCCAGCCATCTGTTCGTGTATCACTCATTTGTGCCACAATCAAACGACACTAGGAAAATGGAAATAGCAATTTATAAATATTGGATGTTGAAGGCAGTGGTGAGTAACCTTTTTTGTGCAACGGCACACTTTGATGGCAAGCCTTAAGCTGAACGGCATAAGGTTCAAGGCATACTAATGTGTCGCAGCACAAAGGTTGCCCACCACTGGACAACATGAACTTACGCTAATATTGGAGAAAATTGTTCCAGTAACCATAATAAACATCCTAGGATCCACATCCATAATTTTGTTAGGTGAAAATACTAGCCAAAGTGTAGAAACAGCAAAAAGTCCAAAAACTGGATAAAGTGGACGGAATAATTCAATCATTGGCCTCATCTTGCCAGTTTTATCACGATATGATCTACAAAAATGTGAAAATAAATTGTTGCATAAGTTTAAGGGGGGACATCCAAAAATAATTTATATTTCATATCATACTTGTAAATATTCCATGCTATCACCGGATGACTTGTCAATAGTCCAGATATATACATTATTAATTCCACATAAACCGTTGGCGTTATGCCAAAAATTGGTGTCACAAATAATTTTGGTCCAAAAATGCCAGCAATGAGTAATGTGAATGAACATGACCACATAACGTAATCATATGCATACGGAAGAAACAGAACATTCGTATTGTATTTTTCAAAGTGCGTGAGCTGTAATGTGCACGTATTCTATATATAATCTCTGAACAGTCATTAAAATCCGTTATACGTGTCATCGTATATACTCACATAAAAATTTAAGTAAACACAGTAAGTTATAAAATGCATCCTCACAGCCGGTAAATCATTTGTACCAAAAAGACTAAATAAATATATCATGATAAAGATACTTGAATATGAATCGAGTCCATGGTCAAATAATTCACCCAGTGGTGTTGATGTGCCTGTTTTTCTTGCTTGCTTTCCATCTATACCATCCAATGTATAAGCCACAAATACATTTATACCAGCTAGAATAAAAACCCATCGTGGAATTACATAGTCTTCTGTTCCATTTGCCACATGAAAATAATAATCGTAATATCCAATCAGGAGATAGTTAAAGACGGTAAGCATAAAACCAGCAAAGGTGATAAGATTTGGAGCAACATACGGTGGCACAAACTAAAGTCACATAAAAAGGAAAAGTATTGTGTGATAAATAGACATAAACATAAAGTTAAAGAAGGAAGTAAATATGTTTTAATACTCATAGAATCCTCACCTTAACAATCCAATTCCAGAAGGGATGCATTACGAATTTACTGAACCAACTTGTGTCTACACATGTGTACTGTACGGATGGGAATCATAAAATATTAGTAACGATTTTCATGTGATGTTGTAAAAAGGTATTTTTAATAAATTTTTAGATCCTTTTAATGAGCTGTTGTCATTTAGGGGTGGATGGTCATGAAAGAGTTGGGAAGGAGCTGTGTATGAGCTTTAAATATAGAGAACTACAAGATCCAGAATGGGAAATTTTTGAATTGAACTGGATTTTCTCATAAAAAACTGATTCTACAGCAGTTCTTTGCTATTTTCTTTCTATATATGGTTAATGTAGTAAGCACTCAGCTTCCTCGACATGAACATCCAGTCAAATTCCAAAAACTTTCAATCCGGAAATGATCTGTCAACAAAGTCGCATCAAACTATTCTATTTCTATTCCAATAATGATAAACAAATCATGAACTAAATGTCAGTCGAGCCCATGTCGAAAACAAAATACCAATAATCAGGAGATTAGTTCCAGGGCAACGGAAAGTTCAAATTTTAATTTTAATTTACATGAAATATGCAGTGTAAGAGAAATTAGTCACATCATAAAATTTATTTCTGTTTACGATCGTTGTGGTGTTATAAAAGAGATAAGAGTACACTGAATTCCTTCCTATACACTCTCTATTTACATTAATTTCATGACCATTCACCATCTGCTTCATTATCAGTTGACAATAAAGTTTTTTTTTTGTTTATAATTAAATAAATTTCATTCAATTTTGGTTCATTACTCCTGGACACTCATACTCTCTAAATAAATCACTTTATAGAGTAAAAGAGTACATTCGCCCGTATTGCTATAGATTTTGCAAAGAGAATCAATCTCTATGTGTCATGCGACCGTGCCGTGACGTATTTATTTTACGTAGTTTAATATTCCTATCAGTTTACTTGAAAAACTCTTTTACTTTTCACGACTGCCACAAAAATATGTAGATAGTGTCACTAGGCTGTCGCGCAGGACATAAACAATTGGTCTTGTGTCATTTTGAAGAGTAATTAGTACGTGAAGAATTCTTTGAGATTTTCCCGCTATTTTTATTTATTTTAAAATTAAATTGCAAATTTTCATTTTCTAAGGTCGATTAAAGTACAAGCAAGCTATAGATCTACTTGCTCATATAAATCGTATCGAATTCAAGAGTTTCAAACGTAAATTGGCATGTAAATAAGCTAAAATTTAATGACAAACTTTTGATATGGAAAATTTAATTTTCCCGCGTAAAATATTCTTTCAAAAATACGATAAATTTTACTTCAAGCAATTAAACCTCATAAGCCGGAACTAAAATAAAACTTTTTTACAACTGATAATATTATTCAAATAATTGTGACCTTGCTATGGATCTTGATTTGAGAGTTGACATTGCTTTGAACTTTTGGATTGAGAATGTGATTCAGTCTAAATGCCTGAATATATTACAATTTGCTCGACTTTAAAGGATTTTAATCTTCTCCATATCAAAGTCGAGAATGTAACGGACATAAAAATATTACAGCACTGATGAGGTATCACTGATTTATATTGACATAAATTTCAATTTTTAAGCGATAAGAACTCTATTTTATTAAAAACGTCACATTTTTCTACACCATGCTTGCCACTTTATTGTAATGCAGTAGAATAAAGGGTAGATTCGTAACTTTATCTTATCTGATTTGTATTATTATATTTATTCATTTGTCATCACCTTATATTTATCAAATCCCGCAAGATGATCAGCGTTGAGATATTTTTTGTTCCACATTGTAAAGGCTTTTCTTAACACTAATTGTACAGAAAAATAGACTAAAATATGAACTTGTTGAAACGACTTTTAAACTCAGACTGGAAGAAGAATAGATTAAGTCAAGATGAGTTGAAAATGAGATTATCAATATTCTCAATTTATTCTTATCAATACTGTTTGTGTTACCAGATCTCAAATTGCTCAGATATTTTTGGAATTTTTAATACGTGTTCTGACCTGAACTATATGTATGTAGATGCTTATCAGTAAATTAGTAAGAAAAGTATTAATCTGTTAATGGATTGTGAGAATAAGTCAACTGTCGTTTAATATTCATATTATATTTATGACTACAGTTAGTTGATACTCCCCTTTTATAGTTAGTGGCCCCTTTATATGAACATTTTAGTTTGATTTAGAACTTCATAGAATAAACATCTCATTAATCAGTAAAAAAGTGTGTTGTGATTAGAGTAGGCATTTCCAGTCAAATCTTAATATGGCAAAGAACCAAAAGGCGACTCTGAAATACTAAATTACGTCAATATGCATCATAGCAATAAAATGTTCACACATGCCACAAAAATAAAAAAAAACTTCAATTTATTCGAAGTAATTTGATCTAACCTCATATTTCATATTATTTTTTAGCTGATGGAACTGTATATAATGATCATTAAGAATGTTTCGATAGTTAAATTAGCAAAATAATGATCAAACCTTTTTTCTGCACTTACGAATTGAATAGCAATTTATCACGCGAGTATATCAAATTTATTGACCTTGTAGATACAAAATTAAGTAGCACAGAATAATCTGCAGTGCTTGAGGCAGGTTAATTAAAATTATTGACTTTGTTCTGTCTTTAAAATATTGTTCGCATGCTCAATTGTTTATATAAAGAACTGCGACTTTCTAGAATTCAGAATTGAAATCTTAATCCACATTTCGTACTTTCTAAATTAAGTTTTTACTACAGCAACGTCAATTACGTAGTCAACAACCATAGTACGATAGTTTTAAGTATATTTTGGATAAATTACGTTGCTTGTTTATTAGAAAACAAATTAAATTTTATAGCTTTTTAATCCCACTTCCAACCCCCCTCATTTTGCCATCATTAATGACTTTCATCTATTTAAGATTTTCGTTCCTTAAAATAAATCATTTTGTAGGAGTTAATCATGCGATTAAATTGAATAATTTCCATTTCATGAAATTTTTGTTTTGTGTCTCTATCACACTCTCTGTTCTTTATTTTATAAATGCTAATTTCATTTTACAGCAGCTTAAGACTTAAGAACATTTTCATCAAAAAGGATCTCTTTCGCTTTGCTTTGTCTTTATTGTTTTTTTCATCGTCTTAAGGATTTTCCTTTAAACATTCGAATTTCACAAAAAAAAATAATACAAAATAAAATAAAATGAGATTTTGATTTTTTTACAATCGCAAAAATTATAGAAATAAAAGGAAATTCCCTCTTTGAAATTTATTCTTCAATTCTTTTAAAGAAATTGGAGATGAAGAAGGGGAATGAGGACTTGTGATTAAATTGCAAATGTTGTTACGGTGAATTAAATAATAAGACGATCGAATGAGCAATGAAAATTTATGGACTGGGGGAGATGGATTGAAGCGCAATTTATGTGTGGTGTTTAATAGGAATTGAACCTACATCCTGATGGATTATTATGCAAATGTTGTTTAATCAAAATTTATAAATAAATGAGATGTTTATTCTTCGAAGTTCAAAACCAGACTGAACATTTTGTATGAAGGGGTTTTCAACTATGTACAATAAATATTATTCAAATCTCAAATGAACGTTATTTAGTATTAACAGCATACGTGTTTAAAATTGAAGAAATTCAACAATCATCTGCTAGATATCCTACTTTGCTAAATCAGACAAAATAGACACAAAACACATTACCTCCAAAAATCCAGCTACAAAATTTAAACCGATGAATAAAATTTTATTTCAGAAACTCAAAAAATCAATAAAATGTATGCCAAGATGCGTGTGAAATTGAAAAATTCACTTGTCTTAAGGAATCTTAAAGAAGAACGTTTAACATGAGGTGTGGAAGTGTAAAAATTCCTTTACGATCCATCAATCAAAACAGAGGAAGAAAATTTAATTTCACAAAAAAGTTTAATGCAATAAATCAAAGAGAAACTTCAATAGATAATTCTTGAAGTACTTGAGTCATATTAAATATCTTAAAAGTATTCATTCAGTCAGGCATTCATTCTGGTTTCTATCGATAAATAATTTTCATGAAAAACTTTAAAAACTTTTCCTTTATTGAGAATTGGAAAATTATCAGCTGGATTACAGAGTTGCAAAAGGGCGAGAAGGGAAGAAGGAAGCTGCAAAGGAAGAAGTGCTGCAAGAAAGGGGGTAAATTGATAAAGATAAATGGAAATCAATTTCATTTGAAAGCAATATGGAATTACTTTCTATTTTTTTATTGTGATGAAGCTACTCAAACGAGATGAGCTGAAACAAAGATTTGAATTTTCTATTAACTTTGTTTGTTATCGATTCCTTTTTTGTTCATCCTCGATTCTATTTTCTCATTGAGGATTGTCGATAAAATTAAACTGAACTTCTGTGGATGCAACAATAAATCACAGAAATGATGACTTTTTTGGAACTGAATGTTGAAATAAAATCAATGAATAAAGCATGAATATTCATAAAATTGAGTGCGTAATTAGAGTCTGCAAGAAATAAGTAGCATAAAAGTTTTTAATATCAAAAGAAAATTGCTTGTTCAAAAAATAATCACAAATGATAACAAAAAGGAACTGAAAACTTCATGTATGGAAAAGATTTCGCAAGCTTGGTTGTTAATTATTGCTGAATGATGTTGAAAATCTAGCAAGGAACAACTTTTTATCGTATTTTCAAGTCATTTTATTTTAAAAAAAAGTTAAGTGAAGAAAGTTGCAAAATCATTGCGTCTTCTTCAAGACGCTCGTCTTCTTGTTGATATTTTGGATTTATAGTTGATGTCAGAGTTCGAAGTCGACTCGAATTTTATATGAAATCGTCTGAAGTTGACAAGATCTAGCATTTAGTCTTATCTGTAAGTTGAATTCCATCCAAAATGAAAGGGCAGATCCAAAACTCTCATTTCTCATGATATACTTCATCTTCATCCAACACTCAATAAATGAACACAAATAGGAAGTAAACTCATTCAAATTGATATGCAGAAGACATCAACAAAATAAAAATCAGCATCTGCTGTGACAATAAATGTTTAATTAACTTGAACACACTTTACATATTTTTCACGCATGATTGGACAGTGGGACTACATATAAAAATACAATTGGATTTAAATTGAGGTAGTAGACCAAAAATTGGCATTTTTAATTCCAAGATGGAATGAGAATCAGATGATAAATTGAAAATCTCCAATTCCTTAAGCCATAAGCCATAAAAATCCTTTTTTCACACCTTTTTCACAGTCAATGATTTTTATGGAAGTGAAGCATGAACAGTCATAAAAATATTTTTGTAACCCATTTTTGTGGCATTTCTTATTCATTATTCACGTGTGCATGATTTTCATGTGACGAGTCAAGTCAATCAATGCCTACCTAAATTGATATAAAATTACTCTCTACAGCCTATTGATTTTCATTCAGTTGACCTATTATGTAATCTTCAATTAATCTATTTAAAGACATCTAATTATGTCCTTAAAATATCGATGGTTGAATGCTTTCAAGGATTAAATGGAATTAGAATCAATTTTGTGCCTTTTTAAGTTTTTTCTTTACATTTTTTCGAGTGATTGGATACCTTCTTAGGCTCTCATTTAACTCCTCAATTACGTAGCTTGAGGCTGAGATGAATATTGCCTTACGTCCTCCAACGATGAAATTTATGTTCGTTATATTGCCAAGGATTAAAAGGAACTGAAGAATAATGCGAACTTTCTTTTCTTTTTTGCAATTTTCTCATTCGCCAATTTTTAATTTTCAAGTCGTTTTAAAATGCGCAGGCGTCTACAAATAGACACGAAGTAATTTCGAAAAATCATTGACAATTTGTGGTGGGGATTGATGATTGTTTTATGGAGAGGGAGAAGCAATTGATGAGAATATACATAATTTTCATAAGTATTGAAACAATTCAACGATTTTTTATTGTACTAATTGAGAGAGATTAAAATTTTGTCACATGAAATGGCAAAACACTGACATAATTCCCTTATCGCTGTATTCTCATGCTCAACATTTTGACAAAAATGTTCAATTGTCAGAGGATGTCGGATGTGAAAAGCTGTGTTTTCATTAAAATGACTTTTTTGATTAAATGAAAACGAATATGTATTAATTTAGAATCAAAATTTTGATACGATGAGGAGGCAATGATAAAATCATCTTTAATTACAGTTGGGCTTAAAAGCCTCGAAGGTAGAATAATAAATGTAGTTTAATCAAAACGAATTCCTGCGAATTTATAATTTCTTAATGTTGTTTATTCATCAGAGTTTAAAAACAGACTGAACTTTTTGTATGAAAAGGGGTTTTCAACTATGTACAATAAATAATATTCAAATCTCAAATGAACGTTACAACAAAATTTCATCAAAAATCAAAGCAAGAATAAACAATTTTAATCCACAATTCCATCATATGCTGCAAAATCAAACCATAAATGCACATATCGTAAATAATTACTCCACAATAATGAAGACAAAAGAATTTTTTTCTATAAAGAAAAGGATTTACTGCCTCTAAAAGATAATAATGACAAACAAAAGCTTTTTTCCATTCCAATTGTTTTTACTCTATTTATCTTTTAATTCGTCAAATGGAAATGGAAATGAGCAAGTGATTGCATGATGCATTGTCTTAAAAAATAGGTATATATGATGATGGAAATAATTGCACTGTTTTAATGACGGAAATCCATCTTCCCATTCAAAAGACATTAGGATGAAAACTTTAAGTGACTCTGTCGATTCCTTTGAGTTTTTAATGGAATCCTTGATGATTTTAGCACATGCCATCAGTCCACCAAGAATGTATATCAGGATACATGTGTTCTTGCTTGATAAATTCTGGATCATTGAGTTTCATACAAAGATCACAAAATCCAATTTTAAAGGATATATTATCCATAACCACATCATAGTATTTCTTCCACCAAAAATATTTTACATACTCTTTAGGATTAGACATAAGGAATTTCAAATGAGAAACTAAATGCTCAATAGAATCGAAATCATTGGCATCAATGTAGCTATTTGGTGGCGCATAAAGTGACATATTGCCACTGTTGAAGACAATTGGAATAATATATTCAGTCAATGGTCTGTAAAGCTTCTCAGTTATGTAATCTTTGCATAAGGAATTTTCAAATGACAAATAGAACATGTAATTGGCTGTAAGCATATCCAAACATAATATGGAATTCTTTTCGCATTGTAATTTGCCACATTTTCCATAAATGTCGACTTTAATGAATTTTTGTAGTCCATGGACAAGCTCTTCGCGTTTGGAAGCTGACTTACAATTTGATGCGAACCATGCCATAGCTTTTTTCTTCTTTACAACGATTTTATGTATTTCAGGATCTGGAATTAGAGGTTATGTGACAATTCTTACAATGTTGCAAATGCTAAATACCATAAAAGTTGCTGTCTGGTTCCCTCCATTTTGTAGTCGTTAAAGGTGCAATTATCTCACGCGTAGATTTTTCAACAATTCGTCCATAAAACCAAGGAATGTCGGAATCAAATCGATATGTCATAGTCAAATTGTAAAAATTTCTATATCGAGTTAGATCTTCAACTGTTAGGTACGGCGACCTGAAACAGATAATTTTGTTTCTATTTGCTTAACACAATCTTCATTCTATTTGACTTACTCTAAATTAGCAAACACATAGAGCTGATCATTATTTCTAACATTTGGTGTAGGATCTTTCAAATATTCAGCACCATGAAACAGAATCGCATCATATTGAGTGACATTTGATAAATATGTTCTATTGTGAGTGAAGAAGCAATTTGTGACTGGACAATTTAGAGATTCAAGAAATTCTTTTCCAGCTTCATCACTTCCAAGGTACCAAGCTATTTATGGGAAGTATTGAATTTACATATTCATAAATCAAACAAATGATGAGCTAGTTACATGGCTTATTCCAAAATTTTGTCCAAAAAAGGATATTTTTAACATTCTGCGATTCCTCATTCACATGCAGTATACTTGATGGATCATGATGATGCATGATATATTTCTTAAGAGTCAATGAGTTCACTTTGTATTCATTTAACACAAATCGATAATATAGGAAGAATAAAATCACAGAAATGTACACGACTGTAAAAATATTTTGTTTACTTTTGCAGCCAAGCATTAAAAATCGCTTAAGAACAAACATTTCCGATTTGCGCGGCAGTAACATACTAAAATTAGTGAAATTGAAATGAAAAGCCTGGAAATAAGGCTTATCAAGATGACAAATAATCTACAATATAACAGATAAAGATAAGGCTGTTCACGGTCTACGTAACGTACTTTAAGGAAGGGGGAGGGGAGTTGGGTTTGTTGACATTTTGGTACGCGTCAAGCAATCTAAGTAGATTTTGCTACGGGGGAAGAGGAATGGGTCAAAAAGGGGGTGATTCTAACAGTTACGTAATTAGTGAACAACCCCCAAAGTGATAAGATATACTTAATGTCAAATGTTCATCACAATACCTCAAAGGTTCTTCTAAAAAAATGTAATAAAAACTTTTTATTAAGCTAAGCTAGTGATTGTCAAACTTTATATGCGACTTTTGGTTGCACATGTCCCTATTTCGATACCATTCATTGATGTCTTCATATCGATGCTGAGCTTTCATGAAGCTTTCAGTGTTGAACTTTTTACACATTTCACACAATGTATATGGATATGTTGGATGGGATTTGATTGTGTAGTGCTGTTTCCACCAAAAATATTTCACATACTCCTTAGGATTGTCTATTAAGTACTTCAAATATTTTACTAGTTCTTCTGGAGTATCATAGTCATTAGCATTAATATAGCTCTTCGGTGGTGCGAATCTTGTTGTATTTCCTCCATTAAATACAATTGGAATGACATACTGAGTTAATGGTCGATAAAGCTTCTCAGTCACATAGTCTTTGCATAGTGAGTTTTCAAATGATAGATAGAACTTGTAATCAGCTGTTAACATATCAAGACACTTTTGATCATCAACAGGACAGTTTAATTTGCCACATCGTCCATAAATATCTACATCAATGTGCTTTTGTATTTCAGCAACTAACTTGTTCCTGTTTGATTTTGTATAGCAATTTGACACAAACCATGCAACAGGCTTCTTTTTGTTGTTGAGCATGTCTATTATTCTGTCATCTGAAATATAAAGGGATATCCAGAATATTTTGATAATTAAGTACAGGCAGCAATATTTACCATAAAAATTATCATCAGGTGTTTTCCATTTTGGATTTACAGCCGGCGCAATGATTTCATTCGTCTTTATGTCTATGACTTTTCCATAATCAAATCTAATATCGGAATCAAGTCGATATGTCATTGAGAGATTATAGAAATTTTTGTATGCTGATAGATTGTCTAAGACTGCTGTTGGTGACCTTGAAAGTATTAGAAAATGTAATAAATTATCAAAACTATATAAATATGCTTACTCAAGGGACACAAAGATGTAAAATTGTTCCGGACTTCTAACATCGGGCAGCGGTGTTCTTCTAAATTCAGGTCCATGAAAGGCTATAGCATCAAATTTCCTTATATCTCCGAGAAGTTCTTTATTATGCGTGAAAAAGCAATTTGTTACAGGACATTGCACAGATTTTAAAACATCCTCGCCTGCTTCCTCTTTTCCTGTATACCAGTCAGGATTATCAAAGAATCTCGTCCAAAATAGAATATTCTTAGTTCCTCCAATTTCAACTACTTGATCTTTGGCTTGTTGATCAATTATTATGTCATAATACTCATTATCCTCATCTGATTCTGAGTCATTAAATTTGTCACTAGAATTGTAAACTGAATTTATACCTAAAAAGTTACGTGGAATGCATGTATAAATAAATAATACAGTAAGTGTCACAATAATTAAAAAGATAAGCGTTTTTAATTTCTTTCTAGGTATGACTTTTAATTTTTGATGTTCATGCTTTGGAATCAATTTTATTTTATCCACATTCATTGACATCTTACTATGTAGACTAAGAAATACTAACTAACTTAATACTTATAAATTCTAAAATTTCACAAAGTATACATTCAATCGTACCTTTTAGCAAGCACTTAAGTATTATCACAACATAAATACATACAATAAATGTAAGTACTAGCAAATAAATATAAACGCACACCTTGCTTCCGAATAGGAACAGCTGAATGGTTTTTTCTTTATCAGAATGAATGCTGTTATCTACACAAAGACTATTAAGCATGTACTAAAGTTAAAATTTTTTCATTTTATATGTTGGTGAGAATGGTAAGTAGTAAGTGAATTTCCATTTCCTCAGCATATCCATTCCAATCGGGAAGTCATAAGTTGATTTTTCAGTTGTTCGTTCATCAGTTGACAGAGCCATTTCCTTCGACCATTGAGTAATTCCACGTTCTTCCTTTGTTCCTGGAATTATGTGATCAAGTAGACATCCTATGACACTTCCAACAAGAATTGTAGTTCCAAGAAGTACTGAAAGTGTTGAATCTAAAATTTCAATACCGGTATTGATGGCATTTGGATGTTCTTGGATCCATGGACATAAAACGAGCGGGAAGAACAACGAGATTCCAATGATATAAAGGTTTCTAGAAGATCTCAAATCAACATATTGTAATGCAGACAGTCCAAAAGCTGTAATCATTCCGAACATAACGCAAAAGCAGCCGCCAATGACTGGATCAGGAATTAATATGAAGCATGCACCTAATTTGCCAAAAACTCCTTGAATAACCATTATAACTGCTGCCCATTGAATTACACGTCGAGAGCCAATCTTTGTGACTCCAATAGCACCAACATTTTCTCCAAATGTATTTGTTCCATTTCCACAACCCCATAAGCCTGCTAAGACACATCCTAATCCCTCAGTTCCAATACCTCGATTTATAGCATGAACTGGTGGGGATTCTGCATCACACATTATTGCTACTGTTGGATAATAAGAAATCGATTCAACTGTACATGCTAGAACACCTAGAAAACAATAAAAATTTGAGAATATCCAAAAACAAGGAACTAGGATGTCAATTTAACCTGCTAACATTCCAAGAATACTAGAAACTGTAAATGTCGGAAGCCCAAACTGAAGTGGATAAGGAATTCGAAACCACGGTGCATCGTCTAAAACCTTAATCCTTACATCAGTTCTTGCTGGATTTCCCGGTCCAAAAACGTTTGTTGATGTTAAAATTCCACATACCAGCCACATAATGCCGATGGCAAGCAAAACTGGGAATAATTTGAATAATTCAAACCATACAATTTTAAAGCCAACTCCTTTACGATAAGTTACTGCTGGAACTTTGACATCAACAAGAATTTGAGAGAACAAGATTAACAAAATTGTTGTGCTGAAAAAAATATAATTCAAAATTAATCTCAGGATTAATCATTGGATATAATCTCTTGATGTACCTAACAGCAATAAACCAATTTTTGGATGCAGTTTCAGCAGCATGCTTAAACAACGTAATTCCAACTAAACTGACTGCTGGCATAATAGTCAAAGGTGAAATTATTTTTACAAATTTTCCAACGAGGCCTGTATATCCGATAAATACTTGAAACAAAGACGCTACAATAATTGCACCCGATAACTCTCTGTAAACATAATAAGTACACTTAATTGAAGTCATAAAATCATGAATGTTTGCTTTCAAAATTTACCGCATTCTTATCAGCCACAAATCTTCTTTCTCTTCACTCGTCATAGACGAAATATCCTCAGGACATCTCCATTTATCGAGATTTAATATTGCAAGTGTTGGAACTAAAAAGCTGATAGTCCCACCTTGAATTAATGGCAGTCGACATCCAAATGTTGTTTGAAAAATTGTTACAAGCCCAGTCACGAATATCATCGTAGATATGATAGTTCCTCTGGCAGGATTTTCATCTTCCATACATAAAGCAGGCGTTAATATGAAAGGAATTGCTACAATCGCTCCAATCATCGTTAAATAATGCTGAATGGCCATGAAGAACGATAAATACCAAGGAGGAACATCATCAATTCCATAAGTTATGTCACTTTTTTTGGTCTCATCCTTAGATGTCTGATTATTATTGCTTTCAACTTCGGGAAGTTCCATGATACAGCTTTATAAAAATGTCACTCATTCACGATTAGACAACTTATCACTTGAAACTTTCAATCGTAAATGATTTTTCTCTCCCTGAATAATTATTTAAGTACTGATGAATGTATATGCGTCGAAACAAGCAAATATTTCACAGCTTTTATGGATGACTTGTTAATTAAATACACTTTATCTCAATAAAAATTTACAGTAATAGTTAAATTAAATGTAATAGAAAGCTTTTGTTTCCGCGCAATCTGTGCTCATAAATGATTGTAAAATCACTGAATAAATACACTTTTAAAGCTTAGTTAAGGAATTTTAAGAATTGAAATTAAATTTAAAAAAATGTTCGTTGGAAATCTTAACGAATGTTATAATTCAAATTCAAAAAAGACGTTAAATTTTTATATTAATAAAATAGTTCAAAGTAAAGAAAACAAGTCATTTGTGCATCAGAGCTACATATTTTCATTACGAAAATGCTACAGAAGATTCAAAAAATATTGCTCAACAAAAAATTAAAGCCATTTAATATCAATAAACATTTATTGATTGTCAATATACTTTCTTCTGGATCTTTTATGCTTATTGGAGAAATTTTTGTTCAGCGCATAAACAATGTAAATGAAAAGAATAGACATGACTTTGAGAGAATCAAACAATCAACTGTTGTAGGATTAAGTCAAGGTCCATTACATCATTATTTTTATTTGTGGATTGAACGACTACTTCCTGGGACATCTAAGAAAGTCATAATAAAGAAAATTCTTGTTGACCAATTGATTGTGTCACCAATATTCATCTCTCATTTCCTGTACACATCATATTACCTGGAAGGAAAAAGACTTGAGGATATTCATAGCTTATTTAAACAGAAATTCCTTAAAATTTACGTCACAGACTGGGCAGTTTGGCCATTAGTACAGACAGTCAATTTTCTATATGTTCCTTTAAAATACAGAGTCTTGTATGTCAATGTAATTTCATTATTTTACAGTACATTCTTATGCTATATCAAGCATAATCCATAAAATGCTGTAAATAGTAATAATTTGAAGTTAAAAATAAAAATAAGTGGAAGCACTTCACAAACGAATATTTATGAGCATTAATTTTCTCTAACCTTGACCCCATCAGTGCACCTTCCACTTCACGCAAACTACCTAACTGTTTAAATTTGCTTTAATTTATTAAAATTAATGGAAAATTCAATTCCAATAAAAATCGATTTTAGTCTTTTATTTACAACGAATAGCTTAACAAGGTTCTTTAGACATGGATCCACTGTTTATATTTTATGACATCCATGAGCTTATCACACAGCATTTTAGCTACAATGATGTCTTCAGAATATTTAAGGTATCAAAACTTTGGCACAACTTAGTTCTTGAAAATTCAAAGTTTGCTATGAGAAAAATAAGACTTAATGTCAATGAATCAAATCATGATGAAGTGTATAATGTCCTAGATCAAAAGATCTCTGAAATGAAAAGTGACATCCTGGATCTTTTAGATAGTCAGAGGAAATATCAAAATATAAAGGTTTATGTTGATCATGGATGGGATTTTATAGATCAATTAGTCAGGAACTTAGCAGAGTCATTAGTGTCTATAGAAGTTTCATCAGACATATTTGTTGAGAATTTAAAAATTCCAAATTTAAAGTTTTTGAAGCTTGATAATCCATTGTTAGATGGTCTGACTACATGCTCAAATAAATTAAAGGAATTGGCAGTGAATATGAGCGGAAGAGAATATTGGCTGAAAAAGGAATCTCCAATAGCCATAAAAAGTGCATTAAAGAAGAATTCTCAACTGGAAGTGATAAAACTTGACGAAGATCTTACATCCATAATATTTGAGTCTGACATATCAACGGAAGTGAACTTTAAGCTGAAAAGTTTGTCAATAGAATTTTCAAAGATCAATAACGACGAAGAAATTTTCGGAAATGCCAAAAAGTTCCTTGAAAGGCAACAAAAAAGCCTAACTAATATAATCATAACATTCCCTGACTCACCAACTATTCAATGGATATACGAGAATGTAACAAATTTGGAATCTCTTCAGATTAAAATTCATTTCGAGCAGAACCCACATTCGTTCCAACTATCAACAAACGGAGCTATAAAAAGTCTTGATCTGGATATTTCGTCTAATTGGCAATACACTATGAATATTAAGTTTGCATTGAGAGCATTTATAATAAGCACACCTAATTTGGAAGTTCTTAAAATTAGAATGACATCTCCATTGGAAATCGATGACTTTCGATTTTTGCTGTTTAACTCATTAAAACTAAAGAAGCTTAGTCAATATGCTGACGGATGTCTGCATACTTATACTGAAATTTATGAACAACTTAGACAAGATCATGACAATATTAGTCCGCATGTTGAGTTTTACAATAATTCTTATTGAGGATCTTTGGTCACTTTGATTGAATTCTTGGAATTAATTTTAATCCGACGATTTATTTTTAATCCTAGGATTAATTTAACTCAAGTTAATTATTTTTCACTAATTTTCTTTTATTATTTTTCTTTTCATTCATTTTAATAGAATAATTATCTATTTACAATATCTTTGCTATATAATACAAACATTTCACGTAGCATTCACAAAATATTATTCATTCAATGATTCTCACCTCATTCACGTTGATCCCGTTCCATAAAAGTTTAATTTCATTATAATTTGCATAATTTTTTAAATATTAAATAAATTGAATTTGCTGCATTATGCAAAAAATTGAACTACATTTAATTCAGCTATTGTCCAAATATGATTTGAAAATTTCACTATTGCAATTATGACGGAAATTTCATTTTCTTTTAAAGATTTAAGGTACAAGTTCATAAAACATTGGGATCAACAATAAATTTCTTAATAAATTTTAATTAACAAATAAAAATTGGTTTTGCTAACTTTTTAATGCCGAAAGTGCGAGCATTTTGAGGAATTTTTCATGATATTTAAAGGTAGCTGAAGTACGAATTGGTCGATGCTGTGGACGGCTTGACCGATAAGTTAACGATTTTTAAAAATTTAAAAAAATTTCGTCAAAATAATTTTAGGCCAATTCTTGAATTAAAATTTACCGTTAAATTTTGAAATAGATTTCTTCAAAAGTCAATCTAATTCCTCAAAATTTTCGCACTTTAATTTTACCCATAATTTAGATCTAAAGGTGATTCCCCTATTGAGTGCAGTTTTAATATTTATCGAAAAATGTTTCTTTGAAAATTTAAAATTGTTGCCTGAATAAAAAAATAGACTTTCCCAAAGAAAAATATCTTTATGCCTTTTTTTAAGCTTATGATAATGCTCTACACTGTCAATATTTTTTTTCTTTAAGATTTGGTAGATTTAATAATCATAATTTATACGGATTATAATTATAATCTTATCTAACAATAACATATTTGCTGCTTAATTGCCTTCCTTCCTTTAGTAATACACAGAATAAAGGTAGAAATTGTGATTATCATTCAAGGATGCAACTTAATAAATTATATGAATATGACAAAGAAACTTGCACATATATACTGGAATTAGCTGCTTTCACTCTTGACCAAATCCTTCGGTTTCTTCAATTGCATAATTTAATTTCTCTACAAGTTGATCATAACTTTTATAGGGCGGTAAGTCTGGAAGAAAAGAAATAAATATAAAATTGATTAAATTCAAATTTAAAAATCCAACGGACATTTTGAATTTAAAACTTAACGAAAGATATGACTCATGAAATTTTTAAATTCAAAATGACCGGTAAAACTAGTGTTCAAAAGACACAAAGACTGTTGCCTTACCTAATCGATTAAAGCATGTATGTGAACGTGGGAGCCACGTATCTTTGCCGACTTTTTCTATACAAAATCTTTGAGGTCCATTGCTACCCATTAGTTCAGCAAAACCACCAACTGGAACGCGACAAGTACCACACACAAATTGAAGTAATCGTGCACGCTTCTCATTATCCGTCTCACGTACAAACTAATTTGAATAATGAATAAGTTCAATTAGTTTCAACTTTGTTGATGTCATTTTTAAAATTTACACATACCTGCCAAAACCACACAACCTGTTTACTGTTTCTGTTATAATGTCTATAAATTGAATTCCTTTGCCAATCATCAACATCTATCTCTTGCATACCACAAAGCTGCCGTAAAATAACATTGTTAATTAATGAATTTTAATTAAATTAAGTCAGCATTTACCATTAATTCTAATTCTCGTTCATCGAAATATTTCAACCATTCTAAGGGTACAACTTCGTTGAATCCTTCAAGGAATGTCTTGGTCTGTTCCTCGATACCTCTCGTCATTCTCCATTCTGTCATAAGAGTTAAATATTCTTCCTTATTCTCCTCTGTGACGCGCTCTTTATCGCCATTTGCTTTCAATTCGTGATGTATAATTTGTCCAAGGACTTCGAAATCGACAGAAAACCACAGCTCAAGACCACATTCGTCAATGTTATTGTCGCGAACCCATACAAGCGAATTGTAAAATTCTGGATCAATCGACTCTATATCTTTGGTCGTCAATTTTTTATTAAGCATACGTTTATAAAAGGGCATAGTGAAACCACTATAAATAAATCTGCCATGATATAGTGCCATTGCAATAAAGCGACCGATAAATTTAAAGTATTGTAAGTGATCTGGATTAACATAAGATGCCGGATTAATTTGCAATGAATAATTTGATTTGTTAGCGTATTCAAACAAACAGTACATAGGATTTAACACTTCGTGTGATAACAGGAAAAACCATTCTCGTGATACACCACCATAATCCAATCTGTAATATGAAAATTAATTGTTTTAATTAGTTCTTCTAAAACCGTTAAAAATTCAAAAATTATTTTTCGTCAAATTTGAATTCTTTTCGTTAAGTTTTCAAATTCGAAATGACGGCTAGATTTTTGAATTAAAAAATCGATTAACTCACCCTTCTTCACCCCTAAATATAATGTATAGCCTTCGCCGTAGTTCATATGCAGGCAATCGCATAATTTGATGATAAGAATCTTCAAACAGTGTTTGCCTCGTTAGTGTAATTTTAATGTGTGAAGGTAAAGCATTTGATTGGCATAGATATCGGAACTGACTTAATTTCCATCGGAAAGATCTTTCATATGCACGTGGAACTCCGTACATTCCTTTAACTCCTTTTGGTGCACCAGGTCGTGGATCTTCGAATGTTGTTCTTCTTGTATTATGATCCACAAAGAATCTTTCACCAGTTGCCGTATATCGAATTTCCCAGCCACTCGGGAGCGGTCCCTCAGCACCCATTAAGCTTACTTCTTGTCCTTGCGTTCTCGGATCTTCCCATTGTGTTGTTCTATTCTTATGATTAACAAAATAAACTCGATTATCAGGCTGAACTCGTTTCTCCCAGCCATCAGGAAGTGCTCCTAATCCATCAGCATCATCATCTTGAACTGGTGCCTGCGTTGTATTTGATTGTTGAGCATGTTGTGGATAAAGGAATCTCTGATTTCCCTGTGTCATAACATGTGCACGTTGACCCTGCCAATGTTGGAAATGCATCAATCGTTCACTATTTGGACGTTGCCATGTTGTTGTACGAGTATTATGATCGACATAATATACTCGTCCGCGAGGATCTCTTCTTATTTCCCATCCAGGCGGTAGTGGTGATGGTTTTTCCCAATAAGTCGACCTTGTATTATGATCAACATAATATCGACGACCGAAAGGATCTGTTCTACGCTCCCAACCATTTGGTAATTCTTCTTCATCTTCATTATCAACGACCCCCATTGCTTCGCCATTTGGTGGATTTTGAGGCATAATTGGAATTGCACCAGCTGAATTAGCAGGTGATGGAATTTGTTGCTGTGGAGATGGTGAATTCATTAAAGGATTTGAAAAAGCAGGTGTTAGGCGTTGATGATTATTTATAGGCGGTGGTTGTTCCCATTGATTCATTCCACTTGATCTCCTTACAGCTCCCGTCGATGGACTTTGTATTAAGCCACCATTTACACTATTTGGTGATGCTGTCATTAAATTTGGTGTCCCTTGTTGAATTCCATTTTGCGGCTGCACATTATTATTACTACTATTACTATTATTTGTATTACTTCGAAGCCTCATACGCGATCGAATTCCTCCATTAAGGATCGAACTTCTCATCATTGCACCATTTTGAAATGAAATATCTACAGATCGTGCCGTTTCGCCATTGTTTTGAGACGGCATTGTGCTCATATCAATTTTTAGGCCATTAAATACTGCAACAAGCTCTCCATTCTTTATCTGTCTTCCTTCCGACTTCGATTCATACAAAAGATCCATCGCAAGCTCTAAATTCTCACAACGTCCATTATAATGCTGTAATATCTGTACTAAGTGAACAGTTTGTTCGCCAATTAATGAATCTTTCCGGAAATTTGAGTGATCAAAAATTCGAAATTGCAAAATCGATGTCGGAGTAACTAAAACTGTAAATGTATCATTCCATTTTGGTAGATATGTATTCTTTTGATGCTCCGTCTTCCTCGCCAGGTTACAATCAATTGAAAGCTCAACATATGGATTTGGTTTTAAAAATGAATAATTTCTTAGTGATGCATGTTCAACTAGAAAAAATACAATAAAAATGTTATGTGTAATTGCATTTAATTGGATCAGCAATAATTAATTGCTTACTCGTAATCTGTAATTGATGAAATCCCTGACTGGGAACTCTAGTTGAATCTGCCATTTAGCTTTATATTTTATTAATGCGACTTATGGATCTCAAATAAACAACATCGTGACAACTAATGTAGGTATAATAAAAAAAAAGTAGAAAAGAGAGAGTTATTATTAGAAAGGATGATTAATAAATCACGGCATGTCTGTGTGTGGATGAATTATTTATTATGTTTGTCAACTAAAAAAGATCCAGCGAAATAACAAAAAATTCAGGGAATGTCTTAAAATAATAATCAAGAACGATCGTCAAGGTCAATTCTGAACAAGACTAATGATTTTTTTAATAGTCATAAGAAATCAAATCTTTTTCAAAGCCCTGCTCTCATCATTTTTATATTTTCTTACGCTTGAGTGATTTTTACAGTACATTATGAGAACTAGCTGGATGAATCAAACTGCATATCACGATATTATCAAAAAAAGATTTGTTTTTGAACTCTCATTTGTGTATCATTGATAAGGATTTCTTTATCTTATCAATCACTTTTTGTGATATACGCAGTCTATAGACTTTACTTTTGTGTGACTTGCTTGATAATATGTTATTATTTCTTACAAATGAAATGAACAATAGCAGAATCAATCAATTGAATTTACTAATTGATTGCAATATGATGAATCATGCTGTCTAAATCCATTGATTGTAGAAAATATTAAGGAATTATGATGAAATACAAATAATTATTAAGTATGGACAACAGGTCTTCTTTTCTAGATTATTTTTAATCAATTTTATATATGCTCATCAAAAAATCTTGACGTATGTTACGATAATAGTTTAGTGAAAAATTGTCCGTATAATGTATATAAATAATTAACAAGTGTGGGAGTTTTTGTTATTATGATCAAATATGTAGTGAAATTAATTTTTAATTTCTTTTGTTGTTGTATTTTTACCCAATTATATTATTTGATGAAAATATACCAAATCTATTAACAATTTCCTATATCTATAGACACGAGATTAACACTATTATCGCATAAATGTCTTTTTTCGTGCTTTAAGATCCTTAAATCAAACAAAAATTGAATAAAACTATAAAATTTCACGACTAATATTTCAAAGCAATCTTTACAATTTTCACAAACTGAACGCCCTTGTAGCAAATTTGAATAAATTGTGTAACGATTTTTTCGCAAGGACTGTTTTTAATAAATATTTACATGAAAACAATTTTTAATCAAGTCCTTTATTTTATCATAATATTCCAATCGTTTAAATTACAATTTTTCATAATATTTTACCTGAATTTAACAAAAAATTCGAGAAAAATTAACAAAAAAATTTTAAAAATAACGGTCAAAATAGTTTTGAAAGGAGAAACTTTACTTCGACAAGTTGCTGAACGCACCACTTTTCAACGCCACAAATTCTGTAAGTTTAATCAATTTTATTTAGTTAATAATAGTTTTTAATTCATTAAATTAGTCTTAAACTATTGCTTATCCGCTAAATAACAAATTTAATTAAATTGTAAGCTTTAAAAATATGAATTTCGAGAAGAAAATCACATTTTAAATTTGCGGCATCTTCCATTTCGTTTTTTGTCGTAAAAATGTGCTTGGCTAAGTTTTTTCGTCATTGATAACTGATTATTTTATTTTCTATTCGTGTTCCAGTTGAAGTATTAATAAAAAAACAAATTTTATAACAATGGCCGACAATGATGATCTTCTCGATTATGAAGACGAGGAACAGACCGAGCAGGCAGTTGTTGATGCATCAGAGAAGAAAGATGTGAAGGGAACCTATGTGTCCATTCACAGCTCTGGCTTCAGAGATTTCCTTCTTAAACCAGAAATCTTAAGAGCTATAGTTGATTGTGGTTTCGAGCATCCTAGCGCAGGTAATTAAATTATTTTAATTTTTATATTCTAACTTGTTCACTTCCGTTACCTAATATGATGAAATAGAAACACAGATAGGGACATCTGAATAAACAATAGTGTCGATTCTGTTCATTATTCTTTCTGACTTACTTCCTCAATAACACTTTTTATCAATTTTATATGAAACTAAGTAATTAATCAATTGTTATGTTTGTTTAATCTATATAGTACAACACGAATGCATTCCTCAAGCTGTATTAGGCATGGACATTCTTTGTCAAGCAAAATCTGGTATGGGAAAGACAGCTGTGTTTGTATTAGCGACTTTACAGCAACTTGAACCAACTGATAACCAAGCCTACGTATTGGTTATGTGTCATACTCGAGAACTTGCTTTCCAAATTAGCAAGGAATACGAGAGATTCAGTAAATACATGTCAGGTGTTAAAGTTGCTGTTTTCTTCGGTGGAATGCCAATTCAAAAGGACGAAGAAGTTTTAAAGACAACAACACCACATATTGTCGTCGGAACGCCTGGCCGAGTACTTGCTCTTATTCGAAGCAAAAAATTGAACTTAAAGAATCTTAAACATTTCATTTTGGATGAATGCGACAAGATGTTGGAGCAATTGGGTATGTAAAATTCTATAATTTATTATAAAACTAGTGTTTTAATGATGAAAACTTTAGATAGGGACATATGAATATATCAATGATTAATTATCTTTAATCAATCTGAAAAAACATTCAAAAACACATTAAATAATTTTGTTAACATAACATGTAAGTAATGAGTATATTATTTATTTACAGATATGCGTAAAGATGTACAAGAAATTTTCCGAAACACACCACACGGAAAACAAGTCATGATGTTCTCAGCTACGTTAAGCAAAGAAATTCGCCCGATTTGCAAGAAATTCATGCAAGATGTAATTCGCGTTCCAATAATGATAAGCACTTGAAAAAGTTATGATTTCGCGCGATTAGGGTTGCGACTGATGGGCATTAATCAAATAATCAGCTAGAATGGTCTCTAGAATAATAAAAGCTCAATATAATACGAAAAGTTATAATACAAAGTCCATGTCCACAATAATAATCACATATTTAGAACCTATAATACAATCCCATATAATATGTTAAAATTCGTTACCTAGAGATCAAACGCGAATTAAAAGCTTTGACATGAAATCAGCTAGTTTCATGACATAAAAGAAGATTGGGGTTAAGATTGATAAAGTTAATTGGGTTGGGTTGAAAGACAGTCAGTCAATTGTGCTCCAACACAGACACATTAATAAGAGGATAAAATGATGATACAACCAACTTTAAAATTTCAACTGTTCGAGCTGGATCCATGGTGAAGATACAATCAAAATTTAATTCAGACTACGGACATTTAAGAGTTCATAACGGCTGTTAAAAATTCAAATTTTATGGAAATTAATATTTTTTTGAAATTTGAAAATTTAACAGTTTTTATTATTAACGGCCGTTTTGACATGTCCGCAGTATGATTAAATTTGTTTCATGAAAAATCAGGACTATTCTAATTTGTTGGCATTTTTTTTATTTGTTATATTTACAGTTGATCAAATTTTATCTATCTGTATTTAACGTATAATTTGCCTGGATATCAAATGTGTGACGAGATTTTTAAATGAACCGAAGATTCCTAATTGAATTGATGGTAGCTAAAATCATCAAAATGCACTCTTATCATCAATATACCTTTAAAAAAATATGTTGCTTGAAAAAAAGAAATATTCCATCTCGCTCCCGCGCTTAACAACTTTTTCTATTGTCTCTTAGAAAACATCCCTAAACTACTCATTTCCATTAAATAACGTTAAATTTTTTAAATATCTTTTAGCCTATGGAAGTTTATGTTGACGATGAAACCAAATTGACATTACACGGATTGCAGCAACATTATGTTAAGCTGAAGGAAAATGAGAAGAACAAGAAGCTCTTTGAACTTTTAGATGTCCTCGAATTCAATCAGGTCGTAATTTTCGTCAAGTCTGTACAAAGATGTGAAGCTTTGGCTACATTATTGACTGATCAGAATTTCCCAGCTATTGCAATTCATCGTGGAATGGCACAAGAAGAACGTTTAGCTAAATATCAACAATTCAAGGATTTCCAAAAAGTATGTAGACTCTATTCCAGTTCATTGAACTCTTGTTGATTTTATTCATTTCTATTCACAGCGTATATTGGTTGCCACAAATCTTTTCGGACGTGGAATGGATATTGAACGTGTCAATATTGTATTTAACTACGATATGCCTGAAGACTCAGATACATATCTTCATCGTGTAGCTCGTGCTGGACGTTTCGGAACCAAAGGTTTAGCTATTACATTCGTTTCAGATGAGAACGATGCTAAAATCTTGAATAGCGTTCAAGATCGTTTTGATGTCAACATTACAGAATTGCCGGATGAGATTGATCTCAGTTCATACAGTAAGTTTATTTTAACGATTTTTATAATTTTGAAATTTATTCGTTCGGTTCTTCAAAAGTTCATTTTCGTTCAGTTCATTTGAATTTCAAAAATCCGTTAAATTTTATGAAACTAATGCAAATTTTCTTTTTAATTACAGTTGAAGGACGATAAATTGGATAAGAAGTAACAATAAAGGAAACATCATCCCGCATTTTGGATCTTAAGAAACTTATATATACCTACATATAATTTTTTAGAAATTAAGTATTTTCATAATTAATAATATTTATGTGCAAACACTTTCTTTTGAATTTCGATGAGGCACATAACATGAAGAGTTAAAACCATTAAAAAATAATCTTGTAGAAGATCGTCATTTAACATTTTTACTTTCCACAAAAAAATAGACTTGTATCTGAAAATTTACGATTAAAAAAATAAAACAATTTAATTTTTTTTCTGATTGTAAGGACTAAAATAATTTGATTAAGTTTATTGATTTCTCCTAACTTTTTCTTATCACATCATCAATGTTACAGTTCTGAAAAGAAAACTAAAAACGGTAAAGCTCACCACAAACAGGGAATTTTGTATCCATCATAATTAATAAGATTCCTTTCATCATGTTTTGGTGAAGAAACAACATGAGTCGACTGATTAAAATTTGTCATCTTTTCGTCGCCAACAAAAGATTTGGTCGATGAATTTCCACTAGCATCCATTTGTGTAATTGTAGTTCGTGTATTCCCATCCGGTGTTCTTTCGACTTTCCTTGTCTCAGACGATCCGTCTGAGTTTCTAATCGAAATGACTGTTTTACCCCAAGACCTTGAATGTCCTTGATGATGCTGATTATTGGATGGTGGAGGAAATTCATGGAAAGGTGGCAAAGCTGAAAAATGATGTGGGGATAGCGGCGCTTTATGTATATGACGTTTTCTTGGCTTCACAGGAATAACGGGCTCTTTGTAAGTACCATGAATTATGTCCATAATTTTCTCTTCATCAGTCAATTTTCGTATAATTTGAACATTCTGTAAGTCAGTTTCATTCTTCTTCTTGCCATCCTTTAACATTAAATCTGGATTAATTTTCTTTAATATAGTATCCAATTGATCTACATAAATTTTGCCGTCTAAATCTTGATCACTCTTTTGTTTAAATTGACTGTAATTATCGTAGAATTTTTGTAGGTTTTTCTCTTTAATATGCTGATCATCGACTTCAATCTCTTCCATAGCATCAATAATTGTTTTAAATTGCTTTAGGATGCTGTTTGGGAAGCCATGAAAACGAAACTTGTTGTCTTGAAAATCGTTGAAAAACGTCTCTAAATCAAACCACTCATCATCTTCATCTTCTTCATCGAATTTCTTGAAATTAAATTTATCACTGTATGTATAGGTGAGATATTTTCAAAGAAAAATCGTAAATTAAATTTTTATCATATTATATCACAAAATTTATTGCTTGCCTTCGTTTCCTGTCTTTATCATCACTTTCCGAGCCAAAGAATTTCCTCCAATCCATTGGTAATACACAGATATTAAGTGTATCTACAAATTAATTTATAAATCTAGAACTTTTTTCGAGACAAAATAAAAATACACTCAGAGAAAATAATTTATGACGTCACAAAAACAAAACAATCCAGGTGATGTGATTGGTTTGCAGGCCCGCATGAAGTGACGCGAAAAAGTTTGTTGTCCCACATAGGAAAAAATGAATTCGATCAGAAAATTCGCAAGTTTACCACAATTAAGGAATCTTCGACATGCTCGATCAATTAGCACACAAGTTTGTGGTGCATTGAGATCAGCAGAAGAAGGTGGCAAAGTTACACACACAGGACAAGTGAGAATTGCAATTATTTTTATTTTTGTTGTTGTTGGAATTTTGATTAAATAACAAAATATTAATTTCTTGTTTTAGGCTTATGCACCCGATGATTACAGAAATGTACGTTTTGTGAATGCTTCAAAAATTGTCAATCCAAATTGGGCTGCAGATTTGATTGCTGAGGAGCCAATTATTGAAACTGAAGACCGAGTAGTTTGGTGTGACGGCGGAGATCCTCGTTTGGGACATCCAAAGGTCTATATTAATCTTGATAAACCCGGCGCTCATTCTTGCGGATATTGTGGATTGAGATATCAGAAAAAGGAACATCATCATTAAATGAAAACGACGGAAATTCAAGATCCAGAATGGAATATTCAAAATTTTAGTGAAAGAAGCATTAAGCGTGTAAACTATTAAAAATAAAATGTCCTATGTTGGTAAACACTAAAGGATGTAATGTACGTAGTTAATTATTGAACTATTTCCTTAATTTATTGAGTATTTCAGGATAAAAACAATGAAAGTATTAGTGTGAAGTTTGCTGATAATTAAAATTGTTCTTTAAAGGAATTGTCAGCAACATAGATTTGTCTCATCATATACATTGATTAGTAAAGTAACAACTGATAATAATTTATTGTTAATTAACTTCATTTAAATCAAATCTAAGCATGCGATGCAAAATTTGAAGCTAATTTCAAACAAGTTTTCGCGTCAATAAATTTCAGAGTTGTTGATCAGGTATAAAATTAATTTTAGTTTAATTTTATTAGTTTTTGGCTTTTTCAGTCCACTTATGAAGATTCGCTTATATCAACCGAAGTGATTAACTACAAAAATATCCTTCCCGATTGAAAAATTGATGTTTTTTGAGTCATAACTGGATCGCCAACTCTGACAATTTCGTGGCTCAAAAACAAGAAAATCATCTCAAGTATCGGAAAAGTTGGATTTTCCTATTTATTTCTCTAGTTTCTCAAGATAGTTAATTAATTATTAAAAATGTCATCAAAACATCGACCGAGGATTGATGAATTAATAGAAAGTATCAGTCTGCACATCCCGAATCCAATTTTATTACATTGGACGATTTTTCCATTCGTTTTTCTGTACTCATTATGTGTATATCTCTGGATATATGTTTATGGATTCTCGGAGTATTATGAGGCTGCATTGATAGTCATCGTAGGGATTGCATTCGTCCAAATTATTACATGTCTAAGTTGTTTTTGGAGTGTACATTTTAGAACATTTACAAGTTGTCGTAAAGTAAGTTGAATGATTAACATCCAGTAATCATGACATAAATTTAACAAATTTTATTACTTTATAGGTCAAATCGCCTTCATCGGCAGTTTTAGCGAAAGTCGTCCCGACTGAAAATAACGGATCAAGTGAGTTAGTTAAGATACATCAAAAGATAATAAGTGGGAAGGAAGACATAGAATATTACTTCACATTCCAAAAAATCAAATATGTATGGGATGATAACAAGAAGCAATTCCAAGCGACTGACTTTCCAATCAACCGTCCTTACATCGAATATTTTGATTCAAAAGGACTTGAAGATGACGAGTCATTAGCAATAGCTGAAAAGAAGTTTGGAAAGAATTCAATGGAAATGGTAGTGCCGGAGTTTCATGAGCTGTTTATTGAAAGAGCAACAGCGCCATTCTTTGTGTTTCAAATCTTCTCAGTTGGTCTTTGGTGCTTGGATGAATATTGGTATTATTCACTATTCACATTGTTCATGCTGGTTGTGTTCGAATGTACTTTAGTCCAGCAACAGTTAAGGAACATGTCAGAAATTCGTAAAATGGGAAATAAACCACATACATTAAACGTATACAGGAACAGAAAGTGGCGACCAATACAATCAAATGAATTAATTCCAGGAGATTTAGTATCAATGATTCGTTCACAAGATGATAATCTAGTTCCATGTGACATATTATTACTACGTGGAACTTGTATTGTCGATGAATCAATGCTGACTGGTGAATCAGTTCCTCAAATGAAAGATTCCCTTGAAAATGTCGATGATTTGAAACGAGAATTGGATGTAGAAAGCGAAGGAAAATTATACGTATTATTTGGTGGAACTAAAGTTGTTCAGACTACGTCACCATCAAAAGGTGCTATGCGTGCTCCAGATAATGGATGTATTGGATATGTCTTGAGAACTGGATTTAATACATCACAAGGAAAATTATTGAGGACAATTTTGTTCGGTGTCAAGCGAGTCACAGAAAATAATTTAGAGACATTTGCCTTTATCCTGTTTCTTATGATCTTTGCTGTAACTGCTGCTGTTTATGTATGGATTAAAGGAAGTGAAAATCCTGAAAGAAATCGTTACAAGTTGTTCCTTGAATGCACATTAATCTTAACATCCATCATTCCACCTGATCTACCCATTGAATTGTCACTTGCTGTAAATTCATCACTTCTTCAACTGTCTAAGCTCTTTGTATTTTGTACTGAACCATTTAGAATCCCATTTGCTGGAAAAGTCGAAATTTGCTGCTTTGATAAAACAGGAACGCTGACAAGTGACAATTTAGTTGTCGAAGGAGTCACTGGACTTGACGGAAAGAAGGATATAGTTCCTATTGGTGAAATTCCAGAGCAAACCGCACAAGTTCTTGCAAGTTGTCATTCATTAGCTATACTTGATGACGGATTAGTTGGAGATCCTCTCGAAAAAGCAACATTAACAGCTATTGACTGGAATTTAAGTCGAGGAGATTCAATCATTCCAAAGAAGGGCAAATTCAAGGCATTAAAAATATATCAGCGTTATCATTTCTCATCATCACTTAAGAGAATGTCAGTTCTTGCTGGATATTTGGAATCGTACACTGGAGAAACTCATTACATTGGAAGTGTGAAAGGAGCACCAGAAACGATTATGAAGATGCTTAAAACAGTTCCACCAAATTACGAAGAAACATATTTGGAATATTCAAGAAGAGGAGCTCGTGTGTTGGCATTAGGAATCAAAGATTTTGGCAAGTTAGAGCATCAAGCTGTGCGTGAAATGAAACGAGAAAATGTCGAATGTGAATTGACATTTGTAGGATTTGTCATCATTTCCTGTCCACTTAAGCCCGATTCAAAGGCAATCATTAAGGAAATTATTCAAGCATCACATAAATGTGTCATGATAACTGGTGATAATCCATTAACAGCATGTCATGTTGCCAAAGAACTTAGATTTACTAGAAAACCAATTTTAGTTCTTACATCTGATGAAGATGGTTTGAAATGGAAGTGGCAAGGAATTGTTGGTGCTATTAAAATTCCTATCAATGGACCACATGCAAAGAGTATTAAGGAAATCATAAAAGAGTATGATTTCTGTATAACTGGTGACGGATTGATTTATCTTAATGAATATGACCACGATTATTTGAATGAAGTCCTGCCTTATGTAACAGTCTTTGCACGTGTTGCACCAAAACAAAAGGAATTCGTCGTAACAACGCTCAAAAAAGCTGGATATCATACGTTGATGTGTGGAGATGGTACCAATGATGTTGGAGCTTTAAAGCATGCTCATGTTGGAGTTTCAATCTTAAGTAATGCACCGCTAAGAGCTGGACGAATTGAAAAAAAGAAAGAAGATTCACCAATTTCAGCAGCTGGACCAATTAGACGACCAGCTTTATCAAACGATGCTGAAAGGAACTTGACACCAAGAGAACGTGCTTTAAGACAGCAACGTCAAAAAATTCAAGAATCACAAGAAAAGATGCAAAGAGTTTTACGAGAAATGGACGAGGAATCGATGAAAATTGTAAAATTAGGAGATGCCTCAATTGCTGCACCATTTACCAGTAAACTTTCATCTATTGCTTGCGTATGTCAGATCATCAAGCAAGGCCGATGTACTTTAGTCACAACGCTACAAATGTTTAAGATTCTTGCATTGAATGCATTAATCTCTGCCTATTGTCAAAGTGTGCTGTACATTGATGGTATTAAATTTAGTGATACACAGGCAACACTTCAAGGTCTCTTCCTTGCTGCTTGTTTCCTTTTCATTACACGATCAAAGCCACTTAAAGTCTTATCTAAACAAGCCCCACTTCCAAATATCTTTAATGTCTACTCAGTGACAACTATTTTAGGACAATTCGCAGTTCATTTCGTTTCATTGATTTACTTAGCACAAGAAGCTACTTTAAGAGCTGGACCACGGTGAGTTTAAACTTCTAGGATTAAATAAATCTTAGGATTAAAATTTAAATCCAGAGATTAAAAATTTCAATTTATATTTTAGTGACACGACTGTCAAGCTGAACATCGATATGACACCAGAGGAGAAGGATGCTGAATTTGAGCCAAATATTATCAACAGCACAGTATATCTAATTTGTATGGGTCTTCAAGTATCGACATTTGCTGTAAACTATAAAGGTCATCCTTTCATGGAATCGCTAAGAGAAAATCGCTTACTTATGTATTCTATTTTGGCATCGAGTGGTGTTGTCGCATGTTTGGCATTGAATCTCGTGCCTGATCTCCAAAGCGCCTTTCAAATTGTTGATTTCCCTCCAGATGTAAGTCATTTAAAGCTTTAAAATTGATCAAATTTGACAATTTATTCTTAATTATTTCAGTTCCGCAACATTCTCGTCTTTGTGCTCCTAGCTGATACTATTTTAGCATTTCTTGTTGATAGAATATTTGCATTCTTATTTGGAGATAATCGTAGAAAAATTGAAGTCCTTAACTATTAAGCAGTTTGACATAGGTTGATTGTTTCCCAACTGATTCATTATTTTGGACTGATTAAAAGAATTAAAAAAATTTTACAAAGAGTTTGAGGATAGAAAATAAATTACTTAATAAATAAATAAGCACTTTTATTATTGTATTGGTTTGCATGTGATTAATGTTATGTTAAGGCATGTAAGCTTGTATAAAGGATGCAGTAGAGTCATGGAATATTTTAATGTGGATTTAATCTCATCAATTCTTCGTATGAAGGAGCTGAAAATAATCAACAATTTCGCTACAGTTAGGAATATATAAAGAACAACTATAGACATACGTAATTCATTGTCAAACTGCTCTGCAGGAGGTGCTGATGCATAAGTGGGCATCGGTATTTGAGGAATGACTCGCATTGGAATTTTCCCAATAATAATTGGAATTTCAAGCTTTATATCGCCATTGATTCCGCATAATTCAGGCTCAACATCCAACATATACCTAACAGAGATGATTCCACAATATTTTGTATTGGAAATGACAACATCCGGTATTCTAAAGTCAGTAGTAACTGATTTTTGATTCCGTGCATTCACTCCATCTGCATAGTTTTCTACAACTACATATTTTTCATACTTCGTATGCGACCCTTCCTTATTTTTATACTCAATTGACTGAACGAGTGCAATCTTTGTCCTCAATATGTTGTTATCACTGTTATTCTCATAGAATATCGTTATTGGAATAATCTGGTCAGGAACAAATCCTGAACAAGGAAGCATAATGGTTGTACAGAGAGATTCAAACAGTGCCACACGCTTGACTGGTTCTTTCAAACTTTCACAATAATTCAAGTCATCACAATCAACGAAAAATGGAACTCTGACTTCCTTGTCAATCAAATATGGCACTTCAAGTACTGCTTCCACAAAATATTCAATGTTCCCATACTTAAGCTTTGTTGAATTCGGTAGCCGCTCTGGAAGTTGACATGAAAATTTGTACTTGTGCGTACCTGCTCTTAATTCAAAGGCTGGTCCATCTTGTCGACCAAAGAGGTAAATATTTTTGTTTAAATAGACTTCAACTCCTTCTTGTTGAACTAAAATATGGAAAATTGGAAGTTAGTTGACTGTAAAATGTTTAACATGTCACATACTTGGTTTTTTTGTGCCTTGAGTAAGGAATTCTGTTCTGGATTGTCCAAATACTCTTAAAGCCAGTCCTGCAAATTAAATTTTAAAGAAAAAGTTAGTTCCTTTAGCTTTATTGTGATTTGGATCCACAACTTTACCTCTGAATTTCTTTGGATTAGTCAGAGACAATGTAACAATTCCTAAAATTGACAGGAGTGGTTATTGATTTTTTAGACATAATTTGATTAAATTTATCAAACCTCTGAGCATCTGCCCTGGACGGAATATATTTTCTGTTGTATCATATGGATTTAATGTCAACAAGAGACTTGTCATTTGAACAAAAGTCTTAATTAAATTAAGTTATTATCTATTATTTTTGCCGAAAATAATATTCGACTGCCTTTATTGAACGCATAGAATTTACTGACTGATTAATATGACTCATTGTTACAGACATTTTCTATGTTTTCTTCGTTTTTCATTTTTATACAGAACAACAAGAGTAAATCTTGGCAAGGCAAACAAATAAAAAAGGAAGCTTATCGGTACAATTGTTGCTTTTTAATATATGATGTCATATTCTGAAGCTGTGTTGACACTTGATTTTTGGATTGGATAGATGTTATTATTGTGGACTAACCTCAATTCTGGATCATCTTCATCGCTTCATCATACGAAGGAGCTGTAAAGGAATGAACAGTAACGCATTATCAATTATCAATTCAGAAGCATAACTTACGCAAGTCATTCTCAAGCATCTTTAAAGGTGGCGCTGATGGCAATACTAACATCAATTCTGAATCTATTTCTGACAATGGTTCCATAAAAGGTTCTGATGCTGATGGTTCCAAAAGAGGTGCTGATGGTTCAACTGATAGATTATCTTCCTCAGATCTTATGGGAATGTCACCAATTGTTATAGGAATTTTGTATTTTATTGTTGCATGCTCTCTGCCTAAGTCTCCTACTACTTCAATGAAGTAACTGATTGTGATTATTTTGCAAAATCTTCTATTGGAACTTGAAACATTGGGTATTTTAAAGGATATAGGAATAGATTTAGATTTTTTAGCATCAATTCCTTCTGCATGAACTTCAACACATTTATATTCCTCAAATTTTAACTCGGGTATTGTGCTGCTTCTGAATTCAATTTTTTGATTGAAAGTTACAGTCGTTCTCAAGACATTGATGTCGCTGTCATTCTCATAAAGAACTGTCATTGAAACAATTTGATTAGCAGCATATCCTGAATGGGGTAGCATAACAGTCACACGAAGTGGATTGAATTCATTTTCGGTATTAGGAGATGCGAACATTTTTGTATCTATGATCTTTACAGGTTCCTTCAAAAGCCTATTAAGATTCAAATCATCACATCGAGCTACTGCAAACTTCATTGTACTTTGCTGACCAAATATCCACGAAATGTCAGGCATGACTTCAATGAAATATGAAATATTTCCGTTCTTAAAGTTGACTGAAGATGGAAGGTTCTCAGGAAGTTGATAGGAAAAGTTGTACTTGTGAGTTCCTGTTTGTAGTTCAAAAGTTTTACCGTCCTTGGGTCCAACTAGGAATATGTTTGTGTCTATATATACTTCTAGGCTTTCATATACTTGAGCTAGAAAATAGAGGTAAACTATTTAATTAACAGCACAACGTGTTCCTTTGAGCACTGCTATGTCGCTGCATTAGCCGCGAAGTGGCCCTGATGGCACTGTCAAGACTGATTTCGATCCATTATACGTAAGTTTGATACCGTTTGATATTTAAGTATCCCGGTCGTCAAAATGGCAAAACAGTCCTCACAGTGCTGTTAGAGCACCTTCACGTCATGCTGTCGACATTGCTACTCGAGTATTGATTGTGTCAATTACATTCTACATATCTACCCTGCCTGCTAAACTTCTCCTGCTGTTTTATCCAATGAGTTCTTGCTCGTCCATAAACTTTGATGTAAATGCCTTAAAAATGATGGAAGTATAATACATAGTTCTATAAATCATAAGCTGACTACTCAATCTTACCTCTGAATTTTTTAGTCCGTAACAATGTGAATATAGTCGTTCCTAAAAGCAAGTAGATTCAAGAATGTGTACAATATCACTTAATTGGATATACCTTTAAGCACATGACCAGGATGATAGATGTACTTTCCATTTTCATTTGGTTCCAATGTCAATTTTATGTTCATTAATGACATGGCGAATTTTTAATTTAAGCCTGGATCTTATGTCTAGCTTTACCTTAAGACCTAAACAGAATACTTTGGATACATGCGAATAGGAGTAACTATATACAGCCATGATAAGATCTTATCTTATCTGATTATGAAAGATATATTAGCAAATAAACATTTATTCATTATTCAAAAGTTTTTAAGGTACAATTGCTGATGCTGCTTAAGTTAAGCCTTAAAAATATTTGTATTAAAGCTATAAAGTTGTAAAGATTATGTTAACTGATGATTGATAAAGTTTAAGCCAAATGTGAATTTATTGGATTTCCTCTGCTGATAGCTGTATAGCCTCATCATATGTAGGAGCTGGAAATACACAAAATATCCATTAAAACATACCAAAATTACATTTAAGTCAATAAACTCACGTAAATCCTCATCAAGTTCTTCTTCTACTGGAGCTAATTGATCAAACGAAGGCGGTGCTGATGGCTGAATAACACAAGTTGCTAGATCTTCGTCGAATCTTATTGGAAGTCCTCCAATAATTATTGGAAGTGATAATTTTGGTTCCACATGAACTCTGCTCATTTCTGCTTCAATGTCAATGGTATAGCATACTGTGATGACTCTACAGAACTTACTATTAGAATAAATTGTTGGAGGTATTTTGAGGTTAGTCAAGAACTTTTTTGAATGTTTAGCTTCACATCCAATAGAATTAGCATTCACAACTGTCTTCTTAGTGACTTTGGATTCTCCATCCATTGGACTAAAGTAAGTGATTATTTGAATCAGTTTGATGCTGGTCTTCACAACTTTGGTATGAGTTTCATTCTCATAAGTTATTGTTATAGGAACACTTTGACCAACAGCATATCCTGAATAAGGCACAGAAACTGTCATTTTAATGAATTTAAATGCGAATGCTGAGAATGTAAGGATGCTCTTCGATTCAACAAGCTTTACAGGCTCCTTCAAATTTCTATAAAAGTTCAAGTCATCAACTCGGAAAACCGTGAACTTGACTTTAACTTCTTTATCAAATTTCCATGGTATATCAAGCACTGCTTCAACATAATAAGCTATTCTTCCAAACTTTAAGGTCAATGAGGATGGAAGTTCGTTTGGAATTGGAAAAACAAAATTAAATTTATGAGTTCCTGGTTGCAACTCGAATGTGGCTCCATTTTGTTCACCAAAAAGGTATGTCCTTGAGTTTATGTAGACTTCAGTACCTTCGAATATTTCTATGGATATGAAAGAATCAAAATAGGTAATGATGTCATTTATATGTTACATCCAAAAATTTGGGAATTGCTTTTAAGTACAATGATCATTTATGGATGACCTCATAACTACATAGATATCCTTACTTTTGATTTTCCCACTTTCTTTTGACCAAATCGACTTTGCCTGTCCAAAAATCTTGATGTAAAATCCTTTGAATTTCTTGATGCTATCCAAATACAGTATGGCAGTTCCTATAATTTTATCAATATCCTTATCATATTGATACCTTAGAATTTAAGTCCTACCTCTTAATTCCTCTCCAGGATAGTAAAACCTTCTTCCATCCACATTTGGTTCCAATGTTAATGTAAGATTAGTCATTTAAGGCTCTTAATTAAAACTGATCAAGCTGCGTCTAACTAGAATATGATTTAATGAACTAATGGCGACAGTAAGTCGGTACTAATGTCCTGTGAGTAAATATTATTTTTGTAGTAACACAAGATTGCGTATGTAATCTTCTTTTTGTTCATGTACTCAATATCCAATGCGCAAATGTTTACAAACAATAAGGAATTCCGATGTAGTGATTCCGTCATCAATTACATTGCATGCTCTAACTTTTCCTCATTGTCAAAAACAATACAGCCTTAAAATGACCGATTGCTTTGTCTTACATCAACTTAAAGGACACTCAAGTAACAAACTTCAATTACGCGCCAAATGGAAACTCGAATTTCATTTTCAATACGTCCTTGAATGTTTGTGTACAAACAGATGATGATTCATGCTTGATGTGTGCTACTGCGCATTGTTTGTAAAGGCAATCCCATTTTTATCAACAAGTGTTTCCTTTGAGACTATTAAATGTTTCATTTACTGTCACATGAGTTAGCATTAGACTGACATTATGAGTTAGCAGTCGGAGAACTCATGTCTAAAAGGTGCCGTCATGATGAAACTGTGGTGAACCGCATTTGTGGCTATGTGTCATCACTGTAAAATTCTGCTATGGAGAAGAAAAACACTCAAAATATTCTTTGGTAGTGCTTTATTGGATATAACATTAGATACAATAGATTTGAGATTAGGTCTTCATTTGCTCTGCATTGTCGTATTAGTTGCCTTTGTTGGAGTAAAGTATTATAAAGGATTTATGCTGCAAGTTTCATTGATTATCAAATCTTAATCGGAACCGATCCGATAACAACATGAAATTTAAGTTTTGGGTTGTCATCTACCCTTGTCTCTGCTACAACTTCAATAAAATATCTGATTATGACAACTTGAGAAAATTGTTCATTTGTTGTCATGACATATGGAATTTGTATCTCTGCTTGAATGGTTTTGGAACTTTTTGCCGGAATTCCTTCAAATCTAGCTTCATTAACAACAATTTCCTTTACTTTTTTCTTCGATTGCAATGGACTGTTGAAGACCATTGTTTGACATAATTTTATTTTAGTTCCGATGATATCCTTGCTGCTGTTATTCTCATAATGGATGTACACAGGAGCATAATCGTTGGTAGCAAATCCTCTATAAGGAATCGTTCCTGTCATATGAAATAAATTTGATTCATGGGTTGGTGGAGTAAAACATTTCGATGTTTTGTATCTTAATGCTGATTTCAATTCTGGATATAAATTTAAATCATCATGTGGAAAAACTGTAAAGGCAACTTCAGCATTTTTATCAGTTTTCCATGGAATGTCAAGAACAGCTTTTACATGATAACTTATTTTTCCGTGTGTTAATTTCAATGAATAAGGAAGATGAAATGGAAGTTGGCCGAAGAACTTATAATTATGAGTTCCAGCAGGTAGTTCAATGATTGGACCTCCATATTCACCAAAGAGATAAGTTCTTGAATGTACGTAATTTTCTATACCAATGTATCTAACTATTTGGTGTCGATACAAAACCCATTTACTTTGTTTCCAGTCGGATTTCCCACTTCCAAAAACTTGAACGTAGAAACCTACATAAGTAAGATTTAAATAAGTATTTCCAACAATTAATTTCATAATTTTACATCACCTCTGACTTTTGTCGGAGAATCCAATTTCAATTCCACAGTCCCTAAGAATTCAAAATTGCTTAATTAGCGAATCCATTAAATGGATAGTTTTAATTACCACTTAAAAGCTGTCCAGGATAATAGGAAGTACTTCCGTTTACGGTTGGTTCAAGTTTTAAAGTAATGCTTGCCATTTGAAGTCTTACTTGCTTGAATATTTTCGATCAATTGAGCGACTTTGTGATTCTTTAATGATTCTATTCAATTTAAAGTAATACATTTAAGTATTTGATTGCTTTACTCTCTGTTATGGCGTAATAAGATGTACTCGCAAGCAAGTGCGTGCTCTCAAGATCAGAGCAAGCTGAGAGTAATATCTTGTTAAGTTTCTTTTAGTGGAGCAAGCTATCAATATTCGAAGCCTGATCATCGTCTATTACGGGATGTATGTAATTCATAATTGTAATATCAGTCATAGAAGCGACATACCCAAGAGACACATAATTTCTTACAAAAGAAGCCGAATCAATTAAGGGAATTAAGGTACGTTCATCTATTACTTAACGCGGAAAAATCGACTTGTGAACGATCTCCTACTAACTTAGTTACTTCGCTGGCGAGGACAGATCAATTGAAAGCCATTTCCTCAAGGTTTTTGGCAGGCTTTCGCTTGTCAAGCTACTGAAGTAAGAGACAGTATATTTTTGTTAATAAGTCGTATTTTATTAAGAAACATATAAATCCGAGTGGACAGAAATAGGTTATAATCAGTTAAATGCAAGTCAATGACTAGTTCTAACGTCTTTTTGTCCACTCGGTAAATTGTACTGTAGCTACAGTAGTTACAAAATAAGTATTTTTGTTCAAATTTGTATAATATTAGCACATCAATCCATGAGGTATCCAAAGTTAAATGCAACAAATAACATATGATAATACATCTAAGTAAGCTTTTGCACAGTAATAAAGTCATTAGTATTGAAACATTGTAAATAAGATGCACTTCCAGTGTTAATTGACATTAAGGCTAATTTATTACAACATTTGCATAGTTTCTCCATAAGATGGTGCTGAAATTAAAATAATTCATATTAATCTACAGTCTAGACTCAAATAATCAAAATTTAACATACGTTTATCATAACTGTATGGCTCTTCTTCAGGTGCTGATGGTTTCGTCACCTGAGCTGGACTATATTGATTATCAAATGTCAAAGGCACAGTTCCAATAGTTATAGGAAGTCTGATCTTATGATTGGTATGCAATCCAGTTGATTCTGCTTCAACTTCAATGCAGTAAGTAACAGTGACAACTTGACAAAACTTATCATTTGAGTTTATGACTTTTGGAATAGTTAATGCAGCTTGTAACGTTTTGGAATGCGCTGCTAAAACGCCTTCCCCTCTAGCTTCAATTATTACTTCCTCTTTTTCTTTCGTTTTTGATTGTTGAGGACTGTTGTAGACAATCATTTGGATCAATTTGATTTTTGTGCATGCAATATCAACGCTACTCTCGTTTTCATACTCAATTGTCACCGGAACAACCTGATTGATAGCGAATCCTCTGCATGGAATTCCAGCTGTCATCAATAAAGGTTTAGAGTCACTAAACAATGTAATGAAGTTTTTCCTTTCTGCTCGTCTCATTGGATTCTTAAGTTCCGGATATAAGTTTAGATCATCATATCGAAGAATTGTAATATCAAGCTTAGTTTCTTTATCAATTTTCCACGGGATATCCAGCACAGCTTCAATATGATATGAAACTTTTCCATGTGGCAAGCTCAATGAATAAGGAAGCTGATGTGGAAGTTGGCATTGAAACTTGTATTTATAAGTTCCAGCTTCCATTTCAAAAGTTGGACCTCCATATTCACCAAAGAGATAAGTTCTTGAGTTTACGTACACTTCCGTTCCAGTATAAGTATCTTGATAATATTTTTAATTAGATTAATTAGAACATAATTAAGAAAATGTTAAGCTTACGAGAATTTTTGCCACTTCCTTGCGTCCATTGACACTTTGCCTTTCCAAAAACTTGGATGTAAAAGCCTGCAAATAGACGAAATTTAAATGTAAACAAAAACAACCTTGAAATGAATTAGTTCTATATTTCCAAAATATTCTATAACCGCACCTCGGAACTTTTTCGTATGATCCAGCACTAGCTCAACATTTCCTAAAACAATAAAATTTTCATTTCAAATTACAAGAAATTCGCATTAAAAGTGATAAATAACCTTTTAAAATATGTCCTGGAAAGTAGAAGAAGGTTCCATCAACATTTGGCTCTAGATGTATGTTGATGTTTGCCATTTTTCAGGTTTTCTACTTAAATTAATGAAATTTAATTAAAATCCACGAATATTTTATTTACGATATTTCTGGCGAAATTCTCTGACTGTTCTCTTTACACAGAGCTTGTAAGTAAGTCGTACATATCTTTGTGACTTTTTTTTTCTCTCCGGAGCATATTTATTCTCTCTTTTATTTCAAATTATGAGAAGCTATACAATGTGCGATCAATACATGCGTACAATTGCGCATTTTTATAAAAATTCATGACTTAAACTCATTGAACAATTGCTGACTTATTAATAGAATTACTAATTTTAAAGCTTATTAAAAAATAATTTGTCAAAAACAAAACAAAATATTGGATATTCTATAAGTTATTGATGATCATCTGATTGGTTTCGGCATGCTGAGAGCTTCTTCAAATGTTGGAGCTAAAAATAAATATTTTTTTTTTGTAGACAGTTTTGACAATTGGTCAGGTTTAAAAATATTATTCATCATATGTGTATGTGGATCGTTTACTTATGACGTCAAGCAGAATATGGGACCTTGTATGGGACACTGAACAACTTGAATTGTCATTTGGGGGAATATGTGGGGATTGAAATTGAATTCAAATGGAACAAAGTGAGTTCGAAGTGGATTTAATCAACCTCTGGATAAATATCTGATCCAACAGCATAACATGTTTGCTAGGGCAATTCTACGTTTCGCCGTATTCGGTTGTTCTAAGAGTAGGGTGGGCTGTTGGTATCCATGGAGATTCTGCTCGAAAGTAGAAGAGGGAGGTGGGGGTTAACAGGATGAAACAGTCGATTTGCCCTATTGTGTGCCACTCGGACAAGTGTAGAATCAGAACGATTGCTAGACATCATAAGCAAACGACTCAAAATATTATCTTACTTATATCACTTCTTAGCTGATTTACACAAACATTTGTTGTATCCCTGCTTTGTGTTGAACTTGTATTTGATGTTTGTGAAACTTGTTGACTGTATTGTCTTTGAAGACTTAAATCTCTATTCAGTGGATTATGTATTGTATCAGTTATTTCTGGTGTTCTTGTATCTGGAAGTAACTGATTATTTCTTAAAGGCAGAGATGCGATTGTGATTGGGAATAAAATGATCAGGTTCTTATGATATCCATTCACTTCTCCAATGACTTCAATAGCATAATCAATGGCAATTATTGGACAATATCGTCTGTTGGAACTCTTCATAGACAAAGGAATATAAAATTTGACATTAAAGCTTTTTGTCTCGCCTGGCTTTACACCAGCTGCATTTGCCACAAATATTTTTTCATCCTCAACTTTTTTAGCAATTGGATCATGACTTGTGTACACGACTCTCCTTAAAAGAGTGACTTTAGTTCTTAGAATTTCAACATTGCTGTCGTTTTTGTAATTGATGGAAACAGGAACACTTTGACCGACAGCAAATCCTGTGCATGATATTGTTGCACTCATAACAAGTGGCTTTGATTTCCATAAGGCGAATCCAAATGTCACTACTCTTTCAATATTTCGGACCTTCCTTAATTCTGGGAAAACATTCAAGTCATCAAAACGGACAATTGTGAATGATCTCCTAACAGTTTTGTACGGTCCAAAGGAATTTTCCAGCACTGATTCAGTATAATAAGCAACACTTCCATATTTCATATCCAGCGTGTACGGCAGATTGTCAGGAAGTTGACACTCAAAATTATATTGATGAATTCCTTGATTAATCTGTATATCATGTCCATAAAGCTCACCAAAGAAATATGTTGTGGAATCTAGTAGAATCTCTACAGACTCGTGGACAACTGGAATAGATTAATATGATTAAGAATTCAGTTCTGATTAAGGACATCCAATACCTTTCCTTGAACTAAAGACACTTGACATAATGTGTCCACCTCCTGTCCTTTTGCCAACATTTTCCGACCAATGCACCTTTCGCTCGTCCAAAAATTTTAATATAAAGACCTGCGAAATGGATTTAAAAAATATTGTCAAGTGCCGGCTGTATAGCTGACCACAACAACATGAAAAATATAAAGCGGATTTCACTCAGCTGCTGATTTATGAAAATAATTCAATGACCTTGGAAAATTTTCAGACGTAAAAAATGAAAAGCAAATTTTAGTATGTATGATCACTTAATTACACAAGCTGTCTCCAAATCAAATGACATGAATTTGATATCACACAATGAAGCAGTTAAAACTCGATTAAATGCATCCATCAACTACCTCGGAATTTCTTGTTTTCTTCCAATGTTAAAGTCACCGTTCCTGAATTATAAATTGATCATGGATTAATATTTAATTGCTGGTAATTAATTGTGCCTACCTTTCAACAAATGTCCCGGACAGAAAACATTTTTCCCTTCTGAATTTGATTCTAGCTTTATCTCAACATTCGTCATTATTCTTCTGTATTCTACAACATACTGACTCAAATTCAGTCTTACTATATGCGAGATCTTCTTTGTCCTCTTTTCTTTTTTTATCCCCGCAATAATTAAGAACGTGAAAGAAAAAATATATATCTTTTGATGACTTATGCGCGCTTCTGCTTGATGTTTGCTAGTTATTAATATTAGGTCTGGATATTATTATAAGGGACAGTCAAATGACAGTCATGCTGTATGAAATTATAGACCTGGGATTTGATAATTTTGGGATCATTTTATATTTAAATTCGCTCACTTAATTCGCTGTATGTAGGTTGTTATTTTTATAAGAATCACTGAACTCAACGTGTTGCTGTCCTTGACAGTTTCGGAAGTGAACATAAAGTTCTGAATTTCACCATCTACCTATATTTCTGTAATTACACGTGTAAAAATTATGGAAATTTTTCATATTTTTGAATCCGGAGTAAGCATTGGAACTGTTTATTTTTAAACGTAAAATATGTGTCAGTGCATAACTTGGAGAAGATTTTTTTTCAAGTGCAATTCAATTTTTAACCAGAAGAGAATTAAATTGCGCCTCTCTTAAAGCTTTCTCTTGATATTATAGAGCTTTTCTATGAATGAGTAGACTGAGCTTTGATCGGACGAGATATTAAATCAGTAGTGACGATTGGGGGTCTTTTGGATAGGTTGTGGAATAAAATGGATCCAAAGATTGCTTCTGTAATGCAAGTGTCAGCGTACTGACCGTGACGCAAATTAACGGCGAGATGTATACGGCTAAGTTAAGTTGAGGAAGTCAATTTTATTATCACAAAATTTGGGCAAGTTTGTTACAAAAACTAAAATTGCTTGCTATTTAAATCAGGCTGGAACCCGATCAGCACAAATTAATCATGACAGTCATGTGGCTACAATATGGCATCCAAGTGGCAATTTTCATGTTGACTGCCATGTTGATCGGGGAAGAGTTATAGCTGTTTATTCAATACTGCAAGAATATACTCCTGTTCCCCTCAGCCTCATAGCTTCCTCAAATGTTGGTGCTAAAATAAATTTCTAACTTAAAATCTTTACAATAATCTAGAAAAGCTAAACTCACGTGAACTATAGTCTGGTGGCTTATTGATCAAAGCTGACGATTGTTCATCATCATCTAATCTTAATGACACATTCCCAATTGTTATTGGAACTGAGACTATTGGATTTGAATGAAATCCATCGGCATCACCTTCTACCTCTATTGCATATTCTATGACAACAACCTGAGAAAATCTTCTATTTGAGGTAAGTTTAACAGCTGGAACTTGAACAGTAATTTCAATTCCTCTAGATCGACCAGCATCAACACCTGGCACTAACTTTGAACTTAATCTGACTTTTTCTATCTTGACTTTTTCAGGTGACTGACTTGTGAATATCAAGCATTTGACTAATCTTACGGCAGTTTTCTTAATGTCTACATCACTCTGATTGCTGTAAAGGATATTAACATGAATTTCCTCACCACTTGTGTATCCAGTTCGAGGAATTGAAACAGATATTTGGAGGGGTCTTGATTCCTTAAATAGAGTAAAAAACTTTTTAACAATTTCACGATTTTGAGGCATACGTAGTTCTGGATAAATATTCAAGTCTTCAAATCTAATAATTCCAAATTCCTTTTTTAATTCTAAATTGAAGCTCCAAGGAATCACAAGAACTCCTTCGATAAAATAAATTATTTCTCCATAATCTAATTTAATTGAGTAAGGCAAGTCATTAGGTAGTTGGCAAGTAAAGCTGTATTTGTGGTTTCCTGGATCTATTTTCAATGTCGGTCCTCCGGCTTTTCCAAGGATGTAGTTTCTTGAGTTCATGAAGACTTCTTTGCCTTCATAATGTGCTGAAAAATACAAAATTAAATATAAGATACAGCTCAAAACTGCAGGATTTCGGTTACTTACTTTCGGATCTTCCATTCTTCTCAGTCCAATGCGCCTTCGATTTTCCAAAAATTTTAACATAGAAAGCTATGCAATAAATGAAAATCAATTTTAAAACTGACAACTAAGGAATCTATTACCTTTAATTTTAAAAATCTTGGTCAATGATAGCGTGATTGATCCTATAAAGAATAACTGTTAAAATTCAAAATTCAATCGTTCAATTTTTATCAGTTTCAATACCTCTAAGCTCTTGTCCTGGATAATAAATATAATCTCCAGCTGCATTTGCTTCTAAATGCAGTGTAATTTCATTCTCCATTTTCCGTTCAATCCACACCAGCCTATCTAAAGGAATAAAATTTTTAGATGAAAATCGATGGCGCCAAACTGTCGAGTCTGATTTTTTTCATCCAAACTATTACGCACAATCAGACGAGAAGGGAGAATAAGTAAGTGTTGAGAGATGCAGATTTGGCATGATTTCAGATGACTCACTGAATAAGATTCTTGTTGCCAATAATTGGATGTTGATGTTTTTTTGTAGAGGAATGCTGTAAACAGTAATGAACTGATTCAAATCTATTTGTTTGGGTGTTTCAGATGCTAATTTTATTCAAGCTGTTTTAAGTATATCTTAAGGCATAACATATCTGTGATTTATTGTATAATATCATCAATAATTAATATTTTTTGTACGTTTATAGTGAACACATCCCGAGCGCCACATAGCGGTGACCCACATTACTCTCCATGAATGTGGGTCAAAGTCTGCTGTCACGGTGCCGTCAGGGCAACTTAGTCTTACCGTTGATATGACGACGTAGTGATGCCTTAGCGAACACAGTGTGCTATTCAGGAACAATATTTTTAAAATATGATAAGATTTTCAACCTGTGATATTCTATTGTGTAAACAGCAATAACCCCGAGACAAAGACACAATGAATATTATTCAAATAACAAGTAACCGTTATAATATTTTGTATGAAATTTATAATTAATATATTATTGTCAAGTTTGTCAATTTAAATGCTTTATAAGCTCCATCCAATATTTCCTGCCGTTGGATTTTCCGTCAAGTTTGGTTGTACAGGAACATTTGCAGCTTGTACAGATGTTGACGCTAAATGAATTTCAACATTAAATTAAGCTCATAATCAGAGCTCGAAGTCGACACTAATTTAAGACTTTTTCATACAAAATCAGAGTCGGCTTTGAGTTCTGCTTATTTTATAATGTGGCATATTTGAATACTTACGCATCCTCATGGCTTCTTCAAATGATGGCGCTGAAAAATAATATATAATTACTATGCATGCATATAAAACATATTTGTTTATACTTACGCAAATTAGGTGCTGACGGCTCGACAGTTGGAATTGGACTTGGAGACTTATTTGAAGTTAAAGGTGGAGATTGAGGATGAACTACTTCATCAAATGATGGAGCTGAAAAATGATGTATAAATACTATGCATGTATATGATACATATTTGTCAATACTTACGCAAATCAGGTGCTGATGGCTCGGCAGTTGGAGCAGGAGACTCATTTGAGGTTAAAGCAGGTTGAGGAGGTGGAGCTTGAGGTAGAACTTCAGGCTGTGCTACGATAATCGGCTTTGTTCCTATTGCAACTGGAAAAATAGCCTTGAAATTTTTATGGAATCCATCTACAACTGCTTCGAATACCATAAAATAATCTATCTTGACTACGTTACAGGATGCAAGAGTGATATGCGTTTCTTGAGGAATATCAAATTTGGTTTCAAATGTAATTGAACTATTTGCACGAACACCATCGGTATGTGCCGCAAATGCGCTTTCAGTCTTTTCTTTTCTTTTACGGTATGGTGAAGAGGCAAAGTACTGAATAACTCTTTTCAAAATCATTTTTGTGCCAGTTACAACTGAAGTGCTTGTGTTATTATAACTAATTTTAACAGGAACTCTTTGTCCAATTGCAAATCCTGAGTATGGAATAGTAACTGTCATGTAGATTTTACCCGTTTTGCAGAACCATGCATAAGTAGTTTTATGTGTTTCGATATATTCTGGACTACTTAAACCATCATAAAGGTTTAGGTCTATATTTGGAAGAACTCTTATAGCCATTTTACTCTCGTCGTCAAATTTCCATGGGATATCAAGCACTGCTTCAATATAATAATTGATTTCAGCATGCTTCAAAAAAAGTGTAGGAGGAAGGTCTTCTGGTAGCTGAAATTGAAGCATAAATTCATATACACCAGGTGGCTTTTCAATGGTTGGTCCACCTTTTTGACCAAACAAGTAGAATCTATTGTTGATATACACTTCAGTTCCTTCAAATTTAGTATGATGCTTATCATCAACCTTCCAATGTGCTCGCGCTTTGCCATATATTGTTACATGAAAGCCTAAATATAAAGAAAAATAAGAAGTTTATTAGCAGTCAATAATCTCTTAGAGTTCATGGCAGTTTATCAAATCGGAAGTTTTGATTGATTTCAAGGATATATGTTGACCTTATTACAGAAACGTATTTTGGGTATAAGAACAATCTTCCCCAATTTCAAAAGTTACTGGATCCACTCCTATCATGAAATCATAACATTTGCTTTTGCGCAAAGATTTCTAGGAATTTAAGGAGTGTGCTTTCGGCAATAAAGGAACACAAATCAAATTATAACAAAATAATGCTAATTAAATGGAAATGAACTTGTTGCTGAATTTTGAATAAATTTAAAAATATTTTACTTCGACATGTTTTGGTGTGTGTCAGATGTAGCTGCACTTTCCCTAAAAATAAATAGAATCTTCAATTTATCTGATACTAAAAACTTAAAAATTATTAATGACAGTTACCTTTTAGTAATTGACCAGGAAAATAACACAATGTGCCACCTACTCCTGGGTCTAAATAAAGCTCTATTCTTGTCATAGCTCTAATTGAAACTAAATGTGAACTGATAATAAGTATGCGTAAAAATAATCGAAGAGAAGAAAAAGCTGACTGATTATTTCCCGCCGTTAAAACATACTGAAGATTTACAAGCATTTTCGAGCATGATTGGGGGATTTTAGGCGCATTTGTCACGTGGTGATCAAAATTTTGACTACAAAAGGGTGTGAGACAATTCGAATGATTTTATGCTTTATCTTATTCTTATAGGAACTCTAACGGATGACTTAACATATTACTTGCATATAGATGTAGCTATTATAAGCTTTGGAAGAAAAAAATGAGAACTAAGTCAACCGGGAAGATAACAGATGCTGTCTATTCTATATGATGTCTGGTTATGTCATAATCACCAGGGGCGTATTCAGAGGAGTCAAAAATTCCTCAATTTGCTTGGGCATTTTATTTTAAAAAAAATCCCTTCTACCCACACCTCCCCTATTAAATTTTGGAAATTCATACAAACCCCAATTCAAAAAATTTGTAGCTACGCCCCTGAATACCACACTGTAGCCAGTCTGCCGAAAAAAAAATATTGAGAATGTTGTCGTTGCTTTAATGTTTCACATAGTTTTATTCTACGCGACGAATTTCACCATCATTGAAATCGTATACATTTTGAGAGTATATACATTTTTACAGTTCAAGGACAACTAAAAAGTTCGTCATGATGATTTGTGTGATGCTTAAGTTTTAGTGAACATTAATAGGTTCCTGCATTAAAGTCAAACTTTGTTTTTCTGGTGCTTTCAGAGCTTCATCACATCGTGGCACTGGAAAAATACCAACAATTATTGCCTTACTCTTTAAAAATACAGAACATAGGAATTAACTTACGAGATTGATCGATTTCTTCCTCATTCATAGGAACTGATGGATGAATGAACGACGTTATGGTCTGTGAAAAACTATTTTCATCTTTGATAGGAACAGTTCCGATAACAACTGGTAAACGGACTTCCGGATTTGGATAATAGCTGCTAAATACTGCCTCAATTCTCATTATGTAGCTTATACAAGCACTCTTACAGTGCTCTTTGTTTGAACATAACATATCTGTTGGAATTTTAAAACTCATTCCAAATGAATGAGTGATTCCTGCTTTAACTCCTACACTAGACGCCTCAAGCACGACTTGTTTTTCAGTTTTGATTTTCCTACTTGGTTTTTGGCTAATATACTGAATTTTTCTATATAAAGTTACTTTGGTAGCTGTTACATTGATATGACTTTTATTGATATAATCGATGTCGATAATAACGTCATGGCCAACCGCAAATCCTGTACGAGGTAGATGTGCAGTCATCATGAGGGAACCTGGGATACAGAGTATGGAACATGTGCACTGTGTAATTTCAAATGTTTGCGAAACTTTAAGATTCTTGTATAAATTTAAATCTTCATGAGGGATGATATGTATTGGAATCTTAATCTCCTGATCGAATTTCCATGAAGTATCGAGCAAGACTTCAACATAGTATGATATTTCTGCGTACTTTAAAGATACTGAGTATGGTAAATGCTGCGGAAGTTGACAAGCAAATTCATATTTATGAATGCCTGCTAATAATTCTAGTTCTGGTCCATCTTCTTGACCGAAAATATGATCGGTTGTGTTTAGGTATATTTCTGTACCTTCATAAGTTCCTATAATAATACAAAGGGTTAGAATTTACAGCTTTATAATGATAATATTGGTGTTTATTATTTGAAGTTCCAAAAAAGACTAAATATTTATATGTAGGGGACTAACAACTATAAAAGTGGAAAATAACTACCTAATATAATTTGAATATTAAACGGCAGTTGACAATTTGAACTGAACATAGAATTTCCTTACTTGTTCTTCCTCGTTTTCTCATCCATTTCGTCTCTTTCCATTGTGTCTGAGCGGACCCAAAAATTTTTAACGACAAACCTTACAAAAACAAAAATTTAATTGGGGTCAATTTTCAATATTACATTAAGGTTAAAAATTCGTGTTTGATAAGATTATCAGCGTTTGTATAACAGGTTTTCTTGTTAGACTGTAGATAATGCTTTAATGTAAATAATACTTTAGAATACCCAATTAGGCACTTAATTAAAACTTAATTAAAATAGTTTTACGACTTGAATTATTTCGGCATTAAAGCTATAAGAACTTACCTCGGAATTTTTTTGCACTTTTGAGTTTCAACTCCACAGTTCCTGAATTTTTTAATGATTTATGATTGAGCTATAGAACATTTCAAATCATAACAAATACCTTTGAGTAACTGACCGGGATGATAGTTTAATTTCCCATCTACATCTGGTTCAAGCTGCAAATCGATACTAGTCATATTAATTAATCAAATAGCTACTGAAATAAATTGTCACTCCAACAAATTTAATAGCTTAAATCATACTAATGAGATAAAAAACTAACGGCCCATATCTTATCAAGAATGTATACAAGCTTTATTTTATTTTTGAGTATTTTACATTATTTATTCGTGTTTTTTAAATTGTATAACTTGATTAGAGCACTGAGTAATTAATATATTACTCATAAAACTATGTTGATCATATATAAATCATTGTGACTCAAATCTGTATATCCTGATAACTATAAAATGCACTTGACTCAAATAGGATAAGGCAGTGGTAGGCAGTAAGCTTCGACCAAAACCGAATACGATTCATGACATTTCCAAAAATGTTTGGCGCCACTACTAGTTTAAGCATACATATAGTTTAAACAACAAGCAAAAGATTACAATACAAAATATTCTAGGCACACATTTGAGGTTAGGTACATATAGTTTATTGTTTTTCATTGGCTGGTGCACTAGGCACTTCAATGTTCCAGCCAAAATTTCCGGAAGGTGATGGTTGTGGTTGTACTAATGGTGTACATTCGGGTTTGGGCATATTCATTGCTTGTTCAAATGTTGGAGCTAGAAATATTCAAATTTTCATTAGGATTTCATGATTTGCTTAATAGTTTAAGTAAGCTTACGTAGATCGTTCGCATATTCATCACCAACAGGTGCTGATGGCTGAACAAAAGGAACTGGAGGCACAAAAGGTTGTTGAAATGGCATTTGTGGTTGTTCAATCGAAGTTTGTGGTGGCACAAATTGATTGTCGAATCTGAGAGGTATATTTCCAATAACAACTGGAAACGCTATCTCTGGATTAGAATGACATCCATCAACTTCTGCTTCAATTTCCATCACATAACTGATTCTTACAACCTGACAAAATCTTCCATTTGAACACATCATTGTTTGAGGAATATCGAAAGTTGTTTGAATGCATTTGGAATCTCCCTTTTTGATTCCTTCAACCAGTTTTTCAACCATTTTTTCTGTGTCTGTTTTTGTTTTTCTTTCTGGCGTATGGCTTGTGAATGCGATTGTCCGTTTTAACTTTAATTTGGTCCGCAAGACATCAACGTCACTTTTGTTCGTATAATCAATTGTTATGGGTACAGGATGGCCACCACAAAATCCAGTATAAGGAATTGTAACGGTCACAATTAAAGGACCTGATTCACAAAAGAGACAACAGAATGTTTTCACTTCCTCAAACTTTTGTGCAATTTTTAGTTCAGGGAACAGATTCAGGTCATCATATCGGACAACTGTAAATGGCGCTGTAATTTCCTTATCGAATCTCCAAGGAATATCAAGAACAGCTTCAGCATAATATCTAATGTGTCCATGTTTCAATTCAGTTGTATAAGGCAGTTGGTCAGGAAGTTGACATGCAAACTCATATCTATGAACTCCTGGTTGTATTTCAAATGTGTGTCCTCCTCTTTGACCAAAGAGATAAGTTCTCGAGTTTAGATATACTTCCTTTCCCTCAAAATGGACTAAAATTCGGTCATTGACTTAACTGTTTCTCAAAAGGATATTCTAAATACCTGTATAAGTTGTAGTTCGTCTATTTTCACCCGAACCAGTTGTTCTTGTACGTGTTTCCGTCCAATGTGCTCTTGCTTCTCCATAAATCGTGACATGAAAGCCTAAACAACGAAAAATTGTTTATTAATATATCTGTCCTTCAGATTTTTTAATTTACTTCTTATTTGTTTTTGATATAAGCACCTCTAAACTTTTTAACACTATCTAGAGTCATTTCCACAATTCCTGAAATTCAAAAAAATAATACAAAGTTGTAATACATAATATGTACGAATATCTATTTTTAACGTGATATTGAAATAACTACGCATGGCTACGCATAAAGTACCTTTAAGAAAATGACCAGGAAAGTAAATCAGCTGGCCATTTGGATTTGGTTCTAGTTGTAAATTGATTTTTGTCATTATTATTTATTTACTTAAGTTCTTAACAAAGTTATAAAAATATTCGAAAAATAAATTTTACTGCATCTGACTTGATCCAGTTGTCGTAAAAGACTGAAAAATGTTCAATGCTTTAATGTTTTGCATCCGATGTTTTACTGATCTATGTTGAATGTTTTGTTATCTTTTTCCATGTTTTATCTATAGCTGATGTTGAGCATAGGTCAATTGATAAAACAAAAACCATTGTTGCTAACCAATCGACACATGGAATCACTGTTTTGAATTTTGTTTACATTAAGTGTTATCTTATCATTATTAAAACATGGAAAAATATTGCATAATTTTACTTTTAGTGACATTAATTGTATGTTAAAAATGTAGTACAAATGTATATCGTAGACATAAACACTTAATTAATAAAAAATAAAGGCACATGTTAGATCTGACATTAATATCATGAATAAATGCGAAAATGTATGAAGTGAATAAAGCACTTAGAGATTATTTTTTTCGGCGAGTGGAGCCGAAGGCGTAGAAACATTCCATCCGAGATTCGCGGATGTTGATTGTGGCATGAATGCTGAGTTTTCAGGCATCGGCATTTTTATAGCTTCATCGAAACTTGGAGCTGTAAAACAGATGTTGAAAACATTAAACATGCTTTAGTTTAGAATAAAAATTTCACTCACGTAAATCATTTTTGAATTGTTCCTCAACAGGTGCTGATGGTTGATATTGTACAGGCGGTTGAATGGGTTGAATTTGAACATTCGCACCTGGTGTGATAGCATATTGATTGTCAACTCTTAGCGGTTCAGAACCGATTGTTATCGGAAGTAATAATTCTGGATTCGTGTGACATCCATCAACGTGAGCTTCAACTTGTATGAAATATTCAATTTGAATAACTCTGCAAAATCTTCCATTTGAACTCATCATGATGCTCGGAATGTCAATAGTATTTTCCAAAGTCACTGATTCTCCTGCCTTTACTCCTCTGCAATTTACTTCTACCATCTTTTCATTATCTGATTTGGTTTTTTCATGAGGAGTTGTACTTTTGAAATTAATTAATCGTCTCAATTTGATACTTGTGCTTAAAACATCAGTATCGCTTTTGTTGGAATAATGAATTTTGATCGGAACGTACTGCCCCTTAGCAAATCCAGATTGTGGAATAGTTGCTTGCATCAACAATGGTCCAGATTCACAAAACAGGCAACAGAAAGTTTTTACTTCTTCCACCGCTTGTGCTACACGCAATTCTGGATAGAGATTCAAGTCGTCATGTCTGACGATTGTAATTGGAGTTTTAACTTCCTTATCAAAACGCCATGGAATGTCTAAGACAGCTTCGACGTAATATCTAATCTCTCCATGTACTCCATCGAATGTAGCAGGCAATTGTTCAGGAAGTTGACATGCAAAATTGTATTTATGACTTCCTGGCTGAACATCAAATGCTGATCCACCGCTTTGTCCAAATAAATAAGTTTTTGAATTTAAGTAAATTTCTTTTCCTTCAAAATGGACTGTATGATGAGTTGTACGGCGATTTTTTCCAGTTCCAGTTGTTGATGATCTCGTTTCCGTCCAATGTGCTCTTGCTTGCCCAAATACTGTCACATAAAATCCTAAAAGCAAAGAAAATAAGAAGAAATCTAATTGCATCTGGTTTCAATCACGAAACAATGAGAACGACGCTCTGAGGTCAAAATAAATTTGACCTTGAAATTCTTGAATTTATGGATGTTTCATTAAAATAAGCATTGATTCATAAGATGAGACACACCTCGAAAACTTTTTGTACTTTCCAGCAATAATTCGACAGTCCCTAAAATGATAAGATGCAAAAACTGATTGATTCAGTCATTTAAACATTAATAACATCAAAATTACCTTTGACTACTTGTCCTGGATAATAAACAGTTCCTCTTTCTGAAGGAGGTTCCAAAATTAAGTTTATATGCGTCATTTTTAAGTTTTTTAAACAAAATACAACTTAAATTTAAATTTATTTGCAGAAGCACATACGCCACGTACTACGTAATATATTTTCGGCAGCTTACTATGTTTCAATTCATTCTGCGATTGGAATAAACAATTCTTATGTATTGGACATAAAGAATTTGATAGTTTTCGTTGTTTTTTGGGGATGTGTGGAGATTGTTGTGCGTACTGGATGTTTTCTTCTTGGATTTGAATGTTGAAATTTTTGGAAAATCATAGTTTTAAAGCAACGAAGAATTCTCACATGTGACTATAAAAAGCTTTAGTTTAAGGTCTTTCAAGGACGGAATAATTTGACTCATCATTGAATCTAAGCATTATCATGTGTCAATATAATTACCGTGAATTAATAACAGGTGCAATTTAATGCATCATAAATTTATTGCTTTTTTTACCCTGATATATGTAAAGCTTTATCTGATTGAATACTGATAATGGAAATGCGAGACATTTTATTAGATAAAAACCTTGCAAATTGCATTAAGTCTTATCATTTTGCCCTAAATCTGGCGAGTTTGGCGGTCACTTTTGCATGATACTAGTGTTTTATAGGCAATTAAATTTGATCTGATTTTTCAGGGTATCCAGTCCAAAACCAATCCGCTTCTTCTGAATTCGCCGAAATCGGGGAAGTCGAAGTCCGACTCCGAAGCTGACCCAATGTCAAGTCGTATTCCCTGCAACCTTCTCGCGACATTCCTTGTTACCTAAATACAACAAAATAATCCTTCCATAATTGCATGGATTAAAATGTTTTTAAAACCATCAACAATCAAAATTTTCAGATCAGAATCAAATTAAGTCCAGTCAATAAATTGTAACAAACATCAACAACTTATAATACATGTTTAGAACGTCAATTAAAAAATAATTTTGCCAATCGGAAGTTCAAGGTCGCATCATTTTTATTATATCTAAAAAGTCTCATTGTTCCTCAACATCTTAATTGAATGTATTTCTATCTTCATTTTAGCTTTGTTCGACGCATCATCACTAAAGCAAATAAATATTCAAACTAGTTCAATGGCAACACAACCGATGATCAAATTTATTAGAAGTCGAACGCATTGTTAGAGAATCATCATCATTATGATCGTCAGTGGAAATTACACGCTTACAATGAAAATGAAATCGCAAAAAAAGGTAATTTTGTTGCTGTCGAAGAGCAGCACCTCTCTCTATGAGAATTCTAAGCATTGCGTTTGTTGATTACACGGATGAAAATAATGCAGGTGTATTAAATTCATTAATGGTCAATTGGGAATAGTTTTGAGACTTAAAGTTCCTGAATTCATAGAGAAAATTGTAATTTTTCAAGATCCAGTAAACATCCAGCAACAAAACCTCAAGTCATATTTCTTAGAACCAAGAGTTATTAGACATGCCAAAATAATTCATATGCACAAAACGTACAATTTGAATTTCCATCGGACCATGTATATGTATTCAATATAGACCGGAAAACAAATATTTCCGATGATGATGATTCTCTCTATTCTGAAAATCTAAACGATTTTTTATTCGCTTGAAAATATTTTTAATAATTTTCGTCTGCAATACTGTTGAATACAGCAAATAGAGGTAGTGAGCTTTCAGTCATAGCCGCGATCAGTCGGAAAAATTCTCGTATAAGTGAAATTGAAAGTTCTAATAGAGAATAGAATATAAAAGCGAAAGGGTCATAAAAGTGAAAATGAAATTAAAATTGTTGAATATTTTTATGGTATTAAGTACCGGAAATTTTATAAATTTTTGTTCTGCAGGTGAAAATGGTAGAAAAGTTATTTTTAGTTACTTCCAATTTCTTTAGAAAGTTTGCGAAATTTTGATTATCAAATTTTTTTCTGTGATATAAAATAGCTGATCATGTTATCATTGATACGGAAAATATAAACAGTGAGAATCGTGAAGGAAGGGCGATAAATGCAGCAGCAACATATCGTCTTGCATGTCCTGGATTAAATGAATGCGTTGCATTACGTGATTGTCCTCAACTCTTAGTTGAAGCGACATCAAGGTGCTATAATAGTGATCGTAGCTTATTTTGTGGTGCAAATCAGAACTATGAGCCTTTTATTTGCTGTCCAGTAAGTTACACGACCCCATCATTTCAAGGAGAGAGCACAAATACAAATAACGTTAATAATTATCAAGACAAACTATCCGGAGCTTGTGGAAAGGCATTAATTCAGGGAAATTATTATAAAAAGCTTGGCGCATTTCCGTTCGCAGCTCGAGTAGGATTCAAAAGTAAGTTTTAAACATGGGAATTTTGCAGATGATTCATAATAATTCAATTTAATATTCTACGTGCGAATTAGGTCAGAACAATTTGTTAGGAAAATAGCTTTTTTGATAACACAGAAAAAGCTAATGCCCTTTGTTGAAAAATTGCCATTTAGAGCGCAATTCACAATTTTTGTGGACATTTAATTTTGTGACAAAAACTTTTGACGGTTTAGTTACTGATGTGATACAGCAATTTTGTTAAATTTGGTCAAGTTCTGTTAATATCCAAAATTGAGAGTATGTATTGTAGTTCCATTAAAAGGATAATGGAATAAATTTACCAAGTATTAAGACTATGAAAAATGATATTCAAGACCTTCTTCTGTTACAAAAGATTGTTTTGTTATTGTGTTTAGGTTTTACAATAATGATATCGATGTGTATTGCTTGAAGTTCGAATACAGACTGAATCTTTAAACGGGATAAACAACTATGTTACATTTAAATATAATTTAAATTACAAATGATCGTTAAAACAGACTGTTTATGAGTGAGAATTGTAATGTTTTTAGAAGTTTTAGAGCCTGATTTTACTTAAGATACATGAACTTTCTTTAAAGCCATACTTTTTCATCTGTACTTTCGTATCTACTCAAGTATCTAGAACTGACCTAGAATCTAGAATCACAATTTTTGGCAATCCATTATATTCATAGGAATAACAAAAAACCAAACTGAATATAAAAGTGCATTAGTTCCGCAAAACTACGCTAGAAATTTCCATAAATTAAAAGCGCATAGATGTAAAATGTTGCGTCTGACTCTTACGTAACTTTGCATGTTTATTTTGTGTAGCAATGATGATACACTTTTTTATCATCGATTATTGCAAACAGATAATTGACGAAAAATTTTTGTAGAACAGTCATAAAATTGTGCTCATTGATGTATCACAAAACATTGTAATCTTTTGTTTGATTCACTTACTGATTGCCGTTGAAATGTTATTGTAAGCTCATTATTGAATCAATTTGCGCAATTATCAAAAAATTTAAAAGCCTTAATAACTTTATTTTTTATATTTTGATTACTTCACAGATTTAAATACGGGAAATTTGGTATATCCCTGTACTGGCTCAATTATTTCAAGGTTTGCAACTGTTTTTAAGTCAAATGCGTAAAAAATGAATGAACGTGAAGATCTAGCGATAAGAGCATCTAACTTTTACTACAATCTAGCGTACCTATATCTAATTTGCCTATTTTGTATTCATTTTGCATCTAGACGAGTGATTCTCACAGCTGCACATTGTGCACTTGCTAAAGCTGATGGACATAGACTGTCATCTGTTAGAATTGGTGAATTTGATTATAGCAAGGACCCAGACTGCGCTGAATCCGGCTTTTGTGCACCACCGGCAATTAATCATGCTATATCACATGTTGTCGTCCATCCAGACTATATCAATGGACAATATCATCATGATATTGCTTTGTTGATACTTAGAACACCAATTAATTATACCATTTCCGCACAGCCAATTTGTTTGCAACGTGACCGTACTGGATTAACAGTTGGAAAAAGAGCAACTGTAATTGTCATTTGCATTATATGTGACTATTATTATCATCTGAGATTAATAACATGTATTCTGTTTATTTAAAGGTTATTGGATGGGGCAAAATTTCATTGTCAAATGTTCGATCGTCTGAGATGCAATACCTAGAGCTTCCGTTAGCGTCGTGGGATCAATGTTTAAGGGTTTATGGATCGTCTGGTGCTTTAGATTCACAAAAGTCCATTGAAGGTACATTTATTTTGAGATTAGTTCCATTTCTGACTATTTAGTCACTGGTCAAATTAAGTTTACATCCTTGAAGTTACTTCATCTAATGTCTGTGTGATGCACTAAACTTGTGTATGTTTTAGGACAATGGATGTGTGCAGGTGGTGAAGGAAAGGACGTATGTTCCGGCTTTGGAGGCAGTTCACTGTTTATTACTGAAAATTCAGTATCTTATCAGATAGGTATAATGAGCTTCGGATCAGAGAATTGCGGCGGTTTAAGGATACCAAGCGTGTACACTTCAGTTGCCCATTTTTATAATTGGATTCAAGACAACGTTCCAGTGGAATGAAATGTGTCATTAATTTATTAAAAATGGAATGAGATATGTTAAATTTTTTAGATCAAGAAATAAAAAGTTAAATAAATTAAATATACTTAGAACTAAGATTTGGACTTGTAACTGATAAGCATCTGAGATAATTAAAATCATTCATCATCATGCTCATTAATGACTGCTAGTTGATTAAATTGACTATTGTTGTGTTGAAATGGTGAATCATCAAAATGCATCACTTCCATTTCATTCATCAGAATATCATTATCTTCATGATGCCTTAAAATCATTCTGATTCTATGCCTATAATATGACGAAATTGCAACTATAATAATTGCTGTTAATACAAAACTTAAAATTGCCATAATCAGTCCAATTGAAGATTTTTCGTCTGGATCGATGACTTTGTAGCGGTGCCAATCTGTAAATGGCCCTTTTTGTGCTAGGGACACAGCCCTTATTCGAAATATGTAATCTCCTGGTAAAATGTCCTTTTCAACATATCTGGAAGTATTTAAAAACAAAACTGATGGAAATTCTAGTTTTACAGGATATGATTATGTTTAAACTTACACAGATGAATTTCCAATAAAGTGTTGACACGAAAAGCATTCAGTTTTGTGCAATTGATCATTGATTTCCTTGATCTCAATAATGTAGTTTGTAATTGCACCATTTTTCAATTTTGGTTCATTAAACTTTACTCTAAAATCAGTGCCTTGATATTCCTGATCTAATGGATTCAGTTCAATTTGATCATAATTCTCATCATAAGCAGTTCTCATGTATAGCAACTCATATTCTCCACAGTGTGCAGCACATGCAAAAATTTGAAAGGCATATGATGTGTATGGCTTTAAATGCGTGACTGTATACGTTTTAATTTCTTCACTTATTGATCTATATTGCTGGAAATTTGGTTTATTTTTAAACTCTGCTCTGTGCTTTTCTGGATCTGATCTTCGAGACTTTTCACTGAATTTGATAATATCTTGAGCAAAATCATCATCATCCGTCTCTATCTCTTCCACTTCATGTTTAACTTCTTCACAGCATATTGAACAACATCTGTTATCAATTTCATGTACTAATTCTCTTTTTACCATTGAAGATGTTTCATATTCTATTGGTTCCAGACAATAATCTCGTATATTGAGTTGACTTTGAATCACTGGAACTTCGAAATAATACAGCAAATATCTATTGATGGCTAATTCTTCACTTTTTAATACACTCCAGCTTAAAGTAATTGAAGTTGATGTTTTAACAGGTACCGTAAACCTTCTCACCCTTGATGGTATATTCATTAATGTTTTGAATCTCTTCGGTTCTGATATTCCACTGACAGAGCTATTTGAGTCTGGATTGATGATGAAATATGATGTATCAATCAAGTAGCGTTGAATCGTAAATACATATGTTGTAAATTGCTTCAAATTGGATAGAATATAAGACTTTGTTGCGTTAGGGAAGTGAACCTTGTTTGCATCGATTATTTTTTCTTGTTCTAAGATTTGACTTTCCCATCCAAAAGATGAACACATATCTCTTTCAAAGAGCATATTTTCCTCAAATTCTTTCTCTTCATTTGCATCAAGTGTCATGTATTGTAGGATATATCCATATTTCGTATCCTTATTTTCAAGCTGTGTCATATCAAACCAAGCAATTTCGACTGAATCGGATGAAAGAACCTTTTCAAAAACTTTAATATTTCCTTTACGACATGATTTAAGATTTCCATTGTCCGACATGTACTCTGGCATATTCGTTGGATTACTTTGTATCAGGATCTTCTTAAACTCTTCAATTTCACTCTCACAAAGCATATTATTGTTATTTATCTGAACATCACCATGTCTTAATTCTAATGTCTTACCGTTTCTAAGTCTCCAGTCAAAAATTGATTGAAGATTTTGATTCTCAAATATACGAATTGAGTAAGGCGCTGTTTTGTTGCTTTTCAGACCAAACACAAGTCGTAATTTGTTGAGGAAGGACAGACTCGAAATTGGTGTCGATCTGTAAGCACACAATATGTTTATTCTGTTTTCTTTGCATGCACGCATTTCCTTTATACCTGTGGATTTTTAGCACGCCATGAATTTCTTCAATGTCGCCTAGATAGACTTGCAATTCAGCAGTCAAATTGTGAGCATCTTCGTTGAAATTTATCTCTAAACTTCCATTGATTATAGTGCAACCACTTCCTAATGCTTCCAAATGGGCGATTGTTTCTGTAAGAATAATCACATTAATAACAATCGGAATTACCTAGTGCCTAGCTTGACTTACTAATTTCTGGAACATTTGAGCAGATTCTAGGACATTTTTCCAGGCAAGGAACACAGAAATGATCTAATGGAACCATTTCGTCCTTTTTCATTTTGACCATATAATTTGCAGGGCAATTTTGGACACAATCTTTGCCGTGAATAAATTTCCCTGCCTTGATGCATTCATCACCTGTAATGCATCTCTTTATTTCAGCATTAAGAAACCTAAAGTTAAGTTTTGTGAGAAATGAGACAATTCATATTCAAGGAAGTGACAATTACCTGAATTCTGAACACTGTTGGACACATTCACCTAATTCTGATATATCACGGCAAGCGAAGCATCCTTTAGCTGTTTCATTTACACATTTTCCTAAACACAATGGATGACACAAAACTTTTCTTGATCCATAAACTGTATTTTCTTGATCAAATCGCTGACACATGTGATTATTCCAACATAATCCTCTGTTACATGAATGACAATTGTTATGCTGATTACCGCAATCTGATCTGAGAATATTTTCACCAATCATTACGACATGTCCACTCATAATAATACTATCCCAATCAATCTGAAAGAAATGATCAAAAGAGTAATAAAAATGAATTCAAAGTCAAGAAGTCAATTGATATGAAATGATGGAAATACTATTAGAAATGAAAGATATGGAAAGATTCATATTAAATCAATTAAATATTAATATAATTCAAGTGACTACTGCTGATATACTTACCTTTGGCATGCATAGTCTCGGATTCTGTCCGGAAAGTCTGACTGAACCGCGACTGATTCTTAATAAATTTCTAAAATTAAGCTAGAAACAAGAAGTAATTTTGAGTGTCTGGAGTCGATAAAGCAATTAGGAATTACCTCTTGGAATCTAGTTTCAGCTATTACGAGTGCATAGTTATGAAACAGACGCATTCCACGTATGATTGTCAAATTCGGAAAGAGACTTCCAGGTGAGTGAATATCATCAATATCATAAAATATCATGAAACCTGTTACTTCCCTAAATTGAACAAGAATGTTCAGGAAAATTATTGATTAATCGTAATAAGCAGCATGTTACCTTAGTGGAAATGTTCGATTTTCCATGTTATAGCTTGAAGACTCACCAAATGACGAAAATACAATGCAAACATATCCATATACCACAGTGCAGTTGTTTAGCTGGTCAAAACCATCATACGAAGTTATTTTAATCGATTCACATGGATGTTCTTGCAAGACATAACGTGTTAATATCACAGGTTTAATGATTATCACCAATAAAACTATTAGTAGATTCATTTTTTGTACTTATTGTAAATTAAAATGATATTGTTGGAACTAAAACTACTTCCAACATAATTTATTTAACTTAAAATAGCCTCTTCGCGGAGATACGACTAGCTTATTGAACGACAGAGCGAAAAATAAAGAACTAAACGAATTGGAATCAAATTGTGACTTGCTGAATGTATGTATGCGTGCTGTACAATATATTTTTGTGTGCTTAATTACATTAATTTTAAGGAGTGCACAATTTTTCGAATGCAATTGATGAGATTTTGTATAAAGCATGTAGCAAGAAATATTAAGTAAATACCTACCTCATCATCTTATTGCTTCTAGTGTATTGTAAACAAATCACATAGATAACTCACAGATTTTGTAAAATAATTAAAAGTTTACGACACTTTTTCGTCTTTCGGCTTCAAATAATACAACGCAATCTGCTAAACATAGAATTTTTGACCTTTCACTTTTTTGATTTCTTCGTTCGCACAACATTTATGATTTTTTGCTGATGACACATATTTCACTAGATTAAGATGAGAAAAATTAATTAATTTCTATGATATCTTCGTTAAATAAAATTTTTCAAAATTCAACGGAAAAAAACATAACCTAAGTCTGAATGCCATCTGAATCTGGTGATCCACCCATGCCACCGTATAATCGCAAAGGAGAACTGAACGTTCGTGATATTATGTTGAAAGTAAAAGCTTCGTACATTCATATTTCCAACGTCCATTGCCTTCATTTTTAATCTCTAGATTTATTTTAATCAGAGCATTAATTCAAAATCATAATTAAAATTTAAATTTCAAAAAGCCGTTGAAATTTTATCAGATTTTTAATTTGATTCACATTTCAGTAAGACTAAGTATGTATATTTCATGTCATAAGTACTGAATAAATAATAAAAACAAGCATATTTTTTGGTTAAACACAATCAGTTGGAGATTTTATTTTATTTTATAAAAATAATTTTCTTAGCCTTTAATTACAGCAATTGGACGAAGTTTTACACATTTTTTGCTGATTCCAGCTGAATGGCATGTGTCAACAACATCTGTGACATTTTTATAAGACTCTGGAGCTTCTTCCATAACAAGTTTAGGTGATGCAACTCGAATTGCAATGTTTTTAGATTTCATCTGATCTAGAATGTCTAAATAGTCAATATTTCGTCGAGATTTGGCTCTAGAAAGTGCTCTGCCTGCTCCATGACAAGTTGATCCAAAAGTTTCTGTCATTCCTTTTTCAGTTCCTGTCAAAATGTAACTACAAGTTCCCATCGTTCCACCAACAAGGACGGGCTGTCCAGTAAGTTGATAATCGACAGGAATTGAAGGATGATGAGGTGGAAATGCACGTGTTGATCCTTTTCGATGAACTAACAATTTCATTTCCTTTCCATCAACAACATGATTCTCAATTTTAGCAATATTGTGACTAACATCGTAAATTACATGCATGTCTAAATCATCAGGAGTTGTATTAAATTGTTTAGCAAATGCTTGTCTAGTAAGGAATGTCATGGAACTGCGATTAACCCAAGCAAAATTTCCAGCTGCAGCCATAGCTTTTAAGTAATTTTGTCCCTCTTCAGATTGAATTCGAGCACAAGCTAGTTGTCGATCATTTGTATCAATTTTATCTCTTTTCATTGCTTTTTCCATTTCTACGAGTGCATCTGTTGCCACTTGATGTCCAAATCCTCGAGATCCTGAATGAATCATTACACAAACTTGTCCTTTCTCTTCTATTCCCATTTTACTTGCTGCCCATTTATCATAAATCTCATCGACTACTTGAATTTCAGCATAATGATTACCAGCACCTAACGTTCCTAATTGTGGCAATCCACGCTTTTTGGCACGCATACTAACTTTTGATGGATCTGCATTCAACATTCTACCGTATTCCTCACAATGTTCTTTATCTTCTGCCCAAACATATCCTTCACGTAATGACCAATCCATTCCCATTTCTAATGCTTCTTCAAGATCTTTTGAATTCATTGGAATAATTCCTTTTGATCCAACACCAACGGGAATGTGATCAAAAAGTGACTGTGCTAACTGTTCTTGTACTGGTCTAACATCCTTTTCAAACAAATTAGTACGAAGTAAACGGACACCACAGTTGATATCGAATCCTACGCCTCCGGGACTTACAATTGATAAGGGATTATTCATGTCAAATGCCGCCTGCAGAAATGATTAAAATGTATTACATTTAAAGTTAACGGTAAATCCAATGATTAAATCTAGTAATTACCATATTTCCAATAGCAAATCCATATCCAGAGTGAATATCAGGCAGTCCAACTGATCTTCCTACAATTCCAGGCAGGGCAGCAACATTAGCAATTTGCTTCATGCTACATAGATGATGAAATCAGATAAATTTGAAATATTCTAAAATTATTCAATTTACCCTGGCAAAAAGCCTCCTATTCCATCAGATCTACATGAATTTCTTAGTTCCTCAAACATCAATGCTTCTAGATTCTTATTGACATAGAAAATTCCTTCAACATTCATATTTTCCTGAAAGTAAAATTGTGAAATCAGTGCCGGTATATTTTATAAGCACTTAACAGCTTACCTGGAAACCTTTCTTGATCCTCCAACTATAGTCAGTGATCTTTTCAATATATTTGAGCTCCTCTTCATATTTTCTAACTACCATTGTGCTGAAAATTAATTAAAATTTATTTTTAAAGATTTTTGTTGATTTCAATTTCGAATTTAATTTTTCGAAATTAATTTTTAAGCCCTGGATTTTCTTCGAACATAAACAGAAGAAAATTGTTGATTAAAAACATTAAATTTTTTCCTAAATAAAAGCATAAACCTGCATATAAATTAATTAAAAATGAATTATCTATCACCGTTAATTCATGTTAGCAGAAGGCAGATCTCAACATCATCTGCATTAAATGGAAAACGCAATTTTAGGAAGTTCCTTTTGTAAGTCACATTTTTAAAATTTAAATTTAACATTAATTAACAAAACTTGACATTATTTTTAGATACAATAAGAGAGGAACAAGGATATTCAAGGCAGAACGACATTTAAGTAATCCAGACATGCCAATTGATAAAAAAGGTGTACGAGATACAGGAAGAATTATTGGAGGTCAATTTGTGGAGATTCCAGAAATGAAGCCAGAAATAATTGTTCCTGATTTGACAGACTGCAAGTTTAAGCCTTATGTTACATATAAAGCAACAGATGTTATTCAGTCAGAATTCACATCCCAAGATTTATTTAATGCTATTTATGCTCAAAAAATCATTGACGACTTTAAGAACGATAAATTGAATGAGGATGGAACCAGTAAGGAGCCATCAGTTGAAGAGGAATTAACACCAGAGGAAGCATGGGTTAAAGCAAGAAAAACTGGATCAGATATGTTTTAGATGTTAATGAATTAATAGAGATTGTATAGAAAACTTAGGTCTTAATAAATTTTTAAGCTTAATGCAAAGTGTTTGATTTATTAAATGACTTGATTAGAGATATAGAACAGATATAAACCGCATAACTGTTAGAAAAGTCTAAATTCCGTTAATTCGATCATTTTAAACCAAATTAAATTTTAACGGCTACTTTGATTTCAAATTTTAACGAAACTTTACCGAAACATAAAGACTCAAAAACATAAAATTTTTAAATTTTCTTGGAATCTCAAGTTTTGATAGAGTTTACTTAATATAAAAGTATTGATTAAACATGGTAGATTTTAGCATTCATCAAAAAAAGTGCATTAAAACTGTAGAAATTGAAGAAAATAAAACTTTGCAAAGTTAGAGTGAAACAACCAAAAAGAGGCCTGCTTTTTTGACGAACCCCTAAATAGCCGTGCGTCATATTTGGGAAAAAAGTTTTGCAGTCTTCTACCGCTAGACGCTCAGTATATTTTCTCTGTATGTTGCAAAACAAGTTATTATTTCATATTTCAATTTTTAAGCATTAAATGTACTATTTTTAAGAATAAATGGATCGTAACTAGTAGCAATAAACTTAAGTACACCATTACAATACAAAATGAAGAAGGGATTACTTCAGAGAGCCTCAAAAAATTGGGAAGAGGAAATGAAATTGGGTAATAAATTTTTCCTTTAATAATAAACAATGTTGAGTGAGTGAGATGGAAATAAAGATTAATTAATGACATATTTTTATCATTTTTAGCAAATCTTCCGATGGACATAAAGGAAGAGCCGATCTTGGAATCAATTGATTTAAGGAAGAGTGTGTTACAATCAGAATCCAGTAAGATGAGCAGTACAAGCAGTAGTAAATCTGATAATGAAAATATTCCAGTAACATCAATGAGACATCAACGTAGAGTTCAAAGTATGATATCAGTAAGAAAAGATTATTCATATAAGTATACATCAAATAATAAATCTAAAGCACCAATTACTTCATCGCAAGAAAAATCATTCAATTGCCTTGACATTTCACAAAAAGTTTCACAATCATCATTTGGTGAACAAAATCAAAATGCTAAAAGAGAATTGGGAAATGCAACACCTGGGAGTAATAAGCAACATATGTCATCACATAAGGGATTAATTAAACGTAAGGAACATCCTAATAGACGTTCAATTAAACCTAATATATCGATACTTGAACGTCATGATTATGACAAAGGGCCAGCCAAGGTCATGAAAATAGAGAAACTTGTAAAAACAGATGATGAGGATGAGGATGAGGATATAGATACAAATTCCTCATGTAGTGCCATTGAAGATAATACTATTAAATCACCATTACCATTAAAATTGGAAAATCTCAAAGAATTAACCGTGCCAATAGAACGACTAAATATTGATGGAAATTACAAGAAAAGTTGTGAAGAAAAAAGTGAACGTGATGAATTGAAGGTCATTGTTGCGCATGAAGAAATTGAAACAACTCCTTCAACGACAGTTGTTAAACAGGAACAGAGTAGTAGTCCGGAAGCATCAGCATCACTCAGACAACCAACATTATCGACAGAATCAAAAGATTCACAAAATATTAATAAAATTAATAATAAAATCAACATAATATTTCAATTAAACGATAATACAAAGAGGAAGAATATAATCTTACATAGACGTACGCCGAAGAAAATGGTGCAAAAAATTACGATAAAGGAAGCAAATAATAACAGCCCAAAAAGTCAGTCGGATGAAGCTACTTTAGTACCTGATAAAATTTTGTGTACAAAATTCTCTCAAACGGAGGAAGTGCTGCAAAAGAGATTTAGTATGAATATGTCAATGACAAATCCACTAACGGATGAAATCACGGAATATTTATTCTTTGAAAACGATATATTGATAAGTCTTCAATCTAATACTATAAGTTTCTTTGAATATCATCGACTAAACTCATTGCTTAAAAAAGGCGAACCTGACTTTAGGCTTATTGATAGAATTAATCGACGACTTCATGATATTCAAGTTGATTCTGACAATAAATATCAACGGCTGTGCTACAATGATTCTAACTCACTGCCAATTTATCTCGAGATGAGGGCAAAACAGAAAGATCTCGACGACCCTGAAATGTGTCCAATTGCATTTCTGTACTGCAACATTTACTACATTGATCAAAAGCGGACGAAATTCTCATCTGTTCATTTAGATACTGTCAAAAGTATTGTACATGATATTAAATATACGACTGTTCCTCACAGCAGCTACTTTATTATGTCGTGGCATGAAAAGTCTACCGACATAAAGAGCAACATCACTGGTATTGTAAAATACAAATTGACTCCGAATTTAGACTTAGCCAAACTAGCGAGCATCCGACAATTTCCAAAACTGAGTTATCAAATAAAACAAATGTACTGTGCAAAAGGTAAGTGTGCTGTTTTTATTTCGTTATCTTGCTTCTACGAATCATGCGCGACGCAGATTGACTCATTAGCTTATCAATACGTAAATAATCAAATTGATTATGCGTTTTTAACGGACTTTGGAATTTTTAAAAAATTAACGTATTTTTTAAATTCAAAAATACAATATAAAAATACAATGGAAAATTGTGATAGTGTTAGTTTTGTTTGGGGCGAAGTTTGTCTGTATGACCACATACCCTGAATTTACGTTATAAGCCACTACTCGTTACTAAGCCACTGGCTTAGTAAAGAAATTTGACTCAGGAAAAATTTTGTATCCGTTAATAAGCCACTACCAAAAAGTCATTAATTAAACTAGATAAAATAAATTTTCCGATTTTAAATGACATATTCCATTAAAAACACACTATAAGGACTAGAAGAAATTAATAATTTTTAAGATTTCCATGAATTTTTTCGTTTTTTCTTCATTTGTTTACATTTTTCACTAAGCCATTACTCGTTATTAAGCCTTTTTTTGCGATTTTGAAAACTTTTTTCTTCCGATAAGCCACTGGCTTATAACGTAAATTCAGGGTATATAAATATTGGCAAAAATATTATTCGCTAAAATTTCAAATTTAAAAAATCTGTTAAAAATTCAAAATTTCAAAAGCCGCTGAAAATTAAGTCAAAGTTCAAAAAAATGCACCTTAGTCATCGTACACAGCACATCGACTCCGCAATGTTTTTCATTTCCTACTGTCTCGCACATATCGAAGAACATTCTCCTACAGACTTGTTTACATATATTTTTTTAATTCACAATTAACATGTCATTTGCTATTTTTAGATTCGCAACTTATAACTCTAGGAGATACACAGGTCTCAATTTTCAATTATGATCATGGTGATTTACTGATTTCATGGGATTTAATGAAAAACTATGGCATCAATTTAGCAACAATTACATTTGAAGAAGTAATAATAATGCAATTATATTCAATTGACTTGATATTAATTAATTCCAATTCCAATTTATTTTTAGAATTATTTCTTCATGGTTTATCTGACTGATGGAGACGATTTAAGTCCGAGAAAATTAATAGTAATTGGTATTCATAGACATGATAGTAATAGTCTGAAAGTCATACAAACATTGCCAGTTAAAATTGGACATTATGAGAAGCTCGTCAGTCGCTCTGTCACATCAACTAATCACTTGATTGCATCATTTTCAAGCGGAAGTTCATTAATGATGTATCTTGAGAATTTTACAGACGTTCATTTAAAACGCTCAGCTAGTGACACGACACTCATTGCACTCAATGATCATATACTGACGACATCAGACGATAATATAAGTAATGTAGGATTATGCCATTTTACCGAATTTTTCCTTAATAATTAAAAAAGTGAGCATATTGGCGATTTCTAAAAATCGATGACAGTTCTTGTGAAAAAAAAGAAGAGAAGATATTGATAATATTATTCACAATTTATTATTCATTTCATTATCCATCATTTAAAACAACCTTGTTATTTTCCTTTTGGGAATCAATCACAAATGACGTTCAAAATTGGATATCTAGACTCCCTCCTATTAAAATTTTAATAGACTTCTTTTTTAAATATTCATAAATGTAACTTAAGTAACCCCATTTTCATCCAATAATTTTGAACGTCATTTGTGAATGTGTCCTGGTGCAAAATATGAAAGAAAAAAAAATTGAAAATGAGATTTTTTTATTAAACGAATAAATCAATTAAGGACATGAAAAATTAATCAGTAAGCGTTTTGTGCATGATTTTCAGCATATTTTCGACTGGCATCAAAATCCTTGAATTAACTTAAATTACAATTAAATTTGCAGGTTTAAAAAAATGTGAGATTAAAATAAACGGATTAAAATAAATCCAGTCATCAATGAAATACGCCTACTTAAAAAAAATATTTTTGGCAATAGAGATTCGGCAAGAAGACTATTCCACGTCCTTTTTGGCTTGCCATTGTAAATAATCGCTTCTTGTTGCTGCTTCGTATTCCTGAACGAGGGAATCAACAACATCTCGAGAATCGTCAAGTTCCGATAAATTTTCCTTAAACATATCTTCTTTACGGAATTGATCGAGGAAAGCACCTCGTTTGCGTAACTTATCGTATTGATTTAATGCTCTTTCGAATAATGAGCAAATACTTGTGTGGTTTGCAAGCATCAGACCCGATACGCGATGACTGCTTTGTACGTATGGTGAGGATCTTGATAAAGCAACTTGAATGCTTGCTGGACCCCAAGGAATGAATTGAGCCAATTTACGTTCACGTATACGTTGAAGTGATTTATGGACTTGTGTCGGATCTACTTCACCTTGAATAATATTGAGTATTGAAATATAGCAGTGATGATTTGATTTGTCAGGTCCAGTTGATACCATCATATTTTTAGGCTGTAAAAGTCGTCTCATGACATCAAGCACTGTTGTCTTACGGACATTGACAGTATCAGTATCAGTTGTTAATGGAGTATATCCAGTCATTAAGAAATGAAGCTGTGGTGTTGGAATCAATGGTGCTGTTAATCCAATCAAATTATTGTTCATGTATGATGGATATCTTAATGTTGTTGTGCTTACTGACATGATTGTACTGACGAGAGTATTAATTTGAGTAAATGATGGATTCTCTAAATGTAAACGATCAGTAGCAATGCGATTTAATGCTGTATTATCAAGTACAACAACGCAATCAGCACAGCTGGTGAGTCTTCTTAGTGTAAGTAAGGAATTGTAAGGTTGAACAACAACGTCACTAATCTCATCTTGATTTGGAAAGACACTATAAGTCTGTACAAGTTTCTTTGGGAAATGATCTGATAGACGTTCCATTATGTAACTTCCCATACCGCTTCCAGTTCCTCCAGCAATTGAATGGCATAAAACAAATCCTTCTAAACTGTCACTTCCATCTGCTTCTCTGTCAATAATATCGAAAACCTCCTCTTGTAATTTCTCTCCTTGACTGAATCCACTTGCCCAATTGTTACCAGCACCTCCTCCGTCCTTTGACAAGTAAATATTTTCCGGATTATACAACTAAAAATTTGAATGGGCAAAATTAGCAATATGATTCATATACGATTAATTAAATTACTTTTGCATATTGTGACTGCATTATTGTATGAATAACTCGAGGCTCCAAATCTAGAAGCACTGCTCTCGGAATGTAATGATCATCATCAGCCTAAAATTGCATAAATTCTATTAAAAGATCCAGTAAATAATTATTAGTACTTACCTGATAAAAGAAAACATCCTTTCTATCAGGCCCGTCTGTAGCAAAGTCCTCAAGTACTCCTGATGGTGATATGCCATGTTCAAGACATAATCGCTTCCAAAATTCAAAACCAACTATCGGAATCCAGGAACAATAACTGTTTAAAACGACATACCAGAAATAAATCGCATTTTTACTTACTCTGATTGCCACATTGGCCTAATTGAAGTGTTATCATTTCACTTGGCATCTTTGCTTTTGATTAACTTAACAAAATCACTGTATTAATGCCTAATTTAATTAAAAACTTAACAAAGCTAATTCTTTATTTTTAAAGTATTTTCAAAATGCATTTTTGCAGAACAATCGTTTTAGCGCCTTTTTACGAAACACAATAACGGACTAATTTTAAATTTGAATTTTTCAAAGCCGTTATATTGAACTAAGAGTACAGAAGGATACAACTTTAGAAACAATAATTGGGTAGTTGAACTCTGTAGACACCTTTTCATTAGGTTCAGCCAGGGACTCAGCAATCTAAAATAACACAACTCAAACATTCTATTTTATAACATTAATTAATCACTGCTTTTATTCATTTAATATATTTTCGATGAAGGTACTAGACATGTCTACAAATATTAGTCAACAACTAGTCAGGATTACCTTAAATTCTATTTTTGCACCATTTGACTTCCATGAATGCAAATAAATTATTGCTTTTTCGAAATCAGCCGATGTATATTTGGTATATCCAATGTCGTGGCATTCATGGAAATATTCAATTTTGAAGAACAGAAGAACTAGCTACAAATGTCTATAAATAGTCTAAATTGAATAACACTTGAAACAGTAATAAATCACTTGATGTTCTTTATGACTACTTATTTTTTGCACTGATTATTTTTAAATGAAGTGAAATGAAAAAGGAAGTGAAAAGGAAATGAAAAAAAAGTTTAGTTCCAACAACTATCATGAATCGATAAGAATCAACATTGATTTGATGGGATATATCATGTCATGGATAAGTGAAAAAATCATTGCATGTTATAAATCACTTTTCGTTTCCGTTTTCGTCGTTCCTTATCCTTATCTGTCTTGCGTCTTACTATGAATTGATTTCGGCTTTATGAATCACAAACATGCTCTACATTCTGCTTCAGTCAGTCTGAATTTATCCATCTACCTCTACGTATCTATAATTCTATGCTTCTTTATGCTACTTTTATGTCGAAATTTTGAATGATATGATGAGTCCAATGCCAATGAGCAATGAGAAATGGAAGTGATCAAACAAATTACTGTGCACCTTTAATAACTGAAACATTTAAAGATTTTCTTAATTGTTTAAGTTGTTTCAATAATTTGCTTTTTTTACCATCGCCAGCTATTATACCCTCAGCAAGTAAGTAAATCTCTCGGACAGTCTCAGCACTTTTGAATCGAGCAATTTTTGGATCTTCATCCTTATTTGCTGTCTTTCGTTTCATTTCTTCTGGTGACATTGGCAATTTTATTTTACCAACCATTGCTACTTCCTCCTTCTTTCCATCTCCATCATCCTGACGATCCTCAAATGATGACATATCTGATGTCAATTGTCCTTTCAATTTACTGTGGAATAAAACATTAAGGAACAGTCAAAATAGTTCATCATTAGTCTCACCTTTCTTCAGCCACAGTCAATAGATGTTTCTCCTGATTTTCTTGTTCCTGCTCTAGAATCTTTCTCGTCCTTAAGCTTTCCCTTTCACTCAACAAAAAGTTCTTCAAGTCAATTTCACACTCAGTGAACTTCCTGCTTTTAATTCTTGTCATATCCATAATGTCAGCCTTTTCAGGATCAAAGATGTACAACGTATGTTCTTCAAGCATTTTTTCACGATCCTTTTTCGTTTCAATTTCGTTGATTCTCTCTTCTTCTGCCATTCTCAGTCTATCTCGTTCCCATCGTTTGCCTTGCTTTATCAGTTCCGTTGCATTTTTTTGCTTAACTGTCATCAATTTCTCTCGTTTACTCATCAGTAAAGCATTCGTCTTATTATTTACCATAACAATTGGATGTTCACTAATCTTTTTGGAACCTTTTCACCTCCTGCATTTCCCATTCGACGAGCTCTTTCCAGTTCCGTTACCTGACGAAATTTAAGATTCTTTAATGACGATTCATTGGATTTAATTGACATTATTAATGTTTTGGATATGAAAAAGCACAGAAATAAAGGATAAAAAATGAGGAATGAACTTTGGCTGTTCTTCGTTGTCGATGAAGTTAGTAAATATTGTGAGACATGACGAATGACGAAAGGGTTTTTAGAATTGAGTTGAAAAGAAGTGAATAATGATGTAGAAAAAATTGAACGACATCAATCACAAAAGTTATAGCTTAGCATTCATCGAGCATTTACGTAAAATGTCTTCGTATTCCATTTTGTACTTCTTCCTACTTCCAAAATTGAACGTAACTGATTCACGTGATGTATTAAAATGAAGGAGGATTTTTGGATATGGATATGCTGATACCAGGCAGTTATCGACAATAAAGTACACAAATAAGTCAATATGTGCTGTGCTTATATTTACCAATACAATACTTTGTGACGTGAACAGGATCCTTTCAAGGTCTTCAATGTCTTCTGGCGGATTCAATAATTTTTGTAGCTGTTTCTCCACTTCATCAGCCTGATTTTCGTCGTCAATGTTATTGGCAATGAATTTTATGTTCAATGATGATGATTAAGGTAGTCAAAAGGAAATCAATCTTACCTCACGTTTGGATATCCGTTTCAACAAAGTCTCATGATAATCCTCTTGAATTCGCTTCTGTAGATCTAACATGTACTTCCTATCCGTTAATCGAACAATACTAAAATGGAATGGAAAATGAGTCCAATGAGCTCAACGAGTCGACACCAACTAAATTGCAGCAAGGCACGAAACAAATGTCGAAATTTCTCACCTGCTCCCCATCAATCGCTCTAATTTCTGAGCAACCCTCGGTAGGTTGAAGCTATAATGTGTGAGAAAGAAATGGAAGAAGAATTAAAGACTTTAAAATTGTTTCCAACTGCTGCTCTACATTCTCTCAGCTCATACTACACACTCATGAGCAATTCTTCCTCTTTTAAAATTGCCCGTGAAATCACGAAAAGCTTTTGTTTTTGCTGCTTGGATGTATATCCACAGAAAATCAATTCTGACTCAATACATTTCTCTTGCCTGTGTTTTTATTTATTTATTCTCATTTCATTTCCATTCGTTGTCTATTTGGGGTTGTTTTCATGTGAAATACATCTGGCTTTGTTTTATGTGAATTCAGTGCATTTGACATGGAAATTTATACTCTTTTTTGGCAATTCTAATGGTTCCTAACTCGTTCTTTATTGAGCATTTCATTTCACTTTCATTACTGTGGATTAATGTGCTTTAAAGTTGACTTACTCATAAACAACTGGATCCTCAACCCACCATTTTCTTGCCACCTTCTTCTTCATTGTTCTTGTTCTTGACTTTTAAAGAACTGTGAGGATCTTGAACTTGACAAAAAGTTTCTTCTTCTTCCTAACTGAAGCAACAAGCACGAACAATTTGAACTTTTTCTCCCAAAAGCTTTCTTTGTGTGTGTAGAAAAGCTCACTATTATTAAATTTTCATTTGAACTCACCTGCAGTCAACAAGAGGTCCAATACTCATTGGAATGACATTCTTCTTAAGCTTTTTGGACTTCATCCTTTTTGCGAAAATTCTTCTCGGAACATAAAGCTTCTTATCGTCATTTGATCCTTCCAATGTGCATTTCCTACCAAGTTTTGGTTTTGGCTTTTCCTTGTCATTCACTTCCTTCTTCTTTCGTGTCATCTTTGGTGTTAATTTTGGTGGTTTCGCACTTGCTTCTTTAGAATTTCTGTAATTATAACAATTGACACAAAGAAAGTTCTAATTAAGCTATAAATTTCAATTTCGTTCCTCATAAAAAGCACTTCACACAATTTCTGTTCATTTTTTGCTCTTTTCTAATACTGCACGCGATCCTTGTTCCTTCAATGAACAGCAACAATCGGAATTTTTATAGCACAAGTTGAAAAAAGTTTCAAGCTGTTCCTGCTTATAAGCAATTGAAAGTTTTTCATGCATTACACAGCAACCGCATACCTATCTTGATTCTTTGATGATTTAGTTCCTTCATCAAGTTCTGAAATTTCTTGTAGCCAAGTTCCAACACGTTCTATATCCTTATTTCCTGCATCTTTTGTGACTGGATTCTTTTTGTCCACTAAGGTGTCCAAATTATTCCAAAATTCTCCTTCATTCATTTCACACTTCCTTACTGGATGTCAGTGCTGATCTGAAACACTCGAAAGCTTTCAATAAAATGAGCATGAAATTTGCACTTGCACAAAATAAGCAGCATGAACACGTGCCAAATAATAATTTTGAACTAATTTTACAATTTCATTTCCACTTAAACAGCATATCCACCTACATATTTATTTCTAGTGCCATTCTCAAAACCTTTCAGCATTACTCACATGTTGGTGCATGTTAACATACTTAAAAACATTAAGTTTGATGCTCTTGACATGAAACTCAGTCCTCATTTTGACTCTGTGCATTTATTTTTAATCCACAACAATTTCAGTTATAATATTCGATACCTGGATATTGTTGGATATAAAAAACAAATTGAAATTGTGAAATGGAAGTGAAAAATAATTTTTGAAAGGCACGGACGAAAATCAATAAGTCAAAATTGAGTTCATGACTATTTCCTATTAATCAATTTGCAATTTTGTTGCCATTTGCTTCATTTTATGCTCATTTTAAGGTGTTTTGAATGCAATTTAATTTTATGGCATTAAGGCTGCTCGATAACAAAGTTCAAAAGTAAAATGCAAATATGAAAATCGAAAGTTTCCCAAGCAACAAATCTGTCGGAAGTAAAACAATGTTTCTCACACATGTTTTGCTTCCAATAATTCATCATTAATCGATTCAGCCTTCGATCAAAACCGCACGTGCTTGATTCTGATGAAATTTAATATGCAAATTTGTGGACTTGCTTGAAAGTTGAAAATTTAGTGAATTCTGGATGTTTGTTCCTATTGGAAAATTCATTGTAAAATGAACTCAGCATCACAGCCGACCTTGATTGATACAATCAGAGCATTTGTATGTCATTCTCAATGGTGAAATTCAAAGTCAAACAGTGCGCAGTGATGATTTCAAAAATATTTATTGACAGTCATTTCTTCCTTCAATTAATCAGTAATAACTTCATTTAGCGTCTTAATCAAGTTCTATTTTGCACACAATGGAGAATTAATTATTAAACTGCTTATTGTTCCTTAATATTCAATGAAAAATTTCAATATAAAATCGAAGTAAGTTGCTGGAGATCCATCATTTTTATCAGAACTTCCAATTGTAAAGATGAAGTTTATTGTAACATTTACATTCTGTGCATTAGTGTCTTATACTTACGCTATTCATAATGGTGCAGCTGTTGAGCCAAACAGCATTCCATATCAAGTTCTCTTATTTGTTCATCGTGATGGTAAGATCAGTAAATGTGGAGGATCCCTTGTGAAACCTGATCGGATTCTAACAGCAGGTAAGGAACCTAAAACTCATCCTCAATATCCATAATCAAACAATGTTTTGCTTCCAGCTCACTGTTTAAAAGACAGAGACTACGTTGATGTCTATGTTGGAGCTCATCATGAACACAACACTCATGAGAAATCTCGTCAGTTCCGGAGAGTTGAGTCAAGTGATTTGTATCCACATCCATTATGGGGTCATGGCAAGGGATATGATGTTGGAATCATTAAACTTTCACATCCATTCAAACTCAATGAATATGTTGGCTTAGTCAAATTACCATATGGACTTGAAGATACCTCCTTTGTTGGTGAACATGCTCTAGTTTCAGGATGGGGTGAAATTGGTAAGTCCTTTGTCTTCAAAAGTGCTTCCTTAATTAAACCTATTTAATACCTAGACAATGCACATGATCACGTTGGAGCACTTCATGCTGTGACAAATCCAATCATCAGCAACTATCATTGCGCAAAGGAACACATAAGAATCGATGATGGAAATATTTGTATGTCTGGTAAGGAAGGCAGAAGAACTTGCGGTGGAGATTCTGGTGGACCTGTAGTAATTAAAGATGATGGTCAACATATTCAAATTGGTATAGTCAGTAAAGGAGAAGAAAGTTGTGGAGGCGTCCATCCTAGTATCTTTACACGAGTCACTTACTATTTGGATGACTTCATTACAGAGAATTTGGAATGAATGCAGATTTGAGATTTTGTTGTTTGTTTTGATTATGTTGGATATTGATAAATAAAGTAATTGAATATTTTATTGTATGTGCTGATTTTTATTGCTGATCATGAATATACCTGATGCTGACTCTGATCTAACAGAACCCGATTTCTGGTCGCATGCTATTTTCAATGTATATATACATCTTCTGTATCATGCATCTTCACCCTTAACTACTGCACCCTCTATGATACACCGCTGATAGGCAATTGCAGGAATCCCATTCAAACCCTACTTCCATCTATCATATTACAGTTCATAAGACTTCAATATATTTGATGCTAAAATTATTTATAATCAATCTTACAACCTTCAGTAAAAGCTATGCATACTTGCCTAGCATTTAGATAAAACATTATAAATTGATTAAAAAGCTCTAATTTGCATTTCGATGAATTGGCAAGTGATGGGAACTGAATTATTGAAATTGTTATTTCACAAAGAAGTGCTGATATAAAATCGAAGCAAGATGCTGGATGCTCATCAGTTGCAGTAGAGCTTTCAATTGCAACGATGAAATCAATTGTGTTATTAACAATCTGTGCCTTAGTGTCTTATGCTTACGCTATTCATAATGGTGAAGTTGTGAAGCCGAACAGCATTCCATACCAAGTTCTGTTGCTAGTTTACCGTGATGGTAAAATCAGCAAATGTGGAGGATCTCTTGTTAAGGCTGACCGCGTTCTCACAGCAGGTAAAAATCTACTTAAACCTTTTTTAAGGCATTAATATTAAAATTTGTTATTTCCATAGCTCACTGCTTAAAAGACAGAGATTACGTCGAAGTCTTTGTCGGTGCACATAAGCTACACGATCGTAGGGAGAAATCTCGTCAGACTCAAAAAGTTGAACCAAGTGCTTTATTTCCACATCCATTATGGGAGCCTGGCAATGGATATGATGTTGGTATCATCAAACTTCCAAAGCCATTTGAACTTAATGATGATGTTGCTTTGGTCAAACTGCCTTATGGACTTGAAGATAAAGATTTAGTTGGTGATATAGCTAAAATCACTGGATGGGGCGAAATTGGTAAGTCATAACATACCAGATTGAACTATATGCTCAACTTAAACTTCCAGATGATGAACATGATCATGTCGGTCCACTCCGTGAAGTTGAAAATCCAATAATCAGCAATAAGGAATGTGAAAAGCACATCAAGATCGATGCTGGAAACATTTGCATGTCCGGAGAAGGTGGACGTAGAACATGTTCAGGAGATTCAGGTGGTCCATTGGTCATCAAGAATAATGGCGAAATCATCCAAGTTGGTTTGACCAGCAAAGGAGAAGGAGGCTGCAGTGGTGTGCATCCAAGTGTCTTCACACGTGTTACTTACTATTTGAATGACTTCATTAAAGATAATTTGGCATAAAGTTACATCCACAGTCATTAATATTGTTGTTGTCCAAATCATTTCACTAATTAAATAAATAAAGGAAATTTAATTAGCACAATCACTGTTTTTCGCAAATTAATGCATGTGTATAGTCTGTGATAAATTGAATTGATAACAGTAATGAATAAGTAAGTGCATTATTATCATAATTTTCAGATGATGTTCTATTCTCTATTAAATTACTCACACCTTGCTGATTTTTTTTAGCATAAATTGTGAATAATATGTAGACGTGGATGTTCTGTCTATTTGTACATGAATCTGAATTTTTCTAACCGAGCAGCAAATGCTTGACATTGATAACTGTCTATAGCATTGGTAAGCAATCTTTTGTTTTATACTGCACATCTTGGTGGTGAACCTCGACTGAATTCGCACACGACATACGGTTCATGCAATTTTCAGTGTGCCGCAACACAAAGGTTGCCCACCACTGATCTACAGACATATATAGACTGTCTTTTGGATGTTATCTTAGGTCCTATTCGATGATTAACGACCAAGCGCCTGACTGTATGCTAGAGAAGCAAAGTGATTAGATGTCACGAGGTCAACCTACCCTAATCCACAAATCCCTAGATATAATATTGAAGCTGGCTAACATTTCTAAATTCAACTGTGCCTCTCGGGTCAGTAATTGCTACACATAAGATTCAATGTCACTCAATGCGCTTTTGTCACCCATTTATGAATGCTTTTCAGTAAAAAAGAAAGAAAATTTGATAGACTTTTTGTGATATGAACGTGCTATAAATTAATGCTCATTGTGAATCCACTTACATTTCACTTGATAAGTATCTTTTTTTAAATAAATATGTGTGCATAAATAGAGAAAATATAATTGACAATATCTTAAAAAGGCTTTTAAATCAGTTTTGATTTATTTTGTAAATCAGTTGCTTGTCAGCTCTTCAATCGTGATGGACGTGTCAACAGAAAAGTCATTGAATTATTTTACAGTCATAGACTATGGAGTTTTTGTTGCGATGCTTCTACTTTCGGCATTAATTGGTGTCTATTTTGGGTTTATATCCAAAAAGAAGCAGAACAACACATCAGAGTATCTGCTTGGATCAAAGAAAATGGGATTCTTTCCTGTTGCTGCATCTCTCATTGCAAGTCATATTTCTGCATCGACCTTACTTGCTCTTCCTGCTGAAATTTATCATTTTGGATCTGAGTACATTTGGAGCATTGCTTCTGCCATTTTGGTAAGATAAGCTTCAGACTTCCTTAATATTATACCTTATTAATATTTCAGACAGGTTGTGCTCTGATTCATGTGTTTTTGCCAGTATTTTATGGTCTACAAGTGACTTCCGCATTTCAATATTTGGAATTAAGATTCAATCGTAATGTGCGGTTAGTGGCCAGCCTGATTTTCGCGCTTACTGGAATCACCTTCATACCTGTTGTTGTGTAGGAACAGATTATATGCTATAAATACAGCGAATAATTGCCATTTCTGATTAATTAACAGATACGTACCTGCATTAGCCTTATCGCAAGTTTCAGGCATCAATCTCCATTTAATTACAACATTCACAAGCATTATTTGCATTTTCTACACAACTTTTGGTGGATTAAAAGTAAATTGCTGGAATTAATTAATGTAGAGCAGCTAGTAACATTCTTATCATTAATTCCATAGGCCGTCTTATGGACCGATACTTTGCAGCTAATTATGATGATCGGTGGAATTGTTTGTGTAATGTTTCTGGGACTGAGTCATCAAGGTGGATTTTCTGAAGTGCTTAAAACTGCATACGAGAATGGACGGTTGGATCTCTTTAAGTAAGTCTAACTTTAAAGCTGTTGACGGTCCTTGACATTATAATTGATTCCCCAGCATGAATCCATCTCCTTTTGTAAGGACATCATTCTGGACTTACATCATTGGATTATCATTTGGATGGACAGCAAAGTTAGGAGTCAGTCAGTGCTGTGTTCAAAGATTTCTTTCAGTTCCAAATATACATGTAGCAAAGAAAGCAGTCTACGTATTTGTTATTGGATATAGCTTAATTAAGATTACATCTGTAATGGTTGGCATAACTATTTATGCTAAATATGCTTCCTGTGATCCAATAATATCCGAGAAAATTCAAAAAATCGATCAAATCCTTCCACTTTTTGTAATGGAAGTAGCGTCTAAAATACCCGGACTGCCTGGAATATTCATAGCTGGAGTTTTTTCAGCTTCATTATCATCAATGTCATCAAATTTGAATACAATAGCTGGAGCTCTTTATGAGGATTTTATTAGACATAAATACCCAAATTTGTCTGAAAAGCGAGCAAGTGACATAATGAAAATATTGGTCTTAATAATTGGAATCATTTCACTTGGTCTAGTTTTTGTTGTCGAGCATATGGGACAAATATTTCGTGTCTGTTTCACAATCAATGGACTTTCTGCTGGCGCACTTTTTGGATTATTTACAGCCGGGATGTTTTCAAAGACGATCAATACTAAAGGTGTGATCACTGGAGCTATTTCCTCAATTGTAGTGCTGACAATAATCATCCTTGGATCTCTAGCTCTTCCAAAACCAGTTCCATTGCCAATAAGCACAAGTGGCTGTGATTATCCATATAATAATACAATGGTTCCTTCAAATTTGGATGACAAAATTTCAGCAGATAATATCCCAATAATCTTCAAGTTAAGCTTCATGTATTACATCCTGTTAGGTACAATAGTTCTATTCTTAGTGGCAATTCCTGTAAGTCATATGACTGGAAATTGTGAACCATTTGATGAGAGACTTTTAGCACCAATTTGTCGTAGTAAGAACTGGAAGGAGAAAAGTCGTAAGGAACTAGAAAGTAAAAAAATGGCAAAAAGTGATCCAATTTATGAATTAAAAAGTGAAGTCATTAAAAGTAATGATAGTAAGGATGAGTCGTGATAAAAGGCAATAAACTCCTTTGAACAGTTCAGACATGAATGTAAGAAACTTATTAATGAGCTTTTGATTACTTTTATCACGAAGTTGTTCCTTATTTGATTATTAAGGTCTGAGAACTATAATAAAACAGCTTGAGAAGCCTTTGACACTTAAAATTGCATTTTTCATGAACCACAGCAATTCAAAACACCTTAAAATGAGCATTAAATGTAGCAAATGGCAACAAAATTGCAGATTGATTAATAGGAAATATTCATGAACTCAATTTTGACTTATTGATTTTCGTCCGTGCCTTTCAAAAATTATTTTTCACTTCCATTTCACAATTTCAATTTGTTTTTTATATCCAATAATATTCAAAATCGAAATATTATGACTGAAATTGTTTTGAATTAAAAATAAATGCACAGAGTCAAAATGAGGACTGAGTTTCATGTCAAGAGCATCAAACTTGATGTTTTTAAGTATGTTAACATGCATAAACATGTGAGTAATGCTGAAAGGTTTTGAGAATGGCACTAGAAATAAATATGTAGGTGGATATGCTGTTCAAGTGGAAATGAAATTGTAAAATTAGTTCAAAATTATTATTTGGCACGTGTTCATGCTGCTTATTTTGTGCAAGTGCAAATTTCATGCTCATTTTATTGAAAGCTTTCGAGTGTTTCAGATCAGCACTGACATCCAGTAAGGAAGTGTGAAATGAATGAAGGAGAATTTTGGAATAATTTGGACTCATTAGTGGACAAAAAGAGTCCAGTCTCAAAAGATGGAGGAAAGAAGGATATAGAACGTGTTGGAACTTGGTTGCAAGAAATTTCAGAACTTGATGAAGGAACTAAATCATCAAAGAATCAAGATAGGTAAGCGGTTGCTGTGTCATGCATGAAAAACTTTCAATTGCTTATAACCAGGAACAGCTTGAAACTTTTTTCAACTTGTGCTATAGAAAAATTCCGATTGTTGCTGTTCATTGAAGGAACAAAGATCGCGTGCAGTATTAGAAAAGAGCAAAAAATGAACAGAAATTGTGTGAAGTGCTTTTTATGAGGAACGAAATTGAAATTTATAGCTTAATTAGAACTTTCTTTGTGTCAATTGTTATAATTACAGAAATTCTAAAGAAGCAAGTGCGAAACCACCAAAATTAACACCAAAGATGACACGAAAGAGGAAGGAAGTGAATGACAAGGAAAAGCCAAAACCAAAACTTGGTAGGAAATGTACATTGGAAGGATCAAATGACGATAAGAAGCTTTATGTTCCGAGAAGAATTTTTGCAAAAAGGATGAAGTCCAAAAAGCTTAAGAAAAATGTCATCCCAATGAGTATTGGACCTCTTGTAGACTGCAGGTGAGTTCAAAATAATGAAAATTTAATCATAGTGAGCTTTTCCACACACAAACAAAGCTTTTGAGAGAAAAAGTTCAAATTGTTCGTGCTTGTTGCTTCAGTTAGGAAGAAGAATAAACTTTTTGTCAAGTTCAAGATCCTCACATTTCCTTAAAAGTCAAGAACAAGAATAATGAAGAAGAAGGTAGCAAGAAAATGGTGGGTTGAGGATCCTGTTGTTTATGAGTAAGTCAACTTTAAAGCACATTAATCCACAGTAATGAAAGTGAAATGAAATGCTCAATAAAGAACGAGTTAGGAACCATTAGAATTGCCAAAAAAGAGTATAAATTTCCATGTCAAATGCACTGAATTCACATAAAACAAAGCCAGATGTATTTCACATGAAAACAACCCCAAATAGACAACGAATGGAAATGAAATGAGAATAAATAAATAAAAACACAGGCAAGAGAAATGTATTGAGTCAGAATTGATTTTCTGTGGATATACATCCAAGCAGCAAAGAAAAAAAACAAAAGCTTTTCGTGATTTCACGGGCAATTTTAAAAGAGGAAGAATTGCTCATGAGTGTGTAGTATGAGCTGAGAGAATGTAGAGCAGCAGTTGGAAACAATTTTAAAGTCTTTAATTCTTCTTCCATTTCTTTCTCACACATTATAGCTTCAACCTACCGAGGGTTGCTCAGAAATTAGAGCGATTGATGGGGAGCAGGTGAGAAATTTCGACATTTGTTTCGTGCCTTGCTGCAATTTAGTTGGTGTCGACTCGTTGAGCTCATTGGACTCATTTTCCATCCCATTTTAGTATTGTTCGATTAACGGATAGGAAGTACATGTTAGATCTACAGAAACGAATTCAAGAGGATTATCATGAGACTTTATTGAAACGGATATCCAAACGTGAGGTAAGATTGATTTCCTTTTGACTACCTTAATCATCATCATTGAACATAAAAATCATTGCCAATAACATTGACGACGAAAATCAGGCTGATGAAGTGGAGAAACAGCTACAAAAATTATTGAATCCGCCAGAAGACATTGAAGACCTTGAAAGGATCCTGTTCACGTCACAAAGTATTGTATTGGTAAATATAAGCACAGCACATATTGACTTATTTGTGTACTTTATTGTCGATAACTGCCTGGTATCAGCATATCCATATCCAAAAATCCTCCTTCATTTTAATACATCACGTGAATCAGTTACGTTCAATTTTGGAAGTAGGAAGAAGTACAAAATGGAATACGAAGACATTTTACGTAAATGCTCGATGAATGCTAAGCTATAACTTTTGTGATTGATGTCGTTCAATTTTTTCTACATCATTATTCACTTCTTTTCAACTCAATTCTAAAAACCCTTTCGTCATTCGTCATGTCTCACAATATTTACTAACTTCATCGACAACGAAGAACAGCCAAAGTTCATTCCTCATTTTTTATCCTTTATTTCTGTGCTTTTTCATATCCAAAACATTAATAATGTCAATTAAATCCAATGAATCGTCATTAAAGAATCTTAAATTTCGTCAGGTAACGGAACTGGAAAGAGCTCGTCGAATGGGAAATGCAGGAGGTGAAAAGGTTCCAAAAAAGATTAGTGAACATCCAATTGTTATGGTAAATAATAAGACGAATGCTTTACTGATGAGTAAACGAGAGAAATTGATGACAGTTAAGCAAAAAAATGCAACGGAACTGATAAAGCAAGGCAAACGATGGGAACGAGATAGACTGAGAATGGCAGAAGAAGAGAGAATCAACGAAATTGAAACGAAAAAGGATCGTGAAAAAATGCTTGAAGAACATACGTTGTACATCTTTGATCCTGATAAGGCTGACATTATGGATATGACAAGAATTAAAAGCAGGAAGTTCACTGAGTGTGAAATTGACTTGAAGAACTTTTTGTTGAGTGAAAGGGAAAGCTTAAGGACGAGAAAGATTCTAGAGCAGGAACAAGAAAATCAGGAGAAACATCTATTGACTGTGGCTGAAGAAAGGTGAGACAAGCGATGAAATATTTTGACTGTTCCCTAATGTTTTATTCCTCAGTAAATTGAAAGGACAATTGACATCAGATATGTCATCATTTGAGGATCGTCAGGATGATGGAGATGGAAAGAAGGAGGAAGTAGCAATGGTTGGTAAAATAAAATTGCCAATGTCACCAGAAGAAATGAAACGAAAGACAGCAAATAAGGATGAAGATCCAAAAATTGCTCGATTCAAAAGTGCTGAGACTGTCCGAGAGATTTACTTACTTGCTGAGGGTATAATAGCTGGCGATGGTAAAAAAAGCAAATTATTGAAACAACTTAAACAATTAAGAAAATCTTTAAATGTTTCAGTTATTAAAGGTGCACAGTAATTTGTTTGATCACTTCCATTTCTCATTGCTCATTGGCATTGGACTCATCATATCATTCAAAATTTCGACATAAAAGTAGCATAAAGAAGCATAGAATTATAGATACGTAGAGGTAGATGGATAAATTCAGACTGACTGAAGCAGAATGTAGAGCATGTTTGTGATTCATAAAGCCGAAATCAATTCATAGTAAGACGAAAGACAGATAAGGATAAGGAACGACGAAAACGAAAACGAAAAGTGATTTATAACATGCAATGATTTTTTCACTTATCCATCACATGATATATCCCATCAAATCAATGTTGATTCTTATCGATTCATGATAGTTGTTGGAACTAAACTTTTTTTCATTTCCTTTTCACTTCCTTTTTCATTTCACTTCATTTAAAAATAATCAGTGCAAAAAATAAGTAGTCATAAAGAACATCAAGTGATTTATTACTGTTTCAAGTGTTATTCAATTTAGACTATTTATAGACATTATGTAGCTAGTTCTTTTGTTCTTCAAAATTGAATATTTCCATGAATGCCACGACATTGGATATGCCAAATTTTCATCGGCAGACATTGAAAAGCAATAAATTTTTTGCTTCAAAATTTGACTTTTGCATTCATGGAAATCTAATGGTGCATAAATAGAATTTAAGGTAATTAAAATTAGTTGTAGGCTAGTTCGAGTGATACAAAGTAGACAGAAGCAGGATAATAGATAGTAATACTCCAAATGGGACGTCCACATGGAGCCTCGTGTCGTCTAGGATAATAAATGTAGCACAATAATGAGATACAAAATTAATAAAGGAATACATAGAAAAACAAAAGAAATTTCCCTATTATTAAGCATGACACAGTTCTAACATTTTTTCTGAGTATACTTAATTTCATAGGAAAAGTAAGCTTCATTGTGCAACGGTTTTTTAAAATTCAAACAATCGTTTGAGCTTACAGAATGTTTCATCAATGTTTTTCCAATGTTTTCATTGTTCAAGAATATTCTTGAAATTTGTTAAGTGATAAATTATACCAACAGTTGATTCTGCTTATCTTATCGCATGTTTGATCAAACCAGAACGTGGATCATGCAATGTTTTCTTTAAGAACATTACATATTATGATTGCTAAACATTCAGTTTAATCTCTTGACCGTTGAAACTATGAACTCATATTTTATAGAATACAAGAATTCAAAGTATAGACCCTTAAGTCAAGCATGTGAAAAGCAAACCGGTTAATTAAGTATTAGAATCTCTCATTAATGCATCAGTTCACGACTCACTGGGCAAACCGGTTTTGTTATTCTCTTATTCACATTTATATTCTTTAGTCTAGTAAGAATCTTCAGGCACATCGCATTACCAAGTGTTTTATCTCTGGAATTTCATCAAAAAACTGACATAACAAGTAACAACAATATTCATCATGTCCAAGAAATTAAATGCAACACTTTACCACAACATCTTCAGTCCACCAAGTCGTATGGCGTACTTAACAGCCAAGAACTTGGACATCGACATTGAGATTCGTGACCTTGACATTTTTGGCGGCGAACAAAACAAGCCAGAATTTTTGAAACTCAATTCAATGCATCAAGTTCCGACACTTGTTCATGATGACTTTGTTGTAACGGAAGCGAGAGCAATTATGATTTATCTTGCAACTGTCGCTGAATCAACACTTTATTCGTTAACAGACATCCGAAAGAAAACTTTGATTGAATCGAGATTATTTTTTGATGCGACAAATGCATCACTTGCTGTTAAAAACTTCATTGTAAGTTTATCAGGTATTCTGTGTCATGTGCTGCAACTTAATCAATTTTCTATAGAATTTATGAATTGATTTAAAAACTTCATCCTTTACATCTAGTTCCCAATCGTAAGGAAAGGAGCAAAGACCGTTGATCCGATGCATCGTGAAGGTTTAAAGACTCTGTTGCAGAACTTGGAAATTTTGCTGCAAACATCTGAATATTTTGCTGGAAATGAGTTGACCATTGCTGATTTTGGATTTTTGGCTAACGTTGCAACTATTAAGGTTTGGACTTTTTAAAGATTCCTTTATATTTTATAAAATTTCGCACTTCCAGGCGCTTGGAGCTGACTTAAGTGTATATCCAAAGCTTAACGCTTGGTATGAAAGATGCAGCAAGCTTCCAGGAGCCAGTGACAACGAGAAGGGCTCTAAATTGATTGCTGACCGAGTAAAGAGTCTTCTTAATGAGCCTGCATGGATCTAAAGATCAATTTCACAAAACATGTCATCCCTACAACGCATGGAAGTTCAAAAAGCTCTGCAACAACCAAAAATTATTGTGTCATAGAAATTCTTTGCCTTATCAATCAATAAATTTCTTATCACTGATGGTTATTAATCGACTTTTTGATAATAATGTCCATGACTATTCGTGTATGATACAAAATATTTTTAGTTCTCTTTCGGACATTTGTTTACAAAGTTATCTCTCAAAAACTATGAAGCTTTATCACGAAAATTTGTCAATTTTTTCACAGTCTTGTTTACTTTTAATAAAGCACTTGAATCTGCCAATTGAAGTTGAAGATCATGAGCCACATGATGAACAATATGTCAGTGAAATCAATCCAATTTTTAGAGTTCCAGTTTTCATTGATGATGAGCTAGTTTTGACAGAGTCGCGGGCAATTATGACATATTTAATTGAAAATCTCCAGCCTGGACATACGCTTTATTCAAAGGATTTGAAGAAGCGTGCATTGATTGATCAAAGGCTGTTTTATGATGCAGCAGTTGTTGTTCCTATTTTGATGGAATTGATTGTAAGTGATTTCGTATATTTTGATACAATTCAATCGCACTTGAGTTTTGTGCTGCTCGAGTTATTGACCATCCAGATTTACATCATTAAATCCATTTCAGCGTCCAATTATAGTCGAAAAACGGAAAGAAGTATCTCAAAAATCCAAAGATGCATTCCTAGCTGTGATTCGTGTATTGGAAGGACTTCTTGCCAATAATGATTACTTTGCTGGTAATGAAATGTCCATAGCAGATTTTTCAATTCTTCCAAGTGTCGCGATAGCAGATGTAAGTGACAATTTCAATATTAAATTCTATTTAAAGTCAAATTTACCTTTATTTATAGAAATTGGGATTGAATTGGTCGCAATTTTCACATCTTCAAGAGTGGTACAGAAGAATGCAGCATGTTGCTGGATATGAAACAGTGAAAGATTGTGTGGAACTGATTGTTAGTTATATTAGAAATATTACTGGTGAATGTATTCTTTAGGACTGTGTTGTCCAAACTGTGTGCCGTGACACATGCCATGTCTGTCCACAATAAATAAGTTTGGCCAGCACTGCTTTTGTAAATAAATAGGTATTTGATGAAAGTTCACTCTTTATTTACTTATCGATAAGAATTTGATAAAAGTTTAAAGTAACTGATTAGCAGCATGACACATCAAAAACATGCTGTAGACTCAAAATTGAAATATTGATCCACCAAGTCGCTTTCTCATAAATGCTGCATTGACTTTGCTTCCATGTACATTCTCCTCAAATCCGGGCATCAACTTTTCTAGCTTGTCATGCCAAGCATTTAGTTTTGGGTATTTATTAAGGTCGAATCCAAATTCCTATAGAAAGAAGATGTCAAGATCATATTATTGGATATAAACTCGAGCGACACAAATGAAGAATGCTCCGTCACGGAATTTAAATAAGGCTGTCACGTTCATATGGCTGCCGAGTTTAAGCAGCTTCAATTTGGTGTAAATTTAGTGGAGCTTTAAAGCTTCCTTGGCAAAGCCTTCTTCATTTGTGCCGCCCGGGGATATAAAATCTTTCTAGTCATACCTTAGCTGTAGTCACACTTGGTACGATTGAGAAATCAGCAATTGTTAAATGATTTGAGGCGATGAATTCATTCTCATTCAAATAATTATCAAGGACGGTCAATGACTCTTCAATTGGCTTCTTTAAAGTTTGTGAAACTTCCGTTTTCTCATGGACGACAACTGGAACCTTAGAAATAAAATTAGAACTAATGATTTATGTATGTGTAGTTCCGATTCTTACGATAACAGACAGCATATTTGGCAAGAAGACTGATGCATCATAGTACAGTCTCTGGTCAACTTTTCCACGTTCTTTTGGATCTGTTGGATATAATGGATCTCCAGGACGTCTTGAATTTATTAAATATGCAAGAATAGCTCTTGACTCATACAGCACGTAGTCATCATCAACTAGAACTGGAATTTTCTTCAATGGATTCAATTTTGCAAATTCTTCACTAAAATGCTGCTTCTTAGGTATGAAAACTTCTTTAATCTCAAAGTCAAGATTCAAGGTTTTCATTAATAAGTAACAAGCTCTCGACGGCATCGAGCCGCTGAGGTAATAAAGAATTAATTTGTTGCTCATTTTAAAATTTGTCAGCACTTCTATACAGCACGAGACTATGTTATCTACTGAATATTTAAACTTTTTTTTATATAGACTATTTACGCAATGCCTGTATGCTTGTGTTAGTCAAGGTCAAGAAATATTTTTTGTGAATTTTGGATCAGCTGATTAAATATTTTTGTGTATTGCCTGATTTTCAAATTAGGGGGTGTGTTCACAGATATTTTGGGAATATTGTGGATATGTGAAGTCATATTGGACCGAATCTAAGTATTTGGGAGGCATACTGCTGTATGTTGCATATCAGTTAAGGCCTAAATCAGCCGGTACAATCCATTCGGGTAGTTATCAGCCGTCATGTCATCATCACAGCGATTAAGCGGTATCCTAGCGACTTTAGTGTCCCGTTTGGAGCTGTTTTAGTCCAGAAACATATATTCCTACCTGACCAAAGTATCCATGATTAAGAATTCCTGTTTGTTTTTATTAATTTCGCATTTTCCAGCCAGCATTTGATAATAAAGTCAAAGATAATGTTTATATGCCATAACAAAGATTACAGCAATCTCAAAAAACAGCTTATTTAGTACTCAGTAGGAATTATGAGTGAGAAGTTGATACTTTACTATTTTATTGGCTCTATGCCATCTCGAGCATGTATAATATTAGCAAAAGTGTTGAATATTCCAATAGAATTAAGGTCAATAAACTTATCTGAACGTGAGCAGCATAATGATTGGTACAAAAAAATAAATCCTGATAAGAAAGTTCCAGTTCTTGTTGATGGTGACTTTATATTAACTGAATCGAGAGCTATTATGGCTTATTTAGTAGACACACGACATCCTGGAAGTAGCTTGTATCCAAAAGATCCAAAGAAAAGAGCAGCGATTGATGAACGTTTGCACTTTGATGGATCTGCTGTATTTCCGAAAATCAGTAAAGCATTTGTAAGTTCAATAATAATTGTGCATGTTATCAGTTACTCTTATCAGTCTTACAATTAATTTACAGCTATCAAAGATAAGAGGCAAGTCTGATATCGAATGCAAAAGAGCTGTCAAGGAACTGACATTTGTAATTCAAATTTTGGAAGAATTTTTGACTAAATCTGAATATTTTGCTGGAAATGAGATGACGATTGCTGATATTTCTATATTGCCTAATGTTGCATCTGCTTATGTGAGTAGACTTGTAGTAAGGACCGTACGTTGCTGCATCAGATGCAGCATGTGCAGGTCTATTGAACCAGACGTCGAGCATGACACTCAAAAGCCGTTCCTGTTTGAATTTCAATTATTTTAATGCCCTTTTTGATTATTTAATTCAGGATATAGGAGTTGACCTGACACAGTATCCAAAGCTATTCAGTTGGTGGAAGAAGATGCAAAGCATTCCTGGAAACGATGTAAACATAGCTGGAGCTCATGTCCTTTGTGATTTGTTGGGGATAAAGTCTAAACTATAAGCTTGCTGAGTCATTCAGGCACTCTGCCTGAACACGTTTCCCCTTTATCTAAATACAATAAATGCTTTCGTTACCGGCTCGATCAACAAAGATCCAAAAATAGCACATGTCGGTAAACTTTATTTAACTTATTTTTAAACAAACTGGAATTACATTCGATAGCAAGTTTATAAATAAAATACAGCCTAAGAATCTTAAAATCTTTATTTGCGACTGATAAGAAATTTTCAAATAAAAATTGCAGTAACCATCCAACAGAATTTACTTTACAGGTTCAGTATTCATCAAGCAACATGACAGACAAGTTGAACATTTATTGCTTCATTGGCTCCTTGCCATCACGAGCAGTCATAATTTTGACAAAATTATTGGAAATACCATGTGAGTTAAATAACGTCAATATACTCAAAGGTGAACAGAACAGCTACTGGTACAAGAGGATCAATCCAGCCATGAAAGTTCCAGCTCTGGCTGATGGATATTTCACATTGAGTGAATCCAGAGCAATCTTGGCTTACCTTGTTGATACGAAAATGCCTGGAGGATGTGGCTTGTACCCAAGGGATCCAAAGAAGAGAGCAAAGGTTGATGAAAGGTTGTTTTTCGATGCCGCAACTTTCTTCCCAAAAGTCAGCAGCATTCTTGTAAGTATGAAAGGTATTTCTTAGGAAAAGTAGCGTTTTCTGTTGACTGTATGCCTGGATTGTTACATAATGACTATTACTTGATTTTCCAGCAAGCATACATGAAGAACAAGTCCGAATGCGAGCGTAAACAAGCAATCGAAGATCTGATGCCAGTTCTTAAAACCATGGAAGATTTCTTGGGTGAATCTGAATACTTTGCTGGAAATGAGATGACAATTGCTGATGTTTCCATATTCCCAACTTTCACAACAGTTTATGTAAGTTTATAGAATGATTCTTAGTCAGACTATACTCAGCTATTCATATCAATCTACATTAATTACAGGACATTGGAGTCGACCTTTCAAAGTTCCCAAAACTAATCAGTTGGTGCCAAAAGATGCAGAAAATTCCTGGAAATGATATCAATGTAGCTGGAGGCAAAGTTCTCTTGGAAGCATTAGGAATGAAGCCTAAATTGTAAACATTTGAAGCATTCATTCATGAATAAAATTCAGATCAAACAGACAGTTACAAAACATGCCTTTTACTCTTCTTTTAGGCTTCAAACCATTCATTTGATTAAATTTTAATTGCCAATTTTGGGCTTCAGTTGTTTCAGTTCCTCAAACTCTTGGAATCATTAAGAATTTTTAGATTCTCAGAAGGCTTGCTATGGGCAGGTTGGGGATCTCCAAGGCATATTTTTGAAGCTAGTTAAGGTAATGAATTTGTTCTGCAAACCCGATTGGCACGAGTTTTTCATAGCTGAACTTGAAAATTGCCTCTTGGACGCCATATCCAGTCATGAATAATTTGTCCCGATCGGGTAAGATTGTGCAGCACGAAGAGGAAAACTCAAAGATTTCTCAAATTATGGAAAAGCTTAATTGACTGTTGATTAAGTTCCGAGAATTGACTCAATTTTTGTAAACGTTTCTTGGATTGAGAAGAAGTCAAAAATAACATCCGACAAAATTATGCTGAAAATCTTCTTCCTATAGCAAAGTCGCAGCAAATTTCATCAGAAGGATGAGCAAAGAAGCTGCAAAAGACACCAGCTTAAGGTTTCTATAATTATGTAAATATTTTTGTTTAAATTTCTTCTTGGATTTCCAAAGGATTTAACTGTTTTCAAAGAGTAATTCTCAGTGACTTTTTGATTGTTTTCACCCAAATCTTCAGCATTAAACAGCATAAATTAAATTATAATTTTAATCAGACTTGTCTATCACATTAATTTGCCTATTTTTTTATCAAAAAGGTAAGAGGATCACAATGAATTTAATTATTGGAAGCTGGATGGATTAATATCTAATTGAGAGTAGGCGAGGATGATTTTTACTTTTTTTGAGTATTTGGGTAAATCCTAATATTAATTCAAGTGTTGAAAAATTTTAGTGTAGGCAGCTATGTAAGGGCTGTTTGCTTCTTATTTGTACAATAACGAACCTTTTTTTAAAAGAGCAATAGAATTCCTTGAAAATCTATTGTTTAAGCATGCTTCACCCACCTATACGTTATCATGATTTAACAATTTTTAGAGGCCTAGCCAGAAGGAATAACAACTTATATTTAGATTTTATTGTTGTGATAGACATCCAGGAGATTGTTTTTTTGATTTCGAAGACAATAAATTATCAATTCTGATCATTGCATGACTCAAGGTATGTCAAATATTTGTGTCGCGAACCACACATACTGAGTTGACATGACGAGACAAGCAAAGAAGCTCCTTTATTTAAATAAGCGTATCATTCCTGAGATTGAACCCGGGTCGTTAGACCCTGACAACATTTATCACTTGACACCTAAGTTGTCCACCCCTTGAGCTGCTTTTTCGGCGGTGTCTGAGAGCAAATTGCCAATTTTGTTGCTAACATCCAAAATTTGATAAGAAGACATTTACTGTAATGTTTAAAGGAATTAAATTTACAATAAATAATTATGAGCATTAACCCTTCCGACACTCCCCACTTTTCATACTGCTTTTAAATTGGCTGGATCCTAAATTGAAGAAAAGTTAACAACCAATTAAGGTAGCTGAAAAATTCGAATAAATTAATTCGCTTGAAGATATGTCTTCATCTTCCGAAAATGGAAAATAATTGAAGAAAACAATTTCTCTGACTGTCAAAAAGAAAAGCATCATTAAGAAGATACTTTATCGTCCTACACAAAAGAGCACGTTCAAACACGACCTTCTCATTTAATTAATTTTATGAGAGAATTTTTATGATTTAATTATTAATTGTCAGCTATTGGAAATTGTCACTTGCTTATTAATTTATGATTTGTAGGATTCAAATACTGACCTTTCGCATTATAAGGCAGCATATGTATTCGAATGTTAATGCTGGGAAAGAAACACAAGTTTGATACACGATCCTTGTAAGAAAGAGGCAAGGAAAAAAACGTTCTGGAGTTCCAAAAGCTGAACAGTGATAAAAAATGTCAGCTTAACGTGTGGATAGAGAATTTGTACAAATTAGATGACAGAGACCAGCTACAGAATCGGATGTTCCTAAGATACAAATAGAGACATGGTTACAGTAAGTATCATCTTCCTGTTAAACCTTGATGCCCTGCTTGATTCCTATTCTATAATTCCTTAATAATTGAAGACTCAATAATTGCATCAAAACACATTTTACATCCAACAGAAACCTTAAAAATTTAAATAATTCTCTTGCTCTCTTTTCTCTCATTCTCAAAGATTTATGAGCAATGCATACAAAGACTTGACTCTTTCAGGGTCATAAGTAGGTAAACAAGAATTAAGCAGTCTTTGTAGATCATTTGAACAGACCACAAGTGGAATTAAAATGACACTTACGCTTTATTTTGCTCATGGATCACCGCCAAGTCGTGGAGTTTTGCTTCTTATGAGGAAGTTGAAGCTGGAATTTGACTTGAAGATTATTGATTGCGGTGCTGGTGATCAATTTAAAGAGGAATTTTTAAAATTGAATCCATTGCATCAAGTGCCGGTTTTAACTGATGGTGACTTTATCCTAACTGAATCTAGAGCTATTATGGGATATCTTATCACTAAATATGGCAAAGATTCATCATTATATCCATCGGATGCTGCAAAAAGAGCTAAAGTTGATGAACGATTGTACTACGACGCCACTGTTGTATTCTCATCTATCGTACAAATTATCGTAAGTACTCTTTAGAATGAAATTGAGAGAATCCAACAGTTTGTCTCTTTCCAGCTCTCAGTTTTGTATGAGAGAGTCAAGAAGATTCCCGAAAAGCAAAGAGAGAACTTAATCAACACGTTGAATGTATTGGAACGATTTCTCAATCAAAACATCTGGTTTGCCGGTAGTGAGATGACCATTGCCGATATTTCTATTGTCCCGACAATCACTACGATTAAGGTAAGCTATTTATTGTGGCTTTTTTCTAGGAAATAACAGAAATTTCAATGATTTTGATTGAATATAGGCACTTGGATATGATTTGACCAAACATCCAAAGCTCAATGAATGGCATCAAAAGCTCGAATCAACATTGCCGAATTTCGATGAGAATGTGAATGGTGCCAACAGCCTAGCAGAAAGAATGTTTAACATAATGGATGATAAATTGTAAGACACATCTGGTTTATCAATCAAAACATTTTTATCGCTATATTTTGACTTAATGCCCATCATTTGTCAGATAAGGTGATGAATGTAAAAGCAGTGATGTCTAAAAGAAATGAGAATCAATAAAGTGTGGATGTATTGAAGGAAAAAAGTGATGTTGCTTTGATTTTTTGGCAATTTACTTGGAACAGTGTTGTCCAAACTGTGTGTCGCGGCACTCTGTCTACTTCAGAAGTGAGCAATTCCAATTTCAGGAGCGATCTATAGATAATTAAGGTGTGGCTGAAGTACGTCTGCGGCACGAGTTACATGTTGGCCAATTTATCTAGGTTTGAGGTGTGAAAAAATTTTCATGGTACAAAACAGTTTGTCCATCACTGAACTTCTAAATTTTCAGGATTTCATAAAAAAGCTCAGGCATGTCCATTAAAGCTATACCCATTTTATAAGAATCGAAAATAACAAAATTCCCACAAGGGACAAATCACCATGATAAAGCAACCCGAAACTTTATCAATGAATTAATTCCGTAATAAATTGAATTTTTGATAATGAAAATTTTTCAGTCCACAACATGTAGACATACCAAACACATCATTAATTACTTGACATAAAATTTAATTAGCCTAGGTACAGGTGATAAGTGTAACTGACATATTCCACTTTCAGGAGCGATCTATAGATAATTAAGAGCTGTTAATCAAAATTTAATTGATTTTTCAACCATGAAGATTTTTATTGCTGACTTTTCACCTCCATCAAGGTATGAACCGCAAAAGGATTCATCAAATTCTTCCATTCCAGTGACTTTAATTCTATCCTTTGACTTCTTCTTATCAGAACAATTTTGATGATAATCCGCAATCTCAACATTAAAGTTGAACTGATTCACATAAATTTTTCACGTGGTGAGAACATGAATGAAGATTTTTTGAAGCTTAATCCAACAGGACAAGTTCCAGTTCTTGTTGAAGACGATGGTTTTATTTTGACAGAATCACGAGCAATAATAGCTTATCTCGTTGCATCAAGAGATGAAAACAGTTCATTGTATCCGTTGAATGATCCCATCAAAAGAGCTTTAATAGATGAAAGATTATACTTTGATGCCACAACTGTCTTCCATAGTCACGTACAAATTTTGGTAAGAAAACGTAGATTGTCATCTTTTGTGTGTTTACTTTTGGGACTTTTGTGAAGTTAGATTGAAATTTTGAATAAATATGAATATTTCGGTGAAGGGGGAAATCAACCAGAAAAGGGATATCAACCAACTTTGATATCAACGACAATTCAAATTTCAAAAAACCGTTAAATAATTCTCAACCAAAAATCAATTTCAATCTAACAATTCACAAGTAGCTTCCAACAACTTCAACACATCATCATGAAAACATTCTTTTATCCCTTAATCAGCATCCAATGATTGCAAATAGTGACCCGAAAATTCCTGAAGAAAAGAGAACAATTCTCAGAAATGTCTTATCCGTGCTTAACGGCTTTCTTGACAACAAGAATTGGTTCACTGGTGACTCGCCAACTATTGCAGACTTTGCCATTCTATCGAATATTATTGTTATATTGGTAAGTATGTCACTTGGATTATATAAAGCTTTATGTGAGAATGATTTATTGTGTAAACAGTAAAAATATGATTTTTTATGAGGTTATAGCTTCCGATTGAATTGTGAAGTAGCAGTTTTATAAGGTTGTTAAGCTTGATGAATTTTGGGGTTTAGTGGCAATTGCTCGATATTTCTTGAACTAGATTAGAAGTTTCTTGTTGGTTTTTGGTTGGCCTTGTAAAAAATTTTAGACTGGACTAGACTGATTATGAAGCTACTGTGTCAAGCTTTGGTCTAAAATTAGACAAGAATCCTCATAAAAAAGTCATAGCCATTCATGTCTACAAAGTCATCAACTAAATCACCAAAATTAATTACATCTAAAATATTTGAGTTTCGAGACATCCTCGAAAGTGCTTCCACTTCTGTTGTCCATAAAAACATATTTTATTGCAACTATTTCCATCCACAGTGTGCTGGCATTCGCATAGAAAGCTATAAAAATTTGTCAATGTGGTATGAGCGATGCAAAGGATTAACAGGATTTGAGGAGAACTATAAAGGAGGTCGAATGGTGATGGAGCTTCTCAAGAAGAAGAATTTACCGCCCATTACGGTTGACTAGCTATAAATGTTAAGGATTTTTCTGTCATTCTTACTTTTGACAATGGAAATAAAATTCAGCTTCAAATTTTCTTCTTAATTGTCCCGAGAAACCAGTAGAGGAAAGTCTATCTCTAAGTAAAATTGCGTATGAGAATGACCTTTAATACAACAACCAATATTCATAATATGACCGTTTATGGTTACTTCTTATGCGTCACAAATAATCTTAATTGTCCTAATTCTGTGGACATTTATTGCTAATGGCTGTTTATTCTTACTTTTTCTGACTAATTTTAAATTCTCGTCTCGTATCTGTTTTGATCAACAAATCCTACTTGTGCTGAATATCTAATTCTTATTTACAATTAAATGACAAGATGAGGACATTTAAATGATCAACAGCTATAAAATTTTAATTACTTTGAGTCTATAGTGACAATTTATTTTCATCGTCAGGCATGCTTGCTGTTGAATGAGATTACTTTTGAATATCTAATTCTTATTTACAATTAAATGACAAGATGAGGACATTTAAATGTCCTTGATATTGCCTGTTGTTAAATGAGATTATTTTGGAGTCAGGTGAATTAGACTCTAAAGTCAGGAATTTTCAAGGAAAATTCCCACATACAAATACAATAGCTCCCACATACCAAAACAAAAGCTCCTTAATTCTCAAAAATTTACACCTCAAGCCACACTTTTCAGCATTTTTCATCAGTTTTTCATTGAAAATTTTCTTTTTAATTCTTCTTGATTTTAATTCCTCTTTTTCACTTCTGGCATTAAATTTGTGAATTTACTTAATGATTTCCCCAAGACATCAGCACATTCATTCATCTCTCGTCTCCACGAGCTTCCACACAATGCTTCATGCTGCTGAATTAATTTTTCCTTCAAAAATTTTGAACAAAAAAGTATGTAGCATGTGTCTTGAAAAATATTCATTGAAGTAATGTTTCATAATTTTTATCGTAAAATGGTACAAACATTTACACACATCAAAGGAGGAAGAAGAAGAGATGCTCTGAAATTTAAGAACAACAGAGAAGAATTAATTTTAAAATTAAACTTTACTTACTTGCCGCCTACTTGAATTTTTTTGTAAATTTTAAGCTAGTATGAGAAAGGTTTGGGATGATTTGTCTGTTTAGGTGTTTCCATTTGAAGTAAGTATGAGGATGTTGCAGACTAGTCTAGAATGCTTTATTATGGGTACTCAGGACTATTAATCCCGACATCCCCTTCTTCCCCACTCCCAAATTTTTGCGTTACATCCATACATTCACGTCCTGATGAATTGTACGGTACATGCCTCTTAGGTACGGTAAGGATATTTAATTTTGAGATCAGTAGGGTTGCCTGCTGTAGAGATACAGGCTCCTTGTAAATGCGCCTTAACCAATCAAACTGTAATTTTCTTACCTGTTAGCACTTCCATTGAGTTTCATTGTTTCTCAAAAAGAAGAAAAGCTCAATGAAAAAGCTCACTTTTTTGTCTTATTTTACACAATGTGCGCTTCTTATAATCAAACGAATTAAATTGGTATCAAGAAGATTAAAAAATGTTTCTTGTTCTTCTTATCTTCATTTACTTAAAGCACTTCTATTGTTCGCTAATTCCACCCATAAAGCTCATAAAAGATTCATTATTTAGAGCTTAAATTGCTTTTTGTAGTGTGTAATGAACTCAATATGACTTGTTGACTTTACTTCAATGTTCGCGATTGTTGTGGATTAAAACTCCTTTTTGATGTCACTTCCATCTAATGAAAATGCTAAACAACATCATTTTTAATGTCCACAGAACTGCATCTTTCATGAAAAAGGAATCAAATATTTAAAAGCATGTTTAATGTCAGTTCCATTTGTTTATACTTGTTATATACTTGCTATAAACAAATTTTCTTTTAAACATTGGGGAAAGTGTTCATTTTCAAATATCTTAAGCTTGATGCTGGCACTTAAATTGAGTTGTAGAATTCAAAACGACATGAACTTGAAATGAGTTTGAGTTGACGTGACACGAAAGGAATTTCACTTCTTTTTTTTTGAGAAATTGTTGCCATTGAATTTGATTTGATGATGTGACAATATTAAATGGAAGTGATGCTTTTGAAAAACCTTTTCAGACCGTAATCAAGTGAAATGATTTTATAAAGTATCGATTGATTCCGTAATTTTTGTTCCATTGACAAATGTTGAGTTCATTGAGAAAATTTTTATGTCACAATTTGTTGGTAATTTGGAATTGATATGGGTTTTGGCCAAATTGCCAAGAAGTATGTATGATCAATGAATCTTATCCGTCAACTAAGTCTCGATCAGGGTGTCGATTCTGTCTGTTTGAGGCTGAAATCAGATGTTCAAATTTCTCGATTCTAGCACTAACTTCTGTGGATTCTCTTAAGATGTCACTTAAGATTCACCAGAATGTCTCAATCTTATCATCAACGTCCTGTCAATTACTGCAATTCAGCGCTGTCATTTGTTCTTATTCTAACCCAGATACAAGCAGAAGTTCTGCATACATTACCACAAGATGCATGAATAATTCAATTCAACTCGCTGCTTACAGTTTGAGTTCAGTTTTAGAATCAATATAAGATTGAGTAAATACGAGCATATGTACAATGATTGCTCCAAAGTATTCACTGCAATATTGATGTAACTTGAACGTTAAGGTAGTGACACTCATTAAAGTTTTGTAAGTAATATGAACTTTTTTATTGTTTGAATAAAAGTGCAGGCAGCCCGATCAGCACTTATTTGAATGTTGCCAACACTGTGCCGAGACAGTAAAGATAAGACTATAGCAACTATTTTGACATTTCAGGAATTTTCCAAAAAGAGCGTAGAGGATTGATCCCAAAACCCTCAGGATACTCCCCTTGTTGCACCATTTGACTCAGTGTCTATCGTGAGATAATGCTGCTTGAGTCTGGTTTCAGTCTAAAATAAGACAACAAAAGCTAGAACTTGGTTTACAGGCATGAAAATCAACACAAAAGCTGTTTTCAGCAATACAGCATAAATTTTTAAAATATCGATTTTAATGCCTTAACAGCATAGAATGATAACGAATACAAAGGCAAACGCGGCATTAATAAATGAATTTTTTTCCCATTCTATAGCACACAAATGCATAAACAGATTCGCAATCGCATGTAGAATCGAGAAAAAAAAATATAAAAGTATGTAGACAATTTAAGTTCCCCTCCAGTTGATTCAAAGCGTTGATTGAATTCGCACATCAATAAAAGTAAGCAATTTTGTGCTCGAACAATGAAGCTGTATCATATGCCGGCTAGGTAAATTGTGTTAGGTCATGGATATGATGTGAAGATTTTAATTAAAAAATTAATTCCTTCAGTCCACCTTCACGAAGTGTTTTGATGACAATAAGATGTCTGGGATTGGATGTCGAAATCATTCCAGTCGATTTGCTTAATGGAGAACAAAGAAGTCCAGAATATCTGAAAATAAATCCTATTGGTCAAGTTCCTGTACTTGATGATGATGGCTTTATCCTTACTGAATCGAGAGCTATTATGACATATCTGGTAAACTCGAAAATGCCTGAGAGCACTTTGTATCCAAAAAATGCAAAGGATAGAGCGATTGTAGATTCTAAACTGTACTTTGATGCAACGAATATTTTCTCCCTCATCTTTGCTGCTATGGTAAGTCATGGATGCTTCCTTTTAAAAATGTACATAAATTAAATCCTAAAATTCCTTCCTCCTACAGCGTCCATTGTATTTTAATGGCGAAAAAGAAGTATGTGCCGAGAAACGTGAGAAAATCAAGCAAGCCCTGCAACATCTAGAAAACTTTTTGGATGGGAAGTTATACTTTGCAGGCAATGACCCGACTCTTGCTGATATTTCAATTTTATCGAATATTGCGTATCTAAAAAATGCCTTTGGAGGAATTGGAAATTTGCCAAATTTAGAAGGATGGTACAAACGATGTGAAGATATGCCTGGATATCAGGAAAATGTAGACTCTGCTAAAATTGTCAGTCAGATATTAGAGCAGATCGGAATCAAGCTTGCACCCTTGGAATAAATTTAGAAGTTCAGTGCTTTCTAAATTATTATAGTAAATATGTAGAATATGATGTTGTAGCAGAAGTCATACATGAAGCACTCAAATATGAGAAAACTTGACATTTAGTAAAGTTTTCGAAGGACACGTCAAGGCAAAATATACAAAATAAGTTTTGAATGTGGGTATCATTGCAGCATATAGAACTTTTGCCTTCACAAATAAAATTAGATTTAGTTACATTTGGCACCTTCCTTGAACTTTATTTTGTTGATATTCTCTTTTTCAGAAGCACCCATCCACCAAACCCTCCAAAGCAAAGTCTCATCTCAACCATCCTCTCCCCACCCTAACCACTTCTCCCTATGACCGTTACATGGTCCCATACTTAGTAAGCCGGTATGCCCAAACTAATGTAAGTACGCAACTCTATAAACAGTCTCAAAACATGCATACTGAATATTCTCATTACTAACCCAAACAATTATAGCTTCGTGTACATACAACAATCAAGGCCATTACATCATATTGGATAATTTTAACAAAGTCAAGCTAGAATAATGACGATTAATATTGAAATTATGAATATTAAAACGATTTTACTTCCATTGTAACATTACATTACTTCCATTGTTGGTATGACTGATGAAGATTACATTCTTATTTGTGTAGTGACGTGGCAATAATTTAATGACAGAACATTAAAGCTTATAATTAAAATGCTTCATAATTTTCATTACTATTATTGAATACATAATTGAATATCTCAATCCACGTGCATGTACATGCTAACGATAAATGAATGTAGTCACATGCTTGATAAGCTTGAATATTAATTAATTACTGAGCTTTTTATAGAAGCTTGAATGTTAATGGCTTTTGTTTCATAACTTTTCAAATGCTGAGCTTTTAAGCTATGGATGGGAATATGGGATCATTCAACTGTAGATATACAATGTTCATCATCTATTGAGATCAGCATGCATTCATGAAAAATTTTCCTGAAATCATCCTTCAAAGTTCAAAAATGCGGAAAAATTCAATTCGAATTCCAAAATCATCATTACTCGTGTATCCTCAATACATGCTTACTGGATGACTGACTTTCAACAATTCATGCTTACTATTTTTTATTACATCATTTTCCGCAAACTCAAAAATACTACATGGGAAATTCTTTTCTACATCAAGCGAGCCATCACCATGACTAGGCATAAAAAATGCAAAGCAGTTCTACTCTTGCGTATGAGAGTCAGTAGAACATTTCTTTCATATCCAACCAACACAAGGCAAATAATGAAAGAAGAATAAATACGTGGCCATAATTCAATAGTTCTTGATGAATTGATATTAGTAAGTAAGGAGAGTTTGAGTTAGAGCGACTTTCAACATGATGTTGTGGACGTTAGAAGTTAAATCCGTCCAGATCCTTACCATATCAACAGCACCTTATGTGCTCATAATGATGAAGATCGGCGTCTGGTGGGAATCGAACCCACATACTCACAAAAGAGTGATTTATACATATTTCCGATCTGTTGCCTGACCTCTCGGCCACTGAGGCTTCACTCTCGCTCTGGTTGATTCGCCTTTATACGATTCGATGCCTCAGATCCCACTCCGAACAGACATCATATCTCCCAAAAAGCTCATACAGACAAACATCATATCCAAATCTACTCATCCACTCCAATAACATGCTAATAATTCTAAGCCAGAAATTATTCTACTCCGGCTATAAAATCCATTACAATTATAGTCACTTTTTTAGTTTGTTACAGACACTTAAACTTGTCACTTGCGTGAAATATGTCTTTAACCTTGTATTACTCTCCTGGTAAGAAAAATCGATAGCTGTAAAATAAATAAAAATTTCATGTTCTACATATTTTATTTCATGTGACCCTAAAGCATCACCACCGAGTCGAGCAGTTTTGCTCACACTCAGGAATTTGGGGCTGGAATTTGAAGTGAGTAAATATTTTTATGCTTATATCATGATGACTTGTAACTCCCATTCCATTAGAGCAAAATTATCAATATGATGACCGGTGAAAATAAGTCGGATGAATTCCTTAAAATTAATCCTCAAGGAACAGTTCCAGTTGTTGTAGATGATGACTTTGCAATGAATGAATCGAGGGCAATTTGTTGCTATTTGGTTAATGCGAAAAGTCTGGATAATTCTCTTTATCCCACTGATGATATTAAGGCTAGATACATTATCGATCAACGCTTGTATTACGATGCCTCGACATTTACAAGCGCTTTAACGGCAGCCGTGGTAAGTTGAATTTTTGTCGGTTTTACACATGAAAGGAAAGAGAGGAAATTGATTATGTGGAAAATTTTATGAGTAGTTGGTGGCTTTTAGCTGTGGATTAATGTTGACTGCTTTAATGTGGAACTTCTTGGATGTGTTTTTAAGGAGAAAGGCTTGAATTTTTAATGAAAGCTAATTAAGGTCATTGCGGTCAACATAAATAATGTAAAAGCTTTGACCTTCCCAAAAGCTTCTCATACATTCCAAGAAAAGTTCCCACGCTAATTATTTACATTTCATGAAAAATATCACTAAACGCCATTAAGCTCCTTATCATCTTCAGAGCATTCACAATCATTAATTCCAATTTAAATGTAATTTTACAGGGTCCCATAATACGGAAGGGCGAGACTGTCATCAAGCAAGAGCATAAGGACAAGATTTTCTCGGTCTTAAATACCCTCGAGGCATTCCTCGATGGATACGAGTGGTTTTCAGCATCCGACAACGTCTGCATTGCTGACTTGTCGATTCTTGCTAATTTCTCGACCATCTACCATATTGGATTGGATTTAACCGACTATCCAAACATTTCCGCTTGGTATGAACGTTGTAAGGAATTGCCTGGAGCGGATGAGAATGAACGGGGTGCAAAGATGTTTGCCATGTATTTGAAGAGTAAATTAACAGAGCCATTTTAAATAAAAAATGATGTTCATGAGAGATATTTGTGGGATGTGAGAGACGTATAAATAACTTCATACGGCAATTAAAGATGATTACCCTTGCATCTTAATTCCAACACAGTAATATCGATTTTTTTTTATCTTCTTTTTTAATGGGCTGACTTTAATGTGGAAGCTTTTATTTCCTCATATCAGATAGAGTTATACGTGACTCTCTCGTATGCAATTTCGGTACAAATGATGTGGGTTGTACGGAGCTGAGAGAAGAATTTTAGAAATCTTTTAATCCAGCATGAGGTTTTATCTTTAGAGAATAACTTTGTTGAGCTTTGAAAAGCCTCATAAAGTAATTTAACCAAGGACTTTGGTATCTTTAATGTGAGATCTTGCAGACTAATGGAGAAGTTGTAGCATTTTATTATTCTGTTGGACATTATAACATTACTTGCTATACTTAACATAAACGAATTTAAGACTTTCTAAAATATTCAAGTTTAACGGAAGTTCAAAATTCAAAAATTCAAGTTCAAATTTTAGTTAAGTTTGTAAACAAAGAAAAAAAAATATTTTGAAATTAAAGCGTGGAATTCAAAGAAATCTGCACATCCTGGACAATAGCATCATTCGTGCTGTCCGAAAACTCAAAATTAGAAACTTCTTCTACTGCCAAACATTCGATTATTTGAAAATTTAATAATTTTGGCGAAAATAAAGGAAATTCTCAATTAATCATATCCTTGATCAATTAAATGTAACTTCCATGACTATAATCTAAAAGTGTCTAAAGTCCTCATGCCAAAACATCAACCCTTAATAATTTGTCAGGACAAAAACATTGCCTTTTAATTTTCAAAAGGATCAAAAAAATATAATCATTATTTATTCATTCGTGGCAAGAGCCAATCTGAAAAATTGAAAAAGGTAGTGAAAGGTGTACTAAAGTTCTGCGGGCAAAGCTTGTCATAAAAAAGGAGCATCTTAAAGCAAATGGCTGAGATTAAAAGTTCTTCTTCATTAAATGTACTTTCAGGAACGGAAAGGGTCGTTCATTAAGAAGAAACTGTATTTTTTGAGGTAAATAGTCATTGAGAATTATTAAAGACTTTGTTGGCAAAAAAGCTTTAAAAAGTTTCGAAGGTTTTGTAATTTGGGAATTGAGACTGGCTACTAAGTGATTTAGTTGAGCTTGATGTTGTCATGACTCAACAGTTGAAGGAAATCGACACCGAAATGAAGATACAGTGAGGAATTGAATGAAATAATTTCTAAAAGTAGAAATAAATTGAAAAATTTGAGCTTTTCTCATCTATTTCTGCTCAATTCTATTCATTGACACAATTATACTCTCAGTTTATAGCCAAGAGTACAAATAAGTATAAATAAAGAACTAGCCTACGGATTTAAGGATGATGTTTATTGTTTGAAGTTAGAAAACAGACTAAAATAATCATAACAAGGGGTCAACAACTTTAAAAGGGGAAAATCAACTAATTGTTCTTGCAAATATTGAATATTTGAATACTAAATGACAGTTGACATATTCTCAACATCCTTTTTACACTTTTTGTGAGAAAGAACATTCTACACTACTGTCAGTTCCAATAAATTACCAACACCCTCGTAAATATTCATTAATTTCACTATTATGATTGTTATCATTATTTCAATAGTCATTAACAGCTCAAGATAGCTGCTTGTGATAATCAACTCATTGGAAATTATGTTTAACTCGTAAGTGTCATGCAAATAATCTATTAGACTCATCGCAGCTCATCACTTATTAAACTTAGAGACGATAAATGGGAAAAATTTATTTTCGTAGTTTTTGTGATTAGTTTACGGTATTGTGAGCGCGTCTTTCTTGATGAGCTTTATTAAAGCTTTGTGAGTAAATTTGGACATTGTTGCTATTGCTAATCAAATTGTTTTTATATTGATTGCTATGGTTAATTTATTTTTGGAATAATATGTCCGAACAGTACAATGTGTTTGCTAGAGCTACGTCATCCCATACATCGCTTTGAACTTTAAGTCGCCATATTGACAGGAAAGACGCGAAGTTGCCATGGCGGCATCTTGACGACTGATTTCGTAATGTGCCGCTCGGAATGGGTTCAATGCTTTAGAAAATTAGTTTGAAAACTTGTCTCGAACAGAGCTTTATGCAGAAGCTCCGGCTAGGGTTAAGCTCTCTAGCATTGCTTTATGTTAGCTAAATATACAATTTGTCATCGATTATCTAGTCAAAAAACTATAAAATCAAAATGAATACCCCTAATTAGACTATTTTTATGTACGTCACATCCTACACATCTCTCAGAACAATAAACAACCAGTTCAATAGATTAGACATAAAACTTAATGTTCATCAATTGTCACAATTTCTCTCTAAATGGATTAAAATAAAAAAATATGGAAAAAAGAGAATAAAAAGTTTATCAATACAAAGTTGAGCATTTTTATATTATTTTTATCTATTTCAACAAGATAATACACATACTATTGTTTGATGTTATGAATAATGAAATGACACAGCGATGAATGGGGGAATGAGAAAGCTCATCATTTTGTTGTTGCTCGATTGGATAAATGATGAAACATAATACTCAATTACGCTCAGTTGTTTTCGATAATTTGAAGTTGATAGAACATTTATCACATTTTTTCCTTCCGCATATACAGGCATAAGGTCTTTAAAAACTAAGCAATAATGACGCCGATGACATTGTAAGGATTAAATTATTTAAAGTTTGAGTGGGAACTATAAAGCAGTTAAAATTATTATTTATTCATAGATATGTTGCCAGCATGAGTACACCAAGTCGAGCTGTTCTCCTCGTCGTGAGAAATTTAAGCATTGATATTGAGGTGGGTGGAATTTTAAGAACTGAAATTTTATAGTTTAGTGTATGATTCATACTATATGAAGCAGTAGTTCGGAAAGTATGTAACGTTACGCATTTGGAAATGCATGGATATGACTAAGCAGGTCTAGACATGACTAAAGGGAAATGACTAAGCAGCTTGCTTACATATGTATGCAGAATGACAGAATAAGACAGAATTTCAAAAGGCTTTCCAAAGCCTAATAGTTCCTTTAGTTCTTGGGTGAATTTCAAGGTATTCAGCCTCAACAGGAAGATGTAACAAAGTTCATTTTTCAATATAAAATAGGGCAAAATGTGCAGTCACTTAGTAGTCAGGGCACCCTCTTCGTTTTGCCTTGGCAACATTTCGACGCCTTACTGACTTCATTGTGCTGCTCTAGCAGCCTACATTCTTGACTAATTTGCTAGATGTATAGATTAATTGTGATATTTGACCTCTCTTAGATAGCGCCTGAAGCTGACTAGCACTTGCTAATTACTAACACAAAGTGTAATACAGCTCCTACGCACTTACGCTCCTTAACATCCACACGACCCCATACATTAAAATTTTAAAATAACTTTTTTGAAGCTTTTTAAAGTTTTGAGTATAATTATACATGCATAAGAAATCGATTTCATAAAAGTTTCTGAAAACAATTGAAGCAATCAAGCATACTTCCTATTCCTCATTTGAAGACATTTATTTTCGATTCTCATGAATTATGTATCCAACAAAGAGATTCCTTCAAAAGCTATTAATAGTCCTTTTCCGTAATAATTCATGAGTAAAATTTCCTTCAATTGGAAACAACAAGCTATTGTACTTCCTATATGCTGCTTGAAGAAGATTAAATTATTAATGAAAGTTTTATCGTAAATACCAATTGGATTATGGAACGTACATGCTTTTAAGTGTGTACCTATCGCGAAAAATATGTTTTTCAATGGTTTTGGATATGAGCAGCATATATCCATGGGAATCTATAACAAATAAAAAAATAACTTCTGTTTTTCAAGCTGTATTAAATTCTTTGGATATTTTTCATGAAATACAACAGCATAGCTACATATATTGTCATGCTTATGCGAGAATTTAATGTTTATTTATGGGTGGGTTGCACATCTCGTTACTATTTATAGCAGCATACATCGAAGATCAAGAAGGAAAAGGGTTTATGTAATCTTATTAAATATTTCAGAGCCTTATTGCCAGTCGTAAGCTTTTATTGTTGAGTTTGTCTTGACAAAAATGTTAGTAAGAATCAACTTTAATCTAATTTACTAAAGGAAGTGACTTCAGTCAGTTCTAAAGCATTTAAGATATATCACACTTAGGAACTGACAATAATCTCCAACTGAAGTTTATCAAATCGTTTATCAACTTATACAGCTTATCAATGACTGGATTAAATGCACATGTGATAAGTGAGAAAATCTAGTTCATAGATAGATAGACTGAATAGCTCTTTAAATACAGATAAAATGGAAATTCTCATTAATCCATGTCCTCCTTATCTCACGACAGCTGTCACGATTCCTACGGGAATGCTGTTTACTATTAATGCTGAAATTGTTTAATAGTAAAATGAAGATTCATGGATTTTTAAGTCTGTGGACTATTATTGCATCTTTTATAGCCATTATGCCAGTGCTGATGAAACTGTGTGCCGTGGCACCATTGCCATGAATCGCATTCTGTGTGGAAATGTTTGAACCGCTTGCTTTGATCGGTTTCTGTTGTGGTTTACCATCAAGGTGTGCCATGACACAAAACAGTTTGGACAGCACTCCAACATGCTGAAAAATAGTCAATTATTCTCCATAAACTTCCAATTTCAGTTCCATTTCCGAAACAGCTAATAAATTTCAGCATGATCGTACTAAAAAACGGATATAAATCCCCACATATCTACGTCAACCATCACATTCCTAATCACTATTTCAATCCTATTCATTCACAGATAAAGCAACTCAATTTATTGGCCGGTGAGCACAGGAGAAGCGAATTTACAAAAATAAATGTATGTAGATTCCAGTTCCTTTCAATGAATGACAATTTTCATTATTTCCTCTACCATTTTTTTTTGTAGCCACGATGCTGCGTACCGACTTTAGTTGACAATGATGGACACAATGACTTCATATTGTGGGAGAGTAAGGCAATAATGATTTATCTTGCTGAAAAGTGCCAACGTTTTGGACATTCATTGTATCCGAAATGTATGAAGTCAAGAGCAGTCATTCATCAGCGATTGTTTCATGACGCGTCGGAGCTGTATGTGAGAATTCTCGATATTGCCAATTTGGCATTTTCCGGTGTCAATCCAATGATCACCGTCCAACATAAAGAAAATTTGAAGAAAGCATTACAAATATTGGAGGTACGGAAGTGACATAAAAAGAAGAATATTTTTTGAGGTTACTGATTTTGATGACTTACTGTCAAATGTCTAGATGTGTTTGGGTATGTGATTTTATGGTTGAAGAAATTGGTCTGTATAAATATTTATGGGTCCAATAGATGTTGGCGGAAATGTTCATAGAAGTTAATAATGTCTTGTCTGTAGACTGTGTGTAGGCAATGCAGCAACGTCTTGCAATGACCAATTAACCTCACATAAATCAGGGCAAATTGAAGATTTATAGCGCATAAAATTTGCCTCAATTAATTATAAATCAATAGCTTATTCATCTTATTTCCTTAATTTTTTTTCTTTGTAGAGCTTCCTCGAAGGACATGACTACATGACCGGTAATAGCATAACCATTTGTGATTTTGCTTATTTCGCATCTGTTTGTACATTGGTGGTAAGCATTTATTATTTAGTAAGAAAGTTTTTATGCTTTTGGGATATAAATCATATTAGAGGTCAGGGTTAATGGATGGGGATTTGAGGTTTGAGTCTTATGGACGAAATGGAAGTAAAATTTATTCTAATTATTTCAGCACTTTGGATACGACATCTCGAAGTTTACATGCATAAATCAATGGTACCAAAGAATGGGGAAATATGAAGGAATTAAGGAATGTGATGAAGGAGCACAAGAGTTTGGTGAAATGATTAAGGGAAAACTTGGAAACAGCTTTAATGACTAATAAGCCTCATGTTGATTGATTCTTCTTTAATAATTCATGTATTGGACAACAAACAACAAGCATAACAGTCGGTGCAGTTGTTAATTGACTAAATTAATTAATTTCTATGTTAACACGTGTTTTGATGTTGCGAGAAGTGGAATCATGTTACACATCCATTGGTGATGTTTGTTTATTGATGTTTTGGTGATTTCATATTTATGTTGAAATAAAAATTGTTTTGTAATTTTACAATGTCGTCATTTTGTGGCTAATGGCTATGGCGATGGCGATTTGCCATACTTCAACATCAGATTCCGTCAATAACCATTTAAGGGTAGCTGTAAAATTGTATTTGATTTGAAAAATTGATTAACTGCTGTGTGCGGTTTGATGATGTCCCGAGCGGCACAGATGAAGAAGGATTTGCGACGGAGCTTTTAAGACCATATGACCATATGCCAAATGGCAGTCATGGGTGTTGGATCCCGAGCGACATAACAGCTATCCGGTAGCATCTTCTTAATTTGTGTCGCTCGGATATTTAATACCAAGTATTCGATCACTGCGTCATCAAGTCACACTTTAATATTGCGTCGCAACAACTCTTACTTTGTTTAAGGCACAGAAAAATCAACTCCCAAGTAACTTAAAGGAATCTTTACAAAGTCTATGAAATATTTTTAAATTTATCATCGTATAAAAAAATTTCTAAACTTGACAATTTTTCACAGGAAATTCCAACAGAAAAGATTAATGATGATGTTTTTAGGTCGAATTTCATGTCTCAAATGACATTATGACTTTGGTGTTATAGCAACGTGAGATATTTATTGGCTTGTGCAGAAGTTCATCTTCATAATTCAATTTCTAAATATAAATTTAAAATGTCGATTATTGTTTGCTGTCTGAAATAAATTTGAGGTGTTGATTTGAGATGATATTCAGGAATGAGAAGCATAGACAATGGTGGTCTATGCTGAATGTTTTAGGTTGTGGATTATTTGAATTTTAGTCGATTTAAGTTCAATGGATCAATTCAATTAAAATATGATTTAATTAGGGATCATCCAAAACTGCAAGTCTGCAGTCGTGGACGAACTATAAGGAACAACCGAAAGCTATAGCCATACGCATCCAAAATGCAGGAGATGCTTTAAATTTCAATAATTTTCAATTAAAGCTTTACATTTTCCAGAGAATTCTCGATCCAATGATTTTTACATGCTGTTCTATAAATCCAGCACCAATCAGTTCCTCATCTACCCACAAACTACACAATATTAAATCTATTTCCAATTCAATTAAATCAAATTCTATCAACAACATGGAACATTTTCAAAATACACACATTATTAAATCTAAGTTAGCATCCAAGCGAATCCAAATGAATTAGTTCCAACTCAAGTTTAATTCTGGATATGAAATTTTTGAATGCAATTCAATTTTCCATATGAGATAATTATAATACATTTTAAATTAAACTTTGATTGAAGAATTTCAAATGAAATTTTACGATGCAGATTGAGATGATACAAAAGATTGAGGAATGTGAAATTATGAGCAGGAAAACTGATAATTAGAAGGAAGAATTAGGATAATTGTCATTCGTAAGCATAATTATAATTTATGAATTCTAAGTTGGGAAATGATTGGAAATTAAGCTATGCTTAGGAGGGGGATGGGAGGGGGGTTACATTTTTGGGAGATGGGAGTTCATGAGTTTGGTACAAAGCGTTATGGTTGGGGAAGGGGGTCCAAAAATGGTATTTAATATTAGGGGTACCATACATATTACGAAGAGCTCTTTGAAAGGAAGAAGGAGTACTAAGTTATGCCAGGAGAAGTAATGTCAAGAAGAAGGGGTGTCTGGGGAAGGTGGTACCAAGAGATTTGCCAACCAAGGCTGGGGGAGGGATGCTGGGTTTTTGTATTAAACTCAAAACTTTAGAGGATGGGGGGAGGGGGGACCATGTTATGATTTTTTGTAAAATCCAAGTCAAATTGAGAATTTTGTCCAAAAAGGTTTTAGACCCAAATTTTAAAATATCAGTCAAAAAGTATTGTTCGTCAACAATTGAACATTCTAATTCTCATACTTGCTTCATACAGACTACATGTTCATTCATAATCATAAAGTACAATCACCTCATCATTCATTTTCACTCTCATTCTCTTTCTGGAAGCGGTGGAAATGAATTCTGTAGAAATGAAAATTTTCACATTTTTCTCTCACTGGAAAATGCATTCGGAAAATTCAGCCTTCCAATGAGTATATCTGCTTTTTTATAAGGTTAAGATAAATTGATCGAAACGATGTGAATTTCTTGCAGTCTATTATCGTTTGTCGATCGGAAATATAAAAACGAGAAAAAATAGTCGGGAAGAAAAAAATTAAAAATAATTAAATAAAAAGAAAAATTTTAGTGAAAAATTGTGTAAAGCTTTAAAAGGAATTAAATGTACAAAAAGTTAAAATAAAGCAAAAAAATTGGATTTTTAATCAAAAAAGGCTTGAAGCTTGTGGATATAAAAAATATTTAGTGATTAAGTGATCCTTAAATTTAAATGTAAGAGTTTGTGGAGTTACTGCATGACAGCATGGAAATAAATAGTAGATGTGACTTGAAATTGGATATATATTGACTTTGTGGACAATTGAAAAGTTAAAGGAAATTTGAAAAATTTTCAAAATTTAAAATTTCAAAAAATTCAAAAAATTCAAAATATTTAAAAAAAATTTAAATAAATTCAAAAAAATTCAAAAAAATTTCAAATTTCAAAAACACGCAAAATAAGCCACAAAAAAGTATTTACCGAGTCACATGCCTCTAACAATTTATATTCATGCTGTCAAAACAAGAAAAAATTTAAATTGAAAGCTTTCAATACCTAAAAAAAAAAAATAAATTAAGAAAGCCAAAAAAATGTGATAAAAATTTAAAGCGACACATTCTCACTTATCATCGTGTCTGATGTGCGAATTTAATGGATAGAAAATGAAATTCATATTTTAATACGGAATTTATTGTAGGAAATGTGTGAAGAATTCACAGAATGTGTTAAGAAAATAAGATGAAAAATTGCCTTGAGGATTGTGTGATTAAATTGGCATTTAAGGATGTAAAGGAACTCATCAAAAATTTAGGACTTAATTTATAGATTCCAAAAAGTTTGTCTAGCTGCAAAAAACCCCATCAGTATATTACATGTCATTTTATGCTGCATTAATAATTCATAAATTCTGCATGCAAGTTTTCAAAAATTCACAAACTTGCCAAAGTTGCTGCTATGTAATCAGCAAAAGTGCCTATCTTAGGTATCCATAAATTTAAATATTTTTGGGGTACAGTTTTCATACATTGAGTCATGGTATGCTTTAATTCACAGAATTGACATGAAATGTTCTTGAATTTTACTTCAAATTCCTCAAAATCCTAGCCGACTTTGAGCTCTGTTCCACAATTTCCCCAAAATATCCATTAACTGCTAATTTTAGCTTACACAACATGCATCCACGCAATTTATCTAAATATACTTCTAAGACTATTAAATGCATTGAATACCAATTGTGACTCGAGACCAATAATTCTCGTTGAGCTTCTTCCTCAAGCTTTAATTACGAAAATATCTACAAATCGTGTCTAGAATATAGCAACAATTTATCAGGAAATAAATATGTTTCCCAACATTCTGTTGCCGTAATGTTGCAGGACATAATTTCCGCTGAGAATCAAGAAGATATAATTTGTGTGGATTTGTCTCAACAGCATACTGTGAACATGTTGCTGGAAAATATCGTTGTGAAACTTGATATGTAATTTATAGCATTATGCTTAATATACATTTAATAAATGCATATTTAATGGGATAATAAATTGTACCTGTTTAATGAGAATGGGAAGTTTATAGGTGGTAAATCATTAAAACTCAAAAATTGAACTTTAAGCTCAAAAATTGAACGTAAGGTTCAAATATGGAACTTAAGGATCAAAAAGTGAAGTTAACAAGTTAAAATTTGAAGATTTAGGTCAAAAATTGAACTTTAAAGTTCAAAAGTTGAACTTTCTACTTCACTAAACCTCAATTTTCCAACAATTACTCCACAATATACTTTAAATCCTGTTTATCGCATCCGCATCAACATTACCCAGCACTCCGTAAAATAACTAATTTAACATCGCACAATCCACTTAAAATATCCAGCAGTCTCCGCAAAAAGCTTCCATTAAATGTGAATAACCTAACACAGTCCACAATAGAATGTCAAACAAATAACCCGTTTCACACTTATCTTTCCATTTCATTACGACCATAAAAACTCATTCATACAAGTTGAATTTGTCAGCCCACAATGTGCTGATCGTGGATAGCTTCATGTGACATCCGAGGTTACCACAATGTATAATAACAATTCGCTATAAAGGAAAAAGTTATAGTACTATTTACGATTTTTTATTTCCTGACATGTCACCACTTATGAGACATAAGAATATTTTATAGAAGAATTGTAAGGATTTATACTAAAATGGTGGTTTTATGGCTATTTGTTATGCTGATTAGACTTTTTCCGGAAGTTGTGAGGATTAAATTACTGTGGATATTGTTGAAGTTAAGTGTTTTGTTGTTCTGATGCAGTTAATAATACCTCGTCAGGGGCAACCGTTAATAGGGGGACTTAACGGGAACCGTACCTTAGTAAACACGTTGTGCTGGTCGGGTTTGACTTTAAGAGATAAATTTAATCATTGCTTTTAGGAGCTCAAGTGCTTTAATGTCACCTGTCAATCCATGAAGTGTTCTTGGGTTCTAAACTTGATCCTCAAAATGCACTTTACATTCCAATCAACTTAATTACTTCTACAAAGCTACACTAAGTCATTAAAATTCCAAATCAGCAGTTCCACATTCAGCGTCTAAAACATTAAAAATTAACTGCATTAAAACAATTGCGTTTACAAAGCAAAAATTAGTGTAGATAAAGCATATAGCTTAAAACTACTTAATACAGATGCCTTTTTGCAATAAAATAGAAATAGGGAAATTTATAGCATACCAATTTATCTATCCGACATTTATAATTGCAAACTATTAATTATAGCCATTCATACATGAACAGTAAATTTTAAATGATCAGAACTGACAGTGGAGATGAAAATGTAGATGAGAAAATTGAAAATGGAAATGAAATTGACTTTTGATATTGAGATACATCCATGAACTTGTAGCCATGTGAAACATTTAGACATAAAATCAAGCATATGATAGTCGTGTCTAAGAAAAAGTTTATAGTATAAACAGTTTAGATTTTATTAATTCAAAGAAGTCCACGCAATCGATAATTTTGAATGATTTAGCACTGACTGATGTGAAAATATGCAGAGTCATAACAAAATCTCTAAACCTTTTATAACCCATTTGGTCGATAGATTTTATTTCTGCACATTCATGATTTTTATGGTCTGTTACGTCATGAGGAATCTGAGATGAAAATTTGCTTAGATGAGATTTTAGCTCATTTGAGATGGAAATTGAGGCAAATAAAAACGAAAATCAGTAAATGTAAAAGTGTTGGAGATTCTCAAGTAAAACCGATCGGCACACATTATTTATGGATTTCAAATGCTTCCAAGTGGTAGTTTAATGGCTACTTACATGAAGATTATCACCAGGATGGCATGCTGTCGGCTTGGTTCCATAAAAAGCTTGTGTTGATCAGGAAGGTTTAAGTTGGCATTCTGTGATGCTTCAGAAAAAAATATGAAGCATGAAAATGTGACAGAAAATAGTTAGGACACGGATTCGATCGAGACATTTCTTATTAAGTATACTTTACCCAAACGGGTCCATTTTGGATGCCATTGCCACTTAAATTGCTACTTGGATGCCATGTGATAAGCCACCTCGCTACCGATCAGGCTTTTCTGTCAAACCTAAAAAATCTAGAAAAAATGCCAACTGCGATTTGAAAACCAATAAATACCCAGGTTTAGCAACAGAAACTTAATCATATCCCCAACTAATATCATTAATAAATCACACACAATAAATCATTAAGATAAGAGAACAAAAAAGGGCTGACATTATCATATTTCTTAATAGGATATATCCCTAGCACGGAAAGTCTAAGCACTAAACTATTGTTTCCTAGCCATTGAAATTCTTTATAAAAATAGAAGTCACTCTCATAACCTTGAATGCTAATCAATCTCCTAAATATATACAAGCACGTTGCCGTGTTCATTATCAAAAAAATGTCCATTGAAAATAATAATTATGGTAACATTATATCCACGATTATATCCACATAGTGACCAATTAATTCTTTTATTTGAGAATTTCATGATCAGTTCAAGGTGAAATGTTGGAAGTTCAAGATGAATTCTATAAAAGAATCGGTATAGTAACTAGAAACTTTGCCTTTATTCCTCAAAATTGCCATGCTTACTAAATTGGATTAAATTTTTCTGCTTTGAAAATTTTCCAAATTGAGTCTAGCATGAATATTTCAGCAACAGACTGCTCAAAAATGGCTCCTTAAGTACATAAGCATTTTAGTGCACATTCGTGCTGATCTGAAGTATTAAGTAAATCCTCTGTACATGAATTTGAAGGATCTGATATCAAATTTGAAGAAGTAAATTCCTTCCGTATATTCTCTGGACAGCAACATCCAATATCCAAACAAATTTTTAATCAATTGTAAACTACATCCAGTTACGAGCACGTTTCAACAGACAATTTCAATATTCAATGAATATAAAATTCACACAAGGTCATTAATGTGAATTGGATGTATAAAATTGTCGATTCCATGGCATCGTTAAATTTAATTACATAGAATTTATTTTTTCGTCTGCCTCCTGCGCCAAGATGTAAATATTTATTGCTGAACAGAAAATTTCCATAATTTTTTTTTAAATGTTTGAGGAAAAAACTTTAATTTCTTCTTATTAACTTGCTTTTCATTCCTCAATTTCCTGCGGAAGAAGACTGTGTGAGATATAAAATTATTAAATAAAAGAAAATGTGATAACCAGCATGAAGAAGCTGAACAGAAGTCAAAAAATATGATATTTATTCATAGCAATTCATTTACATAAGCAATAAAATACTCTGTGAAGCTTAGAGCACTTTAATCCACACGCGCTGTCAATTTTATCGGATATTGAGCTTATAATAGATTTTAATATTCACAAATCCAGTCAGGTATAGAGGAAGACATTGAGAAATTGATCTCATTCTGGCCTATTGAATTGTATTAATCCGAATAGCACAATATGCTCATTAGGGCATCGCTAAGTCGCTGTATTGTCGATAAGTCGTGAAGATGCCAAATAGGCCGTCCACGGGTTTAATATGCTGAAAAGCTGAAAAGGTTTAAAAAGTTAAAATTCAAAAAATCGTTAGAGTTCAAAAATTCAAAAAAATTTAAATCATTAAAATTCAAAAATCAAAAAACCGTTAATAATTCCCAGAATATATCAAAATAATTCAGAAGTAAATCTCCATAAGGACAACATCGAAGTTAATCTGTATTCAATTGGTGTCTATAAACTGAATAAAAATCAACCCCTGTAAATGACACAATTGTGATTGAAATTCTTATTGTGAGCGGATATCCTTTTGTGATTGTGCGTTATTGAAATTTTCATTTCAATTCTCTTTTTGTTGCTCAAATAATTTTTTCATTCATGTTAAAGAGGTAGAAAAAAGCTATAAAAATAGACATAGTAAGCATAAAATAATCTACAAGCTGAACGTCAGCATATACAGACGTGTTAACGTCTAAATAACGCCAACTTCCTTCGAAAAATTGTTGACATAATCTTAAACATGTTGCTTCACTCCATATGCTTAGTGCAAATCATCCTTAGAGTATTGATGTGGATAAAAATAATGCTCAATGCAATAATTCCGGATTTTGAAGTGTTCTTCCTTCCCACTCGATTTCTTTTTTTGATGACGAAGTTCTCGAGTTTCATTTTATTGGATTTTCTGTTCCTTTTTATGTACAAACTATGTAGATCAGTCTGGCATGATAGGTAAGAAGATTTAATGCGTCAAAATAGCAAGCTTTACATACTTTCTAACAGAAAAAGACTATAAAGTGCCTCAAGTGAACAAGAAGTCACTCCAAAATTTCATTATAAAATCCACCGGAAAGTTTGTCGATGAAAAAAAGATCGGATTTCATTTACATGGAAATACCTTAAAAACTTTTCCACTTTAATTAAATTTTTTTCGTTCATTTCCTTATTTTGATTTATGTCCGTCGTCATATTTCAAAAAGCCGTCATACTTCAGAGTTGTGGACAGTTTTTCTTGTCGAAAGTCTGATAAATGTTATGTCTGAATCAAAGATACACATCGGCGTGCTCTGGAACTCCAAGTAGTCAATCTGACTTTGGAAAGCTGTCTGGTAATATGGGTCAGATTTAATCTAAGTCTGTATTACTAAACTCGTAATTTCAAATTCCTGGCTCGATCTAATCAGAGCATTCGATCTCGTACATGTACTTGAAGCATTAACTTCTGAAAAATCACAATTTTGGGAACAATTGGATTCGAACCGACTTACCTTCAAAAATATCAAATTAAATTTCACCCAAATACCGAGCCGATAACTTCAAAGAGGCTTCTAACTGCTTCATCCCCGAGTGGACAAAAATGCGTTAGAATAAGTCATTGACTGAACAAAACTTGACATCAACAATTTGTCCGACAGTCTGGTTACCGAATAACGACTTAATGTGAATATATAATGTGGTCTATTACTTACAAACCCGAACTCAGGTGCTCAGGTGACAGTCGGGAAGCAATAATTCCTAATTACTCAAATTCTATGTAACAAAACCCATACCACAGACATCAACCCTGCCAAGTCATCTTCCAAAAATACATCTACATTAAATCCTGACAAACATTCATTTCTCAGGCATCACAAAAAAATCCCATTCAAGACAGATGGTTTTTTTATTACTAAAAGTAAGCTTAAGTATGTGAACTTGAACATCCTTAAAGATGAAGCAAATTAAACAACATAATGGGGTGTTTCTTTAAAAATATGTAAATTTAAAAGATTTATAGCATGATTAAGTTTATGACACTAAAAGGGGGCTGAATGATAATAAAAAATGAAAATCTTCAATAAAATGCCATTACAAAAAGGTTAGATCCTTTTCTTCGTTTGCCGAGAAGGCATTAAAAATCGATATTTTGGAAGATCCAAATGTAATTTTACATAAAAAAAATTTGAGTTGTATGATGACTGGCATTGAGAATAAATTGAATGTGTAGACATTTAAGTGCTCTTTTATTCCAAATCGATTGTGAATTGTGTGAGGAAATCCGAGGGAAATAAATAGGAATTTATTGTATAATTGGCAATATTGTGCGATATCTGTTGATCCTTTTATTGCATTTTTGGAGCTATTTGGATGTGAAAGTGTTGAAGATGTGATTTTAATGGTGATTACTGTAGCTAAATCGAAGACATTAGCATGAAATTTAGATGTTCTTCAAACTTTAAGCTTTCAAGAAAATGAGCTTTTTGAACAAAATTAGAGCTTTTATGATTGTTCATGATTTTTGACAAAAATAAAGCTTTTTGACAAAAACAGAGCTTTTTGACAAAATCAAAGCTTTTTGACAAAAACAGAGCTTTTTGACGAAACAAAACTTTTTGACAAAATCAGAGCTTACTTGATAAAAATTTAAACTTTTCAAAAATTTAACCTTTTGCAAAAGCTTTTTCATCCTTGCCAAATCCTCATTTCTAGTTCAATCAACCTCACAAAATTGTAAGATTTTCCATCTCAAATTCGACAAATCTCAGCTTGATAAACAATTTCGTGAGTCTTTTGTGAGTTTTTCTGGTCTTCTTATTTATCCCTTTTCAAAAAGTGCTTTGAATAATACAAAAAAAAAGCATTTTTATTACCATCATTTGTATAGAACTGCCATTTCAATGTAAAGCAGTGGTGGGCAACCTTTTGTTTTTTGTGGTACATCTTGGTGGTGAGCCTCAATCGAGAATAGAGACGGGAGCAAAAATACGGAAAAATTATAAAAATGGAATGGACATTATGAAAAAATGATTAATTTTTGGATATAAATATTATTAAGTGGCAATAAGATTTATTATTAGCATGAAACATGCTAGTGTGACGCGACACACAGGTTGCCCACCACTGCTCTTAAGAATCGGAACAAAAGCTGACAGCGTGAAACCGTTTAGAGACGGGAGCAAAAATACGGAAAAATTATAAAAATGGAAGTAAAGTTTATTAAGACAATAAATTATAGATTTAAAGTAATTGAGATGAAAATAAAAGTTGAAAAAATGATTAAATTATTTGTTTGCGGAAGTGGATATAAATATTATTAAGTTGATTTATTATACGCGGAATGAAACTTAGCTAAGCTTGTCGGAGGTATTAGCATTAGAAACGTGTTAGCACTTCAAAAATCCCAGATCCTCATATCCCTCAAAAAGTTAGTTCTGTCAACAAATCCTTTGGTCAGCAAATTACACCTTTTTTGTGTATGTGACGGAACCTCCCTAGAGACACAACAAGGATTGTCATACATCATAATATTATTTTTTATTGCCACAAAATGCTTCCTCATCCATTACCTGCTCCACAACAATAACATCTATGATTATAAACAGCTCTAGTTATTCCATAAAGTTATACAGATTCTATTTCCTAAACTCATAAAATCTTCACATTACTATGTTTTATGATCCATAATACAAAATGATTTATAATAGCTTAAAAAAAGCAAAACAAGCCGTATGCTATACTTTGTTAGGAACTAAAGCTTGTCATAAATCGTATGAATTTTACATACTGCAAACCTTTCATATTATTTTTTCTGTTTTAAGTATTTCATTGGACATAAAATATTCAAATCAATGGACGAAAATATTGAATCCATTCTGTGCTTACTGCAGTGCTGGTCAAACTATGTGTCGCGGCACACTACACCAACGACATGCCATAAGCCTGGAAATGCCATAATTGGCATGTCGTGTGAAGTGTCAGTCGTGGCTTACTACATATCAAGATGTGCCGTGACACACTCTTTTGACAGCACTGGATCACAGACAATTTTAATGAATTTTTTAACAATTTTTCATTTCCAATAAAATTTTACTACTGGAATAAAAACAAGCAACTCAAATACCTAGCATCAATACGATGGGCTTCGAGGGATTAAATTCTTCTGAAAACATAAAAAATTCATGAAATACAAATTTTTTAGACGCAACACGAAGTTATCAAACGTGCATGTAAACTTTTTCCGACATTATTTTTCTGATATCATGTCAAGAAAAATTACACAAACTCATGTCGAATATGGAAGCTAGTCGATACCGAAAAAAATTGTTTATTTTGATAAAATATTAACATGTGCAGGGTTGCTGGAGGGTGGAATGGATGAAATGGAAATTTTTTCTATTATGGGAAGCAATTGAATGTAGAGTGATGGGTGATGGTTCAATAATCTGATGACATTCAAAATGCTTGCTTTTAAAGCTTGTTGTTAGTTATTGTAGATTGGAAGGAAGCTTCCTGAATAAGTCAAAATTTGATGGAATCTGACCACCCTGTCGATAGAGGGTCCATATGAGGAAGTACATCTAGATTAATACTCCAAAATTTAGCAATCTCATCAGGTTCTACTATGTGAATCATGCTTACCTCACTTCCAATACTCATCCAAGCTTTGTCAGAAATTGTCTAAATCGAAAGCTTCATTCTTTCGAAAGCTTTGGTCCAACAACCAATTGGATACGTAATAAAACTTGGATCAAGTTCTTTGGATACTTAGCTTCAAGCTCATCTGAATCATTACTTCCAAAATCCTCAACATCAGTCATCACTAAGACCCATCTGACCCTTAAATCCTTACCATAATTCAAATTCATGTCAACTGTAAGGACCAAATTCAAATCCACAACTACCTACCTTATAAATTCCCTATTCCTTTCACGTCCTCAAACTTAAAATTCCTCATTCAGACAAAACACAGACGAGCTTAATCGCCTACATTTCAAGTCTTGCGGGTAAAATAATTCACAACTTTCGCTTTCATTCGAATTTATGACTTGAATAAAGTTTCATTTACAGAAACGTGAGCATAATATTATTATTGCTGATGCATGAGAGTGAGAAAATCTGAATAAAATACGACGTGATTGCTGGAGTCTTTATAAAGAGATTAAGCTTGATATTTTTCAAATCAATAACTTTGTATGTGCTTTAGATGTGTTGAAAGGTTAGGAAGGTTTTGAAGATTTGAGGATTTCTGAAGGAAATTTTGATGGATTTAAGGATTTTTTGGAAGAGATTTTGAGGATATTTTGAGATTAGAGCTTTAAATATCCAAGCTGCAAAATACATTGGGCACTGATTAACATCATTGTGTTAAGTCTAGGGTTCGGACAAGAACTGCAGGCCTGCATTTTAGAATTTGACCACAATTATTGCAGACCTGCAGCATTTTGGAAAGTCCTGATAGTGCTCGTATCAGCTGTTTTCAATCCATTTGACAGCAAAAATTAGTTTTACAGTAGCTTCGGATACCGTTTTCGGTACAATGTAGTTTGAAACCATCCTTCCGACGCCATATTGATGTCCAAGACGTAAGTGCCTCGACGGAATCTTTGACCTTTTTGTCAATCTTCTATAGGTCAGAATAGTCTATACGTCAGAATAGTAGCTAGAACAAGTGGGGTAGAGGGTAGGAAGAATTTAAAAATTGAAATTTTTTTGGAAGATCTGGTTCCATTTTACAAAAAATTTTCTGACTTTAAAGTCTTTAATGCCTCTCCTTCAAGGCCATTCAATCTTTTCCTTCAATTGATACGCAATTAAATGAGCCGAAGCCATTCATCATCTATAGCAACATACAAGCTAAAGTATGCGGAACAAGTTCTCTTTTTCAATTTACAAACTGATCCATAGATAAGTGAAAATGAATGCTAATTGAATTAAGCGATTCGCAATGCATTTTGTTATTGTAATTGTATGCCTCACATACATCTCATCCATTAATTTTTTATTTATACACAATTTTTCTATCGCACATCAGTTGACACATTCGAGTGAATTGAGTCGTTTTAATAATTTATGGAAAAATCAAAATTTATTGCTATTATTTTTTGGTTCCCCTCATTTCCAGTGTAAATATTGAAGGAAATTTTTTCGTGTATGTTTGTAGAGTTTATCAGCAGCTTTAAATAAATCAGTGACACAAAAAAATAAGGTCTTATCTTTCGATAAAAAACAAAAATGGACGTACATAAGCACGGTGATAATGGTTAATTAAAATCAAAAATAATAAAACATGGTTTGACATAGACTTAATCGTGAAAATAATAAAATAATAAAAGTGAGGCAAAAAAATGAGCTTGACACAAACAACGAGTGATAATACAGAAAATGACATCATTTACTCAACAACAGATACTTTTGTGAGGATGTTTCTGACGACAGAGTATTTAAATGTGACTGATAGCGGTGATAATGTAAATAGTAGTTTTAGTGACGCAAACTCGACATTTTTATATCATGAGCCACATAAGGAATACATTTTTGACAGGAAAGATGTTAGATATGTCTTTATTACACTGTATTCGCTGGTCTTCTGCTTTTGTTTCTTTGGTAAGTGACTTTTTTTATTTTATAGTTTATATTTTGGTTTGTTGATGATGATGCACAGTAGTGATTCATTTTACATGTGCTATTATCTGTCAAAGTGAGGTTAAACTCATGGATTGAGCTTTAGTTTGAAACTATCAAGGAATCTTTAAGTTTTCAATTTAGATTCATTGTGAAGGATTTAGTAAAAGTTCATTGGGATGAAAAATGGTCTAAAAAAAGGCAAATCTTAAACGGCATGGCTATGTTGCTGATTTTGTGTCTAGTCTCGTTTCACATTCGACTAACTCAAGCTTGATTTTCTCAATTCGTCTCCTATTAAAAATTCCTTCAAAGAACTGTATTGAGGAACAAGAAAACCTCAGACAGCTCCAGCCATGAGGGAATGTTTCAAATTTAAGGATCAATTACTTCCAAAAATACTTGCTGTATCAGGGGCGTATTGAGAGATGTTGGGGGGAATTAAAGATCAGCCCCCATTCCTCAATTCCGTGATAAAATTACAAAAAAACCCTAAATATTGGCAATCCATTCATCCTCCCATTTTAAAGACATACTTGCTACGCCCATGTGTTGTATTGCTTATATTTTATATTTATTTTGAGTGATTGATGGATTTCCTTCATCGATTCCAAGGATGTCATAAAATTCTCATTTTTTAACGCTTTACTGAATAATAAGGATTGAGGATTTATGGCACTTCAGAAATATTGAAGAACGAGAACAATAAGAAATCTTTTAATATACTTAAAACTCGTTCAATATTTTTGTGTAAAATTCAACTTGAAACATTCCAATATGAAATTCAAAGCACGTGCTTGAACCGTTATTCATCCTGAAAAAACACTCATTTAATAACTAATTTTCCTGAAAGCTTTAAAATTCCTGCTCATAAAAAAGAAGAAGGAAAAAGTCTCATGAATCATCTTAAATGACATGAAAAAGCAATCAGTTTTGCGGCTATAAATTTCAACTCATTTCATACCGCACCTGTCTGTTATATTTTCTTCCTTTATTCCGCAAACATTTTCATTCACTTTTCGACTCTTTTGTTGTTGTTTAGTAAATTGAAATTTTTCATTTATTTTTAACAAAAGCAACTTCTTATTACTTCCATTTGTACTCACATGTTCATTACCAATTCCACTGAATGAACATAAATCTTCTTGGTTCTAGAGTGTGCGCTGGAATAGCTATTATTGCTCGAGCTTCGAAGAAAATGCTAAACACTTCCATTTTTCAGCGAATGAATAATTCATAAATTTGTTGAGCAAATTTACTGAAAAAATTAAAATGAAAATGACTTGAGGAAAACATTAAGCGTGTTGAAAAACTTAATGGAATTGCCTAATTATGGAAATGAATTAGAAATTCTTATTTTCTGATTGAAAAACTATGGTTGAATTTGAAACGGTAAAATTAGATTTAAAATTATTGCTAAATTTACCGGAAGTTCAAAATTCAAATATCAATTTTTTCAAATTTTGAACTTCAAAATTACAATCTTGTTTTTGTGAACAAAAAGTGATAATAATTAACAAGTGAAAAATATACAGTTAAGGAAGACGATGACACTTTAGTTAGTACAGCTATCATTAGAATATCCAAAGAAAGGAGCAAAGTTGATATTTTGTGGACAAAAAGGTTTAAAGGTGGAAAAATCGATAATTAAAGGTCTGATTGCTTGGATTAAATTTTATATTTCTCATCGCTACGAGCAATATCCTCAACATCATAAGTAATTAAGCAAAGTTTTAATTGATGAAGAAAAAATTGACCATCAAAGTAATCATTGCTCAAAATTGAGCATTTAAAGTTTTCTAATTTATTAAAAAATCTACCTTTTCTGGCAAAAGAATAGAATACAAAGGAAAAGGAAATCGAGAAGGTTGCTAAGTTGCCAAGTCATCGACCTATTGTGTTTCTCAGCGTGTTAAGAATGAGAGTGTTGGATGACTACAAAGGCATTGAGATTCTTTTTCGTGATGGAGCATTTCATTACTTCCTTAAAAAATCCTTCAAATTCTTCAGAACAAATTATGCCAATGCTAACGACTTTGTTTACAGAACATTCAACATCATCTCCATAGCATTAAATAAAACTCTTCAACACTGATTTCAAGCGTAAAAGCCACAAAAAGGAAACGAAAACCTCTTAGTAATAACATTTTTTTTCGACGAATATCGACGGAAGATGAAGAGAAGAAAGAAAATTTATGGTGTAACATCTTGAAAAACTTGTTCGGTGAATATTTTGGTTTAATTCAGTTGCGACATTTGAAGGAAGTTGAAATTTTGCGGAAAATATTTTGGTTTTCCTTCAAAAATTGTTTCATTCATCAAAATTTGTCTTAATGAAACTTTGAGTTTGACAAAAGATATTCGATAGGCAGGAACTGGTGCTATCAGTTTGTCCAGATGTGTTCTATAGGGGTTGCTAGTGTGAATCCTCACAATTTAACAGTGTCTAATCGACCAGTTATTTTGAGTTATTGACCAATAAAGTCAACAAACTACTACAGACAGTTAACCGCATTTATATACAATATTCCCTCAATTATGCTTCATAAATGTCTGGTTTTTGCTTTTAATATCTCAAAACTAGACACTAAAAGCAATCAAATATAAACAAATCCATAAAGTCAGTCATGTGTGCTGCTATTAAGTCATTTTGATGTTCAATAAGCGATTGATCATATTTTGAAATGATAAATCGACTTTATAGCACATCATTCAGTGAAATTTGATTTGGACAGTTCAATCAGCTTAAGACGGTACTTTGAACTGTCATAATCTACAAATCATTAATTTTTGAAGTCAATAATATCGATAAGAATCAAATAAACTGAAATTTACTTTGAAAAATCATAGATCATTGCTATAAGATCCAGTCAAATCCAGTCGACAGCTTATATCATCGAATCAACTTATCTTGATTCTAACCTCAATTTTTCAAACTCTTTCATGTTAAAAATCCGGAAAAATGGATTTTCATCATCTCACGAATATTTTTTTCTTCATGCTTAATATTCATCACGCAATGTGATAGCAATCCCCATCATAATGCCAACATATCGTTTCTAAAGGAACTGCTAAAATAATGTTTATATATCTTGAAAGTCTGTGCCCTCAAGCGTGAAAAGAATGATTTTTTGAGGTTGGAAACTTCAAAGTAATTCTAGCTTGATAGCACTTTTGACATCTTGGATTATTTTTTGTTATGTGCCGACGGATTAGGCTGAAAAAGTTTTTTGAGAATGTTGGAAGGCATACATTTTTATTTTGATTATTTAATGCGGAAATGACGTAATATTTCCAAGTGACTGGATTGAAGATAGAAGGTTGTTATGCTGGTTCCACATGCTTTTATGTACATTTGAAGATACAAGCCCGGAAAGCACACGGTAAAGAAATTGCCAAAAAATCACCCCTGACGGAGTTGACTATGGTCTGCTTCCACTGATTCCGCCTTAGCCTGAGGATAGAGTCACGCTGGCATGAAGCCATGTGTCTTCTAGGAAGTCCTCAGTCTCCATTTAGTATAACTTTGTAGTTGCAGTTTAGAGCTACAAACTAAGAAATCCCTTAAAAATTCTCAGAAAACCTTTCATTCCTCAGCAGTAGCCATACATTCTGCAAATACTTTTCATCCAATCCTTACCTTCCTTTATTTAACCCATAACTTTGTATTTTCAAAAATAAACTAAAAGCATTTTCATTCCTTGAACTTCAACAAGTTGCTCTTAATGCTTCTTTGAGTGCTGAGGTCGTTCTAGCTATCAAAAGGATTCTCTTAAGCTACAAAATGTCAAAAGGAAAAATTCTTTAGTGTGGTTTTGTCAAAGAAATTTCTTAAAGTGAAGTCGTGCTGTTAAACTGACATCTATTAAGACTTTTTAAACGAGTCAGATGTTGAATTTCGTATTTAATATTTGAGTTTTCTTGTGAAGCAAATTGAATCTTCTGCTCATTGTCACAGAAAAACTTCCTTTTTCAATGGAACAAGTTTAAATTGAAAATTTAACTTTTTTTATTTGAATTTTAAAAGAGTTTTATAGAGCATACATAAAAATAGCAAATTGAGTACTTTTTGAATTTTTCATGAAGTTTAAAAGTCAATTACTCAAACTATGTTAGTTTCCTTTCCTTATAATTGAGCATATCATTTTGATAAGGATCTAAGTTATTCTCAATTTCCTTCACTTACTTTTTGAAAAAACTATTGATGTCATTTTTGAAGTTTTGGAACTAATTCAACTTAATTGAGATACTAGGGCACTCATTAATGGAGATACTCTGGGGTGGGCAACCTATGTGGCGTGGTACAATAGCGTGATGGTAATGCCATGAACTGTTTGCCATGTTCGGTTTCGATTGGGGATCAATTGTAACCCATGGCTTCCGTCAGATTTAGCCTGAAACAGGCTCTATTGCTAATTTCCGCTTGTCGCTAAAAGTCTACTTCCTTCTTAGGGAGTTGACTTAATAATTCCCCAAATAATATCATTCTCAAAACAATTTCAATCCTCACCCAATTCTCATCAGAAAAATTATCTTTTCCACATAATTAGATCATGATGGATTTATGAACGCGAACAATGAAAATATCTAGAAGAAATGCAAACAAAAAGGCAAAATCGAAGTAATTTGCTATTGTATACCAAAAAAAAACTTTTTTGATGAGCTCATTAAGATTTGTTTGGACTGTAAATATTAAACAAATTTGCATCAAATTGAACAACAAATATTTAAGGGTTGTTTATAGAAAATTAAAGAGTTTTTCAGTAATAAATAAACAAAATAATTGAATGTTGAGGAATTATGTAGGAAGTATTTATTTCTGATATGAAGTAAATAATGCTTGAAGGGGCAGCCTTATTAGCTGGAGTTGCTGTTATTAACAATCTGTTGTACTACATCATTTAGTCCTATATTTTAAAGTGGAATCTGAACCACTTGGAAGCTCTGCACATTGCAGTGTACCCAGTTACAATTTGTGTCTCAGACATGATCTGGAATTGAGCCCAGCATCTTTGGCAAACAAGGCTAATGTTCTACCATTTAGGCCACTGATGCCATTTCTCCGCTTGACTAGGAGTATCACTGTTTGTACCCGGAAGGCACGTGGTTTAGAAATGTCTGAGTATCTGGGGGAAAAATGAGGCTGAGGTGGGGTTAGGATGTCAACTTCTGAACACGCCCCTGACAAGCGTATCCAAAAATTCTTTTAAATTAATTTTTCCTTCACATTTCAACAGCAAAACTAAAACAAATCTATTTAATACCATAACCTTTTGCTATATCCGAATTTTCTATGATTTCCTCAATTTTCTTCTTTTCTTCCTCATTAAGTCAAATTGCCAATTTTTCTTTACGATTTTTTTTTCGTTTCGTATATTTTTTCCATTCATTTTCTTAAATAAAATTGATGATGAACAAAAATAAAAATAGAATAAATTGTGCTGTAAATCAACAATCCAACAATATAGGAGTTCGTTGTTTGCTGTCTGAAAATTTCATTCATTGCGTGTCTGAATGTTGTTTACTATTCGCTTGTATTTTACACAATTCCGGTACGAATGGCAATTTCTATTTTGATGTAAAAAATACCATACGAAAGCATACTTGATGCTTTACACAGAAAGTGCTAGAAAATTGAAATTGTGCATTTCCTTTCACTAATTTAGTAGTTGGAGGTATTCATGTGATTAAGAGTTGCTCATATAAGTAAATACACTGAACGTCATTCACACGAAGGATGTAATTGAAAATGAAAATAGAATGCACTTGAAAAGCTCTTTAAATGCTTCTTCAAATGATTTTGAATTACTGCTTTTTTGCAGCTGCAATTAATTACTTCCTTTACCCTTATGATGTGGTTTTGTGGGATTTTTGGTAAATTGCTTCTTTTGAAAGAGGCATTCAAATTATTGAATTTTGAGGATTAAGCTTAATTAGAAGTAGATTATTATTGTGATTTGTCCTGTAAGTCACACGACGTAGAAATGGCCTCAGGTCGACTCAATTCTGGTCTCACGACAGATTAGATTAAGTTGAGCCTCAGCCATGAGGTTTGTCGGCCTTGAGTCGAATTTTCGACCACTCTTACGTCGTGTGTCATCCTCGTGTCTGTTTCAATTTGACGATGGTCGAAGAAACACAAGCACGATGTCGAAGTAGCTTCGGTATAAATTCAGTACCAAAATTTAAGTTTCCGGATGATTAAGTTGAACAAAAAAGTTGAATGTCCCTTAAATTATTCAATACTTTTACTTGACATCATTGTACTCATTTGATTACTAGATAAATGTTAAAGTATCCATTCTTTCGACTCTATAAAATGGAACTAACTCAAAAATATTAAAAAACTTTTCATTCTAAAACTATTTTTATACTCAAAAACTTTGTTCATTCCTAAAACATTATATATAGCTTCTCATATAAATTTTTCAAACAAACTTCATCTAAGGAACCTTTGTAATATTAAGTTTCTTCAAAAGTATTTCATTTGTTCTAAATTTATTGGTTTCTAAACTTATCAATTAATTATATCTTTTTGATTTCTCTTTACAGGAAACCTTTTGGTGATTCTAGTAGTGACCTTATCACGACGACTGCGTTCAATTACAAATTTTTTTCTTGCCAACCTTGCTGTGGCCGACTTTTGTGTTGGAATATTTTGTGTTTATCAGAATTTATCACTTTATTTGATTGAAAGGTAAGTTTTTATGCTGATTTTTAATTTTAATTCAAAATTCATTTTCGAAAATTTAATTAAATTTGCATACAGAGTTCCTGAAGCATTTCAAACATAATTTTACATTTAATTAAATTACGAATTTTTTTAATCTTCTTAACAAAAACTTTTTTCAAATAAATGCAACGAAATAAAATTGCATTTTGACTTTTATGAACCGAAACATTAGCGAAATGACTTTTGAAAAGTTGTAAGAACTAAGTTTTCGCTTTTAAAAATGAAATAATTTCTTTAAATTAATTAAAAAGTTTGATATAAAGCTATAATGAATTTAATGTTGATTAAAATTGGAATAAGTTCGAATTTAGCTTGAGAGAATTTTGCGTCTATTGTCTTAAGTTGCAAAGGGTTGTCAAAAGACGCAAAACTAAAGTCACATCTGTCTAAAGATGCAAAACTATAGTCATTTCTGTCTAAAGACGCAAAATTACAGCCATTTCTATTAAAAAGCTTTTGCAATCATATCAGCTTCCTGTTTTCAACTCAATCTTATCTCATTTTTCCGGTTTTTCGAAAACTTTTCGAGGCTTTATTCCTCATTCAATAGAAACAAATGTTTTTTATGTGAAATATTTCAAAAGCAATCTGTTGATTAATCTTCTGAACATCTTTTCAAACTATTCAAAATAGCAAATCCCCAAAATGTGAATTATTTTTGAATTGCAGAATGTTTTGCTGCTTAAAATGATTCAATTTTGTTGTCAATTTAAACAAAAAGCTATTAATTCATTCTCTCATTTCATGGTACATAGTTGGGTATTTGGAAGTTTCTTATGCAAGACTTACTACTTCATCACATCACTTAGTTATACAGCATCTATATTCATCCTCGTCGTCATTTGTATGGAACGTTATTTAGCCATCCAACATCCCATAACGAGTAAACAGATTTTAACAGCAAGTAGATTGAAAGTAAGTATAAAATTTGATTCTGTTTGAAGTTCTAAATTTTGATACACGTGGCTGCCAGGCTTATTCTTTCAAAAGTTAACTTTGAACATTTCAAGTTTTTTTTTTTTATACTTTGATAGAATACGATTGTTAATTCCTACACGTAAGAAGAAGTAATCCTGCAAACGAAACCATTAAGCTCCCTCAGTCAAAATCTTTGATGTTCATTCTATTTTTTGGCTTTACTGACATAACCTCAAAATCTCATTAATTTACGATAAGTCGTACACGTGGATCTAAAAATAATGTTTTTAAACAAAAGATTATTGTCTGGCTTCAAAATAATTCTCTGTGGCTTTTGTGTTAAAAGTCGAATATTCGATAATTTCTTCTTTTCATCGATCATATTTATTGATTCAAAGCTTAAATTCTTTGAAGATTATAGATTGTTCTCAGAACAAGATTAGAGTCACATTCATAAAATTCTACCCCATTCAACTTCTCCTTTAATTTGACAGTCACATAATCTTTACTATTTTTAACCATTTTCTAATTCAGTGGTGGGCAACCTTTGTGCCGCGGCACACTAGTGTGTCCCCCTTCTCAATTTTATGGAAACGCCAAGAATCGCATGACATTTGTCGTTTCGGTCGTTGCTCCACTAACAATGTATCCCACAGCACACAGGTTGCAAACCACTGTTCTAAGAAATCTTTAAATCCAGTTCAGTGGATGTAGTTCTTGTTACTTAACTTGTCAAAAAACTGCAAAAATTTCTCTGCCATTTTGCTGAATTTGTTTACATCCAATTCATATTCTATTTTAATAATAAAAATTTCCCTCCAATTTTCTTCCAACTCGGTATAAAATGAAAACACAAATTCTAGATTGTGATAGGTCTCGTATGGCTAGGATCTGTATTATATTCAGCACCAAAATTCATATTCGTACAAACAATAACAAACAAATTGGGTAATCAAACAGGTAAGAACAAGTCTCATTATTTATGCTGATTAATCTTCTTTTTTTCAAACGTTAATAGAACGATTATTTTGCTGATTCAAAATGTTTTATCTCTTAAAATGATTCAATTTTGTCTGTCACGACTTTTTTTATGCTGAATTTTTCATCATCTAACATCATGGATATCAGAAACGATATGTATTGTGAATAGAAGGGATTACAACATGAAATTTTTTGACATACTATCAATTTTGAACATTTTTGATAGAATACGATTGTTAATTCCTACACGTAAGAAGAAGTAATCCTGCAAACGAAACCATTGCAGTCAAAATCTTTGATGTTCATTCTATTTTTTGGCTTTACTGACATATCAAAATCTCATTAATTTTAAGCTTGCTAAAAATAATGTTTTTAAACGAAAGATATATCTGCCAAAATAATACTTGTGGCATGACGGTAGGTATTAAATGCTAAATTTAGTGCATGAAGATTACTGATATTAATCGTTTATAGCTTGAACATAAGCTCTGTGGCATGGTCGATAAAGAGACACAAAAATAGATTAAATGTTATTCCTTCATTGGAATTAAAGTCGTTTCTGTATATAAATGAAAAACACAAATTCTAGAGAATAGGATAGTCATTTCTGGGTAATCAAACAGGTAAGAACAAAAATGCGAAAATATAGTCATTTCTGTCTAAAGATGCGAAAATATAGTCATTTCTGTCTAATGATGCGAAAATATAGTCATTTCTATCCAAAGATGCGAAAATATAGTCATCTCTGTCTAATGATGCGAAAATATAGTCATCTCTGTCTAAAGATGCGAACATATTGTCATCTCTGTCTAATGACTCAAAATCATAGTCATATCTGTCTAAGACAAGTCTAAGATTGTATGTTCGTCTATGCATAAAGACGTGAAAATAAGCAGAAACCTCAAGGACACAGAATCACTAATGATATCCATAATTTAGAATCTATATATCTTTTATAAATCAATATTCTTTTACAATTTTACTATAGACATGATTCTAATGAAAAACCTCAATAAACCGGATTTTCTTCATTAGATTTCATTAGCACTTACTACAGAACTTTTACAATAGTATTAATAATTCACGAGTTGAACTTTTACGTATCTTGAATAATTTTGTCTATACATGATCAAGTTTCTCATTCGAAACGGAATTAGAAACTTCTTTTTTCGGTGGAAATATTATTCATTTAGGCACTTCCATTATTAATTATACGCGAATATTCAATTAGAAGAGGAAGAATAAATTTTTTTGATAACAATCAGCCTTGATTAATGCTTTTAAAAGCTCACTTAACTTTACTTGATGCTGTCAAAATTTTCCTTCCTTTCTCAGTAATTTGTGCTCATACATCTGCACGTAAATAGCTTTAAAGCACGGAAAATATTTTTATTTCACCTAATTTCACTTTTGATAAATTTTCACGTGAATGAGAAAAAAATTACGTTCGTTGTGCGTGGGGATTGGATGAAAGGTTATGACATAATAGAGTAACGTGCTTTATTTTTAGCAGCGCTTTGATATAAGCTAATAAGGTTTGAGATTTCCAAGAATTGATCATATATAAAGAGATAAAAATCAAAGGAGCAATTCGATTGATTTCCTTTACATCCGCATTTGCATGCTTTTATAGTGATGAGAAACAGATGAGAAATTAAGTGACATTTTGGAGATACACTTAATTTTGATGATTAGCTGGAAAAGCACACGGCGTGAAAAAGTCGGAAAATTGTGATTCCCAGACCAACGTGACTCTGGTGTGTAGCCAGATTTTGCTGAATCTGACATGACACAGCCTGAGTCACAGCGGCTGGAGATATTACCTTTCGAACTTTCTTCCATGTGTAATTTTAGAGATTGACGCTTATTCATCGTTGTGTAGAGATAGCATCAATGATGCTGTAGAAACTATGAACAATACTATTTGCAGTTAGCTAAGAATCTAAAGATCAAAACGCCCATAGTCAATTCACTGATTTTATCTAATCCCAAGACAAATATTCGATGTTGATAAATATTGCCACTTTACGAATCAGATATAACAAATATTGCACATCAAAATCTAAGTAAATCATGTTATCATTAAGTTTGATGCTTCACATTTAGCACGTTTCAGAAGATCCTTCCAGGAAAAAACACTACCTACACCAAGAGATGTCAAATTGTATTTCAAGAGAATTGTTTTTTGTGCAATTTTTTGCTGCATGCTAATGTCTTCCACGTGTGTGTCTCACTTATGAACACACCGGTATGAACACCTAAAAATGACATTGTGCTGTTCAGACAGGCTGCAAAATGCGGTAATTCGCAATTTTCATCGCCAAAATGGGTCGAGATCTGCTGCTGTCAGGGATACTTTGGGGCCATTTTGATAACATTGCGATGGAGCGGAGCCCTAGCGAGTATGCTGTTCGGTATCTTATATTTCTCGAATATTTTGATGAAGATCTATCCTTGGGATATTTTTTAGTTCAAATTATTCTTGATATTTCATGTGGAAATACATTATGAATAGATTTATTTTAAAATATCTTGCATATCATGCGTATGTCAAAAATGCTGAGCTTTGTTCATTCAAATTCAAAGCTTCATCTTCTTGCACTCCAATTATTTCTGTTTTTCATAAATTCTTCTTATTGCCATAATTTTCTGTACACAACATAAAGCACAGAAAAATGTTTCAAAGAATTTTCACAAAAATAGCTCATCAACTCAACATCCTACTCAAGAGATTAAGCATCAAAATATCACTGCCATTATCTTCATAAATTTTCCAAAATAAGTAAAATGTGACAGTAAGAGTCTAGCCATCAATTGTATACCAGATTATACTAAGAGAATTGTAAGGAGTGCTAAGGGAGTTCCTGAACATTTCCTTGAGAATTAATGATAGTTAATTATCACAAGCAGCTTTTCGTTTCAGCAAGCGACTGATGTATCTCTAGAAATATATTGCAGTAATCACAAAGCATTAATATTTGACGATGAGTGAAGGAAAAAGTGATGATTATGCTTGAGACTTAAAATGAAAAATTCAATAGGATTTTAATTAAGAATTCTTGTTCCTAGCTCCTTTTTTGGTCATTTAGAATTGAAATGAATTGTGCTTTAGATTTAGATGTGATTGAATGTGCCGGAAGAGGATGTGGGGAGATTAGAATGGAATTCTGTGACATAACATATTGTCCTATATCTAGGCTGTCGATTTGGGTACATTCTGGTGTGGCAGTTGCACTTTTTTGATGAATAATAGAAATGACTATCCACAAGTACCTGGCTCTTTAACTGACTATCGCTTGCCAATGATCAATCCCAAATAACACTATTGTCTCTATCAACACCATCCCGAGCTTCCTCCTTTTATCTAAACTATGAACTTTGACATTTGTCAATCATATTCAATTGAAACAACTGTAAATAAATATCAGGAAATTAATTTAAAATAATTTTAATTCCAACAACTTTATGTCTATATCTATTTTGAGAAATTCTCATCAACAACTTTCCTTTCATCCCACTCTTATCAATCTAGGTGCTGTATAGTCGCATAGCGATATCATTATGGAAAAGTTCAAAGGGATTGGGTAGGAATTTACAAATGAAATCGACAACACCAATGACGCAGGTCATTTCCGCAAGTAATCCATCACCATACTGTAGATACCAGCAGAAATGTGAGAACAAAAGAATGCTCAATGCTAGTGAGAGTGAGGTATGGACTCGTTAAAATTTTCATAAAAAAATAATTAATTTACTTCATTGTCCTTCTAATAAAGGTTTCCATGGAGACTGATAAAAATGGAGTATCAACTTGGAGGACACAGAGTGTACATGGTGGTCATCATGTGAGACATCATCCGCACCACACTCACATATCAACACATTCAACCAATAATGTACTGAGAGCTCGTCGAGGCGTTGTTAGGATGTTGATCGTTGTCGTACTGACATTTGCTTTGTGCAACTTACCACTTCATGGAAGGAAAATGTGGCAATATTGGTAAGATTTAAGACATCAAAGCTTTAATGGATAATATCTTTTGCATGAAATGGTTGTCATTGAAATGGGGTTGGAAATTTCGGAAAAACATTTTATTTAAGCAATTTTTACAAGATGATTCTAAGATTGGGGTCTGTTCCCTTATTACGTAACACCTCCCTTCGTTATCTCTACCCTCTCCCTTAGCCCCCTACGTAGCTTCATTGTTTGAAGCGTAATGAAATCTTAACCTCTCTCTCCTTAGGACGGACGTGGGGGTCTTAGTGCGTTAGAGCGTCACGTAATTACAGAACAGCCTTTAAGCTTCCGGCATAAAATTCAGAACCCAACCAACAATATTGTTGAATATCTAATAAATTATATTTATTTATATTCCTAAATTGACAAAGGAAAATTCTCGGAAAATTCCATTGAAAAAAGCTCATAAAAAATAAATTCGTCAAAATTCTTATGGGACTTGAGATTTAATCAAAATGCTTTAATATGGATTTTCCTTCTTGGAAAATTTCGAGAAAATTTCACCTCTGGGTGTGGAAATTTTAATTCTCCTTGAATTGGACATGCTGAATTTTTGGAAAATTTAACGATATTAGATTTATTAATTCAATCTTAAGTATTTGCATCTTCTGCGTAGTACTTTAATAATTCATATACATAATCTTGTCTGAATATTTTTCATATTTTTTGTATATCCAAAAATCCTACATTTGCTTGATACCAGGAGTGTATTTAGACATTTTTGGAAGAGACGGAATTCAGAGGCTTTGGACAGAATTCATGATTAGTGCTAAGGTATCCTGCATGAACAGTCACAAGCTTTATTCCATGAGAAATGCCTTACTCTCCTGAATACACACTTCTTTGACTTGAGTCGTGCATAACTCAAAGCAAATACTTGATGATGAATTATTCACATCAATCTAAAAATACCAAACAAGAGCTTTTTTATGTTGAGGGAACTGAATTGAAATTTTCAATCTTTTTTTTCTGCTTGATAAAATTTTTTGTTACACTAAACAAATTTAAGGCATCAATTGGCAAATGATATCAGTCAAGGGATTTCTATAATTACATTTGAACACCTACCGTTGTTCCTATAACAATAAAATCTCAATTTCTAACATAAATTGAGGTTATTTTGACGAAAATATCTCATTTCATGCGTTTTTCATGTCAATTGAAAAGCCAATAAAGCTTTACATACGCAGAAGATGAATAGACATCTGATATGACTGTGAATTGAAATTTCCACAAACACTTAAAAAGGAATCAAAAGCTTTTCATTCACAAATCGTTCGTCGAAAGTTTTCTATTTTTGGTGCTGATCTGAATAGAGTCTGTGTGCTGAACAAACTTTTCCACAAATTACTTATTTGTAAAGCACTCAGTCAAATGTGAGTCTTATGTAGGCGCGCAAGCATTGTTAAGTATAACGAAAATTATTTTGTTGAAAAATTTATGTTAATAAAGTTTAGATTGGATTACCGCCTTCAGATTTTTATGACTTGAGATCCCGAGCAGCACAATAAAGTAGCTAAAGCAGGGGTGGGCAACCTTTTATTATTCACGACTCAACTTGGTGGATACCGAGCATGTCATACTGTTCATGATATTTCCAAAGGAATTCTGGGATTCGCTACTGTGCCGCGGCACAAAGGTTGCCCACCACTGTGCCAGAGCGTCCCTATTGAGCTGCTCGGGCTTGATGAATTTTAATTCCTACACATACGAGCAATTGCCAGGCAAGACTTTTTGTTGTAAATTAGGATGAGTTCAATGGAATTTACATTTGATCTTCCTAATTATGCTTTTACATTTGACTCAGCTTTTTGTGATCCTTTCAAAAAGGGACAGACAATTTCATCATTACAAGGAAAAGGATAATTGGCAAAATTGATAGAATATATTGCTTAAAATTCATTACTTGCTAAATTTTCTGGAAGCATAAATTACGAGGCAACCGCATGTAAAAGGCTATGATTATCGATTATGTTAGGGTTTCATAAATTCCAGCAGTTGCTTTTATTATTGTTTGTAAGCTTTTATGATCAAAAGCCACAGCTATGACTGGATGTGATGTATGCTTGAATAGCTTTTGTCAGTCAGTTTGTTGTGGGATTGATTGACATATTTTGGGAGACTTTATAGCCGAAATTGTTTCAAAATAGTAGAACTGGATGTAGAAGGGGGGTTGTGGGATCCTTTGAATTTCCATCCCATCATTCAATAAGTGTCGACAGTTCACATCGGTCCGTCAAAGGGAACAGACGTGTTTTTGATTCGCTCCGCAATTAATTCAAAATTCTCAAAAGCTCCAGATAACAACAACAGAGATTAAAGTTTCGAATCTCAGTTCAACTTGTTCAGAACTTGTTCGGCAAAATGGTAGAAACAACAACAAATCTCAACAACGAGGAAAGTAACCAAAAACTTTCGGAAAAACAACCTGAATCTCAACAACAAGATTCAGCACCCGTGACAACTCTCATCACCGAGGATGTAAACAACGAAAAGCAAATGACATTGAGATGGAAAATCTCAAAACAAAACAGACAACAATGGATCAATTCGTTTAAGGGCAGAAAAACGTCGCAGCCAACTTGAAATCTTCAGTGCGCCAGCCAAAAAGATATCTAGTGCTAGCAAAAAGAAAGATGACAACAAAAAACAATTTGACTTCTCAAATGCCAGGACGAATCTGTACGATGACAGATTGTTCAACTTCAGCGGAGATAACAGCAAAGCACCAGAACAACCAAAACAAAGTGAAATATCATCATCATCGAAAGACATCAACGTAACATCACAGCAGAAACCAAAACCACCACCGATCCATATAAAGTGGTGGAGGACAGGAGATCAGAAGGTTGATGATCAACAACCAACCCAGGAGTTTTATGATCAACGTCAAAAAGGATAAACTCAAAACAAAAGTTGTATCAACGGAGAGTTGGGACGACTACGACAGATTCATCAAACTCCTCAGAGAAAAACAACACCACTTTCACACCTATGCAAACCAGGAACCACAGATGAAATTCGTGCTCTACGGACTTATGATGGAGATCGTAGACTTGGAAAAGGAGTTGAAAACGGAAAACATATCACCAATTAAAATTGTCAAAATGACAATGAAACAAAGGAGACACGAAAACGACGACGACCAGAACTACCTTCTGTATTTTAATAAAGTACAGGAAGGTAACATTTTGGAAAACCTTCGAAAGGTTAACTGTGTCTACGGCTTCAAAGTAAAATGGGCTAAATACAACAACAGGCGTAACGGACCTTCTTTCTGTTCGAAATGTTTGCAGTTTGGTCATGGACAACGTGGTTGTAACAAACCACTAATCTGTTTCAGATGCTCTGAACAGCATGATTCAAAAACCTGTCCTTACATTTCGATTGAAACCAACAAGGTCCCAATCGAAAAACTAAAGTGTCACTTCTGCGACGAGAAACATACAGCAATCTCACAAGAATGCAACATCAGGAAACAAATAATCGAGAAGTAGCTAAATCAATGAACGACAACAACCGAAATCAAAACAGACCATCAGGTGAACAACAAAGGAATTCACGAAATCCTTGGACAACAAAGGAATGCTTTGAACGATCAGGCGGATCTGATCAACTTACATCACAAAGACCAGCTAGGAGTATCCCAGAACCGGTACCAACAACATCCAGAAAACCAGCTTCACCTTCGCACCAGTCACCATAAAATCACAAAATAAGCATCCACAGCAGAAACCCCAAGTCAGGGAAATCAAAACAAAAACCGAAGAAATAGGAGAAGGGGAAGGAATTAACAACAGGTCAAAGCCAAAGACCAATTTTCAACACAGGTTGTAGAAATTATGGACTTGTGGAAACCAAGGTCGATCCTGCACAAAGGAACAAATTTGCCCAGGCACAACGATGAATGCATGTTCTTCATCAACTCATTCATCGAAATCATCACCAAAAAGCCAGAGTACCTAAAAGAGGAACAGATACAACAAGCCATCGGCCAAAAAGTTGCCAAAATCTACATGAGTCAACATGGATTGTAGTCACCAAAGAATCAACGTAATTTACTGGAATGCTAACAGCCTTGCAGATAAGATGTTAGCATTTCTCGACTACCTCAGCATGCAAAACGTTGATGTTGCGTGCATATCGGAAACATTCCTAAAACCAAACTCCAAAGTAGACTCGCATTGACTACGTAATTCATCGATTTGATCGCATTGATAGACCAAAAGGTGGTGTTGCGATCATTGTCAAAAGAAATCTAAAACATCAGCTTCAACCAAGTTACAACACAAAGCTAATAGAATTCGGAATAAAAGTCTTCATCAACGAATCAATAAGCTGCCACATCCTCTCGTCTATCTTCCAGGAGGAAGCAAAGGAAGGAAATAGACGATCATTAAGAGATGACATCAACAAAATAACAAACATCAGAGGAAACTACTACATCTGCGGAGACTTCAATGCAAAACATCGAGAGTGGAATTGCAACGTAGCAAACAAAGCCGGGACAATACTACAGGATATGTCCGGGGAGTTCATGATCTACTACCCCGATTCACCAACGTATTATCCAGAAGATCCGACGAAATCTGTATCAACAATCGACCTAATGCTCTCAAATTCCAGTCTGAACACTACAGAACTAAAATGCACAGAGGCAATGAGTGACCATTGCGCTGTGTATTTTCAAATCAGGACATCCAAAGTTGACAGAACAGACAACACAGTTTACAGATATGACTACAGAAATGCCAACTGGAAAAAATTCAAATCGTAATAACGCGTCGCATCGAAGACAGCACTCTGGAAAACCCATGCAACACAGTAGAGGAGATAGAACATCATATCAAAGATTCTCAGAACTCATCATGGATTCCAGAAACAAAACTGTGAAGAAGAAAAAGATCAACTTTGAATCGACAAAGCTCACACCAGAAATCAAAGACTTAATCAGGACGAAAAGAAGTCTTCGACGAAGATGGCAACGTAGCAGAGATAATCAAATCAAAACTGAATTAAACATTCTGCAGAAAGTCATCAAAGACAAAATTAAGGAACTCAAAAATACAAACTGGAATAAGCGGCTTTCGGAAATCCAACCATCAAACCAAACAGTCTGGAGGATTGCAAAGCATTGCAAGAAAGGTTCAAAATCGATGCCACCGTTGATTGATGCAGATAGAACGTTCATCACTAATAAGGAAAAAGCCAGCGTTCTCAGTGACTATTTTCGTAAAGCTCACGAAAATCCACTTGAGGACAACAACCCAGTACATACCCAGGAAGTAGACAACGCAGTGAAGGAAATTGGAAGGAGAAAATAGTGACTGCACAGAACTTACAAATGTAGAGGAAATCTCATACATTGTAAGAAATCTGAAAAATCCTAAAGCACCAGGATTAGACGATGTCAACAACATACTCCTCAAAAATCTTCCACCAAAAGGCTTCGAATATTTGAAGTTCATCACCAACACGTGTCTCAAACTTAACTATTTTCCGAAAGTTTGGAAAAAAGCTAAAGTAATCCCGATCCCAAAACCTGGCAAACCAGCAAACGAAGTGAGCAGCTATAGGCCAATAAGCTTGCTTAGTTCCCTAAGCAAAATATTGGAGAGAGTATTGCTGAATAGAATAAACGAGCATCTGGAGGATAACAACATCATTCCGACTCAACAGTGTGGCTTTCGCACAGGACGATCAACATCTCACCAACTCATCAAAGTAATCAAAACAGCAAAGGAAAACATAAGCAGGAAGAAATCAACAGGAATGATCTTCCTAGATGTGGAGAAAGCATTTGACAGAGTCTGGCATAACGGACTCTTGTTTAAAATGATCAAATTAGGGTTTCCACTACCACTTATAAAAACTGTAAGATCTTTCCTAAGTGAAAGAACTTTCTCAGTTTTTATTAAAGGTCAGTTCTCAGAAACCAATGAAATCAAATTCGGAGTACCACAAGGAGCAGTGCTTTCACCAACTCTCTACAACATCTACACATATGATATTGTAAGAGAAACAACCAACAATATCGCACTCTTCGCAGATGATACTGCATTGTATCATTCTGCAGAAAACTCAGCCGATATTGTAACACATCTACAACACACTGGAAGAAAAGTACAACAATACATGAACAAATGGAAAATAAATCTCAACAAACAGAAGACTCAAGCCTTATTCATCACAAATAGGTACTCCAGGTAACTTCCAAGAGACAACATCAAATTCCTCAACGAAAACATCAAATGGGAAACCGAAGCTAAATATCTGGGAATGATAATCGACAAGAGAGTGACATTAAAGCAGCATGTAGAATATGTGACCAACAGAGCTCACACTGCACTAAGACTACTTTATCCCCTCATCAGCAGGAACTCACATCTCGACGTTCGAAACAAACTTCTCATCTACAAGCTAGCCGTGAGACCCATCTTCACATACGGCTGTCCAGCATTTGAACGGATGGCAAAAACACATCTACAAAAACTACAAGTACTACAAAACAAATTCTTGAGAATTGTTCTCAACAAAACAAGATATGAAAGGATATCAGATCTACATACTGAAGCAAAAATACCCTCTATTGAGGACTACGTCGGAAAGTTGCAAGCGAATTTCAACACTCGTCTTGCGTCGCGAAACACCGAATAAACCAAAACATAAATTAAAGCAAAACAATTTCAAAATAAAATCAAAAACTAAGTGATGAATGCGATAAGCCAGAATCCTTTAAAAATTTAAATACAAATAAAATGTATCCAAACTTTGTACATAATTAAGTTAAAAATTTAATGAATAAAAAGTTTATTTTAAAAAAAAAAAAAAAAAATTCAATAAGTGTCAAATATCATAACCTTAACTCTTCCCACTTCCATTTCATATTTTCATTACAGGTCGGACGGCTACAAAGGCGATTCCAACTTTACAGCCCTCTTCACACCATTAACTTTTCTAGCGACATACTTTAACAGCGGCGTAAATCCACTCCTTTATGCCATCCTGTCGAGAAATTTCCGCAAAGGCATGAGCGAATTACTGATATGTTCGTTCAAGTCAAACAAAAATCGAGCGATAAATAAGCGAACCGTAACGCATGTAAGTAATCTGAATACCACAATATTGACGCACATGAATGGTGATGAGACAAATGGTGGCCTTACCATTGATCGAGGTCATCAATTGAATCAAAGTGTTATGGAATATGATAGCTCAAATGATTATGTTGAGACGTAGCAGTAAGACTGCATTAAGGCATTAAATTTTTTGTCTCCCGTTTTGTTGTGTTTTTTTGAGGAATTTCCACCAAAAAATATTTTGCTTAATAAACTTTTTTTTATTCTTTTTTCTCATTTTTTTCGGATCTTTTTGATTTACCCAAAAAAAAAATTAAAAAAAATTCATTATATTGCACAAAACGCAGAAGCATTCATTGCCAACTGAAACGACATATGTTGGGATCCAAACTCAACCCTGATTACAAAAGTGTTTTTGTTTTTGTAAAATTGAAAATTCTGATAAAACATAAAATGTGTGAAGTGAAATTTAGATGTGAGTGAGATAGGGCAACAAAAAATAAAATGGAACTAGAGGATGTAGAGGAAAAGAGATGAAATGTGGAACAAACAAAAAAATCCAATTAAAATGTGCCAAATCAAGTCGAATAGATAGGATGACACAATAAATTGTTTGTGTAAATCAAAACTAAGCTTTAAATGTATAATATTTTAGATAAATTTAGTCACTATAGCAGCTAGGTTCAGTTGACAAACTTTTTAAACAATTTGAAGAATTTTTCGGATTTTTTCAGTGATTCATAATGATGAGATTCATTGCCTATTGAAATATTTTCATGGGTCAAATGGAATCAACCCAAACATGTAAGCATCTCTCTTCCTCTCGTCCTCTAATTCGGTATAATGTGATGAATTAAAGTAAAATGATACAAAGAGAAAATAGAGAAACAAAAAAAAAATTAAACAAAGCTGTTGTATGACTTAATGTGTAATTGTAAAGAAAAAATTATGTTTATTTATTTTTCTACAATAAAAAAAACTCTTTTTTTTGTGTTTCTGTACGTCTCATAAAACTTGATGTGAATTATACAACGAATGGAATGAGAAAGCGATAGATTAACATGAGTATGCATAGGAATGTGAAGATAAAAGGGATCGTTTTTTATATCAATTCTCTTTGTTTGTTGCTTTTGGGAATTGCTTAAATGCAGAGTTGAATTGGGCTTTTTTGAATTAAGCTATGTGAAAATCAAATTCATAGAAAAACAAAAAAATTGAATCCAAAAATTGAGATTGAACTGCTAAAATTTTAAGTTTATTTACATCTCACCTCAGATTTTTGACTTCAAAATTCAACCTCATTTCACCTTCATAAGCTCTTTAGTTACATTAAAAGCATGAAAAAAGTGGGAGCAAAGCTATTTATATCAAGTTCCATCAATAAATATGCTTATATAATTGAAATATTAAGTTTTTAATTTATGTAAACAAATCCACAAAAAGAGCGGGAAAATTTTCCAAACTTTATTTTAAGCAGAAGTAAAGTCACTTAGCATTAAGCTTATTTAGAATCAAAAGTACTTATGTCTTCTGAGAAATCAAAGAAATCCCCCAAAACCCAATGCAAAGTTCATTCAGCATCAAGTAATAAGATTAACCTCCAACTCTGTATCCAAATAAATTCATACGTGCCAAATCACATACAAAAATATACAAAAAGATATAAATACTGAAGAAAGAAAAGTCCCTTAAACATCTACATGCATAATCAAAGTCAACACATGCCTGTATATTTATTTTTCCATAAGTTTTATTAAGGAAGAGCACGAGAGTATTTTCAGCTTATTTACGTATCACGGGTATATAAATTTCCTAGGAATCGAATTGTTTCTGACATTTTAATATTGAGCGAAAGTCCGTACCACGCAATTTGGATATTATTTATATGAAAATAGAAATGATAATCGTAAACAGTTCGTCATTTGACATGCCAAAAGTAAAAAATTCTATTATTGAAATTGCGGATTGTATAGGCAGCTGTGGGGTGCAATTTTATTATTGAATATCGTTCAATACTTTTTGTTAAGGAACAGATATTCTGAATAAAGTTGTTTACTGTGAGAAGGGTTTATATGATTGGAATTAAGGCATAGACATGCCTTGATAAGAGCGAAGAATTTGCTTTCTGTTGCTGTAAAAAGTTGGCATTCTGCCAAGTATACAAGCAGTCCAGAATATCTCATATGATTTAGGATCGCAATGACGTGAGTTCGATTCCTATTCGAAACAAGTTGTTGCAAACATGGAAAGTACACGACATTGAAATAGTCTGAAAATCTGGACTCAGTCTAGACTTGACTCTGCCCTGAAGTCATATTTCATCGAATCTAGCCTTGAGACAGAGTCACGCAGGCCTGTGGATAGACTTTCAGCCTTTTCTACTCCAAGTGCTTTCCGGGAAAATTTACTTTAATACTATGAAACATTAATGATAATGCTAAAGATAACCAGAATGGAAATGAATAAATGATTCCTTCATATCCTGATTCCAAACACTAAGAATTATTCAAGATGAAATTTCCATATAATTGCCATTAAATGTCATTAATTATCATTCAAATGAATTAATTCAGCATTAATTCTCTATCCAAGAAAATCGAATGACTTCAGAATTAATTACCGTATCAAATCATTAATTCATCAAGCAATTCTCAGATTCAGATTAGAATCATCTAAGTATTCCAGTGGTGGGTAACATTTGATTTTTCGCGGTACAATCTGATCATAAGCCTTGTCCGAAGCTGCGGTTTCGTGGCATTTTCAAAAATTTTTGGCTGCACTTAACTGTCTCGCAGCACAGAGGTTGTCCATTACTGATTTTTGCATAGCTAATTTTCTAAAAATATTCTCAGCTCTTCAAATTAATTAAATTAAGCAGAGATTTCAACTCCAAACCAAAAGTACATTTCACATTCCAAATTGTACATTCAAAATTAGTGTAAACAAGTCATGATGACTATTGTTATAAAATAGACAGAAGACAGCACACAACTTTCGGAATTTTCTTTGTCAAATGTTTATGATACGTGCTGTCATATAGAAGAGCATTATTTCCGTTCACAACATGATTGAAATAAAGACGACCTCCCCGGGTGCTTAAATAGAAGCTAAAAAGAAAATATTCATGCCAAGATTAATGTCACGGATGGGAAAAATAAAAGCAACTTTTTCACTTCCAAAAACACAACATTTTTATGTTGCAAGTTGAATTTATTGCCAGCTGCAGATGTAAGTCTCATTCAAGACTGCACGATGAATTTTTAAAATTATGACAGCAATTTTTGGTATTCAGCATCTGGGCTATATCACGATTGTCTGGGAGTGTTTAAAAAGTTTTAGCGATTGTGTTTTTTTGTAGATGAAATTTTATTTGATTAGCCTGGCAATGATGGTGGTCGATGAGTCATGCAATGTTGCTTTTGATAATGTAAACAGTCTTCAATTGGCGTGAGTGGATATTTTCGATATTAAAATGTCAGGAAATGAACCAGAGAATTAAAGATTAGAGTCCATCGAAGACAATAAATCACTGCGATCTACGATCTCTTGTACCATGTGATCCAGAGAAGACCAATATAATTCCCAGGGTATATTAGATCACTTAATTGGCAAGAAATCGTTAAAATGACATGTCATGGTTTTCTAACATAGACATAAACATTATTTCTCAGACTATTTAGATATGTTAGTCATAGTGTGTTACCTGATTCAGTAAAGGTCATTGGAATGAACAATTTGAGTTGGGACTCTTAGTTAGGACTTAGTTGGTACGTACTTAGTTCTTACCTGGTATCATATTGATCCTTGAGTGATTAGTGGCTATTAACGAATCCAAAGCACAATCAATGAAATGCTGCGGATGTAGGGATGAGTCTGGGAAGCAACTAAATCAGCTAAATTATGCCATATGAGGGTCTGAACAATAGATTAAGATTAGAAGAATGGATTTCTTTTATTTTCTTTAATTTTTGTGGTTCTAAATCGCTATTCCGCAACATCCTTAAGAAAGGAAATCCAATAGTACTAAAAATAAACCCAATTAAACTTTTTCCACCTTTAATTTTACTTAATAAGCAGTTTTTGGGCGAAAACTCGCAATACCTTTCTGAATTTTAGGTGGAAAAGGCAGCATAATATTTAATTACAAGGTATGATCATAAATTAGACAGTTGGTCGGTTCAAGGATGCATCTTAAGATTTCTGTCGCTGGGCAAGTCCATAAAATATTCTATTTTAATTTAAAAAAACATCAAGAAAATGCTTTTAAGGAATAATTTTTTGTAGACGTGCTTTATTTTTTAAAATAAAATGTTTGTACATTAAAATGTTAACCTCAATTTTAAAATAGATAATTTAAAATTCAATAAAAAATTAAGGTCGATATTTACACGAAAGGAATCGATTTTTAGGTAGCCAAATGGAATATTGAAATGAATATTTATTGGAATTTAAATTTAAACATGCTGCTCACAGCCTCTCAAGAATTTCAATTCGTAAATTTTCATTTTCCTAAAGTACTGACACGTACAATCTGTTCATGAACAGTCACAATATTAGTTTTTTCAATTTCTTGTTCCAAAATAAGAAAATTGCCGTCATTTCAACGTCCATTTGTCTACACTGGCAGTGAGATAGTCAAACAATGTAGATAGTAAGAAATTGAAAAAAAAAAAAATGGAAATGAAAAATGATTTATAAATTGTTGTTAAATGAAAATTTATTTTGTATTTAAAATGTTTGAAAAATGATGAAAAAAAAAAATTGCTAATTTATAAATTCAAGAAAATCTGCATCAATAAAAAAAATCTGAATTGAACGAATTCTGTTTGTATTCATTCATTGATTTATCTAGGCATAGTGCCAGGAAAAGTGATTCAAATCAGACGAGTAGGAGAGAATGTACATGTGGTGAGAGTTGATATTTGCACGTTTTGAAGACGTCAGGTCTGTGATTGGAGGAAGTAAATTTTTGTGATTGATTTTTTTTTGGGGTCTTTCATCCGAAGTTACGTTAGTTCCTATTGTAGATCAATGACGTTGTTTTTTCAGAAATTTGAATTTTCTCGAACTTTTTCAGATTTTTGTTGACACCTAACACACCTCGGGGTTTTACATCCATCATGCTTCGGAGTTTGATACCCAACTCGATCCGGGTTTGACACCCAATTCGATCCGGAGTTTGACATCCAACTTGCTCCGGGGTTAGACACTCAATCGGCTCCGCGGTTTGACATCCTATCCCCCCCGTGTTTGACATATAATCCGCGCAGAGTTTGACATCTAATCCACTCCAGGGTTTGACATCCAATCCACCCCGGGGTTTGACGCTCAACTTCCTTCTTCCTGAATACCCCTATCTTAAAGCATGTCAATTTCATCAGTTAATGCAATGGTGTTCAAACTAAGATCCGCAACACAAAACGAATACTAATGTCACAATGAATATAAAAAACAATGACCTCTACACCCATCCATTAAGGTCACACAGTATTTACCATATATCCCATATTCATAAATTTCACAAATTTTTTCTCAGAAGTCACACATTTGTTCATCCAAGAATATCCAACAGCATAATGTGCTCAACAATAAAAAATATGTGTGTTATGCTCATCATCTTCTGCCAATTGCGATAGCTAAACAAAGTTTTGAAGGTCACATTATTTTATGTCATATTAACATAGATGTTGCATCCACAGCCAGCATTAGAAAACGAGAAAAGCTCATAAATTTTCAGAGTAAATAAAAAATAAAACAAAATGAGAAATTCGAGTCCCTTTTTTGTCTTCTGAGAAGTAAAACTTGTCTTCTTCTTAATTCGTCTAAATCCGTCTCCGTTCGCATGTCATGACTGAAAGAAAATAAATTGAAATTATTTACATTTTATGTGCGTATATGTTTGTATTTTTTCATATTTCCTGAGGAACATTTTCTTTTTATTTGACATGTAGGGTCGTATTCAATTATCTATAATAGCAAATAAACAAAAGTTATTGAGATAGGGAGTCGACATCAATGATCATGACAGCATCGTGCCTTAGCCTTCTGAAAAAATTAAAGCTTTAAAAGTTTTTAACACTTTAAACCAGTGGTGGACAACCTTTTTCTTTGCGGCACACCATGTAGGTAACCCTCGATCGAAACCGCGCACAGCATACGGCTCCTACGGCGGCACACTAGTGTATCGCGACAGACAGGTTGCCCACCACTGCTTTAAAAATTTCAAAATTAATTTGGCGACCATTAAAGTATAAATTAGTAACCTCAATGCCTTCAAAAACATGAAATGAAATGCGCAAAACTCATTAAAAATTATTACTGCTCGACAAATCATGAAATTTTAATTCTATCGCATCAAAGCTTTGTTTTTTCAAAAGCTCATTAGCATAAATCATAAAAAAAAGTTCATTAAGCTGTAAACAACTCGTATTTCTGTAAATTATTAATGATTTATGGTTTACTAATTTCTGCTTAAATCCAATCATTATGAATGGAAGTTCTAAGCTACATAGTTTGACTGAGGCTTTCGAATGGTTGCTTTTGAATTTGTGCTGTGGTTCAAGACAGTAATAAGTGCTGTGTAATGGGCTATTGATAGAGAGAGAAGACTTAAATGAAATCGAGGGAGGTGGGTTCGAATCCCACTCGGATCATCAAGCAGTAATTTTCTCAACGGTTGCCATTAGTAAGACATATCTGAAGTATTTGCGATGAATTTAAGCTACATCTGGTTACACGTTTTTTGTGCACTTGATTCTTTCTTTTTTATTTTTATCCAACTCTGTATAGTTGTATGTTTCAGGATATTACAATGCAATTTACCTTCCCACAATTTTCATGGCCGTGATTTACATGCACCGAGTTGAGTGTTTAGAACAGCACTCAAATCTCACCTGATATTGAACTGTTGCTCCCTTTCGTGCTTATTATTCAACAAGTGCTTATAGTTCAAAGCTTATAATATTTACCTTTGTATCACTCAGGCTCCCCTTTATCAGGAGTTTCACTCGGGAATAATTAAATATTAATTTCAAATTATTCCCATATTCCAGAGATCAAAGGATGTTGGTTCCTTTCATCAAAGATGAGAAAATGTATGAGTTTATTTACACTTCGCTACTTCATGTACCTTATTTTTATGATTATCATTTTTAAAGGAATATTTTGCACCTTTAAGCAAAGTGCTGCAAGTGATGAAGTTATTGATTGACATTAAAGGGATTGAAGATTTGTGTTAAGTGTGAAAAAGAAGATGTTAAGGTGGATTAAGGTTATGGTACAAAACAACGATCAGAACTGTGCAATTAGTACTGGACAGAGTAAGAAGACAGGTTTAAGTGTCCTTTGTGCCACACTTTCTAACAAGCCCGGTAGCTCAGTAGTGGGAGCATGCAACCGGGAATAGAAGGACGTGGGTTCGAATCCCACTTAGGCTACGCTGTGGGCAAGTGTACTTCTTTGCCTCTAAAACCTTAGAAGGAGCAAGGCTCCGAACACATGATCCCTTAGTTTAAATCGTCTAGCTGTTCAACTTCAATATCAAAGCTTTTGAAAAACTCCAAAATTTAATGAATTTATTGAAAGTCTTCAAACTTTCCAGCCCACAATAAAATTAATTTCCCAAAAATTATCTCAATTATATTAACAAAATCTATTGAAATTATTTACTGAATAAGAAAACTTTTTTGAGAATTTAAAAGGATTAATCAACAAAATGCGAAGATTTTTATCATACTCAGATGTTTATGAATAGTAGAGGTAAGAAATCTTGTTTTTGTTACCAACAACGACTCTTAATAAATTTCATAAACTTTTTATCATAATTTTTCCAGCTTCATTAATGCTGGCACGTTTAAATTTGTTTTATTTTTTTTCAGAAAATTATGAGAATTTGAATGGAATATCAAGAAGGTAGATGATGAATATGGATTATTATTGTATGAAAATATGATTGAAATTACATTTCTATAGATTGATGCTGTAAAAGTTATGGTTTTATAATGATAAATTGAAGTATTAAAAGTTGAGTATGAAAATTTGGTGAGACTTTAAATTTTTGTAATTTTGTGGTGAGTTTTTCATTTCGTGGTGAGTTTTCTTATTCGGTGGTAAGTTTCCTCATTCTATGGTGAATTTTTTATTGAATTTCTTAACCTTAGTGTGGAGAGTTTTAATTTTGTGGTGAGTTTCATGTTGAATTTCTTAACAGTATGATAAGTTTGTCCAATTTTTGATCAATTTGATGGTTTCGTGGTAAGTTTTCTAACTTTTGTGGTGGATTTCTACAAGATTTCTATACTTAATATAGCTTTTGTTATAAATATCTCATACTTATATCGAATGTCTTCAATTTGAAGATAGACAGTATTATGTTATGGTAAACATTTATATGGAAGCATCAACAATAACCAGTCTGCATCAATACAATCGATCCACTCAATAAACAATTCGTCGAATTCTTTCAAAGATAAATTATGTTTTGGACATGTTTCATTTAATATTGATATTTTCCGATTTTTCTTCTTCTTCAATCCATTTTTATGAGATAAGAGCATTGAAGCTTAAATCTTTACACATCCGTGGATTCATAAAACAACAAAACAACATCTGCTTATTTGCTCGTTATAAATAAAATTCTGAGGACAAAGTCACAATAAACAATATACAATAACAAGTCAATTTTGAAGGAAAATCAATGAAAGTCCGAGATATACAAATGTGGAAGGGTCTAGTATGGCACCTTTATGGCTCAGCTGATGCTCTTTTATTAGCATCTAATGAAAACTACTTTCTTAAGGCATTCCAAGTCAAGTTTGGTGTTAGTAAATGAGCTTTAACGGAGCTTTTAAAGCTCAATGACGGAAGAAAATGGACATAACAAATAAAAATGGACCAAAAATTCATCGCAAAAAAAATTGTTTATTAGAATTTATTTTTGTGTCCAATTTCACAAAGTTCTATCTGCGGTAATAAACATTTCTCATAGAATATTCAACGTAGGAGTAAATTTTACCTGTAGTTGTCATGGTTATTGTAAGTTACTGACTGACTTTTCATCTTGTTTCACCATAGAAATATTTACACCTACTTCCTTACAACCATATTTCATCTGAAATATTTTTTTCGAGGGTTACTGCACCAAAAAGTACGTTGAGGATTCACAGTCTGCAAAATTTATTTTTTTGTAAAGTATTATTGGAATTTGAATTAAATTTTACAACTGTTACCTTTTATGCTGCATTTAAATTGCTCATGCTCGTTTTCATTTCACATGAATTCGTCTGAATATGCTGTATATTTTACATTTTTGTCAATTATCTCTGTTATTATTGATTATTAGGGATCGTCTAAAATTGCAGGCTTGTAGACAAATAAGGCAGGCCTGCAGCCAACCTGCAACCTTGGACGAGCTATAAGTTAGAGCCGGAAACTGAAGTCCAATGCATAATCAAATATTCAAATATTTTTTTACCGTTATTTTTCAAAAAATTTTCAACCGTTATTTTTTAAATTTAATTTTTCCGTTAATTTTAGTTTCCTTTTCTGAGATTTATTCAAGATTTTACTTCCAAAATACGTAAATCTTACATTAATTCCATTCAAATACGGAAAATTAAAAATTTTCTCATAATTTATTAAATTTTTTATTTAACAAATTTGCATTTCACCTACATACATTTTGCCTTTTCCTCATCTTCTCTTTATGATATGATATTCTTTGAGCTACAAGTCTTCATCATATTTTTTGTGACTTTTTCATTCTAACAAGCAAGTAGCTTTTATGTTAATTATATTTGAAATGCAACCTTCTCAAATTTTACTCTTTTCTCGTCGCTACGTTAGAATTCTATACAAATTTTTTTGTGTAATCGTCATCTAGATATAAAGAGACCTTGATTTATTTTTACAAAAAGGATTGAATTCTTTGACATTATTCAGCTTTATGTAAATTAATGGGAAATTAATTTATTTTTGCATCAATTTTTTTCTTCCTTTTGAATCTTGGATTTATGATGAAATAATTTGTGAAATGGTTCAGTGTTATCTCTTTTGAGGCTTTAATCATGATGATACAGAACTTACTACCAAACTAGTGCTGATCAGATCTCTTTGATGCTTACATAGATGCTCGTTATATGCGTTTCTAGGCTATTGACAGTTCAAGAAGTGAGAATTCGCCACCCGTTCAAACCAAGGCATATTAAGTTAATAGTAGAATCCGGAACTACTATTTTGAGGACATTACTGCCTGTAGCCATCAATGGGAGGCTGAAAGTCGCGTTTCCATTTCAAATGATTCGAAAAAGCACAGAAAAAAGCTTCTCCGGCCGAGTCTCGAACCCATGACCGCTGGGTCGGTATTGCAATAATTAGATACCGAAGTACTAAACCATTCCGCCACCAACCCACTTCGACTCACCAAACGAAGATAGAATATTCCTTATGTAAATAAAGCATAAGTAGCACATGCATCTCATAATGACCAATAATCCAATTGATAGAATCCAGCTGAATTTCAATAAAGTTGGTCACGTTTAAATTTGTTGGTTTTTCGCCCCATATCGATAAAAATGTGCAGCTTTGGTAAGAAAATCCTCAAAACAATGAATTTAAAGCTGTGGAAAAATTCTCATAGCTTATCACTTTGAACTTTTTATATTTTTCACTATCCATAATCCTCAAAAACATGTAAGCACTCGTGAAGTTCAAAATATCCATAAGTTTTGGAAGTTCGACCTCAATATTCTACATTACTGTATTACATAACAGGATTTTCATTATTATTCTGTCCATTGTTCCATACATTTTCTCCTTATAGCTGTGAATTTATTACACATATGAGGTTCTTCTGTTCTCCACTGACGCGATATTGACGTAAATTATATTTCATTTATTTGCAAAATGTGATCTCATAACCTCAAAAAATTCCTCATAAAATTTATGTTGGAAGGATATCAATGAATAAAAATTATGGAACTACTAAAGGAATGAACTTGCTGTGGGACGAACATATTTATGACCATTTATGCGTCACTTACAATCACGTTGTTACATGCGTCATGTAAAAGTTATTAAAATGCTGGCTGCAAACTAAAAATAGTTCTAGAACTTGCTGAAATAATAAAAATATTTGTGACATTTCTGATATAACGTTTGGGAATTTCACCACAATTATTTGGCATATAAACTAATAAATCATGCATTAAATTTTACTGATTCCATCAAAAATTGCAAATGTCGATAAATTTTATATAAGCTTCAACTGTAACACATTTACATGTCTGCTGACTTTATGAAGTAAATGTAAATTTTAATTAAAAATGCTTTATGTGAGGTGTTCATAAATGATGTAAGCAGTTCCTAACAAGCACTAACAGGATGCTCTCGAAAGGTTGCTTACCTTAACTGAGCTACTCTCACTCTGCTCAAGACAAAATTGTTGATCCAACCCAAAAGCATCAAATTCAGCATGATCAAATATATTCGACGTCTATTTCCAGTGCATCATTCTGTCGCACTAAAGACAATCATTTACTATACAAGGATTCGATGTTCCCATATTTTAAATTATTGATAGACGTCATTAACAATTTACCCCTAATGCAATCTTTATTTATTTAGTCGTCATCATTATCTGAACAGTAAAAAATACAAGTGCGGCAGAACTAAATTAAAATGTAAATATTGGAATTCCATTGGTAGTTTATCGATTAAAAGGGTCAGACACTATGGATAAAAACGATAAATACTTCAAGTTCTGATACGCGAAAATTGACTTTGTATGTCTCTCCGGCAGCCATTTACAACTAGTCCTTTGAGTTGCTGTCATCAGCAGTCATCAATTGGCGATTACACCTGCCGATTACCGATTGACTGCCGATAGTGTTTGATATTCGGCAGGATGACATTTTGTCGATTGCCGTCGGCCGTTGCCAATCGGACTGTACAGCAGAGTTTGCCTATCGAATGGTAAATATTGAAGGTTACTAAAATACTGCATGACACAATGGAGATGCTCAACCCTAGGATAAAAAACTATTCCAATGCCCAGATAGTCATCATCATCATCATCGGCACAAAAATAGTAAACAAACTCACATCAGCACTAAACATTAATCAATTTTAGCGTAATGCATTTGCTTATTTTGCATTAACTATTTTTTGATATTTGATCTACTTATAATGTCAATAAATTCACTCGTTGGATGTACTCGCTTGTTATAATTAATGGAAATTGTTAAGATTAAAAGTGTGATTAATGATATAAAGTAATTTTATGAAAATTGGATCATCTTCTGACGTCTTTTTGATATTGAATAAGCAGCACGAGATTGTGTCTTGATGTAAATCTGTAGATGAATGAAGAGTTTTATGCTCGCAGTCATTAAAATCTAATAAAAAGGAAAATTTACTTTTGATATCGTGTTTTAAACTGTTTTATGATATATGTCAGATATATTGGGGGATTGATGCTCGAAATGTCGTTATTTCGGAAATTGTCGGTACCATCCTTAGTCTGATTGTGCGGCTGCCACCCGTCAGACACCCGTTTCCCGGCACGCAGCTCAATAGCCCTCGGTATTTATCACAAGAAAGTATGCACTTGACATTTGGTCAGCTTCAGAGTCAGACTACGTCTTCCCCAATCTCCCACATTGAGGGATGCTGTTCACACCGTTACGTAATACTCAAACATTCCCAAACCGACACAAGATTATTTAATCTTATCTGGTCGACTCAACCTTGAGCTCTTCCTCAATATAACACAAAATTAATCCTCAAAGCATTCAAGAACCTTCAACATTCATCCTAGATGCTTCAAATTGAAATTTCATTTTCTACATCATTTATCAAGCATTCAATTCCAGTTCGTTCATCTCATTCTGTTTTGAATACTGACGTCGTAAAAAATTTTTGTAGAATGTGAGGAAAATAAAACCGAGAAAATGTTTTTCTCTAATGCTGATGATGAGGTGATGGAATTAAACGCTTGATGACTTGAGGATATGTGCAGTTAAGCTGTTGAATGTGAGTGCTTTCAATGTTGCTATATTGAATTTACCGAGAAATAAATTATCGTTGATTTATTGGATTTTTGTATGTGAATTGAAATTTATTTTTTGAGGTTTTATTTCGAAAATGAGATTTCTTCGCCTTAAGCGTATGCAACTGTAGCTTTTTGGGATTATTGGATATTGGTTTGAAATTTAAAATGCTGTTGAATAATATTGAGGTTTTGACTGATATGTCTAAGCAGAGTGTATTCAAGGAGGTTGGGAAGGAGGATTGGAGATGGTGGTGGTGGGGTTTGGGATGTTTTTGGGGAGTTGGTAGGGTTGGTTACGTACGTATGCTGCGGATATCTCCCCGTTAGGTTTTGCTACGGTCAGCAAGATCGAAGCATATCAGCGACTGATGACTTATTGTAGTCGATAGAAAAAGAGACCTTCGGTCATTACATGGAGATTTGAAGACCAACTCTAGGTGATATGTGGCTGCCTAGGTGATATGTGGGTCTATACCATGCAATTCCCTGAAATCAATAGATTATTGAATGTGTGATGGAAATCAACAAGTTGTCTGAAAAATGCAATTAACGTAAAATCAACAAATATCAAGTCGCTACTCAACAATTCCATAAGATAAGCACTTAAAGCTTGATAGTTTCAATCATTTTCGATGAACTTGATACATCCACAGGTCTGAAAATGTAATCTCTAAATGTAAATAAATGCTACAAATTGAAATGCAAATCTAGTCTATTAATTTTAAATTTTATGGCTTTTTTGAGATTTTAAACTAACAAATTTGAATGCATTTCCAACAAATTAAAGCATTAAAAGCTTGTTATGGAAATTTTATTCTAATTTTCTTTTTGTAGGTGTTAAAAAATTATGCTTCTATTAGTATGCACAGAATCTTAAAATAGCAGTGCTTAAAGCTGAAAGTCTCATCGATTTTTATGATTTTCAATTAAATTTTAAATTTTTTTTCTTTGAGTAATAAAATCTACTAATTAATTAAAATTCCATTAGATAATTATTATAATAATTTGAATCTTTCTGGAGTGAGAAATTGTTTGAAATTTAAATTAGATGAATTAATTATCATTATTAATTATTATGCTGATTATAGGAACGAGACATAAGATAATAGTAATAAGAGGTGGATTTAATGAAACGTACTTAAAGTAATTGATGAAGATGATTTGACTTTTAAGTTTGTTAGCTGATGTAGGAATCGTGAATCTATAATGGATATGACTGATATACAATTCTTGCTGCTGATCCATGAAGAATTCCGAATTTAACGGTTTTTTATAAATTTAAAAATTTAACGGTTTTTATAATTTTGAAATTTTCATCACTTTTTGAAAAATTTGACAAGATAGTGAAAAAGTTAGATTTTTTTAGATTTTTTTTTGAACTAAAAGTTCAAAACTTTAACGGCTTTCATGATTTTAAAATGTTCATAATTTTTAAACAACTTTCGATTTTTGTAAATTTGAAAATTTAACGGTTTTCATAATTTGCTACATCCAATAATTAAATGCTTATGAAAATTTTATTAATTTTTAACGGATTTTAGAAATTTCAAAATTTTCTCAATTTTTTTCTTTTAATTTCAAAATTTCAACACAGATCCACAAGATATAATCCCTAAAAGTTGCTATCTCATCTTCACATTCCACCAACAAAAAAACTTAATCCCAAGCAAATAAAGCGCAAGAAATTCCACATTATTTATTGTTCTTTTAATAAAATTCACCAAAAATACAAAAAATTATTAAACAAGAACTCGAATGTACTGAATGACCAAGAAAGCGTAAGCCTAAAGCAATTTCCATTTTTGCTTCTCTATTTTATGACTAAATTAGATAGAAGATTTACGAGATTAACTTTTGTTTACTGTTTATAGTATTTCATAATAGACTCGTAAATTTAAGAGGCTGAAATATGAAGACATTGACCCACCAATAATCATGTAAATAATCTTATTTGGCAGCTTATTATCCTAAAACATATTAAGAATAACTGAGTTTCAGCCATAAATGGAATAACATTGATAATGTCTTCATAATGTGAAATAGAATAATGTAAATGTGACTTTATGTGAAGTTAGTTTGAATTTTATTCGTCATAAATCTTGTGCTGAATATTTTGTCTGTTTTGTATATCGATTTCAAGCTTTTGTGGTTTGATGACTGCGGTAAATTGAAATGGTCAATCATTTTGATAGTCATGATGAAATATTGATGCATAAATTTGATTTATTTAGTCAGGTTTGCTTGTTTGAGCTTGTTTCAGGTTTGGAATAGAGGAAATCCTAAAGTCACGGGTTCGAATCCTGTTTAGAACAACTTCAGAGACCCAAATTGACTAGGATTTTGTGTTGATTAGTCCAACTAAAGTCGACTCAACATCATGTCAACTTAGAATCGACTTCAAGCTCTCCTTGGGTGACACTCCACCCTCTATCCTCACTGAATTCGCTTTAGGCTACTCCGGATACAACTTTACATTCGTTTCCAGCTAAAACAACCAAAAAAACACATTTGAGTCCCAATTTTCATCATTTCAAACCCAAAAACAATCGAAATATTCACAAATTCCGTACTAAATTCACACAAATTCATCATCACAAGTCATGATTCACAACAAAACATTTAATAACATCAACACACTTTCATTAGATAAAACCTCATAAGATGCTCCTAACAAGACACAACACAATTAGTCAAAAACAGAAGAACTTTTATCTCTAACCTCAAAAAACCACTAAGCAAACAAAAATGAAGATCGCAAATGAATTAAGCACACATTAAGCATAATTTTGTTTGTTTAATTTCAACAAAAAAAGTCGTCCCCAAAGATAATCAAATGTACACAAATATTTTATGCTGCTTTCTCAAGTTCACAACAAAAGAAAAAGTTTCGTAAACAATTGACTTAAAGAGAGTGAGACCTCAAAAAACTGCAGTTAATAAAAGCATTGCGTGAGAATTTTTTCACTTGAATATTTTTTTGTGTCTCTTCCAATTCAATTCTTCTTTTGTTTTAAACTTGCTCGCTCGCTTGCTTACTCAACTCCATTCATTTAAGCATTAACAATAGCTTAAAACAGTTATTAATATATTTTCTAATTGATCATGACATATACACATAGACATAATCTGCACAATAAGCGCTAATTGATGGAAATGAAAATGAAACGTTAGAATGATTTCAACTAGGCATTGCTTGTCATTTCTCTTTCTGTTTTGGGTGATATATGATGTTCATGTTGTGATTTTTGGGAAACTAATATGAAAATGCTCTAGGAAAAACGGTTTTGTTCCATGAAATATTCTCAGCAAAAAGTTTTTGCGCAATATAAAAAGTCTACAAATACGTTAAAATTTGAAAAATATTTCTGCAAAAGGAGTTCAAAATTTGAACTTTAAGTAAAGTAAACATTCAAAACGAGCGAAAAAATAAATAAATTTATGAATTTAAGTGATTTAAGTGAATTTGTAGTTTAATTGGTGAGCGACTGAAGCTAATTATATGCCGGATATGGAAGAATTTGGAGAAGCAGCAGTTCATCAAGAAGATTAAGAATAAAACTGTCGGTGAGTAAATTTTTATTATTCAGAACAAATGATATCACTGCATGCATAAATGCTCCAAATAGATGAGCACCTTGTGTTACTTTGCAAAACTCTAACAAAGAATTCTACATATATCATAATAACCCCAGAAAATAGGTCAAAAGCTAAACAATTACTCATAAAATGCAACTTAACTGTCATTAACTCAATTTTATAAAGTATAAATTAGCTGCTAATGTCTCTATGCATTTCCATAACTGCTCATATGTTAATACTGTTGCACACAATGAGTTCCACATAACCTACAAAAAGGATTCCTTTTCTCGTTATTAAATGCCATTCCATTTCACACGAGCATTAAGCCACAAGAAATAATTCTTAAGTAAAAATGCGACTTCTGTGTCTTTAACTTTTTTCACACCTTTCATTTGCCTGTGCATGAAAGCGTAATTGGTTATTTAAAAAGCAAGCTTAAGTCACACTTACAAATTGTGTTATGATAGATTATTTCGAGATTTACATGACACGATACAAAACCACAGAAAACATATACGATGAACTTAACGCGAGTTGTTTTGTTTGAAAAATACACACGCATTAAAAAAAAGCCACAGAAGAATTGAAAAGCATTTGAATGGAAATGAAAAATAAGAAGACAAGAGATTCGGCGGCGGCATCATTCTCACAATAAATTATTTGACAAATTATATCAGTCATTCATGTAGATAAATAAGGTAGATTTTTGACGGGTTTTGGTACTTGGTGGTTAGTGACGCAGATTTTGGGAGATTATTGTCTAATCATATCTAGGCAAGGAATGCAGACTTGTTGGCTTGGACAACTATAAGGTTGAGTCAAAATCTGCAGGCCACATTTTACTGCCGACTAAGGGTTTAGCTCAAGAATATGTCGAAATAGAGACATTAGCCTGATCGGTACAACTTTTTCATGGCAACCAGATGGCGTCACATGGCAGTCAGATGAGGGTTATATGATAGTTAACATGTAATCTACCACATAGAATTTATATGGCAGTCACTAAGCTGACATGTGTAATTTTTGCCGATTGAAAAGGAACCCTTTGTGTTGATCGGGTAGGAAACCTTATTGTCAAATGGGTAAGAATCCATAGCATCTATTCTACTCTAGGATGAATTTATGGAAGAATTATACTCAAAGACTTAAGACAAATCTCTTCATATACGCTCCATTTATGGTCAAAATGCACCCACCTAATGTCCATCAACATAATATTTCAAGTTGACCTTCACATATGATACACACAGAAAGAGAGACGGTGAATGATAAAAGGATGAAAAGAGTCGAATGAGAAGAAGATTCCATTCGAGCATTAACGATATGACATTAATCTTTGCTAACAAAACAACGACACAAAATTTGATTTAATATAATTTTTCTATCCACATTTTGGTTCATTCCAAAAAAATGACATTTAATGGAATTGAGAGATAATACAGAAATGGAATAAAATATAGAAAATGGAGAAAAAAAATTCAACTGCCGCAGTTCATGTTATCAGCACAAGCACGATGATAAAATGTGACAAATAATAAATTTTATTATTCCTTTATGTTCATGAAAATGGCATTGAAATCGAAGTCACATTTTGAATAATAAATGAATGGAAATGGATTTTACTGTTTTTGTGGATGAGCCATTTTTAAGGAGTAATGATGCGGGATGTAAGTAGCGATTTTTTTTATGTCAAAATAATAAAGAGCCTGCACATAAAAAAGCAGTTTTGAAGGATAAACATCTTATTCATTTCTGCAGAATCAAATGTACAAGATCAGCATTTGCTTGATGGATGTAATCGATGATCATTTATTATGAGAACAAATGGGCTTCATTTTCCGATTACGATGTACCTTAGCTGTGGTTTTTATGAGAATCATATGTATTGCACTCATAAATTTTATTTTGATGATGATAAGGAGATTGTTGTGGTTTTGGAGGGGAATGGGAAGCTTTTTGGATGTGGTTTGTATGGTTTTGGTCTATTTGATGCTTAAAGTATCTATCCTTAGCTAAGTTTAGTGTGGATTTACAATATTAATCCTGAATAATCCTGGATACTTCTATAAAAGGGCCAACGACCATCAAAAGGGAAAATCAACAAATTTCTAATTCCAAATACAATTTGAATATTAAACGACCGTTGTTACATTCCCAACAGAATTGCTGTCTGATATTGAACTCCTCTGTACTTCTTCAATACCATAAATTAGAATCAGTCTATACTATGACCAATTTGTTATTTTTGGCTACATCTGATACAATTTAAGAAGCACTAAATGTCACTTCATTGATATTTATAGACATCACCCAATACTGCACGTATTTCAAATTATTTTTAGCAGTGCTTCATTCCAAAGATGTCATTTAATACCCTCCAATTCACATCTTATCATTCCACTGTCAGTGCTTCCAAAAATGTCTGCACGATAAAAACCTTTCATTCATCCATGAATCGTACAAATTCTTCATCCATTCTACTGCCCACAATCAGCTGTCAAATATTACTTATTGTACATAAATTTTCATCAATCGAATGCCTTTACTGATAAGAAAAAACGAAGAAAATTTTGCCGCAGACAAGGTCATATAAGATCGACAATCAGACAAGATGTTTTATGGTTTAAAGATGGTTGTACTGAATAATTGCATGTTATGATGTTTTGTTGTGTATTGACATGATGTTATTGATTTTCTTTCAAGGCATTGTGGATATAGAATTGTGTATTTTTTGAGAAAAATGAAGTGAAGCCTTGAAAGGAATTTGATGAATTTTTATTGCGATTTCTTTATTGTCAAACTTTTTATGGCTTTTTTGTAGCACATTTGAGTGAGACTATTGTTCTTTAAGAATGTTGTGAAATGTGGGGATTGATTATAAATGACGTAACACTCTTTGTTCTTGTGTTAAATTTTGACATGAACGTAATTCATGACAGAATTGGCATGAAGGGAAAAATATAGAGAAGGGAATCACTATACTGCAGGTAGCTCGATTTCGAATCATGGCTTCTGCCTTCAACTTGTTGTCATTTTCTGGCGATGGATCCTTCCACTGGTTTTCATCTAAAGTCGATAACCCTTTCCGAAGGTTACTGCTTTCAGCCGATGTCCTCTTTCGTCAGTTTCCACCTTCCTCCGATAGCTCCATTTGTCAGTTCCTGCATTTCGCTCATGGACTCTTCCTAAAGATTGCCATCTACTGCAGATCGTTCCCAATCAGATTGTTAATGCCTCAAAATAAAACTTCAGCATTATCATAAAACAAAAGAATTAACATCCCACAAAATTATAGAAAATTAAAAGATTCAAAACATAAAGCCCCACTGTGTCTATCTATATCAATCACTCGACCATTCATTCATTCTCGAAAATTGTTTTCATCTTCAATCGGTCATGTTTCATCTGTTGACATCGTCCGCCACTTAAAAGAACATATCAGAAATGAATTTTTGATTAAAAGCTATTAAAACTTAGCGGCTTGAAAATGTGTTATGACCTTAAATAATTTATGCTCGTTCAATATATTCGACACATATAAGTGAGTCTAACTATGTATGGGTTAGAAAACAAGCAATTCAATGTGGGTGACTGAATATGAATTGATTGTGCGATTCATGATAAATATCGCGTGGGTGGATCATATATTCAAAAATTTTATTGTTATGTTTTGACTTTAATGATGTGCTGCTTTTCGGAATCGACATTTTTGCGCCATTTAGACAAACACCTTAAGGCAGTTAAAAAATGAATTGATGCAAATCATTAGGTGCTGTGGGTTGTAGTTAATGTTTTTCTAATGAATTTTTTAAGTGGTTTTGGCTAGTCGGTTCACGTTTGTAGAAAAGTCTGTGACTTTATGGTTGCTGTGATTAGTGGATAAATTGAAATTTGGTACAATGGTGGGTAGATTAAGGTTTCCAACAACAATTAATTATTTTCATCTTGAGAATTAACTGAACTCCAACAGTTACAATCTGAAGACTGTAAATAATTGTGACACTTTCAGTTCCTTAATCCTAAATTCCTACAATAAGATGACCGTAGCATACCTTACAATATTTTGAGGACATTTTAAGATAGCAAGGGACATTTATGGATCATAACAAAGGAAATTTTATTGCGTATCGAATTTATATTACCTTAAAGGAACCAGAAATCTCTTTTCCGCTCTATTCATTAAAAGTGGAACGACATGAAACTCCTTTTGACGCATTCTTAAGTTGAAATATCCGGTCTTCGATTGGCAATATTACATATATATACAACATCCATAATGAAATCTTGTGAAAATGAACATTAAAGTCAATAAGGCAGGATGTAAGACACATGTTACAATACATAATGAATATAGAATCTGTTACACTTGAATGCAATGCTCTTTTTAAAGAATTTCTTTAATTTTTTTTTCACATTCTTCTTCTTTTTACATCACGTAGCAACAGGTAGATTTTGCCTTAACAATTTCTCTATCTTTATAGCCTTCAAAATGTCGCTCATATACAAAAACACACGTTCTGTGTGTGTGCGTATGTTTGTTCAAAGGAACAAAATATAAAGGTATAGCGAAAAAGAGCAACAAAATAAAAAGAGAAGATGTGAAGAAGAACAAGAATCTCGTTAACGACTTTGTTGAGATAAAAGAATTTCTTTCTATCATTTTTTAACAGGCATTTAAAAAAATAGTCAAATGTGTTGCTGTGGGTGACTTTTGTGTCTGTTTGTCGGTAGATATGATAAAGGTGAGATTGACGGTTTGGAAAAATTTTAATGACAAATTTTTGACCGGCTAGTGGATTCGCTTTATGCAATTTTTATGCACGAGAACTTATGATGTCATCCTATATTGGTAGTCAAAAGCAGTGATGCACATGAGGTCATCACGGGATTTGGTGTTTTAAAAGTTTGTCCATCTAGGGGGCACATTCAGGACAAGGTTTGAATAATCCTGGTCGGGCTTTAGTGTCTTATCCTCTTTGTTACGTTACTAGCATCCCGGTGCGCAACCTGGTATTTTTGAGTAAGACATGTTGAGGTGGGGAGGTGTGATTTACAGGTCGCATGGCAAAAATTGTCTGAGTAAATGACAAAACACACATTCTAATGATTCTGTGGCTCATAAATTTCACATGACCAAAAATGCGCTCTATCTCCTCAAAATCCATCAAAACTAAGTTTCCTTACTCACTTTACTTTTTGGTATCATAAAAAAATTCTGTTAGTTTGTTTTGTTAAACAAAATTATCAATTGAGATCCCTTTCTCATTAGGATCAAACGACTAAATCCGACGCTTATAATAACAACAAAAAAACAAGTTAGATGAGGAAATTCTTTAACAGTTTCTATGTCATTTTTCATCTTGTTTGGATTTCTTTACTTTTATTCTTTTTCTAAATTTTTAATGAGAATTTCTATTGTATTAATTTATTGACTTTTTGATTTTGGAATTCCAATTTTAAATTCTTGCCTTTTAAAAGATTTTTTTTGTTCTCTTCAAACTTTATGGCTTATAAAAGAGAATATTTAATGCAAAAAGCTAGCTGTAATTTAATTTTTTGATGGAGCAATTGGAAGAATTATTTGAGGAATTTTGTAGAGATATAAAATATTTCTGTCCGAAATATTTCTTAATCTTTTGAATTCACAGTATTTAATCAGGAATTTTATGACTGAAATGAGCAATTTATTCAGCCTTTGTATTATGTTTTGAGAAAAATGGTTTAAAAATTTCTTGGTATTTTAGCATTTTATGATGATAAAGTGAATTTTAGTATTTTACCTTCAACCTTCGTTGGATACGCTCCTTGCAAATTGCACACGCAGAATCTAATTAACATTACATTGCATTAATGATGACTGATAATTTAACATTCATATTTTTTCATCATACTTGATGGCAGATGCGTATTTAGAGGGAATTTGGCGTGTTTGGGGATGTTTGGCGTATTTAGAAAGGCTTGACGTACTAAGGATGTTTGACGTATTCAGGGAAGAGGGAGGGTTGGTTCGAGGTAGATCGACATTTAGCAGAGGAGGAGGGTTAGAGGCATAGGCATCTTCAGAAGGTCAACACGCCACCTTTTTGGAAAATAGACATTTCGTAAAAGTCGTCCTACGTCGCTTATTGGAATTAAAAAACAGCATAAAAATAAATTTAAAAAACAACCGATTTATTTCTCAATTTAATGCATAAACTTAAGTTTATACCTAATTAAAACAAAAGCTCCAACATGACATATAACAAAGTAAGCAAAAAGTATATAAAAGGCATGCATGATATCAATATCACATTCAAAATCACGTAATAATTTCTGAGGATCAACAAAATGACAATAAATCTCATCACATCTAAGTTTTGTTCTATTCATTCCAAGTACTGAGGTTGTAGCACCAGATATCGCAACGTTAAAGAAATTTATGTCAAAGAAGGGCTTAAAGAAGGGATGTGTGTCACGTGTGAGTAGTGAAATAGTTGAGAGAGAATAGAATGGAAGTAATGAGAGCTGTGCAAAAATCACTGCAAGCTGTAAGAATCGAAAATTAAATTCGTGTTTATTATAGGAACTGTTTTGCGTATACTCACCAGTTCACCGTAGAGACTTGTAACCATTATAGCCAAAGCTTGTGCATCATATGCAAAAATTAAATAAAAGCTTAAATAAAGCAGATATCTATGAATCTCAAGAGGTTGATCACTCATAATGAACACTATTAAGGTATAAATTGTCACACAAAAGAAGATTATTGGAACATCAGCTAATATAAAGGAAGTATAGTAAGCTATTGATGAATACCATCCATTGAAATGTTCTCTTTTAATGATTGGAAACTCTAATGGAACTGAAGAAAATGTCATCAAACATACAAATCATGTCCTTTAAAATATTAGCATCACTTACATGTAATGTATTGGGAATGGAATGACGTGAAGTATATAAGGGACACAGATCCAGCATTGAAGCGAATATTATTAATTGAATGTGAAGCATCATTTCCAACTTCATTATAAACATATCCTAAAACTAGCCCGGTAAGAATGTGAGTTCCAAATCGCGAATAAAGAGAGCTTCTGTTTCGAAATGTCCTTAGAAATATTCGCATCATCAGATAGTAAACTTGGATGAAAAAAGACACAGAATGATCTTCATAATCGGATGGTTTTTTGAAAATATCAATTGTATAGTTCTTGTCGTTGTCCTTTGCATAATCTAAATTTGATCCATTTTGACTTTGCTCAATAAGTAGCTGACTATGATCTCCATATTCATTATTAGCTATTTCCATCAAATAATCGATTGGATTGTATGTAAGTGGACATGGTAAGCCAATTTCGTCCAAAAATGTTAACAAATTTTCACTCGTTCCTTGATAAATGCAATTACCAGCACTTAATGCATAAATATGATCAAACATAGGCAACATTGTTGCTGATGGCTGATGGATTGTGAAAATTATCATTCGACCTTCCTTGGTCAGGTCTTTTAAAAACTTGATACACTGTGTTGATGAGACAATATCAAGACCTGTTGTGCATTCATCAAGAAACAAAATTTTTGGATCATCAACAAGCTCAATGGCTATTTGAAGCCGTTTCTTCTCTCCTCCGCTTAGATCCCGTATCAAGGCATTGTGACGATCTGAAATGTCCAATTTTTTCAATATTCCCACTATTCTGGTTTCCTTTTCTTCTTTGCTGAGCTTCTGCTGGCATTTGATATTGAATGCAAAGTTCATTGATTCGCTCACTGTTAAGAATATATGAAGCATTTGTTCCTGCATAAAATATGATGAAACCTCACGAATCTTGCTGGTTGAAATGGTATCATCATTATAAGTAATTGTTCCACTAATGTTATTCACGCGAAAACCAGAAAGACAATCCAAAAGTGAACTTTTGCCGCTACCGCTTAATCCGATAATTGCTGTTAGCTCATTACTATGAAACTCACCCGAAATTCTATTTAGAATCGTTTTCGTTCCTTGTTTTATGAATGGGACTTTGGACTTAACCGTGTATTTAAGGTCTTTAAATGCAATTTTGAATCTTCCTTTATTATTTAAGTGCACTAATTCTTGATTTTCACCCATTGTTTCCTTTTTGTTCTAATTAGAATCCAGGAACAAATTATAACAGTTATCACCAATTCTACTTCACTTTGATAATTCTAAGTACTGTTCGATATATTACAATATGCGATAATTATTAAATAACCAAATAAAAAGAAATCAAAACAATTCACGTCTTTACGCTACAATCTAAGTAAAACATGTGAAATTCGTAAGACCACTGCCGATTTTTTTTCATTTGTATTGCTTGCGTACAGACACTACATATGTTCTTTTTTTTATTATTTTTTGAGTTGGCAAAATTCGAAAATTTAAGAATAAAAAAACATAAGGGACCGTTCAGTTATTACGTAACGCAGAAAAAATTAATTTTTTGACCCCCTCCCCTTGTTAAAAAATTGTGAACCTCTTTTATCCCTCTTTAAAAATTTTGGACCCCCTCCCCCTTAAAAAGCAAACGTCATTAATGAATGCCCCTACTATAAAAGAATTTAATACCAATCAAAAGTACTGGAAGTATACTGAAGTATTGAAGGCCATTAAACACAACTAAATTTTGAAAAGAAGATAATGAGTATGTGTAGAGTATAATTTTTGCGTACGTTATCTTCGCTTGGTACGTCATTCCTAACATTCATACTTCAGTGAACAGTGTGCATTAAATTATCATTAATTAATTAATCTCTGAAATGTCCAGTATAATTTATAAAATCAGCAAAGCCGTTTATCAACGGAGTTTCCAGATTTTTAAAGGTGAACTCTTTGACAGTTTCCTCGTCATTTTTCATCTTGCCTTGATCTAAATTATAATCAGAATTTTTGGTTGTATTTTGATTTATTGACCTTGATTGGGACCGTTCACATATTGCGTAACGCATAAAATTGAACTTTTGAGCCCCCCTCTTGTTCATTGTTTGAGGATTAGTAATATCATCTAGACACAACCCCCCTCCCCCATCCTCAAATAACGTTACGTAATAACTGAACGACCCCAGTCAAGGAATTCCCATTTTTAAATTTTTACTTCATAGCTTATCAAAGAGATTACCAGTTTTGATAGAGCAATTGCAAAATGATTTGAAGAATTTTGTATAGATATAAAATATTTTTGTCCTAAAATTTCTTATTCTTTTGAATTTGCAGCATTTTATGAGGAATTTTATGACTAAGATAAGCAATTTTGTAAAGACTTTTTTATTATGTGTTTGAGGGTAAGGAACGATAAATTTCCAAAATTTTAGCATTTTTGTGATGATACAGTAAAATTTTGGTATTAAATTTAATCAGCTGTTACGAAGTTTTGAAAATATTATAATATGGAATTTAAAGTAGTCATACTACTTAAAATTCATTTTCTTCGAGACTCATTGATAAAATTTTGTGAATTCTTAATTCTTGTGTGACGACATCGGGGTCAAGAACTTGTACATGTGCTTAGTGTCTTTGCCAAAAATGTTGAGGCAATTTTTTTGAATATTTTATGGAAATTTGCATAAGGACTTTTGTTGGATGTTGCAATTTAAATCTTAAAGTGTCACACATTCCATACAGCATCTTGAAGAAAACAAACTTAATATAAAGCTCTGAATTTCCCTTTAAAAACCACAGACAGACAGACTCAAATCACAAAAAAAAAAACTTTTGTTTATCTTCCTCTTTATAAAAAAAATCACATAAAGATCAAAGCTTGTGTGACAATGTATGTGGGTGATTTTAAACCATAAATCATATTAAGCAACCTCATATATGCAAAAGAGTTATAGAGTTATTTTTGGAAGAAATTTAAAAGTGCAGAATCATTTAAAGGGCTTTTATGCGTCTTTATGTAAACTTACTCAGCTATTTAATGTGAATGCATATTTAATTTCTTAAGAAAATTACTTAACGTAATATAAAGGAAGTATAACAACAAAAGAAATATTTGAGAGCAAAGCTTGAAGTCGGCTCGCATTTTTTGTCGAGTCGACTCAAATTGACTTTTCTAAACACAAATCCGAGTCTACTTCGAGCTCTGTCCAAAAGCTAATGTAAGGGTAGCAATACATGAATGCATTGTAACTTACGGATCCGAGCGGTACAATGGTACAAACTGCATTTTTCGCTGTAAAGATGGACCGAAGTCAGTCGTCTTGTTGCTGTCAGGCCATTTTTGCATCTTACATATTATCAGAGAGAGGGAGAGGGAGTCAAAAATTCAATTCTTCACGTCACTTACTAAGTGAATGGATCCTTAAAACTTTCTATAATTTTCAATGATTTCATGCATTTCTTTCATCTCGAATCTCTGCAACTTTAAGCATCACATGTCTTTAATTTTCCATTTGAAAAGATTTGAAATTATTTTCACTTGATCCCAATCTCTAAATATATAAAAAAAGCAATCTATTCTATACTTTAATGATACAAAGAAAACGTCAGCTTATGTTATTTTATCTGTTTCTTATATGCAAAAGTATAATCAGACTTGAAAGAAATTTCATTGTACGACAACAAGAAAAAGTAATTTTTTTTATTCATAAAGTTATTATAAGTCTCATGTATCTACAAATATGGCTTTATGCTAATGCTAATATTTACTAAATAATCGCTGGCAAGCAAGACGAAGGTTCTTGTTATGGATAAACATCAATAAAAAATTTTTTTATCGCCAAATGTTTGCGAATTTCTAAGAAGGAATTGAAACTACAAAAGTTTCGACAATCCATAAATGGAACTTTTTTATGGACTAAATGATATTGAATGACTTCCTTTGCAACCCGACTATTTATGATTGAGTAGATAGCACACAAAAAAATATGTTTCTGATTATAATGTAAAAAGAGACCTTTCTGTCATGCTAATGAACATTATAAAGTCAATAAACTATCTGTGACACTTCAAAGACTCAATTTTAATTTGAATGAAAAAGTTTTGCTTGTTCCGATTTTTTTTTTGCTTGCTTCTTGATGTTATTATTATGTAAATAACATGCTACTATAAAGGGAATCGAATTTGAAACTTTTGAAAATTGTTGGTAATTTTTGAGTTTTAAAGAGAAATTGGAATTGATTTAACTTGACATGAATTTGAAAATTGGTTCTTTTGTATCCTACATCTATTTTTTGGAGTAGGTCAGGGGTCATTCAATTACGACTTAATCTTCTGATAGGGAATGAGGGCAAGATGAGGGGGTCTGGCTCAATTAAAAGCAAGGCAAAGACACCTTGGATTAGGATGGTGTCTCTGCCCTAGTTATTTGAGCTATTGCTCCCAAAAAAATGTTGTAAGTCGACCATTAGTCTGGCTTTTAATTGGACATTCTGTCAAAATGTCCACTCGTGCTGCAACTTCCTTAAAATCAAACAATATTTTTTCATAAATATAAATTCAAAAAAATCGTTAAAAATATTTATTCCACATTAATGCATGTACTTAAGCTTATACCTAATTAATACAAAAGCTACACTATGAAATATCACAAAATAAGTAAAAAGTAAATTAAAGGCATACATCATATCAATATTAACTCCTAATTCATGTAAAATTTTCTTTGGATCAGAAAAGTGGCAATAAATTTTATCACATTTGAGTTTTGCTCTATTCATTCCAAGTATTGAGGTTGTTGCTCCAGCTATTGCAACATTAAAGAAATTTATGTTAAAGAAGGGCCTGAATATTGGATGTGTGTCACGTGCGAGTATTGCAATAGTTGATAGAGAGTAAAATGGGAGTAATGAGATTTGGGCAAGCACGACTGCAAGCTGTAAGAATCGAAAAGTAAATGCATGTAGATTAAAGGAATTATTGATTGATACTCACCAGTTCACTGTAGAGACTTGTAACCATTATAGCCATAGCTTGTGCATCATATGCAAAAATTAAATGAATGCTTATATTAAGTAGATATCTATGAATCTCAAGAGGTTGATCACTCATGACGTAAACTATTGAAGAATAACTTGCTACACATAATGAAGATTATTGGAGCATCAGCTAATATAAAGGAAGTATAGTAAGCTATTGATGAATACCATCCATTGAAATGCTCTCTTTTGATGATCGGAAACTCTAATGGAACTGAAGAAAATGTCATTGAAAAATACAAATAATCAGCTTGAAAACTTACATGTAATGTAATGAGAATGGAATGATGTGAAGAATATAATTGTCATGGATCCAGCAATGAAACGAATATTATCAATTGAATAATGTGCATCATTTCCAACTCCATCATAAATATATCCTATAACTAGTCCGGCTGAAATGTGAGCTCCAAATCGTAAGTAAAATGAACTTCTATTCCGAATTGTACTTAGAAATATTCGCATCATTAGATAGTAGACTTGAAGGAAAAAAGACACAGAATGATCTTTAAAATCGGACGGTTTTTTAAAAATATCAATCATGCAGTCTTTTTCATGATCCTTTGCATAATCTAAATTTGATCCATTTTGAATTTTCTCAACAAGTAACTGACTATGATCTCCATACTCATTATTAGCTATTTCCATTAAATAATCTATTGGATTGTATGTTAATGGACATGCTAAGCCAATTTCCTCCAAAAATGTTAACAAGTTCTCACTTGTTCCTTGATAAATGCAATTTCCAGCACTTAATGCGTAAATATGATCAAACATTGGTAACATTGTTGCTGATGGTTGATGGATTGTGAAAATTATCATTCGACCTTCCTCGGTCAGGTCTTTTAAAAACTTGATACATTGTGTTGATGAGACAACGTCTAAACCTGTTGTACATTCATCAAGCAATAAAATTTTTGGATCATCAACTAGCTCAATGGCTATCTGAAGCCGTTTCTTCTCTCCTCCACTTAAATCTCGTATCAAAGCATTGCGACGATCGGGAATGTCCAATTTTTTCAATATATTATCAATTTTGATTTCTTTTTCTTCCTTACTGAAGTTGTTTTTACATTTGACATTGATTGCGAAGTTCATTGATTCATTCACAGTCAAGAAGATATGAAGCATTTGTTCCTGCATAAAATATGATGAAACTTCTCGAATCTTGCTGGTTTGAATAATATCATCATTATAACTAATTGTTCCACTAATGTTATTCACGCGAAAACCAGAAAGACAGTCCAAAAGTGAACTTTTGCCGCTACCGCTTAATCCGATAATTGCTGTAAGCTCATTGCTATGAAACTCACCCGAAATTCTATTCAGAATCGTCTTTGTTTCTTGTTTTATGAATGGGACTTTGGACTTAACCGTGTATGTTAGGTCCTTAAATGCAATTTTGAAACTTCCATTGTTATTTAAGTGCACTAATTCTTGATTTTTATGCATTGTTTCCCTTTTATACCTTTTAGAATCCAGGAACAAATTTTAAAAATGATCACAGATTCTTCTTCACTTTTTGATGATTCTAAGTACTGTGCGATATATTGCGATGCACAATATATATTAAGTTTACTGCACTTAAGTTATAACAAGATTAAACCATGATTTTTTTCGCGTCTTAACGTTACGATTCCCTTAAAATTTCTGAATTTATTTATTATTTGCCAAAATTTTTACATGTGTTACTAGCGTATACATCATCGCGTAGACACTATGTTCATATTTGTTTATGCTGAAAGAATACGGCATACGGAAGATAAGAAAAATAATAAAAAGACCTAAGAGCGTCTATACTTTAATTACACATACATAGATTTATTTGTGTATTTCACATTAATGTGAATTGTTAAAATTTGAAGGTCATTAAACACAAATAAAGAGAAGATTAAATGAATTTGAGTAGAATATAATTTACGCGTATGTAATGTTCAGATGGTCATTCCTTAATTAGCAATGCTTATTAATCTAGCTTTAGATTCATCATGAGCCGACAAAAGTGAATAACCTTACATAAAATTATCAGTTGAGAGTACATGAGTCATAGACTATGACGTCTTTGAAAGGAAATATCTAATTTTATTGAATAACTGAGACTTGAGGACATACTTAAGTAACAACAGAGACGTCCATCGACACAAAATTCAAACATTTTTTAAGTCTCATTAGTCCCAAAAAGTAAATAAATAATGTCTATTCCTCCCTGCTGTGTCCGTCTAAACGTTGTAATCTTGCCTAAGGGGCCTTAACGAGAAAGAATTGCTGAATATGCCAATTCAATGATGAGAGTTCTGACAGTACATTTATTTGATTTTATCGAGTTGTTTTGACATTTTCTGCTGATTTACAGGGCCGTAGTCAAAAGTTATTCGACTAATGGTTCAATATATTCAAGCAAGTTCTTGAGTTTCCATTTAGTATTGGAAGCCATGAATAGGGAGTATGTAGGGAGGCCATGAATCACAATCTGAACGACCAACGAAGAAGAAGAAGATAAATCATTCTATAGAACTGTCAAGATCTCCTTAGAATGTCTCCTAACTAGATCATGCTGATACACCCATGCTGAATTGTAATTAATCACTTGATGACTGCAAATAATAATAAATGATATAGAATTGCTTAATTAGAATGATCGAAGTCAGGTGAAAATAATTTAGTGCTGAATTACATTGAACTTTAATTTTTGGATGTCTGAAATCAGCGAATTGGGTGCGAATTAATATATTTTAAATTTATATATTGATTCTAAGGAGACACAGCGTGGGATTATTGAGTCAGTCTGGAAATGAGAACAACAAGTTTTAACGACTTACAATCAGCAGTTTCATTAACACCTATGCATACAATTCCATGTGTTTTTGGAAAGGAGATAGGGTGTTGACCCTGAATGTGCAACCGTCAGTTCACTTTCATTATCGCACTTGCAAAAAGTCTCAAAATTCTTCAAGTCCAATTTTAATCATGAATAACATTTACATGACTGATTTCAAAAACTTTTAACCCTAAATGTAAGTCATTCAAACTTTAAATTTAACAAAAAAACTCATCATGTATCTGTCAAACCCCAAACTACCACAGTAGCATCAGACATTGCCATTATGCTCGACATATTTTTTTGGGTATAAATGTACAGACATAACCAAAAGTTAAATTCGACAAAAATCTACATTTACAGAAAATATTTTTATTATTATTATCTGTCACAAAGTTTTGCTAAACAATTTTCTAAAGGAACCCCTTCAAGCATGCCCTCAAGCCTCTTATCGTAAAAAAAAGAGAAAAAATCCTCACAGCTCAAAGCAAACAATAAAAGAAGAAATATTTCATTTCATTCATATGAATTAGCAAGAAGAGGAAGTCAAATGTTTATAATCTAACGTATAGTCAGGCTAGAGCGAGGCAGAGGAAGAAGTAAGAATGGATTTCATTATATTTATTTTTATTTTTATCATTCAAACGGTCTTCTATGCTAACAGCTATTAGAATGTCTTCTTTCTAAGTAGAACTTTGTGTTATTAAATAACATTAAGTGATGTGTTTTTTATGCACGAGAACTTTGTCTCTTGGGAATCAGATTACTTGATACATTTTGTCTGCGGATATTGTGTAAATTCTTAGGAATTTTATCGTTTACAGGCATGATTTTCTGTGGATGTTGATAGAGATAAAGATTTTATTATTATGAATTCTGGATGATATTAGGTGCCTTATATCCTCTTTAACTGGTATGTAGACGTAATTTCCTGTCTTATTTATAGAATTCATGAGAATTTGCTGATTCTGAGGTTGTTATGACATACAGATTAATTTTTTCCAGAACTGGTTCATACTATGTTGTCCTGTATATGGATAATCTGAGTCGGGATTTCTCTGCTTTAAGTCGTGAATGATCGTCTGTCAATCGGGATTGTTCGGCTTGCAGTCGGGATTATTCGGTTCTAAGTCGAAATTGTTCGGCTTCATTTCGAAATATTTAGGTTCCTGGTCTGATATGTTCAACTTCTCATCATATAGAGTCGGGATGTAGTTGCGTAAATCAAATAGTACATAAATAAAACATGACATCAAATATTGATTGATAGCTCAATATTCCCATGCAAAAACTTAAGTTCCCATAAAATTATCAACTCAAAACTCCCCTTTAAATCATGTAAAATTCCGCAATACCTTGTCAATACATCCAAGTGTTCACAGTACTGTAAGCAAATAAACATAAAATGCGTTAACTACTCATCCCGTCATAATTGTCGTTCATAAACACTTCAGTATATATTTTATACGTTATTATCTGAATAAGAAGAGGAAAAAGTACATCAAACAGAAGTGAGAGAGAGCAAACAAACAGCAGAAAGCAGTAAAAGAATTTAAAATATTTTTATGAGTGAAATCTACAGCACAGCAAGCAAGAGAGTCAGAAATAAATCTCAGAGAGATCATACGCAAACGTGAGAGGCTTAAAACTGTTATAAAAAATTATAACAGCAGGTTAAGTGAACTAAAAGAAGCAGAAAAGATGTTGAAAACAAATCTGAGATGTTGGGGAACTTCTTTTAGACTGATGCTTTAGTTTACAAACAAACTTTGTATTAAACGGACGGATTTTTTGTAGTTTTTGTGCCGGCATTTATTGCTGTATACAAAATTGAATTGGAATAAGATTAAAGAAATCAAGAAATTCAGAAAATTTGAATTTCAAAAAGTGAGCATTGAAATTTAAAATAATTAAATTTCAATAAATTTGAATCTTGTGACTGTTTAAGATTCAAAGTAAACAAAACAAAGTGCATTAAGGAATTTGTGAGAACTAAAATACTCAAAATTACTAATCTGTGTACTCAAAAATTATCAGTGGATGAGTAAATTATGAAAAAATTTTAATTTTAAACCAAACATTCAGAACAAAAAATTATTTTAATGAGATTCAAACAGAATAAAATATTTCAAGTGAGGTAGAACATCCATTGGAAGTGCATTTAGTGAAACAAAACATTTTAAAAGAATTTTTGGATAAGAAAATAAAAAGTGAGGAATTTTGTTGAATACTAATTGCAAAGTCTGTGGGATAATTTTAGTGACTGGAATTTCGGATAAGGAATTATAAGGAACAAGAATTGTGATTTTCATGAATTCTAAGGAACATTTTGAACATTTCAAAAATTAAAAGATTTGAAAGAATTTCTGAAAAATTTGAATTTGAAACTTTTGTTTGCAATTCAAAAAATCTTCAAATTTCGAGTTAAATGAACGATATGATAATGAGTTATTGATCTTCATCATTAGCATCAAGATTTACATAAAAAATCAAGTCAAAACATCAATATAAACAGAAACTCTAAATTTCTTCCCAAGAAAATTCTCATAAAATAATCAAAAAATAAATCTCAAAACTGAATTTACAAAAATAATTCAAAAAGTTCTCAGCTTTGCGATGAGAAAATCAAACATAAAGAATTTCCAATAAAAAGAAGAAAGGAAAGCCAAAGAAAGAGAAGATAAATAATATAAAAAAAGTGAATTCACAGTGAATAATAAAATAATAATTGAACGTGATTATAATACTGTATATTATTCAATATTATATTCATCGATGCATTACTGAAGGAATTCTTAAAGAACCGACAATATTGTGGTAAATAAGTGTACATGCACATACACAGCAAGATGAAAATATCAAGTTATTAAGAATCTCTCTCAGAATTGATCCACCAAGCCTGCCTTAAATAAGAGAGTAAATTTTATTTAATATAAAAAAAATATTAAATTTCATCAAATGTGTTTATCTTACTTCCTCTCCACTCCGACACAATGCATTACAATTGTGTGGCCTGAGAAGATGGAATGATTTATTATATCATTGGAATATAAATAAAAGAACAGAAATTTACCTACATAGACGACGAAGAACAAGGGTACAATTGGATATTAAAACATTAATATTATTATTACCTTTTGTTACAACAAAAAGACGCAGCACAGCACACAAAAAAAGGAGAAGAAAAATCATTTTTTAAGGAATTCTGAGAAAGATACATAAAAAAGGTAAATAAAAAGGCATTGTCATGTTTATTTAATTAATAATGTAAAGATTTCCATTATGGACATATCAAAACACATTAAAAAAATATTCATGATTATGATTATGAAGCTTAAAATTTATAAGTCGTTCCTAACTGATCACATTTTGTCAGATTTAGAATTAAAAATCGATAAATTTGCTAGATGATGTCAATATTATGACATCGTGATTAAAAAATGATTGGAATTTGATTTTATTTGACATTTGCTTTAGTTATGATTTGTTAGCTTGCTGGTTGGGGGTCCATGCTGGTTGATATTGATATGATCTTTAATATTATTGGTCACTCTGCGACATTTTATTTGTGAATGGCCTTTGAAGGTTATTTTTGAGATAAATTTTAGAGAATTGTGAGAAATTTTATCATAGCTTGATATTCAATTTAAACAGTCTGGGGAGTATTCAGGTGGATGAGGGTGGAATAGGGGTCAAGACCACTTCCTTCCAACTCATGGTAAACTTTTCATTTTCCATAACATATAGCAACTCAAATAAGTCTATTGACTGTGTCAAATATAGGAATTGAATTCCTTCTTTGACAGCCTCACACTGAGATTCGAACCCACCCCACAATTACAATACACATCATCTCATCCTCCAAACCATTGCTGCAACTTCATTCCATTTAATTTAATCAAAAAACTCGCAACATAATTTACCCAATTTTACACTACGCAACCTGCTGCTCTTATAAAACCAAACCTTATACACTTTAATGCCATAAATGCTCGCAAATCGACATTTTACTTAACGATGACATTTACAATTCCACTTTTCTTTGGTTTTTTGTGTGTTAAAATGAGTCACTAAACTTTCCTACTTGCTACTTAATTTCTGAGGAATTGCTAGCCAACATGTGTACGTATTCTACGAATTATTGCATAATATTTTATTTTTGTGTAATAACTGTCTTTTATTAAACAGTTAGTCCAAAGTGCTTGACAAACTTTCAAAGAAATTTAATTAAATCAAATTATAGCAATTTAAGTGGAATTTGTTGACACTTTCATGTGACTGAAATGGGTTATTGGTGTTCTCAGAAAATTATCTAGTTAAATTATCACAAAAGTTGTGCACGTGTGGCAGATATAAAATCACTTGCGATTCCTATAAAAGTTCCAATGTCAATAATATCGTGTATTTTAGGTTAAAAATAGCATCATTTGGTAGTAAAGTTTATGGTTGTTTTTTGATCGTTCTGAATGATTTTTATGGACTTACAGAAAGTTCTGATTGAAGATGGTAATTGTTGTGCTCAACATTGCTTCTTATTGAACTGTATAAGGTGGATATAAACTGTTATTGGGATGACTTTTATTGAGGGTTAATGTCGTGTTTGGTTTGAGTTTTGTCACTTTACTGGCAATGACATGGATTTTGTCACTTTGTTGATCATTATGGGATGAGATTCAAGACATAATGTTTGGATTTTACTCAAATTAGTAAACAAATGACATTTTACAGCATATTTGGCATGCAACTGTCAAAAAATCACTAATAATTGGCGAATATATCTCACATTTGAGGTTATGGTACTTAAAAGCTTGTGTCTATGTTTTTCTGGCAATTCTGAGAACCTGAATACCGCAATCATTCTGGTGCTAAAGCTTAATAGTAGTCTGAGAATTTAAATCTAAATCCATAAGACCACTTCAGTCCCCCAGTCATAGACCTCATAACATAGTATTAAAATCCAATAAATAAGCATCAAAATATTTTTGTTGCCACTAAAATATCTCAATTCTCATCTTTAGTTCCAGTTTTTATTCATACGAATAGCAAGAAAATAAATTTCTAATAAAATATTTATCATCTCTAAAAATATTTACGTACGAACAACGCAGAATATATAATTAGGTCCAATAATCCGCCAATAAATCAAAAGTCTATAAAAATGTCTATCGACCGTACAGAATTATTGCACTTGACTATGATAAACTTCCTTTTAAATTCCAACAACAAAAACATAAAGCTCATCCGGTGACTGAATGTTTGGAATTTTTACTGCCCTGCTTTATTCCCACTGTTTTTTGCTCCACTTTTGCGACAACTAAAGAGACAAACTAGACAAGCGAATGAATTTAATGGAAATGACCAAAAAAGCTCTTAATTAGACTCGTTTGTGTCAAGAGTTGTGAAAAAAAATCTTTCTCATTTTTTTATTTGTGTCGGTCTTACTTGACTTTGGCACAGTTTAATGGAGAATTAAAAATAGTTTCTGTAAAACTATGAACAGCATACCTAGTTGACCGTATTTACATAACTTCTGAATATTTTATCGGCTTCCGTTGACAATCTCTTTTTATTTAGTGTCTTTAAATATAATTTTGTAATCGCATTTTTCGCTTCTTGCCCAAAAGCATTTTTTTCTGTTCATCTTCTCTCTTATTTTCGGATGAAATGTTGAGGAACGACGATAAAATTATGCAATGGACAGTTATGATGATGCAGTTTTTTTTTTTGTTTTTGCCTCTGCTTCCACGTTTTAAGCAGTTTTAAGCGTAAAATCAGAATTTCAGAAGAGGTGAATGATTTCAAAGAGATAAGATGAAGGAGAGAATGTTAATTGAATATTTCTGGACCGACTATAGTTCGTAATTGATTTTTTTTTGTTGGATTCTTTGATGTTTCAGATTTTTTGATTAAGCAATTTAAATTCATGATCGATTTGCTTGAGATGAGATTTTAATATGAGGTCGAATGGATGTGGATGAGTGGATTTAATGTTTATGGTTGTATGACAATTTGTGATGATTTTGAATATTTTAAAAGATTCCGAGAATTTGGATTTATTGGTTCCACTTTAAAAATGCCATGGACAAAGCAAACACATAGATTAATAGAGAAACATGAATTAATGCCTTAGTTGTTTTCTGACTTTATCCATAGAGCTTCAAATTCCATCCATATTATGAAATTGTAGAAATCTAAATTCAGGATCCAGCTTTATAATTTACCCTTATAGCTAGTATACCAGCTTGTGACTAGTGTTTACCATAAAAATTAGTCCCAACCGTCATTAGTGTAATACCCAACAATTATATTCCCAAAATATCCAACAGCTTTAATATTGCCATTTAATGACGCTAATTTATTCAACACAATATTCATGATCATCAAAAAACTTCAAGGCCTACCCCAACATCCTCATTAAGCACCACAAAAAATGAACATTTATAGCAAATATTTTCATACAAAATATCATCACAAAAATTAAATCACCTAAAAATCTCCGAAAAACACCTTTCTCTCATTTTAATGCAAAATATGACCTTGCTGCTGAATTTTTGTGAACGATTATTTTCACGGTTGATGGATTTTATATCCACTGATTTCATTGTTGCTCCAAAAAGCTAATAACAATTAAGAATTACAAAACTGCAGAAGCGTCTCACGCTCCATATTCACTTTCATCTGTTAATCACTCAGAGGCATTTTTTGTTCAACAAAATTCTTGCGAAGAAATGGAAGCGAAAATGAACAGAAAATCGCATAATTCTATTACAAATCAAATCATTTAGCGAAACTAGTGCATTTAACTTGTGTGAAGTTAGCCATAAAATATCCAGCTGCATTGGTTGGCTGATTTCATCGGAATTTCAGTTTTAAAATCTACAGACCCTAAAAACGAAGTACCGACCAATGTTGCAGAAATTTCGTGGCTATCTTCACACGAGTGTGTATTCATCTATTACTCCATGCTCATGAATTGAAGATTCAGCGAAATCATGCGAAAAATACTTAGCTTGACTGCATAAAGAAATGAAAAGCTTTTCAGATCATGTGATGTGTAAAAAATGACTTTACAAAGCTAGACTACCACGCATGAGAAATTCTTATACGTATGTATATGCTTTTAATATCAAAACAATAAAAGCATATCGTACATAGAGCGCGAGCGGTGCCCTTAAGAGAAAATTTTAAATGATTTCTATGGAAAATGAAATGAAAACTTTTCTAGTAAAGTGAAAATTTATGTATGAAATATTTCATTAATACTTTGCGAATTTCGCCTAAGGGTGCTCACTCTGTGCTAATTATTATGAAATTTCATTAAAACATAATAAAGCATAGCAGATAGAATGTGTATATATTGCGAAACTTGTTCTATAGAAACACGGCAGAGTAGGTTTTGTGAATGTGCTGTGTGCTTTGTTGATAATTTACAATGGAGTCATTCACTTGTTATGTGATGCATTTATAGGTTGAGGTTTGGGTGACATGCACGGGGTTGACATTTTTTAATAGTGGGAGGAAAAGGGTTGCTGCCTGCAAGTTGCTTCCTGAAGTTCTGCTAAGTTTTGTCTTGTCACAAATCTTAAATGTTGAATATTATGAAGGAACTGTAACGGTACATGAATAATCTATCTCTATTCATCTCTTCATCTTACACACATCTGCATAGCTTCCTGATCCTCCTCAACGACCCCATAATTGCATCAACCTTTAATTCATTTATGGAAATTTCTCAATTTGTGCCTTAAATCTCATTCATCACACCATCATCTCTGTAAATTAGCATTGAATCAGCGAAAATGTTTCACAAAACCGGCAACACAACGATCAAGAAGAAGAACTTTCACCTTTTTTGTTTCTTTTTTGGACCGAAGCTGTTTAACAACATAAAAAAAGCCAAAAACTTCTTCAATTTTTTTGATGATTAATTAAAATTTTTTATGAGTTTATTTTTAGTACAGAAAATCTCATTTTGATTCAATTTTTGCTGAGCTGCTAAGCAGTCAGTCTTTATATAAATGTGAGAAGACTTAATTAGAATAATGGTAAAGAGGATTTTGTTTGAATAGGTTTTTTGTTTATTTTTTATTATGATTAATTAAGTTTGGAAATGAGAAAATATCGTAAACATTTATAGCTCCAATATTTTAAAAGAATTTTATGGAAATAGTCGCAAAAGTTGATAAAATTTGCGGATCAAATGATTTTTGTGAAATTTTTTGGCTTGTCCCCCGTTAAAAATTGATTTCCTGCATTTTAACCTCAGCAATCTCTTAATCCATAACTAAATCTTCCAGCCCACCATGTATCTAAATATCTCCGTCACAAAAAAAATATGAGCAGCTACGAAACTCATTAATTAAGTTTTTCATTAAAATGATATCATGTCATACTCATAGTTTAATATACAGCTTAAATACTTTGTCGTAGCTTCATTAAAAAACTTACTACTTTTTTACTGTTAATCTTATCGTCATGCACATTATGCTGCATTATTTTTCAAGTGGAACGAGAGCATGATGTTTGTTGATAAACTTAAACAAAAGAAGAAAAAAATGTTCGTTCAAATACATTTTTATGCTCTTTGTGTATACATATGCACATAATTGTGGTGACAATGCAATGATAGTTAATATGAAACATTGTTTTCGACTTATCAAGTAGCATACTTGTTCCTTATGGAAAAATTTTGGAGAAACTAGATTAGTTTGAACAGTTTCGGACACATTCTGAAAGTTTCGTTTACTTTCGGTCAGTTTCGGACAGTTTCGTTCATTTTCGGAGAGTTTCGTACACTTTCGGAGAGTTGTGTTCGCTTTTAAGTATTTCAAGTTATTCTACAACTACTACTTACTTCATTCTAACAGCCTAAATTGGAGCAATCCGAAAAATTCTAACAAACTCCCCACAAAGGTCCACAAAAAAACTGTTTGAAAAGTAAGTACAAGCAGACAATATTAAATGAACATGACATTCATTCGTATCATGCCTGCACGTCTATTTAATATTCTGGAATTCTTTATATATCTTTCCTCTGTCTCTCGTTTACTCAATTCTTTTCGCTTCCTGTGTCATGCATGTCATTACATACTGACACTGACGTTCATGTACATTCATATATTTTTTTGGGCTCTTTGAGAAGGCAAACTGGAGTTTTGATTTATTACAAAGAAAAAGCTGAATGAGTGGCTTTAGGCTATAGCCTGTGGGGCAGAAGATGTTGACAGGAAGTTAGTCGGTTGTTAGTTTTTTGATGAATCGTGTAGAAACTTGTTACTGACTGAGATTGAATCAAAGGCTGTAGCAATTCTTGGAATAGGAATACCCGAATGACTTGGTAATTTTGTATTCTTGTCTATGCTACTGTGTTGCTGAAGCATGTTGAGTTTGATTAGAGGTGAAAGTTGATTTCGAGCTAGTCTATCAAAGTGACGAATGAAGAACATTTATGACTGGATGAAATGCCTTAAAATCTAATAAATCATCTAGATAGACTGAAATATTTTAAATTGACATGAACAAGTGCTGGAAAATATTTTGAAAACTGAACAAATTCGTTCCTGTATTCTCAACAAATCGGCAAACATGAAAATTCGCAGCTCATCAAAAAAACCTTCAACTTCCTCCATTCCCTCGGGCATTCAGCACAGCAGTAGTAGAATGATAAAAGGCAACAAAGAGAAAATCAGTAGTGGAAGTAGTTAATTTTGTTATTCTTTCTGTGTCGTTATTTTTATGTTAAATTACATAATCAAGCATAATGTGGATGAGAGTAAACTGACAAGTCAAACCCCGTTCATCACCGCACATTGTTGCTGTACAAAAAATTTTCGTGTGTTCTGTATATGATTAACATTATAATGCATTTCCCGGAACGAGTTTTTAATGTTTTTTAAATGAACACGATTATTCTACTTGCCTAAAAAAGCCATCAGACGCGAATGTATGAACAAAAAAGTTTATCATGTATAGTGATGCGAATCGGTGACATTATCGGAAATGACAGTAAAAAATGTCGACTTTCAGAATTGAATTGTATGACAAGTTTGTGGGTACATAAGTCTGATTGATGCAGGTTGATGTGTGTGGTAAATTCATACACACCTTTTCAATTTTACAATTTAATTGAGCTTAAATTGATTTTTTTCGGAATTTTAAAAATTATCTGATTGACCCATATTTATGAGGTTGTCTGACAACAATGGATGTTGAAGTTAATGGAAATAAATGCATGCATCTGAGCAATTGGATTTTAATTTGTTTTAAAATTATGGAACAGCCGACGAAACTTGAAAATATCTGGAACTTTTCAGAGCAGTTTAGAACCTAAAAATAACATTAATTTTTCAGCTTACGGTTCATGCGAGACCACATTTTTTGCCTCCCTTAAAAAAATAACATCCTTAAAAAGTAATTCCTTTCTGATTCCATAAATCAAGATTGAAATGAAATATTTCATGATGTAAGTAAGAGCATTACTCCGCAAACAGGAAGGAAACACACAAAACCAGAAAATATCCTTTTCAACATGCGAGATTTACCAAGAATATTTGCACAAAAAGCAGCACAAAAAATAAGAAGTCTGGAAAGAATTATCTTGTGTTTCTCTTTTTTTAAAGAAATTCTTTGTGCAGACTTATAACAGATGACGTATGGAAGCGCTAAGAAGAGTAAACATTTGGTCAGGAATTCGATCTCTGTTCAACAATATTTGCTGAATTTTTTTTATGTCTTTTAAAAAATTCAACAAATAAAAAATGATTTTACGACGAAGAAATAGAAAAAAGAGCACTGCCTTGAGTCTTAAGCCGATATGTGTAAAATAGCACAGAATCATAGAAGATAATTTAAAGTATCTCATGTATAAATTATTAGGCAATCTTGAAACATCGAAACTCAATCAATGAATCGATTAAAATCACGCTTGACATACCCGTGCTTTCGTTGTTAATGGTAATGTTTGGGAATGTGGATTGAATTTAAATTTTAGTTGTTTGAATAGCGTATTTCATGGGTTGACTAGTTTCATAGGCTTGTGGAACTTTATGAAGATTTTATGGTATTTTATGTGGATTATTAATGTCTGACAATAACCGTTAAATTCAAAAATATTCAAAAAATTATCAAGTTCAAAATTAAGTTCAAAACCAAAAGTCAAAATTCAAAAAGTAACGAAAAAGTTCAAAAATAACCGTCAAATTCAGAAATATTCGATGAAGTTCAAAAATCAAAAGGTCAAAATTCAAAAAATAACGGAAATTATCAATACTGACGGAAAAAATTGTCAAATTCTTAAAAATCCTCAACATTTAAAGAACCTCAATTAATCAAACAACAAGCCAGTTTCAGCAAATGCCAAAAAAATCATCAACACTTCACCCATCATCGGATATTTACCTCAAAATTAAATTCTTGTAAAAAATCACACTAGGTAAATAAAAACAAGCATTTGACGGCATCTCATTCTCAACTCAATACCAACAACTATTGTAAAATGATAATGAGAAATTCCGAGTAGCGGTGATTTCAGCTTAAAAGCGTCTCACATGTCACAAGTGTAATTTGCTACTGGGAAAACACGTCATTACATCGCAACTTGCAGAGATTTTTATTTTATTTTATCTGTTTTTGCTGCCTTTCGTCATGATTCACATTTTTTATGTATAGTTATTATTGGAAGTAACAGAAGCTGATTTACTTGCTTGTTCAGTTGTCAGACTTCTTCGTTGAGACTTTTTCTTACTCTTTAACAATTTTTTATTATTTTTGGACAATAAACAGCAACAAAATTAAATTTCCGCAGTCTCATTACAGTTAAAGTAGTAAGTAGTTAGTAAACAGCAAAAACAGTTATCGAGCGTATGTTTATTGACCTCAAAATTAGATAGGGTCGGTCAAAAGGTTAAAAATGAGCAATAAAATGTGCAGAAAATACATTTTGATAGCCGTACAAATGAATTATGAGAGGTCCAGCAATGCGGAATTAAAAGGTTCTTAAATAATTAAATTAATGAGCTGTTTAGGAAATTTTTGAGTGCAGAACAAAAGGAATTTGTTTGCCTTGGTTCCTTTTGTACTGAAATCATATTCTAGAGTAAATAAAGCTGTAAAAATCAATATTTTGATTGTGCTGCTTTAGTCAAGTTTCATGCTTAATTACATACGAAAATTATTTTTGGAACAACGCAATTCATTCCTCGAAAATGTGTAATGTGCTGGATGTGTGTTGATTATGATGACTAAGATGTAGAGCAAGGCTGTATAGAAGATTATGGGAGGGGGAGGTGGGCAGGAACTTAGTCTTCTTACAGAGTCCAAATTGATCAGCATTACATCATCATCACAAATAATCGAACAATAGACTAGAGCAGTGGTGGTCAACCTTTTATTTTTCATGGCACCAATTTAGTGGTAAGCCTCAAACGAAACCAAATACGACTTACGGTTGATAGAATTTCCAAAAATTGCCACTAATGTGCCATAACACACAGGTTGTCCACCACTGCACTAGAGAAATACCAGGAATCGAAGATTTAGAAAGTAGATTTGGCTAACTTTTGTGAAGTAACAAACTTTTTCCTTCCGTTTCCAATCCAATATTCCATTTTCTAAGAACTAGAGCAATTCTATTGTTTGCCAAGATTACTAACCATGTTAATACCATTCCTAGAATGTGTTCAACAAAATTTCAATTATCTCATTTATTTAGGCTTAGCTGAATTGTTTTAACATATTTGGTTATGTTCAATGTCGTTTTATTGGTTTTGTTGGATAAACTTTTTATGGTATTTCGAGGAATATGTCTTGTAATGGATTTAATTTTGGTCTATGGGGATTAATTCTACAGAAAAAGCTCAATTTTGGAATTATAGATTCATCTGAAGCCCCAACATTTGCCGGTATATACCTCGATACTGTAGATTCCATTATTAAATATCAATAAGCGTCATTTGTGCCTGCAAATCTTATAAAAGTATCAATATCTTCAAAATATTCAAACGGTTTTCATCGTAAAAATCTAAAAGTATGCAGCATTATAAGCCAATCATCCCTTCAAGGCAGACTCCACGTTTTATATTTCCTATCGCTAACCAAGAAAAACTTTCAAGAGCTTTCAATAATCCTGTCATCAAATTTCCATATCCCTAAGACTTTAATGAATTGATACTTCATCTTTAAGTTCCCTTTGTTGCTGCCTCAATACAGACAGTAACAATAATGAGCTCATAAAAAAATGATAACCACTTCAAGCCGTAAAGATGATAGTAATATTTTAATACTCATCTGAACTGTCGCATCAAGTTTCCTTCTTCTATCGTTGAGAGCATACCCATTTTAACCATGATGGTGCTTATTTAACAATTTTTTTCACACAAAAACTTTTTTTTCGTTCTAAATACTTATCTCGTACTAAGAGGCTCTTATTTTGCTAATGGTTGGACATTAATGGACATAGAGGAAAAATGGAAAAGGAGAAAAAGTTCGTCGGACAGTTTTTTATTTGGGATGAAAGGAAAACAGAGAAGTTGAATGATGTTTTTTGGATGAAGGTTGTAGGGCGCATTGCTGGAGTGGCTTTAAAAATACTCAAATTTCAATTATGCTTAGATTTAAAAGTGCTTAACTTTAAAGGCTCTTAGCTGTAAAGAGGCTCAGCTTTAAAGGCGCTCAGCTTTAAAGGCGCTCAGCTTTTGAGACGTTCAGCCTTTAAGACACTCAGCTATAAAAACGCTTAGCCTAACACGTGCTCAGCTTTAAAGACGCTCAGCCTTAAAGACACTCAGCTTTAAAGACGCTCAGTTTTAATAGCACTCAACTTTAAGAATTTAATATTAAATTCTTGCAGCTTAATTAACACTCAACTGCAATAATTCTCAACCAAAGCACGCTCAGCTTTAAAACCATGTAATTTAAAATTATCTCATAAAATACATATATCCAACCTGAAATCATAATAAATTGAGAAATAAAAGAAAAGAAAAACACACAGCACCGACAAAGCAGCAATTTCCTTCATGTACTCAGCAGCTACAAAATAAAACAGAAAAGTTTGTGGTTCGTTCAAACTTTTTTTTTGTTGCTTTTTAGTCGTTACGTAAAAAAGTTTAACCTCTACCACATCCTTTTCTCTGGCCAGCATTAAGCAACAAAAAAAATGATAATATTTGACGATGTTGAATGAAATTAATGAAATTTTCAGTTCCAGTTCGTCTCCTTGAAAATGAAAATTTAATTTAAATTAAAAAGTTTTTTAAAACTGAAATTAAAATGTCAGTTAGGAGTTCCGTTAAGGGAGTTTGCGGATAACCACGCAATTTGTAAAAAAAAATCTGACAAAAACATGCGATTGCCACAAGGAACTAATTTTATTGTAAAACTTTGTCTGTTTAATTTTATTTTTACATAAACACTTGCAACTGAAATTGAATCCAGCAATTTTCATCTCCAATTTTTCCTTTCTTTCCCACAGATGCTGAAGCACGTTCACATTTCACCTCTTAGAAGTCGATCGGATTCCATTTCACTACGCTCGTCGACGGCATCATCTTTAAATAATGTATCATATACATCATCATTATGCGGCAGCCCAGAACCTCAAATGACACCATCGAGATCGTCAAGTTATTCAAGTCTGAATGAATCTATAGCACAGGTAAGAATAACAATATCACGTAGATATGTTTTGAAAATCAAGTCACGTGTGAAATGATGAATGATCATTTAAATACTTTCGGATATACTGTCATCCTTCCATATACAATGAATTTTCTACTACAACAGTCAACGACAGTACAGACTGCAATTGTTGTTGTTGGTTGGTATTATTTGATGAGGCACATCATGAATAATGTTGATGCTTTAAAATCAAAATAAAGGAAGAAAATTTATTTTCATCCATAAACACAACGGAGCTGCAGTAATGAAAAGTTTTTGTGTTCAAGTAACAAAAGTTATCGAGAATTAAGCGCATTTTATGAATATTTTGAGTTTTAAATTTTAACGGTTTTTTGAAATTTAAATTCATGATTTAGCAAATTTTTCTCACTTCAAAAAGTTTTTCTTGATTTTCTCATTCTTTATAGCAGCTTTGTCTAGAAACTTAATTGCTTTTTATTACTAAAAGTAGCAAAAGTTGAATTAATTACTTTTGAAGCATTAATGGCTTCTCGTTACTACCTAAATAATTATCAGTAACTTTATATGCGACAATTTACTTATGAAATTCCATTCATACCTTTAAAGTGTGCTCCACAAAAACTGAAGCAGTAAAAATGAGTAATTTGAATGTAAATCATTGCAGTCAAGCTCTTTCCCACAAAAGTTTTTTATGAAAAGCGAAGGCATTTTCCCCATCATTTTTCACAATATTTTCTCGTATTGTTCTCATGCTAATTACACATTAAAAAGCATTCAAAACTTGCTTGCTGATTTCATTTGTGAGTATAATGTAGTTTTCTTTCGTAATGAGATGAAAGGCAAGGCAACAATTAAAAAATAACTAAAACTTGCGACCATTTCTCATAATTCATAACAAAGAAAGTTGAAAGAAAAAGTTTGTGAATTGAAAAATAAAAAATAATAACTTTTTTGGAACTGTCGCATTAATTTGATTTTCATTTCCTTATTTATTTATAGACTACGTTGAAGGTGTACACAGCATGCTTGAGGCTTGACATAGAGTATAAAACATTGGCAGTGTCTTGGGACACCACTGCTAGGCAAATCGTCACACAAGTTCTAAGAAGGTAAGCTTTCATAAAAATGCTTTTGGCCTTTTCTCGCCCAAACCATTTCATGAGTTGGGATTTTCGGGAAATTCAGCATCCAAATGTCAATCCATAAAACAAACAAAAATTCTAACCTCAAAACTTTTCCATTTTTCTTCCCAAAACTCAGATGTAAAATGCGTCATCGAGATCCACGACTCTTCTATTTGTCAATGGAAGTACGAATAAGAAGAGCAGATGCACGTACATTACTAACATTAGATGACTCAGCACGACCAGCAATGCTTCAAGCTTGTCATCCATCAGGCGAATCAAAGTTTCATTTACAAATGAAATCCGGAGGACTAATTCGTGTCCATACATCAGCTCTACAGCAGACATCTCAATACAAAAGTCTATTAATATCAGAGCAGACAACATCAGATGAGTTACTTGGTCTATTGTTGTCATGTTATAATTCGACAGAGCCAGTCGAAGACTTTTCATTGTATGAAGTATGTCCAGATCAAGAATACCAGAGGAAATTACATCCAGACGATTTGCCATTGCGTGCACAAATTTTACGCAATCAAAAAGGCGACAATTGTCACTTCCTGGTACGAAGAATTAGAAACATGGCAAGACGATCAAATCAATTGGATATTCAGAACAATAATCAGCCACAAAATTATTCAATTGACATAAATTCATCATTAAGTCCAGCCAAATCACAGAAAATTGATCTAAATTCATCATTAAGTCCAGCAAAGTCACAAAAATTTGATGAAATCAGCACAAAATCACCCTCGACATCCTCAATTCAGTCATCATCATCATCATCATCGATCGTCAAGTCAACATTCACAAAATTGGAATCATGTTTCGTCAAACTTAATGCACTGACTCGATACGATCAGTCGAGCATGCCCGATGTGAACGGAAATGTGATTCAGCAACAGAAACAATCACAACCACGAAAATGTCAATGCAATATGAGCAGCACACAAAAGTGCAATTATTGCAGTCAAAAAATCATGAAAGGCTTCAATGATTCACTTATGCTTTCCGGACCATCGCCAATGAAATCACCAACTTACAATCCCGTCTATAATATACGAGAAATTCGAACTGTCCAAAACTCATTTTCAACATTTGGCAGCGATAAGAAGCTAATTGACTTGGATATTGCCGCAAGGAAGGCAGTATCTCGAAGACATAGCGTAGCTGTTGACCAAATTGAGATCATTGATGCTGATTTGGTCGGAAATGTTGGAAATTATGTCTACATATGAAACATTATGTAATTTTTAAGGCTCAACAGTTTCGGGTCTGTTAAGCTATTGAAAATAAATTGCTAGTTAAGAGACATTGATCCCCTCCCCTATCTTTTTCTAATTAGTAAACGCTAGTCACCTACCCCACAATTTATACTTGCCCAATTTAACTTGTTTTCCTTATTGAAAATTTTATTAATCATATGCTATATATAGATGCTTATAATCATGTTAATTAATTTAAAATGAAATTGAATTTCACCAAAGAAAAGTTTTTGTAAAGGAAAAAAGTTTAATAAAAATTTTAAAAATTATTTGATCAAAGACTGGTTTTGGTTTTATAAATATAGCTTGTCAGTTACAGAATATTCTACTTTATCAATGAGTCTACGATGAAAATATTGCTGAATATTGCTTTATGTAAATTTATTATGTGGTGGCTGTTGAGGGTGTTCTTGGAATTTATTGAAAATTTATAGAATTTTTCTGCAAATTAAAATTGATTTTATGAATATTGCTTATTATATTGTTGTGTGGAGTGCTTTACTTGTGCTTAACTGTCTGGAATTCTAGTGAAATTGAAGCCACGCTTATCATGTCGTTGACTACTCGTGGGACGCAATGTTCTAGATATTAGACAGCTATTTTGAAGCTACACAGAGTTTAAGTCACACTGACGGACTCCGCCCGATACTTAGGGTCTTACGGACAAAACTCTAAGTCAACTAGACCTTAAAGCATGTCCATTTTGAGATCTGACTGTTAAAAACCCTATAATCCACCCGGTTATCGTATTTATGTCTTTACTGTCGTCAATAAAACGCAATTATCTACAAATGTGTTTACCATTCATCACTTCCAACAACCTAAATCTTACATAATCACTTAATTTTCTACTCCTTAATTGACCTCACGTTCGTACCATAAAACCCAATTGCTGTCCAAAACTATTAAGCGCAATCATTGATTTTGAAAGGTTCATCCAACCATCGACGAAATGTTAACGACATCAGCTGTTGCCATGTTTACTTTTTATATGCCGTATTGCTTACATATGCTATATAAGTAATCAAAATTATTAATATACCGAGCATGTTTGATGAAATTTTGTTTTTTGTTGACAATTTGTGTTTTTTTTTGACATGAACTGATGAAGAAGCTGAAAATGAGGCTGATTCCGTAACTTCCTCATTGCATAAAGCTCAAATCTAATAAATCACGATGAATTTTTTTATGTAACGAAAATTAATCTTCTTTGTCAATTTTGTGCTTTTTTTTGAGATACATAAAATATGTTTCTTGTTAATCCAGTAAAAAGTGGCATCAATAATGAGATGATGAGTGACTTTTTGTCTCATTTATTTCGCAATTCATCATTTAAAACAATGAAATTAATCATTAATGGAATTTTATCATCAATTGTCTGGGAATTTTTCACTTTCATTAGGTGATTGAAGTGATGTTGATTAATTTTGGATGTGCTTACAGTCTTTAGGGATTATTTGAAATTGATGAGTACCGAGAAATCGATTTGAAGTCGATCTTTATCCTAGACAGTCATTAGTTATCGGTGGAATATATTCCCAGTGATTCCGGCCAAAGGAAGGTTGTTTTGACACAGACAGTCGATGGCTGCTAATACACCATGGACACTGGAAATCAGATGCAAGGACAGTCGATGAGCATTGGCAAGCGATAATCCCCGAGCAACATAAATTGGAGAGGTGCCGCAACTGAGCTTCTAACGCTCTACAAAAGCTTCGCATTCATTGAAAATCTTCCGCAGAGTCACATCAGTACCTATGCTACGCTCATAGCTGCCTCATGACTGTCATTTGCTGCTCGTGTCTATTTCAATTCTTCATAAGTTTTCCAATTGAAAACTTTCTTTATCGATTAAATCCACTCTTCAGGGAAGCATCAAAAATAATTGTGTGAGAAAATCCTTCAATTTCAATTAATTCAAAAACCAGAAGTTTCTCTGTCTCAAGCACATAAAACTTCCTTCATCGATTTTCAAGTATCACCATACGACATAAAATTTGATTTATCTATCAACCCATAACGTGATTGTAGAGGCAGTTTAGTTAAGAGGCATAAAATTTTGATACATGTATCAGCTACCATGTTGAAAACCTCTTCATAACTTTTTATAACTTAATAATAGTCACATTGACAGGCGTGATAGAAATTTATCGGTTTTGTTTATGAATGAGATGATTTGAGATAATTTAAATTTATTTTAGTTAGGAACAAGAAGTAGTTTTATAGTGGATTTGAGGTGTTCATAAGTGGGTTTTGAGATGTTAGTTGAGATATCTTGAGATATTGAGATTAAGATGCTTGATTATGGTTTTATAAGGAGTAATGATGTATAGATTACATTGTTGATGAAACTTTGTGGCATATTGAGTTGATAAAGTGTATAATCTGATAAGGAACTATCGAGGAACTTGATTTGATGCTAAATTTGGATTATTCGGGCTGCCACTACAGGTATATGAGGGGTACAAGAGAGGGTGACACTTGATATCTTAAGAATCAGACTCTAACCTCCACGAATACGTCAATTACAAAGCTCGACGTGACTCTGACTTGGTGCTGAATTTAGCTAAAACAGCAACATGTCAGAGTCACGTCAGCCTTGTGACGGTTGTTGGATCGATTCACTCGAAACACGAACTTTTGAAGAACATATTTGAGCTCCAATAAGTTCAAATTTCTAAGCAAAAACCCCTTTAACAACACGCACAGTTCAGCACATAAGTTGTTGTGCATGCAAAACACAAAATTCATAAATAATGTAAATTGAGAAAAAGAGAAAATTTTACATACATGAGGATCTAATCTACAACAACAACTAAAAATTGATTTCACATGTTTGTAATTGAATCATTATCTTGAGTGAAAAATCATCAAATTCATGAAAAATAAAATGAGAAATGAAATGGAAAAAAGATTTCACTTTTATTGCATTTACGACTCAATCGAACGAGATTTTGATACACTTGAGTTGTCTATATTTTATTTGATGTTTGCTGAATGATCAAGCTCATACAAAACAGTTTAAATTACTGCATGAGAAGTGAAAGAAGAAGAAGATATAATCGTGGGAAAATCAAACTATAAATGGAGATGATGGAGGGAAACAAATTTTAGCACCGCTGTAAAGCCATAAAAATGTTGCGTTTTTTCATTAATTTAGAGAAATTTTTATTGATTTTTTATTCAGGAATTACCGGATATTTTTTAATTTTGTCACTTTAGGTACGGCGTCATTATCCATCAAGCCACCTTTTACTACCCTCCAGAGTAACACTAGATCCTCATTTTAAATCCAAATCAAAGCCACATGAAGCTTGGATCTCGTATCAATTGCCTTTGCCTACTTTATGCCACTCGCACCATTCAGAACCTACCCAACAAATTCCTTAATGGCGCATCAGACTAAACTAAACATTTTCCGCATTTTTTCAACCCAAATAAAGCATTTATATTTACAATATCAAGAAGGAAGGTCGACGATACTTAATATCAAGAAAAAATGAAATTTATGGCTTCACATTCAGCATACACAATCAAGCATCCGGCAAAGACTGAATGATGAAAACGCTTTTTGCGGATGTTTATGTTTCCATGTATAACAATTTTTATTCATTCCATTCGATAGGAAAATGTGCCTTGACAGTGAACAAAGAAGAAAGGAGCCAATTCTATTGAAGTTTATTGTAAAAGATTCAGAAAGTTCTTGGTGATAACTACACTGGAGAAAACATTTTCCTACCCGCAGCATCGCACAATCTAGCTCATCATCATCAGTAGCAGAATTGTCACAAAATGGATGGTGTTTTCTTTTGTATGAAGATGATGAATTGCTAGGTGCGATAAGAGAAATAGAAATTCTAAGAAGAAATCCAAAGTTCGTCTCAGTAAATCTTTGCGGATCTGATGAGGTAGGCAAAGAAGATTTCTGGGATTGGGGAGGCTGTTTGGAATAAGAACAGCAGGGTGTGGAATTGATGCAATAGAAGTTTATGTGTATAGATAATTGGATGTACTTTATTTAAACTAAACAGACATTTGCAAGATTCCAGTCATTCAAACCAGTCCACTTGATGTTATCCTCATTAATTCTCAAGAAATTGCTCTATTCATCCACAATACAACATGAAAGTCTACAAACATAGTCATTGATTATTGCATAAAGCATCATTGCCCTGTAGTTGATTCATTCATTCATAAATCGTAATCTTAGTTGATGAACCAAGATTAAAGTGCTTGAAACTAAGCATGAATGAAAAACTATAGTAGCCATGACTACTTCTCTTCTTTATGATTTTTAATCAAGAAAATTGTCCTGACGTATGCAATCCTTCGGCATAACAATTACTTAAGCTTTCACTCACAATGTCAAGACATGAAGCCACAAAAATGTTAATGAAGTAATAAGATTTGAAATTTCCTTTTCCATTTCAGTCTTGTCATTTTGACATTTCCATTAAAACAATCATAAAAATCTAAATATTTAATGGACCTATGTCAACAAGTCCAAATGAACCACAAACAGAAGTGGAAAGTGAATTTAATATAATCATCAACAATCCGACATCCTTCAGAGGCTATCGAGGTACACAACATGTATGTAGAAAATAGATAAACATTTTACACACCGGATATCTTTCTCTACACATTAAATCATCTTTATGGTTGTAAGGAGGAAGAAGATATCACATATAGACATGAAATTAAATACATAAAAATGGAAGAGATGAAAAATTGAAAAGAAATGGAAGCAAAAAAAAAATGTATAAAATCTACAAAAACATCTGTTTCGCATTAGAAATAATAATAATAAAAAATTCTATGTGAGCAGATTCTTCTTTATCCTCCCATTTATTTCTAATTATGTTCATTTTTGCGTCTCTTTTACTTTTCAGTGGCTTTATGTTTATTATTTATGGTCTGTGTTTTTCATGATATGACCCTTGTGGTAGTTTTGGTTGAATTTTATAGGAGATTGATTTGATTTTAGAAAAAAGATGTTAAAGGTAAATTGATCCGGTTCAAAAATTATTGATCCGGTTCAAAAACTTTTGATCCAGTTCAAAAACTATTCACGTGGTTCAAAATTATTGATTTGGATCAAAAGAATGGTTCATATATTTTGATTCGGTTCAAAATCTATTGATCCGGTTCAAAAACAATTGATCCGGTTCAAAAACTTATGAATTTGCATCTCAAGTCAAAAACTGCTTTAAAATTCAGTATGATCATTAATGCTAGTAAAATTGAGTCTTTTTATCTTCATTCAGTCAAGCTATTTTGAGTCAAGAATCATAAGACAATTTCCACAAGGGTATCTGCCCATTCTCTTATGAAAGATTTAATAGAAAACAACAAAATAAATTAATTTTTTAAGCATATGACATCCAACAAGAATGTCAATTACTTAAACATGACATTTGTTCATTATTTAAATTATTTTCTCAGAGAAAATGACATATACTTAATAAGATTTAATCTAATATTGCGTAAGGTCAATTAACTTCGCCAGCCACAAGTAGATTAAATAAACACACAAGATGAAAAATCAATAATGATATATGTTATGGACAGAAAAATGACAGCGATAATCTGATATAAAATATTATTGTGTAATTTAAGATATAATTGCTTTCTAATCTTAGATAAAATTCATAAATCAGCTTAACTTAATTGCACCACAAATTGTTTCCCACCAATGAATTATGAATATTATGTGAAATTTTAAAAAACTTGAATCTTCTCGATCAATGTATCATATTGCACAATAAATAACGATCCATTTTAATCACAAAAACCAACAGAAAATTTTTTCTTTCATATTCACACTGTGCATTGTGTGGGGTTTTTACAATTACAGATACTTATTTTTTGTTGCTGAACAATCAATATTGCTATAGTGATTATAGTTAAATAATGTGAAAAATTAAGTCATTGCTTCATATCAATATTCAAACTTTAAACTTAATCTGGGAGATCTTTCGAAAATGAAGTGATGATTCTTTCGAATTTGAAAGTAAGGCGACGATTTGTTAGAATTTGAAGACAGTTTGATGAGTTCTCAGGATTCGAACTTAAAGCATCGCTTTTCGAAATTCGAATATGAAGCGACGACTCTTTAGAATTTGGAAAAATATCGATGAATTCTCAAGATTTGATCTTAAAGTGTCGACTTTTCAGAACTCAAAAATGAAGCGACGACTTTTCCAGAACATCGAATTTTTAAGAACTTGAATTTACAGCATAGATAATAGAGACATCATCTAAACTGTTTTATATTCAGTGTAAGTAATTCAAAGTAAACACATTTCAGTGTGAATATAGAACATTAATCCTTACAACATTCAATACCACTCTTTTTGTCTCTAAATCAAGAAAAAAACAAACTTACCATGCAGCGCACGTGTACAAAAATTTCATTTTTTAAGTGTGTGGCTTCAGAACAACAAAACAAAAAAAAAATTGTATATATTTCAAAGCAATTACTGACAACTCGATCTACTCGAACCATTTGAGATTCATAGAACTGAATCTCCTGTTGTGTGACTGTCACATGTGATATGAGCATTCTTTTTTAATATAATTATTGAAACACTTCCTTCCACCATAGAACACATGAAAAATAAGAATGGAAAAACATAAAAGAGAGGAGAAAAATGTGAAAAGATTGTCACATAATGCACCGGATATTCTATTCATTCAATACTTTTTATAGAATTTTTAAAAATAAAATAAGAGATTGAAAAATGGGCTCGTGCTGATGGATAATTATTTCAAATTATCAATGCTGCTTTTTCCTGCCTGTAAATTGATATTTCCCAATAATTTTAATGACAATTTTATGTAATGTTCATTCTCTTCGGTTCGATGAAGGTATACACATATTGCAATAAATCTTTAGGGCAGTTGGTCGATTGACAAACAAAGGTAGCATTTAGTGGACTTATTTGTATTTATACAGCATTACCTCAATTGAAATCATGAAAAATTGACGATACTTACCATTGAATTGCAGATAGATGAGGGTAGAATTTAAGCTGAAAATCCTTAGGACCGACATTTCATAAGTTATGTGCAACAAGCTGCATGCTGTTGGATTATTTATTGCTTAATAATTTGCAATGATCTGCCTTCCGAGAAGGCCGGACATATTATGATCTAGTCTCGTGAATTTAATAACTCAGATTTATGAACATTTGGAAAATTAATTCAGACCTCTTACAGCGTGGGTGTGCATTGATAATCATTATTTCATGTCCACACACCGTTTAACGACGATTAAATTTTCTTACAGCATCGTCCTTCTGAGTAGGGGAAGATAACGGATTTATGGAATTAAAAGTTAATATCTGCCTATTAAGCAGCATTAAATAATATTATTGTAGATTAAAATGAAAATCAGGCATAATGGATGCTTTCTAGGAAACGCCTTGGACGAGCTATAAGGGACAGCCGATAGCAACAGACCTGCACATCTAAAATGCAAACCTGCTGTTTTTGATCGAGTCCTCCAATATTTTTTTATGTTACCTATTGCTTTACTTATGGATATCTGCGATTTTGCTCAGCCTATTTACCTAAAATGTTGAGAAAACGGAAATAGAATATTTACTACGACTTTGTAACTTGACATTTGCTATATTGACAATATTACTTATTCAATGTCAAACATCAAAAAATGCGTACACGTGTAAGAACTCGATCATAGATAAGAGGCTGCGTCTAAATATTTTTCTTATGATAAATCATTTGCTACATCGCACATCCGACCTTCTAACGACCGCATTAATATTTTCTACATCCATACAAAAAAAAAGTACATACATATTTTCCCTCAAAACATCTAAAGTGCCATTAGCAACATCATTTAAAATCTTAGCATTTTCAACTTCCTTCCAACGTAGTACTTTTGTGCATGCCACAAGTGCATCCGTTCCATAACTTTTTTTAAACTTTCACCATCATTTCAAGCAAGTCGCAAGACTTTTCGTTGACCTTTTGTTAATTGAATGTAATTTAGAGACTATTTAGCACAGTTCTCACATTGGAATGTTTATGTCGATGGATGTGCTGTAAATAATAAGCACATAATAAGTAGAACGTAAATTATGAGTCAGTTAATTTGACAATTCCGTCTTATGGGCGAATGAAGAGAAAGATTATGGATGTTTATGACATTGATGTGAAATTTTTGCTGTGGATTTTAATTTAAATTGTTTGGTTGAAACTATGACGGATGTGCTTAAAAACTTGAAGAGGAAAAATCATTTTAAGTCGAAACAAAATTCATATTAAGATGTTTTAAATGAAAATGTAAATGCTGTTAGCATAAATGTGATGAATAATTTCTCTTAAGCTGATCTTAACATGTTTTCGAAAAAATTTCTTTTGGGATGTTATATCCGTTTCCGTTGCATCCAAAATGTACAATTTGAACGAGATCATGATGCGATAAAATCCTGTATCCTGTGCAGCATGTGGTACTCCTTCTCATTTTAAATGATGTGTCAGCTATAAATGAACCGAATCATCCTTAATCGAGCAATAGAAACCTCATTCATCATATATGTGCAAATGCTAATATTAACTCTTAATTCTATTTTGATGTGATTCAAACATGCAGCAAATATTGCATCACAATATTGATTAAACAACCGCATATCAGTTGACAGAGCACAAACAAAACATTCCATATAATTACACTATAATGAAGTGCTAATTAATTATAATCACAATAAACACGAGTTATTGAAAGCAAATTCATAATATTGTTTGTTTTAATAACTATATAAAGTGCCTGGGGTAGCTAGTTGATATGGGTTGATTTAGGGAATATATGTGCATGCTTGTGTATGGGTTGATTATGCATTTTGTGTCTAAATATCATGAAATAACTCAATTTAGGATCATCAACTGAACTTCAACTGGATTTACTATAAATAGCAAAAAATACAGCTTCAGGCATCATCTAAGGAAGGCACCACAATTGATCTGTTCATCCATCGAAGTCATTATAGATGGTCACCCTAATCCACCTCATAATCAGTTTCCAGAACACTTTCAAAATGCATTGACGTCAACGATCCTCAATGCATTTCAAATGACTCAACAACAGGCACCGTTTCTTTTAAATCAACAAGGAATGAGCACATAAACAAACATTCGTACTCAAAGTTTTTTCATTTGCTCAAGTATCAAGAGTCTCATTTGATGTTGCTTTTGAAGTGCAAAGCTGGAAAACTTTAAAACAAATTAAAATAATGATTATCTTGATGCTTTTTTGTGCTGCCTCTTCGTTTGATGTGAGGCAGAACTTTTCTTTTTTTTTCATGAATGACTGAATAAAAAAATTTTCAAGTTGAGAATAAACTTTTAGAAAAAAGCAATTTCATGTCTGTCTTAATTGAAACGGAACAGAGAAGATGCATGATGTTAAAAAGTTGAGAATGTGCAAGTGGATGGAAAAACTGCTGTAAATGGACATACTTGATTTTAGGAGCCAAAAGTCTAACATTTAATGAAGCTAGTACAATCCTTAGAGAGGAACACTTGAATAAGCAAGAGGTACACGTTTGACTCATGAACCCCTGGTCAAGATGATCTTAGCTTTTAGCCAGATCAAATGAAATCCGACCTCAGGTCACTTAACCCAGGCTGAAACTGTATTTTTGCTAATTCCTGCGTCGTATGCTTTCTAGGTTTCCCCATACGAATTCAGCTCTTGTAACTTTGTAATGCTTTTGTCCTTAGGATCCATTAAAACATAGAATTGTACTGATATCACCTTGATGTCTTCAGCACAGACGTTTCATAATGGTCATCAATAAAAAAGTTGTCAATGATCTATTATTTACTTTTATCACAATTATTTCTGCTAACATTTTCATCTACAGCAGCTGTTTAAAAATAGCAAGAAAAGGATTCTCATTTAATGGATGCACAATAGCATGATATTAAGTATCACAACAAAATTGCTCCTTTGATATCAAAGATGAAAAATATTGTGTAGGAACTTATAAAAATGATGTCAGTGAATGTTAAACTGCAAGTTCAATTCGATGACCATTTTATCAGGATCAATTTATGAAAAGTTCAGTAATCATGTCTTCACTTCATTAATTTTCAATGCATGTGGACAGTGGAATCATCTTTAAATGCTCACATCATTTTTTAAGCACACCATTGAGTGCTTTCGAAATCATTGTGCATGTACATAGACACAGCATGTGAGTGAGAGCATAAGTAAGCAAGAAAAGTGTCATCACTTTCAGCATTGTTTCTATTACACTGCCTTTGTTTCACATGAATAAGTTTTTTACACTTTCGTAATTTTTTTTTCTCTATCATTTCCATTTGCTTTGTTGTTTTAATGCTGAACGCGTTTATGTGTGCGAATTTTGAAGAAAGGTTTTAATTAATTGCTGTTTTGATTGATGGAATCGGGTTCAAGATTTACCATAATTACTGGAGATGTACGTCAAATATAAGATTAACGAGTTGCTGATTTGACTGTATTATAATAGGTTAGCTTTGCATTTGGTACCGGCAGATAGAAACAGCTTTAGGAGATGTTTAAGTTAAGTCGTACTTATTCATGGTGCCTTATCGAGCCTTATTGAGCCAGTTCAAATCAACTGGAATGAAACCACCATCCGAACAGCACAACATGTTCGCTAGGACACCCTTAAGTCGTCGTTTTAACGGTTAAACGCGACCTTAGTGGTCTTAAAGTCTTGAAGACGCCTCATACCATGACCTGGCGATATACCTCATTGTGCCTCTTGAGCTAACTTTAAAATCGCTCAACGGATTTCTTCACTTGCTCCTCAAGTCAACTTGACCAGACTTTTCCATATAAAATCCGAGTTTATTTCGAACTTTGATCCTGACTAAGCACTTCCTATCACATCCTTTTTTCACATTGAATCGCGCTACAAACCCTTCTTCCAACAATTATGTTGAATTCCTAGTCTAAATTTGTTTTTTGCTCATTTACAATTGCAATTCTTTTTTCCCTCTGATTTGAAGCTGCTTTTTCATTTCAATCAGTTTCAGTTTCTTTTTTTCTGTTGTTTATATATTATATATTTTTTTGCTAGTTGAATAGTAAAAACAAAAGAATCTTACACATCAGTGATTCTCATTGCAACATGCTGATATTTATATGATATGCGAATGTTTTTTTGCTGCATGAAATCAGCAAATGCAAATTGTGAAATTTAAACTGTTTGATATGTTGAAATGTGACATGAATCTTTCATGATGGAATGAATATGGAATTTGATGCTTGATACTTTTTTCAGGGTCAAGGCATGGAGTAGCATTTGGAAGAGTTCGGGGCGATTCTGCGACTTGTAATCTAGTAAATTTGATTTATTGACAATGGTCCCATCTAGAAATGGGATATGAATTTGAAGCCTACGTGATTTTTAGCAGTCTAGACCAGTAGTGGTCAACCTATGTGCTCCGGCACATTAAAGCGTCGCCTATAATCCCATGAACCATATGCCATGTCTGGAGGTTTGCCACAATGGTGCGCCATGCAGAACTAAAGGTTGTCCACAACTGCTTTAGACCCAAAATCCAAGCATATGATAATAAACCCACGATCGATTTAGAGGAAGCTTTAGCAAGGATAATTCGTTATATCGTTGTGAATCGCCAACAATATCAGCTTCTATGGTATCATTTCTCATACAAATTTACTTTATTGCAGGATTTACTTACTTTTCATCAAAAATATTCCATTTCATTCAATTCAATTTTTTATGCCTGCAAGAAGCTTTCTACGCAAATTTTTGGTATATTCACATTTTGCGTCGTATGCTGTATTATTTACAAAAGTTCAACATCTTTTCATTTAATCTTCACGATACAACTTCAAACACGAAAGTTTTGTCTGTAATTACACTGTACTTGAATTGTCGACAACTAAGATATTTCAGCCCGTAATAAAAAGAAACTCAGAATAAGTCTAATTAATTTTGCTAACAAGTAGAAAGTGAAATTGTTTGGAAGAATTAATAAGATTCAGTCAACGCATGACTTGCTGCCATTTTAAATAGATGCTGTGTATATGAATAGAGTTAAAAATATCCTGAGCTGTTTTGTCTGAATAAAGGTAAAAGTTTTATAGTAAATATTGCCAATAAGAGTTTCATTAAAAGTCAACAGCCGTAAAATCGTTGAAGTTTTGCAGACATTTTAAAGAAATTTACATTTATGACGCAGTTGGCATAGTTTAAATTTGTTTATTTGAATTTTTGGAATTTTCGGTTACATTTTAGAGAAATGGAGGTGAAATGGAAGTAACCTGATGAGCAAACTCACTGTGGAATCTAATTACATGTAAGCAAGCCTCTAAATTACAGAATCAAATGTTTACACAGATAAAAACAATTAATTCTAACCTCAAAAACCTTCAAATCAATGTCATAGGCCACAGGAAGTCCTCTCCCCAATCTAAACATCACGCTACAAAACAATTCAAAAATCACACCTAGCATGCTTAATAACTCTCATTAAAATAATTAATTACAACAGCTTCTAAATTTTTACGCAACTACTTCAGTAGAAACAAGTGTCAGACAAAGCGCGTGTACAGGAAATATCAAACACAACAACAGCACCAAACTCAGTAAGACATAAAGTAAACAGTACTGTGAACAAAGTTTTAAAATTATTTTGAAAGTAATTATGATTTGTTTTGAGACTAACTTGTTGACTTGCTCGTTCTGGGGAAGACAAACTTTACTTTTTGATGAAACGAACGTTTCGTATATGAAGGAAGTCCTACGACAACTTTGTGATTAAATTTGAAGATTTATTCAGAGTAGTGAATGAGATTTTGTTATAGAAAGTGAATAAGTTGGGATGGAATCTCGATAGGCACTAAAAACTGAAGCTGATTTCATGACGATATTAGACTAACTTCAGGTTCCTGCAAATATATCATGATGCACTCTCATGAGGAGGTTCATGGAATGAAGCGGTTGACAGAGACAGTATTGCATTTGGTAATGGAAAATGGCAAGTGGAAGTCAGTGATAGGGTCAGGGCTTTAGGGGAAATTTGGGGATTTTGATTGTCAACCCTCCTCCCCTCCTGGTCAACCCCCCTGGTTATTCTCATACTTCAAAAAACCCCTATCACTTACTCTGCCTTCAAAAGAATTTACAAAAGTTCGTTTAAATTTGCCTGCAGAAATGTCCAGCATTAAAATAAGAAAGTTTGTGTCGTCAAAATGAATTTACATGGATTCACAGTCCATCAAATTATACTTGTATGCTTGTGTCTTTAACTTTATGTCCCCAGACAGAAGAGAAATTCTTCCTTAATGTACAATATTCATATCAATTTTGAGGCGGTCCATCATTCGTCTTGGTTAGTGTTTGACATAAAAATTATCATAAAATGAATATTTTTAATAGCCACTTGTTTGATGCTGCTTCATTTCCGTGATTTGTCATGGATTTGTTTTGAAAAAATCTTCATTTTTAGACCTCATTAAAATTAAAGAAGAAGATAACATAAAGAAGGAATAGCCTCATTAATCCTGAGAAAATGCGTTAAGATCCTTTTAAGATTCCAACACCCAAAACAAAGTCATTTTAAAGATAGAGAAATTTAGGAAACAAAATTAGAGAAAGTTTCCGATGAGAAAATAAAAGGATATGAAATGCACATGTTGCTAGTAAGACTGTTGAACAGAAGTTACACTTCATAATAATTTTAATTTCCTCACATCTGTTTTATGCTTCAAACGTTCTCATTTCTTTTAACAAATCATAATCAAGAAACAAAGAGAAGCTACAAAAAAAAGAAATTATGAAATCTGTGGGAATTAAAGGAGCATCAACAGCAGTAAGAAGAAGAAATTTCTCAATCATTATTTTTTAAAGACGAGAATGAGAAGAGAGTGAGAATATAAAATTAAATATCATATCTGTTGAGAGATGGGACGCTATGAGATTGTGAAAATATAAAGTATGAGATGCAGGATCAACATATGTTTAATATCCTGTTTCTTTACTACAATTTTCTACACAAATATTTTTGTTTCCTCGGCACAGCCGTTACTGTATATGCAGCGTTATTTTTTCTCATGGTATGGATTTTTATCCATATATATTTTTTTTAATTATGAAACATTTTCAGGAAATTTATTATGATGTTGAGGATGATGGAGTGGTAGTGGAAAAATATTTTCGCAATACGTAATTACTAAGGAATGGATTGAAGGGATTAAAGTTTATGGGGATTTTAAAGCGCAGTTTAATTTAGTAAGAATATTCAAAATTGTGAATCTAGGCTCTAGAATCTAGAACAACTGATTTCAATACCATGTCGGCTCGATGCTTGTTCAGTGCCACATCTTTGGCATACTTTCCAAGATTAGGTTTATTATACAGCACATAGAGTCTATGATGGAACTTTGTGAAATGGTTTCAAGGACTTCAGACCTAATTATTTCAGATACCACCTGCTGTTTTTGGCTGTAAATTTTTTTGTTCAAGGCTGCATGCTGTAATCTCTTTTGGAGTGATTCTGATCAAAATCTGTAGGTAACTGAGTCACAGAGAGGAGGTCTGACTATGCACCAAACATTAGCGGATTGCTCCGCAGCTCTCGATCTCAATTTAAGTCGGTCCGACTGCATATAAAATTCAAGTGACTTCGAGTTCGATCCAAGGGTCTATACTTGTGATACATTCCAATACTGTTAAGATATGCCAGACAAACCAAATCCAGTCTACACTTGCGTGTTTATTTGACACTGCAAGTTACCCGAAATACTAATAAACTCCTTAATATTCCAAACAAAAATTCAATCCTTCATACTTCTCTCATTTTCCTTCATTCCATTCTTTATTCTTTACATAGTAATATTTATGTAATAAGAAATAGCGAGCGACGATATAACATAAATTTATTAATATAATATAATGTAAAAGTTAGCGTGAAAATGCCTTAAATCTTATGGTTTACTTCCTGCTTACAAGAATTCAATCCGTACAACATAAAATATTTTCCGCTATAAATTCTCGAGCATTGAAAACTTAATGGGAGAACTATTTTTTGTCTGCAGGAATTTCCGTATTCTTAAATGAGGAAGTTTTTGAATGCAATGGGAAAATTAGCAGGATAAAGTTTTTTTGTGCATGTAATTCAGCATTTTATGGGCAAATTGTTAACAGGTTCAATAAATTCTTGTACTTAAAGACTTCTGTTGTTAGGGATTATGGCTGAAATTGCTACAAAAATTAAAGACTGTTGAACTTTGTACATTTAAATACTTTTCTAGAAATTATATTAATTTTTCTCGTCAGTAAGAAGATGCAGCCAGCTTCTCAGAGTTATTTCCACATGAGAACACCAAGAAATTTAATATAAAGCTCAAACACGTGAGTATGATGAGCATGATGATTTTCTTTATTTTCTCAAAAGAGCAATTTTTTATTAAAACTTTATTCCTTCTTCTCATAGCATTTTTGTATCTAAGCTGCATGAATCTTAAAGACTGTTAAGCATAAGATTTTCATTTATCTAAAAGGTTTGACTTTTATTGCATTCACTTTAATAAATAGTTTATTTATTGCTCATTTAATAAACTTCGGAAGTAGTATGCTTAATAGAAAATTTAATTCTTTTAAATATCATCGTCAGACATACTCATGCATGTATCATCATGAGATGCTAAAGATTTATCATTTTAAAATGTTTTTAGAATTTTCTTGTTACAGCAGGTAGGGGTTGGAGTACGGTTATGGTCTGGGGTTTTGAACATACATGGGTACGGGAAAATTTATTTCCATTCATAAAATATGAGACGTGACCTAGACATTGGGGTAGTTTGAAATCATGAGGACCCTCTAGCTTATTCTCTTGATCCAAAACCACTTCAAGTTAAGCGAATGATATATTCAGTATCTTTTTGAAGATCACATCCAAACACCTTCCATCCTTAAATTTATCAACTCGATAGAGCGCTTTAAAATCTAATCCACATTATTTGGTCCCTCGTCAAGCTTTAATAGCACTTCATCGTGCATAAGATTCAATTTTTCTTTGCACCAAAGCAAATACTCTTTAAACTCTTATTTTCCTATAAAATAAATTGCGAATCTTTGAACCCAATATATTCTCAGTTGCATCATCATCTCCAATCTAACTTTGTTCCACACGATACGATAAGATAAGATCCTAATAAAATATGTGAAAAATGACGTCAAATCACATGCTTTTGAGACACAGCATAGCATTGAATTTCTTTCGACTTTGTGGCTCTACATGCTGAATAATTCCTCGCATCCTAAATTTCAATTGAATTTCAAAGTATTTTTGTAGCATGATAGAAAAAAAGAGTCTAACTTTGATCAACCGAGATATCATACCAAATATCAATTGCATCGCTTAGTTGTGAATGTAATAAAAATTTCAATTGCGAAACATTTTCTGTGTCGAATTTGATTTTCTAATTTTTCACATGAGAGCTGAACATTTTGTGTATTTAGGAGATGATTTTTGGGTTTGTTGATGTTTCGTCAATTGGGATAGAATGTTATGCAGTGCGAAATCCACTTAAGGAAGATCCTTGACTCGATGAAATTGGGGTTACACAACATTGCTGATAGAAACTTAAAGAATTGACTGAAAATGGGTCAAAAATTGAGAAAGCAGTAAGTGACCACAAAGATAGCACTGTGGCAGCACTTAACACTGCTCTTTTCATACCAATCGACCTTCCCGGAATAAGAAGAAATATTGGTCTATTTATGTAGCAAATAAATTTACTTCCTGATCAATTTTACTCAATTCCTCAACATTAAACTTGAATCCACCCAACTCAATAATGTAGATTCAACCCCCATTTGATGATTCTGCTCATTCATCTTCTTTAAAAATGTTCAATTCAAGTTAGTTCCCATTCTATGTATTCAAAATAGATATGCTTTATTTTTATACATATTCTATTTTTTTATCTACTATGATCAGCTTAATCCCTATGGTATTTCAATTATTTGAAATTGAAATTTCCTGTGGAAATCAGTCAATCACAAAACCAATTTATCGCCCTTTGCTCTGTTGATTTTTTTTGGAACATGTTTGCATACAATTTTCATTTTTCTTGTTCCATTTCTGGTGAATAGAGTTTGTATGCTGATTTACATATTTGCTGAAATTCTCTTTTTTTGGCGCATTTTTTTGATGAGTTTTTATGAAAAATTGAATTAAATTTTAATCTTTTCTACCATCAATTACTGAATTTTGTTAGTAAAAGGCTTAAAAACTAACATACAGTTAGCATTCTATATGGAAATTTTCACAAAACAATTCAACACTTCTTATGTGTTCTGAAGCATACAGCATAATACCCTGAAGAATTTTAAGTTAATTAAAAAGCCTTAGCGGTACCAAACAATTCTATATGTTACTTTTATGTCTTAATCTTTAGAATTAAAGTTTGATCATTTCTTATTGTTAGCTCATCAGTGTCTCTGTTAATCTAGAGATCAAATCGCAGCTATTGTTACTGCTTAGTGCAGTTTTAATTTGAATAAATGCTCAGTTATTCAGACTTACTCTTGCTGTTACTTGGGACAGAATGCGCTTGAGCAGAGGTCAGACACTATCGCAGCAGTTGCAATTCGTTCAATAGTCAATGACTCTATTCTACAGTTAGTCCAAAAACCAGCCCTAATCCCTTATATCAGTCAAGAATCTACAATGACAACCAGCCAAACAATCGAATATTTGCATACATTTCTCTCCAAAATATCCCACACAAAATGCACAAGAAGGAATCCCATCGTAGTGACTTCAAATAAATATCCGTATAGAATAAGACAAGTCTAAGAACACAAACTTCTTTTATTTATATAACATCACATTTGTGGTTTGGCGCTTCACATTTGAAAAATTCATGAGAAAAAATACGAAGCACATGATATTTTGAAGGTAGCAGAACAGAAGGAATGAAGGAAGAAAAGAAATTTGACTCCCATGGTTCACATGGAATGCGACTGATTCTTCTTCACTTTATATATTCTTTACTCTCCATCGCACTGACTATATGATGTATATTTTTTCGGTAGGCGAAACCGAATAAAATTCATATAACAATAAAAAGTCTCATGAAATATCATTTTGAATTGAAGTGAGGAATGAGGAATGAAAGGAAAGTCGGCAAGAGTAGCAACATACAAAAGGAAGAGAAGAAATAAGTCGAACGAAATGCCACTGAAGTAGATCGTATGTTACACTTGAAGCTTGACCCTTGAGTTGATTCTGCATGGTTTTCAACAGATTTTATCGGAAGCTGGAGGGAATATTTGAGGGATGGTCAATGTCTGGACATTGTGGTGAGTAAGTCATAAATTTAATTTTTGTGGTCAATAAGGGATAACTTGTGGTTAGTCCTAGACAATGGCAATAAAAGTGTCATAATGTAAAAAACATGAAGAAGCTTCATCTCATGAATGACGACTGGAAATGACCATATATCCACTGAATATGATAGAAAATGCCAAACATCATTTAAACTTGACACATTTCCAACAACCATCAGTTCCAAAAGTCACAGTAAATAAAATTCCCGCAGAATTCTCTAAAGGGCAATTCTAGTCTCTACTTTGTATGCTTAGCAAGCTGTATTCGTTCCACATGATTTCATCTGACCTTCTCAAATTCTTCTGATTCTTTCTTCCGATCATGAGCCAAGTTTTTGAACTAGAGAGTTGACAGTAAAATTGTACGTTCGGGAGATACAAATGGCAAAAAAATAACATCGAGTCTGTCATCACATACTGACTACGGTTAAGGCCGTTACTTTCATCATATGGATTCAATTTGATTCGTATGTATGTATGACGATTATAATCATATGTCGAATTTAAAGGGTCATTTGCCTACGAAACTACAGAGCATTAGCAATGATGGAATAAAATTTTGTATATCTTCTTATTATTTAGCATCAGTTATGGTTGAATTGATGAGGTGATTGCGGCGTATTGTCTATGTGCTTAGAGTGTACATGATAATATTTATCTGAAGCATCAGCTGGCATTCAAGAACTCTTCAACTAATGTACAGACTTTATTGACTTTCTGTAATTGAATAACATTCTGCGATATCTGTAAATGCGCTCCATTTACATCCATTACCATAAAAAATTTCGACAATAATTTTTAACTTCTTCTTTTGTCTCTGATTCTTATTGCCCTGACTCTTTTGTATATCAACCACACAGATGTTGTAAAATAATGAAGAATTTTCTTCTACTTCTTTCACTCTCGCATTTTTATGATACGTACATAAGCCATGTATCATCAATTAGCACCCATTATAATATGATTATTGGAAGAGACATAAAGATCAATTAAAAGATTTTTTTCTTGTATATATGTAACTGTATGTGCAGCTCCGACTACGCTTTGAAATTTACTTCATTTGATTCTTTTATTATTTTCTCTATTTTCTGGTGGGAATTGTTGGATCTTTTAATTTAAATGAATAGAAAAAAAGATCATAAAAAACTGTGACCGATGCTCTGAGAACTTTTCTATTCTCTTTACAGCATGATGATGCCCTTTTATGTGAAAGTGTAAAATAAAATGTGCCGTTGTTGGATATTTTAATGTTTCCCACACACATGATCATCGCTTTGTGCTATAAAAGACATTGTGTAAGGCGAAAGAAAACTTTATATAAAGGCTTATGAATGAATAATTTCCATGCACTTCTGCTTTCTTAGTTGCGTACCCTTGCGATGATGTTGTCAGACTTCTTTAGTGTCCACAAACTTTCTTTAACAATCTTCAAATTTCACAAAATTTTGAGATTTCAAAAAATTCTAACCTCAAAAATATTCTGACAAAATCAACACATAGGATCGAGGCTGTTGTTCTTCGCATCTCGCATTTTCAAGGCACCATGAAAATTCATTTAAAAATTTAATTTGAATGTAACGAAAAAGAGAACAAAATGTGAAGGAATTTCTTTGAGAATTGAAAATTGTTGCAGATGTAAATTGATTTTCCACAACACTACACAATGCTTGATTCTTTGACTTTATCTTTGCGTGTTTTATTTGTTTCGGCAGTGCTATTGTTTTGATGCGTTAGGTTTTAAGAATAATTAAAATAAAAATGTTTGTAGGTTGTAAGTTTCTCAATGGTTTTGTGAGTTTTAGCTAAAATGTCATCTTATGGAAGTTTTAAATTTTGCTCCAATTTTTAGAATTAATTGCTTAAAGAACTTCCATTGCAGATGTAACAGTTCATAAATAATGCAACTCAATCTTCTGATATGGGAAATCCGTAAGAAAATTAAAAATCTAATCCATCATCAATGATGCAACTTTCATCAAGGTCATTGAATGCTTCACACAATAAATAATGTACATTATGCTTAAAATTAACATATTCTCATGCTTCTCCAGAATTGGTAGCTTATATTCAATTCAAAAAGCATTCATCATATCCACAATAAACCATAATTCCCTCAAACTTGTTGATTTACTTCTCTATTCCCACCTTTCTCATTTATTATTATTTATTCATCATTCTATATGATCAATGAAAGTTCTTTGAGTTCTCAATTCTCAGTGAAATGGAACAGAATTTCTGTAATTGATTTTCCATTCTCGGAAGTGTTGTTGAGAAAATAATGAAATTGATCTTCGCACTGAAAGTGTTGATGTAAGCCGAGATTTTCTTCTTCAATAATTCCTTCACATTTTTTATTTAGACCAAAAAGCATTAAGATTATAGAATCTCACGGTAAATGTCATCGGAAAGATAATTCAAGTGTATAGCAACTGGATATATCATTAATGTACATGAATGAACTCATGATATGTTCGATTCTTTATGCTTGAGTGTAATAATAACAAAATTGTATGATAGTAATTGAAACGGTAGTGCTAATCTCTTGAGGCATCTTATTTAAGATATAGAACATGATACATGAACAATCTTATCTTTAGGATACAATTATTTTATGCAGGATAAATGTAGGTGTTAATTCAAACAATAAATGTTGATTTTGATGAAAATTTTGTAACACCTCCACTTGCTAGAGGAAGTTTGTTGTCTATAATTTAGGTAAAATTGTAGGTGATTTGAATATGGTAATAACCTTTCCATCTCGACCTTGTTATAGCAAATTTTGAGACTTTTGGAGCATTAAGAACTGAATTTTAGATACTTCATTTATAGAGTGCTTAACACCCAAGACGTTTTTCTTGCACTTATCGATAGGCATAACATAATCACTAGGTTACTGAATACGCCCTAACACACGACACTGTAATTGCTGTTTGCTTGGCAAAAAAACGAAATCCTCTGCAGCTAGCCGCTCGGGGTTCCTTTGAGATTAATTGTTATTTTTCTTAAATAATTCAGTCTATCGCTTAATGATTTTTCTATCCCAAATCTCTTAAAAGTATCAATTAATTTCTGATAATATTTTCCCTTAAGAAAGGAGTTAATAGACCACAGAATAATCGATGTAGCATTAATAATCCTCAAGTCGTCCGTCTATAAATTAATTTTAATTGCTTCAAAAGGGATATTTTTGCCCTTGCTATATTAAATTTTATGCTATACCATTGGATTATTAAGCTTAAACTTCTCATAAAGGTCAGAGTAAAAGCTTCATTGACGAAGGTTATCGCACTGTATGGATATTCGATTAATTTTTATTATCGAGCATTATGTTTGAACAAAAAAAGATTTAAATCCAATAAAAATTCTATTCATACTTAATTTAAAGCTTGCGTACCTGACTATTGATACTCTTGTAAAGATAAATGGATTATACCCGAGATTATTTATGTTAATTAATAATTTTTTTAGTGAGAAACTTTTGCTGGCAATTTTTTAACGGATTTATTGTCCAGTGAATCAATATTGTTGTGGATTATGCTATGAATTATGGTTGTATAGCATTAAGATGATCAATGCTTCTCACTTGTTCAAGGACGATAGATCGATTAATCTTATTGATGAATTTTTGGAGGAGATTAATGAACAGAAGCGACTTTAAGTTTAGTGTCAAAATATTTTGTCCTACAAATTCCAAAGTCTTTAACATTTTTAAGGCATGTTTACCAAACTGTCTTCTTGGAAATACCTAAAATACTGTGTAAAGCTCAACAGCTCGAAAACATGCAGCACAATAGATAAACATACGAATCCTCCACTTAGACTCCCCATAATACCCAAACGAAATCAACATCCGTAAACTTCTTCCTTAAACAAGCTTCACGTGCCACGAACAAAATCGTAAATCCACAAATTTCCATTTCTACAAATCTATTTAAGGTGAATTTACTGTTCCCCATTTCAATCATCAATCTGATTCGTCATGACTTTAATTTTTTTGCGAATGTAATTTATTTTTCTTCTTGGAACAAGGATAAAGATCCTTTCGTTTCCAATCACATCTAATTTTATTCCTTAAGAAGAGCTTTATTGTACAAAATTTAATTACATCAGGAATGTAATTGAATTCACTTTATGTAAGTAGAGTTGACATGAAGAAATTCAATTTTCTTGGAACATTCTAAACAAATTTGTCATGTATATTCCTATAGGTATCCAGCATGAACGTTTTAAAGATGCATTTTACATTTAATTAAGGCAAAACTTACATATCTGTATAAAATACCACAGTGAAGCTATTATTCGATTAACAAGTTAAATCTTAAAGTTCTAGTCCCAATGGAAATGCCATCAACCTTTTCTGAACACATCCACAATATTTGCAATAGATAAGAACAACTCACATTTATCTTGTAAGAGTTTCTTCTTGTTTCCAGCACTTTTGGCTCTGCCTCACTCATGGCAAATAAGAATTGAACTTGATTGAGCTCAATGGCTCATGAAGGAAGAAAATTTTCCACTAAATTAAATTTGAACGCAAAAAGATCAGATTTATCTTTGTTGTTGTTGTGCAGCACAATGGATTTCTTTTTTACTTTACTCATTTTGATTACATTAAGGAAGTGAATGAAAAAAGTTTTGATGGGATGTTTGATTTGGAAGGTGTAGGCACTCGATGAGGTCAAGAGTCGATGAGATTTTCGATGCTCATTGTCAGTTGAAGCCATGCTACTTCCTAACTTTCTCGTGTCATCCTATCCAAGACCTTCCAAAAATAAACCTTGAAAGCTTAGTGACAGCACATGTTCAGTTAACATGGACAAAAAAACTTCATCACATATTACAGAACTAATTTCTCGTACGTCATAAATTATTCTACACTTTATGTCATCGAAAATCAATGCTGAATATGTGGAAACGAGTAACAGAAGTTAATAAGAAAAAGAGACGACATATGATGGGGGATACAAGCACAAGAACAAGAACATCTATCCGTAATAAATTTATTCTTATTATACCCTTTCCGAATAGCACATGCCAAATGGAGTAGAAATAACAATGGCCATATGAGGAGCACGACATAAATGAACCACCTTTTATTTGCCAACCACCTGACGTGCAAAAATAAAAATTCTTCAAAGCCACACATTAAAAGGGAATTCTGGGGCTGAATTGAATCTCAATAACGCGATATATCCGGTGACAGTAAATTGAATGCCACGTATGCCAAAGTAATAAAAACAAATTTTTTATTGCTGCATACCAGTACGCAAAAAATGAATGTTTATCTATTGGAACTAGTCATGAATTATTTACAATATGAGAATAATCACCATCTACATTATCTGTATGAATATCCAATAATCATTTTCTTCTTCTATCTGCCTCTCATTTTTATACTTATTTTATTCGCTTCCTTTCGCAATATTACCGGACGCAGTAGATGACGATTATTCAACACGTTCGAAATGTGGATGAAATAAAGAAGAGGAAAAGAAAAAGAGACGACCATGCAAGGTAATTTGCTTTAATTGTTTTGTTTTATAGATTGCGAGATGAGTCTCATGAGATGCAGAGTTGATGGAGGTATCGATTGCAAAATATTTGATGAATTTTGTGGCTTTGTTGGCACTGCATGAGAATGTTGAAATTTGGTTTATGGGAAGTTTGGATATCATCTTTTGTAACAGAGCTATAATTACAGTCAAGTCAACTGGATGTAAATTTTTGGCATGTGTATATCCATCAATCAAAAATGACCGTTGGTTCTTAGAAAATCTTGTCAGTTCCTTTTAAAAAATCATTAAAAATTCTGCAACCATGAAAATGCAGACCCTCCCACACCAACCCTGCTTAAGACAATTTTTATAGAAACAAAAGAACATTAAAGCATGTCTATGTGCGGCCTTGAAAATTGTTTAATAAATGCTACAATTACGGACATTCTTAGACTAATGACATTCTCCTCAATTAATCAAAAATGAGGTACTTATAAAAGAATATTCTATTTTTACCAGAAAATTTTCAGTCTGAAATGGAATTTAAGTCGAATTAGAAATGAAAAGGTTCTGTCGGACATAAAAAGAGAGGGCGATGAATTATATTTTTTAGGAGGATGGACAAGATATTATTTGTGATGGATCGAAACAAATAATTTTTTGTTGTGTAATTTATGGTCACATCTGGTTACCTGAATGTGCCATAAAGAGAGCGAAAAAGAGCCAAAATATGCGGTAAAAGAACAACATTCCATTGAAATATTTCTTCTTCTTTTTTCAATTTCATCTCCTTTTTTGTTTCTATTTTAGTCAGTGAAAAGTATAAAAAAGGTCGAAGACAAAAAGAACTGAATTGGAAAAGAATGGAATGAGTAAGAGAAAGGGAGAACTATGAAAATGAAGAATAATTATGTTTCGTAATTATAGGCTCTATTTCCATTTTCAATTCCAAAAGAATTTCAATGATTCTCTTCATTTGGACTCTCACAAACAGTAAGCCTTTAACTTGATGAAAAGTTTCTTTTATTGAACTGAGTTTTTTTGGTCCGAAATGAAGTGGAGAAGAAGAAGAAATTTGGGAAGTGCTAATTTGATTATTTTATGGGATATAAGGCGCATTTTTGTGATTTTGTGTGGCATGAGATGGGTGTGGTACGGGCTTAGCACCTAAATCACTCCATAAAGTTCAGAAAAAAAGTCAGTGCTATGCCGGCTTATCGACAATATCAGATTGTGCAAGTGTCATGCCTTCCAATTTATTTATATAAATATTATTTGTCTTTGTGTCATTTGGGCTTTACGTCAACCATTGTATGAAGTCTGATAATATCGAAATTACTAGATGTAACAATTTGGAAATGTGAGCCTCAGGTGAAAACCAAACTGACGTCATCAGAACAGAAAGTAATTAATTTTAGCTACAAACAGACAAAATTCTAGTTTTGGTATTCAACTAAACCGACATATCGATGCCAGATCTTCAAGTCGACTAAAATCTTGTATGAAAAAGTCAAGAGTCCGACCGAAAATTTGGAGACGATGTCGACCTAATATTAATAAAAACCAGTTTTGACACAAGCGCCAGACAAACTGACAAACCACAACCAAATCCTCATCACACCCATTAAATCACAGTTCCAATCGTGTAGCGAAAGGTCGAATAAAGTAACAAAAATGCTTCATTCTTTCTCTCCAACTCCGTTTCTCAAGTAATTATCAAATTCCTTTCCTTAACTATTCGATTTTATTCAGAGCATCGGCTACATTAGATTATAATCTAGAATTATAATTTCTTCAATCTCCATTTCAGAACGTTGTATTGCTGATGCTCATCCATATTACAGATACATACAATTTTTCATCAGAAAAAACAGCATCTTAATTTATGATATCCGTTTTAAGATATTGCTTTCTTTTTCGTGTTATTTTATTATGATAATCATTATATAACACGAGAATTGGCATATCGAGATTATATTCGGGAAGACATAAATGTGAATGGTATCAAAAAGTTAATCTTCTTGTCACTTCTTTCGGTATTCTCCAGTTATTCGAGATATTTGAATAAATTTATTTTGATTAGCAGAATTTTGTGGATAGAATGTTGTGGAAGTGGATGGTGGTTTGGTTCTTGGAATTCAGCTTTTATTGAGGAGTGGGAGTTAATGCTCTGTCTTGTAAGGCTTCAATTTCAAGGAAAAAGGGTGGAAGAGAATGGGTTGCATGCTTAATAATATTAATTTTCAAAGTTTGTATAAATTAAAGTATATCCATCTAGTTCCATGTCAAACTTTCTTCAACAAACTTACATAAAATCCGCACAAAACCCTCTAATCATTCTTAATCAAACTTTCAAATCAGCCGCTCATCACCAAACACCTGAGCCAGTCAGTAGGAACGATAAAGTTTCATTCAAACAAGACTAGTCAGTCTTAAATATTTCAGTAGATCTGAGATAAGATTACAGACAAAACACATCCAATAAATAAAAGAAAATATTGTCAATCTCAATAGTATCGGAAATCCATAACTTATTAATGAAATATCTCAACAGCACGTGATGAGAATCTCGATGACAACATCAAATTGGCTAACAATATTTCGCACCTCTTTCTATGGCACAATGTGCACTTTAGTCGTCAGAAAATTAGTATTATGTAATCGAATTTTGATGAAAGAATGAGATGCAAAAATTTTGGAATACAAAAGATTAATTTTGAGTTGAAATGGAACTGAAAAGAAGCAAATTTTAAATTAACAATCAGACAAGAAGGTCCATTGAGAAATATCAAATCTACACTGTGATGCATTAGATTATCTTTCACAGCACCTCTATATATTGTAGATAAATTGAGCAAATAATGAAGTACTCTATCTACCAGATGTTAAATGTACACACAATAAAACACTGCGATGATGATGAAGATGATGACTGTACATCTCACTATGCAAATACTGCAATAATTTGCAACATGCTGTTAGTGCTGTAATTTTTTTGCTCTCATTCAATTTAGTACAGGAATAAAGTGACTATAGTGGGAAACTGGTTTGTAAGGTTATGTTAAGCTATTGTGCTTTTAAGAGCGCAATTTACTTGATATTCAGGGTTTATTACTGTGATGAGCAAAATCTTTGGACATTTAGGTTCCCTTGAAGTGATTTACTGTGAATTTAATGCAGAAATAGTCGATTTCTGCATACATGTCTTAAATTAACTTAGATTCCAGACACTCAGGATGTATAAACACTTATGTCCACATACCACCAAAACCACAACATTACCCAAAAATGCATTAAACCTTACATAACCAACAATCATGTCTTCATCCAAAATATTCCTAATTTCCATCCATAATCTTCAGCTGAAACAACTGAAAAAGTTCATACAAGGTCAGTAACAAACGGTGATGATGATTTAATGATGATTCACATGCATTACAAGATAATTTGAGCATACATGAGGGAAGTACACAGCAACATCAGCTGTTGAATATTTTTCATTTATATTTATTGCTGCATTGCACCTGACTCTCACTGTCGATATTCATCCGACCTCTGACAAATGCAGAACAGCTATAAGAATATAGAAATAAAAAAAAAGTCATTTCCACCTGTTTTATTTTGTGCTTCTTTATTTTGGGGTCGTTTATGTCAAATTGAAGAAATTTATCTCTCGTGTCCTTATTTAATTACACCATATAATAATAGATTAGAAAATCTCTGGCTTATGCCACATAAAACCACAAAAAAGCAGGTGCAGAATTTTTTTCCTCGATTATCATTCCTGCCCACAACGTAGATTATCGCTTTATCCTCTTATACATTTGATTACAATTTATTATTTTTAGATTTCTGAATTTTTGACGTTTTTTTGTTTCTAGAGCATTTAAATAATTTTTGGATGCGACCGAGTATCATAAGAGGACAAGGGAGTCTGTAATTTAAAATTATAAATTTTGAAAAGTTAATTTAAAAAAATTAAGGAAGTCCTGGTTGCATTTCAGCTGCTGAATAAATTTAATTTGAGCTGGATGTTAGGCTTAGATCAGCTGGATTGAAATTGAAATATTGGAAATTTATGGATGATCGTGAAGTTGTTTAGATTGAATTAGGATATATTTTGTTCAAATTATTACAGCTCTTTCGGGAGTAGAAGACTTTGCTGTGGAGGTAAGGAGTGAGGGGAGAGAAGAGCTTCCTCTGTGAAAGCCTCTGTTATAGCTTAAGGTTACCTATAGCAATCACCTAACATAAGACAACATTATTGACATGAAAATTGAACAATGTATGAAATAAAGGCAAGCATTTTTGGGTACAACATACCAATCCAACAAATTCTTTCCTTGCTCGACCTTCCTACTTACTGAAAATCCTAAAAGCATATCAAAAGTGATTTTACAGCAGATTTTCATTCACTTCTGTCCAAGCATGTCATCATCATGTAAAACAAAATGTTCACTTACTTAATTCCCTTAAGCTTCTCCACCGATAACTAAAGCTTACACAAAAATTTGTAAATAATTCATAAAAAAAATCATCTCATTAACAGATTACGTCTCATAACATTCAAGCATTTAAAATATTTTAATGTGCACCTCGGGCCAGACACAAAAAACTAAATCAGAATTCATCTCTATCCGTGTGGGATGAAAGTATGATTTGATTCATATTTTATGCATAAAAATCCTACGAGGCATGGTGCCTATATACATCTCGAATAACGATGAGAGAACAGAAAATACCTGAAAATGAAATGAAAATAAATAAATATTTGTTTTACTACAGTAATAAGATGAACAAAAATTAAATGAAGAAGAGATTCTCATGAGAGACAAAGATGGAAAGAAAAATTCCAATAGATTTAAAGGAACAACCGGCGTTTAAATATTTTGAAATGTGAATGAATGAAGTAGAAATAAGAGATTAAATAATTACCAAAAAGTAAAATAAAAAATGATGAAGAATAACAAAATAGAATGTGTTGGAATGTGGTCAGCCATCCATCCACTTCTCGAGTGGGAATTAAAGACTATACATATCGAATCGGGTGCTTTAAATTATCTCGAAAATGAAAATTCTATTCAGATAAGAATGACGATGAAGAAGAAGAAGTTTATAAAAAAAATCAATGTTCGCTTCTTTTGTTTTCCTTTCTTCGAGCTCTTTCCATCGTCCACTTGAAATAGAGAAATGAGAAATATCTCTTGTCGATCCACTACACGCACGGCAATAATAATAAAAATGTATCAAATTATATTCTCAAGAGGATGATGGGAAGTAAGAAGAAATGATTTAGTTAGTGAAGAATCGTTGCGCATTTGTGGTCATGTACGTGGATTATTTATGGGAAAATGAAGGAGTTGATGAGAACTTTTCTGTGATTTGAAACGGAGAATTATGTAAAGATGCTTAGGAATTCAGAGATTTTTAAGGAAATGATGAGGGGAAGTTTGATTAGCTTGGGAAAATTGAGAATCTTAAGGGTGATAAGCACCAGAAGTATATTCAGAGCGACAGAGGATTTGGGGTTTAACTATAACTCTGATCTATGGTACATGATATTAAAATGAGCCAAAATTTGTCCTGGAAGATCGTTTTTGGTACTTATCACCAATGTCCATTCAGAATTCAGCTTAACGTCAACATAGTTCCAGAAGATTTTAATTTGTGAATTTTGGATATGATTTTCAGAAATTCAACTCAATTTTAAGGCACAAAATTGATAAAATCTCTTTATTTAGCAAATTAAGACTTTAACCTGAAATTTGAAGAACATGAAATCCTTCATATCTATTTAAAATAATCTACAGAAGCATAAAACATGAATGAAGCTAAATCTTACAAGAATCTTCGTTCCAAAATTAACCATATCACTCGACAAAACTCCAATCCTTCTTATTCAGGTACTCAAGACACTCAAAACGTCTACCTTAACCTTCACTCATTTCCAAGAAGTTCTCGCTAAGAGAAATAATAAAAATACATGAATGAGAATGAGAAACTATCGGTCATTAAGCCTTCGTTGAGTAATAGAAATGTTATAATCAAAGATTTGGTGATGATTTTTCTGTTTTATATGTTTTTTCTTCTGGATTTTCGGCCTTTCCACTTCAGATAATCTCTCTCTCATCCCATTCATTCATTTTATTAAGATTTTTGGATATAAAATTGAGGTAATATTTAAGAATTTTAATAGTTTCATCGGAATGCACACGAAATGAACACGGAAAGGAGGAAAAAAGAAGAAGATTTTGTTGTCTAATTTTTATCGATCTAGGGCCCATCACGATCGATAATTATTGGAATAAATTTACGATTTAAAAACTGAAAATTCATGTCATCACTCGACTATCCCATATTTGCTGTTTGTTTTACGCTTCAAGAACTCCAAAAATTGTGGCTTCACAGAACTGAAAACAAAATAATTGGTGACCATTTTAATGTCATCAGTCTTTTGATCTTATCTAACCTAACAGAATGTAACAAGTTTGTCATAGATTAATTATCAAAAATAAACCGAGTGAAGGTAAGTCTATGCCTACCGTAAACCATAAATTCAGCATCCGAAAATATAGAGACAAGCCAATGGAGAAATTCTTGGAAGGTTGACAAGCTAGTTTTCACTTTTTTTATACTTGCTTGATGCTCATAAAATCGATTATTGAAATGACTAAGAAAGATAAATGGCAGAAAGAATGTTGATACGAGCATAAATATGAACTGCTTTTTATAGAATTGTATAAAATTATATTAGACGTACGTGACAATATTGAGAAAGACAGGAAGATATTTTGTATTTGAGACAGTGAATTAAATGTATAGAATGACAGTGAATATAATATTTTTTTGGGGAGTGATGAATTATTGAGAATTTTGAAAGGTATGGGCACTTGGTGGATGTTAGTTTCAGGTATTTTGGCATGATATTGAGGTACTTTACTGGTTTTCGAGGCTTCTTACCATAGTGTGTCGTGAATAATAAAAGGTTGCACACCGCTGGTCTAGGTAATCGATCGAATGCACAAAACTCTATATTGCTTGATCGTATGCTGATAAAGGTCCATTAGGCGTTACGTTGAATATGCTTTTAGTACTCCTACCCTTCACAACATTCTGCAAATTCAGCAATTGTCCTTATCTCGAAAGAATAATTTCATATAGGCTCTAATTTCTTATCAATCAATCAAACTGCTCTCTGATCAGAATATTCAATCTATTTCACTTCCTACTGACCTAACTTACTCTCACAAATTGCTAATTTATTTCCGACATCTTAATTTCCTTCCGAAAAATTCATACATAGTCATGCCATCAAATAAATCCAAATTTTATTAAATACGGTCTGCTTATTGAAAGATAATGACATCCAATATAATAATTTTTGGAACATATTGAATCAGATTAAAGCACCTACGCCTTGCCAATAATCGATTATTTTCGACACGTTTTCACAATAAATTCACTGACAAAATGAGCTACTGAAGCACATAAGCGGTTTGAGTATATGCGAAGATATGTAAAATTGAAAAATGACAAGCAATAAAAATTGGACGGAGCTGCTTTCTTTTGTTTCACATACCCAGTTTCATTCAAAAAATATATGTGTGGAAGCAATTCGATATTCCCAGTTCCACGTATGGAACGCAAAAAATTTAATTTAACGCTCGAGAACGTAATTTTGATTTTATTTTGGTCAATTTTCCATTTTTATCTTTTCGGAACTAGAAATGAACATTTTTATTTTTTTGAATGAGAAAATGGACCCAAAAATGATAGCGTCAATCATGCGTTCTATGAGCAGTTACATGAATATATGAAGCACTTGAGATGAATTAGATGAATAATTTATAGCAGCATGCACATTTTATGTCTGATACTAACTCATTTGACTAGATTTATATTGGATATTTAGGCAGGCTATTTTTAGGAATTGGATGAGATGAATGGATGATGCTGTTGTTGGGGTGGCAATTGCTGAGTTTTTAGATTTCCCAAAATTTAAAATTACCTCAAATTTTTCCTGATATATTTTTAGTGTTAAGTTCTAAATTGGATCTGGAATCTACAAATACTGGATTTCCTCTGAATTCTATCAACATCTGATTCCAAACTTCCAAATAATTTCATCACATAAAATCTTCCTTTTGCCTTCAAACTCTCACAACTTACCCACATGATCTATTTACATCGCTACATCAGAAACTTTTGCCTGAGTTCTTCTTATTTTGTTATTTTGTTCCAAATAGAGATATACTGCTGGTGGCAAATATATCACATATTCTCCTAAATTTTCCAAAATAAGCAATTTTCATTGAATAAGAAAGTTCTTTCGAGGTCGTTGATTTGTGATGTGTATGTGAACATCAACTTATGATGGATGTTAAGGAGTACATGCTGGAAATCATATTTTTGGGGGATCAATCCATGGGATTTCGTTACGACTCAGATAAAGTTTGGTTAAAGCTCAGTTATCGACTTCCAATTGATGAATAAAATTCAGGACTTATTATTCATACTTACATGACGCAAGGGTCAGACACTCCAATGACTACTTGACATGACATAGCCTAATAGGAGTCATAACAAAGTCTGGTGTCATTCGGGCTGTAAAGGAAAATTAAGTGAATTCTGGATCTAAAATGGCGATCAACTGAAATCAAAAATAAACGTTCCATACATCACTGATGCACAAACCCCGCTAAATCAATTTGAATGCGTAAACAAATTCATTCGTGAAAAGTCTGAAGCCTTTTGCAAACACAATTTACAATACAAAATGTTTCTTAAAATATTCCAAGAACACAGCAACAACATACGAATGGCAAGTTCTATCCTTCAAAATTTTATCAATGCTGAAAGCGAAAACAATATTGAAATTCACTAAAAAAAAGAAAACAAAATGAGCTTCATGTCTATTCCTCATAAAAATGATTTATTTCATATTTTTCATGCTTACTGATTCTACTCACTATTTTTTTTAGGTATATAAAAATTTCATGTTTAAATATTCTACATGTGAACAATATTTTAATAGCTTTGGCTTTAAGCAGTGAATTTAAGAAAGTAAATGAAAAGGTGCTTCACATACGCTATAAATTTTATGATATTAACTGATTGTATGGTGGATATAATTGTTCAGGGTTGTTGGATTTGATGGATATTACTACATGATTCAAGATTGTGACCAACATATTTTGAATTACATGCGATGCCAACATTATTTAATGCCCTAATCAGCAAAATCTTGTCAGATTTGCCAAAAATGTCAGAATTTGTGTCAGCATGAATCTGAACTTGACAGAATCTTTAAAAATCCATCAAGACAGCTTTGAAATTTAATCACATGACACCCTAATCTACTTCATCATCGCCAGCAACTCTGAACTCATATTTATTTCCACACGACCTTATTTTCTCAATCGACTCCGCATATTGATTTGTTGTCGTATGTCTTATACTGCTGATAAGTTTCAATTCCATTTTCTTGGTTATTGAACTACTCATGTTTGTTCAACATGAAAAATTGATTTTGTCACATAAATGCAGTATGTATGTTTGTGTACACATCTAACAGCTTTGTCGTACGCCTTATCAGTCACGACTCTTGAACATTTGACGTGACATTTAATCGGTATATTCAATTAATTTTTTTATGTTCCAATTTTTCCATCCAACTTTTTTCATCTTTAATGATGTTACTTTTTTTCCATATTTGATATTTGTGACTAGCAAAGATAACCTCGATGAATATAAAAGAAAAAACGAGCAACAAGTCAGCGACATAAATACTAATGACACTGATTATATGTAAACATAATTTCCTATTCCTCTCGACGGATGTGAATTGACGATTTCGATTTCATCAACAGCAACACTGTGTCTTCGTGATATTGCCTTTCTTGATGATGAGTCCAAGTCAATAATTCTCTTATCATTGCCAAATGCTGAGAATGAATTTTGTGCTGTTCGGATTTGGATTTCTCGAATATTATAAACAGGATTGTATGTAGGTGATTTCATTAGCGATGGTTCTGAATGCATAAGTGAATCATTGAAGCCTTTCATGATTTTTTGACTACAATAATTGCACTTTTGTGTGCTGCTCATATTGCATTGACATTTTCGTGGTTGTGATTGTTTCTGTTGCTGAATCACATTTCCGTTCACATCGGGCATGCTCGACTGATCGTATCGAGTCAGTGCATTAAGTTTGACGAAACATGATTCCAATTTTGTGAATGTTGACTTGACGATCGATGGAGATGATGACTGAATTGAGGATGTCGAGGGTGATTTTGTGCTGATTTCATCAAATTTTTGTGACTTTGCTGGACTTAATGATGAATTTAGATCAATTTTCTGTGATTTGGCTGGACTTAATGTGGAATTTATGTCAATTGAATAATTTTGTTGCTGATTATTGTTCTGAATATCCAATTGATTTGATCGTCTTGCCATGTTTCTAATTCTTCGTACCAGGAAGTGACAATTGTCGCCTTTTTGATTGCGTAAAATTTGTGCACGCAATGGCAAATCGTCTGGATGTAATTTCCTCTGGTATTCTTGATCTGGACATACTTCATACAATGAAAAGTCTTCGACTGGCTCTGTCGAATTGTAACATGACAACAATAGACCAAGTAACTCATCCGATGTTGTCTGCTCTGATATTAATAGACTTTTGTATTGAGATGTCTGCTGTAGAGCTGATGTATGGACACGAATTAGTCCTCCGGATTTCATTTGTAAATGGAACTTTGATTCGCCTGATGGATGACAAGCTTGAAGCATTGCTGGTCGTGCTGAGTCATCTAATGTTAGTAATGTACGTGCATCTGCTCTTCTTATTCGTACTTCCATTGACAAATAGAAGAGTCGTGGATCTCGATGACGCATTTTACATCTGAGTTTTGGGAAGAAAAATGGAAAAGTTTTGAGGTTAGAATTTTTGTTTGTTTTGTGGATTGACATTTTGATGCTGAATTTCCCGAAAATCCCAACTCATGAAATGGTTTGGGCGAGAAAAGGCCAAAAGCATTTTTATGAAAGCTTACCTTCTTAGAACTTGTGTGACAATTTGCCTAGCAGTGGTGTCCCAAGACACTGCCAATGTTTTATACTCTATGTCAAGTTTCAAGCATGCTGTGTACACCTTTAAAGTAGTCTGTAAAGAAGAAAAGAAGTAAATTTGTTAGAAATTTCTTGATACTTCAAAAAAAGTTATTGAGTCAATTCCATTGGATAAACTTTGTCAGATTTTCATATAATACAAAGCATAAAGTCTGACAAAATTCATCCAAGTATGATATCTTTCATCAATGCACTGCTGCACATCACACAATCTTTCATCAAGAATCTAAGCACATAAAAAGGAACACAATCCACATTCATCAAATATCTCATTCTCATACATTATTATGCAAAGTGGATGAAGATGATTCCACATCTCTATCGTACAACATCTTCAAGTTCTCTGCCTGGTGCTGTTTCATGTAAACATAATGGCACGTGTTTTGTAATAAATTTTCGGGTTGATTCAGCATCGAAGCGTAAAAAGAGTTTTACTTGTTGTTGGTGAGTGACAAGCCCAGAGAACCAAATCTCCTGCTGTTTCAAACAATTTTTAAGGTGCAGAGCATTGCAGCAAGGCATGAAAAAAATGTTAAAGCATGTAATTGCAGTACATTATCTCACTTCTTTTTCCTTTCTTACTACTCTCCCGCACCGGATGTTGAGTTGATGCTTTTTTACATTCTTCTCTTCTTTTTCTTTCAAATTACACTTGAAGTCATTATCAACGGAATGGCATTGTGCCATTCGAATTGAAGCAGAGCTGACAACAGCTGAGGAAGTTTGATCGGGGCTTTTATCTGCTTAGTTGACAAAATGTGATATGATGTTTATTTTTAGAATGGTCAGTAATTAGTTTGTTATGGCTATTACTGAATTATCAGAATCATGAAACATAATCAGTTCTGCCAGCCCTGAATCACATCTTAATCAACCCACATACACACACATAAGTCATATTAAATTACAGTCAGAACTTGACGTTATTAAAACTTATACAATCAGAACATTCTGGCATGTGCACAAAACAAGAAAAGAAAGAGACATAGAATGTCATGCAGTTGATATTAAGCCATGTTAAACAAAGCGTGTCATCTTGATTCACCGTCAGTCCATTAAACATTCTTACAATAATTAATTTTAATTAAAAAAGACTACATGTACATCATCATTATCATACCTGTGGAACGGATTCGCTTAAACTCGAGTAACTCGATGACCGTGAGGATGTCTTTAATTCATATTCGCTGGACGGTTCAGGACTACCACAAAGTGATGTTGCGCATGATGAATTTGCTGATGAAAATGATGTGGACGAACGAAGGGATATAGAATCTGAGCGATTTCTAAGCGGTGAAATGTGGACGTGCTTCAGCATCTGTAAATAGTTTCAGAAACAAAAAGAAAAAATTGTTGAATGGATTTTTGTATATTTTGTTAGTTTGAGAGTCAATTAAAATTTATATTGTTTGTTTTGGAGAACTAGAGTATTTACAATAGACTTCATCATGAAGAATAATGTAATAATGTTGGGTGGGTCATTGACTTATGTTGTCTGTGGTGATGAATCTAGAACTATTATTTATTTGTTAGCTGTTGACAAGCGGACGTCAATTATAGTTTTCACTTGGCTGCCTTACAAACAGCATTTTGACTTGTGCCAATCGGTACTTAGTCAGCATAAAGTAAGTTTCTGTTGATTCTTTCAATTTCCCAAACTAATCACATTATCAAAAGTTTTTATAGATTCAATTCCTACATTTTCCCTCCCAAAGGCCACAAAGTATAATTTTACATAAAGACCTGAATCAACATTAATTTTAACAACTTGAATATTTTACATTGGCTTAATCAAACACCTCAAAACGTTCATCTTTGGTGGTTTTTAATGGCTCATAATTAACTTTATCGACAATAGCGGTATTTAAATTGCATTTTTAGCGAAAAACTTTTACTATTAATTTTTCGCATTAAGAAGATTATTCGATGGTTGGATGAGTATAATATGCAACATTAAGAAGCAGAAACGATTTTATGAGCAAGTGTGGAGGATTGGTTAGGTAGCGTAGGCTGAAACGCTTTGCAAATTTAAAAATATGTCTATTTAGAATGCTGACTAAGGTGTCAGCTATAAACACGTTTGAAGATAATTAATAGTTTATGGACTAAAATATTATCCATAACTAGCAGTTCTCATACAATATGACCTAATGAAGCCCACACTGCACCGACAATGTCATTTAGTTTCCATAACCAGTCAAAAGTTAATCCACTTCCATGTTTGACTTTATAATCCAAGCAATCTGATAATCATAGTCTCATAAAATGAAAAAGTCTCCAATTTAAAGTCATTTGCGAAAAAAACAAGCCGTCTCAATCTCCCAAGACAGAAAGTTTATCCACTTAATGTGTAACATTATTCCTCCTGATCTCGCATCTAACCCACTAAATATGAGTAGAGTCTTTTTATTATTTATAATGTTCGCGGTATATGAAAATTGAAATTAATTAAATTTAATGGGGGCACAACGGAGAGTGAAAATGAAAACTACACACAAAATGAAAATTATTAAGTGATGTGTAACGAGCTGTTCTGTTAATTTTATTATGGAATTATGGCTTACACATCCATCATTCGAACTTATCCATCTCATCTTAAATCATTGATCAGCGAGTGAAAAGAGAAGAAACCAGAACATCATTATGTATAATTTTAGTACTTATTAATTACATATCTTCATAGCCACAATTATTTTTCAAGTCCGATGCATCGGAAAAAGAAAATTTTCTATAAACTTTTCCCATATTTTTGCCTCTAAATGGCGCATAAAAATTTATTGGAACGAATCAAGTGCAGATAGAAACATTTAATGCTCGGTCGATTGGGAATTTAGTGGATATGGATGAATTGGCTGGTGTGTTTTGGGTTATTGAGTGATTTTATGGATTGTTAGGTGCAAATTGGAGATGAAAGTTCATATTTGAGGTTAGAAACATCTCTGATGTTGGAGTGTGCTTTCAAATATGCGCTTTAAGTTTTCAAACATCAAATCTGATTTTGCACATTAAAGACAAACTATACAGCCAACATTAATCATGAGAAAAACATCGATTCACAATGAAATAGTATACAAATATTAAAGTTCTGATTACTTTTCTTCTACTCATTCAATACATCGGGACTGTTCACTTATTACGTAATCGACATTTTGACCACCTCCCCCACCCTTTCTGCTACCGTAACAAAATTCCCATGAACATCCATCGTATTAGGAATACCAAAATCTTGACCCAATCACTCCCAAGCACTACATAATAAATGAACAGCCCCCATAGCTATTGTAGGAAAATTTATATCCACTCCAGTTCTTCTTACCAGCAATACAGATGATGAAGAATCTTATTTTCTATCATATGATTAAATGAATGAAACTGGAGTGAAACTAAAGTTAAAAGCAAGAAAAAATTCCTCATGAAAGGGAAAACTTTTTCATTTGCTTGATTTAAAATCCCAAAGAGGAAACAAATTTCTTGAGGGAATCAAATTGAAGCATCTGACATATTGAAATTTAAAGTTTGTAAGATTATTCATAGTTGATGCGTTTGGGGATGTGAGGTGTGCCCTGAGTTTGAGTATTTTTTTGGTAGTCAACAAAGCTTGAAGATTGGATGTAAAGGAACAATGTAATTTTCTGCATGATTTTAAGCTTAATCAAATATTATTTTGGTAAATCTACATGGATTTACTACATGCAAGGATGCAAATTACTAGTATCAAAATCAGTAAAATAACATTCATTAGAATTAGAAATACCCAAAAATTCTCACAGAAACACATAAACCACATCTTCTGACACAACTTTTCACTTCCTTCTACTTCCTTAAAAGACTTTTTTTAGTTTCACAAAAAATTTACATCAAATTTCAAAGTTTTTTTCCTCATTAAACTTAACAAGACAAAGTTTTTAACACATAAAATCTCAACAGTCGCATCAAATTTCATGAGAACATCCACAACATTTAGTCAGCGTTACTTTTTCATCATTAGCAATCTACCTGGATTATGTAACTAAATGAAAGTAATTTGATATAAGACTCTCATGTTTGCATGATTATGTTACAATAGTAAAATATTTGTATGATGAAATCTCATGTGAAGAATATGAAGAACAATAAGAAAAGTCTGTCACATCCTCATACAGTTCCACATTATTCTCATATTGATGATCACTTTGTTGCTGAATGATATAAAGGATTCAATTTGTTTGATTATGAATTTGATGTAAAATATATTTTTGTGAATGGTTCTGTTGGAAGCTTTGTCTGATTATTTGCCTGATAATCCATTAAGGAATGAAATGAAATGGAATTTTCTTATTCAGTTGTCATTTTTGAGCAATTTGCCTTTTAGGTATTACAATGATAATATTGATTGGAACTCTTGTAATGATATCTACAGCATTTTACTGAATATTTTCAGTTTGACAGATATTGAGGCATGCTTGGGTACCTTGTGGACACTATTTCAATTTGAGCCGATCAGATCGAGTATTGTGTAATTTATAGAAAAGCCTGAAGATAGGATTTCACAACTTTATTAGGTAATTTACAGCCAATCCCAAAAAAAGCCCATAATCATCAAAATTGCAGGAGAAATTTCAAAATTATGCACCCAAAAACCATCAATAGCCAAATCATCATAACAAATTGATTACATATTAATTTAATATCCAAAAAATTGAATACTTTCATCTTAAAAATCTTCTGTACACTATCATTAACCATTTTGAAACTTCACACATGTGAGCATCTAAGCACTCTCTCTTTCCTACTTAATAACATCATATCAGTGCTGACAATTTTGTAAACTCCCATGTCGCAATACGATTTAATATAATAACAACTGTGCAGAGTGTAGTGCGTAGAAGAGGTAAGAAATGCGATGACAAACCGGCTAGCGAACTTATCAATTACTTATATTAAGTATGATTATTATTATGGGAACTTTCGTATCTTTCCTTTTCATCGCAATTCAATAACGATGACGAAAAATAAAGCGAAATAGTACGCAGACAGGCACCGTAACAAGATACAGTAAAATATTTTTATGAACTCACAAATTGTGGGAACGAAATGCCTGTCGATACGTAAACAGGAAGCTCTTTTTATCTTAATTGCAATATTTCTATCGCCAATGCTGCTATTTTTTGCTCTCTTCATGACAAAAACGAATTATTTTCAATGATTATATTTATGCTTGATGCAGGAAGCATTTTAAGATTGAAATGCTTTTAGCGCCTTTTGGTGCTGTTATAGATTTAATGTCATATTTGTGGCTCTATCATGTTAACATGTGTTATTATGTGAAACTATGTGCTGTGTATATGGAGTCGATGACTAGTGATGTCTGGGAAACAGGAAGATTGGAGTGTAGAGCTGTACATTGCCTTAAAATTGAACATTTTGACATGAGACGTAATAAGCAAATGACCCTTTGTGATTTTGTTAGTATGCTTAAAGCTATATCGCAAAATATGTACAGGATATGCAAGTGATAGTTTGGAGCAAAATATGTGCAATAAATTCCTGGAAATGCTTGCTTGAAGCGAAGAATCAACTTCCAGAATGTGTCGCAAAGGTGTTGATATTTGTGGCTCTATCATGTTAACATGTGTTATTATGTGAAACTATGTGCTGTTATAAACTAGTGATGTCTGGGAAACAGGAAGTTTGGAGTGTAGAGCTGTCATTCAGATACACCAGCAATTTTCAGATTCCTATCTACTTTCTAAAATGCACATTAATGCATTCAAATTTTTTCCTAACAATTCAGACGGAAATTTCCATAATGAAACATTTCACGAAGTGAATTTATGCATTAAACATTTTTTTCATGTGAAATTTACAAACATCTCCGCTGCTATCAGCTCATAAAAAGCTTTTTCTGTTTTTCATTTCATTATTGCATTTCCTATCGCAATTTTCATTTCACATTGAATTTATTTTCATGCAACAAATTAAATTTCATCTTTTATTGCATTTCGTATGCAAAAATTGTTGAAAAATAGTCGGAAACAGTTATTGTCTCACTGTATGAAATAATACACAACAGCAGCATCAACACATATGGTGATGATATTATTGCTGAAATTTTTTTTCTATTAGATCTTATTTGTGATTGATATACTGCCATTAGTGTCATATATCGTTTAATAATCCGCGATCGTTTGTTGATGGAAAGAAGAAACAATTGTGTGGATCTAAAAATTCATCAAATGAATAATGATCGTATATTTCTAGGCAGCATGACATAAATAATAGAAATTACAATTGATACATGCATGCCGCGCGTTTATGTAATGGAATAGAAATACAATGGAGCATCATCATCGACATCATTACGTGTATTGTTCACGCTTGGCTTGACGATACTTTTTTCTCTTCGCATCATCTTCTACATACATCTTTTTATGTATATGACTTATTTTTTATGTTTATATTTAAAAGAGTGCATCATCCCACATTGCATTGTACATGCATCATCATCATCATCGTTGTCTTGTTTCCACTTATTTTTCATCATATCAGTTTATAATTTATTTTGTTTAAATCATTTTGAGTTGACTGGAGGTTCAAGAGGGCCGATAATATGTAGTTTTGAGTATGTAAGAGTCTTGGAACTCCTCAATGAGTTTTGAATACTTTAGTGGGTTTATTGGTAAATATTGAGAATGTATGATACTTTTTGAGTAGGCATGTGGGAGAATTTTGAGGTATCATCGACCTAGATCTGACACGTATGACTAGAACAGAACTATAAAAATTCATGATGAATTGCAACATTTTTTTACACGAATTTGCACACATTCCAATCGATTATCTAGAAGTTACTATCATTGCTATTACTTTTTATATCAAAACTTCCGCTTGAGTGCCTTTATATATATATTGGCATTGTACTCGTTTAACATACTCGATAATAATTCAGTTTCCTGTGTCATGAGATTCTGTTACATGACGATGTTCTTTCAATACATTCCAATCACTTCTCTTTCCAATTCCATCACATGTTGTGACGTTGTATTTGTATGATTGAAAGGAAGCTGCAGGCATGTCTTTCTTTGATATGTTTTTTACATAGTTTTACATATGGATGTGACGTACTTATCATATAAATTGTTTTTGTAAGTTAAGGATCTTTTGATATTGAAAATTCGCATTTATTTTTCGATTCTGAACTTTTTTTGAAAATCATCCTAATTGGACATACTCAGGCATTGCAAAAGTTAATTGGATATATATAAAAAATAGTTCGTGAAGCTCAATAAATCATTCACATCCACATATTATAAATCTAGATATGAATATACACAAACCGCATGTGGGTGGATGCAATACTCAATTTACGTTCCTCCTTAGGCCTATTCATGATTTGAACTTCGACATTTAATTTGATTTATTTCATTTTCATCGAGAATTTTAATTGAATTCGATTGCAAAATTAAAAAAATGACGTAAACTGCTGACTATTAAGCTGCTCGGTAAACATGTAAAAATTGTTCTATTAATCCACCACATATCAACAATAAAAAAATGTTTAAGTGTCCAATTTTATTGTTTTCCAAATTTTATCGATGTTTGTTAAGTCAATTTTCGTGCGAATTAATATGATGACTATTCAAATTAATTTATGGAATTTACGAATTGCGAGTTTTTATGGTTTTATAATTAAATTTGATGGTGGGTCCCGAGGTGTACATGGAAAAAATTGCGATCGCTTAATAATTCTTTAAGTGGAATTCGTAATAAATCATTGAATTTGATCAATTTAATGAAATATATCATTTGCCATAAAGTTGAGATACTTCCGTACATTCAAAGTTAAGTGGGGCTGAGGGGTTGTTCATTTGTTACATAACGCGAAAAATCGACGATTTTGACACCTTTCCCTTCGTAACAAAGCTTTGTATTGTTTGAAGCGTAGCAAATTCACAATCAGATTGGGGGGTCTCTACTAAAGCGTTACGTAAGAAGTCAATGGCCCTACCTAAGAACCACCACATACATGTAAACTATAAATTCTTGTATCAATTTAAAGAACACAAGCTTTGACCTTCCAGTAGCCCGAAACATTAAAAAATGTTTTTTAAAATAATTTCCCATCCAGTCCAAACCACTTGAAAGAACTCTCCATTAACCTCTTAAAAAGATCAAACACTCCAACAATTTATCATCAATTTTTTTTATCATTTTTTCCTCCTCAATAAATTGCTCTATATTATTTTTTAAAAAACAATTTTTTAATAGCTCTCGATAGAAATAAAATAAATGTTGAGCTCAATTTTCATTACATTGCAATCACAGCACAAAAACAATTGAATTTGTCGTAAATCCGATTTTATTGCAATTATTTTTTGTTCCATTTTTTTTGAAGATGTCATCAAATTGTTCTTGTGACTTTGCAGTTGATATTCGATGGAGTTTTGTATTTTATTTTTGCTACGAATTGATGGATCTTCTACATGATTGAATGCATTTTTAGATTCAGGAAAAAACAAGCAGCAGATTATTTTTAGAAGATGAAAAAATGCATCGAGATCGATCGTATTTTTATTCTGATTGATGATTTGGAAAATTCAGGAGATTATTGGATTAAAGGAATGAGATTTGTAGTCCCGAGCAACAAAATGTAGTCTGTAGGGCATGGCTTAGTAGCCATGTTAACGACAAAACATGAAAAAGACTTGAGGATGTCATAACGGTTTTGTGATGGCTATTCGATAAAGAAATGGTGATTTACAGCATAGTTTCAATCGTTTATATTCATAGGAATATTTTTATCACAAAAACGCCGGATACAACATCCGAAAAAATTCCCAAGAATTCACAAACATTCATGTATGATGTCCGACATTTAAAATTGTTTGTCTAGACTCTAGAGCCTGATAATACGATTTTTAATGGACACACAAGCCATTTTAGCTCCAATTTCCCAAAAAAAACTCAAAATTCTCAAACGTAATTCAAAAATATCTCAATTGAGTCATGTTCCAAAAACCACATCTGTTCAATAAAATTCAGCGCAAAAGCATGCAAATTATCGACATTAATAAAAATTATAGGCTATATATTATTGAGCGAGTAATTAATAAATTCAATTTTCTCACCATTTTTGATTTAAAATTAATCGATTTAAATTCTAGTTCAATGCCAATTATAATGATCAACATGTAGGTTTTTATATTTCTTTTCTCATCACATTTTGTCGATATTTGAGGCAGCACAGGCAAAAATATACGCACATATGGGAAGAGCAACTCGATAAAAATATTTTCATATATTATAATTGCATCAAACCGTTAAGGCTTCCGTTTATTATGAGAAACTGTTAATGATAATGATGTAATTTGCTTAAATGAACTAAGTATTCATATAGACATGAATTTTGAATTGTTGTTTACTCACATCAAATGAATTGACTGCTTCCTCATCTTTTTCATACAAACAGCCAGAACTTGTGAGAATTTTAGCAGAAAATGAGGCGCTTGGGACTTAATTATGAGAATTACTAGCATGTTGATGGACGGAGATGGTCAGTTTGATGCAGATTTCAATATTTGCTCAGAAATTGTCATTTGAAGCTAATAGGAGCCGACAGCCATCCAAAAAAGCAATTTAAAATCCGAAAAAATAACAAAATTAAAATTTTGAGCCTCAATAATTGCCACAAATGAACAGAAACAATTGAGATTTTCAAGTAAAAAAATATACATCATTATATCCAACTATATTATTGTATACTGCAAATTAGATGAATAAGTCTCAATTGCGGAATTTAACAAGCACAATGCAAAAGAGAAAAGCTATTATAATTCATTGCTTTATTTTTCTCATCGTACGGAAGAAGATTTTGCAAATGAAAAGGAAACAAAAAATGAGCTTCTTAATAAATTTCAGTCGTTTTTGCATACCGAAAAATCTTATCATAATTTTACTTCTCTTCCTCTTTCTATACAGCTCGCAGTGTATACAGCAGCACGTTACTTAATGTTCATGCAAATTGATTTCGAAAGGAAGGCGTTAATAGTGTTGATAAACGATCTCGTACGAATTAAGTGTCTGGAATTTACTGTAAGCTGTTATTTTGTGAGGATGTGGGATTTTGTTACTGGGTATTTTCGACATCTGGCTGACTTTGGGATTTTTTTGAGCATAAAAAATTATTTTTTTTTTTTTGGGTGATTTTGACAAAGTTCTTTGGGGAAGTTCATTTATTACGTAAATTCCCACCTCCTCAATATCTCACCTTTCCCTAATAGCGTCCGCTTGAGGATCGTCCTCAAAATATATTGACAGAATTTTCAATAATTCATAAGGAAGACGATCACATGCTCAACAGCATGCAAACATTCATTCACTTGTACAGCCATCAGTTAATTGGCAGTAATGCGAAAACAATCCAGAAAATAACATCAAAAATGGAAAATTCACCAGAATTGTATATTTAAAAATTATCTCATTTTAGCGTCTGCATAAAATTTTTACAGACATACATTGTATGCCTTATTTTCACAAGAATCCATTAAAATATTCAATTTTAAAAAGAATTCCTCTCCTATCATAAAAATGCGCCCATATCATTTCCATTTAAAGTCTGTTTTTAAAGCAAATATTTTCATCTTCTCGCAAAAATACTACAAAGATGAGTCATAAGCTAGCATTTTAGCGTAGTCAATTCCCAGATAAAATTGTTAATTTAATGAATACCTGACTCACCTTTAATTCTAATTAATAGTCCAAATGGTACTTTCAAATTTTGTTGTATTAATCCACAATAAGAATTTTTAATTCACTTGTTACGGCTTTATGAATCTTAAAAAAATTACACAAGCATGGAATTCCTTTTCCTTTTGTACTTATTATCCACTATACAGCACATAAAATAATTTGCATATAATTTATTTTTCTCAAATGGAACCGAATTCAATGACACATTTTATATAAAGATTCTTTCCAATTCAAACCACTTTTTGAGTAATTAAAATTCTTAATTAAATTTCATGCTAGTTTCACATTAAACTTCTTCTTATTCTCCTTATTTTTTTTTTGTTTTATTCCAATTCTTGTAATTTAATTCCGCGACATAACACTAGAATATTTTTTTCGTATAGACGTCTGCCTCGTTTGACTTATTGTGAGTAACTAAAAACACATAGACATAAAAAATTGAGACCTTTTTTTAAGCTGTACTTTAAAGCATTAAATTATAACAGTTTTGTGCATGCGATCGCCTCTCTTGAGTTGTTTCTTCCTCTCCCTCTCATTCCACTTTATTCGCCTCTCTCGCTTACTATTTTTTATTTTGTTGTCATTCACCATTTGTTGTGTTGTTTCCTCTGCTGCTTTTTTGAAAAATAAAAAAATCTTTTATGGCTTAAAGACATGAATGAAGAGGAAGAAGAAGCTATTAAATGTTGTCGTAATTGAACAAATTAAATTGATAAGAATGAGTAATTGGATGAGATCACCAGCTTCTGAGGCTTATAAACTTTTGGAGCTGATTGAATTTTATTGAGGGAAATTTATTTGGAGATATTGGCAGTGACAAATATGGGAGATAATTGGGTGTTTGAGGAGATTTCTTTTGAGGTCATTTATGGGAGGATATTGGCAGTTATTTATGATGTCTTTGGAGTTGTTGCTCTGATTTTGATTTTAAATTGAATTATAAGATTGAGATTTAAAATTGTTAATTTGTAATCCATATGAACTTGGGTAAATTGGGGAAGCTGAAGCTGACCAAATGTCAAGTGAATAACTTCTCATTGTATCCCCTAGTCCGAGTTATGTGCCGAGATAAGTATGTTAAAGAATATAGTAAACGGCTATCCAAACCACCTTGTCTGAAGGGTGGCAGCCTCACAATTAGATTAGGAATGGTAAGGATTATCATCATGTACAAAGAAAGCAACAGCTCAGACTTATTCTATTTTGTGTTGCTAAGATACCAATAGAATCAGAAACTTCTGTAAACCACAGACTGCTTTATACCTCCAAGTATTAGAGCATTTAATCTTAGAGGAGCACTACCTTACCGTATATACATAATTAATAGTAAACTAATTACTAAGAACATGCCGAGAATCCCACGACGAATATTAAAATATTATAATGATAATATTCTTGACCCGAATGTCCGAATTTACAATTTAATTGCGTATTTGACCTCAGATAATAATTATGTACATAAAATACATGCTTCTTGCCAAGTAAACATCACATAAAGTAAACAACATAAAATTCTAAAATATTAAAATACTATAATCGTTCTTCAATCAAGCAAAATTGCCAGGTATCTTAAGGACAAAAGACACTGATCCTCTCATTCACTTAAGGATGATAAATTGAAATCTAATCCTTTCAATCACAATAAGCAGGTTTAAATGAGTTATAATGATTGAGAAAAATATATTCCCTTAAGCTGACAAAACACATTTTCTATAATCAGTATCTTCCCATGAGAAACAAGCTATAAGACACCAGCATGTTGTTTATGATACTTTTACTTCCTTTATCCTTCGCTCGGCTCTTTTTCTGAGACAAAGGAAAATCTCGTTAGTTCATAATTTTTAATTACCGCTTCTTGCTTTTGTTTTCGTTTTCCTTTTATCTTTTTCACACAATCTCCAAGAGGGAAGGAGATTGCAAAGGACCCTAAAGTCTTTAAGGAAGCTCGAACAATATGTTATCAAAACAAATAAATTTATGGTGAGCCAATTAAATATTTTTTGGGACTGTATAAGCAGTAACAGGTGTTGAATGGTGAGCACTTTGGGTGATTGATTGGTTGTCTATATGAGTGACTGTATGGATGTGCTGATGAATAATTAGATTGACAAGCTTGATGAGTGAAATTTTCCGGATTAGTCAGTGAATGAGGGAAGCTGTGATTTGCAAATTGACTCATTTGCTGGATGTATATTGTTGGATGATTGATTGACTAATCTTTGGTGATGACTTATTATTCTCATGCTTACTAACTGGCTTTGATGGCCTTATATATCAATTGTGATTCACGACTATCACAGTTTTAGTTGTATTCAGGCCTTGTTGGTACCAATTTCTACAATCATCAGTGAATATGCTAGGTAAGCCCTAATAATGTGAGATGATCCTATTCAGAGTCTTAATGTATGGCAGCTGTACAAGCCATTAGTCTAGATCTCGAGGAATATGCGCCATAGACATCACAACAATCATACACATAATTCCTAACTTTCCACCTTCACCATCTACCTCCTATTCACTACAGTTGCTTTGAATACATTTTCACAAAGGATACTTCTTAGAATATCCTTAGGAACTGCAATGTACCTGTCAGTGAAATTTTTTTCTCACACGTTTTAAATTTATGATTTTTTTTACCTTACTTCTTCTTATGTTCAACAGAGAGAAAGAAGCTATTCGCAAGCGACGAACGAGAATAATTTTTGTTTCTACCTGAAATATTTTCCTATTATGCAAGGACATGAAATAAGAGTATTTTTCTATTCTGTGCTGTATTTTCGCCAAACAATAAAAAAATTTACCTTTAATATATTCAGTGAGAAAAACATGAGGGGAACTAAGCAATGGGAAGATTCCTTTAATGGTGAACATCTTCAATGAAGGATGTGTGAAATTTGAAGATAATTGTAGATGAATTGCATCACATGTTGTTATTTTGCAAGGTAGAAGGTGATTTTAAAGGTGCTATTCATGCGGATCTCATTCAATATAATTGAAAGAAGGAAGATATCGGCTATTGTTTGAAAATAATGTAGGTGAGCCTTAATAAAAGAACAGAATTGTTCTCAAGAGATGGATTTCAAGTGCATTATGTGAATTTAACGACTTTTGGATATTTTATGCCTTGAATTATAACTGAAATTCGATATTTATGGTCATCTTGAACTAGACATTAAACATTTATAAATTAAAGCTATGAACTTCATACTTCCCATCTCAACGTGAATAATATTCATTTCCGAGAAATTATCATTTGTTTTATTGCGATCTCATCACTTGCTCTAGTTTATTTCATGACTCAATTGACTTTATAAGTGCGACATTCTTCTTCGTATCATCATGATATTTAAAAAGATGTAAACAAGCACAGTATGAGTGTTGTTTCAGCGATTAATAGTTTTTTATTTTATCTTCCACTTCAAGGCGACACTTCCTAGTTTCATCAGTCTATTGTTTATCCTTTCATTAGATAATGTGCATTAGATAACATAAATGACACAAGTTTGCTTATGCATTTGATGATTGCGTGACAAACTGTAGTTAAACTGATTGAGAAGATGTGATTCAAAGTTGATCTGCTTTCTTTGCTTGAATTTAAGGAATTGATAGATAGGAATTAGGAGCTAATCCAAAATAGAAGGGTTTTGATGAAGTGATTGGGAGTTGCTTCCTATTCTCACTTTATCCGAGAATGCGCTCGGAAGTGCTTAATATACTCATGAGATATTCTCGTAATTTCAGGTATGAATCCTGTAGAGTGTAATTGGACACAGGGGATCCAATCTACCCCGGTCGTAGATTATGTTGCAAATAGTGTAAGTCAAATTTCAGAAGCTCCGGGACAATTTCTTCAGAAGCTGAAATCGAATCATTACATAGCTTTCGATAAGGACACAGCCTAGAATTTTAAATGAAAATCCAACGGATCGAGAATTCGTTTTAGCATTCAAGAATTCGGCACTTAGTTTGAAGATTTAGAAATCCGTTCAAAATTAAAATCAAATTGGTCAGAATTTCCAAATTTTTGATAATTTGCAGAAATTATACTTATACATGGTTAATTCTAAACATCAATTGATTTTAACAATAAAAATTTCGTGATTATACCGTTAAATTTTGATATTTCGGACTCAATGCCGACTAGAATTTTAAATAGGAAAAGCTAGTCTATATGAACAATTCTCCTCAAAATATCTCTAGATTCTAATAAAAAGCTATGCTTTTGAACCTTGATGAACTATATCGTTTATTTATACATTCTTTATATTGATGGAAGTTTTATTTAAAATCACCAATGCTGTAGCTATAAATACTTTCTATTGCTAAATAGTTTTCAAATAAAAATATAAACTTTAATGGAATAAAAATATGAATATAATAAAGCTTATATTTATTTAAAAATAATCAATACCTAACTTAGTTTTTCTCTGGAAAATTAAAATAAATTGATGAGATTTTTCCATTGGAACTGAAATCCTTGAAAAATATATTCACACAATTCTGAATTAATCGCATTAGATTTTATTTATATTTTCATTCAATTCCTCTTAAATAAATCAAAATCACTTTTGGGCAAATGTATTGGAACTTAAGTGGTTTCAACACAGTCCAATAAATAAAATTTCTACGGTTTCAAAAAAAAAAAAAAGAAAAAAATTTGATCGATTATAAAAGATTTTATTGGTAAAATATCTGTTCAAGCCATAAAATCAGTCAATTATTCACAGTAAATTGCTTAATTCTTATGAGAAATTTTTGTGGCAAAGACACAAGAATATTAAGCAACATAATCATCATGAACTTCCCGCTCAACGATAATTAACATTCAATTTTTCTCGTTCCATAATCCAATAATAAAGAAGTCATTTACAAAAATAGACGAGATGAACTTGAGGAAGGAAAGAAGAAGAAGAAATTATGAATGTTTAATAAATAATCGTTTTAAAATAGAGCATAATACAGTAAACATTATGAATAGAACAAGACATAACAAATAGTTAATAATCCCTGTCCTCATATCCTGTTCATTGAATGTACCAACATCGCACATGCAGCACCATCAGATGTTTTCTTAAGAAAAAAGAAATCTTATTATTTTTTATAGACTTCCCGAATCTTCATATTATGATGATTAGTATGGACTTGTATGCACTCATAGACACACATGCACAGATTGCACCGGAAACATCGTTTTCTAAGACATTTAAGAACACAAAAGAAAAACAAAAATTTGTATGAAGACCCACAAAAGAATGCAAAAGGAAAGAAAAAGACAACGGAAAAAAGTTGATGGATTATTGAAACATTGGGTACGGGATGTTAGAACGCATTTGGTTAATATTTGGGTGTAAACGGATCTAATGTTGATTTGCTATAGATTATGTCTACCAACTGGTTCCTGATGTTCATTTGATTTGGTTATGAAACTTCCCAAATCTCATTTACTTCCTTCCTTCGCAGGCTATATAGATCATCTGTGATCCATATCCTCCTTCATTTGGCATCTAACATCCTGACTTTATCGTTCGCTGTCCTTTGCTTAAGCTGATACTTTTGTCTGAAATTGTTCAGATTTAGTCAAATTTGTGACAGTTTCATGCTTAACTCAACTTTATCATTACCTGAACTAGATAGCATTACTGGTACATGACAAACTGCACAAAATAAATCCACATTCCCAAAATCCATGCTTCCATTAGAGACACACATAAAACATAATAAGAGAGAAATTTGAAGAATTTCTTTCCTCTATTGAGAAGCCCAAAAATGAAGTTCATAAATACACCAGGCACATACTCATAATATATGTACATATATACTTATAATCAATGAATAATTTGAAAAATTTACAAATGAAAGGCATAAGAACATAGTAACTGTAATGATGCCATGTGAATGAGGTTAGTCGATGATGTGCAAAATGCTATTTTTGCATGACTTCCATTGATATCTACATAGATTGTCGAAATAACAATGTGATCAATTTATGCCAACAAATTATGAATAATTTTTCTCCTTTCTGTTCCTACATTCTGCTTCTTTTTTGGCTAGTTCAATGAAATTATAATAACAGTAGAGATGAAAAATAATTGCTTCATAAGAAAGATAGTAAGAGTCACTCTAATAGTAGGAAATGGAAACGAAATATCCACTTGTATTAAAATATGCGAAGCGTTTTTTTGTGTAATCAATAATTTTAATGACGGCATTATTTAAGAATTTCAGCACAAATAGCGATAAACACTTGAGAAAGAGAAGAAGAAAGAATTTTTATTGTGAGCTGATTTTTATGGGACATTGGAACTTTCAGGGGGTCATATTTGACAATTTGGAAGAATTACTTCAATAAGAGATCAAAATTGAGTCGAATCGAGGCTTGAATGAATTTAGAAGAGCTTATAAGGTTTACTTAGAGCTCTGTTTCTGAGAATATAGTAACTAAAAGATACACGGCTTGAAAAAGTCGGGATTAGTGCCCTTATGTCAGTGTGACGATTGTTTTGTGTCGGATATGGCATCCGGAAGATTCTGATTGTCATGCCATGTTCCTTTCGGGACAGTTAGTACCCAAAACCAAATCAAATTTGAGAATTTTCTGGCTGTTAAAATTGATTTTTCATTAAACCATCAAAATGCGCCTTAATCTACTCCTCCCAGATGTATTCCCAACTTGTATACTCAATTTCTTCATGAATGGATAAAACTTGAATGATAAAAAATTTCTACATTTGTAAAACAGCGACACAAACGACCAAAAAGAGAATTTTTTTCAAACAATTAATTTCAATCACTAATTCAGCACTTCCTGCAGTGTATCAAGTAAGTTACACAGTCGTAACAAACATAAACACCAAAGTTCATTGTCCAACACATAAATTAATTCCTTTATACTTTTACAATTTCAAACAATACCGGATGAGTCTGATTAATGTATAAAAATTCTAAATACAAACACTTATGAGCATTCAGTGCTGCTCGTCCGGATGCAACAATCACCATTCCATGTCATTTCATTAATATTAATTTCTTCTGTCACAATTTGACTTTTTACAGATATCTACTTAACATAGATTTTTTGGACTAGCTGTAGATTATTATTTTTTTGTGTACATTCGGAAAGACCTTTCAAGCTCAATAGTCATAAGATTGAGTTGGATCATGACATGTCTAAATGTATTAAGTGCATACAAAACTCAAAGTCAATTTTTCAATCAACTTGTATATCAGATTGCAATTGGCCCTGAATATTGAGATACGAAAATGTGAGGATTTATTTTAATGTTGGGATAAAGTTTGGAGCACTTGACGCTTGAGTATTAAATTTTTGCTGCTTTTGTGATGTGCAACTTTATTTTTTGGTTTAAGTGGATAGATCAGAACAACAGGATTATGGTGTATTAATGTGCTACATGACTTAGAATGTTCTCTTGTGAAATGAAGGGTTTGTGCTGGAAACAGCCACTTAGGGATGACTTTTGAGCGTTTACAGAGTTACTTTCGCTACTGTATGACTGTATACTTGTGTAAACTTACTAAATATGTAGATATATTCATGCATATCTGATTTAACTCTATCATGAATCGACTTCCTTAATTTTTGAATATTCCCTGACAAAAAGTCAATTTCCCCAAAAATGTTGATTCCCTAGTCGTCAGCAAAACCCCTTACATCCACAAAATGCTAATAAAATCTCATAAGAATAGAATGTTATGTAAAATGGTTTCCAAACTATTCAAATATCAGGAAGTAGATCCTCAAAAACTACGAACAACTTTTTTGGTAAATTTATTCATGAAGCCATAATATTGAACATTTTATATCTTGTTCCTTCTCTATTTCCAATTCCCTCAGTTGAATTTCCTTTTATTATGATATGAGTTCTTTTTTTTCAAGAGCATAGCACATATTAATATGCTTTAGGATATCTCCATAGTTTTACATACTTCACTTAAATATTTACCCAAAAATCCATTTTCATCTTATGCATCTGTGCTAAATGCCGATAAAGAGCTGTGATGAGATCCATTTGTAGCACTTGAACTTCATTTAAAAATCAACATGCTATAAATTTCAACTCTAGTGCTAGATATTTCATATTCCTCTCAAGTACCGAAAATTTTAATTGCGTAAAAATGAGGATGAAGGATGAAGCTCATATTACAAACATGACACAAATTTGCTTTTTTTGACTTTTGTGTTGCTTCTTGAGAAGTTTTTGAGCGTTTTTGACTGAATTTTTTGTGAAGGATGCGCAGATGTTTTGAGCTGTTTTGTCTGAAGATGAGGTAATAGATATCTTGTTTTGGACTAGGTGTTGGTATTTGGAAGACAGTTATCTGCTACATAGACAGCTTCATGTGCTGTTCTAAGAAAATTCATGATTGACAATTTCTATTAAGATGACAGCAGAAATTGTCAATGCGGTGACAGAAACACAAGTTTGTTTTATCGCCCTAGGATAGAATTCACAAGGCGAAAGACGTTCTAGGGCCCAAAAAGCACCATGACTTAGAACGGTTCTAATAGGATGTCAGTTGGATGCAAAATCAGATAATTAGTCAAAACTTTGTGATTAGGCCAACAAAAGAGTCAGATGAAAAGCCTTTTATAGTAACCTAGGTTTCACATCAGACCATGGTTTGAGTAAGGAAGTAAGTATTGACAATTGACTTATTTGGATAGGGTCATAAACCTACACTTATATCTTAAGGTGTCCCCCTAAGCTTAAGACAGTTTTCAACTTTATTCATCCAAATTCAATTTTCGTACTTTTTTGGAGCTGTTCCATCTGCCAATATTATGTATAATATTCATAAGCTGAATTTTGAATATTTTGCACATACGCAACCATACGCAACATCAAGTCATCCACAGAATCAAATGAATTGATTTCAAAATTTTCTCACGTAATAATCCTTACAAAATTTTCAATATAAATTCCATTTCACTTGGTACCAAGGCAGTTTTTAACTTGTTGCCTTAACTTTCATTCCTTGCTATGTTGTTGACGACTTGAAGAAATTTTTCTCGCATTTATTCCAAAATGATTATTCATAACAGTGTCTCTTTTCTCTATTTTTCTCTCATTTCTTTTGCTCGTCTTCGTCGACAACCGTCAACATCTGTTTTGCATACTTTTACAATGTATAATGCTCATTTCTAAGAAAAAATGAATAGAATATGAAAAAGATGATGTTCTTCGCATTTCTGTAAGATGATGATTCTTGTATCTTATCTGATGAATACTCTGATTACGCTAACTTGAAAATTGCGCGAATGAAAGGAAAAGTTTTGTTGCTGATTCTTCTATTTTGGCGTTCTTTTATTGAATATTATCAGTGGAGTTGTTTAAAATAGTTTCAAAATGATAAGACAATGGCAAATTCAAAGCATCGTTGAGTACGTCTATAGCTTCATTTTGGTGTGTTCTTATCATATAATGAGAAAATTTTTGAATGTAAAGCTTAAAGCTACAATTTCCGTGGTGAAAATTTTCATTCCATTATTTACTCATTATGGCTAATGATAGAGTTATCATGGCCAATTATGGAATCAGCTAGGCAACAATATTATTCAAATAAATTAACTTAATGTCTAAACCTTTCATCGCTTTATATTCAAATTAGGCACAAAATATTGAGCTTCTTAATTTTAATGCCATCAAAGAGATAAGGCATTAACTTGTATAGAATAATCATAAAGTCACTCTCATAAATCACCATAAAAATACACACAACTAACTAGCATCGCCCTAAATAATTTACATCACATAAAGCATAAATCACATGAAAATTATGAATAGAACAACAGCATAGAAGTATACAACTCTCCTCTATGTAAAGTAATTTACATTGCAGCTACACCCACATTTTTATGAAAAAATAAAACTATATAGCTGATGACATGCTAGGGCAGTCAACTGAAGAGTTTACTATTATACGGTGACCGAGTCACTAATGTAGAATTGCGATATTTAATGACATATTTTTTTCGTATTGAATGACTTTTTATTCTAGCTAGATAAATACTGTTTATAGCTGATGGCAGCTGATGTGATTTGAGGAGTTGTTGTGGTGTGTTATGAAGTGCTTTATATGATGGAATTTGTCTATAGTTTAGAGCTTGAGGATATTGTTGTTTTCAAAGGATACAATGTGGATCAGGGCATTTTATTGGATTGGATATGGCTCTTAAACCCCTAGAAATGTAAAGTGAAGATAGCGTCGTTAGGATCTGATACCAGCTTTACTATGAATCTGGTATTTTGTAGAGATGATGACGGTCTTTCCATAGCTCTGTTCATCTAATGATAGTGACTTTAATTTGCAAGAGTTAAGACTCTTTAATGCTCATACTCCCATACTTTCATACACAGTCCCATGTCAATAATCTTAAAGTTAATTCAAATTAAAACATTTGAATCATCAAACCATGATAACCACTCCATGCCTACAATCCACTTCAAAATATATCAGTCATGTAGAATCCATTTAACAGCAGGTCACCGCACTAAACCCATAGAAAATTCAAAACACAGATTATTTTTCGACACATTAAATTCTGTAAATAAACGCATATCCCACAAAATTAACTAGTTTCACTTCCACAATACAATTACATCCCCATAAATTCCCATTCTAATAAAGAACTGACATACAACCTGTCACATAATATGTACATCCTGTATTGCGGAATTAAGGAATGGCCTCTAACCCAAAAAACAACAGAATCGGGAGTGCTTTTAGCAATGCATATAAATAAACAAAAAAAGTATATATTTTCTGACTTGACTTTATTTATTGTCGTCCAAATATGTAAGCCAAACCCTTTTTTTACAACAAAAGTGGAATAACAAGAGAGTGAATATGTGTCATTACCTAAATCATTTGAAATGAGAGAAGATGTATATATTTTGTAATACAAAACAAGCAAATTAGCACCATTAACATTGCTTTTATCCCATTAAACATTTATGCTGTACGTTATGTAATTGGCTAGAGAAAGTAATTATCAAAAAAAAATTGTCGATTGATAATGAAAGAAAATTAGTTAATTAACATACATAGATTGGGTATGGATTTAATGTTGTTATTAGTGAAAAATAAAAGTTGAATTGTGATTAGAGTCCGTTAGTTGTGTTAAAAATTTGTTAAAATAATTTATGGTTGATATCAATTTTATGAACAGTTTCATTACCTAATTGGCTTTTTTAATGGAAATATACGCAAAAAAATATTATTTGGGCTTTAGATAAATTTTAAGAGATATTAGTCATGTTGATAACTGTTAATGCAGTGTTGTTCAAACTTTTCGCCACGGCACAACTTGGTGGTGGACCAAATCCGAAACTGCATCTGATATGCGATTCATTGCATGTTTAAAAAATTTCAGTGAGACTCTAGAGTGCCGCGATACACATTTTGAGTAACCCTGGATTAATATAATTTGCTACTAATTTCTTAGGAATTGTACCATCATGATTAACTACACTCATTATTGAAATTGAAAATTTGATTCAGTGGAAATGTTTTAGTGATGTTAAATTTCATGTCGCCTATTTTATTATTTTTATGAAGCAACTGATGAGAGTTATCAGTAAATTGTCGTTAAAATTCTAGAAATAATTAAAAAATTGTGTCCAATATTAGTCTGGTCTATAGGGGACTTTATGTGGAAGACATGTGAAGTTCGTAATGGATTCCTGGTAGCTGCTTTTGCCAACTTTGTGTCACTCAATGATCACGTGGGCGTCCAAATAATAAATGAAAAGAAACTGTCGAATGAGACAGTATTGCAATTGGAATCGAGAATTGGCAAGCGGTAGTCAGCGTTTGATCTAGTTTTAGATGACAGCTATGGGAGGTCATGAATCATAATTGATCCGCACAGTCAGCGAAGAAAGCAGAGTTAGTAAGTTTAGTGTCACACCAACAGTCATAAAGCATGCTTTCATGGTACATCTACGGCACCTAAAATCGGTTTCTTTGCCTGTTAGGTCACTTATAACATCATTATTAATTTTATGTCTAAAACAGAGTCGTCACTTGGTTACATAAATTCATACCTTTCCTGCCCATTCAATTCAAAACCAATAAAGTCACAAATGACCCCATATCTGATCCATATCTTAATCCAAAAATTTAATCAACCATAAATTGTATTCCCTTGAACTTGAAATCTAAAGAATGCCACCCAAAACAACTTTTAAAGCTGCGAGCAAGCTGCGATATAAACTTAAATGTATCAATTTGCTTAAGCAAGCTACATTTAATGTTTCCGACATTTTTTGATATTCATAAAAATCTTCATTTGAATATGAATGTCTTTGTATACAAATCTTGAATTGAGTCTTTTGAATTGCAGATAAATTTTTGGATCTGAATTGATTGAATAATTAATTTGCTGACTAGGGGATATTTGGATCAAATGTTTATAGCTTTTTTAGAATTTTGGCATATTCAATTTGTTGCTAATTGTTAAGCCATACAGATCAATAGGACTTGATAGCACTATTGTAATTTAGATCCACAGTATGAATTTTCAATCACAAAATAAATTAAAATTCATAATCTCTCGCATCACGTCCATGCATCTCTAAATCCAATCCATTCAGTTCCCACACAGTACTATTAAAGTTCTGACAACATCAGCACATGTTGAATCAAATCAATTAATAATCCACCACTTCATATTTTCCCAGTTCTTATCCCTTAAATCTATCAAATTTCAATAAAATCACATGGAAGTTGTGACAACAATCATCAATGATTCTATTCTATATCTAGTTCCGCATTCTTTCCATTCATTGATTTTCTGTCACGATATCATCGAATAATGTAATAAATTTAGCAAACAAATTCAGATTTTTATCGAATCGTATTCGTAGACAGGACATGAGAATATGATGTGACTGTATAAGACAGCTGATAAAATCTAAACAAAAAAGGACAGAAAATTCTCGACACTCGATGATTGACAATGTTTGTGGAATGAAAGAAGACACGAGGATGACAAAATTGAAACATTTTCAGATGCCGGTGCTTCTTTCGGTCACTAAAATGTGACTTTATTGGAATGTGGGATAACTCATTGCTATTTGGATAGTCACTTTATCAATTTAATCTGATATTACCCATTCTGATCACACATATTAAATTTTCTCTTTATCAATCACTTATCCAAAATGTGTCAAGTGCTGAACACATCATGCTGGCATCAAGTTTCAAGGACAAACTTTTCCAAAAGATGTCAATTTTTTATATGTAGAAAATATGTTTAAAAATTGGTTTAAGGAAGGGACAAAATTACCATAATATAAATCAATTGAATAAAATGGCACTTCTCTTATTCAATATCGAGTTATTCATGCCACAGGCACATCTTTCCAATGATTTATTGGTTCTTTGAATAAATTTTTAAATAAAACTTTTGAGATATGAGATTGGTTAAATTATGTAAATAGATTTGCGGGCTATAATCTTATCGATTCCGATGAGTTGAGGAAATTGTTCAAAGCTTCCGCAAGAACTGAGCAAATTTATATGGGGTTAGGTTTCGCATTTTGTGTAAATAAACAATTTTATGAAATATTCCTCATTATGGAATTTGTGTCAATAAAATTTATTGAATGAACAGTATCAGAGTTGTTAAATTGATACGACATGAATTGCTCATGGACGTAACTAGCAAGAGTTCTCTCAATGAACTATACCAAGAGGGTCCAGTCAATAATTTTCGGGACCGAAACTTCTGGAAACACTAGTAGCCCGACGCTCAATAGCATCCATAAATAGTTTTTAGCTGAATCCTTCCATCCTACCAACATCTCCATCAGCTAACCAAACCATCATCAAATTGCCAACTCTGATTACTATTCAAACAAGATTTTGACTAGATTATGATTATTTTATGAGTATTATAAATGACTTAACGCCACAATATTTTCTAAGGCACATGCTTTTACATATCAATCACTACTCACTGTAGTGATATCACACGTGAAGCAAGCACCCAGAAATTCAAAATTCTTATCAGCTTCTTTAAGTTTGTCAACATTTACAAAGTATCAATGACCTCTGTATTATTTTGATGAAGCCATTTGAGCACTCAGCAGATTAAATAAATGAAATAAGGAAATTTTCATATTTTTCATCTAGAAAAGCTTTTTGTCTAATTTAAGCTATTTCTCATGCTCCTCAGGTCAATGACCCATAACAACATATTATCAATTTTTTGCATGAATTTTCAATGATTTGTATGTAAGTTATCCTTCATAATCCCCTTTTTGTAGAACATTGATAGATTGTTTTCTTTAACCTACATCACTTTGGTGTATATATGATTTATGTGAGACAAGGATCTTTAAAATGCCCTAAGATGAATAGTATGATTCATAAGTTCTAGATTCTATCTTTAAAAAGATTTATTAAAAGGGATTGATAATGAAAAAGTTATGAATGGAGATCTATTGAGTTACTTTAGCTTACAAAACTAGTTGTATAGTTCTGGCTGTACCTAATTTCTAGAAATTTACTAGAAATAATCTAAAGTTTGAAGTTGACTTTATTACAGTCAGATTCACGAAATCTTTGCAAATTGAAGAATTGTTCCCAAAAAGGATGATTTATCAAAAAGTCCAAATTAGGCTCTAAAAAATGAAATCGATTTGAAGTTAATCAAAACGGACCATGAGTCAATCAGAGCTTTAAGAATATATTCTGCCTTAAAAAGTTCAACATTCAATTTCCCAACTTTTTAATTTCAAAAATAGGCCGGAAAATCATTCAACATTTTTCATCATAAGTCTTTGATAATTCATCAAAGAGATTCAGTTCCATTCATAAATTCATGATAAATAATTTTACAGATCTTTATGCTCATAACGATAAGAATTTTCCATCTTAATTCCAAGAAAGATTAATAATAAAGACGATGTATTGTTTTCCTCGAATAAATATTTATTTCATCTCGATACTAAGGAACTCCTTTCAAAAAGAAATTAAATAAGATGCAGCCTTATCAAACTTCAGAATGGGAAAAGGAATTAATAAGAAACAACAAACGCTCATTGATTCATAAATAAAGATATCAGATCGCAATATTTCTGCTTGATATTTTCTGTAAATATAATAATCTTTCGTCAGTAAATATTTGTAAATTTCAGCGTTCATTTTGGTTTTGACTGTGAAGCTGATATTTATTCAAGATATCGAGTAATGTGGAAATAAAATGTTGAATTGGATATAATTTTCGCGATTAAATTTGATTAAATATATACATTTTTTGATGATAATTCAATCAGTATGATATGATTTTGATTACTTCTTTTATGTTTCTTGGCTCTTTGATGTAGATGTAGACATGATTTAAATTTATGATGAGCTTCAACATTTTATTTGTAGTTTTAAAATTTCCTAATGGCTTTCTAAGTCGAAATAGTTTTGCAAAAAAGATAGGAGTCCCCTAAATGCTCCTCAACTCTACCTATGCTCTTGATCCACCCACGCCTTTATGATTCCCAAAAACCATTCAAATGAGTAGCTGTCTGAAAAGTCCAACTTACACAGAAAATCACCTCATCATTAATTTTCTGTATTCTGACTAAAATTAAATTTCTATGTCCAATTAAATGTTCCATTCATAACTAAATTCAGGACCAATGCTAAATATCCTAGCAACACCAAGCATTCCCACTCCAGTCCTTTGTCATTTATCGTCACCTTGAAAATTCACAATGTTCTTGACCCTCAAAAGTTAACTTCCAAACAATTGAAAAATATATAAAAATTTCAGTCAAGTGCACATGCTGCAAAAGGAAATTGAGACGTAAAAGTTTCTATCAAAAAGTCAAACAATAGGAAAGACATTTTCTTATTCAAACTCCGTGGCTTTTTCGTGTTTGTCAACACATGTTGTCATCTGCACGAGAATTTTTCTTTTGGCATGTAACACAAAAAAGCTGCTTTCATTGCCTGCAACGTGATGGGTATACAAAAGTGAAAATGAAGTTATTTCATCAGTGTCATAGTAACACAATGTTAAAGACCAAATTATATGAATAATTTAAAGGATTTTGTTGATCAATTCGAAGGATATTCGTGACCTGTATCAATCTTTGATGGATTGTGGATGATTTTTTATATCCTTTTAATGACTAGAATACAAAGTGGTGCAATTGATTTTTTGACATGAATATGTATATTTGCCAAGCGGCTAAATGAATCAATCCGTATTCATCACTACAAAATGGATTTAAATCAATCGTCACTATACTTTCATTGTCTTGCCGTTAATGCGACAATGTAACCTTGCACTAGTGAACACATTGTGCTGCCTGGACTCAGCTTTTCTGAATCTTAAATTTCCAAAACCAATGGAATAGCACTCATAAGAGTAATTAAAGAGAGAACCTAATCGTTTTAGGGTAAGTCCGATATTTTATGGCCCATTGTGGCTCATCTTAGCTACTTTAATTTAGCAGTAAATATTTAGGAACGATCAAGCATGATTCATTCAGTCACTGACCTGAAATTGATCCTTATAATTTAATAATTCCCAAAAGTACTTAAGCAACTAAAAATAAAAGCTTCCAATTCAGACACTGCCAATTTCCTCAATTTACAATTCTAAATTATACCGTAAAAACATCGTCCATCAATTCCTTCTTCAATATTCTAAGAAAAAGTAATCAGTAACAAAAAAGGAAAGTTCATGAATAAAACAAAACAAAAATTTTCCTCTAAGTGCCTACTGGGAAAAAAACTTGTTGAGTAATGGCAGAAATAATCGAGAAAAAAATGAAAATGAAGAAAATTAAAATTCTCGACCTTACTTTTCCTTCAACTTCTTCTTTTATGTAATCAAATTAACTGTTGTTTGCTACGCAAATATAAACAAATTCAAAGAAACATATCATTGTTCCACTTCCATTAACATCATCAGAATTGAATGTAAACACAGTTTGAGCTATGATGCCATTGGGCATATTCTCACCGTAATTTGGTTTCCGAGAAAAATTCAATTAAATTTCGAAAGGATTGCTTGCAGTCTTTACATCATGTAAACATCTATCAAAAGTCAAACAGAGTTCAGACCCGAGCGACATAAATGTCCGTTTGACGTCCTTATGGCTGCCAATAACAGACAGCATCTATTTGGCAGTAATAAAAGAGTTTCAACTTAACCTTAAAAGCTCCAGAACTAAATTTTCTCCATTTGTGTCACTCGGGAGAGCTTCCATTTCAACTTTTGCTGGAAGTCAACTTTAATTTGGTTTGAGCTCTGGTGTAAGCTTAATTGATTGGATGATGATACGGTGTGGATAACAGGAAAAAGAATCTGTACTGTTTTCCTCCTTTATTCCCATCAGGATATCATTAAATACCAATTTATCATTCTTAACAAACTCGTGCCTTCCAACTTTTCTTTCTCATTTGATCTTGAAAGTTTTGTACATCCTTAGTAAACATCAACAAACAATTAAGAATTAAATTTTCCAGCAAACTTCCATTTGTGTCCTATTTAAACATACGAAGCTTTAATAAATCACCAAATAATGAGAATTAATGTTGTCTGACACCAAAATAGTGAAATTTAGCCTGTAAGTTATGCAACCCGTAATTCACCTGAGGGATTGACATGATTCGAAATTGAAATACCGCATGCTGTAAATTTAAAGGTGTCAATGTCATTTAAGTATTGTGAAAAATAAGAAAATAATTGAGTCTCATCTGTTCAGCTAAGGAATGTAAGCTATTGGATAAGAAATTGTTAAAGACAGTGATTTTCTTAATGCATACCTTTTTTTATCTTGCTTGTCCGTCTGCGACTGTGTGTTGATTCAACATTTTTATGTTCATTCATTAAAATGCTTTTGAATGGAATGAAAAATATTCTTCAGACCAAAAAAAGCTTATGCTGACTCATCCAAGCGAGAATTGTTAAAGAGTGCGAAATCGGAACGTGATGTCGCATGAGCTCAATTTATCATTTGAGGAGAAGAAAGGAATCTGTATTAAAAAATTCTTTTGTGCTTTTTTTGTGCTCCGTCATTTTATAAGAATTTCGAGGGTGAATGAATGGTAAAATTTGGCTTCTTTTGTTACTTTTGGTTTTGAGGTTATAAACTTTTTTACAATGCAGTACATCAGCAGGAGGTTTGCATTCAACTTTATGTGCTTGTCAACATTTCTGTGTCAATTAAGGCCAGAAGCACAGTAATAAATGAACAGATGGAAAAACTGATCCTCAGAGTATTTCCCTTGAAAATTATGAGTTTGAATGCTTTTGACAATTTTGTGTACCAACAATTTCATTTTCATGGTAAGCACAAAAGTTTCATTCTTCTTACGCCTTAGACCTTGAAATCTTTGTGAATGGTCGAAATGATAAATAAATTTCATTTAAATTCATTTCATAGAAATTTCAGAAATTGCGTAACGTTAAAAATAGCGTCTATAGATCCTCTTCTCTCAACGAAATGCTTTGTTCCAAGTGGCAGCCAAGTTAGCCACCGATCAGGAATAATTAGTTAAATTGAGATTTTAAAGCTAATCATGCATAGGGGAAGAAGGGTTTGGAAGGTCAATTCACCTCCCTACTGTTGGATCCTCCCTCTTTTTTGGCAATCCATTCCAAAACTGCTCTTATTCTCAAAAAATTTCTGGCTACGCCCCTGAGGTAAACATGCATCAAACAAGCTATCTGAAAAATGTTGGATATACCATTTATTTTCACTGCAGCATTCTTCCCACTGCAGGATATAAAACGAGAGAATCAGAGGTAAATTTCGTTTCCAATTATAAACTATTCCATGCTATGCAAAATTGGGTTGATGTGTGGAGAACTTTAGTCTATGGTATGTTCCTAAAATGTTCAGTTTTTGTTCCTGCATGCTTATTATGTTTCTGATTTCTGTCTTAAAGCTTAAAGTTTGTAAGATTTACTTATCATCATTATTAATTTGTTGTGTTTATCAGTACCCAAAAACAGTCATTGTGTACTGTATAACCAATTTTGATCGAAGTTGTGTTAAAGTCAATTTAAAGCACAAATAGCTAAGGACCGAATAAAATCATCAATTTTCTTTATTTCTAGAAACTTTAGAATTTTCATTTAAATTATTTCAGTCATTGAATCATATTTTTGGTTCAGGGTTGTTTGCCCGCCATAATTTTGCTCCAATGCATTCAGAAAAGCCAAAATAGATCTAGAAGATTGTAATTGAAATCAGTCACAAGCACAACTTTTACCACAAAAAAGGGGTTTTTCCATATCATGACAACCCAATCGAATAAACCAACTCTACCCTTTTCCTTTGAAAATAATATTTTTTTTAATGCTGAAACTTTCATTTATTTGCATAACAATTTGCTTCTAAAAGCAACTGAGGGAAAGGAAATTTTTTTATAATAAGCGATGCTGAAGTAGCAGTACTGAAGGCATGTTTATATTAAATTTTCAATTTGTATAGGAAAACGTATACAATAACGAGAAGGATGGAGAATTTTATTATATTTCTATTATTCATTCATTAAAATTTAAAGGAAATTCATCAAGCATCAAAGGAAATGAATTGTGAATATTTTCTTTATTTTCGCTTGCTTCCTTACATCCATCTCAGGTCAAAAAAACATTGCCTTTAATGTAGACTTGAACTGTATTTATTTAGAAAAATTGGAAGATTGAAACACGTTCAAGCAATAAATTTGATATTTTTCCAATTATTTCAAGCATTGGAATGGATGAAGGTCTTTTTTTTTGTTGTGCCTATACAATAGTTAATAAAATTTACACTCAAATGAAGTTTTGGGGTTTTTGTTGATAAGAAATAAATTATATCCATCGATTGTAATTATATTATCAGTAGACGTGATGTCTTTATTCAGAAGGTCTGAAATGGCCTACTTTTCAGTAATTTAAAGTGAATTTTCAGCCATTTTCTGTAAAGTCATTTATTGCTTCTAGGAAGGACAGTAAACAAATAAAAATCAAATTACGTACCTGTCACACCTGTAACTTAGTTAACTTTGATGGATTCAGCTTCTGTTTTGTAAGATGCACGTCAGAATCCAAAAATAGAAAGCCTTTCAAGTTATATTAGCGTTTTTAATAGGCAGAATAATTAGAAAAAATGCAAAAAGTATGATAAATGATGATAAGCGGCAGCATCTTAAAGCCTCCCTTGCAAATTAATTAATTATGACTTTTTTCTCATGAAAATTTAATTTTCGCAAATCGTGTCAGATTTCATTAAACATAATTGAAAGAGATTTTCCTCGGATATACTCGTCGGAGTTTTATCTATGATTATATGATAATGTTGTTTATAAAGTAATTAAATCCTCACTTCCGTTGATTTATTAAACGACATGAAGTTCTTTAAGAGTATTTCTTGTTTTTTAATTGCTGAATAGTTGAAAATTTGTCCTTACTAACTTCGCTGACCGTACAGATCAATTGAGATCCATATCCTCCTTTAGACGGCGCCTAAAACTGAACCTATTACTGGCCCTACCATTTTCCAATTTCCAATTCAAAATGCAACATTGTCTCTGGCAACAGCTTGCTTTCCATGAATTTTCAGGCAGTCCTCGTGATCTTTTGCTATCTTTAACTATGTAACTATCGTAATTTTCCATTAAAATACAACTCGACCCACATTTCAATGCTTAAGAAGCTATAAAAATCTCTATTTTAATGAATTATTACTTAACCCACCTACCAGTTTATTTATATCCTACATCAAGCTTCATTTGTATATTTGAAGCCAAGCAGCTTTAGTATTTTTAGAAGTTTTTCTTCAAAAAATTTGAAACATCATTAAACTTTCCATCTTATAAGGAACTCGTGACTTCCCTCAAACCATACATTGAGGTTATTTATTTCCCATGTAGAATCATAATTGGATGAGATGCATAGGCTTTCCATAAATTTTGGTTCAATTAAAAAATTAAATGCCTTGTTATATGTAACAAAAATCGAGATTCACTACAGTTATTTTTATATCCAAAAGAGGATAAGTTTTAATTTGATTGCGATGATGTTGCTTCAGGCTCAATTAAAATTAAGCCATTGTAAAGCATTAACTTGGTTATTCAGCTTTTGTACGTGACTTTAAGCTTTTCGGGGTTGTGAGATTTTTAATCGAATGGATGTTTAAAAATTTGATTATGGTGTTGAGTGCTTTCGGGTAGAAAAGTTGGTGATTCTGATGAAGATCAGCCTGAAGCTATATATCCTTTAATTGAATCTAAAGAATTTGAATTGATTAAGTGGCTTTATACTACACTCTATGGCAATCAGTCATAGGAGTTTGTCGCATTCTGTCATCAATATACAAGGGCAGACCATCTCCTGCTCCTACTTAATACGCCCCTGTCAATATGTATGACTAAATCATGTGTTTATGTTACTCTCACAATCAGTGAATTTGCGCGGGCAGATAACAGATAAAGGAATTTAATTACTGATGCTCATTAAAATGTCAGTCAAAAGGATACTTGACATTCTGTTCATGAAGCATTTCCTCATAAGGATATAAAAGTTGTTATGGAGCCAAAAAATCAGCTTCCCGAGCAGGTCAATGCAGTTGCTAGGAGACCGCTACGTCACTGTAATTACGGTTCTTAGTGATAGTAGATGGCACCAAAAATGGCTGTCATCAACCCATTTGATCACAACTAAATGCTATAAATATAGTTCCGCTCCGTTCTTCCATTGCATTTAATTAAATTTCAAAGCAAATATTTACAAGAAGAATCAAAATTCAAGCATCTTCAAGTCATCAACGATGCTAAAATTATGCGACCTTCTTGTTCATCCTCAACATCGCACTCAATAAATTTTTATCAGACATAAATTTAGAATACTGAAACATTTACATAATTTCTGTCACAAACTTACCGGCTATCGTCGAGTGTTGCAAGGACATTTTCAGTTCCGCTGTGCCAATGGCAATGATTATGAAATATTGAGAAGAAATTATGCAGATGCTTAGCGACTGAAGATTATGTAATTATGATAATATGATTAAAACGTTATGAGAATTTCCAATTAGGAGACGTCGAAGTACTTTGCATCCATCCAGAGTACTTAGCTTGTTCCTAATTAATTTTCATTGTTTCTGAAGCAAACTTTAAGACACTTGAATGAGTTTCTTAAATAAATTTATCATCAAAAAACAGACTCAAGGTGAATCTTGTTGAAGACATTTTCGTTGACATTTTGTCATTTTTTTTTGTCTGATTTATGCTGAAAAATTAAATTTTTCGTTGTATGAAAAGCTTCTCAGAAGATGACGAAAGGAAATATTTTCATCAAGTTGACGTTTACAAATGACTGGCAATAAAAGTCTGCATGTGATAACGAAAAATTTTCTCTTGAATAAATTTTCTGGTCTTCTTTTTAATTTCGTTTTAAATTCAATGACTTTCAGCTTCCTGTTGATGACATTTTATTAGAAAATAAAGAAATCTTAGGTTTTAGTCTTTAGATGTCTCCGTGCTTGACATGTTGGAAACCTTTGTTGATTGGATTTCTGAGGAAATTGAAGTTGAAATGATGGATATTTTTGGAATTTTCGATTTTGTTTTGATGCTTTGTACAGCCTTGACTTGATTCCCGAGAAGTGCAACATAATCGTTTATCACTTCATTGATGGCAGAATGTCAAAATATGTAAGGAACTTCTTCCAATTAAAAATTTATTGATCCCATTAAATTCCTTCTTGAGCATGCACAAATAGCCAAAAAAATGCTCGAGCACTTCCTCTTAAATTATTCATTAATCTTCCAATTCAATTTATTCGATGGTCCAATAACACACAATTTTTCTCTTGCTGTTTAGAATTGGAAATCTTCTTCTGTCGCCTTCATTTTCATGCTTGAAAGAACATGAAGATGTTCAATCAATTCAAGTCTCACAGCAGATTTGAAGACAGCTTTTTGATCAAATTACCGAGAATGTTGTGGGATGAATTCATTAAATGAGTATGAGTAAGCTTATTAAACAGTTTGAAAGAGAGCAGCAGTAACACAAATCACATTGTTAAATGTAATTAGCTAATTAAAAATAATCTGTCAAATATGACAATTTAAACTTTTTTGAAGCTTTTGATGGAATTTATTTTGATTTTTTGAAAACTTTTTTTGACTAGACGGATGGCAATTAAAAAGGTGAAGCATTTAATTTGGAATAGTAAAGCTTTCAACTTAAGAATTTTTAACTTTGTCTGTCATATTAGGGGTCGTTCACTTATTAAGTAACGCTCTTGGGGCCCTTAAGTAGTAGAGGATTAGAAACGTACAGACATTTTGAGGTCAAATCCCTTTATGATGGAATTTTGTTCAATCAATCAAGGTAACCAGCAATGTTTCCTTTGAAGACTGTTTTAATTTTAATTGGAATCATGGAATCATTGAAGAGTACCTGGTGTGAGTAATAGCTATTGTTGTCCATTATATTCATTAAATTGAAAAGCATCATCCATTAAAGAGAGAAAGTTGAAGAAACTCACTTAAATCTTCTTCATAGTACATTAAAAATGATTAAGATTGTAGGATGAGGATTAAAATAATAAATTTCATAATCAATTTACATTTTCCGAAAGTCCTGTGTATCTTCTTAGCTGCTGTGGTGAGACGATTTTAAAATTTATAGCCATAAACTATAGATGGTCAACTGTGACGGAAATTTCAAGTTCAATTATCCAATTCGAAGAAATTTAATTAACTTGACTGTATTCATGCCTTCGACTGGGATTAAAGTATAATCTCTTTCCGGTAATGTAGCAAGCACGTGCCACATATGTATTCATACGCTTAATTATTAATTACAACGTATCAGCTATTAAGCTGAAGATTATTCCCAGTTAACTTGTTAATTTAACTTTAGTTATGACTGCTTTTACCACGAAAAATGTCGTGTTTCTTTTATGTCACGTGAAGTTCATTTGTCATAAATATTCATTCCATAGCGCTGTTTAAAATTTTATACAGGAAGAAGACTTAAATTTTTTTTCATGAAATCCTTAATTGGAAAGCTGTGCCGTAAAGTTGCGGCTTTTATGCGGAGCAGTCATTAAAAGTTTTTTTGGGGTCATTTAAGGATCAGACTTTGGTGTCTGTAGATCTACCAAAATGATCTATTAAAATTTTTGAAAATACATTTAATGTGAAATATTATGTCTAAAAGTTTTAAGTGCTTTAAGCACAACAGCTTTTCAAAATTTATTAGATTTTCACACAGTTTTAATTTATGTAATAAATGTTTAATTTAATGATCTTTTTAAGGCAAATTGTATAGATTAAGTTGCGATGCTTTCATTTTATACTTAGCAACAGTTTCATGACTGAAGTGTCAAAATTGTGAAGCGAGATTTGAGTGATGTATGACTGATTATCTTTAAGAAAACCATAAATTTTATACCTTTAAGTAATCACTTTTCTAAGGATTCTATGATTGCCAGCATGATGGATCTTGGCAATAACTCAAGTCTAAGCAACAATATTGATGTCGATTCCTAGATACATCATTCAATTGAAATATCTTTTATATTATTGTTCCTAGAAAAACGATTCCAGATTCCATCCAAATGAAAAACAACATGAAATCAACAGAATATTCCAATTACATTCCGAGAAAAAAAAAGAAATTGTTTCCATTAAAAGCAACTCTTTAAATAAAGAAACAATGTTTCTTCTTAAAGATTCACAGCCTTATTTTCATTACAACCATCTGAATGGAAGAAAACAACAAAATGGAATATTTTAACAATAAATTATACTTGAAGATATTATTATAACAAAGTCGGTTGAATGGTGAAGCAATGGAAACAAAATGAATCCTAGGGATGGTAGGGGAATAAAATGAGGTGTTTTTGGTATAGAAATTAAGGAGCGAGTGATATAAATTAAGATGTTTTCAAAATTCAAGGTTCGATAACTATGCACACATAGTGATAAAGGCATAATAATTTGTGAGAAATTAGGCACGAGTTCTTCTCAGATTTTTTGAAAGTCTTCAATTTCAATCAAGATATTAAGCAATAAAAAACGTCGTAGATTTTCCTAGAAGAGTTCACTAATTACTTTCTTGACGTGACAACATTTTTATTAGGGTTCTCTTTATATATTAAGTCATTAAGAGCCTAAAGTGATTATGCTTATTTATTTTCTTCTACGGCAGAATGATCAAATAGAAAAATTCTAGGAATCTTTATGTTTACCAAAAGTCAAATCAACTTAGTAATTGAGTTTTCTAACGACATTAAAGACTCAGTAAGTATTATTCAAAATTTTATTTTTTAACGCTGATAAAGCTTTGGGAAATTGAAAACACAGGAAAAAGTTTTGGAAGAAGTTTATGTGGGATGACAAGGAAGACCTTTATCACTGAATTATCTTTTATTGAAAATCTCGTAAAGGTAGGAAAATTTTACCTTTAAATTTCCGTGTGAAAAACAAAATGCGAGTGAGATTCCGGACTACATACAAATTGAAGCTGGATGTCGACTAAGACTAAAAATTTATCCCATAGAATGGCATAAAAATTCGGGTAAAAATAACTAAAAATTTATCCCATTGAATGGGATAAAAATTCGGGTATGAAGTACTAAATTCGGCTCTGATACAAATTAGCTCTGATCTAGAAGTAAAATGAAGAAAACGTGACTATGAGAAGTTTTCAAAACAGCATAATGATTGCATAAAAATGAGCATCATTTCACTTAACGATAATATGCTGCTCGGGAGTTCTTTCAAATAAAGCGAAAACTTTTCCTCGGTACTATAGTGGTGAGTATCTCAAGTTAAACTTAATTTAAATAAAATTTGTATGGATTTATACTTCTTGAAACTTTTAGTGTTTCTTTCGTTCTCAAACTCTTTTGATGGGATATAAGTGCATTATTATTTTTTTCTTTTTCAGTTCTTATTTTCATTTTGAAATGGAAAAAGTGCATAATATACTTATTCAAATCATGCACAATCAGTTGAAAAGCTCTGCAACAAAGAAACTTTATTCCATTCTAAAGGAGAAATTATAAAACATTTATGCTTTTGGATTCTGCAATGTGGAATATTTATTAATAAAAAAAAAAAACGAAATGAGATGATTTCTCATATCCAAATTTACATCAAGATTATAATTCTTTATATCGCGTAATCACATAACCGCTTTATATTTACATAATTTATTCTTCTTTTGAGGCACAATTTTTTTCTCGCATTCTTCTAAAATTTACTTTTCATCCTTTAAGAATGTTTATGTATATAATTTTTAGGAAAGCATTTGCATATGAAGAAGTGAAGAAACTTATGAATTTTTTAAATTCAGGAATAAAATTTTCTTGATTGCTTTACAACAAAAATTTGAAATGTTTTTGGAACGTTTTAGAGTTGTTATTACGAGGTAGTACTATATCGTGAATTAGGTTAAGTATTCCTCAAAAGTAACTGTAATTTTCACGTTTTCCTTTAAAAGGTTGTATACAATTTGCTTTGGACTAATATTTTTTCTTATAAGTTGAAATAAAGCCCTCAACCAAAAAGCTCTTAAAAAACGATTCAAGCAATTTTTATGCAAAACAATTTTCCCCCTTGAAGCTCGAAAAGAAATATTCAAGTGCTTAAAAACCTTGTTTATAAGAAATAAAAGCTTTTAAAGGAGAATTTTCATAGTAAAAAGAAGAAATGAAAGCGACCAGATGAGATTCTTGAATGTTTTACTTTATAACATACTTCCTTTGAATGCAGGGTAGTCAAAGAATGTAAAGCGCTATGTGGTAGACAAAAGGAGTTTTGGGGTCTACCTCGATGGATTTTTTACTTTTCTAGGTTTTTCTGCGTATTTAAAATGGAAATTCATTTCCCTTGAAAGGTTTTTGATTAAATCTATCATTATTGAGTAACTCACTGTAATAATTGAGCGCCCCCTGAGCATTCTTCAGTAAATTTGTCAATGCATTCTTATCTATTGAAGTTTAGCTCATTACTTTTAAATTAAAACAATATCCTCGGTAGTATAGTGGTGAGTATTTAAGTCTAAGTAATTAAATTAAAAATAAATCAAAAACTTACAATTAATCAAAATTAAAATCCTTTAAAACTGAAATAGAAAAGTTAAACGACGCCATGAGTCCTTTTGATTTTATAGCAAACAATTCTCTAAAGGATACGGAAAAGCATAATAATCATAAAGGAAATAAAAGCAAGATGATAATCGAACTTTTATGAAGCCATCCAGAGAATAAAACTAAAGAAATGAAGAAAGAACTAGAAAGGAAAAAAAATAAAAGCACAAAAGAAATTTCAAAAATAAAAACAAGCTCATTTATAGTATTGCCATTCTCAATACCAGTGTAACATATTGTAAGACACAGATGGTTAATTTTTATTCTAATTACTATGTAAATCTGTGCTGTAAGTGATTAAATGAAATAAGAGAAATAAAAGGTTCGGATGAGGGTACTGTTTTAAATAACATTTTGCACCGATATTTTTGTAACATTTAAAGAGAAAAAAGATTCTTTATCCTTATACAGGGCTGGGATTTTATACTAGATGATTCAATAAATTGATAATTTTGAAAAAAAAATTGCGATATTCTACGATGAAGTCTAAAAAAGACTATAATATCAAAAATGATATTATAGCTTGCAAAATTTCTTAAATCCAGTATAAAATCAGATCCAACCCTCTTTTCTAACTAATCATTACACTTACATTTGTAATTTCTTAACATTTATAACAAAAAAAATAGTAAAAAAATACAAAAATAGGTCATTAGAAATAAGTATCGTCCGCGTTGTAAATCACGAGCGTTAAGCACAAAAGTTTTGTTTTGTTATGTTAATATTCATCCATGAAATTTGTTGTAGTTACTATAATAATTCAATTATAGTTGAAAATTATTGACGAATCTTACATGATAATTAGAATCACTAAATTCATTAATTAACAAGATTTGCATCCTTTGCCATACTATAGAATGCAGAGCTCTTGTTTTGTAGTAATTCGTTAGGTGGGGCATATTCAACAATTTGTCCTTTATCAAGTACTATAACCTTATCGGAGTCAAGGATTGTATTAAGACGATGAGCAATCACGAGGACTGTACATCCAACAAACTCTGTTCTGATTGTTTTCTATATTTAATTAAAAATAATAAAGAAAAGGAATTAAGTAACAAGGAAAATGACAAACAATATTAAACTTACTTGAATTAGATCATCTGTTTCAAGATCAACAGCAGCTGTGGCTTCGTCAAGCACAAGCACCTTTGTCTTACGTAACAATGCACGAGCAAGACAAACTAATTGACGTTGACCAACTGAAAGATTCTCGCCACCCTCAGTGATTTCATGATTGATGCCTGCAGCAAGTCCCTTTACGAAATGTTTCAAATGTGCATGCTCCAGTGAACGCCAAACCTCATCATCATTATATCTATCGAATGGATCTAAATTCATACGAAGTGTGCCAGAGAAAAGGACAGGATCTTGTGGAATGATTGTGAGACGTGATCTCAATGAATGAAGTCCTAATTTTGATATTTCATGTCCATCAATGATAATTTTGCCTCCAGCTGATTCGATAATTCGGAATAATGATAATGTTAATGATGATTTGCCGGCACCGGTACGTCCAACAATACCAACTTTCTCTCCTCCTTGAACATCGAAATTTATTCCACGTAACACTAAATCAAGGCCTTCGCGATAACGAACTTGGAAATCTTGGAATTGAATCTTTCCTTCTTCTGGCCAATTGGCAGGTAAAACAGCATTATTTTCCCATGCAGCCTCTTGTTGTGTTTCACCATATTCCTTAATACGTTCAACAGCAACAATATTTGTTTCAACATCACTTGACATACGCACGAGCCAATTTAATGTCTGTGTCACTGATAAGGCATATGAAACAGATAATCCAACAAGACCGGGTGACAGAGAATCTTTTCCCATGACGGCAAACATGGCGGCAAATAGAATAATTAAATTTCCAACCATCTCCAAACGAATAGCGAGCCAACGATTTGCAATAATTGATGGGAAATAGCACACTTGATTGAAATCAACTTTACCTTCTGATTCTTCGATGAATCTGAATAACAAGATGAAAAGGAGGGAATATTTTAGATGAGTATAAAAGTCATTCAAAATGGGGAGCATTTTCAAATGTAAAGTGCCAATGAAAAAACAATGTTGAGGTATGAAGCCAAAAGGAGGTTATTATGTAGATTAAAACTGACTAAGCACACGACCGGACACGAATGAGGATGTGAATTCGATTTTATTTCATTATAATCGATCCAGTCTATTGTGGCAATCATAAAACCACAAAACAATAGACAAAGCTCGAAACAATATCACCAACTTTCATGTCCAAAGAAAACAATAATAAAGTTTTGCACGTCGCTCGAACGAGGAAAAAAGCAGACGCAAAAACATGAAAAAAATCATCAATTACGATTTGGAATGAAAATGAAAAAAGTTTCTTTGAGTATTTTTGTTGATATGCTTCTTACCTTGGCTGCACGCTGTAAGCTCTTATCGTCGATGTTCCTGTAATGCTTTCTCCGAAATGTGAGTAAATTGGTGAGCGTGACACTGATTCAAGTCTTTTTAGTTGACGTGATGTAGCAACCTGATTATGAAAAAATTATTTTAATGTTCAATTCTTGGAGAAGTTCGTGTCAGATTTATGGGGTAGATTTTTATGCTAATGGATTGGTAAATTGTTATGAGATTTATTTGCTTTGGATAAACGCAAATTGATTAGCAAAAAAATGTAAAAATCTGACGAAAACTTCCACAAGAAGTAATCAACACTATAGAAATAGGAAACATGAAGACTACTTACGTAGAATCGTTGTACAAAATAGTAAAGAATTGCAATTGGCACAATTACGACAAGGAAAATTGGCGTTGAGATCGAGATGACAGCTATAGTTGCCATTACCTAGTTTTACATCAATGTTTTTTTATTCGTCAAGTGGTGGAGAAAAAATAGAGAAAAAAAAGTTTATATAAAAAGAATGGAAAAAAGTTATTCAATGCTAAATTTGCGTCATTGATGAGGTAAAGTACTTCCATCAATGTTTACTATTATACTCATTCTTTGTACTAGAAACTAAGCTCTTTCTAATTGCCTTTAATATTTCTTTACTTCAATTTTATTTTATAGTTTTTCATTCCTGTATTTTTCTTCTGTCAATAAATTGACTTTTCATTCTCAGTCAAGGTTGCATGAGCGTTTATTCATCAGCGATGCAGCAAATGATAGAAAAAAGTATGATTTAAAAAAAGCTGCTTTGAATCAACGTCCATTTATAGCCTTTAATTTATCAACTTGCTATCCATCAATTTCTACATCGCATTGATCAATTACGCTCTGCAACTGTCATGCACCACATTTCAATCATACAGAATACGCATGCAAAAGCATCACAATATTTATTAATACATCACAAAAATTATTATTATTATCGTGCAACAATGAAAATCAACACTAAACGTGCGTACAAAAAACATATCATGAGGATAATAATCAAATATATTATGTACATAAAATCATATGAATAGACTGCATTCATAGATCTATTCAGATTATTGAATGAAATTAGTAAGAATAAAATTTTTGTGTCACAAAATATTTTCATACGAGTCGAATATGGTTGTGAAATATTGACATATGCAGAATCAATGAATGTGATGGAAAGGATTATTGATTATGATGTTCATTTTGTACAAAATTGTTATTCGCAAATGTGGCATATACCACAAGATTTATGAGTCAATTGAAAAACAATGAAATGAATTCAAAGAGGATTGAGGAAAAATTCGTACGGATTAAATTTAAGCTTTCTCGGAAGGTTGAAATGAAAATTGCTTTAAATAACATGATTATACATGAGAGAGATATCATTGAATTTTTTGTAAAGAAGAACGATTGACTTGGTGATTCTATTGTAAAATATTCAAGCGGTATTTGTCTAGAAATTTAGGAATTTGATAAAAATTGTTAAAATATCCAAACGTGCTTATCAAATAATTTTTTTCCCCATCCTCTCACATTAAGTCATAATTCTACGGCAACATATTCGTGTTAGTCATCTACATATGATAATGATAAATTCTTATTGACAGCTGGAATTTTTCGCATACATTTTATAGGTTTAGGGAGGTTTAGGCAAGGCATATTTCTAATAAATGTAGAAATAGAAATGAAAAAATTACCGAAAATAAGCAATAGACAACTGAATACATGACCATTGGTAGATCAATATCCAACGTCATTACATCTTTACTGAATCTCGATAGTATACGTCCAACTGGTGTGCGATCAAAAAATTCCGCTGGACATCGTAAAATTCTTTTCAACATACGGTCATGTAATTTTATTGCAGCTTTAATACACCACAATTTTGGTGACACATCAACGAACATCGACATAATTGCTGTTTGAGGAAATAATGACAATTTGGATTGTTAATTCCGTACGATAATTGAGGGAATTACAATGAATTGTTTTAATAACGAAAGACATTAATATGAGTAAATAATAAAAAATGTATAAAGCTTTACACGATGATTGTGCTGATTTTGTTTGGAAAACACTTAGAAATATCTGTGCAGGAACACTTTTCCACTTAGTAAATTGAATCATTTTCTGAATTGAAATATAATCCGATAGTGACCCCTCCACCATTAACATAATGAACCCTCTTGGATTTACCTGAATTGCAAAGTAAGCGCATGAATCTAACTGTCGTGGAAGAGGTTGATCCAAAACATTAATGTCTTTGGAACAACGTGATAAAATTCTTCCCGATGGATTTACATAGAAAAATGTCATCGGAAGACGAAGGATCGTTTGTAAGAAATTTCGATGAAGAATAATGGCTGCACGGAGGCCTCCCATCTTAGGAAGTAAATCAGCTATCGTGTATGATATGACTATAATGGAATGAGTGTCTTGAAATATTATAATCATGTTTTGAATGTAAAATGTGTTGAAAATGTTATGTAATTCATATCCTTATTGGATACCAAAAATTTATTGAATATATAATATGGGAAGACGAAGGAGTTTAAAAGGATGAAAGCGGAAGATATTAAGATTAATTAATATTCTTATTCTCAAGAGAAATATTGACTTGATTGTATGATTATAATTAATCTCTATACTAATATAAATGGAATTTGATATACATGAATGGATATAATTAAAACTAACGATAATAAAGGCAATGATGAATTTTTATGATAATTTAAGTGTATTCAAAAAATTATTCTATGATGTAATACAATAGCTCTATTCGAGAGAAAACTCTTTCGTGCAAGATAAAAAGATTATGTGAATGAAAAGAATCCGCATTGAAATATGAATAAGATTTGATGAAGAAGTGTCTGCTCAATGTCATTTATAAAACTTTTTTTCATATTCAGATGTCTCATACAATTTATCTAGATTATTTCTTTATAACTTAATATTAAGATAGAAAAGGATGCTAACAAACTTTAACTTATGGGTAGAGATACAAAAATTCTTTCTTTTTCAATTTTCCTAATGTTTAACATTTAATGCTTATGGACATATGAAAAGTTATGAGTTTCAAGGTCAACGTTTAGCAAATTGACAGTTATAAGGAGAATTTTATATAAGTAGGAAGAATTGCAACATTGTAGTCTGTTATCATTATTTCCCGTTGTTTGCAGAAGAAACCAACTAAAGAAGAACTTATTGGAAAAATTATGACACAAACTTTGATCTTGTGCTTGAAAAAGGAAACTATAGGTTCTTAAAAACTGTAATAAAAAGAAAAGCTTCCTTTTAGTTATCAAAGTTACGAGTTTCATGAACAGCAGGAAGAACTTTGTTATTGTGGTTTTCAATGCTAGAAAAACAATAACTAGAAGACTCTTCCAGCCCTTTTCTGGTTATGGAATCTTTGTCAGTTAATAATGCATAATTATTTTATAGACAGCTTAAAATTGTAATTAAAAAGCATAAAGAGTTACTGAACACAATAGCATAACAGTTTCCTAGTAATGATAAATAAAGCTTAATTAATAAGAATAAAATCTCAAAAGATCTTATTATTAGATATACCGCATTATTATTATGTTAATACATAAGCTAATTCATAACAAATTTACACCGGTAATAAAAATACTAAAAGCTGGTAGAAATCCTTGAGAAACTTTCTTTTCCATTCAATTTTCCCTTCCATTATCCTCATGATACGTATTGAAATAGAGAAGAAAAAAAATGTCACGTAAAATCTCTACGGATGTAATTGTTACGATAAATTCGTAGAAAAATTAAGAAAGAAACTTCTTCTTACTGCAAGAGCTTAATAGCATATTTTCTTTCTATGATATGAAAGTTGATGCAAAACTTATTCAATAAAATTCACTCAATGTACCATATTGCCATTTACACTTGTTTGACTCACTTGGAATGGTAAACATACACTCATAATATGAGACTTAAACATCCAATCATACAAAGCTATTGATTTTTTTCTTATATTGTTAAACAAGGTGAAGCATCTGAGTTTCTTTGAAGAGATTTCATCAGGATGGAGATTAATATGCAACATTTCTGATGAAATTCCTTCAAAGCTCAGAAAAGAATTAGTAGTATTTTGCAAAAAGCTCTTGAAGCAACCTTAAGTACCAATTGTAAAAAAATATCGTGCGTGCTTAGATGATAATGTGTACTCTGGCATTTTTAATGCCTTTTGAGTGTTAGTTACCTCGAAGAGACAATAAATGCCATCGGAAATAAGTTCAGGTAATGTGACATCTAATATATCGATGTCTTTGCTAAATCTTGATAAAAGGCGTCCAATTGGAGTTATGTCAAAAAATGACAACGGTGCTCTTGAAATAGCCCATAGCATAACACCGTGCAAAAATGTAGCTGCCTTCAATGTTCCTAACCGTGGTGCAAGGTCACAAAAAATTGACGATAATGCTGAAGAAAATTTTTGATTTTCAATATTAATGAAGAAAAATGGCAAAAAAAATGTGTTATTTGAGAATTTGTGAGATTGATGGATCGTATAAAAAGCCTTGTTAAGGTAGGAAAGAGTACTCCATTCATACGTCCATCATTATTAGTTTGACGTTTGAGATTTGTGTTATTTATGTCAGGTATGGTATGTACGGTGTAGTATATTGCTTCTCATCTTAAAAATTGTAAGGATAATAAAAATGATTGGAAGATTTGTCAAAAATATCTAACAAGTCTTAAGTTTAATTTCATGAACATGTTCTGTTGATGCGAATGAACAAGTTTTAATAAAATTTCTCCTTTTGTGGTTTAATGAAAATGAATGATATATTTCTGTTGCGTATCAAAATTTTCCTTGCAGAGATTTTCAAAAACAAGAAACTTTCATGTTAGTATTCGACATGTTGTGCAGCATATAACTAGTAATAGTTTAGAATATACAAGAAAAAAAATTGTTCGTAATTCGAAATGGGAATGTTATATAATTTTAAAACTGAATTTTGTTTAGCAAGTCACACAAAAAGTACAAAAAAAAAACTAGAAAAGCTTGTTCCAAATTGAATTTACATGAAGATTCATAAAAAATATTAAAAGCTCAGAACACTTTCTATGTAATATCTAAAAAATAGCTATAAATCTACTGACGTACTCGAAAAAATGTGTTCACCAAAGGTCGAAAATTATTAATTATTCTTTCATCCAAAATATTGATATCGTGTGAAAATCTTGCTAAAATACGTCCTTTTGGTGTTATGTCAAAAAATCCCATTGGATTTCTCAATATATTTGATAATGTCAATTTGTGTAGGAGAACCGATGCTTTCAAGCCAGCAACCCAGAATAAATAATTTGAGGAATATAAAGCAATAACTAAATGGTAAGAGAAAAGAAGAAATTATATTGTCGTTTATGGATGGCAAATGGAGCAATAAATTGATTATTAGATTTTTCATGTCATTATGTCATGCGGTATTGAGTAAATGAATTCTGTGAATTATGTAATAAAGATGACGCCAATTGTAATTACAACTCTGGAATTTTGTTTTAATAATAGGAAAGACTCATTATTATGTGGCGACAATTTTCAGGAGAAAATAATTAAAACAAACTGTTGAACTATTTAAAAAGCATTCAAAATGTTTATGAACAGAACTAAAATGTTTGTGAAGCACAAACAGTATTGTCCTTTCTGTTTAACCGCTAAACAGTTCACTTCCCGTATTATCAACAGGTTAATCATTGCTAACCATAAATACGAGTTAATGAGCCATGTTTAAGCGAGCTTGACCATTATTTCCAGCTAATGCAATAATTTTTCCTGCACAGTCTGCACGAAGAGTTTATTAAATGATTCACTGTTATTACAGTTAAACGCATTAGACTGATAGCATTTAGTATGCATAGCTGCTTGTGGATTTTAAGTCTTTTTAAATAAAATTTATTCTGAAACGATTTGAATGTGAACGTCTCGAGAGAACCAGCTTTAATGAATAGTTAAAATTTTACATAATAAAATTAAATTTAAAATTTTTCAAATTCCCTTAACAATTCCAGAGTTATCATAAATTCACATGCAGATTCCCTTAATAATCAAATTTACAACAATAGAATTATTTTTTTAATTTCATTTCATAATTTGAGTGAAAGAATTGTTATGATGTAGCTATATTGTGTATTATAATATTGGTTCGTATTCATATTGTCAATATAATATAATAAATATGATGATGAGTATGATTCAATCCAGATTGAAATAAGAGATGCGCAAATAATAATAAAATCTTTTCAAATAAACATGTTCTCAATAATGGCATAAAATGTAGCAAAAGAATTTCTTTCGTAATATACATGTGTAGTTTCAATGCATGCACTCAAGATTCTCTCATTCAACAACAACCATCAAAATACTCTTGTAAACATACTTTACATATATTATTCATTCAATTCCTCTTATAATTTAATATCTTTCATGTCATTTGACATTCAAACTTACAATAGTTCAATGGATCTTATAATCAACCTTCACCTTCAGGACTTTAAAAAACAATTGTTCCGTCACCAAACATAAAATAATTTTTAAAATTTACCGAAAACAGGCATGAACAAAAAGCTCTCAAAGTTGCTGGAATATCAGAGTCTGTGGCTTCAATGTCTTTCGAAAAACGATTCACTACACGGCCAATTGGTGTCTGATCGAAAAATTCCATTGGTGCTTTGAGAATTCTTTTTAACAAACTATTGTGAATAAAGCGTGCTGCACGTAATGTTCCAATATACAATGTCAATGTTGCACAAAATGTTGCCAAAACTGTGAAATTATATACACACATTTTTACATACATGAATTTTTAAACAACTAAAAAAATTACAATTGCAATAATATTTAATTTGTGAACATTTACAAGCATGAATTGTTTCACATTTAATTTAACACCACTACTTAATTTTTAATGAATCCCTTTTTCGAATCAATTTATGTATCGAATAAAATTTTCGTTATGTGCTTGTACGTAAGCGTGCATTTATACTCTATATTATGCAATCACAAAATGTTTGGTTTGTTCAACATATGATGAATTGATTATTTGGTTTTTGTGGAATAATATAATGAATAATTAAGCCGATTAAATCATTTTAAACAATACTTCATTGAAATATGGTCGACTGAGAACATTATGTGGGATTTTGAGTGATTTAATTGAATTTGTTTGTTAAAAGGATTGCTTGTTTTTACAAACAAATTGAAATTTAGTTGACTTAATTGATAAAATGTGTGAAATGCTGAACATTTTGTATTCATGATAAAGAAATTTGTTATTCTAACGACTCCGCTGAATGGTTGACTAGATGATTTAAATAACTACAGGAACAACCAATAACATCAGGATGTCAATAGCTGTCCTTTTAGCCAGACTGGAGTCAGCCAGTTGTCCATTCAGTTACATAAGAAAATAATGATTTCAATAATTTACTCACCAGCATTTTCAGCTCTAAAAATATTCATTAAATCACACAGTTGTCACATTATTCCCAGAAAACCAATTTTAATATATAACAGTTTTGTGCTTAAAATGACAATAACGGTCGAAAAAATTCATTACTTATGAATAAGAAGAATCTTGAAATATAAAATATTGCCGAAACAAACTGTCACAAGCTTTTCAAAGCTTAAAAAAAGTACAACGTTGTTGTTCCCAAACGTATAATAAATACATTCCTTTCAACACATAGCTAGACATTTTGCGAATAAAGTCTCACGATGTGTTCACATGACACATTTACACAAATATCTATCTATTTTTGTGCGTGTGTTTGGAAAAGAAGATTTATTAATGTTTAAAAATGATAAAGAGGATAAAAGTGAAGGCAAAGATTAAAATAAATAGCGATAAAAAAATTAATTAAAAATATGATCCCAATAGGATATTTAGTTATGCCATAAAACAAATCCACAAGCACATTGTCACATTGTTATTAAATGATATAATTTCGTATATAAACCAGTCACCAAAAACATTCATAGCCAACCCAACCACCATAAAATACAGATCAACATTACTAAAAATTAAATTTAGATAAATAATTTGAAATTTATGTACAGAAAAACAGAAAGAGCTCAGTAAAATGAATGCAAGATTTTCGTCTTCGGAGACTACATGTATGCAAAGATTGACATGAGGAAAAAGATACAATATGAATGAGCATATCCGAATTCGAATTTTTTCTTTGCATGTCGACAAGTTCTTTTGTGTGATGAAAAAAAAAGGAATTTCTGTGCTTAAATTCAATTTACATTACTTTAAATTGAGTTTTCAAAATATCTACTTTGCAAAAATCCATGACGAAAAGTCTTGAATTAAATTTAATCACAGAAATGAAATTGTTTTGATGAGAAAAATAAGTTAATCAATTCTAGAATTGGATTGTTTTGAATTGTGCTGTATTTAAATTGTTTTTTCTGAGATTTTAAGTCCTACAGTTACCAAATATTTGAATTCATTCAAGGTATTTTATAGCGAAGGTTCTTATTTTGTCATTAGATACCCAATTTGTAACTTACGCCAACATTAAGGACATACCTTGTGGCGTTGAAAAAAGTACTCAATATTGAAGGACATAGTAACGACCAAGAAGTAAGAGTAGATGGAATATTTCATTCCAAATTAGGTAAATGGACAATCCATTGACAGACAGAATTGTATGAATTAACTTAAAAATAAACAAAATAACAGATTCACTAGAAGAATTTACTCAAAAATCTCCTAGAAGTTCCCTCGAACTATTATACAGCATTACCAAAATATTTCCAAAACCGAATTGACTTATTTATTCTCATCCCCTAGTGTGAAGCAAAACCAATTATAACTTGACATCAAGCAGTTAATCCTTGATATTAAGTTATGATAATTTTACATCCCACTAGACCATTAAACCCGAGCAGTGCCGAATCACCAAAAAAAGGATAGACTTCAGTTGAGTCGGCACTACCCATGATTAAATTGTATTAATGAATATTCGAAATTAATGAGACTCACAGTAAAGTTCATAGCAATCAGCATTCTAGTGACATGTGGTAGTACATTATCACATGTATCAACGTCCTTACTGAACCTGTTGAGAATCCGCCCTAACGGTGTTGTATCAAAGAAAACCAATGGCAAACGCATAACATTGTGAATGAGAGCGGTATGCATTGCGTTTGCAGCAGCAATTGTTCCCAGTGAGAATATAATGGCCATAATAAATTGCGATACAACTGCATTATGACAATATTTTTTATCAATACACGATGATGACAAATTCGATTAAAAAGTCAGCATGAATAAAAATGAAATGAGAACATAAAATACAATTTTTTTTTGTTGTTTGTTGAATATTATTGAAAATGTGGTAATTGATAATAATTGTAATAAAATTATATGAATTCATAGAACTCTCGTTGAGAAAAATTCAATAAACTCTTGATTAAAAATATTATTAAATGTGCAATGATGGTGTTGGAAATCGATAGATGCGCATTGCAATTAGAGGCATCCATAAGGAATTTTGATATTTTTCTGACTAGCTTCTTTTGAAAATTATACAAAGTATAAAATATTAGAAATTTTTTCTCAATCCCTTTGAGGATCCTGATTATCGCAGCTTTATCGTAAGCAAAAGAAAAGGTTTGTAAAACTTTTTGAGTCACATCATAAACAAAACAGGTTAAAAGCTTTTATTAGAAAGCTTAATTTCGAAGTAGAAGATCATCAAAATTTCCCAGGATACCTCTTGTCTATTTCGATTATTCTATGTATATGAAAGTGTTTTTACCCTTTTCACCGCAAATTTATAGCAACACAATTTAAAATGAGAGCAAAATTCTCTGTTTTTTTTTCTCATCAAGATACATTTAAAAGCTCCCTGTCGTGCGTGTTTATCGATGAATTTTTTATGAAATATATTTTCTTAATCTATGTAGTATGCTTATTCTTGTGTATCGTTATCGTAAACTTAATCAATTGATGTCACATGCCAACATAAGCCAATGGTTGTTGTAAAGAATATAAAAACATTTGAAGATGAGTCACAAAATAGCAGAAATTATCGTTTGGATCAAACATTCAACATAAAAAAACCTTTAAAGTTAAAGTTAAAATTTACCGCGAAAAATTGCAACATCCAAGATTTAATATTTTGAGGTAGTAAAATATCAACAGTATCTATCTCTTTGCTAAATCTATTAAGGATTCTTCCAATCGGCGTTTGATCAAACATTTCCATTGGCCATCTCATAACATTTGTCAGAAGCATTTGGTGCATTTGTCTTGATGCATATATGCATCCGAGTGCAAAAATAATTGAACTTGCAAAGGACGCCATAACTATAAAAATACATTAATTATTTATTTTTTTTCCTTATTTTTTCTAAATGAAGCTTTAATGCGAGTGCTTAATGACTAAGTACTTGAAATAATTTTGGTTTTATATGTTTTTGTGCATGTAAAGTGTAGTTAGTGTTAGGAAATTAAACTTAAATAATATAGTTATAAGTAATTATTTTACTACATCTCATGCCTTTTAATGAGAGACATGAAATATTCAAAAAGGGAAATAGAAAATTAAATAAATAAAAACAGAAATGAGGTGAGTTTGTGACTTCAATTCTAAGAAGGAACTTGATAAAAAAAAAAATAATTTCGAAAAACAAAGCCAAATGAAAATTTGATAGAAATATTGACTGTAGAAGTTACATGATGTAATGATGTGAATGAATAAGCTACTAATAGAGGAAAACTTTTTTAAGAATGAAGGAAAATTAGTGAAGGTCGTTAGATTTCCAAACTCTCTCGATTCTTTATCTCAATATTTCCAATGGAAATACTCAATTTTTTTAACGCTTCCACGCGGCTTTTTCTTATCAATTTTGAGAGAAACTTTATGTGTTTTGTGAGAGACTGACGAGATCTCTAAACATTTTGTCATGTGTTTTATGTTGATTTTGAATTTTTTGTGTTTGTGAAATTTTCTTGAATGAATTTCGCTGTAAATCATTGTCAAGTTTATAGAGAATATTACCATGAATTCTCTCATAATCATTAACAGTGATCTTAAAAAGGAATTCCATCAAGAAATGTGATTTTTCAAAATTTATGAATTTTCTGTAAAAGTTCTTTGGGATTATAAAGGATAAAAACATTTGTATTGCACTTGTATGTACGAAGGGAACAAAGACTCACCTTGTCCGAGACCGAATGAAGCATATACACCTATTTTAGATAAATTAAAAATAAATTGAAGAGCATTAATAAAGGATAGATATGAATGTACTCAAATAAATTTGCAGATTGGCAATATGAAAATGTCATCCAAAAAATGTTTGCCTTTTCACAGATCAAGCAACAACCGGTTGTAGTCTAGACCTTTAACAAATAATATTAATACCGAAGGAGTAGTCAGAATGCAATAAAGTAATCATAATAAATGTAAAAGGATTTAGTTGACCTGAATTCAATGTCTAGACATAATTTGATTCTATTACACTCAAAAAAATTAAAGTAAATGGAATTGGCCTCATAACATGACATATGGATGTAATCCATTAAATTTGTTATCTTTGACATTATTTTTTCTTGTAATAAAGTAATTTGTGGATACATTTATAGATAACGAGTTTTAAAATGTTGAATATGTCATTAAACTCACCTAGATACATATTTCTCTTTCCAAGATCCTCTGTTGTTGTATTGTCACTTGACCATTTTGACAACCAAATGTTTGATCCGATGGCGAATCCTTGGAATATCATGTTAAGGAAAACTGTTGCACCAGCAAGTGTCCATCCAATACTCTTCAAGTAATGCTTATAAACTTCCCATTTTACGCTACCTGTCTCTGACTTTTCAGTTTCGATTAATTTGTTTTGTGCTGTTCCGTTTTGCTTCACAGCTTCAGTTCCTTTAGCGGGAGATTCGGATGTGCGACGTTGTCTCAATTCTGATTCACTATTTGTTGATGCTTGACGTGAGATTTTGCCACTGCTTCCACTTGATGTACTGTCTGATCTTGATCTCTGAGTGCTGATGGCTCTTTCAAATTTAGCTTTAAGTTCTTCATTTGTGATTGTTTCTTCAAGTTGTGCCTTAATTTCATTAATATCCTCAACTTCTTCATTAACTTCTTGTAAATGTTGAATTAAGAATTCAGCAAATGCACCCTTCTTTTCAAGCAATTCCTTATATGTTCCGTGTTCTGATACTTCACCGTCTTTAAGAACAAAAATGCCATCACATTCTGGCAAGTAAGTGATTCCGTGTGTGACAAGAACGCGAGTTTTCTTTGACAATATTCCCTTTGGACCAATAACTTCTTCGAAAATATGTTTACCGACATGAGAATCAACAGCTGAGAGTGGATCGTCAAAGAAATAAATATCAGCATCATTATAAACAGCACGAGCGAGTGAAACTCTCTGTTTCTGTCCACCTGACAAGTTGATACCCTTTTCACCAATTTCAGTTTGATCGCCACCGGGCAAAATTTCAAGATCAGGATTCAATGCACATGCACGAATAATTTGGTCATAACGTTTTCTGTCCATTGGCTTGCCGAACAAAATGTTGTCTTGTAATGTAGCATTTTGAATCCATGATTGTTGTGGAACATATGCAATTCTACCGACTGTATTCACACGTCCAGAAATTTTGTCCATTTCACCAAGGAAAGCAGAAATTAATGACGATTTTCCAGAACCAACTTGTCCAACAATAGCTACACATTTCTTGCTTTCAATTTGAAGATTAATGTTTTTCAAAACACTGTTCTCTTCGCCCCATGAGAATGTTCCGTTCTCAATTACCAATGGATTCTCTGCGAATTAAAAAATTATTATTATAAATATAGAACTGAATATGAAATTCACGAATTTCTTTTAATTTAATTCATACTTTCTGATTCGTTATGTTCGACATTGTTTGGATCCAACTCTTCGCCATTCATAAACTTATTTATACGCTTCACAGATACGCTCGTCTAAATGTAAATAAATTCATTAGCATGAATGTATAAAATTAGATTGATAATCAAAATAAAGAACAATGAACAAGTTTTATGCTTTGCAAAAAAAATTGAATTTTACACAAAATCGTGATACAGTGATGTAGATTCTGGTATGATGATAGATGTTGTAAAAAGATTGGTTCTCTTGTTTTTTAAAATTGGATTTTTAAATTTAACAAACAATGGGATATAAAATTTATATAAATTTGATGGTACATGACCAACTTTTTCCTCCATATCCCACAAGTTCCTACTAATAGCAGAACTAAAAGTTTTCCATTTAACAGCCTCGACCAAACCCGAACAGCACAGCGTGTTTGATATTAATGTATTTTAATGATATAATGCAAAATTGCATTAACAGCATTGCATTGTGTCACTCGGGAAAGTGTAAGTCTCTAGTGCCACAACAAAGTATGTGCTTTCATCATTTAATCCATAATCCAATCTCTTACATAAGAGAATAATAATTTCATAATTCCAAATAAATATTAATGAAATTCAACTCATTTAAATCAGAATATCGTGTTTGTCTACAATCTGTACCATTTTCCTTCCTCCTCAACAAAAACTTGTTCATTATTATTCATGACGAAGATTAAGTAATGATAACATGAAATGTGCTAACAACTAAGAGAATGATGTACTTGATGTTTAAATTACTTACTTGAACCATATTTGAGATGAGCATAGGTAACATACTTAAGGGAAAACGTAGGATATTAAATAGAGCCAGTGAAGTGAAAGCCGTTTTAGCGTCCAAAACATTATTATCATCAACCAATACGTAAGTGGCAAAAGAACATAATGCCACCTATTTTATAGATTTTTTTTTGTATGTGTCAACATTAGATTGGAATGATTTAATTGAGTTATGAAATGATTTATTGTTTGATAATAGTGTAAAAAGGAAGAAAAGAAAGAAAGATATGACAGATATGATAATTAATCTACTGCAAAATAAAAAATAATACGGTTAGAACTAATACTTGTAAGATGATCTCATACTGCAACTTCATTAATGTCAATAAAACTGTGAATGTGTACCTTTATCACACCATGTAATTATTAAGATTTGAGTCCAAATCTCCGTTTACGAGAAAGTATGACAATGACTATATTTCAGTCTATTATATGAGAACTGATGAGAACCCTTACAAATATTGATAAGTAAATGTGATTGCGGTTAAATTTGATTGTAAAACGTAAAAACTCGTTCCTTAATCTAAAGAAAATTAAGCACAGTGCCAATACACCATTATAATTGTTACTACACCATTGAGAAATGTTTTGTACTAAAAATAAGCATATTCATTAAAATAATGAATTACCTCAACGATGTATACAATGAGCAATGGTAAGAGTGCTAGCGGCATTCGAATAAGGTCGAACAACGTTAGACACACAAATGCTATTGTCGGCGTCAAAATATTCTCTTCTGACGACATAACGAATGTTGCGAAAGTTACTAAAGAAACCTTCAATATGGCATTTTTTATGTTTATATAAAAATCAAATCATTATCAGGAATTAAAAAAATTTGCTATAAGGACTAAATATTTAATCGCAATCTGCTGTCACTTCTGCTGTATGAGGTTTTTAGCGCACTTTTGAAGGAGAATATGAGATGCTGAGAAGGTTTCTGACATATTTGGGTTGGAAGTTGATCAATGTCTCTCTATCAGTCATACAAAGTATTACTGTGATTAATTGAAATATCGATACCATCCTTAACATCTCATAGACTAAAAAATTGCACCAAATTGGCCTCAACAACTTAAAATTTCAATATTTTTTCATCCTCAACTCACCATAAATGGAGCACATGACCAGATGAAACTTGTTCCAGCGTTAAGATATGCAGCTTGCTTCAATACATGAACTTCCTTGTTACGAATTTTCAATACTTGATCCTCAAAACTTGGCTCCCAGGCGTATAACTTTAAAACTTTGATTCCATTCAAAATTTCGTTCATTAATTTGACACGTTCATCCTTATTCTTCATTTGTTTGATTTGCAAGTTCTTGGCTTTGTTGGCAATAACTCCATTGACTGGAATCAAAACAATCATAACAGCTAAACCGGCAAGAACACTTGGTCCAAGAATTTGCCAAAGGAAATAAATGGCAAGTGAGATTTGAAGTGGAGCTGACCAAATCATATTGAGGTATGTTACTAAGTCCATGAAACGTTGAGCATCAACAGCCATCAAGTTGACAATTTCTCCTACTGTTGATTCTTTACGAGCTGAGTTTGAGAGGATCAATGCTTTTCTGAATATAGCAGAAATTAAAGCTGTACGAATACGAAGACCGACCAAAAACATTCGGTGGAAATATTGAGCTAAGAAAAGTGTTTGAGTTGATGCAATACCAAATAAGAGTCCAGCATATAAATATCCCTTCCATGTCTCTTCATCATTGCTGACAAAGTTAATCAAAAGTTTCAAGATTTGAGGTGATGCGAATGTTAACAAGTCATTGAACAGTTTCAAGCAACTTCCAAACAAGAAAGTAGCACCGAATGCTTTGATAAGAGCTGGCAGAATTGATGATGGCTTTTTGGCTTTAACATTTGAGAAATTAATTCCTTCTGATGATTTTTTGAATGAGGCAGCTGTAGTTGCTGGGGCAGGTGATATTTGAGAGTTTTTGACAACAGATTGATTCCAGTATTTGAGAAAACGTGGTGCTACTTCTGCTGAAGTATCTTCTGGATTCATATTCCATAAGTCATCATTTTCTAGTGGACGTCTAAATCCTCTCCAAATGAAGGAATCAAACCAGTGGAACAAGAGCTTTGATGGAAATCCAGCACTTAATTCAGGGCAAGGCTTTTCACCCATTTCGTATTTCATTTGTTCTGGTCGAGCATCAGCGAAGCAATTAAGGACAAGGATTAAGAAACTTGTAACAAAAAACACGATAAAACTGACAAAATTAAAGTGTTCATCCTCAAAAGTCTTTTCATAGTCATCATTTTCGTCTGATTCTCCAGAAAGTCTAATTTCTGTCCTTAGTCGTGGTATGCTTAGAATTACCATAAAGAGCCAAAACAAAAATATCAATCCAGATGATCGCATTCCATACAGTCTATTGAAATGTACAAGAACACCAGCCAGAATCTGAAATAGTGATGGATTTATAATATCCGCCCACGATAAATTTAGGTCAAATATTCAATGAACTTACGAATGTTGCAATTTTTATTGCTGGTGTATAAAAATGAACAGGATATGCCTGGCCATCATAAGAAATGGCGTAAACGAGGTCGATAATTGTGAGAATTGTAACTGCGGCAGTGAGAATGAGTTTTGAAAGATTCAGGAAATTTGTTGGGATATTCCGATCTTTGCTATTTCTCATATAGAATATTTCTAATGCTGCAAATACCCAGAGAAATGCACACGGCGTCCAAACCAGCGCTGTTTGCTCGAAGCATCTTGTGAAATCTGGATTTTCAGTATCCCAAGTTACTGTACGATTCTAAAAATATTTCAAATTTAGAAGATTCATAAAAATATGCCGAAATTTACAGTTATTTTTGACATTCTTACCCAAAACTCAGATCCACAAAAGTCATCCATGAGTGATGATTTAAATAAATTCCTTATCTAACGAAAATTCCTACTGTATGCTATATTTTTAATTAATCTATAGTAAGAAAGAATAAAAATTTACTATTTCGGATTTAATGTTCAACTCTCCGAAGAATAAGTAGAAAGGTCACTGAATACACTTGTTTCCTTTGGCGCTTCTTCTTATTTTATAAATATTTTAAATATTTTTCTCAATTTTCATGTCAAAGATCACTTTTCGATTTTTTTCTCGAAATTGTATACAAAATTTAACGAATTATTTAAATTTAAACATTATCCAATGTCATTTAGTTGGTTTTTCGTGGATTTTATTTCGCAGCCAAACAAAGTGAAGACACAAACAAGTTAGTTTTGTTAAAATAGGCTAATAAGACCGGTTAGTTTTGCAAAAATACGCTAAGTTGTCTCAGACAGTCACAAAATCACATGTTGCTCAAATTATTTTTGGAGAGTTTATTTTGTAGAAAAGCAAAAAGAAGAGAATTAATTTTTTTAGCCGGTTTTTAAGCTTATTTAGTGAGTGATTTTACAATAAAAGAGACGTAAAAACATGTTGGATCAACCGGAAACATCAATTTTGGAGCAGAATCTGCGTTTTGTCAAGGTAAATGATATTTAACAAATTTACACATTTTTTGCTTTATGTTTTTCTTTTTTTAAATTACAGAATGAGATTGACGATCAGCTAACAGAATTATTTAATGAACAAAAACAGCAGAAATCACGAGCACCATTCAAAATGGTCCGTCCTTATCCAGGTATGTTTAATCATTCAGTTATAACTTAATAAACAAAATTCAGTTACTATAACAACAAATGAAAACATGATAAAGAAAGTGAAAATCATGACTCAGAACATAAATCAAACATCCGGAATAATCCAGTACAAAGAGATTCTTAAGGCAAAGGTCATCAAATTATGCCTCGCACAGGCTGAGTGATAATTTTCTCGACATATGTCTGATTGAAAAATCAAATTTGATAGATTTATTTCAAGGCTGTTTTAATTGATCGCATTATCAATTGACATTCTTTAATTAAGTTCAGTGCATCATCTACATAAACTATTGAAAATTAAAATGGAATTTTTTCAAGTGTGTGAATGGAATTCTTATGGAAATGAGGTGATTTTTTGAAGCAATTGAGTCTGTGACCAAATTTTGAAGCTTATAAGAATTTTATGCTTGTCATGCAAGTTGTATTAACTTGATTTGGTCTTACTTGACTCAAATTACGCACGTTTTACGTACGTATTTTAATGCTACGTTTTACGTACGTATTTTTGAACGTTTAAGTTTGCGTACAATTTGGAAAAATGTCACTTCATTATTCATTATTTCTCACGAACAAAGACCGTCTCATTCCATTTAATTACTGCAGTATGTGATCACTTAGAATTCTTTAAATAAATGATTCAGCATATTTTATTTATTTATTTGCGATATCTTCTAGCATTTTATTCTCAACTCTTATCACGACATGTGGGCACTTATAATCACTAACATTCCACACAGAGTCTTTTTGTTCTGTTCGATTTCGAAAGACACAAAAGTGTCAATCATTTAATAGTCACTCAAATAATTTACAAATTAAGGAACTGTGTGTCATATTCAATATTTGCTGAACTGAAACACTGATTACAATGAACTTTTGTTATTCCTTCTTTGTTGATCGCCGATATTACAAACTATCAATTAATTAAATATTTAATTTAATGACAGTTCCTGAATTCATATTTATCATTATCAGATTAATATGGACGTTGATAAATTTTACTCATTTATAGTCAAAAAATTTTTTTGTATTATTTTCCTTAAATCCATATGACATTTCGATTTCTGTTTTTTGCATTGGACACAAGAAAAGAAAGAAAAAAACAAATTTCACTGATTTCACTTTTCTGCACACTCATTCATCCGTTTATCTTTTTTTTCGGCTACACGAGATAATCTTGTGTTCTTTGAGAGACATTTTTTTACATAACGACGGTTCTCAAATTTTTTCTTTACGTGTGGAATGCACGTAACCGATGAATTGGTGATCTTTGAACGAAATTTTCAAAAAAGAACCTGTTTTATGATAGAATTTAGCACCAAAGACCATATCTACATATTTTTGAATATTACTTCATAATGAAGACTTACATGAACACACTGATTAATGCTTGTAGTGCCTCACGCACTAAAAAAAATATTTTTTCACCCAAGTGACTCGAAATATAGTCAAATCAATTATAGTTCAATTAAGTCTCAAGAAAAAAATAACACAAAAAAATTGAGAATGTAAAAAAATTAATCCACGAAGAGTTTCCTAACCGAACTGTTCACAGCGAACTCCAAAGCGAAACTGAGCGTAATGATCAGTTTCTCATGAATACATTTGTTTTCATACGTCATGATGAGTAAGGCTTTATATGTATTGGTTATCACTTCTTGAGATTCTTTCATTGTTGATTTGTTCGAGACCATGTGCCTTGTGTGATATTCTGTCTATGCATGTGTTAGTCAAGAGAGAACTCAACATTTCTGCATTTATAAATGAGACTTTTTGTTATGATTATTTTCGGGATTCCGCGATAATGAAATTTTGTGTCGGTGGCTTATCTAAAAATTATTTTATTTTTACGTAGATAATTATGAAACCTGATGCTGATAATTATGATTGAATTTCTAGAAATCTCGATCACATTTGCAAGTCATGCTCTTGAAGCTCAAATTTACATTCTCATTATGATGTCATCGATTCATGGAATTAATCATCAATTTCTTCTTCTCAATGCATTAACACATTGTTGCTGAGTCTCTCTTTGTCAGAAGATTGCCTTTGGCAACGTTGCGAATTTTTCTGCTGTGATTTACAATTTATTAATTAAAATCAGTTTCCGATATTTTTTGCGTTTGTACAGTCATTTGTTATGCAATTTTAATCTCATATCCACTGATTTCGAATATATTGTTGAATGTGTTCACTATGGTATGCTGTGCTAGCTTGAGTTTGTTGACTTGCGAATGTGGAACTCACGAGTATTGTTTAGTTTCAGTATAGGAAATTCTGTGCTTAATTTATTGTCATTCTGTAAATATTTTAAAGTTTGCTGAAGTGATTCAAGTAGAACTATGATCAATTTATAGAGTAAAAGTGATTTGTTAGGAAGTCCAGGTCTCCATTTCAATTTTCAGGAATTGATATAAAATACCAAAATAAAAAAAAGCTAATGATAACTGACATCAAAATTTTATTCTGCATTATTTTTGGGATTTGAACCCACAATATTTATTGTCGAAGTAATTTCTTCGCTTCAAGAACTTTTGATTAATGAGTTGTTTGGCATTTTATACAAATAATAATGTCAGTGCACTTTATTTAATTACAGTACGTCTAATAAGTTTTTTACTTGATCTTTTCACATCGCTAACGTAGCGATCGTAAAAAATTTACAATGTAGAATCGTACTTCCATACGTTTCTGAATGAAGCTCGTCACATGCGAGTAGATTATTTAAAAATATATATTTTTAATCTTTTATCAATGTTTTGTCTCGTCGACATATGTAGCATATAGTAAATTGAGCTATTTTCATGATTTGTGATTAAATCTTTATTTTTTTTTGTTATTTCCTCCTCAAGGTTTATTGCACTTGATGAATGTATGTTTAAATGATAAAAATGAAACTGTTGATCAAACATGCAGTATGTTTGCATTCTAATTAAACAGTCGCTGTTTATCCAAGTATTTTGTTGTTCTTCCTTATATTGTTTTTGTCACCAAACAAAACAGATTTTGACATTTTATTACGAATTATTGATTTTAAAACTTCAAATTCTCATGCTTTTTTAAATTCATGGCCATGTGAATGCACTGAATTATTTAAGGACATATTTTCTCTTTCTCCACATGTACTCGAATTTTTGGAGTATTGGATGTCGTCATACTTTTTTGGTAGATTTAGAACAATTTAGAAATGTTTCGAATAAAACCTTAAAAGTGGCTTACAAATAATCGATAAATTACAAAATGTTTGTTTAATTTATTGTGGACTGATGATGAAAATGTTCTACATATAACTTCAACTGCTGTTACGTGCTTAGGTGATTTACTGTAAATTATTGTCGGAGAAATATTTGTTATGGCTGATTATGCTTAAAAATAGATTTAGTTCATGATTTGCATAGAATTTCACAATTAGGTGAAATGTTGCGACAGAAATGATCAGAATCTAATCTTTATTGCATTTCCTTCAACCTTCAACTCTGAAGAATCAGTATAAAAACTTATCAAAATCGCATCCTGGAATCGAGTTTCTGATAAATGAAATGACAATAATTGTTGAAGTTCGTCGAATGATTGTCCAAATTCTGCTGTGAAAAATAAAACGATAAGAATGGTACGAAAATAAAAATATCTAAATTTATGCTGAATCATTCTCATGGGACTGAAAATTGCCTAAAATTATGAAATAATCAAAATAACCATGTAGCAGCAAAAAAAATTACATGCATAAAAACTCGCTTGACAACTGGATCTTCATGTTTTACAACTCTAGTGTTTACAGATAAACAGATAAGCATCAGTATCCTATATCTTTTATCTATTCTCATGAATTCTAAGGTCATTAAGTTGAGACTTGGAGAAATAAGATAAGTAAGAATTTGTTTGGAATGTTTCATGTTTCAAAAAAGAGAATTTCTCAATTTATCGAGTGAGTGTGTCTTCTATTTAGGGCTTTATGTCATGACACACAAAATTTCCAATCAGATTGAAATTTGTCTTATCAGAATGAAATGTGCTTGTTAAAAAATATTAGTAAGAAAATATGTTGAGTTGCATTTTTAGAGCGCAATTCACTATAGTCAGCTATTTCATGCAAGGGGTGGGGAATCCCACACATATCAACAGCTGATCACCTTTTTAAAAATGCCGTATGAGGCTTCAATCGTGGCTTACCACAAAGGTGTACCAAGGCACAAAAGCTTGGGAGTTACCACGCCTTGATTTCAAGTCTCATAACATTCTAAAAATAAATTAATTCTATAATTATGAAATCACGCACAAAAAATAATATTTATAAAAATAATTGGTGGATAGCGATTAGCAAGTAAATGCAGCAAGTGTATTAATATAGTTCTGTTCTGATAGTGGTATTTCATTGAATGTCATAGTTCAATCGATCAATTGTTCAATTAATGCTCATTATAATTCTTGAGCATTATTTTCAATAAAAAGAGATACAAAAGGAAACCTGAACTGACCTTAACTCAAGTATGAGATTCTCTCACTGTACAGTACACATATGCTGTAAATGTTTGTATTTAATTTCTATGTCAAATAATTCTTTCTCATTCATATTAATTTTGGATATAATATTACGTAATGTTTTGCTTAACGCTTATTCTTAATGAGAAGTTCTTCAAGATTTCGTTAATAGTATCTTCTTAATAGAAGGTCGTCTTGCCGAACGTAATTTAAAATTTTATAAAAGAATCTTGAATTATTCTTTAATGAAGTACGAGCTTAAGTAGCTTCAAGTAAGATGTACAAAAAGTCCCATTTAGATTTTTTTTAAGAATTCTTATTAGTTAGGTGTCTGCAAAGTTCAATTTGAGACGACACAGAATGCTCACACAAATGATAAATTGATGATTTCGGGGTATTTGAGTTTAGAAGTTCAAGGATTATTTAATAAACTATTTGTGAATTTCTGCCGGTTTTGTAGATTTTTGGTTGTTATGCAGAAGATGTGATATATTTTTTGTTATGCCGGTAAATTTCAAATGACAAATATCAAGGTTGTTTAACATAATATGTAATAAAATTGAATTTTCACCATCATAAATGATGTATGCCTTTTAAGTGGTCTGCGACAGCTGTGTGACTTAATTTGAAGACGGCCTTCGAGTTTGTGGATGTTTTGATAGATTTTTAACTTATAATTTCAATTAAATAGTCAATCCGGATTGTTAAAGCGTGGTAGTTACTCACACGTGTAAGAACGTTCAATTATTATTTTTAAATTGCCTATAATCTTCATTTAAAAACCTAATCGTTAGACTAAGAATCATTCTGTAAATATTTTTGGAACGAAGAGAACTGATATTAGTTTGAGTACGTGAGTTTTTAAGGGACTAGGCCAGACTATGCAACATTTATAAAAATAAAGATTACAATTTTATGTCAACAAATCGATTCACAGATAAACTTACTGTACAAAACTAGAAATCACTGTTATACTGCAAAAACGGAATTCACGTGACGAGAAATCTTTATCTTTTTTCGTACAAATTTAAAATCTGATAAAAATCATTCACATGATTTTAGAGACCGAAAATACTCATTTTGTTATCTATTGCCAAAATAGTCATTCTTATAAGAATGTCTAGCATACATGACATAGTGCATGAAATTCAAATAGATTTTAGTTGGAATTATTTATCACTGTTCAAAGAGCGGATATGTCTGACTTCGACCAATTAATGAGTCTGCCACAGAAAACTGGAAATCTTAAAATTTTTCACCTTGAGATATTTTGGATTATCATCAATCGGGTTCATTATCATCTTTGCCATGCTTTTTTTATTGATAAAGAATCCACTTCAGATCAACAATTAAAGTAAATCGCTTTAATTAACCTTTTGTGCTTTTTATTGTTTTTCAGGCATGTGTATTAAGGCATTCAAGAAGGGTGAAAAGCAGAAATTCTTTATCAATATTTGCCATACGACTGAGATACCAGCACCGAAAGATATCAGCGAAAGTGAACTACACAAACTAATAGAGACTCAAAATGCTACAGATTTTAAAGTACCATTAAGCGTAACGAAACCGCGCATAGGAAAAGACAAAAGTGGCAACAATGCTGAAATTAGTGACGTAGCTGTTAATTCTGATTTTTTCAATAGAAAAATTAAAGGCAGCGATGGATTATTTTATCATTTTCTAATCACATTGATTTTTGAGTCGATTGAACAAAAATATAATATTGAGATAGACACAACGAATTTTGTACAACTTCAAAACCGATTGTGTATGGATACGCTTGTTGAACATCAGATTTATAATCGAGATGTTAAAATGGTTGAAGATTTTCATGAACATGGAGACCCGAATGAAATGCTTGGTGCTGATGACTCAGATAAAATTACTCTTGGAATAGGTAAATTGTCGAGTTTTTGCTTATGCTTAGATTTTTTATGTGCTGTTATTAAATTTAATTTTCATGTTAGTCACTCTTTAAATTGAATTTTCTGTTTTTACACGAATTTTATGTTACGTAAATCTTTTGAATTACGAACAATTTAGACTACGTAAAATTAAAACGTACGTTTTTATAGCAACGTAAAAATAAAACGTACGTTTTTTGAGTTACGTAAAATTTGACGTACGTTTTTAGACGTACAAGTTAAGACTTACGTACAATTTTTTTAAAGCCTTTCTAAATGCAGCAAAACTAGTTGATTTGATCCCAATTCCATTGAAGCATATTTCACACAAATTTATTTAAATTTTTCACAAACATTCATTTTTTTCCTTTCTCTAACCTTTCTAACAACATAAATCAAAAGGCGACGAAAAAAAGTCATCAAAAAAAGTTTTGATCGAAGAACTTTCACCAACCGAATTAAAGAAAATTAAATCAATTAGAAAATCAGTATCCATAGATAATATGGTAGAGCCAGAACATCGTTTGTTCAATGACTACGATAAAGACAATAAAAAGATGTTGATTGCTGAATTCTATATGCCGAACGTAATAGACATTCAGGAGATTTCAATTGATGCAAACGATGATCGTTTAGTGATTGAGTGCCGAAAATATGGTTATATGTTTGATGGATTTTTGCCGCATAAAATTGATGAGAAAAAGACTGTAGCTGAGTATGATAATGAGAGAAATGTAAGGGAATCGATTTTATATAAAGTCAACATCTATGAACTAACATTTACTTTATTTCTAGATCCTCAAAATCACGTTTCGTGTGTAAGACCAACTGTCAAAATTCAAATTCTAAAGCGTCGCTTCACTTGAGATTCAAAATTTGAGAAGTCGTTATTCAATAGCGGATTATTTTGAATTCACAGAATCAAATTTGTTTTAAGGTACGGATTAATTCTAAGAAAACATTTTTTGTTTACTTAAATACATGTAAAAAGCAATAGGTAGATAAAATAGCTAAATAAACAAGAGACACTGAATATGTAAATAAAATTCCGAGTTTTGAACTATTTTGCTCCTAAAATCCCTTAGAATTAACAGAAAAATCTTTAATTAAAGAATTTTCAGAAATTATTTTTATTTCATTTTTGTAAACAAAAAAAAATCATAGTAACCATTGAAAAACCGGCATTCGGATATCACCCAAAAAATAACGGTCAAATAAAAAATAAACTTAAGTGCAATCTAAAATCGACAGTGGGTAATATCTAGAGTAACCGACCAAAAAAATAAATTACTCAATTTTTTCTCCGCTCTTTAATTCTCTTTAAGTAACTTATAAGTTTATTCAGTTTTCTTGAAGATATTCTGCATTAAAGACGTGAAAATCTGCTCGCGCAGCTCAGAAAAAAAAAATCGATTATTAAAGAAATTTCAAGTGTAATAAAAAATGTAAAATCAGAATCGTGAAAAATTATTTTTTTGCAATATTATTCTTTAGCTTTTGTTTATGTATTTTAGTTTATAATTTTTTGCTTTATAATTTATACCCGTTTGTTGTGAATCAAGTGTGATGATTTATCTTGTATCGAGTAAATTAGAAAGGCTTTTATGAAAAGACGGTGATATTTAAGTGAGAAATAATCTATTTAAATCGTGATTTAGTTTTTTGTGATTGTTTTTGTGAGTGATAAGATATTTCAAGGCAAGAGAAATCCATTCATACAGGAAGGGAGAAAAAAAAAATCGATAACATAACGTCGTCGGCACTAAATGTATAATAAAGAATATATATGAAATAATAATAGCCTAAAGGAAAAGTGCTTATTTTAAATTCTATTGATTATAATCTGTGAAACAAGACGAAGAATTTTTTTGTGAAAGGGTTGAATTACCAGAAACAAGTATATCTAAGAATGGATTAAAAAGTGTTGCGCAAACAGAAACAACAAAACAACACAATTATTTTTTTGCAGAGGTGAGTTTCATTCATAACTTTATTTTAGTTGAGTGAGACACAACCCACATTGTATCGATTTCGATAGAACCAACAAAAAATATAACATAATAAAAAATGTGGAAATGACTTGGCGTAGATTAAATTATTTCTTTTTGCAAAAATGGCAACTTGTTGGTCGTTTGTCATAAATGCAATGCAGTTTTTGTTATTGTGGATAGGTGTCATTTTTCCTCAATGACAATTCAGGTGGAAAATGTAGAGTAACTCGTGGGAAAAGCACTTCTTTTCTTCTTAAATCTTCATAAACATTAACGTTTTTCTCCATCAGCAAATCACTTTCACACATTCTATTATTGTTGTTTCTGTTATGTATTAATGAACTTCTCTTCATTTGCATTTACTTATGTTGCTCATTTACCGGTTAATACATAACAAATGAAGAGTTTTGGAAGAAATACGTAGTTAAAAAAATTACAACGCATTTTCTCTTCTCGATAGATATGGGACGACGATAAGGAGTTTTATTAAACGAACTGGACTGACGTAACGTTATTCGACAATCTAATCTTTGCAATCAGTTGTTGCTTTAAATGTACTTCATAATAACAAAATACAATTCAAACTTTGAATCTTTGGAATAATTGCCTTCAATTGTTAGGTAAATGATTGATGTAAAATAAATGACGTCTATCAAAAACATAAAGGACTTTAATAATTCAAAATATAATATGCTAGATTAAAAAATACGCTTAAAAAAAATTAAATCGGTTGTCGAAATAATTGATTTTCATTAGAAAGGATTCGAACCTTTGACAGTAGATTCCAAACTATTTTCTTGTAAATCCACCAAGTGTAAACAATTTATGAATCATAATTTTGCAGAAACTCGATCATGTTCATATCTTTATTCCTTTTTCACTTCCTATGACATTGAAAAACACCAGACTTTATACATAAATGTCATATTATGACAAATAGTGTTCAATAAAATCAATTAACCTTGACAGTTAGAAAATGTAAATACAATCGACCTTGAAAATATAATATTGATAAGTGCATCAGAATTATTGATTAGAAAAATTTTCAGTATTTTCTTCTTTTAAGTCACTGAATTATTAACTTTATAATTGAGAACAACCGTTATAGATTACATTTTCCAAGCAATTACTAACTGTGGATCCATGAATATTCATGTGTATTTTCATCACAGTTCTTAAACAATCTAAATCTAGAAGTATGGTAATTATTCATACCAAATCTAGATTTTTGTGCATATCAGCCAAACTGACTCTTAGAGAGACTCGATAGTTTTCAAAAAATTGCACTTAAATCATTTACATTCTTAATTAAATGTAAGTTAATACTCCAACTTTCTCGTGTATTTTCTCCCGCGATAAGAATACTTACTCGTGTTTGTCGCGTTTCCATTTCATTTGAGTTCATTCGGTTTTCAATTGTGAACAACTAATTCCACAAAACACATAACTTCTATTGATATTTTATTTCAAATGATCGATTTTGTCCCCAGTTTAAGATTGATTGATGGAGTCATTGCCTTTTTTGCGACAAACTTTAATTAAATTGCTCAGTCAAAATAGCAGCAATGTATCTTAGTCTTTTCCTTTTTGTCGCTCGTTTATCTCTATGAAAAAATCATTTAAACAGATAACAAGAAGAATAAATGACAAAAATTGACAAAAACAGTCTTTCTCGTCTACCTGCATCACCTGCCCGCATTTTTTTCTGTTTTGAATAAAATCGGCAACCTGTTTTGTGTATAATATGATGCCTCCCATTCAGCTCTACTCTTTTTTTGTGTGTTATTTTTGGTCTTTATATTACAATAATAACATAAAACTAAAAGAGTAACTACTCTAATGATTAATGCTACGGTTGAGTAATCAAGCGATTATTCAATGTTATACACTCATGTGACGTAAAATATGCAATAGTCCCATAGCATTGCGGTATGTTCAAATTTCATTCCTTTACGAAACACAATTGCCAGAGTGTTATTTAAAAAAGCAAGTAGCTAATGTTACACTCCACAGCTTGTCCAGTCAATACTTTTTTTTGTTGCTTAGGTTTCTTCTTTGCTATTTTTGGGTATTCGATTTCATGGTTTGAAAATTATAATTTGCTTAAATTTTGTGGCAAAATTGGTCATTTTAATTGGGTCTTTTTTTTCTGTGCAAATTGCAGGCACAGCTTGAAATTGCACGAGTTTAATTTTAAAAAATTAATTTTAATGGCTTCAATTATTCTTTGAATGTTTTTTGTGGGCTTCTTAGCTTTCTTTTAATTCTTCGTCTAGTCATGTCTAGCTGTAAAAAGATTTTTGAAACCTGTTGAAGAAAAAGCCATGAAGTGCTTTGGAGATTTTTAATTGGACTACAATAGACTCTCAAATTTATAAAAAGTCTTTAAATAGAATCTTAAAGGCACACTTCTAGTGCCTGTGTCCAGAATAATAGCGAGTGTCACGAGAATCTGAAATGTCTGTTTATGAATGACGTAATGGTTTAGCCGATGCCATTTGACGAACTCAAAAAATACCATGACTTTGCTTCATTGTGATTCACATTCCGTGCCTTACTTACATTCCCTTAACATTTTGTAAATTTATGTCTTAATTATTCTAGGAGGTGTTAAACAACAACATCAACATAATTTTGGTATTAATTACTCATCAATATTTTTGTATCACTCTCTTGATAACTAACTAATTGATTTACACGACGTAGGCGAATAAATGGTAATGGGAATTTATAGTGATAAAAAATCAACTTTTATCAGTTTTTATTAGTAAATTACTTTGACATTTCAATTATGACTCATTCACACCGTTTTTCAATGTATTAACGATAAGTACATAACATATGAGACAGAGTACATAGCAGATAAGTGCAAAATATGATCGCTTGTTGACTAAGATAGCGATTTTCGGCAAAGACTTCATAGATTCTCAAGGCACGAATAATATTTTATTTCTGTTTGTTTTGTCTGAAATGTAATTTGATATGATATAAAATTTCATATGATATCACATCTCTGACTAAATTGATGCATTCATTTGTCATAACCTACGATATTCCAGAACATTGTCTGCCTACATGCAAGGCTAAATTGCTGAATATTACAGAAAAAAATGAAATCGAATATAAAATCTCTTCCGATTGAATAAATTGACGTGGAGAATGCACTAGATTAGACGTGGATTAGAGCAGAAAAATTGGCTCAGTTAAAAGCTTAGCTTCTAGTGAATTTGCATCATTCTCAATCACAACAAATCCAAATTAATAACTTAAAACAAAGTCCACAACTGCACGATCAAAGCGTCTAAAATTTATCAGCTAAAACACCAAAATTGATGGCCATTTATCTGCTGTGTTTCATTCATTTCCCTATCTCGATTTTAAACAGAATTTATATATCTATCAATACACTTAGACAGCACTGCTTTTTTCCTTGGAAAGTACATTAAGTGGAGCACGATAGCAGTACATTGCAAAATTGATGAATTTATATAAAAGTAAATCTTGTTCTTCTTCTCTCTTTAATATTATTAGTTATATTGTGAGAGTAACAAGCTGACTAGGGAATGGGAAGAGCAACAGAAAAGCAACAAACAACGAAAAAGTTTCTCATGTTTCAATTATAGATTCGCTTCAAAAATTGTAGAAACTTTCAATTGAAGCTAAATATTGCCTTTAAGTCATCGTCATGTAATTATCAGTGAATTACGATCTTTTAAAATCGTGCCTTCTCTATAAATTTACCTTTCAAATGCACAGCTCAATTTTGCTGCTGCTTATTGCAATTTTTTATATAATACATCGCCTAAATGCTTATTTGATTTCTATAAAATTGAAATCGTAAACATTGCTATGCTAATTTGAAATCAATTTACTTAGTAGATAGAGACCAGGCAAGGTCAAAAGATCTGGCAAACAGTAAAATTTGATTTATTTGAAGATTCTTTGTATACCACTTGTACAGCAACGTTAAGCCACAGCTCGAATCGTTAAAAGAACAGTTTAATCGACGTTATTTCGGAAAGAAACTGTTGATTTATTTTTGTTGTATCGTTCTGACGTGTTTTCTAGGAAGTTTATTAGATATTTTATTCATTTTGTCAGCCGGAACCACTGATTCACTCGGGTATCTGGATAGAAATTATTGAATGACCTTGGAGATTTTTTACGTTATTCTTGCCATTCAAAAGATCATTAAAATGTTTATACTTTGCTTTGAATTCGTGTTGTTGCAATAAAATTGCAAAATTAATCTTCGAAGTGAGAAAATACACGTGGACACTTACTTTAAATTTCAAAAAGTCGTTAAATTTTTTTTAGACATGACACATTTACAGTCAATTTAAATCATTCATTCTGACTAATTTATCTATATTCCATTATTATGTGGACAACCACAATATACATGACCATTTTATTCTGGATGCGATGAATAAATTATCAATGATAAATAATTTTATGTGATATCGAGTGGGAAACGGCAGCGTTTCGTCATTTTTATGACAAATTTTCAACTCATTACACATTATTTTATATTATTTCAATCTCATGACTATAAAACTTATCAAGTTGACAATAATAATGCATTATCGACAGTCTGAAATGAGATTGTTTTCATCTTTGACTCGTATCTTCCTTTATGCCCTTTTCTGAGATGAATTTTTATGACAAAAAAGAAAAAAATTGATCGACACTAAAAAGGAGAAGGAAAGAAATCGTCACTGATTGCCAGTCACAAAGACACGTTGTAAAAGAAATTGAATCTACGCCTTTTTGTCCATTTCCTTTTCAACACCTCATTAAATATTTAAATTTCTTTCTTTTTGCAGCCAAAAAAAGAAGATCCGTCACAGTGGAAAAGAAAACAAATCTGGAAGTGAGAAGGAGTACTGAAAAAAGAAGGAGGCAAAAAAAGGAACAAGAGAGAATAATAATCATATAATAAAAAAGACAAAAGAAGAAACATAAGACACAAGTCAGTGAGGGAAGAGAATAAAATTTTTAACAAGACCGGTGACAAGGGAAAATTTCTTCAAAGATGAACGACGATGATAAGAATTCATCAGTACGCGTTGCCGTCAGGTAAGAGCAAAAATTCATTTTGGACCGTTGGAAAAGTTTTTTAGACTGAAATATTAGTGTGAAAATTTCTGGTCATATAAAGCATAGCTGATAAGAATCTTAAAAATTTCCCTCGAAGGGCCAAAAGCGTTCATTTGGGATTTGAATAATTTTAAATAATTTACACATTTCTGAAGGTTGTCGTGAAATTTTTGTCCCTTCAAAAGGCAAAAGCAGAACAGATTTGTCTACCAAGAAACTGAAGAATGAGAGAGATTTATGTGCCATGTGACAATGAACTGGCATTTTTGCTCTCTTTTCTTTCTATCGCGTGCGTTCATATGCTATGTGTATATATACTCATTTTTAAAAATAATATCGTAATAAACACACAACAACTGCCGCTAAATTTAGCATCAAACGTCTGAGACTTTTTCTTTCTGTTGTATGTTTTGTTATTACCGCAACAAAATGAACTATGAGGAAATCTGAGAGTTAGAAAGATTTATTAAAGAAATTTATTAACTTCTTAAGATGCCTTTATTACTCTTAACTAGTCATAGGGATTCTTTACTTCCGTAGACTGTATAATAAAGTGACATATGCGACTCTCAGGTATGAGCGATTCTTCGCAGGTATCAAAGTAATTTGACCGATTTTTGAGTCAATATTGGAAGGGCTATGCAAATATTTTAGGACTAGCTATTTACATTTACATAAGAATCTTTGAAATTTTTACATTCTGTGATATTTTTGAATATTCATTGTACTGATTCAAGGTTTAATCCATTCTATACAACCTTAATTCCATCATTACAATCAAAATTAAACTTTTTATCATCAAATGTTATAAATTTATGGCTTAACCGACTATTTTGGTCAATAATCATGTAAATTATACAATTTTACATTTATTCTTCATTGATTCAATCGTAAAATTCACGATTTAGTCTGAAGATTCAAACCAATCGGCTTATATCGACAGAGTTTGCAAAAATTATATTAAAATGCTTCATTAGCTGCAAAACAAGAGTCGTTTAGAAGTCTTGATGCACATGACTTTTCAGTAATCGCATTATAAAGACGAATATTGCATCCATAATCAAGAAACAATATTGCATTTATCAGCAAGTGACAATTTTGATCCTGTTTATGCTTGCAATAAAAATTTGCATCTATTATGGGATTTATTGAATAAAATTGATGATCTGTAGTCTAGGTTTGTGAAAGTAAAAAGAAATACTGACTTAAACAAAGATTCACTTAGCCATTAGCTCTATCCATAATCAAAAATATCAAGCCTCGACAAAACCTTAATAAGACCTCAAACAAATTAATAATTAATGCTCGACTCACGAATTTCACCAGAAAAACACATTGACAGTGTTCTACCTTAGAAGTCGACGTCAAACAGGAAGCTTAAATGGTCATCGACTCTGGCATTATTATTTCTTTCTTCATGGCTTATTGCGTGCAAATCGCAAAATGTAATGACATTGGCCAATAGATTTATTATAATAGATTGTGTGAATAACGAGTTTAATAGTGACATTGTGTTGCTATGCAGCCTATCCCTTCATTATGTTTCATGAAGGTTAATCTATTTTTAAAGCAGAAATCATCTTCATTCCCAGGCTTACCCGAACAGATTCCCTAAACTCTCACAACTACCATAAATTCTTGTGGCACAAAAAAGTTTCACTGTCATACTTTCTGCGGTAAAAATAAGATGCTTGCATTATTACCTCATTCTACACGACTTAATTCGGTAACAAAAGATTTACAATGAAACTTCCTTCAATGTACATTGGGTACAAGCGGTGAATGAGTGAAAATTTAATGAATTTTATGAATCAATGCCACATTTTGAAATGTCTACAACAAAATTGTCAAAAGGAAAGATTTAATTATCTTCTCGATCATTTGCCTAAAGGTAATATTGTAAAAATAAACAAATAATATGATTCGTAAGCCTACATGATCTGTAAGCCTCACACGCAATTAATACAATCACTCAATTTTACGGTGTCAATTAGGCTGACGTAATTTTAATGCTTTTTCACTTTTCTATTCTTTTGGCAATTAAGCAGATACTTAATTGTGGTAATGATAATTAGCTTTTCGATTGAATTGAATGTTGAGCATAAAAATTTGAGGATTATTTCGGGGAATTTATTGATTTATGTTTGACGGACAATTCAATTTGGCAGACATACATTGACATTGAAGGGTTATTTTGGTCCCACATTCCCGAACGAATTAACTGCTAAAAGTTTAATAGACGTAATGATTCTGTGATTCCTGTTCTGCTCGTAGCTGACATAAATTTAAAAATAACAATGTTTTCACATGGCGTCAGATCCCACACGTCCTATATTGTCACAAGAAAATCACTCCACAATTAACAATTAGTTCCAGATTCAATTCAATTATCATCACCAACAGCTTATCATGATCTTATCAGCATTATGTCAAAAAGCATTTAAAAAAACTTCTCGCCCAACAACCACGTTCATCAGATAAGCTTAAACAGTGCCGACAAATTGATTTTTTTCATTCATAGACATTTTTATTCATTAACACGACCAAAAGTGCGTATCAGTCATCAAACATGTCTTTGCTTACTTTATATCTCTCCATATTTAAAATATTCGCTATGTATGTTAAATGGACCTTGTAATTAGCGATTTTTGAGCAGAAAATGTTAATTAATACCGACCAAAAAATCTCTTCTGAAATTTCAAACGCTGCACATTTTAAACATTTTTGTGCTCAAAAATAAAATGCAGCACAACTCCAATGACAAATTAGTGAATTTAAAAAAATGAAATAATTCCTTGACATCAAAGAACATGCAAGCTACAGAGAGACTTATGGCATCATGCTCTCCCTTATTTGTTTTTAATTTTCTTTACTTTATTTATCTTTTCATGGCTTTTTTTTGTGTGTTGTTACAACTCTTTTTTAAGAGATTAAAAAACTGACAACATGCATTCAAAAAATGTCGTAGGATGAAGTCACGGTAAATCATTGCTCTTAAAAAAATGTTACAATATCTTTTTTCATCATATACTTCACGTTGAGTCAAAATAGCTTCAATCTCATCTCTCACTCTTGTTTACTCGCTCATAACGACAAGATTTTAATTGAATTAAAAAAGAAATGGGAAAGAAAGAGAAAATTTGCGATTACAAATTGTTCGTTACGGACGGATTTTTTTTTATTCTCCGATGCATCTTTTAATATTCATTACTGTGGCTATAATGAGCAATGCGGTTAGAGAAATCATACGTATCATAAGAGAAATAATTTTATGTAATTAATATTTGAGGCACGCGTTTTAGAAGAAGAAAAAATAATGTGAAAAAGGGGTTCATTCCGTTCACTGCTTTGCTTTTATGTTTGTTTGACATTTTTATAAATAAAAATATAGATTGACTGAGATTCTTTTGAATGTATCTTCCATGCTGAGAGTCAAAGCAGCTTGTTTTGTTTTGTAACAAAAAAATATGCTTTCGAGACACTTTTAACATAGTTCCAATGAAATCACTAAACTATTCAGGAATTGAACCTAAGCTTCCCAAGTAGATTTAAATTATTCATATTATCTCATGCTTATAATTTGACTAAATTCCCTTGTATTTCGAGCAATGTACATAGAGAGTAATAAAACCATGTCTGTTAAACTGCCCACATGTGAGCTGTTAAATAAGCATTAGAATCAGAGGTCGAAGTCGGCTCGATTTGACTCAAACAAGACATCCATCATAAAACAGAATTTACAAGCCTCCCTTCCAACCAGCTCTAAAAAAAAACTTCTTCTTAAAAACTCCATCCGCCCTTAATTACTTAAAGTAATTTATCAACAGTTCCATAAAATAGCAGTTTTAATCCCACACAGAAGCCATAGACTAAAATCCATTCAACACTTATTCAACTTTGATATTTGTGTAACTTCATATCATCCGTTCAAATGCTGTTGTTTATAAATATTTCTCAAAACATATCCACTACAAAAAAATATTAAATATAAATAGCAGAGATTTGTTCCTCGTTTCACAAGTCAACAAAATATAGACAAGAGCAGCTTTATTTTTTTTTTGCCAAACAATTGTTTTATTTTGCAAGCTTTTTTTGTGAAAATTTCATTTATATGGAAAGAAAATTTAATTTTGTTGATGGATTTTATTTCTACACTCAACTAACTCAACATAGTCGAACAAAATGTGCAATGTAAACTTATTTTGCTGCATCATGCTTTTTGGTTTCATTTTTAGCCATTTGTGCAATGTGAATGAAAATTAAAGCGGGAAAAATGGGTTTTATGTATCAAAAATTACAAACGGAAAGAACCTTTAGACATTTTAATCCCTCTTCCGTGTTGTATTTTGCATCAAATGGATTTTTTTCTCTCTATGACCAAAGATGGGCATTTTTTTGTTAGTTTGGAGCCGACGTGAAGGTTGGTGTTAATAAAAAAATATTGACTGTGGTCTATGAAAAGAAGTCAATTAATTAAGGCTTATGGAGAAATCCGTTGAATTGAAATGTTACAAAATATTCAGATGTGAACTGTAAATGTCAGATTTGAATGTCTATAAGCACAGTTTTGTATCCGACTTAGAGGCTGTTTTGATAGCTGGATCAAAAAGCTGTTCATTAGCCAAATAACTTGCGAAAGATCCAGAAAATCGGACATAAATGAATTAGAGTTGAAAGCTAGCCAATCAGTCTGCAAACTTAACAGTCCGGATTAGCTAAGCATCTAACTAGCTAACCATTTAAGTAAACAATAAAAATCATATTTCCAAAATTTTTCATGTTAATATATTTTAGTCTTAAACTCATCAATATCCATATTTGCACCAAAAATGAAAAGTCTAAAAATTTCTACCGTAAAATCATCATCTACGCAAATAGAATTCAAATCGTTCAATGACTTCAAAAAAATATTAGCAACAACAAACTTCGTCCCACTTGCCCAAATCGTACTAAAACTAAAAATGAAACAAAGGAACAGATTCACTCAATGGAATTAAATTTTGCTGATGCCATTTCATCTCTTATTGTTTTTTTGCATGCAATTTTTTTTTCTGGTGTAATTTTCATTGAATTTAATGAGCATCCACTGAATTTACTTTGATCTTTTAGAAGCGTACAATTTTTTTCTCATTTGCTCTCTCGCTCGCTTCTTCTTGGACCGAAAATGAATCTATAAAACCAACAAGCTAAACTGAAACATGAATGTAATTTTTTTGTGTTCATTTCGTAGTACACGAATTTTTTTCTGTATATGCTGTTGCTGGCTTCATAAAAAAAATGAGAGAGAGGAAAGAGAAAACCAGTTTTTTGCCTTCTTTTTTTTGAAAATAAAAGAAATTAAAAGGTAAAAAAATGTTTTTCTCGTGTAAAAAGACCATTGAAAGCAGTAAGCACAATTGTACGTGTCGAAATCTTTCAGCGAGCAGTTAAAATGTACAGAAATAAGAAGGAAGATAAATCTCAATAAGAAAGAAAGAAATTTTTCGCTTTTTTCGACAATTAGAGTTAAGTGAGATTGTTATTGTATTCCAGATGTGGTCGAACTTTTTTGAGGTGTGGGACGGGTGGGATGGATTGAATTTTGGGACATGCATTGTTAACATGAAAACTCCACAAGACTGCTTTATGTCTGAGCGTTTAATTTCTAAAGTTTTTCACTCCTGATGCTCAAAAATTTTATCATGCTGCTTTTGCAAAATGTCCAACATAAATCCTTTGAACTGCCAAAAAGCATCCTACAATACACAACATTCCCAGCACTGCTTTATGCTCTCAAAGAGAACATCTGTGTAGGTGAATAGAGATTATGTCACAATCACATTTATGTTAATTTTTTAAGACTTAAAAATCATAAAAAAGTAGCTTACTATATTATTTAGCTCAGCTTGATTTTAAGGCGATTAAAAGTCTTTTTTATGATTATTTGAAATTTGATATAAAAGAATCTCTGTTGAGGATTAGATTATCATTATGATGATGATGATCGTAATACAACACAAATAAAATTGACGTGATGACTATTGAGACTTTTAAAAACAAATCATCACTCCATTACAACTCTAAATAAGGACAAAAATGTTCGAGTATTTCACAGTCAGCTGTCTTCTTATGAAGAGATCTGCGACTATTGTTATGATAATGTTTACTCTGCATTCAACAATAAAATGACCATACCTGCTGGAATTAAGCAATTTCGCTTTTAACGAACTGCGAAATGAGAACAGCTTATGTCTGAATGACTTATTTAAAGCAATTTTATAGGCACTCAGGTGGTCAGGCTTAGTGAAAGTGTGGGTGTTTTGAGTTAAACGACACTTACATCTATCGTACAGTAGTTACTTTTGAATATTTTAATTATGATTGTCATTCGGTAACATTTGAATGTCATATTGTTGCTACTGAATAATATTAGTGTTATTATACTTTTTGGGCGTTTATGGCTACACAAATATTTTTTGAGGGCTCTTTTCTGTTGAAACTTTCCATAAATCAAATCTCATAAGCATGAACAATGTAAAACCTACTTAATATTTATCGTGCGTCCCTCTGCGAATTTGAAAATATTCAACCGACCGTTTCCGTTTCTGATTCTTTCTAAAACCATACTTCCGATGCTTCAGCTTGATTTTCAATTCATATTTTCTCTTCTTATTTGATTTTATCATAACAATTCTTTTCATGTTCCGCTCTATCATGTTAACATGATTTCTAAACAATGAGAGCCGAAAGCAATGGAAATTTCGCTTAATTTTTTGAGCAAACTGCACAAAAAAATCTTTTGAGGTCTTCCTGACTCCAACAACAAGATGCTAAAAAGTTTCCTAACAAGATATTACTATTGACTTACATTTGAATATATTAAATAAGAAGCTATTTGACTTAGCAAATTTCCGATAAATTCGCTTCCCTGATGTTGTATACCTGTGAACTTCTTAACAAAAACCGCACGATTTGGCTGTTGAATTAAACAATTACCGCATTAATTAGCCACTATATATCCATGATAAGTAATTAACATTTAAACGGCACGAGTGAGAGAGGGAAAAATTCAGGCATTTAAAGTGCAAATTTATTCCGATTTTAAACATTCGAGATTAGTTTTTAAATCTGCGTGATAAATAGTTTAAATAAATTAATGAAGGTCAATACCATTTGACATTCATTTTCTATCACACAAATCACGTTGTATATTATCTATACATAAACGATATTGACATCAAAGAAAATACTTCCGATTTTCAGAACACAAATGTGAGCTGTATAAATAGTCATTACGAAAACCAGTCACGCTTTGGTAAATTTTCAATTAATTTATTCATCGATTTTATTTAATTAACAATCGAATATAAATGATGAAAGGCACCTTTATTTGTAAGTTGCTTTATATTGCCAATATGTATCTACATAAAATGCATTATTGTGAACACAGTGCAGCAATGAATAGATGATACTGTTCGTTGACGCTCGTGTAAACATGATGCGTTCTGTATGATACGAGATAGGGAGATGATGACGAGTTTGGCTGAGCTGATAAGGTGTAGAGTAGGTTGAAGCGCATTTCACAGTCTCAGCTGGACCAAACTCCAATACATGACAATCACTAGCTTTAAAACACTTCTAAGTACAGCTATGGATCTTAACTGATCTATAATACTAGTAAAGTCGTCACGAATTTTCCATAAATCACAATATGATTCATTTCAATCCATCACCAAATTTCGTATGAATCCAAAAAATCACAATAATGTCTAGTCTCACTCCCACTTACAATATTTCTGTGTCAGTAATTTAATTAAGTTGTTTTTCATCTCACCTAGACCATAAAGATTCCATTCAATAATCCAAAACAATCATAAAACAACAAACTATTGATAACAGTATCAAATTACATTTTCTATTATTGAGATAATCTCTATGACACAAACATTTTATTGATCATTCACGAAACCGTAACAGAAAACCAATCATCATTGGAGAATTCATTAAAAGCTCTAATCAAATCCGACGCATCTGAAAGGCCACCAGATAGAATCGTGTGTCGAATATAATTGACAAGTTTCATCTCAAATAAATGGAAGTTGACCATTTACAGTTTATTTTTTGGGTAAACAGTCATTCGAAAAGTACCTTTTATGGTACCTTTGGTCATCATATCTTGGAAAGGAAGTGATTGATCGCTATGGTCACCTTGACACTGATGTATGAAAAATTTCTGATTTCAAAATTGAAAAATTAAGGTTGGTTGAGAGGTTTCCAGATGAAATCATAAATGATTGAGGCAAGACTTGGGATTTTAGGAAGTAAGATGTTGCTTTAATGGACATAGATTTTCCATTTATTTGTGGCAATTTATTTGCTATGATAACTTCTCAATTTTCGAGAAAATCGCTCAATATTATTGTATGTCTTCTTCTTCACTTTCTAATGATATTGTCAACAGCAACAGAAGCAGACAGCTAGAAATAATTCGAACAAAAGACCTTAACATGCTAGATAAAAATTCAACTTGAAATATTAAAATGAAAAATACTTTCGAGTGTATTTATTTATTGTTGATTTATGGTTCATACTGTATTGAGCACACAGCATACGGCAATGTATATATAGTGTCAAGATTTATTATCGTCATCGTCATCCTCACCATTGTAATGTTTGTACAAAATGTTATACTTATTTCATCAACACGACGAAAAAAATAAATAATAAGTGAAATGTATGTAGATATCATGTGAATTGGATGTCTTTTTGTTATGTTACAACATGAGTCGTTAAATTAGAAGCATTTGTCTATAAAAACTTGTTGTCACTTTTCCTATTGTATGATAATCGGAAATATGTCAAATTAGCTCAAGTCATTCATCTGATTCACGAAAAATAATAGATAAATAAATAAGCTATAAATTCCATTTATGACATAAATATGAAGAATTGATGAAAATGTGTCAATATAATTGAATATTATTCACATCAATTGATTCCCAAATGAGCCAACTACAAGAAATTTTAAAGCCCACAAATCTCGTAACATCCATAAAAGCAGCAGTATGACGAGAAAATATAATATTTATTGTATTACTTATGCAAATGTAAAGCAAGAGGAGAACAAGACAAGATGATAAAATTAAATTTTGAATCATTTTTCATAAATAAATGGTGACGATGATCACAACGCAAATACAGAGTCAAAACATTCTAAACGACATCTTTGGATATTATATAGATGGCTATGAATCGTGCACTTTTGGTCATTGAATGACAATGCGAAATGTATTATGACTCTGATTCTATTTACTTAGAATTTATTTCAATAATTGACTTCGGCGAATCAATTAAGAAATTTTCCATTAAATCACTTCCACTGCATAATAGGACGAAACTTAATCAAAATGATGAATGGGCCAGCATTTTGACAAGTACAATGATATAAAAAATGCTCAGCAGTTATTTGAGACAATTGTTAAATGAATTATTCTAAAACTGTCCTTATTCCTACTTTTTAGACCAAAAAATTAATCCTGTGACCCATAAAAATCTGATTTATTACAGCAGCAATTATCCACTTTTTACTCATTATCGTTGAAATAAATACTGTCCTTAGAGGCACGCGCTGTTAAACTGTATTTTGTAAGCTATGTATAATTGCAGTTAAATAAACTATGACATTACATCAGGTGCGCTGACAGGGTAGATGTGGTGTGGGTGGCTTTTGACATATTATTTAAGTGTTCCTAGCTAGTCAAGCTACATGAAACATAAAAATTTAGAAATTCCAAGCATTAGAAAATGCGTCAAGTACATCAAGTCATATCGTACACCAGTATACTCTTATCTTTACTTAATTCTGTCATTCTCATCCACTGAGTATACCCTGCTAATGTGTTGAAATGATATGTAAATTACTTGTGTCAATGTTTAAACTTGAAATGATTATAATCGCATGAGAGTTCTTTCGCTTTTATTTTAATAACAACAAACTGTATGTTTACCTTTGTGTGCACAGTCATTACATCATGTGAGAATATATGAGAGAATATAAGATCAAAAGCATAAGTGAGTTATTTGCGAACATAATATAAGTAAACAAACATACACACTCGTTTATGTGTTATCATTATTATCATCGCCACATAATTATGTAATAACACTTCAGCTCTCGATTTTTTTTTCCCTTCGTCATCAACATAAACATTATTCATATATAATTATATCATGGATGGTGTCAATAACTTTATTATTTGTTCCTCATATTCATTTACAACGTTTGTTCCTAGAATTGGAAACTCCTGTTTGATGAGCTGTAATTTGTTATCGAGTGTGGTGTGTGGAAATACCTTTTTGTTTAATTTGTAACAGATCTCGAATGGGTTAATGACTGGGGATGAGTGAGGCTTAAATTTCGTAGACTTTTAGGTAGTGAAATTGGTATAACCTCAAAATTAAGGTTCTAAAAAATTCTTGCAATTTTCCATTCAATAATTGTCCCAAGCAGGGTCCAAAGCTTTAAGTACACGCGACTGCTTAAAGTATTTCCATAAAAAAGTCACACGAGCTTCCAATCCTATAAACTTCTGTCACTTATTTTGGACCACAATGACACTTTTTTATCAATGTAAATACAACCGTGGCACATTCAAGGTCGTATAATATGTGTTTTGGCGTGTCAAGTAGAGTGTTGGACAACAAACGATGATGATAAATCGTTTTGAATGGCAAAACTTTTTTATCTTTCAGTCGAGAGAAAAATGAACCTTGCGTATGTTTATTTTTTTTTCTTCCTCTATGGCTCATAAAAAAGTGTGTGAGTCAAAAGAGCAGAGACAAAGAAATGAGGAAGGAGAAGAAAAATTATTTTATGTGTGTTTCTTTCTTCTTTCAATGCCACAAACGAAGATATCATTTCGCTTGAATTAAAGCTGAGAGTCTTCCCGATGTCTGTGAGGATTCGTGCATGATGTGAATGAATAATTGAATATTTTCCTTTTACGATGTCAATGTTTTTTTTTTGGTAGGGAAAACAGCAAGAATTTCTCCTTCATGGTTTAAAAAAAATTATAAGAATCAATTTATTTGGCACTTTTTCTAACAAGTCACGTTTGTCTCATGCCCTCATTCCTTCTAGATCATCTTCTTTCTCGCTTATGCTGATGAAAATTTGACAAGACTTGAAGAGAAAAAAATTGTGTAGGTGAAAAAGAAATGAGATGAGTGCTTGAATATAAAGTGCATAATTTATCGATCTTGTTACTTTAAGTACTTTGATGTGATGAGAGAATCGCACGAGAAATTTAAAGTAGAATATTTTCTGTGCTGTAAATGTTTTTAAAGTAGAATTTAGGTCTAAATTCCTAGAACTTGATTTTGATACTTATGGAATTTAACATTGAACTTCAGTTTTAGTCAAGATTCCCAAATCGATTTTCCTTCTCCCATAGGCGGGCCCATCCTCCTAATGAGACCTCCCTCCCCCATCGGAAACGTCCCTGTCAAGCAGACCCAACTTTAATTCAACCAAAAGTTCTATTTACTAAGCTTTAATAGAGTATGACCCAACACATATGCCTCTATTTTTCTACTTCTTATCTCTAAAAAGCCCCATGACTATATTGTGTCATGATATCACTCCTAAACAAGCTGATTAATAGCCATAAAAAATATTTCTACTTGTCCTTTCTAAACAAATCGATTGAGGCGCGTTAGAAAGGCAAAGGCCAGCAAAAAAAAGTATAACAATATGATATTGAATGGCTATAATGACTTTCTCACGACTTTCAATAAATCAAAAAGATGCCACCATAATTTTCTATTCCACTTCTTATTTCCTTTGCATTGATAAATTATGAGCCATCAAATGTGACACCATAAACGACATTGGAGAATCCGATCGCATAGATTCATAGATATTTATTTAATGTACCTTCATATCGACCCAATCGACCGTTGCGTGTGCACTGCCATGAATAAAAAACTGCCTCTTGCCTTTTTTGCTTCATTTTCTTGACTTTTTTAACTTTCGTTGTGGTTTTTTGAGAAGAAATTGCTTTAGAGCTGCTTTTCGCATTTCATTCCTTTCACCCGCACTCAAAAAAATAGACTCGAAATCGATTTTGTTCGTGTACTCATTAGACACGCTCAAGCGACTCATCGAGCTCAATGATAAGGTAGCTTACACGTAAAAGTAATGTAAGAAAGTCAGTAGACTTTATGACTGGTAATAATTACAAGGCATTATGCGTTTGAAATAGATAAAGGCCCGAGCTGTACATGACTTTTGTGTCATGCTGTCTTTTCGACGATTTTTCAAGAATTTGACTAGCATTAATGCCCTAAAAATTGTAAATATGCATCTGCAATGCTATATGCTACTCGGGAATGTCTTTTAATGTCACAAATTACAAGCAATATCAATGCTAAGCTCAATCGTTGATAGAATATTTATTTTTATAGTTCAACTGTAACTATATACTTTTTAGATGTAATTTCATATCTGTTTGCTTTTGATTTCTATTGTTCTAACTTTAACTTGACATTCACAAAGTCTAATGACACACTTGTGTCTATAGTTCATAAAGGGAATTGAAAAAATTGTTAGTTGAGCTTTGCCATAATTTTTAAAAGTCACTCATACCTTTATTGGGAAATTCCAGCCTTTATTAAATCAATATCATTCTATTTCATACTTAATAATTAATTCTTCATTCTCAACGCTCTTTTTCCTTTCATGACCGAAAAAAAATGTTGCGTTGAAATTATTTTAGGCTGATCTAGATTTTGTTGGTAAGTTTGGCTGAACAAAAATCGATGCAGGTTTTTTGGGTGAGGTTTTCTTACTCTTTTGAGACTTTGTTCATGTTTTGTTGTTTTGCCTCAAATGTGGAGCTAAAAATAATATTTTATCTGCAATTTTGTCTCGGTTGAATTTTTGAGGTATGAATAAGAAGGATGAAAATTGATTCTTTTCAGTTTTGGCCATGAACTTGAGTTGTGGTTGCCAAAAATTAATTATCTGATTTTTCATTGAAGATTCTAGAACTTCTGTGTATTATTGACATTAAATCAAGGTTTATGACTATTTTACTCAAAGTCTTAATATTCTACTCAATTATGCCAACTGGTGCGAATCAAGTTATTACCATGAAGACCCCCCAACAACCTATTGATCCCCTTTTACAAATCACTCTCATCCAATTGCATACATTACTCCAAATTCAATTCGTGCTGCCTCAATAAAACCCTTAACAATGAAAATATATTCAACCTTGGTGGGCCTCACACAGCTCAGAACAAAGCAACGCCACAAATTCTCAATTCATCTTCTTACAACTCATTCTACTTATATATTCGTAACAAATGTTCCATTGGCCTGCATAAAATTCGATACAAACCAATTTATTCAACATTTTTAGTTGAACGATCATAAAGAGTAATAAAAAAATTTGCTGTATTTTATATTATTTTATTCTCTTTATTCCTTTTCATACGACCCGTGCCAAAATTGTTGGAAAAAATTTTCACGCTTGTTGATGAGAAATTTCAAGCGCGAAAAAAAATCTGAAATTTTATACATTTTATTGTGCATTGATTTGATATTCATTCTGGATATTGCTATTCATAAAGCGTGCTATACCCTTGGGATGACTTTATCAGGATTTTCTGGAATTTGTTGAAGTTTTAAGTCTTTTCTGATTTTCTAAATTGTTAAAAAAATTAAATTTTTTGAAATTTATACTCCAAGTTCCTGATTGCATCCATCATTAAGCACAACAGCATTTAATGAATGAAAAGATTGATTGCCCATAAATGTCATGTGAATGGCTGCATATAAAAATAATAGCAGTAATATTATTAAATATTATTAAAGATTAAGCAAGTCGTTTAGATAAATTGTTACTATATCGATAGTATTAAAGTGTATTTAACGTCATACTTACTTGAAATACGTTCTACCATATGGTTATGAAGACAACTCGATACGGTTTTTATGTGCTGCTTATAGATCTAATTACAAAATAACTTGTATCAGTATTAATTTATAAATGAATTGGATAACTGATGCTCTCCGTTGGATTGCAATGTTATTTGGTCAAGGCCAGCTAGACTCGTGCTTTTGGACTTTTATAGTCAAACCTACACATGAGCTGGAAATGAGAAATAATTTTTTGTATTTATTCATCATTAATTTGCACCACTTTAAGTCGTTACTCGCCTGGCGGGTATCATATTAAAGTAATGAATATTAAATCTAATTTTTATGACATTAGGTAACATTTCCGAGACTTTTTTGTTCAACTGACATTGCCAGGTGTGGGTGAAATATGCAGTTTGTCAGAATTGTAGGACGCTAATCGTAGGACTTTAACAATCACTCTAAGGACCTAAATTCCATGAAATATTAAAGTAATTTGAGAGTTTGGAATAAGATACTAGCATGACTTGCCTTACAGCTTGAAATGCAATACTCGATGTCAAGTCAGTAAAGAAATTGAATGCTCTAAAAACAAACCAAACTCTCGTGACAAATGCGCATCCAAAAGTCGTTAAAATTCAATTTTCACTTACTTATTATGATTTCTGTCTTCATTCTTAATTTCGTTCTGTTCTGTCTGCAAACCGAAAGCAAAATATGCTAATTAACAACTCAATTAAAAAGTTTTTAATTTTTTATTTATTTTTCTCCATTCTCACTTTTTTTACTCATTTTCTTCTTTTGTTCTATTGCACATTTTTTGTGGAAACGTAAAAAAATATGTATATATATATTTCCGCCACTCGTGAATGTGCATTTCTCATCTGTCGCTCCGTATTTGTTATTTATTCAGCAACAGAAGGTGGCTGTTTGTGGTTATTTGCTAAACGATTAATTAACATACACTTTTTCCTACACTTCATTCGCATCCATTTAATACCGAAAACGTTTAATATTTTTTTTTTCTCCATTTGGCTTGAAATGTGCTCGACGTTAATTGAAATCTTATGTTCATTGTGAAATGCTCCTAATTAGATATTCACTACACGGTGACTATAAAAAAAGTGTTTTACTATCATTCAAAATGTTTTTTAACTCACATGTATGTGAGAACTTGGAATTATCGCATTATGTTGTTGGGAAGTAAACATTAACGGAATTTTTCACTTTTTAATTGGTAGGTGGGCTGCAGATGAAGATACTTTTAATTTAAGTGCAATTAAAATAAATTTTGTCTTCTTTACTGAAATTGAGATAATTGACGTTGGATTAAACATTAAACTTCCCACCTCGCATTTTTGATTGTAAAATTCTTGACTATAATTAATAAATAGTTAAAAATTCCAAAAGTTTCGTAAACTATAGCTCGGAGCACGAAAGAATTACAAAACTTCAACTAAATAAGACTTATAGGAACAGTTTTATAAATGAATTGTAACTTGTAATGCAATTTGTAGGAAGAAAAACAAACTTCTATAATTTTACAATTAAAATCGTATAAAATAAGTGTGTATATTGCAATATCAACACTATTCAACACGAACAATAGTAAACTGGCAACAAATAAATAAGAAAAACTTCTATAAAAGGAATGGCATACATTAGTCGTTGACCTATCTCATTCATGATTCTCTATCATAATTCTTTATTAAATTTACCACAAATTGCGGTAAACTAGAACTATGGAACTATGGAAAAGGAAAGTTTTTTATATGTATACATATATGTTAAACATACTGCAGCAAACGGTTATGCTGAAAGTTTTAGGTTCATGCTGAAACTACATACGATAACATTTAATTAGCAGGAAAAAAAACTGGGGGAATAAGAAAAATTATTTAATTGAATTGTGGCAAAACGGAAATGTAGGTATACGCAAATATATTATTTTCTGATAAAAAACTTTTCCAATGACCTCATGAATGTATAATGGAACATAATTATAAAAAATTGTAACTGTTTAACGAAAAAATAATAATAATAACATGATTGTCAGCAACTTTTTTAACAACTTTCTGTACTCATTTTTTTGCATACTCATGAACATCTGAAAATCATCAGAATACGGCCGCAAATCCCTCGTGAAATAATTGACATGTGTCGCATCTGTACATTTGTTACACCCGGTGAACCACAAGTTGTTCTAGGAACAGATAAAGCATTTACATTCGATTATGTATTTGACACTACATCCGAGCAGGTGGGTTGAGTGATATTTTATTTATATATTTTTTTTAGGTATGCCTCTTATTATATTTTGAATCTAGGTTGAGTTGGTACTATAATAATGTAAATTGACAGAAGGTGGATTATTAAGAAAAAGTTTGGTACATGAAAATATTTTCATTATTGACAGTTATAAGCATCGACATTATTTATTCACCCTTAGCACGTCAGGTATTTTTCACTTCTATTTTGACGGCAAAAAATTGAATAATTCATGAGATGGTGCTTTATTCACAACTTTACAGCTGATTCTCGACTGTTATTTGCAATTTTTAAGCGATAATTGACTTGGATCGTCAATATTTGTTGAATTGACAATAGGATTGCGTGGGTGGAATATTGAGAACTTGTTGATGTGTATGCTCGATCCTCAATTATTCATTCAGAGTAATTAACCTAACAATTAACGAAATAATCAATTAAAGCTGCTTAATAAATTCCCAAAAATTATACTACAAATTAATATAAAGCAGCACCGCTCCAAAGTTACCAATGCAATATTTCTACTTATTAAATCATAATACCTCAATAATAAAAAATAATTAAGCCATACAAAGTCAATAATGAAAATTGACATATCTCATGTACCAACTGCAAATAATAATAATAAAAAAATATTTCCTTTGTGCCAACTACATTTTGTGATTTACAAACAATGCTTCAATTTATAGCACCAGATTATGACAGCTTTATAAAAGAGAGTGAAAATAAAAAAAGTTTCAGTCATTAATTAAATTTAATTATTGTGCATTGTTAAATCGGATTATGTCATACAAACTTAATCCCTTATTCACTGTGCTTCTATTTATTTTTTTCTTCTTTCTCTTGCATCTCACAATACAGGCTTCAATATACGAAACATGTGTAGAGAATTTGGTCAGTGGTGCTTTAAAAGGCTACAATGCCACCGTGTTAGCTTATGGACAGACTGGAAGTGGCAAAACATTCACAATGGGAACGGGATTTGATAGGGATTTAATTGAATGTCATGAGGGCATTATACCGAGGGCTGTACGACACATATTTTCTGGTATACAAGCAATACAGGAAAATCCATACGATGAAGATGGAACTTATTTAGGGAGTGTTCAATTTGGTGTTGCAGCACAATTTATGGAGCTTTATAATGAAGAAATTATTGATCTACTAGATCCATATAGTAAAGGAAAGATATTAAAAATACATGAGGATACATATGGGAGTATATCGGTGACAGGTGTGACAATAAAACCACTGAAAGGACCACAGGATGCTTTAAATTGTCTACAGCAAGGAGCAATAGCAAGAACAACAGCATCAACAAATATGAATGAATCAAGTTCTCGATCTCATGCCATTTTTACAATTCTCATAAGACGACAACGTGTCATGTCGTCGGATGAGTGTCCGGATGGTGATGACCTTGAAACGCTCACCTCAAAATTTCATTTTGTTGATCTTGCCGGAAGTGAGAGACTTAAAAGGACGGGTGCGACAGGTGAACGTGCACGTGAAGGCATCTCAATCAATTGTGGACTGTTGGCACTAGGAAATGTGATATCCGCTTTAGGTGATGTGACAAAGAAAGCTTCACATGTACCATATCGTGACTCTAAATTAACTCGATTGCTGCAAGATTCTCTTGGTGGTAATTCACAAACTTGTATGATTGCTTGTGTAAGTCCATCAGATCAGAATTTTATGGAAACACTGAACACACTTAAATACGCAAATCGAGCAAGAAACATAAAGAATCGTGTACAGTTAAATCAGGATCAAAGTTCAAGAACAATTTCACAATTGCGTAGAGAAATAGCCGCACTCCAATTAGAGCTATTAGAATACAAGCAAGGCAAAAGATGTGTTGATGAGGAAGGCAATGCAGCCATTTCAGACACATCGCTTGAGAATGCGATGCTTTTAGCTGATAATAAAAGATTGCAACAACGACTGAAAGCTATGCAAGAGACAATAAATGCATTAACGGAGAGAAATACTGAATTGTTAGCGGAAAAAGCAATAACGGGATGGAGCGGTGGCAACGATGAGAATGACCGTTCAATGACTGAAGTTATATCAAATTATATTTCTGAAATTGAAAAGCTTAAAGCAAAGTTAATTGAATCGGAACAAATGTTCTTGCAATTGAAGAAGACTCAATCTGTTCCATCTAAAAATGCCTTAAAATCAAATAGTTATCTTGGTGGTAAGCATGTCGATTTTATCAGATTTTCAATGCTTTGATTGGATCTTACAGCTTGAGAAATCTGATAAAATTCCCACAATACTCAAACTAATTCCTCTTTATGACTGCAATTTCGTAAAATCTTTTCTAATTAAATTCTAATCTCATCCCCATCCTTTCCATTTTCGATAAAATAGAAATAGCAGAAAATCCATCGACTCTTATCAATCTCGCAAAACGTGAACTGGAGCGTGAACGTGAGATTTTAATGAGTAAATCCCTACCCGGTATTAGTGAAGGAGAATCTCAGGAAAGAAATTCACAGGAGAATGAAAGCGACAGTGAAGAAAGTGATACAGAAAGTGATGATAAAGCAACAGAACTTCAAGCTGAAATAAACGATATCCAATCTGACATTGAGATTAAGACAAAATTGATTGAGCAATTGGAACTTTCGCAACAACGAATGCAGATTATGAAGCATCATTATGAGGAGAAGCTGAATGTTCTATCAACTAAGATTACAAATACGCAAAAAGAGAGGGATCAAGTGTTAGCAAATATAGGACGTAAGTTCTATTTATCCTTTTTAATTAATTTCATCATAAATTACATTAATTTCTCCTTTTTTTAGGTTCCGATGTGGCAGATCAGACAGGTAGAATAAAAAAGGTACGCGATGAATACGAGAAGAAATTATCGGACATGCAAAAAGAATTAAAAAGACTACAACAAGCACAAAAGGAGCATATAAGACAACAACGTGAATTACAAGCACAAGATAGTCAATTAAAAAGTTTACGACAAGAACTGACCGACCTGAAGCAAATAAAAATAAAATTAATGCGAAAAATGACTGAGGAGAATACACGTCATAAAGAGGAAGATGCACGACGTGTACGAGAAATTGCTCAGTTGCGAAAAGAGGCCCGAAAACAAAGCAGTATGATAAAGTCCCTTCAAGGCTCTGTCGCTGCCAAAGATCAAGTCTTGAAGCGTAAAACGGAAGAAGTTTCAGCTTTAAGGAAGGTTCAAAAAAGTAATAAGTTAAGTACTAAAGCACAAGGTCGTGTGCCATTGAAGAAGGCGGTTAATGGAAATGAAAACTTCCATCCGCGACAGGCACGTGCAAAGTGGGACGCTCTCCAGAGGACAATCGGTAAATCTGCACGAAGTAAACAAGCTGTGATTGAGTTGGAACGTGAATTGGAAAGATTGTTACAGGAACGAGATCAGTTAAATAAAGAATTGTCAGGATTAAGAAAACGTCAAAAGTATCAAGACTCAATGGAGCTTGCATCAGAAGAGGACAGTGTTCAAGCGAATCTCAATTACATTCAAGAGAATATCGAACAAGTACAGAATTCAATTATGGAATTAGAGGAGGGAAAAGAGTCCGAGCATGAAAACCTTTCATTGCAAAATCTCTTGGAAAATATTCGTTCCGTTGATGAGGCTAAATTTTTAATTGAAAAGCTTTGCACAAATTCAATAATTCAGGCATGTGACGTTGGTCTAGTTCATACGAGACTTAAGGAGAAGGAGACATTATTGACTGAAGTACAACAGGATAGCAACATACAACAACAATTACTTCAACACGTACTCGCACGTAATCCTGCTATTGCATTATCGGAAGTAACAATTGCTTCAAACGGATCTAATGAACGTTCAGTTGTGAATGATACAAGTAGACATTCCAGTAGAAGTCCATCGCCCATTAATTCAGAAGTGTAAGTAAATTATAATTAATGTCACACATATTCATTATTGCAACTTGTTTGTTTGCTGTGGCAAATTACCCATCTCATGTTGTTGACATTATTATTACAACTTTTATTTTACTTTTTTTTCTCCTTTATTGTTCATTCACTCATGCACAATTTACATATAATACACCTACATTTCACGCCCCCTACCACGTTACAAATTGATACCCATTAGAAGTGATCTTTCAACACGCAAAGTACGAAGACGTGTAGCTCCAATGGTACAAGAATTGCTATTCGGAGATTTAGCAAACGGAAATAATGGTACGGATGAGATGAGTAGATCTTATACGATACAAGATTCTAGTAGTAGCATGAGAAGCTCATTAATTCCACTAGCTCGCGTTCCAAGTGCACCTGGTTCCTTAAAAGATCAAAAGTGAGTAATGAATATATTTTCCTATTCCTTATTTCGATTTGGACAGAGGGATTTGTATCTGTTGACATTTTGTTGTGTATGTATGCTTCATGGCATATGTATATTGGGTTGAGATGTCGATGTTTGGGACATTTGATGGAGCTTATTTGATGTTGTAGCTTTTGAGGCAAAAAAAAATGCTTATTTGGTTTATTTTACAAATTTTAAATTTTTTGAGATTCGAACTTCAGTTTTGTACATAAAATCATTTTTCCATAACTCGTTCTGCAATTTGCATACTTAAACTCATTAATTTCAACTGTATTATAAAGCATAAAATCGACTATACTTATATGAATCGTTCATCAATATGAAGCATAAAATTCACAAAACTTACCAACCGCTCCCGAAAAAAGTCCTTAAAAATCTCCGAAAGTAAAGTTTCTCACCCAATATATATTTGTCATGCACAAGTCCCCACAATTTATTGATATATTGATCCCATCCATAAATCCTCATCATTTCGTATATCAACCGTAATCTTACTCTTTCTCTCTGTCTCTTCTTCTTTATAACTCACATGTTTCTTCACACAAAATTCATAAATATTTGTTCATATTAACAATAAATATATATCCACATATCCAATGTAAACACTTGTACGCAGAAGTCCAATCAACGTACCCATGTTATCACGTCAAAAAAGTGCCATAAGTGCAGCATCACCAATGTTAAATCGTAAATTTGATATGAACTCACCAGTCACAGCACCACAATCACCTAGAATGATACGACGTCAATTGTCAAATAAAGCCTCACCAGGATTGTAAGTGTGTCCAATAATTATTTTTTGCTTAACTTACCACAAAACAAACAAAAAAGACGCCATTCTTGTCTTATTTATTATGTTGATAATTCTCAAAATGAAAAACATGCAGTAATGATAATAGAGATACGCCTTCTTTATTTACGAGAAAAATCCCCAATTAATTGGCAGTAGATGGAGATAATTAAATACTAAAGGGAAGTAAGATAAAGGAAAACAAATTGCGAGGATGAGAAAGAAAAACAAATTTTGTATCTATGGTATTATAATTATTCTATAACCGGGGAATCGTCCTTTTTATGCTTTAACTGAGCTTTTTTTGAATCTTATTTTTTTCTCTCTCTTTTTCTCTCTCTTTTTATTTTATTATTTTTTTGCAGTTATTTTTAATTTATACATGTTTAATTTAATTTATGACAAATTGGATTTAATATTGTATTTTTTTTTATTTCATTCAATAATTCGATAACCTTTTTCATATGATGAAAGTTAAATAGACACTAGATGATTAAAGACTTTTTGGCGCTTATTTGGAGGGTTTCAATTGGCATCAGTTACTGTTTATTTTGAGAAAGTTAGGGTCAATTTTATTGATGACAATTTTCCCTAACAACGAGGAACCTTAGTGGTCTTTTTGTAATATGAAACATACTCTTTGTATGCTAAGGTTTAAAGTTCTCAAATGCATTTGGAGTAGCAGCCCATTTATGGTAGAACGCTCATTTATGATGACCTATCCTTAAAAACCAGTTTATATATTCCTGACAGGTAAAGAGTATTCTCTCGAGAATTAAGAGAATGCTCTTAAAGAGCTTGCTCACCTAAATCATGCAAATATATTAGATGAACATGCTTATCAGCTTATTCTGCTCTTGAGAGCATGATCTTTGCTAGGATTACACTCTACTTGGATATCTGTTCTTGAAACTCAAAGTATTCATTGCTGGCTCTAGTAACCTGACTATTTAAATGGAAGATTAAAATTTAGTTAGTCTACATGTAGACCAATGCAAAAAGCTTGCTCTCTTGAACTAACATGATAAAGGTCTGGATCAGGGGCGTATTCTCGGGGTATTCGGGGGCCTAAACTCTATCCTTTTGGAAAACATTCTTCAATTTGCTTGAGTATTGCATGATGAAGCCCAAAAAACCCCTAAATGTTTGCAATCCAAACAATTCTCCTAGTCAATGACAGGGGCAATGTCCCTGTTCTAGATACAAGAAACGGAATAAGAGTTACACGAATTTTCAAGACAAATCGACCACAATCCCAAAAATTATCAACCTCCAAATTCGCGCTGTAAGTTAAAAAAATAAATAAATATATTTATACCCTATATCCATTATGTTATTCAACATACGTAAATTTCTCTTGTCTGTATGAAAGTCTCATTCGGCAGAAAAATTCATATTTATTTTTATTTTTTGGTTCCATTCAGCATTACGAAATGAAATAATAAAAAAAACTGTTGGGATAAAAAAATAAAATTAAAACAATTCTCGCGTTAATTAATTCAATTTTGCATCGTGCGTGGTTGGGACTCGAATATTTTTTTTTGTTTTCACTGTTGTGCATGCACTTGCTGTCTATTTTTTTTTTACTCGCTGTAAATCTTTAATTTCAATACGATTCGAATGACCGACAAAAAAAAAGAAAAATGGAAATAAAAGGAGAAAAGGGCAGTACGAGTTGGCCCTTTTTATTGTAGAAAAACGTGATTTCCACTCGATTCATTTTCATCATGAAAGAACGAGCAACAACAAAAAAATCTGAAAAATGTTCCTTCCATATAGCTTCATGATTCATTTCAAATTCGTCGTTTTTCTCATTTTTTTCTCGCTCAATTTTCAATTGCGTAGATGCGATACATTCGAGGCACAAAAAAGGCTATAAACGATCCATTTGCATTGACATGCTATTGCATTGCTTAGTATTGTTGAACATGTATGAACCACCTTTCAACCCGAAACATAAAGAGAAAGGCCTGGAGGAATCATTTAACAGCCTTTTATGTGTCACCATTGCCATGTTATTCAGTAGTCAATGCAAAGTATTTTAAATGGAGCAAAACACTTCACATATTCGACACATACTATCTGCATGTTTTTGGGATGATGTTATGTCTTCTTATCATATAAATACTATACACACAGCTCTTGCTGGTTACTGATGTTAGGATGACTTTATTGATTGCTGAGCTTATTGGATATTTTAATGAATGTATCAATTAGGGAAGTAAAGTCATAAAATATTGAATATAGAAGATCAACAAATGAAGAGTAATCCTGTCTATGTAGCTTATACTAACAAATGTGTGAAATGTGATGTATGTTTATCAAGCCTTCAGATCCAATGTATTGACAGTTGACAATTTAAAGCTTCTGGTTCCATACAAATGAATACCTAGAACCACTAAAGGCTCACCTCTAGACTCATTCATTTCCCAAGCAATTTGAATTATTTTATCCGTACCCACAAAATTCATTCATCACCACGCACCGCAATTTATACCACAAAAATATATTATTCCTTCCCAAATTTTTTTTTATATCATGCCTCAACCTCCAACATCATTCATCCACGATGACTGTAATCATGAATTGTTTTGTTGCCTCTTGTTATTTTTTATCTGTGTGTGAATTGTACTTTTTTTTTGTTTGTGTCCAGTGATTCTATTATTTTTATCATCCAGCCATTGTGTATTGTCGGCATACGAAAGAATTAATTCTCGCTTTAATTCCTAATCCAAGCTGGAAAAAGTTTTGAGTCCTACAAATTGAAAAATCTGTTTTCAATACATCCATACATCTAGTAAGAATAGCAATCTCATCACCAGTGAGACAAACTTCCTCAGAAGAAAAAAATTGTCGATGAAAATGAGGGAAAACAAAGCAAGACAGAAGAGATTAAAATTTCACAGTTGAAAATGATTGAAGGGCGGCAATAGGCTGCCGTTATTTGAGACGATACGAGAATTGGTTCCTTTCGAGTCATAAAAAAATATATAATTTTATCAACGTTAAAAATAATCGCCATTAATCATTGCCAAGCTCTCTTTTTATATATTGACACATTGCCAGTAGGAGGCATTACTGACTCACTTTAAGCTCTGACAGTGTGTACGAAAAAAAATCATAAAAATTTTCAATAAAATGAGGAAAATGAAGTGAAATAGTTTGGAAGTCACTTGTGATTGTCTTGTTTGTAAGAGTGGAACTAAGCGCATTTTTGGAATCAAATTGAGTTTGACAGCTTATTTTAATGCCAATTTTGAAAATTTAACAAATTTCCCAAAAGACACACTGTAGTGTCCAGATTTAATCCAGGTCCTCCTTTAGATAGCGCCTCAAGCTGGCTCTATCAGCTTGTCTAATTGCCAACTCCAATCATAATCCAGCAATGAGTGCTAAGGCACCAAATTCAGACTATGCCAACTCCACGAAAGTGTCATACGCCTTTCTGTCATTCAGCTTCCCTTGAGACTTCAAACTCTAATCTCTAATATCAAAATTACTAAGTTTCTTCAGCACATCCCTGCCAATAAATCATCCAAATCCACCCCATCTCTTAAAAAAAAGTGCGCTTCCTTAAAAAAATAAATATATAACACTGCTGTTCACTTCAACATGATTTTATTTTATCGATACCCAAACTAATCCACCGAATTGAAAAGAATCTGTTCACTTCCCATTATTGAATTTCATTAACCGGATTATTTACTGTCAATAAATATTCCTCTCTTTATAATATGTTTTTTTTGCTGCTACTGACGACTGACTTGCACAGAAGCATTAATAATATTTTATCTTTTTTTTTATTTAACTCTTTTTTCATGGGAAAATTTTTTGTGTTGCCTGCTGCCTGCTTCGCGCGACTTACTAACCTAAAACATTTTTATCATTGCACCAAATAAATAATTCTAACACACACACAAATACATACAAACACATTAACAAAAAAACCAAAAAAAAAATCATCAGTGAGGATGCTGACATACCGTCGACAATGCCTGCATCACCAATTGTTTATCGTCGTAATATTTCACGAGAAGAAGGTGATGTGTTTTCGAGACTCGGAGCTGGAACATTAGATCCAACTCCTGGTGGATCTATACGTGATTTTAATGGACGGGTAAGTGTCTATGTTATGCTGTTTGGTTCTAGGAATGGACATTCAGTTCTTCTGTAGAATATTCTATCAACATACTGAAGAACTGAAGGAAATAAGCTTCCATCCATTGCAATTTCCATTAACTAAAAATCTTTCTTGTTTTCCTTCATTTCCATTAGATGAAAGTCGGATCGCCATTAATTTGTACGCATATAGTCGATGGACATAATAGTCAAGTGCTTTCTATTAAGGCATCAGACACAACGTTGTTTACTGCTGCCGCCGATAGAACATGCAAAGTTTGGGATTTAAGGCAGTCAAGTACGATTCATTGGTGAGTCTTTTTTTCTTTTCGTCCGAAATATTTCAGTGCTGACATGCATCCATAACAATAAATCTTTTGTTTAATCCAGCCTCTCAGCACACCCAGGACCCGTCGTTAGCGTTGAATACGATAAATCGTCAAAAATTCTCTTCTCTGCCTCGGGCCCATTGTAAGTTCTTCATTTCATTATTATTGCTATTGATATTGTTGCTCGTGATGATTTAGTGGAAAGTGCTTATCTGTCACAAAATGAAGTTGATGATTTGAGTATCACAGGAGATACATTAATGAGAATTGTTTTCCTATAGTTGATGCAAAAGTCAATCGTGCTGACTATTCAGAATATTTTTGAGATAAATTCGAGTATTTCGAATATTCAGGAATATCCCGTCTAGACAATAATCCACGACAACAATTGATTACTTTCATGTACAGCAGTAGTTTTACTAATTGAATTTCACTTCAATTTCTCACAGCATTCGTTCGTGGGACCTTCGCGAATCCAATATCCGTCCCATAAAGACATTATGCTCATCCGGAATTGCATTGTCTGGCGCAGCAAGTCTCACATCTATTCCAACTGGTGAAAGTCCAATAACCGCTTTAAAAATGGGACCGTCAGGAACTTTATATACCGCTGCGAGTGATTCAAAAGTCCGTATGTGGGATTTGAGAATGTTTTCGTGTATAGGAAAATTGGCAGGTGCTCATCAAGCGGCTGTTATGTGTATTACAGCATGGGATGGGCCAGGAAATACAGACTATGTTGCTACCGGTTCAAAAGATCATTACGTTAAGGTAGGATGAGTAAAATTTATTACCGCGCTGTATTTTTAGAAATATTTCTTTATTTAGGTATTTGAAGTTCCATCTACGGCTGGAAATATAATGCCGCTTCTCAATCTGGGTAAGCAGTCTCTCGAATTTTATTACACTCCAAATTATTCTATCATTTATTTTGGACAGAACCTCCACATTACGATGGCGTACAAACATTGGTGGTCTCACCTGGCGCTGTCGGTGTAGATGGCGAATTATTTTCTGGATCTCGTGATACATGCATTAAAAGGTAGATTATTCATAAAACTTCCTCTTATCCTCGCATATAGCATAACATTACATACATTCTTCCTATAGATGGAATTTAAGAAATAGCGAACTAAAACAATCATTAAATAACGCTCATAAGGGTTGGGTATCAGGAATGACAATATATTCAGACATACTTTTATCAACATGTCGCGGCGGTTTGATAAGATTATGGAGCCTAACATGTGACGCCCTTGCTGAAATGAAGACCGAAGCATCGATTAATGACATCACATGTGCATCAAATAGAATCTTTACGGCATCAAAGTGAGTAATATTATGCATAGAACATTTTGTTGTTATTAGGAACGTATACGATGAGGAAATTTTGGGGATTGGAAACTTGAGATTGAGATTTTGGTTGTGGATAGATTTTCAGGATTGAATACTGACTAGGGTGTATATTAAGCTGTGTTAGACACAATTTTGCTCGACTCAGGCCAAGTCGAAGTCGTTCAAGTCAACTTGAATCTTTTAAAAGTTAATTGAGTGTCAAGAACCATAGTTTGAGCATACCTAAGACACAAAATTCAAGGATAGCTTTGGAAAGCTTGTTGTGTTGATGATGATTCTTAAGGTTATACAGAGAAATTTGAGGAAAATTCAGGCACAAAATTTTGAGGAAATTTTGAATGAAAATATTCGATTGAACTAAATTTGCATGATACCTATTGACCATCCCTTCTGCTCCACCTTCCAGTTGCAAAGTAGTTCATAAACCTTAATAAATCAGCTCAACAATCAAGCAAGCACCAAGCTAGACTTTTTGTGTAGTTTCCAATCCCAATCTGATTTCTCATATTATAATGATCATAATTTAGCAGACATATCATATTGTAAAGACCGTGTGTGTGTGTGTGGATTTATGATGGTCCCACACACACTCAAAATATGTATATAGGAATATGAAATCATTTTTACACGGATGGTGTATATGAAATATTGGCTAATGAATGAAAAATATTTTTTTCTTCTTTTTTTCTTTTTTTTATCTTTTTTTTTCTTTTTCTTCATTGTAAATATCTTACGACCATCTGCTGCATGCCACCCACAACGACATTCGTTGTCTTTCATACATAATTCTATTGTATTAAATGCACCGCATATGTAAAACATGCTTGAAAAAATATTTATAGTTCGGGTGAAGTGCGCATTTGGCGTTTGGCAAATGAAAAAATGCGACGCAGTGAGAACTAATCATGAATGGCAATACACATAATAATAATTAATTATACCAAGAAACGAACCGAAAATATTCAACATTATTGCTATAACTTTTTTTTTAATAAATTTCTATGTTTAATGCTTGAAGCTATACGCTAATTATAAATATAGTCTATAACACTGTGCACGACTTCATCAATACAGCTGAGCTAATAAGAATCCAATAATGTCAAATTAAGAGTACTTCATGTGACGAGAAAGTGAGCAAAAATAAGTAAAAATTATTCAATGTTTAATGTATGGAAATATTGCCAGGAGATGGACATAAAAAGCAATTAATATTTCCAAAAAAAAAAATCATTTTAATTATGTTATGAGTGTTTTTGGTTGGAGTGTATTAATTTTATGTAGGCTTTCAAGTGTGTACTCGCAATTAAGCATAAACATAAACTTTACTAAATGTTGACATCCACACACACATGACTTTATTTAAAAAAAGCACAAAATATAAATTTTAGTGGATGATGATGGTGATGATGATGATTTTTTTTTATTCATGTGATAATTCAATTTAATCACTGTTTTGAGGTCAACAATTTGTGCTTAACAAGCAAACATGTCAATTAGCGTGGAACGGATAAACGACATTTTTTTTACTGCCAATTGGACTCTTTTTTCTCGTTCAATTGAAATCGACAGAAAACCGCAAAATTGTGTGTTTAATCCTGCAATCACGTCAATTATGTAAAATGTGAGTAAGGGGGTGTAAATTGTGTTTGATTAGTAGGTTGGATTGAGGTGTGTGATTTTAATGAATTTTGATAGGATATATTGTAAAATTTTATGACTTATCATGGGCTATGATAAATTATTTTGACTGAAAATTATTAACTTTGGCAAGCTTTAAGCTAGTCTATATGAATTCATCTTAAAACTGAATTTTTATAGACCTAGTAAGAGGTGGCCTTTTTAAAAATTTAATTGAATTAGATTATCTAAATTTCGTACCGAAAATTCCAAAAACCCATGATAATTGATGTCAATTGTGTCATGTGCTACGAAAATAGTTTTTGTAATTTTTTGTGAATTTTTTGGAAATATTTATGTCAAAATCCATTATTCCGAGCGACATAAATGAAGAAAGGTCCGCCATGAACCTATAAGCATCCGCTGAACCTTATTACCACCACATGTAAGCTGTCTATTTTTAAAGTTAAAAAGATGCCAAACGGGACAGTATTCAAGTGGTGTTAATATCAAAGGTTTGGCGGAGCCTTAATAGCTCCATTGCGGATTCTTCTTCGTTTGTGTCGCTCTGGGTAGATTCACAGATTTTCTCAAAGCATGGAAATTCAGGATTAGTTCGTCAAAATTCAAAAATAAAATTCATTGTTCATGTTTGTCCATGTTTCTCACATATATTCATTCAATCCTGAATTTCTGTGCCTTGATTCGTACCAAAATAAACTTTTTGCTTAAGCAACTTTTTGGAAAATCTATTCTAAATTCTAACGCTTTAAAAAAATTATAATTAAGGGTAAGAATCCAAAAAATCCCATTTTTTGATGAACGTCTCCGAGTGGACAAAATACTCTTAAGAACTAGTCATCAACTTGCTTGTGGTTAGTTACAACGTATTTTTGTCCATTTGGGGTATAAACATTGGATTAGCAACGCCAGTTGGAATTTATTAGAGTATTTTAGACTGTTTAAGCCTTCCATAAACTCAAAAATTATAACATATTTGAGAATTTATATCCGAATGTATGGATATCCTTAAAGAATTTTAAAATAAAAATATTTTATCGATAAAAATAACTTTACTGCCTTTATCCATATTATTATCCGCCAGAAAATTATCAAAATAATAAAAACTTCCTCCAAATAACATTTAATCAACTCCGAAAAAACTAATCTACTTCCCAAAAAAAGCTTCATACCTGAAAACTGCATTCAAAATTTTCTTATATCTATTTTCTTTTATGTTCATTACATAGTGATTGGAAACTTATCACAGTAGGAGTCGTGTTGCTTTTATTGTTCATGCATCTGGATTCCAAATGTTGGAAGCTCATTTAAGCAATTTTCAAGTTTTTTTTTTATATTTCATGTCTTTTTTCACACAAAATGCAATCGTCACCCCATGAAGCCAATTTTCCAAGACATTTCACAATTCTACGACTACTTTTAAGACATGTACAATATATTTTTGAAGGAGGAGGAGGAGGAATAAGTAAAAGTTTTGTATTGTCTTCTAGTGTAAATTTTGCCATAAGACATGCACACACATTGAAGGAGATGATATAAAAAATTCTGTAAAATAAGTGACAAAGAATTTTTTTGTGCTCATTCTGCTTTCCATTCAAACGCAAAAACGACAACAATCTGCCGACACCCAACTGAGAATGAGCTCGCTCATCGTTCATACTTCCTACATTGTAGAAGTCTCATGTTGTCTTTCGGTTTTGTAAGTTTATAAACGCGAAAAAAAATTTTTTAAACTTGGTTCAATGTAATTAATTAATTAATTGCTGTAACGAAGAAAATCTCTTATTTTTTATCATTTTTTTGGGAAAAAAATTCTTTTCCTTAACTTGCTAATTAATTAATTTTGCTTCCTCTTCCTTAAAAAAAAATGAAAAGAAAATCTTTCGCTTCTGTTGTTGTATTTTTGTCTGTATTTATAATTTTCATTCATCATCATTTTTTATCTATTTTCATGTTCATGTACATGCTGAGTCCTTGGGATGGCAGTTTTTGGTGGAAATGTTGAGCGACTATGACAAGTTTAATGATGATTTGATGATAAACTTTCAAATTTTTAAAAGATTCTCCAAAATCATTCCAAAAGTTTAAAATTTTAATACTGTTGTACGGTTTTAATACAAAATTTCTTACAAAATTTCCGATCAAATTTCTACAAAATTAAACCGAGCACATATGTAGTCTTTAGTGTAAAAATATACTCTCTAATAACATTTCCGAAATTTCCTAATTAAAATTCTCCAAAATACTGTCCTCAAAGCGAAGTGGAGTTCTGACCAAAATTCCGACACTAAAATAACAGTCCGAAGTGGAGTCCGAACTATTGTGACCCAATAACAGTCGGGCGAACGAAGCGAAGCGAAGTGGAGTCGAAAACCTGATCAGTCGGGCGAACGAAGCGGAAAATCCGACACTATTGTGACCCATGACCTGATAACAAAACTCTCCAACACGTATGAAAACTCTATGCATCATCGTTAGTAAAAAAATAGTTCGAGCGAAGCTCGAACAGAAGTAAAATTCACTTGGTTGAGCGAAGCTCACAAATTTTGCGACCTGAACGGAGCGAAGCCGTGAAAAAACGCTCGAAAACTGAACATTTCTGTTGATTGCAGAAAAATAGTTTAATAAAAATTTTCCTTCAAGACTAAAAAGTAGTTAATAAAAAAAAACGTTAAAAAAACTTTTTAAAAAACACGCTTTTAACAAAGACTAAAAAAATGTTCTAAAAAGTAGTAAATAAAAAAAAAACTTCTAAAACAAAAATCCACCAAAACTTACCACCCAAAGATTCATTGCCAATTTTCACCATCCTTTTTGCCAAACAAGTCGAAAAAAAAGAAAACAAAAATTCATAAATTTTCACTGTAGTAAAGCTTCACATCCACAATTCATCTGGAAAAAATTTCCCTCTCGTAAAAAAAATGAATAGCGTTAACAATAAATTGAAAATTATCAGTTTATGTCATTATGTAAGGAAAATTTATTCTCTTAAAAAATGCTTTAAATTTTCAACAAAAAAATACATGAAAATAAATTAGTGCCTGATGATTTATTCATTGGCAGTGATAATTTGCAATGATGAAGCATTTTTGTGAGCTGTAAAACAATGTATCATCAATTCTTGTCAAACTAAACACGATTATGTGCTATAAATAGGAATTTAAGGAAGTTTGTCTGACCGAGATTGGAAAAGCTATCAATTTACAATCTCAGCCTTGAACTGAAAGGCAATTGATGAATGAACAGATGCTGGATATTGAAATTGATGAAATTTTCCGATTGGATGTCTGCTTTTCTAACTTTGAGCTAGATCAGTGCTTAAATATGAGCAATTATCCAAGATTTTTATTGGTTAAGCTCAATTTCCCTAATTAAACAGCTCGATTTCTACTTCATTATCCCATAAAGCATCAGATTCACCAACTACTTCAAACGACATCAAAGCAATACCGTCTGGAATAATAATCAATGCTTATTCAGCCATATGCTGCTCTAATCCATCCAAATGAAAAATTACCCGATTCATAATTTAACCGAACATTAAGCAAAAATACAAAATCACTTAAAAATTATTATGATGCTGCATGAAGAATGCACAAAAAGTGATAAAAGAAGAAGTAGCATTATCCTTAGCTTCAAAGCAGAGAGAATTAATGAATCTCGACTAAATCACATTTTACCATCACCATTCATTCATTTTTATGCAAATTTCTTTTTTTCTTCATTCTGGCTGTTTCTTCATCTCAGTGAATAATTTATTTCAATCAGTAATTTTTTTTGCTATCTACAACTCGCTACACTATAATTCCCTACATGCAACTTTTCACTCACTGCATCACATTGTGTGTATTTTACAATTTTCCACAGCTTTGAATATTCAACACAAAAAATAGAAAAAATGAAAGAAAACGACAACATAAATCACAAAGCATGGATTTTTAGCGCATTTTTTTGGTGGATTGTAAAAGGGTATTGGAATTGGCATCTGGCTTGATGTCTGAATTATGGATTTGAATTGAAATTTAGTGATATTTTCTGGATTGTCTTGATGATTAATGAAAAAGATTGTGAACAAATATGCTGAACTGATAACGATATTTGATCTCTAATTGATAGGCTGACTAGCCTTAGGGATTTTCTTAGTGTCCTTATCTTCACATTCAATCCTTAATTTGCTCATTCTTCTCCTCGTGATCACTTTAAAAATTATCATCACAAAAATACCAAATTATGACACAACATACATAGTTGTCTATGTGCCATGCCTACGCCAGGTCTCAGTGACTAAATGAAATACAATAGCTTACCACAATCATCTGCAAGGGTACCGCTATGTTGTCGTGTTAACATCAAAGAGATGACTGCGCTTAATCAGCTAATTTCAAGCAATGCCACTAAGATACTCTATACTGATCAACTGTGATCCATGACATCTCTTAGTCACTGTCTGAAGTTTACTCTATCGGTAGCTGCCCTTTGCAAATTTCACATAATCCACAAACAAAAAAATGCGCTATTTAACCACTCACTTACCAACCAATGCACTCCTACACTCACTTTCCTGTTTATACACAAAAATGATTCTGTAAAGACTGCTTTCCATTATCCTCAACATCATCAAAACGAGAAAGAGAGAGAGAACTTTTTTCTATCAACAAATGCACTTACCCGATAGAGGAAAAAAAACTCTTTCTTCCATCTTCATTGAGTTGATTTTTTTCAATCTTTGTAACTTTTTGTTCCTGCTATTCTTTTCCATTTCCATCCACATCTTTTTTCGACAAAAAGAACATTATAATGTTGGAAAAGAAGGAAGGAGGATGAAAGGAAAATTGAAAGAATTAATCAAAAAAAGCTCATAACTACTGAATTAAAATCCTTTCTTCTTTTATTTGAACATCCAGCCAGCCGTGCTGTAGCAACAAAATTATCATCATAGCGAAAATAATGTTTATTTACATTGTTGTGTGACTTACGGATGATGTTGTGGTGTCTTTTGTGATTGAGTTTGGGGAAATATGATGGGGATGAAATGAAGTCTTTGATGATATTGTTATAGACTTGACAATATTATAGGAAATTTTGTTTAATGGTGATGAGTTAAGAGCGGGTTTAGTTCTGGATTTTGTATGGAGGATTCATATGGTATTGAGGAGATTCTGGATCAAAATGGGGAACTTAATCTCAAATTAAAGACTTTTTTGAGTCATTAGTGGTCCTAGTCAGTAACCAGAAGGAAAACGGTGCTTAAAAGGCCAAATATCCATCTCTAGACCGGTGTGAGTTTGACTTCAGGCCGAATTTTACTAAATCTTGCCCTAGACCAGAGTAAACCTAGCTTGTCGCTGGATTTTTCATGCCATGTCTAATTCCCATGCTTTTCGGGTAGTTAACATTCTTATAGCACACACAGACTTATTAGTAACCGCCATCCTACTCATCATCAACCATTATTGAATTTTCAAATATTCTGCGTAGTACCAATTTAAGGCATAATAAAATTAGGTGCCAATTCAAAAGACTTAACGATCGAGACAATATAATTCAATTAGACCTAATTATGAGATAATGAAATGAACCTCCTAAACAAGCGTGTTCACAAAATTTTATGCCATAATTAAAAACTTTCTTAAGAAACAAAGACACAGAGACGGGAGGGAAGAAGAGCTCAAAAAGACACCCACATAGACATGCATACAAGCAATTGTCGATAAAAGAGAGATGACAGAGATGATGATGATGTTGATGGAGTTGTTGCTGGCTGTATAATCATTGTTATCACATTTTTACATTCCGCAATTGTGTTTCATGCAAGAGCTGAACAAAAAAATAATGAGATTTTTTGCCTTTCTTCTTATGAGGGGGTCGTTCATAAATGATGTAAATTATTGAATTGGATTTTCTGTCATTTAAATTAGTAAGATAAGGATATAGACTCTGTGTAGCTTAGGATGACTTAACTGAATTACATATTTGCTTAAAAGTAGAGATATATGATCTTGAGCAGCTAGAGATACAGCCTGAAGGTATCCTAGTGATGTACACGCTCTATAGTAGACCAATGAATATAGCGATAAGACCTGATCAAGAGATTCAATCGAAAAAAATATCCCAAAAATCAGATCCAATCCTAATATGAGACATCACTTACGAACGACCCCCTTACCTTAATGAGAAAATTTTTTCAAAGCTTTTCTTGATGTGATTTTTTTCTTCTTTTTTTTGCTGTGCTGATTAATTATGCAACTGAAACTCATCTAAATTTTTTTCTTCTTCCTTCTCTTTTCTCTTTCCATTCACAGTGACGGTAAAGTTCGAGTTTATCGCTTATCATCAGCCATAAGACGATTAAGTCAGGAGAGTCAAAGATGACAACAATCGGTCGGTATTGGAAGACGAGATATAAATATGGATTCATCATATCCATTGTCCAACATCCCATCATTTCGACAACAAAATCGTCAGATACGACAGAAAGTCATATTGAACAGTATTAAATTAAGGCGTGGAATTCAATAGTCAATACATAATTTATTTAACAGCTCAATTCATCATTTAATTTGGACTTCACATAAATATATAATTTTAACTCATTATCTTTATGCTGCTTGCTTGTTTAAATGATTTAAAAATTGTGTCCTCTTAATTATTTAATTAACACTTGCATGAAATTTTTTTATATTTACGATGAGGTTGACAGACATGAAGGAAAGCGCAAAACATTAATTATGATAAATAAGCTCGAGCTTCGAGTCGAGGAAAAATGATATGGGAGAGTCACAATGTCATATTGAATTTATTCTCTATAGCATGCTGGTCTGATAAAACACAAAAAAAAATATTAAATTAATGTTGATGATGAAATTTATTTTTATTAAAGAATGACGAAAAATGAAAAAATTTTATTGAAAAAATGTTGATGGATATTTTTTTGGAAGTACGAAGTTGCGTGTTGCTGGGTCATACATTGCAGAGATTTTTAAAATTGCTGACAACATTCAATTTACTTTAGTCAAGTTGATGACATTTTTAGCATGTTTAGTCAATTTGATTTATACTATACGTGATCACTATGCATCCATAGATTCGCAATACATGATTCTAAGGCCTAATGACAGTTTAACGATCTAGAGACCAATGATCTTACAGCTTATAGTGGAATTTCGCTTACCCTTAAAAAGGGAGGCTTGTGAGTCGCGTTTCCAGTGTATATGATTCGAAAATGGACATATGACAAATTTCCCATGCCGAGTCTTGAACTCATGATCGATAGATCGGTGTGCAATGTTTAAATCCCGAAGAACAAAACCTCTACGCCACTGAGTTACTTTGACTCACAAGTTCATCCTTACTAAAACGTTTCTTGAGTCTATAGCATCTATTTGTAATGTTAAGGCTTCAAATTGAAAACCTCATAAATCTCTGCAACAGCCTGCTCACAGCACCAAACTTCATATTTCCAAAATAAATCGAAAAATTACAAATTAATCTAGATAAATTTCGATGTAGATATTCAAAAAAGTAAATGATAAATTTCAAAATATTCACTGTAGTTTACACGATCGTGTCTAAATGTCAGCATCTACACATTATTAGTCATCATTAACACATTATTGATAGAGAATAAATCGATGGGAATGTAGATAAGAAATTAATAATCGTACTGAATGTGAAAAAAAGGATAAATTTTCTTCTACATTAATAGCTCCTGATGGAAATTTCAAAAATAATTTATTGCATAATTTTTCACATTTATTTTCCTTTTTTATATTCATTTAAAAAGACGTAACTGAAAGCATAGCGAGAGAATATGAAGAGCTTTATTGTCTCTCTCGTGGTAGTGAGAATCAGATGAAAAAAAAACTGTGATAATAACTTACTGTAGTAATCTGCCGCTTCTGTTGCCGCATTATATAATTTCATTCAACATGAATAATGCTGTAAGAGTTGACGAAAAAAAATAATAATTTTCTTGCCACATAAAAAAGTGTGAATTTTTTTGCTTTGTTTGATGATTGAAGGACAGAAAATGTGAGTGACTACGGAAATTACTGGGGATTGGAGAAGTTGACGACATTTTGGGATGGAATCAATGAAATTTTGTAGAATTTTTGAGAATTTCTCCGAAATTTTGTAGAATTTTTATGAATTTCTCCAAATTTTTGAAGATTTTTTGTGAATTTCTGTGAAATTTTGTAGAATTTTCATAAACTTCTCCGAAATTTTGTAGAATTTCTACTAGATTTTGTAGAATTTTCAAAAATTTCTCCGAAATTTTATAGATTGTTCAATAAATATGCGCCTTACAACCTCCAACCCAACCCCAAAAATCTCTTCTTTTTGTTGATGAATGCGAAAAAAAAGACGAAAATCAAAAAGCAAAAAAAGAAATTCTACTTAAATGCAGATTTGAAATGAGAAGACAAAAAAAAGTGCAGGGAAAAAAATTAATTTTATTTTATTATCCAAAGTGGAAATAAAGGCTTTAGTCGTTGTTTTAATAGACAATAAAGACGAGGAACAAAAAAAAAAGGATTAAAAGGACAGAAAAAAATCTTGAATGAAAATGGCAAATTGCAACATAAAATTTATGAAAGCTTTTATTTAAAATGCAGGAATGAGGAATAAAATGTGGCAAAAAAAATCTAATTTATTTAAATTTAACAAAAGAAAAATTCCTAAAAATAATGCAAAAGAAATTTGTCGAATTTTTTTCAACTTCTCGTGTAGGATAAAATAAAATTTATGAGGAATTTAAGATGAAAATTATGGTGTTGATGAGTTTTCATTTGGAATGAGCAATTGGACAGCATACTTAACTGTTGAGTTGGAATAATTGTATTTGGCTGACTACAATATTGTCTAATTTACTGAAAAATCTCAAAATATAGCATTTAAAAAATAAGAAAATATAGTCGAACTTACAAAGGGGGCGTTCAGTTGTTACGTAACTTGGAAAATCAATTTTCTGACCCCTGAGGGAGAGCCTCCTCTCTATATCAAAATCTCCATGGAAAATTGTCCATTGATTATCCTGCACCCTCACTCAAGTAGGACCCTTTAGAGCATTACGTAATAAGTGAACGACCCCCTCAAGCTCACTGATCTTCCAGCAATTACAAGCAATAAAAAACCAAAGTGACCTACAATAATTACCATTTGAATTCCTCCATTTAATAAATCACAGCTTTTTCCCGCATTAAAAGTAAACTTTAAACCATAAAAATTGTAATTAAATACGTAATTTTCACCATAAATTCCTCATATCCTTAACTAGAAATACTATGAATAAGGAAGTTATTAAAAAAATTGTCATATTTATTATTAAATTATTTTTCACATCATGACACATTACACTTACACTTAAAAGACTAACTTTCCTACTAAGTAGATGTAATAGGATTTTCAACATTAATAAAAAAAATTGAATTTGGAATCAAAATTATATAAAACTATGTAGAATATTGAAAATTGTACCTTTAGTAACCATAGATGGAAAAAGACGTTTAAAAATATTATAATGAAGAATTGTATCAATGGAGTTCGCTGGGAAGTAAGAAAGTAATTGGATGAAGTCAATAAAAAAGTTTTCTCACAAATTTAATTAAAAGTTTTTAATTTCTTAAAATTAATTAATTTGCTTAAATGACAATTTTAAGTTTCAGGATTGACCAAAAGTGTCGGAAATTGAGGTAAAGTAATTAAAACTTTGTATTTGAACTTAATTTGACTTAAAAACTGTAAAAGAAAATTCAAAAAATTGGTTGTTAGATAAATTCAAATTCTAAAAAATCGTTAAAATTTGAATTACTCCAAATTATATCTAGAATATATCTGAGTGCTACGAACTAGACCGAGGCTCTCCTACGCCCTTGTACTGATGTACCATAATTTTCAAAGATGCTATGTACCGACTATGAAGCTTAAATACATCAAATGTGTGTTCCTTATTGCTAAAACACTCAAAAATTCACTTATTTTCCAAAGAATCCTTCCCAACCCAATCCAGGATTTCAACGAAAAATCTCTTCAATCCACCCACCTAGTCACACGTTCAACATACATTCCCAAAAGATGCCTAAAACAACGAAAAATCACAAAACATGAAAAATGCCAATAATTTATTATCAACCTCGTATCCATGCAACAAACAAGCAAGCAAAAATAAAAATAAAACTTATTTCAGCTATTATACGTGTGTCATTAAATGAAATGAGCTGTCATGTCAGTGATATGTCAAACATACATGCGTTTCGATGCTCGTGACATGGACACGACAAAAAAGAGAAACAAATAATTAGAAACTTTTAATTTTCATCAGTATGTAGGCATATGTATGAAAAATTCTTGTTTGCTTTGTTTTATTATCTGCGTGTGATTGTGATTTTTGTGTAGGAAAGTCTATTTGCTGTGTTGACATTTAAAGTAAAGACGATGATGATGAAACTAACTTTGATTCACATTTATTCGATTCACGCAACCATGTGAGATGTTTTGAAGTTGGAAATGTGATACATTTTCTGAACTATTTGATACTTTTTTATCAGGTGACCTATATTCAGTTGTGTCTAAATTCAACTGATTCATTGTTGTGTCTAAATTATGGCTTGTTCAAAATTTTAGGGCTGCAGCTTTGAATGAACTATAAACAGCTGAAGATTGCAGGCCTGTGCATCTAAAATGTAATATATGTCTTAGTCTTGGTTGAGTCTTAGACAAAATTCAACAAGATTACAAATCAATTATTAACGGACTTTTGGAATTCAAAATTTCAACGAGTTTTTTGAATTTGAAAATTTTACAAATTTAAATTTGAAAAGTCCGTTAAATGAGTAATTTCTAAAATGAGCAACAAATCTCATTCCTCAGCAAGTCTTTAGCTTCACCAGACATAACAATTCTTATAACCACAATCCTGACCTTCCTGCATTTGTGAGAATAAGAAAACTTGTCTAATTCTAGTCTCAAAAACTACCCTAACTAGACTTTTATTCCCTCGTTCAACGCGTCAATCCAGCTGTTATTTTTATAGCGCCACAAATAGTTTGTAGATTCACAAAAAAAAAGTTTTTTCCTCCCTTCATCCAACAACATATACACATACCTGAACCATGTACATAAACATATTTTCCTCGCATATTTTTTTTTCTCGTTCATGTTATCTTGTTGTCAGCAGTTTGAAAGCCGTAAAGGAATGGAAATGGAAATAAAAAACAATTTTCACGCAATAAAACTTTTTTTTTCCTCTCTCATATCTCCATCTCTTTTTCTACCTTGTATTTAATTTTACAACCTGTCTGCTGTTTAGCATAAGCATTTATGCTGCGAAAACATGAAAAGGAACTGCAAAAAAATAACTAAACTAACTTATTGCTGAATGGGAAAGCGAATAAGAGAGAGAGACAAGAAGTGTTATAAATTACAGAGAAAATGGAATAATTGTCGGGTCGGTAGATGGAATTAACTTGCAAAACCGTTCACATAGAACATACAATAAACACACATACACGTCGTTGCGCTTTAGATTCTAAAATTTTCTTCCTTTTTTTCCTGCATTTTCCATTTTCATTTTCATTTCAGGAATTGAATGCAAATACCTCTATATGCAATAATTTCTCGCTCGTTCACTGTTCCTGTTTCTATGCTGGTGGTTTTTACTTATTCCTTTTGTTTGCACGTTCCTTTCTATTTCTTTTGTTCCTGTTGTCTGTGTGTTTTATACCACAACATATGAAAAAACATACAGTATAAAAAAATAACTTTGGTGCTGCACTATAATGTGATGGAAAACTTGCTTAGAGCTTCTGAGAATTAGTTATGTATATAGACAATTGGCAAAATCAGCGAAAAAAGCAATTAAGTACTTTGCTGGTCAAATAGGAAAGGTGCTTGACTATAATTTAGTACCGTAACCCGAAAGTCGCAGATTCAAATCCATCCATCTCTGAATGGATCCGAGATCAATGACTGGGCCACTTTGCAGCATTGGATTAAGGAACGAGTCAGGAATTTGAAGGGTAATGAGTAAAAATTATGTATAATATGCTTGATCCTACTTCAGACGACTAATCTAATGTACAGCCATAGAAGCAAGTAAGTAAGCTATCATCTTTACATGTCATCTACATCACCCACAGTCATTAATTACACAAAAACACCAGAGTCAAATATGAAATGCTTAATCCAAATCCCGAGTGTCACTTGATCCGCTCCGGTGAATTTACCAGGTGTTTTTGTCATCATTTGTATTAACAAGTGTTAAATCCACATTTCTTTCTCTGAAATTATTCTCCATTGTTTGAAGCGAGAATTCCAACAAAGCAGCAACTCGAGGTTTTTGAAGCTACTTGCACTCCCACCTTAATTATGGAAAACCTTGCTTTCCCTAACAAAACTTTGCATGTGTTAAGAGTGGAATCATTCACACCAATAGTGTTTATCATAAGTACAATCCAGAGTTCATCAATCCAAAAAAATTATGAAGCACAGATTTTTGTTTGTTTGAAGCTGCAGAATTTAATTGGATAGTAGAACAAGTCTATTGTTCTGCGGTTGAACACCTTGAATTATTCTCGGATAGCACTCCCGCATTCCCGGATAGATCAAAAGACTAGCTCAAGGCTGGAATTACTCTGACTTGTTACCGGACTAGTTTTGAGTTCAACACGATGTCAGAGTCTCGGACTGCCGAATTTTCGATCGATTAACCGATGTATGCTATCAACGACTATTACTGACCAGAATCTAGACTTACCTTAGTGCCAATATGCACATTTTAAACCTTTAATTCACAAAAAGTACGACTCTTTGTACAATTTTCAGATTGCATAACTTATGGATATAAGTTTTTTTTAATTCCTCGCATTTTTGTTCTTGTTGCTGTTCCTGCCCATGGATAGTACAAACAAATAAAGAAATGAATGTAGAGGAAAACGTGAAAAATGCTTATGTACATGGCTTGTCCGGTAAGAGCTAATTTTCTTGTTATGAATTCATATCAGATGGAAAATAACATACAGTTCCCACCCCGGACCCCACGTTCATGCAAAATTGGATAGGTGGAAATGCTTTCAAGGCATTGGGAAACACCTTTATTTACACAACAATTGTTAATGTTTAAATATTTTATGGCTAGATGGAAAAAAATTCATTTATATTCAACTGTCCACCTCCAAATAGTACTGCATTCTTTCTGGAATGGAACCTACTTTCATGTACTATTCACATAACTTACTCACCATACCTTCTTTAATCCACCCACAATGTAAGTAGATTTTTCAATATTTTCATTTCTTTTATTCCACCTACTTTTCATTCAAGACTTGATTTATTCACTCATTTATTCATTTCTATTTCCTTTATTCATTTTGAAATGTTAATTGCCAGCAACAGTCATGGAAGTGAATCTTGAGAATTTAATTTGAATTTGATGATGGACATGGTTTTTGTGGTTGAATATTGGAAGTATGGATAGGTTTCTGTCATTTCTAAGGATATTTTTGATCATGTATACTTACTACCGAGTACTACCGAGGAGCTTACCCGAATAGCATAAATCGATCAAAAATCATACTTCAGGCTCGTGAATCTGACTTGGTGTCGATTACTGTCTGTCTTAATTCCGAAATCTTTAATTCACAAAAAAACCACAATTTTCAGATTGCATAACGTTTTTTTAATTCCTCGCAATTTTGTTCTTGATTGCCTGTTCCTGCCCATGGATTACAAACAAATGAGGAATTCATCGTTTTGCTTATGTACATGGCTTGTCAGCATCAAAGCTAAATTTTCTTGTTAGGACTATGCAAGTGGTAACATTGGATCCATTCATACTTTGATCTGGAATGTAGATTTCAAGGCCTTCAAGCACCTTTATTTACACATATAAGAACAATGCTCTACTTTCTGTTTTAACTTGTAGTTCCATCAAACATTAACCATCTTCAACAATTTCCATTAAACTTCCTACCTATTTCAATCCAAAACTTCTCACGTCATGACATTTTATCCCTAAAGTGTTCAATTATTGAGAAATCTCAAAATATCAGTGGTAAACCGCCTACTGAGATGTTAAATTTAATTTATCCTAAAAATATCACCTGTAATACACAAATCAACAGAAAATGAATGAAATCATTCTCATTGTCAATTATCAAATCCGGCTTGAAATATCATACTAGACATGAATTTTAAAATGTTCCTTCAATTTGACTTTATCATGACTGAAGGAGAAATGTAGGATGTTTATTTTTAACATCTATCGCATGAGCTCGTGCTACATAATCGAATATCAATGTTTGATGATAATTAGCTCCAAGAAAACATCTCAAAACGTTAAAGGCAGTAGATGTAATTGAATTAATGAGCTCTTGTAAGATGGAAGATGAAATTTGAGATTGAAAGTGAAAAGGAAACTCCTTTGAGAAACTTTTCTTCTTGCAGGCTTTAATCTTTGAACATGACAGGGAAAAAAAGTTAATGTAACCTAAATAGCTGTCAAGTCGTGAATAAAATGAGAATTTTTTTTGGTAATAAGTCGAAATTAAAGAGAATTCAAAATATGAAATTACAGGGTTTGAATAGAAAGTTTGAAGAAGTTTCATTGATAAAATCTGTTTGTAAGAACAGGTAAGTACTGAAATAAAAGACTAGAATAGAATCCTGTCAAACATGACGGGCTAAAATTCATAGACTCTACAAAATTTGGTTTTTATAAGAATTAATCATGACATTTTATCCCTATGTTCAATTATTGAGAAATCTCAAAATATCAGTGGTAAACCGCCTACTGAGATGTTAAATTTAATTTATCCTAAAAATATTGAATCAACAGAAAATGAATGAAATCATTCTCATTGTCAATTATTCCGGCTTGATACCGGTTCAAAATTGATTGATCCATGAGCTCGTTCATAATCGAATTCAATGTTTTGATCCAAGAAAACATCTCAAAACGTTAAAGGCAGTAGATGTAATTGAATTAATGAGCTCTTGTAAGATGGAAGATGAAATTTGAGATTGAAAGTTCAAAACTTTTCTTCTTGCAGGCTTTAATCTTTTGATAACCTAAATAGCTTCAAGTCGTGAATAAAATGAGAAATTTTTTTTGGTAATAAGTCGAAATTGAATTCCAGGGTTTGAATGGAAAGTTTGAAGAAGTTCAATATATTCTGTTTGTAAGAACAGGTAAATACTAAAATAAAAGACTAGAATAGAATCCTGTCAAACATAACGGGCTTAAATTCATACAATCCACAAGTTTTGGTTTCTTTAGGGAATAATCTATCATGTTGAAGTTCTCTTTTGAACCGGTTCAAAATTGATTGATCCGGTTCAAAATTGATTGATCCAGTTCAAATTAATTGATCCAGTTCAAAGTTTATTGATTCTTTCAAAATTAATTGATCCAGTTCAACAGTATTGATCCAGTTCAAATTTAATTTAATTTCATTAAGAATACAAAACCTTAGTCTAATTTAAATTGTAATATGAACTATGTAAGACATCTAATAATTCAAATTAATATCTTCTCCCTTACATCCATCTCTTAAAGCAATTCACAGAAAACAAAACCAACAATTTCATTGAGCAGCACACCAGTCCTCGATATCTCAATTATCTCCTAGATGGAATTAAAACAGAATCAATCATCATCATCAATTAGCTCCAGTAACCTACTTCATCTAATTGCAAACATAATTAATTGACCGTAATACTTGGAAAACTTCTTGAACTGATGTCATTGGATGACAATTTAGTGCCAATTTTAATTATCATGTGATGTAAATGTTCGAAATTACATTTTGTCAAGTGAGAGTTAGAAACTTGTTAACAAAACTTTACTTCCGTGTTAGGAAGACTGAAAGTTCATTCACATGCTGGAGTAAAAAGGTCAGTTTTCAATTGGATCCAATAGAAAGGTTAATTAAGGATGTTGAGCAGTAGATTAATTAATTTATTGGAAACAATTTCGGACATGAATCTGCATTTGAATTTTTAGGACATTTTGTTGCTTTTACTTCAATTTTTCAAGGATTCAGCTTTAAGATATTAAGAATTTGGGTTGCAAATTCTCAGATTTAGCTATAAAATATGCAGACAATCCAAAAATACTTCAAACAGCCACGCTTTGTTTTGATAAAATAAAAATTCCGAATTTATTTGGAAGAAAATTTCGTCTTATTAATGAGCTTCCCGAGCAGCACATCCTATTCGCTAGGACATGGCTTAATCCAAGCTTTATATCTGCATTTTTAATCCCAACATCCATATCAAGATTCAGATTTTGAAGACGCTGACATCAAGAAACCAAATTCGTGAAATCAGTGGACGACCCAGAGGGACACAAAATGGAGGTTCCGTTAAAGCTCTTCAGTTAACACCAAATGGAAGCCACCTCCCTATAGTTGTTTTATGGTTGCCTTAAAAGCTTATTTGCGGAGCCTTCCTCAGTTATGTAGCTCAACCACCAAGATTGATTTTCGACACATCCATTCAAAACTAAAATCAAGTCACTCAGTAAGTCCCCCTGAAAAAATGAACTATTAAGATTTTAAGGTAGAAAAATTGAAATCATCACGACACGTAAAACTTGTGTCTGTGAATCTTTACCTTGAATGTTCTTAAAAATTCAATTTATACATAAGAAAAGTTGGAAGCATGCATCAAACTCAAGACTGGAAGAAGACAGAGTAAAATTTAAATTTTCTAAAGAAAGAAGAAAATTGAAAAATTTAAGAAAAAAAAAAGTTTTCAGGATGAATTTAAATGACTTAGACGCATTTGTCTTGATTTTTCTGGGGTGTCACTTTCTTATTCCATTCACTTGATGATGATTTCAGTGGATGTGGAAAGAAGAGGGATTTTTAATGAATTATTCTTAAAGATATTAAAATACTTTGTGTAAGGATGAAGGAAGAATGGAAAGACGAATAATGTTAATTCCAGATAATCCTACAAAGACTTTAGTCTTGGCTTTGTTATATTGAATTTTTTGGCTGACATCAATTTTTTAAGGGTAGTCATGTACTACGTGTTATGGGAAATTTTTTGAGAATTTTGAAAAGTGAAGCTGACTTGACTTAGTGATGCAGTAGTCCAGTATTCTACAAACTACGTCCTAAGGCACGAAGCTTGTGCTAGTGCAGTGTCGAGACAAATGTAGAAACCTTAGACATGGAGCTATAAAGGGTACGCTAAAGCTCTTTAACCAACACCAATGGAATCCGTCTTCTGGTGGATGCCATATGGCATGTAGTTCGGTTGAAACGGAAGCTCCGTGGTTGAGTCTTTTTCATTTGTGTCGCTCGGTTCGAAGTCTTAAAGGAACACATAAATCCAAATGTTGACAAGAAAATTTCAAAAATTGGAACTAACATCCTAGAGAATTTCAAAAATTGGAACTAACATCCTAGAGAATTCAAGAGGCGCAACCCGGCAATTTTGGACTGTACCTTATAGCTCGTTCAAGTTTGCAGACCTGCAATTTTGGAAGAACTCAACAATTTCTTCATCATTTATGAATAACTTTCAATGCCAAATCCAAATCAAATCCATAAGCAAAAACATTAAATTGCATGTTGTCTTCCGAGACATCTCAAGTGTAAGAAAATGAATTCAGGAACAGATTCAGCAACAAGAAGAAGAAAAGTTCATGTAAATATGAAAGTTCATACATGACATTTTAATCAGAATGTAAGATAAACTTTTAAATTTAATGTACTTACTTCAAATGCATCACTTCTTCCAGTTCTTCTACAGAAAAGTTTTAATGCACGTTTCAATGCATTTGCTAATGAATTGTATAGAAGACATGTATTTGAATTTTGTAAGCAAGTGAGGAAGCTGAAACAATTTGAAAAGGAACAAGGAATTGAAATTAATCTTTTTGAAGCTGAAGAATTTGTTGGATATTGCGTGCAATGACTGAGAAAAATTTAATGAAAATTATTTTGAAGAAATTTAATTTTTATTTCCTTACTTTCCTATGTCCTGCATGCTTTCGTTTGGATATTAATTTTGATTAGCAGTTTCTGTGGATGAAATTTTGTATTTTGGACTGTTTGTCTTGATTGATCTCGTACAACAAAGTGCTAGATTGAGAACTAGGGCTTCAATCCTGGGAATCACGTGATTCCAGACATCTTAATCTCGGGATTGTAAACTGTATTGACTGTTAGGTGATAAGTGCTGTGGATAGATGTCTAGCTGTATCAATATCCACGTATAGACATGGCTATTCATAAGCAAGAAAACTTTTTTAGGCATTGCCACGGTCAAGGCAGTTGCACCATCTAAGCAAAGGCATGCATAGCCAATGTCTGAAACTAGGCTTAGGTCAGCAACTTCTCCTGATTACAATCAGTCATACACAATGACGTCATTTCAAAACTGTTACCAAGCTTTATGACTAACTCTTCATGCAACTTCAGAGAAAATTACTTGGACATAGCATGATTTCAAATCATTTGTGGCTTAACTCATTCAACTCATTGCATGATGAGACCAAATCAAGTCAGTAAAGAGATGCTTCCTAATTTACCATCAGCTATTTGATTCAATGTCCGCTGAGCTATTTTTAGTCTGTTAATGATGCGAAGACAGCGTTGTGCAAGAAACTCTAATATTCAAAACCAAACTTCCAACTTTTTTCTAATCAGATCCAGTCATAACTAGGAAGCGGCGAGTATAAACAAACAAAACAAGTGAACCAAAGTGAAAAATTCCTTTCCATGCTCTGCTTTCCTGTTTCTATAAAGAAAGAAACAAAAATTTAAATAAATTCCATCCATGAAGCTTTTATGTCTTGCTTATCTCGCTGTTATTAACATTTTTTCTGTGCAATATCTATACAACAAAATACACAACCAACAAAAAAAGAACTCATTCCTTTCCTGAATAAAAAAAAATTAGACCAAATGGAATTTCTTTCATGAAACGGCAACCGAGTGAGGAAAATGGAAGCAAAAAGTTTTTCACGCTATAAGGAACAAAAAAAATTTCCCCTTTTGTTTCGACGCTTGCATGTCTCATTAAAAGCCAACCAACATCACACAGCCAACGATTTATTTTTTAGCCAAGTGGAATGAACAATTTTTTTTATTTTTTTGATATTGTTTCTCGTAGATGTCTCGGACGTCTTTTTCTGTTCTCTCGTAAATGCCGCCTTAGAATGAATAAGAGCCTGGTTACGCCACAAAAATCTTCATAATCTCGCACCCGAGAATGGATTCATACAATAAACGATGAAAAAGTTTTCATTTGGTGCTGAAGATTTTGGATGTGGATGGGAATGGGGTTATGTCTATTGGCGTTTTGTCTGACTTGAAGTAGTCTAGTCTGGATTTTAGAACCATTCATCTTTGGGTTATTGACGAAAGCGTTTAGCCAGGCTTTGAATTAAGGCTTTGAAGGCTGTGCATCTTAAAGCTCGAAGCGTTCAGCCAGACTTCATTTAGCATTAGATGTGAGCACCCTATCAGTTAAGCTTCATTACGGTTGAACGGTCTAAAGCTGAGCGTTAGGACTGAGCACTCTAAAGCTGAGCGTTATTTATTTTGAATAGGTTTTAAGCCTAATTTCGTTTTAATGGTTGATCTAAGCTGATTAGTCCTATTGAGTAAATTAAGCATTTTTTTGAGATTGTGGCTTTAAGCTGAGCAGTACTTTGACATTACTTCCCAAAAGGTGAAGATCACAAAGGTTAGGTGGCATTAAGTGACAAGTTCCCTTGTACATTGAACAAGATCCAGAGACACGTTTCAAGCACTTCTTACCATTACAATTGTTTCAACTTGTTATTGTGCTGCTCTGTTGTTAAGGCGAAAATTTCGCGGTTTTAATAAAAATTCTTTAAACAATTTTTTTTGCTGTTGTTGCTGCTGCCTTTTTGTGTTCATTTTATGAAAATTTTCATTTAAAAGAACTTTTTTGCTATATTTTTCTACAAACAGAATGGAACAAAATAAATAGGGAAAAAAGAAGTGAAAATTCAGTAAATCATAATTCAGTGAATGCAATACATATTTACCATAATGTGTACACAGCGCAACGTTGTATATCCCGTAAGTAAATGGAACAAAAATATGATGAAAAATTGTTTTATACAATATGAGGAATCAATCAATGCTGTTTGATACGTTATAAAAATATCAGCACTAACTTAAATAAAGGCAAACATTTTTCAACTTTTTAAGCTGATTTCTTTAGCTGTTTTATTCCGCGAATATACTCTAGTCTGGATAAGAATGAAATTTAATTCATTTTGCGTACAGAAACTTGAAGTGATTCACCTCTTAAAGTTCATCGCGGATCCGTGAATTATGAGATATGAAATTATGCAAAATTCAGTCATTTGAATACCTTCGAGAACATTTTCGATCGAATATTCTTGAATGGAATGGTTTAGAGCAAGTTTCTTGTTCCTAATTGGAGGTAGATGTACTTGTGTGTATTCTGGATGTTTCAGATGAATTTATTAACTGATACTCGGGAATTCAGTGCCTGACTCAGAGGTGTATCTAGGTTAGAGGTTTTGTGGTTGACCCCATAGGGCTAGTTCCCCCAGAATCAATACTGGTGCCAGGTTTTGTACTTTGTGGGTTGCAGAGCATTTATACGCTTTTTTGAGTCTATTGCTGCACATAGAGAACGTCTGAAAGGATCTATCAATCTTTACTGCCTGCCAGTTCTATCGTTACACTCTAAACATCCATTTCTGGCATCTTCAATTTTGCCTCATCCACAAAGACGTCTTCTGTTACTAGGACCATAGCCAGAAATGTATTGGTGAAGGGAGAACCCTCAACCCTTTAGAATACACCCCTGCCTGTTACTCTTTATACTGAAACATCCTGCATATTTCGCAGATACGGAAAAGTTTAACCAAAACAACTGAATTTTAACAATATTCAATGCCTACTCAAAATGCTAAACATAACAAATCTTATATTACATACTACATCTAAATTTACCTCAAAATCTACATATATCTAAATTTACCAATAAGGAAATTTTCCATTCCAACAATATTTTTAAAAGACTTCATATTGAACCTCGCCAAAAAATATTTCCATTGTTCCTGACATGAAAGCGGTTGTCATGCTACAGATTATACCATTAATATATCCTTCATGTAAATAAATTTTTATGTATGACTTCACATCAAGGAACTATGCTTGACTTTATCATTATGAGCATTCAATGAGGAGAAAAATTGGGGTTGATGGATTCTTTTTATGCTTTAACCTCATCTTCTTTTGTTATTTGCTGGATCGGGAATGTATGGAATCCACAACATAATAAATCAAACAATTCAAAGCGATTTATTGACTAAAAAATTATTCCTAGAGCTATATTTGCATGATTTTCAGCATGCAGCTTAGAATGTGGATGGAGTTTGTGGCATTTTGGATCTTTTTGAAGTGCTATTAAGCTCCGGGTGCTTCTTGGAATCTTCTATTACTTCTATTATTGAATTACAGGCTCTATAGTTACCAAATAGTAAGGAATAGAGTAGATTCATGACTGTAGCTCAGTCGTGGGCAATCTATGCGTCAAAATGTTTTGGAAATGCCATGGACGCGAATGAATCGTGGATAGTTTTGGTTGAGACTTACCATTAAGGAGTGCTCAGGGGTGTGCCGTGACACAATACAGGTTGACCACCACTGCTCTAACTAGTACAGTTGGGATTCAAAGCAAACTCAGCATTTAATTGACTGGAATCATATCCCTAGTCAGCATAAATTAGCGTTTTATCCATTAATTTCAAACATATCCACAAACTCACATCCTTTCCTAACATATAGCCAGAAAAAAAATGTTTCATCAGGGATCGTTTAATCATTCACAAACCATAGAAATAACAAAACGATTGTGGATATATAAAAAAAATCGTTGCCCTTTTTTTCGTCTAAAAAGCAAGCTTTCCATCAATTATTAATGGAAATATATAAAAATTCATATTTTTTTGTGGGCACTGGCCACAACATTATCGATCATTTTATAAATGATATAGCGACTTCATAGTTTTTTAATGATCAATAAATTTCTCATCTCATGTCTATACTGTAAAAAAGAAATGAGGGAAGGATGGAGAAAATATTTAGGATGTAATGGATGATGAATAAAAGAGGAAATATTTTTCATTAGGGAGATATTGAAATCCATCAATATTTTTGACTTGTGATGCTTGAAATCAAATGTTGGTGTGGGCATGTTTGTGGATGTGATTTTGATTTATTTATTGGAAAATTGGGAGGAGATTGTTAGTAAATTGATATTAAAAGCCTTAAATTGATTTGATTTTTTGAGTATTAAATTTCTAATAAATTCAAGCTTTTTGATGCTTTATCTCGGAAGGTGTTGAGAATCGGAAGGCGTCATATAAGCAGCATGGCTCTAGTCCATATTCAGATTTGAGCTTCGTACCAGTGTTTTACCAGTTTGGCCAAAATGCCTACAAGGTAATTGCCAAAAATTCAGATCCAGGTCAGCATGACTCTGTCTTCATGCTGCATTCGATGATATCCAGCCTCAAGCCAGAGATAGCGACTCATAAAATCCATAGAAAATCGACAGATTTAAAATCAAATCTTAAACTTCCTTCATCTCATCCCACACCCAAATATTCACCAGCATAACCTCAAAATAATAAAAATCAAGGAAATATGCAATGTCAAAAAGCCTATCCAATGCCTCCCATGTGAGCAATTGAAGTTCATCATCATCAAAAAAATTATTTTTATCCATTCAACAATTCCCATAAGCCATCATTGTAATCTCGACTAATAAAATGTCCATAAGACTATTTGATCGTTCATTTCATGGAATCCATTATATTCACCGTCAGTGGCATCAGTCAGATGACAAAAGAAAATGAAAAGCATAAAATGAAAATAAAAAAAGAAGCACAAAATAAATATTTTTTTTCCATCCTGAAGAAAGCAAAGCACAATATTAAGGAAGCAAAAAAAAAGAAATTTGCTGTCAACAGCAGTATCAAAAAGGCAATATTAAGGATGCGGTAAAGGCACAGCATGACGATGGTAAGTTCGTTTAGATGAACAAAAAAAATTATTATTGTAGAATTTTTTAGTTATAATTTTCCTCCTACATTTGTCCTTCCGGCTATTTGAAAATTGTTGAGCATTTAGTGATGAAAGGACTTCTTTTGTTGATAGTTTGAGACTGAAATTTCTGTGGAAGTGGATGTCTGCTTCTGTAATTTTTCCAGTACTTCAATGAAGAAATTAAAGGAATTTATAGGTTGGAAATGAAATTTAATTGTGGATAATAATTTAAACCTTCACAAAGCATATTTGGATCATGCTCAGTCAGTATGTAGGAATTCAATTTGCTCGAGATTTGGAAGTGCCAGGGGTGTAGCCAGAGATTTTTCTGGAGGATATTAGGACTTTTTTTTATGAACAACCAGAAAAACCCCAGCAAATTGAAGAATTTATTCTAGCAGGGGGTAGGGTTGACCCCTCAAACCAACCCCTCTCATCCCACACCTGACCAACCCTGGAAAATGCTAGTTTAATTCCTCATATTTTGAAACAGCCCGAAGTCAACTCAGTTTTTTTATGGTAAACCGGATCGGGACAAGTTATTCAAGGAAGCCCAGTGGCTGCCACATGACGTCTAAGTGACAATTTTTCCAGTGACTGCCATAAAACCTGCTATGTCACCGACAACTTGCTGCCATGAAAAACTTGCCACTAAAGTCCACTTCACATTAGAACTTTCAATTCTCCTGCATGCTTCCATCCTCAATCACTCTAAATTCCATCATTCATAGCAAGCTCATTCATGCTAGTAAATCATCATCTAGTCATCATATTTATAAAAATTCTTCATTGCACACAAAAAAAAATATCATCATTGAAATACCATTGCAATATGACTTTTGAAACGATATGAACTGACATTATAATCAAAATGTACGGAGATAATGGAAGCACAAACTTCCTGCAGTTGCAAAGTGAATTGAAATGGAGAATCAAACGCTGATGAGATGTTTCGACTTCATTGAGCGCAAACAAAAGGCGATATTGTCAAGAGTAAGTAGGAGGAAACAGAATAAACCAGCATAAAAAAAAGACAACAGAAATGAATGGGAAAGATGAAGAAAATTTTTTGAGTGACATGAAGAGATTCATTGAAAAGATATTCAATCCATTTGATGTACCGTGATTCTTCCTACCCCCCACACACATTCATACACTCAGTCGCGGTATATTGTTCATCATTCAACTGAATGAAATGAAACAAAAGTGTGGTCGACTGTAAAAGAATGAAAAAGCATAGAAAAATCAAGACAATACAAGGAACAATAAAAGGACGGAATGAATTTTTCAATGGAAGTTGCTAGGGATGTTAAAATGTTGGGGTGCTTACTGTTGTTCTGTCTTAATGGATCTTCATTTTAATTGTTATTTAATGCGTGTATCACAGGAATTAAGTCACACATTTTACTACTTGGTTCTGTTTTTAGAAAGTAGTTTGCCCTTTTGTTACTTCCATTTACACCATAAAACAAAGATTAAACCAGATTCGCACTTCTGTCATCTAGGAGAATGTGTTATAGATATTGAATAGTCAGCTTAAAAGACGTTCAGCTTTAGAAATTTACAGCCTTAAAGATGCTAAATTCTAGAAACGCACAGCCTTAAAAATACACAGCTCTAGTAACGCAAAGCATTAAAGATGCTCAGCTCTAATAAAGCACAGCCTTAACGATGCTCAGCACTAGTAACGGACAGCCTTAAAAAACTCATCTTTAGTAACGCACAGCCTAAAAGATGCTCAGCCTTAGTTTTACTCAGCTTTAGAAACGTACAGCCTTAAAGATGCGTTCCATTCCTCATTCATCACGTCCATAACTCATTTCCCCCTTTTATTTTACAGTTTGTCCTTTCCCCTGCCTTCTTCCAACACAATACAAAATGTGTGGCATATGCCAAGGCACTTCATATCAATGAAAAATACATACGACCTCATAAAAAGCACATTCAGCTTCTAAAAAATAATGGGAAGAAGAAAAGAATTGATGACATGAAGTACTTTTTTTATATTTGAAAAAGCTTTTTTTTTGTTCATTTCCATGTCGGTCCATAACTGAAAATGTTGATGAAGCGGCTGTGTATCAAGTGCTCCCTTTTTTGTTTTGCTTCGAGAGCTTTCATTTGAGTACTGCACAATGTTGTCTTTTGTGTGGATGTGTCTATAAGCAATGATGTGAGTGTATTCGAATGGGAGATTTTATGACTTTGTAGTGCTGTGCGTGGTGCTTTTTTTAGTTTAGATCTGGGCATTTTAGACTTTTTTATGGGTTGAACAGTTGAATTAAGAAGAAATTGTGACATGAAATAAGACTTGATTTACTCAGCTTTAAGACGTTCAACCTGAACAACGCTCAGCTTTGAGACGTTCAACTTGAACAACGCTCAGCTTAAAGACGCTCAGCTTTAAAACGTTCAGACTGAGCAACGCTCAGCTTCAAAAACATCTAACCTCAATAATGGTTCCAATAATGAATCTACTCAGCCCATCTCTTATTTTATAGCATTTCATTCGAATAATAAAGCAAAGAAATTTTATTGTAAATATACACAATAAGCACAGCCATCAATGTCCTTAAATACACGCTTGTTGAAAGAAAATTTCATCACAAATAAAAGAAACCAAAACTTACGCATAAACAAAAAGACAATAAAGCAAAAGCAGCACAAGAGAGATTTTATGGTTTATATTCCATCAAATCGAAGTCCCCACGATGCCGTATAGCTTCAATTATCATTACCATTTTTACTCTCTTCCTAAATCTCCCATCAATTCACATTCAATTTTACATTATTATTTTCTCTTCGAAAAAGGAACTGAAAAGCTTTTGTTCATTGGTACTGCAGCTTATTGGTATGTGAAAAGAGAATCCAGACACAAATGGAAAAATTATGAACACGCGCAAACAATATAAAGTTCAAAGCAAGTGATTTGGAAGTGGTTTAAGCATTCTAAAGTGAATTTTTCGAGGTTTGCTGTGGTTTGTTTTGCTTTTGGGTATGACTGTGGTCGACTGTGGTTTGAATAAGCTGATTTTGGCAGAGCTTTTCGTACTATGAAATTTTTCAATTTATAACGGTCATTTGATATTCAAAATTGTGGACTTAATTTTTAACGGTCGAATAAATTCAAATTTTGTTGAATTTTTAAAAATTTTAATGTCCGTTAAAGTCAATCCAAAAGCTTTCAATCCCGTCCAGCATAAAATGCACCAAAAATGTCCATCCTTGTTGTACAATTTTTATTTTCAATCAGCATTAAATTGAATAAATGTATATCTACATGTGTGAGACTAATTGGATCATTGCACTAATTGAATCGATATTATGTCGCATACGCGATGAAAAATGAGATAATTAATTAAACTAATTTAATTTTTTTCTTGTTTCTTTTTTTTAACGCTGTCGCTTTTTTTTTGTGTTCATCCTCTTCATGACTATAATTTTAATTTACGTAGGTATTATTGTGAGTTGGGAATCTATGAGATGGAATAGAATGGATGAGCATTTTTGGATGATTTTGATTTTGGAGCTGATTGATATGAAAAATTCAGATTGTTTCGACATCCTTAGGTTCAAAGTTCCAAAACGACTCTGGTTTCGAAAATGGTAACTAACGCTGTCGCTTTTTTTTTGTGTTCATCCTCTTCATATTAGATATATTCCAATTTTACAGGTTCCAAAACGACTCTTGTTCCGAAAATGGCAATTTATAGATATTTCCAATTTAGGGACCTAAATGCAATTAGGGAGATGGAAATCAATAATTCTGGACCAGGAGCTTTTCTAGGATTTTTGAGTGCAATCCCTAGGATGGCCTAACTCCCTGGACTAGGGTCGCCATATGCTCATAGTCTGCCTCATTTACGATCCTCATTAATAATTGAACAGCCCTTTAAGAAATTTCAATCAGTATTTTACACAACAAATGTTAAAGCTCTATATATGCTCCGGGTGGAACCTCACTTCTAAATAAAGAATTCATAATGCAGATCTACAGATGTCTGTCTCAGATACTGCACGTAGTTACACAATATACTAGCTTAAAAAAGCACAAATAAAGTTCCACAAACTCAAATCTACAAAAAATAAACATTTTTTTTTCAATTTACGACAAAACAGCATAAAAAATGTTTGTTTTGCATTGTCGCTCGAACATTTTAATTTATAGCATCCAATTTGTACTAAAAATATCATTAACTACACATCTACATAGTAACAATTATATTACGGATATTAATGTATGTAGATTTGAACACATTTTATGCTGATGATGATAATGATTATAGTGCTATTAAGCTTTAATTAAATTATTGAATTTTATAAAATGAAGATCGTAAACAACAGTCAAATTCACATGTATGTATGTATGTATATGCTCAAAAATATTATTATTTATTTTCGAGAAAGCTAATTGGTTGCTTTCTAATTAACTTTCGAATATAAAATTAAACTGCATTTTGTAATGAATTTATGGAATGTATTTATGACATAAAATTATGATGATTAGATTGTGATTCACTAAATTTTATTAAATGTATACCAATTGGTATTGGGTGAGGATTCTTGCGATGAGTATTGGTTCAATGTGCTTAAAGTAATTGACTGTTAATTTGATTTAGAAATCTTTGACTTGATGAGATTATTTGTTGTGAATGTTGATTGAAGAAAGTCTTTGATTTGAATCATTGCTTGCCAATTGTGTTGCTATTGGTTCTAAGCATACTGCACGACTCTAAGCAGAGATGGATTCATGTTAATGTTTTGATAGTTCATTGATCAAAAATCCGACCGCATATCGACATGACTCTAACCAAGTCCAGAATCCAGAAGCATGCCAGAGTCATACCGGCTCTGACTTAATGTCGAATTTGATTTAAATCCTGATGACTATTCAGGCTTCATTCTTCAAAAAACAAAATTTCTGTCCTTCAGCTGTTAAAAAACCAAAAATTTAATGTCTATCGATTCCACACAATTTGAATAATTCACTCCAATTTTATTGATTTTTGAGTTCTCAGAACAACTTTGTGAATTAAGGATGATTGTTTTCACATTAAAGTTTTAATTAGGTGAAAATTGAATGAAAAAGTTTTAAGAGGTAAAGCACCACTTATTGCTCAATTATTTTTTCTCTATTGTTAGTAAAATGGCTTTGTTAACGTTTAATGACTGAAATGCTTTTTAAATGCTTTGTTTTATTTTTTAATGAAAATTAGTAGTTATAAAATATGAAATTTAATACTTTGATAGTCTAGACTTAAAGGGTCAAATATTCATTAAAGTCAAAGCTTCAAAATTAGTAAAAATTACAGTAGCTCAGGTCAAAATTAATAAAACTCGGTAATTTAAGGTTAATTTGCTAAAAGTCGTCGCTTCAAAGAAGAAAACATTAAAAGTCGTTGCTTTAAGTTCAAAAAATTCAAAAAATCGACAGTTAAATGTCAAAATTACTAAAACTCGGTTATAAAGAGTTCAAAATTCAAAAATAAGTGCTTGATGGTCGCAAATTCGAGGAATGCGATGCTTTAAACTCAGTAATTCTAGAAATTAAATACTTTGAGATACAAAGCGACGCTTTAAATCCATAAGTCAAAAAAATTTTTTTAAATTCAATTCCAAATCTCACAATTTGAATCAAAAAATTTACAAAAATCTCAATCACTTCCACATATATCTAATGTAAACATTAAAAGTCCATATATCACTAGAATTGGGCAATTATAATGTCCATTTAGTTAGTAGAAATGAGATGTGAATAAAATGAGTCTATTATTCTCAAACCAGAACCTTTTCACTCCTTCCGAAATGTTTGGAGATTCAAAAGTTACGAGTTATTGTAAATAAGCATCCTTGTCGGAACAAACAATCGATTCAGAATCTCCACAAACACAAAAACTCATTATTTTCTACACATAAACCATCCGGAAAGGGATAGAAAAAAAATAGAATTAAATTCAATTGTGGTTGAACTAATTACAGAGTAAATATTATTACATCCAATACTGAAACCAATGTGGAAGCATAGAAGTGTAGCTACACACAATTCCTATGTTTGTATATGTATAATTAATTAATCGACCGAATAGTTAAATATCATTAAAGTGATAAAATATAAAAGAACAAAAGGGAAGTCCACAAACAAGTGCCTCTATATACAGAACAACAAACTACTTATGAGGATGTAAAAGAAAATCCCCTCAAAAATTTGTGATGCCTCATTAATTCACTGATATATTCGTGGACATGAGAATGAGGAATTCTTATACATTCATGAGAGCATCAAGATAAGGGCTAATAATATTACATATTAAGTGCTGTAATAATAATAATCCATAAAAACACTGAAGATTAACTGTCTACATAATTAATCGATTCCAATAACAATATTGCAGATATTTTTTTTTGTTCAGCTCCAACCCTTGTTTTTGGTGCTGATAAATGGACTCATCCTCCAGGCTTTTTCAATAAATGAAGGAAGTATATATATTTTTTGGTACGGATATTTGAAAAATGAAAATTCATTAAATGTGGACTACTTTCTGCTTTTTTGGGATGAATTCTATGGGGGAACAAAGCGCTGAGTTATCAGAATTTCATAGTTGGATGCCCGAGACAGTATTGCATTTGGTATTGGTAAATGGCAGACAAAAGCCAGTGATAGAGCCAGCTTTAGGCGTCATCTAAAGGAGGCCATGGATCACAATTGAGGACATGGAGTCTTCAAGGGAAGGGAGTGTCTGGGGTCAATCCAATACAATCCAACAAACTTAAATTTCATTTTATTTTTCAATTTTTTCTACTAAACAAAATCCAAAACAAAAATAGAAAGCACAGAATGAAAATAGACAAGTGACTACATTCGTTATCATCTTGCAAGGAACATTAATTCGATAGTCCCTTTTGCCTAAGGTTAAGCATAAACGGATGGTCCAATTTTATGGAAAATTACTTTCTCAACATAACACAAATAGCACTTTGGATGCAAAATTTCTTAGAAATTGAGTTGGAAATTCATTTTGGATGTTTGAGCATTTTGGATGGAGTAGAATGAATGAGAAAGTTGAGGATGAAGATGGAAAGGGTCAGATTTTCAAGCTGATTATTCATTCTTTCTTAACTTCGGGTTAATATCTTTCCGGGAAGAGCATTTTAAAATAATTAATGTTTTAATTTTCTGGATGGAGATGGACGGGGTTGATGGATGTTAATGAGTTTCAAGTTCAAACTTGCTTAATTCAACATAATTTTAAATTCATAATTAGTTCTCATAACCTCAATCTTAAATATTTAAATCACTGATAAATGCGTCCATACCTCAAATTCCTCAACATCCTCTGTCCACTTTGTACCAACATTTTCACATAGATGCTAATAAAGAAAGGAAGATTGAATGAATGGACTCTGGACGATCATAAAATGATCTGTTCTGCAATTATCAATTTACTGGAACATGTAGAATGCTTTAAAAAATTGTGTGCTGAGATGAAAGTCATAAGTTAAGCTATGAACATGATTGAGAGCGGTTTGTAGTAATTGAAATGAGCATCATGTAGATAGATGAGTGGAGATGGAATTTTTTATATTAAGAGGATAAAAAGGATTGGAAGTTGAGTGCACTTTAAAGTGGGAGAGAAAAAAAAAATTGAGTTGATTGATTGGCGGTTGAGTGTGTGTATGATGCAGTATGATGTATGGTTCTTAGTTCCAGTAGATAAATTGGTATTTTTGGATCTTGCTGATGCAGAGTTCATGTTTTGACTGAATATTATCAAATTTTATGGAATCTGACACCACTTTTAGTTCTTATAAGGGTATAAAACTCGCAAAATCAATTCCACTAATCAATTCCAGCACCTCAGGAGTGCAACCAGTACTTTTATTTGAGGGGAGTGCTGGGAGAATTTGTTAATTTTTTGTATGGCATTTAAGGATTTTTTCACCAAAAATTCTATTAAATTGAAGATTCTTTTCAGAAAGGGTGGTCAAGGGAGGCTTGACCCTCAAGACCCCATCCTTAATATGCCCCTACAACACACAATGCAAGGAAGGAAAAGGAAATAGAGTGAAAAGGTTTGAGTGAGTTTTTTGATGAAGAACCCTTAATATTGTAATACTTCCATGAAAGATAAATGTTTAAGAGACGGCCAAAGGATTAAAATCTAAATCGATGGCAAAGTTCCCACTCTACGACTTACATCCACCTTACTTTTCTCATTAAGTCTTCATATAAAAACATGCAAAAACCGAGTAAGCATTCATTTCTTGCCCTTGTTCTTAGAAAATGATTTTACACAAGAAAAAGGAACAATCCAAATGGGTTGGGGAGGATGGATATGGATGGATGAAGCAAGTAAATTAAATTTCATCTTTTTGGAACGATTAAAACTATATCTTCATGCTTAAATTTTTGGTTATATTTCATTTCACTCAAAATTTTAATAAATTTAATTGAATTTTCTCGCCTCACACTTCACAAAGCTTCTCATTTAAGATCTTTATGTGGAAAATTATTGGGATATAAAGGAGAAGGATGATGAAGGTTAAAACGGTACGAGGACTTTATTGTTCAAGAATATGCTTATGATTTGTTGTCAATTTTGTGATGAATTTCATTTTCATTTTGTTGTTTAAGGAAAAGGCTTAATATTGGAAGGTTTTAATGGCTGTTGAGGCATTTTAAAGGAAGAATCTAGACCATCAAATGAAGGAAATTAAAAGATAAACTTTAGAAATCGTAAAAAATTCAAATTTGAATTTTAAATTCGAAATTCGAAAGTTAAATTCGAAATTTATTGAAGAAATTGAACTCAATTTAAATTTTGCAAAATTGAAATTCGAAATCGAAATTGAAATTTGATGTTCGAAATTCAAATTGCAATTCAAATTTATCGATATTTGAAATTCTATAAAATTCTGTTCGAAATTTTCGAAAACGACAAAAATTATTTATTTTCGAAAATTCAAATTGAATTTTCAAAGTTCGATTTCATTTTTCGAAATAAAAGTTTGAAATCCAATTTCGAAAATCAACATTGAAATTCAAAATTCGACATTCAATTTAAATTTTGCAAAATAAACATCTCATAACCCACTCAACATCATCGCCATGGAAATGGAAAATTGGATTTATTAATAGATTTATTGCACAATATCAAATTGCAAACAAATTAATCAGTTCGATTCGTTCAATGTTGAACAGATTTCGATTTCTATACAAATTGGCTGTTTTCAACCATTTTCAACAACACAAACTCCTTTACTTTACAATATCATTTATGTATTTACAGCACGAAGCAATTTCTCATATCAGTATGCAAATCGCTTTCAGATTTTCAAATTGCAACACTCAAGGAGAAATATTTTTCTTCTTGTGCATGGAAAATTGTTCCTTCTTTCTTCTGTTAGCTCAAGAATATGGAAATAACGTTTCTGTGCTCATTAAACGATACAACACAATGTTTGAATGCGAAATAGATGAATGTGAAAAGAAAAGGTGAAATTTTTACCCAGATTGAAGTGGATTGCTTTACAATTGGAATTTGTAAGTTTTTGGATGATTATTGAAACTTCACTGGATGTGCATTGTAACTGCTCAGACATTGCAACTGGCAGGGTGATCTGTAAGATAAGTTAGGGTTAGGTTGTGATGTGATTCAAAACAATGATCAAAAGGTTTAAGTGTGCTCTGTGACTCGTTCACTAAAACAAGCCCGGTAGCTCAGTGGTACGAGCTTGCGACTGGAAATCATAAGACGTTGGTTCGAGTCCCTTCATATTATGTTGTCTGGAAGTATTTCTTTTCTCTTGAACCTTAGAAGTGAGATTCCAAACACTAATTGCAGTTGACCTGTTCCATGAACTAATAACCATTTGACACGAATATCCAATTCTGTTCATTTTAAATCCATCAAATATTCACATCTATAATTAGCAATTATCTCTTATTATTCCATCAAGCAGGTAATTCTCAACCAAGAATTTAAAATTTACTTCATTTAACACCTCAAGCAATTAAATGTGAAGCTCATCAACATATTGATTACATGTAAATTATAAAATAACATCTCTTACGGACTTAAGGCTTTTCTCATTAATGATTAAATTATGTTTGTATAAAATTTCTCGATTATCTCTCAATGCTGCTCCCCCTATCTTTAATTTCAAAAAATTGTTAATAATTTAATTATAATTTAATTTAATTTGATTATTTCGGTCCGGGGGCTGTAAATTTAAAGTCAGCATTTAAATTTAACTTTTGTCTGTTGTCGTTGACTGAAATTTAGTGAAAAAGGATGCAAAATTGTAAGTTTTGAGTAAGCTTTAATGGATATTGCATGACTGTTAAGTACGTCTACCACAAAATTCTAAGAAGGTTCAGAATCAAATATTCGCATTTAAATGTTCAAGGTAAGTAAATATAAAAGAATTCATCCCCTCCAGTCACTAAACCCTCATCATTTACAGACCAAAATATAACGAATCATTTTATTATAATTATTTGAGTAATTAAAATATTTCAAATTTCATTTTGAAGTACATCACATCCACGCTCCCCACATATCATCATCATCATATGACCACAAATACACACACACGCTTTAAAGATAAATGAGTTGCAATTTTTAACATAATTAACTGCTAATTAGCTATAATTACTCATCTGGGAGGATGCAAAGTATGAGCAGAAGAGACACAATTTTTTTTTTTCATGCTCTCATAAAAAGCACCTGAAAATGGAAAGTTTTGTAGCTGAATGTTGAAAAAAAAAATATTTTTTTGCCTCCTCTTTTGAATAATGCATGACAATGAAACTTTCTTGTATCATGAATTTTTTCACGTACGTTCTGTGTCGCTTAATAGCAAGCAATTTTTACTGTTGATGAGAAATTGTAGACTGAGTATAGACTGGAAGTGCGAGGAAATATGAGCGACTTGAATCGAAAAATTGAGGTTCATGATTAGCTGTTTGAATTGGCAATTGTAATGAAATTTAACGTCTTTTAAAAATTTGAAATTTAACGTCTTCCAAAAATTTGAAATTTAACGTCTTTCAAAAATTTGAAATTTAACGTCTTTCAAAAATTTGAATTTTAACGTTTTTCAAAAATTTGAAATTTGACGTCTTTCAAAAATTTCATGTTGAGTCGTCACTATGTCTTCAAAAGTTGAGTCTTAGGATACAACATGATGCAAAATATAAGAAAGAACAAGTTTGATTTAATTTTCGTCCTCAAAAAATCTTTTCCTCAAAAAAAATCCCTTCCTCTCCTTTTCCTCCTTCAATTTTCATTCATCCTGTTCATCTCATAGTCTATTTATCTCAAAATAACAGGATGATCATCATGAATGCTTCTAAAGGAAGACTATAAAGAGAAAAGTTTAATTTTGCAATACTCATTTTGACATACTCGAGTGTGAATGCGATGGCAGCAAAATTGTGCACGGCAGAAATCGTAAATAATGAGAGAGCATAAATTAAGTTCTTAAACAAGGTGAAGAGGTGTAATGCACAAGCAGGAGCTGTAGTACAGGCAATATATATCACTTTCAAAAGTGTTCAAATGTAGCTCGGCAACAGTACGTGAAATAATATCACACCATAATACATTTTAAGTACAATAGTTTGCAGACATAAACTCAATTCGATACTTAAAATCCTCTTCCATCTTTTTTTCGGGGTTGGGAGCTCAGGAACGTCTGTTTAAGCATTAATTTGAAGATTTCAAGGAATTTAGGTCAAAAATTTTTAACGAACTTTTTTGAACTTTTTAGTCAAAATTTTTGAAATTTTAAAAACCGTTGAAATTGTTTGATTCAAATTCAAGCTTTCCACCAACTTTGCACTTCCAAACCCCTAACACACGATCTGTAAGCTGCATAAAATATATGTGTAAGTAACTCCTTTTTACCATACAGAGAATTGTTACTATTTTTCACTATTATTATTATCCTCCGACGACACCTTGTTGTATTCTCTCTCTCATTCCTTTCATGTATTTGAGGTGCATCTGACGATAAACATTTTTTCTCAATTTTTATTCCACTCTCACTGAAAAGAGAAAGTTTAATGTTATTTTCAAATGCAATTTGCAATTTATTTCATTCTTCAAATAACAACACATATATGCTTACTGTGTGAAATTCCTTTTTCTTCTTCATTCCATAGTGTTTGTTGTTGTTATCGTTTTCTATTGCATACTAGAAAGCATACATATATGTACTCATTTTCACATAGGAGTGGATAATAGTGTTAAATGTATGCAAGATTAAGGTACTGTAAGGTGGTTCGATTGGAAAATTATTGCGTAATAAGGTTGTTGGCAAATGACGTAAGCAGCGTTAGACTTTTCTCTGCAGTTGGATAAAAAGGATGTTGAGAGTAAGGTTTAAGGTAAATTTGGATAAAAAAATATCAAAAAAGTCTATCGTCAATCCCTCTCGTATATTATTTAATTTTGTCACAATTTTTGAGATTCGAACTCACATTTACAGGTAAAAACCTTCTATTTCACAAATTTACATAGAACTCGAGTTGGCATTTTACCTTCTACAGTCGATTCCTAATTTAATGGAAATAATGATATAGTGAGGTTCCAGTTAAACAACTCAATATGATGGAGTGAGCTATAACCAATGCTATTCTAACCGCAATCGTGATTCCTCATTCACTTAAAACACAATTATCTGACCACAGATCTAGCTTAATTAATCAAGTCCAATGTAGACACCCCCAGATTCCCATCCCTTGATCTAAAAACAACAATGAGCATAGGAATCCATATGTAATCGTACTGCAGAACGCTTTAAGTATTTTATTTTATTTTCTATATATTTATTTATTTGTGTACTGCAATTGATTACCTACTTCTCGTACATAAGTGGTGATTTAAAAATCATAAAATTTTTTGTTCAAGAGGTTTTGTGATATTGTTTATTTCGTACGAGTCCTCAACATGCTGGATTTATAGAAATAAAAAATTGTAGAGATTAAATGCATTTGATTCAATTTCTGAGTATGTAAAGCAGAAATGACGTAGAATAAAATATTCTAAAAATAATATTAAGCATTAAGAGCTCATGTATGCATGCACAACATCCAACAAAGAGCAAGGGGAATGAAAAATTACATTAATTACTCATACATGCATTTATAAATTGCATAAAAATTAAATAAAATATTAAATGAGACTGTGAAAAGTTATTCGAGAGAAAGTGCTTGTGCATTATTGCTCCATACTTCTATTACACATAATGCTATTAAATTAAGGATGTAATGAATTTTTATTACTGTTTGTTGGGGTTTTTTGCTTCAGGAATTTTCCTTACACAGAGAAAAATTTTCATATTCTCAACAAAAAAATCTCTTTATTAAAATATTATTTAAAATTAAATCTTCTTTGTTGTTGGATCAAAGCGATGAAATTAATTTTTTAATCATTTGAGCTAAATCGAGGTAAATTGTGCAATTGTGAATATTCTCTCGAAGTGGGTTAAAAGTCGAGCTTTTTGAACTTATAATGAGTAAATCTGCTGCAATTTTGTTTCCCAAATGAACTTTAGTTTTGACTTTTTTAAGCATTTTTAAGTTAACCTTGCTCAATTCTCAATTAGATGAATTAAATGAATAGAAGTCAACTTAGAGCAGTAGTGGGCAACCTGTCAACCATGACACACTAGTACACCGCCAAATATTGTTGAAATTCCGTGAACATGGCATTTGGTTTCATCAAGGCGTGCCGCAAAACTTAGACCAGTACTATCTAAACTTTGTATCCCTCCACACTGGTGTAGCTTCTGGAACTGCTAAGGTATGCCTTGAAAAGAATACTACATCCAAAAAGTGTCGTAGTTTAAAATGATTAGGGTAACACGAGCTTAGATATTCAACAGCAGCTAGATGCGTAATCAGAAACTTTTTTAGAGAGGTGATCGGCCTGATTGATTTGGATTTGTGTTTAATTGATCACACAAATCAAGAAGGAGGAGAGGAGGGGGTGGTGATTGACCCATAACCACCCATTACTCTCAATATGCCCGTTCGCTTAATAAGCAGCACAAGAAACAAGTTGAATATAAACCAGTTATAAATACTATCAATTTCCAATTATAACGCCTAATGCTACGAAACTTTAAAATTACAACTTTATCAAAAATAGCAAAAAATTTGAAAAATTCTCGTAATCTCATCATTTTTCGACGTAATTTCTATTTATACTTAGAAACTTGAAAACTATTCAATATTCTAAAATTAATGTTTTTAAGTTAAAAATCAAAGATGACGCAGTAATTAAAAATAAATTTTCTGCTACAACTTCCAACGACTGATTACAACATTATTCATTGTGATTGCATAAATATCATCGAGTTTATTAATAAATTTTGAAAATGTCAGCTGCCTCAAGGAAATTGTTTCAATTAATAAAGAATTTTAAGGATCAATAAGTTTCTCTTCATAACTTTATTTCATGCATCAGTTTCCTCAAAATAATGCTGATACATACATTTATTCACATATCGTGACTTCCTGTTCATGCTCTTTCAAAATTAAATTTTTCCTTATCGTCATCAATTTCTTCTCGGTTTTAGAAATTGTTTAATAATTTATTGCTTCCTATATACATTACACAACATAAGAGGAAGACTTTTTTTTTTGCATCAACGATATTTGCTTAACCCTCATTTTCACATTAAGAAGTAAGAACTAAAAGCTTTCAACTTAATTCCTTCCTCATAATTAACTAAAAAACTTTTCAATTTGAATAATTTAACGAAAAATTTCTTCCACTCTTTAGTTTTTATCGGATTTTATGTCTAATGTTTCGAAGGTGCAAGTTTGGCGGAGCTTGCAGTTTGCTACTTTGTCTACTGATGCTGAAACTGTGATAAGTAAGTTTCTAGTTTGAACGATTTTTTCAACTTCAATTAGAGAAATATAAAATTTTAACGGATTTTGAAAATTAAAATTTAAAGAATTTTGAAAATTCAAATTTATGAAATTTCGAAATTTCAAATTTTATGAATTTCGAAAATTTCAAATTTTATGAATTTCGAAAATTCAAATTTTATGAATTTCGAAAAATTCAAATTTTATGAATTTCGAAAAATTAAAATTTTAAAATTAAATTTTTAAAATGCGTTCCTTAACTTTTTCACTCAAATTTCAAACTTTAATTCTTGATACTCAACATAAACATTAATAGAGAGGATTTCCTTAAGTGCAACATAACTTACTTACTACAAATTTTACTATCTTTCGAAATGTATTTGAATATGTGTTTTTGTGAGCTTCTGCCAAAGCTGAAAAACTTTATAAATTCATATTTTAGCTAAGCTTTCATTAAAAACCTTTAAAAATAATTCAGCATTTTTAATTTTTGATACTATAATGTACAAGAAAATAAAGTTTAGTTTCAGAGGATTCAGAAAAGTGAGATTTGAAATTGGAAATTAAGTTGAAAAGGCATCTGTTTTATGGCGCATTTTTGAAAATTACTTTTGATTTTTCAACGGATTTTCAAGTTTTAAAATTTTCGAAAATAAAGAAAATGATCAAAAAGTAAGCATCAAACTGCTTTAAATCAACTCAACCAACTAAACTGACTGCATTCAGTCAATCACTTACAAATGAGCTCTTCCATTTTCCGGTTAATTAGCCCTATAGCATCATTCAGTCAGTAGTTAAAATGAGAACTAGAAATGCAGCTTTTTGTGATATAAAAGCACTTTAAACTTTTTTTTAAATGCACAAACTCTTAATGCAAGAAAAATGAGAAAAAAAACTTGAACATAAGTATGAATGCATGTAGTCATGGCTTTTAGATTTTAATAGAATTTAATCAGTTTTAAGTTCATTCTGCATAAACATTTCAATGTTCATTAAATCTGCACGAGGGAACATGAAAGAGTGAGTGAATAAATGAATGAATAAGGAGAGTAAGTAGAGCACAAAGCATAAGATGAGAATGAGAAAATACCGCACACGGGCTGATGCCTTAAATGCGACTAAAGCTTTTCTAATTAAAACAGCATATAAGTAGAATTTTATCTTATCATTGCTGATGTCATTATGCTTAATGTCGAAAGCTTTTAGCTTTGTGCCTGGTTTTCACTCTCGCTCTTTTATTTTAGTTCTTTTTTATGTCTGAACGTTTTTTTTTTTCTCTTTTTTGGTGTGAGTGTGTATGTGAAGTGAAGCACACCCACATGTAGACATAGTTTTTGAGATACTAGAGTGAATTAGCTGTAGTTATGTCAAAATAAAGTGGGATAATCCGAATTCCGAACTAAATTTCGAAATTCGGAAATTAATTTCGAAATTCACTTTTAATTTCGAAATTCGGAATAAATATAAAGCTTTGAATCCATTTTACAATTAAGAGTTTAAATTCTTAAAACAAACACAGTTCATCCTTATCCCAATTGTACACTCAGGACTGATGTCATGCAGAAACAATGCATAACAAGCAAACTTGACAGAAACTCCAAATCATTCATCTTAAAATTCATAATGATAAATTAAGTAAATTATATATAAAATACCCCACAACAGCACAACTTTCCAGTACTCATAGCAATGGCTTATAATATTAAATGAGATAGCTGGCACACATCAAATTATGTACATTTTCATTTCCATTCACATTAACTAATAGAAAATATTTATGTGAGCATGTTCAACTGAGTTTCTTTATCAACATCATCATCAAGCTTGAATATTCATTACAATGTAAAGCCCGTGTATTATTCAAGGATTTACATGAAAATAATTGTCTGTGCTCCAACGAGATCTGCAGTGGTAAAATCTTTTGAGAATTTTCTAAATTTGCAAATTAGTTGGTGGAATGGGGTAAAGGTGAGGCTTGAATATTCTAAGACACGATTGCACCAAATTTTAATAAGGAATGTTATCACGTATTTATATTTTGGGTGATTAAATTACGCGATTTTTGTTCAATATATTCATGTTTTTGTGATTAAATTGGAAGGACAATATTGATGATACTTATTGGAATTTCCAAGTCTCCCTCTTACGCCTTCGCCATGGAAGTAAGCAAGTAAGTAAGTAAGTTTGCAAATAAAATAAAAACGGATGTAATATAAAATTGAATTTGATAATAAACTCGACTATCAGCTCATTATAATTAATGTTAACCTTACATATGAACTTTTCGCATTTTTTATGTGCACAATCTTCAAGAACATAATACAATTTTGGGAGATTCTGTTATAATGAAATTAATTTCTAAAATACTCTCAATTTGATAAGGAAACGAAAAACATGAGCAGTATAACTCACATTTATGATCATTTAAATACTTTGGCTTTAATCGTAAAGACGTTTTTTAAACAAATAATAAATTGTGAATTTAAGTCTTATTGAAAACTATTTCTTTAATTCAAGAAATGGCAAAAGTCTTATTGTAAGTAAATTTAAACAAGAATGTGATTATTTGACCTAATCTTTAACTTTAATTGGCAGTTTACTTGTAATTTATTTTACACTCCTTGAATTTTACGAATTTGTTAATGTTGAATGTGAGTTCAACATGTGTGATTTTTGGAACATGAAGAACAAATATCGCTGTGCAGTTAAAAATATTTTGAACATTGACTCATTCGAAAATGCTCAGATCAATGAAATATCAGGAACTCATATGAGTGGAAAAAGTAATGATGATGAAATTTATTTTAACGCGAGCAATAAATCCGTAAATTATTTCCCAAGAGGACTGGAAAAATTTTTCACAAACATGAGAGGAATCGCAATTTGGTATGATAGCTTGAAGGAGATACATCAGTCTGACTTAAAACCTTATTCAAAATTAGAATATCTTAATATTTATGATACTAAAATTGAAATTATTGAAGATGGAATTTTTAATTACAATCCTAATTTGGAAGTGATTGTTTTGGGGAAATCGAACATTTTTCATGTTGGTCTAACAGTTTTTGATCATCTGACAAAATTAACTTCATTGTATATGCTAGATACTAAGTGCATTAACTTGAACTCTCAAAAAGATCGCACTGGGGTGCTAAATATTATAAATACCGTTAAAAGTAAATGCATGAGTGATGAATTTTTAAAATTGGACCAAAAATTCAAAAATCTTAAAAATGATTCAAATTTTGTACAGCAATTAAGTGATTATGAAACTGAGCTAAAAGCTTCGAAATTTGCAAATTTTTTGCCTTTATATGCAAAACTTCAAGAGTTAAAGGTTGACAATGCTCGCAATTCAAGGAAACTAATCTTGACAGAAACATATCAGAATTGCAATGAAATTGCTAATTCTCCACCTCAAATTAATGAAACTTTAAAAGAATTGCACAGTTCTATTTATGACATTAAGACTTCACAAGCTGACATACTATCATTGATGGATTATAAGCTTTCGACTACCAGTGAACAGTTAGATAAATTTGATGATAAATTTACCGAATTGGAAGCAAAAATCGAAAGTTTAAGCAATAAACTCGAAGATGTAGAAACAAGAATTTTTGAAAAGATGGAGGAAATTTTGGAAGCAAATATAAAAAAGATTTTTAGAAATTTAAAGTTTGAGGTTTGATTTAAAAAAGCATTTATGTTAAAAACCCTCAAAAAAAGCATCAAATCAGCTAAATAAAACAATAAATTTTGCATAACGCAAAAATCATAAAAATTTCAATTTCACTGAAAAAAAAACTTCCATTTCAGTTGTCACTGCATCCGCATTTGCACGATATCTGTTCTATTTATCGAGTTATGATAATACGTAAAATAAGCAAAAATAGATGAAAATTGAAAAATTTTCACAAAATTAAATCAATTATTGAATTGGCTTAAATATTTTGCAGAAAATACTTTTTAAATACATTTTACACACAGTCATCATTATTGAGGCAATATGAATGAATGAAATGAGTAGGAGCTTAATATACAAAATTGATTTCATGCAGATAATGCATGAGAATTTGCATATTTTTTTGATAATTGAGTATTCAGTGATCGGTGCTTAAAGTGCAAATTTTCAGTTGCTGGTGAATTAATTTTTCATATCGTTTTTGAGGAATTGAAGCTTGTTTAAATGGTGGGCAGTTAGTGCTGTTGTCATAAATTCAAGTTTCGAATACTACTTGTTGAATTTTAATGTATTTGACCGTTATTTTCCAAATTCAAATATTAAGAAATAGTTAAGCATTTTTTAAATATATTTTGGCAGTTATTTTTCAAATATTTTATGACCGTTATTTTGTTAAATAATTTTTCCAACCTTAACTGGCTGTTCACATTTATAATTTTATGTGCTAATTTCTCCCTCTAATCAATGATAAAAAAAACTATTAAAATTCATGACAGCTTCCAGCCTAAATCCATATTCATATAAATCTCCACTCTCCAACAAATCAGAACCTCAACATGCATGCATTATTATTATCCTCAAAAAATCAATTTCATAAAAAAAAAAGATAAAATTAAAATTAAAATACAGCATGGTGATTATTATATTAAATGATATGTGACATCCACATTCACAAATTTCTGTGTTTTTTTGGGTTTTTATTTTAATTTTATAGATACAAAAAAATAAACCTAAAGAGAAAACCTTTTCCTGTCGACACAACATTGATGATATGAATGCGGTGAAAAATGTGCTTTTGCGGATAGACTGCAATCACATGCAGATAGCTTTTCTATATAATATTGTATTAGATTGAAACAAAAGTTTTTTTTTATATCCATGATAGATAAATTGTTGGTTAGAAGTTCTGAAGGATCGGGATTGATGCTGTTTCTGGGAGATTGATGTTGGTTTATTTGTTGGACTTGGTAACCATTTCTTAGAATTTTGATGATTCTGGTTCTATTTTAAATCAAATCTCGAGGTTAAGTCGAGTCTGCATTATGTCTTTAATCATTTTCTAGTTTTCTGGATAGTATACTGTTCTAAATGTGGTTTGGAGACAATTCTGTGCCAATTTTATACGAGTTATACACGAAATCCAACTTTACACTGACATGACGACGGTTTATTGTCAAATATTTTAAAAGTTGGATTTTCCAGGTTAGTTGACTTAAGGTAACAACAATTTCATTGGAATCGAGTGAATTCGGCTCGATTATGACTGACTCTGTGAATTTTTTGAAGTACTGACTTGAAATTCATATAAATTCCTACAATTTTGACATGGACTTGCTAATCCGAAAACCATAGACAGCAGAATTACAAAAGTTGTTATTTTCAGGAGTAAAATTTAAGATTACAGGATTGTCATAACGATTTCTAATCCGTGCCTCACCAAACCAGTCAACTGACCCAAAAAAATCTTCTGACGTTAATAGAACTAAGTTAACCTCTAATATTTTTTTCGATACTTCACAAAATAAAATCACAAAAAAAAGTTAAAAGCTTAACCTGGCATGAAAACTAAAACAGGCACAAAACAAAACCTGAAAGCTTTTTAATTATCGAAAAATAAATATACAAAAGAAAAGTCCAACCTCAATTCAGAGATAAAAAAAATGCACACATAAAAATATTTCAATCAATGAGAGAGAAAATGCACATAAAATTATTGGGCACATGGTAATGTCATAGAAAACCGTTCAGCATGAATTTAACATATCAATCTCCAATATTATAAAGTATAGATATGTCAATGTGCATGTTGCAATCAGTTTTATGCACTTTTTTCCATTTATTTTCAGATCTAGAATAAATTTTTGTTTCATTTTTTATGGGAAGCATAAATATTTGAAAAAAAAAACTGATAAAAAGCTCAGCAATAGCTCTTAGCCACTCATCTGAACTCGGCCATAAAAAATTGTTTTTTGCCGAATTATTTTTCAGCACGGAATATTTTTATATATGTAGGGAAGTAGCTCTCCATCACATAAGCCTTTTTGAAATACAATTTTTTATATTTTTATGTACCAAAATGATGAATTTTGTGTAAAGAGCCTAGTGTCTTTGGAAGGCGGTATGTCAGGCATGATTTAGTGAGGGGTGTGTGATACATGTCATAGTCGTGGAAACTTTGAGGTTATATCTATCGAGGAAACAAATTTTGTTTGACGAGATGTGTGTCTGCTTAAAAGGATGACTAATGTCATTTTGATGCAATTGGTCGTTCGTAGAACTTGACTTCTGTACTCAAAAATTGACCTCCCTACACCTACTTTTCTTCTTTTTTGGAAAAACAAATCTACAATTTGCAGTAGTAGAAGTAATACCCGAGGGAGGCAAAGAGACCCCAAGGGAGTCGAATTTTGACCTCAGATGGGCTTGAGATGATAAGTACCCATATGACTCCTTATTTATCATGTTTTAAGAACGACTAATCACATCAAGATGACAACCTACACCATAACACCCCTTCTTTCACTTGAGTACACTCCTGTGCCCCAGAAAGGAACCATCAGCATCATTATCCCCTACAAATTCTGATGCATCCTCCATTCATTGAGTCATTTGATACCAAGAACAATCATATCTAACCCATTCAAACCCCAAAGCGTTTCCATCCCCAAATATTTCCATAAGTAACCCTCAAACTTTTTTCTCTGTTTTATTTTCATTTGATGTCACAATTTTATTCACATGGCAATTTCAATATCACATCTATATCTATATACATATACAGAGAAAAAAAAATCATAATAATAAAAAAAATGTGAAAATCAATGAAAAAGAGTTATTTTTATTATTGGAAAGGCAAACAAAACGCAACTATAGCAGAAAAAAAAGTATGAGCCATGAAAATCAAAACCATATTGTACATACAAACATAAACATTATGAATTCAACGAGAGAGCTTTTTTTACTGGGAAGTTCCAGTTCTATGAGAATTTTTAGTCATCAGTGTGATAAATAAAAACAGAGAATAATAAAAAATGAATTCATAAACTGACTATAATCACAGCATAGATATGCATACATAAATATATTCATGTCAGTTCCACACTATGAGGTTTATATTGTTATGAATTTTTATTTGTTTTAATTTAATGATATGAAGGAAGCATGTACAGTACAATCAGTAATTATAGAGCTTGAAAGTTTTTTATATATTCATGTTGCGATATTACAATGCATTAGGCTACAGCCGATGGACGAAAGGAGGTATGTTCATTTTTAAGATTGCAGATGATGTGCAGTATGCATTTACATCCCTAATGCTAATGGAAGTTTAGTGAGATTTAAATTAATATTTCATAATTGTAATAATAATGTATGGGTAGGGTCCACCTTGCTGCTTAAGGGACTAGAATTAACTTTGTTCCATTAATTGAACCAGCTCTGACTTGTTTTGAGCCAGCTCTGACACGTATCAAGCTTCTGAATAAACATGACCTAGGATTATAATTCGTAGTTGACTAGCATTTTGTATGAATCGTTTCCTAAGATCAGAAAAGTCAGTCTTTGACTTACGTCAGTGGTGGACAACCTATGTGCCACGGCACTTGTTGGATTACCCTTACTGCCTTAAACACAGGCCTTGCTAAATCATGATAAAGCAATAACTTCAAATTTTAGAAGCTCATTAGGAATTTCCCATTATTCCACATTACAGCCTAACATCTAGACAATCTCTAACCTTCAAAAATAAAAAGCTCCCACATTTATTTTAAAACGCACTATAAAAAGGATTCAAATGTCTGTAATATAAAAATTGATCCATAAAAATGAACCAAAAATTTATGTCTAAAATACATTCAAATCCTCGTGCATATGAGTCGTATACATTAAACATTAATTATTCATATCGAAAAAAAAAATTGTTCTTTCCTCTCTGCTGTCTTTAAAATGGCAAAAAATAGCAGAAGAGGAGCATCATGTGAACATCCTATGGCATATATTCACATAAACATCATATTCTTCTTTATTTTTATTTTTGTTCGTAGAGCCAAAAAAAAGGCAAATTTATATAAATGAGCGATGGAGGAAGTACGATGGAACGAGAAAGGAAGAGGGGTGAGCCATAAAATTTTTATGATTCCAAAATACATAACATCAAAAAAGATGAGAAGTAAAAAAATATTTTTTTGAATCTTTTCTCCTTAATTTTAAGTTTTATTGCTGAAAGCGAAGTTCCTTAATGAAGAAATTTTTGTGTTCCTCTCATTCCAATGTGTCTGTCATTGCCTCTTTTAAAACATTTTTTTTTTCTTTCTGTTTTACTTTCAGGAACATTATACCTTTCGAAAAGATGTAGGAGGAAATGTATATCTGTTGGACATTGCTGAATAACAACAACAACATGCGATGAGTTAACGGAAATAATAAAGCAAAAAAAGTGGGATTTTTATGGAGTTTTTAGTAGAAATTGTTTGAATTCTTCAGGGGAAATTGACTTTTGGATGTTCTACGAGAGTTGGAACTTTAAAAATAAATATCATGTGGGTAGTAAAAGCATGGTTTGTTATAAATACTCGTTTTTAATGAATCTGATGTTTTATCCTGCGGAACAAAACTTGTTTATTGACTCTTTTGACAAGTTTTGAAATTTCCGGATCTTTAGGACACGAGGCTAATTCTGTACATCACACAAATCTTGGAAAGAGGCTGTAGATAGAGATAATGTAGCTTTTGCTTTTGGCAATTGACAAAGGACAGTCAGTGATAGAATTGTCAGCGATTAAATGGCTTTTGTGGCCTAAATTTCAGTGCGTTGACCTTACGTGTCAAAGATCCTAGATTCAATCCCAGTTCAAGTCTAATTTTAGAAGCTCTTTTTCCATTTCACAGTTCTAGTTACGAAGTTCGGTTCTTATCTTGGGTGCATCAAGTCTTATGAAGTCGTCCTTCAAGCATTATATAATAGTACAAGGCGTGAACTAGAAAAGACCATGGATCATAGTTGATCTGTACGGTCAGCATAGTAAGTACAAAATCTAAAAAATAAACACATGTTCCATGACATACAGAGAATCCAAGTCTAAATGAATGCATTCCCAAACATAATTAATTGATCAAGTATTTCCAGTCATCAATCAATTAAATCTGTCAATTCCAAAACATTTCAATTACAAGTTCCATCAGACATTCCCAATTAATTGAATAATTTGTAAAATGAGCCAAACATAATTTAATTTAAATTTGATTTCCTTACAAGAATTTCAATATTGCTGTAAATTATTCAGCATACAGCACAAAAAAAAATTCATTATCCAAAAAAGCAAGATAAATCTTCTGGAAAAATTGAAATGAGAGAAGGACTTGATCAATATTCATAATATCACAACGCCCACAGCTTAAATTGAGGAATAAAAGCCGTTCAAGGATCTAATGAAACCAACAGAGTTATTAAATTGCTCCGGAAACAAATGAAAATGGAAATAATTTTCTTCATAAGTAAAAATCGAGAAATAAATAGACTCTTATTCGAGTCATTCAAGTTGTTCCAACTCCTTAAATTCAACAATCCATCAAAACAATAAGAGAAGAGATGTAAAATAAATAAAAATGAATTTTGTTGAAAATGTTAGAGGTTAATGGGGGTAGTGCGGTTTTCTGGAGAGGAAATGAGGATGAATACTGTTTTTATGGATTTTTAGAACAAGAAGTTGCTGGAGAGTATTGCTAATGGTTTGTGTTAAGAGCAAATTTTGAGTATTCTTTAGCAGGATGTCCTGAAAATTCTAGAAATGACTCAATCTTTTCTGATGTGTTCGAATCAGGGACGTATTCAGAGGACGCAATGGGTTTGAGGGTAAAGGCCAATTGATTTTACTTCCTGGCCTGGGATACTCGTATACTGGTCCGTATACTTCAAATCGCTTTTATAGCTTTGAATAAGACTCAAATAATAGATTAGATGTTCAATCCGGAGTTCTGTCGAATTTTGATCGGCCCCTCCTCCTCCTCAATAGCAAAATTTCGAACCAGTCACCATCCCCAAGAGTTCTACGTAATAAGTGTCCAGTATCTATATCTATAGACTACAATAAGCTTAAAAATCCTAACCTAATCCTCATTCTTGACTTCAGGTCATAGTAATTTCACTAAACCGCGCTCAAACTTCCACTAATTCCCTAAAATGGGGTCAATACCCATTTCTCATTTTTCTTAATCACTTAATCTCCTTAAGCAGCAAATGAAAATAAATTAGCTGCTATTTCCATTCTTCCCTAATTAACTCTCTAAAATCGCGCTCATGAAAAATGACTGACAATGAAAAGATGAAGTAGAAGATTCTCGAGATATCGCAATAAATTTGAATTTTATTGTGTCGACAATAAAATTTAGTTACATGAAGTGATATCAACTTTTACGGCTGTTTCTGTTTCCCTTTTTTTCTTCTTGTTCTCCATCTACCAGTCATAAAATGCAAAGCTAATTATTCTTTCGACTCATAGCTTCCCTTTTTTCTGTCTTTTTACTCATTGCTTGCCTTCCTTGCTCTAAAAAAGCAATTTTTTCGTGATACTTTAGCATTTTCTTGAGCTGTAATGATATGAAGGAAGCATGTACAGTACAATCAGTAATTATAGAGCTTGAAAGTTTTTTATATATTCATGTTGCGATATTACAATGCATTAGGCTACAGCCGATGGACGAAAGGAGGTATGTTCATTTTTAAGATTGCAGATGATGTGCAGTATGCATTTACATCCCTAATGCTAATGGAAGTTTAGTGAGATTTAAATTAATATTTCATAATTGTAATAATAATGTATGGGTAGGGTCCACCTTGCTGCTTAAGGGACTATAATTAACTTTGTTTCATTGATGAAACCAGCTCTGAATTGTTTTGAGCCAGCTCTGACACGTATCAAGCTTCTGAATAAACATGACCTAGGATTATAATTCGTAGTTGACTAGCATTTTGTATGAATCGTTTCCTAAGATCAGAAAACTCAGAATTTGACCTTAAGTCAGTAGTGGGCAACCTGTGTGCCACGGCACTTGTTGGATTGCCCACCACTGCCTTAAACACATGCCTTGCTTAATCATGATTAAGCAATAACTTTTCTAATTTAGCATCTCATTAGGAATTTTCCATTATTCAACATTACAGCCTAACATCTAGACAATCTCTAACCTTCAAAAATAAAAAGCTCCCACATTTATTTTAAAACGCACTATAAAAAGGATTCAAATGTCTGTATTATAAAAATTGATCCATAAAAATGAACCAAAAATTTATGTCTAAAATACATTCACATCCTCGTGCATATGAGTCGTATACATTAAACATTAATTATTCATATCGAAAAAAAAATTGTTCTTTCCTCTCTGCTGTCTTTAAAATGGCAAAAAATAGCAGAAGAGGAGCATCATGTGAACATCCTATGGCATATATTCACATAAACATCATATTCTTCTTTATTTTTATTTTTGTTCGTAGAGCCAAAAAAAAAAGGCAAATTTATATAAATGAGCGATGGAGGAAGTACGATGGAATGAGAAAGGAAGAGGGGTGAGCCATAAAATTTTTATGATTCCAAAATACATAACATCAAAAAAGATGAGAAGTAAAAAAATATTTTTTTGAATCTTTTCTCCTTAATTTTAAGTTTTATTGCTGAAAGCGAAGTTCCTTAATGAAGAAATTTTTGTGTTCCTCTCATTCCAATGTGTCTGTCATTGCCTCTTTTAAAACATTTTTTTTTCTTTCTGTTTTACTTTCAGGAACATTATACCTTTCGAAAAGATGTAGGAGGAAATGTATATCTGTTGGACATTGCTGAATAACAACAACATGCGATGAGTTAACGGAAATAATAAAGCAAAAAAAGTGGGATTTTTATGGAGTTTTTAGTAGAAATTGTTTGAATTCTTCAGGGAAATTGACTTTTGGATGTTCTACGAGAGTTGGAACTTTAAAAATAAATATCATGTGGGTAGTTAAAGCATGGTTTGTTATAAATACTCGTTTTTAATGAATCTGATGTTTTATCCTGCGGAACAAAACTTGTTTATTGACTCTTTTGACAAGTTTTGAAATTTCCGGATCTTCAGGACACGAGGCTAATTCCATACATCACACAAATCTTGGAAAGAGGCTGTTGATAAAGATAATGTAGCATTTTGCAATTGGCAATTGCCAAAGGCAGTCAGAATTAGATTTAGCAATGAAATGGTTTTTGTGGCCTAAATTTCAGTGCGTTGACCTTACGTGCCTAAGATTCTGGGTTCGATCCCAGTTCAAGTCTAATTTTAGAAGCTCTTTTCCATTTCACAGTTCTAGTTACGAAGTTCGGTTCTTATCTTGGGTGCATCAAGTCTTATGAAGTCGTCCTTCAAGCATTATATAATAGTACAAGGCGTGAACTAGAAAAGACCATGGATCATAGTTGATCTGTACGGTCAGCATAGTAACAATCCACAAAACAAATTCATATTCATTGACATACAGAGAAATCCTAGTCAAAATGATTGCATTCCCAAACATAATTAATTGATCAAGTATTTCCAGTCATCAATCAATTAAATCTGTCAATTCCAAAACATTTCAATTACAAGTTCCATCAGACATTCCCAATTAATTGAATAATTTGTAAAATGAGCCAAACATAATTTAATTTAAATTTGATTTCCTTACAAGAATTTCAATATTGCTGTAAATTATTCAGCATACAGCACAAAAAAAAATTCATTATCCAAAAAAAGCAAGATAAATCTTCTGGAAAAATTGAAATGAGAGAAGGACTTGATCAATATTCATAATATCACAACGCCCACAGCTTAAATTGAGGAATAAAAGCCGTTCAAGGATCTAATGAAACCAACAGAGTTATTAAATTGCTCCGGAAACAAATGAAAATGGAAATAATTTTCTTCATAAGTAAAAATCGAGAAATAAATAGACTCTTATTCGAGTCATTCAAGTTGTTCCAACTCCTTAAATTCAACAATCCATCAAAACAATAAGAGAAGAGATGTAAAATAAATAAAAATGAATTTTGTTGAAAAATGTTAGAGGTTAATGGGGGTAGTGCGGTTTTCTGGAGGGGAAATGAGGATGAATACTGTTTTTATGGATTTTTGGAACTAGAAGTTGCTGGAGAGTATTGCTAATGGTTTGTGTTAAGAGCAAATTTTGAGTATTCTTTAGCAGGATGTCCTGAAAATTCTAGAAATGACTCAATCTTTTCTGATGTGTTCGAATCAGGGACGTATTCAGAGGACGCAATGGGTTTGAGGGTAAAGGCCAATTGATTTTACTTCCTGGCCTGGGATACTCGTATACTGGTCGTATACTTCAAATCGCTTTTATAGCTTTGAATAAGACTCAAATAATAGATTAGATGTTCAATCCAGAGTTCAGTCGACTTTTGATCATCCCCCTCCTCCTTTGTAGCAAAGTCTCGAACCGATCATCATCCTCAAGAGCTCTTCGTAATAAGTGTCAGGTATCTATGTCTATGGACTATATTGGGCTTACAAACCCTAACCTAACCATCATTCTTGACTTTAAGTCATAGCAACTTCAATAATCCGCGCTCAAACTTCCCCTAATTCCCTAAAATGGGGTCAATACCCATTTCTCATCTCTCTTAATCACTTAATCTCCTTAAGCAGCAAATGAAAATAAATTAGCTGCTATTTCCATTCTTCCCTAATTAACTCTCTAAAATCGCGCTCATGAAAAATGACTGACAATGAAAAGATGAAGTAGAAGATTCTCGAGATATCGCAATAAATTTGAATTTTATTGTGTCGACAATAAAATTTAGTTACATGAAGTGATATCAACTTTTACGGCTGTTTCTGTTTCCCTTTTTTTTTTCTTGTTCTCCATCTACCAGTCATAAAATGCAAAGCTAATTATTCTTTCGACTCATAGCTTCCCTTTTTTCTGCCTTTTTACTCATTGCTTGCCTTCCTTGCTCTAAAAAAAGCAATTTTTTTCGTGATACTTTAGCATTTTCTTGAGCTGTAAATTTTTGATTGTAAAATACAGTGGGAAAAAATTCCTTTTTGACTTTCGTACATGACTTGAAAATTTTATTTTTTATGAGATATTTTCTTTCTTTTTTTTTTGGTGCTGTTTAAGAAATGATGAGAAGAATGAGGAAGTTAGGAAGTCAATTTGAATTGATTGATATTTGTAAAAGAAATTTTTATGTTTTTGCAGCTGTGAAAATCATAAATTTTTAACGGATTTTTAAGATTTCGGTCATAAAAAAATTATATTCATAAGTTTTATAGTCAAGGTATCACTGGAATGGCTTTAAATTTGCTGAATTTTATGAATTCATAAACTAATTTTAACGAACTTTTAAAATTTGAAATTATACAATCCAAGGTCAATGATGTTCTCACTTCGAAAAGAAATTTGCTTTTCTTACTTTAATTAACAGCATAACTTAAAATCTATAATTATAATCTGTTCTACAAGATGGCAAGCATCAAATGCCATAAATCCAATGCCTTTAATCCACTCTAGTTTCAAAAAAGTAACAAAGTTCCAATTTTTGTGCTCAAGTCGACAAAATGAGTTCAAGTTTCCACTTACTTCCCAAAAGCACTTACCAAAACCATTAAAAGCAAAAAAGACAAATGGAACTAGCACAACCACATTCAAAAAAGAAATGTCCCTTCATAAGTCATTGAGCTAGTCTCTGTCAAATGCAACAAATTAGTCATTAACCAACAATGAAACGAAAATGCGGAACAGCACGCTTTGAATATTACTCAAAGGAATTGACCATAACCTGACAGAAATGAAAAGTCATTTTGCCTTTCCTGTCAGCTTGGTCGACTAATCACTGCACATACTGCCTTTCCCCTAAGTTTCCATATTTTTTTCTATTCTCATTTCCCTCCTTCTCACATGTAGATTACGTTAAAGCTTATTAACACGCTTTTCCAAGTCTTTACATTCATCCATTAGCATTTTTTACATTTCACAAAAGTAACTTTATTCTGAATGGCAGTAATGCCTAAACGTGACAAATTCATCGAGATTTTTATGAATAATTAGAAAAATATTTTTCTTCTTTTTCATGACTTTACGTTGTAAATTGCTGTTGAAGTATGTGCAATATTGCTAGAATGTGGAATGAAGAAAGGAAATTCTTTCTTACCCCTTTATCTTGATTATGCCACGCACTTTTCTTCTTCCATTCATGCTTTTCTTTTGTGTCACATAGAAAAGTTTTAAGGAAAATTAATTGCGAATTGATTTGCATAACACATACAGAATTACAAGGGATGGGAGATTTTTGAGGTTATGTATATCAAGGTTCGTAAATGAGTCTGGAAAGATGATCCAACAATCAGCCGTTAGGCCGACTTGATTCTTGACTGATATCGGGTTTCATTTAATCTGGCTTGTGGACAAACTTGCCTGGATACCAGTTTTTGGCCATTTCCACGACTTGTGCCTTTCAGATAGGGATTTGAGTGATTTATAAAATTTCCGAATTTACCCAAAATTGGCCTCAAAACGCTCAAAAACTCACTACATTCTATCAAACTCTTTCCACAAAAAGTTTCCACCCCTTGCATCATATATTCCACACATTTAACCACACATATACATACAGTACAAGCTAAACAAAGTAAACGAAAGAGCAAGTGTTCATGTGCCTAATTTAAAAATAAAGAAAACAGGAACGAGTCGAAGAAAAAAAGAAGTAACTTTTTTAACCAAGTCTCGTGAGCGAAGCTGGCGGAAGAAAGAAAATTTTACGAGCAAGTAGATGGAAAGATTAAAGACTAAGTTACAAGGAAATGAGGAAAATTATGAGTTTAAATTATAATGAGATGGTTAAAATATCAAAAGAAATGACATACAAAGTTATGTGTGGGTGATAAAGATGGTCTGTAAGACAAATTGAGTTAGCCTTTCATGCTTTGACTTTTTCAACGTTTTTCTTAGATTGTTGGACTAAATTGACTGTTTAACGGTCAAAAAATATTTGAATAATGTTTAAATTTCCAGAAAAAAATTTAAATTTCAAAAATACGTTAAAACCAAGCTCAAATTCAACAAAATAGCACAATATCATCAACTATACTCAACGTTGAACAAGCTCCAGCTTTTGATGCATCATCTCGTCTTAGAACAATAGTCATAGATACATCGTTTGCATCAAAAAAAGCACAAAGATACAAAAGCACCCAGAGTCCTTTATTTGCATCTAAAACATGACATACTTTCCCATATAATAAGCATCCATGTTAAATCTTCAAAGTAACTTTTATTCATCTCCAATTCCTCCATCATATGCAGTACTTACATCAAAGAAACAAAAGTATGAACGACGGAACATATAAATGAAATAAAAGAAATGACAAGCTAAGTGTTTGTTACTTTCAAAGCTTCTTATTGTACATAGATATTCATACAAAAAAAGCTCTATGATACAAAAGATCAACAACAATGCCAGCAAGACTCTAGAAAGCAGAAATAGCGTAAGAATAATATGCAGAACTAGGGTGGAAAAGAAAAACACATCATTTTAATTTCCTTTTAAAGAAAAGAAAACTTACAGTCATGAACAACAAAAATGATGGAAAGTAGAAAAGGCAAATATGTATGTATGAAATAAGTATATATGAGTGTCATGGCATGTTTATTATGAGGGTTTCTTCTTACAAACATATAAAAATTTCTGATAGAACAAAAGTCAGATAGAGTCAAAATTGAGCTATAATCTAGGGAAAATAAGCGCATAATCTTATTTGGTACAGCTCTATAGCAGCTTAGTATTGAGATCACACAGCCTTAAATCCATATATCATTACATCTTTATAGCATTCAGGACATTCAATCTTAAAGTCGCAGATATTAATTAATGACGCACAGCCTTAAAGATGCCTAAAGACGTACAGCCTAGAAGATTTGCACACAGCACAGCCCACAGGCGTTCAGCTTTAAAGACGTTCAGCTAATGATGCACAGCTTTACAGACATTCAGCCTTGAGTGCGCTCAGCTTTAAAGATGTTCAGCTTATGATGCACAGCTTTAAAGACGCATAGCATTCAAGGTTAAGCATACTCAGCCTTAAAGCAGCACACCTTTCAGCTTCAGCCTAAACATACATCTTGAAGAACATACAGCTTATAAAATTTCATACAACCTTTTTACAAAAGACCAAGATCTGTTCCATAACCTCAAAAACTCCCCGACACTCTAAACATAACTTTTCCATCACCTTCGTCCTAAAATGACAAAATGAATACCGCAAAACACTTAATCCATCCTCATAAGTCAACTAAAAGAGAAATTACACAGAAAAAGGAGCAGAACCAGAAGCCGTGTCTACATGCACACGCAAAAAGTAATTGTTTGTCTCCATTATGATGAAGCACCAATTTCTTCTCATTCATATTTGTCTTTATTTTCCCTCCATCCTTTCATTTGCGGTGTACTTTTTTTCCTTTTGTTTGTCGTACACATATACACACATTTCTGGTCTGGCATTATTGTTACATGCAATGTCTAAATAATAATAAAAATTTATGTGCAAGCGAAGTGAGTGAGAGAGAGAGAGAGAGAACGAACGGAAGATATTATGATGGAAGGTCTATTGTTTGAATGGATGAAATAGAGAAGAAACAAATGCGACTTTGGGTATTTTTAGAATGTATCCTCATAATTTTCGAGATAATGCCTATCATCATCTTACACACAAAATATTTAGGATAATAATGAAAATGCTCTATAATTGTGAATGTCTATGAAATGATAGACCAAAGTACTGCGTCATCCGCTTTGGGAATGGACTTTAATGAACATAAAGAGAGAAGTTAGTTTAGTGAATTAGTTTCATGCTTTTGTGCTTTAAAAGCTCTATTGTGTTCGAAGGATCAAGATTAAGATGCTAAAAGTTAAGGTTTGATTTACTTTTTTGATGTTAAACTACTTTATGAGGCATTTGAGTTCTCAAAAATGCTCAGATTCAACGGCGCTCAGCTTCAACGACGCTTAGCCTCATAGGCGCTCAGCCTCAACGGCACTCAGCATCAACGGCACTCAGCCTCGAAGACACTCAGCCTCAACGGTGCTTAGCCTCAAGGACGCTCAGCCTCAAAAGCACTCAGCCTCAAAGACACTCAGCCTCAAGAACACTCAGTATTATGGATGCTTAGTCTCAATACCATTCAGCCTTGAGAACGCTCAGCCTTAAGTACGCACAGCCTCAGTGACGCACAGCCCCAAGGATGTTCATTTCTACTTCAAATATTAGAAAATGTACAGCACAAACAATATAACCATCTAATTCGCATAACAAAGCAAAACCAAATTTAAACCCACAAACAACACGAAATCCGATGCATGCACATTTTACACAAATCTTCATACCAACATTGATCCTTATCATCGACCTTCAAGAAACCTTCTCGGAAATCCTATAAATTTCAATATCATGAATCTGCTTTGTAAACAGACCATCACACATACAATATCTGTTCCGATTGAAGGCCTCCTTAAAAAGCTATTTATGGCAACATTATAATCCAAATGTGCAATTTTCAATGACCTTAATATCAATATCAGCCTCAGGCAATGACTTTAAAAAAAGGAGCTTTTCTTCAATATCATTTCACTTGAACGCTCAGTTCACGTACACATAATTATTGTTATTATACTTCATATAATAAATGTGTGTATATATCCCATCACATGTGCTCAATTCCATAAACGGAAAGAGGATGAAAATTATCCGAACATAAAAGCACTCCCTGCATGCTTTCGTCGACCTCTTAAACACACCACAACCACGTCATAAATGAAAATCGAAACATAATTATTTCTATTTTAGTGCGTTTTTCTTTGCAGTTTAGAGACGGGATGTGAACCTTTTTATTTGATGCTGACATGAATTATGTGAATTTTGGCATAGCGCGTTTTACTCAAAAGTATAATTTATGGCTGATCATATCTTTAATTCTAGCATGAATGACTTACGAGTCATAAACATTGCTTAATATACAGCCACAGTAAATAATGAAATTCACTTCCATTTCTCGAATATAAGCTGTAAAACGCGATCAGGAACATAATGTAAATTGTCCTATTGTAATCCATAACACAATGTATCCTCACCTCAATCAAAATTTCAACATCTTCATTTAAAGATGCGTGGTCTGTGCGGCTTCCGCACGTAATAACATTTCGCGGTAATATTCCTATACAATTTATGTAGAATCATACATATGTCTATATTTCCAACACAAAAATGTATATTCGTATTGATATGAATGAAAATTATGAAAATTTATATCGTGATGATCACGCATGATATGGTAAAATGTGAGGAACAGAGACTGAATATGGGAAACAGAGACTGACTGCGAGTTAAAATGCTTAATATTTAAATATTATAGCGAATGAGGAGTAAAAAAACCTGTGGAAATGTACACACAGCATAAGGAAGTAGTAAAATTGTAGGAACATTTACGACATGATGACTTTATGCGCAATATTCCTTGACATTTATGACGGGGGTAAATATTAGCGCATTTTTGATAGAAAAGCTGGACTTAAGGGAGGTGATTTTGTTCATGTTTCATAGCTTTACGTTATCTACATCTAATGGCATACCATAAATATTTAGAGGTAGGGGATGGGTACTTTTCAAGGGGAATGTGGAGGGGGGATCAATCTAGATATATAATCTAGATATACGTCTTATCCGTCAGACCTTTTGACTACAGATATCAGCCAGGAAACGATTCTAAATCTCTGTATGCAATTTTAGTATTCCCGGAAGGTACTCTGAATAGAAAGGGCCAACAATTAATTCACAGACTCGCTTGAAGTCGGATTTCATCAAATCTGACCTTAAGTCAGGGTCACGTTGGTCTGGTGCCGGATATTCGGACAATTTCACATCGTGTGATTTCCTAGCATTCATTTTATAAGACGAAGAACGATAACTCCTACCATATGGACTAAATAATGCATAAAAACTTACCCTAGCCATGCATCATAGAACTAACAGCAAGAACCCCTATAAATGCGCCATAATACACTTTCACCCATGCCATCCCAACTTCCCTTTCCTTATCAACATAATAGAATCGCCCAACAATTAATAAATATAATTTTTTCTTAATTTACATACAAATAAGTGTAATCTATGATGGACATGAAAATAATAATCATTTGTGACAGACCGACAATATATCCACATCACAATCACTTAACTGAATGTTTTTCATCCATAAATGTAAATATATATAAAAATAAATGTTAATGTATGGTGATAATAAATTCAGCAACGAAAAATGGTGATGAATATCAAGCATGAAGTGGAGCACATTTCTGCCGCACACTCATCTACACCACCAAAATTTTCATTTATATCAGCAGAAAAGGATTCCATAATAATCATGACTAAAATTTGCATATTTGTTTTGTAATAATTTTTATTCCTTCTTATTATTCAGCTTGTTTCCTTTCTGTTTTCCATATTAGATATCTCTTTTTTTTGTTGTTGTCATCATCGCCCCCATCTCGCATTTTGATGTAATTCAATTGTCTTTTCTCACCGCTGTCATTCACATCGCATAACAATAATATACCATACATATCGTATTCATATTTGTTATTTAGACACATACTCACATCCCATGAATAATTTCAATTAATTTTACGTACTTCTTTTTATAGTTAGAGAAAGAAGCTTTTATGGCTGATTGTAAAATGTCTTGTTTTGGGTATACGCAATATGTATGCTCATGAAAATTCATCATTTTTCGGGGACTGGAGTTGATAGCAGGTGAATATGCGAATAGAATGAGATGGGATGTAGATTTTGGGATAGAAATCAGGAGCTTTAAGGTGAATTTGGAGTGAGAAATGCTACAAAGATCTCATATGACTTGATTATGCGGTTCTGAATGGTTCTTGGCATCAGAAATGGACTTGGACAAATGTTTGCCAAAGCATTGGACATGTTCGTCATCTCTCAGAAGTTTCATGCTAGACATGATTTTCAGGATTCCTGCATCCCTCAATGGATTCTAGTTACACTCTGTTCAGCACCTTACGACTTCTAAGGTTCTTCACAACATAGCCCGAGTGGGACTCGAACTCATGTCCTACGATTTACAGTCGCATGCTCCTCCCACTGAGCTACCGAGAGTTATTTGGGAAAGTGGCACAGAACACACTTAAACCTTATTTCTCTATACAGTGCTCAATAAACAGCTCTTATCGTTGCATAGCACAGCACAAATCCAACACATCCCTACCCCACGTGCACATCCTAATCTCAAATAATATCAATATTTCTAACAAATGAAGATATTCAGTCTAAATATCCAAAACCATTTACAACCCACATTGACCATTTTCCACAGCAATTCAAAAAACTTTGGAATCTATGGAATATTTTTTGTTAAATACAGCCATTAAGTTTATGGTTATTGCTACAAGCTCATCGAAAATTTAATTCAAAATTGCCTTAAAATATCCTCAACCCCAACCCAATATTTACATTTTTACTCAGACATTCTTCGTCAATAATCCAAAAAAGTATGCCCTATAAAATCTCAAAAAAAAATTCTAAATGATCTAATAAACTAAAATATCCATCTCCATCCCCCTCAACCGACAGACTATATAGCAGGGAAAAAATCAATCAAAACAATTTATTTTACTAAACGGCCTCCAATAAAAAATTAGATTAACAAGAAAAATGCGACATTAATGGCGAGAAAAGCGATGACAATAAACGCTTAGCTGACATTTAATGCGAGAAAAATAAATTTTAATAACAAGACATGGATGGAACGACGGATAGAGTAAGAAGAGACGATAATAGGCGACATTGATAGACTTCATTAAATTTAAACAGTTTGTAATCACGCTTTGGACATGCGTTAAGGTATGGCATGTATGAATAATAAAATCTGTACCCAATGACTTTGCAATTTTTTATATGCTACCCCCAAAATTTGATCCTCTTGAATATCTTAAATACCATGAGTCTGAAAAGTATTCGGAACCCTCAAAAAATGTTTCTTTTCTCATGAAAAAAAAATCTTCATTTTATGAGTTATGCATGATTAACAGCTTAACTGCTATGAAGTATTTTAGAATCGGATGCTTTTTATATAAAATGGAAATCCTTTTCAATGTTGATGGATTTTTCTTTTTGGACTTTTGTGAAGTCGAGTTTGAAGTTTTTGTCGGTTGCTTTCGGAAATTCTTGACAGAAATGGACAGATTTAAATAAGGATTTATGCTGAATACGTCAGAGCATGATTTGAGATTAATAGAATCAATAAAGAAAATAAAGAACAATTTAACTGTCAAAAGAAATTTAAATTTTCATTCGTTAAACTTATCGAAACTTAGAGTCAACTTCATGTTGATCGGAATTATTTAATCCGAACATTTGAAAGAAAGAACACAATTTTGAAGAAAAAAGCCTAAAAAAGCATTTAATGGGAAAGTAAGGCAAAGATAAGAAGCAGGGAAAGAAGATTATACTTTTTCAACTAGTTTTAGTCCAATTTTTTAAGATCCAGTAAGAACTAAGCTTAAGAAAAATGGTAGAAAAAATTTTAGATCTAAGAAAACTTAAAAGCAATATTTCGAAGGAAGGATCTGTAAGAAAATTCATCCCCATTCCTAAAAAACTCTTCAAAAACTGTATCAAATTCAAGTCCCATCGCTTCATCTTTAGTGACCAAGACACCTAATCTTATTACATTTATTTATTATCATACATCCAATGTTATTTTTTGTGAATGTACGAACATGTGTATGAGTGCACATAAGTAGAGCTATGAATAATCATTCAAGTCTTATCATTCAAACAACGGTTTTATGGATGAGGAAAAAAAATCCTCTTGTGCTTGTGCCAGCAATGAATGAATTCAAATGAGATTATAGTTGCTGTATGTGCTTTTGATATATGTTGTGGTTTTCCATATAATTTTTTTGTTCTCATCATGAGAATTTCTCTCATTGTCTATCCTCTCATGGATTAAATGAAGAAAAAATTCTCGTGTTGAGTTCGGAAAATTTATTGGAAAAATTCCAGTGAGAAAATTCCTGCGCAATGTTTTAATTGTTTTGCAGTGTATTACCCATTGTTTTAAGGATTGTCAAATGTTTTCCAATGCAACATTGAGGATAAAAACATCGACATAAAACATTGACAATTGTCAATTACAAGTAAAACATTAAAAACATTGTTTTTCACAGCGTAAAACATCAAAAACATTCAAGAATTTTCATTTTCATTAAAAAACGAAAACAACTGATGAATAAATAACAATTCGCAGGAATTTTTAAACAAATATTCCTTCCATTGACGGCTCAAGAGAATTACCATGTCATTTGAGATTCATAAAAAAAGATTAAAAATCTATTCATGGAGATTTGACATTTTCAGAAAAATTTAAATGATTCAATCAGAGTAATAGGCTTATGTCTCCTATGGATACCAGGAGAGGAATTAATGTAAAACTGAATATGGGGAGTATTAAAAATAATTTTAATGATTTTTAAAGGTTAGTTTAAAGCAATGCATTACTAAGGACTATGAATCATGCTTTACACAGCTGTATTTACTGCCACAAGTCACTGAATTGGCTCGAATCGACTAAAGACACCAAGTCAGCTGAAGCCGAACACGACATACATTTCATAAGATAAGTGTGCCACAGAACACTGTCAATAGTTTGAGCAACACTGGACTAAGCAAGAATGATTTCCTTCCTCATCAACCTTTAAATACGAAGAAAAATCCAAAATTCCTTTTAATTCCTTAAGTCAACTTTAATGTGAATGTTGAGCAAGAGAAATTTCACCTCATGTTGATTTATCTAGTGCCATACACTTGACTTACGTATGTATGAACTTCCAAAAAGGAAATCCTTTAATACAACATTTCAACACGAAAGTCATTGCATTGAAAAGAGGCAAAAAAGCAACCAAAAAAAAATTATTTTTATTTCTTCTGAATGGTAAAAAGCGCGCGTTTAGACGTCGACGTGTGTACGTGTATGTACAAAAAAATGTTTGTGAGTGAACTTCTTGTTGTACTTCTACTCTTGCCTTTGCTATTGGGTTTGATTAATGATTGTTCTTTCACAACAATAATATAAAGCATATACCCTCCAAAAAAAAACGAGAGAAAGAATAGAAATGAATGAAGGAAAAAACAAATGTTATTATTTCTCATGATTATGTTTGAAAATGAGAAATAAAAAGGAATCGAGTTGGAAAGACATTGAATTGGGGCTTGTTGGTGCACTTTTGGCGATTTCCGGTGGATTGTCACGTAAGCTTTGCTTTTAATGATTTTAGCAAATAAGTATGAAATTTCGACAGCCAAAATTGTGACCGTCTGAGCGCTATTAGCGGAAGTGTCCTGCTTTTTGAATAAACTGTCTTAAAACTGAACTTTACCGTGCTTCGTACAAGATTTTAAAGGACATTATGTCGGAAACAGGCTTGACCACCCGCCTAAAAGCCTCTCACACCTCTCTGACTACGCCGATGTCGTGCTTTAAACAAAAGTTTATTAACAAGACTGCCCAAGTAACCTGGCTCTTTCGCTGACTAATCCTTGAAAGTTACCAATACCAAGCGCAATACTGTATCTATCAATGGCTTCAGGATATTACTAAATGTCATAAGTAAGACCAAAATCCAATGATCATGCATACGCTTTTTAATCCTACTAGTAATGCAAGGATATAGTTAGCAACCCTTAAACCTCAACCCCTCTCTCTGAATACACCCTGTCTCAATGCATTCTAAGCTCAAAAGTTCATTAAAAGACAAAATGCCAAAAAAATCTCATTTCAGATTCACCAAAAACATCCATACTCATGCGAGTGTAAGGAACAAGAAGGTTAAAAGCACTTTTTTCTCTTCCTCAACAACAAAAAAACTGTACAAAGTAATGAGAAAGTATGCTCTTTAATGATGAACTTCTGCTTTTTTTCCATATGTGCAGCAAAAAAATGTTTCTACTCATCTGATAAATATTATGCAGGAACTAGGTTGAATTAAGTTAAACGAACAAAAATAAAAAATTTTCTTTTTTTGATTACAATTTCTGATGTTTTTACGGGTTTTTGCTTTTATGAGGCAGACATGAACTAATATTTTACATAATTTTTTTTAAAGCTTATGTTGAGGAATGCATAAATTATAGACAAAGTTTTCAACATTTTCATGTATGAGTAAATTTTTAAAAATATTTAAATTAAAAGGATTTAATATGCTTAATTCCCAACAAAAAAGTGAAAAATCTGTCATGACAAATTAGAGAGAAATTTCATAATCAATTAAAATCTTCATTTGATTTATTTCTACGTCTAAATTTGCATAAACATATGCATGATTCACAATTTATGTTGATGATAAAATTCATGGAATTAATTTCTCAATTTTTTGATTGTTTTATTGTATGTGCTGACAAATTAAATACTAAATGTGGATTAAAATTTAGTTATTTTTGGTATTGAATTGCAATTTTATGATTTTATGGAATCTGAGCCAAGAATTCAGAATACAGAATCAGGGCTCCTGTGTACCCCACCTTCCACGCCTAACCAAGATTCATTTGAGATTCATAATGACTACAACATCTGTATTTCTTGTAGAAAAAACCTTTAATTTCGCTGATAATCTTCATAATCTAATACCTCCCAAACCACCACAAAAAACTAATTAATCCAGCTTAAATCTGTAAAGAAGACATCCCAAGACTCTCATATCTTTCTATAATATTCTTAAAAGATTAACGCATAAAATTTCTATTAAAAATAAATTAATTTATTCCCATGAAATAATTAACATTTCAATTTTAACAAGTAATGAATAATAAATTGAAGCTCTTTATTATGTTTTGTGTGTGTGTGTGGGTAAAATGATATGGTAATTAAAATTATCTAAGAATATTCAAAATTTGAATTTAATTCCATTATTCAAAGAAATTACTTGAATTTTATGTGAAGTCTAGTCGACTATTTCATCCAAAAATCCATTAAACTTGTCAGAATAATTTTCAAAAAATATTAATTATTTACATCCAAATCTACAATAATCATCCCTTAACATCAAACTGACATGCTAGTCTAACCAAACTACACAAAATTTGCATCTGCTTCGATTCCGTTTTTCTATAAGCAAACAAAAAATTCAGAACTAAAAAGTTCAAACTTTTCTTATTTTACAAAAAACTAACAACAAGCACAACGACAAGCAGCTTAAACAAATATAAATGTACTTTAACTTCAGCTACAGCATCAAACTTTTTTTATGAAAACATCGAAAAAGTTCATTAGAATGACAAATCGATCCAGTGCGATTACAAACTTGGTTTACATCGCAATGAAGAGTTTAATAATTGAAATTGCCAGCAGCGATGCTTGCTGCGGTTATTAAAATTGTATGAAATACAAGCCATTCATAGTTAATTATGATTCTTTTTATTCTATAAAGCATTAAACCAGTGAAATATCAATTTTTAATGTAAAAATAATTCTCCGCATATTTCATTTTAAATTTTCAAAAACCGTTAATTTTAGAAAATATTCTCGGCAAAACGAATTTGCTGGATATAAAAATTATTGTAATTAAGATTCAAATTTTCAAATTTACAAAAGCCGTTAATTATCACTTTCAAGTATTAACATTCCAGACATGATCCAAGCACACTGCCTACAAAACTAAACTTTTCTTCATGAACGATGTCGGAATTGTATCAAGTATGAGACATAACAGCCTCTCAATATTGAATCTGCATGTCACATCATTAATTTTTCACTTATATCATCAGAAACTTTTACATTTGCTCCTACCCATTCATGATGACTCTAAAGCATTTTCTACAAAAAAAGAAGCGAAAAATGCATAAAAAATTTGCTTTTAATTGAATTTTCCTGCTCTCAAGAGCATCATCATTTGATCAGGTTTTTTGTATATGTATGGCATGTAGATACAAATGAATGTAAAACTTTTCTAGTGAACAGAATTTTTAATTAACGATTGAGGTTTTAAATTAAGGAAGAGAAAAAAAAATGTTCAGTTTTATAAATATTCAATCATTCCCACATGATCAATTTCTTTCTATAGACGAGAATTCGTGCCTTTTTTTTGTTGTAGATGAATGTGAAATGAATTTATATTGATCGTGTTGCATTTTATGTTCCATATACCATTAGAGTTCATGAATATGTAAAATGATTTAAAAATGCTTTTATGGGAATTAGTTAATTTAATGTTTTGATTCATGAATAAAGTGCCTCGATGCCTTTGATGCTGATTTTTTTCTTTTTTTTTGGCAATTGAATTAGTCTGATTTTTATTTTTAGTTGACATGATTTTTATTTTCAATTTTTATTGTGGTTTGAGAGATTTTCAGTAGGATGTTCTGAGCACTCCTCAAGCAGAGGAGCAGCCAACCTTCACCTGTCTTAATTCGAGTCGAGTTTGAATTGTCTTTAGTTGAGTCGAGTCAAGTGGATTTGAGTTGTTCTTATTTGAGTCCAGTAGACTTGAGTTGTCTTTAGTTAAGTCAAGTCGACTTGAGTTGTTCTTGTTTAAGTCAAGTCAAGTTGAATTCGAGTCGACTTGAGTTGTGTTAATTTAAGTCTATTCAAGTCAATTTGGATGTATTTGACTTAATTTGAGTTGAGTCTAGTCGATTTGTATCAATTTCAATAGAATCAACATCGTACTCTAATTGCAGCTATGTCAAAAACAGCCCAAAAGTCAATAACCAAAAAATTTTTCATCTATTCTCTTTCATCTTTAAATTTCAACCCTATATAAAGGAAAAATCTTAAATTTTTCATTAAATCAAGCAAAATATTTGCATGCGGTAAGACGTAAATCTCTCAAATTCACATTACTCTCACTAAATCTTCATTTTTCCACGACTAAAGGTTCATAAAATTACATTTTTTTCCATCTCATCTTTAACTCAATGTTATGTATTCAGTGAAAATTCCTTTCCTCCATCCATTTTCATTTCCATTTACACTTGTGATGCGGTGTATTAGTTTATATCTACTCGTGGTATTCATTAATAGAGAGAGGCAGCACAGAGGAAGGAAGAAAAAAAAAATTGAGTAGCTTGAGAAAATACATAATACATACGAGAAGTATTTCCCCTGATAACATTATCGTAATTGTTTGTTTATTCCATTTGAAGCAAGCACAGAAGGCCTTTATATCCCAAAAAAAAGTGCTATGTGAAGGCAATATTAAGTCTTTTAATTAGTAAGAAATTTCATTTTTATGTGTATTAAGGGAATGAGGCAAGACTGAACAAAAAGAGAAGGCATACAGAACGATTTACGAATATTTTCGTCTTGGGATGTTGTAAATTATTCACCAACCACAGTCCATCACTATGCATATGTATGGATATTGTATGTATGTTATGGAAATATAGGCAATTTCATTAAATTACATGAGGAGCTTTAAGAAGGATATGCTTAAATTTTAGTTCAAATGAAATTGAAGAGATGGATGTATTGTAGAAAGCACTAGAGCATTGAGCTATGAAGATAATGATTTTGAGTTTTGTGTGAATTCCGATTTGTTGTTTATGGATGTTACTTGGAAATTTTACTATTGAACTGATTGGATTTGGTGGAGCTGATGCTTTTAAGCTTTAAGAAGTCATTAGGGTTCATTATTTAGGATGTAAGGGAGAGGAGGAAGTGCATAATTTTGCAACAACACAACCAGCTTAACATTTTAAGAGGTTAAGTTCCTAAAGGAGAGATCTCATCTTAAGAACTAATAAGGACATTGTTACGAAAGGAATGTTTGAGATGAATTGGACGAGCTAAAGGGGGATTTAATCCCCTTTTTTGGATCCATATCTGGCTACGCCCCTGCCTTTGATAGTTGTTCGTTTTTTGATGACTTATTCACCTCATTGATACCTCCACCCCCACCCAACACCCTTTAAAGTCAGTAGAACTTTAAAATGAAGTATCAGCTTTAAAACCTCAATCCTCCCCAAAGCATCACCCAAAATTTCAATAAAACATCGATCATATCTCTACATATGTATCATACTCAACCCAATCCCCAATTCAAGAACAACTTTGTCTCCCCACAGAAATCAAAAGAACAAAGAAGATCTTATCTAAAATACAAAATAATTTCAATTCCATCCGCAATTATGTCATGTCAAAAGCAATCATCTTGCCTCAAAAAAGTGCCATATTATCTCATAGAATGTTTCCTTATTTGTATATAAGCAAATAACAAAAAGGATGTTAGAAATGTACACAAAAATGTGGAGCAGAAAAAAAGGGAAACGTAATGGAATTAAATCCCTTAAAGGGAAATATGTTTTAAAGGAGGAAAGGCAGGCACCCTCAACAGATTATATACACATATACATGTATGACGTGTGAAACTTGAAATGATTTAATCTTACTATGAAGTGTATGCCTTCCTTTACTTACCCCATTAGCTTTTCCTTCCTTCCTTTTCTCATCTTCAATTTTCATTTTCCCTTGTCTTTTCCTCAACACGCAGTTGATTTCCTCATTCTTAATCATATGGATGGAGTTTGCTAATACTTCATATCCATATGTTGATACATACATAAAATGAGCTTGTGTGATGTTTATGTTAATGATAATGATGATGATGATGAAAGTCAAGCTGATAAGAAGAAAAAAAAATTTATGTAAATTATGAGAGACTGTGTGCGGTGCCTCATACTTGAGTCAATTGATTTAAATTGCAGCATCATCATTATTTATGAGTAATCCTTTGGGAGAGTGGTGAAATTGTGGAATATAAGGTTAGTCTTGGTTTGAGATTTTGTGGTTGGAATAAGTGATAAACTGTTGACCTTCAATGCCTACAGAACTGTTGAGTACTTTAGGGAGTTCTGAGGAATCTTCAATATACATAGGCTTGAAATATTCCACAGAATTTCCACTTATTTTCAGGCATTTCTATCAATTTAATGAATCTGACAACAAAAAGCTTCTGCTGAATTCAATTATGATTTGACCTCAAACATCCAATTATTGTAATTTATTGATACTTCACATTCCCATTCAATAATTGACCTTAATCTTGCCTAATTGATATTTTCTTTTGTTTTGTTAATGAAAATTTCTGATAAATTTGTATTGTTATCAAGAAAATTCCAAAGGTTTCTTTGATGAACAAAGTTCTAGTCGAGAGACTCAGACTGACTTGACTCTGGTCTGAGACGGATGGGATTATTTCAAATTTGGCCTAGAGGTGCCATGCCAGACCGCGACCTTGCCTGATCCACGGCGATCCATGGCTAGATTTTAGATTGATTATTGCTATTCGGGATTTTAAGCATACTGAAAGATTTAAAGAATTTGTTCTAATCAGGATCCTAAATCAAATAGAATGCTGTCCATGAAGCATAAATTGAGTCTTCCATATCAACACAGCAAGGACATCTACATGCAGGATATCAGCCAAATTAAATTCAAATCCTTTTTCGAACATCCTTAAATCCTGATCTGCATCATCGACAGTTAAAAAATTCAAAGAAAATTTCACAGTTACAGCAGTTTACTGACATTCCTCCTCACTGCCACTTAGCGCCATCTATTGACAAAACTTGAAAATAATTTAATTTTATTTTCAAATGATCACAAAAAAAGTAAAGAAAAAAAATTTTCATTCATAAAAATTTCCTCGGCAAACAAGTTGCTGATCAAGAAATTTTCTTCCCGATGAGTCGGAACACGAAGTAGCCATAAGATGCTCTGCTGACTGAGATAAAAATAAAAATCTTTATTCGTTAATTTCACAGTAAATTATTCACAAATAAAAATATTTTTGTGTATATTTTATTCACGTATCATTCGAAACTTCTTCTTAAGAAGATCAGACAGTCATCTTCATATATTGTCTGTCGAACAAAGGAAAAAGACGACGTGTTGATTCCACACAGCATCAATTTTGTGACTACATTGTGTAAATTGTATTTTTTAATTCTTTGTGTTACTCGATATGATAATGAAATTTACTTTAAATAGATCAGTGGTGCTCAACCTTTTATTTTTCACGGCACACTTTGTTGGTAATCCTCGACCTTAACTGCACACGCCATGGGATTCGAAATAATTCGAAAGCACACTAATGTACCGCGGCACACAGGTTGTCCACCACTGAAATAGATGTACATGAGTCACGAGACTATTTAACGACACAAAAAAATTATGTGGACTGTTGTATTGAAGACTTCTGTCATAACAACTCGATGGTGTTTAACAATCAAGGCTACTTTGAGCATCAAGTTGATGACTCGACAAACATTTATATTATATACATACAATGCGAAGTTATTCTTTTATGGATATTGTATTAAGTACATCGTATGACAGACAAGAATGAGTTTTAAGTCTTTTTGAGGAATATTTTTTGCACGCTTTTTTTTAAGTATACAAGTGGATCTTCTTTTGTATTGAATTGATAGCCATTGTTCTTAATGACATTCCTGCTTAATTTTTAATTCGTTTATACAAACAGGAGCCCGAGTAGGAACGAAGGCAGCCTTTAAGGTATCGTCAGGGCAACTTTGTGTCTTATCGTTAATCCACAAGCAGACGTGACTTTTGCTTGGTGCCAAATTCGGTTTAATATCCCGCATCATTCCAAAGTCACGGCTATCTAGTGCCGGATTCTTGTACAATTCGTGTATGTTGTTCGGGATAGAATTCAGTATGCTTTATGAATTTATTGCTGTTGTTGGCTGTACAAAAATATAAAATACAAATTGTATCTGAGTGACAGGAAAAGATGCAGGCAGTGTTGCTGGTCGAGGTGTGGATGCTGTCAATAAATTTCGGAATATATTGCATTTATGAGTCGAAATGAAGCATTTTATATTTTTTAATAGGATTAACACATCTGTTAGTTGTAGATTTGACAGTTTTCTTGAGAAGATTTTGGTAAGCCAAAAGTCTGGCTGAAGGTCAAATGATTTGGAATGAGACAGAATATTTAAGATATCTGAGGATCTGAAATATGATTAGGAATTTGGGGGGTTCTAATTAATAAAAGTTACTTTTACTTTAGTTTAAAAAGCGGAATCTAGAAGTCTAGAACGTCTGGATATGTGCAATGCGCTACTTTTATCCAGCAAGTAGCTAAATATGTCAATTCGTACAGTTTCGCGTCAAAATTTCATACAATTAGCTTTTAAACATTTTAATATAGTAACCAATCATTGCTACACTAGATCTATGGATCAGTGCATTGAGAAGCCTAAATCGTATTTCAGCGCCATTATAAGTGTAATTATACAAAGTTATATTTCCAATTTAAGGTGCTTTTTAATCAATTTAAGCTCTCGAAATAATTTTTCAATTCGTGTAATTTTAAAAGGATGGCTCTTTTAAAATTTACGTAGACCTAAAAATTCCATAAATTTTAAATTGAGGAAGTCGACCCCCAAACCCTTCTTCCTTCCTAAATACGCCACTGAATGGCAAAATTCCATAAAGGAATAGTGGGGATCGACCCCCAAACACTTCACCCTCCCTGAATACGCCACTGCATGGAATAGTACTTCCTTTACTAGTTACCCGTCTCTATACCTCACAATGAAGCAGAAATAGAGAAATACCAAACACTAATTCAATTTCAATAGCTGTACATCAAACAATTCAGTAATTACTATTGCCAGTCATTTCCAATTTCCTCTTTCCTCACAACTTATAGCAGTAATCAAATCAACATTTTGCTACACCTCCAAAATCTTTCAATAATACACACAGAATTCAATTTCACATTAAATTTAATTTACATTTCCAAGCCAAAAGTTCATCTCATTGAATATTCCATTCAACAATCAATAAAATCCCACCTACAGCCATTCTTCCTAAAACCAACATTAAAAACAGTCTCAAGCAAAGCAAATTAAGAATTTATTAGAGTCACATTCACGAAAAGTTCATCGATCTTTTCTCTGAGATGTTGTTGCTTTTTGCATTTATGTGCCTATCTCTAGGCATACAGCTAGACCATTCACATTTTCTCTTTTCTTTCTTTCTTTCTCTCTCGGTTTCTGTTTCCACGCTTACTGCTGCTGACGCCATCAATGTCATGTTCAAACATGAAGAAACTTATTTCTTTTCTTTCTCTTTTTTCTCATTATTTAAAAAGTCAACAAAAATGTGCAGCAAGTCGATAAACAAAAAAATTCACAAGCTACAACTTGTTCTGTCATGTAAGAAGAAGAAGACGAGATCAGCACAAGTCAGTGACTAATTATTGTCTTGTTTTTTGAGATAAAAAATAATAATTTTTCGGGTATGAGGCTTAACAATATAAGGAATTAAGCTTGATAAACAACATTCTAATGAATCGAATGGAAAGAAGACATGAAGATCAATAAATTTACATTTGGGATATGCCACGCTGCATCTCAGTTGCCTCATATTTTGCGCATCAGAACTGAATTATACAATAAAACAGCGAGGAAAGGAACACGCGATGCAGCAAATTTGTCATTTTGAATTTACATCTTATGTCAATCAAATTCTGTGGCTGCATTTCAATTTAAAGTGATGAAATCATTTCTGAATCTGCGATAAGATCGCAAAAAGTTTGATGCTGAATAAATAAATTTTAAATAATCCATCCATCAACAGCACTCAAAAAAAGATCCAGTAAATGGAACTAAAGCAACAGCAAATATTCATTAATTGATATTTCATAAATTAATTGAAAGACAAAGAAGTAAAGTGATCGATCGTTGCCTTTTATGTATCGAGCATTTATTCAAGTGAAATGTGAAGATGTGAACTGGAACCTTCATGTAAGTTATGACTGCAATTACTCTTAATTCAATATTGAACTTCTTTCTATTGTTTACAGATTCCAAAAACAGTCATGAAGATGATCAACATTGGTCAACAATGCTGCAACTATGGACGGTCAATTATGCTTCTGTTGCGCATTATCAGCAACAATGATCAGCATAGACGTTGAGATTTGGAGCACAATAGAAGAATTTATGCAACAAGCAGTCACTCAAGTGATTATTGCGTGTGCAAATGTCATGTCTATTGTTCCATTAATCTTTTTCGCGTCATTAGCCTTTCAACTTTCAAGCACAGCCTTACTTTTATATGATATTATAGTTTGCCACTTAATTGGCACTAACTTCACTATTTGCAGACCATTTTCGAGTCAGTTTTTGATTAAAATCTGTAAATCCAACAAACATCAATTACTGCAATTCATTTGGCTTCTCATTTCGCCTTGTTTTGTCTTTCCATTGCTGTTGTATGTGTGTATGTCCACGCTGCAGACACACTGACTAAATGTTGAAATAAGTTTTTGACTCGAAATGTTAAGGACAATCAATTTACGGCAAATTTATTGCAAAATTTACAGTCAGAAAATTGATTTGAGAATTACAGCAACAGCAATGAATTTGTTATTGTGTACATCAATCCTTTATGTCTGCCTTTACTTCGTATTTCTTATTTTCATGACCATCTGTGGATTTCATCATGATTTTAGACAAATGATTCCTTTGACAATAACAAAAATATGCAAGAATGTTGCACAATCAGCACTTAGACGGAATCAATTCTGAGTCCACTTTTGTTTCTTGTCCTCAAATTTATTCAGCGAAGCTTTATTCTTGGAAATTACGACACGTACCCAACTTTACACTCAGAATTTATTCTACTTCATTTCGAAATTCATCAAGACTTCAACAAACAAAATGCAAATTTCCTTAAATAATGGAAGTGAAGCAACATGAAAAATTGGTTTTGAGACGTACACAAATGACTTCTTATTTCTAAGAGATCTTCTTGAATATTTTAAGAGTTTATTGAGGTAAGAATGTGTGACTATTAATAGACACAGTGTTGATCATGAATGGACATGATTTGCAGACTGGAATCTTTGAGCTTTTGACTTTTTAGATGATTATTTTCAATATTTTGTGACTTTATCTCATTTTTGAATGATCCAATCAACATCCAGTACCGCATCCTCATGATATATTCCATGTCAGATACAACTAAAGCTTGTCATCCATAAACATACAACGACAAACTTCCTCTCCTTTTCCCATTCCTAAAGCTCTTTGCAGGTAATTCACAACTCAGCACAAAAGGAAATCCAAAGCACAAAAAGTTCTCATGCATGCCACTGCAAATATTTGGAATTGCACAAAAACAAGGCAGAAAAAAATTAATAAAACACATTTGATGTATGTGTCTGCTTCCAATGCGTTCATGTTAAATTTTTTGTGCTGCCTTTTCATATGCAGCACTGCCATTTTGCTTCATATATGCCATTCACAAAAAAACAAGCATTAAAAAATCCAGAATTGCGGTCAAATACATTGAACTTCTCTCTGTCTAATGTGCATAAATGGAATTGAGTAGATACAGCACAATACTGCGGCATAATGTGAGACTTGTACTTGATTTATGATGGCGTGAATTGGCAGGGCAATAATCATAAATCCAAGTCAATATTTCGATGCAGTTTTTGCCTTCTTTTCTCACTCAAAAGTCACAACTTTTATGAGGTGAAGAAATATTAAATGAGTTACAGTTACTGCTGCTAGCTGCTCATTTCCAAGTCCTTCTAGCCTCAAACGCACACATCATAATGAAATAAATTAAGCAAATAGAAATGAAGAAGAAGAAATGAAAGAGCAAAAGGTGCCGAGTACGTCGATTAAGTATTTTGTCATGTCGCAAAAAATTACTTTTTAGTAGCAGTGCTTAATGCCTTTCTGTATGTTTTGTAACACACTCCATCCATCCATCGCACTACTATTATTGCTGCATTGTAATTCATTTGACTTAATTGAGAAAGATCAGAGGGAAGGTGTGTTAAGTTATGGCGAAAAGTATGGCAAGTTCCAACTTTTTTTCGTTCCATTGTGTTCGACTTTTTGGGGGCATGCTTGAGGAACTTGTTATTTCCAGTATGTAATCATATTGAGGATTGACACTAGATTTTGACTAGATCCAGTAATTAACTCAATTAAAATGCGCTTTATGGACCAAATTAAGACAACTTCCTGACTCGATCCACAATCTTCATCGCGCACATTATGTGCCTTTATTTATGTCTCATTATTGCCTCAACTACCTTTCTCCTTAAACACAAATAAATTTTGTAACCTTACATCAGTTACGAAAGCACTTGAGCGTATGTGAGATGAGCGACATAATGACTCAATGGAACCGATAATCGTATTAAGGCACTAAAATTGTAAAGTGATTAAAAAAGTTCCAGTTGATGCTTAATTGCGCAAATAAATTTGCCGAACGCAATCAAAGTACATTTCTCAATTAATTACTTCATCATCATCATCATCGAGAGTAAGTAACAGACACCCGGCAATGTCGACAATCGTGTGCAATTTTCATATTAAGTCATTTATCACATTTTAACTTCAGCGCACTGTGTTGACATTACGAAAAATGTAAAGTATAAAAAAATTTGTTTAAGCACAAAAATTATGTCACATCGAGTGACGAAGTCTCATCTTGTTGCTGTGTGCTGCATTGTTTGCATTTTGTGCTTTTGAAATCTTCTTCTTTTGCTGTGTTGTGCTTGTTCTCGTGTTCTTCATGGACCATTTGTTGTTTAGCTTTTTTTCGTGTGTTAAGCATGGCAAGAAATAGGAACAATAAGAAGAATAATTGCTGTTGGCAGTGACACCTAAATTGCAAATCGTAATTTGATTCTCGTTATGTTTTATTTGCTCTTTTGTGCTTTCAATTTTCTCACTCGATCTGTGATCTGTGACTTAATAGGAGTCAAGAGATAGAGAAGCACCCGAGTGGCACAGCATGTTGCTCAACACGAACTTTATGTGTCTTTGCACTTCTGAGTCCAAATCTGAACATCCAGATCAAGCAATAGACATTAGAGAAGACTTTCTATAGCTAGTTCAGGACATGTGTAGCTCGGGCAAGTTAGTTGACACTAAAAATATGCAATTGCATGCTAAATATCGCACAGCAAGCACCAACAAACGAGACAAGAACAGCAAATTGATGTAAAAATTAATAAAATAAAATCGAAACGGCGTTGCTTAATGTCGAATGATTCTTGCACCATCTCATTTGATTCAATAGTAAACAGCAACAACGACAAGCAAAGCTAGCAAGTTACAAGCATGTTGAGTCAAAAAAAGAAGTGACGCAAAGTGACTCGCATTAGATTTTGCAACAATTTTTCATAGCTTTTTCATCATTTTGGTCGAGTGCCAATTAATGTGAGTTTCCTCTCTCTTATATCCGATTACTAATACCTAGGTGATTTCCATATTTCATTCATAGCTACTTCAACTAAACGACTGTCCACGTCTATTGTGTGCGGTTTCAATGAAAAAGGTCAGAAACAAAAAATTGAGTCAATACTTTTTTGTGAGCTCATTTCCAAATATTTTTTATTGTTGCTGCTACATTTGTGTCGTCACAGCAGCACTCAGCAATAACATGACATTGCACACATTCGACAATTTTGCTCTCGCTGCTCAATTTTTTCGGAGTTTTGAAAATTTTTCGAGTTTTACAAAATTTTTATTTAATTTTTTTCATTGTTCCTTCTTCTTGCTCTTGTTGTTACTGCTCCGACATTGAAATATGAAAACATCAGCACAACATAAGCTTATGCTGACTCTAGCCACGTGAGTTTTGTGTCAATAAAGTATAAATGAGTATAAAACATTCAATGTTGCAAGCAAAACATTAAAACATTGAGCATTAAACATTTCCTCAGATGTTTTGTAACATATGATTTACACATAAAAATATTGTACACAGTAAAAAAGATCAGAATTATATGCAGGCACATGTAAACACAAAGTCTCGACACAATCAAGTTATGTGATGAAACAATCAGCATGGAAGTAAATTGAATGATTTCCACACAACACAGAAAACATTGCCATTTTGTCCAATTACATCATTTTATTAATGCGGCAAGCACGATGTTTTGTGAAACTGCTATAGCTCGTCGTCGACGTTGACGAGTTGTTTTTTTGAATGCGCTGGTGACCGAAAAAATAAAACAAAATCGATTTTTCTTGCACAATATCTAAATGCATATCAGCACTATCGTAGTGCACTACACGAATGTTTATCATCATCGTTGTTGCTAGTTGACGCGATGTGAGAATTTAAAAATAGAACTAGAAACTGCTACTCGAACTTGCAGCTATGGCTTTACTAGTTTATTGACCCACATTTATGTTCGTTGTGTGAGAAACTTCACAACTCGGATATATCAGAGGACATAAAGCATCAGTTGATTATCAATTTTCTTCTATCATTGACTTTAATTTCATTAAAAGGATTTCCAACATGCACACAGATCAGATGAAGAATTTCATTTTTCATTTCTAGGTCAATCAAGATAAAGCAAGGAGAAGATGTTGATAAACCCATTTGCACTACTCAGTCACTACTGTTTGCCTGATGAAGATTCATCACATTCAATGTCCGATAGCAAAATACTATGAATTTTAAATGGGGGAACTGAAAAAAATAGCAACTTTCAATGAATGCACAACGAACAAAACTAATAAAGAGTTTATTGAACATCATCGGAATGAACTCTCTTCCTCTCGCACAGTCAATATCGTCTTTGTTTGTTCTGTTGACGATTCTTTTTATTTTAAATGAGAATTTTTTTCAATTAAAGCTTCTGTTTTTCGTAGAATATGCAAGGGCAACTGGTACGGGGCATTAGCATGTGCTGTTATTGAGGATTAAGATAAGCTTGTCCACTAAATTGTCAATAAGTCTATTTAAATTATGATTCAATGGAATTATGAAGTGAGACTTAGTTGTGGACCTTCGAGTTCTTCCTTGGAACTTGGGAATATTCCACAACGGAATGACTAACTGCTTTGTGGTCAAGGGTTTGAAAATCCATATGAATCTCCAAAGATATTCATCAAATTAGCCAAGGATACACATCGACATTTCCTGTAACATTCAACATCTAAAGAATCACATAAAATGCCATAAGGAACTAAGTGACTACGTCAATTCTCATGCAATTTGTTGACGTAACCTCATCCAACTATGCAGCTTCAACTCAACTTCTTGTTCAAGGAAACAAGAATAGCAAAATGCCACGCAAAAAATTGCAATTTTATGGTCAATTTTTTGTGTTTCTATAGTTTCTGTGGGATTCTTAATAGTGCTTCACCACTTGGCACTTCTTCTCATATTTCATCCGTACACACAAAAAAACAGAGTAAGCTATAGAAAGAGTTACAAAAGTCTTGAAAATAATGGAATCACATAACATTGAGGTCAAAAGTTTTGTTTGAGGCTGCAAAGTAATTTACATTCGAGTACAAAATTTTCAAGGCTTCGTTCTAGTTAATGCCAACAGCTTCACAAAAAAAGAAACATACTGTTTTAATATTTAATTCAATTCAATTTGTAGTTTTCAATCCGACATTTTTTAATTTTGCAATGCAATGATTCATTTAATTTCTGCCATGTTTAGAAACTACGAAATGTTAAGTGGACATACATGTAATGCGTGAGCGTGTGTGTGACTTTACAGGTTGATTGAAATTTATGGTGCAATAATTTAAAGTTCAAAGAACCATTATGAGTGTGCAAGTAAGTTTAAGAGATGATATTGAAAGTTTTGGTAATGTAACGCATGCTAGGCTATAGGACTAGATGGTTTGTCAATGCTAGACTGGCTAATATGACTAAATATGCTAAGAAGAACAAGATATACTCTATTTGAATTCTAATTAGGTAGTGCAAGGGTAATTTTGAGACGAATACCTTAAATCAGTGGTGTGGAACCTTTTTTCACTTTTCACCACACATGGCATACGGTTCATGGCATTTTCAAGCATTTTTGGCAGTACATTACATGGATTACCCACCACACTTCGTGCAAACTGCAGTCGAATGAAAATAGCAAAAACGTTGGAACTAAGCATTCAATCTTCAATCTAACATCATACAAGCCTCATTACTCCAAATTGAGCACATCTAAGACATAAATTTCAATTCTTTCTATTGTAGGCATGTCAATAATTCATTGGAAATTCTTATTAACTACTAGTCATAAAATTTGCATAGAAGTCAGTTTAAGATTCAATTTACCGATACTTTATTAACTGACCTAACGCAATATTCAATACTTGACAGCTTCTTAATAATCCACACGCGCAGAAAAAAATTTAAATTTTATTCAATCTAATCTCAAAACTTTTTTTGTGCTTATATTGCATTAGCTAAGCCAGTGGTGGACAACCTGTGTGTTGCGGTACACAAGTGTGTCACCAAAAATTTTAGTAAATGCCTTGAATGCCGCATTTGGTTAAAGTCGATGCTTGCTACTTAGTTGTGTCGCGATAAATAAAAGGTTGTCCACCACTGGACCAAACGCACTAAATATGCCAATTCCTCTAAATGAAAATAAAAAATTGTAAAATATTTCTTAAATATGTAAATCCAATTCATCATTCAATTCGCACAGCCCGCACATAATTCAAAAGGATTTCAACACACACATTTTTTTTTTATTTTCTTTTACTTTTCGACATATGAACGGCAGGCAATATGAGCGACCTGATATCGACATCGAGATATACACACAATGTATTTGCAAAATATTTTATTATTTCTGTGCTTTTTTTATAGTCGCAAAAAGGCAATGGATTGTGTCATGTATGTAAGACAGTGCACTTACAGCACACAGTATATGCGTAAAATGCGAGATGAAAGAGAAAAAGGCGAGGCTGAATGGTATTGAAAATGCCCGCAAGAACTAAAAGCAGGACACACGGTGCGGTACATAATGAAATGGCAAATTCAGACTTTTCAATTTCGATTTGAGTGCGTTTTGCGCAATGCCTTCAAATTGCTTACGAAACTGAAAAATTGAGTCAAATCTGTTGGATGGAACTGACTATTGCAGTCAGAGAAAGAGAAATGCGGAACTGCGTTAGGCAACTTACTACTTTCTTCCATTCATTTTTGTCAGCTATTTTGCATTACGTGAAGCATCAATTTCATTCACCTTTTTACTTTAATTGCCTTAAAAACTTTCTTGTTGACTTTAAAATAATATTTTTTATACACAAAATAATCCAATTAAATATGACATAGCATCGCCCACACCAGTCACTGACTTCGAAATTGTATCAGGTTACTTGAAGCATTTTATGAATCAAAACTGACAGAAACAGACGACGAAACGAGTTTGAATGGATTTGATGGCTTTTGTGTATCAATAATCTGTCATAAATTTGTCATTATCATTGGAACTGATTCCTCCTATGTTTTTATTATGATAATAATGGAATCTGATGCTGATCATCCTGTTGATTGTTATGATTAATCTATTATTACTGTAGCATGTGCTGAATTCCAAAAAAGATTTCCTTATCAATAACAAAAACAGCATCAAATTGTGCAGCATGAACACTTTGACAGATTTCTTTACGTCATAAGCAGTCACAGCTCAATTGTAGTCACGTTGCTTTGTCGAATTATCGATGTTGACTCAGAAAAAACAAAGGTTTTGTCAACTCAGCTTTTGAAAGGTAATCGGCTAGGGATTGCAAGAGATTTCAAGATGCCGAAATCATGCAGCAAGCACATTTACATGTTTTGTGGATTTATGTCTCAAGACCGATTGATGGATGTCATGTATTATTTAATTTTATTGGCTGTTGCAATTTCATTTTCGGATACTTTTCATCTCATTTTGGATATTTTGGAGCTGCTTTTTGATTTATGAAATTTCATCGATCAGTTATGTACACACATACACATCTCATTGGAACTTGAAGTCTTAATTTCTGTTGACATTTTAACGCATTTTGATTGATTGAAAATTGTCTTGTTCCAATAATAATTTCATAACAATTATCTAGTGCTTGCTGGACATAAGAAACAATGATTTGAGTTAATTAAATTTACATCACAATGGGATGCTGATTGGTCTTAGCACGTGTCACTAAGAGGCTAGAAAATTACTTTTATGCGTAGGAAGAAGAGGCATAGACTGTGATTTTATTGAGGAAGTCAGTCTTAACCATAAAATGTTGACCAATTATGATTCATGGATCAAATTTCAGCAGTTTATTGACCATTTGTTCAGTTTGTAGAACTAGACTTCCATCTGGATTCTCAATTGATGCTTTAACATGATTTTCTTAATTTATGCCAAGCAACGTTCATCAAGATTTTGCAGCAGCATATCCACTTTGAGTTCTAAGAAAATAGAAAGGAACTTTCCTGTTAAAACTATGCAGCTGGACTTTTTAACTCGAATTCACTTTGCATCAATTCACTTTCATGTCCTTTCCCTACCATAAAACTCCTTATTTGCATAAATTAAATCATCAGCTGTAAAAGAAGGAATAAAGCAAGTTTTATGATTTTATGAGTATTGCGACTAAATGACATCGACATGAAACCCTCCCACAATGCTTGTGTTGGATATAAGATGAAATTCTCTTAATTGCATTTAACGTACACAAATATTTTTATGGTGCAAATCGCATCGAGAAATATTTCTTACCTGCTACATCTTTTGTTCCTTCTTTTTCCTTTATTGTTCTATTTTATTTTTAAATGGAAACTGATCCTGAATAGCATAGAAGAGAACGGCACATAAATGGAACACAAAAGACTAGAAAGATGAAAAAACAAAATGCAATTTCGGAGATCCTTTTGATAAACTTCATCATCATCACCATCGATTGTGTTTTGTGTGTCGATATACAAACATAGAAATGTAGGTAGTAAGATGCAGCAACAAGGTAAGAATTCACTTCGTGCAGTGAAAAACTTTGCATCGTGGATAATTTTTTTATAAACTTCTCTTCATCTCTGCCTTCCTACATCCTTCATCCTGTACACAGGCATAAATTCCAGTGCATAATGACTTGATTGTGTTAGTAAAAAGGTTTATGTTTGGACTCACAATGAGTCGGTGGTTGTAATTCGGATTGTACGACAGATGCACAGATTGCAGATGCATTTTTATGCATTTCGTCGTTTCTATTTTGGTTGTTCTGCTTTGCAACATTTTTCAGTGAAATTTCACATGATTTTAGTCCAAACGATGCTCTGTGCCTCCATATAGTACATGATAATTGACAAAATTACATTAAATGTGGACATAAATCAAATTAGAACTGCTAATCTCAAATTCAATTAAAATTCGTTGTCCAATAAGAATATCCTGACACCACTTATTGAATTACGTCTAAATTAATTTGCTGTTTCTTAGGCTGTAAATTTAAGTGCTAAATGAATTATCTGCTATTGCACAAGAGCAGGCAGTGCCGCTTAAATTAATTAAGAAAAATCCTCGTAATTCAATTTACTTCCTATTTAATTTTTTGTATACTATTCTCGTTGTTGCTGTTCCTTATGCCTTTCTCAATTGTGATTGCCAAGAGTATATCCAAAAATAAAGAAATCAGCATGTAAGGTATAACGCCATTATTAGTGTAAATTGGTATAAGTTACTCAAAACAAATTTCATAGAACTCTTTTAACAAGTTCTTTGGGTGCGTATTGAGGAACAAGTAAGGAAGACTGTCTATAGATTGCTGAATCTTATAGTGCATCTCAGTTCCTTTAAAGATACAAGTCATTTAAAAACAGACAAACTGAGACTCAATTTATCAAATTCAGTACAAAACATAAAGTAGTCATTGAAAAAAAAGGATCGATTTTGGATGTGTGTAGTGTCGTGTTCTGTTGTTATTGCACAGACATTTAAAACTTTTACATTTTTTCTCTCCTTTTGCTCTTCTTTTCCTACCAAAAAAAATTATTTCGATTTTTTATTCCATAGAAATTTTGTAAAAGGTATTTAAACAGAAAAACGAAGGCAGATGTTTCCTGTGAGGAGCCTCAAACAATTTTCAGATGCCTTTAAAATGTAAATAACTATACTCTGTCTATACTCATACATTTGTATGCATGGGAAGAGAACTGATAATTTTTTCAGATAGTCAGTCAATGAGACAAATTTTTAAAGTCAATTGGATCGATAAGAGGCAGCGCTTGAATTTCTTAACGGATTCACGGTCAGAGTCATGGATGGCATTAAGTCAGAAATAATATTTTGAATGAAGAAATAGAAACAGCGACAACAGTTATTAACAGAAGTAGCTATGAACTTGAACAACATCGAAAATGTTTGTTCGAGGTGATGTGTGTTGCGGTATTCAAGAGCGAAACTCTTGCGAAACTATGGCAATGAACATTTTCAGCTCTTTTTTTCTTCTCTCGCTCAGTCTTTTTTCTATGTCTATATAGTTGCACAATCAATAAATGTTCAAAATAGAATTGATGTTGATTTATTGAATTTTCATGTATTGCATGCTCAATACTTGTTTGTTGTCTGGGACAATCTGTGGACATCTTTAATTGTTACTAATTCATATGCAAATGATGTCCATTTAATCCTTAAAAAGTAATTTGAGTGACAATATTTTCGGGTTTTAAGCACCTCAAGATTCTCATTTTAAGAGTTTTACAAGGATTTATGAAAGGATTATTGACACAATCGTATCAGTCACATGCACAGAAGTCTCCTATCACTGCCTGAATATATTTATCTAGTCATAAATCCTATGAAACATTCACCTTAAAGCTCCTTATGAATGTTTTTATTTCATTTCCATCCGAACAATGAAAAATCGTGTTCCAGTGCACGATGGATATACGGTAAGTAAGTATAAGAAGAGACAAAGAAATTTGCAAGCAAAAGTTCATTGATAACATAAAACTGAACTGCATTGTAGAATAGAAAGGAGTTCCATCTGATTTTCTGTACTTACATCGGATCAAAAATTCAGTCAGTAAAGGCAACAAGCTTGCTTATTTTTAATATCGAGGTCAACAACATAAAAAAATTATGCAACAGAATTTAGTTGGCGAAAAAGTTTTGTGCTGTGTGCTGTGCGTTTAGTATTGAATGCCTTGTGATGGTGGTGATGACGAAGATTACGAAATGTCGGTGCTGACCTCTAAAAATTAAGAATTCGTCCTTGAAAAAATTGAAAATAAAACATTCAATGGCTAAAAATACTTTTTTTCCCATTCCCTCTCACGAATTTCGGAAGCATGCGTTTGCTCTTATTGCTTACAATGTGCTGTAAAGTGTTTTTCTGATAATTTTTACGACTTGCACAGAATCCCATTCAAGACTTATTATTTAATTTGATGCTTATTAATTAAAGACTCATAAATTCAGGCAATAAATAATATATGGAGTCTCAAAAAGTAGGTAAATTGCTACTGCCGTAACATAATAGTGAGCAATTCTACTCAAATAAATCGAAAATGCAATTAATAATTCCGTTATGTGCTTGTATTCGTGCAAGTTTGTGATGAAAGAATTAATTCAGATAATCAATTAAGACATGAGATTGTGTCCGCAAACATTCAGCACATGTTTGAGTTTAGTTTAAGCGCCAAGTCATGTGAGAATTTGCAAAAGAGCAACTTTTGACATTCTTTAATCTTGTTTTTCATGTCTCTTTGTGCTTGAAATATGCACGTACTCTTTGTGGTCTAGCCTAATTTTATTAATTTATTGGACATACCTGGTCTAGAATTAAATGCCTTGAAGCCTAATTGTTGATAGAAATTTGGAATTTTTAATGACGTCATTTTCGAATGTTGCTGAGATAAAAATAATTCAAATTTAATTTAACCGTTAGATTTTCAACTTAATTCTAGATCAAATATTCAGCACGATTAGTGCCTATTTGTGAGTATAATTGCAGATGGATGCAAATAAGATCGACCTTAAATGTCTAAAAGTAAAACAGCAGCAGCAAGCAGCAATAAGTACCAGCAATAAGCAACTCGTTGATTTCTTCATCGATGTAATGTTAATGTTAATCTAATTTGGAGTTTTATGCTTTATGGAGGTCAGCAACTTTGAGGCCAATTCTCATCATTCTCATTATTATTAACCAAACCAGCACACAACACAGCACAAAGTCATTGAAATTGAATTAATTTTCTCTTCGTTTTTTGCATGAAAGATTTTGAACTAATTTATGGAACTGCTGCTTGCTGCTACTGCTGTAATTGTTTACTTCCTTTCTTCTTCCTGCCAGCATAATTTTCAGTTTCTGCAAAGAACTCGCAATCTTCTTTTTTCGGGAGAAAACAGTCTTTCCGTCTGCATTGCTGAATCATTTTATGCTTTCTCTATCTATTCCAAATTCACCGCATTGAACAGCAATGTTGCGCAATACGGATTCGCACACATAAAATTGAAAATGGAAAGGAAAATTTTCTTCTTTTTTCTTTCGTTTTCATTTTCATTCTCGTGGAAATTTTCACTTCTTTTTCTTCATTTCATGTCTGTTGCTGTTTGTGCTGCTCATGTTCTATAATTAAGGCATTTATGCATTACCATTTGAATGTAAATGCAGACCTGATGAATATTACTGTGCAGCAGCATAAGAATATCCTGCGACAAGAACAACTTACTGCATTCAATTAAGCGATTAAATTCTGCGTCAAAAAACTTTTTAGTTCCTTTCTGGATGTTCGAAAATTGACGCGGCGTCAAAAAATCAGCATTGAACATAAACATTTCCGACATGCCAATCGACTGCAATGCAAAATATGAGAGAGTTAAAAAATGTGGAAGCAGAACACGGCACAGACACATCAGCAGTGCGAAAAATAAAGACAAGAAAAAAAGACCGCGGCAGTTATGGCAGCACAAAATACAATTCCAATCATGAACATGCATTTATGAGACTATGCTGATATTATGCAGCTTGTGGCTTATACTGAATCTTGGATGTAGCTGGATTCTTGCTACTGGATGCAATTTTGAATCAGTTTGTTGACTGGCTGTTAATTTTATCTCCACAAGCCCTACAAATGCGCTATACATGTATCAGTTCCATACTCGTCCCATTTTTTTGCAGACATAATGCACAATCAAGTAATATGGCAACATAGCTGTCTATTAAACAGCACTAAAATAAATGCAATGCATAAAAATGTTTCTTTCTTTTTTGCTGCTTTTTATTTTCGTGTTGAACTGCGATTGTTTTATGTTGTCGCATAAAACGATGCGCTTGTGTACTTCCTGCTCTGCTGTTTTTGTTACGAACTTCCTATAAAAAAATTGTTATGCGTTTACATGGCAAGTACGTAACTAATTGTCATAACAATGAAATTTCAATATCTTTCTGTAGTAACATGAGTAGTATATGGAATTGGGTATCATGTTTGCGTGAGGAACTTCATGATTATGAGATAAATTTACAGTTCTGGATGATTCAGATTAGATTTAGATTTGAATCATTTTGGATATATTTGCACGTACTCCTGATGACAAATCTAACTTGAATCATAAAAGATCTATGCTACTCAACCCAGTCAGCATCAATTCTAGCTATAGCTTCCATCAAACAGCAATGAAAAGAACCTAACAATTAAAATGTACTTTCTTTTTTAAATGACTCTTAATGAGCAATCAGGGAATGACTTTATTGTCATAAAACCACGACAATTGAATTGTAAGCTCATAAATCTCCGCATGTACTTCACAGTCGGTGATGAGTGTCATTACAATTGTTAAAAATAAATCATTCATGATGACATTATACGACAATTTATGTTCATTTCAGACATGCAATGTTGCTATTTTTAATTAAATCACTGCAAAACAATATAACTACTGTAAAGTACCACCTACTCTCCTCTATATTATATCTTTAATAGTCAGCATTATTCATATGTTATTTAATCAATTTCAGACTCACAATTGCAATAATGAAATGGAATGAAGCAAAAATGAAAAAAAGATTGAGAAATTTTTTAGCAAAAACTTTCTATATTAAAACAATGGCAATTGATTATTCAGTTTGGAAGGTTTACTGTTTGATAATTACCTTAGTCAAATCCGATGACCTCATTGGAATCTTTTTATTGTAATTTAAAAGGATTTATGAGATATTGTAGGTGTAATGAGGTGTTTATTGTTAATCAAGGAATGTCGCAATGTGGATCTTTGGAAAGGATTATTGTAGTGAGTCAGTTGAGAAGGTGACTGTGACTTGCGAAATTTGAAAATAAAGGTTGGATGTCCTTAAAGTCTAATTTATAAAAGATCCTCAGCGTACTCGATGGGGTTCTGGTGGCACATCATGCTAGGGATACTGATGGCACTACATGTCATGGATCCTGATGATACTCCCTGTCAGGTACTCCAATAGCACCAGCACCAAGGTTTACGAGGATGCTCAATATCGGAGCTTTGAATGAGACTCCATGCCAGAGGTTCTTATGATACTCCATCTCAGCAGTTCGGATGATACTCCATGCCAGATTCAGGTTTCCATGTATGATTTTCCATTGCAAAGGGATTCGGATGATACTCCATGTCCTACTAATGATTCTCCATGTGGGGTTCTTATGATACTTCCAGATCATGTCAGTGATGCTTCAGATCAAGACAAAAACGATTTCATTGCATCCAAAACCCCAGATTTACATCTGAACATTCAACAAAAGCGCTCAAGCCCCACCTTCATATCAAACCCCAACCTTAATTACATTCAAACTTTTGTTTCTTGAAAGAATTTTTTTCATTTAATTCAGTCGCACAAAGAAAATAAATTGACTTAATTAGTGTTACTGCTGTGCCTATATGTGCAGTCGCATAAACTTGATTTAATACAGATCGCGAGAAATAAAACAACAAAAAAGAGAATTTCATCATTTGCACATAAAAAAAAATAGGAAATCAATCTGGTGTGAATGCACTATTGATAATTTACTGATCTGTGCTGCGTATATCGAACAAAGGCTTTAATTTATTGATTGTTAAAATGGGGATGATGATGATGAGTAATATTGTGACTACGAAAAAAATATCATAATTAATAAATTTGTTATGAAGATGATGAGAACGTGATTTTTTTTAACAGCATGCAGCGCCAGTTGAATTATGTGATGATAATAAATTTCTATAATTAAGAGAACAGTAACTGATTACAATTATTAACTATATAAATAATCGTGATAGGTAATGATAAGAGTAAAAAGGGAAAGTTAATCACGTGGCGATGACTGAAGTGCTGTTCTTTGTTCATTTTTTGCATAAATATATTCTCCGACTTCAAAGCTGCCTTTTAAAGTTATACGTGATTTTTTAGATAAAAAATGATTTTGTGCTTGACGCGGAAATCAAACAAGATTGCATAGTTAAGTATAGCGATGAAAAAGAATGCTGATTAAATATAGAATGTGATGAGGTTTTTTGAGTCGATTCCTGGTTTTATTTATAAACATCTACGATGATAATGTTGATGAAGTCGCGTTGGCTGTGATTCCTTTGATATTTGTGTATTTTCTATTAATATGAAGATGCGTCATGTGAGCGGACTTCAGAGATGATTTATAGAAAATATAATTAACTTTTTTTGGTGTCTAGGCTGCCTCTTGTTTCAGACAGTAAACATTTCATTCATAAATTCTCAATGACTTGTTACTCTAGTTTCTCGTATCACGACACACGTCATTCAACAAAAAGGAACTTTTGAAACTGAATCGGAATTTCGAGAAATATTTCAAAACTTTAAATCTGCTGAAATTCTTTTCTTAATCCTGTCATTAAATCATTGCATACTTCCAGATATTGGAAATTCACGACTTTGTTTGTATTTTGAGGAATTTTAAGCAGTTTCTTAAAAGTCGTAAAAGTTGAAGATCGGAATCTTTTGAAACTCAGCAAAAGTCTTTGTTTGGAAATTCTGTGAGGATCTGTGGATGGCGTGTGTCAGCAAATAGCCAATCCAAGGCCGACGTCGCTCTGACTTGGTTCCGGATTTGGTTTACTCTCACACCGTCCTGATCATTCAAACGATTTGTGCCATTTGGGATTATTTAGGTGCAATTGGGAATGTTGGCTAGATTTAGACATTAACTGGACATAAACTTGTCTTTAACTAGTTATGGTGATCAGCTTCACACCCTTGAGAACTAAAAAATAGTTCAAAATTCCCAACATTACTCAAACGATGAAACAATTTCCAATACGGTTTTTCCTCATCAATTGCTTACGTCACCAAGTCATATGTCATTGAAAAAACAATTCCAGATACTCACATATTTTTGCAGCAATTGAGGTTTTGTGAGTAATTTCCAGAAGTTTATTAGCTAGATTTTTTATGTAGTTTACTTGTTGATTCAGCTATCACAAAATTGTAAATTCCTAGAATAACAAAACCGCAAAAATTTATTGTGTACACAATACTACATGCTTATGAACATCATGTCTACTTGTTCGCGAGAATTAAGTGTACATCTATAATAAAAATTATATTGCGATGCATCTGAAATTATTTAATACTTAAAAGACTATATTAAATATCCAATTTTAGCATCTCTAGTCACACAAATATGTATTTATGCGGAACTGATTGACTTTAATTTTTTTTACTTTACTCTACTCCACTTCAACTTGGCATTCATTTATTTGTTCAATGTTCTGATGATCGATGTGCATATAACTTTCATACATTCATTTCGTCAGAACTGACAAGGCTAATGTCGGCATGTACTTTTTTAACAAAAAAATATATAAATTACTTAACAAAGAATATCATCGACTTTAACACAAAAATAATGAAATATACGAGTTCTACTACAAAAATATTATTTTTTATTTCGACAAGGTAAACTACTGAAAAAAATGTATAAAGAAAAACTTTAGCTCTATAAGCACAACAAAGAACAAGCAGCATTGCGAATTTGTTTGCTTATTTTTTTCTTATTTCTTTGTCTTAAACAGATCTCGAGAATTTTTTACGATGTTTTGCACAAAAAAAGTGTAGAGTTGGTGGCATTTTGGGTCGTATGAAACTTGATTATGATTTATGAATGTTGATGAGCTTGCTATGAATAATTATGTAGATTATTAGGAATTTTAATGATTGATTTCATGGCAAGTCAGTTAACTCATCTGAGATTGAGACATAATTTAACTATAGTTTTTGAGATTTATGAATATTAAGATCAAGTTTTGCCATCTTATTGACTCTTAATCAGTTGAAATATTCATTAATTAGGCTGTAAATCTAAAAATAAGTCGAAAAAACTTTTCGAGGTGAGAAAATTTTTGACACGTGTTTTAAAAATTTAAATTTAAAAAATCCGTTACATTTTGTCACTAATTAAAATCATTGAATAACTTCAAACTCCACCTTAAATGGTCATTTTATTGCGCTATTATGCTACAATATTCAACCGATCTTGTGGCTGTTGCACATTTTCGTTACTTTTTTATTTCGTCGTTTGTAATTCATCGACAACGCTGACAATGTTTCTTCATTCTAAACTGATATTATTTAACAAGCGCTTACAATTGACACAGTTTTTCTCTCGTGCACTCACACCCCTTTTTCTTCTTTTTATTATGTTTTTCGTCTTTTGTTACTCATAAAACTTGCTCGCATAAGAATCAAGAAAATTGCAGCACATAAAAGGAAAAGGTTCATTGAACCCTTTTCTGTTTTGATCCTTCAACTGATTTAAACTCACATTGTAATGCAAAAGTGCAGGTTTATGATTTAATAGGGGATGACTTTTATCGTTTTAAGGATTTGGACAAGTATGAAATACGGTGTAAAGGAACGTGAGTGATGTGAATTAACTGCTACAGGTTATTTAATGGTGATGAATAAAGTTGATTCTGTGGTTGGAAGGAAATTAAGAAGTTTTTGAGTCAATATCAATTTAGAGACAAATTATCAAAATTTCAACGGTTTTTTGAAATTTGAATATTTTACTGAATTGCCAAAAACACGTGTTTTGAAATTTTTTCCATCTCAAAAAGTAATTTGGATTTATCTCAAATTCAAGAGCATTTCTTGGGATTATTCTTTTGTAAATTGAATTAACAGAATGGCAAGCAGCTGTAGCATCGATTAAAGACATAAAATTCAGCAAAGAAAAACTTAAAATCTGGAATCCAATTTGATGATTGAAGCAAACTAACAACGTAGATTGTAAAGATCACTAGACAAAGCAATTACCTACTTCAAACAACCCCGATCTAAAAAAATAAATGCAGCTCAAGAAAACAAAAACTTGCTGAAAATAGACACGCAAAAAAGAAGAACAAACAAAGAAGTTTTTTTTAAATATTTTTTTCATTTCATAGTTTGTTTTTTTTTTTATTGACAAAAAATGTGTGTGTTTCTTTTTTTTTCTTTTTTTCTAAATTATTATCATTATTATTAATATTATTATTATTTCTTTATCTCCTTCAAATAACATTATTAATAACAGAAATTTTTTTGTTGTTTTTAGCCTTAAAAAATAAAAAAAAAGTTCCATTTACGAATTAGTTTTTTGTGTCTGTTACCAACTTTTTACAATTTTTTTTAAATCAATTTTCTTTTTTTAAAAATATAATAATATTCATTATCCACATTTTCTTATTAAATTTCTAATATTAATTCATTAAATTTATATATAAATTAAACATTTAATTGATGTACTTTTTCTTGTGTTTTTCATTTTTTTGTAGTTACTACTTTAAATTTTTTAGTATTTCCTACAAGTTTTATAAAACTATTAAATATAAATTTATGTATATAAATATAGTTTATTGAAATGACACAATAGAATGATTTTTTATTAAATTTTCTCAAGGAGGATGTGGATAGTGCTGTGGATTTTATGATTCCTGGTCATTGCAATTGTAATTGTATCGATAATATCGGACAGATAAGATCTTTAGAAATTTTGATATATAATACCCTTATGATTAATTTTGAGGTAGCCCTAATGAGAACCTTTCATAATTATATCAAAATTTCATATCAATAAGGGTGAAAAATTCACACAAAAAATTCGTTAGACTTATTAATCACCCCAGGTTGTGAATCAAGTGATTTTATAAGGGTAATCATACATTTAGGGGCAATAAATTTAATAAGTTGACCATTAGAAATTTAAAACTTGCATCTAGAGATCCTGAATTGAAGATATTTCTTTATAAAAGTAAGTCACTCTCAATTCATCTCATATTTAAATAAAATGCAGGTCAAATTTGATGCGTCAACTTAAAGGGAAATCGAAACTATAATTTAAGAGTCATAGAACTACAACATTGTAGATCTGTTACAAGCTGCATATTGTAAATCCACTTCAGTATGAATTTATTTTTATTACATTTTTTAACCTATATTTTCTTGTTTTTAAATGTTCAAATTAATATAATTCAATGCATCAGTTTGTAAATAAATTAATTGTGAGTTATGTCTTATTCATGCTTGAGGCAATGTCATTAAATAACATCCTAAGAGCAGCTCATATGTCCTCTGTTTCTATCGATACAATTTATTAAGAAAATCATTAAATCCAGGCACATTCCTTTAAAGATAAATTTATACAAATAAATCGCAGCCATTAGAAACCTTACACCCCCTTTGATTTCCAGTTAACTTATCATTATTAAAGTTTTTTTGCATTTTATAAATTTTTTAAACATCATTTTTACTCGAAGAAGAAATCGCATTTCATGTGAGTGTGTGTGTGTTAGGAAGAACAATAAAGGAAATCGAAAAGAATACGCAAAATAAATTGACGATCACATTAAGTTACAAAAGAATTCATAAAACATTTGTTTCAATTTATCTGCTTCTATAATTAAATTTTTTTTTCTTCTTCATAATAAAAACTCTTTTTTCTTTCAATATGAAACGATCTCATTCATGAAACACTGAATACAGATCAGGTAAGAAAACATGGGAAGAAATTAAGAATAATCGATCGTAATTTTCAATCGATTAAAAATAGTTAAAAGAATGAAATCATCAATTTCATTCTTTAATTAAATGTATCATTTATACAATAATTATTATTAATTAGATTTTCTTTTTATTAGTCAATTCAGTCTATGCTCTATTTAAAAAAAGAAGTGTAGAATATGTGGAAACAGAGGAAGAGAGAAAATTGAAAGGAAACAGTTTTTAATTGTGATTATGGATAGACAAAGAAGTTGGTACCGAGTAATGTAGAAAGTTTTTGAGATTGGATAGAGTAACATGATTGATATTGATGACTTTTGCTTTATAGAGTAGATAATGATGACCTACACATACATCCTGTCAGAAGAATGAAGCATACACAGTATTACAATACAAAATGTGCATGCTCTACTCTTAGATTAATATCCTCGGCAGTATCATATATGTCAAACCTACATCATGTGAAAATCCAATTATTAAACTTTTACAAGTCAGCCAACTCATAACCTCAAAAATTTCCCATCATATCTCGGTTCCACTCCGGAAATTGAAGCATTAAAAAATTTCTCCACTCAACAAATTCATTCATTTTCTCATGCAATAAGAAAAAGTCATATTTCTTTATAGTGTACATGTGTAGCATAAGGAACTATATTGTGTTGCAGACTACAATTCATAATTAATTATTTTCTTTCATAAGTAATCTTTCACGTTAGAGCAAATTTTTTTACAGTTTTTTCCTTTTTGCAACATTTTATTAAAAATTGAATACTTTTCATTCTGTTTGTTATATTGTTGAACTAAAGTTGAGAAGAAACAAAATCTTCCATATAATTGTAATTGCACAGTTAGTTGAGAAATAATGGAAATGAATGTGGGATTACAAATTTTTTTATATAATGCTGTCAAGAATTGTTCTGAATTATATGCTTTTGGGCAGTGGTGGGCAACCTATGTGTTGCCTAAACGGTTTCAGTTGAGGCTAACCACTAAGGTTGCCCACCACTTAAGTGTTGATTCCAAATGAAAATTTTTCCAAAAAAAAGTAGAATAAAGAAGTGAAAATTAAAGCCAATAAAAGTAGAAAAATTTCCAATTTGGTTACGGATAGCTAAATAGACATTCTATAATTAAGCCTTAAAGATAAGAGAGAAAATAGAAATAGAAACTTTAAGAATTAAAATTGTACTTCGTTTGTAGCATTTTCTTCTTTAAAAGAAATTTTTTTGCACAGCAAAAACTTTTCATCTGTGCATTTTGTAAGAAATTATTTCAATTAAAATATAGTCAAGATGAAAAATAATATATTTTATAGTGTTTTGAGAAAGGGAAGAGCAAAAAGTTACAAAAATATATAACAAAAAAAAATGTTTTTTAATGCAAAATAAATTAAATTAGCTGATGTAAAAAACAAATAAAAAAAACTTGCTAATTTACAACAAGTGCATCGATTAATTTTTTTCATGAGAAATCAATTTTTTTCATTGCTAGATGAGGAAGTTGAAATCACTACGAAAAGCCACAAGTTATTTGGTCAGTTTTTATCAAAAAGTATTTTTTTCACGATAAGTAAGTTCATGATAAGGAGTTACATCAGTAGTCAACAAAAAGATAAGAAGTTCCTGATTTCACAGAACATAAAGAAGGCTTTTGAAGGCTAAATTCTTGCGAGATCTCAAAATTTTCTAATCAGATCTCAAAATTCCCGCAAGAACCGTTCAACGAAAAAAAAAATTGATTTCAAATTCACATAAAAATTCTAATTAGTGGTCTCCTAATAATCACATAATTTTGTTTTTAAATCGCTAGAGTCCAAATCTATTGGCCTATCGGTGTATCCATCCATATTTTAAATTGTTTTTGTATGTATTTGTGTGCATCTTAAATTCTTCAATTTAAATCGTATTCACTACCACCACCATTCATTTCACTATCATCACAATCGTTATCGCCGTGCCATTCAGGAACACATTGATCGTCATTTGTCGAACTAGTCTTAGAACTTATCACTTCACGGTATTCATCATCCTGCTTAAGCCATGGATGATAAAGAATGTCTTCACTTGTTATTCTCTCCTCGGGATCGCGACGTAATAAGGCACGAATTATGCAGCGTGCCTTTGACGATAGACATTCGGGCACAACATATACACCTCTTGATATTTTCGCAAATAGTGACGCATGTTCTGAATCATTGAACGGATATCTGGAAATGGAATTAAAAAAAGAATAAGAATAAATAAAAATTATTCATTAATTAATTATTCAATCCACACACATAAAGAGTTATTTCCTTTTTTCTTCAATAAAAAAATTAGTTGAGTCGTAATGAATGAAATATGAGAAGTAATCGACATCATCATCTGATTACAACCTAGCTCGTATCAATATTCCATCATACTTCATCAAAAAGGGCGCTTAATTATTTTATAATAATGTAATAAATTCCGCTTGTGATAAGGGCAATGCAGTGAGATAACACAAAGCAACAAAAAAGGAATTACAAATTATTTCTACTTGATTGATAACGAGGAACAAAGGCAGTTTTTTTACTAATTTGGCGTCAGGCTGGGAGTAAGAAAATAAATAATATTTGCTGATGTAACAAAACAAATATCATTAATAATTATTGCATTGTTTTTTATATGGAAATGAGTAGTTATTGTAGGTGAAATGTGAATGCTTTATCAGGATAAAACTAGATTATTTTACTAATTAGAGATGAATAAACTGTGAATCAGGATTTTTTTCTCTAGAATTGTATTTCAATGAACTGAGTGGATGTATTTTATTTATACTTAATTAAAAAGTTCAACGAATTTTGAAATTTTGAAATATTTTTGGACGTAGTTTCAGCCCCTGCAATTTTTCTCATCTCGAATTGTTTTTTGCTCTTATTTTAATCAGCTTGTACAATTTAAGTTTCTTTTTCAATCAGAAGCATTAAAAAAGTTGGCAAAAACAGTTCACAACTACTTTTGAAGCAATTAGTCAACCCATCTCATTACTAAACTGCTTACAAGTTTTTAAAGGGGAAGAACTACGACAAAGCTCATTAAGAGATTCGCAAAAACTGCTCAAATCACTTTATAAACATTGCATGAACTGCAAATAGATTTAAATGTTTACAAGTAGAACATTTATTACTGTAATTCAACGGAATTCTCATTTACAGTGCTCATAAATGCATCGTGACGCATCTCCCTTTCAAAAACAGACTGACTAATAGACAAGAAAGTATGATACGGCTATAAAATCTTTTTCAACCACTTAAATCATTGGCAATTACGCACACTCTATATAAATAATTAATCCCTTAATTTCCTTCTCATTGTGTAGGCTGACTGAAAAAATTATTATTCAGTATTATTTTTCATGATTTTTAATAAGGCAAGTGGCCTCATTCTAAAAAAATTGTTATTATGATTATTATTATTAATTCACACAGTTCCTAAGCGACAGACTTGTTATTATTTTTTTATTCAATGAATGGCAGCAAAAATATGCGTGAATGAACTGAATGAACAAAGCAAATCAATTTCTGACTTTTTTGCTGTCTTCATCCTTTTATGGAAAATTTAATAATCAAGCAGAAAAAGGCGGTTTGAAATTTTCGTGTCGTTTGGAATTGAATTTTTTAGATAAATTTATCTTGTCTCAACGGACGTTTTTGTGTTTTTTTGGTTTCAAAAACTTTTAGCACCTGCCACATGTTGGCATGAATTTCGTATTTTTTGCATTATTTTTATGTTCTGTTCTTCATTCAATGATCGCCTTTAGGCTTCACAAGAGAGCATTTTAGTTGAATCTTCTTTTTCGTCATCTCCTTATGCTTATTATTATTCTACTATATTATTTTATACACAAAATATACGTAGATTGAGAATTGAAAATGAGTCTTTGAAATTGGAAAGAATCAAAAGAAATGAGAATAAAAATACTAAACAGATGGTAAATATTCGTTAAAAAATATAAAAAGTTCTCCTTTGAATTATTTAAAAGAGAATAAGAAAGACATGAAAATTAATCCTGTTTTTGTACATATCCTTTTGATCCATCTGCATTTGATTTCTTCACCCACATTGCACGAATCTCTCTTTGTGGTAAATGTAAAGGTAAGAATGGAAAGGAAGTGAAATGAAGTTTTTTATGTAAATCAAAATGTTACGATACATAAAATTCAACAATCAGACATAATGGAGAAAGAGTGAAGGCATTCCAATCATTCAATATTTGTTCTTCCCAAGACATAATGCGCTATGGCTTGAATTACAGGCCAAGGTGATCAAATACAGACTGAACTGGTGTTTTATGAATTAATTTTTTGTGCCTCAATTTGAAAGGATTTTTTGTTACTGTTGGTGACGCCTTCCTATACCAATTTGTTGCTGCCTCAATTACTCGTGGGATTTGCCGTTAGTTGTGCAAAATAACTGTAAATTATTTTTTGTTGTTCCTTAATATTGAGTACTTCAAGGTTAAGAACACTTCCGGCACCCATGAAGAGACACAACTATTCCGTAATAGACAAAAACTGACCTGCCTTTGCGATAAGAAGCCTTTGAAATATTAAGGTACGGAAGTTGATGTCGTAAATTTAGGAGAAATTAGACACAAAACTTTTCTTTTATTTTTACTTCCATTCAATTGCATTCGGTTCTTTTGTGAAAGTAATTTTTGTGTTAGACGTGCATTGCCAACTTTCTCATGAGTTCATCATCGACTCAATTCGATTTTATTGAAGAAGAAGTAAAAAGAAGTTTAATAAAAAGAAGAAGTAACTCACCTTCCCACGAGCATTGTATATAGAATCACACCAAGCGACCACATGTCAGCAGCTTTGCCTGAGTATGTAGTATTTGCTCTTAAAATCTCTGGAGATACATATGCTGGACAGCCTCTCTTGTCATGCAGTAAATCTTCTGTTGGATTATCAAGCACTATTGCATCCTCTAATGACTCTAATTTAATATGTGTTCTGGAAAATAAATTAAATAAAATTAAGTATTGGACATGACATAAATCTCCACTATTGTCTTTAATTCCTTGCCATAACAGTTCTAACCTCGAAAAACTGAATCAGCATGCAAAGAGTTGCTGTTAATAAATTTAATTTGCCACAAATTAATGTTCAATTTTGAACAGAGCTAGACCGACACCTAGACAGCCTTTAGCAAATTACTTTTGTCTATTCCAAGGACGAATTAAGCAATTTTTATGTAGTGCCATTTTAGGATGCACGTACACAATACAGAAAAGAAGAAAATATTAATCTTAATTATAGTCACTTCCATTATTATTCCATTTTTGGCTATCTTATTGTGCTTAATTAGTCAGCCAAAAAGTTTTCTTTTCATGTATTCATCATAATGCTCATATGAGCAATTTGTGTGGTTTTTGGATCTTTATTATTTTGGAAGTCTTTCAAATTCTTTTCATTTCTATTTCGATGATTTATTCATTACAGACAACAAACTCAATTGATGATTAAATAATTCGCTATGTCGCAAAAAAATTATGTATGTGAATTTCAGTTTCAATTTTGAGAATATTTTGATAGTAAATTTGAATTTAAAAGTAAAATTTAAGCAAACGTGAACAAAGAACGAGAATGGCTTCGTTTGCCCTTTCATCTATTTTGCATACAATTAAAATGCCAAAAATTTACATTACAATTGACAAAGAATTATAATTGATGGACGTCAGAATTGATAAATTGCAGTTTTTGCGAAATTAATCTTTAAATCATCGAAGTCTTTCCTCTCACAAGTGTGACTTTGGCAGTTTACTTATAAACGGAAATATGCGCGTAATCTGTTATTGCCAATTAATTTACTATTCACCTCTTATTGAGGGCATTTACTTTCAAATATGCAAAGTGTCTTCATCTTCTTACACATTTATAAATAAAAAATTAAACTATTTTGCCTGTCTTCTTTATAAAATTTTACGATTGCTTCGTTTTATTCATCAACTTTGAATTTGTTTTTCAAATGAGTTTCCTTTCATCACCCAAACAAAAAAAAGAAAGAAAAGAAACTTTTGATGTAAAAGTAAATTTATTTTGAATTTTCAGTATTGCTCACGTTTACGCCACAAAGCGAAAACGAAAATTTAGTCAGTGGATTCGAAAGTAAGTATATTAAAGCTGTTGCCAATACAGCAATGATTGATGTCACGTTGTGGTATGAAATGAATTGAGCATATGCTTTTTTCAAGGAATAAGAAGGTATTGGCGCATTTTTGGAGGATTTATGATGGCATCTGGACATCATCTGGATGATAAATTGCTAAATAACTATTCTAATTAGCAAAGCATGGGTCAAAATTAAGATGATGATTGAGTATACGTTTGTTATTTGAAATTCGTTCTCTAATCCCCAAAGTGAAGCACCTTACAATCTAAATTAGCCGCTAAAAATTCATGGAAGCCAAAGACCTGAAGAAACGATTGACGACTGACGACTATTGTGCCATATGAATATTTCTAAATCATATATTTCTTTCCTTTTCATTTAAATTAGTGATAATGAGTCATATAAATGCAAAAACGTTTAAGTAAAATAAAAAAAATATACTTTTTATGATGTAATTTCAAAGAAAAAATAAATATTAAGCATATTGTGCAATGATAGTTTATTTTGAATATGTAAGCTACGTCGACAAGCGACGATTGTGTCAATGAACCTTTCGGTGCTTTTACTTTGGCTATAGCAAAAGCCTTATACCAAACACGAATTAAATTAACTCGAAAAAATTTCTCAAATAATAATATGAAGCGATTTAGTTTCATTATGTATATAATATTTCGTGAAAATAACTTGAAGCTATCAAAATAGACAGAAGAGGTGAATAGAGAAAGAGAAGAAAGAAAAGAAAGAAGAAAAACTTTCACTCGACTTCATGTCTAATGATTATAACGCGAGATGGCGAGAAAGGAAAGACATGAAATAGATATTATGAAAAAGCTATACGTCGATGTACCCATAAAAAAAGATGTATATTGAGGGAATAGGAGATTATGAATGCATCACATTTGTCTGTAAATTATCGACTCTATCGTTGCCAAGTAGGAGACATTAATGTTATGTGAGGAATTTTATAGTGAAATGTCACTTTTATGAGTGTGAATCTAGTAGATTTTTGAACTCATAGCTCGTCAATATTTCAGGAATTTTGTAAAAATTAACATCAACAATGCCATAATTCAATAATTTGTCGAGCTTTCAAGAAGGCTATTTGTGCAATAAAGCAAGTCTTGAGTATATCACGATTTTGCTATGAATACTCAATGGCTTCTTAGCTCATAAATTGTTGCCATGGATACAAATCGAGAACTTTAGAACTTCATGTCATCAATAAGTGTCATAAACTCTCAATCTACATCATGCATTAGTGAATGGTGATCACATCACGACTATTGTGAATATTCATGATTACTCATCGAGGTGTTTGTATTGTAAAAATTGCCACACTAGAGAGTTGAATAAATTTTTCATTACGATTGTAATTTTTTTTTTTCGAAATATCGTACAAGCACTGTTTTATGGACTCTATGTAGGTTATCGTACGAAACTAAATTGCAAAATTTCAATTCAAACGAGAATTTACAATTCTACTTAATGTCTCGAGATCAAGAACAAAAATTCTTAATTCCCTCCTTCCATGAATAGGAGATTATTTTCATTACTTAAATCAATCAATCTAGTTAATAGCTTGCTCATAGCATTATGTGTATCTATCTGCATAACAAGAAAACAAAAGAGGTATTTAAACTAGTTTTACTAACGACTGATAATAAATTTGCACAATTATATTTATTTATTTCTAATGTAGGACAAAAAACAAGCAAAGTAGCAAGAGAGCCCTCGACATTATTATTAAAAGCTTTTAATTAAATGCTCGTTGTTAAAAAAATCCATTAGATAAAGAAAGAAATACGAAAAAAATGAATATTCACAAAAGGCAATTTATGCAATTTTTGAGCAACAATAGAATGGCCGTGGCCGCGATAAAAAAAAATTATTTTGCAGAATGTGGTTTTGGAATCTGACTCAATCTGGTTGGAATAATTCACAATATTAAGTGAGAGAGAGAAGAAGAAGAAAAAAAAACATTTTCATTAACTTCACGAATTTGCCCGCTTTATTATTATTATTATTAAATTACACTATGTCGTCACACACAATTTGACATTGATGAATGAACAACCTAGAACGTCTCCTTCAAAAGAATTATAAATATTTACTTGCATAAATATTCGAATACTACCACATGCATAATATGTGAAAAATATATAATAAAAATACATAAGCTGATGATGAAAAAAAAAGGTTACGCAGATAAACAAATTTGATTATTTCACATTTTCTCGCTTTCCGTCTCACTCTCACATTACAAATTAAGAATGTAATCTAAACTACAAAAAATTTTCACGAGATCAAAACCAATATGGTGTGGCTTATATGAAATGTAAACATTTGCCTTTCATGATTTTTGATTACGAAAAAATTAATATATAATACATTATATTTTTGCGAAACGATAACTTTTCAATGTGACCGAGAAACTACGCAGCAATGTGAGAAGAGAATTGGCAATAAGAAAATAAAAAAAAAAAATACGAGCGAATGTGTTAACATAATCAAAAAAAAATTTAAACAAAGCAATATATTGACAACTGCGAGTTGTCAGTAGCGTTTGAGCATGAAAATAAATTATTTAGAATTTAACGAATTTTTGAAATTGTAAAATTTTGAAAAAAATATTTTCTCACTTCGAAAAGTTTTTCGTATAATATTCAAGCATGAATGATCATAGAGAGTCATTAAAGATTGAGAATTACTCAAAAAAGTGGCAACAATTAATGCGACTAAGGCGAGCCCACAAATATTTGAGATTCTTGTTTATTTAATATATTTTATGAAGACCACGTGGCAGTTTTATAATGTTTTAAATAAATCTGCAAATATTACAGCATATGCTTGCAAAAAACCTTATTTAGATCTTAAGAAAGAGTTAAGCAGGCCTATATTGAACAAAAAATTGGGTAATTTATCCTCAATACTTCGAAGATTTCATCAAATTACTCCATCATGCCCAAAAATAATTTTGCCATGCATTTTCGACAATATACAGTTGAAATGATTTTTTTTTCATCGATTTCACACACTCAATATATATTTTTGTTCAAAAAAACCTCGAAACCAGTTTCATATAAATAATAAAAAATGATGATAAGATAAGGCAGATATTATGTATAACATGTTATTGTTTAATAAAACCACCGAAGGTCTTATTGCCATTAACAAAGATGTTGCAAAATTTTGTTTTATACATTTCGATAATGCTCACAGCTCGTGTGTGGAAGTAGCAACAAAATAAACGAAAATAAATGAGCGACTAAGAAATAAACTTGGTAGCACTTTGCGAAACTATTTCACACAGCGGAATTTATGATGTAGAAATTAGTTAAACATTAATATTGCTCTACAAACATAAGCATAACTGCCAGCATGTATGAATATATTGAGATGAAAGAAACAAAAATCTTTTAAAAATAACTTTTTTTTTTTGAGAAATTACAGAATTTTTCTTTACAAAAGCCACACCTACACGACTAGCAAATATTTCATAAAAATGATTTTTTTCATTTACTCATTCATGCTTCTTGTTCCCTCAATTTTGTTTTACTACTGTAGTTAAAAAAATTCAGCAAAAAACGCGAAATTGCTGTATATTGTACACAATTTCCTACTGTAAAAACAGCACAAAGCGATAAACAAAGAGAATAGAGATGATTGCTTAAATAAATCATTAAAATTTGATGGTTGCCAAAATGTTGGCGTCGTTTCGCGATTTGCCTGTTTGGGATTGCTAAAATTAACAAATTCCCCATGGCATTTATTTTCCTCATCTCTCTCTCTCTATCTTTCTAAATCTTAATTTTTGTTTCTTCTCAACCTCACGGTTACTTCATAATGTATGAATAAGCCAAGTGCGTTTTTTTAGAAAACAAGTATTATACATGAATGTAGCATGTAAAGAGGAGAAAGAAAGCGAATAAAATAAAAAGAAAGAAGAAATTTTTATATAAGCATACATATTTGGTTGAATGACCTCAAATGAAACTCAATTTCTTTATTTTTATGTGGATATGTATGCTTCCATAAGATATTTTAACATGTTACATCCAGTTAATTGGTATAAAATGTTGTCACGAGATAGCCACAGTCGTCATTTTCATGATAAGATGACGAAAATTCTAAGAACCTTACATATGTACGACGTAGAATATCTTGGAATTATTTTATTTTTGATGACGTGACTAGCTTTTGTTGTTTTTTTGGCAGGAATGAGTAATGTAGTTGTTTATTGTTGTCCAAATAAATATTTCTTGTTAATTGAATTTAAGGATGGATTAATTCGGAATTCTTTTGTTTGCCATGATTCATGAATTTTTACAAAGAGGCACGAGACTTAAATTCCCGAAAATTGATCACGTTCATCCACTTTTTTCAACTCAATTTAGAAATCTACTTAAATATTTAACGTAAGTTAATATAGAATTGTCGTAAGCACAGATCCTGGTAGCATTTAACAAAGAACTTGATACTCATATCTTATTGAAACGTCTCCTCTAAAATCCACTTAATCCCACTCAGTATAACATCTAATATCGTGAACAGGTTCAATGATATCATCAAAGCTGCTTGATAAATGATTCATAAGGAATATGTTATATCAACGACTCTCGACAAAGTGCATTATTCCTTATTCAAAAAGCAATTTTACTTATATAAATATTTGACAATGATTGTACAAGATATGAGGCACATGTACCTTATGTTTTCACCCTTAAATAATTCATTTGAATGAGTCTTTGTATCACAGAATGTGCATGACTACAGGAGTGACTACTCTCTTAAATATCAATAATTTTTGTCTCAATCATGCAATAAAAATGACAAAATAAATAATAAAATAATAGCAATGTTTACGTTTCGTCACATTCCTTCAAGTTCTTTATAACTAACTGTAACTATTAAGCAATGATTCTATTGCAATATATGTAAGAGAAATATCTTATAAGCATTGAAACACGATGAAAGAATTTTTCATTTCACAACGTTACTTGTGTATGAGCCAACATCAGATTTCTACTTTATTATTTTATGCTATATAGCAAGCTTCTCTCTCTCAAGCTCGCGCTCAGCTTCACACTTTATATATATGCGCCTCTGAGTTTGAAAAATATGCCATAACGATGTGTTGGTGAATACATTTTTTATTCATAACTTTATTTTTTTTTCTTCTCTTTGTTTTGGTGTGTCTGTTTCGAGTTGTATGTTTTGTATTTTCAATGTCGAAACAATAATAAATTGAGAAAAAAAAATTCAAAGGCAAAAAAAAACTATTTCGTAGCTCTAATGACGACAGAGATTTGGCAAGTTTATTTCACAACGTGTCACAATTGTGTGTACATTTAATTAAATTGTTAATGGCTCCATATCACCAAAAAATTATTATTTCAAGTACGAATCTTTTATCATTTATCAGCTCTACGTGAATGATAAATGGAATTTAAATTTTTCAAGAGCTGATGAAGGAGAAATAAAAATAAAAAAAAAAATTCTGACTATTTGCGGTTTGCGGCAGTTTTCGTGTGTATGCGCTAATATTTTTTTTTTATATACTTCTTCTCTCTCACTCTCTCTCTTTCGTACTTAACGTATCTATGACAATTTACGTGCGATAAACATATGGCAAGGTATTTAGTTTCAAGTGGTTAACAGGGAAATATATAAATCAATATGATTATACAACTTACCGTTCAGCATCTGCAAAAACGAATTTTCTAAGTTTGAGATCACGCAGTACTATTCCTTGTTCATGGCATGTCTTAACTACTTCACACATTTGACGGAATAATCGTCGAGCTTCATTTTCACGTAGACGTTTTCGTACTCGTACATGTGAATGGAGATCACCCTATTAAGGAATTGGAAAAGAAGAGACAAATTGAATGATTATTCAATTGAGCATGTAACAGGCATTAATAAGGTCATCTTTTATATGAAATGCATTTTCTTCTGTCACGAGTTAGACAAGGTGAGAGACTGGCAAACAGGCTACGTTTGTTAATGACTCACTCATTCATATGAGGATAAAGTTATAAATATGAATAGATTTTCAAGTTTCTAAGCTCGGCTAGTCATTCGAAATGCATAGAAATTAAGTGGCAACTGTCTATCAGTGCTGTTTCAGCACGATTAAAGTTTATTTGCAATGAATGCAGTATCAGATTAATTACTCAGCACAGCCATATGTTGAAGTGACATTCAGGTGGTTTAGTTAGGCAGAATTAAGGTTCTTAAATGACTTTTTGTCATAGTTCTACACAAATTTCATATACGCAACAAAAATTAACCTTGAAAGCAGCACAACCACCTTCAATCTATCGTTATCATTTTACTATGAAACTCCGTAATTCCACGTATGTAATGTCAAATGACCTAACAAGCTTTATCATCTCGAAATTGACATTTTATTTGTTCCTTATCTTAATTCTTTTTTAATTTTAGCACTCGTGACTTTTTATACAACTTTTAGCGTGCCGAACTAGCATTTAATTCTGATTTAATTTAATCATTCTATATTCCATTCTAGACAACCCCTCGTGATAGGATTTGAATATACTTAAATAGCAGGCAAAAAGAAGTAATTAGCCATAAAACCACTTAAATGTTTATTACAAACAATTAAATGCTGTATAAGAGAATTTACATGACTCGACGAAATTCTCGATTACGACAGGTGCCAGACATATGAGCTACCGACTGAGTAACTAATTGAATCATTACAATTGTTTCTTATAGGACTAAATAGACAAACAGAAACACCTTAAGACGGGTTAATGACTTTTTTTGCAAATATGCACTCTGGGAGATTCTTACCTGTGATGGTTCAAAAAAGAGATAAGACTGTGTTGAATTTTGAATGACTTTCTCGAGAAAATTTACATTTGGATGTCCATCTAGTCGGAAATGTGCAGTTAGGAGGTTTGAACATGGATTGGTTGCAATCTGTAAAATAAAGAAGGAAATCATTATTAAGATGAAGATGAAAAACATCCAATTGCATAACCTTAAGTCAAGTCTAAATCATTATTTTGCTTCTTCCCGTTTCTCGGAACAATGAAAAAAAAATGCCTCAACCGTGTTAGTATCTAATTTAAGATTTCGTTGGTTCCGTGTACAAAAAAAAATGTATTTCCTAGTTAGGTAATCGATATGAATTTGTGTGCTGTTTGAGATACACACAATGAATAGCCGCTTAATCAAATAAACACCACATTACAATTTTCATATTTTTTAGCGTGTGGAATTCACCGATTTCCAGTTGCTTTATACAGCCTTCACAGCACTTTACATTTGACAGATATACATATATTAAAATTATACATCTAGTAATTAGATGAATAATTTCGATTCATTCATGATTTTTTTTTTTTGCAATTCAGACGGCGTCAGACAGAGAATTGTTTATTTTAGATTTTTCTGAATGTCATTAGTTACTACTACGATTAGTCACGTCATTAATAAAGATTTTTAAATGGAGCAAGTCATAAGCAATCATTCTGTATTCTTTCGTTATTATTTTTTAATATTTACTACAAAGTTGTACAGTAGCCAAACAAATTTTTCATGTGGAAGTTTTGCACGCTTTACAAACATACAGTAGCAAAGTGTGAGATTTGTTCGGAATGCTTTTTTATTGCTCCGTAAAATACCCCTTAAAAATATCATGAGATATTTATAATTTTTTTTTCGTAAACGTGAGCGCATGAATCATATTTGAAACAATTTTTCTGCTTGGCGCATTTGAAAATTCTTTTTTTTTTTTATTTTTGGACAAAATATATGACCAATAGTACTGACTAGCCGCTTTATTCACTTCGAACAAAGAAATGTCTCGTAGTGTCTGAGTTGTTTTTATTTTCACTCAGCCAAAAAAACAAAGTCGAGTAGGATGATTGCTCGAGGGCAGACAGTTCAGGCGCATTTTTTTCAATAGTTATGTAAACTTGTCTAGAACTGATTTGAATGATTTGATCGTGATCAAAAAGAATATTCTTGAAAATTCTAACCTTAAAAGAACTTTTCAAAATTTTTAAAAATGGCTCCGAATTTCTCACCTCGAAAAGTTTTTCGCAATTTTTTTTATCTCCATGTCACGAAATCAATAGAAATATCAGTGATTGCTACATCTATAAAATAGCAAAAGTTGTTTATAGAAAAGTGTCTTATCGCAATGTCCTTCAAAATTTATAAATACGTCAAAGACAAAGTGAGATCATGAATAACCACGTGCTTTTCAGCTTCTCATAAAAGTCTATTTCAATAATGAATCGTCCGATGCTGTATAATATTATAGAGTGAGCAACAGAGTAACAAATGAAGCAAAGAGACTCAAAAATATACAAAAAAAAACTAGCAATGGTGGATGATAAAGTGTTGCTTTCTAGAAAGTAGGTTGATCAGTGGATATTTATAAGACTATTTTATAAATAAGTTTGTCATGTCTGCAGTTTTTCGCACAAATTAATGATGGTGAGAATGCTGTTGGAATCATAAAATTTAATGTTCCTTTGTTCATAATACAACTTATAATGTGTGTAGTGTGTGGAAATATTGTGTGTATTATTAATTTTTATTTAAACGACTAAAATATGACACGAAAGTAATTTACCGAATCAAAATATCATGTGGAATAATAGCATTTGCTGACAAACTTTTTTACATGATATAGCATGTGCTTGTACTTGCTGTTTATATGAAGGAGAGAACGAATAAAGAAAATCAATATTTTTTAACCTTGAACTTTTCTCATCATTGCTTATTTTCTCTCGTTCTTGTTCAGTATGTGTCTTCTCGCAATTTTCTTCGTTAAACAAATATGAATATTTGTGTTAAGAATCTCATTATACAATTCTCGTATGATCGTCATAAACATTACAATGAACGCAATTTTCTTGAATGAAAACTGAAAAATTAATCCCATAAATTTCAACAATCTTGACATTGATGAGATTCTTCAGAAAAATATAGCCATAAACAGATACATAGTTTCACTTGAATAGGTGAAGGTGATTTTGAAATCTATAATTATATACCTCAAGGATTTGAGGTTATTATTCTGTGAAATCTCGAAAAATTTCTTGGAAGGTTAATTTACAACAAAATAGATTCAAAGCTTCCAAACGCGTCACAAAATAAGAAGTTAAACTTATCTTCCTACCCATACGTGTTGTGGACATAAGAAAAATAAATATTTAAATTAAAAAGAGGAGGAAAAAAAGAACATAAAAATCTTGGAATTACTGAATATCGCGTAAAGTTCTTATCGTATGTACATGAAAAAAATGAAAAAAAGAAGAAGTTACTGGCTGTATTCCGGATGAACATGTTTTTTCTCTCCACATACATATCTAACTAACTAGCTTAAATCGGTGTTTACACATATTCAGTAGCACATTCCATGAACTTTCCACACAACACAATTCATGGGCGACGCTTTATTCTCTTCTATTGCTATTATTAAGCTATGAATGAATGAGATAAACAAACATTCAAGCCTATCACACAAAGAGGCCAAACCTTTTGATTTTACTGATTGTGCCCAGTTAGTGACGACAAGAATTCAAAAAATATAATACAATAACTAAAATTACGCGATTAAAATTGTTAAGAACCAAGCCCATTTGCTTGCGCTCACTCGCATGACAATCCTTAAACGCTCCTCATTTTTTTAGTATAAATATTCCTCTTAAAAGCAATAAAGTGTAAAATGATATCACGAAAATATTGTGTATTGAGATTAATAGTAAAGGAAAAATAAAGAAAAGAAAAATAAAGCTTAGCTGAAAAAAGAATTCGCACTAAATTCAGTGCAGTGAACTTTCTTTCTAGATTTGCGAATGTTAGGAAAAAGAAATAACAAGGAATGTTTGTATGCTCATACGAGAGAGAGACGTATCAGGTCTATTTATAAAGTAAACAGTAAAAAAATATAAAGATAATCTAGAAATGCCTTTACGTCATTTATGAGAGCGGTTTGCTTAAAGCACAAAGTAAAGAAATAACATTGGTGTCAAAAAAATTTGCACAATTTTTTGCGATAAGATTTAAGAACGATAAAAAAACTGTATTTACGTTAAGACAGAAAATGTTTCGCGTGCATGCGTCTTTTTTCGTATCTTTATAAGCTATTAAGTCTCTCAAGTTTTTTTGGAAATGAAGATATTGCGTTCTATTTAAATTGTCCTTGAAATATGATTCTTCGAATAGCTAAATCTGGATTCTCCGTCATTTTTGCGATCATTCTACATTTTCTTGTATAAACAAAATCAATGCCTTATATCCCGAACAGCACAATGTGTTCGTTAGGGCACCACAACGTCGTCGTAACGGTAAAACGCGAAGATGCCTTAAGAGCACGTGACGGTTCATTTCGAACCATAATTATGGTTTACTGTATTATGCTACTCGGGTATGAGGCTAAACTACAGTTTTAAGAGGCGAAGAAGCAAAACATCGTGTTGATAAAAATCAAAACGTCGAGCCGGATAAAAAAATTTATGATGAATAAATAATTACCTTGCATACGAGAAGCTTTTGTGTTTGGATATCAATACATTTATAGAACGAACTTCCATCAACCATATCAAGTAATAAATATCGATCTTGAAGAAGAGCTGCATTTAGTTGAGGTGGTTGAGTGTTTGTTGAAATGGCATCTCGATTTGCTTGTGTACTATTACGATTAGTAATTGAATTATTGGTACTAGCAGGTGTTTGATTACTGCTTAATCTAGCTTGTTGTTGTTGTTGTTGCATCAATTGTGTTTGCAGCAACTGTTGAGATGGCGTTTGTAATGGCATAAAATTTTGATGCGTCTGTTGTTGTGTTTGGGTGACATTTTGCACTAATTGTTGTTGCTGTTGTTGTCCCGTTTGTTGTATGTGCAGGCATTGCCGATGAAATGTACATTTTTTAGCATTTGGAAGCATGCCATTTACATTATTTGTATTTGTCGTGGCCACAGTTGAGGCAACCGGATTTAGAATGTTCACGATTTGAGGCACCGTTGCAGATGACGTACCTGACGACGATGTCTGTGGCGGACAGACTAGAAAGCTACTCAGTCGCTGTTCTAACGATTGTTCATCGGGTTTTCGATGATCAATTACCGTACGCGGGTAAGTTATACGAATTATTTGTTGCGGGTTTTGAAACGCCGTATTTGTTGACGAAGAGTTCATCATTATCACTTAATTTTTTTTTTATTCTTTATTATTTCTCAGCTCACAGATTTTTTTAAATAATTGCCTTGAATAATTTTTTTCTTCACATATATATATTTTTATATTTTGTCACAGATAATCACTTTTTTTATTATTATTCTTATCTCCTTTATTTGATATTCTATAAAAAAAATCTTCAGAAACACTCACATTTATAAGAATTTATTTCTTTTCTTCTTTCTCTTTTATTATATTTTTATTTATTTTCTCTTTTGTTTAGCTTGATTTCATATTGAAACACTTTAATTTTTCTTTATTTTTATACACTATAAAAGACACTGTAATCCAACAGGTATAAATTTCTGAAAATAGAAATAAGATACAATTGATGAGTTGATATAAATAAAATTATTCATTTTTGCAGTATCCAATTTACGAATTCACAAAGCCGGTTTTATTGCGCAATATATATTTTCTTTTGTTCTGTTCTTCTTTTTATCAAAATTCACATTTTAAGGCTGATAAGATTTGATTCTCTTAGTAGTATTAATATTATTGTTTGTTTATTTGCAGAATCGATCAAAGGATGCGATGATTTATTTTAAATATTTTTTATCCGTTAATCACCACATTTAATGACTCGTGATATTAATTGCAACGTAGTTTTTATTTTGTCAGATTTTTCCGACTATATGAAATAATACACGTGCGCTTATTTCATTTTATATCAAGCACTTAGAAGGTGACCTTTACATTTTCTTTTATTTTCACAACTATATAATAAAAAAATTCCTGCACTTGTTTATTAAAAAATTTTTCGTAAGAATATTCATAAAAACCCAATATTACGTGATGTATATTTTTTATCACTCTTACCCGACTCAATTGAGGCGTGCGAGAGAGTCATTTTGTGAAATTCTTAAAATAACTCATGTCATGCATCGCTAATGATGAGTGAATTACTAATTGAAAATCTATGATCAAAAGCACAAATTGCAATCTTCTTAACTTGTAAGTTACTCCTCTAATGATGTTAGTTGCTACAGTAATATAATGAAAAGTTATTAATTTGGTTTCTATGGAAACAATAGTCGTAGGCGCACTTAATTTTTTTTTTGTGTCTAGTAACTATTTCATACATATTATCAGTAATGATATTGGATATCATATCCACTTGTCGAATAATGCACGTGAGGAGCTAATCACTTATTTAAACATCGACGTGTAATATGATGCTAATCAACTAGTAGTAGCAAAAATGACATGAAATTGACTGAGACGATTTTTATAGGCTGTTAATGTTTTCAGAGAAAATGATGTGCTTTATGTCTGAATTATTATTTTCTAGGTATATTTAGTCATTTGTCTAGTCAGCTATTTAATCTATTTCAACTAAGCATAAAGCCTAAGACCAAACTGAATGCATTCGTTATGCAAAAATGCGCTAAAAAATTTCACGGCCTTCCGAATACAAAAACAACAAATGAAAAAAAAATCGAATCTGGGTAATGAGTTTTTGCTACGGAAATTGTATGACGTCACGTTATTACTTAAATATACTGTGTAACGTAATCAAAAGAACGCTTTTGCAAAACAAACGTCTATTTATAGACGATCTTAAAGTATTAAAACTTTTTATGTAACACATTAAAATATTCACAGATTGTGTGAAAATGAAGGGACGCTGCAAGCATAGCGTCGTATATGTCTGTTTAGATCAACATGTTTCAATTCTTTGTTTCACTTCACATTGAGTCACATTGAGAGGAAAAAAAAATATACAATATTTTTTTCGGCGTCGTCATCACCGCATTCATTATCTCTCTCGCACTACCAAAAATGGTCTTTTAGTTGCTTCAATTTTAATTGAACCGGATGTGACGATAATTTTTTTTATGAAATATTATAGTTTCCAGCCTAAAATAATCAATCACTTATAGGCATTTTATTTTTAAATTTTCATAAAATTTTTTTGCATGCTCGATGCGACCGAAGCATAAAAACTAACTCACACAAAGGAATTTTCATTGTTTGGACCCGAGAAGCCTCGTAGACATTTTTTTTCTGCGTAAATGTTTTTCTCAATGCGTGGCTTCAAAAATCTTTTTTTCTCTTTTTTTGGATCACAATTTAAACTTTCCACAAAAAATAAATATATATTGCACAAAGGAACTTCTATTGTGAATTTGTCCGATTACAAAAATTGCTGACTTTATTTTTTTACCTGTTTTCTTTATTTTTTTGAGACGCTTGAATGTTTTTATTCACATAGACTTTTTTTTATATTTTTTATTTTTTTGATATTCCAAAGTAGGCTTTGTTGAGCAATTTATTTCAGTATTTTTCCTTATATTCCTACGATTTCTTGCCGTTCTTTCGCGTTTTTCTATTTTATCGATGACTGTAGATGATTTTAATTATCTACAAATATTCTTAGAATAATCCAAGTCGGCTAAATAGAATAAAATTCAAGCCGGTATAACGCGCGGACATAAAAGACGTCTTACTCTCACAGAAACAGAAATATTACTGAACAAAATAAAGAAAGAGACAGAGAAACATGACAGAAAATGAAACTCAATTTTAGTTTGGCAAGAATCCGTCAGTTGTCGCTGCTGTTCCTTGAAATCAAGCGTTACTGAGATTTTTTCATGTGCGTTTTCTTCTCTCTCATTTTTTGATTCGTATTTTTTACATTTCATCATTTTGCAACTTTCAGAAGCATGATTCATGCAGCATAAATTTTTTTTGGTTCTTCCGAGAATTTTTGCACGAAGCAAGTCTCGACAGGAAATTCCGATTTTTGGCAAAATTCTTATCGAATGAATCATGTGGTTCATGGCCATTAGATCTCGGTCGTCATGATAAAAAAAACATTATTTTTTGTTGCAATGTATTCAAGGTTTTCAGCTTGATGTCGGGTAGACCCCCATTAAATATTGCAATTTATTTGCCTGTTGTTGAAAATTATGAATGTATTGCTAGATATAAATTGTTAATAAAATGTGAATTTTAATTAACTACACATTTTGGCATTATTTGAACGTTTCATTCATCACGGATGAAGATGATAGAAATTACTCACTTGATTTCTCATGTTAAGAAATAAACTGTATTAAATTAGAACTTGTTGCAATAGTAAAGATTTATGTTTAGTATTTTTAAATTATCGTAAAACATGTGTGCTGATCGAGTTTAAACAAAGCTATCTTCAATCAGCAATTAATTAATTTTGTTCATTGATTCAACACCAATTTAAACTATCAACATTTTTTAATATTTCAAATTTTTAACGATTTTTGTACACTAACACTGACTAACAATAGCAAAAAATATTTTCATTTTTATTTTTTGCAATAAATTACACAAATTATCACTTTTGTCATTCTAAATTATATTTAAATTATTGTCTACGTTCTTAACTAAGCTTAAGTAACTGTTTATTTCTTTTATTCTGCTTATTTACATCTAAATTTTAGTAATTTATATTTACGCAAACTTTTCAATGTGTTAGTAAATTTGAGAAAAAATCTTAACGAATATTTAACGAAAAAAACGAGGTTAAAACTGAAAACAAAATTTCTGACAAATTAAAAAATATTTGGTTAATTAGAGTACAAAATGAATCGGTAACGTGCATAAATTATTAATTAAGATACATTACTAATGATGATTATCATTTTTAGTTTAATTTTGGTTGCCTTAGCAATCTTTTTGGTTTCACCAACAAAAAGTGAAATAGATTTTGGTGAAAATGCATTTGCATCAATTAAATCATTTTTTGGATTTGAAGAAAAGCCATACATTCCAACAGGCACTAATCATATGAATTCACCAGCTATTGATTCAACAGTTGGCTCAATCGAACATCCAAAGTGTCAGTCATTGAAAGTAATTAATTATCTACATGAGATCCAGTTGAATACAACAGAATGGAAGTGCATCGAAAAAATTCTTCGCAATGCTACTAAAGATCCAGGAAACTTTACAAGTTTGCTATTGATCGCAACAAAGGAAGCAATTGTTGATCAAATTAAGAGTTGTTATGCTGACAAGTCGGAAGGTATTGACTGGTTTGGCTGGTGGAATGATTGGTGGAACAATTTCACACAAACTGATTTCTGGAAGATCGTTACTGATCATTATTGGTACATAATTATAGCTGCAGTTGCTACCCTCGTTGTCCTTACATGCCTTTGCAAGCTGTGCTGTGTAATTTGCAAGAAGAAGCGTGATGAAGAGCTTCTTGAATAAACATCAATAAGCCATTTAGTTACTTAAGTTTTGATACATCATATAATTCTCTCTTTATATTAGTAATACTCTTCAATAATTTCATTACGTTATTGTTCTTCACTGAAATGTAAGTGCATTATTGGATTCCAAAAATTATCAATAAATCCAACGACTAGATTTTCATAAGTAATTCAAAAGGACAATCATAAAATGGGAATGTCTAATGCCCACCGCATTAATTTATATACACATTTTGAGACTTTCTTGTGGTGATCTTGAGTTAGATTTCGTGAGAACTATTAAGATACTTATGAATCCTTCAGCAATAGAATTCGATTTGCGGTTTACTTTGTGTGGGTTCTATGTGATTTTGCATACTTACGGATTTCTCATAAAATTTGAGAGTTCAAGATTTGAGATCGCTAAGATCACAATTATTCAGAAACTTAATTTAAATACTACAAATTAGTGTTCCGTGCTAACATTCAAATCAAACTTAAATACAGATTAAAATCTAACAATTTTAATTTTAATTGTATGCTAAATAGATGAAAGGGCAAATGAAGCCATTCTCGTTCTCTGTTCACGTTTTCCTGCATAAATTTCACAATCGTTATAATTGAAAGTATTTCAAATTTAAATTTAGTATCAAAATATACTCAAATTTGAAACTGAAATTTTTTGCGACATAGCGAATTATTTAATCATCAATTGAGTTTGTTGTCTGTAATGAATAAATCATCGAAATAGAAATGAAAAGAATTTGAAAGACTTCCAAAATAATAAAGATCGAAAAACCACACAAATTGCTCATATGAGCATTATGATGAATACATGAAAAGAAAACTTTTTGGCTGACTAATTAAGCACAATAAGATAGCCAAAAAATGGAATAATAATGGAAGTGACTATAATTAAGATTAATATTTTCTTCTTTTCTTTATTGTGTACGTGCATCCTAAAATGGCACTACATAAAAATTGCTGACAAACACAAGTAATTTGCTAAAGGCCGTCTAGGTGTCGGTCTAGCTCTGTTCAAAAATGAGCATTAATTAAATTTATTAACAGCAACTTTTTGCATACTGATTCAGTTTTTCGAGGTTAGAATTCTTATGGCAAGGAATTGAAGACAATAGTGGAAATTTATGTCATGTCCAATACTTAATTTTATTTAATTTATTTTCCAGAACACATATTAAATTAGAGTCATTAGAGGATGCAATAGTGCTTGATAATCCAACAGAAGATTTACTGCATGACAAGAGAGGCTGTCCAGCATATGTATCTCCAGAGATTTTAAGAGCAAATACTACATACTCAGGCAAAGCTGCTGACATGTGGTCGCTTGGTGTGATTCTATATACAATGCTCGTGGGAAGGTGAGTTACTTCTTCTTTTTATTAAACTTCTTTTTACTTCTTCTTCTTCAATAAAATTGAATTGAGTCGATGATGAACTCATGAGAAAGTTGGCAATGCACGTCTAACACAAAAATTACTTTCACAAAAGAACCAAATGCAATTGAATGGAAGTAAAAATAAAAGAAAAGTTTTATGTCTAATTTCTCCTAAATTTACGACATCAACTTCCGTACCTTAATATTTCAAAGGCTTCTTATCGCAAAGGCAGGTCAGTTTTTGTCTATTACGGAATAGTTGTGTCTCTTCATGGGTGCCGGAAGTGTTCTTAACCTTGAAGTACTCAATATTAAGGAACAACAAAAATAATTTACAGTTATTTTTGCACTACTAACTAACGGCAAATCCCACGAGTAATTGAACAAATTGGTATAGGAAGGCGTCACTTACATTCTTGTACAGAGCAACAAAAAATCCTTTCAAATTGAGGCACAAAAAATTAATTCATAAAACACCAGTTCAGTCTGTATTTGATCACCTTGGCCTGTAATTCAAGCCATAGCGCATTATGTCTTGGGAAGAACAAATATTGAATGATTGGAATGCCTTCACTCTTTCTCCATTATGTCTGATTGTTGAATTTTATGTATCGTAACATTTTGATTTACATAAAAAACTTCATTTCACTTCCTTTCCATTCTTACCTTTTACATTTACCACAAAGAGAGATTCGTGCAATGTGGGTGAAGAAATCAAATGCAGATGGATCAAAAGGATATGTACAAAAACAGGATTAATTTTCATGTCTTTCTTATTCTCTTTTAAATAATTCAAAGGAGAACTTTTTATATTTTTTAACGAATATTTACCATCTGTTTAGTATTTTTATTCTCATTTCTTTTGATTCTTTCCAATTTCAAAGACTCATTTTCAATTCTCAATCTACGTATATTTTTGTGTATAAAATAATATAGTAGAATAATAATAAGCATAAGGAGATGACGAAAAAGAAGATTCAACTAAAATGCTCTCTTGTGAAGCCTAAAGGCGATCATCGAATGAAGAACAGAACAGAACATAAAAATAATGCAAAAAATACACAATTTATGTGGAAGCATGTGGCAGGTGTAAAATGCGTACCTACGCTCATCAGCATTATCTTTTTTTTCGGCAACTTCCATTGAAATTTCAAAACAGCACTTAACATGAAATCATGAGCTGATGTTAAGGAACAAATCTAGTTAATTGCAAAACAACCGAGTTCATTACTCTGAATTGTTATGTCAGTTGGTTATGTACGATGCATAATGTACAAGTAGTTTGTAGGAAGTAGCAAAATAATACAGGAAGAATATCCAACGATATTATGCGACAACATAAAACAATCGCAGTTCAACACGAAAATAAAAAGCAGCAAAAAAGAAAGAAACATTTTTATGCATTGCATTTATTTTAGTGCTGTTTAATAGACAGCTATGTTGCCATATTACTTGATTGTGCATTATGTCTGCAAAAAATGGGACGAGTATGGAACTGATACTTAATATAGCGCATTTGTAGGGCTTGTGGATATAAACTTAACAGCCAGTCAAACAAACTGATTCAAAATCACATCCAGTAACAAGAATCCAGCTACATCCAAGATTCAGTATAAGCCACAAGCTGCATAATATCAGCATAGTCTCATAAATGCATGTTCATGATTGGAATTGTATTTTGTGCTGCCATAACTGCCGCGGTCTTTTTTTCTTGTCTTTATTTTTCGCACTGCTGATGTGTCTGTGCCGTGTTCTGCTTCCACATTTTTTAACTCTCTCATATTTTGCATTGCAGTCGATTGGCATGTCGGAAATGTTTATGTTCAATGCTGATTTTTTGACGCCGCGTCAATTTTCGAACATCCAGAAAGGAACTAAAAAGTTTTTTGACGCAGAATTTAATCGCTTAATTGAATGCAGTAAGTTGTTCTTGTCGCAGGATATTCTTATGCTGCTGCACAGTAATATTCATCAGGTCTGCATTTACATTCAAATGGTAATGCATAAATGCCTTAATTATAGAACATGAGCAGCACAAACAGCAACAGACATGAAATGAAGAAAAAGAAGTGAAAATTTCCACGAGAATGAAAATGAAAACGAAAGAAAAAAGAAGAAAATTTTCCTTTCCATTTTCAATTTTATGTGTGCGAATCCGTATTGCGCAACATTGCTGTTCAATGCGGTGAATTTGGAATAGATAGAGAAAGCATAAAATGATTCAGCAATGCAGACGGAAAGACTGTTTTCTCCCGAAAAAAGAAGATTGCGAGTTCTTTGCAGCAACTGAAAATTATGCTGGCAGGAAGTAAACAATTACAGCATTAGCAGCAGTTCCATAAATTAGTCCAAAATCTTTCATGCAAAAAACGAAGAGAAAATTAATTGAATTTCAATGACTTTGTGCTGTGTTGTGTGCTGGTTTGGTTAATAATAATGAGAATGATGAGAATTGGCCTCAAAGTTGCTGACCTCCATAAAGCATAAAACTCCAAATTAGATTAACATTAACATTACATCGATGAAGAAATCAACGAGTTGCTTATTGCTGGTACTTATTGCTGCTTGCTGCTGCTGTTTTACTTTTAGACATTTAAGGTCGATCTTATTTGCATCCATCTGCAATTATACTCACAAATAGGCACTAATCGTGCTGAATATTTGATCTAGAATTTATTTGAAAATCTAACAGTTAAATTAAATCAAAATTATTTTTATCTCAGCAACCTTCGAAAATGACGTCATTAAAAATTCCAAATTTCTATCAACAACTAGGCATTTAATTCTAGACCAGGTATGTCCAATAAATTAATAAAATTAGGCTAGACCACAAAGAGTACGTGCATATTTCAAACACAAAGAGACATGAAAAACAAGATTAAAGAATGTCAAAAGTTGCTCTTTTGCAAATTCTCACATGACTTGGCGCTTAAACTAAACTCAAACATGTGCTGAATGTTTGCGGACACAATCTCATGTCTTAATTGATTATCTGAATTAATTCTTTCATCACAAACTTGCACGAATACAGGCACAACGGAATTATTAATTGCATTTTCGATTTATTTGAGTAGAATTGCTCACTATTATGTTACGGCAGTAGCAATTTACCTACTTTTTGAGACTCCATATATTATTTATTGCCTGAATTTATGAGTCTTTAATTAATAAGCATCAAATCGAATAATAAGTCTTGAATGGGATTCTTTGCAAGTCGTAAAAATTATCAGAAAAACACTTTACAGCACATTGTAAGTAATAAGAGCAAACGCATGCTTCCGAAATTCGTGAGAGGGAATGGGAAAAAAAAGTATTTTTAGCCATTGAATGTTTTATTTTCAATTTTTTCAAGGACGAATTCTTAATTTTTAGAGGTCAGCACCGACATTTCGTAATCTTCGTCATCACCACCATCGCAAGGCATTCAATACTAAACGCACAGCACACAGCACAAAATTTTTTCGCCAACTAAATTCTGTTGCATAATTTTTTTATGTTGTTGACCTCGATATTAAAAATAAGCAAGCTTGTTGCCTTTACTGACTGAATTTTTGATCCGATGTAAGTACAGAAAATCAGATGGAACTCCTTTCTATTCTACAATGCAGTTCAGTTTTATGTTATCAATGAACTTTTGCTTGCAAATTTCTTTGTCTCTTCTTATACTTACTTACCGTATATCCATCGTGCACTGGAACACGATTTTTCATTGTTCGGATGGAAATGAAATAAAAACATTCATAAGGAGCTTTAAGGTGAATGTTTCATAGGATTTATGACTAGATAAATATATTCAGGCAGTGATAGGAGACTTCTGTGCATGTGACTGATACGATTGTGTCAATAATCCTTTCATAAATCCTTGTAAAACTCTTAAAATGAGAATCTTGAGGTGCTTAAAACCCGAAAATATTGTCACTCAAATTACTTTTTAAGGATTAAATGGACATCATTTGCATATGAATTAGTAACAATTAAAGATGTCCACAGATTGTCCCAGACAACAAACAAGTATTGAGCATGCAATACATGAAAATTCAATAAATCAACATCAATTCTATTTTGAACATTTATTGATTGTGCAACTATATAGACATAGAAAAAAGACTGAGCGAGAGAAGAAAAAAAAGAGCTGAAAATGTTCATTGCCATAGTTTCGCAAGAGTTTCGCTCTTGAATACCGCAACACACATCACCTCGAACAAACATTTTCGATGTTGTTCAAGTTCATAGCTACTTCTGTTAATAACTGTTGTCGCTGTTTCTATTTCTTCATTCAAAATATTATTTCTGACTTAATGCCATCCATGACTCTGACCGTGAATCCGTTAAGAAATTCAAGCGCTGCCTCTTATCGATCCAATTGACTTTAAAAATTTGTCTCACTGACTGACTGACTATCTGAAAAAATTATCAGTTCTCTTCCCATGCATACAAATGTATGAGTATAGACAGAGTATAGTTATTTACATTTTAAAGGCATCTGAAAATTGTTTGAGGCTCCTCACAGGAAACATCTGCCTTCGTTTTTCTGTTTAAATACCTTTTACAAAATTTCTATGGAATAAAAAAATCGAAATAATTTTTTTTGGTAGGAAAAGAAGAGCAAAAGGAGAGAAAAAATGTAAAAGTTTTAAATGTCTGTGCAATAACAACAGAACACGACACTACACACATCCAAAATCGATCCTTTTTTTTCAATGACTGCTTTATGTTTTGTACTGAATTTTATAAATTGAGTTTCATTTTGTTTGTTTTTAAATGACTTGTATCTTTAAAGGAACTGAGATGCACTATAAGATTCAGCAATCTATAGACAGTCTTCCTTACTTGTTCCTCAATACGCACCCAAAGAACTTGTTAAAAGAGTTCTATGAAATTTGTTTTGAGTAACTTATACCAATTTACACTAATAATGGCGTTATACCTTACATGCTGATTTCTTTATTTTTTGGATATACTCTTGGCAATCACAATTGAGAAAGGCATAAGGAACAGCAACAACAAGAATAGTATACAAAAAATTAAATAGGAAGTAAATTGAATTACGAGGATTTTTCTTAATTAATTTAAGCGGCACTGCCTGCTCTTGTGCAATAGCAGATAATTCATTTAGCACTTAAATTTACAGCCTAAGAAACAGCAAATTAATTTAGACGTAATTCAATAAGTGGTGTCAGGATTGTCTCATTGGACAACGAATTTTAATTGAATTTGAGATTAGCAGTTCTAATTTGATTTATGTCCACATTTAATGTAATTTTGTCAATTATCATGCACTCTATGAAGGCACAGAGCATCGTTTGGACTAAAATCATGTGAAATTTCACTGAAAAATGTTGCAAAGCAGAACAACCAAAATAGAAACGACGAAATGCATAAAAATGCATCTGCAATCTGTGCATCTGTCGTACAATCCCAATTACAACCACCGACTCATTTTGAGTCCAAACATAAACCTTTTTACTAACACAATCAAGTCATTATGCACTGGAATTTATGCCTGTGTACAGGATGAAGGATGTAGGAAGGCAGAGATGAAGAGAAGTTTATAAAAAAATTATCCACGATGCAAAGTTTTTCACTGCACGAAGTGAATTCTTACCTTGTTGCTGCATCTTACTACCTACATTTCTATGTTTGTATATCGACACACAAAACACAATCGATGGTGATGATGATGAAGTTTATCAAAAGGATCTCCGAAATTGCATTTTGTTTTTTCATCTTTCTAGTCTTTTGTGTTCCATTTATGTGCCGTTCTCTTCTATGCTATTCAGGATCAGTTTCCATTTAAAAATAAAATAGAACAATAAAGGAATAAGAAGGAACAAAAGATGTAGCAGGTAAGAAATATTTCTCGATGCGATTTGCACCATAAAAATATTTGTGTACGTTAAATGCAATTAAGAGAATTTCATCTTATATCCAACACAAGCATTGTGGGAGGGTTTCATGTCGATGTCATTTAGTCGCAATACTCATAAAATCATAAAACTTGCTTTATTCCTTCTTTTACAGCTGATGATTTAATTTATGCAAATAAGGAGTTTTATGGTAGGGAAAGGACATGAAAGTGAATTGATGCAAAGTGAATTCGAGTTAAAAAGTCCAGCTGCATAGTTTTAACAGGAAAGTTCCTTTCTATTTTCTTAGAACTCAAAGTGGATATGCTGCTGCAAAATCTTGATGAACGTTGCTTGGCATAAATTAAGAAAATCATGTTAAAGCATCAATTGAGAATCCAGATGGAAGTCTAGTTCTACAAACTGAACAAATGGTCAATAAACTGCTGAAATTTGATCCATGAATCATAATTGGTCAACATTTTATGGTTAAGACTGACTTCCTCAATAAAATCACAGTCTATGCCTCTTCTTCCTACGCATAAAAGTAGTTCTTGAAGCCTCTAAATGACACGTGCTAAGACCAATCAGCATCCCATTGTGATGTAAATTTAATTAACTCAAATCATTGTTTCTTATGTCCATCAAGCACTAGATAATTATTATGAAATTATTATTGGAACAAGACAATTTTCAATCAATCAAAATGCGTTAAAATGTCAACAGACTTCAAGTTCCAATGAGATGTGTATGTGTGTACATAACTGATCGATGAAATTTCATAAATCAAAAAGCAGCTCCAAAATATCCAAAATGAGATGAAAAGTATCCGAAAATGAAATTGCAACAGCCAATAAAATTAAATAATACATGACATCCATCAATCTGTCTTGAGACGTAAATCCACAAAACATGTAAATGTGCTTGCTGCATGATTTCGGCATCTTGAAATCTCTTGCAATCCCTAGCCGATTACCTTTCAAAAGCTGAGTTGACAAAACCTTTGTTTTTTCTGAGTCAACATCGATAATTCGACAAAGCAACGTGACTACAATTGAGCTGTGACTGCTTATGACGTAAAAAATCTGTCAAAGTGTTCATGCTGCACAATTTGATGCTGTTTTTGTTATTGATAAGGAAATCTTTTTGGAATTCAGCACATGCTACAGTAATAATAGATTAATCATAACAATCAACAGGATGATCAGCATCAGATTCCATTATTATCATAATAAAAACATAGGAGGAATCAGTTCCAATGATAATGACAAATTTATGACAGATTATTGATACACAAAAGCCATCAAATCCATTCAAACTCGTTTCGTCGTCTGTTTCTGTCAGTTTTGATTCATAAAATGCTTCAAGTAACCTGATACAATTTCGAAGTCAGTGACTGGTGTGGGCGATGCTATGTCATATTTAATTGGATTATTTTGTGTATAAAAAATATTATTTTAAAGTCAACAAGAAAGTTTTTAAGGCAATTAAAGTAAAAAGGTGAATGAAATTGATGCTTCACGTAATGCAAAATAGCTGACAAAAATGAATGGAAGAAAGTAGTAAGTTGCCTAACGCAGTTCCGCATTTCTCTTTCTCTGAGTGCAATAGTCAGTTCCATCCAACAGATTTGACTCAATTTTTCAGTTTCGTAAGCAATTTGAAGACATTGCGCAAAACGCACTCAAATCGAAATTGAAGTCTGAATTTGCCATTTCATTATGTACCGCACCGTGTGTCCTGCTTTTAGTTCTTGCGGGCATTTTCAATACCATTCAGCCTCGCCTTTTTCTCTTTCATCTCGCATTTTACGCATATACTGTTTGCTGTAAGTGCACTGTCTTACATACATGACACAATCCATTGCCTTTTTGCGACTATAAAAAAAGCACAGAAATAATAAAATATTTTGCAAATACATTGTGTGTATATCTCGATGTCGATATCAGGTCGCTCATATTGCTTGCCGTTCATATGTCGAAAAGTAAAAGAAAATAAAAAAAATGTGTGTGTTGAAATCCTTTTGAATTATGTGCGGGCTGTGCGAATTGAATGATGAATTGGATTTACATATTTTAGAAAAAAAAATATTTCAAAATTCCATTACACAAAGATTGTTACTTTCACATACCGTGTAGGTGCTGCGATGACATGTGTAAAGGTTGCATTGATTTCAACTTTGCTTTGAGTGATTTATATGATGAATGAGGTCTGTCAGCTATTATATGGTAATCTCAAGGGGATTTTTCTTTCATGATACTAATACCAATAATTAGATTTTTTTCGGCTATTATATCCATGATCTAACATACGGTACGCAACATCAATCAACCATATGTGGGAGCATTTTGATTAATTAAAGGATTAAATCATCTCAGCATTCATTTACGTTCTACAATATGCTTGCTTAGAATGTTTTTCACATAACGAAAATGTATGTGGGTCAATAAACTAGTAAAGCCATAGCTGCAAGTTCGAGTAGCAGTTTCTAGTTCTATTTTTAAATTCTCACATCGCGTCAACTAGCAACAACGATGATGATAAACATTCGTGTAGTGCACTACGATAGTGCTGATATGCATTTAGATATTGTGCAAGAAAAATCGATTTTGTTTTATTTTTTCGGTCACCAGCGCATTCAAAAAAAGCAACTCGTCAACGTCGACGACGAGCTATAGCAGTTTCACAAAACATCGTGCTTGCCGCATTAATAAAATGATGTAATTGGACAAAATGGCAATGTTTTCTGTGTTGTGTGGAAATCATTCAATTTACTTCCATGCTGATTGTTTCATCACATAACTTGATTGTGTCGAGACTTTGTGTTTACATGTGCCTGCATATAATTCTGATCTTTTTTACTGTGTACAATATTTTTATGTGTAAATCATATGTTACAAAACATCTGAGGAAATGTTTAATGCTCAATGTTTTAATGTTTTGCTTGCAACATTGAATGTTTTATACTCATTTATACTTTATTGACACAAAACTCACGTGGCTAGAGTCAGCATAAGTTTATGTTGTGCTGATGTTTTCATATTTCAATGTCGGAGCAGTAACAACAAGAGTAAGAAGAAGGAACAATGAAAAAAATTAAATAAAAATTTTGTAAAACTCGAAAAATTTTCAAAACTCCGAAAAAATTGAGCAGCGAGAGCAAAATTGTCGAATGTGTGCAATGTCATGTTATTGCTGAGTGCTGCTGTGACGACACAAATGTAGCAGCAACAATAAAAAATATTTGGAAATGAGCTCACAAAAAAGTATTGACTCAATTTTTTGTTTCTGACCTTTTTCATTGAAACCGCACACAGTGGACATGGACAGTCGTTTAGTTGAAGTAGCTATGAATGAAATATGGAAATCACCTAGGTATTAGTAATCGGATATAAGAGAGAGGAAACTCACATTAATTGGCACTCGACCAAAATGATGAAAAAGCTATGAAAAATTGTTGCAAAATCTAATGCGAGTCACTTTGCGTCACTTCTTTTTTTGACTCAACATGCTTGTAACTTGCTAGCTTTGCTTGTCGTTGTTGCTGTTTACTATTGAATCAAATGAGATGGTGCAAGAATCATTCGACATTAAGCAACGCCGTTTCGATTTTATTTTATTAATTTTTACATCAATTTGCTGTTCTTGTCTCGTTTGTTGGTGCTTGCTGTGCGATATTTAGCATGCAATTGCATATTTTTAGTGTCAACTAACTTGCCCGAGCTATACATGTCCTGAGCTAGCCATAGAAAGTGCTCTCTTTTATCTATTACTTGATCTGGATGTTCAGATTTGGATTCAGAAGTACAAAGACACATAAAGTTCGTGTTGAGCAACATGCTGTGCCACTCGGGTGCTTCTCTATCTCTTGACTCCTATTAAGTCACAGATCACAGATCGAGTGAGAAAATTGAAAGCACAAAAGAGCAAATAAAACATAACGAGAATCAAATTACGATTTGCAATTTAGGTGTCACTGCCAACAGCAATTATTCTTCTTATTGTTCCTATTTCTTGCCATGCTTAACACACGAAAAAAAGCTAAACAACAAATGGTCCATGAAGAACACGAGAACAAGCACAACACAGCAAAAGAAGAAGATTTCAAAAGCACAAAATGCAAACAATGCAGCACACAGCAACAAGATGAGACTTCGTCACTCGATGTGACATAATTTTTGTGCTTAAACAAATTTTTTTATACTTTACATTTTTCGTAATGTCAACACAGTGCGCTGAAGTTAAAATGTGATAAATGACTTAATATGAAAATTGCACACGACTGTCGACATTGCCGGGTGTCTGTTACTTACTCTCGATGATGATGATGGAGTAATTAATTGAGAAATGTACTTTGATTGCGTTCGGCAAATTTATTTGCGCAATTAAGCATCAACTGGAACTATTTTTGTCACTTTACAATTTCAGTGCCTTAATACGATTATCGGTTCCATTGAGTCATTATGTCGCTCATCTCACATACGCTCAAGTGCTTTCGTAACTGATGTAAGGTTACAAAATTTATTTGTGTTTAAGGAGAAAGGTAGTTGAGGCAATAATGAGACATAAATAAAGGCACATAATGTGCGCGATGAAGATTGTGGATCGAGTCAGGAAATTCTATTAATTTGGTCCATAAAGCGCATTTTAATTGAGTAAATTACTGGATCTAGTCAAAATCAAGTGTCAATCCTCAATATGATTGCACACTGGAAATAACAAGTTCCTCAAGCATGCCCCCAAAAAGTCGAACACAATGGAACGAAAAAAAGTTGGAACTTGCCATACTTTTCGCCATAACTTAACACACCTTCCCTCTGATCTTTCTCAATTAAGTCAAATGAATTACAATGCAGCAATAATAGTAGTGCGATGGATGGATGGAGTGTGTTACAAAACATACAGAAAGGCATTAAGCACTGCTACTAAAAAGTAATTTTTTGCGACATGACAAAATACTTAATCGACGTACTCGGCACCTTTTGCTCTTTCATTTCTTCTTCTTCATTTCTATTTGCTTAATTTATTTCATTATGATGTGTGCGTTTGAGGCTAGAAGGACTTGAAAATGAGCAGCTAGCAGCAGTAACTGTAACTCATTTAATATTTCTTCACCTCATAAAAGTTGTGACTTTTGAGTGAGAAAAGAAGGCAAAAACTGCATCGAAATATTGACTTGGATTTATGATTATTGCCCTGCCAATTCACGCCATCATAAATCAAGTACAAGTCTCACATTATGCCGCAGTATTGTGCTGTATCTACTCAATTCCATTTATGCACATTAGACAGAGAGAAGTTCAATGTATTTGACCGCAATTCTGGATTTTTTAATGCTTGTTTTTTTTGTGAATGGCAAATATGAAGCAAAATGGCAGTGCTGCATATGAAAAGGCAACACAAAAAATTGAACATGAACGCATTGGAAGCAGACACATACATCAAATGTGTTTTATTAATTTTTTTCTGCCTTGTTTTTGTGCAATTCCAAATATTTGCAGTGGCATGCATGAGAACTTTTTGTGCTTTGGATTTCCTTTTGTGCTGAGTTGTGAATTACCTGCAAAGAGCTTTAGGAATGGGAAAAGGAGAGGAAGTTTGTCGTTGCATGTTTATGGATGACAAGCTTTTGTTGTGCCTGACATGCAATATTTCATGAATTTGCGGTACTGGATGTTGACTGGATCATTCAAATATGATATAAAGTCACAAAACATTGAAATAATCCTCAAAAAAGTCAAAAGCTCAAAGATTCCAGTCTGCAAATCATGTCCATTCATGATCAACACTGTGTCTATTAATAGTCACACATTCTTACCTCAATAAACTCTTAAAATATTCAAGAAGATCTCTTAGAAATAAGAAGTCATTTGTGTACGTCTCAAAACCAATTTTTCATGTTGCTTCACTTCCATTATTTAAGGAAATTTGCATTTTGTTTGTTGAAGTCTTGATGAATTTCGAAATGAAGTAGAATAAATTCTGAGTGTAAAGTTGGGTACGTGTCGTAATTTCCAAGAATAAAGCTTCGCTGAATAAATTTGAGGACAACAAATAAAAGTGGACTCAAAATTGATTCCGTCTAAGTGCTGATTGTGCAACATTCTTGCATATTTTTGTTATTGTCAAAGGAATCATTTGTCTAAAATCATGATGAAATCCGCAGATGGTCATGAAAATAAGAAATACGAAGTAAAGGCAGACATAAAGGATTGATGTACACAAGCTAACAAATTCATTGCTGTTGCTGACATAATTCTTCCGCGTAGAGTCTTAGTCTCTTCCTCGACCATAAACACAAATCCAGTTTCTCCACGAACTAAATCTGGAATTAAACCTTCTACAATACTACAAATTCGCTAAAATAAGCGAACAATAGCGAAATTTTTATCTTTGAAAATCTTTGAGGATAAAAACTCCACTTGAAAATACAAGTGGAATTTTTATCCACAAGGACTCTTTTAATTCCCGGATTTGTTAAACCAGGATTTTAATCGTGGCCCACGAGGATAATATTCCCACTTGGAAATGTAAGTGGAAATATTATCTTCCTGGAAGATAAAAATCTAACTTGAAAATATATGTGGGATTAATATTTTCCCGGCAGGATAATAATCCCACGTACATTTCTAAGTGGGAATATTATCCCGCAGGGAACATATAAAAATTTGCGGTTTTCGGGGTTTTTATCCCGCTGGGCTGTGGGAATAATATTTTTCGGGGATTTTACCCCTCACCCTGCAAAGGAAATTTGTCTAAAAATGATGAAATCCGCAGATGGTCGTAAATAAAGGCAGACATAAAGGATTGATGTTCACAATAACAAATTCATTGCTGTTGCTGTAATTCTCAAATCAATTTTCTGACTGTAAATTTTGCAATAAATTTGCCGTAAATTGATTGTCCTTAACATTTCGAGTCAAAAATTTATTTCAACATTTAGTCAGTGTGTCTGCAGCGTGGACATACACACATACAACAGCAATGGAAAGACAAAACAAGGCGAAATGAGAAGCCAAATGAATTGCAGTAATTGATGTTTGTTGGATTTACAGATTTTAATCAAAAACTGACTCGAAAATGGTCTGCAAATAGTGAAGTTAGTGCCAATTAAGTGGCAAACTATAATATCATTTCTATGTAAGGCTGAGCTTGAAAGTTGAAAGGCTAATGACGCGAAAAAGATTAATGGAACAATAGACATGACATTTGCACACGCAATAATCACTTGAGTGACTGCTTGTTGCATAAATTCTTCTATTGTGCTCCAAATCTCAACGTCTATGCTGATCATTGTTGCTGATAATGCGCAACAGAAGCATAATTGACCGTCCATAGTTGCAGCATTGTTGACCAATGTTGATCATCTTCATGACTGTTTTTGGAATCTGTAAACAATAGAAAGAAGTTCAATATTGAATTAAGAGTAATTGCAGTCATAACTTACATGAAGGTTCCAGTTCACATCTTCACATTTCACTTGAATAAATGCTCGATACATAAAAGGCAACGATCGATCACTTTACTTCTTTGTCTTTCAATTAATTTATGAAATATCAATTAATGAATATTTGCTGTTGCTTTAGTTCCATTTACTGGATCTTTTTTTGAGTGCTGTTGATGGATGGATTATTTAAAATTTATTTATTCAGCATCAAACTTTTTGCGATCTTATCGCAGATTCAGAAATGATTTCATCACTTTAAATTGAAATGCAGCCACAGAATTTGATTGACATAAGATGTAAATTCAAAATGACAAATTTGCTGCATCGCGTGTTCCTTTCCTCGCTGTTTTATTGTATAATTCAGTTCTGATGCGCAAAATATGAGGCAACTGAGATGCAGCGTGGCATATCCCAAATGTAAATTTATTGATCTTCATGTCTTCTTTCCATTCGATTCATTAGAATGTTGTTTATCAAGCTTAATTCCTTATATTGTTAAGCCTCATACCCAAAAATTATTATTTTTTATCTCAAAAAACAAGACAATAATTAGTCACTGACTTGTGCTGATCTCGTCTTCTTCTTCTTACATGACAGAACAAGTTGTAGCTTGTGAATTTTTCTCAACGACGTGCTGCACATTTTTTTGTTGTATCGATGTGAAAAGAAGAAAGAAGTCGACTTCATGTTTGAACATGACATTGATGGCGTAGATAGAAGCAGCAGTAAGTAAAAATCCAATTGTGGAAAGAGACGGGAAGAGAGAGAAAAGAGAAAATGTGAATGGTCTAGCAATGTGCTTATTTCTAGGCACATAAATGCAAAAAAATCTTTTGAGGACGTTGAACTTTAGAAGCCGAAGCAATTTTCTATCATAATTCGATTTATTGAGTACGGAAGGGCTGAATATTGTTGTGAAATAAAAATGAGGGTTGGAGTTCAACTTGTTTAAAATGCATTAAATACTTCACCCCTCAATATACAATGCAATTTATTGGAAGCAAGTGCAATTCCTGTCCGCAAACAACACTTCTGATCTCGTCACGTCTTTGTCTAAAAATGTGTAATCTTAATTGCTTAATATGTCTTCCAAATATGGAATTATTAAGTTGCAGCAACAATAAGTCAGTCACTTACGAAAGGAACCTGCAAATTATTAAGGCATTTATCATTATTAATTGCATTATTTTTACAATTTCTTTTCATAAAAGATTATCTTCTTTGTAACTTTATAAATTCACAAGTTATTCATAAATGTTAGCATTTTGGTGACCGGTTTTCTCATTTCTGCATTTTATCTGCCGCAGTGAGCTGTATGATGTAGAAATTTTATTGACTAAGATACAGGAATGAAGTTGAAAATGGAATTTTATCTTGTGTGCTTGTCCGCGAGAGGGTGCTTAAGTTTTTCTAGGTCACATCTATGATTTCACTTGTCTGGGTGATTTTCTAATTGTTGATGTAATTAATTAAGCTGAAAATAGCGATGATTTCATTGGAAAACTGTATGAAATAATTGGAATTTTATCAATTTGATTATTTGAAAATTTTTCTTTGCACTGGATCTTAATATCCTTCATTTTTATCATATTCGCTATCAGCAGTACATTTTATCAGCTGTGAACAATGCCTATTTTCCAATTTATTGAAGCAATGAAAATTTTCATGTCAACATAATTTTAACGGTTTCAAAAAATTCAAATCGCTCAGTGCTGAGTCTCAACTAAAAGTAGACAATTCGGAATTTCTGCAAAATCACTAAACTTAGTGAATTTATTTAACAAGCAGGTAGTTAATTGTATTAATTATATTATAAATGACAGCATTGTTTAAATACTTTAGTTTCTTTTAGAGAACGCATAAACCATGAAATCAACTTCCTCGACATTTGTTTCGCATTTATTTACTGGAGAAGTAGCAGGACAAGTTGTGAATTATCGTATCTTAAGGATGCAAGATTCTGTATTTATTTACATTGGTAAAAAGGATGAAGAAGTGCTAGATGGATTAGCCGTAGGACTTTTATCACCATATCAGAATCGTGAAGCAGTCACAACATCAATTTTTGAAAGTATGGAATCTTTTGATATCGCACAAAAGCTTGCAGTTAAACTCAATAAGCCGGTATTTGTAAGCTGTAACATGAACGTTGATAGATTGATAGCTCCAGTACTCGAATCACACTTAATTCAAGAAATCAAGGAAAGGCCGGAATTCTTTTAGACATTAATAATTCATTCATAATTAAGTTAACTTAATTCACATGTTATTTCTCTAAATTATCAATATGCAACACAATAAAGCATAATAAGTTTGATATAAAGTATGTGAAAACCAGTTTTATAATTGAATTTAATTGAGGAAACGGAAAGAAATAGACTAGCGGCATGCGACATTCTCATCCATGTTGTATCCACCTCTTGAATGTCGATCAAACATTACTGCACTATATTCGGACTCAATGAAAAGAAAATTGCTTTTATTATGCAATTTTATAGAGTGAGAGTTTTTTTATTGCTGCACACAAGATTTGATTATCAATGGATTATAGAGCGTAGATAATGATTATATTAATGCTTAGTTTGACAACATTGTCTATGAATTATATCAGAACTTTTGCATTTTAAAAATTATTTTATAATCAAAAATTCAATTTTTAACGATTTTCAAAAATTCAAATCGTAACGGTTTCCAAAAATTCAAACTTTATAGTAATATTGTTGAGAGATGTACAAATGTTCTGATAAAACCATACAAATGATTAACCATTTTGAGAAATTGTATGGTTCTTAAATTTGAATTCCAAAATACCGTTAAATTTTCGTTAATTTTCTTACAGCAAATTACCTTAAGCTCTGCGACCTATAAGATCCAAAAATGAAATTGAAAGAGAAATGCTTTCTGCCACCGATTATGACGATTACACAAATTATTAAGATTTTTGATAGATGAATGGTCATGAAAGTAAGACAAATAATCCGATTCGTAAATAAATTAACTAAAAATAGAGCGTGGCCCTTCATAACAAGTACAAAACAAACGTAAGAAAACAAAAAATATCAAATTTAAGCCACTAGACATGCCTAATTTCCTCTAATTGTCTGCAACCGACTGTATAGATAATAATGATTATAATCTTTATTGAAAGTAATGTATTCATCATAGCGACTACATTTGCAATGCAAACAATTGTTTTTGTGTCTGCATAAATTATGCTTGTATCAAAAACCAGATTTTTATATTTACATTACTTCTTTTTTTGCGTATTCATTCCTCTCTCTCCCTCTGACTGCTATGTATTTATCATATCGTCTCTAAGAAACAATATCTTTCCGTTTGACCAGCTTGATTGGCTACTGGAATTTTGTTTTATTATAAATAAAACGCGTCAAGATCTTACCGATTTAGTTATCGTTCAACAAGCAAAGTGGTGGAGTGAAGAGTGTTTTGTTAGTTATTATTTTTATATTTTATTGCAGTTCCGATCAGAAAGTGTTATTGTGCAGTTATGTTTTTGGTAAATTGCTGCTACTCAGTGTTAATATTTATTGAAGTTTTAATGGCAAAAAATTAAGTTTTTGGAAAAATTAAGGAACTATACATTGAATTAAATAAAATTCTGACGGATTTCTGGAATTTGAAATTTAGTCGGGACACAACTTTCGTTAAAAATTTAAATCAAAATCTTCAAAAGTGCTTAAAAATTGGATAATGATTTACAATTTATGTAAATTAAAGTGTACTTACTCTTAATTAATGTGTTAAAGCATCTAAAAAAATAATAGGAATGATTTTGAATAACTTTTTGCAGTTTAAATTTTAACGTATTTTAAAAATTCAAAATTTAGCCAGGACACAATTTTTCATCAAAATTTTCAAATTCTAAATTTCCGTTAGATAAATTTCTTTCTGTCCCTGTAATCTGCCACTTAAAAATTATACAATACATGCATTATGCAAAATATCTTAAATAAACTTTGAAAAATAAACAAAGCTGACAAAAACAATCATTTCGGCATTAACCACATCATTATCATTTCTATTATCACACAGTTCGTAATTTTTATGGCCTTTTGTGCCAATTCGATGGCCCATCAAGCAGTCATACAAAGTGAATTAGGAACAGAATTGAATGCACCACTCGCGTCTAGTCTATCGCAATATTATCAACCACCTGCATTGCTTCAAATTCAACTATTAAAGCAGCAACAAGAGCAGCTTCAATCACCTCAAACTTTAGCCCAATTGCTTGGAATTTATCAGGCACAACTTAATCAGCAAAAGGCACAACAACAAAAATCTCAGCCAATCCAACAGGCACAAATCACACCTTTTTTATATCCAGGCCAATTTATATCATCGGATTCGGGGGAGCAAGCCAGAGCCAACCATTACAGCAACAGTCAACAGTCACAGAATCAACAACAAAGCCAACCAAAGAGAAAAAGCGACGACCAAAATACACAAAACCAAGAAAAAAATTCGTACGTCTTGTATAGACCGTCCTCAGAGGAATCACATGAGTATGTAGATTTAGCACCACCAGCTATATCCCAAGAGGAACCAAATTATTATGCCATGCTTCACAAACCAAGAAAACAAAAGAAATATATCGAGGAAGTAGTCACAGACAAGAAATTAAAAGCCCGTAAGGATACTCTTAAGCTTAAGCATCAAATAAAGCGCAATGAACCTGAATTAATACAACATAATAATGATGAACATAATGAGCATGATTTACTAACAGAATCGACAGATTATGTTGTTGAACAAAGTGAACCAACATCTCGTCTCGATTTTCAGATGCATGGTAATTAACATGACTAAATTTTATTTTTTAAGTACAATACTAACAAGTTCCGTTCAAAAAAATATATGTAATGAGGTCAATGATTTGCATAATTGTGGATTGTTCTAAAGTAGCTAGTGATGTTTGTGATCTATTGAGGCTAATAGCTTATAAGTTAAAAACTATACAAATGTTAAAGTTATGAAAAAATTGTATGGTTCTCAAATTTGAATGTCAAAAATACGTTAAATTTTTAATCAAATTTCCCGTTGAACCAACTCTGCATCTTAATCCCGTTAAATATTACTTCCTTTCAACAATCAATTCTTTGAATGAAATTGAATATGATGATCAAAATCACATCTTCTGAACCGGTCATGTCTAAAAATTAAAATTCAGTTTCTCAAGAAATTTATACAACTTTTCACACCCAAAATCTAGTCGCGTGCAAGACATAATTTTTTAGATCAGTATAAATATCAAAAGCATCTGGGACATATCCGGAAGAACTTAACAAATTATGCATCTATTGACATTTTCTACTAATATTAATGGACTGACAATTATCATAATTGCCAAAGACCAATTAATTTGTCAGTCTATGCTAACACCAAATGACATTTGACTAACATAACTACTAAATTGACCTAACAATTAAAGGACATAAAGGACCTAAGAGCTATAAGTTTGGATTTGACTTTGGATCGAATGCTGGGTAACAATTAACAAGATTTTCTAATGATATTAGGGTTTGGATGGAGTGGAAGAGATGATGTTTTGTGGCCAGTCTGTAGATTCAATAAATTGTCACTTCCAGCCTCCAAACCCAATCTAACATCAAAATTGCACAATTATTAATCCACAAACCCAATTAACACAGATTAAACCGTCAATTTCGGGTAGAAGAGAGGGATGAGAATGGTGATGTTCATGGACAGTATGGATATTATGACAGAACAGGAAAATACAAATTAGTAAGGTACACATCTACAGCAAAAGATGGCTTTAGAGTTCATTCATAGATCTTTATTTCTCCAACTTTTATTATAATTTTAATACAAAACTTGTTTGTGATATTTTTTAGTAGCTTTAAGACTTTCCAAAGCTTCCGTACCTTTCGGAATGTAATTTTTTGTTAAATAAAATCAAATCTTTTTCAACATTTACTTAATACAAATTTTTCAATATCATCAAGTAATCCTGATGCTCCAAAACGGAACAAATGTGGATTTAAATATTCCATACCCAATGTCTCTTTTACCATAATCAGCCATTGAATGGAATCATCAACAGTACGAACCCCACCAGCTGGTTTTAATCCAATTTTCTTTCCAGTTTGACGATTAAATTCTTGTATGGCACGAATCATGCACAATCCGACATTTAAATTAGCATTAACACTTTCCTTTCCTGTACTTGTTTTAATGAAATCAGCACCGCCCATCATACATATCATTGATGCTTTGTAAACATTATCCATCGTTCCACATTCTCCAATTCCTAATATTGCTTTCAAATGTGCACGATTTCCGCAAGCTTTACGCATTTCAACAACTTCCTCGTACAGTTTCTTCCATTGATGCGTTAATACGAGACTGCGGTCAATGACAATGTCAATTTCGGTTGCACCGCTGTTGATTGCATAAGTGATCTCGTCGAGACGAGACTGCAAGGGATAGAGGCCGGTAGGAAATCCAGTAGCAACTGCAAAACGTCATAAAATTTATTACGTTAGTTAATGAGCATTGAAATGAATTAATTACTTGATTTTATCGACTCAAATGGAAGTAAATTCATTGCGTGCATTCATGAAGTTGTTTAATGTAAGCAATAAAAGTTATGTAGACAATCATGTTCAATTAAATTAAATTTATTAGATTTGTTGAACTGAAACTTGACTTTTTTAACGGACTTTTAAGATTTAAATTTAACGATCTTCTGAGATTCAAATAAATTTCAACGTATTTTCATTTTTTGAATTTAGTTCTTAACGAAATTTTCTTAAAAATTTAACGAAACATTTTTGAAATCTTCCGAGACAGTTATTAATTAAATGTCTTTTATTCGCTTCCGCGTAAGATAATTAAAATTCTATTTCACTAAATCATATCAGCAGACTCAATAAATCACTTCCATATCTTATCTTCCATAAATTATCATACAGAACATCCATAAAAAATTACCTGAAGCAATCTGAATTTCATCCAGCATATTTAATCTCTTTAGCGTTTCATATGCATCTTTGACCTTTGTTGGATAGACACAAACAGCAGCAACATGAAGTTTTTTCAAGAACTCGTTAGAGTCATTAGTAATAGAATGTTTATAGAATGGATAGCAAGCACGAATACACAATCTGTCGACATTTGATGTACAATCATCACCGGCTAAAGTAGTTAAATCTGTCAATGTCAATGCTTTTAATGCAAAGGCAACCTTATTAACATCGGAAGTGACTTGACATGATGATACAATCAATTTTACAGATGCTTCGAGGCCTCGAAGATTTACATGAACATTTTCAATCCATGATTCCTCTAAAAACGAGTAATTTTACATGATTTAACTGTCTTTGTAGATAATTTGATGTGCCTTACCGAATGGAATTGGTTGATTGACTTCAAATTCTGGCATTCTGATTAAATTCGATAAAATTTTGAATTTTTCGGCCGGTTCCAACAAATTCGACTATATAAACACTACAGTCAACACTCAATACACAATACCCCAAAAATACGTACGCATTTCTAACAAATTCGTTAATCACATGTGCGGGAATGCGCAAGTGAAAAGAAAATGTCAAGGCCACATCTAGTAGGAGAACAAACATTGATAAGACGCATATTTAACCAACACCAAGCAAAATAAATCATTCTTTGAGAAGGTTTTATTGCATTTTTGGAAAAATAAACATTTTAAGTTTCATAATTTGATATGAAGAACACAGAAAAAAATATTCGAATGGAATTATGGATATTACTTCCACTTTTCCCACAATTGCCAATATTCAGCTGTTTGCATTTCCCTCAATCTTGACTTTGTGCGTTCAAATGCAAAAAGTTCTTCCTCGCCTGTAAAGACGTTGGCAGATAAGTCAGCCTGGAATGATCATTAAGAAAATCATTAATTATTCTTATCAAGGAATAGCATCAAAATATTGACTTTTATGTTTTTGGGAATGGAAAGTTCCATCAAATAACAATACTATTATTATTATGGATTTCACAGCCTCTTACGGCATTTTTCGTGTGTTTATTTGACATTTGTGATATCACTTAGTTGTTGATTGATCAACATCTGTTTGTAACACACTCCTCTATTGCTCAAAAAGATGCTAAATAATGATTATGGAATCAAAACAACTTTATATGAACTCAAAACAAACTTTTGCTTTGAACTACTTTTGAAGGTTTAAAATTTAACGGACTTATCAGATTTGAAAACTTAACGAAACTTGGAGATTAGATTTTTTGAAATTTAACGGTTTTTTCGCTTAATTTGGAATCTAATTATGGATTGGATACTTGAAAAATTGTTGCATCCTGAATGAATATATAACAAAATGTATTTTCATTTGGCATTGAAGCTTTCGATTATTTGCCAATTTTTCAATGCATACAAAATTGTCATTAAAAACTTACAGATCCTGACGATAATGCAAGATCGTCCATAAGTGCTCTGTTTTCATCTTGTAAGTAAATATCAGAAGGCTTCTCATCAGAGAATAAGTACTGTAGAGGTACTTCGGCAGAGATAACAACCTGTAATTTATATCCCTTATTAATCACATCCAAAAACCCAGCATGTTCACTTCCAACTTACTCTCACTCTATTGTCATAAAGAGAATCAATAAGGGTAATAAATCTTCGAGCTTGATTTTTCCTCTTATAATTAAGTTGCGGTATATAACGAATGATGATTGTATGGAAGTACTGAGCCAATTGCACATAATCACTGGCACCAAAATCTCGACAACAAATCTCATCGAAAGTTGTGTCTAAAATTTGTCCACAAGTTTTTTCAAATGTGATGTTTCTACCGAAATGAGTTATTGTCTTCGGTCTAATGATGTCATTTTCTTGAGAGCATAGAACTTTGAAAATTGTATCAATTTTACAGTCTGCTTCGGAGTCGTCGTCGCTAGAAAATTGTATTAAAAAATTATTAAAAATTTGAAATTTTTAACGGATTTCAAAAACTCAAAATACCGAACTTTTCTAATTTGATTTTGACAGCGTCGCTTTTTGTTAAAATTGAAAAAATAATTGGTTGTTAGTAACTTAAATCCTAAATGATGGTTAAAATGCTAAAAAAATTAAACTTAGCGTTATAAAGCAAAAGCTTGTGAATAGAATGGAAAAGTTTAAAGGTAGCAATGTTATGAAAAAGATGTTTGCGAGCTGTTACTTAAATAGCAAATATTGTACCATAGAAATTAGAACTCACACAAAATAGTGTTCTCCGACTCCCTTATTCGTTGAACGATAATCGATTCCTGAATCTAGCTGAGCTACTTGACAATGATTTTTAAGTATCGGAATGAACGGAACGAAGTTACTTCGTTGAAGACCACCTTTGTACAAATCATCAGGTTGTCGATTGCTTGTAGCTATTACCACAACACCATAATCAAATAATTTTGTAAATAGACGTTTAAGGATCATGGCATCAGCAATGTCTGTAACTTGAAACTCATCAAAACAGATGAGCCAAGCCTTATTCTTGATGATTTGTGCCACAGGTGTGATAGGGTCAAAAGGCCTAAGTACATTGCTCTTTGCACCAGTTTCACGATATTGCTGTTGTTTGATGCGATGAATTTCCTTGTGAACGTCGGTCATGAACGAATTAAAATGTGCACGTGTCTTGTGTGTTATCTAAAAATAACGGAAAATTATTTTTGTTTACAATGCATCAGAACGTTTAATCTTAAAAATAGATCAATAGTAAGTGTCATTCATTACATTTTCACAACAATCGAAAAACATGTCCATTAACATAGTCTTTCCACCTCCAACAGACCCATAAATATACAGCCCTTGTAATCTTTTTGAAGGATCCAGCTTAAATTTAGGCTGACTCATAAATGGTAACCACTTTGTCAAGACATTTTCATTTGATGATGTTGGAATGATATCAGGTGGTTGATAAGTATGGACTTGCTCATAAATCCTTTGAAGTTCTTGTGCAATTTTCAATTGATGATCGTCATGTTTCAGCTCATTGCTTTCGTATTTTCTTTTAAGAACACTTAAAGGTCCGTCTAGAATTAATAAATTATGATAATCAAGATCCGGATTATGTGACAAACATCTTAAAATATTTAATTCACTTACTATCACTTGAAAAACAGCATTTTGATTGCTTGAATAAATTATCTGATAACACTCGATTGTTAAGTTTATTAAAATATTTAAGTTTAGTCAAGTACAACATTTTTGAACACGTAGAAGCACCAAAATTTCATTTTAAATGAGGAAGACGCACTTCCTTCGTTATATAAAATTCCGTCAGTTTGCAGCCAAAAAACTGGTTATAAAGTCACTAATCAAATATTGATTTCGCGACTTAAGCGCATTTTTCTCACAAATTAATTTTATTGATTACTTTGACCTAATTTATCTATCCGAATGTCATAGTAACCGAAATTTCAAATTTGAATTTTATGAAATTTTATTCGCGGTAAAATTTTTAAAAAATTTTCATCAAAATTTTTTCGGAATTTATAATTAATTAAAAAAAGTCGTTCAAAAGCAATAATACAGTGTAAAACCATCCCAGCTATGTAATAAATGTGCAACAGGTATGTCAGTCAAAGAGAAAAGCAATGAAAACAAACATTTAAGAAGAAAATAAGGTTTTAATATCAATCAGCTGTTAGATAGGGGAACATCAACCGTTCTTCCCACGAAAAACATTTAAAATAAAAACAACCGTTAATTTTTTCTCACAATTATTTCATTTTTATTTTTTGTTTTTTAAATAGGTAATAAGAGATTCACAAGACATGGAAAACAACAAAGAGGGAGATAGAAGGTAACAAAAATCACAGTCTAAGATGAATGGTGAGTGGAAAATAAAGAAAGATATAATACAAAGGAAAGTTAGATAAATAGGAAATAGAGAGAAACTTTAGTTTCCAGTCCATAATCCTAAATAGTTAAGTCTCTTTCTCTCTGCCTCATCAATTGCATAATTTGGATTGTTTCGTCTTCTCTCTTCTTGCAATCTGATTCCAGCATAAATGAGATCGAGACCTTTTTGAATCTCGGGTGAGACTGGTGGTGGTGTTGGTAAATGATCTCCCTGAACTCTGAAGCCATTTTCATCGGCTTGATATTCTACATTGATGATCTGAAAGTAATAATTACAGTTAAAATTACTTTTTATGGTAATATAAATGTTTACGATTATTTATTATGTAATGCAATTCATCTTACCTGTCCATCTGGAGTTTCGTATGAATAGCTTCCCTTTTGGACTAAAGTACCATCACCGTCTTCATTAACGTCTTTAAAAAAGCCACTTTCCTCGGCTACAATATTATTACCAGTCTCATAGCTATAAATGAAATTAAAATAATTTAATGATTGTCATTAATCATTAAAATTCATTTGTTGAACTCGAAAGCAATCTGTGCATTATCACTTACTGAGTCTTGTAATTTCCATTTATTTCTTGCTCTTTATCATATTGGATAATTGGAATGAATGTTGATGTTTCACGTTCTTCTGTTCTCTTCTGATATTGTTGCTTCTGTTGCTGTCTTTGAGCTGGTTGATCGTAATCGTCATAGTCTTGTGGTCTGGCGCTGACCACTAATGCAAAAGCTAGCACTACAATCTAGAAAGTATAGTGATAATTAATTTAAAGTTGGGTCTTTTTAATTGGATGATGTGAATTGCAAAAATTAATAATTTTTTGGGTTTGTTCAAAAAGCATAAATGGTATGATGCTTAACCGGCAGAGAAAGTTCAGAATTTAATCACATCAAATCAGAACATACAATTTGGTCACGACACGATAAGTCTTTAATGGGCTTGCTTGTTAATTTAAGAGAATTTTATTAACAAGGATGGACATATCAGTTAGATTATACGATAATTAATTATGACTGACATAAATGAAGCTTTAGTAGTCTTTATCATGTCCAATTCATACTACGAGCATCAACTTCAGTACTTGGAAAAATTCTCGAAATTGCACATAAAAATTCCTTTTAAATCGCTTTTATCCACAATTTTCGTTTTTAAAGAGAACTGAATTCAGGTCAATCTGCAGAAAACCACAATAATGATGGTTTAATCGTTGGGTCAAAATCACAAAACTGTCAGGAACGAACTTGCAATATTCACTTAATTAAATGTCCATTTATACGGCATTGCAATCTCGATGATCTTTTTCTGTTTCAATTTTTTTCTTCTTATTTATTTCTCGTTATTTTTAAAACGCGATGCTTTTTTCATAGGTGAACAAAGATTGCAAAATATTGTTTTTTTTTATATGAATATCACTTACAATAACTTTCATTTCGTCACTAAATAATTCAATATTCACACGACAAACAAAAAAATGTTTTATCTTTTAGACGTCTTCAAACTATTTAACCGTCTTCTAAGAAAGTAAATTTCAAACTGCAGAAATTGTAGGATCGATTTTGACTTTATATAAGATTTTTTTGTCATGTTCATCATCAAATATACTACTATCATTCCATAACACACCACGTGCATCATTTGAAAATGAAAAGCTTTTTTTCTCTTAAAAACCCGCGTACAATGACATCTCGCACCTATGTCTGTACAGGTAAGAGCGAGAGAGCTGCATACAGTCACTGTTTATTCACACAAAAAATTACTCACTCAAAATACCAAATTGGATCGGAATAGTAGTAATCATTGTTATTGTTTTGGGGTTTGATTGGTAGTTGGAAGGTAGGAAGATGTTAAAAAATGTGAGAGAATAAACTTTTTGCTTCCTCGCGAGAAAGCTCAGCTTGTAGATGATATAATTTTTAGCAGTAGATCTTCGACTGAATGCTGAAACTGTTGGAATTAAGAAAGAGAAAATACCTGGAAAATTATAAACTATTTGCAAAGAATGTCTAACTATTAATATTTATAGATTATCAATGCTATTGGGAAAAGTTCAATGCTTCATAAAATTGAATGGCTTGTGAAATTATTGAATTTAAGTGAACTCCATTAATCATGAAAATTCCACGGGAATATAAGGAAATCATGAAATGCTATAAATTTTAAAAAATCGCTTTAGAAATTATTCAAAGCTCAGTACATTGTAGTAAAGTGCTTTTTGTTAGGGATATCTGATTGGGAACTGGATTAGTTTAGCGAAATGGATGAAGTTATGATATTGACAATGAGTTCTCCTCAATATTTCCCTGCTTAGGTCCCAAACTTAGTTATATTTCTACGACTAAATGATTAAGCAATACATGAATTTCCATCAAGTGAATCCAAAATTTCCAGTTAATTTCTGAATCAACTGCAATCAATGTCAATAAATTCTCAGAAATCTTTTCAACATCTTCAAGGTATCTATTCAAATTGTTCAAACATGAGCAGACAGAAAGTTAATATTTCTAATAATAAAAAAACCCATACAACAATTACATTTCTCATTCCTATTTCACAACAATTCCTTCTAACTTAAAAACCACAATAAATACCGACTTAATGGACGCATAATGTAAAACAAATTTATTCAAATAAGAAATCAAATAAAAACTACGTCGCTTACATAATTTCTTCATCATCTCATCACATACAAAAAAAGAAGAGATGAAATTAGATTAAATAAAATTAAATTAAATTTATTAGCATTTTTTTTTCATATTACAAAATCAATTCTACATTTTTTACCTTCTTACCGACATAAAGCTATTAAAGAGCGATCTTTTATGCGAAATTGCAAGAGGGAAAAAAAGAATTATCGAGAGAAGTAAGAGAAAAAAGTGCGGAGCCTATAATTTTGAAATTGTTTAACAATATTAAATGTCATCGTTTGAATAAATTATTAGATTTTTCCATCATAGACATTTACTAACCTCCTCTCTCATACTCTAACTATGAACAAGAGTGTAACTATGCCGGCGTTATAAAAATTAGCAATACATGAGCAATAAACAGAAATCTAGTTTTCATAAAGTCAGCTGTAAATATGTTAATGCTTTTGGGGATCGTTTGTAAATGATGTTTTCCGATATAGTGGATCTTTAAGTTACATGACTTGAAAAAGTCATTTACTTATTACATTACGTAATCCATAAAATTTTATATTATCAGACCTTGGGGGTTTCCTTTTGCTACATTACTGTTTGTTACACAACTCTTATATCCTCCTTTCCTTTTTTCGCAAAAAATTGCAAGGATCTAGATATCGACCACCAAATGTGGGACATTATAAGCATACGACTACTACTCATTTCAACTTGTTTCTTGTTGTAGGATGAAACTTGAAGCAACTTTTTTGATTTTTATTCAAATTTTTGCCATTCTTTTGAACTTTATTTGAGGATGGGATTAAAGATGGGCTCAATGCTAAATAGTTTTTTGATGAGAAAAGCTTTTGGAATTTAACTAATATTTTGCAAATATTATGGAATTCTATAGAAAGTTTAATATTTTTATGAATAAAAGTCAAATATTGTTATAAACACTTCTTTTTCTAATTTAAATTTAATTAACAAAAATGTCAATATTTATTTCAGCAGCAAAGTTGCTGTTATCAAAACTATTGTATTGTTGTTTTCTGCATTTGATATATATATTGACATTTTTGCTAAATAAATATAGAAAGAGAAGTGTTTGTAGCAATATTCGACTTTTATTCATAAATGTTTTGGAATTTGTTTTGAAATGCGTAATTGTGCATAAGAGCAAGGAGAACGAGAATATCGGAATCTTTTGAAACAATTAAGAAAAGATTCGAACTTAAAGCATTGTTTTTAGTCATGAATGAAACAACAGTGAAGCTATTTGATTCACAATTCATTAAGATAACCTTAAAATCTATTGAAATTTCACAAAAGACTATAATGTGGAGTAAAAGGACATTATCATAGATGATTTCATGCTCATCCTCATTCATGGACATAAATGAATGTATTTCAAAGACATCTTACAAATGACAATGTTGCATTTTGAATTTGCCCATTTGAGACCTAATCGGCTTTTTGCAGACCAATAAAAAAATTGCTACAAGTATCCACCTACAGTAAATTTACTTGAATCATGATCATCATTATAATGGAAACTTATTTTAATGCTTTGCGGCACCAACAATACATTGTGTCGTTTATTGATTAATTTTTTCTTCGATAGTCATCATTGCGTAATATTGAAAATTGTTTGATTATGATATGTTTGTCATAGTCATTTACATGACATTATGCAGGCTTGTTATGATGACCATTCCTTTTTATATCCAAAAAATGCCTTTTTGGGTTAAAAGGAAAAAAAAAGTATAAATTCATCTTTATTAAATATTTATTTTCATATAAAAAATACTTATGCAAATTCAGTTTATGGAACTCAAAAAAAATTAAGTGCAGTAATAAACAGACGTGGATTATGTGATGTAATATGTGACGTAACAGAACCAATCCACCACTGACCCCCTAAAGAGATAAAATTGTAAACTAATATGTTTTAATAAATTATATCAAACTTCTTCCGAACATTACGATGACATCCAACAGATTTTGATGACGGTGAGAGATAAATGAGAAGATGTGAGTGAATTTTCAATTCATCAAGTTCAACGACATAACCGAAAAAAACCCAAACAAAAGAAAAAGTAGACACGATTATGCAATACCTGATGATTATTATTACCGAAGTAAAAATAGGAAGGAAGAAATTTAGCTTAAATCACAACATTAACATATAAATTGATTTTAGATTTAAATGCTTAATTTTAACGTCTTCAACGATTCATGAACAGCAACATAATGATAAATTTATTTCACAGCATTCAATTTGCCAAATCGCTACTTTATCACGCCACGAAGATGAAATTAATTGCGAATAAAATTTAAATGAAATGATTGTAAGCAGTCATTCAGATATTGCAGCAATATGAATAAATTGCATATTTTATGGATGCAGATTCTTGCATATATGGTATCATGCTGTCATAATGTGTACTAGTAAAGTAAATTACATTTAAATATGCAATATTAAGAGATAAACATCTTGAAAAGGTGGTTTTCGATAAATCATCACTAAACATCCTCAAATGGAAAAACATTGTTTTTAAGTAGGCAGGGATTTGAGCTTGAAGGTTTGACTTGGAAGGAAGGGTTAAGGAATGTTGAAATTTGTAATATGCGAGTTGAAAGGCTTTTCTGGATCAGATTAAACTTATCCAGTCTTAATGATCTGCATATGAAAACCAGAAGAATCATGAAACCATATAGTTCAAGCTTACTCTCTAAAATTCAAAGGACCATGAGCCACAATATAAAACTAACTTCTGTAAATGTCATCAATGCAATGTAAATGCTATTTCAATGAGACAATCAACATCAAAGTCATAAATTCGAACGAGTTATACATAAAATCTTCCAAAACTAATTGCGGCTAATTGTAAAATGTCCACAAAAAGTCATAATAACTAAACAAAGCATCATTAAAAAAGGTTATTAATAAACAATAGCTTGACAAAAGCAAATATTTATTGTTTACTAATAAACTTACGCGTAACGCATATTGAGCACATCAGTAATGCCAAGATCAATGCGTAGAAATATATTTTTTTTTCTGAAAGAAAATCTCAAGTTCAAAAAGTACAAAAAGTTGTTTTTTTCACAGCAACATAAGTAAAAAATCTTTATTAATTATGTACAGCAAGCACCAAAGTAAAAAAGTTTAATTTATCAATTCACTGTAGTCCGAATGATAATGTCATAGCCAAATATCTCAAACATTCCTAAGTCGATGTTGATGATGATACCGTGAAATTATAGGCGATAAAAATTTACACTAATTAATTAAGCACATATAAGGATGGATGACCCAAAAAAAGCTTACAGCAAAACTGTCAAATTTATAACTTGTCTGTTAATCCATACACTATGGAGAATCTCAACGTAATCACGTTAAAGTTATGCAATTTTTAGCGGTTTTCAGTTTTTTTTAATCCATCGCTCGGGCGATCTCTTTTTGCGACATCTTTAAGTCGTCGTGCCTTGTTGTTGTATTAAATTCAATTATGGATGAGGTAAAGAAGAAGAAGAAGCTGCATGCAAGACTTCTTTTTATTGTCGTTTAATTTTCTTTAACCTTGATTGTCTTTTCTCTTGCTCTATCATCGTCTTCATGATCACCAGCAGTATTTATTCGAAAGGTTTTAATTTAATATTTTATAATGTGTGAAAATTAACTGTATGAGTTGTATCCGACCTTGAAATCTATACCATTGAGATTTCATCATTCCATTTTATATCATGTAAATTGATGGTAAACTTGTTACATTGTTGCTTGATATTTTTCTTAGTTTTTGATCTACTTGATGCATTTTTATATTTTTTGGGCTTAAACTTACTGCTCAATTAAATTTTTTTTGTAAAAAAATATATTTTTTGTGACTTTTAAGGTTTTTTGCATGGTTGACTTTCTAAATTCATTGAATTACTTCTTATCGTCTTGCGGGTGGTGCGACTGGGAGATGAGCACCTGTTGATGAGAAAATAATGAAAATAATTGGTTAAAATCCTTTAAAACACCTCTGATCCCCAAATTACTTCAAAATGACCACGCCAAAATGTCTCAAAAAATTCAATATTTAAATTTTAGATTCACGAAAGACATAATCGGCTTTATGAGTAACTAGAGCTGCTAATTTAATTTATATCTTTTTGGTGAATTGGTGTGAAAACATATATTGATTATTTCTTCATTCAGAAATTTTTGAGTGAAGAAGTGTGTCAGGTAAATAAATATGATGAAATCTATTGACACATATCAAATCACACATAGTTCTCAGAATGATTGAGTAAATAATATAGACATGAACTTGAAATAATATTTGTTCATTAAATTTTGAAGAAATGAATCAAAAGTTGTTTTGTCTATTCTAATTAGAGTCTAGCTTTCTTGGAATTGTCATTCTATTAGCTAAGAACAATTCAATTATTGAAAATATTCTAAGACTAGAATTTGACTTTTCAATATTCTGATACTCCACTAAACTCATATCTGTTTCTTTAGATTGCTTAAGTTCTAGTTCGATCTTACCTTGTGGTTGGAAACCGTTCTCATCAGCAACCCAGTTGACTTGGATGTTTTGTCCATCAGGAGCTGTGTATGAGTATGTTCCCTTTTGGACTAATCCCTTAGCTTGTTCTGTTCCAACAACTTGACCATCATCACTATATTTTGGTACATTAATATCCTTAAGTGATCCAGTAGCTTGTTCGTTGATTCCATCACTGGTCTTGAATGCGAAATTGAAGTTTCCTGCACCATCATCATCGGCTGTGTATTCAAGAATTGATGCGGCTGTTGTGCTTGGATCTTGTTGTTGTGGACGAGCCAATGCTAAGGTTGCGAAAGCGAGAACTACGAAGAACTTCATTTTGATTTTTTTTAATGTTTTGAAAAAATACTTCTACTGAGTATGAACTGTTTTGGTTGAAGATTGAAGTTGAACTGATATGGCTAGTCGATACCTTAACACTTTTATATTGTACTGCTTGTTTACTCAAGTAGTTAGCATCTTTTTTTTTCGTGGTATATTCATGATACTTCGTATGTGGAACTGTTGTTGCATTGCCCTTCTACATACATGCGAAATACACGACGATTATAATAAAAAGTTGCAGAATTTCAATCTCATTATATTCATTCATATGATAATCTGAATTTGAGGTTCCAGATTTCAATTCCAATATGTAAAACGTATGATAATTTTGATATCATTTTCGTCCTTGAAGGCTACTGTATGTATCTTACTGAATTTTAATTAACTTTACTATAAAATATCGAGTTGAAGCTGCACAATATTTCGTTTATGAGATTCATGACATTTGAATCACTTTTTGCATCTTTTTATCTAAAATGCGAAAATTTGCATTAATTATTTGGATTTTAGCAATTCAGCAAATGGTTCCGGGAATAGATTCTAATTTTTAGTTGTCCATGAATTCAATTAGTGCCATTCTCGGTAGTTAAGAACCTCTATAATCTGAAAATCCCTACAAAAAGCAACTCCATTGTGAGAACAAAATGCAGAAAATGCATCACCAGGTCAAAAGGAAAAAGAAAAAGTTATAGTAGAATTCAATGTCTCGTCGTGCTTCAATAAAAAAAAGTTATAAAGCGAGATAAAACAGAGGCCTTTTCAACGCACTTATTTGGTTAAGTAAGTGCATATTTCAATAAATTCATCCCCTGATTACACTAAAATTTCATTTTGCAATGATAATTAAAATTATTTCCAAGCTTGATGGCCTGAACTACTTAGGGTTTAATGAAGAAATATTAAAATGATCATAAAATATTTTTTTATAGAAAAAAGAAGTTGTAGAAAATCCAATTTTATTTCATGACTGTCAAAACAATTAAAAATTTTTATATCACTTAAAATTCTCAATTAAGAATCTTTTAATGTAGATGATGATGATAGTAACATGATGAGTATGTAGTATAAAAACAAAAGCAGCCTCAAATCCTCTTATTGGTTGTCCTTATGAGGAGGAAGAGACTTAAGATATTCAACAGCCTTGGCGATTTCAGCTGAAAATGAAGAGAGCAAAAAACTAGTTTTAGGTCACTTGCACTTTCACAACGACGTCTTGTGTTTCTTTATGAGAAGGTTCTTCTTGCAGGAAATGTAAAATGTTTTTTTTCTTTTTTTTCTCATTTTTTTCTGTTAAAAATTTACGATCGATATTCATAAAAGCTTTAATTTAATGGGATGAAGTTGTCTTTTAAATGTCTGTAATGTGGACAGGTTATTGATGTAATTTAAGCGGTTATTTGCTGAAGAGTGTCACAAGTGAATGAAATGTTGAAGCAATTTTTAAATTTATTGATTTGGGTATCGAAATTACTTGCGGGGTTCATTTAACTGGTTGATTTATGGGTAATAATTCGTGAAATAATAGAGTGAGTCATATGATGAGCAAGTCTTGGACACTCAATTTAAAATATTGAGAGACATTGTAAATTAGCATTGATTCTTAGCAATTTAATTTTTTCTTGAAAATATCCACATTCATATGTGCTACAAAGTATTGACAACATCTCTATACAAAGTATCAAAACAAGTGACTTAATCAAAGAAACATGTATGCAAAATACTCATCGATTAGTATATTTCGTCTACTATTTTGCAATTATTTGCCATTCAAATATTATATTTGAATCTTCAAGAAGAAAAAATAATTGTCCACTAATATTGAATAATCTTGAGTTTCTAGTTGATTTTTTTTCTATTTAACATCTTCAATATGAAGGTACTTGCATAATTAATAGAGTGTAAAAGTATATAAGTTGTCTTAGGTATATTCTGGGCGATAGATAGATAGTATACACGGACAGTGAAGCTTTAAAGCAAGCTATTGTAATTAAAATATTAATTATCTAGTAAATATTGATTATTATTTAGAATGACCTCAAACTGGTTTGAAAATATATTTTTTAATGCCTCATAAACTTTGATTTCAATAAATGAGGCTGCACTTCGAGTTGCACGTTTAAAAATACTTACGTGGGATTGGTGGTGGAGTTGGTAAATTGGCACCATAGGGTTGGTATCCATTTTCATCAGCTCTGTATGAGATTGAGTAGGTTTGACCATCATCACCCTAAAAATGTAAATTATGAATTAGAATTTCACATATTTGATTGAATTATAACTATTATAATTCACTATAGCTTCTATCAATTCACATCTACTTACAACATATGAGTATGATCCCTCAACAGCTTCTCCAGCACTCTTTGGGTCGAATGAGCTTGATTTCAAAGCTCCACTTTGTTCAACTTTTGTACCATCACCAGTCTCGAATGCATAATTGAATCTACCGTCATATTCCAAATTTTGTTGATGTGACACGATTGGAATATGCTTATATTTGCTATCGTTGTCATTAACATTGTTATTGTTATATTGTTGAGGTTGTTGTTGCTGATGCTGCTGTTGGTTATGGCGCTGAGCCATGACAGCAACAAAGAATCCACATAACACTATGAATCTCATAGTAGAGAGAGTTCAAGAAGAAAAATTAGTTACGAAAGAAGTTGAAAAATAAACTAATAAAAATGTTTATTTTAATGAGGAGCGAAAAATGAAATGGCAACCTTTGTGCACTTCCAAAGTAAACTGCACCTAAATCATACAAGACGTGCTTTATATAGAGAGCAAAAAATATGTCTAATGTTAAATAAAACAAAATATTTGTTGTAATGTAACTTTAGAATATCGAAAGAAAATTGCATGCGATTGTACCACTATGTAGCCCCACTCTTTTTTGGCATCAATCTTTTGAAGAAATAGAAATAGAGAAGAAGAAAATTAGAAAAAAGTTCACTTACTGGTCGATGACTTGAGCGCACTTAGCTGAGATTAATTCATGTTGAATGATCGTGACTAAAGTATAAACAAGAGAAATGTATGGAGGACTCATAATGATTTTGGTCTAATATAATTTTGAATCTATAGAGATCAGATGTCATATATTAAGACTAGTCTACATTAAATTTACCACAAAAGTCAACCTCAGAAGTCAAAAGGCAACTCCTTAACCTCCTTTTCTACCAAAACTAGCAAACGTTTGTATAATGTACATATAGAGCATAAATACATGGCTAAAAGTACAAACAACGAGACGAGAGAGTATTGCATTATTTTGTAATATTTTGATGTTTAAGTGATACTCAATTTTTCGGCTAAGACTCTTTACACACATATGATTCAAAAGTAATAATGTCATAATGTCGACAAATAGACAATGTAAGAAATGTTTTTCATGTCGGCGTGTCTATTGTGAGTTATGGACCATTTTTCTTTGTAGTAATTTCACGTTTTCTGTTTTGTTTCATTTTTATGTTGAAACTAGAGATTCCAAGTGTTGAGTTTCGGTGTAGAGTTGATGATCATGTACTAGTTGCAAAATGGATGTACGTTTTTGATTAGTCTTGCTATAAATAATTTGAATGAAATCTATCATATAATCCAAGAGAACCCCTAATCTCACCTCGTTCATAAAAATAAATCCAAAATTAAATCAAATGAGTTCAAATTTTCATTTTTTGAATGCACTTATGTAGTAGCATAATAGTCTGCGGCCATTATTTCGTCATCCATTCACAAATGCATCGCCTCTTATTCATGAGCCCTTTACGAATATGAAAAAAGGTAATAAACGATGTGTTAATAGAAACAATTCTGCATGCTGTACTCATTTTTACTTTCTTCTTGAAATATGACTTGCATAATTCTTTATTATTGCTTTTATTTTTATTCACTCTTTTTTTCTACTATGGCTCAGGGTTATTCATCTTGTTGAATCTGTTACTTGTATGAAATTTATACGATTTATGTACCTTATTCTTGATTTTAATCAGAGCTATGTCATCTGATCGACACAACATGTCAGGGACAGGTTTATTTTTGTCTGGATAAAGTCGAAATGCAAATGAGATTATGAAGCTGCAATTAATCATGGAAAGGCGTAAGATTAAAAGTCAATTTCTGATGAGATAATCGGTGCAGGTTTTGAATGCTGCATAATGAATCAAAACTCCAGTCAGAACATGGAAATTAAAGGAAACCAAGTGCTACAGCCTAGCAAATATCAAATTAACTTCACCCCAGTCAATAACCAAAAGCCTTTTCATTCGTTTTGCATACTTTCTTTAAAACACCAAACGCCTGCATGCTGTGAAATGGAGGATAAAAAAAATAAAACTCATTGTTATTGTCAAAAACACATTGAACTTTTGGGTAGATCAGAGCAATTGAAACTTTTCTTATTATTAAAATGTGCTCAATGGAAATTTTCGCTTAGAGCTATTCAGCTAAATGCGCTGTCATGGGAGCAAAAACAAAAGCAATGAATGATTGAAACTTTTTTGAGTAGTCATTAAATGTTATTAAATTTAATAGTTCTTGTAACTGTCGCTTGGGCTGAAAAAAGGTTTGAGTGAATTTATTAAAGTAAATTTAATATAGATTTATACCTGAAAATAGATATGAGTGATTAGGTTAACAAGTTTTTTTTGGCAGGTAGAAAGCAGACAGTTGTTGCGAAAGAATTGATTTCTTATGTAAAGCTGTTGTGATTCGAGACTTAAGAAATATGAGATTTTTGAGTAATTTTTACCTTTATCAGCCTTACCTTAACAAAAAAAATTTCACCGGTCACTGAATCAAATTAGCATTTTTTACATCCAATTCATTGAAATGATACGATACATTGTCATATAAATCACATGCCATTTTGACCTACCACAAAACTCGAATCTTTAAGCTACCAAGTCTTCGCGACATTTCATTACTCAATACATAACCTTAGCAATTAACCCACGTAGACTTCTATGAATCCAATAAAACTTTTCATACTAAATAAAAAAATCACAAATGTAATTAAAATCAAATTATGAACAATTCCAAATGTCAACAGAAACAGAAACATTAATTCTTTAATTTATTTGACTATTTTATTTGATATTTTCAACTCTTCAGATTTGCTAATTTATATTTACAAAGCTTTCAACAAATATCTTCATCTGTTAAAATTATTGCTATAGTTAACATCCCATATAAAGCGACATACAGCATGATGCCGACTATAACTGCTGGCAAATGATCAAGCTAATCGAAAAGTTCATTGAAAAAAAATTTAGTAAAATTTTTGTTTTAATCTTTTTGTGAACTTTTGATTTCATTTTAATTGAACTTGACATTAGTGATGCTGGGGCTTTGAGAAATTGACTGTGTGATAAATGATCTTGTCATTTTTGAGATAGAAAACAGCCAATGGCAGTGACCGATGTCAGCGGTATAAAGATGACATTAAAGTTGATGTCATTGAATCATCTCGTGCGTATTTTGTAACTTACGCTTTTAATGTTGAAGATGAGATTTGAAATTGAAAATTGCATTTTCATTAGGTAGTTAAATTGTTTTCTATATATGTCGATTAAATTATTAACAAATTGTCTTTGCACGACTAAAATTTTACGGTATGTAATTTGTTGAACTCCATGCTAATTAATTTTAATATGATAATAAGTTTTAAAACGTGAAAGGAAGCTGTGGATGATTTCATTAGACGCATGAATTATAGATCAACATAAAAAGCCACGATAATCTCGTGTCTGTGCTTTCAAGTTTAAAAAGCTTTTTTAAGAAGCTTTCTTCAAAGCTTCCTAAATGATTCAAAAGGTCAAGTGCAAAACATCTTTATCCCATGCTGTGCATCAGATGCCACTTAGTGTCACTAAAAATAGATAAATAATTCTCAATGATTTATTGACATTTTAATGTCGTAAAAAGTTGCAAAACTTTTCCTCATTTACTTATAAAAAATATTTAATTTTGTTACAACTTTTAATGCCTAACTCGATAAATTGTAATGTCTGTAAATTAAAACTTATTTGATTTGTAAATGCAAATTTAAAGCAAATATTTTCTGTGTTAAGTGTCATTGGAGCTAAATAAGTTGTACATCTTCACAGTCAGATTTGCGTAAATTAAACGAGAAAATTAAAATTCCTGAATTTATTTTGTAAATTAATGTCAATTTTATTCTATTGCTTCTATCTAAAATTGCTGAGTCAGTCGAGCAAATTTTTTCATTGAAGTCAATTCCAATGCTGAGAAGCAAAGGAGCATATCTCACAAAGAAGTAGCAATGATCACGCCAGGAGTTTGTTAGCCTTTCCCATCAGACCTTCCAAAATGATTTATAGTCATCCAAGACATGAAATATGTCATAACATTTACCATCCACGAAGTAATTCTTCGACATTGACTCAAATCGTGAAATATTTACGCATAGAAGAAGAATTGTGGGAACTTTTGCACTTTTGCCATTTTTCATTTCTTTTCAATGGAGTGAATGCACAGTCACATAACTATCTGAAAAGTGAAATCAACGCATAGTCATTCAATCAAAAGATTTCATTTAATTACATTTTTTGCGACTCAATTCTTTATTTTACAAAAAAATATTCATCCAACAATAAGCTCAGAAAAAATACATTTTCGCGAGCTATATATACAAATTTTAATTTGGTATCGCTGCTGTTTCATACAAAATAAAAGATTCGCTGATATTATGAAGAATTATGTATCACTATGCAAATGAGTTATTAATTCTTTTGCAGTATAGAAAGTAGATGGGAGATGGGAAGTGATGGATGAAATGGATGAACGGATGGGAATTGTTGTACTTGATCACCACTTTAGTTACCTCCTTGACGTTGGTTGGCTGGGATGCTCAAGATGTAGTCAAGAGCTGAATTGGAATAAGATAAGAATATTTTGTTAGTTTTCTGAATAAAATTGGGACTTGTGATGATGACAAAACTTAGAATCATGCTCATAGCTCCTTAACTCAAGCAATTAGAAACTAAGTTCAATCATGATACATCAAAGCTCAAATAGCAATTAACATGATCAATTAAATGTCATGTTTTAATTGCTATTCATTGATTTAGATATCATGAAACTTAAGGCTTACCTTTTTGGATGGCGGCTGTTTGAAGTGATAGAAATTAATTAAGAACAATTAGTTTTAAGTACACAAAGATAATTAATTAAGAAACTTACCTGGAACTGAATTAGCATATTCAAAGTTGCAAATTAGTAATTAGAAGAAAAATATGAAAGGGATCAATAAAAATTCTAATTTAATGTCATTAAAAAAATATTACTTGGTGGTGGAGTTGGGATGTGGGAACCAACTGGTTGGAAACCACCTTCATCATCAGCAACATATTGGATTGAGATAAGTTCGCCTTCGGGTGATGTGTATGAGTAGCTACCACGAGCAACAATAACGTCTTGGGCATCTGGACCAGCATTTTTCTTCAATGTACCTTCTTCTTCAGCTTTGATTCCATTGCCAGTTTCATAGCTTTAAGGCATTGGGAAAAAATAGAAATTAAATTACAATTAGCATCTCACGTGTCGTAAGATATGAATTATATTGAATAAATGAATAATTGCATATCATTAACACTTATTTGCAGCATGATGATATTTTAATAAAAGATAATTGGCGTTGGGAAGCGCTTCGTCATAAATCATTTGTATAATTGTCAATGGAATTATCTGATCTTTTCGTTTGATCTCTGATGCGGAAAATTGCTTGGAAAATGGGATTTTGAGCGCAATTCTTGAAGATTTGGAAATAATCAACTTCATATCTTCCTAATGCCAGTCTGACAGATTATGAATCATTAAAATCACTTCCTAATAATCCATAAAATGCCTAAAAGTTTGAAATCTAATCCACATCGATCTACTTTCATCAAATTAAATATAAAACTTCCAATCATATTATTAAGTACTGACTGACATTTAATGAATTGTTAAATAAATTATGGGCGTTTTCACTATATCTAATTATAAATCTCATCTTGATCATTCCTCAACTTCCTTAATCGAACACAAAAAAACATATTTTTCATGCCTTAACTTCCATCCATTTCATGCTGCTTCTAAATGTCAATTAAATAACAATAAATTTAATGTTTAGATGCTTATTATTACTTGTAAACGTAGCTGCCATCAGCTTCTTGATTTGAATTCTGGCTGATGATTGGAATTTCTTGATTGTTTAATTGTGGAGCTGCACTTGCGAATGCAATCAAAACGGCAACAATGATCTGTAATTGAGATAAAAGAAATGAGGCGTGAGAAGGTTATAGAATATTTTTAATGTGTAGGATATGATGATTATTGAATTCATTAGGTGTTTAGTTATGCTTATTATATTTTATTAGGTGTCAAATTCTGTGCTTTGTTGTTTGATTTTATCAAGATTTTGTTATGTTCTGTATATAGTCATATTAAGACAGCAGAAGCCGTGAACTTATTTTGTTCTTCTTTAAGGAGAGGAATCCGCGATCTTGTAACAGTTTCACGTTTATGGGAGGGAAGATGTTCTAAAAATCGTTCTTTTGCACTATCATTGAATTCTTGACTAAAATTTAAAGCACTATCAATTAAATTTAAACTAAAATTATTTTTGTCACTTCATCCGACGATTCAGAACAAATCGAATTCAGATGTCATTGGTAATTCTTTTTTTAGGCATCTATTCACAATAATCCACAATTTTGCTCAAAAAGTTCCTTTAAATTCATTTTTGAATTCTTAATGCTAAATTCACAACTTTATTATAAATTATCCTTAGCACTTTAACTTTTGCGTCCTTTTTGTATTTTTTTAAAAACTTAATAATAATATTTTTTTAATTCCACTTACAAGTTTCATTTTTACTTGAAATAAAGTTTTTTCTAATACTCGAAAAAAAGATTTGAAGGAGTTATAATCGACTAAAGGCAATCGATAAGTATGAGATGAGTATGCCAAGTGTACCGCTATTTATATTATATCCCTGCATAAAAATTACACTTATCGACATTTCATTCAAATATTAGTGTTTAATTGCATTTTTACATGAAGAATGTTGGAATATAAACAATCACATTTGAATTGTTTGTAGATGTTGTTTATTCACATACAGACTCACTTGAAAAAAAGGCACTTTTCTGACACTTTTGAATTCAGATCTGACTAACTAACGAAAAAATAATATAGTGGTATTTGAAATTGTATCTATCTCTCGTACGAAAAATTTACATTACATACAAATCTATGATGATGAACATGAGAGAATCCGTCTGATGTATGTCATAATTGGCTTGATGCTGTGGTGCGAAAATTTAGTGTTGGGGGCATTTTGTCTATTTTAAAGAGATTTAGGAGGGATTGGGAAGTTTTTGAGAGATTATTAGCAAATATAGTTTGATTGAAATGGATTTATATTAATATTAGTAAAGAATGTGATCCTTATCTCTATTAATTTTTATATTATGATAAAAATTTGCTCGAAATTAGAATGATGAATTCATAGGAAAATTAAGCTCATCCAATCTCATTGAAAATGCGCCATACTCATCTCTCAAACTATTTCTAACACTATCTTACTAACATTTTCAGTCTTTAGTATTTATTTCCCATCCTTTTCTATTATATGTGCATCTCATCATCATAAATACAAACCAGGTATTTACGGCTATTGGTCCCGGTCACCAAAGTACATTAACTATACATTTTTTAATGGCAATGTGGTATTTGTTGCGCCGCATCACGTATGGGGCATTCAGATTTTTACTTCTTATTTCATATTCCCTCTACTTGCTTCTTTTCGATTCCGAAATTGATTCAACTTTATGAGGAATACATTAAATTAATTTAATACACCAAAAGCGGGAAAGAAAATGAAAGAAAGAAAAATTTAAAGACAAAAATAAGTAATAAGAAAAAAATTTTGCTTAGGCTTTGTCACTTTGATGACATTTGTGAATTCTGGGAAATTTTTGAGCTGTGTAATTTTTGCTGCTCATTTGAAGGTAAGTGCGAATAAGTTGTGAAAAATTTCACAGTTGACATAGTGATTTATTAGAATTTTATTGCAGAAACATCCAAGTAAATTTTTAAAGTAAAGTCCAAATGATTAAATAACGATTAAGTAGCTTTAGAAGCATTAAAAAAAAAAAACCGTGCCGTAAGTGCCAAAATAGTAATAAAATTATTTTTTAGACATCTTATCGAAACTTATGTGTTCGGTTGATTAAGCATGCTAGTTTACATTGACACAAAATCACAATACAATGTACTCTTTGATAAATTGCATAAAAAAATTTCCATACGCACATCAAATTCAATTAATCGTCAGCATTAATCAAACTGCAAAATATAATTCAATTGCTCATATCCATCAATTGATGCAAATCTTTTGGCATTTAGATTCTAGAGATCATTTTCAGCTACCGACAAAGCGTAAGCTAATTCCTAAGCCAGTCAGCCTTGCAAAAAATTACTGTGGTTATTGCATTTTGTAGCCTCTTTATTAGCGAAGTATAAAGTAGGTAAATGGACGATGAGTATAGTCTTTTTTTAGCAAATTGCATAATTTTATCACTTTTTAGGATTGCAACATTTGGCTATTTTCTCTAGTACAATCTTCGTTCCTTAAGTCACCTTTTGTTTATAACCTGTGAAAATAATTGTGTCGATTTCAATGACACAGTGGCATCGATGGCATTCAAATGCGTTTAAGATTTCATGTCATGTGTGAACTGAATGTACTGTGTGTATTTAAAATATGATAATAATTTTACTATAAATAATAAGTAGCTAATGTAGACACCGGTAGGGCTTGACACATAAAATATTATTTGTTTTTACCACACTTGTATCCAATTACGACATTCAGTGGCAGACAGACACATATTTTCTCTCTCAATGTCTAATTGAGGGAATCGATGGGGAAAGGTCGTCTTTTGTTCTACTTCTGGGGTAGCTAGAGGGTAGATAGAATTTCAAGTGAACAATAGTTATGTCTGGCTTAATGATTTGGATCAGATTTCATCTCAAAAATTCTGTCTAAAAGGTTTGACCTTTCTAGAATTCAGAAATACTAAGAATTTTTAAACCTTCAAATCAATCATCACCCTAAAAACAAAGGTAGACTTCGTAAGACAAACTGTCAATCATCCCAACTCCTAAAACATCCATTCCCGGAATAGTGCACTAAATATCGTCCATTATTATTAAAAACTGTAAATTATAATTTCAATGTCAACCAATAAGGCAAAGCCATAGCAATTAAATGCTGGAGTTGATGTGCACATTTGATATTTTACAATGAATCGACGTCGTCGCCACAGGAGCACACGAGAGTGTGAGGCAAATCTCAAATGTCTAAGTTCAACAGATTTATTTTTTTGCAATTGGAATTTACTTGCAGTTGGGTTTCTGTGTCGACCTGTGTGTTTGTGGTACTAGCAATTTCTTGACATTGATGCTTCAAATACCATCCAGTCTTGTGGAATTGCAGACATACACATTGTGGCTCAGCATGTCAACCGGAATTCATTGGTTGAATTCATTGGTTGTAAAATCAAAATTTTTTTCATTAATTTAATACTTTAAACAGGTTTTAGGCTAACTTTTGATACTTCACAACGTAGAGCACTAAAAAATAAACTAGTACGACTAATTTTTGTTCCTTAGAACTCATTATTCATAAAATTATGTCGAAATTCGGATTAAGTACCAAATTTTTGTCAGAAATACTTAATTATAATGTTTTATTAAACATATTATACGTCAAAATGTTCGTTTTCAAAAACCATACAATTCCAGGAAAAGAGAAAAAAGCGAATTACATCATTATCTTATTTTATTTTTACAATGCACTAAAAAGTCAATTCTTTATGTCTTGTACAAATTAACATTATCGTAACTTCTTCTATTCTTTAAATGCCAAAATATTAGGTGTCGATGCGCCTTAAAGTTCAATGATATGTACATAGTATTTCAGCAAAAATTGAAGAAGAGAAATCACCATCATGATTCATGAACTCTAAGGAATTGAGAGATGTCTTAATTCCGAACATTTCGTGAGCAGCACGAGCTGCATAAAATGTTAAAAACGAGGTAGAACAACCCCCAAGCAAATTTTTCTTCTTGCTCCAGCACTGAGCGTACATTAAAAATTTCAAATAAATTTGCCATCACATAATTGACCTTTGAAGGCTGGTGATCTTTTCTTCGTCGAATCTCTCAATTTTTTTTTTAATAAGAAAATTTAATGATGCAAATTAAGAAATTATTATTTATGGGGAAGAACCGGACTGGAAATATTGCCGATAAAAAGGTTAATTTTGATGATTCGATGAGTTTTACACATGACAAATTTATAAAAAGCAAGCGTGTGAACATTTGAATGTTGTACTAGCTAAGTTGAACGTGACGGTCAATAGATGAATATTTATCTCGTGTTAAAATATCAGAAAATTGGCAGATTTGACAGTTTATCGATTGTCAATCTTTTTGATAGTATTGAATCTCTATATATGTAATTAGCAACTTTGTATTCAGCTTCTTGAGTGCTTCTAAGACAATTCTTTTGGGACTTGAAAAAATGTTTCTAACTCTTGTGAACTTTCGGACAAAAATTTACAAAATGAAAAATTAATCAACATGTTCGAGTATCGATGCATAGAAAGACACAAAGTTGAAATGAAAAATATGTGCATAACATGATTAGAATGCCACTTGATGGCACAATTTTTTTTAACATCGTACATGCAAATATTGCAAATTTCGTCACGACTGGTTTTAGTCGATTTGCTTCTATAAAAAGAGATAATGAGCCTCAGAAAATTCATCATAAATTCAAATAGACTAGAATATTTATAATATCCAGGTGAATCATAAATTCTCATAGCCACCCATCAATAATTAAGTCAATCAACATTCAACTTAATAAAATTGAAATAAGCCTTGATCATCTGTAAATTAATTAATAAGTTGCAATACAAAGATCAAATAAGCCTGCAATTGAAATTTAATTCTATATTTTATTTTATTTTATTCATCTCGCATATGTGGAATATTGTTGAGTCTATAAAAGTCATAAACTCAGCTTCTAATACATTTACCGACGAGCATTACCTGAGCATTCGATTGTTTAATGTTATTATTATTTCATTTTCTTCTTAATATTCTTTCAATTCATGCATTCATGAATTATTTAGAAACGAAAGCATAAACATTTTATATGGAAAATGTGAAGGTTACTTAGGGGCAATCCCCAATGTGAATTTTTTTTTCATCGACAAGAAACACAAAAAAAAAAAAAATATTTCATCAACGCTTCTACTTTTGCTCTTTTTCCTCCTGATTCATTTTGAATGTTTTAGATTAACGTGTAATTATGTTCAATGATATAGGTAGGCTGGTTTTCGCCACAAATTGGCTTCTTTTTGGTCTTTTAAATTACTAACTGGATACACTTATGTGAATTGTTTGGTAAGAGTTTATTGGATGTAAGTTTGTAATTAGGGGATTTATTATTTTTTGGATCGCATTAGAAATGTTTATGACTTCAATTTATATTAATTTCAAGTCTTTCACTGTCTGTCCAAAATACACAGCTTGATCTAGTTCAACTGATTTACGATTGTCCTTCATCAGCTCTAAATCTTCATCTAAAAATTCCCAGCACTAATGCAAAAAGATTCTTCTTATTCTAACGAATTCTATTAAAAATCCATTTTCCTTGAATTAAATTAGCAACACTGAGTTCAGGAACAATACACTGTCAATCTATTTGCATTAAATGAAATTATTTATGAAGACTTGCAATTCATCATACGAACAGCAACGGTAGTTGTTGTGCTTAATGTGCAAAATCATCACTATTATTATATTTTTGGTTACTTTATTGCCTTTTACTGAAAAGGCTAAGACTGTTATTTGTAGTTGTAGACTTCAATGCTCTTAAAAGGCAATAATGAGATTCATTGAATGTAAAAATCCTTTTGTAAGAAGATTTGAAATATTAAGTTGAGATTGACATGCGATTTAATGTAAATTGTAAAAATTAGGGTTTGGTAAATTAGATAATTGACGGACATTATGCCACGTGCCCATAAAACAAAAAAAAATTGGAAGCACCTCAATTTTTCAAGGAAATTGCAAACTGTCAAAAAAATAAAATAAAATGTGACTAATTCTATCTCAATTATTGTTACACTGAGGTAAGTCAGAATTATTCGATTTAAATTATTACTTGAAATGTTTATGGTTTAACAGCATCAGGAAACATTTGATAATTCCCATAAAAATCAAAAAGACAATTTATAAAAATTTTATTGAAATTTATTCACACAAGATGCTGTGAAAAATTTGCTAAATATTCATTTCTGTCTGTAAATTATATTTAGTGCCACAAATCACTGAAGAAGCTTTGAATTCAAGCTGTTGCTCAGTTTAAAAATTCTTGTATAGATGCCAATTAATAAGCACAGTGAATTTATTCAAAACAATTGTATTAAGCATCAATATCCTAAGATGTTACTTATTAAAAGCTCAAAGCTTAATAATTCGCAAACTTAAAGCTCATTACGAGCTTTCTTCAAGGACCTCTCCAAAAGCTTTGATGCAGAATTTTCTGTAACCATACAAAAGGTATAAAAACAACAAGATTTTCTCTCAATGGTCAATACTATACTCTCAATATTGCCTAAGCCTAAGGCGAAATATTATCATATTTTTTATTTTTATTAAATTACATTCACATACATGAGGATAAAAATGGATTTAATATAATTTATAATTTTGCGTTAACAAACAGTCTTGGAAAATTTCGTGAAAAATTATTAATGAGATTTCATGAAATCACAGATTTTTTTGAGATGTGAAAAATTGCACATTTTTATCTCTGGAATTTATAATTAAATAATGGTGCTCCATATTCCCTATAGACTGATGGCGCCTTGTCAGTGAATACTTCAACTTGGAAGGGGTCGTTGTATTTGCTGGAAAATTTTTGAAAAAAATTTCAATTATTTTAAGATGAAATTAGGGAAATTAATACTTCAAAACTACCGGAAAAATTGATAAAAATTTGTCTAATTATTGTCTGTTTCTGCACATGCAAAAACACATATCCCTAGATCCAAATCAGAAAGAAAGCAGATCAGTGAAAAGAGAAGTGTATAATTGTTTAAATTTCAATGAAATTTTGCAATTGAATTTGTTTTGCCAAAAAAAGTAAAAATTTCTGTAAATTGTGTTGTGTAAAGAAAAATCGCTTGTAAGATTCACTTGCTTAAATTCTTACTTATCGTCATGCATATATGGTCGTCCATCGTGTTCGTATGGGTTTTTGAATGGTCCATAACCTCCTAAAAAGGAAAAAACAAATAAAGACATTTAGAACGCCTGATTTTTAAGGAAATTAAAGTCAATCTTACCGTTATATGGAATGTGGACATGGACATATTTTCCTCTGTGGATAATAAGAATAAAAATAAATTTAATAATATGAGATCAATAGCATCTGAGATGTGTTGTCTTATTAAGTTGAACAAAGTAGAATGGAACCATTTTTGGACTTTTTCCAAGCTAATTGAATGATTCACAGTTTAATTATTATTAAGAACGATCATTGACTTTTGGGAATGAGAGAGTGAAAGAGTAAGGATCTGGCTAATCCAGAGAATTTATCAAATTTCTTTTTTTTCTAATGGACAACAACACTTTAAAGTTCTAAAACGTTTGTCCTAAATATCAAGGGGAAGAGCAAGAAATCCTTAAAAAATCGTCAATATGGACGGTAAAGTACAGTTTGTTCAATATAACTTTGTTTGACTTTATAACAATAATACGGGACTATCATAGTTAATCATAGAATCTATAAAAAAAACTCATTAATTCTTGTCTGTTTCACATAAATTCTCATTTTCTCGTAAATATCCCAGTGCATATATACATTAATTCCCCATATATCTCATAAGAATTAATGTCTTGTAATCAATAAGATGTCAAGCTTTAATAAATGCTTGTGAACACATCGCACTAATAAATCATGTAATAAAATCATTTAACTCTCACCTATTGTCATGCTTGTAAACGTATTTCTCAAGATCCGCAATGTATTTGCCTTCAGTTGTGGTTTGATATTGATTAGATGAGAAATTAGAAAAGTCTAATTTTGATTTTGCTGAATTTTTAAATTTAAAAGTTTTATTCAAAATATTCTATTTTTTTAAATTTTCAATCCAGCCAGTCTTAATAGGTTCGATTGGATAAAAGTTAGTATTAATCTTACCACTGTTGTCTACATATTTTCCCTTATTATCAACATATTTTCCACTGTTGTCTTTATATCTTCCACTGTTGTCTACGTATTTTCCACTTGCAACTGCTGATTTCTTGTCTACATTTAGGGATGTCGCGATGAATATTTGGCATAAGATGAGGAAAATCTAGATGAATGATTGAGAAAACAGCAATGAAATTTGTATACAGATGTTTAGTTGTTCTTATTTTGTCCTTATTCTATCACTAATTATTCCTAATTTTTAAATTAATTCGAGCCTTGGCAACCATTTTGACAAGGAAGTAATTCGACATTGTACTAAAATTTTGAATATTTTGCTGCGCACTGCACTTGACGTGTCAAAAAGTGAAAATCATTTTCACATCCTTAAAAAAATTATTTAAATTTTATCTCAAAATTTACAATCTCAACACTTTACTTCCACTGTAATGAGTTTTCACATTCCATTGTACAATTTTGTATAATTTTTTAATAAAATTTATCACCAATCACAATAGTTGTCTATAAAAACAAAACTTTCACTTACTGTAATGAACTTGATATAATTTTGCGACATTTTCATATTTTTTTGTCTTCCTTTTGTCTTTTCTTTAAATATAAAATGGCAAATTTCACAATTTTAAAATGAAAAAATTAAAAAAAATAAATAATTGTAAGAGAAAAATTTCTCTAAACTCTTTTCGAACCCGAGAGTAAAAGTATACTACAAAGACTTTGTGTGCAAGCCATCCGTTTTTATATAGCAATTTACATATTTTTCCATACCATTCAATTCCGATAAAAAGTAGAATAAAATTTCTTGTAGGAAGAGAGAAAATTTATAGATTCCATTACAAAAAGGAATCGTATTTTTACACGCGAAAGAGGATTTGTTACGTTTAATGGACATCCAACAATATGAAAATATTCCTCCTACAGAATGATTAATTCTATCCATTCTTGATTCGTTACCGGGAAGTGCTTAGTGTTTATAAAGAAATTATTGATTCTTGTTAGACAACATTCCATGTCGTCTTCTTACTTCTTACTTCTAGCTAATAAAGAATGAAGCTTTGTTTGTTCATTGGAATGCAATGATGACGACAATTGATGTTTATCGTCGAGACATTGGATTAAGTTCATTGAAATGCCTATCAACTATCACTTTTATTTCGATCTTATTCAGTAGCCAATTGCTATATATGACTTAATTAAGATAAATCATTCATTATTGACATTCCACTAATATTGATCTTGGCCATTGTGATAATCTAAACCAGTCATTGGGGGAATACATGAGAGTTCATTGTTTGTAGAGGAATTTCTATCTTGAATATTCTAAACGGGACACTTATTACTCATCGTATGCATTCATACATCCATATATTCCAAAAATAGATCTGAATACACACCCGCGATTTTTTTTTACTTTAACTGCATTCCTTTTTCATTATTATAGATTTACAAAAGCTGATTGGATGAAAGAAACTTGAACAATCATATGGTTGAGAAATCCCTACCTTGATACCAAATAAAGAAAAAGATATTTTTAGAATTATCTCTTTGTCCGTTGAATAATCAATTTCATCTCCAAAAAAAAAATTGTAGTCGAATTCTTAAAATAAAATATTGAGATAAAAATCGGGAGTGTTAAAATAATCAAGGCGCCGATTTTATGGTCCTTTCATTTCTGTGCTCGATTAAAAAATATTTCTTCTTGAATAAACTAATGGAAATGAGATCGAGAATTTTTTAATGAGCAATTCGTTGAAGTGTGGGTATTCAGATATTTTAATCATTTTATTTTTATCCAAATATGCGACGAAGGAAATGACTTGGCAGTCGTTGACGAAATTGAATTCTTAAATTGTTGCATATTTGGACATTTTATAGGGTATATTCGTGGAAATGGAGACAGTGAGTAAGAAATGTTTTTTATGCAGTTCAATGAAACTAAGGATTATTGTTTATGTGAAGGAAATGATTATTGCTTTTCTGTTATTGAAGATTAATACATTTCACATGAAATTCTTGACTGAATGTTTGATTCCCAACTTTCTGATTCATCCTATAAACTCAATTCATCTCATAATGACAATTTTATTGCTCACGGAAAATAATTGTAAATTTACGTTTTACTTCCTATGATTGAACCCCCCATTGACAAGCCTTTCTGTTAATTAAGAGCAATTTAATCCAATTACCATGACACACGGATATTGTAAGTTTATGAAGGCGCCAAAAATTTCCCATAATGCACAAAAAAGTAAAATTGCCGGAATCAATTTGAATTTGCTGATTATTTCAATAAAAATATCGTAAATCTGAATACAAATGAAAACTTAAGCATATTTATACTACGGTAGGTCAAGAAGCAAATGTGACAGAGTCAAAAAACAGTTGGAAGACGTAGACTTAACTTCCATATCGTACTTCTGCAAGGTCGTAAAATATTGTCTTTATATTGTTGATTTTAAAATTTGATTTGGAAGGTTGGTCGGGAATAGATTCCATTAAATCTAAATTTACTCTCATTAGGTCAATTACAAATGTGAATTCTTTAAATTCTTCTCTTAACTAGCTTATAATGATGTGTAACAACTTGATGTGCAATCAAGTAAACTCATGCTGCTAAGGCAATAAAAATATCAGCGATGATTTCTAATATTTTCACAAATGGCGCCTTAGAAATCATCAACTGCTCAAAATTGTGAAAATAACTATAAATTTCAATCAATTAAAAACAAGACATTTTTATAAGCACATCTCCATTTAAATACATTCCATCACAATTGCGCTATTTTCAATCGTCCTTAACCATCATTTCAACTTATTACATTTGTTTGATCGTAAATCGATTTAAATTACAATGCATGATGTAATAAAACTTTACAAACGTTATGAAATTCATCTTTAGAGCTTACGGTACTGCATTCTCATGTATCATCCCTCTATCCTAGTATAAAAATAGCCACTTGACTATGAATCACAACGAATGCTGTTTGAATTATTACATATGAAGAATGTAAAATATTTTTTTTTCTGCTTGACCATTCCGCTGTTTATGTTTTCTTCGGTAAATAATGTCATTTAATACTTTAAGTGCTTTGACTATGGATTTTAGCGGTAAATGAAATCGGAAGATAAATTTTTCTTCGAGTTTTCTCCTTCGTCTCCATCTTTGTCGTCAGCTTCTTTTTTATAATCGATTACATCTTCCGTCTGTTCATGGTGCCGTACCACACACATATGTAGGTAAACTTAAAAGAGATAATTACAGAATTACTTCTTGTAAGTGAATCAGACATCAAATTAAATGACAAGATATTTCTATTATAAATGTTTAATTTTAATAGCGCATTTGGCAGGTGTAGATAAAACCAGCAGGGGTCTTAACTTAATAAATACTTAATAAAATTTCACTTCATCTCTCACCCTATGCAGCCTCAATCTTAGGAATGCAGACAGAAAATAATGTAATAAAAGTCAGTGAAAAACGCGTCAAAAATTTATTGTGTCAATAAACTCTCGTTCTTTACAGCAACGCCACATATGCATGACCAATTTTGCAAACATTTTATGGCAGAAACTAAATCAATTGTGCTGTAAAATAAACATTCAGTTTGATGACATTTCTGTGTAATCAGATTAACTTATTGCGTGTGGTATGATTCTCTTAATGACCATCAAATCCGAAAGTCTAATGAATGGGAAGTTAAATATTTGACATAAATTTTTCTGAATAAATTCTTGGAAGATTCAACGGTCTTTGAAGGCTGAGATGAGTAAATATTTACAATATGTTAGCATAAAGATATTCAGTCCAGACGAGGAATTGGTAATATGAAGCTTATCGTTTATTCTCATATTTAGAAAGTTATGGATTTTTAAATGCAGCAAATGTCTCGGAAGTAAAGAGGCTTTCAGAAATCTTAGGAAATATTGCAAAACTTACTTCTAATCCTTACTTATTAACGTTTCTAATAAATCTTGAGATCAGATGCTAGATTTTCCAAATAAACCATACAATTACTTCCGGAAAAGGTTAAAAAGATTATATTAAAGTGATGGATTTCCCCAGGCATTCCTAAATTCACCTAAAATTCCATGCAACCAAAGCTTTCATATTAAGATCCGTTTTTCACAAAAAGTTCTTCTTTAAAGCTTTTTTGAACTTTTCAACAACTTTCGTCCTCAAGCACTAGAAAGCACAAACAAAGTATAACTCCCAGGCGAATAAACAAAAAGTTTTTTTTATCATGCAAAAAGTAAAATAAAGAGAAGCTTTTATTCAAAGTAAATTCGTTATTAACAAATAAAGAGAGGCGCAAAGATCATTCATATTAAATCCTTTAAAGTTCTTCCTTCAATAAGATCAAATTTTCGACAAAATTCTTACTTATGTGTTTCCATAAGAGCCAAGAGTCTGGTCAATGATGGTGGGATTCTGTCAGGTTCGCGGGCACCACGTGGAATATAAGCTTCCTTGCTGTCACTTTGATAAGTGAGTTTATAAGTAACACCATCACGGTCTGTAATTGTAATAACACCAACGGCACGAACTCCTTCATGTCTAAGTCCAATATTTTCGAATGTTCCATTTTCTTCAACCAAGATTCCTCCAACGGTTTCATAGACGTATTGGTATCCACGGACATCAGCTTTTTCATCTAAACGGATTGTGCGCCAATCTGGGTGTCTTGTGATTGGTCTTCCTAAAGCTAAAGTTAGGCATTTTTGTTGGAAATTAGTAGTAATAAGAAAGGAATATTTAGATATTTACCATCAACATTGTATCGGTTGCCAGTCCATGGTTGGCTTCCCCAGGCTCCAGCTGGTCGGTTCCAGTCATTCCATGTTGAGTTATATCTATTCCAGTTATTGTTCCAGTGATTGTTGTTCCATCCTTGATGTCCAGCCCAACGTGGATCGCTCCAGCGTGGATCATTCCATTTTGGACGAAGGGTTGTTGTAACAGGAACAATCAATGGAGTTTTGGTGGTTGCTTCTGGTCGGTATTTTCCGTCATCATCAGCAAGTGCCAAAACGGCAACGGCAATGAAAACTACGAGCTATTCAAGAGAAATAGTTAAGAATTAATTTCTGTCACTAATTTTATATTTAGAACAATTAATTGTCTTAAGTTTCTTTTCAAATTATCGGATCCACAAATTTTGTTCTATATTTTAATGAAATCACTAAAGTTTCCCAAATTTTCTCAAATTTTGGGTTCTAAATCTCAACTTACTGTTAAGAACTTCATGTTTAATTTCAAATCACTACTTGATGTTTATCCTTACTGCAATTGATTTAATTTGAATGCAAATACCCAATTGCAGCGATCTTATATACTAAGCTACCGATTTGCAATTAGCAATAAAGCACACAAATTTATCACATTTTTCCCTGTTAGACACCTCTCAGCCTGTTTTAATTTTTTTCAATTTAAAATATCATCATTATTTTGACAATAGGATGGAAAGATGAGAATGATAAATGAATTAATAATCTTAATTTACATCATATGGACCTAAGCACTTAATTATAGACTATCTATCGTTCATTCATAATTTATCACTATGCAATTGCACTTTAAGTAGATGGAAAAAAATAGTAAGTAAGTTAGTGGAGTTTGATTAACATTATTTTTGAGTTGAGGGAAAATTGATTGAGGTGAGTTCATGCAAAAAGTTTAGAAGCACGTGTTAGAGATGTTCATAAATTTAAAGAAGGAATTAATTTAAGGGCACTAATGTAAATTAATTTGCCAAATTAGGAGTTAGAAAAATGGTGGGCAGCCTATGTGCTTCCAAAAAATGCTGGATATGTCATGAATTGTTTACTGTGTGTGGTTCTTTATCACCAAGGTGTTGTCTAACACTGAGTTAGAACCAGCTAAAAATGGTGAATTTGTAAAATAAAGTATGGAACTTAAGACACGAAAACTAGTCCTTTTTGAGGTTCTGACGCTCTTCTAATCCCCAATATCTCCTCAGGATATAGTTCTTTAGAATAATGGATATAAAAATCATAACGGCGAATGTCAGAATTTAATTTACGACTTATTCTTACCTCGATAATTTTTGCATGAATTGTGCTAAAACCTACAAAAATCCATTAGATAAATAATTCACATCAGAAACACCGGATCATCATATCATCATAGTCAAATTGGCAATTTTAAATGAAATTTATTATTATCGTATCCATTCCAATAATCATCGACAAGTGGATGATATTCATAGACAAAATGCGATTAATAATAAATAATTGAGAGAGTTAATTTACATAAGTGAATTGCTTTATATATTTTTTTTCTCATCTATGATGAGATTAGAAGGAAGAAGCTCAAGGCAGGCAATGCAATATGCCATAAATTCTTATCACAAGTACACTTTCAATTAACCTGTAATTAAATTAATTCACTTTTACAAATGTTGCGTACATTTGCTTCAAAAACTTATATCCATCGATGTCTCATAAAATTCAATAATGGTACATCCATTACCAGAATTTATGAGCCTTATAATGAAGCAAAATAGTCATTATGTAATTGAGGCTGCCTATAATGTAGTTAATGATGATCATCAACAGCCATAAAATGAAAGCGAAACGTTAACACAATTTTCACTTTCATTTCACGGTCAAAGCATTAAAGTGGGTCATGTCGGAAATGAAAATTAAGTGAAAGAGAAAGAAGATAGGTATTGTGTTGAAGACGGTACAATGCTGAGCTTAAGAAAACCAGTTTTACTCTGATTGCTGTAGCTGATCGTGTACATACAACAATGAATTTGCATCTTCAAGTGAGAGACGGTAAATGAACTTACTGTCGTCTCACGTAATAATCTTGACTTGAGGAGCTTTCGGCTGAATGGCTTAATAATGTCTTGGATGGGATTCCTTGTGGTGAATTTTTGATAATTCAAAATGATAATTTAAAATTTAACATCTACTCTTGCGTCATCTTTAGTCAGTGGTGGGCAACCTTTTATTTTTTGCGGAACACCTTTGTAGTAAACATCGTAATCGTATGTCGTCATGATCTTTCTAAGCATGGTACGCTAGTGTGCCGCGGCACACAGGTTAACTATCACTGTCTTAGGCAAAAATTGGATTTTTATTATTTTATTGATGTTTTGAAATTCTCAAAAACAAATAACTATAAAATTTAGATTCATTTGCATATTTTATTGGATTTCCAATTTGAAATTTAAAATATTTTGCATAATTCTTTGGAAATAAGCAACTATTAAGTAATATTCTCAAGAAAAAGTAAATTTTTAATGATAGACTAGTTTATATTATCAAATTAAATGACGCCATAGTTGATTAAAATGACCAATTTATAAGCAAACTAGTTTAAAATTATTCAAAGGGGAACATCACCTCATAATCATTTTAATCATGTCGACGAAGAAGATGAGCGAAGTCATCCTTGATAAACGAATTTCATTTTTATTTTATTTCTTTCTCTTCGTGTGCAGCCTTGAAATTTTAACCTAGAAAAAAGATAATCGGCTGAAAATATTAATCTGTTTAATGAAAATTGTTAAATACAAAGAGACAATAATTTTTTTTTCCGAATTTATAAAATTCGACTTTTTTTATTATTTCAAGATCGAATTCAAGATGTTGGTTGATTTTTGTTGATTTTTTTTTAAAAATATAACAAAAAATTTTTATACACAATAAAAAACATAGTTGGAGGTAGTTTTGGGAACAAGTTTTTTTTGTCGTTTTGAAGATATTTTGATATTTACACGTAATTTGAACACATCTTCATTTGTTGATCGATAGAATCGAACATTTTGTTATAGACAAAATAAGCTCATAGAGACAAATAATAAAAAAGCAGAGAGCGTTTGGAGATTGGAAGAAGTATAAAAACAGATATCTTAAAGGTTATAATCTACATAGTTCTTAGGCACTCATACTACTTCGAGAAGAATTGTGTTATCAATTTACTTTCTGGCTGCTGGTGGGTGGTCAGCGAGGTATTTAAGAGCCTTTTGGATCAATTCTGGGATTGCTGGTGGTTGTGGGAGATGGTCACCAGTTGGTTGGAAACCTAATTCGTTGGCAATGTATGAGACAGCAATGTTCTCGCCTTCAGGTGATGTGTATGAGAATTGTCCCTTGGCTTCAATGGCTTCTTGTTCTGATCCAGCGTTCTTCAATTCACCAGCTTCTTCGGCGCGGATTCCCTTTGATGTTTCGTAGGCATAGTTGTATGAGTCTGGGTTGACGACTGAGTCGAAACGGACAACTGTGTCTAAGTGGCTGACATCAGCGAGTGCGACGGCGATACAGGCGAAAAGGACGATCTGTTGACGAAAATATTTATTTGTTAAATAATGCATTATAAAATCAAATTGACATCTTTTTTATGGAAATGAAGCTGCCGATTATTCAATTTTAAATATTTTGCGTTGAATTGATGTAAAAATAGCTCATGGGAGCAGTATCATCATTTTTTTATTTGTTGATGATCAATATTCATTGAAGTTGCTATGATTTAACGATTTTGAAATATTTTATGGATCAGCTTGTGCCTTCGACAAACCTATACTTTTATCAGGTCATAAATCTAAGTCAATCGATTCTTTTTGAATGAATGAACAATTACAAATCTTAAAGTGTTTATTATGTAATTAATAAATCTTTGACCATTTGACCTGCTGAGCGTTAACTCAATATGTGCATGTAGCATGCAACAATGTATAAACTGATTGTCGATTTGCTAACTATAAATTTGATCAGACACCTGATTATTGTAAATATTAAAGTGTCGTAAATTTTAAAAACAGTGATTATTTCTCTTTATGATCTTAGCTCATAATTACTTATTTGTAATAAATTTCTAATAATTCTTAAATTAATGGTTTCTGGAGGATTTATGAGGAATATATGGGAAACGAGGTGCTAAATCTTATATACATTGTAGAACTATCTGAGCAATTTAAATTTTATGAAAATTAGCTTTCTGATCGTAAGATACTAACTTATCAAGATCTTAAAAAACTTGACTTTAGTTTTAGTTCTAAGGCACCGTGTATCTATGTTCACATGAAATCTACAACTGAGACTATCCATCTCTATGAAACTCATTAAACAACTGAATTTGCTGTACAAGTTGTAATAAAAATTAAGTTTATATCCAACAATTCATGTTCTTTTGATTTTTATTGAACTTGATGAAGTCCTAAATCGTCTTCATTGCACTATTGTACAAGATTTCACAATGTAACTATTAAAACATTGCATTATTGTCCAAAGAGGGCTATAAATGATGCCCACTCGATTATCTCATATGAAAGATAAATGGCACTTAAATTTGACATATATTTCACAATCCATAATTCACATAATGCTATGCATTTTTATATATTTTCAAGTAATTCACTTCAATGAATATTTTTTAGTCTTTTTGTGCATTTTCTACTTTTTTGTTTTAAGTATTTTTAAAATTTTACTCACGAATTTCATTTTTAAATATTTTTTGTTGTCTAAAGACTTTGATACTTTATCACTGATCACTGAGTTGTAATCTGATGAAATTTTAAAAGCTGCCGAGATATTTATACTGAACCCTCGACCAAAAACACAACATACGACGAGAAGAAAAACTAGAGTCCAAAAAAAAATACATATATTTTATGGTAATCTTGTGCCCCAACAACAAAGACAAATGTCTAAGTGTAAAAATATGATATTGGAAGATGTCACACATTGAAAGGAGACAAAACAAACTCGCTCGCAATGCAAAAAAATAAACCATTACAATCGCAGATATGATGCGAGTAGAAGAGACATGAGATGGGGATGGATATATGGTGTTTGTTGTATATGTTATCAAGATAAGAAGAGTTTAATCTTGAGAAATTCATGAAAAATATTAGGAAAGAATTAATTTCATATTTTAGTCAATTTTGGCAATCGAAAAAGTTTCCATTGAATATTTTGTCAATGCTGGAACCTTCAAAAATTATACAATTGGGCTTCTGTCGTGTCATATACTTCGACAATCTGAATCAATATCATTTAAGCATATTTATTCTCTTATCATCAAGTTTATTCTCTAAAACATAATCAAGTCATTCATATTTACAACGATAGAGTTCTAAGTAAGCATATCAGTCAGACAAACTGCAAGAAAATTCTCCTAATTATCATAACCCAGCTCTAAAAGAAGATAAAGCTGATCAGTTTTTTCGGTCGATGAGACCACGGTCTATAATATTACGATATTATAATTATGTGTATCTACGTGAATAATAATGTGACTTCAAGAAGAAAAAAACCAGAAACGAGGTGTGTGATATTGAAGTTGAGATAATAAGGTTAGACATTTTTTTATGTTTTTGTCTTAAGCATCGATGGAAAATAACAAAAAAATTATTGAGTTCTATAGAGTCTAATAAATTTTCAGTTGAGCTTGAGCTATCGACTTGGAGATTTATTGCTGCTTCTGTCGTTTAGAGTCATAAAACTGTGAAGGAATTTGAATTAACCAATTCTGATTCTGATAGTTTCTTAAGAATGGTTTTTAAGCCAGGGTAGGAAATTGAAGTTAGAATTTTTTTTGTACTTTCTAACTCTCACATTCATCATGCTCTATAAAATTCATCTCAAATTTTCGAAAATCCTGTAACTTTCATCAATATTTCACCATCATCAGCAGAAATGTTAAATCCACAGCTGAAATAATTCCAACCAATCCCATAAAAAATTTCAACATCGACATCATCTAAATTAAATCATCGCAAATAAAAAGCTTTAAGTTTGAACTTTCAAATCCATAATGCTTAGCCATAAATACACTCATATTGCAATTCATCATAATATCTCTAAGAGACTCCGAACATCTGAATTAATAAATCATACAAAGAGTCACGAATTAGAGTTATACACCCTCTATCACTGCCTTCGACATCATAGTTTATTGACAGTTCAATTCAAATGAAGCTGCTGCATAAAAAAATATTTATTATGGTCATCAAACCTCTATCACGGGTTTGCCTTGATATTCAAGAAACAATTTGTATGTTTTTTTAAATAAAATATTATTTATTGACATATTGTCAAGATGTACCATCATCATCAGTGTCTGGTAATGCTAATTTTACTATACAGAAATTTGTGTCATCTAATGCTTCTATTAATAATCAAGTTGTTTAGAAATTATTCATAATTTCTGTGATTATTTTAAGATTATCGCATAAAAAATGCATTTTTGAATATTTGTACAATATTTTTTATGCTTACTCTGAATTGTCAATGGATTGTTGGAGCCAGGAAATGTGATGATATGTTTAATTAATTGAATTTAAAGCCAGGTTGTAAAATTACAAGTATTCTGAGCTGTATAACAATAAGTCTAGAACTTAATTACGCCTATAGGAACCTCTGCATCATTTATCATGCTACAAAAATAGAATTACTGCAATTCTCAAAACTGCTGGATTAATAATTGCCTGACAAACACAACAAGCTTATTGATAAGTTAATAAATTGTTTGTCAAAGTGACATGTGTACAGACTGTCTGACTTCTAGGCAAGCCCATTTAACATTCAATGACGCCATTCGTGCATGATTGATTGATTAAAATGACAACAAATTGTCAGATTACTTTGCCGTCCAAGCAACTATAGTAAAATACAAGTCGGCAGACATACACGGACATTTATCAGCTAATTTGCAAAAATGCACAAAAAGTCATTAGCCACAAAAAGTATTTGATGATTTAAATACTTTATTTCCATAAATGTCATACTTAAAAGTTTCTAAGATTGAGGACGTCTTTGCCAACATTTAAAGAAACTCCTTCCAAAAAGGTGATGCCCTCTGCAGCTATTGCCAAAGAAACCTCGAAGTTCTTTGGTTTTTTTATATTTTCTTATTCATGTAATTAAATAATGATGATGAAGCAGATAACATCCATTATGGGAGTAATGTACGAAAAAGTGGTAAAAACTCATGTAAATCAGTGTATGAATTCCTTGATATGCTTGTCTAACTGATATAACCTTATGTATATAGTTCGCTAACTTTTGTTCAGCCACAAATTCAAGTAGTTCGACCATCCATTGATACAATACATGATAATTAAAATAAAAGCTATTAAAGGTACTTGAGACTTCATGCCTAGCTAAATGGCTTCATATAAATGCACACATTATGATGGCATTTATTGCTTTCAATTAAACGCGGTCAATAGATTTATCATAGAGGATCTTGAGATTTAAGCCCGTTCATGATATATACAATATATTGTTTGATAAATGTCTTCTGTCCTCTTCTTTTCATACATTTTTCGACCTTCATTTTTTTGAGTCAATATTATGAATATCTGTACAGCATTCAGTTGTCTTTTACTTGCATATGTTCATTATGAGCTGAAAGTGAAATGATACTCAATTTTGGTGGATTTATGTTGAATAGTAGACTTGGAGACGAAACTGTAAATGAGAATTGGATATACTCCGCAATTATAAATTTGATAGCTGTGAACAGATAAAAAAGTCAACAAGATTCTTGCTTTAAACTGTCAACAATCAAAATGTTTTGAATAAATTAATCTGGACGTGCTGAAAATTCAGTATTTTACTGTAGAACTACAACAAAAATTTCCAAAATAAGCAATAAATCGCACGCAAACAATCAGCAAATAAAATCTTAATCCGTTAACTTAAATGCAGCCTTAAATGACAACATCAATATTTTATTTCCCGGGAGTCGAGTGACATTTTCATTCTGGACGTGAGCAGACAACAACCGTTTTCGGTGAAAAGAGATAAATTATTTAATCCTTTGAACTTATCAAATTGGAAAGGTTAGTGATTTAATCAATGTCCGCGACATATTTTACAGTAGACAAATTTATGATTTACGAAAATTTTGCGTGATAAAAAAATTTTATGTCTGTTGAATGTAAATTTTTAATGGCATCGATTGTGTTGTTAGGCAAAGCAGCCGATAAAACAAAATGTCACAAAAAACTAATCTTTGGCACATTTAAAAGCATGGCCTTTTATAAAGTCAAGGCTTGCAGTCAATGCAATAACTTTTCGGCTTTGATTAATTTCAAGTCGGGATATACAGGGAACGTTTTAAGTCGATATGTATAGTTTATGGGATTCTGTGATTTCATTTAATGCCAAACGTTGAATTTAGAGTATATTTATTTTGAGGAACAGGCGAGCTGCTCAGTCACAAAATGTTCCAAAATTAATGCAAGCTCTTATCGAACTTCACGGACCATAAAAGTATATGCAAAAAATATGCATGATCTGTTAATAAGCTACATCATAACCAAATCCTTATCGATTCATCTATTTCACACGTTATAATGGCAATAAAAATATAACAAGATGCGATCGATTTTTATTGAGATCAAAGAAATTTATATTCAATGACAATTAACTAATAGTTTTCTGTTCGGTAGCCTCGATCTCGTTCAAAAAAGAGTTTTTTATTAAATTTAAATATTATTACGATTTTTAATATTATTTGGTCATCGATGGTTTTGGCAAAGGTGGAGTTTAAATTTTAAAATTATATTCAAAGTTATGATTTTTTTGTGGTTTTGATTTATCGCTCTACGGCAATTTGTGATGTAAAACACGAATAAAAAATTTTTAGTAGATGTTCCCGGAACGAAACAACTTTTCTATTTATCTGGACTGAACTGATATTTTTTGACAATTTTTTATGCAATTCAGTAGAGGAATTAATAAAGTATATGCAATTTGAGATTCAATAACTTAAATGTAGGTGGTAATGGTCATCATCCAGATTTTAAGGATATTTTTATTTTTCTTCGGCTACAACTATTCATATTAAATTCTGTCCATTCGGTTAAGTATAATTAACTCAATAAAATCTTGGCGACAACTCTTGATCCTCTATAAAGACAAAAACAAAAGACTTTAAGGAAACAGTTTAAGCTTATATAGCAAGAACAATGGACATGATGAGCTGATGATTGTAAATTGATCAACAATTTTGTGCTAAACAAAATTTATTGTTGTTTCGATTCATTAAGCATTAATAACAATCAAGCTGTGACTTGAATGTCAGCACACAATAAGTAGGTAAATTGGTTCTTCATTAAGTATAGGTTTGCAGTAACAGGATGTCAATTTAAGTAATGATCTTCCTTATAATACTAATGATTCTTCCTTATTCCTCTCTAGTAGTAAATATGCATAAAATTTAATTTTTTCTAAATATTTTTTTATTCAATCTTTTAGTACTCAAAAAGACATATTGATTATTCTGCAATACCACTAACGTATACACAATATTTATATTAATTTCTTCGTCTAAACTTTAAGGTTCACATTTCGATGAGCAAATATTAAAAAAAATAAAAAGTGAAAATCTTTAAAAAGTGTTAAAAAGTCTAAAATAATATTCAGCATCTCATGAACATGTTATCTGGTTCTTTGACATTTGTTATCCTTCCTTAACCAATCAGTATGTATGTGTATAATATCTCTAAATATGGCAGTTAGTTTAAAAAAATTTACATAATCGTTCTCTTGTTGGCTTAAATTGGACGTATATTGTGTTTTAAACAGTCTATGCTCTTCTATTTGGAGTCTCTGTTGTTGCTGGTAATGAGGCAAGATATTCCAAGGCACGTTGGATCTCTGGTGGGATTGGTGGTGGTGTTGGGAGATGAGCGCCTAAAATAAAGTACAAACATTGAGTTAGATTTCTAAATTTTTTGGGAATGTCTTCAGAATGACTAGTCAAAGATCATGAAAAGCTCTTTAGATTCTACAAAAATGGAATAATCTTCAAAGCTCAGCACATGAATTATTGAACTACTTAATTAGTAATCCGTTTAATCCATAAAATGAGTAAGGAAACTAATACTTGTTCATCTTCAGATGTCAATGAGCCAAAAAAAGACTAAAATAGTTTTGCTTAAAATACACAAAAAAGTGTTAAAAAGTCATTCAGTGACATTTCCACTCCTTAAAATTTATAGATGAAAAAAGCAAATTCCGAATATGGAGAAATTTATTTATGGACATATTGTGGAACTTCCGACATACCTTGTGGACGGAAACCTATAAGGTTAAAAATATAAAATCGTTAAATATCATGAAATTAAATAAAGCATTTAAAGATGATTTACCATTTTCATCAGCTTCCCAGATGACTTCTATGAGTTCGCCTTCGGGTGATGTATATGAGTATTTACCACGTGCAACCTACGAATTTAATGACATTAATTATATCAATAAATGTTCAATATTTGGACTCAAAAATTTTGTTTGTGTTTCGAGGTTCAAGTTCAGCTGTTCCATAAATCAATAAAGAAATTAAAGTTTATACTGCTTTTTTAGGTGATACAAGCTACTTTAATCATTCAAGGAGATGCCTTTGTTGCTCTTTGTATGATAATGGTCGATGAAATTAAGCAGATAGTGTAATATGACACAACTTGTATGATAAAATCGAGGATATGTTTTGCTGCGATTTTTTGCCATTATATAAATTTCCTTGACAGTTCTCACAAAAATTTAAATTTTTAGATCACATGCTGTCACAGATATTATTGAACAAGAATCATTCCGATTTTCCGGATTCCACAAAAGTTCGATATTTATTCAAATATTTTTATTGGATTTATAATGCATAAAAATTCAAATAGCTCTTATCAAAAGACTGGAAATATTTTGCTGCTTATGCATTAATTCCTCAATAAAAATGTGCACAAAAATGTATTTGACTTGTTATGGCATTTTTATTAGTGATCTTAGAAAATTCATAGATTTTTGTCTCGTTTTATGGTTTTTGCTTAAAACTAAGCTTTAAGTCACTCTCCTGTGCCATAAACATGACATGATTTTCTGACACTAATGATGACTTCAGACCATAAAATAGAATGACAAAGCAAAAAGTATGTTTATGTTTATAGTTCTAAAATTGGCCTTTAGGAAGAACAAAAACATTGAAATTAAGAAAAAGTTCTTCCCAAACTCATCCACAGAAATGACATAACAACTCCAATGTCCTTGAAATTTCTGTTCACGAGACCTGTTCGCTATAATAAAATCGATTCTAAATGAAGAAAAAACGAGAAATTTTTCTATTCAGACCCTAATTTGCATAATCATTTTCATTCTAATCTTTTTATTTCGGAACATTCCTGAAGCCATTGCTTTTCACGATCATCAAACCGGATCATGTTTTAAGAATGATTCAAATTGTGAAATGATATTAACATTTCAAGTTTCTGGATCTATTCTTAGATAGGAAAGATATTTCTAGTTAGGGGGTAGTAAATTGTGGAGGAAAATGGAACTGGATTCACATCATTATTTAGTGACTTCTTAAGAAAAGGTGCAGCAAAGTAAGCAGTTAAGAAATCTTATGAAATTAAGCTACATCCCCCTAATCCTAGCCATATATTTTTTAAATTAACTATGATTCTTGGCAGATTAAGAAATTTACGATACTAGATATGATTCTAGCATATATTAATATTAGCATACGAGTCTAAAATTTAAATTGCTAATATCTTTAGCCGGACATTCTTCCTTATTGGCAAATAGTTTTGGCTACTAGAATGCAGCTCGTATCTTAATCCTATTAATTCAATATCATATTATTACGGTTCTTTTTTGAATTTTAAATAGTTCTATATTTTATGAGAATCTACTTCCGACAAGAATAAATTTGAATTTTGAAGTTCAAAACAGAATTTTTTCTGAAGAATTTATTGATTAAAATTAAATCTTCCTACTCAGCAGCTTTCTCAATAACATCAGATGCTCAAGTTTGGTTGCTAACCATCGACCATATTAGCCATTTCATTTAAGGATTAAATATAAATTTATTCCATTTAGCATTGCTAATTAAGTTAAAAATATAAACAAAATTAAGTGAAAAAATTCGCATATTTTCTCGATAATTTATTGCATTAATTATATAAAAATTATTCAACCGACATTCTTCTGCACATGGAGCATCTTCCAAGGCTTTATTGCAAATGAGGCAGAGAGAAAATTGTAATAAGAAGAACTACTTTGAATATTTTGAGATTCTTTCGAATGGAATATGTTTGTTGTACCGATTGAAAGCGAAAGTGAGCTTTTGTGTTGGATAGTACAGTGAATGAATTGAATAATAATCATTTATATCCTGGACCTATCCAATAAATCTATTATTTACTTTTGAAATCTGGATTATTGCATAACATTAAAGAATATTCAGATTCTATCGCAAAATCAATAACTGTTGTGACATTTCCATTCTGATACTCGAACACAAGCATCTACATTGCCAATTCCACGAATTTACGCAGTAAACCGCAATGCAGTAGCAGAAAAGATTCTCAAATTAATTTAAATATTGCATCACCTCCAATATCCATCATCGGTTATTATTTCAGAAGAAAAACATTCACATTTTGTGTGCATATTAATAATAGCCAGTCATTCCTTCATTCATTATTCGTTTTTCTCTCACGACTATCGTCATATGCGGCATTTTTTCCTTTTTGTCATCTTTATGCAATTCCCTTACAAAAAATGATTTATACATGAAGTTTTAATAGTAATCGATGAAAATATTCATAACTAAACAGCCTGCAGATCGGGTCATAATTTAATATACAGACTCATTGAATCATCATCATCAATAGAGTTCAATGCTTGTAAAGAAAACGAACATGCACTTAGAAACGACTCAATTATGAGTGTCGATAGATGTCTTGCGCAATATCATATTATTATTATTTTTTGTGTTTGACTTGAATATTGGAGATGGCAAAACAGCATTTAGACATTTGACATTGATTTTTCTTCTTTTTGTTATTTTTATACTCAATTTTAAAGTTATCATAACGATCATGTTCCAAACACACGGAGGTTGGCTTTTACTTTCGGTTAAGATATGATGATTTTGAGAGATTTGGTGATGAGAAACTGGTTTTAAGTTTTTGGGGGACTTGTTTTGATTAAAATATGGGGGTTATTGGGTTATATATGGTGTGTCTGACTGAATATTGCGGAATGGAAGCTCTAACATGCCTTTATAGGTTCTTGAGTCATGCTCAGCTTCCACAAATTACACACGATATTATATTGATGTCACGCATGCGATTTATGATCTCTGAGCTCATAATCCCATTTTTACCTTATAAGTACCACAAAAGCATAATTGAATATCCGTTGAAATGTTCAAGAGTCAAGTCTAGACACAAAAACCGTTAATGAATGAATGAATAATTATCCAATAACTATATTTTTTACGACGTCATCAATATGTTTAGGTTCGTGGCTGTGAAGATATTAAATGGCTCATTCAGTTTGTCATTGAATCTAATTATATTATCTATAGCTTTACCTCATTCATGCCACGTGCACTAATTGACTATAAATGTGTCGTGATTGTTTTCATTTCCATTTCGAGAAGAGTTTGCAGAAAAATGGAATATTTATGTCGTAAAAACTTCAATATTTGCGAATAATGATTAATAAGCATAGATAGTATTTGCGCATCTTCACGTAATTGCCCAATATTGAAAAATCTCATAAATGTAGACATTTAAGCAAAATAATTAATTAATTTATCTTTTTCTGCTGCAAGCAATGACTTTGTGCAGTTAATCAGCAAATTAAATTTTTACAATCTTGTGTACAAGGCGTGTGTAGCGAAATCTCAATGGCCTTTTGGCAGATGAGGAAGATCTTGTGACATTTCGAGAATCTTCATGATTTCTTGACCGATTTTGTGAGTTCAAACTGTTTGAGATTGAAGATAGTCAGTAATATGAGGTAAAAACGATTGAGTCAATATTTGACTCGAAGGGTAGATTTAGGGACACAATAATGACTTAGTCTTAAAATTTCTTGAATTTTCTGGCACAAAATAGATACATGATAATTTAATATCATATCAAATCTATCACTAGCTATGGCCAACACAAAATATATCTTGTATATCACACAACAAGCAAATACAAAGATTAGAAAGCTTTGGAGCTTTTTTTCGTTGATGTGGAACAGCCAAAAATATTATTTTTTATCTCAAATTCAAAATTTTTGAGATCGTTTAAACAATTTTCGTTGTGATACTCACCATGCCTTCATTTTCAGCTCCAACATTTTCGAGATGTCCTTCTTCTTCGGCAACGATTCCATTTCCAGTTTCATATGCGTATTTGTATGATCCATCTGGATTGATTTCTTGTTCTTGTCTGTGGAAAATTAAGGAAAAATGAGTAAGGATCTTAGATTTCAATGCTTAATATCAAATCTATTCAAATTCTTAGCAGCAAAAGGATGTTTATGACTTACCTCAGAATTGGGATTGGTGTGGTTGTGTCACCTCCTTGTGGAGCTGCTGATGTAACGGCAATAAATGCCAATGCTACAATCTGAAGATAAAATGCAGGAAATTTAATATGTATATTACAAAAAGGGCATTATGCATTGCATAAGATGAAAGTTTTCGATGCTGAAATTTGAGCTTTATAAGGAAGTTCTTTTGAAGAAGATTTAAATTTCTGAATATTTAAAAATTGTGGATTTTTATAGTTTGCAAATTTATATGAATTTTATAGTTTCAGTAAACTTGAGAGGCGTCAAAGAGATTAAAATTCAAACCCAGCTTTTGACAGCTATCATAAAATATCAACACAATCACTTCACATTTGGTAATGAACTTCACAAAAACACGCAAAAAAGTTGCAAAAACGATGACCAAAAAAGTTTAATTTAATAAAATATTTTCCCTTGAACATCAGCATAATGGACACGATGTAAAACATACGTGATGAGTAAATTGCAACCATTAAAAGTGAAGTGTCGTTTGTGATTTTTTCTTTATATTAAATCGTTCATTAAATTTAATGAAATGTTGGATATATTTTATGGATATTTTGTATGATTATTGTCATTATGGAAATTTTTCTTTTTCTTCTTCATCGTTATGACTTGATGGGTTTTTAATATGAGGACTTAGGAGACCATTCATTATTGTAAGTTTAAGACTTTGGCTGATTTTCAAGAATCTTTTGGTTAACATCCCCTAAAGTGCGAGAATTTGAAAATATAGCTTAATTTGAAATGAACTGAATAATTCTTAGGGGGTCATATTCAGGATTAAAACTAATCCTTAATGACATCTATTCTTCTCAAACATGAAATCTGCTAGAAAATCACAGAAATTTCAGTTTTTTGAAATAGTTCCATGCATGAAAATCAGCACAAAATTTCAAATTATTCCTATTTTCCCTAGTTCCACTTGGGCTTAGCTCTCAAACTTCTCATTCACAAAATTTTCCACAATATTTCATCTTAGTAATCCATGAAATTTAAATTTTTTTCTTCAAAATCCTTTAAAGTTCTTCAAAATTTCAAAAACTTTCAATAAATTCTTATTTAAATTTAACGATTATCACTTCTTATATTCACTTACAAGGTATTTCATTTTGATTATTTCACAAAATATAATAATTCACTGAAAAAATTATATTCAATTTCTTTATCGGAAGTTGTTTCTACAAACGTGTAAAAAAGACTGCACGATCACAACTGAATTACATTCCTTATTTATACAATTTTCCCATCATGTACATTGGTCCGTTTGTTACTGTGCATGCACAGTTGGGAAGGATTGAAAAATCATCTTCATGGATTTTTTTTACATGCAGACATATCGATACATCTACATGATACTTTTTTTTCTCTTGTGCAGCGCTTACTCATATCATTCCGTCTCTTTCTGCTATCTGCATTGAGCATGAGTAACTATCAAGCTCGTAATTCGAATATTCGACAATATTTTTCTCTATGGTCTAAGTGAACAACAATAAGAAGAGGAAAAAAATAACAAAATGCGGCTCTTTATGAGCAATAAAATATATATATTTTTTGCATGGGATGATCATGTCACCGAACTCTCCGGAATTCCAAAGGCAAACAACTTAAGGATAATATTCATTTCAAGCTCATCTTCCTTGAGGGTAAGGCTTGATGTTATTCTCTGCTTGGATTTTTTTTATTGTTAAAACAGTCATGACTGATAATGGTCGTGATCGTTTACATAAAATGTGGTGTAAAAGCAGCAGGATACAGGCTCTGAAGATTCACATAAAATTTTTCTATTCCCACGCATAAATGTTGGGGTTATGGAGCTTGTAATTTGCATGAAATTCTAGTTTAAATTGCTTGCAAATTCGAATTTTCCTCGAAGGCTTGGTAGATCCTGATATTCAGATAAGAGCATGGAAATTCAGCTGCAATCCAGTCGTCATTCAAAACTCAAAAGCTAATTTAAGTACCTAACACTCAACATTGAAGATAAAAGTGCTTCAATTTCAGCAACAATAAGTTCATTCAGACTAAGTAAAGCAAAGGCCAAACCCGATTCTTATCAAAATCTCCAAAAGTATCTCATTAACTCCTAAAAATTATCATATCCAATTAGCAAATCCAAAAAAAGTTTCAATCAGATATCAATCAAAACTCAATTCACACTCCATTCATGGTAGATTCCTTGTAACATATCTCAATGGTAATAAGCTCAAATTCCTTGACAAAGACCCTACGTCAATCAAATCAAAACAAAATTATTTTCTTTACACATTAATTGCCGAAAATAAAAATAAAAATTTCTCATAGTCATGCATATCGCACGCGTAGCATTTATCGTTGGCGTTATTGTTGATTGCAGTCGATCCTTCAAATTTGTGATTATGCTCATCATCGTCAATAATAATAGAGACTTTTTTTGGGGATGACTAATCGAAAGTATTTAGTGTGAAATGTCCTTCAATTTCTTCGTAATTAAATGCTATTGATGCTTTTTCTGAAAGAAATGAACAATAAGCCTAACTATGGAAATTGATTGAAAAATTTGATTGAATGTTCAGTGATAGTAGGCGCAGGATTTGGGTAAGATTTGCTGAAAATTGAAATTAATATTGATTTTTAAGGTTTAGATTAGGATTGGGTTGGAAAATTTGGAATCATCGAGAAAGTTAGACTAAGTTAAAGCTTAACGTCGACTAAGATTGACCTAAGTCTAGTCAACTCTATACAAAATTCAACTCCACTTCTTGCTCAAACCATAATATCGACCATCTATAATAATACAAGACAGACTCATTTCTTCATCATTGTCATAATAGGCTAGTCAGCTTTCGACCGTTGTCTATTTATCCACGAAATTCAGCCTAAAGTCCATGATATATCACACTCCAATTATATATTTCTTCTATCAATAACATAACACCTCATTCATTCATATGCCTAACCAATTTGCCACGTGATGAACATTATGTACTTTACTTCCATTACAATTCTCAGAAAAGCCACATAAAAATTATTTCTTTTTTTAAAAAAAGTTTCTTTTTGAAAAATTGTTTTATAAATTTATTTACATTTTTCATTGTAAGTAACCACATTGATGTTTTATGTTGTCTTGTCTTGTTTTAATTGTACAAATGCCTGTACTTTTAATCACACTATTATGTCATCATATGGGTCACTCGGGTTTTTCTAGGATTTTTCTTTTAATCTTAAGACTAGTTATTTAGTCATGTTTATTGTTAGTCATGATTGAGTAGATTTATGTGGTTGGTCTGTGTAGTTTGATGTACGATACGGATAAATTGAAGACGATTGTTGTAAGATGAGATTCAAGGAGATGACATCTACAGTCATTGAAAGGATATTGTCGGATATTTACTGGAATTTGTGTTTTAACACCTTATAATAGTCAGGCATCAGCACATTAAGGCAGATTAAATTTTAAGAATCAGTTTATGAGATTAATCTTATTAAATTCCGATCAGCACTAGCAAAGAAGCTTACAACTTTGCTTTACTTCCCGAATTTCAATCGAAAATGTCTATCAAGTCATTAACCATCTCACGTGCGCTAATGTGTCATAAATATCCTAAAAACATTAGCTCAACAAACAAATGAATCGAAGAAATCTGCAAATCAACCGGCAATCAACCTTTAATTTCAGTTTAAAAACTATATAAACATCTATCCATCAGTTTCCTGACATAATCTTTGACGGTCAAAGTTATTTATTCTTCATCTTCTCTTTCTTTAACATTATGATCTTATTATGTTTTTTGTAAAAAAATAGTATTATGTAATCGAAACCTTTTCAACATCATCAGAATTGTATTATGGACGGGAAAGAAGAAATGTTAACATATTGAATGACAGCACTGATGCCACGAGAAGTTTAAGAGCGGTATATTCATCTTCTTCGTTCATTCATTTATTTTATTTGGGATTAATATTTTTGGATGAGTTGGTTGGGGTCGAAATTTGGCACGGTACACTTTAATGGTGAGATTCGACAAAAACCGCATACGATTCAGACATAAAATTTGATGACATTTCAACAAAATCAATTGATCATGCATAGTCAGATCATGCTGGAGCTACTACAATATCACACTAAGTCACCCAATGAAATATTAATTTCTCGTATATATCTCTGTTGAATAAATAATCTTATTTCTGCCGGTCAAAAGGTACTTGTAAACATAAGATTAAGCATGTTGGCCCTTTTCATCTTCCTTAGTTGTCGAATATTAAAGGTCGACAATTTAATTAATCTTCATACTTTAATCTGTCAGATTTATTGCTTCTTGGGATGTTGAATTTTTGGCAAGCACGCCTCTTTATAGCTATCACATAATCAAATAAATATTCAATATTCCCGCACGAAATACGCGTTTAAAAGTAATTTTTTATCCTTTTACTTGACCTGAACAGCATCCTCCAGACAATTCTGTAATTTTTATTTTTTACGTAAGGTTACTTACGGCTTAATTTTTTGATGATAACTTTTCCACGGAGACCAGAAAAATTAATGACTATTGAAAGTGATGAGTCAAAGACGATCATAGCCTTCGGGCATCGATCAGAACTGCACAATTATTGACATTCTTTTTATTGGAATTCACAATTAAGCGAATTTAATTTATGGACATTTTGGAAGCAGTCTGCAAGACGATTCCATATAATGTATATTGTCTGTTTGTTTATTAATTATAGTTAAAAACTCAAGGAGCTTAAAAGCTTCTCTTTTTTAAGATGACACAATGTCCATAATTTAATTGCGTTTTTTATTGTTGAAGCAAGTTCATTATTTATTAAAAATTGCTGTCGTGACTACATAAAAATTTTAATCTCGATCAATGGGTTTTGACTTAAGATCTGATGGTAATACAAGTAGCGGTTAGGGTGATCCAGTTTACATTGATTGATTATGTTCAAAAATTCAAAAATATGGTTGAAATTCCTCTAATCCAGTTCAAATTTTCCGGTTCTAAATTAATTGATCCGGTTCAATGCTGATTGATCCGGATCAAAATTCAAAAAGTGAGAAGAATTCTCAATTTTTCAAAGAGAAATGCGTCAAATCTTCAAACTCCTTTTCTTTTCTACCTGACAAAGCCTTGTGACTGGATATTTATTAACTCTTGCAAAAGATTTTTGATCTTTTCTACTTGTTTCATTTTTATGAGGGATTTATATTGAATCTTTACCATATTTTACAGGCTTTTAATTGTTCGTAATTGATTCATATAGAATAGAATGTGATTCGTAATGACTTTTATGGTGATTTTGTGCACAGAATAAGCTACTTAGACATCAATACGTTAATAGCCGTAATTATTGATTTAAATTAATTTATGAATCAGAGAGGAAAGTCGTAAAGTTTCTGCAACTTATTGTTATTTTATGGATAAATTTGTAAGTAAATACTAAAGATGCTAAATGAGGTATTAAGATTCTTAAGGTGTTGTTACTTAAAGTGGTGACGAAGACTTTAGTAATTTAATAGCCGCGCAGAACTCCTTGAAGAACAATGCACCCTAAAGTGACATGTGAGGTAATCAATATCAATGTCAAAGCTTTCATATTGTTTGGCATTTTTGCAGACATAAATTTCATTACCAAACTGTATTTCCAAATATTATCAGCAGTAGACTACTGTAAAAAGTCAATGAGGAACTCCCGCAAATACCAATAAACCCATGCGAAATTTCAATAATTCAAAAGATTCACAACATGTACCTCCCATTCCTGTCATCATTTGTTGATGATCCGAAACAAAAATGCAAAATATGTACACATTAAAAAATCAGTGGGATACTAGGAATGATTGACAGTTCTCAGTGGGTCAAATTGTCGTTCATTAAGCAACCGAATAAAAAAATTAATAAAATATGTTTAAGCATCAACAATTTGTTGACGATCGATGAATGCACAAAAAGCTAGTGTGTTAATTTGTATATGTGTAAAAGTTCATAAAACACGCATTAAATATAAATAAGACCCATGTAAAAGGTGATGTAAAAGACGACAGAAAAGACAAATTGTGATGACCTTTAGCAACCTTCTTTCTTCGTCTTCATGCAGCTGACTTTTTTTTTGGACGTGATATTAATGTAATGCAGATTTTTTGTCATTTTCTTGAACTGTATGAAAAATTTGAATTTTGTCCGTTATTAAATGACTAAATAAATACAGCAGTCCTGTCAAATCACGCTTATCTACACCATCAATTCATATAAATCCAATAGTTTATAGACAAAATGTCTCAATCCGATCAACACTTCCACGTAAAAGATAATCCACCAACAAAATTATCCATAAAAAGTGAATTTATTTTGTAATGTATGAAGATGATCTTCCTCAAACAGACTGTAAATATGCTTATGACATTTCCAATTATTAAAAGTTGAAATATAAATTTTATTTATATCTTCAAGACAGGAAAGGAATCAAATGTGTAAGGATCAACAAATTAATTAAAGTTTCTTCATCTTTATTGTCACGAAGTTCATCGAATGATTGCGCCGAAGGAAATTGAAAGTGATGGACGCATTAAAAAGTATTTTAATTAATATAATTCGTTCAGCCTACGTGTTTGCTTCAATGAAGGTATTAACACACTTTTCTTCACTGTCCTTTGGCTGTGATGAATCAAGAATTACGAAATGTTTTCGTTACATCCAGTATTTCGTCAATTTAATGGACCTTTCTTCGTGGCGCATAAAATTACAGCAGAAGACAAATGTAAAGTAAGTAACATAATGGTCAACATAATGAGAGACTTAAAACACATTTTACAAGCTAGAATAATTGCTTCTTTTGTAAAACAATCTTCTCTTGACCTTAATTCATAGCTCACGACGATGATGAGATAGTAAAAAAAAGAAGATAATGAAAAAATTTCTCGACTTTCTGATTGTTGTGACATTGATATAATAAATCATTGGGTGTATAGCATAATTTTACTATGCAAGCTTCTGATGATGCCTCAAGAATATCCTATCCTTCTTATAATTAGACTAGAATGGCATATTAAAATACAACATTGTCGTATAGTATTTAAATGTTAATGTAGTTAATTAAGTAAGGATGGTCAGCTGCAAGCAGATAACTAGAAGATTGCATAGCATGACAATATACAGCATAACAGACTGTTTAATGATTATGACCTTAGAATCAACATTTAGTCATACGATCTAGTATCAATAGCTAGAATCTTCGGGAATGTGGGTCAATCTGAATTGTATGTTCATCTAGCGATGAACACTCAAAGCCCTCAACATATAACAAAGCTAATTCCAATTTGAACAAGCGCTATAGTCAGCTACTTCCAATTGATCCACAACTCTCCCTTATCTCGACCATCTTCATCACACAGCATTGCATTAAAATGTTTTCTTTGTAGCTCATCATTTTCGCCGATCACAGAGTAATTGAGATAAGTTTAGCCATATTCAAAAAAGCTCATACATGTAAATGCACAATGAAAAATATGAATTATGATATAAGTACATGCTAATTATAACAGGCAATTTATTCCAAAATATAATATAATATTATTTAATCGGTTGCTTTATCCACCTTTCTTCATGCCAGACAATGAGTCTAGAAAGATTAATCACAGATTTGTCTACTGTATATGATTACTGGAATCTTTGTTTGTTGCTGATGATTTATCGTAATTGTACACTTATGAATGAAAATGAGAAATGCTTTGTGATGCAAGTTTGGTCATAGAAAATGGACTTTCAGTCTGATGAAATGTTTATGGAGTGAAGTCATTTTTTATAGGGCAAGAGGTTAAACGTGTGGTATATGGTTGTGTTGATTGGGAAGCTATGGGAGATTTTGTAACATTACTGGATGTTTTTGAGGAGCAACAGTCTCCAAAACTTCCAATATTTAACAAAAGAAAACCTCAATTCTCATAGTTCATTCCAATTAAATTCCATATCCAAAAGAGAGCATAGCACACCTCTCACATAAAGATCAACAACAACTCAATGTATTACAACACAATTCCCCAGCTCCATTTCACCGTCAATTCGAATTTTTTGACAATATCTTCTTGTCAGATGATTTTCAATTTCACACCATACATGCCTCACACAGGCATATCGTTCAAATAGCGACAGCATGTAATGTGAGAAGCAATCAATTCCTCAAATTTAAAAAGAAAAAAAAGGCATTAAAAATTACCCATTCATGCACGATCTCATTGCAGGATGATTTCATCTTAACTCAAGTAGCAGAAATGAGTACAAAAGAAAAGAAAAGGTTGCAGCATTTTCAAGTTCAATCTCATGCTGTTCATGTACGCGAGATAGTTTTGCGTGCATAGTCATTAAGACAATAAATAATTGGATCGATGATTGTTATACAATTGAGAATGTGCATGCACGTTTATAGGTAAAATGAGAAGAAGTCAAAGACATGCCAATCCCATTGAATTTGCTGCGCACTACATCAAACGATTTGTAGCTACTAGCTACATATTTTATTGGTTATGCTTAGTGACTTGTTCAGTTTGTGGACTTGGATTTGGTTTGGAAGGAGCTAATGGATGGTTCTAAATCTATTAAGGTTTTGGGGTAGAATGCTAAGTAGACTACGACACCAACTTGACGACATCTCAAAGGCTTCTGAATTCAAACCTTGAAACAGCATGCAAGATCCTTCTGGAACGGCCATAAAAATCACGACTCTCATTACTAGTACAAACCGCATCATATGCACTGAAAGCTACTCTTTAATGTTCATTATTTTCATTGTCACAACAAATGGATTATAATTGTCATGTCTTGTTAATGTTGCTGTCATGTTGCATCGTGTTTCATGTTCCAATTTATTGTATTTATTTTTAAATGCATAAAATTGTCTCATTTTACTTCTTTTATGGTTTTATTTATAAAACGATATTTCATTTATTTCTCTTGCATCAATTCAATCATAAATAAATAAAAAAGAGCTTAATTAAGTTAATTAATTGTTAGTAAAGGAAGTGAGTGTGCATGAAAAATTAGTCTGTGTGCGGTTAAAGACGAAGGTCAGGGAGACATCACGTAAAATTTCAATTTCACAGCATTTTAAACTTTTCTTTGCATTATCGTCATTATTTTTTGGTTTCTCAGTATTTATATCCGGACTGTGGGCTGTAACTTCCACTACCACCGCCTGGTCTTGGTTGATTTGAAAATCCTGGTGCTGGTGCTGGAGGTGATGGAGCTCCTGGTCTTCCTGGTTGACCTCCGAATGATGTGCCTGCAGGTGGAGATGGTCCGGATGGTGGTCTTGGTTGTGAACTTGGTCCGGATGGTGGTCTTGGCTGAGAACTTGGTCCAGATGGGGGTCTTGCGCCTCCTCCTTGAGGTCCTCCGGGAGATCCAGCTGTGTCAGGAACAGCTAAAAATATTTCATTGCAATCACAATTCATACATTGAATTATTTTAATGACTATTTTAAAGGTATGATCGAAAAGTTAATGATTCACATCCTAATAAAGCAATCTCAATGGACACACGTTCGGATGTAATCAAAATCAAATTACGTCAATGACATAATAAACATTAAGACTAACCCGTGGCAAGAGCAGCTTCATGTTCAGCAATAGCCCTCAAATTCTCCTCCGGAAGTGGAACTGGTGTAGGGAGTGCATCTCCCGCAGCTTGGAATCCATTCTCATCAGCCGTATAAGTAATCTAGACATATAATTAAATAGTTATTATGATCCATAAAATGTCAAGCATGTGAAACGCTAGAAAAAAGCTTTCCATACCTGGATGACTTGACCTTCAGGTGACGTGTAACTGTATGAACCTTGAACAGTTTGAATGGCATTCTCTGATCCTTTATTTTTTACATCTCCCGTTTCTTCGGCTCTTATGCCATTTGCAGACTCATAGCTTTATTTTTAATAATGAATTATGGTTAGTGAAATCAATGGAATTGAGAGATTGTATCGATAACTTTATTACCTCCATTTAAATGATCCGTCTCCATTGTTCACATTTTCATAAGATATAATCTCAATTATTGGTCCTGCGGGTGCTGCAGGTCCTGAGGGTGAACTTGGTGGTGCTGGACGTCCTGGAGAAGGCGGTGCTGGTCGATTTGGTGCCGGTGGAGGATTAGCTCCAGGATATGAAGGCGAGATTCCACCTAATGCATTATTACCTGGTCCTTTTGGTGCCTGCAAGCCTGGACCACCTCCTGCTTGACCTGCTCCAGCTGGTGGCAAGTAATTATTGTTCAATTGTGCACAGTTTATTGAACATAATGATGCCGCCACGAATATGGTGGTGATGAACTACAAATTGAGTTAAGAAATATTTTTGAGTTTTATAGCGCATATCATGGAATTTTAAAGGTGTGGGTTTAGTTGACATTTATAGTCTTATTTAGAAAGACTTTAAGACTTGCGAAAATAAATTCAGGCATTTAAAGCCAAATGATTCAATTTCACCTCAAAGTAGATGACAATATTCTTTTGGAATTTCCTCACAAGACAAATGTCATCACAGGCGCCAAACACCAATCAAAATCGCATATCCATTTGCAATAATTCCCCTTATCATCATAAATATTGCATCCAGCTAAGAACTCATTTAATTGAGTCAAACTGAAATATTTCTCATTACATCTCATAAAAAATAACCACGCGCCTTTATAAAATATGAACTTTTAATTTGTTGCTGCTGTTGCATCTGTTGATGCTGATGCCTTTTATGAATGAAGATGAAATTTAAACTCGAAGCAATAAAGGAGGGAATTGAATATGCAAGTGAGTAACATCATAAAACAATGAGAAACATGAAGTCATGTACACGAGCCATTGTTTTCATATATTTATATTTTTCATTACCATGTCCATATATGTATGGCAGAAAGGAGCCACAATAATATACATTTTATATTGAATCGTATTTATGAGGGGAGATATGTCAAATTGATCACGATCCATGTGACACTTTACACTCTATTGGATTGAATTGGATATGTGAAGATGAGAATTTAGGCATCGAAGGCTCAATTGAATATGCTTTTGGTATGATTTGTAGTCCAAACTTTTGCATTTCAAATTTAACGGTTTTTTTGACATTTAAAAAACACGTGGAAATTTTCATTCCACTTCAAAAAGTTTTTCTCATTTTTCATTGACTGTAGCATAGAATTGAATGAACTTTTCAATGCTCATATGTTCAAAAAGATGGCAAAACATGTATTTAGACATTTCAAGATCTTCAAATCCTCAATTTACATCTAAAACAGAATTGAAATTTTTGTCATACAATCATCGATTCATCATCTTAATTGCTCATTTTGCTTTCAAAAATCAACAATAAATCCAGTGTATGAATTTACAGACTTCTCATTTTAATTGATTTCATAAATAATTTATTTTTGCTATGATCTATTTTGACCTTTTTATTGCATCTTCGAATCGATACATACTCAGATGAGTTTATTACTATTTGCTTTGTATTTTTCCCATTATATTATTTATTGCATGGGACATCACGCTGAGAATGTATAATGTTTATAGTTTTTATAAGTCACGAAATGAAATTGTTTTGAAAGCTTCTTCTTATTTCCTCTAACATGCTCATTTTTGTATGAATATTAATAAAAGCTAAAACAGATTAAATATGAAGAATTTTGCAAGATAGTAACAGAAATGTATGAAGTGTCATGGAATGCTTCTGATTCAGTGATGTTTATCGCAAGAAAGAAGGCGGTTAACACGCTGTTTTCGTAGTCTTAATGAATTATCTAGAAGATTAATTGAAGTTTTTTTTTTTTTTCTGAGAAATTTAGAGAAATGCATAGACCAGAGCTATAAGTCGAATCAAATTATACATAAAATTAAGTCGACAAGATTCGACTTTTCCATACAATTCCATACATTAAAATTCGAAATTTGGAGGTTATCGTATAAATCTAATCAATTTCAAAGTCATAGTTTGAAAAAGTTATGTTGAATCTTGCAAAAATGACTTTCTATTAATTAAATTACCGAATTCCAATATTCCGCGAATCCTAATCTAAACCCTCATCATGAAACTTATTGTAATAAAGGTTACACAAATCATTAACATCGAAATCTTAACAATCATTTTTTTGCGAAATAATGAAATGCAATAAAATTTTTTGTGGGAAAAAATATTGAATTTTGACAGTTTTTTTATTGTCATTATTGAAATGGTAAGTACTTTTTGTACATATTGAATGAATCTGGAGTCAATTAGTGTCATGGATGGTACTTATGGATATAAAAGTTCATATGAAGTCAATGCTGGATTTATTTCAATTTAAGTAATTTCTTTGAATTTTACAGAATTGTAAGAACTGATGTGTCCATGCTCTAGGATGTAGTCTAGAAATTCAAATTTCTCTATCCTTCAGTAATTGTATTTTCAATAATAGTTTTGTAGTTCTAATACAGAAAAAATTTAATATAATTCGTTCCAGCACTTCCTTTCAATAGTTTCTAACTAATTCGTTAATTCTACCCAAAATCTCAAGCTAGTTCATAAAGTAAATTTTCAATGAAGACATCATAAAGCCGCTGACCAAATAAGAGCTTTTGAAGATCAATTTGTCTCACAGTATGCTTGATCCAATCATCCAATAATCATAAAGTAAATTTATCATTTATTTAATATTCACAATTTCCTTACTTCATTTTATTACAAATATACTTGACTCTTTATGGAGCTTTTATGATAATGACAAAAGAGACACAAAAGTTGGCGCTTAAAAGAAATTTTTGTGGAGATTGATTGTCGCCATGGGAATTGAAATAACAAAAAGATTCCTAAAATATGAGGAACTCAATCGTCACATTATGCTACTTCCAAAATTTTCCACAAGATCCAAATCTTTTCATGCTGACCACACACTCTTGTGTCTTTCCGTCACTATCCAAAATTATAAATGACCAAAGCTTCTTAGGTAACTCCAGATTAACACACAAAAAGTAAATTTATTATTGGTCATTATTCATTGAGAAGTGAAACGAATGATTTTAGGGCAATAAAGGAACATCTTGTGCCACATATATTCAGCCACACAATTGAGAATCATTAATTTATCAATTTTTCATTTGATCAGTTCCAAATAATTGATGCTTATGTAAGTCGTGCACTTAACACAGATTTTTGACACGTACCAATTTCATTTTCGTTTTCCTGATTCCTTTCTTTTGCTAGCTATTGTTATTGATCGCTTTTTTTCACTTTAACTTCAGAAATTGACTTTCATTTGATTCGAGTAAGCCACAAATATAGAAAATAATTCACAAATGCACTTTTTTAAATCACGAGACCTTTTTAATTGTAAGACAATATCCAGCAAAATGACGCTTTTCAAATGGTGAGACATTGTTTATATATACCTTCAAAAAACAGAACTAGGTGCATTAGATTAAAATATTTTTTTACACAAATTCACAATTCCGCAAATTGAGAGGAGAATTCGATGCTGTTGCACATAGAGAGGAGAAGAAGAATGCAATTTGATGGAACTGATGCTGTGCCATAGGAGGCATTAGTATTCTATTATTCAATACGGATTTAAGTCACGATGACATAGAAAAAACAAAATAACATCATTGATGAAATTTTCCATTTTTTTCCTATAAAATGTTGACTGCTTTTATTGATGCAGTTTATGCCTGGAAAATTGAAGATGAGTGTGAGCAGTTTGGTTCTTGGCCAGAGCATCATTATGCCTAATTTCCCTTGTGTCTACCATTTTGTTAGTGGATAAGCCCAGTTTTGAGAGTTCTACTGATTGTAGATCAAAAATATTTGAATTTGAAAAATACGTTAGAATTTGAATATTGAAAACCCGTTAATTTGAATTGCAATAATTGAACCTTTCAACGATCTCTAGATTAATGTCGCTGCATTTATAAACACAAAAGCTTTAAGCATCTATCGGAAAATGCGCCCTGTACCACCAAAATCCTTTCAAACTCATCAATTTTTCCCCTGCTGTTACTTTCAATGTATCAAATATTTATGAGGTACACAATAGCTAGCAGCTAGCAAAAATGCTGTAATGGAAGGGAATTACGACTAAGAACTTAAGCTCATCATAAATTTTGTCATAACACTTGTAGGTTCTGCACTAACAATTATTGTAACATATTTGACATTATTAAATCCCATTAATGTTCACATCTAAAAAAGAGCATAAACACCTAAAGTATTTAGATCCGTAAAAAGCATAGAAGGTGCGGCATCAACAGAGTATCGTCCAGCATCTAAATTAATAATTTTCCGTGCAATTTCTTTGCACATTTGCAGATCATTTCAGAAGAAATTTTTGCAATTTTTTTGTTCCTCATCGTCTGCCTGCTTTCTGTTCTGTACATGAAATATATCGCTTTACTTTTTAACATATCACGATTGGCTCTCGACTTTATTTTCCTTCTTTTCTACTTACATCAGTAAAATGCCATTTTAAATATTAAAATTTTTTACATTGCTTAAAAATTTATTTTACGTAATAAATGCAATTTATCATTGATTGTTGGGCCTAAAGGTTCAGTTCTCTTTTTGTGTAGACTTTGCGAAATTTTTTAATTTCGCGATTTAATTGACTGCAATTAGCGCTTCATTTTCTTTAGCTGTTGCTGATCTATTGAAATAATTCAATAATTTTTGCTGTACATTGTCTCCATGAGGATGTAATGGCAAGTAGTAAGACATAGATTTGATCAGGCATTGAAATTAATTTATGGAAAAGTTCTGAATAATTAGATGACTGAGAACCTTGTCATGGTACAGGGATGAAGTTAGGATGGACGCCCATGAGTTTCTTATCCTCTCTTTCATCGACCTAGTCAGCAGGAATCCTATCGACCTACCGGAATTTGGTTGGCAGTAGGGGGTACTAAATGTCTGTGGGAGATGGAATTATAACTTATGTTACTTGAGTAGTCAAGGCTTACAGCTTTTCCGGAATCTAATTACCATTTCAATGTGTTCTTCTTAATTATTGTATCCTTGCTATAGTGTAACAGCTTGTCACTGTCCATAATATGACAAGATAATCCCCAGAGAAGTCAACCCTGATTAGGCATGCGGAATCAACCTATTAAATCAATTATTAGAAACAAATGCGTTCTACCTAGCTTCTATGACAACTCCAACCATACTTAACTTAATGACTTGTAAATAATTCTCTAATGGCTAGCATAATTTTACTTTTAAATTACGCGGATGATCTTTCAAACCAGAGTTCTCCATTAAATTACTGAGAAAAATTATTTCATGCTTAACAACAATGTTTAAAGTCAAGCTTTTTTTTCATTCATTAAGTCAATAAATTAATTTCCATTTACGGATTGAGGACGACCAAGTCGCAAGTGAATTGAATGTAAAGTATTGATGAGACTTGCGTGCTGCCTATATATAGGAGTAAATTATTATTTTTAAGGAATCTTGATGTTTCAATATTTTTATAAGTAAGTATTGGTGCTTAAAACAGAAAAGAGACCTTTGGGTCCGAACCTTTTTAGGTTCCGTGTCTGTTAGGGATGAAAGCTAGCTCTTTCCTTTAAGAGATCCGCAAGCTGATTACAAAAGGGTAAAATTGACTCCTTGACCAAATTCTCTTTCCCCCATAATCACTTTGTATGCTGAAGTTTTCTATTAGAGCTCTATTAGGACTAAAAATACATACTTAATGAACGTTCGTCCATAGCATTAAGTCGAGTAAGAACAACCAATTATTGTGTAAACATTAAATGTACTTTTATTAATTAAATATAAACAATACAAAACAAAAAATTTTATTATCATTAATTAATAAAATTACTTTGGTTAACTCCAATTTTTTACATGCCTTTTAGTCATCATCAGCAAGAATCATTAGCTTTGGTTACAATTAATACTTTCTCTGTTATCGGAAATAAAATTCAATTTCAATCCACAATTAAAAATATGAAAAAAAAGTTCTATCGTGTAAAATATTTATTAATCTGCGATTGTACCGTCAATAACCGGAGGTATTAGTTGCAATATTTATAAAATCATCAACAATATTGTTAAGGAAACAAAGTTGAGGACATAAGTATTTTCAGTTAATAAATAAAGAATCTCGATAATAAATCACGAAACCCGACCGTAACAAGTTTCGTGAGAAATAGTAGGAAAATTAAGGCAATAGGGAAAAATTTAAATAAATATCATTCACTGTCGTCTTCGTCCATTTGTGTCAAGTCAATGTGAATATCGCCATAACTCCACACAAGATCTTCGCCAAATTTACTTCGATGGACGAGATTTTTGTACTTGTAGAGCTGTGGATTGTCGACATATGCTTCACATTTATAACACCAAACTGATAAGTCACTAAAGCTTAGTGTTAATGGCTCTTCAGACGATATGAAATGTAAATGACTGTGTTCATTAATATAACGTGAGCAAAAGGTTTTGTAGCAAATCAGGCAGACCCAGTTTTCTATTGCTGTGTGACATTCTGTGCATTCACTGGTGTGGTCGATTGCTGTTACAAGGAAAATTGAAAAAATTTAATTAGAAAATGTAACGTTTTTTAAAATTTTGAATTTTTTACTGTCAAAACCCTACAAATTACTTCGAAACAATTGTAAGGTTTTTAAACAATTTTTCTTACTTTCAGGTGCTTCTTCTGGACGGAGAAGTGATAAATGTGGACAGTTCTTGAGAGGTACAATTGCATACATTTCCTCGTTATTCAATGCCTGCATTAAAGATATTCTTATCAATATCAACATTTTTTCTATCTAAATTCTTCAAACTCACCTCCAAATTATCATTAAGGAAATCCGTCAATGTCTGTTTCTTCTCAACTGGTTTTGAAGATCCAGCTTCACACGAATCGGAACTGCTTGTCACAGACATATTTGAACTTTGTGATTGATTTCCTTTATCATCAGAATCTACGAGTTTTATTGATTCCATCTCTTTTACAAGATCATCCTGCAACTTATTCTCATTGACATCATGATCTGGTAATTTCTTGTTGAACTTCAGGCACTTCCAATAAGTTTCTTGTGTGCTAATAACATTCTTAAGAGTTTCTAATGCACTTGAATTGATCCCATTCCATCTTGATGATATTTGGAATGTTGGCAGTGGATCACCGAGTAAGGCTTTAGCACAAAGTGTCATAGAATGTGAAATTGAGTTGACGTTATATCCACCTTCAAGAAGAAGAATAATTTTTCCATTTGCCAGACTAGAAAGCCAATGTGTGAAATGTCCATATGCTTCAGGACTCACTTTACATCCTCCAAGTTGATCTCCAATAGCTGCATCAAATCCAGCACTGACTAGCACTAATTCTGGATCAAATTCATAGGCAATAGGCATAATTACATTTTGGAATGTTAAGGAATATTCCATATCTCCCATTCCTTTCTTGTTCCATGGAATATTAACATTAAATCCCTTTCCATTTCCACTTCCGACTTCTGTATAATTAGCGTCTGTGCTCCTTGGGAAGAAGTGTCCATCATCATAACGATGGACTGAAATGTACAAAACTTTTGGATCATTTTCAAAAATATGCTGCGTTCCTTGTCCATGATGTACATCCCAATCCACAATTAAAACTCTTTTTAATCCATGATTTTTTATGGCATGTTGAGCAGCAACCGAGACATTATTAAATATACAAAATCCGTGAGGCTCATCTTGCTCAGAATGATGTCCAGGTGGTCGAACAACACAGACTCCACTTAGTGACTGTCCACTAAGAACTTCATCAACAACCTGCAAAACACTACCAGCTGCATATTTGGCGCATTCATAAGTTTTTGGATGGAAATAGACTGAATTGTACTTTTCTCCTAAAGCTGCCAAATTATCGCATTTTTCAAGTGCCTGCATGTTCTTCAAATGCGATTTGGAATGAACAAGCAAAAGTTCTTCTTCTGTTGCTTGTCTGGATTGTAAATATTTCATTCTGTCTAATAAATTATACTCATTAAAGCGAGTCTTGATTTTGCGTATTCTGTCAGGTTGTTCTGGATGTCCGCTAAAATTAGATTAGATAAGAATGATTAATTAATTTTGAGATTGTTGCAGTCTGAGAGTATTTATCTGAGATGAACTTTGAGATTTATAAAAGTCCATAAAAGTTAATTAAAGATTTGCTTGGAGATAAAAACCGTTAAATAAAATTTAAAAAGTTTCGTTAAAATTTGAATTCGAAACCCGTTAAAAAATTTGAATTTCAAAAAACCGTTATAAAATAAAAGTTTCCAGCTTACTTTTCAAAATTATTCTTATGCTGCAACATAACATCATCATAAACATAGCACACTCGATTCACTGGGAATGATAGATTTGTAAAAAACCTCAACTTCATTAAGCGATCAGCAACATTTTTCCTGAATGCTTCATTTTGTACTGGATAGCAATTACGTGTTAAAAATCGTTCCGGGATTGGATCACCGCCAATGAAGCTATCATGTGGAACGTGATGCAAGTTTGATTGTGGATTAACATTATTGAGTTCTTCAATATTGTAAATGTCTTGTAGGCACAAATTCTTCCAAAATTGTCGATGAGAGTATATACAATTGAGTATTGTATCTTGTATACTAAAAATATTAGCAAGACATGAAGCGTAAAAATTAGCATAGAAAATCAAAGAATATTATAACAATAGAAACCTTTCACATGGAGCTTCAAGCGGTTCCATTTTTGGACATGGATCACCCAAAAGTGTTTTGAGTGTCAAAGCAGCACCTTCTGCGAGCGATTCAAGGCAATATCCGCCCTCAAGCACAACAGCAACACGACCATTAGCTAAAGACATGAGCGGTGAAAGCAAATGTGAATAACAAGCTGGCGTAACTTCCATTTCGCCCTGTGTTGAGCATGCAAAGAATGTAGAAAATTGATAAATTAATTTACAGAGAAATGAAAAATTTAAGCGAAAGTAAACATGCACAAGACAGTTAAGAAATCCCTGAGCCATGAATTTTCTATATACACACTTTTTCATCGCCCAACGAACTATCAAATCCGGAGGAAATAATGACAAGCTCAGGTAAGAACTGAGAAAAATTGCAAAAAAAAAGAAAAATTAATAAATATCCTTAAAAACAAACCTCAGGACATCCAAATGCAGCATCGTAGCCCGCTGATATGAAAATTAATTCTGGTTGGAACTAAATGAATGGAATTGATTTTTTTGATTGAAATGATATGATGATGACATAAAATGTTATCGGATATTATATCTATTTACCTCGACTGCAATTGGCATCAAAATCTGTTGAAATATTGCCAAATAGTCGGCATTCGTCATGCCAACTTTATTTAGTGGAACATTTATATTCTTTCCTTCTCCATCTCCGCATCCAATATAGTCAAAATCTGATTCACGTAAATTTGGCCAAAATGTTCCAAATTCAAATCGGTGAATTGAAAAGTAAACAACACGTGGGTCGTCATAGAAAGCTCTTTGTGTGCCTTGGCCGTGATGAACGTCCTTAGAAAAAAATAATAAAAATGTTTTTCTTTTAGTTTAATTGATTTCTTTTTGTGGGGGCTTTTTACGGTTCATTTGCTATGCTAATCATTTTGCTATTTTGACTGTTTGATCAATTTCAAAACTGATTTTTAGATCGTCAATATTGAAGGACTTTTTAGCGGTTTTAATTTATTTGAATTAAGTAAAATATTCGTTAAATTTTTGAAAATTATCCAAGACACAAAAATAAAAATTTTCAAAAACTCAAAAACCGTTAAAAATTCTGAAAATTAAGCCACAAAATAATTGCACAGGAACCATTAAACAAATATGCAAACATCATCTACCTACCCAGTCAACAATTAATATTCTCTTGACTCCTTTATTGTCTAGTGCATGTTTTGCAGCCACAGCGACATTGTTAAATAAGCAATATCCATTATATTCAGCTTTCATAGCATGATGACCGGGCGGTCGTATAATTGCCATTCCATTCTGTATTTTGCCGTCTAAAATATTGTCAACAAGTTCAATAGTTGAGCCACAAGCCAAAAGTGCAAGGTCGAATGTAGAATTATTCATAAAAATTGCATCATAATGTGAGCAGAGATCTTCTAATTGGTCCTCAGTTTTAAAATCACGGGTCGTTTGCAGCAAGTCATAATGCTCCTCAGTATGCACCGATAAAATTTCTTTTTTGGTCGCTAATCTCGGTTTGAGTTCAATGCATCGATCAAACAATTTCAATTCGTTGCAGCGATTTATCACAGATGTAAATCTTTCGGGACATTCTGGATAATTTTTATCCCAAAGACAGAAATGTTGAGTCATTGACTCATCGTAAATAACTCCACTCCTACCGCGAACCATATTTATTGAGCTTAATGCCTATCAAATGAAATGTTTACGTTTATGGTAATGATATTAAAAAATTAAACAAGTGAAACTTTACATTTCCATAAATATCCTTGACTGCTGTTGTACTAATGTCATTCCCTTTTAATAGCATTTTTTGGCGACTATTACGCTTTGCTTCCATTAGTGAAACTTTTTTCTCACTTTCTTTTGCCATTGATCTTGTTTTTATTTTTGCTTCCTGAGCATCTTTGCGTGTAATCACAGTCTTTTGCTGAAATAATAATATGGTGGTTTTATGTTAGTATTGTGTGATTTACTGTTCATTTTATGCTTGGCTTCAATTTGTATTGAGATCCAGTAAATAAAGTTAATCTATTTATCTATCTATTTAGGTGTTTATTATTAACTGTATTAAGTAATATCTCATAGACAAAACGTCTGTATTATCATATTATTCCAACAGCCGGTTTTATGTGCAATTAAATAAGCTTAATCAAGGTTGAATTGATAAGAAATAAAACACTCTATGCTGTAGGTAGGTGGAAAGTGTCGTAATTCATTTAACACAGAACAGTTAATTGACATTTCAAGTGGTTCTATGCGGTTTAATTGCTAAGCGAGATCAAATGAATTCTCAAATTAAAGATAAACGGTCATTTGAAATTCAAAATTTATCATTCCTGACACAAAATGTTTCGTTAAATATTTCAAATTCAAAATGATCGTTAAATTTTAAAAATATTTTTTTTCAATCAAATTAATCAATATTCTCAATGAAAAAGCGTTTTCAGCATTACAATCAGCACAATAGTAATAATTTATGTACCGTGCTATAACAAAAGCAATAATAAGCATCACATATAGAGATATTAGTTATAAAGTTGTAGAAAATGAAATTAACAGTTAATTAACACAGTAATCAATGGCAACAAAAAGCACTTTAATAGATGAATTCGTAAAATAAACAGTTTGGCGCTCAAAAAAATCATGGGAAGTTGAGATTTATGTATTTACACTTACCATCTTCTTGTTATTTTTCCAATAATTTCCCTGTATTGATAAAACTTCTTTTTATTTTAATTTATTCACTTCAATTGGTACAAATGAATTTATCCACTGCTTGATTAATGTATCTCTATTTGGATTTAATCGTGGGTGTATTTAATAATTTATATTTTTAAATTCTTTGTTCCTACACAATTTTATTAAAAACAATTTTAATGTTTATTCCATATTAAATCACTTGAATGGTGTAAACTTCATATTCCACAAATTATTATCGCACTTGTTATCACGATACTCGCTCAATAATCTCACAATATACTTCTAGGACAGCAGTTTAATTAATAAAATACGAAACATGATGAGTTTCAGAAATATACAATTTTTCAATAATAAATGACGTCATTTTCAGGGGAACACTGTGTCTGTGCTAAAATTCAAATCTTTCAAAACGGCGGGAGCGTAACGGACTTTTTTTCTCAACGAATTTCTTAAGGTAACACGTGTTTACGGCTCATACTTTGTTGTTGTTGTTAATGTTGTTTATATTTTAAACTTTTTTCTTCTTTATAGCTTGCGGTACATAATTCGAGCTCCATGGTATGCTTTGTTTATGATAATATATGGAGATTGAGATGTAAACAAAATAATGATGAATAATGACTTGGGCATGTGATCTACAGTAATATTGTATGTTTGTGTAATCTTGTAAGCTTATCAGATTATAATCTGATCTTTTCAAGGACTTTAGAGCTACGTTGTACAATCGCTTTCTGAAGTTGATTTCGTTTTGAATGAATTTTATTTGAAAAATTTTAACGACTTTATAAAATTTGAAATTTTTCAGAAACATTTGTATGGTTTTCAAATTCAAATTTTAAATGTTCGTTAAAAACATTGACTGTCAAAATGAGATTTCAGTTGCTTCATGCGCTTAATGCCTCTATTGCACACAATCGACATCAACTATAATAATTTAAATATCCCACTGGTATTAGAAATAAATTTATTCAATTTATTGTTCCAATTAAAATCCGATTTCTGGTTGTTAGCATTTATTCTGACAGGAACTGAAACTTGAGCCGATCGTTATAAACCTGAAAGAAAATCAACATAATTTTTAAGTATATCAAATTTCAAGACGGCTATTTAATTTGTAATTTTGTGCATTTATTACTAATATAAATCTATTAAATTGTCATGAAATAAGAAATGACTTTCCTTGCTTAATATCTATTTTGGTGCAAATAATCTTCAACTTAACTTAGAATTTAAAGTCATTCGTGACAATTTATGAATTGTCAACTATGGAAGCTCCTCAACCGTACTTAATATCTAAACTTAATTGCTAAGTTTTTAAGGCCACATTTTTTGATTAAATGCTGTCTTAAGTAAAGTTTGAGTGCTGAGATTAATGATTAATGTGCTAAAAATTTCAATCAGTTCCACAACCAACAATAATACTCAAAGGACGGTGAATACTCGATTTTGTTCAGTTATTAAGATTTAATCCAAAACAATACTTGTTTTTGTGGGTCGATTAACTGGATTTTGCGATAATAATCCACAATATATTTTAAAAGTAATTACGCAATGCACGATTAATCTCAGCATACTCAAACAGACACGAAAATTAAGTAATCAAATGACAATGTTTACATAAATTAAAATAAAAATGTCAGAAATTTTCAGTAAATATCAGTGAACGTCTTGTTTTCGCTTCTTTTCCTCATCTTCCAGTATTTGATCAAGTGCTTTTGAAAACTTTTCGGTTGTACGTGCGAGCTCGATATTGTCACTATAGGAATCTGCAAAATAAGTAAACAATTGTTGTTATTATGATGAATGAATTGCTGTTTCCATTCATAAATACTCACCATCAATTATGTCCTTAACTTCGGCAAATAATCTCTTGAAATTCTCAATCTTACTTTCAGTTTGGTCGAGATCGTTCCTCTTTAGACCGTTATTATTATTATTGCCGTGTTGTTTTGACGGTATTTTCGTTTGGAAGAATGTACTTATATCACTAATGGAATATTCTTCATCTTTCGCAACATACGACTTGTTTAATTCGTATCCATTAACTGGGGAGGAAAAAAAGAGTAAGTAAATTGTTTATTGTCCTACATTTCAGCATGTTGTTTTGTTTTTCTCATGTTTCGAAGCCGGTTATTAAAAAAAGTCTTTCGAATCATATGCTTACTGGCACGTTTTGCATTCTTCTTGGTCAGTAAAAGTTTGTTTTGATTTTTTATAAATAAATCGCTTCTGAGAAAGTCTTACGCGTGTCTAACGGTTCTTGAAATTATAATTCTGTAGCGGTTCCGCAAATATTGAATTCTAACGGTTTTTCAGAATTCAAATTTTTGTCTTGGATTTTTAACGAAAACTTTTGAATTTTGAATGTTCGTTAAAATTCAAATTTTGAAATTTCGTTAAAAATTCAAATCTTTCAAAACCGTTATAAATTTAAATATTAAAAGTTCGTTAAGAATACTCACTTGAGTTAGCTAAAATCGGATCAACCATAAGCTTAGGTTTTTCCTTAGCAGTATTGTACGGAGTTGAAGATGGGAGGAAAATTGACTTTGTCGGTGTAGAGAATGATTTAATAGTCTTATTATTTTGATTGGATGAGAATGATTGAATCGTGGCTTGATGAATCTGCTTCAAAATTTCAACCTGCTCAAACAAAAATTGTCCATGAGAATTTAAGTACTTTTCGAATTCCGTGTCTGATGCAATAATTTTCTTGTTTTCATTCGACATTTTCTGGAAGCTTTCGGTCTCCGTTTTAAGATTTTCTACAGCATTTAACAATTTGTCCATCAAGTTTCGTTGCAAAATGAGCAAATTTTCTGAATTGTTAAATATCTCAGATCTGATTGTCCCACGACGTTGTCTATAATGAATGGATGTGCCACACTCCATGTCATCGTCAATTTGCACCAATTCAATATGTTCATCCTCAATTAATTTCGTATTTCCATTATTTTCAGTATTTTGATCGTGATCGTTATTTGAATGCAGACTCTGATTAAGACTTGCCGTACTCGATGTTCGTTTGAATATTTTCAAGAATTTTAATAATATCGAGCACATCTTGCCATGTTCCTTCTCATTTGATGTCAATTCAAAGAATCTATGTCCAAATGAATGTCTTTTGTTTGTAAATCCTTTACTGAAGCACTTAAAGCACAATGACATTCCTTTACATTTTTGACATTTGTAACGCAGACCAGTAATTGGAAATTTCTTACATCCAGCACATTCGTTTTGATGAATAATCGATTCCGATTTTTTGAAGCGTATTAAAAGTAGGAAAATGTTTGTATATGTTGAGAATTTCGTATTTTGATGAGATGTCCACAAACTATAAAAATTGTATTGACAAATGCCATTGATGCCAGGTGAGTTTGCAAATGCTTCAATTAATATGTCTGAGATGACTTTCTGGTCAAAATAGAGTGGTTCGCCTAAGTAACTGAGGATCTTTCCGAATATGTTAATGAATTCCTCAAATCTTGGCTTAGTAATGCAGTGATTAAAGTCCTTAGCCATCTCAAAATGTGCATCAATTATCTGATTAAATGTATTAAGGGGTTCCAATTCACAAAGTACCAGCATAGCCAATTTAAATTCCATTAATGAGATATTCTGCATTCTTTTCGAGTCAAAGATATTCCATATTAAATTCGTTAATATCGTAACTGCCATTTCTAGTCGAAATGCCTTATTATCGAAATAAAATCCAGCCTTTTGCGTCGCAAAGAAAATATCATAAACAATATCAGTCAACTGTTTAGGGCTTATACTCTGTGTTTGCATTGATCCGTTCTTATGTTTTTGTATAATAGATACAACATTCCTATACGATATGCAATATGCTGTAGAAAGGGAAAAAAGAAATAAGAAGAAGAACCACTTGTTGATGCGATCAGTTTTCTGGAATATTATGTTATTGCGACTTACTGAATAATTCACGTTTTAATTTCTTTAGTTTAACAACACATCGATATGTGCTGTATTTAATGTCATGAAAATTTGCTTTGATATTTTTAATAATGCTTATTAAAATTGGACATTCTTTCTGCCTTTTTCCGTCACGATTTAAAAAATATCTGTGAATAACATGAAATTTACTTATAAATATATTAATTACACTATAAATTCAAGCTTTTATTACCGATATCCTTTCTCATCTTCAATTTCCTCAAACATTTTGTCACTATTCTACTTTAATTAACACAAAAAAATGATTTTTTTTATTTATGCTGCAAGTTTATGTTCAAAAGACGTTTTTCGAGTTTGAAATGAAGACTTAAACTGACTAAATAACATGGGGAAAGGAACTACCAACTTAACGTTTCTAGCGCGGTTTTAACGGTCAAATAAAATTCAAATTCAGGTTCAATACATTTATTTAAATAATATTTAGCAGTTATGAAATTTTCAGATTAATATTATTTTTCACCAGGAAATATGAACTGACTTAGTGTCTTTGGCATTAGATTTACTTCCTTTTTCAGCTGGAACTTTGAACTTATAGTCACGATATCCTTTATTGGCATTTTCATGAAAACTATATCCTTCTGGATTATTTTTATGATAAAAAGCATGTCCATTGCCAGCATTATAATATGAGGACGTATTCTTGCCTTCAGCATTAGTATTTACGTATCTATATCTCCCATCGTTGTACACAGTGTACTTATTTCCATCGGAATTGATTCCTTCATAGCGAATATTCGGATTTTGCTTTTGAGACATTTTTAAGCTGTAATTTACAGAAATTTACATGAAATTGATTCTTAAGCAGCATATGATATGATTAATGTTGTTAAGAAAGTAAAAAATACTTACAAAATCAGTAAAAAATATAATTAATTGCACAAAAAGTTGACGAAAAAAACTTAACGAAAGCACGACACGATCAAATATGTCCCGAATTATTTCGTGTGTTTACACATATTTTTCATTCCTTATAAGTATTGGTTCTCAAACAATAGATCGCCATTCATTCAAAGTTATTTGAACATTAGAGACTGAGATATTGTGGTAAGACAAAAGAAAATTAACCAAAAAGTCAAAATACTTATTAAATCAAACAGTTTTAAATCATCCAGTTGATCCGCAAAAATGCCGAACGGTAGCAACATTCATAACAAAGGCACCAATTCCCAAGGCAATGAATATACTGCCTATGATAATGGGAAATATCGATACACAAATCCACGTCCAGATGGACAAGCACCAACTCGTTATTTCAATGATGGGAATGGACATGGATTTTATCGTAAGCCAGGACCTGATGGATATACTTTCCATGAAAATGCAAATCAAGGATTCCGCAACTACAAGCCAAATAATCCAAAACAGTAAGTAACTTCAATTTGAAGATTAAACATGAATTACATAGTGAATTAATGAAAATCATGAATTAAAAAAGCATAAAATAACCCTTGAAATTACCAGTCCAATAATGAATTAATATAATTAAAAATCTATTGAATTAATCCAGTATATAATTATCGACAGTTTTAAATTTAAATAATACGATTAAATGTCTTAAAGCCATATTGATCCTCAACATTCCATTAAAACCAGTGTAAATTCTATTTCAAATTATATGAAGACCATATAAATACTAGAGTTTTCATAATTCCTCAATATTTTTCTAAAATAATTAAAATATTATTTCAACTTTGTTAGTCTATGAAATTTCTGATGTACCTTACCAAGATAATAATAAAGAGTTGGTTTATTTTGTGAGAAAACTATGTAAACATAATTAAATTGACTTTAATTAATTGTTTCTAGGATTTAAGAATATTTCAGGTTTTGAGGCTTTTTTCTAGAGTATTGTAGGATATGTGAAGCATGTAGGAACATGATGCCAACAAATATTCATCAAATACACGACCAAATTGTAAAAAATTTAATGACCCACGAACATTAAAATTAAGCATAAACATGTTCAGTCACGTTACAATTTGTTCAGTTTAGGTAGATGTAAATATACAGTAATGAAGCACCCTATAAACAGTAAAGACTACAATTTCAAAAATGACACATTCAGTATTCATCAAATTTCTGAAATAAGAAGCAGTAAAACAGTCACAATCTAAGGAAATTAAAATAATCTCTTTATTATAACACATTATATATCTCATGAATGCCTTCAATGCAGTTTTTATGGCTGTGAAAAAATGCATTGAAAGCATTTGAACATAGACACAATAATAACAAATGATATATCCGAAAAACAATAACTTCCTTGCATGCCTTGAACGACTTGAAAATCATATAGCTGCGATGAAATTCGACAATCGTTCAAGTTTGCTTGGAATTTTAACATTCCATAATATCTAATAGTCGTTCCTGAAATGGCTTATGTGAAAATTTCGATATGGCTGTAATCGAAATCTCCTGCATGCTGCCATTTTTCCCAGCCTTTTCCTATTTTTAAATTATATTTATAATTTCTGATTAATTTTTATCAAGGTTGTGGAAGTCTAATGGCATTAGTTGGCTGGATCTCAGATCCAGTGAATGAAAAGATTCCTTTGGTAAATTTAATGATTTCTGATTGAGACTTGCTAAATTTTAGTCAAAATAATATTTTAGGAACTTCCAGCAACCTTGAAACGTCCACAATTTCTTATTGTTTTCTCATAGCAGTTTAATTAATGTGTATAAATGTATATTTTATCCTAATCTGAGTAATATGATTCATATACTTCCAATTAATACGAAATTTCATCAATAATAATTCTTTTGAATGCAAAAAGCACTATAAATAGAAACATTTGATATAATGTAGATTAATATATTATGCAGTGTTGGTTCAATATCATATCCTTTACGTTTTTGCGTTGTACGAGGGATTTTCTTCCTTAAATTTGAAGCTTTCAATATGAAAATGGAATGTTTTACTTAAAAATTTCTCTAGAAAATCATTTTGCAACATTGACAACAGTTTATGACTAGAATAAATAGATTCTTTCCATTTTTTTTTGTTTCTCATCTAAAATAAAACTCTTCATCTCGTCCATCTCAATAGCAAATTCAACATTCGCATATTAGGAACAATCACTCTTAAATCTTAACATCCATTTAGCAAAAAATTCTATTTTTTTCCTGTTACATTCTAACTCTAAAAATTTGTTATCATCTCAGTTAGCATCTAATGTTGTTGGGAACTTTCCTTATCAAATTTTAATATTATTTTATTTTTAGATAGCAATTATGATGTTGTTGTTGATGGTCCTATACTGTTGGATTCTGACTTGTTTGTATGCCTTGTCAAACGGTGCTAATCATTGTGCTAATTTGACCAGTCATTGGTACAAGAGGCTCTGGCTTGAACATTGTTCTTATTTTCTGGAAATTCAAATGAAAATAAAACATTTGTAGGGTTTTGAACCATGCAATGTGAAATATTTCTGAACCATACAACAGCTAAAATTCAAAGAAGTTACTTACCCTCTTAAAGCTTCCTCTGCTCTTATCAAACTTGTAAATCATATAAAGTGGGATACAAATCACAGATGAAAGTGTTAATACCCATCCTAAAGGAAATGCCCAGTCTGGATAATCATATTCATCTCCTAACATATTTCCTGAATTAATGATTGAAAATATCAAAATAACCTGAAAGTACAGCAGATTAGTAAGACTGTCCACAATGTATAAGTAATGTCAGACTTACAAAAAGGAAAGTCGGTGATACATAACGCCAGCAAACTCTCCAATATAATGACGGCTTTTGTCCCAGCATTTGCTCGATATCAGCAGAAAATTTATCGACTCCATAGAACCAAAAGACTCCAGCAGACTCAACAAAGACGACGAATAAAATCGCAAGACCTACAAAAATTTATAAATACAGTTCAGTTCTAGCAACATCAGCAATATTGATCAAATTTTACCTGGCCCATAGACATTCAAAAAATTGACCAAATAAACGCCACCCTTTAATTAAAAGTAAATAGTTAGTGAATATTCATACATAAATCGCTTACAGTAAATAGAAATTGATAGCCATAAAAATCTGTTTTTCCGATAAATTCGATTTTCCACTCATCATGCTCATGGTCAATGTTTTATTTATAAGCCTTTTGTCTATTTTGATTTTATTTGTGTTGAATTTTTGCTTCTAGATGTGGTTTTAGTGCAAATTAAATTTGTAATTCCAATGATATCGTGTGTGAAATAAAAGAATCGATAACTTGTGGATATGTTTGTTTTGTTTGTGAAACAATCGTAAGATTTAAGTTGGAAAACTAAGGCGGAGTGACAAAATAAAGCATCGCTTTAAAAATTTAACGACTTTTTTAAAATTCAAAAATATTTTCAAAAACTTTTAAATATTTTCCATATTTAATTATTTTTTTTTTATTTTTAAGCCATAGCAAGCATATCATAAAAGTATTAAGTATAAAAACGAATCTCCCAAACGGCATAAAGCAGTTACAACAGCCAAGAAGTTCCAAATCTTAACATTTTTCAACTTATGAGCATCTAACCCAAAGTGATGGACTCCTCGACTCATTTTCCAACTTCTAAAGCAAACAATCAACACAACTCTTAATCCATAGATGAAAATTTACCGATAAATGTCTACTTAAAGAATGAAAATATGTTTGTACTATAATCGTACTTAATGATGAGTGAAATGGAGAATCTAATTGAGTTGAAAAGTGAATCATTTCGATGAAAAATCATTTAATTAATGACTATCAATATGAGAAAATCTTTAAGGAATCAATCTATAAAATTACTCACATATGTCATTGTCGGTAGAGCGCAGATATAGATAAATGCAAGTAGAACTAGGACAAACAGCTTTCGACGTTTTCCAATTGTTTCGGGAAACTCGTCACATAATGCAGTTATCATAGCTTCGAGGCCACCAAATGTTGAGTCTAGACCAAGGGTTATTAACATTAGGAAGAAAATAATTGAGAAGAATGTGCTGCCTCCCATTAGACTTATGGCTTCAGGATAAACTATAAAAACAAGTCCAGGACCTTCCAATCCGACCTTATCTATATCGACATTTTGTATCTTTGCCATATATCCTATTACCGAAAAAATAACAAAACCAGCTAGGAAGCTTGTTAGACAGTTAATGGAACTAGTCAGCAGTGCATCACGATAACAATTATTGTTGAACTTATTGTAACTTGATAAAGCCAGTAATGTGCCAAAACCAGGTCCCAATGAGAAGAAGATTTGACTTGCTGCATCAATCCATACTTTTGTATTCTTCAGTTTCTCCCATTCAGGTGTTAAGTAATACCGAATTCCTTCATCTGCACCGTCTAAGGTAACACCACGGATTAACAGAACAAAAAGGACGAAATATGGTGCAAGAGCTGTTACCCATACAGCTTTTCCAGAGCTCTTAACTCCCTTCCATAATGAAAAGTATACGAGAACAAAAACTCCAAATACACATAATGCTAGTGATGGTTTTATCGGACCCATATATTCTAATCCATTAGATTTATACTGCTCAAGAACATTTCGTCTGTTGAGAAGAAATTAACAGAATGATTAACGAGAATGAATTTGAAATTCAAGTATGTACACATTAATATTTATCGCGATGTATGTATCTTACTTACTCAAAATATTCTCGTGCAGGACTCGATGTGTTGGTTAAGTTCGTTGAGATGTTAACAGACAGACACGCTGGTGTATTCCATTCATTTCCGCATTTATTCCACGGTAACTCCGTTGTGAATGAGGCAAAGAAGTAATAAACCGCCCAACCAATAATCGTATTGTAGTACTTTAAATAAATTAAATTAAATTCCTTTATTTTTAAGCATCTTTTTTCACTTTATGCTGTATGTCTTACCATTCCCATATATATGTCGATGATACAAATTGCCATTCCAACACCTGAAAAGAAATGCATGAGATAATTTATACATTTTGTAGTATATTTAACGCTCATCCATACACATATATCCATTGTTCAGACACTAACAAATGCATTAACATTTATTTCCTATCAATTCAACAACTTGAGGTATTTCCAGTTCTCTCAAGAATATTTTTTCTTTTTTTTTGCTTGCTCTCATCTAATTTATAAATTTATTCATGAGGGGAGTAAAGTGAAGGGATAGTAAATAGTAAACATCAGTTAAGGTGACTGAAAATAGGATGAGTTAGAGAAAAGAAAATGCTGTTAAATGTTAAAGCAATGTTATGTCCATAAAAATGAACAGAAGAAAATGTGGAGCATAGAGGTCTACACACATCTCTACCGACTACTCTTAGATGTGTGTTAAATGTAATGAAAAAGTAGAAAAATAAACATTTAACGGCTTTTACTCTATATCTTGTCCACATAGCAATAGAATTAAAACGAAGAAAAGATATTTATTCAACTTCTAGTGATAAGTTTCCTTTTCTGTTGCTTTTGTTAGCATCACTATCATCATCCTTCAGCCACTTGACATATAATTATGTTTCCATTCTGTGTGCTCTACTTTTCTATTAAATTTACTTTTCAACATTTCAAATATTGCTGAGATTTACTTGATTTTTTAGTCTTTTATTCCTGAACGATGCAAAATTTTATTTGAATTCTTGAATTTTCAGTCATTTGCTGATGAGATTTAATAGACAGTGACTGATTAATGCAGTTTTGCTTATTATTTCGAGATTTTTGTTTTAATTGAATGTAAAATTCATAGTTTAATACCCTTTGAAATTTTCAATCAAAGTAACCAATTCAAAATTCATAAAATCTCAGTTTTCGTTAAAATTGTGCAATTAATTTGTTAATTTAAGTAAATAATCAGCATACAAGCTATAAATGACAGGAACATTCATTTCAAAAAGTCTATCAATCTCAAATTGCATTAATCGTGTCTGTAAGTATTACAATTTCTTATTTAAACAAAACATTCCATAAGTTTAACTTGTTGCTTCAACATATCCACTTTGTTTGCTTATAAAGCAGTTCCTAATCTCGAAATTCAATACGAATTTCATGATTCTATTATAAAACTTCTATCTACATGGCCTGAAAAGTGCTACGTAAACTTTCTTCACTAGAAGATTATCGTTTTTTTTGGAAATTTTGTCCTTCAATTTACCATTAAGATAGAGGACATATCATATGACATTAAATCCTTACAATAGACAACTTTTTCACAAACTCATCGTGGTAAGTGAGTCTATTGAAGATTAATTATCAAGATATTTACAATGATAATAGAACTGTAAGATGTGCATGTATGTCTATCCAAAATGATATGGCTAATTTAATCTCAATTTAAAGTTCTTCATCTTGAATATTCAATGACTTTATAAATCTTAAAATGTATGTCATATCCATTTTACATCCAGTAGCTTGTTTAAAATGTATTTATTTTAAAATCATGAATGGGTGAGAAATTCTCTCAGCTGATTAAATTAGAGAATGCAATCAAGACGTCTATTGATTCAAATTTATCATGTGAATTGTGAGGATTCAAAGGAAGTTTAAAGTTGTAGTTATGCTTAGTGACAAAAATTGCTTTTAGGTACCGTAGTGTACCATTAAGAAACTAACTCTTTGCCAGTCAGGTTCCTAATTTCCATCCACCACAAAAGACATACATGCAGTATTAATCAGTATAATACGATATTAAGTAACCACAATTTAAGATAAATGCGATGAAATTTCAATCTGTGTTACATAGATAAAAGGATTAAAGGTCATCACAATCATCCTTACACAAAATACTATCCCATATTGTGTTTAATTGTCTCCAACATAATTTTCTGTCAATTCTCGTTTCATCTTGATTAAAAAATTTACAAATTGCAGTTGACATTTTTGGGTTTTTGACCCTTATAACTCTGTCGAGTCGTCTCAACAATTTTAATTCCTTACTGTATCTCACAGAAACATAAAAAATCTCTTCATTATCTCTATAAAAATCGATACATTTATGAAAAAAATGTTAAATGCTTTTCATTCTTTCTTACATGACACATCACCACAGAAATAGGAGTGAAAAATTTGTGCTGCAATCGTATTTTATATGAAGGCAATAAAGCACGTTTATTCATTCAGGAGTGAAAAGGTAAAGTTTTTTATAACACTTTTTATACTGAATAATATTACGATGAACGTAAAAATAATGGCAGTGTGTAGATTTTAAAGACGTTTAAGAAATAACGGAAGTGAATTTAGAATTAATTTGATTGGGAATTCTTTGTTAAAGCTTTAAAGGATGAGACACGCATTAAGTTGAATAATTCGTAACACTTTTTAATTGTCACGAACAGACAAGGAGTACGCTTAATTATATTAATTGATTGCTGAGAATATGCCAACGGTTATTTTATTTTTAAATTGTATGTAACTACAATTAGTTGCTTTTTCCCTTTGATAGTTGTTAGTCCCCTACATATGAACATTTAATTTGTTTTTGATCACTCACCTTTTAATGCTGGACAAATGCGATGCCAAATTGATAGACATCCACATCGATGAAATTGTCCTAGCGCGAGCTCCATGTAAAAGAGTGGCTGTATTGATAAATTAATGGAATTAAAATTAAATTGCTAAACTTAAATTTGATTTTTAACTTACAAGTCCACCTAACAGCAACATGACGCTAAATCAGAAAAAAAACATTTGAGAATGTAAAGAAATTTAAGATTCAGTCAGGTCATGTATGAGCTTACACGTATGGAATTAAGAATGCACCGCCTGTAATGAAAATTAGAATATTTCTTTAAAATAATTCACTTTTATTTTAAATCTTCTATCTTACCTCCATTCTGATAACAAATATAAGGAAACCTAGCAAATTAAAGAAACATTATTAGGATTGATATGGAGATATAAGAGCTAATGACAGTGACATTTTCGTGTATTGTTGTCATTAGCTCTAATTCACGTTTTGTAATTAGTTTTCGGAAATGTTAAGATGTTTTGGGTTTTATATGTCGTAGGTTAGTATTGAAAATATGTCACTGGGGAATCTTGAACTTTAATGAGTAGCCATATAAGACCAAAGGTCAAATCTTTGGACTATATGGCTACAAAATGTCAATTTTAATGTCATGCATGTTCGAAAACACAAAAAAGTCTTCTTACCGCCACACATTTCCAAGATCAACAGCGAATCCGATGACAGCAAGGAGAAATTCAACCTTTTGGTCCCACGTCTCTCGAGGTCGTCCTTGCGTCAATGAGACAATCAAAGCTCGTTCTTCCCGCTCTTTATCTTTTGTCCCATTCGATCCATTTGGATTTAACGGATTGCTTTCTTTCTCTTCCTTCCTCTCATCATTCCACGTCTCATATCCATCAGCTGTTGAATCATCACAATTATTCACCTCATTATGATTAAGTTGCTGAATTTTTCCTTTTGCTGGTGAAGTTAAATTTGTCGTGGACTCGGCGGCGTCGAGTGTATTTTCATTTGTCATTTTACATCTGATGAATCCACATCAAAGAAATATTTTGTCACGGCTGTTGATGCTGAAGACAATTTGTGTTTCTCTTATTTCTGTGACTCAAATATTTAACGGATGTTGTCGAAATTTATCACCCAAGCCGCAACGTTTGAGGAGAGAAATGAAAAACTGAAGAATTTTTTTTTGGCTTATGATGAAAAATAAAAATCTTTCTTGTTCACTCTTTTTGCTGTTTATTGATTAACTACTTGGCGATGCTATTCATTACTCATCGTCGTGAGTTTTCTGTTGAAAATTCAATTAAAAAAACTTTTTTTTGTCTGTTCTTGTTACATTTTTTTTGATCTACATGACATTTTTGAAGTGCCTTTTGTTGACCACAAAAATGTAACTTTTAATTAGTTTCTGGTTAGAAGGACTTAATGAGGGAAAAATTATGGAATCAGTTTTTAAGGTAACAATGAAAGTGGAATTAAGGACAAAACAGAATGAAATGTCTTTACAATTTTTTTAGGGACTTTAGAGATTGTATCCGAGCGACACAAATTAAAATGGCTCCAGAAAGCTAAGGCTCATTTATTAACACCAAATGGAAGCCGTCTCTATGTGGCATCCAAATGGCTATAATATGGGACTCTTGGTGGAGCCAGGAGCTCGATATAGGACTCTCGTTCAGTTTATTCTTGAATTCTGTTATAACGTTCATTTGAGATTTGAATAATATTTATTGTACATAGTTGAAACCCCTTTTCGTATAAAAAGTTCAGTATGTTTTTAACTCGGATAGATAAACATCTCATTTATTTATAAATCCGTCAGGAAGTCGTTTTAATTAAACTACATTGACCACAATTACGAGACAATAGTATCTCGGATTTGATTTCTAATTTTGAGAACTAATCAACTTTAAAATACAAAATAGTAACCAAATAACAAAGCTCACTCTAATTAGATTTTTCATTCTAATTATTTCCATTTTCTTCTTGATCTAATTTTAATGAAAATTGTGTGGTCAAGTGAAAAGGTAAAGTACAAAGGAATTTACTTTCCTTTTTTTGAATTTCCGCCCATCATCCTCATTTAACAAACGTTTTACATTCAATTCCTGCATCTTTTTTTGTTTGTTAAAAGGAAAATGATGTGAATGAAAATTGTCATAGATTTTGTGGAACAAATAAACCGCAATAAAATCCTTTAAGTAAAATGTTGTCGATATGAAGAATAAAGCCATTTGAAGTGCAATCATAATCATCATTATTGCTCTGTATACATGATGGGAAAAATGCATAAATCTCCTGTGCAAACAAAATCTTTTGAAATGACGACTGGTTGGATTTATTGATGATATTAATAGTTGAGTGGATAAAAAGGAATATTCTGTGATTTTTTTTATTGGTTTCATTCAACAGATGCCTATGCTTAATTGTCCTTGTTGAGAGCATTTAAAGTAGATTTAATTTTTTAATCTCATTTGTTCTATCTGGCATAAATTGGTGCAAATTACAGGAAAATTGTTAAAAATTCTGGTTAACCATCATGAAAAGTGAAAATAGGAACCAAAAAGCCAGAATAAATTTTTGTTCGATTTTCACAGTCACAATAAGTAATTTTACATGAATAAGTACAATAGATTATCAAATAAATGAATGTAAATTCAACAACTATGATTATTATGCTCAATTTAATTTATTCCTATAGAATAAAGCATTTAAACTCAATTACGTTATCACGGCAGCATGCATACATATGCTTTCTAATGTCAATGCCAAATATGTAATAAAATTTCTGTAAATTGCAATAATTCATCGCTCATTTAATGTTTGCAACTCATTTACGATAGCTAGTGGATTAATCAAGAGCAATTAAAACAGTTTAGTGTTAAATTATGAGCTGTACAATCATTTATTCTTTCATCAATGGCAATTAGACGCTTTAAAATATGAATATATGAAAAACATCACATTTTCGCGTGAATTTTCTTTTCCATTTACACTCATACATGTCTGAATATTAATTGATTTTTTTCTCTCTTCAGGCTTCTTTGTTGTCAAAAAAATTAATATTGTATGTGTACATATATAAAAAACCAAACAAACATAAAGAAATTACTTCCGGATTTTCATTTTATGTGAATCGTTAACGTAATTTTCAACACGGCAAATTTTTCATTCTACTTTCACTAATTGATCACCCTCAATGAATGAATGAATGGATATATGAATGAATTTAGGAATGTGAAGGACGTTCCTGTGGTTTTTTTGAATTCAATCATTTTTTTAACTTGAGAAAAATTAAATTTCTCTTCCAATTTTCATCTTAAGATGGAAAATAAAGCGAATTTTTCGCTGTTTTAGTTAGAATTGCTACAACTGCCTGTTATGATATAACATGTTGGAACACAAAAAAATCTCGAGAACTGTTGTATTTAGAGTTGATTTGGATTCGATTGCTGAACATTTGATAAGATGAGAATCTCTTAAGAATACTGACAGAAGTTCATTTCTCACCAAACTTCAGAGAATATAGTAGAAAATCGTGATTGCACCATTTTCTTAGCTAAATTTAATTGAGTATAATTCAACTTTTTGTAGATCTTAGATTTTAATTTATCAAATTTAAAATTTTGACACATTCAAAAATCAATTTTTAACATCAAAAGTCGATGTACCTTAGGAAATATTCAACAACTAAAGATTATCAACCAAATATACTAAGTCATCTGAATCAAAAAGTCGCAAATTTTCCACATCTCTTTAAAGTGACCCATAAATTTTCTTTAGGACATCCTTTAATGACTGTTAACGTGACAATTTTTGCGTTTTTGCAAATAAAAGCCAAAAAAATAATATTTTCCACATTGATTTAAAATATTTATTTATATCATTTAGAGACGTGGGACTATCAGACATGAGACACTTAATAGTAAAATAAATATTAAAAATCAATTAGGAAAACATTTTCTTTAAATTTTCTTGTCGCTTCTCTCAAAAAAAAATTTATTCACAATCACTGAGAATATTTTTCGTTTTTTGTCAAGCCAAATGTATGTTTATTTCATGCCATCACTTGCCACATTAGTAGAATGACATGAGAAATGGAAATTCAAAGAAAAATAAATAAATAAAAATTTTTAATTTGAAATAAAAATCGACTAGCGATAAACATGATAATAAATAATTAAAGACATTTCAGACTTCATAAAAATGATTATTGAGGAATTTCTGTGACAAATTACTCTACATTGGGACCATTATCCCATTTATCACAAGCTATTAAAGCTTCTCACTCTTGTACTTCTTGTTCTTCACTTTATTTCCACTTTAACTTTGACTCCTTTTTTTTCTTTTCCTTCTTTACCTCACGTTAATGCCACAACGACTGATCATTTTCCTATCACTTGCATCCTTTTTATACTGTTCTTACGGACAAAAGTAGAGAAAATTTTTCGTAAAATATGCGCAACTTTTTTCATGCGTCGAGCGAAGGAGAGAAAATGTGTTTTGAAAGAAAAAAAAATTTTACGCGATCATATGTAGCGTGTGTGGAAATGAAGAATGTGATAACATATGAAATGTTGAGTTTGTATCACTCATGAATCAGCTGGACGAGAAATGGATTTGATTTATGCACTTTTAATTTACTAAGATTATTTATTATGTCGTTTATGAAGATTTTCTTTTGGCATTTAGTAGCAGTAAATAGCTTTTCTTTTTACTTTTTACGAAAAAATAAGTCTCAAAAATATCTAGCAAATACTATGCAGACGGGGCGTGTTAGCACTGCCGATAAGTTTATTAAAATTGTTTATTTTTTTGCACGTACAGCTTAATTATTTTGTTTGAAATTTAATATTTTAAGTAGTACTAAGCTTCCTTGCTTCCTATCTGTATGTGATGGCACTGCATGTGGTACTTAGCATTAATAGATTGGCATCAGTTACCAAAAATATCGAAACATTGGTCTGATGTGCATTCTGCTCATACTATTCGTGACCAAGTTCGCCAAGTTAACTGCCAGACATAACGTCGACCAGCCACACTCTGCACGGGGAACTTAAATTCTAACCTCAAAAAATTCTAGCAAATCTCAAAATTTTGACCGAATACACTCGAAACACCTGTTCATAAGTCTAGGTTTCTCGACGACTATTTCTATATTTTTGCATCACTAGGATTCACTCCGTATCCAACTAAACAGTCGCCTTTACTACCTTTTTATAGAATTTATTTTTACCAATATTGCAAGTTAGTCACACTGATTCACAATTATTTTCTTCAAAAAATTCTATAAAAATCTCATTATTTGAATACTTTTTAGACAGCACTTTTCACATCGACGGGTAAACATGAAAAGACTTGAAATGAGTTATCACTTAAAAATTATTATTTTCGCATTTTTCAATTTTTCTTCTCAATACCAATGCTGTTGAGGATCATCTGTCATCAAAATGTATAACAGATTTGTTTGTCATAGTCGTCATAGAAAGTCAAGATACATTTTCGTGTATATTTAGCCAAGACACATTCCACTCCTTTTAAATTCATTCATAAAATGTTTCCTTTGTTCCGCATAACGATAACAATGCATACACAGCAACAAAATGTTAATAATAAGCAGTATGAAGTCTACTCATAATAGACTTATTCATAATCATCAAAGTTCAAATGTGCATCATATTGCATATGTATAAACATTTTACCTAAATTCGTCATCGATGTATAATAATGAAACAATTAGTGTACATATATGTTACTTGACTCATTACTTACTTAGAATTATAATGAATTGTCAAATGTTTATTTTATGTTTACATTTATTATGAAAATAATATAAATGATTCATAAATCTCTTCTCTTTCATTAATATAACAATGAGTTTATCTACTTGACTCCTTTATAACAATTCAATATGCTACTTTACTTGCTATTATGATGATCGCGATGTTTTCAGATGAGTCGGCTTTTTAGATGTGGAAGTAGAAGAGTTGTGTGTAGAATAATAAGATAATATGCCTTTTAAGGTTATAAATTGATTAAAGTTTGCATATAAACTAATGATTTTAAGAAATTTAAGCTTTTTTTTAAGGTATTTTACACATTCCATTGGCAATCGATCATTTCGGAACTTCCTATGTCATAAATCAGTCACATCATGCCAGTAAAAAATGTCTTAAAATCTCTTCTTTCATCTTCGTCTGAATTTTGCAATTAATCTTAATAAATTATTGTAATTTTAGTAATGAGATCATGATTATTTCATAAACAAACAATATGAATCGTCGTTTGATGATGAAGGGAAATGCTTGTAACATTGTAAAACTTTTTTCTGCTTATTTCAACTTATGAGCAGCTAATTTAATTAAATAAGACGATCGTAAAATAAACAAAAGAATTGATGAATGTATCGCAAAACTGTAACGAATTTGGTGTTAATGAATTTCTTTCAGTGATTCATGACAACTTGTTGACAATATCTTTTGTTTAAAAAAATTTAACTTTGCTAAATTCATGTTATATTATGTAATGGCTGTTTATGTCAATATTTACATCATTGTGGTCTTTTGTCTTTGAGGAAATCGGAATGTTTTGACTAAAAAGTGATAATGTTGACAACGGTCGTTTAGTATTCAAATTATATTTACAACTACAATTAGTTGATTTTCCCCTTTTATAGTTTTTGACCCCTTCATGTAAATATTTACTTTGTATTTGAACTCCGTAGAATAAACATTATCCTTATTTACTCCGTAAGGAAGTTCTTTAATTATACTTTTTTTTAAATAAGCATTGTTGACTTATCTCCTCAACAGACAATTTGCCAACAGGTTAATTCAATTTCCAGTTTGCATTTTATAGTAGATTTATCTTATAAGAATTTTTAAATGCTTACTAAATTCCTAAATTACTTTGCTTAAACTCACTGAAAAGTAGTACACCACACTCTATCTAAATTTAAACTCTCTATTAAGATAAGATAGTATTAGCCGTAACCCATAAAATTATCCACGGTTGAGTAATAATCGGTAATAATCAAAATTCAATTCAATCTAATGATTTTGTATATTTTCACTTGATTTCTTAATTTGTTCCCTTGCTTTTTATAAAAATTCAAGATCACTCTGATATCAGCATATTCACCTAAATAACTAATAGTTTAAACTATCTCAATAACATCACATGGAAAATTACTGATTGCCACCGAGGCTCACAAGAACACAACTAAATAAAATTGACAAAAAGTATCAAAAATACTAAGCAGAGCACTTTAATTTATCAAAGAGACAAACACAGAGCAAATAAAAACAAAGAAATAAAAGAATTAAATGTCAATGTCTAACCGAAAAAGTTTAATTGATTCCAATTAAATGTAAGAGATAGTTTTTTTTTGTTGAGAAAAACAAATTTTGATTGAGTTTATTAAATTTTATGGATATTAAATTGAATTTTAAATGAAAATGTATGAGAAATAAAGCATTCTGGTCAATTACTACAAACACGACATGCAATCTGGAATGTGAAATTGTAGAAAGGTATTCAGGTAATTCCCAACATCGAAAATGTTCTGATGATGTCACATTGTTTATTTTTAGAGTATATCCAAGAATTTCTGAAATCCAAGTGTGGGTCAAGTTTTTTTTCGTCATCATACGGGAATGATTTTTGTCTTTTTTAGCGATATTGTGTGAATATTTTAATGTACTACAAAAGTATTTTTTTCAAGAGACATTAATGATGAATCTCTGACTCATCGTATAGCAGATGTAGATTAGATTCGATGAACGATTCATAATTAGCAATCGTTGTAAGGTTATCAGGATGTGAATTAGTAATCATGCATATATGGATGTATTATTGAGAATTTTTGGGTATGACTTAGGTTGTGATACGGATGACACATTCGGATGTTGGTAGAACCGGTCAGCTTTAAGAATATTTTATGTAATGGCTTTTTATTAGCATCTTTAGAATAATAATTGATGACTTCTGACTCAGAATGCTATGATGCAAAGTTCAATGGCATTTTGGCTACTGCGAAATGGAAAATTGTAATTCAAGACGAAAATTGATTCTTAAAGCTCAATAAATGACATCATCATCAAGAAAATCCTTTTCATCATCAAACAAGGTCCTTCCCCTAACCATAAAACATCATTACAGCATCAAAAATCCAAAAATCCGATGACATATTACTCTAAATATTTCATAATGTCCAAAAATCATCGGGGGCTTCACGATTATTCATAATAGATGCGTAGACAATCGGCAACTCCAACGCATTCATCCTTGATGATGCATATTCATTAACACTAAAAGATGAAAGCTATGACAAAAATGATGTAGAGAGATTCCACACAAGGTCGGGGAACTAAAATGAGGAAGCGAAATTTCACAGAAAAGTTATTGATGGTAAACTGATTAATAATAAGCAGCAGAGTGAGTCATAGAAATTCTTTGATTTCGAGTTTTGATTTCCATTATACCGTGCTGTATAGAATTCTTTCCATTTGATTCCCGTCGTAAATCGAGTGTTAAAAATTTTTAATGTCTAGAACTCCGTCATTATCCAATAAAAGGAATCAACTTGATCTATAATCTCATTACATATGCTTAATTTGTTCATTTAAAATTCAAAAATTATCAAATCTATAACAATGAACGAAAAAGAATTTAGAATATGAATAATAAGTTTCTCACATTACACTCAATTTCCTTGGACTAAGCATTTCCGTGAATTTATTATTTTCATGTCTCTTTTTTCTATTTTGTTTCTCTTTGTTAGTACTTAATCTGATACCTCATTCTTAATCAATTAACGTGACAAAATTGCATAGGAAGTCAATAAAAATAGATGAAGTATGTATAATATGAGGAAGGATTGTTGATTTGTTGAATGAAGAACATTATAAGTTTAAATATATCAGCATAGGATTCTTATTGACTATAAGACAACTCTAAGTATTTTCCTACTGCTGAAGTATTCAATTATCAAAATACTTATCTATTATTCCTACTGAATTACACTAACTTTCAAATTCCAATCAATAAAATATGTTATCTTTCTCAATAAATCTATCAAATTCTGAGAATCGGACAAAATAAACCTAATGCTGAGGTAACTTAGTTTCTTGAGAATCTAGTATAACAATGTTTAGGAATTTACCGATGAATCGAAAACTTCATAAAATTCGATGAACTTAAAAATATTATCAGAAATTTACAAATTTACAGATCATTTGTGGCACATGCCCTCCATTAGACTGCACCTGAAGCTGACTTTATCGCCGGATATAGCTTGCTGAATCAAAAATATATAGTGCAATACTGTCTTTATTTAATGCAATATGAATAAGTATAAATCACTCGTCAGTAATACAGTAAGATCATCTATGATATCATCTCGAGTCCTTTTTAATAAAATCTACGTCATTATGAGTAAACAATAGATTTAATAATTTCATAACATTTAGTAATGCATTAAGTGCAATACAATAAATTTTAGCCTTATTTGCTATACAATTAATCACATTAATCACAAAACTTTACCTGTTCTCATGTTAAACTTAACATTTCATTCTATTCATCTCAAACGGACTCTCTCATTATATGCATTTCTTGTAGCTTGAAAGAGATGGCGCGAGTTGTATACATACTTTTTTTACCGCTTACTGCGATTGCTCATGTACAGAAAATCATTCGCTCATTCATTCATTCATTCGTTTGTGAGACATCAACAAAGTCGGTCGTATATTTACGATATTTTTTCTATTCTAACAAAAAAAAATCAAGTTTTGAATAAAATAAAATAAAAAAAAATTGAGAATAGTGGAAAAATTCTCATATTGAGCTTTATTTGAATAAATTTAATTAACAACGAGTATAAGTGAAACAAAATAGAAAGAAAAGGAACATTGAATAATTGCATATTAAAAATGCTTTATAGAACAGAAACATAAATATATCTTTAAAAAAAAGTGAGCCACATGAACTGAAATTAGTGTAGCATATATAAATATTTAGCCTATAAGAGAATCTAATGCCAAAAAATAATTTAATTTCCTGCGTATAATTGTTTATTGTTATTAATTTATTTTTGTGTATTTGCAAAGATTTTTTGGAAGTGAAGATTATTAAAATATATATCTGTGACATAAGACCCAAGTTATTGAGTGAATGTGAAGAAAACGAAAAAAAAAAAATTATATATTTTTTAAGTTAAATAAATTGTGTGCTTAACCAACACCATAAAAGTCAATTAAGAGGCAGATATATAAAATATAGAATATAGAATTCTTTGAAATTTTATCTTAGTGCAAGCTATAAAGGAACAAACGCTAGCATAACACAAAAAAAAAAAAAAAAATTCGCGCGAAATTTCATTCTTGAAATTGGAAGCGACAGTGGATTTATATTACAACGGAGTCTACAATTAAACCAATGAGGATAAAACGTGAAAGTCCCTGCTTGGCTCTCAGATTCATGCCTATCAAATTGCCTAGTAAGTATATATATTTACTTTACTTTCGTGACGTCATGATATCATCAATATATCATTGTATTTGTAATCCAAAACTGGATAACTGAACTAAATATTTATATCCATTTACTATATCCATCTGATTGAGAATCTACATTGTATTAAGAAGACTTCTAAGCCTTATTATTTTATTTAGCAAATTTCTTTGCCTTCATAAAATAATTTCTCTTAAAAAAAATTCGAAAACACGAAGAAAAAAAAAATATTTCTTGTATTTTTAGTCTGTGTCAGTTCAGTGTGAGTCATCCACATCGCAGTCATGAATGTGTATACACAGACACATTGTATAGTAAACGTTATAGCATTGCCTTTATTTCCTATTCGTATGAAAGAGACGGAATGATCTTATTACCTTTTTAGCGGTGTACAGTCATACATGCTGGTCTATTAGAGTAAATGAAATGGCATGAAATATTACAAATCAAGTCGTGCACGAGAGAGAAAACTTTAAGCGATGTATAAAATAAGAAAAGAAAATAGAAATTCATGATTTTTCCTCATCTTAAATAGGCGGAAAAAATTCTTCGACCATTTAAAAATAGTTTTCTTCTTGGGTATGAAATTTATGAAATTTTTACTCATCTTCATAATCATGATAATATCTCAACAAATCTGCGTCTGATTGCGTCGACAATGATGTGAAATAAAATGTAAACATTGAGATTGAAATCACGACTTTTTGGTTGATTGGAACGCATTTGATATTGAATTGCTGTAAATTCCAAACCAGACCATCTATTCAGCATGACAAATCTATTTATTTACCTCTTATTTTTGGGAAAACCTATACAAATAAACAAATCTCGAAGTGATTCAGCGAATTCTTTTGCATTGTCCAAAATAAGAACAGCCAAATCGCAGTTACGAACTTCACATTTACATGCCTTTTCCTACATTCACATGATTGATTTGCATGCTTTTATGAATCAGTAAACAAACATTTAAAATGAGATTTTGAATAGAATATAAATTACTAAATGATTAGCTTTATGCTTGAAATTCAAAAATTTACGTCTGTCGACGGCACAATGTCTCAAAGTTTATCAAAATATCCATCATTTACTGCAGTAAATAAGGCACGTTTCATGCAATAAATAAATGTTCAGCATAACTCAAAGTTTAATCCACTCTAATTAAAAACTGTAATTTCGTAAATACAATTTTTTTTGATATCGCGACTTGATAAGTAGATAAGTTATAAGTGGTTTTCTTGTGCGATCAGTTCGCGGAACTGTTTTCAAATTAATTTGCAGTCAATTTGGATCCACGTCAACTTTGTTAATTAAAATATTGACACAATAAAATTAATTTTAATGATCCTTTTTTATGAGAAATCCTTCAGACAATTTTGGATTTGCGTCATTTGCTTTAAATGATTTGATTCCATATCAGGAGAGAAGGTTAGATAAGGCCAGTTGGCTAGGCACTTTTTGATATCGATAAGCTTTTCTGTGAATCAACTTTGCAGGAGTAAATGAGGTTTTTGGAATAGAATTGTGAAATTTTTGTGGACCTTCTGAATTTTGCGTGTTGGACTTTAAGTCAACGATGCTTATAAGTTTAATTAAAGACTCCTCAAGGATTTAATTTAATAACAACGATGTTTATTCTTCAGAGATTAATAATAGACTAAATATTTACAAAAAGGGGACTAACAACTATAAAAGGGAACATCAACTTCATTGTAAATACTTGTAATATAATTTGAATATTAAACGACAGTTATGCATCACTTCTGAGAACTGTAACTGATAAAATACAATAAAAATTCATCTCAAATGCAAATTTCCATCCTCAAAACAAAGCACATCCCGCCAATATTTATCAAATTATGAATAATTCTGCTATTCGTCACTCATTTTACAACTACGCATATTTAGGATTTTGGCACATTCTCCTCAGTTCCAGAAATGAAAAAAATAATTGTACTACTGGCATTGTGAATTTAAAAATACACACATTTATCATATCAGTACAGTACTCGAGATTTGTTGACGTTTGATATTACAATACACAATAAAATGACATTATTTAAAGTTTTGTTAAGTACCGTACAAATAAGTCACTTCTTTTACGCTGATTATCATATCAACAAATGATATTTTATCAGAGCATTTACGTATGATGACTTGCAAAGCGACTGATAAGATGATGATGATTGTACATAGATAGATTGTATGACGGAAGTTCGAATCCTTGAAAGTCTTTTTAATTTGGTTCCAATGACAAGTCCCCCAAAAAAATAACGGTTGGCAATCACAGAAGCACACATCATCACACACACACAAAATTGATGTTTATTGAAGCTGAAATTCTCTTGATAATGATTTAATAATAGTAGCCAGGGCTTCAAAAGTCACACAAAAAATATTCTTGATTGCTTATATTTAAGTGGATGTACCAAACATCTGTAGAATCATCTTAAATGTTCTGTGACATGTGATCGAGAGATTAAGTCATTTTCATAGCCATGTTCTGATTAGACAAGTAATTAATATTATGACAATAATTAATTAACCTGTTTACTTGTGACTACTTACGGATGAATCACTTTTGATATCAATCAGCAGTTTTTGAATCATTTTAAGTGTTTTTCTTCTACACAATGCTCTTCTATTCCCGAATGTGTGTACTTAAAGATTAATCACAGGTGTGAAAAACATTCGGGAAAAACCTTGAAAATAAATTTCATGATAGTTGAAACTTGTTACTTGATTCGCACTTCTTACCATAAGTTATGTAAGGATATGCTGATAAAAAAGTCAAATTTCATTAAAATATGGTCCATATTGCAAGCTGTTGATCTAAATGGTGAAATATATGGAATAATTTTAATTAATAAGAATTGGAAGTTTGTATTATGATGATTAATGCTATGATTGTATTATTGGAATCAGTTGTGGAATGTTTGTCCAGAAAAAAATACGTCTATTGTTGAGTGTATTACTCATGAAAATATTTGACGTAGTTTTGGGGGTGTTACATAGAAATGTGAATTTGAAATTTTAATGGAAAATTCGTAATTATGTAGGAATGGATTGTTGAGTCAACGATTGTAGGTTGAGGGTGATCTTATCTTTTCGCATTATAATATGAGTCTTGTGGACAATTTTAACTTGAACATCCACTACGTAATTTCAATTTTCACTGGCAGTGGAAAGGAAGAAAAAATTTCACACAATATTTACCTCATTACAGAGTAAAAACCAGACACACAATGACGTTGCTTAATTGTATATAGTAATACTGGATCATCTGCATGTTCCACACGAGTAGAAAAAACTTAATAATTTAATATTTATTCAATACAACAGAATATTCTTCTTAATTCATTCATTGACGTCTTTTTATGTCTTTTTGTTGTTGTTGTTCAGCTGCTTGTACACATATGTGCCAGTGGCATCACACTCAGCGTACAGTAAACAGTGAAAAAGGTTATCAAGTAATTAAGTAATAAATGACAATGTTCATTCTGAATGGAGTACATGATGATGATAATCTGTTTTGGTCCAGTACTCAGTATTAATGCTTTAATGAGTAATCGATACGGATTCCTAATTGAATCATCGGAAAACATTAATGTTATTGAACATTATGACCAAAATGCTGATAACGAACAAAACTTTTTTTTGTTATCGTTATCGCTTCTATTGCAGTGAGTAACGACGCATGGGAATTTTTGTTCTTAATCAATACTCGTTTTTGTGGTTTCGTCAAACTAAAATGGATATAAAAATTTAGTCACAATTAAGGCGCCTACTAATCGTACAAAGATTAATTATAATTGTTCATTCCTTCCTTTACAGACAACAACAACAATGCATCAACAAATTCAAATTGTGGTACAACAAACATGAACAAAAGACATTGTGATGACTCGTCTTTAACGCCCAGCGGCTCACGGATACCTCTATCGCGTAGCTGTTCTAGTCCTGCAGTATCACATGGTGAGTTACGTCATAATATTATGGATTTTTAGGGGAAATACCTTATATGATATCAAAATTTAATATTGTAAAATTCCGAAGTCATTCCAAAATTTTTTATTGTCTCCTTCAACCTTGACTTGTTGATTATCAGCAATGCTGAATGTTTCCTGTAGGAAAAAAATTTTAATGATAATTGACACGAATAAGAATTAAGTCATTTTTGACAGAAAAGTTCGAAAATTATTTCCAGCATATGGCAGAAAAATTCTTTGTGTTTATTATTATTGTTGCTTGCTCTAAATGTGTGTCATTTGAGCTAACAAGGCGCGTCTATCAAAAAATAGAGTCAGAAAAACTAGAAAAAAAACTTTTCATTCATAAAGTTATTGTGCGATAAAAACACAACAGAATGGAGATTATCAATTGCTATTCATAGCTTTATTTTTGTGGCTTTTAATCGTTTTTTGTTCTCGCGAGAGGATTTCCGGATGCTTTTTTGTTTTGAGGTGATTGTGGTTGAATTGAGAAAGTTTTAGTCAGACGACTAATCACAATTTGACGACTCATGATGATTTAATCACAAAATTTTGAGATTTATTGGAAATATCAGGCATTATGACTGATGATCTCATCACTTAAAACTAATACTTTCAGGTACTCAAATTAATCATGTCTGTAAGCATAGTTTTTTGATCGAGTGCCATTAAAGTGAAGTTCAAAATTCCGTTAAAAGCCACTGCCGCATAGTTCATAAATATTCAAAGACACACGAGGAATAGAAAGACTTTTATTTTTTCAAAAAAAGTGCAAAATACCCGAAAAGTATACCAGAGAGTGGACAACCTTTTTATCACGGCATATCTTAGTTGTAACCCCCGACCCAAGCCTCACATGTAACATAGTCCATGGCATTTTCACTAGTGTGCCGCAGCACATAGGTTGTCCACCACTGTCGTACACAGTTAAAAATATTTTTTTCTGACATTGCGATACTTCGTTAAAACAGTTTCGTATCTCATTAACATCTGACCTAATATCCGTCACCATTGATGATTGAAGAATCCGTTCATAACTCTTTGCTTTTTTGTGTTCACTGTTGTTATTTCGGGGCGATGAGAATGAGGAATTGACATCTATTTTTAAAAAAAGCCTCTCGAGGTTGACTTTATGAGATCATCGTGAAATCATTCCATAAAGTTTAACTTCACATCCTTATTTGATGTTTGTGGAAGGTGAAAAAAATGTGCCCGGTCGGTACATGGAAGGTAGTGACTACATGGTATCCAAGTGACAATGTAATTTTTATGGCAGAAAACATGAAAGCAGCCCCTTGAATGCCATATGGCAGCCACTTGACTGCCATGAATGAGCTGTGCTGATCGGGCATGTTGAGTAAGGCACTTGACTGGTGATTTTGTCAGACTGTTAAGTTTGCAATTTTAAATGCTTTCAAAACATAACCGAAAATATGTTAAGTCACAGCACGTGATCACCACACATGAAACCTGACAAATTATACCCAACGGTCAAAACCTTCGACACGACAAGTGAAAAGATCCTTCATATTTCCGCAAAGCACTTTTAATAGCAAAATAAAAAAGATTTTTTTTTCATCTCCTCTACACATCGAAATCGCCAACAAGTCGAATGAGTCATCGAACAAAAACTTCTTTATTTCTATTTGAGTGTCAAACTGTGTGCGTGCGTCTTGCAAAAGACACGCCAAAAAAAAAAATATGTCTTCTTTTTCTCGCTCTCTGTTTATTTGAAAGACATACCCCAAAGTGTCTTGAGTCGTGCCAAAAAATTTATTTCGGGTGTTGTTATTATTCTCATTCTGACCTCCACACAGATTTTTAACCTATTGGTTGACTATTTATATTTTTAGATCTCGCACTCTAAGAACTAATCCACATTTCGTCAAAAATATTGAGAGCGAAAATGTTAAAAATGAAAACTTCCATTACGCGTAGATGACAGTTGACTCGTGTAGCTTACTTTATATGGCATTCAAGAATTTTGTTAAGTAATACGAATTAAGATTAATCGAATTAAAATTATTCAGCTGACTTGGTGTTATTTTTTTGTTTTGAACATGACTCTTATTTTACATATGGGGAAGTCTGGCATTTTTCAGTGTCTTTTGTTCAGTCTCAATTGAATTTGATTGAAATTATAATTATTTTAAAAATTGATTCAAGATACATTGCAATTGAGTTGGGAATCTGTTTTGGAAACAAAGCTGTTAAGTCCTGGGAAGTTTTTGATGGGACTTTCCATTTTATGTTGGGGATTTTCGGGGAATCTAGTATAATTGATATGTTTAAGACAGCTTCTTTTGGGGATTTTTTTGGGTTTATTGCTGAATTTTTGAGAATCAACATGAGAACTGATCATAAAATAAAGATCCAGTCATGATGATCATTAAATAACTGAGCTTAACATTGATGCATGTCCAATGAAACGAAACAGACCTAAACCACCGAAATTTCAGTTCAGTTCCAAATGCAATGCACAAAACCGCACAAAAATTCCTTCTTCCCTTACAAATTCCGTCCATAAACTGAACAATGAATTCTTCAAAGCCCACAAAACCGCGATTCTTATCACCATTTACTTCCCACAACTAAAGCCATTTCTTCCATTCATTCATTCATGTACAGCAAGAAAAAGCAAACTCAACAAACATGCATGCATACATTACCATAAAAGTAATTCCCATAAGTTTCATAAAATAACAAGCAAATCACATCATAGAACGGACACACAGTCTGCCAGGGTAATGTTTGACGCTTGCAAAAGTTGAACATTACAGTCAGTCATTAAAAAAGTAGGAAAAAGAGATGAATAATAATATAAATTATTTATTATATTTTGAGGAAGAATGAAGACAGCAGTGGGATCTAATAATAAACCATAGGAAATCTCTCTCTTGTGTGTGGCATGACGAGAATGTTTTTTGAGCATTACGCATCAGCATTTGCATGTGAATTTAATTAAAATTGAAAGATTTTCACATCTTAAAAAAATTTCTTCTTTGTACGCCCGAGCTCGTGCAATTGAGAATAAAGGCAAGTGAGAGAAAGAAACAAAAATAAATAAGAAGCATTGAGAATATGTAACGAATAGATGTGTGACTCATCAGTCGTCATTTTATAATTGTTGCTTTATTTATACTGACATATAAATAAGCAGTGTCTCATACAATACTGAAGTAAAATATGAGATTTCTTAATTTTTTCACACATTTCTGCTGGTGTGCTGTATTGAATGGAGAATCTTTAATGGCATTGAAAGCAGTCAAATGTATTTTAAAAGTTGTTAGTCTCTTCCCGCGCAAAATCTTTTTCGTGTATTTTGAAATTCTTTTACATTTTCATGTTTTTGTCATCAATATTTTGAGATGTTCGTTGATCTGTCGGAAGAGCACATAAATCTAGCAAATATGAGGGATGCTCTGGCAGTCTACAAAGTTGAGACTCAGGATCAGAGCTTGAAGTCGACGATTGATCAAAAGGAACTTCCAGTGAAATTCCCAAAACCATCTGAAAATCCAATTAGATCTTTAAGAGCACAAACGAGCTCGTCATCACCTCATTCAGTATATCCACAATGTATGGAAAAATGCGCTTTCACATTCCACCCACTGACACTTCCACTTTAGTTCTTTCTTTTTTTTGTTTTGGTTTTGTCGGTAGTATAAAAATAAACTTGAGAAAATTTTAATTCCTTTCGGCACTTTGCCTAATCTATTTTTGGCATCATCATCAAATACCCGATCGTTGTGAAGGCAACAACATTTCTCATCTCATGCTGGTGACAAATAAATCTGTTGAAAATTTAAATCATTTGCTGTGCATTACTTGCTGAATAGCATGTAGCATTGGCGAGATGTGAGAAAAAGTTGTGAAAATTAGCACAATTAAAAGCTCGTCTGTTAGTCTGATGAACATACACAAAACAAAAAAAAATGTTATTTTAGACAAAAAAAATGTGTTCGTATTTTTAATGGCACTTCCTTGCCGATGATAACATACACACAATTTATTATTTCTTTCATTCTTAAAACATTAATTTTTGGACAGATGGCTATTAAAAAATCATTTAATTGCTACTGTAATCACGTGTCACACATATTCAATTAAGCAACAATTTGTGGAATATGTTTGAGTTATGAATCAGACTATGGCAATGTTGACATTGGAACTAAAGGGATTTAAGTTGTTAAAGCTGACAATTGAACTCATTAGTGGACAATCTTAACAAGCTACAAATATCCAGAATTAATCATAAAGTACCAAGCCCCCAAACATACTTACATTCACGACTGTTGACAATATTCCAAAATACATGCATGCATGCTTAACTTAAAGACAAAACCAATCGATTGTTAAAAGACTATAAAAAATAATAATTATTTCTTATGCTTCCTGTTCCTTCTTTTTCCATATTTGTTATTCTTTTGAATCCCTCAAAGACTCTTAAGCTTACTTCCGCTGGATGATATTATAGAATTTTTGGAGGACATACGATTTCAAAACAATATAAAAAAAAGCGGCAATGCAGCATGAAAATGTGACTTAAAAGAGAACGAACGGAAGTTTATGAATAGTTTAAAATTGTTTCATAATTCAATTTTCATTCTCATTATAAATGCTCATTTCCATTTACGGGCCCATGAGCTACTATAATGCAAATCTCTGATCCATGTCATCGTACACATTATTTCGCATATAATAATAAATATATATAAACGAAATGTCGCAGTTGATGAATCTTTAATTAAATGGCAGATTAATAGAACGTGCAATTGCATCTACAATGCTCATATGGATGAGTCATAGCTTCTCTCTGACTTTTATATTTCATTTCATTTTCTTATGAGCTGTTCTGTATATTGCGCAAGTTGAATGAGAAGCCATGTGAAAGATTCTCGTCCATCTAAAAATAATTGACGCTCTCTGTTCCTGCCTGTTTGCAATGTGGCCATTAAACTTTCGTTTATCTTTCATCTACTGCAATAAATTTCTTATGTTTATTAATAAAGGAAGAGAATGATTATTGATTTATTTCATATCTTGGTAAACTTCAATTTCCTGTGTTTAGTGATGCTGAATGTAGAAAATATTTCATAAGATGCTTAGAATCAATTTATAATAATCATAAAATTCCACTAGATTAAGCATCTTTAACGGTTGTTGGATATGGGGAAGCCATGAATATTGATGACGCTGTTGTGTATGGTCGGTAAAGTGTCAATAATGCGAATAATGTGTTCAATTAATTCTTATATCTGATTACGTTTTACGTACGTAAAATGACGTATCATAGCAAGTCTTGAGAACCATAAAAGAATAGAACAGATCATGAGAACAATGATTAAAAACAGTTATACATAGATGCCATAAAGAATATCTTTCAATTCCCTTGCCATACCATAAAATTGATCATCTATTCTCCTGCACAGCACAATAAACTATCTAAATTGAAACTTCGATATGATTAATTAATATTGATGAGAAACAATCATCAATTGAAAATTATCATCCTTAATGTCTGAGTCACATCAATTGTAGATATATATATTCTTGCCATATTTGGGATTCATTCCACTTAACTTAATTAACGACTTAGAGATATAGCGGAATAAAGTGTGAGTGCTAAGTGCTAATGTTATTGTCACGATTACCAGTGGTTATACATTATTTATTTCATCTCACGTTGCTGAGTCACATTATGTATCCTTGAAATTTGAGATATTTTTCATTGATTCGCGTGTGATTCAAATATTACATATTGTATATACTTTTATGTATCCTCACCCTCTCGGTCTGCGGTTCACCAATAAATTTATTCTGTCTTGCACAATACGCGCGTTCATGTTTATACTTATCGACATTATTTCCATTATTTCAATACAATAGAGTACTATGATGCAAGTGTCGTTCAGTTGCTTGATAGCATCCGAGATAATGCTGAATATTGGAAAAATCATATTTTATGTCACAGGCGATGACTCACAAGTTTTCATTCAATTTTCTCTCACTGCTCAATTGAATTTAATTTATTTTCATGATGAAGAAAATGAATAGAATGGGCTGCATGCTGCGTACTGTGTGATGGTGACAGGCCATCATCAAATTCAGACGAATGCATGTAGGGAAAATTGAAATGATGAGAAAGAATTAACTTTTAATTCTGGGGGAGTTTGGCATTAACTCTTCGGGTAATGTGTGTCTCTCATATGACCATTTAGCAAGTCACTCTTGATCATTTAGTTTTATTGCTCATGATTTTTGGGTTTTTAGCGAAAATAAAATAAATTGAATATGCTTTGTTGAGGACTCTTGCGCAGGAAGCATTTTTGGTCTGTATTTGCATAAATTGTTTGCTTCGTGGGCGTGGAATTCAAGCAAATAATCGATGAATTTTGGTATTTAATGATCAAAATATTGTTATTACGTACGTTAAACGTAGACTATACGTACGTAATACGTAAGGAGTACTTACGTAAAAATAAGTAAACACAAAATTAAATATTCTGAGATCATCAATAATATCAGCAAAAAGTCAATCAATAATGATACAAACTCATTTCTCTAGTCTGCAAAGTTCGAGTATTATCGCGATAAAATGCCATTTAGTGAGAAGCTTCACGTATTTTCTGCGAAACTGATAAACATTCATATGTTTTTCTTGTTTAGCCAGTTTCTTTTTCTCATTCCAATACAATACATTATTCACGAGATATTTGCACTAATGTCATACACATTTTTTATACCGGTCGATCTACGTCAATAGCTTAACTAATGTATTTTATTATCATTTTTATAATTCCAGACATTGAAACACATCCAGCTTCACCCGTATTTCCACATCTGCTGCTCGGCAATGGACGAGATGCCATCGATCCATCAAGTGTTGGTGCCAATTGTGTTCTAAATGTAACATGTCAGCCATCAAATACACAAACAAAACCAGGCGTGAAATATAAACAGATACCTGCAAATGACACACCACATCAGAACATTAAGCAATATTTTCAAGAGGCATTTGAGTTTATCGGTAAGTACACATAATTTCCATTCTGTTGACCCACAAAATTATTTCCAATGCTTTCTGCTGCCTCTTTTTTTTCGAAAAAAAAGTTATAAAAAGAAAAGAAAGAAAAAATTCCGCATTTCTTCTTTTTCCTCATTAAGAAATTGTAAATTTCTGTGCTATAAATCAGTGCAGGTTACACTACGGTAATGTTCCATTAAGACACATAGAAAATGAATAAAATAAAGTATAGTAAGAATGAAATAAACAACAAGCGAAAGCATAAAAACAACTGCTTTTAATGTTTTTTCATGTACACATACAGCCATAAAGTGTGAGAAATATTTTTCATAGCTGTATGAGTGTATATTTGCCAACGTTCATGCGATGAGTCATACACAAATTCAGTCTTTTTGCTTGAACAAATTTTTTCGTTTCTTCTTTGTTGTTGTTGTTGTTGCCATCCCCATTATTATTATTATTTCAACAACATTGACTGCATTTTTATCGTAAAATAGAATAGCAGACGACCGATCTGGTACAATTAATGGGTCTACGATATGCTAGAAGGTTTTTAAGGGATTTTGGACATGCCAATGCGATGAATAACATGTCATGCTTGTATTGTTGTGATGAGACATCACAAGGCGATTACGATAAGACGATTGTAATTGACTTAAGATGAGTAGCACCATAAATGTCAACATCCATTAAATGTTGCAGTTCATTATACCTCTTATCGGTTTCTTAACCGTCTTCGATTTCAAAAGTACCCTGGCCTTCCTCTTTCATATAAAGAATACAGCACAACTTCTTATGTGCCTTTATTGTGGCCTTTATGAGTCATATCAAATAATATTATATATACATTTATACATTTCGTTTGCGCACAATCGTATTACATTGCGTTTAGGCTGTGTGTGTTTGTGGATAGCTATTAAAAAATGATTATGAAGGTGGTTAAATGAAGAAGAAGAACAGAAATTTTGGAAGTCTTTTTTTTTTGTAACGAAATGTTGTGTTGTTGATAAAGTATAAATAATAATTGTTGATAAAAAGAACGACCATGTTCCTTAATTGTAAGGCACTTATTGTTTTTCTTGGAAGGGGCCGGGGGCTCGCTTCATAGTCATGGGTATGAAGTTTAGGTATGAAATTTAGATCACGACTATGTTGGTCCAGATTTGAGGAATTGTTAGTTTATTAGGGGATTCCCTCAGATTTCCCAAATATTCTGATGAGGAACTTAGTCAATTTTAATTTATTCACTGACTTGCTTGGATGGGACACATGTAACTTCATTGCCTCATCAGAGGAACATCAGGAACCGGCTCTATCCTCCAAGTCTATCAGTTAGGGAGGTTAAAGACTTTAATGACTTTTCTGATCCAAAAACTTCACAGTCATCTTCATGATTTGATTGGTCTGATCTGGATCTTCGTTTTCAGGCAGTAACCCCGCATAATCCAGTCCAATAGTGACTCATGCTTCAAAATTCAGATTCCTTCAATATCATTCTACATTCATTATTCAATCATCTCAGTCCTTCAACCCAAACTAGAGTTCAATTCAATATTGCACGGTATTGCACCTTCATGTCTCGATCAAGCATTCTTACTCATCATCGCAGCCCTTGACCCAAAGCAACCAATAAAACACACATCATTCCATAAAATAAGCCAACCACTAAAAACAGATATTGCGACAAAATACTATACAGTCTGTATGATGGTGTCATCACCATATAGTCGATGTTATACAACGTTTTTTACTTCGTCTACCATAAAAGAAATTAAATTGATATCATTCAAAAAAAAGTAATAATTGAAATATGTGTACACAAAAAAAGAAGGTATAACTTTTTGACGTGAAATTTTTGTGTTTATTTTATACTGTCATGACTAACAGAGTAAATGAATGAACGACTGCTTATTATAGCGTTTATTTTAATGACTTTTCATTATCATGTAAATTGCATCAACCTTGCATATTCACTTCTATACTGATAAGTACAATTTTCGCGTACATTTCATTATTTAATAATAATTTGCTTTACATTGACAATTTAACATCATCAGTCATATATTCAGCACTAGATTTGCACTGAGTTGCAAAATAATATTTACTTTTTTTCATATAATTCATCATTCATCCACCGACACGTGACTCTATCCCAGCTTTTTTTTTTATTTTCCCTATGGAAAATTTATATTGTGCTGATATGCTTAACAGAATGAATTATTTCTTTTATGTACAATATCCAAGTTGATTTATAAAATTTGAACGTCAGCCGTGTATATGTGTTATATATCGCTCATTTTTGGTGTCTCTTCCGTTGAGCTGATAAGAACTGAAACTACTATAAAAAGTAATTTATAACATTATGCCTTAAAAAATAATAAATAAATGCTGAATAACGAATAAAGTGAAGGAGTAAGAAGAAGTTGCAGTTGATTGAACTTTTTTAAAAGTTTGTTGAAAGGCATGAAGGGTATTGATGACTTTAATGTGGGAAAATTCAATCACGTGATACAAAAATGTGCAAATTCTGTATAACGGTTTTCAAAAATTCAAAATTTTAACGATTTTCCAAAATTCAAATTCTTAAGAAAATTCCAAATTATTTGAATTTTAACGGTTTTTGATAATTTTGACTCAAAAAATTGCATCGTCACTAAAATATAAAATATGATTTCTTATCATGCTTAACATTCCCACACAGCAAATCCCGCACATCCTTCATAAAAAAGAAACTTAATTTCCTGTACAGAACAAAACAGCAACAATTAGAAATATTTGTCAGGTAGATAAGTTATCATGAAATTACACGTCACATCCTCCATAACTTAAAATAAATATCAAGCAGTAGCGAACTCACAACAAGTTCACGACTTTTATTTTCTCGAGTGTCTCTCCAAAAATTTATCATGAACATTCAATCGCAATTATTTTTGCAGGTGCCAACAGTCAAGAATGCACCTGTAATTCTGTTGATTCATGCACAGTCATCAACTTTTCAATATTTTATGTTCTCAGCTCATGTTGAGTCACATCTTCTGAGACTATTTACTACAAATTCTTAGAGCACGATTAGAGACTATTAAGGACGGATTAAGTCAAGCTTACGACATCATTTTGTTCTAAAAACTCAATTAATTCCTATGATGTGTAATACCTACTAGTAGTATTTAAGACATAACTGACAACATTTTTTGAATAGGCGATCCTGTTATCTCGAACAACTTAATGTGTAGCATTGAAAATTGAACATGACTAACGTTTTTGATAAGCGGCACCAATAAAATAAATGAAAGAAAAAATAAGTTCATTTTAGATAATAATTCATAAAATTAGGTGTAATATTAAGTAATTTTATGAAAGTATATGCATTGGGGAAGTATGAAGTATGACGCATCGTGAAGGGAATGTCGTTTAAATTATTCATTCATACATTTTCTATAGAATTTCATACACAAATCCGTAGTATTCTAGATAAACATTAAATGGGAAAATATGTTAGAAATTTCATCAAACACAACCAACGCATTGCTTATTAGGATGATGAAATTATTAGCAGGAAACATTTTATTGCCCGAACAGTAAGAAATGTGAGGGAAATTATGACTCAGAATCATCTTTGTTTGGGATTCTAAACAATTTTTAACATGTATTGTTCCTTGATTTACTTGAGGGGTTGTAAAAGTTGTAAAATTTCATCCCTAAATGCTAAAAAACATTCTACCTTGGAATCCTATTTGTTGTCGACGACGATGACTCATCCTTACATTGTAAAAATCTGCATCCCTTATTCTCTTCTCATTTCCTTTCATTGTTATTTTTAATCAACCCATATTTTTATGGTGCCACATTGCATTTACAATATTCACTAGAGCTCTATATTTACTAGTTAGTAGGAGTACACGACACAAGCTTAAAATAACAAACAAATTTTAATATGTTGTGCATATAATCGAAAAGGGGTTCTGATATCAAATGTTGTTATTTTGAGGTTCTTGCGGTGATTTTGGATGATTTTGACAAAATTCAAATTTTTGAAAACCGTTATATTTTTGAAAATTAAAAATTCAAATTTTTGAAAATTGTTAAAATTTAAATTTTTGAAAACCGTTAAAATTTAAATTTTTAAAATCCGTTAAATTTGAGTTTTTGAAAAATATTGAAATCCAGCATGAGCACAAAGTAACAGAAATCTGACAAAATAATCACAACAACACCCCCTCAATAGAAAAATTTCATGTCTCGCTGATCTTTAGAGAACGGAATGGAATGGCACCATCATTATGTGTATATAGCATACATCCTATTAAGTACCATTATGATGATTCATATTTGTTTGCTTTATTTGTAAAAGGATGCTGCTTATTTTTTGGGGGTTAAATTCGTTTAATCTCTCGTTCTTGTTAAAATATCAAGTCTGTTGATCTCTCGAACATAAAAGTGTAAATATTTGGACAAACATGACTGTGATGACTTCCTGGCAACAAATTGATTTCGGCGACAGTGTTGAATCCTTTTTTTGCCTAATGTGTATGAATCATGTGGTTTATTGTAACTAGAAAAAAATGGGAACAAAGAAGACAGAATAGAAACTTTTTTTTCGGTAAAAGTATGAGTCATGTAAGTCATTAGATCGAATCAGGTACTCGGCTCGGGTAAATTTTTAGTTTTAATCTTTCTGTTTTTTACAACTTGGTACAATTAAGTACGGTGAGTAAGTTGCCTCTTGTATCGACATAACAACTTTATGACTAAATGAGATTTAATCATAATAAAAACTACAGCATTTGCTAACCATTGACTACATGTATGAAGGAATAGCATGGAATATGATTTCATAGTCGCGGTTTTAAGAGTACTTCCTTAAAATAAAGTCTCAAAATTTTGTCAAGACATTCCTCAACACTCCTTGATGACAAAAATAAGCAGCACAAAAAAATCTCATCAAATATCATCATGGTCGAAAGACTTAAAAAAGACAGTCATCACAGCTTGTGGAAAAAGATTCGAGCAAAAATTATTCATCGGTATGAAATGAAACCAGTTTTTGAATGGATGTTTTAGCGAATTTTTTAAGGGTTGGGTGGCTAATGGGATGGGCGGTTTGGTCGGGTTATGATTTATAGCTTTGCATTGTTGATGTTGATAGATAGGATTGATGTGGATAGAATAAAGTGGACAGTGAATCATCACAATTCATTTTCATGCTGTACTTTAGTCAATAGACGCATATTTGAATGCAATGAATGCATGCTGTACTTTAGTCAATAGACGCATATTTGAATGCTATGAATGCATGAGAGTAGACATTGATGATGAAAAGTAAATAACTCATCCCACAACATCCAGCAGTTCTTCAAAAAGTCTCTAATCAAACAATCAATCTACAAAACTAAACATAATGCGCTTCCACAAGTCATCTATGTCCACTTCAGTACCTGCTTTTATTTATTTTTATTTTGTTCCTCTCTTGTGCTTGGCTTTTTTTTTGGTACATGCTGAAGAAATATCTTCTCAACAATCGGTCTGCAAGAATGACTAAAATGAGAGAGATCAAGTCAAGCGAATGTATACATACAAGCTACAGAAACAACAACAAACATGAAAAAAAAACCAGTCAAACCACATTCATATGAAGTTGGCAATTGAGTAGTGTTGCGGTAGAGAAGAGAAGAGAGAGGAATAACAACAACTGCCGCGGCCTTTACATGACGTCACTTTTATTGAAAGGTCATTCTGAATGAATTGAAGATGTATGTGTGTTGAAAGTTGCTGCCACCTGTAAATGTAGTTGTGCTTAATGTTTTTTTTTTATGAGATTTGCTTTATTTTTGTTTTTCATGAAATTCACTTTGCAATTCAATATTGAAAGTTTCTTTCTATTTCTCTTCCGTTTCTTCTTATTTCATGTGCTTCAAAATTCGAAAAAATGATAGAAATTTTTTTTTGTTAAGCTTTCTCCATTCCGTGCAAATCACTTTGCAGCATTAATCATGATTAATGTGAAAATATGAAAGTGAATTTAAATACACGACATGATTGTCATGTCCTTCAAAACAAATCCACTTTATTTTTTGTTCCTTAAATAGACAATAAATTGCAAGGTATAACTAGAATGAATTGTTAAATTCGTTGAAAGGAAGTCAGTCTGAATGAAGTTGCGCGCCATATTATATTTTGTATCGGAAATGTGCGGCCTCAGCTGCTCAGAGTTCCGAAACAGATGCAAATAATGGTTATTTGAAGTATTAGTCATCGTTTGACGAACATAAAAATTGGAAAGAGAAGAAAAGGAAGGTTAAACATACTTTAAAAGGGGAAGAAAATGTGCATCAGTTCTGTTTTTATTGGCAAAATAAAATTTTTAATAAAGTCGTTAAGTGCTTTTTTAAAAAGTCATAAAAATTGCGACTTTATTGCATCGTTATAGATGAAGTTTAATTGAAAATTATATAGCAGGTTGTGATTTCGAGAGTTTCTATGGAAATCACTAGGAAATAGTGACTAAATTGCAGATTTTTACTTTGTTTACAAACATTCGAATTTGATTTTGTGTCATTTTAAGCTTAATGTTCGTGATTGTTATGATCTTTGTGGTCAGTTATGACTGTAGATTGCTAATTTTAAGATCCAGTTCTGAAAAAATCAATGATTTTGTTAATTTCAACAATTTTAGTTAAGATCTTACTGGATCTCACAATTAGTACTCAAACAATCCATTCTAGACTCAAGTACAGCACAGAGTTTGAACAATAAGTCACTTCTAAGAACTACAAAGTCCAAATCTCCACAAAAACATCCAGAAATCTCAATTCATTTCTGCATCAACAAAATAATATTTTCAAGCTAACAAGCGTCCGAATGACGTCAAAGATTCAAATCATTCTCCAAATGATTGACAAATAAGCACTTCAAATAAATATTTTCATCAGAAAATTGTGAAAAATGACGCATTTAATTTTCCTCCAGGAATCAAATCCAATTTCCCTTCAATTTTTTTCATCCCTTCTTCCCATGTATGTTATTTTTGTGTATATATTTCTTATTAGATATTCTGTTTAACAGATGAACCGCATAAATTGAATTTGAGTGTGGAACAATCGCTTTCTGTCAGATGTAATGAATGTAACAGCAAAAAATGGAAAATTGTTTGAGGGCGGAAAATTTTTGAGGGTTCGAAAAATGAAACTTTACTTTCAAGTGCTGATTTAATAGCTGTAATGGAGTTTAATGTTTTTCTTTCATTTCCTTGCTACTTTCCGTTAGATTAAAAACACACATGTAGTCTTATATAATACAGTTAGGGACAGAACTAGAAAAGAATTTCTCCCCGATGCTGCTGTTCATGATTCTGTAAATTTATTAATCACTTGAGCAAGTACAGCATTAAAATGCACCAGATGTTGTCATAGGCTCGACAATATCACACAAAATGGCACATACCGGAATCGTCTGGTGTTTATGACTCCACAATTTAATAAGATGCTGACGATTATTGCTATAAAAAATTATTTGTTTTTTCGGCATTTTGAAGATGTAGCATTGCGGATATGAAATGACTCATACATTCTCATGACTTACCTGCTCATATCATCTTCTATACGACAAAAAACCAAGATTTCAAGTTTCTTTCGTCATCAACAACCTGCTGATTTACATTTTTCTTAACTCGCTTCATTAGAACTCGATGCAGGTTCTCTCAATTATATAAAGCTTATTGCACTTTTAATTGCGTCAATTAAATCAATTAGTTGAGTCATGCGACTCATGAATAATGTTTACTATTTTTCATTGTTTTGTTGTTGCCTTTTTGTTTACGAATTATATGAATGACTTCTTTTTTGTGAGTAGAAATTTTCCATATGGTATCTCCAGAAATTCCCTGTGAGATCATCTTATAGCTAATTAATTATTGCGACTTGTCCTTTTTGATTTAAAATATGGAAAGTTTTTGTTATTGTAAAGGTCAGGAAATTCCTGAAAGATGATCAATAGAACTTTTGTGTAGTCTGCGATGATATTTCAGTTATTGTCTGCAACAGTCTGCAAGATTTCTTTTGTTTTGTAAAATTCTTTCGGAAATGATTGAAATTTTCGTTAAATTTATCGAACCTTCGTTAAGTTTTTTCAAAACAATCGTCAAAATTCGGTCAAAGTTCCTTAAAAATTATTGAAAAATCAATTAAAATAATTGAATTTTAAAGCCTTAACTTAATTATTAGCAAATCTGACTAATAGGAAATCAATTTACAAAGCAAGAACCTCACAATCTCATTAAAGCAGAGACTATTTTCCTTGAAGGGCGCTTTTTAGTACAAACAAAAATTAATGCAGTATTGAAAATTTTATTGTAAATAGTAAACAACGAAGTGCAATGTGTGTATACATACGATGACTAATCATCCACGTTGCTGCTTTACCCTGAACTATAGCTGACGTAAACTATCAACGATTTATTTTTTCGCGTATTTAGTGCGTTTATTTGTAACAAGAATATGTGTGCGTGTGTGACTATATTTACACAATAATGCACGAACTCTGCTTTACATTGCCCAGAATATCCCATGATTAATGGGCTAAAAGTAAATTTGAATTAATCATTCAAGAGAGAATTCTTTGATTGAATGTTAAAAATGTCTTTGTGACAAGTTGACTGTCATACATTTATTTTAAATATAAAACACCAGTAGCTCATTATTATTATATGATATTTCATAAGCTATGAATACTTAAACAGTTTAACGGATGGCGATGTCAGCCGCTTACTCAGAAAAATGCTGAATATTTTTCTTTGATCGATACATTTTTTTATGATATTCAGTCATTGTCGGTGCGAGGTACAAATCATTGCGAAAATTAATTCCATGATAGCTGAGGTGCTTGCTTAGAAAATATGAAATTCAAATATTTGAATACACTATTAATAGAAGAAATTGTTTGTTTACCTCATCGTACCTTGTGAGAAGTTCACAAAGAAGGAAAATTTATGGAAGTGATTTTCATATTTTGGAAATTTTGTCATAAATATTTCGTTTTCGGAAGTGGAATTTTTTGAGTTCCAAAACTATACATTTTTGCCATTTTGTAAACTCTGCAAAATGTCACGCGCATTCAAATGAAAACTTCTCAATTTTGTGTTATTTGACTTCGCAAGACTTCAAAGCCTGCTATAATGAAATGTTTGTTTGCCGACTGAATTAGTCTGTGGCGATTATTTGGTGTTGAAATTATGTGCACATAATTGCTTGAGAAAATATGAACAGACTTGGATAGTTTGAAGACTTTGTTAAACATCCAGTTGAGATTGATCAGCAACTTACAAAAAGCTCGACCTCAATCCAACACCAAAATCCACTTGAAACTCCTAATAGTCTAGAATTTCAACCCAGATTCTTAAAACCGATTAAATTACACACTTTCACTGGAAAATATTTCAAAAATAAATCATGAGCTCATTCCTGCATATTTTTCAATGTTGCAGATTCTTTCGTAAATTTCATTCCCACAAAATATAAAAATTTGCTTGATTTACAGACGTTTATGATTTCATCCATTATTGAATGACATATTTAGTCAAAACTTTTGTGCTATATTGTTGCTTTATAAGCAAAACGAAATATGATTCTCTCATATGTGCTCGGTGGGGTCGTTCACTTGTTACGTAACCCATTATACCTTTGGGGGTATACGCTTCAAATATTGAACATTAGAGGCTCCTTCAAACTGAGGAGAAGAGTGTCAAAGAGTCGATTTTTAAGGTTACATAACTTATGAACGAACCCCAAGGCAATTTTGTGTCATTTTCTTCATACTTAATTTCGAGTGTTCACAAAACAAAATTCATTGAGGAGTTTTTGAAGAGTTTTGAATAGACTGAGTTTGGGAGGTACTTGATGTTCATTATTAATGGCGCATTTCACTTTCTAAGTAGCTTATCAGACCCTAAATCATTCAAATATAGTCCAAGGTAGAGTAATCTAATCAATGTCACCTTCCCACTTACCCAACTTACGACTCATAAGTCTTCATTCTCACCTCAAAAAACGTAAATTGGCAAATAAAACATTCGTAAATTAATGAATAAGAAGTCGTCACTATAATATGCCGACGTACACACGAGGAATTAAGACTTGAAAGAAAAAAATAACAAGAAATCTCAGACAATGAAAGGATGAGTCATAGATTTAGTGTGATGAAAATGTTGCGAGTTTAAGAGTACAACGGCTTTATATGTTCTTGAAATTGTTACTTAGGTGCTCGCACAATGCTTCTTCTTCGTCATAACAAGAAGTATACAAATCGAGGTCTTTGATCGATAAAGTGTGACAGTTTACTTTTTCTTTCGCAAAACTTTTTTTAATTCAGCCTTTGGTGACTAATCGTCGAAGAATTTCTCCTTTACATCATGCGGGTGACGCGCATTTTTACATTTCTAAAATCAAACACACGTGTGTGGGAACGAATTTTTGTGCATTAGTAAAAATACCTTAATTCCGACTAATTGATTCATCATGTGTTTCATCCTCATCATTAACTTAATTCTTTTGATGCCCATTAAAGTAGAAACATCGTGTCATTTCATCAGGCATTGTAATAAATAACAATCTTATTCTGGGTAAATTGGATGAGACATTATGAATTATCTTTCCAGTAAAAATCACAGAATCTGTTATTTCATACTCATATGGTGTATGTTATGAATATGCTTTGAAAGAAATCCTAGAAAATAGAAATAGATTCAAAGGCCATGCCGTCGTCTCTTGATCACAATATGAATTCATTTACACAAATAAAAAGGCATTACGTCAGTGACTAAAATGAGAAAAATTCCTCAGTATGCTTTGAAATTGATTTTTCCTCCTTTTTATTGGAAAGTAAATGAGGAAGTACTGTGGGTGGGTGGAGCGCACTTTTTTGATGAATTATTGTTGAAGTTTGAAAACTTCTAGTTTTTAACGAATTTTGAAAATTTGAAAATCTAATTTTTGAAAGTCGTCAAATTCAAATTTTTGAAAACCGTTAAAATTCAAATTTTTGAAAACCGTTAAAATTTTGAAATATTTTTATGACTTTTCATCAAAAATTACTCATTTTACACAAAATTTACGCTTTAATAGCTTAAATAAACACGAGTAAAATATGGAATTTAAATGTTTGATCGTAATAAATTGCATTCAACTTTACATACAAGCGATGAAAACAGAACAAACGAAAAAAATTGCTTTGTGCATTTAAAAAGGATTATTTACATTTTAATATTTGCAAGAAAGAAAAAAATTGATTGAAAATTGAATTGAAATTATTGAGAAATATCAATTTATCAAGTTCCTTGTGCTTACAAGTATCGTTATTAATTCATTTTAGATTTGATCGGTTATGGTAATTGATACTATCGTTGTTGTAAACTAGACACATGACTGCCTTGCTTTGCAAAACTTTTACCGCTATTGCTGCTGTTTATGAATATTATATAAAAAGTGGCAAATTTGCTCTATAATTAAAATTTTTTCAAGTTTAAAAATTTAACGGAAATTAAAAATTCAAAAATAATTTCAAACTTTTTTTTTTCAAAGTCAACGGATATGAACAAAAACAATTAAAATTCTTTCCGTTCACAGTTTGCAACATTCTCTTTGAAATAAGAGCAGCTAATTATAGCACAAAAACAAAGCACAACATTTGTAAAAAAAAGAACAAAAAAAAACAGCGGTAAATTATAATAATTTTAATGGAAAAGTAGTACAAAAATGTGCGCGACTAGAGGAATAAGAAAAATATCTACATTTAGTGTGCAAAACAATTTATGTATGTTGAAAACCAAACGACCTTTAAAAGTCGTTCAGTTCTTGCCAAGAAATTGTTTGGCTTCTCTTTCTCACTCACTTTACGTCTTTAATTCCATTCAACCTGGTGGAATATTGAAAAAGAATGCAAAATTGTTGATTGTGGCAATTGCAAAATGGTATTAATGTCACGAGTTTGATCATTTGATTGACAAAGCGCAGTCTTCAGAGACTTAATTGTCCATTCAACTGAAATTTCAAATTTAAACTAATGAAAATGGCGGGAAAATTCCTTCACTTCAAAAAGTTTTTCTGTAATTTGATCAAAGTTAACAATGAATTAGCATAAAATTATCAAATTGCAGTCATTTAAAATATGGCAGCAATAAAGTAATAAAGTTTTCTTAAAGTTTACACTCATATTCTTCTCAGAATAAGCCATAAAAACAAAATGAACATAAAACCGCATGTATTTTGCAAAAAATAAAAAGAATTCGTCGAACAGGAGGTAGCAGAGCATGGAAAAACGTTGCGACTCGATATTGTTCATTAAGAACATAAACAGCAATTCATGTGAATATTTTAATTGATTTTTTCCCTTCTTTTTTCTAATCTCTTTACAGAGGAAGCCCGTAAAAAAGGTTCAACAGTTTTATTGCATTGTCAGGCGGGTATATCACGTTCAGCAACAATTGCCATTGCATATGTGATGCGATACAAATCGCTTTCCTTACTTGAGGCGTATCAGCTTGTGAAACTTGCACGTCCAATAATATCACCTAATTTAAACTTCATGGGTCAATTGCTAGAATTGGAACAGAGTCTCATTGCTGATGGCAAACTGAGGCCGCCACCGCCATCGATTCAAACAGTACCACCAACCGGACAACACCCGTTTCTTATTCAAGAGCCACATAATACAAAATCATCGTCAACTCAATTACCATTTCCACTAACACTTCCGAATCGTAATCGTAAGAATTTATTTAATAAGAACAAGCTGACATTACGAGTGCCCTGCAATGATGACAATAATAATAGAAACATGATTAATTGTTCGCGATCGTCAGAGTCGGGTAGTTCCGATGAGGATGTTGAGATGACATCGACAAACTCAAGTCGCATGATTATCATTAATGAAGTTGATTGTGAGAATGAGAATTTAACGTCAAATGGAATCGGTAATAATAGCGATGATTGTTCGTCACCGTCATCGATATCAACATCGAGTAGTCTATCATCATCATTATCACCTTCATCATTGACGAATTCACCAACAAGCCTCACGCCAGATGTATCAAACACATATGCTTAATTTTTATTATAATCGCCATAATTTTACATATAAAAAAACTAGGAAGAATGAGAATAAAAGTTTTATTTATTGCTGTGGTAGCTGAATTTGGATTGGCAAGCTGCTTATCCAATCAAAAAAAAAAAAGTCACATATTAGGAAGCATACATAATCATATATTAAGAATTCATATTTTTCATTTGCTGAGAGAGAAAAAACTTATGTTAATTTATAAAAATAATGATTCAGGGATGTCAAAGGTCGATTGGAACTGTTTGTTGACTGATGAATTTTCTTATAAAATTTTATAATTTTGTCGATGTCGATTCTATTCATTTGGAAGACACAAAACCGTTTTAGCAGCTCATTAATTAAAAACTTCAAAGACTTTTGAAGAGAAAACAATGAAATTTTTGGGAAATTTTCCAGTCAACAATCGTCAATCATTAAACCCTGTAAATTTTTTATTATTGCCACCCCCACAAAATGATAGTTTGTTTGTAAAAAGAAGTTAAAAATTTTCATTCTGTTTTTTAATTTCATTTTTTTCATTATTAGTTAGTCAAATAAGTGAAGATGGGATTGTAAAATAAAATATTAGCATAGAATATTTAAAGGAAATATGAAGTAAATTGAACTATGAATCATCGACGATATTCAGTTGTCATTAATGTCGTAATTTCTTTTATTGCTTTGATCATGATTGATTATTAGAGATGATAAGCCAATATAATACAAAAATACAGTTTTTGAACTTTGAGTATGTCATGAGAGAGTTTATTTTTGTTATAAATTGCTTGTTTTCTCTTTTTTCAATACATAATTTTGACGATAATGTCTTAGGATCCGGCTTGTCTGCTAAAAACTCCTACTTTACATAAATTCAAATTTAACGAACAATTAAAATTCAAATTAGAATCTTTTTTTGGATCAATGAAAATTTAACGAACATTTGAAATTCAAATTTTTACGTAATTACGGATGCGAAATTTTCGCGTCAATTCAATCGTGTGTTGACAGAAAAAATGTTTTTTCTGCTTAATTAATTTAAATGCAAAGAATTAGAAAGCATATCTTGTAGTAAATTGCAAGTAGCGTATAAAAGCTACATTTTAAACATGAAAACAATTTCTAAAATTGCTATTTTATGCAAAAATATAAAGATTGAAATAATTTACAAAATTTTTACATAGCAAAAAAGTCGGATTTTAAATTCATTACCAATATTTAGTCCCAGCTAATAGCTAACTGCTTGCTTCAGTCAGCTAATGATTAGTTCTAGTTACTGTGGATATCAGAATGATTTTACTTTATGTTGTCTAAGTATAAATGCTAATAATTATCTTAATAATAATTTGAAAATTTATAATTTAAGTCAAACATTTAAGAAAGCAAAGTTAAAAAAAGGAAAGAAAGTCACAAAAAATAGCAAAAATTCTTCCCCCTTTTTTATAACAAAGATGATGAAAATGTTTACAATTCATCGTGAAAATTTGTACATAATTGCAGAGTGAAAATAATTTTTAGGACGATAAGTTGCAGTACGATGAAGTAGAGTTAGCAATTTCATCATAATTAATAGCTAAATATATATACATACACAACACCCACAACCAACAAATTAAAAATCTAGTCTAAAGCTTTCTTTTATCTTAGATAATTGTGAGAAATATCATTAATAATGCAGATTTTTTTGATCAAGAATTAAAAAAAAAAATAAAAAAAAATAAAGAAGAAAAAATCGTAATTTGAATAAAAAATAAAAAGCTGTCTTATTATTTAAAGTCATTTCCAGGAATAATACGACAAATACTTAGTTATTCAAGGAATTGTTTCAGTATTTCTGCATAAAATTTGCATGTATTTGTGTTAGAACTTCTCTAACAATTTTTATTTTCTGTAACGTATTTGAAAAATTCAAATTTAAAACCTCACAGCATGAAGTGTTTTATTTCATTTTCCCGCCATTTTCAACCCACGTGGTCGATTCAAAAATGTTTAAGCCTAGAAGAACTCAAAAATTTCAACGCTTTTCATTCGTTTCATCTCGGAATGAATCATCAGCCTCCATATGAGATCAAAAACAGAGAGGATTGTACAAAAAAATATTCAGCATGCGCACAAGATGAAACTGTTACAGCACGAGATACATCATCAAATCTTTTGTCTTATGATGTCTCTCAGTAGTCGATTATATCAGGTTGTAAGTGAAACATGGATAAGCCAAATAAAAATGATCCTCTGCCTACAGCACAAAAGTTTTGTATTTATTTTGATTTAAAACCATCCGTGGGATTTTATGTATCATTTGAGTATATTATGTGGATATTGTTGCTGTTATCAGCTGTAAATTTAGAAATTGAATGTATCGAGAATACGGATTTGAGGGATTTTGAGGAAGTGTTAAGGAAGGACTTGTATTATAATATCATATTTGGTCCACCAGATCCAATTAATAATGCCAATGCTAGATGTGAGTATCCTTGAGTAAGACAAAGGAAATAACCTTCAAAAGCATCACACAGTCATATCCAATAATCTATATAATTAAATTAAATCATTTACAGCTTCAACAATCTTCCTCAACACAATCCTCGTGATAGTTTTCCTCCTTTACTTCCTATTTACTCCTATCCTTTTAATTGGCATCATGAAGGTAAGCAGCATACAATAAACATTAATTATTAAGCCATAAAAATCTCTTCTCATTCCATTGCAGTCAAGTCCTAATTGGTTTATACCTTATATAATCTATGACATAGTAATGATAAACTTGTCAGGATGCTTCTTTATAGTCGCAATTATTGTATGGAATTTAAGGATGTTTTGGATATGCTTCATCTTTTTTGCCTTAAAGTTAAACTCAGCGATTGGCGTCTTTTCAGTTTATAAGATTGAGGGTGGCAAGGTCGCTGACAGTTCTGAGCTTTCATACTTAAGTGGCATCAGTCCAACAACGACCATGGAAAGTATTTGTGAGGCTGTAAATGTATAAAGCATTCCTTAATGATTTCATAGCTTTACGAGTGATTTAAAAGAAAATTGCTTTCGGGCAATAAAGGAAATAGTCAGTTCCTTTAATTAAATCATAAAACATAAAATATTGTAACCCCATGTGAAGGTTTGGCACTTCCCTCCTCAATGTTATAGAAAAGTAAAAAAACAATTTATTTTGTGTACACAATAAAAATGCGTGAAATAAAAAGTGGAAAATTATGTAGAAACGATTGCATTTGTAAGGACTCATTTGAGGTAATCAATAAGCATTACATTTGATATTTTTTTTACGATTGTCCTTACAGAATGTTACGAGGGATAAGGATGTATGCATGTATGTTATAAAATTGTAGAGAAGTTAATGTCTTGTTAGGGGCTCAGTCTTATAAGCTAGAGGCACTGCTATTTTTCTTCACCCTAAAGACCTACTGTTCCTAGTGGGATTTGAACCATTTTCATACTCTGCACATTGGAAGGATACGAGGACATCATAAGACTTGATGTACCCTCTAAAGCACCTAGTCATCCAGAAACTAGTTTATCGATGTACCAAGCAAGAGAGACACATTATGTGCCCAAGACCCCAAAACTGCACCTAAAACTCGACCTAACTAGAACTAGAACTAGATAATTACAAGAACGCTGTTGGAAAAAGAAATGAAAAATTAAACAGGAATGTTTAGACCCAGAACGTAAGGCCCGTCATGAGCATCATAGTAGGCTCTATCATGAGTATGATGTAATTTTACCACTGACTAATCACAAGTTCCAACGAATTTTAGTTCAGTCGACTTCTCTTGAATCATAAGTCCAATAGTTTGATTCTCCCTAAGTTACTGTAGATTTCCAAAAAATTTCCAAATGAGTAACTTCCGCTTGACCAACTACAGTCATCATCGATCACGAATATTATCAATGACTTCCCTCATTAAATACATTCACTGATGAATTGCACAGGATAAGAATTTTTGGTTCAGGACTAAATAATAAACAGCACAACGACATATTTGTTCCGGACTGAAAAGAAAATATTTCATGCACGCATTATCGAAAAACAAAGGAACGAATAAATACTGTCAAAGAAAATTAGAAATGATGAGAATGACGAGGAAGAAGAAGTAACGTGGTGGGAGACAGAATGTCGGCGCCAGTTTGTGTATTTTTTCCATCTTCTCTCCACCCCGTTGCTGTTTGATTCTCTTCCTTTCTCTCTCAGTTACTGCAGATTCTTAAGACTTCTTCCTTGATTTCTCAATTGTGCATTTAAATTATTATGATAGATTATGCGAGACCTTGTGATCCTTCATCCTTCACTGAGCAGGAACAGTTGAATGTTAATTTTTTAAACGCTTATTTATAAAGCATCCCATTGAGGATGTTATTTAAATTCTCTTGTCTGTGTGGTGCTGTTATTTTCATGTTTTATTCAATCATATTATGCAGCACATTGTCGATGTTTTGTTGACATCGACAACAGCCTTGATTTCAATATAAATTTTATTTACATAAAATCAGGCAATTATGCTTGCAAATTATCGTGGCTTGACATAGGTAAGCTTGAGTTTTGTTGAGTGTACAGTCAACTTTGATTATATAGTTCCATCAATTTTAAGATATTTGAAAAATTTAACGGTTTTCAAAAATTCAAATTAAGAATTTTAACGAAAAAATTCAAACTGAGCATTTTGACGAAAAAAATTCAAATAAATTTTGACCGTTAAAACTTTAAATCTCAATTTTATGCGTTTTTGACTGCAAGAATGCAAGTTATGTCCATTTATTGCATGAATTCCCAAAATTCATTGTTCATTTGCACAATAACAATAAAATTCATTGAGAAATTTCATCAACCCCTAACATAATTGTCCAAAATCATGAAACTTTGCATTCAACTCCCCCGAAACTAAACATACAAAAAATTCTACATGAGTCATGCGAGAGAATCTCCAAAATATAAATATTGCCATGCGCGGTTCATCAATGAAAGTTTTTCATCAAAGGAATTTCCTCTCACAAAATAGAAAAATAAATAGTCCTATTTAGTAACGTATAGGAAATTGTCGTGACAACAGCATAAAAAATTGTAAGCTACAATGGTCTCAACAATTGATGGTTCAGAGAATCAATTGCCTCGTTTAAACAAGTGTTGCTTTGTGTTTGACTTAAGGAGTGGTGTTTTAATTTTCGTCTCATTTGAAACGTTGTTCTGGGCTGTTTTAACATTCGCGTCAATCTACAGTGAAGTTAAGTACATCATTAATGTTGATATTGCAGAGTTCAGCGATGTATTGGATAATGATTGGTATTACTTCGTCCTTTTTGGATACCCACGGGAATTAATTGATGAGTGGATTCGAAGTAAGGATGACAAAATTAATTATGATGATGGAAATTATAATTAAATTTTTTCTTGTAAATGTTTATTTATGCAGCCTACCTTATCGTCGGCAATTTATTCTTGGCGTTAATTTTCCTCCTCTATCTGGTGTTTACGCTGATGCTTGTAATTGGAATAACGAAGGTTGGTCATTGTTTTTATTTATTATTTTGAGTAGCATGCTTGTCAAAGGATCCGAAACTGAATTCAAACAAATTTTAGACATTTTTGAAATTTTAATTGTTTTCAAAAATTCAAATTTTTAACGAATCTCCAAAGTTCAAAATTTTAACTGTTTTCAAAATTTTGAATTTTGGCAATATTTTCTAAATTCTAACATAAACCACACAAGGATTTGTTCCAAAAATATCCAAAACATTTCATTTACATCCACACAAGTTCACACATAATATTTACATTTTCTATTTGTAGAACTCACGTCGCCTATTTTTGCCATACCTCATCTGTGACATATTCTTGCTAACATTCGCCCTTCCATTTGGATTCATCGGAATCTTCTTCAGACTACAAATTGCCAAAATCTGCATCATTTTCTTCTTCATCAAGTTCTACTTTGCCGTGTGTGTCTACTCACTGTTCAAGGACTATGCTGGAAAACGTTCAAGTGAGCATATTTCAATCCACAGCTCATTGAGTCAACATCAACAATTGGAACCGATTGATGCAAGCCCAGTTCATACTAATCCTGGACTTGGTGAAGCCCCAATGGCTGTGGCTGTTTAAGTAAGAGGTCAGCCACGAAAATATTATTTTAAAAGCTCAGGAATTTTTGAATGCTTTAAGGTCAACAACTTTAGTGGATAGTTTGTGAAATATTGGTGGATTTGTGAGGTGACATACTAGATTCATTAAGACTAGAGTCTAGATAGTGAAAAATGCCAGCATATCTAACATAATACCTCAAAACAAACGTAGAATATTTGACAAATTTAGCAGTCATACTAGCAATAAACATATTAACCTGTTTCCATAGCAATCCCAACTTAGATCCTTGAAAAAATTCCTGAAGCACCCAAAACATCATCATGAATTAATTAAAACATCAATGTTGTGAAAATTAATGATACATCAATCAATATCGCTACTAGAATAGAATTTTTAACACTCAAAACTTTTACAAATTAGCATTTTTAACAAAAATGGATTTACTCCATTGTGAACCAAATCAATTTTATGGAAATTTTATCAAAAATACTATGCGGATATTCAAGACGCTTTTATATGATGAATATTGATGGATAATCAAATGATAAATGTGCAAAATGGTAACAAACTGAACGTATTCAACTATTAAGGAAGTGATCATTTGATAAACATTAGCAATATGACAAATATTAAACAAATTCCAATCTAGACCTTTGACTTTTTTTAGAGTTCAAATCAGCAAAATCAAGTAATCTTTGTGTTATAGTGTATTTTATTTGATTTAAATTGAGGAATCTGCTAATGATTATGTTCAGTTTATCAGCAATGAAGTTGATTTTAACCAAAAGATGTTTATTGTTTGAAGATTGAAAACAGACTTAATGTTTTGATGAAAAGGGTATACAACTATGAACGGGGAAAATCAACTTGTTGTAATTGCAAATAAAATTTGAATTTTAAATGACGTTGATATATTCTCAACTCAATTTCAAATTTTTTGATAAAATTCATGAATTTCAAGCAATTTGTGAACTCTGCAAATGAAATTGAATATACAAAATGTCTTAAAAAATTCAAAACATTCTCTGTAAACCTCTGTAAATTTAAACAAAACCCAAATCTCAAAGGAAAAGGTGTTGCAAGTCAATAAGTTTACCGAACTCTAATTACAAATTTGATTGACAACTTAATGAATCTAATTTTCTATAACAAAGTAGCCCTCCTTTATTTCTTGTCTAAAAAGTTCCAATGAAATACATCAGCATATTAAATAAAATGATCGCATTTTATTAGTAATTCAATACAGTTCAGTTTGAGACATAAAACATGAAAATTGTAATAATGGTCAGCGCTTTTATGGAAATGAAAATATTTATATTCATAAGCGAAATTGGAAATTGGAAATGAAAGCAAATTTGATGATATTTATTGAATATTGGTAGTCATGCGGAAATGTAGGATTAAATTAATTAATTAAACTAATTGTAAAGGCTCATAGTATTTAAGTAAATTTTGATGTATTTAAATTTATTGTGTGGATTTCATTTTTGATGTTAATTGTGTTAAGGATTAAGAAAATAAAAATTTTAATATATTTTTTAAATATTTCCCCCTGAAAAAACAACTCTTTTTGGCCTACTTTAATGAAAAATCTTTGACCTCATTATTTCAGATTTTCATTCCATTCAATGTCTTAAATTTCGCAGCAGTTTATTACGTTCAACGATATGTAGGTTAAGGAGTTCAGACTTTTGGCGCCAGTTTTTTATGCTCCCTTCATTATATCCCTAACATAGATGTCGATATGATAGGGAGAGAAACATTAAATCGCATTTTGCAAACATTTTTCCTTAAAGATTTGTATTGTTCTTGTTAGTCAGCATCCCTCTCTTGATTCCTCTATTTCATGTTCTCTCTCTCAATTCTTTTCTCTGCTTTAACAACATGTTGACTCATCAGACTCCAGTGATATATTTAGCATATTTTTTTAAAAATTAATAGCCAACGCATGCTGTTGTTCCAGTTTTGCCAGTTCCATTCTTTTATTTTGAAAAGAATTGAGCGTATGCCAGTTTGGATATGCCCAGCATTGATGGTAAAAGCATGCACGAATTCAGAAGACTTAAGAAGTAACTACAATTGAATGTTCTAAAAGTCTCCAAAAACCGTTAATTTTTAAATTCTCTACAAAAATCTAAAGTTCAAAGTTTGAACTTCACAATGAATGTAAACAATTGAAAAAGTTAATTGAACTGTAAATGAGCTTAAAAGGAGGAATCTACAAGACTATAGTCGACTATAGAAGTTAAACGTGCAAGCTTATTATCTTGGAATAACAAACAAATGCTTTCAAATGCGTTGCAAGTCACAATTTAAAAACATCCTATATTCTCATACAATAACAGTCTTTGGCATGCGCTGCGACTTTCATTTCTTCTCCAAAAAATTCTCCCTCTCTCATTCATTGTTCAGAGAACTCTTGAACATAGTTTCAGCTTAGTTGAGTACGGTGTGTTGTGCTGAAAGGATCGACCGGTTAAAAAATGAGAAAATTAAGCGAAGTTAGGGAACAAGAAGAGGAGCATCAAGAGCCTCAGGAACATCATGAGTTACAGCCTGAATTTGCTGAACATGTTCACGTGCCAAAAGCAATGTTACACGTCTCTTTATCGGAAGCTGAAATTCCAAAAGTTGACAAGTGCTGCTTCATATTTAATTTAAAGTACGGATTATACGTTTGGTTGAGCATTGAGGGATTCATTTGGTTCCTGCTGGCATGTACAACATTTTATTATGAAGTCATACTCGTTAATGAAGTGGATCTACTAGAATTTAGTGACTTAATGGACCGATGGCATTTTAGGATGATTTTTGGTGACCGAGTTGAGAATGTCGATCATGCTATACGAAGTATGAGATAATACTTTATTTTTGTGATACATTAAACTGAATATTTTACTTTTGCAGCATATGTCATCATAATCTACTTACTCTTGACCTTATTCTTCGTTATTTATATATTGTTTTGTGGAATTTTAATCGGCGGAATACATATGGTGAGCATTAATAGATTAAAATTAATAAATGAAATATTTCTGAAGGAACTAACTTCAAATATTAATTGCCTTTAAGTGCCTAGCTTTAATTTGTCTCTATCCTCTTTCTTTTCTCTTCTTCTGCTTCATATTTTTAGCGCAAGACATGTTTCTTCATCCCATACTTCACACTTGATGCAATCTTTCTATCATTGGCTTTCATCGGATGTGTAACTGGACTTATAATTACATATGATCATCTCTTCCGAATATGCTTAATGTTCCTGATCATTAAGACTTATGTTGAAATGTGTGTTGTGTCAATATTCATTAAAATACGACGTGAAAAGTCAAAACTTGCATCAGCTGAAGCTTTACAAGGAATCGTTTATCTGGATGCGCAATCATCTGCTGTTTAGGATTTATGTTTGCCTTAATAATATGATAAATGGACAATAATTTTGAGGTTAGGTTAAAATTAAGGGTTGTGTAGGGTATTGCTCCATTTTTATGTCATTAAGGTGAGCATTCATTGTTTTTTGATAATCTTAACGTGTTTTGGTGTCTGTAGCTTAATATTTTGGAATTTGAGCTTTAAAGGCATTTCCATCAGTAATTAATCAACTGCCACTTGATGGTGATGTACTGCTCGGAAATCTTGAAGATATTAAGCTACAGCACTGAAATAACAATTTTCTAATCCAAATTGTAAAGTTCAAAGTTTACTAAGTTTTTTCAAATCGAATAATATAGTTTAATTCAGTATTAAGTTTTTTTCAATAAATACTCGACATCCAGTAACTAAATGGCTATTAAAGCTAGCTAAAGTATCACTTAGTGAATCTACTAGCTATCCTTAGTAGTCATTTGTTTACTGGGAAGCGCTTTAACATTTGATGCCAAAAGAAAAGAAATCAAGAAAAAATTTGAATGGTTTTTATTTCCTGATTTTTATCAATCGTATCTTATCGATCCTTATCTCATCGCAGACGGTATACCGTACACCTTTTTTTGACTCTTGCAGTTAGTCTGCGTTTGGATGTGCTTTTGAACAGTTGATTCTACATAAAGTGCGAATGTAAAACAACGTCATTATATTAATCCATGGATTAAGTGAAATTTGAGTGTTTTTAGGTCAATATCTGTGTCAATTAAGTGATTGTGGATGTTAATTAGTGTAGTGTTAATGATTTTATGATTTTGGGCAGATAATTTATGTGTTTTGACGAATTAATCTATAAATAGACTCGAATTAATTAAGCTACACCCCTTACTGACTTACGGCACATGTCAATCATCGACCTAATTAATTTTCATCTAAAAAATTGACAAAATCTGTCGAAATAATTAAAATAAATTGGATTTAATTAAATTTTAATGAAAAAATTTCTCGGAATTTCCCGAAAGTGGAGATTATAGATCCTATGAATAGACATGTGATAAACTATTTAATTGATAAAAAGATTAACTGATAAGAACGCCAAAAAAAGGAACAAAAGATAAGTTATAAATCAAAAAAATTTAATCGGTGATTTTCATTTTATGAATGAAGTGGCTTTAAACTGTATAAAAATAAATATTTTGGAAAATAATGGAAGAATTTTGTGGGAGTGTGTTGTGGGTAAGTTATTTATCGATCAAACTGATTATGTTAAAATAGATATTTATCTAATAAACTATGAACATATGTTTTGCGGTGTGGAATTAAGGCTAAATAATGAGAATTGGAGAAGATTTACAGTTCATTCTGATTTGATGCCAGAGTTGGTATTTTGAAGAAAAGGTCACAATGAAGTGAAGTTGCAGAGTTCAAAGTCGACTTAGATTTTGGATTAAAATGTTGACTAGAACGTCTTCAAGTCAAGAACGTAGTTACAAAAGATCACCCAAACCCCACCTCCTTCTAAATTGACAAACCCTCCCCCAAATCCCCTCCTAAACACACACCTGCTTCAAGCTATACTAAATGATTCTAAAAATAAATTGAATTATTGCGCAGTCTTTAAGAATATTTGAACCTAAGTCTACACCTGATAACACAAAAATTATTATTAAAGCTTATAAGCTTGCTCACGTGTATCTCACTTAAGTGAAATGCCTTAGTTTAAAAGCTCAACAAAGCGTCGAAAAGAGTATTTAATGCCATTTAATACCAAGATTTTTGCATGAAATTCTTTCAAATTTTTGATCTTTTTGGAAAAACCTGTTTTCTATCAGCAGACTAGGAATTGAAACTTACTACGTCAGTCGTAAAAATCTATTTTAGTTTGTAGTTTCTTTACATGATGCTTTTTTTTGGCTCCCACTTGCCAATTATGCGTCAAACATAAAGTGCAATACTTTCTCTATTATATTAGGCGTTGATTATGACAAAGGCGTATTCCGGAGATGATGATGGTTTAGAGGTCAACCTAACATCCCATCACCATCCTCTCTTTCGAAAAAATTCAAGCTACACTCTGACTAAAGTATCAATCCCTGCGCTATACATATTTCATTTATAAAAAGTCTTTGATCTAGTTCAAATGAGAACAAAATTATTTACAGTCAATAGATAACAGGTAGGATTTATGGTTAATTCGGCAACCATCAAACTAGATGAACTTGCAAAATGGATATTAGGCATTATTTATAATTCAAATAAAAATGTAGACTGCAAGATAAGGAATTCCTAATATACAATTTTGATAGTTTCTAATTATGATGATTCTACACAAATGTCATACTCTGGCTCCTTCCCCTTACCCCTTCATACTCTAGTGGGCCTACCCTCCATCCACCCTTTCGCACATCCAAGACTATTATCCACAAGAAAGAACCAAGGATTTATAATTTTCTATTTCATCTAAGTAGTCTTAAATTCCAACTTTAACCCGAGCAACACAGCTTAGTCATGAGATAAGTCGCTACGTCGGCGTGAGGTTGCCTTCTATTCATTTCAAAATATATTTGTTACAGTATGCCGCTCGGGAAATGCAATTTTCCAATCTTCAATTTAACATTTTCATAAGAATCAAAACAAAAACTTAAAGCTACAGCTACTGTGAAAACATGAAAATTCGGTCGATAATTCTCGAACATCAAAAGCCGGCTTGTCGCCAAATTTCTGTGTACATTACAAATACAACAACAAAAACTTACTGTGTATGTGAAAAATTGGCGCGTTTTGGAAGAAAAACAAATGAGTTTTTCACATGGAAATTCAATGTCTCAAATCCAGCCAGTTCTGAGAAAAACTCATTCATGAACTTTGCACATGTGGGCAGCTAGATAATTTAATTCAGGTTTTTGTTTTTAATCAAACAAATTTTATCAGTAAAAATTTTCTTATCGGATATAAAAATAAAATTAATCAATCAATTTACCATAGAAATTCCGTGTTCTAATTTCAAAGTTGAAACTTAATCCAATTAAAATATAGGAACCGCCAGGATTTTCTTACATACGCAACGTACGTCTTTATATCCCCAAAAAAATGTCAATGCATACACATTCCAGTAAGTTTCTTTCTTCTTCGTAACTTGATATGCAGCTCATAAGCATTATGATTGATAAATTACATACTATTAAGTAAAGATTTGAAGTATGTAGACGTACACAATATGCATATAGAATTACATTGTGAAATTTTTACGATAATAACATTCTTATCGATCGATATGCGTCAGAATCAGATGATATGCTGTAAAGATAAAGACGATAATCATGCGTCTTGGAAATTTTCAAAATTATGAATTACGCGGAATTGTGAAAGAAGAGATTAGTGGTTTTTGCAGAGGTGGACAACCTTTTTATCTCTCACGGCACACTTTGATTATAAGAATTGTTAGGAACCGCACACGACATACAGTTCATGATATGGTTCGTGACATTACCGGAACACTAGTGTGCCGCACAGGTTGCTTACCACTGGTCTATTGTATTTACGACAAAAGCCTTGCTGACTAATCAGCACAAATTTTATTTCCACAGCTTACTACATACTTTATTATTACTTTTCAGGACTCGAGCCTTCTATGGGTAGAAAGCAATCCAAACTTAACAATCTGCTTTAAGCAGACAGTCTTCATATGGGTGCCATGCATATTTCTTTGGGTGTTTTCAGGACTCGACATAATGTGGAGACTGAAGAGTCGATACAGCGACATCCCGTGGTCATTTATTAATATTTCGAAATTCCTTTTAATAATCTTATTAGTAGCCTTGTCAATAACAGACTTGGTGATTCTACTCAGCGTGGGGGATCATGAAGACATTTTTCCTGTTCATTTTGTGACCATTGGAATCAAAATTGCTACTTTTGTAAGTGCACATGTATAATAAATTGAATGTCATTATTACTATTATGTTTCGTCTAGATTTACGTCGCCGGCATTCAATATTTTCACAAGATAAAGGGTCATAACACTTCTGGATTATTGTTCAGCTTTTGGTTGATGCTGACATTCTTTGCCATACCCGAATTCCGATATATAGTCATAAATTACAAGGACGATTACTTCCAAGGAGATTCATTGTCACTTGATGCTTGGCTGTTCCTTAGCTATTGCACTTACTTCTCACTGATATCCATCATGCTGATCTTTAACTGCTTCAGTGATAAACTTCCATTGAACTCAACTTATCCAAAATTCGCACATCCATCACCTGAATTAACAGTCAGCATTTTGGATAGAATTAATTTCCATTGGTTTACAAAGACTGCATGGTTGGGATTTATGCGTCCATTGAGTGAAGATGACTTGTATGACAGCAATCCCAAAGACACTTGTGCTGAACTCTTTCCACCATTTGATAAGGCATTCAAAGCGAGCATTGAGAAGAATCAAAAGTAAGTTCTATGTCTATATCCATAGCTTAACATTCTAATAATTTCACTTCCACAGGAGCATGCCAAAGCAACCTGAAGGTTCAACAATAGTCAGCAACGGAAAGACATTCATGTCAGTCATAAAAGCTTATGGTGGACCTTTCTGGTTCTCAGCCTTGTTCCGTGTTATCTGTGACTTGTTGCTTATATCAACACCTCTACTGCTGGATTTGCTTATCACTTACATCGAAGTAGGTGGACCAGAATGGGAAGGATACTTTTTGGCTAGCATGTTGTTCCTTGTGTCATTCATTCAGCCATACATGAACGGTCAATATTATCATCACAACTTGACTGTTGGACATCGAATAAGAACAGGCTTAATGGCTTCAATTTATAGAAAAGCACTGACAATATCCAGCAGTGTCAAAAAGACCACAACTGTGGGTGAAATTGTAAACTTAATGGCTGTGGATGCAAATCGATTCTTCGAGTTGATGCCAAATATTCACATAATGTGGTCTGGATTAATGACAATTGGCATCGTGACTTATTTACTTTATGGCTATATTGGAATGTCTGTTTTTGCTGGTCTATTTGTGACTTTATTGACACTTCCTGCATCAGTCATAATTGCAGCAAGGTTGAAGGTCTTCCAGATTGAGCAGATGATCCACAAGGATGAGAGGATTAAATCGGTCAATGAGATTCTTGGCGGCATTAAAGTATTGAAGCTTTATGCATGGGAACCAAGTTTTGAGAAGCTTATTCTTGGTATAAGAAAAATTGAAATGCGAGTAATAAAGACGATAGCACTTTATAATGCATTCGCATACTTCCTATGGTCGTTGGCACCATTTATTATTGCAATGGTTTCATTCATCACGTATGTTATGCTTGGCGGCGTTCTGACTGCACAAAAAGCTTTCGTATCGCTTGCTCTGTTCAACTTACTTCGACTTCCGATGACATTCTGTAAGTATATTGATTTAAAATTATGGCATATCCTTAAACTTATTTATTTACAGTCCCTATGTTGATGAACTTCCTGATGCAGGCAATTGTAGCAGGCAAGCGAATTGATAAATTCTTGAATTCAAAGGAAATTGCTTCCGATAATGTCACTCATATGCCATGCGATAAAGCTATGTACATCAAGAACGGAACCTTTTCATGGGATGGATCTAATGAAATCTTAAAGAACATCAATATTGCTGTCAAAAAAGGAAGCTTAACTGCTGTTGTTGGACCTGTTGGAGCTGGAAAGACTTCATTGATTAGTGCCTTCTTGGGTGAAATGGAGAAGCACAGTGGAAATGTAAATCTTGATGGAAGAATCGCTTATGTCCCACAACAAGCATGGATTCAAAATGCCACTTTACAGGACAATATTTTATTCGGACGACCAATGAACAAAAGACTATACCAAAGAGTTGTTAATGCTTGTGCATTAACTGCTGACCTTGAAATGTTACCTGGCGGAGATCAAACTGAAATTGGTGAAAAAGGAATCAACTTGTCTGGTGGACAGAAACAGAGAATTTCTCTAGCTCGAGCTGTTTATAGCAATGCTGAAATTTACATTTTTGATGATCCTCTGTCTGCTGTCGATTCACATGTTGGAAAGCATATTTTTGATAATTTAATGTGCGATACTGGAATATTAAGGACCAAGACCAGATTCTTAATTACTCATGCTTTGTCGTACTTACCAAGAGTTGATGAAATTCATGTTATGCTGAATGGAAAAATCACTGAAAGTGGATCTTACAAGTAAGTAATTAAAATGCTTTGTTATGTCCATTTTATTGAATTTTTGTCCTTGATCATGAAATTTAATGTCCTTAACATGCTTAGTCAAGTTGGAATAAAATTATATCCGGAAGGGAAAAGGTTGTCTTGCTTAAAATCATGCATATATGCTTACTATGATTAATATCAATGTAATAATTTGATCCTTAACATTTAACAGGGAACTGCTGGCACAAAATGGCGCATTTGCTGAATTTTTGATTCAATACCTGCAAGAACAAGGAGAGGAAGAAGGTAAACCAATAAATTTACTGGATAACTCATTAACTTACAAATCCTAAATATTACAGAAGTTCCACCAGAGCTAAGGAATCGACTAAATAGCGAAGCTTCACTTAAGGATTTCCGACGGTAAAAAGACATTCTTCCTTATTATTTAATAACTAACTTTAATCCCTTTCGATCATACAGTGGATCCACAATTTCAATCATCGACAGTCGCCGGAAGTCTCTTTTCCCTCAAACCATCGAGGATGAACATGAAAACATCAAGAAGTCACTTATGTCAAAACTTATTGAGAATGAAGATGCTGGAGCTGGTACAGTAAGCTTGAAAATTTACCTCAAGTACTTCAAACATGCTGGATTGTTTATGTCACTTCTTGCGTTTGGAACCAACGTTCTGTTTCAAGTTGCTGCTGTTGGATCAAATAGTAAGGAAGACTTCTTGTAATTTTTACTGGATGTTTAAAATTAATCATAAATTTTTCAGTATGGCTGGCTATTTGGTCATCTAGTGAGCGTGCTGTAGCTGACACAACTTGGAATAATTTCTATGCTGGAATTTACGGTGGAATTGGTGGTCTTCAAGGTATTTAAACTTGTGATTCTTACTGGATGTTGATCCATAACTCTTTTGCTTCAAATTTCAGCCGTTACATTAATCATCGCATCCATAACTCTTGCCATCGGATGTCTGAAAGTTGCCCGAGTATCACACAACAATCTGCTGCACAACATTATTCGACTTCCGATGTGGTTCTTTGACACAACTCCATTAGGACGAATTTTGAATCGCTTCTCAAGGTTCTTTTACTACTTCCATTTCCTTAATCTTATATTTACATCCAAATTATCTTTTTCTAGGGACATGGATATCGTCGACAACATCATTCCCATATTCATGAGGAACTACATCTTCATGTTGTTTGCTGTCATTGCCATTTTCATCGTGATTTCTATAGCCACACCATGGTTCCTTGTTACTGTCATACCTGTCTTTTTGATCTACTATTTCCTACAGAAGTTCTATATTGAAACATCAAGGCAAATCAGACGGTTGGAATCACTTACAAGAAGTCCAGTTTTAGCTCATTTCAGTGAAACTATAAGCGGACAATCAGTCATTCGTGCTTATGGTGAACAGAAGAGATTTATTTCAGAATCAGACTCGAAAATTGACTTCCATCAAGGAATTGCTTATCATGGATTTGTGGCACATCGTTGGCTTCAATTGAGACTCGAAATTATTGGTTCCTTTGTCATTTTCTTCTCTGCCTTATTTGCAATTATGGCACGTGACACAATTGGACCATCTGTTGTTGGATTGTCAGTCAGTTATGCTTTACAAATTTCACAGTTACTCTTCTTCCTCGTTCGTATGGCTGTAGAAGTTGAGACCAATATTATTGCCATTGAAAGAATTGAGGAATATACCGACAAGCCACAAGAAGCTGCATGGAAAACTATTGCTGTTGATCCACAATGGCCACAGAAAGGTGTTGTAGAATTCCAAGATTATCAAGTTAGGTATCGCGAAGGACTTGATCTAGTCCTTAAAGGAATATCATTCACTGTTAAGTCAGAGGAAAAAATTGGAATTGTTGGACGAACTGGAGCTGGAAAATCATCATTGACATTGGCACTTTTCAGAATTGTTGAGGCTGCTGGCGGTAAAATTATTATTGATGGCATTGACATTGCAACAATTGGACTTCATTCATTGAGATCAAGATTGACAATCATTCCACAAGATCCAGTTCTTTTCAGCGGTTCTTTAAGGATGAATATTGATCCATTTGATTCATATTCAGATGATGCAATTTGGCAAGCACTTGAGCATTCACATTTAAAAGCATTTGTAAAAGGACTTCCTGATGGCTTAAACTACAAGATCACAGAAGGCGGTGAAAACTTGTCAGTCGGTCAAAGACAACTTGTATGTCTAGCACGTGCTTTGTTGCGTAAAACCAAAATTTTGATATTGGATGAAGCAACAGCTGCAATTGATTTTGAAACTGATGAACTGATCCAAAAGACAATCCGAAGTCAGTTCAATGACTGCACAATTTTGACAATCGCACATCGACTTAACACAATCATGGACTCTGACAGAATTATTGTCTTAGATGCAGGAAAGGTTGCTGAATTTGACTCACCACATGCATTATTGGAAAATAGGAATTCAATATTCTATGGAATGGCTAAGAATGCAGGTTTAGTGAATGAAGAAATTCCAATGAGGCCGTACGAGCATTTGAAGGAAGAGCACGAGGAAACAGAACTTTGAATCATTTCTTCGAATTTTAAATTAAATTAATTAATGATATTTATCAAAAATTTATATGATGTCTTCAAAATTTAAGCATCTTTGCATGCACAAAACTCAATGAAGAATGTTGGAATCAGAATTTAGAATTTTCCAAATTTAAAGTAATTATTATGCTCTTATTGGTATAAAACCACAATTTTATGAATGTTTATGGATTTTATGTATGTAGCTGGTACAATTGTACGAATGACTGTAATTTAAAGGAATAGATAGGCAAGGATTTAATTAATAAAGGAAATTATTTATCGTACTTACCATTGACATTTTCTTTAATTTGAATTTTCAGTCAAAGATTGCCATGAAATTATATGAAAGCTTTGTTTCACTCTAATGCAGTGGTGGGCAACCTGTGTGTCGGGACATAATAGTGTGCTTAATAGCAATAATGGGTATCCTATGTAAGTCGGCACATCCACGTGGTAAGCCACGACCAAAACCACAAATTAATGTCTCGTGACAAACAGGTTGTCCACCACTGCTCTATATTTAATGAGTACTAAGAAGTAGTTTACATGCCTTGTTCTTTGGAAAAGTACATAAAGTTCATCATCATTATGTCGCCTCCGATGAATAGACATGTCATTCCCCCAAAAATAAACTTCGACCCCACAACAACCTCAACCTTCAATGTTCATCACTCAAGCACCAGAGCGAAAAAAAGAGAATCGCCGTCTATAATTAGAATCTGAAAAAAATGAGAGAAGATTTCTCATCGCAATTTCTATCAACTATAAAGGCACACCAAAACAAAACAGAGAGCTACCGATTACTACACATTTTTATTTATTTGTATCATAAAGACATCAAAAACCATGTGGCAAAAATAATCAGCTCATTGAGAATGTTTTTGTTTTTTTTTACAGTTTTTCTCTGCCACTGCCACTTACACATGTTTGACTTGCGATAAAGACTTTTTTCGTTTCGCTAATATAATTGAGAATTTTTCACAACTCTCATTCAGTCGCTGTAGGAACGTGAAACTGTGGAAATCACAAAAATCTTGGAAAAATTAAAGACAGTGTGGAATTTGAAGATTGTTGATTAGAGATATAAAGGAACAAGAAGAGGAGAACCGATAAAAGCATTTGATTTCACAATATTACCGAAATCTGGATGAGGAATAGCTGCAAATCATTTAATCATGTTTGAGGAATTTTGTGGAAGTCCATTTTGGGTAATTAAAAATTTTAATGGAATTTTAAGTGATGCAATAAGTTGATGAGTTTGTGAACGGACGATTTAACCTTCAGAATCTGACATTTCATGTCTTATGTCTACAAACTTAAGCCATTTCCGTCAATATTTTATAATTGATTCCCTAAATTGCATCAGTTTCATTCACAAATTTCGTACAATTCCTTGATATCTAGTCTCTAAAATTGCTATACTTGCACATACTCTGTCATTGTATAATTCATCGATAAGATAACATAGAAGAATGACTTGTCGCCGAATTTACTGATATCCATATTTGGAGGTTCCAAAACAATTAAATGATTACGCATGCATGATAAGCCATGAATCTCGTGAGTAATATTTGAGTATTTTACCATTTTTGGAGTAGCTATATAAATAAGGAACTCCCCATAATTGGGCAATGGCTTCTTATCAGTCATATTGAAGACCTCATTTTTGGAATCGAAAAAAAAGCAAATAATATTTTTGAGAAAGTCATGCTTTATCTTATCATTGAATAATTAGGCAGTTCGGCACGCTTTTTTTGTGAAGTGTTTTATTTATACATAGTAGACATCAAGTAGTTAAAAATTGTCAGTAAGTCAACGAACATAGTGTCTGTTAAACGTTCAGTCATATCTTGTTTTCGGAAGCTTGCTCTCAAGGTTCTTCCTTGTAATTTGTGCACTTTTAGTTTAGAACTGTTAAATAGTACGGAGACCTATTAGCTCATGATTGAGTAGTATGAGACTAGTAACTGAGGATGTCAACTTGCAATAAAAAACTATTCAGATCATAAGATCCATTGGTGTGTTGTCAGAACGGAAGTGAATCTAGGATATCGAGTCATACACACGTAAATCTGTCAGTGCAAGAAAAACGTCTCTGTAGCCGAGGAGATAGGATACAAACCGGATATCTGCAACACTCTCCTGTGAGTGCGTGGGTTCGATTCCTACCAGATATCGAAGTCTCAAAAATTATATAGAGTCCTGTTGATATAGCAAGGATTTACACAATGTTCAACGATATTACAACAGCTGAAATACAAATCAAGATCTACAGTTTGCTGTGGGAGCCGATATGACATGATGCCGAAAGAGACCATTATCTTATCGAGCGACTTTGATTCCACTTATGAGTCATATTAATCAACTTAAAAGCAAAGAATAATGACAATGCAAAAAAAGTCGAGACTAGCCATATACTGCATCGCTGTGATTGAATTCATAAGGACGATACCTATAGATCTTCATTTTTTCCAAAATTTCACGTCATAGAATGCACATGGCTTCAATCTAGCAATTTTTCTTAGTCACAATAACTTTCGCTCTTTCCAATGAAATTCAATATCCAATTAAACAAATTGCTATTAAAGTGATGAACAATCTTACAGAACATCAAGTATATCAATTTTAGTTCCAATTCAAATCAGTCTAATTGTGCGTTTCTCACACAATTCTATCAATCAACTAATTGAAATGATGATACTCAAATTAATTTCCATTCTCTCAGCTCTCATTCCAACATTTGTTTATTCTGTACTGTATATTTATAGGACTCCGATCTAACATGGGCAGAAACAAATCCCGACTTTACGTTTTGTTTTAAACAAACTGTGCTGATATGGGTGCCATGTCTATATCTATGGTTACTTTCGATAGTAGACTTAAGAAGACGATCAAGAAGTCGACGAAGTGACATTCCATGGTCATTCCTAAATTTATCAAAATTAGTATTTTCGGTTTTATTGGTATGCTTATCAATCGTCGATTTGAGTATGATGTTTGCGATCGCCGATGGAGAAGATATTTACGATGTTCAATATGTATCAATTGGAATTAAACTCGTCACATTTGTAAGTTCTACAATCATTTCTAAATTAGATATTTCCTAATATTAATCTATTGCTTATAGATCTTTATAGTATTTATTCAGCTGTATCATAAGAAAAAAGGTCACAGAACATCGATATTCTTGTTTATATTCTGGATGATGTTAGTCATCTGTGCCATTCCTCAATTATTGAGAGAAATCAGGAACTTTAACAGTGCAGAATTTGGCAATGGTGGCATGACTTGGTCAGGATTTCAATTCATCAACTATGTGCTGTACTTCTCATTCATTTCAATCGAATGGTTCCTTTGCTGTTTTGCTGATAAACCACCGAAGAATTCAACATATCCAAAATATTCCAATCCATCACCTGAATTGGGAGTTGGTGCAATTATTAAAATATTCTATGCATGGTTTGAGCCAATAGCATGGAAAGGATACAGAAGACCACTTACTGAAAAAGATATTTATGATATTAATCCTGAAAATGCATCTGCTGAGCTTGTTCCAAAGTTTGATTATTATTTCGAAAGAAGTGTCAAGAAGTCAAAGAAGTAAGCTATCGATTTAAGTCAATAACTACCCTTACTACTCATTTTTCATACTTTTAGGAAAATCTATAAGAATCAACAGCGACGACAAAGAAATCAACAGAATAAATCACTTCCGAATGGCACAACTGAACCAAAACCGTCACCAGAACCAGAAGGATCAGTTCTTGCAGCTTTAGTTGGATCATTTATTGGTCCATTTTCATTTGCATTGTTCCTGAGATTTGTTATTGATATCCTTCAATTTGGTTCCCCATTAGTCCTCGGTGCATTGATCACTTATGTGGACTCAGATGGTGCTTTATGGAAAGGACTTGTATTGACATTTGGACTGTTCCTTATAAGTTTTGTGATGGCAATTTTCAACGGACATCAGTCAATTATTGCATACAGAGTTGGATTCTGCATGAGAACATCCTTGATCAGTGCAATTTATAGAAAAGCTTTAAGAATATCCAGTGCAGCTAAAAGAACAACAACAGTTGGTGAAATTGTGAATTTAATGGCTGTGGATTCAAATAGATTTTTGGAAATGATTCCATATTTGATGCTCACCATTACAGCTCCATTTATTATGGCACTTGCCATTTTCTTACTCTGGAGAATCATTGGAGTTGCTGTATTTGCAGGTCTTGCTGTTTTAATTATCATGTTCCCACTATCCGGTATCATTGCTAATAAGCTTAAGAACATCCAATTCAGTCAAATGAAAATTAAAGATGAACGTGTCAAGCTGATCAATGAAATCTTAAATGGAATTAAGGTATTGAAGCTTTATGCCTGGGAACCAAGTTTTGAAAAGAATATCGGTGAAACCCGTGAAATTGAGATCAAAACATTGAGACATGCAGCTATGTATAATGCAATCACTGAGTTCCAATGGTGAGTGACTTGACTTCTTGAAGTAATATTTTAAATCATACATTGTTGTCCTTCCTTTCTAGGGGATTGACTCCATTCTTGGTCTCATTTGTGTCATTCACCACTTATGTTATGCTTGGCAATCCTCTAACACCTGATGTGGCTTTTGTATCACTTGCCTTGTTCAACATTCTCAGAATGCCAATGACTTTCTGTAAGTATATTTTAATCTCAGCAATTAGAAGCAATCATAGCCAAAAATACTCAAACATCTTTCTCACGTTAATTCCATTTTAGTACCTTTGGGAATTAACTTCATAATGATCGCATACGTGTCAATAAAACGTTTAAATAAGTTTATGAACTCTCCTGAACTTGATCCAAATAATGTCACAAGAAATCCAAGTGAACATGCTATGAAGATTGAAGATGGCAATTTCACATGGGGTGGAACCGAAAAAATACTTAAGAACATCAACATATCGGTTGAAAAAGGTAGTTTGACAGCTATTGTTGGACCTGTTGGATCTGGAAAATCTTCTTTAATTAGTGCATTTTTGGGAGAAATGGAAAAACTTAGCGGAACTGCCAATCTTGATGGAAGAATCGCTTTTGTTCCACAACAAGCATGGATTCAAAATGCAACGCTTCAGGATAACATCTTATTTGGAAAGGCATTGAATAAGAAATTGTACCAAAAAGTTATTCATGCTTGCGCATTAACAGCTGATCTTGCAATGTTGCCTGGTGGAGATCAAACAGAAATTGGTGAAAAAGGAATCAATTTATCAGGTGGACAGAAACAGAGAATATCATTAGCTCGTGCAGTCTATAGTGGTGCTGAAGTCTTCATTTTTGATGATCCTCTATCTGCTGTTGATTCACATGTTGGAAAGCACATATTTGAGAATGTTATGAGCCATGAAGGAATGCTTAGAGGAAAAACGAGATTCTTGGTGACACATGCTTTATCTTACTTACCAAAAGTCGACATTATCAATGTTATGTTGAATGGAGAAATCACAGAAAGTGGAACTTACAAGGAACTGCTGGCAAGGAAAGGAGCATTTTCTGAACTTTTGGTTCAATATCTTCAAGAACATCAAGACGAAGAAGGTATGACTATCCTCAATATTCGAATTGAGTTTGAGTCTAATTCTCTAATATCTTAATTGTAGATTTAGCTGAAATTGGAAGTCAATTAGGCGATGATGAAGACTTGAAGAAAATATTCCTTAGATCCGTGTCAACTATGTCCATTAATAGAGGAGATAAATCGTAAGTCTTGATATGAATTATTTTCCAAATACAATATTAAGCTTGCATCCTTTTCCAGATCCCCAACAAACTCATTAAGAAAAAGACGAGACAGCCGAAGATCATCAAAGCAGAGTGAACAAGAAGAAGTACCAAAGCAATCCTTACTAAACAAATTAATGACATCCGAAGAAGCTGCAATTGGAAGTGTATCGTGGGGAGTTTACCTTCGTTACTTTAAGAGTGTTGGAGTCACTTATGTTATGATTGTCGTTTTGTTCAACATTATTTCACAAACTGCTTCTGTTTTAGGAAATTGTAAGTATGCCTAGGGTCTAGTTGGGTCACAATTATAAGCAATATGTATGTTTCAATTCTAGTCTGGCTAACAATTTGGACACAGGATAGTAGATCATACTTGGAAGATTTTTGGAGAAATCTATACGTTGGAGTGTATGGAGCATTTGGTTTACTTCAAGGTAAGTAACATGATGCTTTCTATTAAGAGTGTTAATATCATCCATAATTCATTATTTCCAGGTATTTCGATTTTGGTTGGAACAGTATTATTCGCATTAGGATCTCTTAAGGCAGCTCGTCACCTTCATTTCCGTCTTCTACACAACATTCTCAGAGTTCCAGTTTCATTCTTCGACACAACACCTTTAGGACGTATTATCAATCGATTCAGCAGAGATACAGATGTTATTGATGCTTTCTTACCTAACATGATGAGAACTTGGTTTTCAATGGCTTTTGCTTTAGTAGGAACAATCATAGTCATTTCATACTCTACTCCAATTTTCGTTTCTGTCATCATTCCATTGATGGTTATCTACTACTTCATTCAAAGATTTTATATTGCAACATCGAGACAATTGAAGAGAATTGAATCAATCACAAGGTCACCAATTTATTCTCATTTTGGCGAGTCAGTCAATGGACAGTCGACTATTCGTGCATACAATGAAGATAAAAGATTCATTGCCGATTCTGAATTAAAAGTTGACCATAATCAGGCTGTAGCTTATCAAAATATTGTTGCAAATAGATGGCTTGGTATCAGATTGGAAATTATTGGTTCATTTATTGTCCTCTTTGCATCTATGTTTGCTGTTCTTGGACGATCTACAATCGAAAGTGCAATTGTCGGTCTCTCAATATCTTATTCCTTACAAATTTCATCACTTTTGAACTTCTTTGTAAGAATTGCTACTGAGGTTGAATCCAACATCGTATCAGTTGAAAGAGTTGAAGAATATGCTGACTTGCCACAAGAAGCTGCATGGAAGACAGTTGAAGTCAATCCAAAATGGCCACAAAGTGGAATTGTTGAGTTTAGTAACTATCAATTCAGATATCGTGAGGGTCTTGATCTAGTACTGAAAGGCATCAATTTCAAGACGAATAGTTTAGAGAAAATTGGAATTGTTGGACGAACTGGAGCTGGAAAATCGTCATTGACATTGGCACTGTTCAGAATTGTTGAAGCTGCTGGCGGTAAAATTATTATTGATGATATTGACATTTCTGGAATCGGACTTCATTCATTGAGATCAAGGTTGACAATCATTCCACAAGATCCAGTCCTATTCAGCGGTTCCTTAAGAATGAATATTGATCCATTCAATGCATACTCAGATGATGCAATTTGGCAAGCACTTGAGCATTCACATTTAAAAACTTTCGTCAAAGGATTATCAGATGGATTGACTTACAAAATCACAGAAGGCGGTGAAAACTTGTCAGTCGGTCAAAGACAACTTGTATGTCTAGCTCGTGCCTTGTTGCGTAAAACGCGCGTTTTGATATTGGATGAAGCAACAGCAGCAATTGACTTTGAAACTGATGAACTGATCCAGAAGACAATCCGAAGTCAATTCAATGACTGCACAATTTTGACAATCGCACATCGACTTAACACAATCATGGACTCTGATAGAATTATTGTCTTAGATGCAGGAATGATTGCCGAATTTGATACACCAAAGGCACTATTGGATAATAAAAACTCGATATTCTATGGAATGGCCAGAAATGCCGGACTTGTAAGTGATAATAATGGCTATGACTTTAAAGAAGAGACAGAATTTTAATTAATTAAGATATTTAATATTGGCAAGATAAGATATTGTTAAACATATCAAAAGTACAAAACTCTTCCTGTTCAAGAGATTGTCATGTTGAGAAATTCATTTTATACATCATGTCACTTGTCCTATCCATTCCTGTTTTTTATCGAAATAAAACTTTTTATAAAATTAAACAAGTTATTGATTTTAATTAAATTTGTCGAGTATTGTTGCAGTGTAAATCGACGATTCTTATTTACTATTAAGTCCTTTAGTTAAACTTTCTTACGGATATGATAAATGAGATGTTTATTCTTTGAAATTCTAAATTAGACTAAATGTTTACATGAGGGGGCAGCAACTATAAAAGGGGAAAATCAACTAGTTGTAGTGGTGAATATAATTTGAATATCAAACGACAGTTGATAACAAGTACTCATGCTTCACTTGGTTTTGCATTGTCAGAGTATGAGGAAGCTTTAAATGGAAACTGAACTTTTCGCTTATTAGATATTTTATTTATTTACATTTTTTTTTTAATTGAAATTCAATTCTGATAATTACACAATATCACAATGTTAAGGAGCAGTATTATCTTAGTTTTCTTACATATGGCTATGGACAGAACTCATAAGATTTGAATATATTATTGTTTCTTTTATTCAATTTTCATATGGTGATTCCATCCAAAATTAAAATTTTCTTCAAAAAACCAGCTTGTAGCTCAAAAATATCTTAAAAGTTCCATCCATACCCATTAAATTTCCATTTAAATTCTTTTAAAAATTAAAAATAAACTAATTTTTGGTTTAAAATTATAACAATAAATTTTCCAAATGCAAGTTGTACTGTCATTATAGAAAGCTTCTTTATATCATATCTAAAAGCTCAGGAATAAAACTTTTTTTTTGTTTATTATCATAGTATTCTCTTATTGTATGCGCGTGATTCAGTTAGCTTTTGCTTAAAACTGTATTTGATATATCATTCATCATATATGTATTGTTTAAGACACTGTCATTGATTTATGCTAAAAAATATCTTTGTCATACTTTTATATTTATTTGAGGATTGAACTGGTGCTATGCTTGAGATGAATAAGAAAGATATTAGAAAAGGAGAAACTTTTAAGACTAAAATACTGTCATAAATGATTTCTGTTTGTTGCTGTAAGCTTTCTTTTAATTATTATTTGGGTTAGGGGTCCTCATTGCCAGGATCATTCGATTTTAAACAAATAAGCACCTCTTTATTGGATTCTAGATTGCAATGCGATAGTTTTATATAAAAATTCTTGCATCATTCTTGTAGTTTCTCCCAAACTTATTTGTCAACTTGAAAGCTTTCATTATTTAAAAATTAATTCATAAAAATTAAAAATTGAGCTTTTTCTATGAACATCAGCAGTAAACAAAGTAAATAACAGTAATAAAAAAATCTCACTTTATGCGCTTGTCAATCAACAATCTTGAAAGCATTCATTTGTCGAATTATCATAAACATAAGGTTCATTTTGGGATGTTTGCTAGGAACTTGTCTTAAATAATAATATTGGCCAATATAGAACTACGAATACGAGAAAAAGCCCTGGAAATATAACACGCGAGAGCTTATCAATTTCACGCCACATAATTTTTTCAACCCCTGTGTCATTATCTGTCCACGATACAGATAATATGGATTGCCTTCTGTTTATTGGCTTTCCGTTACCTTGTAAGTTTGTCTACAATAGAATCGAGAATGTAAAATTTGTTTATAGAAATAGAATTACATGCAATTTGTTAAACAATTGCATATTATAATTTACCTGACCAACTGGTGTGGGTGTATTTTGTGCATTGGCCTTTCGTGATCGCACATTTGTACCATCAAACATGGCCACTGTTTGACATTGTCCCTTCTCCATTGTACTCGTCAAACGAAGTGGAAGAATCGTTTGTTTTGATGTGGATTTCAATTGCTGTTGATATTGAACGTCAAGGACTTTTACGACAACAAATTCCGCTAGCGCCGCAAATACAAACACCATACATCCAGCCATCCAGAGATCCATAGCTTTGATAATGTGTAAACACGGAAATAAGTAATTAAAATAAAGAAAAGTTGAATAATTAGCATGAAATTAAATTTAATGCGTTTGTTGACCTGAATTACATGAAAGATGACAGAAAAGTATGTTTGCTTTTCCAATTACTGAGTTTATTAGAGATTTAAATACCTTCTTTTCATAAAACTTGCCAAGAATGCTTCGTAAATAAGGAGTTATTTACTAATTAAACTTTTTTGCAATTATAACAAAGAAAACACGTGAAAATTTTTCGCTTCAAAAGATGCAAAAATTTGAATAAAAATTATTCGTTAAATTTAAATTCCTAACAACTTTTCCTTTTTTATCAGCAAACAAGCTTTTCGATCAACAATTAATTAAACATTCATGATAAGAAATAATTATTACCTTTAACATATGCCACTGGTGGAATATCAGCACCAGTGAACATTGTCACAAGTGTAAGCATACATGTAACAAGCAAAGTTACTCGACCCGGTATCGCATCAAGTCCGAGCCAAAAACTGAACCAACTTAACATAACAACTAATGACGATGGAGCAAACGTTTGAATTAAATGATGTCCTAAATTGAATAGAAATGGCAAAAATCGATAGCAATAAAAATCATTGTAGCCTTTTGAATTATTAGCATCATTACCTATTTGGCGCTCAAAACGGAAATAGACAGTCAAGCGTGAAAAGTTTCCATCTTTTTCTGGCATATATCCATCCGTCTCTTCTAGTTGCAATGGTGCACCCAAATTATATTGCAATAGCTTCAGCTCAGGATTAATATTAACGCCGGCCTCGGCCCATTTTAATCGTACCTTTGAGTTGCTGTATGAAAAGCTTTCAATATGAATTGGACAAATTTGAATGTCCATTGGATATAGTTGAAATTCCATTTGACATGCAATGATGGCATGCAAACGAGCAGCATAACGAATTGTTTTATTCTTATACAGTGTTACGGAACTAAACGGGTGGGTTAGCGTTGCAATTTCTGTTTAGAGGAATTAAAAATGTTTATAATTGATGAATAAATTTTTATGCCTGAGCTTTTACGGCTAAGAATTTCCTATAAATAAAATAAAGCACTCTAAAGGTAAAAAAATAAGCACAAAAAATTTAATGGGATTTTTATGATGATACAAAAATCGTTTATGACTGTCACTGAATGTGTCCAAATTTGTTTATTTATAAGACATTTCAATCGGTTGTAGCTGTCGTGATGAACTTTTTAATCGTGTTAATCGAATATTGGGGATTATTGGGTTAGAATCAATTTGTGGAAATGCAAACTTAAAGGATAGCTAATCTGGCACTTAAGGAAGAGATTTAGGGATTGCTGAACTAGATTACTAGAAGAGCATACCGTTGTCAGTCCAAAATGGAACCCGGCTTCAGGTCATTCCTTAAATCGGTCTTAGGTTTTGTTTGGAACAAGCTGCTAAGATGAAATACAAAAATTCATTAAGCGGACATCCCAGATAGATCGGATATACGATGACAAATCTACATCTCCAAATGTTTATGCATGAAGGTCAACAAAGAAAAAATTTGGAAAATTTTCAAGTTTGGTTCCTGCTGTATCATTAAAATCTTTATTATATAATACCAGGTGTCATTGATGCTTCCTATTTTATATTCTCTGCATTGAACTTCCTCTCTATAGAAATCACGATTGAAATGTCTTTTTTCTGTGTCTTGATATATTGATGTAAATATTGGATAAGTTGCTAGGGTTTGTAGTATTCAAACTGTTTTATGTACACAAAAATAATTGAAATGAAAAAATAAGCAAAATGATTTAGAGTTTTAAAGTTTATTTAATAGAAAAGAAATTGGCAAAAAAATTATTGTAAGTAAAAAAATCACGTGTTAGTGGATAAAGCGCATTTTTCTTGACTTGCAAGATCAAATTGCAAAATTTTGGATTTTTGTTGGGTTGTTTAAATTTAAGATTATAAAGCTATAGGTACTCGAGCAGCATGATGTGATCAACGCATAGACGGAAAGATGTGAGGACGTGAGTTGCAATTTGCTGCATCGTGCTGTTCGAGACATTTAATTTTTTCATTTTAGGAAAGGGTCACTGGCCAAAAGAATTAGTTAGCACTATGAATTTGAGTAAAAGGAAGGCCTTATAAGTAAACAACCTCCAAAAGAATTCCAATTCCAACAATGTCTAAAGAATAATGCGCACCAAAACTCCAAAACTTGCCAAGAAAAAAGGAAAATTTTCAAAATAAAGTAAAAAAAAAATTAATTTAAAGTGAAAATGCACAGCAAAAGTTTTCATTTCTATTCACAGAACAAAGGTCACATATCCTTATATGTGATGCGACCCTTGAATTAAATTTTCATTTATAATGAAGTTGAATAAAAGAAGCTTTTTGTCATACAGCAAAGCCTTTCTTTCGATACGAGTACTCGGCAGTGCCAGCTGAATATTTAAGAATAAATTTACAAAAATAAAGAAAAGTTTAAAAAAATGAAAATTTATGCAAAAAAGCAATATTCCTAGCGACCTCAGTCAGTGTGACTCATTTATTACCTCTCCCATAAACATATTTTTGTATCATGTAAATTCCATGTAAATCTTCACACGTCGTTAAAAGTTGGATAGAAGAAATAAATTAGATTGAACATAACAAAGAAAAAAAAGTATAAAAAATTCTTTAATACAATGTTAACTAATGTGTGATGTAATGCAAATGGATGGCCATGGGTGGTGTAATGCATTCAAGATGAAGTTCAAAGTGAAATAACATAAATCTTTGTTATAGCAAGCATTGAAATGTTTAATTTTTATGATCATGATCAAGCTCATACGCGCTTATGCACGCGGCATAAATTAAACATATATTTCCTTATGCCCTTGAATTATTGCACATTGCAACCTTCTTCTTCCAATAAATACACTTTACTATGAACCATGGACTCTATATTTATATATTCTAGACGTGATGAAAGCCACGGTAAATAATCAAAACATGATTAAAGAAAAACTTTTTTTTCTCTTTTCGTAATTTTTCCGACAATTGGAAAATGCAACTTTTTTTAGCATGCTTTATTGCTGTAGATGTTTTGTTTTGTGGGTAGTTAGTTTGATACTATGGATAATGAATTATCTGGCGGAAATAGAATTGCATATAAATTGAAGCATTTTGTTATAACGTTCATTTGAGATTTGAATAATATTTATTATGCTTAGTTGAAACCCCCTTTTTATATGAAATTTTCAGTCTGTTTTTGAACTTTAAAGAATAAACAACTTATTTATTTATAAATCCGTAAGAAAACAGTTTTATTTAAACTACAGTCACCACAATTACAAAACTTTTGGTCATTCACATTTATAGAATCCTTTGACAAAGAAAGTTGAATTCTATAAACTTTGAAAATAACTTTTGGACAGATTGAACTATTTTCTATTTGGCAGTAATTTAAGTAAAACCAAGCGTCTTTTGTTGCTGTGGACTCTTGGCATTCAATTGGTAGCATTAATATTCAATAGATTAGACATAAAATTAACAAAATTCAGATTTTCTAATTAAAATTGACAGCAAGACACTAAGCGCACGAGACATAAATTAACTCAAAACTTTCCATCAATTCCACCTACTCATCAGTGGCGTGCTGCTCATAAATTTCACAATTTCGAAAGGTTCAATTTTGCTATATTTTTTCCAGCATACTTCATTATCTATCAGTAGCCACTTAGCAACATAAATGAGAAATTTATGCAATAAGGAAAAGGAAGAGGCGAATTTTCTAGTAATTTTTTATTGCAATTCCATCATGATAGTAGATTTATGGATTATTTTTTTCATTTGAGTTTTCCTTTAAAAAAGCAATTTTGAGCAGAAATGAAAATCAATAAGGTGAATTAACCCGAAAAGAAATTTTCTTTATCGCGCGACACGAGGACATGCTTAATGCTACTAAAAATGTTGTTATATGAATCAATCAATATGTAGAATGATTGATTTATCGTGAATGCCAAATAATCACGTGTGTGAATATGGAAAGTTATGTCTAAGAATATTGCAACACTTAAGACTTGCATTGTGCTACTTTCACTTCCAATTTGATTGAAAACTTGGAATGAGAAAAAGTTTTTTTCAAGATGCAAAATTTATGTTTTGCAATTTTTCAGTAATAGGAAGAGTTTAGAAAGGTTTATGGCCTGTAATTGTATGAATATTTACTTGAATTTTCTTACTTATAGTAACATTGTATTAAAACTTTGCATGATAAATATGATAACACCGTAAATTAGGTCAATTGCACTTGAATTCCCCATTGGATTCATGTTTATGCTGCTTCTGAGTATGGCTAGGAGTTGAGGTCAGAAGAGGATTTGTTTATAATGTCTTGGAAGTTGCCAATTTGACTGGATCTAATTTAATTGAATTTTTAGTGTCTGGATCTAGTTAACAATGTTAAATACATAATCTTAGAGTCTACAAATAGGACCTAGGATCTAAATTTAACTCAATCAATGACAAATTTACTTGAAATTGCAAATCCAGTCGACTAAATTTCTAAAAACAGCCACAAAAAGTGAATGAAACAAATCACATGATTCCAATGGAGAAAAAATGCATTAAAGGAAGTCGAATGTAAAGCATGACTGAAAAAAGCTTTTACTCACCAGCAACTTTTGAATTTAAAAAATATGGATCGGGTTGCCATAAATTTTCAAAGTGCTCTGGCGGCAATGTAACATAATCGTCGCCATCCTCAAAGAGATCATCGGTAAGTGTCAATCGTGATTCTCTCCATTTTTGATGTACAAACATATCAACACGAAAATCCATATCCTCAACATTAATAGAATTTATATCGACAACAAATATGCTAAATTCAATCATAACTGGATTGTGATTATGTGATGGCGGTCTTTTCTCAGGCGGCACTACAATTCGCTTTATTGTTGTATTTTCTTCATGTAAAGTTGCTGCGACATCGAATTGACTGAAATGAAAATTGCATGTTTTAAAGTGAAAATCAGATGGCAACGTCAAGGACATTAAGCATAAATAACGAAAAAAAAAATCAATTCGTTAGTGCTATGTATCATTCATATTTATGTATGTAATACGATGCACATTTTCTGTACATGATACACATTCGTCACACGATGTGGATAGAGTTATATACATAAAATAACTCTCTGACTCTGAAAATTGATTCCGCTATGTCTCATGGCACAGCAATTTCTTTCTTATCATTAATCTCAATAGAGAATTTGTTTCTGATGTGAAAATTGTCATCGCCGTTTATTATCTTTTCATTTCAATTCATTCCTTCGTTGTCTTCAAAAGCTTTAGTCTCAATTGCACACTTACTAAAGTGAACTGCGTGCAACTTTTAATTAAAATTAATCAAAACTAATTTATTAACCGATATCTTTCTTGTATGTGATTTGTTTTCTGATATTATAATGTGATATGATAATGCCTTCCATCAATTTATACTCGTTTAAGGTGTCAGAACAAATCAACGAGATGATTGGATCTTCAAATAGATTGCTTTGCATCGGCGCTAAAGTTATTTTATATCTAATGATGGAATTTAAGTGATTTTATGTGGACAAGTGTTGGGCTGGAACTTTATGATTTTTACCAAAAACATAAGCATTTAGGCATACCTCTGTGATAAGCCTCTGCATTAGCTCTTAAGAAGCCTTACTATGAGATCCCTTAATGATTTACACAGGCGACATTCAAATTAAACGAATGTCACATTTTTACTCAGATAAATTGACATTTTGACGAGAATCGAGATAAAAACTGTCACTAGGCATAGTCAATTCCATTTTTCTCTATCTACATACTCAAAATCATTTTTTATGGGATACAATAAAAATTTCTACAAAATCAAAAAATTATTTTGCAACATTTATCATCATCTTTTTCCGCTTGCATTTCATCTGTGATAAATTTTTAGATAGTTCCAATTACAAACAATTACAAAGAGTACATAAAGAGCTGCTCTATTGTAGGTTTTAACTACAATCATTACATAGAAGATGCGCTCATTCATTATTAATATTGATAATATTATTATTCGGATACATGCCTCACTTTTAATTTCAACTGCAAACTATGAGTCGTTTGTAACTTGCCTTGTAGATCAAGATCAATGATATAGTTGATGTTTATTTACAAAAAGAGAAATGCAATCATTTATAATTCCATGAAGGTTGAATTTGGCATTAGAGAAATTCTTCTTTTCAATGTTTATTGCATTTCTATTGATGTTAAGGAACTTTTGGTATGGAGGAATTGCATGTTGGCGATTATATGACGTAAAAACTTGTAAGGAAGTCTATATTACTGTGATTTATTACAGTTGGGCGCATTTATGACAATTACTATGATAAATTTGTTTTAAACATTTAACGTACAATTTGAATTTGAAAGTAAGTTTTTAAAAAGTAGCCACATGCCCCAAAATATTTTTGTTACACTTCAAAAAGTTTTTCGAAAAATTTATTCAATTTAGGCAAGTAACTGTTGAGTATTGGAGCTTAAAAGGTTAAAAAAGTTGGCAAAAGTCTATTGACACTAAATTTAAAATTACTAGATGAAAATTTCCACTAAAAATTGTCACAGACAACTTGGAAAAACAATTCAACATGCTAACTAGATCAGCAATCCATGATAACTATTCAAATTGTCAACAATCCAATAAACCACAGTAAACACTATTCCAAAACAGCCCCTTTTGATTTTCAGCCAAACCCATTCTATATTCCTCGCAATAAAAAACCAAAATGAATGAAAATTGCGCTTACTTTAATTTCCAGATTATAATTTAATGTGAATCTTTCATAGCGGTCAGTCATTGACATTGTAAATAAATTATTCGTGGTTTGTGTACGTAAACCAACATCAAAAACAATTTGTTAAATAAATGTAAGTAAATATTTATGAGACATTATCATTAGAAATTAAACATACTCGCACACAATCTAGTTATATTGTGGTTCTTTTATAGCAACTCATGCAATATTCTTTACAATCGTCTTCATGTATGTATGCACAATTTCAAGTGCAATGTCATCGTGCAATTGTTGACATTGAAGATGTTCTTATGAACGTAGAAATATATTCAAGATGCCACGTGCCAAAAAAGTACAAAACTAAACGTTTGTCAGTTCCTTGTCTTAATCATCTCCATAAAATATTCCATGCCATAATAAAGTCAAATCAATTCAAAGTTTTTCGTCGGAAAATATTATCACAATCATAATGAATTTTGGCAAATTAAATATGGATGGATGTTATCTTTAATTTTTATTCTTCATGCAATCACTTGAATTAAAGTCTTTTGTAGGTTAAAAGGATGGGGTGAGAAACTTGAGACGGAAATTTGATTTTTCTTGGAAATTCTAAGGCCAATAATTTTGAGAGATAGTGACTTGTTTTGTCAGGAGGTGTGGGTTGCTTGGCCTTGAACTTTATATGAGCTTGACTAATCAGTATAAACAAGTGTTCATAGATTTTTGGCGCCGAATTTAAAATTTACGTATCAATAAATACATTTTTGTCAGTTCCTTTATTTTTCAGCAGAGCAACTAGTACTTGTGTCTTAATGTAAACCCTTTTATGTCACTCTATGCATGTAAACGTAACTAGAACTTCTAACAATTAAGGTAACCATTTATTGCACATCCCTAGACATTAAGACATCCAAATTGCCTCAAACATTACATAACAAGATTTATGGATCTTAGTTGCACATTTCAGTTCATTATCACCACGCAAGGATCACTAACTAATGCTATTATTAGAGCCTTTTTTTCTTCTCCAAGCATAAATAAAGACAAGCATAATTTTGTGCTTCAAAATATTGAAATGAAAGTTTCTGTTGAAGGAATTTTGGAGGGCAACACGGATGACATCACTTGCTCTATATTCAAAATCACTCGGCTTATTTACTTCTTTGTATTTATTTCTAGATCACGGTTATAAAAGGAATATAAAACTGCATTAAAGACGAAAGTGGATCATGTACGAGGTCAATAAAGTTTGGTTTTGAATATGAATGAACGGCATGTTATAATGATTCAGGTCTTCTGGATGTTGAGAGTTTGTTGGAATTTTCAGTCACATTTTTGAAAAATTATGGATCAAGATTGCTTTGAAATTTCATTGTCAATGTTCGAAACAATATATTGCGGCCAACTTCAAGATGGACTCTTTAAAAATAATTTTGAGTAGCAATGATCCAGCAAGGCATTTAAACCGGATATCAAACAACACATGCTATTTGATTTTCATAAATGTTCTTGAAAATTCCATCCAATTCCATCAAAAAATCAATCCAATCTTGAAGACCATGATCATATTGAGTAAAATTTCCATTTAAAACTCATTCAATGTCTAAGCACTCCTGAACTTACTTACCGTAATATTAAAAAAGCGAGAATGAATTTTATGTTGCGAAGGTTTATAGTGCATATGTGCATAATTATATTTCACTCTATTTTCTTTCTCTCTGCCTATTTCCCTTGTTTTTTCTTCCTTTTTTTATGCTGCGTAATAAGTAAGTCGGGTAGAATGTTGGAGGTTCCGCAAAACTTTTTATTTCTATTCTTCCTTCCACTTTTCAATAAAATAATTAATTCAACTTTTTTCTGTTCACCATTTGAACTGCTCCACTTTTGCTGCACTCTTAATTTACACAAATTTTTTTTCTTCTTCTTCCTCAACTGCACTTTTCGTGACAGTTCAGCTTGTTCTCTCTTCCTTTTTTGAATAATTTCATAAACAAAACTTGCTTTTTTTGTTTCACTTCATTTTAATTCTTTTCTTCTTAAATCTCATTTGCACTTTTCCTTAGAATTAGTCAATAATAAGTGCTGTACATAAATGTCAACAATTTTCACTTCGTGAGCTTTTAACTTTTTCGCTCCTTTTTTTCACACAATTTGTGCTTTAATTGGCTACAAATAGAAATGATTTTAAAATTATATGCATGCTGTTCGAGCACGAATTGAGCTTTTTTCTCTGCTGGTGAGATACTTTGTGTCTTCAGATAAACTTATGGATGTGGAGTGAGAATACATGCGTGATATAAACGGTTTGTTTTTATATTTCGTAGGAATCTTTGGATTTTTAAGCAAAAAAAAAAAACCGGGTACCAAAAAACTTGATTATTTTCAAGATTTACTATAAAGATTCGAACTCCAATTATTATAATTGTCATATACAATCTCTATTTCTGATGTATTAGACGTATCAGCAATAACTCATTAAACTTCATATTACAGTATTTTTGCCTAATGTCTATTGACAACGAGCGTGCTCATATGGTTACTGTGATGGGATTATGGATAAGTGATAAGAACCTCTTTCCAAATGTTGCAACCCAAAAATCCAAAAGCTTTCACACATCCTTTTTAAATGAAAATTTTCCAAAACAAAGCCAACCACGATTTCTGACACTCATATCCATAAATTTTATTTTATATAAAAAAATTAAAAAATTGTTTGTCGACGAGAATGTTCAGACTTTGTACAGTGAATCCTCTTTGTTTATGAATATGAGCTAAATGAGCTTTTCATGTTTTGTGCAATTATTTCTGTTTCTATGAAAATAGTCGATAAAAAAATGTTGTGATTGTGGCGCGGGTCAATTAAATAAAAAGAATGGCTTCTTGTGATTTATTTGTGGAAAAAGTTTTTCATTTTGCATGAAGTTAATTTAATTTTTTTGCTAATTGGAATCGTTTTGCGGACACGTTAAGGAATTTATTATTCGTGGCTGGTTAATTACGTGGAATGAAGTGTAGTTTTGAAGAGGTTGACGGATAATTTGATTAATTATTCGCAAATTTCTTCAAATTTGAGTATTGAATTAATTGATTTTCCAAGCCAACTGTCATTTCATATTCAAATTTTCTAAATATTTTCAATTAGTTCCTCTTTTCATAGTTGCAAACCCCGTTTTACACAAATTTAGATTAAAATACAAAAATTTCCTGTTTACTGCGATTTAAAGATCAGAATTAGAAAATTTATAATTCTTGGCCAACAAAAACATTCAGAATACAATATTTTACATACAAGCTGGCGCCTATAAGAGTCTGGAAGTGATCAAATCCATTTGATCTTGCAAAAATCAATTAGAAACAAAATATTTCACATTTTTTTTTTCCATTTTTAAATACAGCAACAAATAAGTGTTCCATATTATAAATAGCTAACCTAATTGACAGCTTCTCAAATAATCAATAAAACTTGTGCTAATTGTAATCTGCTTTGAACTCAAATTTTTCTGATCATTTTGTCAACTATAATGGCATAAAAGCTTTAACTGTATTCAATAATTTCACCGATTTGGAAAATTGAAAATTATTTGAAGGTTCTTATGTTATTTATCGATAGTATGCTGACAAAGGCATATCCATTCTCGATGTCATAAATTGCGGGAAAATCCAGAAATGAAAACTTTTGCTATTTGAACTTGCTTTCAAGTCAGACGATTGTAAAAATTATGGATTAAATAAAAAATTATTCAATTATTGAAGGTTATGTTTAATTTAGAAATTTTGATAAGCATTTTCATATATTTTTCTATCGGAAGAGCGAGGAAATTACACACTGAGGGTGAAAAATTAGAATGTCAGTGATCTATCATTTTATGAATGACGTAAATGTCTAATCATATGATTTCTTTTTATGTATGTGTCACGAAAATATCCACAAAAACGGATGGAAGCATCACTTTTTGGCAATGCAGTTTTTATTTGGAAACTTTTGAGGTTAGAATTGTTTTTATTAGATATTTATTGTTTAGCAAAAAAGAAATTGAGGAAATATGCATTTAACCGCAGAAAGAAAACGCGCAAAATTCTGCCAGACATCGTGTCTCTACTTGATATAGATTATATCATTTGCACAGCTGTTGTCTGTAGTTCAATATTTTTCTTTAATTGAAATAGCTCAAATTAAGGTTTTATTTGATTATTTACAAATTTTGCACGAGATATTTAGACACTAGAGTAGCAATGCTTGATTTTAATATAGATGTAGTTGTATTCATCTAATCTGTTCTCTTTCCTTGTTTCCCAAGACTACTAAGATTATTTATTGATTCATCGAAGTAATCTTAAGAATTTCGATCGGATCAAAGACACCTTTGCACTAATCCAGTCCATATAATTCCAGGAATCGGATAATCATATCCAAAGTCTCATTTCAACTCAAAAAATCACTAAATATTTAAAAATCACAACCAAAGCCACAATCAGCATATTCCACATTCCTAAATTGCACATGTATCTCAAAAACAGTCTGGAAATCCGCTATAATAATTTTTAAAATCATATTTTAATTCACAAAACATGTCATATTTTCATTCCCAACCTATATAATCTCACTTCCACTTCGGTGTACATAAATATATAAATTTTTTTATAATTTTTCTCTTCCTCTCTGGGTCTGATTTGTGTGCTGGAAAATGCAATGCCGGAAAAGCACCATCAAATTTTATTTTTGGCCACAGAAATCAATTAACATTATTTTTTTAACAATTTCTTTCATTTTTTTCCATTGTAACATTAAACACTTGTTTGTTTCCTTTCCTATTTTTTCCACTTCTTTTCCTTTAACTTGAGTAATTTTTTTTAACTCAACGACAAAAAAAGAAAATTTTCCGATTTATTTTTTTGCTACTTTTCCTTCCGAGCGTCGCGTTCAATCTGGCTAAAGGCAAAATTGAACATGAAAAAATAGCATTTCTGGCTCGCAGTACATTTTTTTCAAAAGGAGAATAAAAACTTAAACTCAAATAAATAGAGGAAAGAAAATGAGTTAGAAAGTTGAAATTTCGGAATTTCTGGTGGGGTGGATTAGGCGCATTTTGAATTTTTAGAACTGCGTTTGATGTCAAATTGATTGACCTAACCTCTTCTAGTAATCCTCAAATTATTTTAATGAGATTCATAATAATCCACTTAACTTCAAAATCATCCAGCTAACCTATTAATCCTAAACTTTTATCATATATTCATCAATTCTAACCCTAATTCTGTCTAAAAATCCATTAGACAAACTTCACAATCATCCAGTCAACCAAAATGAACTCAAATTCATCAAAATAATTGCACAAAATATGAAAATTATTTCTCTCTTATGTAGATAGAATGAAATATGTATATGCAGCGCTGTCGACATGCGATTAAAGCTTTCCCATACGTAAAGTATAAAAACTTTATATTCACTATTATTTCGAGACTATCAACATGACCTACGGCACTGTAAAGCGAGTATAATGTTTGCATGTAGTTTATATACAATTAAAATCAAAAAACTAGTGCAGCATATACGAAAAAAATGAATGCACATCGGTTTCTGCTGCTGTAGGTGAGTCAAAGCTCTGCTTTTGTATTGGTTAAATGTTTCGTGAAAGCTTCGGTTTATATGATCACTTGTGGGAGTGTGTGTAGCTGTTATCCTTTTTTTAATGCCTGCCTTTATTCCAACATGTTTTTGTGATACTTTAAAGCTTTCACTCATTTTATTAAATTTTTAATTAATTAAGTTCACTACCCCTTCACACAGTAACTCAAGCATGTTTCAATGCCTTTCCTTAATCCCTAATTATCCGGATGAAAATTTTCCGCGACCATTCAGCTGTGAATTTAAGCAACGAATGAGTTAAATGAAATTATGAAAGCAGTTTGCTAACTCATAATAATCGGAATTCGTATGAATATTCATTGGAAAAGAAGAGAATGAAAATTTAGTCGAATAATCGTGATCTATGTGATGTTATTTGAATTTGAAGCGCATTTTAGATGGTAATGTTTTTAACGGCTTTTCAAAATTTAAATTTTTTGTTAGTATATAATTTCAACGGTTTTTTGAAATTCAAATTTTTGGAGTTTTTTATTCGAAATTTTTTACCGGACGCGAACTTTAAATTGTAGTAAACAGGAAAATGTGCAGACAGTCATTTACCCAAAATGTAAATATCCTTTTAAATTTCATGGCATTAAAGACCGATTACACAACTACGAAGTCGAAAAATACCAATGAGGGAAATTCTCCTGAGACATATTTTTCTCACTGTACTTTCCATGCATATATTTTTGACTGTACATAAATTTTTATATATTTTTCTTCTTTCTGTAATTTAATATGACTTTCATAAGAGAAAATTTGTTAGGATAATATAGAAGATTTGAGGAAATTTAATCAATTTTATGAGTTTCATAGAACTTTAGCAACATTTGTAACAGTCAATTTTATTTTGAAATTTTTGTACATTTTAAAACTAAACGAAACTTTTTTATTCAAATCGGACTTTCAACGGTTTTTAACTAACACAAACACAATAAAGTTACTAACCCCATCACAAAAATATTATTTTAATCATAGTCAAGCAAAAAAGAATCAAAAAGAAACGTAATTAACTTACAATAAAGCAACTCAATAGTATTTAAAAATGAGAAAGAAAAAGAAAACGAAAAGAAAACCAAAGAAAAAAATAATATACTATGTTGAAAAGATCTTGGACGATGATATAATCAATGGAGAAAGACGTTTTTTAATAAAATGGGTGGGTAAGTAAGTTAATTCTTATTCTTTAGGATCTTCTTGAAAGTATTATTTGCATTCTTCAGGCTATGATGATGAAGAAAATACATGGGAACCTAGAAGAAACATTAATTCCATTTTAGTTGACTACTATTACAAGGAAAAGAAAAATAAAGATCCAGAAGGAAAGGATAATAATAAAGAAAGCTCAGAACAAGCCCAAAATGTAGCTGGACCAAGTAGAAGCCAAGATCCAGTTGATATCGTCGATGCGTACCAAGAAGATCCAATCTACAGTTATTTAGAGCATACAACAAACAGTGCACCTTTGGAAGTTTTTGATTTTGGTGATCAGCCCAGCACTTCTCGAGGTTATAATGGAACTAATGGTTCACAAGATCCGACTAAAAAGCTGAACAATCTTCGCTTATCATCAAGTGATGATAGCTTCTAAAACATTCAATAACGGTTATTTAAAATTTAAGTTCCTAAAATATTTTAAATACCTAATTCAAAAATTTTTTTAACGTTAATTTTCAAACAATTTTAAACGTTAAAAATTTATTTTAAATTTATGAAGTTTGTAATTTAAAAATATTTTATTCTACAGTCACAAAACTAAAGCGACGATTAATATTTATCAAAGGATATTCAAATAAGGAATTTGAGGATAATAAGTTACGCATGGTAGTGAAGTTTGAGGGCGAGACTAAATTTTCATTGGTTCCATATGATGAAGTACGTTGCGAATATCCTCAAAAATTGATTGATTTTTTTGAAGAACGCTTTAAGTTTTATGAAGAAAGCTTAGATTTTTATGATTCAGATGATTATGATTTCTTCGACGGGAATTGGTAAAATTATATGTCATCCTGTTATTTTAAATTTTTTTTTTAATTATCACAAATAGTTTAAATTGGAAAGTCAATCAAATTTTTTTAATGTCATAGAAAGCATGTAATTTTTTCTAAAATTCAAATTTTGTCAATTTTTATATTTTACGCAGATTTTAATTAGAAAGCTTCAATTACAAAGAAAATAATAAAATTAATTCTCACATTTTTAACGGATTCTCAATATTTAAAATTTTAAACCATATAAATGTTTTCAAAACTTCAAATTTTTAGAATTTATGTGGTTTTAGATAATAACAAATAATTAATTTAAAAGCTTTTTTCCCGCATCCACATTTCAAATTCCATGTTCCACTTTCCATCGGTGCCTCTATTTTTCGCATCAGCTGTTTACCGGCACACAAAGTAAAGTCAAAAAACACAAATAATTGAAATTTGTGGTAAACAAAATGAGTGAGAAAGTAAAATTAACAAAATTTAGTACTTTGCGTGGGTGAGGATGTAAGATAAGTCAAGAAGTCTTAAATAAACTTCTTGATAAAGTCTACGAACATAAAAATGATACTAAAGCTGATTCAATAGGTGAGATTTTTACGAAATTTGTTATCTTTACTGGATGTCAAATGTCAACTGGATCTTATTTTTTTAATTTGCAGGAATTGGCCTTGATTCTTCGATAATACCATTAAAAAACAACAATTTATACCTTGTACAATCAGTAGATTTCTTTTATCCACTTTTAGATGATGCAATTACAATGGGTAAGTTAAATGTATTCTTCATTAATCCTGTCCTCATACAAATGAATATACGAGATTTTATAATGGACATCATTAATGAATGAGAATAAAGAGTTCGTATTACTTGAAACTAAGTTCAAGTACCAAAAAACAACATGAACTCCTTATCTTATCTATGCCTTAAAATGTATATGACTATAAATTTATTACAGGTGCTATTGCTTTCGCAAATGTTGTCAGCGACATTTATTCGTGCGGTGTAGAGGAGATCGACGAACTTAAGATAATTTTGAGCATTCCAGAGGAACTAAATGATGATGAAAGACAACAAGTTGCTGACGATATTATAAGTGGATTTCGAGAAAGTGCCAAATTGATCAAATGTAGACTCACAATAGAGAGGATCAACATTAATCCTTGGTGTATGATAGGTGGAATTGCCAGTTCTGTATGTACAAAAGATGAGATTGTATTTCCAACTAAAGCAGCTTCTGGCGATGCATTAATTCTAACAAAGCCACTCGGCGTTCAGCTAGCAACAAATGCACCAATTTGGATGGCTGAAGATAATGAAAACTGGAAGAAATTGAGCCAACATTTAAGTCGTGAAGATGTTAATGAAGCATATCAAAAAGCTGTCAAGTCAATGAAGACTTTAAATCACATTGGTGCTAAATTAATGCAAAAATACAATGCTCATTGTTGTACGGACGTTACAGGATTTGGAATAGTTGGACATTGTGAGAATCTATTGCTGTTTCAAGAAAATGATGTCGATTTTGTCTTAACGCACATGCCACTAATTAAACATGTCAAGAAAATGTCTGAGATCCTCAATAGGCAACAAAAAATGATGAATGGAAGGATGGTCGAGACGTCTGGTGGACTCCTTATTGCTTTGCCTTCCGAAAATGCTGAAAACTATTGCAAAGATTTTGCCGATATGTCTGGTGATGAATGCTGGATTGTTGGACGTGTTGTAAATGGCAATAAGAAAGTTATTTTAGAAAATATTGAAATTATTGAGGTATAAATTTTATTTTGTTGTTTTTTAATAGTGTTAATTAGTGCAGTTTTGTGTAGTGTTAGATTTTCCATTGTTAGAAAATTCAAAAAATAACGGCATACTAAAATTTAAATTTTGAGATTTAACGAAACTTTGACGAAATTTAAATTTCTAAATTCCGTTCAATTTTTGAATTTTCTATAACCGTTAAAATTTAAATATCACACAAAACTGCAACAATATTTGTTAAATCTTTTTCATAAAATTGTCGATGATAATGTTTGATAAACATATGAATGATATACGCTAAAGGCTCACACAGCACGTGTATATTAGAATGATCTTTTATTAGTCATTAATTATTGACAGTTTTCACATAAAGATTAAATAAAGTCGAAGAATCAAAAAAGTCACAAGTATGGAATAATAAATTCATCGACTAATTCACTTAAAATTTCAGTCATTCGGTCTCTATAATGAGGTTCCTCAAAAGCTTTAACACACTTAGCTTTGCGACATTCTTGGAAAAACTTTTCATATTCCTCAGATGAATTCATCATGCCTGTTGCAACATCAGATGGAAGTAAAGTTGTATGATTAAATATCGCAGATTCCGCTAAACCAGCAACTTTATATTCTTTAAAGCTTTTCAATATTTCGACACGTGGAAGTGCTGAAATTGGAATATTGTTGATTTTCAGTTCATTTTCCATTGTTTCACAGTAAATATCAAGCAAGTCCTTTAAGTGCTTTTTGCGAAAATCAACAGTTGACGATGCATAGAAGAATGTCGCAAGATCCATTGCTGGAGGCGCGTATCGAGCAAATTGGAAGTCAATGTACTTAGCTTCGACTGGTTTTTTATCCTCGTACTTGAACATTACATTATTTACCCAGATGTCTCCATGTAAAATTACATTTCTGTAGACGTTGGATGACTCTACAAATTTGAAAATGTTCCTCAAAACATCTGGGAAGGCTTGAATGATGTCAGCAAGTTTTGGTGAATTTTTGTATTTTGGAATTAATGTAATTAATTTTTGCAATGTAGCTATTCCCATTTCAACACCTTTATATCTTATATGACCTTCTTTTTGTGGATATGCGACTTCCTCTAATAACTTTAGTTCATCATTTGTTAAAGGTCCACATTTTTCCTCATAAATCACAGTTGATGCATGAAAAACAGCTAAAGTCTTTATGGCTACCACAAAATGATCATAATCCCAGACATTAGTGATAGATGGATACAGCTGATAATCCCTTAAATTCTCTAAAACGATAAAATAATCTGCTTTAGCCAAGTAAATCTTTGGTGCCCATGAAATTGATGACAGCACTTGAAGTCCAGGAATAAAATGTTCATAAAATTTCATTTCCCGTTCGAAAAATCCAGTCTCTCGAATTATTTCCAATCTACTCTCAATATGACGAGGAACAGCTTTGAGGAAAAAGTCATGCTTGACTGATTTATCATTATAGACTTTAAGGATGAAATGATCACCCCAAAATCCAACAAGATTGTCACTTAACGGAACCACTTCAAATTTTTTAACTCCACCAAATGATTTTGGTAATTTTCCAACAATGCTTTTGATGTCGTTATTTGTTACTTCCACGGCGACTGACATTTTAAAGGAACTTTATCGTACTAAGCATCATGTAAGATATCATCAAGTTTTATATTCAGGAACAAAAATGTTTTTAAGAATACATGTAAAGAATATACTTATTTAATCAGCTGTTTACTATCTGATTAATAAAAATGGAGAACGAACCAAAAATGCCACTTGATTTATTAAAATGTTCTGGATGTTTATATTTTCACCTTTTCGACGATTTTGCGTAGATAAAATTGCAATGTCAACTGATTACGGACTTGAAGAAAGATAAGCAGTTATTTATAGTTCAGTTATTCAAAACATGCAAATAAAACTTATAGAACTTGAGCCTTACTAAGCTTAAATAATCACAGAAGTCAATTAAATTGTCGATTTTTCTTATTCTCTAAAATTTTAAAATTCCAAAAACCTTACAATAGAAACATTTGTATGGTTTTGAACATTCAACTTAAAGCCATACAACAGTTTTAAAATTCAAATTTTTAAATACCGTTAAAATTCTTAACTCCTGAAATTTTAAAGTCACAAGATGTTAATTAAATTTCCGAAAAATGATATGAGTTTATTTGTGTTCAATTTGTCTGAATGTAGGTCATAAATTTTTTCTATTATTTAGTTTAATTAAGTGCAGATTATAATTATAATACGGTGCAATAAAACTATTTAGTTATTTAACGATTGTGCTGCTGCATTTGCTATACACAGCTATGGATTTTAATATTTCCTTATTATTTCATATTAGATTAATCGGACTATAAATAATTATAATATCAATTTGATTATAAGATGTGATGTGATAAGTCACTATAAAGCTATTCTAATTTATATCCATTTCGCGCAAATATGATTAGTTAATTAATTTACTTTTTGTAGACGGATTCTTGCAGTAATTTTTAACATCAAATTCTTTTAATAATATAATTAATAATTCATTTCTAATGTTTGTAAAAAGACATCTTAAAGTCGATGGTCGAAGTTATGTAGAGTAAAATTTTTGAGATATGTCAATTGAATTGATAGTTTAATTAATTAATTTTTCTGTAAATTCTTTAACAATAAAGAATTCTCGGTTGTGGTTGTTGAACGCTCTGTCAAATATCCTTGTCAAAGCGAACTGTTGATGTTGATGGTCCTTGAAATGTGATTTTACCTGTATAAGCTGGTGGATTTGGCCTGTAATATGCGTTGAGTTTTGGACTTCCTTCTTGGAAGATGTTTGTTGATGGGCTGGAAGAAAATTGAAAAATTCAACATGTTAAAATATCAAAAATAACGGCTTTGAAGAATTCAAATTTTAACGGCCTTTTGAAATTCAAACTTAGTCCATATAATATTCAAAATTTTAAAACCCGTTAAAATTTGAAATTTTCAAAACTTAAGATTCATTGAAATTAGTTACCTGTCCGAATCAATACTCAAATTATCCGAATATGGATCGTGAAGACTTTTCAAAGTTGTTGTTGGTGGAGTTTTGTTCGTTCCTGAATATTGTACCATTTGGACTGGCTCTTTAGATTTTGGTTGTTCGCTAAAAAATCATGAAAGTCGTTATTTAGTTATGCTATCCAGCAATGTTTAGTAAGAATTCACAATTTAAAACAGAAAATTAGAAAGAAAACCATACAAATGTTTTCTCATAATTTATTGCATTTGTATGGTTTAAACATTTGAATTAAAAATTGCCGTTAAAGTTTGAATTTTAAAAAACCGTTAGAATGTTAAGTAAAACGGCTATTCTATGTTATATTTCATATCCAAACCTTGTCGCTTTCTTAACTGGAGCACATCGAGAACAAATTTCAAATAAATCTCGGAAATATCTAACAGATTCATCATCATGTCTAGATGTCGTGTCAAATGATAAATTTTACAACATAAAACATCGATATCAAGGAATAAGCCATAAATATACTCACAATTTCTCGTGATGGAAACACAATACGATTGTTAAAAGAGCAACAACAAATGAGAAAATGACAGCTGGAATTGCAATTGACACTGCAAGTTCCTCACTATAATTCCTTGCTGGAAGTTCGTCTTTAGAGATTCCGTTCCATTTCTTGCTGGTCAGCATACTTGATTCATGCAATATAGTTGATTCTTCTGATAAAGTGGTTGTCTCTTCTGGTGTAATAATTTTAAATGCACACCAATCGATCATGAAACCAGCAGTTTGGAAGATATGTTGTACCTTAGTTCTTTTAAATGTGCATGTTGTAAGCTTCGATAATGGCTTGATTTCCTGATCAAGTTCAATCAATCGATTTGATAATTGTGCATTACTTCCTAAATGAACTATGACACCTTCCCTGTTTGATGGTTTTAATGGTAAACGAGCACCAAGTCTTACAGCAGATTCCATAAATACAATACTCAAGTCTCTATAACTTTCAGGCCATAACTCCATAAATATACCTTTTAAATTCTTTACACGTCCCATGTCCGTCATGTGTTCCCAATTATAATTCGTAATTTTCATCTCAATTCTATTCATCGGTGCTGGTTTAAAGGATATACGAAATGGTATGACTACACGTTGAGTCTCATACGTTAGCTTATTAAGTGCTATAATTTCTATTTTAATTTCACGATTTGCATACTTTTCAGTTGCTGATCCATAAAGGTAGCCGAGATTACGTTCCTTAGAAAATTGAAAATTCATCCAGTTAGGCAAAGATGGACGTCCAAGGAGAGATGGACGATAGCTAGAAAGAAAAGAATCTTTGAGTCTATAAAAAATCAATAGGAATTATGAATGATTTATTACCGAATCTGTTCATTGGACAATGAATTTGAGAAATTGAATAATGTTGGCTTAATCATTAACGTGAATAGCTCATGGATGTGAATTTGCTCGACTGATTCGATTTTAAAGCTTGTATCGTGTGCACTTGATACACTATTTATGGCAATAATAAAAGTTAATAAAATTAACAGTTTTTCACACATTTTGGATGTTTTTGTAGGATTTTCACGGATTAAACTAGAAATTTCTATTGTGTACGTATTTAACTTGTCTAATTTAATGTATTTATCATTGTTAAGCTCGAATTAATTGAATTAATTAAATTTTTTTACTCTTTGGAAAATTCGGGGAAAATATTTAGAAAAATTGGGTGATATTGGGTATTATTTGGAAAAACTTGATGAATCCAACATTGTAAATGTGTCAGAATTTTCGCATTGATTCTACATTCTATCAATGAAAGTTAGTTGTTTTTAGCATAATTAATTAGGATGTCACTTGATTTTGTTGAAAAATTCGTAAATTTACAGAAAATTGAATTAACAATAATCAATTAAAATTTAGCCGTTTTCACACGGACTTGCTTCACGAGAAAAATTTTTATCAAAGAAAAAATCAGAAAAATTAGTTTTAAATAAATTTAGACATGGCTGAACTGTTAATTGATCCAAAAATTCGTGGATGGGTGTTTTTACCGATCGTTGTTATCACTTTCCTAGTAGGAATTATCAGACATTATGTATCAATTTTGATTTCTTCATCAAAAAAAGTTGAAATGACACAATTACAGGACAGGTAAATAATTAGTCATTAAATATTCAGCTGGATTGCTAATATTGGTATATATTCTAGTCAAGCGATGATTCGAGCACGTCTGCTTAGAGAAAATGGAAAATATTTAACTCCACAAGCATTTGCAATGAGAAAGCACTTCTTTAATAATGAGGAATCTGGATATTTTAAGACACAGAAACGACCACCAGCAACTCCTAACTCTTCAGCTATGTTAACAGACCTAGTCAAAGGAAATTTTATTAATGTATTACCTATGGTAGTTATTGGAGGCTGGATCAACTGGATGTTTTCTGGATTCGTCACAACAAAAGTTCCATTTCCACTTACTTTCCGTTTCAAGCCTATGCTTCAACGTGGTGTCGAGCTTCAATCCTTAGATGCGTCATGGGTTTCATCAGCTTCATGGTATTTCCTTAATGTTTTCGGTTTAAGGAACATTTATACATTAGTTCTAGGTGAAAATAATGGTAAGTTCTGCTTGTTCCTTACTATTTCTACTTTAATCAATGAATTTATTTATTTAGCTGCTGACCAAACACAATCAATGCAAGATCAAATGTCTCTTAACGCAGCTGGACAAATGCCACAAGATCCAAAGCAAGCATTTAAGAATGAATGGGAAGCTCTGGAAATAGTCGAGTACAAAAGTGCATTACAGAATGTTTGTGAAGATCTCTTAGCATCAAATAGTCACGAACCAATTGAAAACAACATTCATCATTAATTTAATTAAATTAATTTAAATTTGTGTAAAACAATTTCTTTATTTGGGTATAATAAAATACGAGGAATTAACGAATAAAATTAATTTAAAATTCAAGGGGAATGAAATTTTGTCTGTTTTTTCTTGTGTTGTTAGTCCCCTTGTAAACATTAAAAATTACTGCAGTTTTAAATCTAAATCATAGTAAGCATAGCTTAATTAACAATATAAAACCATTGGATTTAGTGAAAATTTATTAGGTAGAATCAATTGTAATTCACAAATACTCTGAAAAACTAATAATCGTCATTATTTTCAGCCAAAAACATCCAATAGAAACATCCGGAAATGGACCAACAAAAGAAGAGAGCTGATTTAAATAGCTTGCCTACTCGTCAATATTTAGACCAAACTGTTAATCCAATCTTGTTACCGGCATTAAAAGCGTTAGCCAAAGAGCGTCCAGCTGATCCAATTTCATACTTAATAGCTCAACTTTCCAAACAAAAAACGAAAATGGAAGATAATTAAATGATTACTTTGTGACTGATCTGTATTATTTAAATAAATTCTAAGTGATTTTTCCTGTAATATAAAAGATTATTGTTGCTGCATGCTAGTTTTAAAGTTCCAGGATGTAAATTGAAGTACTCTTTTAAAAGATCCAGTTTTGAGTTTTAGTTTCACAATTAACAGCTGTAAATCAAAGAATATTCTAAAATAGATAGTATTTTTGGGAAATATTTACATTAAATCCTTTATTTTTATCTCATTTATCCTTAAAACATAAACATTACAATTAAGATATCATAATTATTAATTAATTAAATTTAAATCAATTATTTCTTGACATTTACTTCTGTGTGTTTCTTTATCATTATCTTTCGAATAATTAAATTAAAAATTGGGCTTGATATTATCTTTGAGATTTAATTAAACAATGACGATTGAAATTTCTAACGGAAAAAATTTGAATTTTGTCTAAAAACCCTACAAATGTTTTAGAATTTGTAAAGTTTTGAAGATTTAAATCTGAAATTTCCGTTATAAATTTAAAATCAATCATAAGTTTTTAGGTATTTCCAATTACTTTCTTACGTTTTGCATTTGATATTTCATTAAAGCTAGAAATTATTTTGTTATGAATGAATATAAGGGATAGATAAGAGATAGATTTATACATCCATGTGATTTTAGTATTATGATAACTAAAGAATTTCGTCCAATCCAATCAATTCCTAACAACCTTGCTAAAGTCATTAAGGAATCAGTTCTCATATTTATGATAATGATTGGCTTTACAAATTCTATGCGATTCTTCAAAATCTCATTTTAATCAAAGTAATCATGAAGGAATAATGATCCATGATAGAATCAAGATATACAATGAATTGTAGTTACTAGATGGAAAATAAGGAAAGGAAGCTCAAGAAATGGTGCAGAATTTAAATGATTATATTATAGTGTGCAATTTTATGATGATTTATGTTCGATTTAATTTTTTTCCATGCAGTTTTTGCTCAGTTTAGCAGTTTCCGTTGTGCTTGCTTTAGTTCTTTAATTTTTTTCGGGTGGAAAATTTATTTTCTTCGAAAATATTTTTATGCAACTCGTGGAGTTATTGCCAGGCGTTTTTAAGTTCTAATTTATGTGAATTTTATGGATATTTGTATTAAGGCTTCATTCAGTGAGCAAAAAATTTGTGTTCAGTAAAAAAGTTCTCACTTCAAAAAGTTTTTCTGTGATAATTTTTAATAGAAATGCCGAACTTTCTTCTAATTGCTTTGAAAATTTGTAAAAAAGTGGCAAGGATTGTTAAAAATCAACTTGGAATTCCAAATGTCTTGATTTGCTTCAAATTCGCATTTTTGATCAAAGATATAACCTTAATGACCACAAAACTACCCACCAGATTTACACATTAAAGCAAATTTCAAGTTCTATTAAAGCTGCATGAAAATGAAAATGGGGAAAATTAAGCTTCTTATTATTTGCTTTTTCCAACAATCGAGCATCAACTATATGATATGCTCGACTAGCATGTATGATGTTGGAAATGAAAGCTCCCCCAAGTAAATTGAATTTTAACAAGTAACGATGATGATTTTGCTCTTTTTCCAACTCATAAACGATGATTTTACATAAAATATTTTTAAAAAAAATTTAATTTAGTGATGATGAAAATTTTCCATATTTTCTCCTACTTTAAACATTGTGAGCAATAAAATCTTTTTTAAAGATGATTCGTGACTACCGAAAATTAAGCAATTTATAATCACCATAAACCTCATCTTGTAAAATGACACTCGATGACAATGAATAGCTAATTTGATCAGTTAATGTCTTCATGCTTGCGATATAATCGTGGTTCCATTTTAACCGACTACTCCTACACACAAAATTTTATCTTTAATTTTATTCGAATATCTTTTTTTTTTTCAGGGCATTACGACTATTAAGGGCAATTTTCATTATCATCATATTTTGTAAAAATGCGTTGTAATGATTTTTTGGTATAAATTTTTCTATTAATGAGTTTTTTACTTTAAATTCAAGTACAGTTGCTGCACGATATCAAAAAAAGTTGCAATATTCATTCAAATTTTCTCGTTCATTTTCTCAATTTTTTCTGATTTTTGTTGTGATTACAGCTTCAATGCTTCATAAAGTCCATTCAGAGACTTAAAAAGTACATCCAGTGAAAATTTCTCACTTCGAAAAGTTTTTTTTGAATAATTCTTCATAGAATCGACTTAATAGTCTCTAACGATGACAAAGCCAAACAAAAATGTAGCAAAAGTTCAATGCAAACAATTTTTGATCTCATAGACATCGAATTTTTGAGTTGTAAAGGATTTTCCAGAATTTAACCTCAAAATTCAATTTATATGAAAATTGATGATAATTGGAATTGAATTTATTGAGCACTTTTCATTAAGCAATTCACAACAATGTATCATGAAAAATTGGGAAAATTCGTGAAAATCATTCATCTATTTATAAATTCCCAGATTTTCAGTGGACTATAAATGTTCTTGGAAAATGAATAAATAACTCATTGTGCACTCTATCATAAATAAGCCAAATGAAAAGCTGCTATTGATTTTATTCAGAACGTCCAAAAAGCACTTAATGTCATTTTTTCCAAGAATACTTTCAGTCCACTTAGAGAAAATCTTCTTGTCCACAATTTCAGTTACCTTTCCTCTTGTTACAAAAGGGTTTTACATTTTTTTTTGTTATTTTCAAGATGCTTTGCTAAGTGTTTCCTACAAAAAGAATTTCTCTTACTATTTAATTTTATTTATTATTTTATTTTGTAAATATTTGAAGGTTTAACGAACCAATGACGACGTATCAAATGATTTTATTTTATTTTATTTTATTTCTTGTGTCTGCAAAAAATCTTATTATTTTATTTTACTTTCAATCTATGTTTGGCGTGTATAAAAGTGAGCGAATATTTGCCTAAGTTTTAGTTTTTTTTTTACTTCTTCTTCTTTATTAAAGGTGATTAGTCTCCATTAAAATTGATTTTCTTTACTATTAGTTCATTCAGTTTCACTACGAATCTATTTGTTTAAAATGTACGTTTCAGTGGACTTTTGAAGAGTTAGCTGAATTTTTTTGAGAGTTCAAAACTGTGATATTTGAATACTTATTATCAACGCAATTTTTGTAAGCACAAAACGTATTATAAAGAAATATTAAATTTGTGATGCGTACTATGTACACAAATACAGAACGATTTACTCTAAGTTACATTTTATGCGTATTATGAGCACAAATTTTGATTTGAAACCGAATATCATTGCGCACTATGACCAAAAAATCGTAATAGGTCGTTTATTGCGCAAATGTAGGAGAAAATCCTATCGAACATTAAAAATCAAGCCAACTCCACAAAAGTACATCCATCTCATTTCTAATTTCCCTTCTCAATTTAAAAATTTTATTTACTTTTTTTTTAATATCGACAATCAATTTTTAGTAGTTTGACTTTCCATCCATTTAATGAGATGAAAGAATCCACAAAATGCTTCTTCATTAATTTTATATAAAAAGATCATTTTTCTTCTATTTAGACATCATTTTATTAGATTTATGACGAATAATACACACGAATGACGACGGAGGAAGAATCGACAATGGGCAATAAGATCGTTAATTTCATTATTACATCTTCGGAACATTCATCAATTAAGTGAGAGAGAAAGAGAAGGAGGGACTGTGAGAAAGTAAAGCATTTTGTAAATCGATGAAATTATGGCAAGTCAGGTTTTATTGCTGGTTTGATGGAAGGAGGAAATGGAAATTTTTTGGTGGTGATTTTGACGGAAAATTATGGAAATTGCTTGAGATTATGTAGGTTAGAGTAAAAATAGACTCAAGCATTCATTTCTAGCCTAGTAACTTTCACATGCCGTCCTCGAATCTCCATCATTGATTATCATTTTAATAGCAGCCTAAAAACTTCAATTCAGTGCCTTTAAGGACATACTGTGTGACATGAAATTACAGTCAGTATGTGGTATGTCCTCAATGGATAAAAACTTATGAATGAAGATTCTCGTGAATAAAAAAAAAGTCATAAAAAAATCTGACTTGTTCATTTTTTACGGCAGTTTGAAGGAACTAGAGCAAAAGGCAAGATTGCTATTCATATTTGAAAAGTTTTTTCTCGACTCATAGCATCGTACATAGGAAGAAGAAAATCACAGAAGTATTTTTCCTCATTCTCAATTGTAATGTAACCAGCAGCAACAGAGGCAAGCAGCATAGAAGAAGAAAATATGTTTCTCATTGGGATTTTTTTCTATTATTCTTCAAGCACTAAAAAAATTATTTAAAGCTCCTTTGACGAATATTTTCTCATGAATTTTCCTCATTCATTTCCCTCGCCTTCTCACATACTTAATTTTCCATTTCAAGTTGAGATTCTCGACATAAACAGTTTTCACTAAATTTGGCAGTGTTCCCACTAGTTCATCTGATGCTTTAATGAAATTTTATTGGATTTACAAATGATGTGCAAGAAGTTTTCTGTCTATTTGAATTTAACGGTATTTTAATTTTTGAAATTTAACGGACTTTTTGAAGTTTGAAATTCTTCGTTAAAAATTTGAATTTGAAATGTCCGTTGAGAAAATTGATTCACTTTCTGGAACTAATTATTTAGTTATTATGGTTGGTCAACAGCTGCTGTAATTATTTATTTACCATGAAAACTTTGTTCTGCCTTCTTCCACAGACCCGCTAAATCGATATTTTCATTGTGGCCACTTATGCCTGGGAAAAATAATGTATTCACGTTCTTTTTCATGCGGGATAGACAGGTATAATGAGCAATTGATAAGACAACGAACCGTTACTGCACAATAGCTTTTATTAAAGTCATAAATTTGATTTCCTGCGTATTACGCATATGTGTGTAATTATCATCATATTTCATCTGTATCAACATTTATCTGTATATGTATGTTTTTTTGGGCTTAAAGTTGTTCACTAGTATGAATATAAGGATAGAAAATAGATAAGTTTTGGGATGATTAGAGTCGATGGGTTGATGTATTCAGGGTTAAAGAAAAGATGCAAATTATGCCCAAAGATCCATTCCTGACTTGCTTACCAACCTCCAATCCCCAACCATACCCAATTAAAGTCAGTAAAATGTAGAAAAAAATACCCAATTATACGTATATCTTATTTCTTACTCAAATTAGCTTCATTTGTAACAAAAAAATTAATTAAATATGTTTGATTTTTTTTCTTCTTTTTTTCCTTGATTCTTATACAAAAATGCAATTACGTCTTAAATTAATTTTAATTTTCATTAACTACAAAACTTTTTTTCTTTTGTCCTTAAACTTTAAAACTGAAAAACTAAACTTAAAACTTTTTTTTTCTAAGATTTTCTGAGGAAAATCTTTTTACACATTTTTTTATCATTAAAAATTGAATCCAATTATGGAAATTCTGTGTGCTGGATGTTGTGTTTTTGGGGAATTTTGATGGAATTCTTAGATTTTCATAATTTGTGGTCATTTTCTGGTCAACAGACGCAAGTTTTGAAGATTTTTTGAATTATTTTGATAAGATCCAGAAAGTTTTGAGAATTTCTTCAAAATCCAAGTTAATGCATTTTCCCGCCAAAAAATCTAATCCATCAAATCCCCAAAACACCACAAAATCCAACCCATCCAGAATATCCACTTAAAATTTGTAAACTCGAGTAAATAAAATAGTACAAAAATTCAAAAAAATATATAAGAAATTTGTTAAAGAAGATACAAAGAGTGCTGGTTAAAGAGAGACTGATGGCGCCTGATTTCTTTTACTGCTTATTCTCTTCTTAAACATCAATTTCTACATCAGCTCAAAGCGTTTTTGCACGATCCAGAAGATCGGTGATAAATTTCTGGAAGAGATAAAAAAAAGGCAATTTTAATGAGCACAACTTTAGTTGACGTTTGACTAATTTACTCACCGAAATGTCCTTTTCGGAACGCTTGCAGCTTGAATTTGATATAAGACTCTGTAAGGAAAAGAAATAATGAGATTATAAAGTGATGTTATAAGCACGTGGATAATTTATATTTGCAGTTCTCTTATAATGAAGGTATCAAGTACGTAGGCGTCGTGTATCTTGTTATTGGAAGTCATTTCCTTTGAGATTTCATGTCTTGATACTTAATATAGTAAGCAGTGACATTTTTCGATCAATAATTCACCTGGCATTAAACCCACAAATTTTACTGTCCAAACAATCATGAATGTCAAGTAAAATTGACATTTTCAGCTTCCTGTCTCAGACATGAAGTCATAATTCAATGTAACATCCCCAGAAAATTTTCCGCTAACCATTAATGTCACAACGTGCACATTACTTTATTTATTCATCTCGTAATTTTTGGCATCATCATCGTCATGTTTTATTCATCATCATATAGTATAATATGAGAGAACTTTATGAATTGTCGAGTCTTGCGTTTAATTATGTGAAAACTTCAAGTTCATAAAATTAAGGATTAAGAAGCTCCTTGAATCTCAATGACAGAAGGTGTTGAATTATCATCTTAGGGGTTGTCGAGTGCTTATTTGAATAAGTTTTTAATGTGAAAATACTTTTTCATTCCCTTGAGGTTGATTTTGGCAGGAAATGAGCACAGCAAAGGGTTTTTGTAAGATGTTGACAAATTAAACGTCTTTTTTGTTGAAAATTTGAATTTTCTCAAATTTTTGGCTATGAATTTGTTTACAAATTTGCAACATTTAGTTTCTTCAGTTATTGGACATTTTAGGCTGTTTATTCATTGGAAAATAGAAGATAATCCCTTGCTCATTACAGCTTAATTTGTTGCTAGTATTTAGATTACTATTAAACATCTAATTAAGCTTAATTTTGATGACAAAACTTCCAAGTGGAACGAAAATTTCTTTCAAAATTGCAAAATTTCTGTAAATTAAGTCTTTATTGACAAAATTCTACCTAAATAATAGCAAGGATATCAGGTGACTTTCGTAGATATCAACTAACACCAGACAATTATACGCTAAACTTTTCAGACTACACAAACAACAAAAATGCTTTGAAATTTGAGCTATTGTGGTTTGCAATATTCATTCAGTCTTATCGATTGTACAAGTTTGAATGTCTAGAATGTCTGTTACAGCTTTTGAAATGCAAGAAGTTAGTCATGAAGATGAATTGTTAACAAAACATCCGATTATTTGTCTCAATAGACAAATCATTTCGTTCATTCAAGAAGAAAGCAATGAAAAATGATGAAGAATTTACAGCTCATAAGGCTATTGAAAACTCTAGAGATATGAAATCTCATGGCTGTCATATAGTGGCTGATATACCACCATTAAACTAGCAAAACAATAACATAAGATTTGAAACAATTCATCTTGCTTCTGACTGTTCTTTTCACACGTCATTGTCTCTTGGGGAAACAGAACATGAATTTTTCACAACATTTAGTAAACATTGCTAGTTGTTAGTTTGAATCATTGCTCATTTTCGTTAAGGGATTATGATTTACTGAATGTTGTACTTGTAAGTCTGAATAATCCTCAGACGATTGATTTTAATTTGTAAGAATCTGGACTCAAAGATTGTTATTGATGCTTAAATTTTCTGTATTTTGGAATTAAAGTGTTGGACTGAGAGTTTGTTCAGATTGAACTTGAATTGACTGTTTGTGCGCTGATAACTGCCCAAATTGATCATATAATCCATGCAACAATAAAGAAATTCCCATCCAACATGATTCATTGCCCACAGAGAATTCCAATCGCAGTTACCATCGCAAAAACATCACATCATTAAAGGTTGCAGCATTTAAACTTTAAATTTTTATTGAATTATGCGTCCACTTGCTCATAAAGTTCAATGAGCATGCATCCCTCGCCTACGAATGGTATTTACAACTACACGAGTGATATTTTGAAGACATTTAATGTTTTCTGAGAAAGAATCAAATAAAAGAGCACTTACAAATAAATGTGACCGTCTGATATCATCTGTATCCATGTCTAAAATTTCATCGATATCGACATCTACAGCTTCATTCTGTAAAGAGAGAAATAAAGAGAATAATAAAAATAAAGATTGTGTTGAAACGGAAAATGAAATGAAGAAAAGGAAGGCTTAGCGTTCATCATCATCCTCTTTTGTATCATTAGAAGCGTACATAAGTTCATAATTTATGGTATTTTTATGTGTCATGATCAAAAATGTTCTTATTGATCCGAAAATAAATTACCCAGAGACTTTTTGGAATTACCAACAGAAGTTTGGTGGGCTTTTGTTTTCTTTGGCTTCGTGTTTGGTCAAATTTGTTGGAATGTTGGATCAAAAGAGTAAATAAATTCAAAATTCAAGTTTTAGAATTTTCAGTAATGTCCAGTCAATTTCGAAAATTCGAAATTATTTTCGAAAAATTCGAAATTCAGTTTTGACCCAAAATATGAGGTAATTTTGAAAATTTCGGAGTTAATTTTCGAAAAATTCAATGCCGAAAAATTCGAAAACTTGGATACAGAAACATTACACGCTTATACACCCTCCATCTTCCAACTTCCTCCAATCATCCATATCGATTTTCTCTTCTTTTCTCCCCATCATTCTGTTGAATGAATGTTAATATGCGGCACAATAGTATATGCTGCATCGAGAATATTATGTTAATACTTCACAGAACATCGACATGCTATCATGGCATCAATTCAGAATAGAATTGACTGTTAATAAATCTAATTATTCCATTGATATTGAACATTGTATCATATGACAGAATTAAAATTGAATTATGTACATGTACGCGTATGTCTGTTGATATGAAGATTTATAGAGATGATGGGTGCTGCTGATGGGGGAGACTCAACATGTCAATATTTTGGTATTCGTTAAAAATTTCTAAGAATTAATCAAAAAGGTCCCATTTTGCTGTTCTTAGGATACATGATGTTGCTGCCTTCTATTCTTCCTATATAGCTAGTCTAAAAATACTCACTGGTGGATCAAACAATTTCTGTAATTCATCATAAAGCCACATTTCGACAGCTAATCTCTTTCTGATGAGACTCATCTGGTGTGTTCCATATTTAGCAGTAAGGAACTTCTCTCGGCGCTCCTTTACTTCACCCTTTTCTGTAAAATTGACTCGTAGTCCTGTGCGTCCTGGGGATCTCTCACAGTCATTCATTGTCTCAACACCACATTGCATTTTTCCCTCTTTTAAATTTTTAGTTTTCGTGGTTGTTGTTGCTTTTAATATCCGGGTAAACGTTTTGGTCCTTAAGTGATGCACTGTTGCCTCAAAATGTTACACACTGTAAGTAAATAAATGAAAAAAATATTCAATGAATTTTTGTATCAAACGAATCTAAACAAAGGCATAAAAATTTCTTTCTCTTTTTTAGCGCAATTCATCATTGGCTTACAATGGATTGATACATTTGAAATCAGAGAACAAAACAATATTATTGGTATCGTATCCATTATACAAACGCGCGTGCAAATCCGATCAGTAAATAAAACAAAAATGGAAAGAAGAAAATTTTCATTGTCAGTTGAGCTCAGTTGCGGACATACAAATGGATAGATTGAGATGTTTGAATGCCATGAGTCATCGGAAAAAAAACATAGCTGTAGAAAGTTCTTTACGTGTCTTTTGTTTAATGCGGGAAATGTTTATGCGAGAAATGGAATAAGAATGTATTGAATTTCATTTGAATGATTCCTCATGGCAAGCATTTGGATGGAGTAAGGAATGAGGCTTTGGTTAGGAATTTTGCATGAATGAGTTGTTGCTGATGCGCATTCAGATTGGTTTTTGGGTTTTTATGTAAAATTTGATTCAAATTCTTAGAATTGGATGCAAAAATTTTGCATCTTTTTTAATATTGAGGCAGAAATTTAGAATCTATTTATGCAAAGAAGTTCAAAATAAATTTTAAGATGCAAAAAACTTCGCATCATCAAATTTAAAGACCTAAATCCTTCGCATCATCAATCTCACTGAAGCGAACATTCTGCATCACCTCATTTTCATCCACAGTAACAAGATTCTCAGCCAATCTCAGGAAAAATTTTCTACAAAATTCCGTTCCAGAAATATTTTGCTCTGTTCATCGTCATTCCGTGTAATATGAAGCTTGAAAGATTTATAGAGTAAGAATGTGAGTTGTACAAGAATTATTCACTTGAAACTTGAAGTCAATTTTCCTCATTTTAAGTAGATACATTGTCGTAAAAAATACTTAAAATGAGCAAAGAATCAATTAAAATTTAATTTTTAAAGAGTTCAATCACCTTAAAGAGGTTTTAAAAATCCGTAAAAAATATAAATCTGCATGAAATTCTTTCCATTTCGAATGAAGAAAATCAAACATTAAATGAAAAATGCAAGAAAAAGTTTTTCTTATTCCTTCATTCTCGTATTACCGATGTAAATGTACAATTTCATGGGATTTAATTTCCGAAATGCGGAATTTTTCATGCATTTATCAATTAAATCATTTTTTAAACTTTTCATTTGTTTCATTTTCGTTTGTTTTGTCCGAGCTGTCGGTAGTCGGGAGTAGGCTTCGTGAGGCTTGCTCAACAATTGCATGTTGTAGTCAATAAGTTGGCATTCATTAGTGTCGAATGTGAAAAAATCATGATATTCCCTAACATGCAACATTAGTAGTCATGAAGACATGAAAGCATCTTGTCGATTGTCTTACAGACTATGTTGCTCGGACTCCTAATCAATCTCACCATTCACTGTTCGGTCCAAGAGCCAAACGGTATTTAGCAGATTTCATTAAAAGCAGATTAGAACGAATTTACTAAACGAAGTCTTACAAGACATCGATTCAACAGATTTTTATTCTTTCCGTAAATCCACAATGTTAATTTCCATTATTAGCTAATAAAATTTTCACAAAATGATATAACCTCATTGATTTATTTCATAAAAATTTAATTACAATGAGAATGAAAAAAATTAATTACAAAAAAATTTCATCATCATAGCCTTTGCCTGTGTCTGACGATTATTGCAGATCTGACAAATTCGCGTGATTGGACGTAAATTATGGTGAATCATGAATGGATGCTTGATGTAAATAATTTGCAAATTAATGATTAATAAACGTCAATCACAGAACTTCAAAAGAGTTTAGTTAGGTAATGAGTTGTAATGAGATTTGAGGTTTTGCTAACTGGACAGCACATATGTAGCTCCAGTATGTGGATTGGTCAATCAAAAAACTGTCAAGGATTCCAAACATATATTCGCAGCCAACTTCAGGTATGTTTACAAATGAAATATGAATAATTTTTCAAAAATGCACTAAAAATCTGACAAAATTGCCTCAACAGTCAGCTCCTGTTTACAATCTAATCGAATCTAAAGCAGATTACCTTCTTTACATCACTCTTACTGTCTACTTGAATATTGAATTTTTGCATAACCCTAAGTTGACGTTACAAAATCAAATTTGAGTGATTTATTGATTTTAGACATTAATGGGTCATTTCCTTCTTCTTCTTCCATCTGTCGGCATGATAATTTTAAAAATCAATAAACGCCAAATAAATTTATGTACAAATAAAATTTAATAATGTGAAAATTATTTATGTTCATAATCAGATTGGTGTGGATTGCTGTAGATTATCATTTTTGGAGGACATTTGAGCGATAATTTTTGCAAGTTTTGCAGTTTAGAAGTTGATTAGGATCTATAAAGCAGTGATAAGTGCTAATAAATTTTCGAATACTTGTGACTAGTTAAAGCTCATTCATCTAATAAGAGGAAGTAACTTGCAATGTCAAACTTAAGTATTACATAAAATTTGCAGCTGTTATTTCCACGGTCAAATCAAATCGTACGCAATTGGTCACAGCAATTAACAATTTTTTTTGTTTTAATGACTGTTAACTTCATTCATGCGTGATTTACACTGTTTTGGATTATTTTAGTGTTTCGACACTAAATGTGACGTGAGTTTTCAATGTGCTAATTTTATGTCAATTGCTGCTAGAATTGTATAGCTGGAAATGAGCAAGAATTGAAAGTGAAAGTTGGTTCAATGAAATTGGAAGGTTGAATATCTTGTTTTTGGATGCAATTTCCATTCGTGATTGTCAGTGACGAATTTATGGATCTAAAATATTTACCATCTGTGGTTTGGATGCAAATGTATGGCATGTGTGGCCACAAAAATTACAATAAAATCAATAATGCAGTTCCATAACAAAATTTATAGATCAACTTCTCAAATTTCAATGGATGTTATTAAGCCACAACTTCAAATTCATAAATTATGGAACTCATTTACTCAATTTCCTCATATTCTACCGGCAAAAAACCAGAAAATTCATTTCCTCTCAAAAATATAAAAGTTTTTATCGTACGACTCTTAGTCTGATGTCATAACTGCCAAATGCCTGTTCAGTTTTATTTTTAACTTCTTTTATTTAAATGAAAAATACAAAAAAATTGAGAATTTGCTCAAATATGTGCCAATATGCCAAAAAAGAACCACAGCTCTTATTTTTATTAACATGTCAGTTGAGTATTATGTGTGTCAAAAGCAAGCACAGTGAGAAAGAATGATTTTTTTTTATGAAAACAGCAAAATTTCCGGGATATTCCGATAATGTATGTAGAAAACAGGTTGATGTGACCTTTGAGTTATTGAAAAGTGATTTCAAGGTTTGGAAGCTTCTGTTTAGCAATGCTAAAGTACTTAAAATTGCAATTATCAGCCCAAAAGTTGAGTCCAAATTCAATTCCAATGCTTTATAAACAAATACGTGAAAAAGTGCGGGAAAATTCAAAATTTGAAGTTAACGACTTTTTCAAAAAAAGTTATTAAGACAATAATTACATCTCAAAGCCTTAAATCCCTCAAAATGATGTCTAAAGTACAGCATTTAAATCATAAAGTCATCTCCTAAGCCTAAATAAGCTTCACCTTATATAAAAGCCTTCCAAAGAAGTATATTTATGTCATCAAGTCAAGTTCATTCTTAAAGAATTTCTTCTTTCTCATTTGTTCCACAAATCCATAAATAATGTCTTCTTGTTCCTCAAACTTGTTTTCTTTATCTCTCCCTTTCATATTCCTCACACTTACTATCCACTACACTTGTGAGACTCATAAAACAACAATTGCGGCATGACTTACAAGCTACAATTTTTATAAGCATGAATAGATGTGAGAATGATAGTAAGCAAGTAACCATAACAGGTCGAATGCTCTATAATTTATTATCACTTATTCATTCATACGTTTTTTCACATAGATACATAGATATTGTGACATCTAGAAGGTTTGGTTCCGTGATTAGGGGGTTCCAAAAGATTTTTTATTGAGATTTATTTTGGAATTTTTATGATTGTGGTTTTGTGGAATTCTAAAAAGATATAGGAATTGGAACTGCTTGCAGGAAATGAAATCCATTTTGTGGTATTTGGGATTTGATGATCTCATCATGGCACTAAAGTTATTGTCGTTAATTAAGATTTTGAGTAAACTGACTTGAGACTTAATATTTTAAGAATATGAAGCTTCTTGTGCGGCTATAATGATCAAACAGACCGAAAATGATCAACATGCAAATGCACTTCCGTTGAAATCAATAAATTCTGAACTTTATGACTGGATTTACTTAAAAACTCATCATAAATGCAAATGACTTACAACTAAAGATGAAGAGGTGGAGTCAGAAGTTAGGGATAGTTGTTGGATAGGAAGGGATCTAAGGGCAGGCCAAAATGCTCAAAGAATGGCTGTATGGTTTCGCATTTACCTGAAATTAAGGCTTTTCTGGTGAATCTGGATGCCACAATCTACCTTTACCAAGGAAGTAAGTAAGTAGATCACTTTAAGACAGCTCTGACATCAGAATCGCTAGACTCACTATATACATGCACACATATCAACTATGAATGGGCAAAGAACACTTTCCATTCATCGTATATGATTAAAATTACCTCCTCATCTATAGACATACATATATGAATGTATCTGATGCTATTAATGTTTAATGCTGTGTATACGTGGAATGACAAACACGAAGTAAAAAGAAATTATGATAATCAAACACAAACAACTACCGGAAAGTTTATTTCTTTTCTTTTCTTTCTTTCTCACATGCTTCATACAACATACATTGTATTGAATAATATTTTTAATGCACTGGTTTCATAATCATTCATTAGTTGAGGCAGTTGCTTTATATTATCAGTCTTGAGCTTCCATTATATCATAAATACTAACAATATTACAATAACAGATTTTTTTGGAATTGTTTATTGCCATAAATATGTCATGTATTGTATAAATGAATCATAAATTGTCTGTGTAATTGACTTGGATTCATGATCAGAAGTCATGGCTTTTAAAAATAAGAAGCATTCTTGGAGTTTTCTAACGTGATAATGAAATTCCTGAGTTAATTGGCTGGATGATCTGATTCAATGGAATTTAATGCAGTTGGTCTGCAGCTAGTCTTCCGTATCAATGGATTTTGTTTTATCTGGGAGGTATATAGCCGGCAGGTGTGATTACTGACATTCTTAGTGTTAATTCTGTTTAAATAGTGTTTATTGAAATGTTTACTAAACGGTAGTCAAGCGGAGAGTCCAGACAAATAGACTACTTGGCAGTAGCTCTTAAGCATCTACCTAAAGTGCCTCTTCAAATAAAATGCACGTGATCACTGCAAAGCCATAATAAAACAATAATTCTAGCATCCAGCATCAACTATCATAATTCTTAACTTCTGATTCTGACACCTGAATTCCCAACACAAAAGCATTCCCATTCATATCCCAAAAGAATCCAATAAAGAAGTGCGTCAAAAAATTGTTCCTAATCTTTATATTGTTTATTGTTATTTATTACTCTCTCTATTCATTGATGTCATGCGATGATAGGAAAGGTGAGGCACATATGTATATGAGACAGAATCAACGCTCATTGTATTGGATTTTTTATTGAACAGATTGGAATTTATGGATTTGGAATGCTTATGGAGATGAAGCATTCATAATTTCATTTAGTTGATGGCATATGCCCAATTAAGATGAAGTTTTTCTTGCTGCTTTGTTTTACAAATTAGTCACAAAAGTTTGTTTGTAGTAAGCAAACTGAATTTTAAAAGGTTTGCCATAAGTCAATATCAATTGGACGATGATCGGAAATTTATTGTGCGGATGCTTTATAAAGGAGATTTGTATTAATAATAAAGATTAAAAGACGTGTCAAACATTTGTCCATAAATGACGTGCCTAGCCATGCTACAAATTAAGCTATTTTTATTTGAAAATGTCAACAAACATGTCGTTATTCCTTTTATGCATGCATAGAATTGTAAATTAATTTATCGAAATAATTGCCATAAATGGATATCTCTATGCTCTTTTTTGATGTCCCAATATCCAATAATTTTTGGATTTATTGATGTTGTTTTGATTGAATTTTAAACTTTACAGCTAATGGAAATTTATGATAGATTAAATTTTAAGTGCCCCAAATCAAGAAGGGTAATCTGATAATCATGGCTTATAACGTCTTTATCCAAAGTGAGGTTATGTCTTAAATATGATACAGATTGGAATTTAAAGACAGCTTCTTACTCACTTCAAAGGTCAATTAATCAGTTTATTGACCAATTGATCAGAATCAAGTATCAATTGTGATTCATGACGTACCTAGAAAGTCGACTGAAGCTGATGGGTAATCAGAAAAGTTACAGAAGTCTAATTAAGAAGTTTAAATTAAATTAGTAAGTAAACCAATAAAATTCAGTCTGATATCCCGCAATCTTATGCTGATTCTTACTCTTCTTTGACTACCCAGACAAAATTCACTAGAATACCTCCCACTATGCACAGATTCATCCAACACGATTCTTTTGAAAATTTGAAATTTAATTCAAAACTTATTTTGCATGCTGAATGTTCAAATGCTAATAAAATGCCTCAGAGCACTTCTGTTTTATTAATAGCGATTAATATTTAGCTTATCAGCATTTAGGGCGAGGCAATTTGTAAACAAACATCAAATCTTAATCACGTCAAAATCAGGAAGCTATAAAATATTATGTGCAGATATTTATAGCTTTTATTTGCAAATTATTATCAGCTCATGAGGCAGAACTAAGTTCATTGAAATTCAGAACAATTAACGTAGGAAAATCATTCGATTTAGCTTAGCTTGCTAGATCCAGTAAGAAAAATCCTTTGTGTAAATCCTTGACTACAGATTGCTCTAATTAATGATTTGTTGCATGAGCGAGTAGTATGGCTATGACTTTAATTAGTTATATGCTGTATAGTCCTCAAAGCAAAGCTTCTCAAAGAGATCCAAATTATTACCAACAAAGCCGTAAAATAAATCACTTGATTGAATCATTAAAGTCACTCAACGATGCTTAATCATTGACACATGCTGTAATTAGAGTTTGATTGATTGAGGCTGTGGTATGTGATGAAAATCGACAGTAGACGAAAAAGTTTCAGACTTTTCTTAATTGCATGAATTTTTCATGTGATGAGATGATAAAAGTGGCAAAATTCAGAGAATCAGTTCCAATAAAATCCGACAAATTATGTCCAATAACATTTCATAAGATTATGTCCAATAAATGTTAAGATCATCCCACAAGCCCACAAACAGCATCAAAAACATTAAAATTCATCGATTGTTATGCTGATTGAAATCCAAATTTCGTGATGAGAGGATTATTGTTAATAAATTTGGAGATTTACGATTGTCGGTTGCTGACTTACTTTCCATGATTTCATAATGATCATTACAACGATTATCGTCAGATGATGTGATGTTGAGGTTTAATAAGGCATTGAATTTAATTTCATTAAGGCATAAATTCATCATCTGTAACAACTTTTATGCCTCATATTTCAACTCAATCAATAAATCTGCCGTTCATTGTCTGTCAAATATTTACACAAAGTCATGATGATGTTTACAGACTGTCTATATACATATTAACCCATTCAGCTTGCTTGCTGACCATATAGTCATTGCTCGGTGCTCATTATTTTAAATACACGATAAAATATATACACAAGACTTGTTACATTACAGCAGAGAGGAAAAAATTACCCCGCTGTTGATTATGATTGAAGCAACAGTCTATAGCAGTTCATTAACATGACGCGATGCCTCTTCTTACTCTTATGTATCTATTTTGAGAGCATTGTTTAAAGAAGTCTCGTAACCAATAGCAAATGCCTCATGGTGATAATAAGAATAGCAATTGTAAGTGGATCCGAGAAATTTGAAGTTAAAGCTTGAGTATTCTTGGATATTTGGAAGTGAACTTGAGCAGCAGATTTGAATGTTTGGTTCACGTTTCAATTTTTAATCGAATTTTTTTCGTGGAAAACTAGATGTTGTTTGTAAAAAAAATCCAATTTCCAAAGGCAGTTCTAGGGTTTTTTTGCGTAGTAATCCGTTAATTAAATCTACATACTGCATCGCAGTATTTCCAATAACTCTAAAAATAAGTCTATCAAAAACATCACAAAATTCTCATCCCCCATTTTGCATCTACACAAAATTTCCATTTATTCATAGACACGATGACGTAAATTTCATGTAAACTCAATGGCAATTGTCTATCAGAGAGAAATCAAACAGTTTGGATGTCTTTGCTTGTTATCCATTATCAATCATCTACATATATACATTTTATTTATAGAATCCTGGTCAATCAATCTGTTGCCATGATATTGATGAAATGACCGTGAATCTTCATTTTTCCAATTCATTCAATTCTGTCTCCAATCATTCATCAATAATAAGCCTTAAAGGTCACATGACTCGAAGGCTTTTCATACTATCAGGCTGTGTTGTTTTTGAGAGTTATGTGTTTTTATAGTGCTTAATGTGGAAAATTTTGGATGGATTTATAGTCGGTGGCAGTGTTTTCAATTGAAAGCTTGATTTCAGTCAGGATTATAGTCTACATGCGCAAATTTAATTACTTTTTAAATACCAGAGATGGTTATCTGAATAGCACAAATCGGTTAATGGATCAAAAATCCGGTACCGGTCGGCTTGACTCAAATATTAAAGTCGAATCCGGAACGAGTTCAGAGTCACGTCGGCCTTGAGTTTAGATCCATTAACCGATTTGCTCTATTCGGGTTATAAACCAGCTTAATTCAGTATTGAGGACAGTCCTCGTCAGAATAGTTCAAGTACAAATTGGAAACAACATCTGATTTGCCACACCAATTCCAACCTTAATGAGCAAATTGCGAGTATTTCAAAAACCCAAATAAAAAATTTGTGCCTGCCAACTCCTCACAAATTGCAATAAAACTTTCAAATCCTCAATTCTATTGATTCCCTTTCATGTTTTGAAATTTCCATTTAAAATGCATTTAGATATATGTTCAAGCATAATGTCTACATGTTCTTTATATCGTTCTTTGCACGAATAATAATATTGATTTATGTATGCCTTCCACCCGGCTTCTACATTCTTCTTCTTATTCATATTTATCAGCAATCCACTTTACACATGCGTTGCATAAAAGGTAGTTTTTTGTGTAATTTTAAAACACATATTTGAGTTGTTACTTCAAAATAAAAAGTCTATTGAATGAAATGGAAATGAAGCAAGAAAAGAGAAAAAAGGCAATGTCGGTGGCGGCTATGTCGGAAATATTTTTTTTTGAAATTATAATCATAAACCACACCGAAGGCATTTATTTATGAATTTAATATGAAGAGAGGAAAAAAAGTTTTTTTAATTGATGTTGCGTGATAAGCCCTAATAGCATGGAGACGATGATTTCTTTGTTGTTGTAAAATTTATTGGCTGTTCTGGTGTGGCTGAGTCAATTTTGAATTTCTAGGAAATTTTCAAATTTATATTTGCATTTTAAAATGATTTTTATGAATTTATAGGATGACTGCTTAATCGAGTAGATATTTTGGAAGTAATGGAGATTTGTGACTTGAATTTATAATTTTTTTATTGATTCTTATTCTTGACATTGAAATTTTTTCGGGTAATTTCTAAGTAGAACCAACAAATTTGATCAGATAATTCGGCAAACTTCCTTTTATTGATTAAACTCAGCCTAAAGTGTCAAGAATCGCGCTAAGGCAACCCTCAGCAATTTGAGTCATAAAAGTTGGTAATTAACTCGGCATTTTGCACGGAAATTTTCGTGACATGAAAAAGGGTTCTACTCATAGACTCGACTATACCTAAAAATAAAGTAAGAAGTCTGCAATGCCTACGTGTTTACTTGCTACTGTTGAGAATATTTTTAGAATTTGATTATCTTTAGTGGAATTTTTAGTATTTAAAGTTTACATGAATTAATTTTGTATTCATTTTTCGTGTATATTGCTCATGAGAAGCAGGAACCATGAAATTTTATGGATAAAAGTAGCTTTATATTATATTTTCCACTATAGGGAGCTTAGAACTCGAGCAATAGCCCAGACCGGCATAAATCTGACTTAGAGTCAGATTAGGTTTGAATCAGATATCATGCCAGAGTCACGTAGGCCTAGTGTCGGATTTTGAATCAATCCACCGGCTTGGTATTCGGACAGGTTGTTGATCTATATTAAAGATGTGTATTTCAAGATTTTAGTCAAAATTGCTTGGAATTCATCTGCATTTCTGATAAGTTTCCATGCATTCTCTTTACCTAACATCCAACAAACCAAACTCTTACATAACAACATCTGCTTCCATTCCTCCCAAAAACACATTTTAAAGTGCATTAACATTGTCTATAAAAACTTCAAAACTATTAAAACTTTTTGTTTACATCTTCATACTCATATGATTCCTACTCGTATAGCCTTAAGAGTATAATTGCGATCATAAAAATTACGCTTTCACTAGTCATCGAGTCTAGTCGAGTTAAATTATAGTCAATGGTAGCAGTAGTGTATGTGAGTAATGTTTGTAGGTGTCTGCAGTTGCAGTAATTTCAATGTTTATTGTCTGGTGGTGTTGTATCAATGGATGTAATCTATTGACTCTTTTTTTCTTGCAGTCATTAATTTTATATCAAATAAGGTTGCAATAAGCAGAGCTGATAAATTGGTACTTGTATCTTAATTGCATTTAGTATTGTATTTGTAGCTAGGTATATCCATTTTTAGTTGTGGGAATTTCCATTTCAAGCGTAGTTTGCAAAAAAAGTATTTTTAACTTTAATCGAACTAGCTTCCTAGTTACTTCCTTTAATTAATTATTTTTCAATAGTTCTACAACCTACACAGCAATCAATTTAGTATCTGCAACTATGTACAAAGTACCAGCCATTCCAATTTCACATATTTCATTATCAACTTTGTACTTTAATTGAATTGATTTAATCTATTTCAAGTTTATGTGCTGTGCCATGAATACCAATCAACCTCTCTTGTGTTCATTAACTAGCTGATTGTAAAGAAAAAAGTGTACAATGAAGAGTGCAATAATGAGTATGAGACACAGTAATTCTGTTCAAGTGGAAACAAAAAAAAATCCAATTAGGAAATATTTGCATTCGATACTTTTTATGTACACAAAAAAATAGTTCATGGCTGAGTGAAGGTTTAGAGCAGCTAAACAAAAAAATAAGGAAGACGAAGATATTTTTACATCATTTTCCTTTGTTATGTTCCTCATTTTATAGAGCACAACCATATTATCTTTAAAGAATGCTAACATCCACAATGTATATAATGTCATCAATGGAAGCAGCAAAGGAAGACAAGACATGTCGGTGTGAATTGAAAATGCAAACATTTATGTGCAGTTGTGCACAATGATATGCTTGAAATACTTTTTTTCCACCTCAAATGTACACACAGAAAGTCATTATCGCACTCAAGATGTGCACTTGAAGCTGAACAATGAACTATATAAAGAACAAAGTAAACTGCAGTTATGGTTCAATAATGGAAAAATTGTATGGAAAGCCTTCTGTTCAACAGCATTCGATAATGTACTTTTACCATTCAATATTGTGGATTTTTTTATGTAGTGTCGAGGATTCTCATTTTACTGTTTCATAAATCAACAGAAACCATTTCAAGGAATGTCTTTTATTATATGAATGATGGAAATATTGCTGATTGAGGGTATGGAAGGATGACTAGTGTAGATGATGAGAAAATCGATGAATGTCATAAAATTTTTGAAAGATGTTCAGAAATGTTCTGGAATTGTCATGATTGAGTAGCAAGATGTTGATGGGATGTTAAGTGCAGTTTGACGGGTTCTTCGGGTCACAACCTATTCCTATTGTATGACGTCATTCTTGAATGTTCTAACTGATTTAAGACTCTTTGATCAAAAATGTATTGAGCTTACAATCAGACTGAACTGAATCTTCAATAAATCCTAAGAAAGCATCAAAAATATACAATTTGAAGAGACATTCTATACAAAATCTATCAAACCAGAAAGCACTTTAGCATTTCACACGTCTACATATTCCCAGAATCATCTCCGAGTGGCACAAATGAAGAAGACTCCACTAAACCTCTGTTATTAACTCCAAATGGAAGTCATCTCCATTTGGCATATAATTGGCTGACATATGACATGCAGTAGAGCCTTGGTCACATGCATCGCTCGGCATCTCATCAGCATGTACTGTAGGATCATCTTCTATTGATGGTTTCCTCAGAAATTCCATTAAAATCTTCTGCTCGTGTCATTTATGACAGAAATTAAATAAACTTTTATTTAATTTATATCTATAGAGCTTCCAGCTATATTTCCTTGAATTTTATGACTGCAAAGCTTTATGGTTTTATAAACAGAACTGAAATCGTACAAAGTAAGGATTTATTGTGTAGATGAGCATGACACATGTGGAAATGATTCTTTGAAATGAGAATTTTCTTCCTCTATACAAGCATAACGAGATTTATGACTCAAATGTGATAAAAAAAAGTTGACATAGAAAAAAAATCTTCTTCATAAATTATAAATCATGCTTGTGTTGCTTTATCGCCGACAATAATTTCTAAGTTATTAAATTTTCATGGCTGAAAGGAATCAAACAGGCAGAAAATTGATTAAATCACGTGAATTATTAAGTAGATTAAAAGCATGAAATGAAATTAATCGCAGGATGAAAGGGTTAAGTCAGAGGTGGGCAACCTGTGTGCTGCGACACACTTTGTGGTCAGCCTTGACTGAAACTGCACACAGCATGCAGTATCAGCTTCACAATAGTATGCCGCATCACACAGGTTGTCCATCACTGGGTTAACCAATTAATATTCAGTTAATTAAATTTTCTCAATCGAATACCTTCTTGGAAGGATGATTTTCGCTATTTCCGTACATCTTTGATGTTTTTACAGATGCTTGGAAATTGCTCAACATCCATTAGGTGCTGTTCTTTTAATTAAAATTGTCTCTAATTTTGGATATTATTTGAAAACTTTTCCACGTCTTCAAGATACAGAAAAATTTCCAAATTAAGGAACAAAATATTATTTCTATTTTTGAACACAGCTTGAAAAAGCTCTTGGCTATGTCTTACAATTTGATATTTTTATCATTACATCGACGGAAAACGAGATTTTCTTGTTGATTATCGCTGCGGAACTTTGAAAAATATATTTATTCTTGCCATAAAAGTTCTTGTCGTGATTTCCCATCAACGAAAAAACTTTAAAGCACGTAGCAGTTTTGTTTCCCTTTAAATGTTTAAGTTTTTTGAAGACGTAATTCAATAAATTATTTGCACAGAAATTATTTCTATCGTCTTCAATTGAATTTTTGCTACTGTTGTACAATTTCTGTTTGAGTAGCTTTTCTATGTCAATTCTATGGAAAATGATTTTCGTCTTGGAGATATTTTAGCTTCTATTTATTGGATGTAAGTGAGACTATTAGAGTTGTCTCTAATCCTTTGAGTTTAGAGTTTAGAGCTTTTCTATGCTTCGGATTATTTTTAGTTAAGTACTATAGAACTGGCTGAAGTTTTTAAAGGATAGAGCCAGTTGAGACATTCACTAATCTCGGTAATGAGTTCACGTGTGCCTCATCAAAGGAAGTAATTAAGAGATGACGTTAATTTGCCACATAACTTATATGATCAAAGAGTAATGAAGACCGAGTCTAGAGAGATCCCTTCTGGATCTGCATCTAGCTTTATCTTAAAGATATTAATTATCTGTAATCACTGAATCCAATTCCCAGAAGCTTTTGAAAAATGCGCTCTAAACACTCAAGTATCATGTCTTCCCTACTTGCCCTTCCCACTACTATTCCAATATTGATTGAACGCCGAGAAAATAAACAAAAATAGAATAATTTTTATGTACACAATATTGATTTGATTAGAGGCATTTCCATATTTATCAAATCAAAAAGAATTTCTTTTATGGCATCTCCACAAGATATCATATCACATAAAATTTGACATTAGAAATGCAAAGTAAAAATATGTAGATTTAATATAAAATTCAGGTCAATCATAATTTATTAATGGATCTCATTGAATGGAGCATTGGATGGGAGGAAGTAAACAAGAAAAAAACATGGAAATTGAATTAATTTTGTGGACATTATTGAGACAATGAGTCTACATCATGGCAAAAAAAAGTTTTATTTCGTACCTTTAATACATAATTAATGAGATGCTCACTTTTTTGGTAAGGAATATTTTCTTGTTGTTCCTTTACAGAGGTAATATTTACATAAATTTGCCATGAAAAACTCATTATGTTATTACATCCATTTGGAAGAAAACTTCCGTCCTTGACCTTAGCCATTAACAAATTAATTTTTATTAGGATTAGCTTCAAATTTATGGTTTTCTATTTATATCCATGCTTATGGGAATAGTTGGCGACAACAGAATGACTTCAATGTATTGTCATAGCTGAGAATTTGGAACATAAGATTAACAACTTGAATATGCTGTTTTGCTCATTTCAGTCTTCAATATTACTATGAATAATCTCAGCTGGATTTCTATACCCAAAATTCAGGTTACCTTATTCTCGGTTTGGTTATGACAGAGTGTGAAGAAGAATCTATCCAAACGACATTTCAATATATAATTTCAGCAAGATCTGATGTGTTTTTATCAACGACGTGAACTCGAATTTGAGGGTTTTTGAAAAGCTCGTGCTGATTTAGCTATGCACGAGTGTGTTCCTTAGATACAAAGTTATTTAAATTAAATTTTTCTCAGCAAAATATTCGTGCTAAAAAGCTAGATTTGAGATAATTTACAAAACTATTGATATTGTTGGATTTTGAATCACAATACTAAATATTTCTATGAAGGGGACTAACAACTATAAAAGGGGAAAACAACTAAACAAAGTTGCATCCTGTTTAAATTTAAAATAAACGTTGGCATATTCTCAACAGATATATTGAAAATCAGAGAGAATCCAATAGTGTTCAGCCATGGGCTTTGACCTGAATGACCCCTTATAACTACATCCTTATACACAGCTCAGCAACGCCACTAGCTAGTAGCTGTATCTAATCACCATGTGGTGTTGTGCTAATCACCATAAAGCACAAGAGATAAATGCTTTAATCTTTCATAAAATCATAATATCCATTTTACAACCATTAAAAATCACAACATCCCTAACAAATTTTAATCGGCACTAAAACAAAGACTAAAGGCGAAAAGATTAGCTTACATAATACCTGAAGTCTCACTTCCTAATAGCTGAAATCTTAATTTATTCCCTTTTAATGGATGTTTAAAAGCTGTTTGTCATTTTCAATCCTAATTATCATACAAAACTGAGAAAATATTCAGCACCACTAGCCTAAATAATTGAAATTCAAATGCTAATCCAGCATGACTCATAAAAATGTTTTCGCTGTTGCTTTGTAACCCCGCTGACCTTAATGATTTGCGATATACCAGATATAATAAATTTATACAGCAAAGATTTAATATCGATAGCCATATGTCAGTTCCAATATGTGTACAATTTCTGCTTCTTCTGCTGTACAAATATTATTTTTCTGTCTGACCATCGATCGTATCGCCCAATTAAAGCAGCAAGAAGGAAAATAATTTCACTCGGTTAAGCGAATTTCTTTGTTTGAGGTAAAAATTTAAGTATGAATCTGCAATAGGCGGAAACATAAACATCACATCTGCATAACGACAGATGGAGTCAATTAGGTTGTGGATTATTTTATTTGAGATTTAACACGTTCAAGCCAGCTTGTTTTCTCTTGTTTCATCACATATGATCACATACCAATGATGTGGATTATATCTCATAAACAGCTAAGCGCATGTGAGGTAGTTTGCTTTATTTTTTTTTGTCGGATGAACAAAACCGCGAACGTGCTATTTATGAAATTTAATCATTTAGAAAGAGATTTAATGAATGGCTTATGTGTAATGAGTAGACTATACAAAATGTTATGGTTTTGATAACCTTGGACTTGAAATTGATTGTGTGGAAAGCACCAAGCTTCAAGGTTGTCAAATGTGCATGCAATATGGCACTTATGGTACCTTAATGTTGGCATCTCCTTGAAACAACCAACGGATGCCACAAAATTATTTTTGCATGTAAACCACATTTATCTGTATCAAATCCTAACCACTTCCATTCGATGGATCATATCAAGTGTATTCTTGCTTCAAATCCTTCTCCACGTCTCTCAGGTATTTAAGACATCCATGTACACAATGAATTATTTATATACACAATTTATTCTACATGAAAATTTAAATTCAACTTATTCCTTTATCTCTTAGTATGCAGGCAAGAAGAAGAACTTTTTTTTGATGTTATACAAAAATATCTGTGAAAATTTACATAATTGAACTGATGGGAAGTAAAAAAATCGATGTTGATTTTTATGCTGTGTTCTGAATTTTTATCAAATGATGAGGTTCTGCTTTGTTCCTTCTAAAGGTCATTTTTAGAAGATTATTTTGTAAGTCAATCGATTGGATGTTGTTGTTTTGGAGTATTTGGGGATTTTGTGAATTTAGAGTGGAATTACGGAAGTCTTTTGAGGATTGAGGCGTACAATTGAATATTTGGCATGTGATTCTAATAATTTAGACACTGTTCCTAGCATACAATGAGAAAATCTTTCAGTAATACTGACCATGGTGCTTAGTTTTAGGGTAAGAGCCTCAACATCATATCTAATGACAGAGAATCTATCCGCAAGACTTGAACTATGTACTCTAAGATGATGTTAAAAATAGAGACAGGATCGAACATGACGAGTTATAGATTCAACATCAGGTGACATCTAAGAGATGACATGGATTACAACAGCTCTATCAGACTAGCAATATAAGTATATAAGTAGCTAAATCCATCAATATCAATCAGATTTCATAAAACAAACTGTCAATAAAACATCAAAATCTAAACTTCAAGACACAATTTTCCATCACTGATAACTTAAGTAAACAGAATCGCCATTCATAGCAAATGGATAACATAAATATTTTGCCAAAAAAATAAGAAAAATAATATAATCAAATGGATGAAAATTCATGAATGAAGATTACATCATTTCGCATCAGTTACAAATATAAGGAAAAATATTCACATGATCACAGTCATCATCTTGCTCATTCTGGGCTCTATATTTAGAAGTTTACATAATGCGTAAAGAGAAAATATTTTCCTTTCTTCTTCCACATCCGACAAAGAAGTTTTCGGAGGCTTTCTTCATGATGGGGACGAAACGGAAAGGCGGATTTGGAAATGGAATGAGCTTGTTATATATGTATGTGAGGTGCTTTCATAACATTAAGGAAAGTTTGTTTCGTGAAAATTACGCAAGGTCTACATTATGGAAGGGAAAAGTTGTGATAAGCATGATTTTTTGGTCTTTTGATGGACATTTTGGTCATGTTTCTATGGTCTTGATATCCAACTATTATATTACATGAATCCTTATTGATGGTCAACATATGTCCCTCAACATACTGATCCTGAAGTCCCACGGCTATAAAAGTGACATGAACCAATGACTCTTAACCTAAAAATGCGCTTAAGTCACCTTAGCCATCCACTACTTGTTAGCCAAATTTCCCATCTTATTCTTCATATTTTAAAGGCCTACACGTGGCTACAACTTTAGTACTCAAAACATCACCGAGGGGAATACTGAAGAAATTTAATTTCTTCATGATATTTGTAAATAATTGCACAACAGCACGTGCTTGTTACTGTAAAATAGCCAACTGCAATTTATAGCGACACTTTAACGTATCAATTAAGTAAATCATAAGAAGATTGTTTGTTACTTTAATAACATAGAGGAAGGCAATGAAAATCAGAGTATGGTGTCGAGGACGCTTACATTGTACTTAATGGACTAATCTTCCACATAATCCTAATAGTCTTTCAAAGCTTTTGCGAATGTGATTAATGAATTGTTCATCTACTTTGCTTTTAATTCAGCTACGCAAATGGATGTGGAATTAAATGGCCATTAATAATTTAATAGAGTGAAATTTTGCAACATTTTTCACATAATGGAGTGCTTTTAATGATTGAAATAAAATTTTTGTGGTTTTTCCTTTGTATTTTATTTTTAACATGCTTGCTGCATACCTGGATGCTGAAAAATGTTGAAACCTGTGAATGAGCAATGATAAAATCTCATGACCCATATAAAATATCCTTTTTATTTGCAATATGTTGCATAATTCACAAGAATTTTATGAATTTTTCACAATTTGGGGGTCGTTCATCAATGACGTCTAATTCTTCAAGGATCAATAGAGATACAGCCAATTGAAACTGTATCATACTTGAGTGGGTTGTGAAAGAACAACTTGTGGACGGTCTATAAATCAAATTCGTAGTTAGCCGTCATTGATGAATAGCCCCCAAGCAAATACACATTAGTATTCATCCACAAACCTCATTCTATAAACATCAGACTCAAATATTCCATACACAGAGAGAGAGTGAGTGACTAAATGTTTCTCAAGCTATTTGTACAAAATATAATAACAAGAAAAAGTTCAGCACAAAAAAAGTACAAAATAAAAAGCTTGTGAAAATAAATAAAATGCATTGGCTATGGCACGACTTGTATGGATTTTGTTTGGCTTAAAATTAAAGCAATTAGCAGAAATAAAAAGAAAAAAAAATTATGACAACTTTTTGTTCTGTTTCCAAGTTGTACACATATGAAATGCTATAAATTATTAGCCCATGTCAGACATAGACTGTTGACAATTGAGTCCATGTATTGCATTCTCATAAGGATTATGAAATGGAATTAAAGCTAACCTTTGTATAATAATAGCTTTATCGAATGCACACACCAAGTTTCTTGCTGATTGGAGTTATAAAAGTTTCTTAATGGCTTACTAGTTGATTCTTTGTGGCTGTAGATTGGTCATGGCTTTTAAGATAGTTTGAATTTATGAGATTTTTGACTTGCAAGTAAGTTTTTGAACTTTTGTGCTGCAAACTTTTAATCATCTATGACTGAATGCAGACAAGAATAGGAATGTGCAGCTTGTGATCCTTAAAACTTTTGAAATTCTTCCAATAGAATTTGAACAATCCCCAAACAATTCCTCAATATTGTTCAGTCACAAGACTACAAAAGTTAACCTGGGTCAGTGAATGAATCATTGAAGTTACTGTTCATTAAACCCAACCCCATTAGACCACACAAGTTAAAGTCGAAAATTAGTAAGCAACATTCCCATCGCTCTAAATGACTCAAACCACAATAATCAAATTTAACCGTTTGTCACTCGCACATCCAGCATTCAATTAACACAAATATTTACATATATCTACAGAACATTGCCATTATCTTCTTAACACTCTCATTGATTATACCACGAAGAAAAAAAGCTCGACTTTTATGATCAACAATTGATTTTACTATGTAATTAGCAGCACTTAGCACACCTCGTTTGTATGACATTGAATGCTGATGGTATAAAATTTCATGACATTTCAATTAATTTTTACCTTCTTTCTCTCCATGAGTTTATCTTTTATGGATCTTACAGAGGTTGGGAAATTTTTTAAGTTTCTTATTAACGAAATCTTGTTAAATGTTGGAAGTGTCTTGTTTGTACAGTATGTCTTATAATTGGTTTGTATTTAAGTTGTTAAGGGAAATGAATGACAATACTTGAACTGTGCATCTCGAGCTGTGAATCACCGTTTGAATGGCTAGAAGCCATCAGAACTTGGATTACATTGAAGTTGCCATGACGGCTATTTGACTACAAACATTAAGTTACTCTTCTTGTGTCGCTAGCTAATCAACCAATGCAACTTCCAAAAAACCTCATAAATGCGCTTCCAACATTCACTTCCAAAACATCAAATCAATCGAATTTCATCAATGAATGTGAATTTCATACAAAATTAAATTATGGAACTGGTCAATTAACTTAATAGCATTTGTGTCTTATTTTTTTTTTCATCGTAGTTTGACGATACTTAGCAATGAAACCTTTTAACAAGTCATTGAGAGAATTTATGACATTCAATTAATCATATTTTGATTAATTTTCGACCAAAGTATTGTCTCATAATGCTATTAATAGTTTGATCGTCTACTTTATCGGATATCTGATTAGCATAGAAAAATATTCATTGTAAATAGAATTAAATGAGCTTAAAAGATTAGCTAGCATGTGAAGAGAAAACATTTCCTTTTTAGAACGTGTGAAAATACCGCAATTGATGGCATGAAAATCCATTTTTAGACAAAACAGAAGTTGTAAGGTTGAAGGTGAGATGTCTGTGGATGGGAAAGGTATTAACGGAAATTTGAGAATTACTGCCGCTATCCAATTTGGTACATCTATAAGATGGTATCTAAATTTACTATAAAATCAGCATTTTTGAGGTCCAACAGTCACCAAATGTCAATCTGCTTCACTTCCATCCACACCTCGCATAAATATCCCAAAAAATTCTTAATTGGAGCAAAAAATTGTCATCGGAATGTCGTTTAAGCTTAAAATATTTAAATAATATTTAAATGTTCTGGCACAAGCCGACAAGAACATGACTCAGCAAGACATGTCAAATTAACATGCTAATGAATTGTTTTCAAAATAAATCAATAAGAAGCTTGTAGAACATGAAGAAATTAGAGAAATATTTTACACCTTTAGTACTACATGTATCGCTCGTCCCACGCACTGAAATATCTATGGCATCAAGACATTGAACTAAAACAATCCATAGAAAGTCTAATGTAGTAGAAATTTATTCATCACGATGAAATGGAAACGGAAAACCCTCGAGGTATAGGTCAAACATTCATCGGATTTATTTAGCGAATCTACAGTGCTGTAATCTCTAATGGATTAGGTCTGATTTGCAGAATAGATGTAAAATGTTGGTTTCCTATGAAAATGAATGAAAATAAGTTTATGTAGCTTGTGTAGTCTATCTAATAGAGGATACCCCTAGCAAATATATAAAAGCAGTCTTAAGGATGAGCATCCTCAACATTTGATCGAAATTTATTGCAGATTCTCGAATCATAAATCAATATGTTATAGAAAGTGAAATCCTATCTGTCAAAAAATGACCATCCAATTCTCAATCGAATCACTTAATCATCAAAACTGACACAAATTAAAAGCCCACAAATTTCCAACCCACACACATACACATCCAATTCCATTTAATTAATTTTAAAGAAAATGTAGACATGAAAAGAAAGTGAAAACAAGCAAGAAATGAAAGGTTGTCAAAAAATAAAGGTCAAGCACAAGAGGCCTGTGTGCCATTCGACGGAGAATCAGTAAAGTGAAAATAGTTCAAGTGGATTTTAATGAAAGTTAATTATAATCAGTAATTTTATGACATAATTTATGATTTTTTGTGACATTTGGAATGCTTATTTATGAGCTTGCTCGACTGAAAATTGAGGAACACGACTTGAATGAGTCATGAGTATAACTCATAATTAAAAAGTTGATTACTTGACAAATTTATCACTTAATTCGTGTTGTGACAATATTTACATGATGTCTCATTTGCTTGAGTAGCATTTTATGGATTTTGTTTGGGTATATTGAGTCATTTAATCAAGAATGGCAATAAAAATTGAGGCATTATATGTGAAAATTTGATTAAACCCTTCATAAACCATCAAATCCTCTTCAATCAGGCATTAAATTTCGGCCACAAATTGAATTACTCAAAAACCACTTCACATGAGCATCAATTACGTCCATAGTTAATTGAAATATTCACTGAGCATAAAATTCTCATTCATTGACAATGGATATACTTTCATATCACATAATATTCTGAGCATCATGAATATATCTGGGTCATTACTCAACGTCGTTGATTTTTACATATTCATAAAGCTGAAAATTTATGCTGCCTCCCTTTCTACTCGCTCACTATCTCACTTTCTATGCCGTTGTGTATAAAATTCTGGCTGATGTTTCTATGCCGCTAGGAATTAGATTATGTTCACACTACGAGACACAATAAACGAATTTTCATGTGTGTACTTTTTTTGTTCTCGGTCGGAAGGTCACTGACCTGTCATCATACATAGAGCGATACTGCATAGAGTGATAAGCACATTAATGCATAAAATATAGCATTATTTATGCTGTTGTGTTTGAGTCAGGGTATGGACATTGCAACACTTATTAACAATGTTCAATGCTATATACAGCATCGAACTTTCCCTAACCTTGCCATCATCATCAGAGCACTTGCCACACTTGAGATAAACATTTAATAAATGCCTTTTTGATCAAATTAACGATCAAGCATTGTGTGCATTATGTGCATTCATGTGGTTTTATGCTTCTTTTCTTTGACTATTCCTTTTCATTCTACCGACTTCATTCTCCTTACTCTTACTCATTTTTATTTTTGAAATTCAAATTTAATTATAAGGGAAATGGTTGTTGAGTGCTTTACATATACACATGCATAAATAAATATGTACTTGTATGTGAAGCATAATATCATGCGGTTGTAATATGCATGCTAAGGTTGAAAATTTCATATATTCTACTAACTAAAAAGTACTTTTTGTTCTTTTGTTGGAAGCCGCAGAGATTTGAACTTTAACACGATGTAAGCCATCATGTAAATGGAAGGTGGAAAAAGAGTTGTTGAAGAAGAAGCTGGGTGAGGTCATGGCAACGGAGGAGTTAAAGTTTAGTTCAGATTTAAATGAGAAATTTTAACGGAATTTTTAAATTTGAATTTTTAACGTTTTTTGAAAATTTGAATTCAAAATAATTTTTAAGGGAATTTTAGCCATAAATCTCAGTCTCGCATCCACACAAGCTGTTTGTAAATATTATAAATACCTTTAGGGAGACGACACAATCATTAATCAGTAGATTTAAAAGGCTTGTCATGTTGATCATATTTCACATGTCTCACCATTTAAATATTGTTGATATGAGAACATACTTAAGATTGAATGACTGACACTTGCAGTCCGTAAATGAAGAGGTGATGTAAATGTGTGACACAATATTGGGTTTGGAACGTGCGATGAATGAACTAGAATTTTTTGAGCTTACTCACATGTAAAATTGAGGATAAAATTGTATAATGTTTGAGTAAATCGCGGACGTTTTCATTAACGTTATGCATGCATATAAATATTATTGTTGACTTAGACACGTAGGGCACTGTTCAATCATTCATATACAGTGAAACGGATCACGTAGAGTGAAACTAATGAATGAATATTAATTATCTTACTAGATACTCTCTAACAATGCATTAACAGCGATAACTGATCTCATTTAAAATTTACATGAAATTTATGTTATGCTATACATAGAGTTATAAAGAATTAAGACAATATACAAATGAATTGGAGCTAGAATATATCAGTCATGTGAATCTCTCACATTGTATTTAAATTTGACTTTCTTTTGTTATTCAGTTTTGAGAAGAAAAATGAGCTTTTAACTAGAAATGAAGTAAAAAGAAAGGCATATGTCATCCACACACTAATAATTTCTTTCTTTATTGTTGTGAAGTTTTGAAGCAATTGGAATGATTTATGTTTTTCGTGGATATAGACATCAGATATAAGAAGAGTTGAAACTGCATCAAAAGATACAGCTACAAGAGTTAGATTTGGAAAGTTTCGAAAGGTTTTTGGTGGAAACTTGGCACTTTTTAGGGTTCGGTCAAGAACGGCAGAACTGCAGTATTCGTCTGTACCTTACTGTTCGTCCAATAAGTCTACAAAAAGTCACTACAGTGCTCCGCCAAATTATGAAATTCTCCAAATCGAGCTGTTCGAGCTTACTCATTTAAATGAGCTTCTTAAGCAGCATAGCACATCCATATAATGACTCGATACTTATCTTAACCTATAATCATCTAAAATAGCTTCATTTCTTGTGACTATCCAATTATTCTAACCTATTCTGAATAATAACTTTATTAATATCTACGCAGAGCTATATAGAGTCACTATATTCAACATTGTTTTGTTCTCTCTATATAATGTACCATGGACATGTGAATAACAAAGATAATTTTTCAACATACCGTTATAGAATGAAATATCGACAGCAGCTCAGCGAACAGCAATCTGAAAATATACACAAAAAATATGTCGAATATTAGAATTTTTTTTGGAGTTGCCAAAAAATATTAAATTGAGTTGTTTTTTGTGTCTGTATTCTGCATATTTTATTGACGCATCGAAAGAGCTCACTGATTCATGGCGTATAATTAGCATTCGTGAAATATGCAAATTTCTTTATTGTCATTTTTTATTTTCATTCTCAGTTCATTGGAAATGATTGCGACATTAAAGTTCATTCAGTGCAAGGGGACATTGGTCTATGCTTTATATGAATATTATGTAGATCAGCCGACAGTTAACAATTTAATTATTCATATTATTCATGATTATTGATGTTATTTTTGCGATTGTGCATGAATTAACAATTATTGGTTTATTTATAGACAGACAGTCTGATGCAAGGTTAGGGAACTATGGTCTAACGGAGATTCAATGGATGACTTAACCTCAAAATTTACTAGAATCAACACAACATAGTTTAGACTATAATTTAAATCACAGAGTTTCACGAGGCAGCAACATGGTCTATAGTATACCATACAATGTATAGGCCAACTATATGCCGCAGGTCAAAAACTCATTTTCTGATAATTTATCAAATTTTTCTCTTTTTCCTTTTAGCATTAAGACGGTAATAAATTGATACAAATTTCTCAGTAGTATAACAGACAGTCAAGAAATTTCTCACGAAAACGGAATGGAAGTGAGACAGAGGAAAAGGGAGGGGGGACTAGAGCGGAAAATATGTACAGATGATGAATGGTCAGAATATTGAATTATTCTAGAAAAATTCATTATTATTTTTGTGGATGATCTTGATTGCCATGCCCTTTTCCAATTTGAGAACGAGAGGATAGACAGAGAAATCTCATTCGATTCGGACTGAAACTAAAGTGTTGATTAAGTTAACCTTTTTTTGTGTGTGGATAGTAGTCGGTCTATGAGAATTTTTATTGAGGTTGGTATTTACTGCTGACGCAAATTGATTTAACTCTGTGAAAGTTTCTTTATTGGACGGAGGGAATAGATCGTTTAGGTCAAGATTTTAAGGTTAAGTTTGTTGGTATTTTGAGGTTATTCAACAAAATGCATATTAAATTTAAGTCCATTGACATTTTGTTGTGCAGTATATAAAATGGTCAGGCATGAAAGCCACAATGGAGTCACAAAAAAATAATTTTTTTCCTGTACATTTAATTGCTACTTTTAAAAATCCAATTTATGTTTCGCTAAACCACAACAAAAAATTGTCAGTTCCACTTTTTTTTTGGCCATAAAAATTTCATAAAAAGCCACCCAGTCTCTTCCCATTTTTTCCATTGTTTTTAAAAATGAATAAATTTTTAATTTTTTTTATGTTAATCTCCTGCCTTATTCTCTCACCTACCACAAGGTAGCTCCATTTCATCACGAGATTCACATTTCATCGGCGGTAAAAAATATTTTTAATTCTGCCTTGCATGAATTTTTACAAATTATTGCTAGAGAGAATTTTTTCTGGGTATGAGCAAGAATTAATGAATGTCTGGGGAGATGCAGCTCATTTGTGGAGATTATAATGTTTTGAATGGTTTTTAGGGTATTAAAGGTTGAATCTGAATTCGGAAATGTTGGATAATTGCTGTAAATTTAATGATGATTTATAGTTTTACATTAGGTTGCCATCTACATGGTTTGTCTAGAGCTACATATCAAGTTAGGGTATGAGGATGGGCTTGACCCTCAATACGTGTTCCTGTTTCAAGCTATGTATTTGATCTACACTTAATATCATGAGCTTGGAACTTTAGTCAGAAATTGTAATCACCATTTCAGTTGTACCTTGAGTCTTTATCAAAAGATGAACACTAAGAGCAGTGCTCATTATAAGACAATAAAATCAGCCAACCCATCAGAGATCCCTTAGGCACTATTTAATTCTAGCTTTTCTTTACTAACAAGACTACTTATAAAGTGCGTGAGAGAGTCCATCAGCAGAAAAATTTTATTACACATAAAAATACATTCTTCTTTCCATTTTGTTGATTTTTTTTGTTATAAATAAAAAGATTCAATTTCATTTATATAGAATTCTTTCTTCTTTTAATTTATCATGCATATCCACATGCTCGTTCCTACAAAATCTTCTTGTGTTTGTATTTCATTTCAGATGAATAAATTAAATGAAAATACAACAAAAAAAAAGAGAATGCTGAAGGAACAAGAGAAATAATAATAATTTCATTGTTCTACAACTCAATTGCTTATGCGGTTGTTCCTATGTGTTGCATTCCATCCATTCTTCTCCCTATTGAGCGTGTAGCTTGACTTTAGAAGAATATTTTTAATAAAATAGGCAACAATTTATTATTATTGTTAAATTCTTTTCTTTTCAACATCAAAAAACGCTGATGGATGGAATATGAAAAAGTTCTAAGCTTCATGCATATTCAGTGCAAAATAAAATTGGCATTCAAATGCCTAAGGGAACGATGAAAGGAATGGAACAATGAGCTAGTTTGTGATTTTTTTTTCTATGTTTTGTTATGGTTCTGAGAATTTTTTGAGATAAAAAGTTATTTTATGAAACTTGAGTAGAATATATTTTAATGATTTCAATGGAAATACGGTACAAAAATAAAATTGACTTTTGAGATCGCAGATTATTTACATTTTACTGATTTTGCTTTAATTTGTATGAGAAAATTAATTTTAAACTTCCTTGAATGATTTGTTTTTATGTTGATGGGCTGTTTTTAGATCAGAAAGGTTGGATGTTGTGAACTGTGATTATTGTAGGAACAATAGAGCTTCTGACACAGTCAGTAAGTTTAAATACCTTAAATATCTTTGTTATTTGATTTCTATGGATATTTTTGGTAAACAATTCCAAAATTTGTTAATTACTTATTTTGTTTTTGTCAATTCAGAAGCAAATTGATCTACGTAAAGTAGTGAATCTATGAAGAATTGCTGAAGATAATTAAAATACGTTTATCACTGTAATTAATATTACTATTAAATGATGTTTATTGTTTGAAGATTGAAAACAAACTAAATATTTGTAAGCCAAAAGGGGTTTGCAACTATGAAAGGGGAAAGTCAACTGCAAATATAATTTAAATATTAAATGACAGTTAATATATTCTGGAAGCTCAATTTCTTAAGAAGAGCTTTAAATTTAAAAATCAAATGATTCAACTAACGACTTTACAATCGTAATCCATCCAAAAATCTCTAATTTCATCAAGTCATTCGATCCAGTGCTCGAAAATTTCATAAAAAAAATTATTTCACCTTTTCATTTCGTTCATAAATTATTAATAATGTGAAGACGGAAACAAATGAGAGCAAAGCATTAACATTTGAAATAAAAATGATATTAAAATTGATGATGGCAAGCATAAGTCGACGATAAATTGACATGAAAGTTGAATTTTTTATATTTCGAAAAACTTGAATCAAGTCAGTGTAAAATTGTTAAATTGCTGATTTACAAGAAGCACAGACACACATATTTCATTTATGAAACTTCATCATCATCATTATTGCATGAAGTAAGTAATTAACATTGATATGGAAGTTAAAGTAAATCGATTCCATCTTGTTCCAAAACTAATATACATATGTATGCTGCTACAGATAATGATGTGTGCAGCTGATTGATGTGCAAAGTTAATGTAGCGTGCACAACAACAACAAGAAATATTTCTTATTTCGTGCGTGCGTCTCAAGTAAATAAGCTACAATAGCGTGTAAGCATGTGACGGAGCAACCATAAAGTCTGTAAATTGCTCGCCATTTCTCAACGACCACACAGGAAACTTTTGTTGTTATTTATAGTAAATGTTGTTGCGTTTTGTTTTATTGGCAAATTTATGGCTGAATTGGAAAGTTTAGATGGATTCGAGTTTTAACATCCAGTAACAGCTTCAACATTCAAGTAGAAAACGATCTAGGACAATTAGATCCATCAACCTTAACCTGATTCTCAACAATTTTATGACAAATTCAGTTCCAAGTTACGACTCAATCAACAAAAAATTCAGTTCCTTTGCATTATCATTGAACAAAAATTCAATTACTCTCACATCTTTGTCTGCCTTCAAACTTTATACTCTCGTGTCACATTGAGGAATTTTCCAAGGCGCCAGCTGAATATGAATTTAATGAAAATTTATTCTTATCGCATTCATATGAATATTCTCCCTCTGTTTTATGCTTAAAGCTTCATTCATGCTCTTTTTGTTTGAATATCGAAAATGGAAAGAAAATCGTTGGAAGCAGATTTTATATTATTTTCAGGGATGGAAAGTCACATTTTTATGGTTAGTGGGTAGAATGAGTTTATGGATCAAGGTTGGCATGTGATTTTGTCTACTCAGAAGGAACTAACATGTTATCTAGAAACTTAAGGATTAAATACCTTGAAAATTATCTCAAAATGTCATAATCTACCTTGAAAATCATTAACTTTCCGTCCCCTGACAATTTCTTCCTTCCTTCACTGCCATCCTCTTAGATTAAAACGACATTCAATCTTCACTTCCTTTCCCGTCTCAATTTTCTTTTTATTCTCCTCATTTAATATACTTCTTTGTACTTAATGTGTTGCTTCTTCAGATTCCGTCCTTAAGGGCAGCAGACAGTCAACATCTATGACAAGTGCTCTTCATTTTTTTCTTGATATAAAAAAGTACTTTATTGTTTACCATGAAAGTTTTTCTAACATGTTTGAGGATGTTCTTACATCTACTCACTCACGATAGCAATAAAAGCATTTGAAAGTTTGCAAAAAAAGACATGAGAAGCACAAGAAAAATTAGAGACAATGAAAGATGCTCATAATTACATCATAAAAACCTTGAAAAATGCTTTTAAAGTATCAAATTTAATAATCGTGACGATGCTTCCGATGATATAGATATACTTGTAATGTTTTGTGCCAGTAAGGTCAGAGGAAGGAAGAAATTCAATTTAATTTTAATGCTTTACAAAATGTTTTTAGAAGTTAATTAGTGATGAGTTGATTGGTGTGTCTTGAAATTGAGATTTTTAGGAGTTTTGTGTTAAGATTGAATTGGGTTGATAAAGATTTGATCAGTTACTAATGCTTACAAAGTGATTGGGATTTCTTAAGTTTTGTTTACAAACAATCAGGATTGAAGAAATTTGGATTTTATCGAATTTTTGATCGATTCTTGCAATCATAATAATGATCTTCTTATGCTGTACGACTAGAACTTTTGTATTTTATAGATCCAGGCTTGTTAATGACTGAATAAGAAGGAAATTGAAAGATCCAGAAGAATTTCAAAATTTGTCCTCCATTTTAACCTCAAAATTAACATAAATTTGTCAACATTTTCTCACAGAATATTAATTGTAGAAATTTTTGCATGAACGATGATATCGTCCTACTTACAAGCACGTAAATAAAAAATAGACTAAAAATAATTCAAATTTCTTCTTATCTCGTTTTTTTCATTTGGAGCAAAAAATTGTAGCAACATGCTGGATGATGTAAACAAAACAAATGAATCTATCATTCATCATTTGTAAAAAATTTGAAAGGAAATGTACAATGTCTGTGAGGGTGGATGGAAATGAAAAGAGACACACTCAAATAATTGAATTTCTGCTAATTTTGGCGAGAGAAATTTCTCAAAGATTTAAATGAATGATCAAAAGAAATTTTTCAATTAATAATCACTTTTTTATATTTCGTGTGCTGTAGACAGTAAAAATATGATGTTTATATCTCTCAATCTTTCGTCAGATGCTAATTTTTCCTCATCATTTTTAAGTTTTATAAAATTTAAAGTTTCATACATCCGGCAACCTTGACAGTTCAGTGAGAAACAATGGCAATAAAAAAATTATTATGTTTGTTTTGTTTTTGTATAACTTTTAAGGAACATTAAATATGAATTATCCGTTTGTAAAGTAAAATACATTAAATTTGTAATAAAATGTTCATTAATGATGATTGAGTTTGTAACGGAAAGATTATGTTTGAAAATTGTATAATTTAAGTTCAAAATTGACCGTTATTTGAAAAAAGTTCAAAATTTTGAACTACTTTTGACCGTTATATTTGAAATTTTAGTCATTTTTGAACATATTTCAAACATTTTTTGACAGTTATTTTTTAAATATTTTTTGACCGTTATTGAACAATTCTCATTCATAAAAGACTTTAAGTTCTTCTACGAAGTTCTTAATTACATCGTCATACGATGGCAAATAATTTTCTTCAGCACAATTCACATCAATTACCCCATTTGTTTCATATTTAATTCAATTTTCAAGTAATTTGAAGAAATTTTTTATGAAGAGAAAATTCATGAAAAGTTATTAAAAGAAAATGATGTACAGCACAGCAGAAAACATCATTATTCATTCTTAAAGCATATTACAACAATTAGCAGACGTAAATGTATAATAATTTTTATGATATCATCAAGTAATTGTTAATAGTCGTGCTGCTTTTCATTAACTAATGTTAATTATGCACATTTTTTTGTAACTTACATGATATTGGCAAATTCAAGTGCATTCGACTCATACATATGGTCTACTAGAGGAGATTACTTAATACTTAGCTTTGCAAGCTACATCCAACAATATTGGAAAGTGTAAAAAGCAATCATTTTCTCATATAGGAAATTATGAAATGCTCAACATTTGCTAGATTTTTGCGCATTAAAAATGCTAACGTGCTTTAAATTATAGGTCATTTTTTCTGTTTGATTTATTGCGTAAGTTTTTGTTGCTGTCTGAAGGAAATTGGAGTTTAAAATGTTTATTGTTAATTAAATGGTCGATTATTGAGCCTGAGATGAATATTCATGAGCTATTTTGCACAAGTCCACCAAAACCCATCAAGTCACCACACCCTGGACAGAAATAATAAAAAAAAGTCAAAGTATTCATTAAATCGCATTACATTATATATCAAAATGTTATTAAATACTTTAAAATTGAAATTGAATACTGCTGTCTGTCAATTTAAATTGACATGATGCGAAACTTTTTTTAATGTCAACAAAATATTCGTAGAACTGAAATTCAATTTTTTTTCTATAGAGACAAAAGCTGTCATTTTCCGAGTTTTTTGCTGTTAAAAATACAACATTATTCTGTCGATGATTTATTTTGCATTGGGTTTATAATGTGACGTAGGTTGAGTTTGTCAGAATTTCGGATGAAAGTTGTAGGCACTGAATGCGAAACTAATTCAAATTCGTCAAAGTTCAAACTTTAGAATAAAAAATTACCGTTATTTTGGATTTCAAATTTTCAAAATTTTTAAATTTCAAAACCGTTAATTATCCACAAAAGTTGAAGTTTTAAAATTGGAAATTTTTGCACAAAATCTTCCACAAGGGAACCTCACAAGTGAAAAAAAAATCGCGAGTAATTTATTCACAATATATTTTGCATGCTGCGTCAAAAATTTAAATTGAATTGAATTAATTTTCAGTCATTTATCAAAAATCTATGAAACTTTCATCTTTTATTTTTCACGCTTCAAATAAAATAAAAAATAATGTAAGTGAGGAAATAAGATGTACGTAGTGATTTTATAATAAATGATTCAAATCCGTAAAAATTTCATTATTTTTTTGCACACAGACGGAAGAAAAAATTGTTCATCGTCTATGGATGTTGACAGTATTAAATTTTTCATCTACAACAAAGAAGACAGCGAGAAGATCAACAGCCAAAAAATAACCAAGAAAGTTCAAAGAACTGCATGTGAAAATCCCCAAAAATGAAATGTGTTCAAACACCTTTCGAATGTAATGAAATACATTTTGTCAATGTCGTGGTACGAAGAAGTCTTAGTGCTTCATTCTTATTTTCTTTCTTGTTTTGCATGATGCGGTGATAATGAGATTGTAATTTAGTTACGTTCTGCATCTTTTCAAATTGTTCTGGATGTTGATTTTAATGGTAGATGAATTTTAGGTTATCGGATGATTTATTGTGGATTTTATGATCAATTCTAGAGTTTTCTGACTTAGCGTCTTAGTTCTAAGTGTTAAAGTTTCAATGAAAAGCCATGAACATGCGTAAAACAACTTAAAAATTTAGCTAAACTAGCAAAAATTCTAATCTAAATTCAATAAATAATCAGAAAAATCAATAAGCAGATTATGTCAACAAAAACAAACAAGGCACACAGCCCATCCACTACACTCTTCCACAACTCCAAAATAAACAAAAAACATGACTTATTGGAAACAAAACTCTTTCTACATCCAAAAAAAGAACATAAATGAAATTTTCCTCCACACAAGAAGAGGTAAACAGTCATAAAAATCGGTTCAATGCCGTTGCTGACGAGATATTAAATAAAAAAGAAAGAAAAATATTTTTCTGCATAATTCTTATTGTTGTCCTAGGAATTTTTATTGTAGCAATAATGCGTACATTCTGTATAGCAAAATATTTTCATTTCTGAGAATTTCATTTGATCCAATAGAATTTCTGTGTTGTGAGCATGATAACAGAACTTGCTTGCTGTGCATTAATTATTTCCGCAAAGTAAGGCAGAAATTCGTGAATTTTTAATGAGAATTTATGATTAATTTTTCAAAAAATCAATATTTGTTAAATATTCATGGGTTCTAGAAAGAATCTTGATATAAAGTCGTAATAATTCTTATTCTTTTGAAGAATTGAAGGTCTTCTTGACATTGTAAATCTCAATGGAATTAGATTTTTGATTTAAATCTGTTTTGTTAATGTTATAACGTATATTTGGGATTTGAATAATATTTATTGTGCTTAGTTGAAGGCCCTTTTTGTATGAATTGTTCAGTCTGCTTTTGAACTTCAAAGAATAAACATCATTGTGAAATTATAAATTCGTAAGGAAGTTGTTTTGATTATTAGTATTGAAACTACATTTTCGACCAATTTGTGGTGTTTACGGTAAGTTCGTATAGTTTAGAATCAACAAAACTCCAAAAATAGCAATTCTTAAAGCCAAAAAATCACAAAAACTGACAAAAACAATTAAAATGAATTCCATTGACGTAAGCCTGAACTCCTACAAGAAAATATCATTCTGAAGCATAACATCCAACATTAAACTCAATGTTTTTATTATAGGGATTTTGATGCTGTTGCTAAAAACTTTGTTATTTTTACTACATTAATTAATTCTTCAACTTATTTCATTTCGTTCCATTTAATTATTCGTTCGCACGTCAAACAGCAATCGTTCTTGGTTATATGACATGGTGAGACAATAAAAAAGCCAATACACGAGCAACAAAAGATTTTTACCCAGCTAGTCTGTGGCTTTAGGCACAACCAAATAAATATATCTGGAGCATTTGTGTTTGAGGATTATTTGGGGCAATTCAAATTTATTATTATTCGATACTCGTTCAGATTCTTCATTATCTTTGAAAACGCATACAGAAATTTATTGCATTTTGTTACTACGGCTTTAATTGATAATTTTCAGATACTTGTTTAATTGGTGTTTTTTGTAATAATATATATGATTGCCGGAGAGGAAAGAGACAAAAGGGAATATTACAGAATTAATCTTATTGTTTGTTTTGCATTTAAAATTTATTGTAGTGAATATTACTGACTGCATTTTAATTAAAATTGGATTAATAACTTTTGATTCAACTATTTTAAGGAATTCAAAATTTGAACTATAACCGTTTTTAAATAATTCAAATTTTGAACTTTTCAATTTTTTTCTGCGAAATTTTGAAAAATCCCCCCAAAAAAATCAAAGCTTATGCTTTCCATCCCCTTCTTGTTCATCAAAACAATTTACGATTTCATTAATTAATAAATGTATGTGTTGTATGCTCATAAACATGATCATCATAATCATTTGTTTCCTCATATAATTTCGCATTTATTAGCAATTTCATGAATTTTTTCAAGGTTTTTGTTTCCACGTAAAATAATAAAATTTACAACACCAAGCTTTGTACACGCGGCATTTAGGCATATGATAAAGATGTTTAAAAAAATTATTTTATATATTCACTGAGCAAATAATACAAATAAAAACTTTTTCATCAACTTCTCATGAATGATAAAATGAATTATTAATATTATTATGAAATACAGGAGATGAAATAATAACAAAAACTTTTTAAAAAGTTGTGCAGACGAATCAGTCTGTTATGATACTAAATTTTGCTTGATTTCTGTCCAGAACAGATGAATTTTTAATCATTATGAATGAAAGCTAGCAGAATCTGTGGTCTGTAAGTGACTTTAAAAAGAGAAATGATACTTTCAATTTTCAGACACAAGGAGCGTCTGTCAGTCACGAATTAGGTAGCCAATTACTCGTTAATCTTCAATCTTTACAAAAATTAACTCCTATTACACATATGATCCATAATTTACCAGTTTTTTGCTAATATTCAGCTACTCATTTTAATGATGATTATCTGACGCAAAATTCAATCAAATAAGTCTTCGATTTAGCGCAAGGTTAAGATACACATAATTTTTGTGCAAAAATTGTAAAGACTGTTGGTTACGAAATCAATTTATTGGTTACTAATGCATATGCTGCATGTAATTAGGCTTTATTCAATGTGGTTAATGAAATGGGAGCAAAGTTTGATTGAATCTCAATGGATGTGGCTTTGCTTAAGCATTTTTTAATTAAATTTTGAGGTTATTCGTTTAATTTTTGTAGCTGGAAGTCCTTTTGTCCATTAATCTATCTTCCAAGCCATCAACTCCATAATTTGTAAATCCCAACGAAAGCATAAAGAAATTTTAATAATAAAAAGTCCAGCCTTACATACGTCGTAAAAACTGGCAAAAAAATCTATTGTCAGAATTTCATTTCATCGCTTTTATGGCAGCAGTACACAAAATGTAGCTCATGCTGTGCGATGATCAAAACTGGGCGTCATAATCTCTCACAATTTGCGATTAATAGTTTCTTTAATTAAGCATTTTTTGCTCTTTTGTGCAACGATCTTTTGTGACACTTTCAATTACTTTGCCATGCTTATTGCTAAAAAATAATAATAGTAATGAGCAATTTGTAATTGCACAGCATAAATGTTAAGTGTAATTCAATTTGTGAGGCATTGCATAAATAATTAGCTACAACAATTATCACGCAACACCTTTTTCGGGCTCTAAATAAAGATGTCACTTTTCATTGTCAACTATTTTTTTGAATGAGAATTATTCAAAGAGCGTTTAATTAAATTTTCTTTGTCATGTTTGTAGTTTTTGCTACTTAATTGTTATTTATTGTCCATAGATTCCATTTAAATCATATAATTTTTTGTGTATAAAATTCAATGTTGCTTATATTATTTATTTTTAGTTTAGTTTAGCAAGTTTACGATGGGATATAGTCTACAGTTTGGGTTTATTGGATCTGGCTTCAAATTTAAATTTTGAACATAAAAATCAGTTAAATTTCAAATTTTTTCAAACATTGAACTACAAAATACGTTAAAATTGATAAAAGTTCAAAATTTGAACTTTGAAATCAATCAAATTTCAAATTAGTTCAAAACTTGACCCTCAAAATCCGTTAAATTTCAAAAAAAGTTCCAATTTTGAACTTCAAAATTCGTTGAATTTCAAATTTGTTCAAATTTTGAACTTCGAAAAAAGATCAAGCTTGAATGATTTACTGAGCCAAATGCGCATTACTCACAAAACAGATTTAACTGCACCATTGACATTGACAATTTTGTACAACAAAACATGAATAAAGAAAAGTTAATTAATGTAGGTGCGATAATGCTCTTCAAAAATGGAAAACAATGGCTACTATATGAAATAAATCGATCCTACGAGACCTTGAAACTACTGAGCATTTATTTATGCTGTATTTTTATTTAATTTTTCCACAGTGGAAATCATGACCGGACCTTAATCGACTCAACAACGTACAAACTTTTCCAATTGATCTTGATGTAAAATAAAAACAATTGAGTTTTATGGTTTCCGTAATTTTTTTATTTTTATTCCTTTATGCTCAATAATTTATTGCTGTATCTCACAATGCACTGCGGCATTACAATTTATATTAGATTGAGAAGCATGAACACCTACTCACTAAACTTCTGAAGCTGAGGTGAAATATTTCCCATAGAAAATTCTGTACACACGATTTCATTTCGCATTTCGAGGAGGATGAAATAAATGTTTCATGTTCACGCTATGAAATTCGCAAATCGCACAAACATGCTTTGAACTTTTTTTGCATTTTACAGCTGAGCATTAACTTGAATTGAAAACCAGATTTGTTGTGTAATTTTCAGCAAACATTTTGTGTCTATTTTAAATTACTGTGGCATATAAATTGGAGGAGCCCTAGACGTCCTCATTTTACTATGCGAACAATGTGCATGCAAAGTAGTGAAAGAAAATTAGAGAATTAATTGTGGTCTGTCTTTTAGATTTGCAAAAGTTGATACCTTTGACATTTTATGCATTGACGTAATTTTACGACTTAAAATGAAGGAAAAAAGAAACAGTTTTAAATACATCGTGAGATAAAGATTGTGTAAATCTTGGAGTTTTTTTTTCGTAATTAAATGAGTTGTAAGCATTTTTGATATACATCAAGATTGGTGTGAAAGATACAAGTATTTTAGATCTAGGTGAGACGATAAAGTTGTAGATTTTTTCGCAAGAGTTTTGAGATTTTCAATTTTTGAACTTCGAATTTCGAATATCGAATTTTCAACTTTCGATATTCGAATTTTGAACATTCGAAGTTTTAATTTCATTATTAGAAACTTGAATTGATGATTTTCGAAGTTTGAAGTTCAAATTTTTGTCTTTCGAAATTCGAATATTTGTTTTTCGAAATTCGAAATTCAAAAATTTGTCTTTCGAAAATCTTATTAAGAAATTCTTTAATATTCAATCTTTAAAGCTCAATAAGAACCTTCTTTCCAGCAAATAAGAAACCAAACAAAAATTTTCGCAAAAAATTCTTCACATCTTCTTCCTCAAACTTCTTCTTTTGATTTTCTCACACCCAAGTGAATACAAGACTGGCAATTAAAATTTTATCTATGGTAAATAATTTTCTCTTCATGAACAACCTTCAATACTGAAACGTAATTCGACATGTTTCAATATAAAAATCTCAAATTTGAGGCAATTTTAACTGTTAAATACGTTATAAGAAGCGATTGCTTTGATTCTATATTTAGAAGATATTATAGCTAGTGGTTTTATAGATTAAGCTAGCGTTGTCAATACTGTGTGTCGCGACACACAAATGTGCTATGAACCGTATGTCATGTGCGCTTTCGGATCGAAGTTTACCCCCAAAGTCTGTTTTGTCGCAAAAAAAGGTTGTCCACCACTGGATTAAGAAGTAGATATGCAAAATGTCTTTTACTGTTTTTGGAGTTGATTTGATGATTTTGGGCTGTAGCTAAGGGAAATTTGTCAACTTTATAGCCTCAAAATATTGAGCAAAAAAATGTCTTGCAAATTCAATGAAGGTCAAGTTTTTATACTCAAACCCTCCTTATCCATAGCAATAAAAATTATTAATATTATAAATTTCCTCTCAACCCATGCATATCTGAATAGATGACAGCTGAATGTTTGAGAAATTCGACATGGAGAAGGCAATAAAAAATGTGAAAAGAAAAAGAATCTCGAGAGAGAATAATTGACCCATAATATTTCCATCATTCTGCCTATATATCAAGGCATTGAAGCCTCTTTTTTCTACACAGAGAAGAAATTGATCGATTACATTTTATTCCAGTAAGTCTTGTGTCCATTGTTGCTAAAATGTGATCTGAATTGCTAGAAAAAACATCGCTCGTCTTCAAATGATTTCATTCATCCATTCATGGTGCGAGATGTGATTGATGGAAGAAGAAAATGTGTTTTTGATGCTGGTCAAGAAATTAGCCTCAAAATATCATGATTTGGCGTTCATTACAATGAATGAGTAGCTCATCATTAGCTTGTATCTTACTTTGCTTTAATGTCTATGAAAAGGTTTTTATTGGAGTGAACCCTTCAGAGAATTTCAATTTTAAGTTTCGAATTTCGAAATTCGAAAATTCTATTTTCGAAATTCGAAATTTTAAATTTCGAAATTCCAAAATTTAGCTTTCGGAAAAAATGTAATTTTTCCCAGATTTTCCCACAAATCCATTAAAATTCGCTTAGAAACTTTTAATACGTTCCATACCTACAGAGTTTTGCTATATTAAATAAAATTTAATTTCAAATCTAATTACATAGAATCTGTATCAAGTTCTAGCTAGGGTATACTTTTGCATCTGTAAAATCTAAATAAAGCTCTCTTTTGTGTTGTTTTCTCGCTTCAAATCACATTTTTATCTTCACTTTACCTTTTTTTCTTCTTCTATACTTTACGTTATTGCGCCGTGAAGTATGATTTTTATCTCATCTTTTCTTGCCGCCTATTCAGAATCACAGAAAAAAGATCTTTTCAATATACGCATTTTTTTCGGTAACGGTACAAAGGTTTGACCATAATTGAGATATTACTCATCATCGTTAAGGCATTCATGGATGTTATTGAGTTAATTTTTGGGATATTTGGATAGTAGCTGCAGTTTCTTTTGTCGTCGTAAATTGCTTCGAATTAGGTTTCATTATCTATGCTTATCAAATTTGAATATCATATGCAACACACTTCACCTAGTAAACATCTTCATGATAACGACACGAAAAACTATAAAAATGATTATTTCAATAAATTTTTTAACGACTATCCACACATCCCACACCATGTGTGTGGTTTTGAAAATGAAAATTGATGCCAAATGAAATCAAAAATGAATCGGAAGAATGTGTAAATCACGTTGCAGTCGTCACTAATCCTCTTCATTTCTCTTTCTGTTTATTATAATTTTCTGTTGGCTCGTTGAATGCGAGTTTATTGATATGGGCAGAGCGCACGAGCAACCTGTTTGTTGTTATCATTGTCAATGTTATTATTTGGGGAATTTTTTGCATCTTTTTCGTCAATTTAAAGACTTTTGCATCATTTGTGAACACTTTGCGTCGTTTTGCGTTATTTGAAATAATCTGCATCATTCTTGAAACTTTTGTCATAGTTTGCATCATTGTCGTGCCTGTCGCATCATTTTCGTGTCTTTTCGCATCACTTTTGTGTCTTTTGAATCACTATTGAAACCTTTTGCATCACTTGATAATTTTCCAATAACAACTTAATTAAATTTATACCCCACAGGAAAGTTTTTCATCACCAGACATCATCGCAATCTTTAGTCATCAGCAGCTTAAATGTTGAATCACACACATAGGGGATTTAAAAACCATAATAAAAATTAAGTTACGTATGAGCGAGTGAGATGAAAAATATAGAATTAATTATTTATGTTAATTAAAAAACTTTCAGTTTTTAAGCTGATTTTGATAGTGTTTCCAAATCGATTTAGCTACGGTCCCATGCGTTCAACACTTGAATGTCTTTTTACCGTTGTTCCACTTATTTCCATCTATTTTTGTGTGATCACACACGAATGTTTTTTTGCATTAAAGTGTCATAGCGTTTGAGCTTTTATTTTGTGGATTTTTTCATATTGTTACACATTTTGAGCGACAGCCGTAACGAAAATAAATTAAAGATAAAAGGCAGTGATGCGCTGTCGGATGAGTTTGGATTGAGGCGCATTTTTTGGAATTTTTCCATGAATTTTAAATCATTTTTGAAGTCAAAAGATGCTAAGATACAGGAATTCCAGCCACAATCCAAACAATCCGCATTTCCCTATATAAACACCGCTGCAGCTGCTCATATTTGCGTGTTTGTCTTGTGTGGGTGTTAATAAAATTCTTATTTCGCAAAGCGAATTGGAATTGGATCGGAAACGGAGAAGATGAGAAAAAGACTCTGCATTGAAATATATTTTTTGGCGTGCTTTCAATTGTGATGTTTAATTTTGTTATTTTTCTTCTTATTCGCTCCGATTTCCTCGTAGGAAAAACACTTTGACATGATTTCAAATGACAAATGGATTTGTTTTGTGCCTCAAAATCGACAAATAACATCTTGACAATATGATTTCTAATGTTATACTTAACTTTTTGATTATTCTATTATAATACTAAGATATTTAAACTGAATCTAATTACATTCCATTTGTTTATGTAAACATTCCCATTTTCTTATGACATTAATTAGATTGAACAGTCTTTTTTTGTGCGGAACAAATGTAAATAGAAATAATTTCCGAAGATTGTGTGCATTTAAATGTAGAACAGGAATTTAATTGAGTGTGAATCACTTTTACGTTGACTTTACTAGAGCACAGATTGGATCAGAATTTGATTGTGGGAAGTTATTCAAACAATTTGAGTAAATGAGATTGCTTGTGTCGCTTTTTTAAGGGTTTGAAATGGAGGAAAAATCACAGTGAAAATTTCAAACCCATTTTCTTAGAAGATTATTCTTAATTTGATATTTAAATGCCAAGCTAAATGATTAACATATAATACCTTCAAGTAAAGTCAATATTGCAATACTGCGATTGGCATTCTGAATTTTAATTTCAATAGTTGAAAATTTGACTTTTGAAATTTAAAAATTTGACTTTCGAAATTCGAAAATTGAATTTTCGAAGTTCAAAACTCAAAGATTGAACTTTCGAAGTTCGAAATTCGAAAATTTAATTTTGAAATTCGAAAATTTGAATTTCGAAATTTCAAATGTTACTATTGAATTTCGAAATTTTTAAGAACTATATGTGTCATTGATAATTGCTTCACTTTAAAAAGTAAATATGCCCTAAATTTTCCAATAATAATTAAATAATCAATACTATTTGAGCTAGTAACAATATTCAACTTACAATGTTGCTTATGAAAACTATAGAAAATTACATTTTCTTGTTTACATTAATAGAAGTAACATGTGTACTAAATTCAAGATAAATATCGCTACAAACGTCTTCTGTTTATAGTTTAAATAGTAAATACATGATGATATTACATCCAATATCGTTTCATCTGTAAATAATTCCCAATTCTACTCGAATATTCCAATAAAATGCAGGATTATTACAAATAATAATAATAATTTAAGTAACTTAGCATTTATAATTTATAAAAGAGTCAAAATGAGCTCAATGAGCATTAATCGCGTGATGATTTCCTTTCAGTCGTTTTCAGATCTCAAGTCCGAGTAAAAAAATTGTTGGAACTACCCATGAGGTTGAAATGAAATTTATCGGATAGCATGTGATCATAACACATCATATAGTCTAATGTGAAAGTAAATGCTTCATTAAATTTTGTGTTTTTACGGATAATAATCGACCACTTAGTCGGTCATTTGGTCACTTACTGGGAAAAGCAAGATAGTCACGGATTAATGTGAGAAATTGAATGATTGTTACTATGAGAATCGATAGTAATTTTGGTGAAAATCTAGTAGACAATTGGAACTTTGACTACAATCCCACACCATCCCCTTGTAATTCTCCAATTAATCTTCCAAACTGTCTGTACCTTATGATAAATTTTTCCAGCATAATGTGAACTTTTCATCATAATCCTATGCATTATATCATTAGAAAATGATTAAATGAAATGATTAATGATATCAAGATTCATCCTCAAGTTTTAAATTGCTCTCAATTCAGACATATGTCTCCACATTATAAAAAGTGATAAAAGTTCATTTTAGATGATGATTCATTAAGATTTTGCAGCATAGATTATGACATGTGAATCACATGAACCGCAACTACCTATGTGCTATATGGAGAGGAACATCCGGGTAACTAGCGATTGTATATGAATGCCCATAGCTATCAAAGCTTTAGTGCTCTCTTCTTTCACTTCGCTTTGTTTCCATTATAATGCTGTCAAAAAATGTGAAAGTTTTTTATAGGTATACCAAAGGAATAATAGAATTGAATAATAATCGTAAATAGAAGAAGTGACTTTGAAGCGTCAAAAAAAGATAAACAAAGAAGAATGAGCAGTTTAAGGTCGTACATGCTTGTGGCGAAAAATAAAACAATTTTTGGCGGTTACGAGAGCGAAAACAATAATTTTTGAGGGGATGGATGCTTATTTTGAGTAATTTTTTTGGGTCACATGGGACAAATTTTGTGGTAGAAGTCGAGAATGTTCGTGGATGGATGAATGAAGTGTAAGCAGAGCTGGATATTCTTTGAAGACTGTTGAGTTTGATGATTTTGGGACTGATTTATGAATGCTAATGATATTAGGTATTTAAAGACTTAGAAATCAAGTTAGAATCTATAAAGCAGTAATAGACAACCTGCGTGCTACGGCATACTGGTGTGTTGCCACATGGCGTGTTTGGTTTCTGTCGAGCCAAACCACCAAAACGTGCCAAAAAAATTAAGTTTGTCCACCACTGCTTTAAGGACACAAATTGCACAAATTCTCCAAACTGAAGAATTTAACCTTCAAATTCTCTAATTCCAACACATCCAAGCATTATAAAAAATCAACAGAAAAATTTCACAACTTTTCCTCATCTCATGAAACGCAAAAAAATTCCACAAATTTGCAACCTTCAAGCATTTATTCTTTTTAAATATTTAACATTTTCATGAGCACACACTTCGTTCATTCCATCTGTGCCGAAAAATGTAAAAGCAAACATGCTGAGAAAAAGAAAACATGCATTTCAATGAGACAAAAATAGATGATGAATAAAACGAGACATGAGACATCTAAGTAGAACTCATTTTATTTTCTAATTGTTTGAGTTTGTTTTTGAATCAATTTGCTGGAAAAATCTGTTCTCGGAGATTCTCGCTAGCTTGAACAATTGTCAAACGAAAAAGTTTTTTCGTGAAGGAAAATTCTGATTGAATAAATTATAAGCATGTTATTTAAATTGTATCATTGAAAGCTTGTCATGTTTTGGTAACTGAATAACTGTGTTACAGTCGTTAATTGGTGTAATTTTTGGGTAGCAATAGACTTTTTTAATTGGTAATTGTGAGAACGTCCTTTGAGAGTGAATTTGTGCTTCGTTGAATTTTTAATAATTTATTAACGTCTTTTTAGAATTTTAATTTAAAGTATTTAGATACTCTGAATGTTTTTAGAGAGAATATTGGTCAGAAATGAGCCATTTGCTTGCAATTCTAACGATAAAAGCACTTATAACATGTTCTTTTGAGTCTTATGAAGCTACAAACTGCTACAAACCTTTACAATATGTCTAATAATTAAATTAAAGTAATTAATTGCAATTAAACTCTTAAAAACAAAACAAATGAATTCAATCAATTTACGAAGGGCACTAAACTATTCCAGACAAAAATTCAAAACTAAATTAACCGTTAAATCGTCACGAATTTCAAAACTAATTTTCCATGAACAATAAAAAGTTAATTTAACAAAATTTACGGATCATAAGCACTAATTTGTTTATGTAACAATGATTGATGATTCTCAAATAATTGATCTCGCAAATTAATTAAATAGTTTTCTATTTCGTGAGGAGGAAAAAATCCATCAAGTTAAAGAAATAAGCCTCGAAATGAAATTTGTATTAACGCAATCGGCTCATCGATTATTCATTATTTTTTCTGTGTATGTAGAAGGAAAGCTTTAAAAAAATGTAGGACATGGATGGGGCAACTCGAGGTCACAACAATTATATCCATTTTTATAGTATATTCATCGTCTTAACATGGAAATGAAGGAATCATTTAATGAGGATCAATAATAATTACATGTCGGCAATAAACTGGATTTTTATTTGACAGCAAACGACACGACTCAATAAAAATTTGTCTTGCTTACATAATGCCTGTCTCTATGATGATATACAAGCATGTTTTGAATGTAAGCAATCGTTTCAAATGTGATGAGAATGAGAATAAAAAAGTGACATTAAATTGATCGAGATACTCACCAATTTTCCAATCGATTTAACTTGTGTGGTGAACAATTTAAAATTTTTTTCTATCTTTTTCCTTTCTATCGCTTGAATTTCGATAGAAAATTTGCTTTTTCTTGTTATTTTGGAATTAGGCTCTATAAAGTATAATCTAGAAAGAAAATGAAAAGAAGAAAAGAAAGGAAGTTTAGCAATGAAATAAAAGTTTACTTCTTCAAATTGAGTAGGTGTGTTTTAGGATTAAGGAAATGAAAAACGAGTAAGATAGGCTGAGATGAATTGGTTACTGTGGTGAATGTCAAGCCTTTTTGTGAGTGAATAAATGGATTTCCTTAAACAACAACGAACTTAAATAAGATTTTCAATCAAGAAGAAGATTGAATTTGATTCGTGGATTAGAATTTGTTACTTTATGGATGAATTGGCTTACACTTCCAGTGCGTTGATTCCGAAATATCTTGTAAATAACAAATTATGTTTAAAAATGCAAAGCTATTGTGATTTTATCAGAATTTCAAATGAAAAATCATGGCACACTTCGTTTTGTTTTCAATCTTAGCCAACACTATTGGATGGAGCAAAATCCATCAATAATCCTCAAAAAAGAACCAAAAAATCAACAATCAACTCAAACTTTCGACCCCATTAATCCATAATCCCTTCAAAAAGTCTATCCGACCCAAAACAAACCGTACTCAAAATTTTGCCAACTTCTTCCGCAAAATGAGATTCTTTTTTTGTGTCGATTGCTTTCTTTCGCCCCGCATTGTCTACCATAACATCATATTGTGGTCGTATGGCTAATGGAAAAAGATAGTAGGCTGGTAAGTAGATATAAATAAATTTATAAACTCAAAGGTAAGATTTCATACAAATTGAGACTTTTTTTGCCAATGCACAAATGTTCTGCTTTTTTATAATACGTAAATTGTCGGATATAAATAAAGATTTCCTGACGTGTCCTAAATTATTTAATTTGATTGGATAATGGTGAAATTGGAAGTTCATATTTATGGGATTTAGATAAAGTTATCGAATGTAAAAGGGAAGTTGGTCGTGTGATTGACAGAAGATTAAGGCAGAAAAAGCCCCATAAATACCCAAATAATGCTATCTTATCGACAAGAATTGATATATTGAAGACATTCGACGTTCGATGTACTTGAGAACCGAGGAATTATTGAGGCTAAAAATATTAAAACTTTAATGCGAAATTTTTACAGCCACTAGAGCCTCATTAAAGCTTTAAAATATTAGAATCCTCCAAACCAGAACCTACACATGTCATAAAATTCATTGTAAATGTGCAATAAAGCCATTAATGTCGATTCGATGAAATATGAACAAAAAAGCTGAATAGAAATGGAAAAATCCACATTAAATGCAGAATTTCCACCAAAATCCATAAATTTAAATACAAAAATTTTTCATCGTAAAACCAACAACAACTACGCATGTGGGTGCTTTATGGATGTAAAATGACAAAAAATGTTCCTTTTGTGTCGCACGTCTGGTCGGTCATGAATGTAAAATTTATGTAAAACAAAAAATTAATTCAATATTTTATCTGATTTATTTCCACTGATGAGGAAATTTCATCAAGTTCCACAATTTTATTAAGCATATAAAATCAATAAATAGCTAATGAGATTTTAATTCCGTATGGACATCTAATAAAATTTACTAGAATTGCCAATTTTATGAATTTAACTGACTTGAGTGGAAATTTAATGAGTTTTAACAAGCTTGTGGTTTGGAACTGGAATGTCCGATGTCAATTTACTTTTGGGTTCCTTTCTTCTCAATTTGTCGAGTTATCTGATCGGAGTTGGTCAAATGGACATAATAGATTTGTTGAATTCAATAGGAATTTAAAGGAAGGAAAATATTTTCCATTGATAATTGGAATCAATGACATGTCAAAGGATGAATAACAGAAATTGTTGATGTTCATGCTTGAAATTTCTATGATTATATACATTGAATGACTGAAGTATGGACAGGAACTAAGAATCTTGCATGAATTTTCCAGAAAGTGGAGGTTTCCCCCTTTGACCCCATCCCCAAACTCTCACAAGTCCAAATATCACAAGTCAGTATATCGATCGAGCATCAATATGGCATGAATATAGCATGATGTCAACTTCAAACTGATCTGCCTCCAAGTCAGAGTTACGCCGGCCTGGAACCGGATTTTTGATCAATTTTAGCTTTCCGAGTCATATGATACCTTTGCTGTTTCAGTCTAAAACAGCTAGACTCTTTGATAAACCAAACTTCCATCATTCAATTAACTGCATGCAATGCTTGATATTTCTAAGAATTGTTTATCATGTAAATAACCAACTTAAAAGGTATTAATCCCAAATGAGCATTGCAAAATAGCAAAGTTTCATAGACAGACGTCATATGAGCAACTAATAAGCCTTCAGAAGCCATACATTTCAATCAAACTTTTACGTCACAATCCCCAAAACATTTTCAAGTAGGCGTAAATACCCATCATCATCATTATCAACATAATTACCCTTCCAAACATTCAAAAGCATTTCATCATTTTGATACAAAATGACCATTTCCTTCGAGACCTTTTTGTGGACCATTTTGTAAAGGAAATTTTTCTCATAAATCAATTAAAATAAATTCTTAACAAAAATAAAGTTTCAATCCTTACATCATCTAAAGTTATGTTTTTTTGATCGACAGCAGCAGTAATTGGAAATATTTTCCAATCAACTTGTTATGAAAAAAGTTATGTCTTCATTTTATTTTTTGCAATATAACAGAAAGTTCTAAGGATGAATTGGAAAAAGTTTCAGTCTTTTTGAAGATGTCCAAAAGAAAATATTAACAAAATTGATAGGTTTTATGCTACAATAATAATTTTAAAGATCCCAAAAGCAGTGATGGAAGCTTGGGACCTCCTTTTTTCCATTTGACTAAGCCAGTGGTGGACAACCTGTGTGACGCATGGATCCCAGAACAACAAATGTGCCAGTTATACCAGCCACGAACATGGAGTATGCAATAGGCTCCAAGTCCATTGTCGAGGCTTGCGACTGACGTCCACCACTTGACTAAGCACTTAAGCATTGACATAACACCCAAAAGCACAAAGAATATAAAATTCCGCACTTGAAATGACCTAGTGTCGTTGAATGAGTCACAAAATGAGCTATTATGCCATACAGAATTAAATTTTATGACTTGAAACAAAGAGAATGTCTTGGATATCCTCTTTCAATGGGAACAATCTCATCTTATTGTTTGAGATTAAATTTAAATTTTGCAAATTAAATTCCCTCATTAAAGTCTTAAAAAATCCACCATAATTGTGAATTGTATATCCGCTAGGAGAATTAAAACTCGTGCGAAAAAAGAAATTAAATGTGACTTATTGCTCCGACATGAAGTTTTATGCCCGCCAGAACACACCAAAAGAATGTTGGGAGGATGAAAAATTAATTAAATGCGAAAAGGCAAGGAACAGAATTTTGACATTTATTTCTTGTTGCTGTTGTGGTTTGAAATTTGATAAAAAAAAAGGTTCAAGAATTGGATATGATTGTTTGTTCAAAAATGGCTTTTAGCTGTTCTGAGAACTAAATTGGTCACTAAAGTAGGAATCACTCAAAATAATGTGAAATTACTTATGCTCCATATCAACAATTTATGGACTTAATGCCAATATTTCATCACATGCTCTTATTAAGGATGTACTCAGAGGAAGGAGGGGGATCCATACAATCCGCCACACCCTGGCTACATCCATGATTCTTATAAAAATTTATAACACAATAAAAGTAGAAAAATTGACGAAAACAGATCAATAAACTCAGTTCAGTTCCTTAAAAGAAAAATCGAAAAACTTTTCACTTAAAACTTTTTTTAAACATTCCGAAACCCTTAAGGAATTGTTTTTTAAGGATGCATTAAATTTGAGTCTTTTCAACCTTATATTATAGTCAGGAGGTGAGTAAGCTTCATGCTACCTTAACAACTTATATGAATTTTATGAGATAAATTTGTAGTGGGAGGAAGATCCTGAGTGGAAAACTACTATTAATTTGTTGGATATCCCCGGTCAATAGTTAAGAAAACTTTTGGAACAAAATGAGCAATACTGAACAATCCCGAACAGCACAACGTCTTCGGTAAGACACCGGAATATCGGCACATTAACGATTCGACTCGATGTTGCTCTAACGGCACTGTTAGGACGGTGCCGCTCGGAAATCAAGACACATGAAAAGAACAGTTGTTGCATAAAATTTTCAAAATTACATAATAAGCACAAGAAAAACTTTCTTAACAATTTTCAAATTTTCATGAAAAACCCCAAAAAACATTAAATATTTTCCATGCAGAAACAGCTTCAAGTTATTTGCAAAAGCATGAACCTTCCTAACAATTTTTAAAGAAAAATAAAAGGAAAAATTATTTGTTCTTCAAATTCAGAATAGCTCCGACTTGTCGATCACGTGCTGCCTTCATCTTAAAAAATTAATAGCACGTGAGATAAATATTTTTTAGGGAAGTTCAATAGCTTTTTATGTTCAATTTTTATAGCTGAATTGAAAGGAAAATTGTTTATGTTTAAGAATATTTTTAAAGTGATGATTTTGTGCCTGATTGCCAGATCGAGGATGCAATTTTGAGACTTTAGCAGTTCATGATCCCACAGCTATGGGTTAAAGACAAGCTTGAACTGTCGCTCAAACTGAGATTGACCCTTTATTGAAATGCTGTCCAAACATTTTTGTGCCACAGCACACCTTGGTGGTCAGTCATGATCTAAACCGGACATCAGATGTGGTTCATTGCATTTGATTTCACAGTTTGGACAACACTGGTCTAAAGTTAGAGCAGGAACACTCCTTTGATGACTTTTTTGCCATCAGCCCTTAAACAAATGTCCGCATCATGAAACTTGACACAACACTTACGTAACTTAAAACTACAATAGCATCCTCACATCTCCCCAGGATAACTTTTTTGTTGGAACTTTTCACTTCTATTTATCCCTTATAGCTTAATAAACAACAAAGAACATGTGAGCATATTGCTTTACGTCACAAAAAAAAAAGTTAAGCATACACTAGCCTACAGCCCTATGCTGAATTAATCTAATAAAAAAATTCTCTTCTTCTTCTCTCTGTTTTGTTTCCCATTTCTAGTATTTTTTTATATCGCCGCGTCACATGAATAATTTGATTTCTCGTGACTGTTTTACAGCTAAAGCATCGCACGAAAAAAAGTTATTTTGTGTGTTCATTTCTGGGTAGATTTAGTTCAATGCACTTGGTGTGTTCAGTGAAATGATATCTCGATTTTTTAAAAAAAAAATATCAAGTGGACACAACTAGCCACACACTCACATGTCTGTATAATCATATGCTAAACAGAAATGTGATATCTTTTTATTTATTATACAATTTGTTTTGTTTTGAAGACTTTGGTCTTCTCTTTCTTGATTATTACTAGCTGTGAATAATTTACATATGAATGAAGGAGGTATCAAGCAATTTCTGATATGTTGTGCTAGTTGGTGTGACTAATTTACAAACTGGTGTGAAAGTTCTGACTGGAAATTTGGTGTTTTTGATGCTGATTTGGGATTAGATTGTGGATTAAGACTAGGATGACGATGATAAGTCCTTGATGATCCACAATGAGTCGAGAAGCCAACTAGGATAGACTTGAATTGAACAATTTTCAACAAACTTGTGGCATTTGACCATTGTATCTCAAGATACAGTCTTAATTATGAAAAAAGGCAATTTTTGTGAACGGCCTCCAAGACATGCCTTAAATTAGCCAGCATTCCCGCATTCAAATTCTATTTATTCATAAACTCGATACCAACTTTATGATAAAGAACATCATTAGCCATTAAAAAATATTATATATGCAGACGTGAGACGATGCTAGTCTACTAAATAAATACATATTTAAGTAAATATCTTGATAAAATCTAATCGACTATTATCGGTTTTATATTCCCGGCTATTCTGACCTGTAGCAAAATAATTCAGTAAAAAATTGGAATAGCTGATTTTTATCAATGATGAATTTTCAGTGAGGACTGATTTCTGATCTGGTTTAGGGACAGTTCACTTATTATGTTGCGTAAAATACGAATTTTTAGTGGATTCTATAGATTCTATTTTCGATCAGGATCGCAGTGCCATTCGGAAAGAGCTTTGGAATTCTCACTGTGGAACGCAAAGAACACTAGTTCATTATTATCTGGTATAGTGGAAGATGGTGATTTATTTTTGGATGTTTGCATTGATTTATTGGATAGTATGTAGCTTGCAGCGTCAGGGACTAAATTATTTCGATGAAAATTGGTTTTTTGACTGGCTGTTGACGAACTTAACTGACTACTTGAGTCTGCAAACATTTAGATTTGACATTGACAAGCACTGGACAGATCTAGCTTCAAAATGGACACAATTCTTTGAAATTTTGAACAAATTTCTCTTAAAAATCGTCAAAAATTCCAAAAATACACTACAAAAATTGCAACAAGTTACAAATCCTGTTCAACTCTATTCCCATTCTCATCCGTAAAAACCATCCAACAGGAATAAAAACATCCAAGAAGAAAGCAGTGAAACTTAAACAAGGTTCATACATATGAAATGATATTTTATTTTTGAAAAGTTAACTTGTTGGTTAGTAAGATGATGCTCGATGATATCGACATCAAATGTAGCACAAACAGCGTCAAGTTCCTCTCCATATATGAGAAGAATATCGACAGTAAAATAAAGTAACGAAGGAGAATCCGCGCAACGAAAGAAAAAGCGATAAAAAAATTGAATATAAGAAATTGTGTGTGCGTTCTTCTTATTCTTATTTATAAATAACCAGTTAAAGATTAAAAGAGAAAGAACTGATGGAAAGAATGAAACAAGAAGATCAGTTATTTTTTTTATTACTTTTTCTCTTACATTTTTTTTGCTTCTTCACTTTTTTTACTTCTTTTGCTTTTCACTTTGTACACAATTTTTTTATTTTTCCAACTATATTTTTGTGTGCCTCAGCTGGTGCTTTAAAGACTTTATTTGGTCAATTTTTTAGATTCACTTTTCGATAATTTTTTAAAAATATTTTTTAGTAAGCTTTGAATTTTTCAAAAATTTTCACGCAATTTTCTTCTTTAATCTCATAAAAAATTCTCTTTATCACTGACTAATGCTTCTCTTCCTTTTCCTCACTTCTCACTATTTTCCTTCTTATTTTTTTTAATAAAATTTTTTTTCCGCAATTTTGCTTTTTTATTTCCGATTCTTCTCGACTAAACGGCACGAGATACTCAAGAAGACTGAAGTATATTTGTTATGCTTGTGCTGCACACAATATAACTTTTTGAGAGAGGTTGAGCGTATCGTACGTGAGAGTCGATGACATTTGTTGTGAGAGTGGGAGATAAGCAGTCAATTGAGAGTGCGCGTTATGTACGTGAAAAAGTGGTAAACTTAAATAGCAATGAAATTTTTAAAGTTTCATGAACTTTTTGCATTTATGGAGTGATCCCTTGTGATTGTGGTGGGGTTATTGTTGTGAATTATTGGATTTACAGAGATGCTTTATTGATTAAATTCTGTAATTTTAAATGATTTAATTTTTTTGAAAATTACATGATTTTGATCGATCGGCACGTGTTTATATAGTTCCTAAACTGCCGTAATGACATAGATTTATTGCTTTTGGTCCTCCCAAAATACCCAATTTCCTCAAAAAATTTAAAGATCCTACAAAAGTCTGACAAAACCCACGCAAGGCCACGCTACTAATATGGTAAATTTTGATGCATTTTATATAATTTCGTATCATAAATCTCCTTTTATATTAACACAATTTAAATCTGTTGCTGACTTATGAGCTCAATTTACTGTTCATATTCATTCTGAAAGATCTTATCGCTCACGATATCGTTACTCATTGCCTTATTATTTTTTACAAAATAACAAATTTTCTACCTTTTGAGAATTTTAGATTCTTAAATTTCATTTATGGCTTCTAAATTGCTCGACAAGAAATTTTTCATGACTCACAAGTGCCTTTTTAAATTGAAATTGAAAAGTTTTTGCTATGCTTTCTGTTTCCTTGGATTTTATTTTTGTAAAACTAATTTGCTTTGTAATTTTGATGCTGTAAATTGTTTATAAATTGAATAATATTTTTTTGAAAAAAGTATTTCCTAGTAAACAATCAAGCATAAATTGAAATTTTATAGAAAATCCACTTCCAGGAGACTTAACTAATGTGTTTGTCTCGTAAATGTCAGAGCAATATTAGATTTGGTTCTGTGGTTTGTACTTTTCATGAATTACTTAATATTGTCAGAGTAATGGAACTAATTAAGAGCTCTTGAACTTGACACAAGAGTTTTTGAGAATTATACTTTGCAGAATTATTTTTAAGCCTTTCCAAAAACTAAACAAAACAAAAAAGGGGCATAAAACTATAAAATTCTAGAAATTGTATGATTTTCGAATTTGAATTACAGAAATAAGTTAAATTCAAATTTTGTGTAATATGAGTAAAAAGAGATGGATTTAGAAGCAATAAAAAAACCTCTCAAATTTAGAATGTTCACTTAAATCCACAAGTGTCGTACGAATGACAAAGCATTAAACAAAATTCAAATTCAAAAGTCTACTTCAAAAATGTAGCATTCACAGCCCGAATAACATCCACAAAAGAAATACGAATTTACTAAGAATTCAAAAGGCGAATAATACCTTTACATGATGATCTCAAAGACCTTTCTATTATTAGACGATTACCCTTTGAATCAACATCGATTAAGCGTCCAAAAAAAGAAGTTACACAATAGCACACGAAAGCAGAATGGAATAATGAAAAGGAAATCTTACAAAGCATATTTTTCTTTCCATTTATGCACTTTTTGTTCTGACTTTGAATGAAATACAAAGACCTACGTGAAAATAAACACGCAAAATAGAAGAAGTCAGTCAGGAATAAGAATAAAAATAATTTGATGCATGAGGTGATGATGATGAGTCACACAAAAAAAGAGACATAAAGGATCCCTTTTCCAAGAAGATAAACATCTCAATTGACTGAACTTTTTCCTTTTTTGCAGCTTATGGAACCAGTTTAAATGAGGTTAAAGTCTGCAACAATATACAATTTCCATGAATCCTTTGTTTCCGTATCCAATTTTTCTTCATAAAAATGTGGAATTTATTTAAGGATGCTGGGCACATTTTTAATACTCATCATTGATTCTGCGCAACACTTACGTTTTGTGTCTCCATTCCTGATAAATTGAGAGAAGTATTCCTACGAGCATATATGTATACATTATATAATCCTTACTCCCGACAAAAAAAAGAAACATTCCTTATGTATACAATTTGGCTTTGGCTTCGTTCACTAACCTACTCTATTTACTTTAGTATTAAGTTCTTTCTTTTTTTTTGGGTAGAAGAAATAAGAAGAAAATGTTTCGGGATAGCATGCAACATGAAAATGAACAAAGAAAGAAATTTAAGAGATATATATTTTCGGGAAGGAAGAAAATCAGGTCAGGCATGTTTTAAAGAGTGACTGAACGAGAAAAAAGAAGTTGAGACTGGTTAGTTTGCAGTTTTGCTGATTCAACGCTTTTTTTCAGGGATTCTATGCATTTTTTGTTGGTTTTTAAAGCTTACGGAACTGATTTTATTCCACCACAATGCAACCATACCCAAAAATCCCTGACAATTCCTTAAACCCAATCTCCATTTACATTATATTCAAACTGACATTCATGCATGAACAGTTAATCCCCAGTCATACTTAATCCAACATCCAAACTGAGGTCACAAACCCCCAAAACACCTTCCCATAAAAAATTTCGTCAATCCCAAAAGTGGAATGAACTGCAGATAGAACTAACTGATAAAAGAAATATTGCAATTTACAAAAAAAATGCCAATGCTTTCGTTCCACGCTCACTCTCTCAATACATGCACAAATCAAGCGACTGCATTGTCATAAATAATTTTTGTTGCACTTTTTTTTGTGCAGCTCCAAATGACGACAACAAAAAGTTACTTAATGATTCATTATTCAGACACGATCAGGCGAATGATTCAAGCTGGAATGTAAATTATGGCTTCTTTTTCTGCAACTTTGTAGATTAATGCAGGAATAATATGCAAGACTATTGGATTTAAATAATAATTATAATTGGTAGCTGTCTATCTATGTAGGTTGTAATACCTTTATAGATTATTTTGGATTTGATTTGTTTCTTTTGAATTTTAATTGGATTAAATGGGTGATTGTGGAACTTGAACTGAATTTTTAGATGGAAATGGATATCAGAGTTGTGATATTTAATACAAGGGATGGAACAATGAGTTTATGCTGTGGTTCACTACAATAATAAGAGCTGTGTAATGAGTATTGGATAGGAAAAAAAGGATAAGTGTGCTTTATGGCAAACATCCTCCGGTAGCTAAGTGGTTGGATCATGCGACCGTAAATCGTATGACGTGGGTTCGAGTCCCACTCGGACTATGTTGAGGGAAGTTGTACTTAGGCTATCTAGACCCTTAGAAATAGTCTTAATGAGTTGACAGCTTTATATTCCTACGAAATACAGGCCATACCCAAATATTGGCAACTTCATTGACAATTTGTCATCCCTAACAGTACACCCTGCAGTTTACTATTTTATTACTTGCACAATACCTTAGTAACAAGTCTGAATAGGAAACAGTACTAAATTTTATTCTATAAGCACATTTTGACCATAAAATAAAAGAGTTCTGTCCTTCATACATATGCACAATCGAATTCAAAAAGTAATTTATCCATAACACGTGTTCCGTTTCAAGTTTCACATAGTGATGTAAAAAAAGTCATGTACGTACATCCAGTTTCCAGTTTCCTTGTCTACAATGTTCAAGTTCCTTCAAAAGTAATCATTAAGGATAATGGATATAAAATTGGGTCTTCGATACGTTCCATAAACTTTATCATTTTGAGCCATCATACGCAATGGAATTAAATTTTACGGACTATTAAGTAGTAAACAATTGCTTGTTTGCTAAGACTTTTGGGTTCATAGGAATTAATGAAAAGAAAATGTGAGGCTTTAAGCGATTTTTATTAAATATTTGTTGTGTCTTGTTGCTGTAGAGATTTATGGACTGTTGTGTAAGATTCAAATCGACATGAAATTTTATATTTATGCTTGATTTTAAGGCTTTGTCAACAGATGAAAATCTAGAAAAAATTTTTTGTTATGTTGGAGGAGGAATTGCTATGGATGCAGTTCAAAGGTGACTTTTTGACTTTCAGTTGCTGCGTCAAGTCTGCATACAAGTAAGTTAACATTTTTTAAGGCTTTACATACCTGGAAATTAAAAAAGTTCTTCACATTTTGTTCCTAATTTAATTTGATGATAAAAAAATTAAAATTTTTAATGCAAATTAATCAGCATGTGGGTATCAAAATGTAGCAACATCAACAGAATCTCGTTTTGACAACAAGCTTATTAGTCACTTCAATCCCACAAAGCTTGAGAATGTGTGGGTGTAAATTTGCGTAGATTAATAATCAATAAGGAATGTTAAGACACAATAATATTGATAAAGAGGCATCAGAACATCACATGCTTATCATTTAGAATTTTCTCAAGGATATACATAGAAGATTAAGACCTTCTAAATTTTCATCTAGATTATGCTATCAAAAATGGAAGTACCTACTTGTATGGTCATTAAATTTAATATAGAATATTATAAAAGGTACATATCTACTTTACAGCCTTGAAATTCATTGGCCATGAAAAAAAGTTCTTCGAAAATATTCTGGGACTGTTCACTTATCAAGTTACTTCCTTCCCTCACCCTTTGTGACAAAATGTTCACATAAAAATTCGGCTTTACACTTAACTAACATGACTTTGATGCTTGCTTTGAGACTAGAACTGACTTTAAGGCCCCCTTCCTTGACTTCGTCCCTGACTTGAGCTTTTCGAACTTGCATAATCCTTAACCAAACTCAACTTCAACAAACTTCTTAATGTACTGCCTCATTAAGCTTTTCACAGCTCCCATTTCATTCAAGAATTCCTCTAAATCGATAAGAATGGGTTCCAAGAATAAAATAATTACAATCCATTCTTTCAACAACCCTCTCAATTCCTTAAATAAGACAACAAAGATAATAAAGATGAAGTGTTTAATTCAAACTTTACTCCCACGAGAACTTTTTTAGAAACCGCAAGCCTGTTGCCAGTCAAAGGGAATATCCTACTGTTCTATTAAACTAAATAATAAGGTAGATTCACGTGTAGAGTAAGAAAATTTTCAGCAATAAATGAATAAGAAAAAGTTTTAAATTAATTTTTTTTGCCTTCACATCTCCTTCATGCTGATCGATAAACACATAAAAAAAATGAAAAAGTTTTTCCTTATTCAGCATTGTTTGGTTAAAGGATAGAGATTCATTCATAATCTTTAATTAATGTCTTTTGTTCATTCGTTATGGTTATTGCTGGATAGATCCTTAGGTGTGTCTTCGAGAAATGGAGATGAAATGATGAATTACATTAGTTCCTTTTTATGTGTAAAAAAGTCTTGATTATCGTACAGAACATGAAAGCCTTGTGATAAAAATGATTGAGTTAGCTGAATAGGTATGATGTTCATGAACAAAGTACATTTCTTTACAAAAGGAAGTAATTTAATTTTCATTCAATAAAATGTTGACTTTAATCTTCTGTCTCGGAATTTTATTAAAGGATTCTTATTTCCCACGTAGTATTTTAAGTGATTTCAAGGGTTGAGGAGATCTAAGCGATGCACAGACTATCATTTATCCTATCAATCTTAGACCTATCCTTAGAAGGTAAAGAGCGTGCTCTCAAGAGCAGTGTAAACTGAGAGCATGGCTTACGAACATGCTCATCTAGTATCAAGTCAATCCATTTCCACAAATCAAATGACACAAGATCAATGTCTTTCTAAGAGCGACACAAATGATCTCTTTTATTAACAATAAATGGAAGTTGCTCCATTTGACGTCCATATGCTACCATAATTAAGCGGAGCCGTAAAAGGTCCATCGCAGAGCCTTCATCATTTGTGTCGCTCGGGAATGTCACAAATAAGTTTAAGTTTAACATATAAGACCTCCAACCTCATTCCACATCCATAAAAAGTCATTTTCCCTTAACACCAAAAAAAAAATCCCTTCCTTCATCCTTTTCCTTGTTCCGTTAAAATCACATCATCTTCTACCAAGAATACAGAAAAAGCTTTTAACATAACTTTCAAGCAAGAAAATTTTTTCTTAGAATGCAGCATAAAATTTATTTTTCTTTGTTTGCTCACATCATACATACTTGTTTGAATTTTTAATGAGCTATCTTCATTTATATCACATTTGATTAATGTTGAGACATATTAATGTTTGCACTTTGGATTAGTTAAAAATAAATTTTCATCACTGATGGAATAATGAATGGATTTATGATTCATGAATGATTTGTCCTTATGGGAATTTTGAGGGGAAATTTTCGGAGTCATTTTGGATAATTTAGGTAGAAAATTTGACTGGAAATTGAGTGTTGTTGGTCTGGGGTGTAGTCAGGAAGGCTGTTGAGGGTACAAAGTATTCTAACTTAATGTTGGAAGCACGTTGGATTGTAAGAGCTCTTAGAATCTACTACGGATTATAAAAATTGATGGGAGGGGTAAGGGGGTATGGGGCTGGATATCAACTTCCCCTGAACACACCTTTGTCTCATACCAAATATCCCCCAACAGTCCCACAACACTCAAAAATAATGGACCATAGAAAAATCATCTCAAAATTCCTCCCAAGGGTTAATTGACGTGATCTAAGATATACTCATTATGCGTGTTAAGAATAAGACATAAGAGTGAGGAGATTATGTAGATTATTATTGCAAATCAGCCAAGCATATATTCATGATTTATATACTCACTTAGCTATATCCAGTAACTCTTCAATGAATCTTATTTCACACAAAGCACGAACAAATTTTTCACACTTTTCAGGAATTCCAGCAATTTGAAGAACAAAGAATTCAGCTACAAGAATCTTCAAGTAACAATTTTTTATATTAGATCAAAAAAATTTGTTATTTTTCACGTGACTTGAAGACTTGCAGCTTGAATGAGAACTAATCTTAGACACGAGAAAATTTTGTACGGTAAAGCATGCAGTTTTTATGAGAGAAAATTATTTCCTTCCAGGATGCGCACTGGAAAATTTGATTTGACTGTATTTGTGCTTCTCATCCTTTACTCTCATTTATATCGTTTCTATGAACTTTTGTCATGTGACGCAATGTGCAAAGTGCACTTTACCATCTTCTCATGGGCAAAGGCGAATGATCTGTAAATAAATGATGATAGAAATCTTTCGCGATGAAAATAGTTGAAGTTCAATGGTAGCATCAAAAAATGTTCGTCTTGGTGTTCATGCATTGGGAGTTTTGCACTGAATATTTTTTGTGGTAATCAGCGTTAATTGGTATTGAGGAGCGTTTTTGTGGGTGATTTTAAGGGATGGTTTGAGTTTATTGTGGCTTTGGATTCAAGGAACTAAATAATACTGTATAGTTGCTATGGAAATGTAGGCTAAACAGCCTTTTGCAGAAGCTATTGGAATTCCAACTACTCAATATGCCTTCCCACATGATTTTGCCATTTATGTTACTGCTACTTCTCAAAATTAAGGGTTCAAGCAGCATCATACCCATTAAACTGAGGTCATTAATCCAATCAAAATCTATAGCAAATTGTTGCAAATTGCCATTATCCAGAAGATCTAGATTTGAGATTGATGCAAGGGTGTAGCCAGAAATTCATTTAATGCAGGGGATGGGGTGGGTTTGCCGTCCATGGCTGAATATGTCATACTACCCTACATTGATGATTCCTCGAATTCCTATCCATGATCTAGCTTTATATTGGCTCCAAATCAGCAGCTACCTCACAAATCTCATCAATTCCATTCTTCAGCAATGACTCATTGTGATGAATGACAAATTTATTTACAATTTCATAAGAAATCAAAGCAATTCCAACAGTAAATATCCTCAGTTGTTATTTATACAGCACTGAGACATCATCTTCATTACATTTGTATAATTTTTATTCCTTTAACATTTTTTATCCATATTTCCACGAACTCAGTAACTGTATCCTACATATTTTACCATACCTACAAAGCTTTGGAATTAAAAGACACATTGCAAGATACATTTCAATCCATCGACAGTATCGTATTGACAAAGAGGATTATATTTCCTAAGGGATATAAATAAGCAGGATGAAGAATAAGGAAAAAATTATTCAGTGACAAAAGTTCTGATTTGGTTAAATTAAAGTTCATGCCCTGACCTTTGGAATTTAAGGGCTGGATGCCAATGATGCCATTTGGAATGTCAGCAGATTGTCAATTTATTGGCAAACTTTATGTTTATAGCAGTTTGGATTAGTATGCTGTATTTAAGGGGAATGTTTAATGTCAATGTTTATTATCAGATGCTGCTGCTTACCTAGTAACATTGTTCCTGCATATCTTCAAGCTATTTACATAGATATCATCCAGATTGCTCCCTAAAAAGTTTATTTTAATTGAAAATTGGAAAAATTAATTGAATTGAAAGAATAAAAACATCCAGACGAGATTTACATCCTGTAAATATGCACAAAATAAAACAAAGCTCATCAACTTGTTTGCTACATTTTCTACAGACAATAACAAGTCTTGCAAAAGGGTTCAATGTTACAATTCACGACAGACAATAATTACAATGACAAAGATCTAATAAAGTTTCAGGTCATGCTAGAAACATCCACAATTTTAATGTCTAATTGCTATTTTGGCTTATGTAGGAAGACACCAGAATTAAGAGTTCAAATTAAGTTCATCAGATTTGGTAAGAAACCATTTAGAAATTTTGCTGAGCAATAAAATTGTGAACTTCCAAATGACTTCATAAATTCCTTTGTATTCCCAATCGACTAATCCAGCATTTATATCCAATTAAAGGAAGACCCAACAAATTGACACAAATTATCTCTATTCGACTTCATTGCATCCGAATAAAAGTTTGTATTCTATTTATGATACAATTTAGAGGTCGTGGAAGTTCATTAACACATTCCGCATTCAGCGAGATGAGGGAAAAGTTCATACACAGAAGGAATTTATTGCTCATTTTCCGGATCTTGATGCTACTGATTCTTACTGTTTTGGGATGATTGTTGTTGTCATTTCTTTTTTGGTGTTTAAATTTCCATTGGAATCGGGTTAGAATGATGATCAGTTTGGGTTATTGGCTAGACATGATGAGCCAGTTGAGGATTATGAGTTTGAATGGGACATGCACACAGGTTGACCAAAGCTGCTTTAATATTATCATGTCTCACAATAAACAACAGAATCAAGAATCATGAACAAGGCTCTAACTAAGCATTGAGTCATATGAACAGCCTATTACGACATCCAGTCCAAACATTCCAATCATGCCTTCCTTACTTGCTTACATTCGTTACTGTATAATTCTGTTATTCATGTGCTTTCTTTCCTCTCCTTCCCTCGTGTGTGTGTTCATTGTCATAGGTTCCAAATGCATAAGAATATAAATGGACACAAATGATTCATGCGCATTGGAAGTTCGTGGTTAGTGAGGGGAAATACCATTAGTCAACATTCCTTCCATAATGTGGAAATGAAAAGAATGAATGAAAAATTCGATAAAAAGTTTTTCATTATCGATTTTTCACGAAATAGACGGATAGAAAAGTTTGTTGATATCTGCCACATTGCAAAAGAGCTCTGATATTTTTTAAGTCGTATTTAGGGAAATTTAGATGAAAAATTGTTTTTAAATGTTGAAATTAAACTAGTGGAACATCAATAATAACATACATAACATGTATTCATTACCGTGTGACTTTTAAGGAGATAATTTTTGTGTTTTTATAGGCAAAATTTACTGTGACGAAAGAAATTCTTTTGTTTAAAGTAAAAAAAGTTATAAAAAAAATTTAAAAGTTCAACAATATTGAATTTCTCAATCTTTGCAACAACGTTGTGGTATTAAGGAAACCTGTAACTGTGACCAAAGATGGACATTAATTCATTTAATCACACATTTTTGCATTTTTATCATACATTATTAATGTTGTTGTTGTTAAATCATTACGTGACTATTGCTTATCACGATGATACGCACAATGTTGCTAAGCGATTGGATGTGGACGTCTGTGCGGGTATGAATATTTTAATTTAATTAATTATCAAATACTTTGTTGTGGTTTGCCTTTATCTCATTTAAATGTGATGGGATTATTCGACGATTTTCTATTGAATTTTCATGAAGTTTCTTCGAATCGATGTAGTGGAAGTGTTATGTACTGAGGAATAATTTGTGTTGTTCCTTTATTGATTATTCTGTAGTAATGAAGCCTTATAAGGAAGAACTTTCTTTAGAACGAGTTGAATTCTAGTTCAATTCGGAAGATTTTTGCAAAATTCTAGTACATTTTGGGAGATCTAGAACCATCTTCTAAAAACCTAGTCTAATTTAGTCAAAAATCTCAATTTACACTGTAAAATAATCTAGAACATGCTTCTAGTATTTCTTAATCTAATCCAATTTCTCAAACATCTTCCTCAACATCCTAATCTTATTAAATTTTAATCAAAAATTTTCTCATGTTCCATCCATCATTTTACAACAATCTTCTTCCTTCTCATTTTAGAAAACTTCAAAATCCACTCATCGACGATAATTCGTACTGAAGAATCGAAGGCAATGGGCGCAAAATTTTTGAATGATGAAGAAGTCGCCTCCAACGATGCTTGCATGAAAATGTGCTGTGCTACAGACGAATGCGATGTTTTCATTTACGAAGAGAAGGTAAATATTGATATTGAAACGGACATTGTGAATCATTGAGTCATGAGATACTTAAAGCACTTATTTGCACAATGAGAATGAGAAGAAACAAAAGAGAGCACCAAACCGTCTGCTGAAAAACAATCTGAAACAAGCTCAGTTGTTGTTGTTAGACGGCATGTGATGATATCATCGAGCTATATTTCATTTTGTATATGGGGTCAGAAAATGAAACCTTTTTAATGCTCAGACCTTTCCTTCTTCTTGTCTTTCCTCATCATTGTGTTTCTCTGCCTTCTTTTTAAATATTTCTCGAACTCGTTTATTAATGACTTTATGGTGAGATGACTAATGTTATAAATACGATTATAATTAAAGGATTTATGATAATTTTTTGTGTGCTTTTTAAAAAAGATTTGGAAATTCAAGATTAAAATTTATTGTAATTAAATTGTGGGGGATTTAAATTACATATTTGGTAAACGGAATCAGACATTTAATTTGTTGGTCACTTAAAGAGAAATGTTGAATTTAAATGAGTTGCTTTTTGGGAATTTTCAAGAGAATTCTAGTCCAAAATTTCAAAAATCTATTCTAAAATCTAGCAAATTTCTCTTTAAATCTAGTTTTGTACTAGACTATAGTAAGTTGAAGGAGATTCTGATAAAATCTGGTACTTTATTTTGTTTTATGGCAAAAAATCTAGTATAAACGAGAATTCGTGAACCTTAAACCTGTCATTACACTAAACAGACCAGAAAAAGAGTATTTAAGGCATTAAAAAACATGTCTAACCTTTTTAAATCCCCAATTCCTTCATTTAATCAAGAATCATCGCCTCAACTTCTTCACCATGACCCGTTAAAAATCCTAAACTAATTAAATTGATTCATTCACAACATCCATCCATTCATGTGGAATAATTTAACGCTGGATGCTCAATGTAGAGTAAAAAAATTCTCTCGAATCCAATTTGTTTCACTTTTTGCTTCATTTTCATCTCATACGTGCTGGAATATTCAATTGACCTTCACAAAATATCGAAAAATTTTTACCTCATAAATTTGAATTTATTCTTTTTTTTAGAGTTCTGGAACCTGCTTTCTCTTCCACTGTGGCCTCTCGGATGATTTTCGATGCAAATTTACAAGCCATACAAATTATACGAGCGGCATTTTGACAGTCACGCGTAATGAACTGCAATCTATGATGATTAATCAAATTTCTGATATTGCTGTTAAACCTAAACTATCGCAAAATGAATTAGATTTAGTTAGTCTGAAACGTCCGAGCTCATATCAAAAGTAAGTATCCAATTATAATTTTTTCAATTATTTTTCTATCATATTTCATTATATCAATTAGGTCATCAGAGCTCATAGCTCTTCCATCAACAACATCAACAATTCCACCACTTGGTGTGCGTCTGTCTGATGTATCTAGTACACAAACAACAACAAAATCCCCATCATCATCATCATCATCGTCTGTATGTGGCAGATTTCAATTTCAATGTCAAACATCCAAAGAATGCATTGCGGTGAGATATTGATGCAATAAGAAGAATGATTAATGTGAAATGTTATTAACTTGCTTGTCTCTTACAGATTTACAATGTCTGTGATCAAATAGCGCAGTGTGAGGATGCAAGTGATGAAGGGCCTGAGGTAAGACATAATGAATAATGAGGTACAAAAAAAGGAACTCTAAAATGTTAATTTTTCTTTACAGTGTCCAACAACAAATTCTGTAACCGTGAAAAGTATTTTGACTGGCGTTGAAAATCAACCAAAGGTAGATAATCAAATAAGTAGGAATCGCTTAGTTTCGAATGTAAGTTCACAACCTTCATATATCCATTTATCGTCTTAATTATGAATATCTTTTTTAGATGAACGATAATTTTAATCAAATGCCTCATCCTATTATTCATAATCGAGAAGATCCCATGTCGGCGCCAAAATATTCACAAAATCATGTTGCACAATATACGGGTGAGTGACTACAAACAGAATGTGGCTTTTACCACATGATATCTCAAGCCGAGTTAAATGATGAAGTTTCTTCGATGAGAATCTTGATAAGGAATATTAATGAATGCCACGAAGACAACGTGAAACTTTTATAACAGATTTTTTGTTCTAATTTATTCTGCGAATGGCTTTTGTGTATCTCTATGAAGTTTCTTCGATGAGAATCTTGATAAGGAATATTAATGAATGCCACGAAGACAACGTGAAACTTTTATAACAGATTTTTTGTTCTAATTTATTCTGCGAATGGCTTTTGTGTATCTATATTTGGGATGAAGCTGGTTAGGTTGAGGCTTATGGTTTCGGGAAGTTGTCGAAAGTTTGGAGCTGAGCATTAATTGGGATTTGATCAAAGATGAGTTGCTGTATTCATCAGTACACACTTACTTACTTCGATGGCCTTACATATAAATTTTGATCCATGGCTTCTTTCAGATGGCACCTAAAGTTGGCTCTATCACTGGCTTTCGTCTGCTAGTATCCAAGACATTTTTTCAGAAAAGAGCTCAAAATTTGGTCAATTTAGCTTACAATGTGACCAATAGAGTTCAAAAAGTGACTAAAAGAGCTCATCCTGCTTTCGAGCTGCTTACTCCTTTATTAGTAGAAACTCACATCTCTGCATTCCAAAAATAAACTTCTCATACTCAAGCTAGCCATCAACTCTATCTTATCTCTTTTGATCTCAGTCACACTACTTGACTTAGACCTAAATACCAAACTACTTCCCTATTTATTTAGAAAGCAGAAGACATGTTAAACATATAACGAACCCATAAAATAACATTTTATTTACCATTTCATGTAGACATCATATTCAAAACAGTACGCAAAAAAATTTCTGCAGATCATTCAATTTAATTTTTACATCCAATATGAAAAGTAGAGTCATGACTCTTTGGTGTAGTTTCGGCTATTAAATTATCTCTATTTTTATATGTCTGTGAATTTCGGATGAAAAAGAATTTTTTGCATGTTTAGGTTCTCTATTTGCTCATAGTTCTCACAAAAATATTCATATACCTAAATAAACGTGTATGGAATTAAATAAGTACACGAGTCTTTGACCTTGAACTTGAACTGTAATGTGGTAAAACACGCAAAGGAAGAAGAAAATCGATTTACATGTTGGTGGGTCATTCACTTATGAGGTCCATGGAAATTGACATAATCCCTAACAGACAAAGAGCATGTAAATTCACAGGAATACCACTAAGACACCTGAAAGCGTTCACTGTGTCTGTTAGGGAATTTTAGAGATTTGATACGGAAGTTCGTAAAATGCTGACTTATTTTGGATGTGAGAGGAAGAGACAGGAGTTTAGTCATGTAATGATAGACGTCATTTATGGACAACTCCCAAGAACTTCTCTAAAAATAAATAAATTACAAGAAGTATGTAAATTTGCACAGAAAAGGTTTCATTACGAATGTCATGAATTTTAATCTTAGTAAACAATTACATAGCAAAATATCCGACTCTAAACCAGAACTGACACAAAAATTCTCATCCCAAGTGAGTCACAATCTCATCTGACCGACTCTTAAAAACACAATATTAAATCCAGTAAAATGGCCCAAAGCAATTTTCATAATCTCATCAAACGTCCAACAAACTGTTCAATTTTCAAGCTATAATTTAAAACAATCAACTAGAATGAGAATTACACATTACAAACTCAGACACTAAATAATTTCATAACGTAAATGCGATAAAATCATTTTTTACGACTCGCGAAAAAATATCTCTCACATTCTAATTTATGATTTTTTTCTTGAAAAAAAAGTAAGTAAATATGAAACAGACAGAGAATAAAGAATAAGAGGAGCCATGAAATAAAGAAATATTTGAAGCGGAAGTGAGCAATAAGTGACTGAAATAAAGACGACAATTGACCAATTTTCAAGAATTTCTTTTTTTCAAGAAATGAAAAAATGAAGTTAAAGAAGATTAATGAACGGACTTGAGTGCGTGCCTACAATACATGCATGCGGGTAAATGTATTTTTTATCTGGACATTCTGTTTGGAAATGGGGCTTAAGATTGTCGAGGAGGAATGGTAATTTGTTGGGATTGAGGGGATGAAGCGCAGTTCTTAAGTATTATAACCTACTTGTGGCAAGATCAATTGATCAATGTTCATGGTTTGAAGTTCAAAATTTAACGTATTTTAAAAATTCAAATTTTTAACGTTTTTTCAAAATTTAACATTTTAACGTATTTTAGAAATTTGAATTGAAATTTTGCATTTTTTGCTATAAAAATGTTCAAATCACGGAAAACTCAGCCACAACCCATCTATACGCTCAATTTACATATCCAGTCATCCAAATAGACACTCAACACTCTTCGCCAAACTGAATAAATTATGCTACAAACTTGCAAGCAAAAGAGAAAACGAAAGAACATGACATACATACATGCTTAGCATAATTCTCTTCTTTGCTCATTCTTTCAATTAAGAACAATGAAATGCAATAGAAGCAATTCAATGAATAATCCACAGACTTAAATAAAATCCATTATTGAATTAAATTGAATTTTAATGGAAAGCAATGAACTTTTAATGAGCGCATCTTTTGTTCGATTCGTGATTCAACAGTTTAATGAAGAAGTTCTAAATACTCAACTACATTGTATAAGGTCGAGTGAATTCTTTTTCTTATGATTTGGTAGTCAAACGTGCTTAGTTTTGGGATATTTCTGTAATTGATGAATTTAAAGATTCGAAAATGATTGATTGGTAATTGGTTGGATGAACTCTTAGGTCACGATTGTTCTGGTTTTAAAATTGAATTGTGGATTGTTGACGTAAAAAAAAATAATTTTTGAAAATAGCAAAAAAGTTACAAGTTATGAAAAGAAAAATTAGCACACGTAATTAGAATTTTTATATTTATAGGATTTGAACCTTGGCATTAACACATATTTTTAAAATACAGTATATTTAGATTAATTAAATTTAGCAAAATAACATATTTAAGCCCCTATTCTCCTTCTATTCCAGACACTGACACAGACAGTCACATATTCAGCCATAAAAACAATCTTCTATCCGGAAATAATTTCCCAAATATTCAATATCAACCAAAATACCAAATACTCAGGTAGTCTCTCAATTCTCAGATATAAAACATTTTTATTGACTTTTTTTGATAGAGATCCTTACATGATGCCTCAATCACAGCAAGTTGACGATCAAGTTTATCGCGATCAATTGCAAATGACTCGCAATGACTGGCCACAAATGCCCCAAATGCCACCGCAACCACAGCAGCAACCTGTTATGCCACAAATGCCGAAACAGAGTAATCCTGTGTGGAGTGAGAAATTACCAAAGCAAGTTCCAGTTGAGGATAAAGTTGTGAGCAATAAAAAGCAACAGCAACAAAAAGATTCTGAATATTCAGAAGAATATGTAGAAGCAGATGAGAGTCAGTCTGATGGAGAAGATGTCACGACTACAGTGGCACCAAAAAAGGTAAGTCAGTCAATCAACATGAAGTGATTATAAAATCATCAAAATTTTGATTAATTCCAGAAAACACGAAAACACAAGAAGCAAAAGGCCCAACAAAAAGAGAAGCAAGTGAAGGCACATGAAAAGCCATTGCACGAACAGCTGAAACAATTGAAAAATACAGCAAATGATGATGCTCAATTTATATCTGAATATAGTGAACGCATTGAGAAGCCTACGGGTGCAATTTTATCACTAACACTAGGTTGCTTAGTGCTTGCCGCATTATCCATACTTATTGGATGTCGTATGAAACGAGTACATGTGAGAAGACGACGACACGGAAAGGCAGTCGACGCAGACTTTCTTGTTAATGGAATGTACTTGTAAAAAATTTATGATTATTTTATAATCATTTTTCCATTTTTTATTACTTATTGTAAATTGTTGCCATTGAATTTTATTTACATAAGAACTTTCCCATGAAATTTCCATTTTCTTTTGTTCTATTTTATTTATTAAGAATTATAATGGGTTATTTATTTGAGAAATATTTAATTTCAATTAAAGAAATTCTTTAATTATTTTGTATTAATGTAATCTTTCAGGAACAATAAGAAATAAAGACATAATTGAAGTTTGAACATTTACCATACAAATGCCGACTAGTCTTGTGATTCATATTAATAATCTCATTTCTAGGAAATTAAGTCTTATGTTTGGCTAGAACCATTAATTTTTCTCGATTTTAAATTGTAGATTTTTGTCTGAAGGGTCGCAGTCCCATAAATGAGCTAGGGATAGTAAAGCTGGCAACCGACCATTTCTGAAATTCTTTGTCATAAGAGAGCACCATAAAGTAAACAGAATTGGATTAAACGTGACTAAGTTAACTGCTTGTTTTAATTGCAATGATTTAAAGCTATTAATTCCCTTGATATGGCCATATCAATTTTATTCAATGCTGATAAGAGAATGAAACAATCCCAAATCCATTAAGTATCGAGATATTAGCAAGTATAGTCGGGTTTCTCCAAAATGATTAAAAATATTTTATATGCTGTGATATTTTTACAAATTTTTAATTCTTTAAATGCACAAACTTGGGGTTCAACTTTTATAGGAACGACGAATCCAAATTCACTAGTGCTTTATGAGTATGTGTATAGATTTGATGCTTTTAATGTTTATAAATTAATGGAATTTTAATCATCAACAGTGAAACATTCCAACTTCCAGGCGTGCAAGGGGAAGTACTAAGAGTCGACAGAAACATAACATTTGATCTACCAATTCAAGCTATGGGATATACGTGGGGTGATGGACAAATTGAAATTCTTGATGGAGGAATGAACAGGAATTATATAATTTTTAATACTCTTAGTGGCAGAGTTGGTGGAGGAATTAACACTCGTATTACACTTTTCTACAATAGTGCAATTCAGACAAGTGTGTCGGTTTTATTAATGGCTGTATCTGTTGCTGTGTCACTTATATATCAAATATGTTAAGAATAAATAAACGAACTGTTGATTTTTGAAAGCTTTTTTCAGAGCTCAAAGTCGACTCAAGTCTTATATGAAGTCGAAATGACTTGAGCCGACTTCCAGCTCTGACTTTTTTTGGATTTTCCAAAAACCTAACTTTTTATCTAGTTATCTAATCTTAGCAAACAATTACGATTATTCATCTTCCTAAAATTTACTCTATGATTTAATATTTTTATCTTATCTAGCTACACCTGTAAATAAAGATAACAAAAAATTTTGATAGTAAAAAAATACCGGCAAGTCATCAAAATCAGTACTAAAAGAAAGCTTGAACTGTGAAAATCATACAAAAAATTCAATTAAAAATGATGAAAATCAAAATAGTTTTGGGATTTTTACTATTTGTGCAATATTTGGCATTAGCAGAACCGCAATCAAGTTCAACAACATCAAGTTCTTATGGAAAGCCTATTACTGCCGATTCTAAAATTATTTACAGGTCAAAAATTGTGATTTATTTCAATTGTATATATAATTTTATTTACAATTTTCAATTGTCCATTACAGTGAGGACTTTTCCAAAAACGGAGATCCAAATGCTATCGTAGCTATTGAAAAGACAATAACACTCAAGCATAACATCGACTCAATCAGATTAACATCATTTAATGGTGTTATAAATGTAATTGAAGGCGGTGTTAATCATAATTACTGCAAAATTGAAACACTAAGTTACTTTGCTGGTGCACCGCTTCAAACACGCATTGAAATCTATGGAAATGGAGCTATGGTAAAGAGTTTGTCGATGATATTGATGGTTGCTTTATGTGTAGTTTATTATGCTTTATAAAATGTTATTTAATAATTTATTGTAGATTTTAAGTTTTAATCAGGGCTTTAATAAAAGATAAATATTTTGTAAATGTAGAGTTGGTTTGACTTATTTTCGTACTTTCAGCATAATATCAAGTTGAGTCCTAGTGACGGCTTGGTGGCGGAATGGTTTAATACCTCGGTATCCAATTACTGCCATACCGACGTTGTTATCAAGGGTTCGAGACTCGGCAGGAGAAATTTTTCAATTGTCCTTTCTCGAATCATATGAAGTGGAAACGCGGTTCACAGACTTCCTTTGGAGGCTTCATACAGGCAATAATGCCATTCTACTGAGTGTAGAAGTCTTATACCCTTTAGTTATACTATTATAACTTTAGTTATAATTTGAAAATCAAAATTCCGTTACACAAATTTGTCAAATTTTTATAGTTCTATAAACTCACTATCAACTGCTATCTTATTAAGCGTGACCAACTTAATTAACAATAACAATCAATGATTAATCCATTTGAGTCACATTTACGCAATAATTTTATTGACTTTCCCTGCATTATCTGATGCACGTAAACATGGGTTCGATTTCAAAGATAAAAGCATGTCCAAATACTTTTTGGATTTAGAATCAATTAGAAATTTTGAGAAAGTGGAAGTGTGACAAGAAAATGAAGAAATTATTATTATTCTGTTTTGTGCTTCATCAAATTCTAAGCCTTGATGGCATTCCTATTATTTATGGAATATATAATGAACATTCTAAACTTATTTATAGGTAAGGAAAACCTTAGTTTAATTAACAATTTAAGTAAATTATTATTTCTGTTACAGTGATCGTCTGACGAAATCAGGAGCCAACTCCGAAGCCTTATACCTTGAACACTCATTTGATGTTAATGAAACTATTCATGCAATTAAATTAGATGTTTTGTCTGGTGTGTCTACAGTTTATTATGGCGGACTTGGATATAAAACAGTGAAAATCTATTCAACTGGCTTTGGAAGTATTGACACAAAAGTTAAAATTTATACAAATGGATCAATGCTCACTAAATTTTCAATTGTTATTTTGACTATGTCTGGAGGTATTTCTTACATTTTGAAGTAAAGTTATTTATCCCCAGCAGACATCGAGCATGCCTTTACGTCTAAATTGTCAAAATATATGAAGCCCCTTTGACTTATACAACTATTCAGACAGAGCTTAAAAATTCAAATTCAGAGCTTTTTATAATTCAATAAATATAACCAATTATGATCAATAAACATTTATATTAAAAAGACTTGTTGTTATACCTTAAAACGTTTCAGGAACAGATGATTAGAAGTCGAAACAAGTCTGATTCACACTCTCGAGTGACTCAATGCAGCTTAACGCATTTTTTGCCGTAAACATGGGTCAAAATCACTCGTCACGGTGCCCATATGTCCACTTCCCGTCTTACCGTTAAAACAGTGACGTAGCTGTATCTTAACTGCTCGGGATTCGATGTATGATAAATATAATTATGATCATTGTCATTAACAATCTCATAAATGTAGAAATGTGTTTGATTAAAACTCCTTCTGTATTATTGTTTATGCTGATAACAAAATTATAGCAAATTTGTAGATTTGGTAATCAAGTATCAATCATTTGTTAAAGCCAGAGCAGAAAGTATTTATTACTGGAATTATGAATTTTTTAAAAGATTTATTTGGAATTTTTCTGTTAGTAACTTTATTAACGGTCATTTCTGGTCAAACTTTTGGAAATATAAATAGCAAATCGAAGCTTCTTTCAAGGTAAACATCTTTAGTATGTCTATTATCGGATAACAATATCTTCTTTCTCTAGACGAGATTACTACACAAATGGACGATTCAACTCAACAGTATCGCAAAATTATACAATGGACACAACGCAAATCATCCACGGAATGAGATTCTCAGAAAGAAATGTTACAGGAAGTAAATTGACTTTAATCAGCGGTGGAATAAATAGAAATTTCGTAGTATTTCAAGTCAATTCAACACGTGTGGGTTATGGATTTGATGTTCGAATGGAACTTTATGCTAATCATGGCATAAAACTAAGACTGTCGATTGTTGCTGTATTTGTTTCTATGATTGTATGCTGGATATTTGAATAAATGTTGATAAACTTAATTAAAAGATTTTACACTAAGAATTGTCTCATAACTGACGTATCAACGCATGTTATCAGAATAATAGTTGTGCAGCAAAAATGTGTGATGATTATTCAAAGTGACTCACCGCATAAGATAAATAATGAGACTAAGCCAAAAACAATGAATAGCCTGCTTATTCTTTGATCATTGTTGTTGTCGTTAAATGAATACGAAATTGTTAAATCAACGTATTTCCCCCTGGATAGTTTTATAAGATTAGTTGTGTATCGTAGTTTGTATGATATTCTCAGTCAGTCGGATTTGAATATCGCTAAAGTCAGTATTAAAATATTGAAATTCGATTTAAAAATTTAATAAAAAAATGAAGTTTTGTGATATTTTAAAGCAATTCTTCATAATATCGCTTCCATTGGTGTTTGCTAGTGATCAAAATAATACACAGATATTTGGAATAATTAATAAATATTCTAAATTAATTTACAAGTAAGTTTTAAAAATTATAGATTATTAGGATTTAAGTCATACGAAATCTGAGTCTATTTGGCACAATCCATCCTTGATACCACAAAACAAAATTTTAATTATAACTATTTGAGTAAAATTTGAGACAATTTGATAAAATTAAACATTTTAAAGCTATATAACAATTGATATCTTTCAAATTTCACCATATAGTGAATCATTCACATATCCAGCAGTAAAATACGATACCGTTTCAATAACAGAGAGATTCAATACAACTGAGAGAATTCTCGGCATCAAGTTAATAGATGAGAGTGAAACAGGATTGTCAAGTCAAATTCTAGATGGCGGTCGTTATAACAAATATGTTATTTTTCAAATTAATTCAACAGCACAAGACCAAAACTTAAAGTTTAGGTTAGAGATGTATAATGCTGACAAAGATAAGCTTGAAAATGGAGGTGTAAGGAATGGATGTTGGTCGATATTTGTTATTATGATTATTGTTGGAATTAATTGTATTTTAAATTAAAATAAAAATCAAATTTATCTGAAAATATTGGATTTTATTATTTACTAGAGTACAGTTTCGTCAGGCAGGATGGGCGGAACTTAGAACCCTTGACCGGGTTCAATGTAAAAGTGATTCCATAAATCCTGATTTCAATTCTAGTTTATGATTAATTGTACATTTCGTCACGAAATTCTAGATTTGATTCATCAATTTAATTATGCAGAAGCTCGAGTAATGCTTTAGAATCAAATGACTAAATGTACAGATGATTCAAGAAAATAATCATAATCCTGATATTAAGTAGATCACAATGCTTTATACTGTTTAGTTTCGATAGTTCTGTTCGCAAATAATAAACTAAAAATGAGAGCGATTATTAAGTTTGTTCCAATTTTTGCAATCTTTGTTGCATTAGCATTTTCTCAAGAGTTTGGGATTATAACAAATAATATGATAAAAGGGTAATTTTTAATTAAAATATTTAAAATCAAAATTTAATGAATTTTCAAATTAGTGAAAACTGTAAAAAAGCCAATTCCAATGCTAACGAAACTACGCATAAGGTATGTGAATTAAAATCTCCAGAAGTAATTGCCGGATTTGAGGTAATTAATAATAATGGCACTAATAGTACGGTTGATATTAAAAGTGGAGGAATCAACAAGACAGAAGTTGATATTAGACTTACTTCTGAAATTGGTCGGGAAATTGATGCTTTTATTAAAGTATATGGATATGAGAAGAGTGGATCAACAGTCATCACCATGTCTTTAATGATGGTTATGGTATCATTGATTGGATTTGCATTTTGAGTTGTATCCTCAAAAGCATGTGTTGTTACGAAATTTATCATTTAAGTATATGAGAATGTATTAAAAATTGAAAAGTATTAAAATAAAGAATATAATTAAATAAAATTTATAGACCTTAAAACTTAATATTCCATCATAGAGCTGTGCAAGTCTTGTATAATGAGGCTTTAACTTTAAATTTTCAGAGAATATGCGAGGGGCCGTTCACTTATTACAAATTGCCTTTTCGACCCCGTTACCCGTCCCCGTTATTTGGTAAATGAACAGTCTCTGAGCTGTATTTCAATCAGTTAAATTTGTCATTTCATTTATTCATCAACTTTTGATTAAATTAATCAACTCATCAGAAAGAGCAAGTGATTTTATGAAAATTTTTAGTTCAGTTAAATCGTTGATAAACTAAGGACTTGCGTCAATCATGAAAATTATAGCAAGTCTCTTAATTTTTATTATTTTCCATTCCTGCACATTTGCTTCCAATGTTTTTATTTTGGGAGATAATCATTCAAAAAGAGTGATTTACAGGTAATTAGAAATAAAGCACATAAATAGAGTTCTTAATGTCTTCGTTTTAGAAATTACTATTACGTCCCACACACCTCACTTGAGCCATATCGGAATGCATCAAGAGAATTTGATATTAAAGTAAAAGAACCAATCTATGGAATCAAATTGAAGCAAATGGATGAAACACAAACATTTATGTTTACTTTAAATGGAACCATGAGGAGCACTCATATGAAAATAAAATTTGAATCTCTCGTTACTGGAGAGGATATTTCAGTTATGATTGACGTTTATGGAGGCTCAAAGAGCATGGCTAGTACAGCAAATATCACAACTGTATTGTATTTATTGACATTTATTGCTTGTCATATTTTAAGTTAAGAGACTTTTGTATAATTCCCGAGCGACACAGAGGAGGAATAAGGAGCTTTAGTGGAGCCTGATAAGCTCTGAAGCGGACCCTTATTCATTTGTATTGCTCAGGATTGTCTATAAAAATTAATTTAAATTTTCAACAAAAGAGCATTGAGGAAGCGTTAACACGCCCTCTCCCTTGCTTCGTCTCTAGTGAGCATTCATCCCGAACTAGTTAATTTTAAAAATAAACTACAAATTTGAAATAATTAATCGCAGTAGATTTTGTACTTCACACACAATCAAGAAACCACAAATAAATCCCACAAAAAAAATCATGTTCATATGAATTAGTCAACATTTATGAGACATGAAAAGAATTATCTCGCAGTGACTTTTTAATTCGACAATTTATTTCAGAACATCAGTTTAATTCTATATTTTAATCAGTGTAAAATGAGAAATCGACGAGGAACAAAATTGAGAAATGAGATTGTCGCAAATAATTCTCTTACTTGGAATCATTTACGTAGTTCAGGGCTTATCGCCGTTTGAGAAAAGAAGAAACCCAAATCATGACGATGGAATTGTGATATTTTTTAGGTATAGATTTAAATTTATTTACAAACATTGAGTTTCATGTTTCTTTGTTTTTTTCAGTGGAGAAATTCCAGACGAAGACTTTATGAAGGGAAACTTAACAAGTTTCTTTAAACAACTATCACAAAAGCTGAGCGAAGCTAGAGCAGCAAATGATTCAACTCATTTAGAATGTCTGGAAGATGAAGATCCAGATTATATAAAGCAATCAATAGTTTGGACCAATAAAAGTGAACCAAATCCGATTAGTGAGAAACAAAATGAAAATTATTTTACTGAATTTAGATTTGTGCTAGCTGATGATGCAATTTTGAGAGTTTTTGCTGTGCTTGTTACTGTTGCTTCTTTAATTCTTTGTTATTATATCACGTAAATTCAAATAAAATGTTTTTAAAAAATATATATCGAGTCAATGTCAATGTTCTTGCAGAAATGATCGAAGTTCTTTGCTATTTATATGGAATTTGGTCTAATATACATCCAATGACTTGAAATAAGTGCGTCAATGATAGTATGTAAACTGTCATAAATACAAATTTAACAATAATTGATCATCTTTGCCAGACATACTTTCATTGATCAAGACAATGTTTTTAAAAAGTAAATGATAAGATACCAGACCATCATTGCCTATAAAAGGCTGCACATTTGCAAAATTTGATTTAGTTTTGTTAAAGAATAAATCGCTAATTAAAGAAATGGAGCATCGTAAAGTTGTAATCTTTGCAGCCTTAATCTCAATTGGATTTATTGGAGTAGTTTGGGCTAGAAATGACTTGATTCTTGGAACGTATCGACCAGATGCTGTTTTGTTATATCAGTAAGTAAATGTGTGTCAAGGCTTATGACAAACTTTATGAAATGAACCGGAGATAATGTCATTAGTCGACTAGACATTGTGTCTAATTGTCCACTCAGGGAATTTTACTCTATTTTTGAATTTAACTCTAACTTTAAAACTTTCTATTATTCAGGAACATTTTCAACGTAACAGGCATTCCTGGACAGATTATCAGCAACAACTATGCATTCAGTAATCAGTTTAGAAACATCACCTTATTCCGTGCACTTGATTTGAACACAAATAATACAGGAGGTTATGCATATATTGTAAATGGAGGTATTGGACATAGAAATGTGACATTCAATTTGCGTTCATCTGCAGTCGGACGTGGATATACATTTAATGTTGATATTTATGGAGTTTAAATATAGTTTTGAAGAATAAAATGAAATAAATAGAACCTTCCTCCCCCAAAATTAGCATAAAGTTGATTTTCGTAAGCTTGTAAATATCAATACTCGGAAATATTTTTCAACTTATATCTACCCAACCCAAAGTCTACAAATGAGTAATACACAGAAATATTTGCGCAATTGAATTGAGATTGAAATAGCCGATAAAAGCTTAGTATCCCTACTTATACTTATCAATTTGATTTCTTTTGAACAAATATTTTTAATAGTAAATCAAATATTTTTCCCGAACTTCATATGACTACATGTAGCACTGATTGCTTATTTATTGTAACTTTAAGTATACAGTGTGTCAAATTCATGACAAATTAGTCTGACGCATTGATCGGGTTAATCAACTTATTGATAGGCTATCAACAATATGATTTTGGAACCAACTGATACCACATTTTATAAATCTGCAGTCACTTACTGTAAGTTGAAGACGTAATATCAAAAATGAGGTCGTCTAGAATAATTTTGGAATTTTTTACAATTATCTTGTGCTTTGATGCAATTTACGGACAAGAAGTAAACTTAGTATGGGGATTTGTCAACAGCGACTCTATGAGAATTGATGTGTAAATTATTTTTAAAGGATTTTAGCTCGATTTTATAGTAACTCAATATTTTACTTACAGTCCAGCACATTATACAATAAATAATACTAATGGAACCATTGCAAGCCAAAATGCAACTATGAGAGCATCAAGGCCAATTCATGGAGTTACTCTTAAAAGTATAAATAGTCCAGGAGCTTCTGGTCAAATCATTGAAGGTGGACCTGGCTTCAATTTTGTTACATTTATGCTCCAAAGTAGCTCAAGCTCTTTCTACTTTATTGCTGAAGTTTATGAGAATAATACATCGGGTATTGAAACCACTACTGCAGTTCCAACAACGCCAATGCCCGAAAAAACCCTTCAAGAATGGGGAGTAGTAAATAGTGGATCAGTGACTTTAAAGTATGACTTTTTAAGATTCTGAAAATATATTTTTAATTCTATATTTATTTTATATAGTCCCAAAACTTACCATCATGCAACGGCAAGTCCTGGACAGATTGCACAGCATACTGTATCAAATAGCGTACAGAGAATCATTCATGGAATAAGAGTGATTAGTTACAATGATACAGCTGCAAGCGCAATAATCACTGATGGAGGAATTGGTTCAAACTTTTCAACAATTATAGTTTATGGACGGTCAAATTTTGTTACTTTTTCGATTGAACTATATGAAAATGGATCAACAACGACTCCTGCACCAACTACTACTACAACTGTAAGCACAACAGTTTCCACAACAGTTGAAACAACACCAATTCCAGAAAGTAGGGTCGAGGAGTGGGGAAAGCTTGAAGATGTTGCATATCTTGAACAGTAAGCTCCTTATGATGTCATTTGAGCAATATAAAATTACAATAATTTTCAAATTTTTAGGAAGACTTTCGAAAATAACCCTCCAATCTGGTCAACGGCAAACGATAATGCTACAGTTACAGTTAATGGTGTTATTTTAGGAATAAGATTGACAAGTTTAAACTATACTACTGGTCTTTATGAACTCATTGATGGAGGTTTAGAGCAAAACTTTGTAACTTTCAACTTTAGGGGATCTCGAGCTGGAGCGCCGTATCTTTTCAAGGTCGAAATCTTTGGAAATAGTTCAGTCACAGTTAAAATGTCAATGACTTTAATTATTATGTTGACTTTAATATATAATTTAATAAAATAAACAGAAATTGAATACTTCCAAAAAATTAAAAGGCGTTTTTTAATATTTCCAAAACTACACCTCAACATCCACCTTCAACTACGCCCATGTGACTCCGTGAATCACAGATAATCAATTAGCAGAACCTACGTAAAATCACTTCACATCAATGAGTCAGATAATTGATTTACGCAATTGACTTAAGATTAGAGAGGAACCGCATTTATTTTTTTTCGAATATGTAGCCATACGGTTTTCTTATATGGTTTATAAAACCATAGAAACCTTGTTGCATAAAAAATTTAAAAAATTCTCTAAAATAGCTTCTTAAAGCTCCCAAATCGAGGTTTTCCCCTCTTTCAGACATGTTGAGTCATTATTTGCTCTTTGACGCTTATCAATTGAGCGTCAACAAAACATTTACTCGCGTAGTGCAACTTGATAAAGCATTGGATAATTGATAACCAATCGGTATTTAAGTATTTAGTTAAAGAAAAAAATCCAATTTTCAGTCAATTGTTTTCAGTTGAGGAAGTAAGATGAAGTCAAGTCAAGTTTTTGTTACATTTTTTGCAGTATTACTGTCATTTGCCTTAATTTATGGCGATGACTTAGTTGGTCATGAATTTGAAGTTTCTGAAAATGAAGAATATTTTGACCAATTTGTAGCTCAAGGTGACATAGATACTGTATGGGGATCAATCAATAATGATTCTGTGAGAGTTGGAATGTAATTATAGTTATTGTTAAAATGTGATTTATGATACTTAATGATTCTTAAAATCCATACAGTCCATTTGGATACTCAATGAATTTGACTGTAGGAACAATTGCAGCATGGAATGTTACATATTTTGCACCTAGAATAATGGACGGTATAAGACTAAGGAGCTTAGATAACACAGGAGCAGTTGGTGATATTATTGATGGAGGTATCGGGTATGACTGGGCAAAATTCATGCTAGTTGGACATTCTCATCATTTTCGCTTTCTTATTGATGCTTATGAGAACTACACATCTAGTTTGTTAACTACATCGACTGCTACGCCACCGGTTCCAGATATCATTTTTAAAGAATGGGGAGTTATAAACTATGCATCGAAACAATTTGAGTATGTATATTGAGCCTTAATATAAATTTTAAAATTTACTTGATTTCTAAATAAAATTATTAGTGCGACAAGACAATTTGTACAATGGGACAATCCTGGTGTGATATCGGAATATATACATAAAGTAAATACTTCAAAAATTATTGATGGAATAAGATTAACAAGCCGCAACAACACAGTAGCAAGTGCTGAAATTCTTGAAGGAGGAATTGGATTCGATTATTTTAAATTTAGAGTTATTGGAAATCGCGAATTTCTTGACTTTATTTTCAATACATTTGAAAATGGAACTAATCTTGAGACTAGAGAACGAGTTTATGGCACAATCACAAATAATACAAAGCTTCATGAGTAAGTTCTGATAAGCAATATCAACTAATTTCAAATAAAATAATCTTTAAATTTTCTAGAAATCGATATACTCAATTCCCAGCCACAGGAACTTATGCGACAGGAAATATGACATTTTCTACAAATGGAATAATTCTTGGAATGAGAATAACTCACTTAGGCTTTTTTGATGGAGTTTATGATATCAGCAACGGTGGATTGAATACAAGTTCAGTGACAATTGATTTTAGAGGACCATATCCGGGTGAACCTTATGACTTTAATGTTGAAATTTTTGGAAATAGCATGGCTGTCACTTTAAAAGTCTCAATAACATTAGTTGCTATGTTGATTTTATTATTTAATTTATTGAGATAAGACGTTTTTAATAAATAAAGTTCAAAATTAGATTGAAAAAATAAAAATTAGAATTATTATTTTGTTCCTAACTCACAGCAACATCATATTGATCGACATCATATAGATCGGCCGATCACTTGTTAAATCGACATTTTGACCCTTCCTCACTCCTCCATGGATAAAGTCGAAAAAGGACACTCCTCCCCGCTAAGAGCATTACCTAATAAGTGAGTGGCCCCATGCCCATGTTTTATAGGAAATGAGCAATCAATTGACGAATACATACAATTGAACAAAAGAGCATTGATAAGAGTTACTGATAATATATAGATTAGAATTTTCACGTGCTTTGATAATAACTGTGTGACAACTTTTAATAGTTAGTTTTTGGCAATTTTCGAAGCATTAAGTGGAATTAAGTTCAAAAATGAAATCAATTGTCATACTTTTTAATATTTTATTAATAATTTTGTCGTTTAACATAACTTTTGGATATAATTTAGCTGCAGATGAAGACATAGATATAACATGGGGATCAATCAACAGTGATTCAGTCAGGATTGGCAGGTTAGACATGAAAAATTAAGTTCGAAAAAAATCAAATAACCTAAAAGTGTTAGTCCAAATCTTTTTTCGAGAAACACAGCACCTGGTACTATAGCATCTTTCAATTACACATTAAAAGTATCTAGAATAATGGACGGAATAAGACTAAGAAGTCTAAATACTACTGGAGCAGTTGGTGTAATCATCAATGGTGGAATTGGCTACAATTTTGCAGTTTTAAACCTTTCTGGACAATCAAATTATATCTCTTTTGTAATTGATGCATTTGAAAACTATACATCAAGCTTAACAACATCTACAAAAGTTCCGGATACAGTTTTTAGGGAGTGGGGAACAGTAGATTATGCATCAGTAGTTCTCTAGTACGTTAATCTACAGTCACACATATCCACAATATAAAGATTAATTTTTAAATACAGTTCAAGATTCTATATAGGCTACGCTAATGTATCTGAAGTTAAACAAGAGGATCTAGTAATAACTACATCTTCAAAAATTGATGGATTAAGACTGACAAGTTATGATGGAACGATTGCGAGTGGAGAAATTATTGACGGTGGACTAGAACTCAATTATGTCACAGTCAGAGTCATTTCCAATTCATATTATTTGAACTGTTTACTTGAAGCCTTTAGAATTGGAGAATATACGACATCAGTTTCATCCACCACAAACAATATTATAACAACTGAGAAGCCAGATGAAGTAGTCATGGATAAAGGCAATACTGATGAAGAAATTAAACTTGTTGAGTATGATTCTAGTCTTTAATCCATAGAATATTTCTTAACATATCCAATTCTTCATACAGAAAGCGATTTGAAAAATATCCCAAATCAGATGAATCAGCAGAAATGAATACTACCATACAAGTTCCAGGAACAATTCTTGGTTTGAAATTGACAAGTTTAAACAGCACTAGTGGACTGTGGGAAGAAATTGGAGGAGGTGTCAACCATGATTTTGTGACATTCATCTTTAAGGGATCAGATGTCGGAAAACCTTTCGACTTCAATCTTGAAATATTTGGAAATAGTGCAATGTCATTGAATGTATCGGCATTTGCAGTCATTATGTCAATTATTTTACTAGCTTTATTGAATAAATAAATTTTGAAGATTTAGTGCATTTTGCTATCATGTCAAAGAATATAAGAACCACGTGTAGATGTTTACATGATCTCCAACACTACGTTACACAGATTTAGTCATTAGGAGTAATACTGGACGTCAATAATCATTCATTTTGCGTTACTGATTACGATAAGATAAACTTTACTTCATTGTATTAATTTTAAACCTTTATCAAACTTTGCTACTATATATTGAGCAATTCATCCTTCCTTTTCAGTTTGAGATTGTAAATTGAAGCACTAACAGTACAGTATGAACGCAGTTTATAAATTAATCGGAATTTTCCTATTATTAACATCAGTTAGTCTTAACTTTTGTACTGAATTAAAAACAGTCGAGTCATTTGACACAAATGAAGGAATTTCTATAGTGAATAATAGAATTATACAAGAGTGGGGAACAATTAATTATGAATCAAATATAATTCTGTGCGTATTTTATTAGATAATTTTGATTTTAAAAATTAAAGGTTTAGTTCCAATCAAAAAAATGCTAATCTAGAATATAACTTTATTAACAGTCCAATTAGCTATTATGAAGGCATAACGTTTCCAGATATCAAATTCGTAACGAATATCACAATAAATTCACCACGAGTCAATGATGGTATTAGATTGACGAGCATAAATGACACAGTTGAAAGTGGAGAAATAATTGAAGGAGGAATTGGCTATAACTATTTGATAATGAGAGTAGTATCAAATGCAAATTATCTTAACTGTTTGATTGAAAGATTTGAAAATAGAACAGTTACTCCATCACCAAACACTACATCCACAACATCTACTACTACACCAATTACTACATCCACCACCACCTCCACTACTACACCATCTTCAATATCTACAACAACACCAATTCCTGATTTTTATCTTCAGCAATGGGGAAATGTACATAGCGGATCAGAATTATTATCTAAGTAACTAAATCCAGTAATTTTTTTGAATAATTTTTAAAATTTATCTCATATTTACAGTAATAGACACTCCGAATATCCTTTATTCATGATAAGACCTGATAGATTAATCTTGGAAAAAACACAAAAAACCATTGATGGAATGAGACTTTATGCGTTGAATGGAACCAGCGGTGCTTTTTCATTGATTGACGGAGGCCTAGGACATGATTATGTAATATTCAGATTCATTGGAGAGTCAGTTGGCCTAGCTTATGATTTTAGACTTGAACTTTATAATAGTGCAGTTTCGAAAAGCTTATCAGGATTCTTAGTCTTGTGTCTTAGCATGTTGTACTTATTTATGAAATAAAATGAATTTTTGGAAATGCCCAAAATTGTAAATTTCACAATTCAATTTTGTAACATGTTTTTTGTCTATTAGGAAGCATAACACTGGACTGTCATGAATCATCATTTCGCGTACATGATTATGATAAGATAAACATTAATTCAATGCCTTAGTGTTAAAACCTTTATCAAATTTTACTACTGAATAAATATTTTGAACAAGTTACTCCTCGTTTTTAGTTTGAAATTGAAAATTGAAGCACTAAGTGTACAGCATGAACGCACTTTACAAATTAATAGGAATTTTACTATTTTTAATATCATTTAATGTTAATTTCTGTGCTGAATTAAATTTAGTCGATTCAGAATATAACACAAGTGAAGGCACAGGATTATTCTTCCCAACTACTACGCGGATACCAGATAGAATTATAGATGAATGGGGAACAATAAATAATTTATCAATGATAATTTTGTGCGTAATTTATTATAAAATTTGAGTCACAATAACATTTATAACTTATAATTTTATTAACAGTCCACGTTCCTATTATTCGTTTGTAACGACGCCAAATATCAAATTGGAATGGAATATCACTATACATTCACGACGATTCATTGATGGTATTAGATTGACTAGCATAGATGACACAATTGAAAGTGGAGAACTTATTGCCGGAGGAATTGGACATACTTTTTTAATAATGAGAGTAATAGCATATGCAAATTATCTTAACTGTTTGATTGAGAGATTTGAAAATGGAACATATGATCCACCGATTCCAGATCGTGTTGTTATGGATCAAGGCAATACTGATGAAGACACTAAACTCAATGAGTAAGTATCAATTCACCTTATTTTTCATATTTCATTAATCTTAAATAACTTACAGAAAAAGATTTTCATATTACCCGGAACATGATGTCATTGCAAATAGAAATGAAACCTTAGAAGCATCAGGAATTATTCATGGAATGAGGATGACAAGTATGAACTTAACATTCGGTTCATTTTCAATCATTGCAGGTGGATTCAATGAAAGATTTGTAACTATCAACTTTAATGAACAAAGACCCGGAAGACCTTATGATTTTAAGCTTGAACTCTTCGGAAATAAAGCAAAAGGCATAAAAATGTCAATAATTGTTATCTTAATATCAAGTATTATGGGTATATTAATTAAATAAACTTAAAATTAAGCTGATATAGCTTAAGCTTCATTAACAATGTTTTTGAGTTAAATCCTAGGATTATGAAATGATTAGGTAGTAAAAAATCACACTCATGTACTCGTGCTCTCAATCATATCAGTTAATGTGATAAAAATTGAAAGGTTTTTCTTATTCTTTAAGTTCCTCACAGGAAACAACAGCAAATAATCAAAATTTCACTTCTAGTGACGCATTTTGATAAGGTTTCCCATTATTTACGTCCAATTTTGACGTCAAAATCAAATGAACCTGTGATAATGATTCCAATGACCAAAACAAAAATGTCATTGTTACTGATGTATCAGTAGACTTATCTATTGATAAGTTATCATCTTAAGATTTCAATCATGGATTTAAATTCTTTTATTTGTATTTATACCAACAGCATTTCTCAGTTTAGTACAGTATTTGAGCTCAAGTTGTTGAAAGTGAAAATGAGATTTAATTTTGTAATTTCTATTGCTGCTCTATTCGTAGCAATCAATTTCAATGAAGCAAGTGAAATAATTGAAAAATTTGAGGATGATCAACAAGAGACACCAAGCTTAATCAGATCGATAAATTTGAAAACTACAGATGGTACCATTGATATGATTTACCCTACAGATGCAGTTGTAAAAATAAATGAAGAATTACCAGATCATATAGTATCTGAACAATTGGACCTTGACAAAATATGGGGAAATGTCACTCACACAGATCTTAAGTTTATGTAAGTAGTTAGATTCATCGAAAATTTCAAGCCTTTATTTATAAATTGCAGACATGCAGCCTTGTACGAATTATAAGGCATAGCCAAAAACTGGTGGCATGTACATCAAAAACTAAGAAAATGCAGGCTTGCGCTTCTTGACCGAGCCAGATATTCATAATTTTTTTTTAAAAAAATATTTTTTTTTAATAGACAAGAAATAGAATATATCAGATTACCAGATCGAATAGCTGCACTGAACTTTACTATAACGTTTCACCCGACCATAATTCATGGAATTCACTTGAGAAGTTTGAACAATACAGGAGCAATTGGCGATATTATTAGTGGAGGAGTTGGCTACAATTTTGCTGAATTTCGACTTGTTGGCCGCACAAACCACATGATTTTTTTAATTTTATATTATACTGATCCAACTGCTGAAACACTTCCACCACTCACTACATCTACCACCACCACCACCACCATCACCACCACTACACCATCTACTACATCTACAACACCCATTCCTGATTATTATGTTCTGCATTGGGGAAATATTCATAGCGGATCAGAATTATTATCTAAGTAGCTATAACTATTTCCATTAATTTTTTTGAAATTTTTTCAAATTTATCTCAATTTTTACAGTAATAGACACTACGAATATCCAACATCCATGACAATGCCTGATAGAAGAATAACGGAATATACACAAAAAACCATTAACGGAATGAGACTTTATGCGCTGAATGGAACCAGAGGTAGTTTTGCATTGATTGAAGGAGGTCTAGGATATAACTTTGTAAAATTCAGATTTGTTGGAGAGTCAATTGGCTTAGCGTTTGATTTTAGACTTGAACTTTACAATAGCGCAGTTTCAAAAAGCTTATCAGGATTCTTAGTCTTGTGTCTTAGCTTTTTGTACTTATTCATGAAATAAAATGAATTTTATAATTTTTGGAAATGCCCAAATGTGCAAATTTACTTTCTTCATCAATCAAATCAGCTATAATTATTTTCAGGAAATTGACATCTTATCTAGAAGTTTTGCTAATTAAGATATGTAGTTGACTCTTTTGCTGCTTGAACAGAGTCATAATTACTAGTCTATTCAGCAGTGTCAAAGTGTTCAAACCAACTAAATGGAAGCAAATAAATTAATTTCCATACTTTCAGTGAGCTTAGTCATACTTTTCAGGTAAATTACTGTATGCTGGATCTATTCTAGAAATTTGAGCAATTTTAGATCTAAATCTTTGTGTATGGACGTAGTTTATATTATAAGAATTTTTAAATTTCAGTCATGAGCTCGTAAATGGCCAAGATCCATTAGTTCCATCAACCATACCAGTAGAATGGGGAAATCTCAATACAACTAGACTTCTTGCACAGTAAGACTACTTTTACTAATCATCCAAAATAATTAAAAAATGAAAATTTTCAGACAACGATTTTACAACTATCCAGCTCCAGGATTTTTTGCAATTGGTAATGGATCAATGTCAATTTCAAATGTCATTCTTGGAATGAAATTGATTAGATTGAATGGAACTGATGGACTACATACACTTAATGGTGGAGGAGTGAATCATGATTTTGTGAATTTTGATTTCATGGGTGTTGGATTTGGACGAGGTTACGACTTTAATGTTGAACTTTATGGAGGTGCTGCTATCAAAGGATTATCTGGAATTATTCTTGGATTATCATTTTTATTGTGCTGTATTTTTTATTATTGAATTAAAATAAATAACGCGAAAGTTTAAATTTAATCATTTTTTTTGAACTTTATCTTATCTTTAATTTTATATCTTATTTATATACCGAAATCAATGTTCAGTCTATTTTGCGATATCAAAGAGTGTTGATCAGCACGATGGAAGTAAATCAATTTTTTAAAGTTATTTTTATAAGCTTAGTCATTCTTTCAATGTAAGTATCAATTCTTAATTATCATTAAATATTCCAAATTATACTTTTTACAGTCTAGGAATTGGTACAGGATTCGAAGACATTCAACCGGCTAGTGCTCCAGTTGTATGGGGAAATGTGAATCAAACAAGACGCATAGCACAGTAAGGAAATAATTTTTGGCAATAAATTTCTAAAATCTAAAATCAAATTGAATTTCAGGCAAAGATTCCACAATTATCCTCCACCAGGAGGTTCTGCAAGTGGCACTGGATCAATGTCAACTTCCCACATAATACGTGGCATGAGATTAACCAGACTAAATAATACTGATGGATCATGGGCACTTACAAGTGGTGGATTGGATCATACTTTTGTGAGATTTGATTTTAGAGGTATTGCACCTGGAAGAGGTTATGATTTTAATCTTGAACTTTTTGGAACGGGTGCAACTAAAAGTATTTCAATCGTATTAGTCGCTCTGTCAAGTGTGATAATGTTTATAAAATCTTTTGTTTGTTGAGAATTGAAATGTTGAACGAAAATTAATTAAATAAATAAAGATATAAGTCCAGAACTAGGAAAATAGAGTTGACTTTTTCATTCAAATTCCTAGTCGAATTCAAACTCTAAAAATAGATTCAGCCTAATTATTTGATTTCTAAATATAGCTATGACAAACAATAAATTAATTCCGAATTCTTTGTGCATATATCATCAAATACCTTATCAACTCCTAAGCTCATTAACTGAATTCCTTTAAGTGCTTATTGCGCAAATTGCAGCACGTGATATGGTTTATTTTTATACATTTACTGCCTTTATTCAGTATTACTCACTCCAATTGAGTTATTATTAAGAAAATTGCCATTTCATTGCATACGAACAATTGAAGGAAATCTCCGCTTACGTAGTTTTAAAAGCTTATCTAATCAGCATAGTATCAGATACTTCAAAAAGTTTATTGTTGTATTTTGAGGCGCGCATGTCAAATTAAGTATGCAATTGTATGGTCAATAGAATCTTGGACGATATTAAATTGATGAATATTAAAATCCTACAGTAAGCTTTCTAAGTAATTTAGTACTGTTTAGTTCCAGGTAATGACCTAATAATGAGCCAAAAGGAGTATAACATTACGTGCTAGGATACACACTTAAGCATCTTATCTTAAACAACTTAATAATTCTTTTGATAACAAGCACTCCAGCAACAAGTACCTATTAAGTAACTTCAAAACCAAAACCTAATCGAACAAACAATCTGACCATTATCTGTGTCAATTCACGATATTTTCAAATGTTGATACTTAGTCTTGTAATATATAATCCGCAAAATTTTAAACAGTTTCAGTTAACTCTTGAGCTTCTATCCGGAGATATACAAAACTTAAAAATGGCAACAAATAAAATTTTTGTTATAATTGTATTAAGTTTGTTAGCAGCTCCATTAATTTCTACATTCAAGTTAGATTCTAATGTCAATATTAAAGCACAAGAAAATGTTTTATTTAAAGAATTTGGAATAATAAATGAAGAGTCTGACTTATTGCGAGAGTAAGTATCGATCAATAAATTTCATTGATGGGACTTTACATTTTAAGCTTTTATTCACAGCGACGAATTCGCAGAAGATGGTTGGGATGGAGATATTGTCACTTCTTTTGCTTCTCGTGGTTTTCTATCTGTATTAACTGGAATTAGAGTCTATCAAGTGAACAACACTAGAGGAAACATAATAATACATGCCGGAGGAATCAACTTCCAACAGGTTCAGTTTCAATTCTTTGGAGGCGGAATTGGAGAAGGCTATGCATTCTTTGTGGAATATTATACGACTCCAGGAGCAACATTAGGACCTACAGAAAGCACGACTGAGGTTATTACAACTTCAGAGACATCCACCCTACCTTCCACATCTCAGCCAGTCACATCAGAAACAGTTATAGGAATTATAACTGAATCTTCAGTCTTGACTTATAGCGCTGAAATGACTGAAGTAGCAGAGCCAGGACAAACCTTTAACACATTCAATGAAATCACACTTTATGGTACTATCATTCATGGAATTAGGATTTCCGGTTTAGGATCTAATACTGGATTATTTGCGATTTATGATGGTGGACTCAATCATGATTACGTGATAATCAGATTTTACAATTTTGTTCCTGGTCAAGGCTTTTCATTTTTCATTGAAATCTATCAAAATGGAGAGGAAACTACACTAGAACCTATTGACACCACAACTAATGAAATTAATACCACAACTGATGAAATTGAAACCACAACTGAAAGTCAAACTGAAGCTCCCACTACTACAGAAGTTCCAACACCAACCACAACCGAACTTCCAGAAAAGAGAATCAAGGAATGGGGAGTTATTAATGATGATTCAGTTCTTCTTGAAGAGTAAGATTTTGAATTTTGTACTTACCTAATTATTTGCTGATTGACATTATTTTTACAGACGAAGATTCCATAATTATTTATCAACTGGATTGCCTGCAACAGGAAATGGAACATTAGAAATATCAAAATTAATCTTAGGAATGAGACTTACCAGTTTAAATTACACTGATGGATTCGCAAATCTAACCAGCGGAGGTGTTAACTACACTTTTGTCAATTTTGATTTTAAAGGAACTGATGTAGCTAAAGCTTATGACTTCAATCTTGAACTTTTTGGAAATAGTGCTGTTACCAAAAGCTTGTCTGTGGTTTTAGTATTAATTTTTAATGTTGTGATTTACTTTTTCAAATAAATTTGCTAAGATTGCTTAGATTGATTGAAAAATATTTTTTTGTAAAGTCACGATAGGCTTTCATTGTTATTATCTTCAAAGCAAGCTACACGTGCCACTTACAACTTATCGTTCTTTCAAGGAGATAAGATGTTCTAAATTGTAGTACACTTGAGAAAAACTCCAAAAATACGTAATAAATTCAGTTTAAGTTTATTATTAATACTTTAACTCCTACTATGTGTTGGATGTGTCTTTAAATACAATTTTATAAATGTCTGAAATACATTTTGCATGCAAAAATACATGATTGAATTAAAAAAATATATATCATTAAAAATTTGTTAAAGTCTCATCATTAATTTCAATTTTGAGTCAATTAATTTGTATCTTCCTACATTTTTGTCTTTTCGATGTTCTCATCTTTCTTAATTTCATTCGCATAAGTTACTTCTGTTTCTTTTGAATCTTCAGTCAATTTACTCTCATCTGACTTTAAGTCCATTGACGACTTTGATGCCTCTTCAGCTGCTCTTATTTCAGCGATTGTTGGAATTTCATCATAAATATGTTCTAGGCTCTGCTTTCTAGACACATTCTTTCTTGGGAATGTATTATAAATTGATTTCTGAGATATTGCATATGTTGCCAGATCTACTGGTGTTATTGGGACTGTCTGCGCAACCAGATCCATCATAGATGTTTGTTTTCTTGGAATGTCATAAGCATCTGGAAGACTTTTAGTTCTTCTGCGATTAAACTCATCAACTTCATCGATCGATTCATCGAATGTAACTGATCTCTGCTTTTTTAATGAAGAACGATTGGGTGTTCCTGGAAATTGAAGAAGATGAGGATGTAGAATGAAACTTTTATATATTTTTTAAGTTTACATACGTGGCAATGGATCATGAATAATTTTTGCAGGTGGTAATTTTGTCTTCTTTGACTCAAATCGAGGATCAATCACTTCAATATCTCGATCATATTGTTGCTGTTTCCTTAAAATGTAAACCATCAGCATAAGAAAAATACACATTCCAAAAATAACACATCCAACAGTCACCATAGCGAGATTTTCATCATGATTATTAGCAAAATAGTGATGCTCCATGACATATTGTGGATGCTTTAAAGGTTCAATTTCATTTCCGGTAACATCAACAAATACATACGATTCATCTTCCTCTGGGGTGTCATAATCTTCCTTTGCCTTATTTATTTCCATTTCCAAGAGTTTATTGACACTTTGCTGAGTGTCAGATTCATTCAGTCCCATTTGCATATAGTGATTAAAGTCTTTTCCGTATTCTCCGGAATAATTCATGTACGGATTCTTTTCTGTCGTCATTAAAGTGACATTTTTTGATGCGGCATTTGTTGTTGCCGAGTCTACGCTATCAGATGCATTTGATTGTTTTGTACTTGAATCCAAATTATCTTCATCTTTTAAGACCCACTCTTCAAATTTTTTAGAATTCCTTGTAGAACTTTTTGGCTCAAGTGTAGTTGTTTCATTTTCATTTGATTTGCAAATTTTCTTCCCATCACTTTCAAATTCTTCATAACCAGGACAACAGAATTTTATAACGCGCGATCTTGTCACGTTCTTGAAATAAAAGTACATATTGAATAGATTAAAATAATTTAAATGTGATTGTGAATGAGAGGCATGAGAATATTGTGAGGTACTTGAGCTGAGAGAAATATTATCGGAATCTTGTTATGATTACCTAATTTACTGGCTTTTGAGTTTTAGGTATGAGGTAGGAATAAGCGTGAGGGAGAACTTGACCCTATCTGATTACAAACGGAACTAATCCGACTAACTTAAAGCAACTTGATTCTCATTTAGTTAAAGCCCAATTAAAATCACATTTTGCACTATAAAATTCATTGAATTAAAGTAAAACGCATTTGCACAATGCAGCATTGACAGGTTATAGTTGCATTGTATAAGTACGCCTTTACTTTAACAGTACAAACTTCAATGTCTTTACCTCGACACGAACGACTTCCTTAGTTTCTGACTGCATCTCAGAGCAGCGAATTTTCTCAATGCACCAGAAATTTACTCTCACTTGCATTGGTTCTGTTGTTGTTGCATTGACGGGTTCGGTATAGCTTTAAGAAGATGATTCAATTAAGTTCCATGTCAATTCATTAAAAATTATCTTACTTTTCCTGCTTGTGACAAACATGATCACCAGTCAATTCAATTGTGCATGTCACATATGTCCATAGCAGCATGAGTAATATAAATGCAATTATGTTGACTGAATACATTGTTCAGTTTATCAGTTCTAATGATGCTTTTTATTGTGGTAAATTGATGTGATTTCTCATATCACGAGACGTACGCTCACGACTTTCTATTTTCAATAACAATGGATCTAAAATTAGATCACGCACTGCTTAGTATTTTCGATAGATAAACGTGTTACTTCAACGAATTTCAAATCTCAACTGCCTTTTTCTCGTTATGATTTCAAGTTGCAATATGGAAACAACAGTCAGGATGTCCTTAGAACATACATATTCTCCATATGGTTGTGCGTAGCGCAATACACAGAGCATTTTTATACAGTCAATTGAATTAATTCACATTTAAGTGCATTAAATTATTTTTGAGAGATCTGAAACGGCGGGCGACAAAGTAAAACTATAAAACGGTATTTGTTTATGTGGATGAATAAATTGGAAGAAGTTTGGTCAATTGAATGGGTTGAAAACGCTTTTTGGCTTCGAATCTTAGAGTTATATTGACTCTTGTACTTCTCATTTGCTAAAGAAGTTTGTTAATTGTATTAATCAGCTGTAATTACTAATTAAACTTACCAATTTCAGTTTTCTGCAAATTGCTTACAAGAAAGGGTATCCAACTAAACAATCGGAGCTGAAAATACGAATTGGACAAAAATTTCAAAATGAAAATGTCTGTTAAATTTTAATCTGATTAAGTCATTATATATTTTGACGACTAGTAAGCCTCCAAACAGTTAATTGATCCAGTCATCATAAAAATCAATACTTTAAATTCATTTTAATCTATCCAAAATGAACACACATGCATATTTTATTCAGCATTAATGCATTTTTATATCAAAAAATAATTACACGTTGTTGATGTTGAGACGAAAACAAAATTCAAGGATTATTACGCGCTCTAACGTAAGCGGAATGGAGAGAGAGCACGAAAATAATTTTTCAATTGAGAAAACCAGACGCTTACTGTTGATTATGATGACTAAATTTCTTCGTTGCATTGAATTGGCGTGTGTTTGTGTGAAATGTGATTGTAGATTTTGTGTGGCATGCTGAATTTGATTTCATTGATGGCTTGTTGTTTTAGTGAAAGTTGAATTGAAGGTGTGTCATGTGATTGTGTATGGATAATGTGGGTGTAATTGTTATGTAAATTAATTTAATTAATAATAGTGAGCTTTGAAATTTATTTGAAACTTTTACAATCAAAATATAAATTCAAATAACGGTCATGAAATTTTCAAAATTTTCAGAAACTATTATAACAGTTTCCCTTGAAGAGATTCGAAACTTTTATGACAGTTGATGCGCAACAGTATACGGTTTTTCGAACAGTTCACAGAAAAAATAGTCAACAAAAGAGAGAAGAAAGAGTAACAAATATTTTATTGAATTTTTAGTTTTATTTAATTCTTGACAGTGAATAAGTGATTAAGTGCGAAAAAAGTGAAAAATGCCTAGGATTAGAAATGAAGAGGCACAGCCAATTCTCGATAGAAATGAAGAGGATAATAATGGCGACGACAATGAATTGGGAGATCATGAATTTACCTGCTGTAATCCTCGAAAATCCTATTATAGATTTATTGCTTTAATTTTTATGTGCTTGGTTGGATTTGGTAAGTATCATATTTCTTTGTGATGAATAAAAGCTTACTGGATCATCAATATTTTCATTTCTGGATGTTATGTACAATGAAAGTGAAGACCCACATCCCACATAATCAATTTGTTGAAATAATTAATACATCAATTCATCATTTGCTTATCGCGGAATTGAAAAACTGCTCATATTATCTCACTTTCATTGTGTTATATTCGTCTGAAATAAATTTATTGATGATAAGGCAGAAATGCCCAAACAAAGGAACTAGAAATGTTTCCATATGTTAATGAGTAATGACCCGCATATTTGCTTATTTTCAGCATCATATTTCTGTTATGACAATCCCGGTGCACTTCAGGACAATTTTAAATCGGATCTGGATCTCACAACGACTCAATTTGCTATGCTCTACAGTATATATTCGTGGCCAAATGTCATTTTATGTTTTATTGGTGGATTTTTAATCGATCGAGTCTTTGGTATTCGACTTGGAACAATTATTTACATGTTTATTCTAATGATTGGACAGCTGATTTTTGCATTCGGTACAACAACAAATGCATTCTACATTATGCTACTGGGACGATTCATTTTCGGCATTGGAGCTGAAAGTTTGGCAGTTGCACAAAATAACTATGCAGTTTTATGGTTCAAAGGAAAGGAATTGAACATGGTATTTGGTCTGCAATTATCATTTGCAAGATTTGGCAGCACAGTCAACTTCTTAGTTATGGAGCCGGTCTATAAATATGTCAAACAATATTATACAGGCACATACGTTCTAGGTATGGTGCTTTTTGCGGCAGCATCAACATGTGTTATGAGCTTTACGTCAGCACTTTTACTCGGATGGATGGACAAACGAGCTGAAAGAGTTTTAAGAAGACAAGCTATTGCAGCAGAAGGAGAAATTCCAAGACTTTCTGATGTCAAAACATTCAAGATTACATTTTGGATGGTGACGGCAATATGTGTAGCATATTATGTTGCTATCTTTCCGTTCATTGCTTTGGGAAAGTAAGTCTGACATGAATCATAAATCATGAATATTAAAATTGAAATTTTGAGCACTTTTTGCGGATGAAAAAAAAAATTCTTGGATACATTTCTTGTTGACTTATTAGATGATTAATGCTTAGTAAAATTGAATGTGTTGTGACATTCATTCTGGCTTAAAAATCGTTAAATTTAAATTTTGAAAAACTTAACGAAAGTTTTGAAAGTTCAAAAATTTAACGAAAGTTTTTCAAATCTAGAAAATCCGTTAATATTCAAATTTTAAGAATCGGTTAAATCCTAATTTTTAAATAATGCCTTGAAACCTTTTTATTCATCCACAATAATGCTCATTATTTATTCATCAATAGCAATTTCCTTACAAATTCTATTTTATTTTCTTCACGCAGAGTTTTCTTCGAAAGGAAATTCGATTATACACCGGAAGAGGCAAATGCCGTGAACTCTGTCATTTATCTTATTGCCGCATTTGCAAGTCCTATATGTGGATATATTGTTGATAAGACAGGAAGAAATGTTATGTGGGTGTTTATATCTACTATTGTGACAATCGGTGCCCACGCACTTCTTGCATTTTCTTTTGTAAATCCATATGTTGGTACAATTACTATGGGCTTTGCATATTCTATGCTAGCAAGCAGCTTGTGGCCATTAGTTGCGCTCATCATACCTGAATATCAACTTGGAACTGCTTATGGAATATGTCAAGCTGTACAGAATCTTGGATTAGCAGTTGTGTCGATGTTTGGCGGTGTTATTGTGGACAATGGAGGATATTTGATGTTGGAACTTTTCTTTATTGGATGGCTGAGTAGTAAGCATGCAATTTTTAATTTAAATCTTGACGGTTCTTAACGAAACTTTTTCAAATATTGTTCGACCGTTAATTTTTAAATAATATTTGTCCGTTAAAAATTTAACAATTTTCTAATTCAATTTTCAGTTGCACTTCTCGCAGCAGTCATTATCTGGTTACATGACTTTAACAACAATGGAATTCTCAATATGTCGCCAAGTGATCGAGAAGAAATAGCACATAAAGCTCTCACGACATCATCAACTTCTATCAACAATGAATCACCAAGATCGTTAAATGACGACGAAGCTGATAACGGAGCAGGACAAGCGAGAGAAGTTCGAAATAAGTATTTAAAGAGAATTGGCGTTAGTGATACTGGAAATTCAAGTGATGATTGTGAGCCACTGTTACAGTAAAGAAGATGAATGATGGACGTAATCTGGTAATTATGTATTAGGCAACATATCTTATTACTACACAGGATCAATTACAAAATCATCTTCATATACACACAAAAACTTTTATTAAATTCAATCAGTATCTCCTATAATTTCAATCTTTGATAGACGAAAAATTTAATTAATTAGTTTAATTAAGTGAAAATAATTTTAATTGTGTTTTTTTTCCACCCATCCAAAAAAATGTGACAAGATGCGCAAAGTTGAATGCAAAAATGATTCTTTTTTGCTTTACTTATTGTGATCATGCTAGTTGTGTTAACTTAATGATAATTCAGCATCGATTAGTTATGTAATTTGTTGTGTAATCAAGCAGTATAAGTTTAATATTGTTAGTTATAGCAAAAAATTGATTGTTCCAAAAATCTCCTTACTGGATATTAAATTATAAGTTAGGAAAATCTTTTTTTTTTTAGTTTTGCATTCCCCTAGATTTAATTGTTTTGATAAATTTGAAGGACAAGGTTTAGATTCAGTCCACAAAATTTTCAAATTTAGACAACTTTAGATGCAGGAGAAGCCTATATGATCAATATTTTTTTATAAGAAATAATTTAAAATGAATTAAAGAAATAAATGAAAAGTTTCGGGATATACTCTCGACCAACAAATTTAAAATTGACTGACTTGGCTATGTTAATGCTAAATATAAATTGACAAACTTAGTTATTTTATGACAAAAGAACTCCAACGACAAATTTATCATTTCTTAAAGCTACACCACATATGATATTGATTAGGCTTGTTCCTGTCGTTTTAAAAAATATTTAATTTCTTTTGATGATGCACAGACAAGTTAAATATTTTTTGGACTCATTAATATCCGTATTACGTCTCTCTGGATGTAGGACAGTTGACATTAATGTAAATTGTATTCATTGAATATATTTTGTTGACGACCCAGTTGACATTAAGTTTCTGTCCTATGAAACAAAGACAAGAGACATGTGAAAAATGGATGCACAAACCGTAAATGTCAATCTTGTTTTTATAGCCCTAAAAAGGCTTTTCTATTGAATTTTGTGTATCATCGAAACCCAGAATAATTTTTGTAGTTAAATTAAAAATCTAAATCAATGCGCAAATGACTTACTAAAATTGTTTTTCGAGTCTACAGCGTCATTATCAGGAATAAAAAGTATGTCATTGACTGATTCTCAAAAAAACAAACAAATTGTTATTTAATCTCTTCTTCTTTTTCGCCAAAATTTACATTATCAGAGTCTATTTTCAAATTTTATATAATTAATTGAATGTGTAAAATGAGAATGAACAAGCTATGAGTCATTTTGAGGGCAGAATTTCAATTCACTTGACAGTTTTTCAAGCTTGTAATAGAGGAATGAACTTGATTACGTAGAACAGAAATGAAGCGTGAAGGAATAAGTTGTAATTTATTGGATATTAAAAAATAACAATTTTTTTTGTATTGTAGATTTTTCTGCTGTAAGCTAAGGTGGAAATTATATTTATAGCAATGAGAATGATTATTAACTGCTGGACAGATGAAAATAATAAATTAAGAACTGTTGACCTCTTCATTCTGACTAAGGGAATGAATCAATAATCAGAAAATGGAAAACTACTAGATTAGGTGAAGCTTATTGAAGAATCTAAGCAGTTTCTGTTCATAGCACGCTGAGTTTGATTATCAGATGATGTTAAGCTTATCAGTTTGCATGTAGAGTCATTGCACGCTTTTAATAATGTTTTATAATTATAAATGCATTTAAAAGTCATGTAAAGTTGTTTTAAAATTGAATTAAATGATGTATGTAAGCTGTAAAGGCATTCAAGGCATGAAGTATGTACTCAGGGGATAATCAGATATTTTTGATAGACTTTCTAAAATTCAACCCATACATTACATCTGTAATATGTTAAAAATATCAAAATTGCAGAATGGAACATGCCATGACAAGGAACTGAATAATCAGATATTTTTGATAGATTTTCTAAAATTCAAATACTATCTGGATTAATCATTGAATGGAAAACTGAAACTGATTAGCCAATCATTAATACCCTACAATTGAGATTCAATAAATCCAATATCAATTTAAACGTAATTAAAGCAAACTCTCCTTGACCCAATTCAAAACAGCAGATAAGATTCACATAGACTATCTGACTTTGCCTACAATGTGTAGTCAAGTCATCACCCTAGCAAATAATTCTCATTGCTATAGTAAGTTACTCGCGATCTTTATCTATGATCTCGAAGGTATTTATAACTGGGAAAGGAGTTGAATCATTGCATTCAAGTGACTCATGGATTGAACTATTCTCATTAATAGCTCATATTCATGAACTATGGAGTAAAATAATCAAAAATTTATTCTAAAACTTTCTGTTAAATTTTAATGATTGGATGGAAAAGTTGATGAGCAGTTTTGGTACTAAGATAGACTTGAGTCGTAAATAATTAGCCAGGAACAAAAGCTGCAGTTAAAATGATGAAAATTTGCAGCCATTTTCCAAATTGGATTGATTTTCTTCATTTAATAAGCTTCTGAATCCACCGAAATGGTCAGTATTTGTCATAACTCTCAAATACAGTATCAGACCTAGGCTACTTCCAAAATTGACTCCAACTTATTCATCCAATTTTGAAACTACATTTGTTATGTCCAAAAATTTATTTTTGATAGCTCAAGTTTTGTAAACTAAGCCAATCCTTTTAATGAACTTATAAAAATGGAACTTACGCAAGATATATTATATTATTATACATAATATTTATATACATTACCATTAAATCTCTTAGTGTCTATTAAAAAAAATGAAGAATGAAGAGAAATAAAAAAAAAAAAAAATAAAAATTTAAGGACTTTTATTTGTTGCTAGCTAGAGCTTGAAGTCGACTGTTTGTGGGTAAGTAGACTAATAGTGATAATAGTGACGACATATAGCATTTAAAGGGTACTTGGCGATAAAGGCAGCTTCAGCTGACATCTAAGGATAACATAACAATTGATTGGGTGGTCATAACAATTGATCTGAAAATTCATTAAAGGCAGTAAGTAAGGGACCGTCCACTTATTACGAAACATAAAAAATCGACTTTTGTCCACCATCTCCCTCTCTTCCTCATCCCTCCCCTACGAGCGTTATGTAATTTGTTTCAGAAATTTTGGCAATAGATTAATTTATTTGAATTAAAGGCTGACTCTTTTAAAAGTCAAAATTAAACACAGTCGCAATAATTTAAAAGCAGAAGTGATGTCTAGATCACATTAGGACTTCTCCAACAAAGACATAGCTGTAGATCCATGACTCCAAATATAATGAATTTCGTTGATTTAATAATGTTGATTAATCAGATCCAAGTCATCATTCTGATAGTTCTCATCATCATAGCACCAGCAATCTAATCCACAACATTCTAAAACGATTAAAATTTTTATGAATTGAAATATTGATAATTTATTTGCCAATCATACGTGTTTGAGCAGAAACTAAGTATATCATTTGAAATACTAGTGCAAGGCAAATCAAAAACTTCCAGAGCATTTTTCTAGTTCCTGTTAAGTTGAAAATCACTAAATTACTGAATGTTTGATTAAAATTCAATTTTTATTTAAAGTTTTGGAATGATTATTGAAAAGCATTTATAGGTTAATTAATATTTCACACTTGTCAGCATCAACATATTATTTATAAATAAGTTTGTAAATCTCAGCCATCGCACCAACAACCGAACATATTAGGGAGCACCTTAATGGCAGGCGAAAGTAATGAAATCTTTTCGTTACACTCAATGACGGTACGTACTGGTGAGTCCGAAAGAAAAGTGCTACCGAATGAATTATAAATAGAACTAACAAAATGGAATTAAAATTCATCATATCCATATCAAAAAAATTCTTTTATTTTTGATTCTTTATATATCAGTTTTAATTTGGATTCCAAAGCTCGAAGTAAGTTTTCAGTAGTAACTAAGTCGATAGATAGTTAAGAAAGTAAGTTTTAGATTTTATTGGTGCCAATTCAATAAATATTTAATCTGTAAATTGTTGGATGTAAAATGAATGAAGATCTAAGAGTGGTAATGGGTAACAATTGATCTGCAAGCTCAGGAAATGCAGTAAACAAAGAACCGTCCACTTATTATGTGACGTAAGCAATCGACTTTTGTCCAACCTCTTCCTCATTCCTTCCCTACGAGCGTTATGTAATTTGTTTCAGAAATTTTGGCAATAGATTAATTTATTTGCATAAAAAGCTGAATTAAACAAAGTTGCAATAATTTAAAAACAGAAGTGATGTTTAGACCACATTAGGACTTCTCCAACAAAAGTACAGCTGTAGATCCATGACTCCAAATATAATGAATTTCGTTGATTTAATAATGTTGATTTATCAGATCCAAGTCATCATTCTGATAATTCTCATCATCATAGCACCAGCATGATAATCCACAACATTCTAAAACGATTAAAATGTTTATGAATTGAAATATTGATAATTTATTTGCAAATCATACGTATTGGAGAAGCAGAAGCTAAGTATATCATTTGAAATACTAATGCAAGGCAAATCATAAACTTCCAGAGCATTTTTTTAGTTCCTGTTAAGTTGAAAATCACTAAATTACTGAATATTTTATTAAAATTCAATTTTTATTTTTGGAATGATTATTGAAAAGTATTTATAGCTTAATTAATATTTCACACTTGTCAGCATCAACATATTGATTAAAAATAAGTTTGTAAGTCTCAGCCATCGCACCAACAACCGAGCATATTAGGGAGCACCTTAATGGCAGGCGAAAGTGATGAAATCTTTTCTGTGAACACGAGTAAAGTTTGTCCATAATTTTTATTTAATTTTACTATTTATTGTGCACTAATTAACACTCAAAAATATTAAAATAGAAAAAATTGGAAATTTTTTGAAAAATTGTGCGAACACGCGACTTTACTCTTTCACGTTCGGTTTCAAAAGGCCAGATTTTCGTAAACGGGGTCTCAACGTAAGATTCGAAAAGAGATGCGAATATTTGAATTCGTAAAGCCCGTTAGATATCATCGCACAATTTATTCAACATAATTCGATTGTGAATATATTATAATATTGTATAATTAATCATTTGTGAACAATAGTAATTAACGAATGAGGAAAATAATTCATATAACTTGACATTAGAAATAATAATAATATAATAATTCAAAAATGCAGAACTGTCGTAATATGCAACGACACTTTTCATTATACTCAATGACTGTGATTCCAAAGCTGAAGTAAATTTTCAGTAGTTAGTAAGTCGATAGATAGTTTAGAAAGCATGTTTTAGATTTTATTGGTGCCAATTCAATAAGTATTTAATCTGTAAAATGAATAAAGATCTAAGGGTGGTAATAGATAACAATTGATCTGTAAATTCTGTAAAGACAGTATGTAAGGGACCGTCCACTTATTATGAGACGTAAGCAATCGACTTTTGTCCAACATCTCCCTCATTCTTCCCCTACGAGCGTTATGTAATTTGTTTCAGAATTTTTTGCTATAGATTAATTTATTTGAATAATTAAAATTCAAAATTAAACAAAGTTGCAATAATTTAAAAACAGAAGTGATGTTTAGACCACATTAAGACTTCTCCAACAAAAGCATAGCTGTAGATCCATGACTCCAAATATAATGAATTTCGCTGATTTAATAATATAATTGATCCTTATTTAAGCTTCTATTTAATAATTAATCAGATCTAATTCGTCATCCTGATAGTTATGATGCATATCATCTGCAAAATTATAACCAGGGATAGGGCGGCAAAAGCAGTGGAAAGCTGAACAACAAACTAAATAGATAAAAATAATTATGAATCGGAATTTGGATATCCTGAATTTACGTTATAAGCCAGTGGTTTATCGGAAGAAATAAATTTTCAAAATCGTAAAAAAAGACTTAATAACGAGTAGTGGCTTAGTAAAGAAATGTAAACAAATGAAGAAAAATCGAAATTTTTAATGGAAATCTTAAAAATTATTAATTTCTTCCAGTCCTTTCTGATTGTTTATATCCGAATATGTCATTTAAAATCGAAAAAATTATTTTATCTAGTTTAATTAATGGCTTATTAACGGATACAAATTTTTTTTCAGAGTCCAATTTCTTTACTAAGCCAGTGGCTTCCTGAATCGGAATTTATCGGTTGATCATACTTGGAGAAGCAGAAGCTAAGTATATCATTTGAAATACTAATGCGAGGCAAATCAAAATCTTCCAAAACATTTTTCTAGTTCCTGTTAAGTTGAAAATCACTAAATTACTGAATGTTTGATTAAAATTCAATTTATATATATAGTCTTGGAATGATTATTGAATCTCATGGGTGTTAATTTGTTTTTATAGAAGCATTTATAGGTTAATTAATATTTCACACTTGTCAGCATCAACATATTGATATTGCAACAGTCTAAAAATATAAACAATTAATTCAAATCAGTTCCAAAGGTATCCCTTCTACATATACGTAGATCTGCTGTTACCGAATGAATTATAAATAGAACAAACAAAATGGAATTAAAATTCATCATATCCATATCAAATAAACTCTTTTATTTTTGATTCTTCAATTAATTCATGCATTTATTTACAACTTTCGGGAATTGCTTCCTATATATTAACAATCACAAGGATCCCTGACACATACACATTGATCCATTTGAGGAGCGATGTAATATTCGTCATGTTGTCCTCCATCATACATATTAGGGATGAACTCCTCTGTTTCTAAATTTGATCGAGACATAACGTCATTTAGTTCATTTAATGGAACTGCCAACGCTGAATGGCTTGCCAAAAATATTAGTGCAAAAAATTGTAAAACTTTTAAATCCATTTTTATGCTCTGAAGTGAAATTTAAAAAGGAACAAAAATGCTGTAGCTAAAAACCTGCTTTATTTATACTTTAAATATTTCATCTGTAACTTGTTGGCTGTCAATTGAATTAGGCTTGCAATTTATTGATACATAAGTTTTTATATGTAGTTGGGCTTAGACGACAAAAAAGTTCACGCTTATTATAAATCAATTAAAACTAGAGTTGGCATCGGTCAAGGACAAATCCAGGAGTGCATTTAATGATAAAATATTTTACGATTTGCATGGAAGCTTTTTTCAAGAGATTGTGCCTTGGTAGGCCAAAGAACTCATGGAAAGAAGCTGTCGTCACACTTGGAATTGGTAAGTGACAAGCGGGAGCCAGCTTCAGGAGTCGACTGAGGAAGTCCATGGATCACAATTGATCTGTACGGTCAGCAAAGTAAGTAGGTAAGTATGGAATCTTTTTAACAAGGAGGGTCTAAAAATTTATTTTTTTACATAATGCAATAAGAAGCACTAGATAATTCAGATATAGATCAATTAAGATAGAATTTCCAATTAAGATGAACGATGCCCTAAAGCTTAACACAAGCACAAATCAAGATCACAACATGTAGTGCGATGCATTGATCCAAGTCTGACATTGTAGACCTCAGAATCAGCGAAAGTAGGAGTACACCAGCAGATATCTCCAGAACAGCATCTCACTAAAAATATACAACTAAATAATTTGTTCATGAACTGAAATTTAATGACTTACTTTCATGTTCCAATGGAAGTTCTGAAGCAGCAAAGCTTATCCACAAAATAAGAAACGAAAATATTAAAAACTTCATCTTTTGAATCCAAAAAGTTCGATCAAACTGATTATTGATGATGAAAAATCAGCTTTTTAAGGAACGAAAAGTTTGGATTTTTGATTTTATGGATGTCAACTTGAATTGAAATTATTTGTTTATTACTGGACATAATTTCAAATTTACAAGGTAAATATAGGCACACGATTGAGGAAATATTACTAAATTTATACAGACTATACAAAAGACTTGTCGCCACAAAACTTATTTCATCAGAAATAATATTAAATAAAAAACGTTTAAAAATCAGCATTATCAAAAACGAGATTATCAGAACACATAAAAATGCTGATAGGCCACACCATAAATTCAAATTCTTCCTAAAAAATCAATTTATCAGGAATCCATAGATTGGCATTTGCGAATTTCACTTCAAATTAATTCGCGGTTTCACATTGAGGAATTCTATGAATTTTGCGGTGCCAATAAGAAGCTTTTTTTGTTTTGTTATTCTTCTCGCCACACAACGTGCTTGAGAGTTATGTCATAATAATTTTATCGTAAACACCTTTGTATCTGTGCCGAACTAATGCTAACAATAAAGCGCCAAATTCTCAAATATCCACATAAGAACGAAGAGAAAAATGAAAAGTCATTTCAATACCTTTTTGTTACAATATAAAAGAAATTTTTGTTAAAAGACAGAAGATGAAAGGAAATAATCAACAACAGAACGAGCTCAGGCGAAAGAAGAGCGCGAAATGAAATTAATGAATCATCCACATATTGTGCACACAAACATTCCATGTGATAATATATATGTGTACGATATTTGGAGGCAAAAAATGTATCGAAATTTTCTCAGAATTTCTCTTCATCCGAATTCCACGCATTCCTTGCCTTTACATGAGAAACTTTTTTCTCAAGCGATGCTTATCTTCGCAACGTCTTCGATTCTTTATTTTTAGCTAATTTTGTTGCAGGTATTGGAGTCACCTGGCTGCATTTTGGGTGTTTTTAATGATCAAAATTGATTTTTATGTCAGACCTGACTAGCAAGCTTTGATTCATATTTCTCGAAACAACCCTTGATTTTGAAAATATCATAACCGTTACATTTTAAATTTAATTTGACCGTTATTTTTCCAAATTTATTTTGACCGTTATTATTTCAAAATTAATGGAAAAATGCGTTCCTCTCAACTACATCTTACCACATTCTGCAAATTCACCTTACCTCCATTCCAAAGCATCTACACTTATTTATTTATTGTTATTATTCATTCATAAAAATTGTATTGTAGTGATTCACATAAAAGCAGCATTTACTCAACGGGTCCATTCATTGTGTTGAGATCGGCAGGCAATCATGAAATGTAACAAGTCAAATCTACCAAGCATATAATTATTTTGAACGAATTTACAGCAATATAAAATCATTCAATACCACTTGTTCGCATAGTTCATTATTTTGTGCGAGAAGCAGACTGACAATTCGTGGAAAATTGCGTTGATCATAGACTTAATTTTAAAAAAATACAAAAAGGAAAGAAGGCGACTCTTGTATGGGAACATGATTCATCGTAAATATTATGTATTATTGAAATCTTTTTTGAAACAGCGAACGAGATCTGCAAAGACATTATAGACAGATATTATATTTCGTGCCGTTGATGATTACCAAATTAGGAATGGAAGCAAAGAAATAATTAATTAATGAAGGAAGCTTGAAGCTTGTTGGTTCAATATTATTGTTTATTTGGTGGGAAAAATCTAGTCTTTCATCCTGTTTGAACGTGGCACTGGATTTGTAGATTAATAGATTTAAATGGACTTTAAAGACATCAAAGATTCCTTTTGTGAAGAGGTGTAACCTTTTGAACCTTTGAAAGAGGAATGAATGAAATGAAATTATTTAAGCTAGCCGCGGATAGATCAATCATGTCAAAACTTGTTCAATTTGAAGCTTAATGAGAAAATTATGAAGCTTTATGACTAGAGCTAGTTGAAAAGGATAACTAGAATTCCAACCCACATTATGATACTCATTCTGGATGTATATAACATAATTCATCCAACACTCCGATAATTTATTCATCCTCAAATTATTCAGCCGAAACTGGCAATAAAAAAGTACACAAAATTCTAAGACTTGAGTATGTTTCTATCACTTCATGACTAAGGCCTATGTTATTATGCTATACTTATATACTAATTTTTGACGATGAATCATGTACATTTTGACCTAAATATAATTCAGACTATTAAGTAATAATTTGAACTATTCTTGTGAATCATTAAAGAATATCGGGAAATGTATCATCTTAATTTGTATGTTCACAAACGAGAGTATCAAATTATGCGACAGACTTACCTCACATGAGACAATAATCTCGCATTTCATCGATGAAAGTCGTTTAGATTAAATTAATTTTGTCTATCCAATTTTTATTCATAAACTTCCATTTATTTATGTAAATGTGACTGTTCAAAATAAAAGACATAAGTAGATATAGCGAATATTAAGACAACCACTTAACGACTTCTCTATCAGTCTATTGTAAATTAATGTGAATAGTAATGAATCACAAGAAAACAGCAAGCACAACGTATTTTTTGTGGATGTTTCTTGGAATGATGTGCTTCGATTGTTATTATAATGGCAAGATGACTGTGGATAAGTGTGTAAGGCAAGGTCGTGTATGGAAATATTTTGTGTAGATCTGGACACGTGACAAGTATTTAGGCAAAATTTTTGAATTTTCCTTTCTTAAGAGGGGTCTGGATCCTTTGGAACTCATCGCAACTGCCAATTTATTTGTTGTTAACTTCCGCGTGTAACAAGGAAGGTACTTTTCCCTGTCAATGAAACCAATAGATTTTCAACTATGCCGAATTGATTGACTCAGTAAATTAATGCAAGCCACCTACACACAATTTGTGCTATAAGTTGGAATTTGGACCTAAACTTTGAATTTTGTATCAGCGATTCAACACAAGGTCACACGAAAAAAATGCGTCATAAATCTCCCGCACAATAATATTACAGCGAACAGAAATACTAGTTTGACTGAATATGTATGATCAATAAGAGTTTCCAAGAAACGCGATCATATTAAATTGAAATTTTAATTCCTCGATTTTTTACAGATTTTCTTCTTACTCTCAGCCACATTGCAAATTACAGCACGCATGGGATATGATGTCATGAAACATACTCAAAATTATGCTCAGTAAAAAACGTGCAACATCAAAAAAGAGTAGAAAAGAAATAAAAATCCCCGAAGTTCATTGATGAATCATCGTACTACGTTTTTTATGAATGAAAACTAAACACAAATGTAGACGTGTTGTGAGAGGAGAAATACTATAAGAGCATGAGAATGATAAGAGTTACGCAAATGTAAGTCAAATAAGAATGTGTGCTATAAAGATCGCAAATGTGCAATACGTTATTCTCCCCACTATACTCAATACTCGCTCATAATTCTCTCCTCCCGAAATATCTGTGAATGTATTTTCGATCTCAATTTTTCTTCTACCCGCCAAGAGCTTTGAAGATCGAAGAGATCTGCTGTATACGCGAAAAAGAAATTAATAAGTCAGTTATAATTTTTTAAGTCGACGATGACGAGGTTAGTTAGGGAAATAATGCAATAAAATTAATCCGGACGACAATTTAAGCACATTTAAAATAATTCAGAGAATTTTTATTAAATAAATATCAACAAAAAATGATAAGGATGTATGGAAGTGATAAGATGATAAAATATTGTGAAATTCATTTATGAAAATTCTAGTTCCATTTAAAAAACTGTTAGAATGGATGAAATGAGAATTTTGTCAAAATGTAGACGAATAAAAAGATTATTTTGTGATTTGATGCCATCAAAATGCAAGGCGATGACAATAAAAATAGTGCAAAACCCGTTGAAATAAGTGATGATGATAATAGTAATGATGGAAATGAAAGTGAATCATCAAAGTGTAGTCAAAATAAAGACAATGATGATGAGGTCATTTATGTTCCAAATAATCCAAAGACATGGGATGAAAAAGATATACAAAAGTGGACGGAATGGGCATCAAAAAATTTTGATATTAAGCCGCCATTGGATGCTTCACGATTTCCCAAAACCGGTGATGAATTGGCAAAATTCTCAAAGGCTGATTTTTATATCGTGTGCGGGTCGTTTGAAGGGGGTAAATTGGTGGTCGAACACTATAAATACATGATGGGAATTGTGTCGGAAAAGTTTGATGAAACTCTTCTAGGCGATGAGGATCCAGGTATGGCATATACTTTTATTTACATGATATTGTGAAAATTTCCTGCTCATTCAGTCACAAACACGAAAAATCTTGTCAACACAAACAAAAGCTGTATTTCGAAAATAATGAAAACATCCGCATTAAATTTGGGAAATTCCAAAACGGCTACTTGCATGAATATTGTATTTAAGCGTAACAGACGATTTATGGACTATGCTTTATGGTGATAAATCAGTCAACTCGTTTAATTCAACACTCCATTTCCAAGATAAGGAAAATTTGGACTGGAACTGGACAAAGGAACCTAAAATGTATTATTTCAACATCGTTGTTAACAGTTGTTATAAAGATTACATCAAAGGAAATAAAAAAACATGTGAAAAATGAGTCTCTGGGGATTCAATATCATGTCAGGCTCCTGATAATAAAATATATTGTTTGTTGGAAATATAATACAATTTTAAACTTGTATTTCAAACAGTTTGAGGAATTCTCAGTAATATGATTAATAATATTGAATGAAAAATTAAATTATTAAATTGACTTAGGTCAAGAAAGTTAATCGATGCAGAATGATTTCTAGGAAAATGCATATTGAGAGGAAAAATTGAATTTATTGGAAAGCAATTTAGGGATTGTGCCCTTATATGGAATATTTCTTGGAAGCTTATTTATTCTGATGTTGTGGACTTTTTACCTGGTTTCTTCCTTATTTGAAGAAAAGTATATCAATTTAATTTAAACAATCGACAGGTTTAATTTATGATCTTGATCAGGATTCTTGATGAAAGTCATGAGTCAACATAAGTTCGGTATTGGATTCTATCTTATCTAGTGTAAATTTACTAAGTCGCCAATTTTACGATGGCGCGACGTCTAGGTTTTCTGAAGCCGTTTTCAAACCAGCACAACGACAAAGACAAAAGTTTCGTCGAGCATAGTTTGAGTATAACTATTCTAGATAGTTTGCGTTGGGAAAAGTATAACATTAGCTTATTAAGGCTCGTTAAATAATAATATTATTAAATCACATTATCTGATTTCATCATTTGAATAATTCATTGAATGAATTAATTCAGAAATCTAAATATTTAAAATTTTAAGTTCTGATTGAATAGAATCAATTATTTAAATAACAATATTTCACTCTTGTTATCACTTTAATTAATTAAATAACAAAATATAACAATCGCTTATCAAAATTCGCAGAATCATTCCCTATAACGCGTCTAGCTGATAACATCAACGAAATTCAACTGAAACAGCAAAGGGCCGACGGCACGACCTTGATTTCATTCTTCTTCCTTGTTATGATTCACAAACATTCTTCATTTAACATTCATAATCTTCACACTTAAACCTCAACACGCTTCATCTCATTTTCTAACTTATTAAATGCTCTCTTCAAAATATGACACAAGAATCCTAGAAAATCTTTTTTATTACAAAAATGTTGACTTTTTTAACAATTTTCATCATCGACATTAGACAGTACAGGCGCTCTCAAATGAAATTTATTTCCTTTCCCCTAAAAAAAGTCAACAAAACTAATAAAAAAATTTTCATTCCCAAAGAGGCAAAAATGTCAGGTCGGAGCATGTCCTTAATCCCATCCGATCGCTGCTGGAAGTCAATTTGAAAGTCAAATGTTATTGCATAAAAGGATCATGGAGCTTCCGAATACATTTGACATTCAACAGAGGAGCAAAATAAAAAAATTTATGCTAGAGATGGGATGTTGTTGTTGTTTTTTATGCTGAGAATTAAGGAGGCATGTGGATGGGGTCGAGGATGATATTGATTTTCGGAGGATGGATTGAAATTTCTGATTTTTGGACAATTTTTAAACAATTATTTCAGTAACTTGCATTGGAATTTTGGCAACTAAATTGATGATTTATAGGTATGATAATTTATTCACCGCATATGCGTACATCCGCTCAAGAAATGTCTGTATTACAATTCAATTTCCAAAAGTATCAACTGGGGAAAATCCTGGCAATATTAAATTAAAATAGATAATGAACAGGATTAAATCTGTTGTACACAACTCACAGCATGTATCTAGATGAACGTCATGAATGCAAACATCCAACATCATCCTATCTATTGATTTCTATTACCAAAAATCTATCAGCATTAAAATAAATTTCAGCACAAAAAAAATTGGAATCATTTAATGAAAAGTCAATCCTTGCTTTTATTTCTGTTAAATCTTCTAACGAAATAGCCAATTCTAGGATTTATGTGCTACCCTTGATTGGATGTCAAGATAAAATCTCAACTTAACTCACTAACTTAAAGGAAAGAAGCATTTAATGAACTTTATGTGCGTATAAATGAACATGCTAAATGATAACATAATCTATGACATGTATGAATCCTCTCTTTATCCTCTACAACAATGTTTCACATTCTCACTCGATTTTATTATTATTTTATTCCATATTATCATGATAGTTGTGTTCTGTCTTCGAATTGTGCGATAGATAAATGGATTGAAGTCCTATTATTCTGTCCTGCTGTCCAATAATTGGATTTTTCAGGAACTTACTGAAATTTTCCTTTTAAACTAAGTTTCTTATTGTAAGGAATGTCTTAATCCTAGTTATGAGCTTTACGCCTCAACTGCTATGTTGTATGTATGCTCATCATAAATGCACAAATTCGACTCTATGCATCCAAAAATGCGCCTTCATATCCATCAAACATTCTAACTCTCTCAACTCCCATGAATTCATCTAATAGCTAAGAATCACCTCAAGAACTAAGTTAACAGAAATCTTGATAAATTGAAAATAAATCGCCGCATAATTTTGCAATCAACATCTAAATTTAGTTCACCCCTTAGCAGTTAGAGTTCACTATTTTACCGTACACATGCCATGAGAAATCACATCCTTAATTCTTGTGCAAACAAAAGTCACAATTCAACAATAGTACAGGAAAAACTTCCTCTCATTGTATTTGTGTGCTGTACAGAAGAAATAAGAACAATAGGAGGCACAGGAAAAGTTGTGTGCGTGAGGAAATGCTCACAAATAAAGCGGAAAAATCGTATTTTCCGCAAGCTTTTCCGTCGTTCTGCTTAGGATATTTTTTTTGTGCAATCCACTCTAGCAATCTTAATCAGTCCTTCATTGTCCTTTGACTGATACGAACGTTTAAAGTTGTTATAGCAAGAAATTCAGTACAAACTGGAATAAACAATGACATTGAAATGGAATTTATTTAAATTGTGAATCAAACTAACTAATAAAATTTATGAATCGCTTGTTGGATTCAAATAAATAAATAAGTTGTGAATCATAAGTTCAAAAACAACAAAATATTCAGAAGAGGCTGCTGACGAAAAAAGAATATAAAGTGGAATATATTTTTAATGAATTGTATACAGTGAAATATGAGTGTTGATATGTGGCGATTTTCTGAAGATATTAATACTGCACGACGATTTAATGCCGTTGCACGAATGCAGCCACACTGTCCTGTTTTATATAGTGGTAAAAATTTCATCTTATAACGTCACTTGTTGGAAAGTTGCTCATTTTTCTAGGAAATTATGACGACGTGATTTTTTTCCTATTCATGATTCATTCAATGTACTTGCTTAATGTTTATAATATAGACTTGAAAGAAACAGACATAACTAGTTTCAATGTTAGCGGATTTGAATTTAATAAAGTGGGTTGGTTTATGCAATTAGTTCAATTTATGAACTCTTAAGTTAATGAATTATCGGAATCGATACTGTGATATCTTGTAATGGCTACTTGGAATTATGAAGAGTCATTACTAGATAATTCATATTATTAAGCTATTAGTTGTATGGATGATCATTTTGAATCGATAATCTATTGAAGTGTTGTCCAAACTGAGCGCCATGATCGAGACTTAATGAGCTGTTGGCGCAAATTTAATGAAGAACTTAGCTTAATATTGCTTATATAGGTTTAAAGCATACTTTCTTGGTTCTATGGTATGTGAGTCCAAAGCCACGCATAAGAAACGTCTAAAAGCTGGCTCTTCCCTTCAAAACCTCAAGCAAGTTTGAGATATTAAGAAAGATACTTAGACATCCTGCGATCCATTAGTTCTCAATAAATCCAGTTATGTTACTAAATCATCTACGTGCGAATTTACACGTCCGTAAAGGTAAAAACTTGAAGTCGAATTTGTCAATTACTTTGAACTCCATGAGAACTATCTCATTGTTGATTCTCAAAATAATTGCTGAGAAAATTATCAGTGAACCAACAATGCAATGATCATGTCATCAGTTTACCGCGTATGATTAATGGTGCTTTTGCATAATTATTTTACAAGAATACTGTGTCATAAAGTTTTTAAAAGAAAATGCTAATTCAAACGCAAGGAAGTCTTGTTATAAATCGCCACTGATTCATAGAGCAAAAGATTATGTGATGTGATATTTTTTAAGTGAAAAAAGTCGTTTGGGAATAACCCAACAAATATATTGTTTGATTTAAATTCAATTGCACCTTATTCACAAACGATATTTTCGGTGAAATAATCGACATGTGTGATGTGAATTTGTAATTAGCTGAAATACATGTGTTGAGTATGAGTTTTCTGTATTTATTTTTCTTTTCTTCCTCTACCTATGAATCTGTGTTAAGTGATTTAAGATGTGGATATGTTAACATCACATAAATCTAGTCATTCTGATCCTATTGGATTTAAAATTCATTGTGGATAGAACTGTTCTTAATAAACAAGCTAAACACGTGAACTAAATTAATCGTGACAGTTCTGCATTAAAAATTCTAGTAAGACTTGGTAAAAACCCCAATTTTATTGGAATCATTTACTTCGTAATATTTGATTAAAACGGAAGCAATTCTAATGGGAATATGGACTGGGAATTTCTCATCGTACGTCCAGAATTTCAATTGATTTACTTTGGGTTCCGCTTAGTCTAATTTTAAATTAAGATATTCAGTTGATATTTTCTTGCCATCACTTCTAATCTTCTTAATAAAAACTATTAAGTCATTCGATAACCGTTCACATAAAATTTTTAGAAGTAGCACCACATCGTTTGTGACATTAAACTTAATTCCTAGAAATGAGACAATTTTGTATTAACAATGATATCATCGACAATGTGTCGAGACAGAATTTAATACAATAACAGACCTGTTAACTTTGTTTATTAAGCTACTTTTTATGTCTTCTCGATATGCATGGATTAATTTGGAGATTTGACTTAAGAGGCTTCTTTTGATATTCATACTGTAATGTTAGATGATGTAAGATTCATCCCAACGGACATTCAAAATTATGAATTATGTTCTTATTCTTAGATGTGATTTAAATTTACTAAAGGACCCACGACTTCCCAAACATTTCACCTAAGGCTTTATCTATCACTGGTTACGTAGTGCAATACTGTCTTTATCAACAATATCTAACTTAAATGAATTTAAGTCCAAAAACATTTAAAAACATATTAGTCATTAATTTCCGTAAAATTAAAACCTTTCAACACGGTACAACTGATAAGATATCAGAGCATTACATAAATTATTAAATTACAAAATTTATACAAGATTGTATTTTGATTTCCCCTACTGATATGATTTCCAGAAAATCAATAATCCGCAATAAATTGTGCAGTTGGTTTTCTTGGAAGAGATAGTGATAAGGAAAATCCAAAGCGCTATGCTGATAAGTCAATCACTGAATTATTATTGGTTTAGCATTTTTTGCTACCTTTTGGGTGTTTATACCCTAAGAGTGTATAAAATTCACATGCAAATTCCACCTTTGCTTCCTTCAACCTTCTTGATTCGAAATGTCTAATAATTAAATTAAGGTTGATCACTTTCAATACTAATACCGAGTGTAATACAAGCAATGATTGAAAATCACGATTTTTACAATTTTTAAGATAGTGTCCGAGCAAGGATTCCAAATAAGAATTGAAATAATATTAAAACTTTAATATTAATGTGAATCAAATTCATTTCCCACATTTCAATACAACACCTCCAAGAAGCAATAAATTCAATTCCAATTAAATAATCTTAAAAATCAGCAAATCATGCTTTAATTTCTCCCGAATGGACGCTTTTATTCCATAAATCATTTTGTATCGTCGCGAAAATAGCCATTAATTCGTTACGACCTTCTGGCTTTTGAGAATCCATTTAAATTCACAGAGACAAAAAATATGGCGCCGAATGAGAATGAAGGAATTAAAAAAGAAGCTCAACAGATACCGGGTAAATTCCGTGAACTGTCAGAGTGTACAAAAAATAATATTATAGACACACAATGTGTGGAATTTTAGATTTTTTAGAGACATTACACAACAGTCTCGTCGCCTACACAAAATATGTTTCCTGACGAGATGATTTAGGAATTTTAAGGCAGTGTGTTGAATGAGCGAAATCAAATGAGCAAAACTGCGAAGCTTTAAAGTGAAATTAAATATTTTTTCTGTCTTTTTTCATCCACAGATCCGTATCAACTATTAAACGCTACACACAGATTGGTTGCACAAGGTTCAGGGCAGATACAATTATGGCAATTTTTGTTGGAGCTCTTAGCTGATTCGTCGAATTCTGATTTTATAAAGTGGGAGGGTAAGAAAGAAAAATTATCGATTTTCTTTTGTGCTGTGCTTTGTTGATAGCAAATATTAAGATTTTTAAAGCAGGTTCTAGCTAGTTTTGGGGAAATTAATGTGATTATGAATTCATTTTGAATATCCAAAGTGTTTAATGATGTTAATTTAATTCAAAATGGCTTGGAGATGAGTTTTGGGAATTTTTCGTCGTATAATGTGATGGCAACTTACCTTTGATGAGCTGTCTACGCATTAATCGTTCGGGTATAGCTTTATTGCCTTCATTTTGCTGACTAAAATGTATTTAATTAACAGAACTTTGTTAATTTGTTTGAAAATTTAACAAAAATAAAGCAAATGATGCAAAAATCAAAGTTAACTTTGATGCGAAAAATTCGAAAATTTCATGACCGTTGCTATCAAAATTGTGCAAAATTTGCCAATTTTCATCCTTATTCATTAATTATTTCTTTAAAATTCAGGTACAGCTGGTGAATTTAAGCTAATTGATCCAGATGAAGTGGCTAGACGATGGGGTGTGAAGAAGAACAAAACAAATATGAATTACGATAAATTAAGTCGTGCATTGAGGTGAGAAATTGCAATTAATCAAGACTGTAAAGAAGTCATTAATCTTTTTATTTGCAGATATTATTACGATAAATCAATAATGACAAAGGTCCATGGCAAAAGGTATGCTTACAAATTCGATTTTCATGGTCTAATGGCAGCATGCCACGCTCAGGCACAAGGTTGTGATCCAACAACAAGTTTGATACCAAAATATCATCCACATTTACTCATGTCAAATGAATTTTCCAATTATGCATCTACATCGACAGCAATTCCAACTTCCAGTACAAATCAAACAACTGCCCCGATGGCTGTTTCAAGTTTTAAACCAATCCAATCGTCAATGTCGACAATTTTACCAACATCGACAATTCCTCAAACGACAGCATCACATACGCCAAATACAACAAGTGTTTCGGACAGGAGTCACATTTGGCCATACCTGCCACCCTCAAACTTTTAAATTCAAATCTCAGCTTATTTGTAATATTAATTGTCAGCATTAAAAAAGGCTATTCTGATCTCAAAAATCGTTTAAAAAATACGTAAAGGACAAACTTTACGAGAAAAAAATTTAATTCCTTTTTTCTGTCCCTTCCTTTCTTTTGTCTCATAATTTCTGTAAATTGAATTGTTGACTAATGAACAATCTGACCTTTCTTGCTTTCATTTCCTTCGTTCACATTGTAGAGAAATTTAACTTCACATTCTGTGTGAATAATGAATCACTTTTTATATGAGAAACATGAGTCATACGTAATATTTTATTTAATTTTTTTTGTCAACATTAGCAATTTTTTTGTTTTGTTTTATTAAGTTTTAATTACTCATATTTGGTTGGAATCGGAAGTAATTGGATACTTGAAGGTAATTTTGGTAATTTGATGGATTTTGAATCAAATTTTAAATTGGTGATGCAAAAGTGGATGCAGAGATTTGCATCTTTGAGATTGTTTCATTCAAAATGATGCTAAAAATGAAGCAGAGTAGAAATTTGTTAGAAATTGAAGCAGAAATGCTAATTGCAAAAGACGCACAAAAATTTGATTGTTCAAATGAGACAACGATTGATGCAAAAGTTAGAATCAATCATTTCCGGGAAAATCGCAATTCAAAATGAAAATTTAAGTTAAAAATCCTTAAAATTCCATAAATTATCTCAAAAACTTCCATTCCCAGCCACAATTTTCTCATTCTATAAATACCTCAACTATTTTTAAAATAAATAGTTTTTAAGACATAATCAAATTAATTAGAAAATCAAATCAAATGCTCAACTATTAATTAATAGTAATAAAGGACAATTCTTTTCCTCTTTAGAAATCAAATAAATTATCATTATAGATGTTAAGTAGGTGTTTTTTTGTAATTTTTTCAATTTTAACTAAATTCTTTGTTGTAATAAAAATTAAAATTTTAAAAATTTAAGCTTTTTGTTTGTTGCCTTATTAATCCATTGCTAGTCTACTCACTTACTTTAATGGTCGTACAGATCAATTGTGATCCATGGTCTCCCTCAAATGCCCCCTGAAACTGGCTTCCGCTTGCAAATTTCTAATGATAAATGCAATGCTATCTTGGTCATCAGCTTCTTTCCATTAACAATCTTCTGTTACAGCTACAATGTTGGCAAGTGAATCACAAGTTTTGTTTATTTGTTTGCGATTTATTTTGATTATTTTTGAATTGATAGAGAATTTTGATAACAAGCTTAATGATTCATTGGAAATTTCAGCTTTATTTTCAATATTGATGTCCATTCATAATGAAATCAGAATTCATTGTTTAGTCATTACTGACCCCAAGCAGATTGTTTTGATTATTTTACTTCCTGTTCTTCGCTTTTAGGTTTGAAATCTAAATTGAAATTATTTTCAAATTCCTTTATGAGAAGAAGGAAGTTGAAGTCATCAATATAAGAATATTTCTCACGTCATTCAAATAACTGAGGATAATGCATCGTGTTATGAATAATATCTTGAAAATATTTGCTTTTATAAGTCAGTATCTTCTGTGTATCATATATCAAGCTGAAGTCAACAATTCTTATCATTACAGGTGACTTTGTTTAATGACTTAATCGAGGAAGTTGTAAGTAAACAAGTAATTAACTTGATTAAGCAGTCGGAAAGACTTCTGAACTATCCGAAATGCCAAAAAAATTCTGATTGATCCAAGATTCATTTTTGGATATTAATTAAACAATTATTCAGTAAGTTGCAATCAGTTCCATCACATTGATTTGTCAAGCAATTCACATTGAAAATTTTAACAATATTCACTATAAACGACATGCGGCATCACAAGAACCCCTAATCTACGTGCAGCATATAGTCGTCTCTTTCTAACACATAAGCAACGACCATAAGAGTGAGAAAGAAGAACAACAGCTGTGAAAATTCAAACAAAGCCACATTTATAACTGACATTTTTCTGTAAAGTCTAATAAATAAACTAAGTATACTCATCAATGTCTTAATTTTTGAATATATAAAGCATTATTATTTTATTTTACATTCTTTATTATTTGTATATCAATTACAAATTAATTAAATCTTTCAATTTACATTTAGTGACATGATAATTGTAAATTGTTTTTATGAATTAAGCTTACAATTTTAAGTATGATTTTTCATTTAATTAATTACATTAACTAACATTTGTTTTTAAAAAGTTGCCCTTAAGCTATAAATTAATTATTGTATAGGCATTATCACTAATTTATGCATTTCTTTTCGTGATTCTTTTAAATCTTAATCAACCCATTTTTACATAATTGTTTTGTATTTTTCCCGAGATTATGACATAAATCAACTCGCATAGGAGCTAAAACATAAAATTTGATAATTTTAAAACAATATTTAAACATTTTTTACTTATAAATCTATTATATAGCATACTAATAAAATCGTACATTATACTCATAATTAAATAACTTAAAGTAATAGAGCAAAAAGACCCAAAAATTGACATTTATAATTATATTTACGCTGTTGAACTTGAATTTTTGCGTAAAATGTGCGAGTACGTAAAACTTTTACGTATACATTCCTTACGTCTTACGTAAAATTATTACGTATACGTAAGGAATCTAACGTAAAAATGCTACACAAGCATTCCTTCTTTGTTTCTCTTTTAATCGCTTTTAATTAATATCTAAGCACAAGAAATAAAATCTCATGTAAGAAAGTTAATGTAATTTGGCATATTGCGAACAGCAAATTGGACATAAAATTATGATTAGACAGTATGCATTTGTGATGTATTTAACTTTAATTAATGAGACATAATAATAATTTATTGATAGAATTTATCTATAATTTCCTTGTATTTATCGACGATAAAACTTCTCTTAGTCTTCATTGTAGGTCCTAATTCACCGGTTGGAATGGAAAAGTCGTGTGGTAATATAGCGAATTTCTGTACCTTTTGTGCATTTGAGATTGAATTTTTGTTAGCACGTGTAATGGCTTCTGTAAGTGCTTTCATGACTTTTGGATCAGGACCAGCTGCAAGAATCTCTTTTAATGATGTGTATTTAAGGTCCATTGATTCAAGCCATTTTAAAGTCTCTGGTGCGAGGTCATTCTTTGGTGCTCCCTCACTGTCTACTTCAGTCTTTAATGTAATTAACATGCTAAGGAATTTACGCTTATCACCAATAAGTAATGCATTCGATATTGCTGAGCATTCACTCTTGACGAGATTTTCTATATGAACTGGTGGAATGTTCTCTCCACCAGCTGTAATGAGAATTTCTTTAAGTCTTCCAGTAATGAAAATATATCCATCATTGTCAATGTATCCAATATCTCCTGTATGTAGCCAGCCATCATCATCGATTGCTTCATTAGTCTTTTCTGTTTCATTAATATATCCCATAAATATGTGACGTCCACGCAAACAAATCTCTCCATGTCCATTTGCATCTGGATTAACAATCTTTGTTTGTGTTCCAGGTGCATTTCGTCCAATTGATTCGAATGTTGGGTCATGTAATGCTCCCATACAATGTCCTCCAGTTGATTCCGACATACCGAATGCTTCCAAAATTGGCATGTCTAGACTCATGAAATATTTCTTTGTATCAACACTCATTGGAGCTGAAAAATAATGGAAAGTTTATGTTAATGCATTGAACTATCATGAACTTGTGTTTTAATTGAAGAAAATATTTTAATTGGTCATTAAGGCTGATTAAAAAAGTCAAACAACCTTTCGTTAAGTTTTAACGGAAATTTTTAATTTGAATTTCTTGTGATCGTAAATTTCAAATTTACATTGACCGTTATATTTTCTTCAATTTTAAATGTATTATTGTAAAATAATGGAAAGTTCTCTTACCTGCACCAGTTATGAAGTATTTGCATCTACTGAAGCCTAAAGCTTGCTTAACTTTACTCATAATTAACTTTGTTGCAAGTTTGTATTGTAATGAAGCGGATGGACGACCAGCCATTCGTTCCATGTGATGTTTAAGTGTTGCACTCTTTGCCCAACCAGCAACAACACGTTTTAATGCACCTGATTGTGCTCCAATTTGCATCATTTTTTCTTGAATCTTTTCATAAACACGTGGTACACCCAAAAAGCATGTAGGACGAGCATCAGTCAATGTTTTTACTAAAGTACCTTTAAGTGCATCTTTGTCAGCAAAATAGACAGTAGCAGCAATTGTCATTGAAATGAAAATGTCGATAATTTGTGCAGCAACATGTGAAAGTGGAAGATAAGAAACTAAAACTTCTTTTCCCATTTGTAAGCCTTCAACATAGACTGTAAAACTGTATGCATCCCATGTGAAATTATCGTGTGTAAGCATAGCGCCTTTAGGCTGTCCAGTTGTTCCTGATGTGTAGACTAAACAACAACATTCATTTACAACAATGCTTTTAAGTCTTCTTTGATATTCATCTTCAACGTCTGATGTATTCATAGCCTCAAGTTCACTCCAGCGATAATAGCCATCAGCGCGTTTAACATAAGGTGCATAAGGTGATAAGGTCTGAATGATTGCCTTCAAATGTGGTAATTTATCTTTAATTGCATGAATTTTTTCCATTTGTTTAGCATCGTCAACGACAACGATGTTAGCTTTACAACTCTCAAGCACATAAAGAACTGATTCAGTTGAATTTGTTGTGTAAACTCCAGCGATGTTGCCACTAATGACGAAATAAATAATGAAATGAAACCAATCAGATTATATAATCAATTAAAAATGAGAGAAATATCATGTATACGTGCATACATGATAGATTGCTGAAGACATATGTTATTAACAAGGTCAGTTGAATTTATCAACGGATTTTATTAATTCAAATTTTAACGGGCTTCCAAAATTTAAATTTCTTAACGAAGGTTTTTGAATTTTCAAATTTTATAAATCCGTTAAATTTTGTTCAGCAATATTTCTATGAATATAGTTAAATAAAGACTTACCCAGCATGAATTGCAGCTAGTTCCGACACAAACCATTCAACACTATTGAATGCGAGAACTGCGACAGTTCCATGACGTTCCAAACCGAGTTTAATGAAAACTTTTGCCATCTTTTCAACTCGTTCCTTATATTCTCTATATGTAATTGTCTGCCATTTCTTTGTAATTGGATCTTGATGCATAAGTGCTGGATGATTTCCATAATTTTCAACAGTACGATTCATCAGTGCAGGAATTGTGATTGGATCTACAGATGCCGTTTTGTCACGTTTATTTTCAAACAATTTGACTGGCTTTCTTGGATCTGTAACACGAAACTCTGTGGCTTCGCGCAATGCTACTTGCTTCGTCATGACTCTTTATTTTGTTTCTTCTTTTTCCTCTTAATTTATGAAAAAATTATTATTTTGTTATCGTAAACCTGCAATTGAAACGAATAGAAATAAACTGTTAGTTAATTAGCGTACGACATAAAATATATTACTAGCTATGCAATAAAGCGCGATAAGATAAAGGAAAACTTGGAGGTTTGGCAGAAATTGTTCAAGTTTGAAGAACTCGAAGCTTAATATCAGTTTGAGGAATTAGACGCAATAACAAACCAATTCATGAAGAACAAATCATGATAAAAAATAATTTTGATGTACTTGTAATAACAACCTTTATATGTGGACTTACAAATAATTGTTAAAAAGTTCATTTAGTACAAAATTGATAATGGATGTAGATAGAATAATAACACTAATCAAAAATATAATTTCAAGTGTCAGCACCTGATACAATATAGTTTCTCACGATTGTTTTGTCCACACGAAATCAGACAAGGCTCAAAGTTCATTAAAAATACTTGCAAGATCATCATAATTCGTATATTTACTGTTCCTTTAATCCAATTTTAATTATCATGCTATGTCAACAAAATGTAAGAATTTGTAGCTATCAAGTGCTATTATACTCTTAAATGCATACTCGTGTAGACTTGAAAAGGTTCAAAGTTGCGACACAAAATGCTATTTAACTTCAACTCAGCAATTATTGTATGATTCTATATTTAGTATCAATGAAATATTGTAATTAAAAATTTAACGATCATTTTAGATTTGAACAGCCAAGACACAATTTTTAGTCAAGATTTCAAAATTATTCTAAAAACCGTTAGTCTTCGTTAAATTCCTATTGCAAGTCAATAAATTCTAGAACGATAATATCAAGGACATGATGATAATATCGCGATTACCAGAAGCTCATAGTCCATTAAAAAAATCGATATCAAAAGTGCATATAATGACACAAATTGTTCAATAATCGTCAGTAAATGTAAATTATCAGTCTAGCTGAGTGACGTTGATTGTTTTGAATATATTAGCAATATAAAAAGAAATGTAGACTTTGATACTTGCTATTATTCAATCAAAAAATAGATTTTTTTCTTACAAAGTCATTGCCATTGTCATTTTAGTATTTTAGTAATAAACACAGAACTGGAGATGACGACTCATTCATTCATATAAAAATAAGAGTGATGCATAGATGTTCTCAATTATCTTTATAGGCTTTATAAGAGAATATGGAAGCTCCACGTGTATATTATTATTCTAAAAAGACAGAGATACAAAAGCGCACGTTTCATTTGAAAAAATTGAAATTGAGATGAAGTATCGTCGAATTTCGTTGTGAATAATTGAATTGCTCATCGTGACTTCCGATGAATTAATTAATTGAGAAAATATGCAGAGAGATTAAAATTATTTGAATAAATTGATAATAAAACTGAATTTATAAATTAACGGATATTTTGAATTTAAATTTATAAAAACTTAGCCAAGACACTAACTATAACGAAAGTTTCATAATATTCAAAAATAATTAAGACGGTATTATAGGGTTTTTCCTAAAATGCTCATATCAGTCTGACACAAAAAACTTAATACGATTTAATCACATGCTAGTCAGTCAGAACCGCTTTTCCTTCATTTCGCACTTATCTAATCAGTCATGTGCTAATTATTTGAAAAATCTCGATTGCTGCAATAATTTTTTTAAGCTTAAAAAATCATCAAATTATCGATAAGATTGACAAATTAGATCAAAGGAATTAAAAATGCGGAAACTCAACAAAACAAGCTCTTTAAATATTTTTGTTGATGAAGAAACAACCGAACCATCAACAAAAAAGAAATGAAGAGAGAGGAATTTCGAAATGCATTTTTTGACTATTTCTTTTTGGCCTTTCATTCACAACATGTGATGTTAAGAAAAAGAGAACGAGCGAATGACTGCGAATGAGAGTCAAAAGGAAATACCGTAAAAATCATACGATATTTTTTTTTCATGAGGGTGTGGTACTATGGCAATAATATCGTACGATGCCGTTGTATTACATATAATTCGTTGTATGTCTGCGACTGACTAATGTCCCCTTTGGTTTCTCTTTTGAAAGTATATATTCATCTACTAAAAATAAAACATCGTACGATATTTTTTATGTCTTGTTGTTTTTGCAACTCTATGCGAATTTAAATAATAAAAATTATACAAAAATGCCGAAATATCTTTCGATTGGACTACTTTGAGCCTGATTTTCCCACTACTAATTGAGTCTAAAACTAAGGTAAATGACTCGTTATTTCGACAGACTATGTTAACATATCGACAGATCTATGACAGTTAAGCAATCAAGAGATATGTCGTTAATTGCGCATAAATAAGGTAGACCAAAATAATCAGATGATCTCACAAATGTATATAGTATGACACATGATAGAATACAGTAGTTTCATTCTACAGCTAGAATCAGAATTCCTTGAAGGCCGTTCATTGTTTGGCATTGAAATATTTCTGTATATAGCAAAATAAACAGTACAAGACATCGTACGATGTGAAATAAAGAGAGAGATGAGAGAATAATTAGTTTAATATAAAAGAGATTATTCGTTTGGAATGTTAGGTCTAATATGCAGGCATGCATTCTATTGATCCTGACTGGATCTATTGTTATTATTTATAGAATGTGACTTAATGCTTTTAGTCACTTCCTTGTGTATTATCACTGATTATTTCACTCACAAATGCCAAAAATTCAAACATTTACTGGATCTAAATATTTCCCACTAAAAGTGTCAATAAAACTTTCGGGAAGCGCTGATATTGTTCTGTCTCAGCTTAAAACTGTTTAATAACAAGAAATATTGTACATTGAGCAATATTTTGCATACAATTTTGAAGGTTTAAATGCTCATTAGTCGGCCAAAAGCAATTAATGACAGCTTTCAAGAAATTATGCAACGTGTCGTCGATAATTTGAGGGACATTGTCAGCCGCGTGATATCGCGAATGAACAAGGCACTTTAACAGGAAAAAAGAAATATCGTATGATTGGTGTTGATGCATACTTCTTGCGAAACTTATTTTGAACGGTTTTCTTTTATCTTTTTCCTCGTTTATCACACTTTAAATTATTATGATTTATCTATTTACCAGTTTTATTTAATTTCACTCGAATGCTTGTTATTGCAATTGTCTAATGCAATTTCACTAGATTTGTTTTCATCTACTATTATTAACTTTCTATTATAAATTTTCCTTTATTTTCACAGCTTTACAAAAATTCAACTGTTCAACACCAAGTATCTTTTTAGACTATGCAGAGATGCTCGATTTCTTTACACTTTTCTTCTATTCAGGCAATGTGCTTCAAAATGTTTTGTGCGCGGACTGAATTGATTTACATTTTGTCTGGCTGACTAAATTTTTTTTCTATGATGAATTGATTGTATGATTAATTTTTTTTGTGATTTATTGAATTAATTTATGCTTGCTGGACATTTAGCCTAACCTATTTAAGTTACTAATGTAACCTAACTACTGTAATTAATCTTATGACAATTAACGAAAAATAATAATTTGAAATTTATAAAGCGACGATTTATTTTAAAAGCCTTACCTTTGAATTCTTCATTCGAATTTTAGTTCAACTGAAAAAAATATTGTTTTGAAGTGAAAAAAGTGAGTTTTTGTGAGTTTAATTAAATTAAGAAGGTATTATCAGTAATATAAAGCTGAAAAACACATCACATACACGGTAAGTGGATAAATAAAGTACTTATCATGCAATGAATCAGCAAATAAGTTTTTATGATATTAAAATTCATGAGTGTAATATTGCCGATCATTTCGTAAGAAAATGCGCCTTATTCATGCTTATTTTACTCGCTATTTTTGTTTGAATATACTATATCGAGAGAGCGAGAGAGTAAAATGTGCCGGGAGAGAATTACAACAACAATTGTATGGGGAAAAACTCAACAGTTGGACGGAAAAATATCGTACGATACTTTTTACTCTCTCAAAAAAATTCAGTTACGCAGTTATAGCGTGGCATAAAGCATCATATATTGCTAACAAAAAAACTTTACGATTTTAGAAGGAAAATTATGAAATGCTGCCAATGTTGGCATGACGTGGACAAACAAAAATCCTCGTCCACACTAATCACGTATCAATTTTAAATTTATTTACTTATCAGCGTAATTTAAGGCACGAGATGCACTTTGTACTTAATTAAAAATAATGTAAACACTGCCTGTACAAAACATTTTAAAGAAATCAATGTCTAGCCTCCATAAATCATCTTTAAAAGTCAAATTTTTATCACTAAAGCATATCAGTAGGAAACTATAGAATCTTGCAGGGATATGACTTTTTTATGGACGTCTATAAAATCATAATAACTAAAGTTACTCTATTTGTTATCTGAGAGTGTTTATCTAGATTGTATGGGGTAATTTTGTTGGATAATTATGCGGTCTATGCAGTTACCGGATATTTCTAGAAATTTACTTCAAAACCCTGATAAATCGAATTTTTAAACTTTAGAACCGGATAGACGAATAAGAAGAATGAACTTTAGAATATTATGACATTAATAAGTTACAATCACGAAAAGAAACTCCAAAAGATAGGGTCAAAAAAATGTCATCATAAATTGTTGTTGAAAGATTAATTATTTAATTTTAATGGAGTTAAAGTCTTAAAATGTACTGAATGTGACCTGGTCGTCTAGGAGGATTTCATACATTGTATTGTACTGTAGACTCAAGTAAACATAGTTGATTACAAAATTGCCACTTTCTGGTTGCTATATGATTTACCAATCACTCAAAATCACATGCTAGCCACGGTAAAAATATTAATTTGCACATGCCTTCTTTTGAATATTCTTGTTATTAACTCGGTTCGCTTTATCGCGTTTAGCAACATGAAAGACTTTTCTTATGATATTTTTAGAAAAATGAAGTTCACATGTTCTTAATGTGAAATGATTTCTGTTATTTTACGCAAAAGTTGATAATGAAATATAAAAATAGATAGAAAGCGAAACAAAACTGATTGAAGAATATTGCGATAGGTCAGGATTGCTCAGTTAAATAATTGAACGTTTCTTTTCATTCTTAAAGTTCTCGAGCATGACGAAACTAATTAAGCCATATGATTCACCGGTCTTGTTTGTAAATAAATAATCTATTATGAAAAGTTCTACGGAATTTTGCAATACGTGTAGTCAGAACGCCAGCATGGAAAAAATCATCCGATAGCCAAAAAGTGTGAAATGTATTAAATATTGTTAAATTTATTCATATGACGTAAACACTAACATTGTGGGGATTCCATCAATACATCCAAAAGAAAGAGAAAACAAAACATCGTATGATCATCTCTTTATGAATAATACATGATTAGTGCGAATTAAAACAAATTTATGACCTCATTTACTACTTCTGCTCTTTATGAATGTCCTAGTATAGATTTATCAATTAATTAATATTCAATAGCAATTACCAATGTGCCTAAGTATTTTATCCTTCACCAGTGTACTTTTTTAAATACGGAATTAATCGACAATTATCTGAATGTTTATAAACACGAGCTGAATTTTTTATGCACAGCAAGGTATATATATTTTTTGTTTACAAACAAAAAATGATGAAGTATATCCTAAAATAGGTGCCTGACGTTGATGCATTCATGATTGAATTGGGCAATTATAAACAGGTTTGCCACCGTTAAGATGCAATAAACAACTTTTTTCGTCGGTTTGCTCTTGACTTCAATATTGGTTAATTTTATTCAGTCAAGACACATTCGTAGGAGTAATAAGGAAGTTGACAGAACTTTCTCTGGAAGCACATATTAGCTAATAAATAAACCGAATAAGGTCATGTCAAAATCAATATTGATCAGGTAGCTATCTGCGCATTTTAAATTAAGTAACGCAATATCACAAAACAAAAATAAACAAATTTAATCTTCAGTGATTTCTCTTATCATAAATTAGTAAAGATATTTTCGGAAATAATTATAAATTTTCCATTTTGCTCATGGGTTTTTTGTCACATGTCAGTCAAATTTAAAAAAAAGTTTTGCTTCTTCGTAAAATCCAGTTACGCTTTGAAAGTGCTATAAAAAATTTATTATAGCAGAAAAATTGTAGCAGTTTATAAATATGAAATTGAAAGATTCGTTATTTTTATTTCAAAATTATTCTCTATTAATGATTAATATATTATGTATGAGGAATGATTATTATAATTTTAATTGCATTTAAATTTCAAATGAACAGCACTAATGCTTATTATTAATGATTCCAAAATTATACTATTTAGAAATTATTCTTAGGGTTTTTCCCCAGTCTCCCAAACTGTTGATTCCAGTGGCATTCTAGATTTATGTTTGTGTGTTACATCCATTGCTGAATCATGTTCTCCCATTCGCAATCGCTTACCCCAACTGCTTTTGCCGATACCTAAAAGTAAATTTTAATAAGAAAAGAATTAAGATGAACTGCAAATAGAACGTGATTTGTGTATCTTCATACTTCTCGCCATTCGATGACTGCTATTATTATCTCGTATTGCTGATAATAAATCGTCATACTCTTGAGCTTTGTTAAGACCGTGTTGGTATTTTGCTTCCTTGGCCAATAATTGTTCACGTTGCATTTGAGTTTTTAGTTCTCGTGGTATGTCGGGTATGACGAATTGCATAACTGCTGTTATTACAAACACCAAATGTTCAAAAACCACAACAAAAGCTAAACGAGCAGCAAAAACGTGCCAATAAACAGGACTTAATCCATATGGCTCTGTATCATTATGCGGTAATCTATATCCACGATATCTACACGTATCAGGATCATTTTCATTTTTTGTGCCCCACTCCTCACGATAATCAGATGTATTAAATAATGATAGACTATGATATATATAGCCCTGCAAGTCATTTGTTGGCGAATAAACATATTTGTATACCATTCTTGGTATGAAGTCACTAGTGTATGCTATCACAAAAGCCTGAAATGAAAATAGAAAGTTTTTTTTTTGCTTCTTAGTATCCTTATTATTACATTGTTGATACTTACATTTGAGACAACAGCAACATAAGTTATGATTTTCAGAATCCCAAACCTTTTAATGAATGAAATGAAAGAGAATTAGTTATTTTAACGAATTTTCTACAAAGCGATGTGCAGATTATATGACTAAGCATTATAATTTACTAGGAAGAATGTGCTTAATTCTAAATATCTAATTTAATGAGGCTATGTTTTATGCTTATTTTTATATTTACCATGCGCCTAATGTTGTTAATGCGTTCAAAGAAAAGAAAGAAAATAATTAAAATAATTAAGAGAATGACGGGACTATAAAAGAGAAGATTCCTTATGAAATATTTACCAATGTCTTCAACTCTTTCTGCCAAAGGACGTCGAGATTGAGAGACCATTTTGTATGCGTCAAGTCTAATTTCTGTGATGTTATTAATAAGGGCTGTGAAGATAAAGAGAGAAAAAGATTAGCAAGTGCCATAGCAGATGAGAGAAAATTAGACTTACCGAAAAGAGGTGCTAAAGGAAATGCAGCAACAAATAATGTCACAAATCCATATTGAATGACTGTGATAAAAAGAAATTTTTTATTAAAAAAGTCATTTCAAAGGATTTATGTTGAAATATTTTTCAATAACATACTCATCTCTAGATATTCGTCAAATAAAGCCAATCGACCAGGATCCTGGAGATGAAAATCTTGTTCCCATGACTGTCGTGAATAATAAAAATACGATTTTATGAAAGTGATGACTCATTTATCCTTTCTATTCTGATTTATCTTACCATATGCATATGCTTTTGATCCTTTGTCTCCCTCCGATGCTTGAACTGGCGCCACCAATTATAAAAAGCACTACGAAGTTAATAAAAATTTGCAATGAAACTTGAATTGAAAATTATTTAAATTGAACTTACGGATAGAGATATTCCATAAAATTGTTTACAAACTGCTTGCCAATCATAATAATCGAGAGTTGAATGCACAACTCACTCAAGCATCCAGCTGGATCGCATATATCACCTTTTAGTTTGAAAAATTCACTTTTTCGCGCTTCATCGTCACCTTTGTTTGTGAAAAATAGAGAAAAAAAGTTCATATTTCAAATTGAATTACATTTTACATATCTGCTATGTAAACTTACCCGGATAGTCGAAAAAGCGCCCCTTGAAAAATGCAATGTAAATAAGCGATGAATAGTAGTTCATAAATTCAAATACAAAGATTTTAAATGTGTACGAGTCTTCGTATTCTGTTTGCGTTCGTGGATTTTCCAATGATGTTAAATAAATTGCTAAACGATGATAAAGCTACATTTCAGCAGTTGAAAATAGAGAGAAAAAAGTTAATTTATTCAATGTGCATTCGAATGTTATCCTCCAGAAAAAAAAAACTCTGAGGTGAGAATCAGAACTATTTTTAGCAAATAAACCAAATTTCACCCCTGAGTCATAACAATAAATTCTCATTACAAGGAGAAATCCAAATATACCTTCGTAAGAAGCATAATTATTATCAAGTTAATTAGAGCAGCAGTCATAGAAGTAAACAGTTTGGCATGACTTTTAATAAAAGCACCATCAAATCCGCTATAAATAATTGATACCAATGATATACGGTATATAATTGTCCCCAAAACTGCTCCCATTACGACGGAAATCATGAAACAGACAATCGATCCTGTTGCCATTAAACGAAAAAATCGACTCCAATATGTCATATAGGGCTGTGGAATGGAAAAAAGAAACATACATAAAAATAAATCAATTAGTAAAAATGTTTATATTTGGCTTTGGTATATAAACCTCCTTCTCTCGTGTCACAGGATTAATTCTGAATGTTTTGACAGATGTCTCAAATTCCGGTCTCGGCTCTTCATCATTCTCAATACCTTGCAAGTCCCATTCCCAAATAATTATCTACAGACAAATTATTTTGTAGTAAATAAAAAAAGTTGTATATGTGCTATATATATTTTTGGATCCGGATATTAAATTTTCTTACCGATTGCTTTCGTTTCCATAACTCAAGGAATGTCGTAGCCCATAAAGACATAAATATTGCAAAGAATACTGTTGCCGGATTATCAAATAAATACGTAATTTGAGCATATAAACATGAGTCATGTAATATTTGATAGCTGCATGCTTTATCACATAAAGGACATAAAATTGTTCGACCTACACCAAATTCATCACACATCTCTTTGCTTGGCGTATTATCGGCACTATTCATTGTTGATATACCATAAATGAAGCAAAGAAAACCGACAATTGCTGGTAGAATGAGTGCATATGTATAAAATCCGAGCCAACAGAAGTACAATGCAATCTTATCACCAAAATACTTCCTTACGAGACATAAAGGCTGTCTTTTGTACCATGTCTTAAATGGATGAGCCCACTCGTTATATAAGAGCTGTCATAAATTGTTAAATTGATAATTTATAATCATTTTGTGTGTAAAATATGTGCTTGTATTTAAAAGAAAAATGGTTATGGGAAAAACTGAACGTGGAAAAAGTTAAGGCTTGGGGTGACTGTTAAGCATTTTTTACATCTCTTAAACTTTTCATTCTATATAAATTCTATCGCCTCAAAACTTTTTTATCTGAATATGAATACTAGTCATGGAGTTAGGTTCAATTACTAGACCAGACTGACAGAATAATATCTTTATTTGACAAAAAAAAACTTCAATTGATAAATGTCGCATTGAAAAATGAGATGAAAAACAAGTTAAGTGGAAAAGTTTCCTTTTTTGTGGCGACCAACTTTCCATTAGCATGTTCAACATTGTCATAACTAAAATGCAAAAAAAGCTCTTCACCCTCTCACTCCATCGTTCAGTAAGACCCGACTTATAAAGTTAATAAATTTTCTCTGTTTCAACGTACTCTTCGATCGAGCATAGCCCCTGATGAATGCGGTTTATCATAACGTCCCTCGTGCAATGGAAAGCATGCAAGATATGTTCCATCGTTTAGTAATCTCCTTATGCCACATTTATCTCCATCATCATATTTTGTTCGTAACATTATTTGAAACACTATCATACTACGTTGAGAACCATTGTAATGTGTCATTCGATCTTTTACGATAAATTGCTCTTCGCGATTTCCACTAGATGTTGCTGCGTAGAATGACGGTTCTTTTTCTATTAAACTGTAGTCATACTCTGTAATTATTTTAAAACTTGTCCAATATTTCTTGTAGAGAGCATAAAATTTTCGAAGAAACGCGTGTTTATTAAAAAATAAGGGATTCTCATCGCTGTTTTGCTTTACACTTATTGTAATGAAACGTTTAACGGGTAACTTAAGGTTCAACACTTCAGCATATCTTGATTCTGTTCTCCAAGGCAAATGAATTTTTACGAAATATGTTTTCTCGTCAAATGACTGACTTTTATCTTCAATCTCAAGATCAAGACCCTCTTTAATTAGACTTTCGTGAAATATTCTTCTTTGTTCACGTTGAATTGCTTGTTGTTCTGTCATTGCACCATCATATTCCTCTTCGTAACACAAAATCATATCTATTTTACGTCGTCCATCGCGAAAGAAAAGTGAATCGGGATCGTCTCTAAGTTCAGCATCTTGTTTACTTGGGCGTCTTTCGGCACTATCTTCGCCATGGATGACTTCAATATCATAGTCTTGTGTACCAGCATAAAGTGAAATTTCATCACCTTGACCACTGTCGGGTGAAATTTCCTTTATTGCTTCAGCACTCGTAAATTTTTTACGGCGTTTATAAGAGATTTTTCTCTCAAGTGCCATCGGATGCATGCTCTCAATTTCTGTAAATCTCTGTAGGAGACCAATTTTAGAGTGTAATGAATTATAAGTCTCATCGTAACTTCCATTTATTGACGGATGCCTGTCACTGTTCATATACACACTAAAACCTGACTCGTAACTCTTTGTTACGTCTGATGTATCATCTATCATTGGCGTGCCTGGCAACTGATTAAGATTAACAACTGGTCCGAAAGCGTCACTAATATTAAGTAAATTTTGAATAATTTATAGTACTCTACACGAAAATAGAATAGACATGAGAATGTATGTTATTACCTTTCAATTATCTCATTACTACCCGATTTTCCAATTTCACTATTCATGTTCGAGTGGACTCTCTCATTAATAAATACTAAATGTGGATTGTTATTTGTATTCATATTGTTGAAACGCCAACGATCAGTTTTCTCAACAATGTTATCCATTGAACGGGTTTGACGTTGTCGACTGGATGAATGCTTGTACATTTTACCTTCCTACATTATTGAAAATGAGGATTATAAAAAGAATATAACATCAAACAAAAATTACTGAATGATTGAATGAAGCTAAAAATAAGAAGACTACAACAAGCTTTCAATAAATGATTTTTTTCCGTATTAATTTTTTACGCACGTGAATGTGAAAACAGTAAGAAATTAAATCACGCAATTTCAATATAATTTCAATACGTGGATGTAATTTACTTTGTAATGTTCTATCGCAGATGTATTCGCATGAAATCAATATTTGTTAGTAGTATCCTATTCATGTCACAACTCATGTCTGTTCCTTTCTAAATTCATATATATTTTATTGCATGCACCATCATCGTAATCATCAATAGAACGACTGTATTGTGTAATGTCATTTTATTTCGCATGTGTCTATTAATTCTTTATGATCATGTAAATATTGGGAAAACATACATGCGAAGGTTATTAATGGAACTTCTACAGTCTATTGGGATTATTATGCTTGTTTATCTACGATTAATTAGAATTGTTGATGAAATTCCGTTGATTTGTTCTTGTGTCAAGGCTAATTTAAGAATTTCGGTGTATGTCAAGAAATTGGGGTTGAAATTAGCTTTAGGGGATACAATGTACATGTTAAGTGTAAAAAATGAAGGATTATAGTTCTATTGATAAGAAGACAATCCACCTGTTGAAAAGTACATTTTGCTTTAATGTAGACCTTACTAGAACAACAGCAAAAAATTAGCTAACTCAATTTGCTATGATTTATTTAGTATAAATTTTAAAAATAGTTTAACTGATTCTCATTGAACGTTTTAAAGTATTTATAGCATTATAATTGTGAAATTACATAAAATATTTTTTTTTTTTATCAGTTAAACTCACTCAGGACATATTAATAATTTTGTTGATATTGGTATTATTAGTATGAATTATGAAAGCATTACATGTGACATTTATTGTATAAATTTCTCTCTTACATCGCGTAATTACATACAATGAAAAAGAGTAAAATGATTGGATATGAGTGATAATTATACACTTCTAATTCAGTCAATATCAAAAGCATGACATTCATTTAAAATATTCAAAATATGTAGCTACGGGACCTTGAAAGTTGACAGAACAAGAAAGTAAGCTCACCTCAAAAATTTTTTCTTCCTCATTAAAAAATCCACCCGATTTACTCGGACTTGAATGTGCTTTTCTTCCGAATTCACCAGTATCTAATGATTCGTCATATCCACCAGAATAAATTTTTAAGAATTTTTTATCATTTCCAGTTGGTCTTGTACCATTAAAATTTTCATTATTATCCATTTCATTATTTTTGTCCATTATCCATCAATAAATTGATTTTTTATTTGTAAATTCTTTAGAAAGGCACAAACTGTCACAACATAAACTTTTTTGGTTCTAATAAAAACTTATGGTCATCATATGTAGAAGAAAAAAAATAAAGTGATTGATGAATTATTTATCACAGAAAAAAGTTCACATTCCGAATATGTTGTGTGGATATACATATGAAGGTAAAAAAAAAATCAATAACTAGTGATATTTATTCAATAAGTTCTAGTTATTGACTGGTCTTTAAATATGAATTATTTTAACTGCCATTTCTCAAAGTACTCCTTTGCACAATAAACAATTTACTCTTTTTATTGCAACTTCACTTCACGTTTTAACCTAGATAGGTTGGCATTTTAAAAAATTGATATCAATTGTTCTCATCGTTTTGAATAATTTAGTTAACTTTTTTTCATTGACTTGCTTACTTCTGTAAAACTTTTATATTGACTAGCTAGATAATTTCAATCATAAAGTTTTCTTGAGTAGACAGCACTTAATAAATATTTTTAAAATAATCCGGAATTGTACTATAAACTTATAAATTATATTTTATATTTTTAGCATTTATCTTCCAAACACAGCTGCCATTGCAGGATAAAAATACGAAACTATAAAAAATAGCACAATTATATTCGTCCTGATTGATTTACAACCTCTTCTTTACAGATAATAAAAAATATGGTAGATTGAAAAAAATAGATTTTGAAAAACCGTTTTTTTATGTCCATTCACTACAATTTCCCGAAGTAAAATGAAAGTATCTGTATTGGAAAAATGAAATAAATTAAAGGCACAATGGAAAGACCAGCTGCTATAAAGTGATTGTTGTATGTCTGTCGTGTGAATACAACCATATGAACAGTATTCCATCGTTCTTACACATAATTGATAATGACAATGTATCGAAATTGACCGCCAAAGGACATTACTATTTTGTATGTTTTGTGTATGACACACATTGTCATGGTGAAAGTTCATTATTGCTCTCTATGCAGCTGTATTGCAATGCGGTTGACTTGTATGCTTGTTGCTTAGGAACTGTTGAAGAATGTTGTGGAAAATTTATTATAGCTTATATTATCTTACATGCTTGCAGTGATAATATGATACATTCACATCAGAACATTGTCTTCTACCTACAATTTATTTTTGGAAAGTTCTTTAAGCTTTAATTTGATGAAATGTGGTGATCGGGTATGTTCAAATTCAGACGAGGTATTGCTCTTAAAAAAAGCAGATTAATCAAAAATTTAATAAGGCTTAAAAAAACACTCTCACTCGCTCGATTGGTCGCCCACCATCTCAGACTTGCTTATAACTCAGCATTATCTAGAAAAACAAATTGATGGTCTTTAATAATCCCTCTTGATCTTGAAGGATTACGTCGATAGCAATTGTGTAACGATATACTAAATACTTGATTATCTCATGCAACAACAAAACTGTACAAAACAACTCTAGAAATGTCACATTTATTACTTCCTACGCTGTCGTTGAAAAGCATGTCAATGTTATGATTAAATATTTATCTTTTAAAGAAGAAAATGTTTGCCAAACGTCGTTGTAAGTCTCTCCATACAAAAATAATTCGAAAAGGATTTTAACATTATTCAATTCGTGTGGATATTGGAAAGCTACAAATACACATGCTTTTTGTATGTAAACAACAATAAACTATCTTTTGGAATAAATTTTCTTTATGACAATTGTAATGATATATAGTGAATGTATGATGGCAACTGAAAAAAAAAACTTCCAACGGAATGCATTAATTATTAATCGCATGTCCATAAATGTTTTTGCTTCATAGAAATTCAAGGTTGAAACCGAACTTTTATTTATTGTGCTTTATTGGTCACGATAAAGACAATGATGTACATGAATATTTTATGACGTATTTTGCTAAATCATTGCCAGGATAATACTCGAATAAGGAACAACACATATGAAATTTAATATCACTGCGTGCATGATGATTGTTTGGCAATAATTGAATTATTCTTTATGATAATGATGTTTGCATGTCGGTATGCAAGCCTGCAATGATTGCTCATGTGAATAGTAGGAATTATGCTAGATAGACTTTTAATTCGAGTGCTCATCGTTCGATGAAATCGCATATGTAATGCTTCATAACTTGATTTACGTGATCTATTATTCCAATTTATTATACTTGACCTGTAGTTTGAAGGTTCGATTTTATTGAAAATCTATTCATTGAATGTTGAAAGATAATCATGAAAATTGACCGGTCTTTTGACATTTAAGCTATTTTTTAAGATAAGTAGGAGTTATTGTTAAACTTCAAAATTCCGAAATTCTAAACTCATTGACAAAATAGACAGTATAACCCACGTGTATAAGTGCGTCATTGTTGTAAGCAAACAAACTTTTAAAACTTTTATGATATGTACTTTATAAATTATTTCTGAGGGTCTATTTATATAACCGTTTCTTGAGTTATATTTAACACTTTACTAAACAATTTGATATTTAACTAGAACCTAGTAATTATCGCTTCTGTGTTCAAGTTTTCATGTAAATTGAGTATTATTTCAAAAGAACGAAAGGCTGAAACTATATTAAACATTCATGCTCAAATTTTCAAATGTCGCTGATATGACGTACTGGAAAAAATACTGAAATTGTTGTGAATACGAAAAGAGTTTCGGGAAATGGGTTAAGGGTACTCAATTGAATTATTTATAATCCTGTTTACACGATTTGATACTTAAAAGCCTTTACGCCGACAAAACGGAAATCATCATTAATTGAAATTAATGGATAGAATAAATGAGTTTTCCGATTATGATTTTATTGAATTAATTTTGTTAAAAATAAATTTGTGGCTGCTCATTCAGTTAATAGAATTAAATTGAATGAGTTTCATTGATAAATTTAATTTTTTTTTTGACTTTGTAATTTTAAATGATATTTTTTTGGGGATGAAATTTTTTGGGTAAAGAGCTTTGAAATACTCAATTCAGGAAAACCGAAGGATATGAAAATTGCTTCTAATTTCCCATATATTTACACAATAATAAATAAATATAGATTCAATAACCGAAAAATCAAGTATAGAGCTAGTAAAAGTATACTCATAAATTTTAAACCACCCACTCACTTAAATGCCACAATATTTAAGTATCTATGAGTATATTTTTGGTATTAGTTACAAAAATAAAAGGAAACAGCCATGAAGAGTAACCAAAATACAAACAAACAACACATTATAGCGTGCGAGACTCGTAAAAAGCCTTTACGTCATATTACATGAGCTTAGATTTTCAATGGAAACAATAACGAAAGAAAAATTTCATGAAATATTTAGGATCATATCATAGCGTAAGCTTCGTAATTATATTTTTCCGTCCACACCTGATACATATTTTAACTATCGTATTGAGGAAGTTTCTCATGGTATTTTCTTTTTATTCAACTTATGTTTCCTCTTACCTCTCATTGTAATAGTTATTTTGAGCCATTCATTGTTCTATAAATACAATTATTTCTTTTGTACTTACATTCATTTTATGCGTTTACCGACAACTGTTGTTTTTACGATCGTTTAAGTCAATAAAAAGTAAAAAAATCTGTCATATTAAATCGAATGTGAATGTGTTCATGTCTGGTTATTTTTATAGCTTTTTTCTGCTCTCTCTGGGTGTTTAAAATTAAATTTAACTTGACAGCAATAAAACATGTAAAATTAAACACCCTTGTAAGTTTTCATACCATATTCATCCCTATAAATTGATTGAATTTGAATATGCTTAAGCTCCCACGTCATGTACATCATCCAAATCCTTCAAAACAAAACTTTTTCATTTTATTTTATAAAGTTCAACAGTAAATTTTTTCAAGGGTCCGATATAAAATAACACAAATCAAATTAATGTTCTCTCTCATGTATGAGACTTCATACCATTGCGGTTCTGGGAGCTGAAGTTTGTCAATATGTTATGCTTTGCTAGTTGAAGTGGGATTTTAATGTCTCATGTTTCTGCTTTCATAAAAAAATGTGCTAAAATTTTTATTTATCATAGCTGTAAAGGGAATTATTTCCATGTACGATGTTTTGTATTTTTTCCCAACCCTTAATCGTTATATTATCTATTGAAAAGTTGTTTTCCAAAAAAAGTATCGTAATTATCGAAGGATTTATCATTTCAAGAAAGAAAAAAGTTTTTAAATGATCATGAAAAATTTATTTCATTTAAAACTTTCCATCTATTTTTATTCCGTTTTTTGTTATATCGTCGACATTAAGGCTAGTGAGTAATTTTGTAAGTGCAATGAAAGAAAAATAGTTAAGTGAGATTATGGTATTTTTTCTGAACTTTTGAAAGTTTTTTTTTCTTTCTTTATGTTGTGAGATTGGATTAATTTCTTCTTCGTTGCTTTGGAGAGTAATAAGAAGGAATTGTAATTTATTAAAGCTTTCTTCGACAGGTTGAAATATAGTGTGAAAAATTATATATGAAATAATTCATTCTTTAATATATTAATTTTGAAAGTGGAACAGTTGCTCGTTAATAATTATCTATGTCAATTAGTTCATTTAATAAACTAAAACAACAATTAAACAAATTTACTGTCAATGCTGATAGACATGCAATGATAAGGCAACAGGTATTTGTCATAAACAGTTATAACTTTTTAATTCAACAAGCATTAATCGTACAATAAGTCTAAACTGAATACATTATGCGAAAACTTATAAAAGTCAGTCAAGATTCCCAAAGAGCCTTAAACAATAAATTTACAGCCTGCCATCCTTCAAAATGTCATAACTTAAATACCATTCATTCTGATAAACGCGTCTTATTCATTCACATCCTTTTTGAATTTTCAATAATTTATTACATCTTCTGCAATACTTTCCATATCTTGAAGTACTCCAATTTCTTAAAAGGAAAAAAAAATTCCGATGCACTTGGGTTTCTTTCTATTTTATACCTGTATTTTTCGTAAGACTAAGTACATTGAGAGCACGGTGATGAAGATAAATTACAAAATTGTTTGGAAAAATTATTCACATAAAAATAAATTTCTGGAAGCGATTATTTTACTTCTTCTTGCATTAGTTTCTTCTTCTTCATACTTACGATAATGATTCCACATAAATAAATACTCCAGGCAGCTCCTTTAATTCAACGAAAGAAAGAAAAATTGCGATAAAAAAATTAATTATGTTTGAAAGGAAAGAAAAAGATGCAGGATTCTCTCATAATTAATGATTTTTCTTAATTATTTAAAATATTTTCCTCATTTTCTCATAGACTGACTTATCTCATCACAAAAAAGTGAAAGATTATGAGTTTAAACTTTTGATCCTTTGCTTGACTTGCAATATTTATAATTGACTAACTTCCGCAATGCATTTCTTATGCAATATTCTTAAGTACATGCAAATGTGCTGCTGTGTTTTATTTACAAATAATCAAGTGTCTAATTAAACCACCCAAGTCCTCACATCAACGACAATTCACCTCATAAGGACTCATCGCGCATGTCTGTTTTAATGATTGCTTCGTCAAAAAAGCTCAATGATGTTAAGGAAGTTGATTTTTATTTCACACACCGTCAGTCATTTGTTATAATCCAAACTGTAAGGAATAATGTTTGTCATTCAAGCGTCACACTCGATCGTAAAAATTTTATGCTCACATTCATCAAGTTATGATCAATTTATTGTGTGGTTCATTATTCAATTTAATATTTTTGCGATGATATAAATTGAATCTTCTATGGAAGTACTTAAGTTTGGTAAAATTTTCATCCCTTTCATGTTCAGTTAATGTTTTATGGTGGTCAGGGAATCAACATTGTTTTGCGGTTTTGTTAAATTGTTTTGGAAGCTTTTCTATTCAACATAGCTTTTTTTCAAAGAGTTATTAATAGCATGTCCATGAAAAAGTACAAAAAGGTTTACAAACATGCAAACTTTTCCCTTCAGCACGTGTAATTTATATGTATGATCAGTTCATGTCTACATTTCACATTTTATTGTACATTTCCTTCTTCTTAATAATCATGTCTATACAATTTTAAAAATAAATACAATATAATCCTGTTGTTTACTATTTTGAATATTATGAATTGATGAAAACGCCTACACATCCACAATTATTTTAAAATATTTCATTGAAATTTCTTTTATTTCTATTTATCTTTATATACATGCACATAACATAAGCGATGCAGTGTTTCGTACCATATCACATATCATATTCACAATGAATGAATGAATAAATTATTTTATATTTGAATGCACAGAACTGTAGAGCTTCGTCTCTGCAGAATATATATTTTTTTATCCTTATTTATACATGATGTATATTAAGAGTTGTAGAATTGCAACTGTTGAGTGAAAAAAAATATATTTTTGTCGTGTATATCAGATTAGTGAATGTGAAACAATAATTCTTGTAAAATAAATTAGAACAGATATTCACAATATTGCAATATCCTAACGATGAAAAATCTGTATGAAGAAAAATTCCTGTTACATTTTTAGCATTTGAAATTTCGTGGAGATTCAGATTTATTTTTGTAGATTATTTATGAAATATGAGAACTATTTTTACTTTGTGTAGTAAAAAGGATTTTGAATACTATTAAAAGCTTTAAAAAAACTTGTACAAAAATCCTTCGAAAATGCTTTTCAATACAATTTTATAATAAATACCAGCCCACATCTCAAGCACTTTTGTATATTTCATATTTTTGATATGTATCATTAATTTTTCGAAAAATGATTGTATATGAAGAAAATTCACAAAAATTGAATATGAAAGGATTCAATAATTTTATAAAAGAATATGCGGAAGGATCTATTCAAAAATATTGCTGCATAATCGTCAAGTCTATTGGTTTTTGTTATGAATAATTTAAATTTTAAACGAATTTATAAATGTTTCTGATTCAATTTGATATTACTAAGAAAACTAAATAAAGTTAAATTTCAGTTTCAGTTCATTTGTAAATGAAAATTTAAATGCATTGTTTCATTTCTAGATGTCCAACTTTCAATTTTAACTCAAGTTTCTTTTCCATAATATAATCATTCTCGTTTTAAAATTTAATAAAACATAATTAAGACTGAAAATTAAATTATCTGTTCTAGTCACCAATGACTGATGAGAATCTTGATAGACAACTTACTTTCTTCATTACTCGTCTCTTAATGAAGATATTCAGTTGAACTGTAAAAATTTTCTCATATTAAATTATTTCCATATTAAATAAATATTTGCCTTTCTGCTTTTCCTCATCATCATCATCATGGCATACTGAAAATTGAGTTGTAAAAAATATTGCATTTATGCACATAATAAAAAGTAAATTGAATTATTGACGTCAAATTTCTTAGAGTAGATTTATCATCATCATAATCAAAATAATTGATTAATATTGGATTTCTATTTGTATGTCAGGATCAGGTCTAAGTGCTCAAATGCATTACTTATTTGTTTATTTATTTATCTGTTTAAAGACATAAATTGAAGTATTTATTTCATATACTTCAAGCATAAAAAATCACGAAAGCATACGTAATTCAATTTTTAAAAGACATCTTCGCATGTCTTCAACATTTCCTCATCGTCATTATTAATATAAACATTTTCTACTGAGATATTCACCCTCTCGACGTGTCTGTCTCTGTCTCTTGTTTTGATTAAATTCCCATAAAATGAAATTAGTCTCATAAAAATTTTATTGCCTTTGTTTATGATGAAATTTTTTTTTCCCTCAAATACATATCATTTTGAATACATTCACGTATGTGTCTCGACTTTAAAATTGCATGAAGAATACATCTTCCTGCATACATTATGTACTCTATTTTTTCTTCAATTGCTTTAATGACAATACTTCGAAATACAACAAATGAAAAGGAAATTGCAGAAAATTTTGTTCATTTGTTATTGATGGCTCATCATAGACATAAACTGAATGGCACTGAAATTTTCTGCAGGCAAATCGATATTCTTTGAAATTTAAGAATGCAATTTTCTGGTATTGAATTTGTATCTTATATATGCGGAACATCTTGATTTTGTATTTGTGTTTATAATGTATTGGATGAAATAGAATATCTTTCTTTGAAGGCAGTCCTTATATTGTAATTGGAATTCACTATAGAAACAAATCCTTTGGTTTTGAGTTTTTGGGAATTTAAACTATTTATCTATGTCACGGAAACATACGTGACAATTCCCTAAAATGCGCCTTAGGAGAGGCTGATATGTGATCAAAATCAGAACACTTCATTATATTAAAACAATGAATCAGCATTTACCTTAACATGTCCAAAAATGCAATCAATTTTCATGATGAAAAATCTTCTAATCTTGACTAGACTTCCTCTAATCTCAAACGTTTCCAGCTTTCAATCCTCCGTATGCTTCAAATAAACAACAAAAATAAAATGCGAATAGGAAAAACTTATTTTCTTCCAAAGTCATTTATTATCAGCACGTGATTTGAAAGCAAAATTCGATGAATATTTACCCAAAATATTTTCACTATTTTGGAGTTTAATAGAGCTTTGACCATACATACAAGTGTGATGCTTGTTCTCCCTCAGCTGATTTATAAGCCTATATATAAATAATATTTACCATTAGCAACATTATAAACGTGTTGCAAAATAAGGTTATTTGTTGTTACATAATTAATTTCCATGGAGACTATTAAGCGGTATTACAAAAGTTTTTTTAATAAACTAATTTTATATTTGGAAGTGAAATTTTATTTACGTTTTGGTGTACTAAAGGCTCCATATAAATACAAAGAGAGGCAATTTTAATTTCAATTATTTTAATACAGAAATTAATGACTGTGGGGAAAAGATTCCGTTATAGAGGTATGAATTAAAAGGGTTTAGTACAATAATTTACAGTAAAATCCTTTGAAACTGATAATATAGACACATCTGGCGCCTCTTTAGTTTTACAACTTCTTCGCCAAAAATTTATATCATTCCATGTTACATAAATAAGTAATTAAGTATCTCGAAATTTTAGTAACAAGAGACAAATTATGTAAAATATCTGAACAGTACATTGAAAACAATTAATTATCGTCTCGAATTCGACAGGTATTGAGAATAATTCACCCAGTGATAAACCGCAGACGTCTATATATAAATGTTCAACAACTCATGTAATCCTTTAAGTATTCAAATTACCTTCATGAAATCTCATTACATTGTATTCAAAATACTGTTGCAATCTGCAAAACGTGAAATCGTATCGGAATTATATATGATGATTACTGGATACACAATGGATCAAAGAGAAGCTTTATGATCTTTCAAACAGTTCATACCTTTTGATGGAATATATTTGGTTGCATTAAAGAAGAGTGAATACAAAATTTTTTCGTGCCCTTTCAAAAGAATTAAACCTCGTATACTTTCACTTATAGCAACACCTTTTCATATTTAATGCTTTAACCTTGCAACAATAGGAACATAAAGTAAAAGCGAAAAATCTAATTCATGATATTAAAAATAAGAATTCTCCTTTTACGCACTCCAATTTTTCTCATCTTTTCTTCACAGTTATTTGCTTTTTTCCATTTTATCATCGTCACTTCCATTCATATAACAAGTTTACACACAAAAGCTTTTTAAAAGAAAAGAAGAATAGAAAGAGGAAGGTGACGGTGGAGATTGAAAGAGTAAGTGAGGAATTATGAATGAAATGCGATGAATATACTTGAATGATTCACAGATTTTTTTTCCTTTTTTGTTTCATTTTCTATATAATGTCAGCCGAAAAAAAGTACAACGAACCTTTTTACACGGCAATGATTCGTGCTGTGATGCTAAAAATAAATGTAATAATTCCATTCCTTTTACCTTAATTCTATAAAGGTGCTACACATTTGAGTTTTTTCCAGGAGAAAGACGTAAAAAAAGTTTAATAAGATTTTCTCCATGTGCTCCACATTTCCTTCATATTTGAATATATAAAAAAACGGAAGAACTTTGAAGTTAGCTGACTAGTCGTTTGCATTTATTTCATAGTCGTCGAATATTCGCAATATACTTGTGCTTTTCTCACTTTTAACAAGAACTTTTGCTGACTTTTTCTTAGAATGAATAAAATCATAAGTTTGCAAAAGCGCAATTGTGCTACAGAGAAACTTTTGTAGCATATTTTTAAAGTTTAATAAGTGCTGCAAATCATGTTTAATATTCCCGACATTTTTCCACTTGTTAGGCTAGTAACGTCGAGTAGATGGGATGAAACTGTTATACACAGCAGATAAAGAAAGTTGACTATGCAAAACATGAAGTTAGTTAAGCTAAACTCATCAAAATTTTTAATATTCAACTAGCCTAATTACCAATGCGCTTCAACAAAACACCTCTAAATTTTTTTGAACATTTTTTTATTCTTATAATGAGAACTCAAAAGCTGTCTGCAGATAGTTGTGAATTTTAATAAGCAATTGGAATACCGTCGTCGACGACATAAAAATCATACCGAGCAGCGCAATTTGAAACTTTAAAATTTCAAAGAAAAACTTTTTAATGATTCCAATGAAAAAAATTTAACAATCTTTTTTAAATGGCTTATTTAATTCAAATCTTACGGTTTTGTGAGCTGTAATAAAAAGTTCTTTCATCTCATTTCTCTCTCGTGGATTACTACATCTTGGATTTCGATTCGTATGCACGTTTATATCTCATGAGATTTCATCAGATATAAATTACATTAGGAATTGAATTTTTTATCTCCTTTGATTGTAATAAAATCGAATCGTGGAAAGGGATTGAGGATTATCGATGAATATGAAGCGTTTTTATATTCCGTGATGAGAATTTTAATGACTAGTTGTTGCTCGATTAGGTCAAACACCTTTCGACTGTGAAAAAGTGAAAGTTTACAAAAGTATTCATAATGAAGATTATTCAAACTAATTTCAAGTTTATGGTAAAAATTCATCATTTGTCAATAATTCGTACCTTCATAAAAGTCATTCTTTTTGTAAATATAACGTAATTTTCCCAAACTTCCTCTTCAAACATCATAATCAAAGAAGTTGACAAATTTGTACTGTAAAATTTCCTTTGTATCCTCCCATATTACTTGATGATAGTACTTTATTACTTTCACAATTTTCTGACAAATATGCCACGAATTCAAAAATAAAAATGATTGAAAATTTAGCTGCAAAAATTTATTTTCATTGCCATGACGAAATACGTTCATAAATTTTAACTATTTATGTGAGAACATTATGCGAACGTGCTATGCTGATAATAATGATTGTGTTCAAGGGGTGGAAATATTTGATTAAATATTCGGTACGTGATCGTAAAATCAGTTTATAATTTGCGAACATTTTTTATTATGAATTAATGGGATATTTTATATGATTTATTCCTATTCTCGCTCATGTGACGTATGCTTATGGATGATAAAAGTGTGGATGAATGAAAATTTGAGAAAATGATTTATTGATGAACTTATTGGTGATTTTCACATTTCTGGATATTATGTTGAAGTTGAAACCAAACCTTGAAGTACTTTATTATTCAAATTGCATCATAAAGAAACACAAACCCTTGCTCATTTGTTTATGGATAGAACTTTGCCAGTTAAATAAATCTCAAAGCTGCAATTCACACCTGCAGAATAATTATAAACAAGAGATGTCCTTGCACATCCCAGATGCATAATATGATACTATTACGATAATCGTGTTGTAGTTTTTGTCTTTGCTTATTTTACTGTGCATTGTGAGCTAAATTCTGCAAATGGGACACTTTTTTGAAAAGTTTATACTCAAATAAATTTGAGAGACAGTTTAAGATTTTTCTTATAGAACAATTTTGATTAAATGACATAATATCATAAAAATATCCATAACAACGAGAAGAGCTATAATTCCAGATGGGATCTTTTACATGCTTCAGATAAAAAACATTCAATATTAATAAATTTCATCAACATTTTTTTTGCTCAACTAAAATAGATACATAATTCATGTTAATCCTGTATATCTATGTACAAAAAATATATTTCCACATTGAACTATAAAAGTTATTGATTGCCATAAAACAAAAAAAAGTTGTGATATAAATTTTTATTATAAACAATATCAATATCACGAGCAGCATATTCATTCGCTTCTTTTATTCTTTAATTAATGATGCTTATAAAATGAAACTTGGGCGCAAATGATGCAACTAGAAAACAAATTAAAATAAATTATTTCTCATATGTAGGATGAAAAAGTTTTTCAATATTTATGCTTTTTTTTAAATATGATAAATTATTCATTAAATTTTTCAAGAGCATGAAGGATTTTCTGTCTGCTGCACTCCATTCATTTAATCATGATTTATCGGACTTTTATTAATTAGTATAATGATTCTCACTGCGAGGTTCAATGTTATGCAAATAATGAATTATCGATAAGTTCAGGAGTGCGATACACATGCTTATGAGGCATTGTCCTTGATTTTTGTAAAAAAAATTTTTAAAACTTATACAGCTTCGTCATGAAACTGACATAAGTTCATTTGGAATTGCTGGAATTTTCTGTAATAAAAAGCATAAGAATTTCCTTTTTTAACTTCCAATAAACTTAAAGAATTACTTTACTTCTCATCTTTTAAATCTATAATGTCCTTCCCTCCTCGACAACATTTACTGATGCGTGAAAATACCTTGAACCAGAATATCAAATTCACATCTCCAACTCTGCAACACATTCTAGTAAATAATCTCATTTCAATAATTGCAATACTTCACACAAAACCGTAGCTTTACAAAACAGTTAATTATATAACATGCAACTAACTAAAAGCTAAATTTCATTAATTTAAACTCTGTTAATTACCTTTGATGTTGCAAATTAAACTAGCACCTTTTATGACCTGAAAGCATTTAATATGTAAAATGAATGAAACAGCCATAATGTTCTGTTCTGCTTCTGCCCTTTTTCTCTGTTTGCCTTTTAGCAATTTTTTATTTTATTTCAATTTAAAACCATATTTTTTCTCATTTTTATTTTCAATGGAAACAATGTTGCGAAATAAAAATGAGGGTAGCGGAAATTAATACAATCACATAACATAAATAAAAATGAACTTTTTCTTTTCCCAATATATAGCTTTTGGCTTTGAATTTTTCTGTGGTTGCAAAAAAATTGTTTTACTTCCGTTAATCACAATCAGAATAAAATGTCTTCAAATGAGCCCCTCTTTCAATAGACATTTTAATCGGGTGATCAATTTATTATTATTATTTGTTTGTTCTGTTTGTCTGTGACTTTATTCGGTTAGAAATGAAAATAACTTTATGGGTGTGATTTTTGGTACCTTTAATTATCAGTTTGAGAATCAGTGTTGAATTTTTCTTGTGCAACCCCTTTTTAATTTACCGAAAGGTGCTTTAAATTGAAGGAAAGCAACTTTCTTCAAGCGAAAAATTGGGGTCGTCACAAGAAGAAATCACAGCTGATCATCAAGGACAGACAGTGAATATTCATCTAATAAACTCATAAATATTACCAATAAATTCGACACTAGGACATCATCAACTCAAGAAAACAAACACGATCAATTTCACAAAAATGAGCAACTTATTGAGAAATTTTTCCAAACATTTTTTTCTTTTTTCTCTTATAAATTAGTGAACAGACGTGGCAGAATCTACCGCACTGTAAATGAACATGAAAAAGTTTTTTCCCGCGAGGAAACAAAAATTTTCTTAATTTTCTCCCTCTCGTCGCGAAAAGTTTATGAATTGATATTGATTCATTTGTAAAGTTTCATTCAAAAGTTGATTTATAATGATCACTTATACTTAATCACTTTTAGCTTCTACTCTCGATTTTGCTGTTCTTCTCCCATCTTATTTGTAAATAATTTTAAAACAAATGATACTTTTTTTCACTCCCTTATCTGCTTCTGTGGACTATTGTGTTTGAATTTAAAAGTTGTGGTTGATAATAACAGCGGTTGGGGTGGGTTTTTATAGGATTAATTTGAAATAAATGGAAGAATCGATTTTCAAAATTGTGAAGAGTTTTTCAATTCTTTATAATTTTTTGGTAATATAAATAATTAAAGCACAAATAAAACTTGAAATTCGGAAGAACAAACCCACCAAAACAGGAAATCTCCACATCATATAATTCTCAATTCTCTATAAAACCCTCAACAAACATCAGCATAATGATTTACATTTTCATTAGAGTAAAATTAAATCATCTACCCATTTTTAACACACAATCCTTCTCGTTCTGTTTAGAGACTTCATTAAATAATTTGAATTTCTTTGTTTCTATGAGTAAAAGCTGTAGCAAAAGGAAGTTTACAGTGAAAATTATCATAATTAAAATGAGAAAAAAGAACTCATATTTTTTTAAGAGAATAAAATTTTTTACCAACATATTTTAATGGATTTACGGTATGATGGCATTATTTAAGTGTTTACTACGGAGGCAAGAAATATAGAGTCGTCAATTTGACGCAAGGAACAGCAGATGTTTTTAACTTTGATACTTTCTCTACCGAAACAAAAAAAGAAGTTATATAAAAAATGAAATGAAAATAGAGATGCTGTGGATTCATACTGTTTTTTTGAGGAAGAAAGCTCTTTACGTATAAAAAGTGTCTTATGAGCTTTTCACATGATGGAACGAAAAAAGGGAGGAAATAAAGAAAAATAAAAAGAAGCAAATGAATCAAAGTCTTTCAACTTTTTTTATATGATATATTTAGTGCCATTATTCTTATGTTGAATCAAAAACGATTCAGCAAAAAAAATGAAAAAGTTTTTAAAAGTTTTTTCATTATTTTTTTCATTATGAAATAAGGGGAGAAAAACTACGCAAATATTTTTTTTTGTATCTCAAAAAGTAGCGATTTTTTTTTTTTTCAAAAAGCTCATTTATGTCTAAAAATATGAAAAGTTCTCCATTATATAACATACTTCATAGAATTTGATTTCATGAATGTTTAATATTAAGAGGTTAATTAATGAATATTATTATGATTATTCTCATTTATTATTCAATATTTACTTTTATTCTTCATAAAGAGGAATGATTAAAATCACACACAAGCGTAGTTTCTTTCCCCTTCGAAAAATATTTTTTTGCCCTTCTTGTCATTAAAGTTTAAAGCTTTTTTATTATTTTTCCAAGTCTACCCTTTCCACAACATTAAAAAGACAAAAACAACCGTTTTTATGCAATGATAGAGTACTTAAGTACATTCACATCTTGCATACAAATGTGCATGCATTCACATTATATATCGCCTGAGAACCAACGAAATAGAAAGAAGTTGAAAATGGGAAATCCTTTGAATGAAGTTTAATTTCTTAATAGGAACTTGATTTTCATTGAATGCTAAGGTTAGATTGATATTAATTGCTTTAGATAACTGTTGATAAATAAGTTTAAATTCAAATTTTCATCAAAATAGAGTTTTTAGGGTTTGCATCTGATTGAAGTTTTTGCATCTATGAAGCAGAATTAATCAATTTTGGATTATTTTTCGCATCAAATTCTGATTATTTTACTTATTAATTTGAACTTTTTTTTTTGCTAAAAACAATAAAATAAACAACAACTAACAAAATTTGAAACATTTGCATTCACTTAAGGAATCGCCCAATCTCAACTTCATGTCGCTCATTAACATCGTCATACGTATTCAACCATCGTACTAACTTTCATTAAATCTTTTATCATATTATGTTACAAGAAGAAAATTAGAAAAGAGCAAACTTAATTTACTTTTTTATATTATTACTTTTTTACATACAGGGGTTTTTGTTTCAATTTCATCTTCTTTCATTTCTTTGCGTCCTAAAATCTATGATTATTTGTATTTACACAGCATTTTTCCTCCAACTTTTTTTGTCGTGTGTTTTTATTATTCTTTGTCTTCCTTATTTTCTAAGTCAAAAAAGTCAAAGGAACAATCATAAAACGAAATGTTTAGCGTACATGTTTGGAATGCTTTTAAAATTTTCATTTTAAAAATTTATTTTTTCTTCATTTTTAAAATTTCTTATTCAAACAAATTTTATATTCATTGTTGTGAGTTTTTGTTTTCTTGTCTTTTAAGTTTCATTATTCCTTACTATACTATAAAAAGTCATATTTGTTTATGTTTGGAATAAATTTTTTTAATAAATCTTTTAAATATATTTATTTATCTGTTAAAACACTACATACATCACTAGGAATTTTTCATCAATAATTTTTCTCTCTGTTTAAGTTTTTTTTTTCATTTATATTGCTTGGTTCAAGTACAAAAAGGGAAATAGATTCGTTTACATTTTTTTTTTCATCTTCCACTTTTGCTTAAAAAATTTTTTTCTTCTCAAATTTGATCATTTTGAAAAAAATTGGTTTGTTTTTAAAAATTTCCCTAAACAATTTTTTTAATTTACGGGAAGCTTTTTTGTGATTTGAGTTTAAATTTTTGGATTTGATAAAATTTTCGAAATGGATTTTATGTTCATTTCCACAACTAATTCATAGCATCCAAGGTAATCATGTTAACTGCCATAAAAATTGACATTTAGACGTCATGTGGCCGTCACTTGGATGCCATAAAAGACTTGTGTCAATCGGGATTTTATAATAAATACTATATTGTAAAGGTTTTAGAATGATTGATGGAGCACAAAAGCAGCATGTGCTGAAAAAGCGATGAATACTAATTAACATTTCCGTTGTAATTGGGTCAGAGCTCTTTCATAGAAAAGGTATAACACCTTCTGAGAATTTAATTAATAAACTGGATGTTTTGAAAATTAAAATCCACAAAATCACTAGATTTCATTATTTTTAAAGCCTTAGTAAAACCCTCAAGGAATAAGAAAAAAATCTTCAAGATTAAAATATTGTGGATCTACACAAAAATAAAATTAGTTTAGTTAGTCCTGAATCAATATTAGTCAAACAATTTTATCCCACGCAACTTGACAAAAAATGCTTTTAAAAAGATTGTTGATCATTTTCAACCTACATGCATTCAAACATAAAATCAAATCTGCCGAAAGAAATTGAATCTTAAGCAAAAATTTTTTATCTCACAAAATTTCCTAAAGCTCAAATCACAAAAAAAAAGTTTCCCAGAATAAAATTTTCTTATATTCATCATTTTTTGTTTTTTTCTTTGTTCAAAAAGTACAAAATATCCAATGTGAAATTCATCTTTTTTTTCATAGAATAAATTTATTTATTATATTATATCACCCATCATGAGAGCAAAGAAGATAAAAAGATTTCTCCTTATCTCACTTCTATTTTTTTTTGCGATGGGATGGTTTAAATTTTCTTTTATAGATCCACATACGATCAGAAAAAAATACTTTGTTTGTGAGTTTGTGTGTGTGCTTGATATTCACGATATTGATATTGAACAACATTTTATTTTTCTCCCCCATTAAATTGCATGAATGAAAATTTTTCGATCAATTTTCTACCCCGTACAGCAAAAATTGATGCTTGAAATGATTTTGTCAGATTTCTTTTAAAATTTATAGATTTTGAGCATTTTTAATATATTTTAGGTACTGAAAAGAAAGATCAAGTCTTGAATTAAGTTTCTATGGATTTTCACTAAGCTTTTCCAATTTTCTATCAAGTTTAATCGACTGTATAATTAGAATTTCCCATCAGAAACTGGTCCCTCAATCAATATGTAGGATGTTGCTCGTCGAACTCGGGCGATGCTTTTTCATCATAAAATTTTGTAGATTCTACACCAATTGATCTGAATATTAAGCACAAAAATCTGACAAAATCATATCAAGGATCAAAAAAAAGTGATAGAAAAACAAAAACCGAACTAAAATACCGTAATAATCTCACTCACCACAAGTTCACCGATTCATTGATGATTTCTTATACAATATTATAAAATAGTTATATCTTTCTAAAACCATAGCGTACTGTGCATAAATACACATTCCACTTTGTTGAAGAAATAAAATACAATCAAAAAGTCAACCAACTCTCGACATCTTTCGCTCACTAAGACACTATTCTCTTTTGTTTTGTTTTTTATCTATATCCAACCGTAATAATAGAAATCATCATCATTATCATCATTTCACTACCCTATACTACTAAAACTATTGCATTCTAAAGAGTCTCTTAAGTTTTAGCATGTATTATGTTGTTTCATTTCTTGTTGAATCGATATCTTGTTGATTTGTTGCATCTGTAGATTTTGATTGTTCAACGGGTTCGTATACAACTTGAATTTGACTCGATTGTGCTTGTAATGTCGATGATGCAGTTCCAGCTGCTGTCGCCATTAAACCTAATTGTTGTTGTTGCTGTGCTGCCATACTTTGTTGTTGAGTCCAATTTATGCTATGTTGTGATGTTACATTACGGGATTTAATTAGTGGCGGGTTCTTATTGTTAATTGAAGATGAAAATGCAAAACCACGCCGGAGGGTTGCTCTGTGTGTTGTGTGTATATAATTTAAGAATAAGAAGAAGAAAATAAGGAGAATAAAATGAAAAATTTATTTAAATGAGAATGTCTTGAAGTTTCATTAATTATACTAAAAAAATTCTATGTTCCTTCATTTCTACCCCGTCGAATTTCTTAAGAGAATTTCACTCAAAGAATTAATTTAAATAAATTTTGACTTGTATACATAAACATTTCAAATAGAAATGCCAAAAAGCTTTTAAGGATTGTTTGTGGTAAAATCAATTTGTGAAAATGAATTTTCATCCTTATTACGAATCTTTCTGGATGAGTAAGTTTTGAAGAGGTAGGAGGAATTATTTTAAGTGCAATGTATGCTATAAAATCAGAATTCCGTACTTAGGGGTGAATTTCTCTACATACCTTGTTGGACTTGGTGGTGGATATGATATTCCACGTTGACTAGGCGATAACAAGTTCCCAGAATGACTAGAATGTGCTGAATGACTTTTCGTTGCACCCGGCACACACAATAATGTACTATGTGAATTTGTATGATAAGGACCACTTGTAAGATTCGGCATAGATTGATTAAGATGTGTACTAAATGATTGTACAGTAAGTGAATTTGACGATGTCTGCCTCAATTTTCGATTGCTTGCTGACGAGTGTGCTTTATGGAGATTGTATGAGCCTTCATCGCTTGATATTGAATTTGTTTTATCGAAATCTACCGACACAGTTTTCGATTCATTTAATTCAACAGATCCACTATGACTATTGTTGAGTGATGAGACTACATAAGTGGAAAAATTAAATTAATTAAGTTTTGAATTGAGTGTAGAGTTGTAGAAGGAGTAATTAGTAAAGGGAGAAGAAGTAAACTTTTTCACAATTAGTGTGTAATGTTCAACAGGGATCAATTACAATTTTAATTAAAATCTTCTGATTCAAAGAATTGAGTCTATAGCATGTAATACTAAAGTTGCAATTTTACTTTGAATACCTTCTCAAGAGAGCTATTGTCAGCTCTTTAACAATGGAATTGCTTGAACGTTTCAGGCAACATAATAAATATGTCTGCTGAAGAAAATCAAAGTTAAGTAGATTAAAATGCCGGTTTCAAATAATTAAACCAATGCTGTTGATGCTACTAAGTATTAATCCGACATATTTCCCAAAATATCCTAACCACATTAGACAGTTTCATTACAATGGTGTTCAAACACAGTTTTATTGCAGCAATATAATATATCCAAAGATTTAATGAATATTTACCAATAGAGCTTCCCACAGGCGACTTCCTGATGCTTATACTATCAGTATTGTTGAGTAAATAATGATGTTGTTGTGGAACTTTAACCGAATGTCCTTGTGCATCAACAAATGTGCCTTGTTTGAGTTTGGTAAAGATATGACGTGCTTTAGTGATGCCTTCATACCAATTTTTAGCTTCCGGACATTGTAATACAAATGCAGCGATGACCATATTAAAGTCATTCAGGTACACACAATGGATTGCATTTTCCTTTTCTCTAAGTTTGATTACCAATCGGTCGGTCATGAAGGGTTGTCGTATCACCTTTAAATTTGATATGAAATTAAATGGATGGTGGAGGATACATGTCAGAAATGTTGAATGCAAGGATAAAGTAGAACGAAAGTGACATGGTATCAAGAGGTTTCAATATGTCACTTAGGTTCAGAAAGCATTACACTTTGATGTGACAATTTAAATTAATCAGAATCCTTACCTTTAGATTTCCATGACCTTTTTTGGCAGTTTGCTTACAAATTAGTAATATATCGGTCAGGAGGAAGCAATGAACATCCATCTTCATTTAGCGAAAATAGACGAAATATAGAAGAGAGGAGGAAAAAATAAATATTGATTATTTTCTATGCATCCTCGTGAGTCTCACTAACATATTCATTCATACACGATCAGATAATAGAATCACCCTCAATCTCATTCAGTCAAATACTTAATCATATCATGTTATTTTTATCTCTATATTTACCTTAGCATTATTATCTTTGTACTTCATATCGCCTTCCAGAAATAAATATCGACCTTGACTTATGGCACAACCCTTCATTGGCGCACATAAATCGAACATCTGACTATATTGCTTTATAAGCTTTTCCAGGCTTTCATTGTTTGAATCCTTTATTTTTTTTTCGTTTGTTAGGATAAAGAAGAAAAGGAAATGAAGTGAATAAAAGAAAGTTGAGATATATCAGTATTTAACATATTCAGACACGTTTCAACATAATTCTTTTCATTCAAGAGCTGATACGCGATAAGAATGGAACTTTTCTTCTTGTTGAATTGAGAAAAATAAGAAAAAGTTTCAATCTTCCTTTAAAAAAAAGCTTATTGAGCTAAACTTTCTCGTGCTGGTGAATGAATAAAAACTTTTTTTCTCATTTTTTAAGGTAAATAAAACAATTTCTCAGTCATTTCACTTACCACAACATCATAACTCTCGATTCGTGCCATGATGCCTTTCAGTCGCTCATTCTCTTGTCTTGTTGTCAGATGTGAATTAACGCTGCAAACAAATTCATCTACCGAGTGTATCTATGGTTGAGAAAAATAATAATAAATAAATAAATAGTTTATGTTTTTCAACGAGAAAATTGAGATTGAAAAGAGGGAGATAAGGATGTTTTATGACTTTCTCTTCTACATTTTTTTACTCTATGTTTCTCTTTTTATATTTAACGATTCAATTAAGATGAAAAAGAAACATGCTGATGACAATTTGATACGTTTATGATGGCTTATTTTTTGATGGCGTTTGTGCTACACAGAGAAAAATTTTTCAATTAAAATGTGACAACGGCTTTCCACTCACAAACGAATGAAAGGAACTGGCTAGCTCTGAAAAGTAGAAAAATGCAGCTTACTGCAGATTCTTGAGATCTTTAAAAATGCAAGTCAAGTATGAAAGAAAAATTTTTATACTTATTATGCTAATGCTGCATTTTTGAATGAGACATTTTAAATATGCATATCATGACTTATTGCTTTTAAAGGATGTCTGCTTTTAATCCTTCTAAGGTTTTGAAACCTTTCATGAATCCGGTTGATTTAGGGTTTATGATCATAGCCGGATCATATCCTAAATTTTTATAAAACATTCCTCAATAATGCCTGAAACCTTCACTTGTAAACAACTGTTGTTTACTATATTCATCGATCTTAATTCCTCAATCTGCTAATTTGAGTAAAATACATTCCGTCATGTTCAAATAAATCAACATGACCTAAAGTTCCCTCTTATAATTCATCAATAATGCAATTTGTAAAGAGATTGAAACTCATTCATGTACGAAATCTAACAAATCATTGAACATTTGCCAGCAGTACCAATATCACTTCTAAGTTTATTCAAATGAATATCAACATCAGCATAAAACGGAACACGTTAAAAAGGAAATGATTTTAACCGATTGCAAGTTTATACAGATGCAGAAAGTTCAAATGAATGATTTTTCAATAGATTTTATTTTTTCAATCTGCATTTCATTTTGTGGCTTACGTGAGTAAATGCATACGTATACACCATAATAAAGAAAACCTCAATGTTGAAATTTCTCTTTTGAAATTTGCTTTCAATGATTTTTTATTATGGTGAAGAATTTTATGCTTGTTTGCATACTGTAGCATTTGCATAGAGGATAAATTCGCATAAAAAATATGATTTTTTTTCTCTGTCAAATCTGTCGATTTGTATGGAAAATTAAACATTTTATATTTTTATGATGATGTATAAGCCATATGGAATGATATAGAAGTGAAATTGAAAGGTGTGGATGAGTTCTGTCTACATATAAAATTCATTGGACATAAAAATTGTCTAGTGAATCATAGAAATATTTTATTCATATTACTGAAGTGTCTACAAAGCTTTTAATATATCGTGCATGTTTTGCCACTTTTGAGCTTAAAATGGATTTTTGAGAGGTTCCAATCCCTTGGAAAATGTGAGAAAAACTCAATCATTTCCATATTCTTCATAAATAAATATTTGCACAAATACATCAGGAAAATTTTCTCTAATGTGCATTTTTAAATCGATCAATATATTTATGCATTGACAGTTACATGCTAAAGCTTGCTAAATGCTGTCACCTCAGCTTATTATAACATTTCAGTCAATGCAATCAAAAAAGGAATTTTCATCTTCATCGTCGTGTAGAATATTTCGTCTATTTTATTTTTTCCATAGAAAATCATTGTATGCATGACTTCATTGTGTAAATAGATTAAAGCTTGGTTGAATGATGCTTTTAAAACACATCGTGTTTGCTCATTTGTAGTCATGATGTGCTATTCAATCGCTTTGACATGGTATGAATTTAGCATGTAAAGAAAAGGGATTAGCAGAGTTTTGAGTAGGGTTAATAGACTTAATTTGATCTGCCTGTCTATGATAAATCATGTATGATAATTGGCTTAAGGGAGTTTATAGGAATATGTTGATTTTAAAGCATTAAAAAAATCTATGTTATAAAGCGCTTATGTTCTCCCATCTCTAAACTTTTCTCCAATTTATTCACTCTTATTCCTCGTTCAAGCTTTATCTCCCACTAACAAATCACAATGCTACATTTACATAAGCATTTTTCTACTGAATAATGTCATTTCAACCAGAAAAAGTCATGATGCACTTCCTCGTAGCTAACAAATTGTTTTATCAGCTAATGTTGACGGAGTAGAGAGCGAACAAATGAACAATAAGTAAAACATCTGTATGATAACTTACCATATTATCCATTATTTCCGCTTCAGTCTCTTCCGTTAGATGCTTTCGTATGGCAGACAATAGTAAATTATATTTGGTCAATCGTTGCATTGGACGAACGAGAATATCAGCAAGTCGCAGTCTATAGAATGAAAAAAATAAAAATAAAATATTCAGTAAATCAATTTGCGGGTAAATTTAGTTTACAACCACACAGTTGACAAATGCAGGAGCAAATCCGAAAAATTAAATTAATCTGAATAATTCATTGAAATTGGTAGTAATTTTACACCTGATAGCTATTAAAATTCAATTTGCAAACATGCATTTTGTGGTGGTTAAACGTATTTAATGAAAACCTACCTATTACATTCTTTCTGTGCTTCACACCATGCTAAGTATGAGGTAAAAAGTGCATTGTTTCGATTCAAGTCCTTACAATAATTCTGACATAGCACTTGCTCTGCACAATACTTTGTGTATGGCTCAAAAATGCAAGCAAAATTTGTGAAGCCTTGTTGAAAATAATCGATGCACATTAAGTGTCCGGTTAGCATGCTGTGTTTGACCTAAATTATTTATAGATACATATTTGCTGTTAGTTGAACATGTATATATGTTTTAATGGGTATATCTACGAGATTCTGATGGGGTTGTTGTTTGATTTCGAGATATTTGCTCCTCAATTTGTGCAGCATGAGCATTATTTTTACCTCTGGGGATGTATTTTCAATTTTGAATATTTCTGATTTGTAAATCTCTGGTTGACTGTTTTGACACTTATCAATTAAAATGACTGCCATGCTTTTATAAACCATCAATTTCTCGTAGACTTACCCATAAACAAGTGAATGAGAGACTGTCTTCCTAGAAAGGCCTCGAGACTTGACAAATTTATTAGCTTTTGCACTTAGTTTTATTTATTTAGAAGAATTTTTAAGGAAATGCCAGTGGAAAACATAAAAAAATATTACGATGGTCATGTATTTATATAGTCATGTTATCTAACTAGGAAGTCGGCCCATTTGCCTCAATCATAAATTTTTCCTCGTTTTATTTCCGAAAAAATGTTAAAAGAAAAGAAGGAAAAATTTAAGGAGACATATCAAATGGCGTTGAATGTATGAAGCAGCCATAGGAAACAAGAAGAACAATAAGGTCACTCACCATTGGATATAAATAAAGCGACCACAATTTTAGATTCGCATCAACAATATCACGAATGTTGGAGAAAAGTTTATGTTGATCGATATCCTTAAGTAGATTTTCAGATTGAATTCCCTCCAAACACGAAAGAAAAAGCTGCGAGTGAGGAAGAAATAAATAAGAAATACATTAGAAAAGTAAAGTAAAAATTACAAATCATTATGTCTGACATTATTTTCAACAATCATTATTGCTCGTTATTCGATTCAATTAGCTTTTGTGTTATTGTGCTTTAAGGCTGCCTTTTCAGATTTTTAATCTTGAGGCAAGAACAAATTTCTTTATTATTATTTTGTATTTTCTTGGTAGATCCTTTTATTCCGTTGAGATTTTATCAATTTTCTTCTTAAATGTGTTGAGTGCTGGAGGCAATTTAAGACAAAAAGGCAATAAATATTCTACAAAGTTTATTAAGAATTAAGTTGAATTTGTTTTGAATATAAATTGTATTTAAATAGAGTCGATTTATGTGGAGCAATAGATTAGTCAGTTATAGGACATTTCTAAGCATTTAATAGCTCTTAATTGACCTTATTAATGTTATCAATAGGACGAATTAATCAATGAGTTTATAAAGCTTCTTAAGAATTTGAAAATACCAAATACTACTGCTGTTGCCAACCAATCTCACTACAAATCACAACTCAAGATCAAAATCTTAATGTTGTCAACAAATTTAAGCATTTTGTGACCATTCATACGTTCTCAATAGCTTTAATTCGTATCATAAGCTCTATAATTTGGATAATAGAAAGTACAGCAAAAGGGCATAAAGCACGATTATTATTCTTTTCCCCGCGAAATCGATTATTTCCTCAATTCTCATGCTCTTAATATTCAAACATAAATTTTCATTTTGGTTGGCAGTAATTGAATTTTTATCGATTTTGTTTGCTATTTTCTTCTTATCATTTGCTGAATCTGAGTCGTGTAGTGCTATGTTTAAGAGTTCGCTTAGAATTTGTTTACTTTTTGCATGATTACGGTTGAATAAATTTGATTAATTGATGAAATTTGTGAGCTCGTAAATTGAATTAAAGGAGCACTTTTTGGACTCTAATTCTCAAACTTTAATTTGATAAACATCTAGTCAAGTAGTTTTCAAAGTCTATTGGACTGAAAAATCTTGGGAAAATCAAAAACTTAATGTATTACAATCGTAATTCCGAATGACATGTAAACACGTGCTCGGAGCCTTTTGTCATAAATGCTGTGTTTATTCATCATGTAAAATTCCTAATTTATGCTTCAAAATGAAACTAATATGAAAGCGCTTGAAAACTATTTTAATTAAAACATTTGCTTGTTCACTTTTTGACATGAGGAATGTTTGAGTAGCTATAAATGTAAATATGTAGAAGATTATGTGCTTTTTTAAGTATGATGTATGTGGAATTCATTCAATGACTAGGTTGTGTACATGGGATTTGTTCAAATTTCAACATTATTATGCTCATTTATTCATGCGACTCTGAATTGCTCTTGACGAAATTTATGGTAAAATTTGAAGCCAATGAAGATTGTATTCCTAGAAATATAGTCTAAAATTTTTGTGGATAGCTACGAAACTTTTTGACACAAAAATATTCCGTATAATAAATTAATCAGAAACACTTTCGAAGATACTTAATTTTGTGATTAACGAGACATGAAGCATCTATAAAATGATAATAATCAGTCGGTAAATGAAGCCAAAAAACCGCAGACTTTCTTAACTTTTGTTTTCTTGTGGTATTTGTTGCTTCATACTTAGACATCAAGTGGATTTGCCAAAGTTTAAAACTTTAATCTAGATAAGTTATGTCTCATCACCTAACTTGAATTACATTCTTGATTGTCTGCATGAACTAGTATGAACTACTTAAAGATCTCATTGGCAAAGAAAACAAAACTTGAAGTACTTAACTTTTCCTTTAAATACCAAGGAAGTAAAGAATCTGACAGAAAAAACAACATGAAGAAGAATAAGTAAAGAAATTGTTGACATCGGGTGACGAGAGTACAAGAGACACGTGTCTTTTTATTTTCATATGTACGTCACAGCCAAATTTTCGACACCAGTCAGATCAAATGCTATAATAAAATCGTATGTAAATATATACATATTGCATATCATCGCAAATCAATCAATGTTCGACACGAATATTAAGTAAATATTTCAAATTTTGGTTGACAGGAAGGATGAAAAGCTTTCTTATGTATAGGCGGTATATTGTCTAGGATGTTTGTAGCATGTGAGTGACGAAGCGAAGAAAATTTTTTTTATTAAAATTGCATTTCAAAATGGTGTGGGCTTGTCTAATCTTGACGTAAAATATGAGCATATATCCATTATTATTTTGGACACATAATTCACGTTGCACTACTCATATTCAATATTTTATGCATAATCGATCTATTTTTGAACTCAAAATTTAATTTCATAAAAGTTTTGAAAAACAGTGCCTCTGGAAACTCTCAACGGCTTCGATGTATCCAAAAATAATTTATTCAGTTTTATTTACATCATGAAATGTGCTTTGCATACATAACACACATGTTACGGTAATATGATAAGAATATCATAATAATAACGGAGTATGATGTTTCGCATAACTTGAATTGTACACAATAAATTTGATTTGTGTACATACATACATGCATTTACTTTTTGTGTTCACTTACAGTTGTCATAATAAATTTAATTCTGCATTTATTTATAAATCTTCTCATATTCATAAGGAAACAATCTACTTACATCAGTTACAGTTTGTATAGCATGAATATAATCCACTTCTGTTGCCACTAATTCCCAAATTGCTGATTGTATTTTTGTTTCAATTTCACTAATATCACATGGATTGACGAAATCTCTCCACGACTGTGGTAATCCATACAATGCCTCGAGCGCTTCATCTGAGTATTCGGAATTTATATAGGAAGACTTTGATTTTGGAACGCCGTTTTTTGTGTACGTATTAAGAAGTTCACAGAGTTGATTTTGTTGTGGATTCTAAATAGAAATTAGAAGACAATTTAAGAATAAATGCGGGCTCAGTCAACAGCCATCACAAAGCTCAAATCAAATTTCCACAAACCTTAACACCAAACAATTGCAAAGACCATAATCTCTGTTTTGTTTGTTTTGTTACTTTTGTTGTATCGTTCGTCTCAAGACACTCCTCAGTCGATACAGAACTAAACAATCGACTTGTCGTCGTTCGATATCCTACAGAATTCGCTTTCTTCAGCACATAATGACCAGATTTCTTTTGTACATTTTCCTTTTCCGTAACAAGCAACGAATGTCCAGCAAGAATGCCAATGTCCGTATTTACATGAAGTGGACCAAAATATTGTGGTATGCCTATGAATGGATAAAGAATGAAAAAGATGTGTAAAGATCATAAATATCAGGTGTGGGTCACATTTGTTGAAAAGATATGTATGGTTGGAAAAAAGGGTTAACAATGTGGATACTCATTATATTTGACCATATAATAATCAAATACATTACATATTCATACATCCATCGCTATGAATATAATCTAAGAGGCACAAAAAAAAGGTTTAAAGTATATTGTAATAAACTTGATAATCCTTACCCAATTCGTTTGAATTATTCATGCCATAATCTATCACACTTATCCGTGAAAAGCTCAAGCTTCGCTGAATCATTGCCTGACGCAGTGAATCTCTGTGTTTATGTGTTTGAAATCCATAAATTTTCATTCATTTTCATGAATGGATTGTTGGATATAAAAAGAAGGAATGGATGAAAAATTGAGTAAAATTAGAGAGGTTCAGGTAGAGAAAAAAAAAGTATATTTAATAAATCTTTCAGTGCTTTAATTACTCTCAACTAAATACACTCATTTCCTATTTTTCTTTTTCGAAATTTATGGCCTACTTTAACTACTTATGCTGAAAGGAAATGTATAACTTACCCAAGAGCAATGCCTTTTGTAGCTGCTATAAATATTTCATCCTTATCTTTAAATCCATTCTCTGTATCAAAGCACACGGAAAAGTACTCTGAACTTGACACCTAAGCGTATACGAAGAGAAAAAGAGAATAAAATATGAAATAAAATTAAAAGCTTTTCTTTGCCGTTTTCGAAATTATAAAAATAAAGTTTTTTTTTCCATTTCCACTAGGGAATGACTCAAATTAAAAAGGGATTATTTATACAAGCGAGAGTAAAAAAATATTTTCACCGTTAATACATAATTAATTTTATTACTGAATTTTATTTTTAACTTTTCGTCCTGCTTCATTTAATTCAGTATTTTTCCTTCCTCGGTATATGGCTGAGACATATAGTATGGAATTTCACATGCATTATATATCAGACGGTTTAATTAGAATGAACGTTTTTTAAATTGAATTATTTTGCGGAATGAAATTTCTTCGGTGTGAAAAAATATTTTTCATGGGTTTTGCATGTCTCGGAACGTTAATTTACATGGATATTTGAATATTTTTATGCTTCATATATCACCTACTAAGTGGCAATAAAAGTTTCGTGCACTTTTCCTCAAGAAATGTGAGAAATGGAAATTATTGGGAAGTTAGAGACATAGCATGAACAATTTTTTGAAAATTATTGGCATCTCTTCTGAATTTATGACAAAAATGATTCAAACCCTTGTACACTCATTCCTTTAATAAACCTAACTCCGCAGCTTTATTTCCTTATCTACATTAAGCGCACATTTCCAGAATAATGAGAGTAGTACGTCCTGTATCTCATTTTTAACATGGCAAGTTACACATTTTAAAAGGGTTAAAAGGTAGATTAAATATATCATTTTCCAGAAAAGGTCAGGTGGCTAGAGGTTAAGTGCACAGTGAAGTTGAAAGCATGATAAGCCGTAAGAACAACCACTTTTCAGTTGATTTAGAATCTGCCAATTCATATTCTTGCGAAAAGGTTGACATTTTTCATCCTGAGACGATGTTGAAATATTTATTTAATGTATGAACTTTCGGACGAGACATGAATGCATAAGCATTACTGTAATTTGTTGAGGATTTTTCAGAAGATTCTCTCATTATTGTCTGTACAACCACTTAAAGTTCATAAAAAGTTTTATTGTAAACATTTATTTTTTATTGTATAAATGCAGGAAGTGGTGTTTACATGTTAACATATTACGGCAGTGGTGGGCAACCTGTGTGTCGCGGCACAAAAGTGCCATGAGCCGTGTTCAGTTTCATTCTAGACCTACCACCAGCATCTGCTGTGGTACAAAAAAGGTTGCCCACCACTGTATTAAGGTAACCATAGTAATTCATCATAATTACTTCATTAATACAGAGATTTTATACAAATAAATAAAATAAACAGTAACAAATGTTTGTGTAAAATTAAAATTTTCAAATCTAAAAATTCAATTACGAAATGGAAATCAGAAAATTTGTTAAAAAATATTTTAAAAACCAAAAGAGCTCAGAGATTTTTCTCTGAATAAATTTGTATGCAAAAATTGTAGAAAAAAATTTATTCAAAAACAGAAAAAAGTTTCTAAGTACGAAAAAAATAAATATAAATAGCTTTATTTGTAAATATAAATTTCTGAATGTAACATTTTGTAGTCTATCTCTATCATCATCTATAGGAAGATGGAAAAAAAGGAGAAATAAAATGTTTATTTTCCTTTGTGGAAGCAAATTCACAATTTGCAAATACAAGAAATGTAGATGAAGAGGATAAGAAGAATGTTAACTGTGGTAAGGAGAACAAGATTTACAGTTACATAAAACAGTGAATTTAGCAAGTAAAAAAGAACAGAATTGAAGGTTTTTTAAAGGATGTCTTTGAATTTTGAAGAATTTTCCAAAAATTTCAAGGTTCAAGCTAATTCTTGGAAGATCTTTTAGAAAGACTAAAGCTTACTCAATTAAGTAATTGAATTCTTCAAACTAAGACAGAAAAGCTTTGTCCATAAACTTTTCTCCTTTATTTTAGCAAAAGACATCACAAATCTTGCCTGCTTTGAGTCTTTCAGCCCTTCTAAGAATAAACAGTCAAGCAAAAGCATTTTCTTTGTTCGATTCAACAACTGCCCTTGACTGTAGAAACAAAATATGTCATTCCAAACTAGACGAATAAGAAGGTAAATGCTCAGACAGTTACATCACGAGCATTTTACAATATAAACAAAATTACAGAGAAAGAAAACAGAAATTTAATTCTAATTTTTCTAGATTAAATATTAAAATCATGACAAGAAGAAAAAAAAATATAGCTCAAGAAGACTGCCAAGAACAGCACTGGAAAAAATAACATAAATGATAATCTGTGTAAAGAAGCTTTCCTTCTTTTACTTTGAACTCAAACGGATTATAACAATCTAGAAAGCTTCCGTTTCTCATTTTCTCGTTCATAAACCATGCAACATAAGCAAATAACATCGATTCTTGTGTATACAGCAATTTAGCTATTCAACTACTCACTTGACTCCTTGCAAGAATCGGTTTTCGATTATAATCACGATGTAGGAATGATGATGATTTCTTTTTAATATTTGTAGACGATGATGATGATTTCATTGGACTTTCACTATGTGACGAGCTTATGGCGGGAAGATTTGTTGTGATTGTACTATCATGACGTGAAATTGGTGCATCATTAACGATACAATTAGTGCTAGCAGATTCATTTTGATGACAATTTAATGCGGTCATAAATTTAGTATTTTGACCTGCCTTATCTGCCTGACTATTACTTGATGTTCCATTTTCGAGGTTGCCATTAGTATTCTATTAACGTTTATGAACGTGAGACGGTCGGTATGAAAGTTCATGAACGAAAATGTTATTTTTATTGTCATAGACGACCAAAGTGTTGTAATAATAGTAAACATAAAATTATGTTCAGAGTATTATTTTCAATTTTTATTTCATTTAATGTATTTTTATCGACGTCGTTGGTCATTCCAATTCGTTAGCAAGGTAGGAATAAAAAGTTAAAACAGAAATAAAAGGTGAATTTGAGGCAAAAATGCGCAATTTATGAAATAATGGTGATTTATGCAAGAATTATTGATCAAATTATTTTATTTTTGTACGATTTCATGATGATTTATGATTTAATGGAAGTTGTGACGCAGTTGTTGGTTTGGGATGACTGATGAAGCAAATTCAAAAGATCAGTCATGTAACTCAATAAGAAATTTTCTTCGAATGTTCTTCAATCTTATTGAATTATGGGAAATACGATTTATGCAAAGCCTGCATATTCCCTGAACTTTTTAAAAAACGCTCAATACTTCCTATTTACAGAACTTTTTTTTCTACGAAAATGGAATTATTTTTAGATATACGTTTTTCTCAATGAACAACTTTATTGCTTACGGCTATATAAAAATATCGAAAAATAAATTTAATTTAAGACGTAAAAATTCTTGAGTAGCAAGAAAATTTTAATAAATTCTACGAAAAGTTCAGAGCATGTTTATAGTATGACGTAAATTCTTGCCCAAATCAGACCAATCTTTAACAAGATTTATCCTTAAAATACTCTCATAGAAAGCCCAAAACTTCAATTGATTTACTTCATATCATTTTCTGTCATAATCATCATCTCAGCAACAACAACAAAAAAAAAAGGACTATTCATAAAGATAAAGGTAAATCTCCTCATCAAGTGAATAAAGAATGTGATCCGATTGAAAACGAACGATGCAAACAAAAGGAGGAAGAAGAAATCTCATAAAATATCTCATCATGATGATAGGAGTGGATTAAGAATGATGAAGGCTTTTCTTTTCGCATTTATTTTCAGTCTTGGATGAACACAAGAAATATTACTTTTGTTGCTTATGCTTACCTTGTACGGAATATCGTTTGATGAAATATTTATTTGCGGTTGGATGCGGTCCAGATGAGTTAAACTTTTCGATTTCAACTGTAAATGAAATTAAGTTAATATTCATGAATAAATATTATGAATGGAATTGTTTACTTAGATTAAAAAATATATTCAACTCAATTCAGTTTGTGCATACAGATAAGGAATGAAACTTATAATTAAATTAATTAATTCAGGAAATGAATAAGAATAGTGAATAATGTCAATTATGCTTTGTAGTGCTCTAAAAGGAAGTTGCATTTATGATATTGAAAGTTTATCATCGCTGCGAGATGAGCAGAAAGGATAATGATGTTAAGAGTACAAAGTTGCTTGCTCGGAGCTTTTCATTTGAAAATTTTTCATTCCACTTGAGTTGCTTAATTCAAATCTTAACAAAAGGTTCAACATTTATAAGATGCACAGAGATAGACAATAAGCAGTGATGAATACTCTCTTGCAGATGGATGACATTTTACTTAAATAAATTAGCAAAATTTATTTAAATTTGACCTTTTTTGTGAATTTTCAATGTGACGATCTAGATATAGTTGCCTTACGAAAATATTCATTGAGTTGATTTGACTAAGGTACAGCTGCTGTGAGGGTTTCATAAATCTTGAATGTCCTTCAATACATTCTCAGAATCCATTTTGTGGAATAGTAATTAACTTTTCTTATTCTTAGAAAATCCATTCTGTCTCCAACATTTCAAATGTTTTTCACACTTAAAATGCACAGCAAGTCATATTGTGAAGTATTGCAAATGTTTTCTCAATGTGGCTACTCAACGTGATTGCTAAAAGCTTATTACATTAATAATTCCAAAGATAGTCTAGTCACTTGACAATTTTCACACCAGAGAAATCTCATGATAGCTTCTTGGAAATTGATTGCTATTTTTTTCTGGCCATTGTGTAACAACATTAATAGCTACAATAATATATTTTCATGTTAAATTGTCAGAAATAGAATTTATTGTACAAGTTCAAATCAAATTACAGCCAATTACCAACATTTGGTCATGGTGATTGATATAGATGAGAAAATTTTATTTTGATTTATGTAATGGATATTTTTGGATGATCAAATGACAGCGCAACATGACTCTAGTGTCTTATATGCTAGCAGTTATGTGACTGCTGCTATGAAACTTTTATAAAAGCAATAAATTTTCAAAGAATAACTTTTGAGTAGCTCAGATATAGAAATGAAATATTTCCTGTTGATTCAACCTTAAAATTGAATTTCCTGACAGAATCATCTAGAAAGGAAATGCCATGAGCTTCAAATTCAAAGGATTCAATTCTTAGAATTTTAATTTTAGTTCCTGAATTTTGCACTGACCAAGCAAAAATATGCTTTGAAATAACTCTATTAAAATATTTACATTTAATCTTTCTTAACCTGCACAAGTTAATTCCACAAAATATGTTTTTCAATTCGCGTCATGTAGATAAGAGGATTAAGAAGTTTCCATTAGAACTGAAGACACAAAAATTTAAATTTTCTCGTTTTTTACAAGGTAAATTACAGCTGATAAGAAAAATTCTTCGCTTGCTGCTTTTCATCCTTCCGTTCATCCGTAAAAAAAGCTCATAATAAGCAATAAGCATTGCCAATGATAAGTGTCTGTGAAAAGTCCATAAATAATGGATGAATGAAAAAAAATCGATAGCTTTCCACAGAGAAAATAAAATCATTGACTTCAAGATTGAAAGGAAGGAAAAGAGAAAATTCTTTCTCCACACATCTTCAAAGCTGTTGTGTGCGACAAACAGAATAAAAAAAATGTTTTAAGCTCTTTAAGTCACTTTGCATAAGCTACTAATGTTGTTTTTATCATCACTGCTATTTCAGTCATCTATCCATTCACGAAGAAATTGATTATATGGAGAAATTGCTACAAGTTCATGACTACCGCAGGAAATTTTCGAAAGATTGAGGGTTTCATTGGGGAAATTAGGAATATTGAAACAGTCTTAAAGGATTACCAAACATTTTTCATTACTAACACCCAAGAAAATTTTGAAAATCATCCCAAAAAGCACATCTGTCTAAAAATATTACTTCCTTCATCAATTCCTTTGAATATTAAATTTTATACTCAAAAAACGGTAGATATGCGGCTGTCATGTAAAGCTTTCCATAGCTTACACATTAAATCACACGTCTATCTTAATATAATATATTAAATTCCCATTTCTCTATAAATAAATACACAAAACCATAGGGAAAATATTGTCTCATGTTAATCCCCACGGGAGGAAGCGAATATGTGAAAAGGAAATTTCTTAAAATAAAAAATAAATAGTTGAAATGTTGGAAAAGTTTTTCCAAGTATTGAGAAAATTCTTTTCTTTTTCTTCTCTTCCGCTACAAGCTTCCTTAAGGCATGGATAGCAATAGCTGTAGTTTGAATTGAATTTATTAAAGATGTACAAAAAAACTTCTTTTTCCTCGAGGTTTGCCTTTTGAATTTGCTACATTTGCTACGTTTTGGTGAATTGAAATAACGAATAAATCAGTTTGAAAGGTACTTGAAAAATGAACGTGACGACGCATTCGTTGGGATGGAATTTACTACAACTGAATTTGGATTAATAGGAGAGTGTTGATGCTTGAATAACTAGGTCATTGATGATAGAACTTTATTGCATTTGGGAAGGTTTTTGAATTTATATTTAAAGAGGTCGTCTTCCATTGCCTTCAAAATTAAGGGAGGATCGATAAAACACCGAGCGACACAAATGAAGGAAACTTCGTCAACCATTTGGAGGCGTCATCCGTCTGGTGTTAATAAAAGAGATTTAGAGAAGCCTTAAAAGCTTCTTGGTAGACCTTTCTTCATTTGTGCCGCTCGGGACAGTTAGAGACCATTGCTCTCGAAACTTTTTAAATTTGTATCCATTTACACAGATCATAAATTCATGAAAACAAGAAAACAATGAAATGCTAGACAAAAAGTCAAGTTCAGAAACAAAAAGCCTTTTAAAATAAAAAGAGTCTGAAAATCTGTTAAAAACGTGCCTGACATGACTTTTTTGTACAAAAATTCACGGGTGTATTTAAACATCCTACGTACAACACGAGAGCATGAATTATGAAAAGGTACATAATGTGAATTAACAGTTTTTAACCTTTAATTATTTGGAGTGGCAGTAAAAATGCTGGAAATTAATTACATGAAGAACACTAAATGTTTCTTCTCAAAAAAAGTTTTCATTTCAAATCTTAATCAATTTACACTGAAAGTTATTCGGTTTATGGTTTCGTACCTTTTTTTCGCTGTGTTATGAAATTTTCGTAAATTGATGATAGTTGGAACCTTTCTCAACAATTTTGCCTTACTCACTTATCACTTAACGAATCGAAATTCACAGCTGCTCTACGGTAGAAAAATTTCTTAACCTTACGGACGAACAGCTGTACGTCTCATAAATATTTGAAGAAAAATCCATTTCGGAAGTAAAAATTCTCTTCTTGTGCCAAAACGTGAATCGTTAAAAGGAAATGATTGAATTAAAATCAAAATATTTTACTAACTTTACCTTGACTAGCTATTGATCGGTGAAAAATTGAATTATAAAACTTAAAGTTTTTGAAGTGATTTTTCTTGCGGATCATATCTTGTTTTGGGAATAAAGGAAAATCAATAATGCACGTGTTGTGCTCACGTTCAAGTTTTTAGATCTTTTTTCCGAGACATTTGAGAATGTTTTAAAAATTGATTGGAATGAAATTTGAAACTTTTCAACTTGTTGTTCAACATCCATAATAAATTGAGTAGCTGGCAGTTATTTTGCAGTATGAAATACAAGACATTTGATATTACAATCGGGAGCGAGTGGGTTGAAAGCATATAATCGTAATGATGGTTACAATCAAAATTGAAAATTTCAAAAAGCCACCCAAAAATATCTAAACCATGTCAACAAAATTTGCAAATTGAGCAGATAATACAGCGAAGCACATCCAAAATTCCCAGAAATGTCCATCAAAAATAGCTGAAAACATCATCCTTGTTAACATTTCTCTCTTCTTATTCAAACAACAAAACTTGAAGAGATTCTACAACATTTTATCGAAACGGCGGAAAAAGTACACAAAATAAAATAATAAGAAGTGTATGGAAAGTATGGATTCATATCTAAAGCTATTTATAAATTCTGCAAACATCTCGAATTTTTTATTTAATTTTGACACAAAAACGAAAAGACGAAAAAATGTAATTGAATTATAATGTATTGAGATCAGTGAGATGGCAATCTGGAGAATTTATTTTCAGGTTTCAGTTCCTTTTGGAAGTGTTAGTCAGGGAGTGGAAATTCTTTTATTTAATTTCTAAAAATATCAAATTCTAAATCCTGTTCAGAATATTTTTGAAGCAATGCTTTAAGTTCAAAATTTTTAAAGCAACGCTTTTAGTTTCAAACAATAAAAATTAAAATTTTGAATACAAAATGTAAAGCTACGCTTCAATTACAAAAATTTTAGAAGCATCGCTTCAAGTTCAAAATTCAAACCTGAAAATTATGCAACCCTTATTAAAAATTGTGCAAAAAAGGCAACAAAAAAGAAAGAAAGTAAAGCCTCAAAAATTCTACAGAATACAAATTGATACGTCTTTGTGTCACAATCGAATATACTTACTTGAAATAATTTATTCGTAGGCGGTGAGACGACCAAACAAATTTTCATTGTCGGCGAGGCGTTTGAGAATTTCTCTCGCTTATTTTTCAGCGCTTGTTCATCTTGCTGATTTAAATTATCATCGTTTTCCTTCATCATCGTGCCATGCTCGATTGTTGTTGTCGTCGTAACTTCATCGGACAGAAAAAGAAGCTCTGAATCATTTGAATCATGGATATTGAAGAAATTATCCAATTTATTTCCATCATTACCACTTATGTCGTTCGTAATTGAATCAAAATTATCATTCAAAAATGGATTATTGCTATTGAATACAATTTGACCGCCACAAATGCTATTTGAAATGATTTGTTGTTGCTGCTGCTGATGCTGATTCACAATTAAATTGAGGTTAAGCGATGACTGTGATACGGGTGATGATTGATGATAAATGTCAGTTGATTTCGTATTATAAACATTTGAGCTGTTATTAAATTCATCATTATAATTGAATGGCGATAAATTCTTCTCAATAATTTGCTGTTGATGTTGTTGTTGATTCTTTAATGATAACGACGATGATGATGAATTAACATCATAACATCCAGGAAAATTGATAAGAAAATTATTGCTCATTTGGTCCTTCATTTCACTTGATATTGTGCTTGATGTCATAATGAATGGATGATTTAAATCTATCGATTTTGATATCTTTTGATGAAGTGCTGGAGATGACGTCGATGATGTATGATGTAAATCATCATCTTTACTATATTTTATCGTAATGCTTGGCTTACGATGTAATGCTATCGATGGGGATGAAGATGATGGCGGAAGTGTGGCGTTTGATGAAAATTGCTGATGCTGCGGCGATTCATTGTTGAACCAAATTTGTTGCTGTGGCGGAAATTGATCATTATAAGTTTTCGTCGGCGATGAGCGACTGTGATTTGTTGTTGGTTGAAATTGATTTGTATTAATGAAGACATTTGCTGATGCTGATAATAGTGATGGATTATAAAATGGATCAAAATCACATGGTGATAATTTCTCAGGACTTCTAATTAGCTTTCGATGCTTTTTTTCATTTCGTTGCTGTGGATTTTTCTCGTTCATTATCCTTTTCGCCAAAATTATTGAATATTTAAGACTTATTCCCCCCAGTTTTATGTGAACATTTAGGCCGTTTTATGTTTGATTGCCATTTGTTGACATTTTTTTTGTGTGTATTCTTCTTGCTCCCACTACGTGTGTATCTAATTATATTCTATAATTACACAATGAAAGTAACAGAAAAAGAAGAAAAAAATTGGTGAACGTGATAGATATCATGTAATTGAATCAACATTCATCGGTATATCGAGGCAATATCTCACGAAATGCATCTTAATTTCATATTATCGACAATGTCAAATTATTTGAGTGAACGTCAACTTTTTTTTCCATTTCCTTTAGCTTTTCTTTATGTCAAATTTACGCTTGGGAAAAATCGATTAATTTTCTTTCTCCTTCTCCTCCTCTCCTCATCATAATCAATATAACAAATAACGATAACGACAACATTTGATTCCGAGATACGTACGCACGTTTATTGTATACATAATGATGGGTAAATAATTATGTGCTCAATAGACTTTCTTCTACTCTTTATTGTCTACTTTTTAATTCAATTTGCTGATATTTTTAGCAATATGATAGGGTTGGGTATTCAAGTCAAAGGGATATGATATGAAAGTCTTCAAAAATTGAAGTTTTACTCTGAAATAAGAGATTTTTGATACTCATACTAGAGTATGGGTCAATTGATTTACTGTATGAAGAATTCATAAGTATGGGAGGTATAAATTGACCTCTGAACAACTTTAACCTCAAAATTCTACTTTCAAGACATCTTTATCGTTGAACTCTAGTTTCAAAGCATAAAATTCCAGTTTGAAGGCATCTAAACTACAAAAATCTAGTTTATACGCCTTTTAACCTCAAAACTCTAATTTGATTTCCATGTTGAGGTGTTGGAACTGTGCACAGCGTGTAAACAAACTCGTTCCAAAATTCATCAACCTAATGAAGAAGAAAGCAAACACCCCTTTATAAATTTTAAATGAGCTTTGAACATCTCAATTAATTTGAAAATCATGTGAATATTTTACATGCTTGAAATTCACGGCAATAAATTGGAGTAAATTTATTGAGTGTTATGTTAATTTATTTATTCAATTTCATTATTGTCGAATTCGAAATATCGATAATATTGAGATTTTAGAAGAATTCGAAATGAGGCGCACGACGAGGCTAATGAACCCATTCTGAACATTTTTTTATGCTCATTCAATTAATTTAAGTATTTACTTAAGTGAAATTGAGATTGGAAAAAGTTTTTTGTGAATTGAAAAGTAATCAGATTGTTTGGATGTATTGGTGCATTGAGAATGGAAGTTGTCATGATAATCAAGCATATTATTGGATTTTTAGTCGTGATTTATTAATGTAACGATATTCAGAATATCTAAAATTAGAAAATATTCCTTAGAAATATAAATTATTTCCAGGATTGTAAGGAAAATTAATCAGGTGTGCCTAATAACTCACTATTCTATGATTTATTCATCAATAGCATACATATTAACCACAATACATTAAGATATAGCTCATTAAGAAATTTGTCACCACAACCTGTGAACTAGGAAGTATCATAAATTATTTTGGATGAAGTGGACAGAATAAAGGCAATACTTGGTGTTTAATACGTGACGTCATCATGAGCATACTAATTAGTTCATCCAAACTTTTTTCTGCTAACATTAAATTATTGATTTGGGATTTTCGATAAATTTCCACTTGAATAATTTGTCAGGAAATTAGTAAACATTATGGGCAACATTAAGGACGATAACAAAAGCAATTCGTCGAAGTGAACTTTAGTATTTCCTGGGAATGTGTTGGAGTAGAATGATAAATGTTTCAGGAATTGTTTGAACAATAAATTGAGTAAATGGACAAAGTTTTAGAAAAGTGAGGAGAGTTTGAATGATGTTGGGATGTATTGTTATTCAGTTGGACCTTTTTGGGTTTTTTCAAATGTCAAATATAATAAAATGTTGAATTTACTGTACAATTCTATTAATAAGTCTCCTAAAAATCAATTCCTACAAAGCAATCCTCTTAAATCCTAGCACCCAAGCTTTCTTGACTTCTGACCCCTCCTTCAACATTCTAATCAAGCTTATTATCTGACAAAAATAGAAAATTATTTCGGCAAAATCTCATCATCTATTATTATTATCATTGTGATCAGACAATAAAAATTCTCAACCATAAAAAATCCCCTTTAATTAAATTTCTATCTTCTTATGAGAATTTGGCTCTTTCCGACATTCATTTCCCCTCCCTAGAAACGTAAATAAATGTTTATTGCTTGTTCGATCTCTTGTTGTTGCGATGGATTTGAAAGTTAGTTGTAATAAAAATCGTGCCTTTTATTCACTTGACTCGCATGAGATTGTTGTTTTTTCATTTTAATCCTCACTTTTAAGGCAGAAAATTTTCACTTTACTCTTTCACTTTTTACTGCTTCTGAAATGGTAGGATTACAATATGATACGGTTTTATGGAGTTTGTTTATGGTAAGGTGTATTATTTGAGGATTTTTGGGAATTTCGAGTTGGGTTTTTGATGATTCAAGGGAATATAGCTTTTTTTCTGACAAAAACCTGTCAATTTACTGTTGATGTGTACGCATTTCATCATCAGTGTCCAATTTCAAGCCTCTAGGGACTTGGTGAATCAAGATACCTAATACTTAATGTATTTCTCAGTAAATCTCTTCACTCACTTAAATTCATTATTTCAATGACGTAAGAAGGTAGGCATAAAAAGGAAATCGAATACAAAAATAACATTTTGTTCATAATAGTCAAATAAAAAGAGACTCTACAATTGAGAAAATAGATATTAAAATGTATGCTGAAGTGAAAAGAAGACACGGAACGAATGATAAAATCTTGATAATAAATTAAATTTATTTCTCTCTTTTTTGTCTGTCGTATTGTCGTTATATCAATTGATATAGAACAACTTTACTCCTCTTGCTGCAATAATGAAAAAGATAAATACGGAACCCAAATGAATACCTACTCCATGTCGACTTTTTTTTTGTTTCTGACTAGATAAATGAATTTAGTTATTTCGTAGATTTACACTTATTATTGTATCTACTGTCTCATGGAAATTAGTTTCTATTTGTGAGGATTTCCGGACAAATCAACAGAAAAAAGAATAGGTAGAGGAAAGCCTCTGAGACATGAAATAAAACGACTAATCCTCCTGGCATGATTGATGAATTGTCGACATATACGACATTTGTGTCCGAGAAGTTTTTTTATATCTGTTTCCCAAATTAATTTCGATAATGCAATTTATTGTGTCCTATATTTGGCTTTGTATGGTCAATGATTCCTTAAATCAATGAAGTGATGTTATCATTTGGTAGGAAATGGATGTGTAGATATCGTATAGCCAGAGATGGTAAATTATATTTATTTCGTTAAGCATACGCAATGTTTGAAGCTATTTGTAGATTTCTTAAGCCTTACCAATTCTGGCTGCCAGAAAATGTTTGAATGTAACTTAATACTACACATTCTAGTTGATTTATTGCTAACAAATCGAGATAATGTGAAATTAGGTCATGTATTAGATTCGGGGATGTAATTGCTAGAATTTTCGATCAAACAGTAAGTTGTGGGATATTATTGATCAGAATAGACACGTACGAAATTTTGGTAGCCACATAAAATCAAACCATTATAAATATAGCATTGAGATTCCTTTATAGTTGCTCATAATAATCCACAAAATGAAGCAATCTTCACTACCCCATTCATCGTATTCATCAAAAACCACTTGAATATACTTCAGAAAAATTGAACTTATTTAAAATACTAACAGTGTAACGCCTCAAGACAACCCTCAAGAATCCATTTCATACTTTTACATGAATGCATCCATATACTCATATATGTCCTTATAACACAAAAAATAAGTTGCTACCATAAGCATCAATATCGTCATTATAATCCTTTTTCATTTTCACAATAACTACATATTTCAACCATAGTATGTATATGTATATAGCTCCATCGAGCGTGAACATAAACCAAATTGAGCTTTTTTTCTCTTTCACGGTATGTTGCCTGAATGAAACGATATGTTATTGAAAATTGTATAGTTGAGGGTGATATATTACAGTTGAAAAATAAAAATCGGTAAAATGAGAGCAAAAGAGGAGAACAAAAAATTGAAAAAATAATTTTTTCATTCAATGTAGTATTTTTCAATGAATAAAGAAGAGAAATGATTTTATATATGAACTGGTTCATAAACTAGTCAATAAATCATATTTGTAACGTAGCACAAAATGTTGCATATTCACTTATTTGTTGGGAAAGTTTGGGAAACTTTTGAGAGTTGAGTTGAAAAGCGTAGTTTTTTGGATGTGGTTTAAAATTTGGTTTTGGTCTGAATTTCCAGCATTAAACTATCGAAACCATGATCCGATGTGCAGCTAAGACCACTACAACATGATTTTCATCTGACTTTACTGCTAGCCATATCACAAAGTTTGGACAAATTATCCGTTTTGGCTTCTAACTGACTTATTCGTAGAACTTTTCTAAGCTATAGTCTAATTCTAACAGACAAAATGCCCTCCCATATCACCCAATTCTATCTCTAATAAAGTCCAACTTCATAAACAACTCGAATATGAAAAGAAAATTCATTCTCATTCACTCTCAATGTACAGGATCTATACCAGATCCTATCATATCGTCTCATAAATCGGTACACAATAACGATTCAAATTCAATTTACAACATATAAAGCACAACTTTTTTATTTAATAAAACTGTATTAAAATCAATATTTTTTTGGTGTGTTCCTCTCAATTTTCCAGTTCGAGGATGAAGCGGGCTTTCTTTTATGAACTCTTCACAATTGTGAATACATTTGCGTCTATTGAAAGAGTTTGGAACAGGAGTGTATTATTTTGGGTACAGTGTCTTCTCGGCTACACTCCTGCATCGAGATTCTTATTTTCTAATTCTATGGATGTCTATGGAAAATAAAATGAATAAGAAAAGCATCAAACTTATACTTATAAATTTATGATGTTTATCAATAGAGCCTTTATCGTAAATTTCAATGCGAAAAAGTACCAATGGGAATTTGATAGCTTTTTTTGCGGTAATACTATTTTTATATCTTTTTACCTTCTAACCAATAGGTAAAAATTCAAACACACCTTTGCCTCGATTCCACTTTTATTTTTATTTTTTTCTTCTTTTTTTGGTTTTCGTGCAGCGTAAGAAAATGGATAGAAAAAGGCATTGAATGGGGTGAACGAAGGCATTAGAAAACAGAAATCGATGGATAGAGGAGAAAGTTATTGATAGAGAGTTAGAACATGGAATAATGAGTATGGATGTTGTGAGAGTGCTTGAGGAATTACGCGCATTTTTTGTGGATGTACTTTGATCACAATTGTGAATACATTTGCGTCTTTGAAAGAGTTTGGAACAGGAGTGTGGTACAGGTCAACCTCGAGATTCTTATTTTCTTTCTATGGATGTCTATGGAAAATAAAATGAATAAGAAAAGCACACCTTGTTTATCAATAGAGCCTTTATGTAAATTTCAATGCGAAAAAGTACCAATGGGAATTTGATAGCTCGTAATACTATTTTTATATCTTTTTATAACCGTAAAAATTCAAACACACCTTTGCCTCGATTCCACTTTTATTTTTTTTTCCTCCTTTTTTTTGGTTTTCGTGCAGCGTAAGAAAATGGATAGAAAAAGGCATTGAATGGGGTGAACGAAGGCATTAGAAAACAAAAATCGATGGATAGAGGAGAAAGTTATTGATAGAGAGTTAGAACATGGAATAATGAGTATGGATGTTGTGAGAGTGCTTAAGGAATTACCGCGGCACTTTGAAATTGTCCAATCTGTTATTTCTCATGCTTTAAAGGCTATCGACTAAAACAAGCTCTTAATTGAGTAATTTTGGTACTTTGCCTTAGTGTTATTTCATGAAGATATCCTAGACATTCCTTATAAATACCATAAAAACCTCTAAACATCCAACACCATCAGCATGATAAATCTCTAAATATTTAAACACATTCACCAATATGCATCAAATGACCAGTAATTTATTTACACAATTTGCTCATATCTCATAGCAATGTTATTCTATTTCCATTGAATATCCACACTCATAAAACATCAAAAACCCGAGTCTGTTCCCCAACATCCATTAAGCAAGTAAATTCAAATAAACATCCAATGTGTATGGCAACAAACTTTTTCTTTCTTATTTTTAAAAAAATTGTGGCTTAAAAGAAAGGAACAGAAAAAATTTTATTCATGCACAAACAGAAACGAGATCAGCTTACAATGTGCAATTCTCAAGAGACTCCACAGAACGAGAATAAATGCCTCAATATCCACAAGAAGGAATTTATCGGCGAGAAATGGAAATGAATTGAATTTTTTGTTTCTGCAGTGACTAAACTGCAATGTTTATTGACTTTTCTGATTAATTGAAGCTTTTCCGTTCTCATGAATTTTAATTTGCTTATTGGTATTTCCAATGTTCGTTCCGTTTTTGTGTAAATAAATTCGATTGAAATTCAAAAGATTATAGTTAAAATAGACATGAGTAAATATTGATAGGAAATGGTCAGTGCTAAAAATAGAACATTCAGTCTGTTGATTTACTTAGCAAATTATTTCCCGTTCGATAGTTTTGGTAGTAAACTGACTGAGGATTATGAATGACTATATCAAAGTTTTTATGATATTTTTATTATCGGTAACTTATTCTTAAAGGAAAATGAGGAAAAGGAGGTGTTAAGGAACAAAAGAGGGGGTGTTGGGTCACTTGGCAATGACTTCATGTTCCGTGATTCTTTCAACACCTGAAATGAGCTGCAAGTTTATCGATCTCAAAATGGTCATGTGATAAACATCGAGAAAGCCTGAATACACCCCAGTTCCTTTTCAAGAATTTCAGAAACTTTTCTTCAAGAACTTTCTTCCAACTTGCAGTTTATCTTCGCGGGATTACGAAGTATTTTCTTTTTTGGCATTCTCTTACTTTAAGTATGGACCGATTGTCATGTCCGGTTTCATTCGTGCCTCACTAGATAATTGTACCATGGCAGAAATATATTTGGACAACACTGCTTTAAGTGATGCAGCTTCTTTTTAGCAATCATCTAAACCCAAAAATTTAATTTCTCAAAACATGAATTCCTGCACTAAAACCAAAAGAATTTCATTACCTTTCACCACGTTTACACAAAAGCTAATTTCATCAAAGAAAGTAAAAGAAAGAAAGAAAGGAAATTAAATTGATTTTTTACTTCCTTTACACCACAAAACATTATAAAAATTTATACTTTTTACAATTTTCTCCAAACTGCGGTTGGTACAATGGTTGACTTTATTGGCTATTTCAATTCAAATTGCCATGTTATTTTTAAAGGCAAAAAGCAGGAGCCAGAAATATAATAGTGACATTTAATGTTGAGCTGAGGGAAAACTTTTGTGAAAAAGGTCATGGAAAAAGGGACTTTATTTAAATTGAATGATTTTATAGATTCATAATGATTGCTGATATACACTGGGTATAAGTACATTTTCAATTAGTTTGAAATGGGATTTTCATTACTTCCACTTCAAATTCAGTAAGCTTGTTAAAGCTTTTGTAAATTGGTGAAAATGGGAAGAGAACTATTGTGGTATTATGGATGCTGTTACGGTAATTGTGCTGCTTGCATGGGATTAAAATTGGGAGAATTTTCACATACTTAATTATTAAAATTTACGTTCTCAACGGTTTTGTAATTTTTGAAATTTCAACTTTTGTTCATGAAAATCCTCAAGGAGTTATTACTCAATGTTATTCCCCATACAGCACATTCCATTAAAAATTATCAGCATATTCTCTGCTGAAAAACTTTTGATCCGATAAGCTCCCGTATGAAAAACGGATGTATTGCTTACCATAAAATTTACATAGAATTCAAATGATTCCAATCACTTTTTGCATTCAAAAGCTTCAAAAAGCTTTCGGTAAATCCCACTTTATAACCGCATGATATCGATTCCCATCATAAACTCTTAATCTATCATAAACAATTCAAATTATTCGAATAAAAAATACCTCAAAGTATTGACGACGTTCAATGGTCTTCAAAGTCATTTCGGGAATGTCATAAAGAATCCATAAAGAATTTTCATAACCAATTTAATCCAAAAAAAAATCAATGGCGCACAATGACTTTTAGAAAGTTATTTTTATCCAACGTAAAATCCATTTCACACCCATAAAATCTCAATTTTATATAAATCATTTTTTTTGCTATAAAATTTCTATTGAATTCTTCCAAATCGTCCAACCTTGTTGTTTGTCAATCAAACAAGCACACGAGAAAGGGCTTTTTCATCCCGGACAAAAAAAGGAAATCAAAAGTTTTTCTTCCTTTCCCAAAGGATATAAATGTTTTTCAGCAAATTTACATAGACTTGCTCTATACTATTTCTATGTGGCATGATGAAAAGCATAGCATTCACGTGGAGATTGCCTTTAAAGGCAGATATATCTTTATATAAAATATTTTATGAAGCAACACAAAAAATAAAAAGTTAAAGTCAGCTCATGTTTCCCTTTATGAAACTATTTTCAACTATGGAACACGCATTAACGACTTATAAATTTTGTAAGTTGCTTTTAACCCCTACAGCGTGAGGTTAAGCGATAATGTTAAGGGTTTTATCGGGGCAAATTTATTATCAGAATAATCGAGTAGTTCCAGCTTTTGGTATGCAGTACTGTTATAAATAAAATATCATGTTTCTTACAATTTTTTTCTTGTTGGTAGCCGTTTTGAATGGCTGACCTGATTGAGGGTATGAGATAGAAGAGCATGTATTGGTTTTCAAGTTGAATGAACAGCTATTGGATTTGCATTCGAGTTGAATATGAATTTTTATATTGTAACTAAGGTAATTTCACTTTATATGGACAGGCATGTGGAAGCTACTTTGAGTGAGGTCGTTTAGTTTGACTTTGTTGAATCGGGAACTGACATCTAGGGGAGGTCATGTTCAAAATCGATCTGTACTGTCAGTGAAGTAAGTAAGTAAGCAAGCGTATTTTAGGTTTTTATGAATAAGGAACAAAAGCTTCTTGTCTCTAACTACTCAATGCCTTCCTTTGTTTAATTAACTTCCAAATATTACGATTTCAAATATTCTTCATTTCAAGTCTCCTTATCTTTAAAAGCAGGAAAGTGTAGACGAAAATCAACTGTCGCTAAATAAAGGAATATCAAAATTTCCTTCAAGTCTCTTAACAACAACAGGAAAAAATTAAATTCAAAGTAAAATGTCTAAATAAATGCGACATGATAAATTCACACTCATGTCGTTGCCACGATTTCTTTCTCTCTTTACATTCACCGGAAGCTTATGCTTCAAGTTAAATTCTTTCACTTTTTTATCAGAACAAGAAAAGAAAAGAAAAAAAAAAACGGAAAAATATGTCAAAGACATAAAAATTTACGAGCTTTTATTTGAGTTTCTTCGTCCTGTTATACTCATCACTATTGTTATTTTTTCGTCCATTACGTCGTGTCGTTGTGTTCAAATGACTTTTTTGCTCTCCTAGTAAATTTCCTTGATGAGAATTCCTCACTTTTTCAAATAAAATTGTATTTTTATAGCGGAAAATATTCTATTGTAAATTGTTAAATTAGAGATTCCGCTGAGAGGAAATAAAAATATAATAATGAAGGTGTTGAGGAACGGAGAAATTCAAGATGTACGAATAAAAATTTCGAACTGATATTTTTATATATTTTAAAGTCGTAAAACTGCCAATTGAGATTTTATGGTGTACGGGATATTAAAAAGGAAAGAAAAATATGAATCAGAATTAAAAAGAGGCAGAATGTGAAAATATTTTTGCACAAATTTTGGAATTCAGACATTCTTTGTTGATGTTTTTACTTGTAAGTCGCTTGCTCCGCGTTGTAGATTGAGGATATATTCTCATTTTGTGCAAAGATTGCTTAATTGTTGCAAAATAACACAACAAATATTCGAAGTGAGAAAAAACACGTGGTAAATTTTTTGAATTGCTAAGAACCGTTAAATTTTTGAATAATTTATAACAAATGCGTTTTATCCACAATAAATCCATTTCAAATACATTACATTCCATTTCAAATCCTCTAAAAATATTTGGAAACATTTCGAGATTTAGATGCTCTAAAAGGCTGAATGATAAATTCGTTGCTATTATTACAACTCCATTATAATATGAAAGCGGAATCTTTTGTGTTCCATATTTTTTTCTCGGTATATTTTTTATAAACATTCAAGGCATGCATCATCATAAGAAGACGAGCAAAAGCTAAATGGTTTGAGTAAATTTTCCATCTTTTTTTTTTGGAAATAATATTTTGCACAACAATGTAAAATGATTTTGAAGGAAGAAGAAGAGGATGTATAAAATATACAGACACAAGATGAAGAGAGGTAGCAAATATTGGAGGATGTTGTCTACACATATTGCTTTACAGTCACGTAACACTTCATTATTTGGATATATTGCTAAACATAAATGTCTTATTGAGCTTATTTTTTAAGAGATGTGGAGCATGGATACGGGAACAGTATACAGCTGCTTGTGATCGATTTTTTCTGAATTTTTCATGAATCACTTAATAAATAGACATACAGCTTTCATTATTCATCCCTCAAAATCCCGCTAACAACTACACTTCTCAATTAATCATCCCCATCATGAAATTCTCATTTCATTTAAATATTTTCACACACACTTCCAACCATAACTTTTGATACGTAAAAACAACAGCAATCAACATTAAGTATATTCATTTATCAGGCGGAATTGAAGCAATTTCCATAATCATGAATGACAAATGTTGAACTATAAATCTTCATTATGAAAATTTCATCGTGCAAAAAAGCAGCACATCTTGTCGAAATTATGGTTTATTTCTGTTCTTATTATTTTATAAAGTGAATATGCTTCTATCTTCTCGTGAATTTTCTTCCTATTCATGTAAAGTTCACATTCGTCTCTAAACCAAAATCGATATTTTTTGTGCGAAAATGTGTAACATATTAGATACACATGAGGGGAAGCCAAGACGCAAGCATTAGAACAACAGTTAAGTGGAATGACTTTTTTGGTAAATATTGAACCACTTGTAGCTTTAACGGTTTCTTAAGTTTTAAAATATCTTGCGAGATATATGAAAAAAATTTCCACTTCGAAGAGTTTATTGGCTCTGAAATGCTCATTTTGGCACATGAATATATGCAATTATGAACAATGTTGAGAGAAAGATGGCAAAATTCATATGCAACAAGCTGTTTTATTGAAATCATTGTAAATCCACACATTTTTGCTATTCAATATGTTGCAATGCTAAATTTATGTTTTGTAAAAATAAGCTAACCTAGCCAAAAAAACAGATTTGTTTAGACTTTTGAAATGTTTTATGAAATTTTCCATTTTGGCAATAATTAATTTTAAAGAAAGGAACATGAAGCTTGTATAACTGTCTGACATTTAGGAAGACCTTCTTGGAATTCGATTCTCAGTTGTTTATAGTCAAAGTTTACTTTCACAAAATGACAAAAGATGTTGAATAATTGAGTTGATTTGTAATTAATTGAAATTTTGCTGAAAACAGCCAGAAAACTTTCATGCACAGAGTAGGTGTAGAAGTGTGTAGGTGAATATCAAAGAGACAAAGCACAATGTCTCATGATATTAAGAATTAAGCATTGTCAACAATAACTCGAGGAGTTGTTTTTGTATTCAAATTCTTGGAAAATTGTAGATGACATCAATAAAGTCAATCATCAATAATAGAATTAACAATGTATTCTCATGCAAGGATTAGTTTATAAAGTTGTTTTTGCCATTGCCTTCAAGCTTATTTATTCGATTACAACCAACTCAAAAATAAAACTATTTATCCTTTAATAAACATGTTCAACTTTATTTATGGCTACAAAGTTATTTTAAATTTAGAAAATTCGACCCAGTTTTTCATGGAACTAACAAAAAATAGAACAAATTTAAATTATTTCTGTCATTCATTAATAGAACCCAATTGTTCAAATCACGAACAGCCAAAAGAAAAGTTTCAACCTTTTGTTTTATCGCCTTGAAAATCTTAAAACCTTTAAATTCTATTAATAATAATCGTGACAACAAGAATTCTTGAATGACTGTAAATTTAGTCGCAAAATGACAATAGGTCATGGAAAGATTTATAAATATTCAACACTAACTTCATACGCTTAAGCTGTTCAAGTGGATGTTTAGAAGATAATTATCTAATGAACAATATTGTGTTATTTAAGTGCAGCTCGTGGAGAAAATGAACTGAAGTTTACGTAGAAGCTATTAAATATTAAGATTCCTAATTGCTGGGTAATTATAATTTGAGAATATAATTGCTTTTTAACTGTGTATTAAGGCAAAACTTTTGAAAATTGTGAGTCGCTTTACCTGAAACCTTAAACAACGCTAAATTTAAATAAGTCCTCAAGCTTTACGGCAGTTTTGATCAATTAAGAGTCTCGAATAACGCAAGGCAGTTAATCGATCCTAAATCCGGCACCAGGCCTGACGTGACTTTGTCGTGACGTCGGCATAAATCGAATCTGATACCAAATCTGAGTCACACTTTGATTGGATTAGAGTTTTGGTCTATTAACCGAATTCTAAAAATTCTAAAAATAGAAAGACATAACAATAATGTCTCTTAATGAACTAGTCATGTAAAACAGACTTTTTTGAGTCACTTCATACAAGAAACGTTTAAGCTTGTACACGAAAAAGTTCTAAAAGTCATAGTCTACAAGCAATGTTTCACAAAGTTTTGTTAATTAAGCATGTTCCAATACTTAAAGCATTAAAAACTTTTAACATGTTATATCTTTACGCTTATGACTTCTGTAAAGCAAAACAAAATTATTCCCAAAAGCTTTATCATAAACTTAAAAAAGTTTATAATGAAGGTTGAAGCTCTTAAATTGTCGAAATTCTCAGAGCGCTTTTCATAAACCGAGAAAATGAGGTTATAATGAACAATTATCTTTATTATCACTTAAAATATCTGACATTAATTTTTCATTTAACGTAGTGTTTTGGGGGTTAAATATGGAGGATTAATTGACATTTTTAATATGATCTTTATTTATGGAATGAATGTGCTGTCTATAAAATGGAAGCCTCGTTATAATTGTAAATTTTTGATTGATTTATACATGCAGCAATTATTTTTAGTAATTAATTTTGTCATATTGATCATTAACAATTTTAATTGATTTTATAGAATTTGCCTGCATGGCAAAAATTCGAGTTTCGCTTCAAGTATTTTAAGAATTTTCCCATTTTCATGATAACGTACGGAAAAATAAGTTATGGGAAAAATTGAGTTATCAGTTCTACTGACATTTTAACCTAAATATGAAAATTTTTCACTTAAGCAGTTTTCAAGTTTTGATGTGGGTTCAAATTTTTCATGACTCAGTGTAATGAACTTGAATAGATCAAGTTTAAATTTAGGAGATATTTATAGATTTTTCTGCCTTTTATTAAGAATCAAGAATTCTATTTTGCTGACCTATAATGTTAAATTGGTAAGAAGAGCTTTTGAGATATTAATTTAAATTGGCACATGACTGTGAAGTTGAGTGGGTTGAAAATACTTTGTATGATTCGCGAAACCACAACACTAAAATTCGAAATTGTCTGACATTTAGAGTTGCATTAGCTTATGAACGCCCTCTGTCTGAACTCCGAGTTGCAAAATAGCTCGAAATGTCATCCAAAAATAACATCAAACCAACTGAACAATTTATTTCACTTCTGAGTCCATCAAATGCCGTAAATTCACAATTCCACTGAAAAATGTACACAAGCATCAAATTAGATCCAAGAGAATTTCTTCCATTATTTCAACACAAAATGTCATTTTAGCCCAGCCCATAAGAATTCAACTGTTGGAATTTTCTTTGTCTCAAAATATGATTTTATTTCATTAAACATTTATTTCAACTTAGTGACAGCTTTTAGTAATTATTTTTGTCTCTTGTGCTTCACGTGTAGGAACTTGAAAAAGAAGAAAATTTCTCTCGCAATTAAATTAAATAAATACAAGGGAAACATTTGATTCTATTTTAAGGAAAAATGAACATGCACAAAAAAATTTAATTTTGAAAACTTAAAAAGCCACAACAGAAAGGAATTCTTGAGATCATTCACAAATGTGACTTTTTTTTGTTTTAAATAACACAAAATTGTTTGCCTTCTGTTGCTCATCCCCTCACATTTCACATACAACCCTCAACAATATTCTATTATATGCAAAAAAGAACAACAACAACAATTTTAGCATAAAGCAACATCATGATGGTGAGTACAATAGCATAAGCTAATAAATTAAGTTTTTTGTTGTTATACATAATATTATTATGTCATTGTTGTTCCACCAACTTTCTCCTCCCTTAACATTAATATTTTTTTCTTTTTCAATGAGAAAATAAGAAATACATTTTTTATTCTTTTGCCTTTATGCCACACAATGGCATTAGAGGTTTCCTCGAAAAATTTCTATTTTTAACATAAAATCAAGCCCTTTTTGTCAAAAGCAAAATGAACAAATTCAAAGCTTTTTTTTTGCTTTAATTTATCATGTCAAATGTTTTTAATTAAGAGCGCAACCAGAAAAAAATTTGGCATTTTAGAGGAAGATCGAGGGGAAAAGTTTTCGAGTCTCGCTCCTTACACTTTCCATTTTTTTGTACGGTAATTAATTTTTACGAGATCGTAAAGAGAAAAATTAACGTAAATCGACGAAAAAAACGTCAAGAATGTTCATTGTGTGTGGGGCTCCTCTTCACTTAGCATTGCTGCTTAGCACAATAATATTACAGATGTAATTTCCCCTCCACGAGAAGCGAGCGACATTCTTCGACATATCGGATCTTGTCATTGAGATTCTTGTTAGCGGAGCTTTTGAGAATGTTAAGGAATTTAGATTTTCAGTATGGGTTTTGTCTGCATTTTGTAAAAACTTGTCAAAACCGTTAAATTTTTATTAAATTTGAATTTTACAAAAACGTTGAATTTGATTTTTGAATTTTACAAAATCGTTAATTTTTAAATTCTTGAAGTCCGTTGAACTTTGAAACTTCTTCTAAAAATCACCAAAAAGTCGTTTCTGACTCCCACGCACAAACTTCCTCAAAATATAATCTTATGTCTCATAGAGTTTTATGGAGAAATTTTCAGAGATTTGAAATTACATGAAAATTACCTTCATTTTGTACACATTTTGAGTTGATTCTTGTTCGTAAAATTGATTAGTAAAATTTACTGTATGCTATTCGAGAAGGCAGAAAAGGAAGAAACTCTAATTAACTTCATTGCATGCTCCTGTCATATTCAACTCTTATCGTGAATTAAAAATAATATCGCATTGTTAAAAGTTTTAAAAGAGACTCAAATTTGAACATATTTTTTTGAAGATGAGAAAAGTTTAGTTCTGATTTATTTTGAGCATTATAATGAGGAATATTTTGTTTCAAGACAAAAGTTCACTAACATCAAGCCATTCCAACTTATCCATATGAAAATATTAACGACAAAAGTTGATTGAATCAGAAATGTGTTCAAATGTGGCTGTCGATTTTCACATTAAGGTAATTATTTTACAATTTTGTGGGTATTATGTGCTTTATGACTTACATTTACAGCATTAAGAGAATTAGAAGCATTTTATTGAATTATTAATGATAATTAGAAGTTAATGAGATTTCGTGTCTTAAGGTATCAGGTAATTTAATTTTGTTCTGCATAACTTTTGGGTTTAAGACATGCTTTTGGGAAGCATAAATTAAAAAGTTTCAAGCTTGATTTATTCTAAAATCCTAAAATAACGTTTCTGAGAAATTTGAATTTTTAAATTTGTAAGTATTTAAATTCTACAAATCTGTTAAATTTTGAATTTTACAAAACCGTTAAAATTCAAATTTTCTTTACATTTTCCTTAATTTCACAAAGAAGTCATGAATCTCTGACCTTAATTTCATTCTGTACAAAAAGAAGCATTATATCAGATTTCTTTTTAACAGTACAATTATAAGGCATAAACTTTCCTCGAAGGCTGTCACCCGAAGCAACATTATGTTGCGAGAAATATTAAAGAACCATTATACTTAATAAAAAAGTGCTTAGGTGAATGAGCAAGTCATGAAGACAGCAATAAAACCATGAAATAATATTTCTTCTCTCACTATCTACATATCCTACAGTATTTGCGGGATATTATAGAAGTAAACAAAAGGGCGAGCAGGCATTCAGTTAAGGAATTTTATGTGAGGAATCGGAAATTGTTAAATCATTCTGGATGAATGCATCACATTTTTTGTGGGTCGTTAGGGATAAAGGGAGCACATCCAACATGTTCACATGATCCATTTAGACTGTAAATCTTACAGTCCCATCACATCATAGATACAATCTTAAAGCCATAACACTCCCAACAGAAGCTCCCCAAAATTACATTACTCCAATACAATTAAAGCCACACACAAAAAAACTACAATAAAAACTGACTTAATGCTTTCCTATTCCAAAAATAAGTCTTTTGTGTCACAAATGATTCTCGTCAGAATGCCAGCAAAGTGAATTGGTCGTTAGAATCAATGCTGATAAGAATCTCTCTTAATGACCAGCATTAAACTTCATTCAAGTGTCAGCACAATGAATACTTATGCTTTGCCATACATTCATTCGTTCCTGATATTATTATCAGATTAAATGCTATGCATACATGCTTTATGCATGGATTTTGATGGAATGAATTTTCTGGGGTGAAAATATTTGGTGATTCATGGGGAAAATGGAGATTAATTTGTGAATTGGATTAATTACTGTGTGGGTTTTGAATGTTTTTTAGTCAAATGGAACCAGCTTATCTGTATTGATTGAAGGATATGAATCAGCAATCACTTAATATTGTCAATCGTTTATAATTATGATTGTGGGATTTGAACCTAGAGTGTCAATAGGAATATACTTGATTCTTGGAATGTGCATAATCCGACCTTATGTCGACCTGGTGCTAGACATTTTCCTACTTGTGTTCTCAAAGGAATCTTAAAAAATCAATGAGTCACAAGAACCTGTGTCAGGAGAATGTCATTCATGTAATAAAGCTACTTTGCAGCACAAGTCCAATTGTCTCTCTGATATGCTATCCAATTCGATTTATTTCAAACAAAAGAATGCAATTAATCAACAAAGAAGCATTACAGATGTAAGAACTATTGTAACAGAAATTCAATTAGACATATTCACAAAAATTTCCAACTCTCATAACTCATTGCTTTTTATTGCGACTTAATTGCTTTCGAATTGAATTTCATATTTTCCAGCAAGCTTGAAATCTTTATCGTAATTCGATTACGTCAGTAACGACGAGCGAGCAATAAACGGAAGATTGAACTTATGGATAAGTTGAAATGTAATGCGAATAAAAGAAGAATAAACAAGCAAAGGCAAAGCCCGGACGGAAAAAAGTTTCTGAAATAATATTTTCATTTCCATTTCGTGCATTTTTTTCTTCTCTTTTATGGTTTTAAAAATAAAGGTTTATGATGATAGCTTAAAAGAAATTTATGGATGCGAATTAAATCAAATATGAGTCGTTTCTAGCGGGCTGTCATGATACGAAGTTATTGCTAAAAATGGAAATGAAATCATGTAAAAATGTGGGTCAGAAAATGATATTTTCTTTTCTTTTGCATTGAATGGATCTGTGCCTAACGAAATTCTCATAATCCTGCATAGATAAAAAGGCTTCAAACGATAAGTTTTCTCCTCATATATGAAACCTTTCCTCGGCTACATTATATGCTTGAATTTTTATGTAACATTTTATGAAAAAGATTCACAACTTTATTATACAAAAGATAAAGCTTCATTATTCGAGTTGTGATGATGTTTATGACGATAATTTTCAGATAATGTACATAGAATGTCAAAATTGTACGGACATAAAAAATGAAGTAAATTTAATTGACGAATAAAGTATATTCAGTCTGTTTAGGGCTAACAAGGGATTGTTTTTAAATATATCTGCTTTAATTAAGAATGTAAAAAATTGTTGATTGGCACTTTGGATCAGAGTTGGGATTTGAGTACACACTTGAGACTTAATGCTGATATGAGTCATATAGTAACAAAGCTAAACATTAAAATTCTTACTCAAGCAGGATCTGAATTGACAACTCTGCAATAGATGAATTATTCTTGTTTTATGCATAAGCAAGTATGCGGCGTGGACGCCTTGGTGGGAATTAAAATTTGCATTTGACTGATTAAACATAACTTTTTTGAATAGTAATCATGCTGACTTTAATTCTTGGTAATGAAATAAATTATTTTTGCTGGTCATTTACAATGTCTGGTGCTGTTTTTATGATCTGCAGGTTTTATGGCTTTAAAATTATGCTGTTTTTTTGGAAAAATGATAAATAGTAGAGTCCAATGCAGTAATTTACTGATGAGGTGAGGACAAATGGAGAAGATTCAGCACCAGGCAGGGGTAAAGTCAAGCGTCTCATCTAGACGAGCAGATTGTACCAAAATCAATAATAACCGCTCATGCTTAGCCTTAACTTAAGTATCAAATTCCCCTAAGATTTCAAGCAACAACAAATGTTCGAAAATATCAAACCATCCCCTCACCCATATCTAGATGCGTCCCATAAACCCTTCAATCTTATCATCCTCCAAACTTCTGTCTACGATAAATCAAAAACGAAGAAGAAGCAAAAAGGGAAGCAAGTAAAACTTTTCGGTAGAATGTCCTCAAGGAGGTGTAAAACTGTGTCTCCATCACTTCCTATAAGTATAACTTGTAAGTTCTCTATTTCATGCCTTTTCAAATTCCATTTTATATTATTTTTTTGTATACAATAAAAATTTTCATTTTAAGATTCGAAAACAAGAAAATAAGTTGTGACTTGTAAATTCCCTATATTTTTTTAAGGACGAAGAGAAAGAAGTTGTGTAAGCAGCACCGCAAAAAAAGCCAACACAAGATAAGAATTCGTTCTGTAAACATTTTGTTTGTCATCTCAATTTCAACTTTTTTCATTACGAGTGGGAATGCGAATTGAAGCGAATGGAATAAGAAATCAGGATGACTTAAAATAGAAAAAAAGAAGGAGATAAGAAGAAAATCCCAAGTGTTGGGGGTGAATTCCCATAGGAAAAATAAATTACAAAATGAAAATTCTCGGAAAATTCAAATGAAAAATCATCGCTGAAAGGGAAATTGAACATCAATGAAGAACGTAAGCAGCATTCAAATTCGATTAACAATATCGCGACTGAATGAAGTCATATTTCCTTAGTCGAATTCAAATTTATGAAATATATTTCGTGGAAAGACTACACAAAAATGTATTTATATTGGCAATGAAGATGAATTGAGGCTATTTTTAGACAATCCGATTTATTTCGGATTGGTGACTTTTAATGTTGATTCAGATTTGATGATTGGAATTCTCGGAGTAGGAAGCAATAAATTCTTAATATTCAATGAATATTAATGAATAGTTGGATTTGATGGATCTTTTTAAATGAGATATAAAATATTTCTTGGGTATTGAGATGAATCTCTAGATGCTGTATCAGAATTTCAGAAAATCCAAAGAATCTGGTCGGTCAGTTGAGGAATTAAAAGGTAAAAATTATCTGAATTTATGTGATGTAATTCCATAGTAAATATCTACATGGCACTAAAGCAGAGGCATACTAAGATATTTTTGAGGAAGTGAAGGTGAGAGGTGGGGATACCCCCACCAAAACGCCTTCCCACTGAATACACCTCTGCTCTAAAAAGGTCGGATGTAGTAAATTCTATTCCAAAAATATTACGGCATTGGCATTAAGATGAATTCCAAGTACTGTTTGGTATTTTTGAACAATATTTTTATGATTTCTTGCTCACTTCGATCCCGGAAAGCACATGACCTTAAAAATGACTGAAAATCCGGCTACAGACTGACTTAACTCTGACCTGAAATCAAAATTTATCGGATCTGATCTATGGCCTGATTCATATTGACCTGAAGCTGGATTCATGGCCACTGTGCCTTCTGAGATTGTCCCTGACCATCTTTCATGTCTAAACACTTGACGTCATATGAAGTCTCTCATAAATTGCCATTTGACTTTAAGTGAAAGGAAGTCTGCAGATGTTTATTCTCAATACACAAATTTCTCATTTTACTTCCAATTATAAACATTCAAACGAAAATAATAAGCTTTTAAATTTCCATTTCCAATTTTTTTATATCAAAACAATTTTCGATTCCTTTTTCTCATCTTTTTTTTTTCAATTTATTCAGATGTAGAATTTCCATTCTTGCTGATTCATTTTTATGAGGATTATAAATTGAACTTTTCTTCCCTCATTCTCATTTCAACTCGTCTTTAAAACAACGAGAGCGTAATGTAGCGGATATGATATGTAATAAAATTAGGAACAACGAACGAACGCCTTAAGGGAATGAAAGAATGAAAGTTCATTCATACAGCGGAAATTTTCTCTCGCTTTCCCCAATTTTTGATTCTCCTTTCCTCCTTTTTTTCGGCATTCTTCACCTGAACAAACTTTATTGTAGATGAATGGATAGATAAATTGAATAGATTAAATTTTCTTGGGTCACGGAAACTATACGATGGGTGGGTTTTTTGGGTATGAAATGCTTGGTAAACAAATGACGTTCGAATCTTCCTTGTTTTCCTGATGAAAAAAGGATGAAAAAAAAATTTGAATATGTGCCAAGAATCTCATTGATTACATTAGTTCCCTTTTTATTCATTCAAAACATGAGGATGGGATTGCATTTGTTCTCACACTTGCCATAATTGCGATGTTAGAATCTACTAGTCATAAATATTGCATTATATTTGTTATTACATCCATAAATTCTCATATTTTCTACATTATTGTTTGTCTAAGGTTCAATTAGTGCAAGACATGCATATTTTGGCATTAGAAGCTTTGTGATGAAATGTGCTTTTAGGGAAATTTAAGTAAGAATCATTAGCAAATGCATTTTTGAAGTTTTAAGTTTTTGCTATAAAAGTTCCTATAAAATAATAATTTTTATAGATTTTCTTAAAAATTTGAAATACAAAAATTCGCTAAATTTCAAATTTTCCAAATTCATTACCCAAAACTTAATTAAGAAGCACAATTTCCCCCTAATGATCCTTATCACATATATAGTTATTATTCCTTAAAAAAGCTTTGGCTATAATGACTTGGCACGAATGCTTTCTGAATTCTAATTACTTCCTGCATGGGATTATGATTACTAAAATGTAGCTACTTATTCAAGCAGAATATCGTGATTTAATTAAAGCTTTGAGGCCGGAAAGGCTATTCGAACATTTTGAAACAAAAAACTGTTTAATTTGACGTGATTTGAATGACAAGGATGATCTAAATATGTTTGTAAATAACAGATTAGCCCCAAAAGTTTATTTTAAAGCTAACAAACTTTGTTTAACAGGAAACAAGAAGAAGTAAAAGTTTATTTGTGTACAAAAAGCATACAAACATGTTTTGTTATTCTAATTAAAGCAGAGACTAATGTTACATACGTGGAAATACTCAGGCAATTATAATAATAAGAACAATAATAATCATCGTCATACAAATATCAACATGACATACATCATATAAGTAAAAGAACGGAAGCGCGAAAGAAGAATTATATAAGTAAAAGAGTGGGAAGTACAAGTCGAAATGCTAGAGATATGCATAAATTTGATTAATGATTCATTACTTCGTTACTATCTATCCACGCACATTTGTGTGTTTTGACTAGTCATCATTATACAAAGAGAATGTGAGTCTTGTAGTATATGGAAAGAGATCTTTAGATATTATGAATTATAAATTATAATGAGGAAGAATAAAAGTCATTAGGAGATAACGTAAATATTCTTAGCTTTTGTATGCATTAATGTGCTTTGCTAAATGGATGTGCTTGCTATTCACATCAGGTTTTGATGAATTATTAAAGGTTCAAATACTGCCGAGAATCCGTTAAGTTCGTTAAAAATTCAAAATTTTAAAGTTCAGTTCGTTAAAAAAATTCAAAATATTTTAAGTCGTTAAAATTGACAAATTGTTTAAGCATCAAATAAAACAATCAGATGTATCCATGACCTATCCACAAAACTCATTCAACCCGAAATAATTCAAGCTAATTATCCCACTCGAAACTATTCAACAATCTCTCATTTAGTCATTAAATCCATCCGAGACAATATAAATTATACTTTTATTCAAAATTAATCAATACTATACAGCTTGATTTTCGTATTCCTACGCTTTCTCTCGTTTCCGTAATTTTTCCATCATCATTGTCGAAATTGAAAATCAATTAAAGCTCTTTTTTTCGTCTCAGCAACAACATCAATTGTTACTCATTAGCTTGTGATAATTAATAATCAAGGATAATGCTTGTCTCTATGCGGAGCAATCAATAAATGAACAATGAATCGTCTCATGGTCTAATAAAAACTCATGAAATGACGGTGGTGCTTGTCATTGAGAAGAACCTGTAAGTTCAGGCATTGAAAATGTGTTTTGTTCACAATGTCTAGCCATATTGACAAAAGACAGTGGGAAACTGCTCCCTAGCTTCCCATCCCTTGACATCCCCACGTGCAATTCATTCTTTTCAATTCTATAATAGGTATTATTATTGAAAAACTGAAAAACACCGACACAAAAGGGAGGCACCAATAAAATTCCACAATAAACAGTATTTTTTATTGTTCGGCAGTCTGCAAAGTTGAACAATTTTTTGTTATTGTTTTGCATATGCAAGCACAGAAAATAACAAAAGCTTCAATTATATCAATTAAATTGAAAATATGAATTCAATAAATGAAAATTTTTATGGTGAGTTGAATTCGTTAGCGCTAATTAAGCTGTTATTCAGGAATTTCTGTGTCAACCCATTCAGCCTTGCTAAATTTTCTCTCTTATTTTTATTCAATTTTCAATGTACGTTCACATATGGCATTGAGACTGCTGCTACTAATGTCATTTTATTTTCCGTCTCTCTTGCTCGTTTGCTTCCTTTTATGTATGTACCTTTCGTCGTGACATTATGGGAATATTATGAAAGAATATTTGCATTTTACATTTTCAAATTTACTTTCCGCTTTTTGGCTCTTAAAGAATTGGTTATTTGCTGCTTTTACAACTGAATATGGATTTTTTGTGTGTTCTACAGTAGACTGTGAATGTAGGTACAATTGAATAGAGAGTTTGAGTTGATAAGGCAGGCTATTTTGAGTTAATTGAAGTAGGATGGTAATTACGAACTAAAAACAAAGGCTCTATTTATTATCAATACGGATGGCAAATGGAGCTCACAGATTATATGGAGTGCATATGGATTCATAATACCGGTCTCTGTCTACTTTGTGTCCTTTCAAAAACCTTTAATTGGGATTAAACTCCTTTTTGGATGATATACTTCCTCTATTTTTTGCGTCATAAGCAAGACTTCATTTCTGACTACGTCCTTTAGTACGAGGACTGACTGAAAATTCCACGTAAGATTATTAATCATATTTTATGGGACATGAGAATTTATCGATGATACTTAATGAACTTTATTATGTTCACCTATCTGTTGGATATAATAATGATTTTATCCTTAATTACCATTTTTATGGACGAATTTCTGCTAGCTTGTCATTATGGTATCTTGAGTTATGAGCCATTCTTAACAATCATTACTTGATTCGAAGTATTAACTTTAAAACATTACAGCTTATTTCCCATTTCATCAATATCCAATGAGAATTACTTCAGGAAGTCAAATCAAACATTCCGCCATCAAAAATTCAACAAAGAATGAATCTATTCCAGCAAATAAAATTCTCTTTTAGAATTGCAAGATCCTTTTTCATTCCATCTTGTTAATACCGAGTCCGTTTCGTTTCCCCTTCTTTGAAACGTTGACAAGAAATTTTACGGTCAACTTACTCTTGAAAATATCTCAATAGGATAAGAAGTGTAGCAAAGAAAGTAGAAAGTATTGTTGGCATTCATTCCGTAAAATGTCAAGTCGAGGGAGGAAGACGAAGAAGAAGAGAAGAAAAGGACGAAAAGTGTAATATTTACTATTATATAGATGATCAGCCAACCCAAAACATATTGTGTGATCAAATATCGATTTAAGGCAGCCATCAAACTTACACCGAAAATTGAATACAAAAGGAAAGGAAACAGGACATACAAATATGTCGCAATTCAACTAAAATATCAACAATATTTATGTCAATCATTAATTGTCAACAGTTAACAGCATCACTTAATGGATATTATTATTGATTTCTATGAAATATTATCAGCATCCTACAACATCCTTAATAGACATCATTAATATCTTATGACTCAATTTCTCTGCCATTTATTGTTCCTACATATTTGTTTCTTGTTCACAAGGAGATACCGTAAAAGGCTTTGAAATTTAATATGTGTGTGAATATGAGTGGGTGTGTTTATTTGGGTGAGAAAAAGAAATTACGGAAATTTATCCAGCTAGAAGACATTCTATGCGTGTACAAAATGAATTTACACAACAACTTTAAACAGTCTTAATAACTTAATCAATTTTCGGCAAAGCACGTGTAAAACTTTCTCGGTCTGTTTGGTGTCGTGAGAGTTGCTGTTAATTTTTGGTAGGTGAAACTATTCGTCTATAAATAGTTTTTGTTGGATGTAATTTGATTAGAAAATCGAAAGATCTTTAGTCTTGAACATTCTAGAGTTGAATATTTGGGGTTATATGTTTTGACTAGAATTTAATGACGATATGTTGCTATGCCTGTATGGTCTGAGATAATGCCTAAATTTAAGTCGCAAAGCAGTAAGCAGTCTTGACATGACGAGTCTTAAACTTGATGGGAATTTGCCTATCTATAGGGGTCCTAGTGGTCCAAAATAAGATTTTGACCACACACTTAAAATTGTCACAAAAGTACTTAACATCCCAAACTGAGCCATCCTTTCGAAGGATAAATTCGAAATATAACCACTGAAGTAAATAAGTATCCACAGAAAAAAAAAATCCTAAATTCTCAATATCCCCTTCTCCTGATCCAGAACCCTAAAAATAATTCAAATCTACTCCAGCCTTATAAGAAGCTTACAGTTTCCATCTCAATTTACTTAATAGATTTTAAAATAATTACCCAAAAATGTTCCTTAAAAACAATTTCCAATTTATTTTACAACAAAATTATTTATTTTGATCAGCTTAGTTCAGTAAATCAGAAAAAGTGATATAAAGAAAACTGAATGCAATCAATGTCAACGAATCGAAGGCATTGACAAAAGTCGCTCAGTTATGAAAAAACCAATCTGCCACAAATAGAATGAGATCGGCAAGTAAATTTTCATCATTACACTTCACATCATCAGTCGAAGTCGTCAGAGCGTACTACATAGCAATAAATTACACGTGTTGTGGAATACTTTTTGTTGGATGTCTTGTGGAAATACTGCTAGAAATTGATTTGTGGTTTTTGTGCGTGAATTTTGCAATATGTGAAAATTTCCATATGAAGTCAATTTTTAAGGATATGCATCGGTTAGTTTTCAACGGAAAGGATTAACGATTTTAGTTCTATAACGTTAACCTGAATTGTTTCATGCCTGTGTGCATGTACTATAAAACAATTTGTTCCTCTTGTAGCAATAACATTAAAAATTTATTGCATTTTATTGTGCTGAATGAAATATTAATTTTACTGCAATATGAATATTGAAATTTTTGGAATATTTTTTGTTCCTGCTTAATTGGAATTTGTTCTTTATTATTATAAAGTATGCAGGTGCAACATTACTTTATGTTCAAAATATTGGATTTTAAAATTCCATAATCCATTTGGTATATTGGGTATTGGTATATATTGGGTAGGAATTAAATCAATTGTAACTCATAGCTTCCCTTAGTTCCTGTCTAAATCTGGCTCGATTGCTGACTGGCTAGTATCAAGTTTTGTTACCAAAAATACCACTACGGTACCTAAAAGCGGCCTCTTTGCTATCAGGGTATGTAGCTTATCAAATGCATATTCAACGTCCGTTTATTGATTTTCCATCAAAGTTCATCTAGTCCAAAAATAAAAATAATCTCAATTCATATCCCCAATCTCCCTAACGCAATAACAGAATAATGAATATTTTATTTGAATTTACTTAAACTCAAGAAGTTTCCTTAAAGACAAACCAGAAATTTCTGTATCCCTTTGTTATGCAAATTTCCGGCCCAACCCTCACGAAGCACAAAATCATCATCCTAATTTCTCTTTGATTCTCATTGATTTTATGACAAATTTACTTGATAAAAATTCCAATCGTCATTAAAATTCACTACCTCAGAAATAAAAAATTTCCAGTTCATAAAACTCATCCATTCGTCCATTTTTCCCACTGATAATAGAAAGCCACAAAAAAAAAAAAGAATCAGCACTTAATGTAATTCGATATTTAATCGAACATAAAACATCACACTGTTGCCGTGAAGATAGAAAGAGGAGAAACGGAAAAATTGAGCAAAATAAAACAAAAGACTGGAAAAAGGGAGACATTACGAGGAATTGAATTAAATTTCAGCTTTTCTTTTCATTCTCGATTTTTCCACCTCGTCGTGCCTCTCGTTCGTTTTGTGTGTCTATTTATTGATTCTCTTGCTCTGTTTCACTTACTTTGACATTTGCTCAATACGGTGACGACAGGTTTTGGAGCTGGGATTTTAGAATAAATTAACTTAGGGATGTAATTGTGTCTAGTGGGCTAAGAATTGAGGTTTTGTAGTGGTATTTCAACACCATGAAAGCATGCTCTTTGTCTGTTAGGATTACCATAACTAACGGCTAAAGAGTGAGGTCTTGTAGCTTTAAAATGTGATTTTTAGCCGTATGCTCTTGTCACTAAGCTATTGTGAGCTGCGTACTAGGCTTACCAGAATGCTCACTTGAACTTCTATTCTGCTCTAACCACTATCATCAATACTGTCAATATTGCGACTTTACTTTCATCCCCCCAACCTTCATCCAACCCCTGTTCCTATATATTTTTCCAATCTGACAATAAAGAAGATTGCAGGCGGGAGACGCACAACATTCAATGAAGAAATTTTGTTCTATTCAATTTTACGTGAAAAATACAATACATGATTTTGACTGCTTCCCGAACTTTTTCTTCTTTTCACCCATCGAAATTCAACTGATAAAATGAGAAATGTTATTTTTACCATTATTATTTTTGTTGGCTTTTTGAAGCGCAGCACGCGAAAAGTTTATTAGCTTTTTTTTCTCTCGTGCGACACAATAGACTAGAGAGAAGAAGAGAAATACTGGATAAACACGAACTTATGACGCGTATTTTATGTGTGTCGACATGTTTAATATAATTTGGAAATTTGTGGCGATTTTTATTAGTTTTTTTGAGATTTTTTTTTGCCTCGTATACCTGCATGAATAATTAAATTAATGATGGTAATAAAGGAATTTTTCTTTTGTGCACTTCAATAAATCAACGAATTTCGTACACAAATATCATTTCGTGTTGGAATATTAATGGATATAAATACTTACATTTAGAATTGATTTTTGCCTTTTTTTCCTTCCTCACAAAAATATTTTTTTCTTTGCTATTTCAATTTCAAAGTAAAAGTCTCAGGAACGGTGACATAATTTCCAAGAGTCATATGATTTACGTAAGTAAGGTAACTATAGGGTTGATGCGGATGATTAATTGCTAGATATAGCATTCGTTTCAACTCAATTCATACTTTTGCCTCTCCATTAAAATTCACAAAAAAATTATACACATTGAACTTTTTTTCTTTCTTTCTTGGTCTTTACGATTTATTTAAAATATTTATTTTTCTACATGCTTATATCTGTCATTTTGGATGGGATTAATTTAGATGTTGGAAATAGTTTGAGAAATTTTAATTGAATTATTAGCCAAAGTTCAAAAATTGAACTTAAATATCGAAAGATTTTGAATTTTGAACTTCATTTTCGAAGAATTTCGAACAAAAATTGCCAAGATTTCTCAAAAATTGAACTTAAGGTTCAAATTTTTTGAACTTTAATTTCGAAAATTCGGAACTAAATTTCGAACTTTTCGAACATTAATCTCAAAGGACTTTGAAATTCAAATTAAATAATATTCAAATATAAAAGGCTTATAATTCAATCATTATTCCTGTCAAACGCAAATTCCGCAATAAATAACTCAAAATAGAAACAAAATTCATAAACAAAAAGCTGTTCATTTATTGATTAAGATATTAAAATATCTCAACATCATTTCCTTAATTCCACCTCAACCCCGCACTCTATTGCATTTTACCTAATAACAGCCAAAAATTTCTTTCAAATCTAATTTAATTTGTCATTTTTGTAGTTTGTTGCCGTGAGGAAATTATGACATAGTTAGGTAGAAGTTTGGGTAAAGAAACTAATTTATGTACGCCACGACATTAATTGTTGAACTGCTGAAGAAAGCAATTACGTTCTACATAGTAAATTATTGTGTACGTCGAATATTGTTATTTTTGCGCATTATCCTTCACAGACTGATTCTACTTTGTTTCCTTCAGTTTTTTTGGTTACTAAATAACATGTAAAGCACGTTTGGATCAAAAATAAAAATTAACTTTTACCTTCATATTCATACAAACAAGAGCTTTTTATAAGTTAATAGTTTAAGTCAATTATCTGCACGAAAGTTAGTTTGTTTACAACAAAACTGGATAAATTCAAAGTTAAACTACATGAAAAATGGATTTTCACTTTACTGTCTAGATAATTCTCAAATTTTCAGTAAGAAGTAATTACATAGAACAGAATTGATAATGAAAAATTGCTAAATTCATTGTGTAGTCTGTAATTACCGGTGAATATAATGTGATTTTCGAATTATTTTATACTTGATTGGTGGTTAATGACTATACAGGTACAATAATTGCTTTATCTTTACACCTATATGTGATTTCAATGCGAAATTCGTTGTAAATTTACAGAGGAAGTCATGCAATTTGAATGATTGATTTTTCGTGTAGTGAGTTACAACCGAGATTGTCGAAATTAGGAGCTGATTATAGAATTTACATGTCATAAGAGCTTTACCTAGATTTTGAGGCCCGATATTGCCTTTAAATCGATAAAAAAGGAACCAAATTGACTCAACTAGATTTCTATAAATGATTGACCTTTCAAATTCATTTCCATTAAATTAGCTAAGGAATTACATTCAATCTCATCAATTGTTCAGGCGTAATAATCCTCCAACACCATTTGTACTCGTGTGACGCCTTAATTTGTCGTTAACAATAGAAATGTAGAAAATTACTTCCGTTATTTATAAATAAATAAGAGAATCAAATGGAATTATGAACAATGAATGCATAATAGTCAATACTAGATAGATCCAGCTAATTCAATTGAATGTCAATTATGTATAGAATGCTGTCAGTATTTTCTATATTATTGATTTTATGTTTAAATCAGTGTAAATTGATTTCATACTACTGCATTGATTTCTATTGCAATATAAATAGCCCAAACATCCAGAATACATTCCACTGACCCATTTCCAGAGAATCAGCTTAAAATTTAATCCCAATTCTTATTTTCCTCCATACACTTTATACTTTGATAGAACAAGACAACCTTAACTCCTCTCCGTCCAGCAAAATTCCATAATATAAAAGGAAAATGATGAAATTTAAAGACGATGAAAAAGAAACTATTTATGTTGTAATAGATACCATAACTCATTTTTCCCATCCATTCATCCATTATACTTTGTTTCCACTTATTGCTTTAAACACGTCATCGAAAAGGAAAGGATGGAAGAAGGGAAAAATATAATTTATTTTAAAATTGATTATCTCTAACATAAGTTTTCATTTTCACGCATTTTTGAAGTTGAAGGAAGAAGGGTTGATGGAAAGGAAGCTTTAAAAGTTGCTTGCTTTAGTGATTTGATCGAATTTTGTGATTTATTTTTGGAAGTTGCTCTTTTTTGCCTTGATTTTGTGCAAATTAAAGGAGTCCCTGTGTGAATATTGTAGACTAGTGTCAAGAGCTGCAGACCTGCATTTACTGCGTTTAAGATACACAGAACCACAGTTTTCTGCTGTCCAAAACTACTGCCCTGCATTCTCGAACGAATTCAAGAATTGCAAAAATTCCTTCCAATTTAAGCTTATACTTCATGAATTTCCCATCCCCATCCAGAACAATCCACAAGAATTCCCATAGATTTGATAAAAATAAAGCAATAAAAAGCAACAAAATAAATTGCTTGAACGACATGAAAACTGCTAAATCCATAAAAATACATTTGGTTGATTCCTGCTGTGAATTTATGACATCGTCATGATAAAACCACAAAATGATTGCGAAAAGAAAAGTCAGTGGATATAAAGTTATGACTATATCCACCTGACAACTAAAAAAGTGTTGAAAAATTCGGGGAAAAATATCGTAATTTAGAAAATTAAAGGCAACAGCCATAAAAGCGTGAAGAAAATGTAAAAACAAACTTTTCATTACTCATCAGCATATTTACGTTATTTCCAATGTAAAGAGTGCTCGTCAGACAAGTACGAGTATACACAAATTATGCATCAATCATAAAATGTTGAAGAAATAAATTAAAATCAATATTTTAAAGGCAAAAAATCATGCTGTGTAATAGTATTTGATGAGGAACGTGTATTGCATTTAATAGATTGTAGAAATTTCGAGCTTCCGCTTGTGTCTGGATGAGAATGAAGTTTTGAGAAAGATTACTTTTGAGCAACATTTGAAACAGAGTTGTTAGAGGAACCAATTCGGTTTTTGAATTCAAAATCTTAATTTGGTAGAGGTGTGAGGGGGGAGGGATTGGTTCACCACGTCGCCTGAATGATTTTGACCATGCCCTACACAAGCTCTATCGTCTCAATTATCCGATTACCAACCCTGCTTTTAATAACATCTAATGAAAACTTCCTCATTTCTCTTGAATTTCGAATGTTTGTTCAAAATTAAATTCTCAAGATATTCTCGTCAATCACAAAGTAAAGCTTTTAATTTGTTATTTCAAATTTTAAAACTTCTTTGCAGTTTTAAAGTCAATTATAGCAACATTTTCTTCTTAGCAGCCACACGACTTAGCTTTTCTTAGCAACCCTCTAATCCTCATCTTAAAGGCAGTTGCCGATAAATTAGCAAACCAAAGCCCTTACCGATTGAAGTCAGCCTAACATCGAGATGAAAAATCATCCTAAATTTAAGATTACATTAATTAAAATTTCCATTGAGTGATGGATGAGTGATTAAATACATAAAGGATTAATTGAAATTTTTTTTGTCATCTTTCAGTGACATTTAGCAGACAGATTAAGCTCTGGGTGTAATGAGGTCGTATGTAGGATAAGTACATGTTAAATAAAAAAGGGATAATCATACTTATCGTCGACATCATCATGGTGGAAGGTCACAAGTTTATTAAAGTTTTACATATGGAAAAAAAATTTTTTTTTGCTCATAAAAAGTTTCATTTTCACGAGAAAATTTTCCATCGGAACATTCATAGGGAAATTGTTCTGCTCGCATAAAAATGAAAATTGCATTTTATAGTGAGTGAAAATAATACTTTTCATGCTGAACTATGTGTATGAACATTAAGTGTGAGAGTATGATTGTCTGCATTGTTAGATAATAACGGAATTATCAGCTTTAATATAACATTCACCTTACGGCACGGCACGGAATTTTCATTTCAAATGGATTTTTTTGTATTTCCGCATTTATAATAGCGCGATTTTCTGGCTCTTTAGAGCTGATTTGCATGTGGAAAAAATGGTTGTTGAAATGACTGTTTATAAAGGAGATATATTAAATGTTTTGTTGGATATTGTTCGACAATATAGTCATTAAGGTGGGTCTTTAATGGAATTGTGACAGCTGACCAATTACGACGGTTGTATCTATTTAGGATTCATCGCTTTTATGTTAAGTATGGCGGCTTGCTGGGTCAATAAAACCTAAAAAAGCCCCACAGGCTTCTTACTTAGCCATCAATAGCAAGGATGTTAGTATTGAATATCCAAGTCCAGTCTTGTGACATTAACAAGTTTTCAAGTAGTTTTCCCATTCGGCTGTATTTCTGAGCATCACAGCTCATTGTAAATGTAGATGACGCTCTGTGCCACCACATAGCCCTTCCCCTATTCCTTCTAGACTTCTATAAATATCAATACTGAATGAATCCAAAACTCAGAACAGTCTGTTTTCATAAAAATAGAAAATTAATGAAATTTCACAAGCATAATAGCAATTTTTCCAAGAAATCTGAGAATATTTTCGTACAACATATTGTCAAGACATTAACATTCCAATTTCAGCACATCGATAATCCACAAATATACACAAAAACTCATTACTTCATCGCACAGAATAAATATTGACATTCATAAAAATAGCTTTTGATGAGAAAGCTATAAGAGTGTTTCATTAATCTAGCAATCAAAGTAATTTCCACGCACAAGACCTGATAACCTACAATTACACCAAGGGTATAGCGCTTCCGAAATTAAAATTCCTTATCTGTCAAATAAAACTATCTAATGTCAAATATTCATGACAGAGTATATCAATATTGACCATTGTGTTCATTAATATCAACTTGTGCATGTTTATAAATTTTTTATCAGCACTCAACACTCAAGTCCTCAAGTGTTTACTTACATACGAAATTCCTTCCAGAATGAGAAAGTTCACAAAAAATAAAGTTTCAGTCCCAATTCACTTTGGTAATAAATTTTCATGTTTTAATTGCACCTTTTCACGAAGTAATTAATTTAATTTGATTATGTATCTAGATCTGAATTTATGTGCATTAAATGCGCTATTGAGTGACCTAAAGCAATCGACTATCAACTTTTTATTTAACAGCATTGCATGCAATGTTGAAATTTTTATAAGAAATAATGTGTTTGTTTTTCACAGAAACGGAATTTTAAGGAATTTTTTTGGTAATATTACAAATTTCACATGTGGCATGGGGTAAAAAAATTTTAAAAAAAAATCATTAAATATGCTTTTGATATGCAAAAAATGAGCGCAAGCACAAGAGCACGGTAAACTTAATTGTATTTAGCATAATTTTCACATTAAAAAATTGCTGATATTTATACTTTTCATGGTTGTTGCCAGCAGAAAAGTTTGCTCACTCATGAGTGCTTCTTTATGTGTCATGAATGTCGGGCGGGCTTTTGATGTTTCTTTGGAATTTTATGCTAGTTTAATCTACAATATTGTGGATGATGTGCAGCCCCAATTATGTAAAACTCATTCCTTGAACTTTTTATAATTATTTTCATTAAGTTTTTATTCTTTTAAGACTGTTCTAAAATGTTTGATTTATGGGATGTATGCACAATGAGGAAGGATGAGAGGTTTAATTATGCTTGCGAATAAATTATTTCTGAGATTATTTAATGATGAACTAGTTTTTTGCAGAAGAGGAATTAAAATTCGATTGTTCTAATAAGGTCTAGATTGTTGTAGATATTTAGAAAATATTCTTGTCATACAATAGAGTATTTCTAGGCAAGGGATATATCTAGCGGGAAGGATTGAACCCAAAGAGTTAATACCCGAAGAGCCATCATCTGAGAAATATCAAGTGTTTCAGTCGAATACAAAAATTCTCATTTTTATTTGAAAACAGACATCATGACAACATTAGCGCATCCATAGGAATTTTGGCTTATTTTGGTCAACTCAGCAACAACAAAACTGTGTTGATTTTTCTCTGTGGAAAGGTGTCAACTCGCATATTTTTCAAATAATACTGAGAAAACTTAGTCATCTTTAGTCAAACTGACTGAAAGTGGCTTTCCACAGTAAAACTCTTTGACGATTTCCACAGAAATCGAAACCTTTTTCACGGAGTCGAGTCGACTTTTCCATAAAAAATCCTAGATGACTTCAAGCTCTGGATTCCCAGAAACATTTCAGGCATCAATAATACAATTTTCTACATCAAAAAACAATTAAATCCCCCAAATCCCATAAAATTTCCCAAGAATTTCAACTTCCAAGTGGTTGATTAAATTACCTCAAAATCGTATAATCCGATCAATCTTACTCAAATAGATTAAAAAGTTTAAATCACACATTTTAATTCTCTCACAAAAAAAATTTAATTTTAAAGATTGAATTTTTTACTTTTATTCCCATCGCATCTCTCACACGTGTGCTGTGTGTTTTTTATTCCCGCTGAATATTCAAATAAATTTAAATGCCTTTTTCCGTATTTCCAAATAAAATATTTTTTATGATCCTTCATGTATCATCCACACATTTTGAGTGATTTATGGATGAATACAAAAAAATTAAATTCCATGAAGTATGACTGCCTCAATTAAAAAAATAATTTCTTTTTTATTCATTCATGGTACGTTCTGGCTTTTCTCTTTTTTTTGTGTGTGTATGGAAGCTGAGTGAATTATATATGGAATCACTGTACGTGCGACTACGTTGAATTGAGTTTGAGTGAAAATAATAGAATGGATATGAAAAATTCCTGACAATTCATAAGCAATAAATGTTAATGAAAGTGATACGTAAACACTTTTTATATGGAATTGTTACAGAAAATAGGATTTTTTTTGGGAGGATAGATACAAATGGGTTGGGGCATTCTTATGTTTGTGACAATTTTTTCCTGATAAGTTGTCAATTTATTAGTCCAGAGTTGCAATTTAATAAGAAAACTAAACCCTATGTACAAGTTTCAGAGTATAGCAGAGTCAAATGGGGTCATAAAGCTCAATTCTGGCTGTGCTCTAAATCTAAAAAGCTTTTATTTTGTCATTAATACTCTTGACAGATTAAAATAGAAGTTATCATTTTTTTATTCATGTCAAAGAGTTCCTAACAATTTCTTTAATATCTAAAATATTTGGAATGTTCCATATTTTTTTTTTTTATTTGTTCAGCTTTAATTCTCAAGGTGTCATTGACAAAAAAAAACTCACTTTCTACCCGAGACGAAATGTGTTTCTACAAATTTGAATCTAATTTTATATTCGTAGTATAGAAGCTAGAGTAAGAGTCAAAAACCCTTGACAATTTAAAGAATTTTCCAAAAATGGAGATGAGATTTGACTTCCAAAACACTCCTTGAATAGGCCCTTGGTTACAACTCGGGTTAAAGTCAATCCAAATACAATTCTGTCATTCAAATTTAATCATTTTGTGATCAAATCAATTTCATGAAAAATTAGATTAATTTTTGCATTATCCATAAAGGTTATCAACAGATAAGATAATGACTTATTGATTAAAATTGCATGACATTTGTTTCGCATAAAAATGTCAAAATAAACAAATCATTTTAAGCTGTGAAGATTTTTCATTCATGACATGAGTCGTGTATTTCATAATGCTCTGACATTTTCCTGACATAAGTCGTGAAGAAAATATTAAAAATTGTTCTTATTAAAAATCAAGATTTCCTTCATAAATCCATCATAACAAGATTTTTTTTATTCACAAAGTGATGTAATAAAGTGCCAGAATTTTTTTTTTCATAGCCTCAAGCTCATGCTGCATCAATCAATCATAAAAAAGCAGCTTTTTTATTTTAAAAGAAAATATTTCACAGTAGAACAAAAAGGATTCATATTTTGTAAACTCATTTCACTCTCAATCTCATTACATCATGTATGAAGAACTTCGTTCCTCATTTTAATTTTAATTTATTTTCGGTCTTTGTGGCATTTTTGGTTGCGAGAAATATTGTGATATTAAACAATAAAGGCGTAAGGGTGAGATGGAATTAAGGGTTTGTAATTGAATTTCTCAACATCTGATCGACACGCACATTTTCTCACATTCTTATTCCTTATTCATTTCTTCACAAAAAAATTCGTTCACTTTCAAATTTCACTTCCAAAAAAATTTATTTTTTTAATTTCTTAATTTATTTAATTTTTTTTTTTTCAATAATTTGAAAATTGTCTTATGCTACAACAACAACACGAATGGAACAACTAAAAGTTATATCGACTAGTATCGGAAAAACCAAAATGATGACTGAATGCTTGCTATTTTCCAACTGGCAAATTTCACAAAACATCCAAGTCCTCGGACGAGCTTTTTTTAACGAATCTAAAGCTTTTCAATGACTGTCGAGAGAGAATTTCATTCGATTGTAAACAGAGAGACATACATGCTTCCTCCACGTGACTTTATTCGCATACTAGAGAAAATATATAAATCGATGAGCTTATACCTAAACGTGCATTAAAATTTTAGTTCTCTTTCATTCTCACACTTTCGTTTAAAAAGAAAAATTTTCTCATGAATATTTTTGTAAATAAAGGCATGCGCTATGATTTCAGCAACAGCGAAACAAAAAGAAATGAGGAAAAAAAAGATTTCATTCACAAAATAGACAGTGAGAAATGAAAATCAGTTTTACTGCTCCGTTGTTTATTTTTTTCTTTCTTTCTTTTTTTAGCTTTGCTGTTCCTCCTCGCTCAATGAAAATGAAAATGTTTGAGGAATTCTTTTTTTTTTGTATGAATTATTAAGGAAGTTTATGTCTGGTGTTTATGTGAACTCTCAGGAGTTAAAAGCAATGATGAAAGAACACGGTTATTTGTTGATTAAACAAATTAGAAAGAAAAAATTAATTTTGAACTTGAAATTATTTTTGAAGACGTTCTCAAGTCAAGGCAGTTATTCAGGCATTCAAATACATATTCTTAATGCCTAGTAATCCAAATACGAATTGTTATTTGATGAATCTTGGATTATACATGACAAAAGCTTATTATGAAGCTTATTACGATCATTCCTAAACAATAAGGGGTGTCTTCAAAGGGGGGTTAGAGGGTCAACTACCTCTCATATTCATTTTTGGATAAAACTCAACATTCTGCTAGAATTGTTGAAATAATCCGATTAGAAGTCAGTTTAAGTCAGACTCATTCAATTAAGTCAACTCGCGATATCTCCCTAATCGACATACATCAGTAAACTAATCTCAATCTAAATTTTCAATCACGTCTTCTGACTGTTGTGTATATTAAAACAGAATCTAATCATTTTTTTCGTTTATTTAATTTAACAAATCTTTAAATTGCTTTAAACATGAAAATTATCTGGTTTATTGATGGGAAATTGATGATATTAAATCATTATAATGTCTACTGTGGCGCCATAGTGACAAGAAAGGCATTGACTGCCAGATTGTCTGTGCTTGAAATTGATAAAAATTGTGGAAAAGTAACAAAAGTCTTGGAATTTGAATAGATGCTTAGTTATAGCTTGAAGATAAGGGTTAAGAATTGTTAAAGGACAATCTGATTATTAAAAATCTAGAACCGCACTTTTCGGTATGGATCGAGAGCAAAAATGACGTTGTGACTCTGACGTGACTCTAAAGACATTTCTAGATGTCGGATTCCGTTTAAATCTATCTTCATGTCAGTGTCACGTCAGCCTGATCTCGGGTTTTGGATCGATTAACCGACTTGTGCTCTTCGAGTCTAATATGAAATTTTGTTTAATTTAATGAAATTCCTTTACAAATTTAATTAATCAAAATTCCTCGATTTATTGAACAATACATTAGCAAAACAAATAAATCAATCAAAAGCATTCTCAAATTTATAAACTATCCAATAAACTACGTCTAAATGACTGACGATAAATTTTCATTTCCACTGTCAATTTTTCACACATGTGAAAATAAACTAAACAAAAAATTAATTTAAAGTGCCTAGTCCTTGACTATATCATACACCAAAAAAAAATACACATCATAAAATGTTTTATAGCCATTCTCAAAAAATTAAATAAACCAAAAAAAAGAGAATTTACTCATAAATTCCATCATTCAAAAAACAAAAACGGAAGCACTGAATAAATATACAATACAAAATAAGTTTTATTGGATTAACAATAAAAAACTATATTTTCTCATTAAGCATAATCTGAAAAATTTCCATTCAGCTAAAATAATATTAAAAAAAAACTTTGTAAAAATAATATTGTCTGTATCAAGTCTTCATAATATTTTTTAAATTTCCAAAAAAAGCTCATAATTCACGATGAAGATAAAGTTTCTTGAAAGCTCTCACAAAAAGTTTCACTTGAAACTTTTAAGCTTAAAAATTATTTTCCAAATGAAAAAAGTCATTTTCTTGTGGAAAAAAATTGAAGTTCTGACATTTTAATTTAAATGTTGTTTAAATGCTTATAAAAATTCATTCAGCAGCAGTCCGACTGGAAGCAATTATTGTATTTTATCAACCGCAAATGCAATTCAATTTAAAATTGAAATGAAAATTAAAATTAATTCAATTGTTTTCGATTCAATAAAATGTATGACAACATGTGAATGGTAATTTTGACATTAAAATGAATAAATTTATTTCTGGATATTATGTTGAGGGATGCTTGATACGATGATATGACTCTTAATTGATCATTTATTAATTTTTAATGCATATTAATTTCGGATAAATTGAAAGCATTGCTGGCAGAATGACAAATTTGGAATTATTTCGTTTCTAGATGCTACAACGATTGAATCAAAGAGTCAGAGCATGGATTGATACTCGATCGGTTTGACCTTTAACCCCTCTCACTCCTGTTGAATACGCCCTTATCCAACACTAAGTGCACTTTTCGAAAAGTATTGAGATACTCGAACATTAACGCAAATAGCAACAGTGATATCCGACACCTTGCAAGAATAACGTACTTTGATTGAAACTTTACAGCTACAGTGAAGATATAAATACTAGAAATTGTAATTTAAGCCTTATGGCTTAGGATTAAAATACCAGAAAGCTCGTATATTAATTTATGAGTAAGATTTTGCCATAAGCTCAAGTTTAAGTATGATTTAAGGATTATGACTGTGATTAATTTTATTAATCTACTCTTTACAGCATCACTAAACCATACCAAGATACTTAAATGTAAAATTTTATTTGATTATACACGAGTTTGAGAAATTTGGATGATACACGAGCTAGTTCCATTTCAACTTCGAATCTAGCTTTACACCAAACTTCACTTTGACTTGGTGCTAGAATGTGATCCTACAGAAATTCTGTCAACTCAAAAATGTCTCTTCAGGGTGTATTTTCACGTACTTTAAGAGAAATTGACATCCTTTCAAACTCTCCCTAAAAAGTCACTCAAATCCTACGAAAATGCTGAATATTCTCGAGACTTATGAAAAATGTAATCAAACGAGTTGTCAATTGCAATAAAACCAATTTAATTTATAAACTCAATAGACAATATCGCAATCATAAAGCGAGCAAATGAAGAGAGAACGCCCTTCATATACAGAATGAAATGACTTTTTTCCTTACATGAACTAGATAGAAATATTTTCTTTAGTATGGCAATTACCATCAACCTTATGGTATGGTTATGTGCATTACATATTCGCTGTATGTTGATTACATAAGATAGCATAAGCAAGTTTAAAGACTAGAAGGAGAAAAAAGTCATGAATATTTTAACATAAATGAAAAATCTTCGAAATTAAATTTTGTCTAATAAAATAGACACTAATCCAGGCAAGAAGAAGGAGGCTGTTAAAGCCCTTTATTTATTTATTATACATCTACATCTACATCTATTCATATATTTCCGTAAATAAATTTTTTATGTCAAATTTTTCACTGTCATGATGTCATAAATGAAGTCATTACTCTCGTACGTATGAACTGTCATTCATAATAACATTAACATCAGCAGTATCATCAACTTTACAGCTATAGAGAGCAAAAAATGAAAGATTATTTCATTAGACTAGAAATTAAAATTTTCCTTGAGTGAAAACTGCTTATGAAGCACACTAAGAGACAGGAACGATATTAAATCATCCATGTGCTTAAATCTATTTAATTTTATGCAAGGAAATGGAAAGTGCTTAATGGAGAAAATTAGATTTTCTTGATTTTTCATAGACGAGGATGTTAAGACTAGAGTCTGATGATGTAATATGCATTAGATTGGTTGATTTGCTACCAGAGCAACTAGATCATTTCATTATTTAATGCTTGAAGTATTGAGTTAACCATGCATGAGTCAATTTTGTGGATTATATACTTCTAAAGTTCCTAGACTGGTCAATTCAATAAATAATTTAGAATGTGTTTACTTCCTTGTGGATATTTGCTAATTTTGTGCTAATATGGACAAGTCTAAACCCGGAAACCACAAGTTGTCAATATAAAGACAGAATCGGCATTAAGCTACCTTTTGGCACCCTATACCATCCAAGCCACTCATTATACCTTCAAAATCCACTAATTTCACTTTCATCCATCCCACACAGTCACTTTTCATATCAATAATCAAATCTCCTTCCAAGTGTATGCACAATGAAATTCCCATATGTCTCAATGTCATTTAATATTTACTCTAAATGAGAACAAATCCCTCAGAAACTAAGTTCATTGAACCAAAATTAACCGCGGTCATGCAAAATTACGTCAACCCACATCCGAACTCTTAAGCAATTTACAGTTTACTGTAAAGGAAAAATAATCGAATAATTTTATGGGGCTTTTGACAAATCCATCTCAATTTTACTCACGAGATTCTGTGCATTACGCAATTTTAAAAAAATCTCTAGTCGTAAATCTCACACACAACAGCAACAAAGTGAAAAGAAGGCACGAGCAGCGAGTTGATTTTAATGTTTGTGTGATTCATAATGTCGTTCAAAGAAATACTGCTTATGTTCCATTGAATAATGTAAACAGTTTCTAGCTACGTTAAAAAAATGAGGAGAAAAATTGTGTCACGAATTTATTTTTAACAGCATTTTCCTTATGTGTATATGAATAAGCATGCTATATATAAGAAAAATCCGCGTATATGCGTTGACTGTTTACGAGACTTGCCGCTTATCTTATCACGCAACATTACTGTTATCTTATCTTATCAACTATGTCAGGTATGAGTTTCACAAAAATGATAAAAAGTTAACTATGTGAGTAAATTTTGTACAGTAAAAGGTCGATAATCGAAACTTATAGTCATATAAACAGGTAATTCCTTATCTTATCTTACACATACACAAAGATATTTTCATAAATTTTTCATATAATTTCAACAAACAAGTGCTCAAGTTTTACATCATTTATTATTCGAAAGTCGATTCAAAAGGAAGAAAAAAACTTAGTTCTGCAATTAATCTGAGTGGATTCAACTGAGAAGCATAAAAAGAATCAGCAGCAAAGAGGATAAAAAGAAAGATTCAGAATGGTGTCAATTGAAACAATTGCGACAATATTTGTCAAAGTTTTCAAGCTGGTAAGTGATGTGGAAAAATTGTGAATAAAAGTGGAAAATGGAAAAATAACAATGGCGATATCACCTTGAGAAAATGTTAATGGCAAAAAAGTGCAGTAAAAATTAAAAATTCAGTTTGAAGATTTGAGAAAAATTCAATCAAATTAAAAATGTAACGGTTTTGTATAATTTGAAAATTTAACGGTTTTGTAGAATTTGAAAAATTTAACGGTTTTGTAGAATTTGAAAAAGTAAATTTGCAATAAGCCAAGCCTATTTTGATGACAAATCCATAAAGTTATGAATACTTCCAAAGAACATAACCAAAAATTAACAAACCCATATAATTTCAACAAACAAGTGCTCAAGACTCAAAAGAAAAAAACTTAGTTCTGCAATCCTTACCTTAATGTCAAAAGACAATTTGAATCAACAAAGCTCAAAGTTCAAAAGGATCTCATTTCAAAAGATATAAAGTAAGCTTTTCTTCTTCCCATTATATTAAAATATCAAAGGAAATTTAAGGAGAAAAGGATTTAAAAGTAGAAGAAAACTTCTTTAATAATTTATGAAATAAAATGAAAGCTTGAGTGACTTCATATCATGAACTAGGTGTGGTTACGATAAGAGAATAAAATTCATGAGAAACCAAAAATGTCGCAATCAATTTTTCACGCGTGTATTAGTGAAAGATAATTAGTCATTCAATGATTAATGATGAAAATATCATTTTAGGTCCTAAATATCATTGTTTTGATACTTTATCGATTCGGTTATGGAGGTGACTTTTTGGGTGTTGGTGGAACGTGGAATCTGAATGAAGAGAAGTCAGCAGATGCCGAAATTATAGCATCTGGAGTTTATGTTGGTTTCTTGATCTACACATCTGTCCAACTGTTCACATATCTCTTCGGAACAACAAAGCATAAGCGAGAGCTATCAGACACAATCATGAATGTCGTCGGTACACTTTTGTGGTTGGGAGTTGCAGGAACAGCACTTCATTATTGGCACGGATATCAAGCACCACACGATTTTGCCAATTTGGCATCAGAACGAATGGTAAGTGTGGAAATCAGGCACAATTATTGTAAAATATACAGCATGTCTCTTACTATTCTAGATTGGTTTGATTATGGGATACTTGACACTCCTTGTGGCAGCCCTTTACCTCGCCGATTCAGTCTTGGCATTTGTTCATTATGCTAAGCATGAAAATAGCAAATACTAAGCTCAGATGGAAGCAGTTACTATTTAAGATTACAAATATTCATGGATTATAATTAAATTTCATCATTTTTACATTTGACATTAGCTTAAGGAACTTACTTTTTATGGATAATTCAGTATTATCTAATACAAACAAAAACATGCAGCAGTAGAAATAATTACATTTATAGCTTAAGTTTATATAGGGAATGTACAATGTGTCAACTTTTATGTGAAAACATTCAATAAGTTAGGAATAAAAAGCCAACAACCCAAAAAATTCAAGCATTTTTCAAAAAATTCATTAGAATTAGGAACATGTGAGGCAGATTTAATAGCTTACGCGCGTTCACGAAAGACTATAAAATACGTAGTCTAATGAAAATGATGATTCATCCAATAAGTGTTGAGATAATGCCATAAAGTAGATAGCTGGAGATATGACTAATAAAATTTATAGTGAACTTGCTAATGAATTATATACCGAAGCATTTTCCCCTCTAAGCTTTAAACTGTTATTACTGTTGGAATATAAATTTAAAATGTGCAAAATTTAAATGTGCAGCATCGTAAATGCCAAAAGGATGAAAGTGGAAAATGAGATACAATTCTGAAGTAAACGAGAAACTTGTTTTTTTCTCATCTTCTGTAAAATGGGAATTGTGTTACTAGCGAGGTAGATGCTTTGAAAATGGCATTGAGTGGCAGTAAAAATTGAAAATTTTTGTATTGGAGCTAGGAGTATTAAGATCTGGGTGATATTACATGAGAGCTTAAAGCATGTAATGTAGGATATTGTTCGCATTAGCTTCAATGAGATGGAAAATTATGGAATTCTAGGACAATACTGCCCGGAAAGCTCACTGGAGTAGAAATGGACACAAATCCGGCTACATGCCGACCTAATTATGGCCTGAAACTGAATTTCATCGAATTTGGTCTAGGACCACAGTCAAACTGGCTTAGAACTACGTCGTGTACCTTCAAGGGTAATCATCAAAGGGTAATGGAAGGGTAGTATTAGTACTGGACTATCTTTAGCTGGATTTAAAGGTACATGTCCTTGTAATATTGAAGATAAATTGGAAAGCACATCAATATTTCATTTAAAATTCATTTTTAGTTGCATCTAAGACCTAGTATCGCGCACTCTTATCATATGCTTCCCGACAGCTGTCTGACAAAGTGTCTGCGAAGTACGACGAAGTAAGTTGTCAAACCTTACAGAAACTCTGCCTGAATTACGTCCATATTACGTCCAGTATTTAAATATTTTCGTCCCATCAACTGTTGCTGCATACAGACGACTAACTATGTCATTAATAATTAAGAGTCGCATCCAAAAACTTTTTAATTACATCAGAGAAATAACAACCAAACAAAATTATAAACAGCAACATTGAAAGTCAAACAGAAAAATAATTTACTTCTATCATATACAAGCCCAGTTAATGGAATTTCTCGTACAAACCTTATCAATAATTCCCACACAAAACTTCCATAGACATTATCATAAAAATTTTATCAAACAAACTTGTAAGGTACGAAAAAAAAAATTATGAACATAAATTTTCAACAAGTTAAAACGAGACCAACACTTGTAAGAGTTGGAACATTTCGCAATGTTTTTGGCACGAACTACGTGCATTCCTTGTGTTGGTAATAGTTGTAACATATGTATGGAATAGATAAATATTTACTTTAAGATAAGGTAGAAGATTTTTGTATTACACAATGTTATAGTTATTTTTATGGGAAATGAATTTAGTGATTTAGTTTGTAAGGCTTAGAAGATAGCATTGTGGAAGGTTTGGGTATGGGATTGTATGCTTTTTTGAATGGGTAAGGTAGTCTGGTCTTCTCATGGGACTGAAGGACACGAGACTTAGACAAGGTGAAATATTAAGCCTCAGGCTGGATTGAGTCTGACCTAAGACCGACTTGAGGTCGGATTTTTTTCTAGACTATATGCCTTCCAGGAAGAGCTTTTCCTTACATAATCGTTTAACACTATCAAGTGCTAATGCTGATGCTTCAACCCTCACATGCAAGCAGACTGCTTTTATGTAGCATAGTGGTATTTCTATACCATGGAAGCATGCTCTATGCATGTTTGGGCAAGTTGATTAAGGAAGAGCACGAATTAGACTTGGATTTTGTATGAAAAGTCGACTCGACTGCATACAAAATTCAAGTTGACCTGGTCTAAGGCTTTAATTATTTAGATTGTAAAATTTTAGTAGTTTTTGAGCTTGAAATCAACAAAGACTGCAAGAGTGCACCTGACTTCATACAAAATTCAACTCAACTTGGAGCTTAAAGCATGGTGAATTGAAAAGCATGAATGAACGACGTGAATACCTAAATTCCTCCTTAAATTGTTATATCCAACGAAGCACGTAAACTTTAAGTCTAACAATATTCTTTAAACCATTTTCAGTATTCTTAAATCCATATTTTAACATAAAGTATTATCATAGAATTTATATACACAAACTTGCATTGAATTGAATATAATAAAATATTTAAGGAATGACAGTTTCTGACAGGTGACTATCCAAATAAATAAAAAAAAAGTTTCTGTTTTGTTCACTCACCATTATGAGATCCCCATATGTATCGTTCAGATTTTTATTACTTTGAAAATTCTCGCATGACTGAGTTTTACGTGTGACTACCATCTTATGGATGTCCGTCGTTGACATTCTTTCGTAATCGTTGAATTTCTGCTTCTGTAGACTTGATATGCTTGATTTTATAGGTGAATCATTTTGGTCGTTGCTGAGTGTGAGAGAAGGAAGAAGAATTAGAGGAAGTGACAACTGATGATGATTTTGGGTATGGAAAAGTTGTACTTTAAACTTTTTTTTAGTGGGTGCTGCTTAGATGAACATTTTTCAGATGGAAGCAGGTGGCTGTTAAATTCTTTTTGGGTATTTTTAACTGATTTTCTTGGAAAACTTAAATTTTTGTGATTGAAAAATCAATGCTTACTATGACTTTTTTACTACCCTAAAAATATGCAACAGACAAGACAGACTTCCACGAATCCAAACAATATCCATCAGCAGTAAGGAAGAAGACAGAATTAAATTTACTCAACAAGCTTAAAGCTCTTCTCATCATTTTCACTTACGAAATTAGATTTAAATTTCCTTGCTGCGGTGTGTTCTTCTCAAGTGAAAGCCATTCAATTGGATCATTGTGCTCGTCTAACACCTGACTCCATCGGTGTGTATCAAGATTGATGGAACTCAACAGTTTCAGTTTATTACTGTCAATGCTCTGACGGTAAAGGTTCTTTTCACGATCTAAATTCTTACTGAAGTCACCCACACTCGACACTTTCGTCATGCGACGCCTCAAAACCACTGAATTATTAATACCATTGTTATTGTCATACGATTGTGTCGTGTCTTGCGGAGATGATTTTGTAATTTTATTATCATCATTCATTGCCATATTCTTACGATGCAGTCGATTGAGCATCTTGTCAATTTGAACTTCGTATCGATTAAACTTGTCATAATCAACAAATGATAGATCTAAATGGACATGGAGAATACAAAAATATAAATTTGTTTTTGGTTAGACATATCATATTGAAGAATATGTTCTAATTTAATGGACTATAAAGATTGGCTGTCATGTATTCTTGGAAATTGAACATGTTGGATTATTGAAAGGTTCTAATGGATTTGTGGTAGGTTGATTGAGTATTTATAAATGACATGTGTACTATTTTGTGTTAATTTTCTTCTTTTTTGTTAGCTCAATTTCACATTGATTGACTATTTATTACTGTTACTGGAGGTAGGCATTTAAGACAATATCTTGAGTAGTTCTAAATGGTTTATAGGATGTCACAATATACTGAAAATTTACATTTTTAAGTTGAAACTAACTTCTTAATTTGAATTACTTTAATGATTAATCATCTATAAAGCAGTGTTGCCCAAACTGTTTGCCGCGCCACTCTAGTGAGCTGCCGAATGCTTTAGAAAAAGCCATAGACCATATGTCGTGTGCAGTTTTAGTCGAGAGTTGCCTTGACGTAAAAAAGTTTGGACAACACTGCTTTTGACACAATTTGAGAGTCCAAAGCAACAGGAACCAAAACCCTAAACGACTAAAAATCTTAGAATTCAATATGAAACATCCTGAATTCCCAGTCATACCGACTTAGTACATCAGAATCCCCAAACCATGTACTACACATTCTGAACAAATTATTAATATTATTAGCATCTAATAATTCATTAAAACACGAGTTAATGTAACGTAAACTGTATTAATCAACAAATCAAGCGGCAAATAATCACGAAAAATGTTTCAAACATTCGATTCACATGTGTTAGATGTTAGCGACTTGTTTCAATGATACATTTAAGTTAGTACACGTCAAAAAATTAAATTTTGTCACGAAACTATTAAGCTTTATGTAATTGAATTACTAGTGACGTAGAAGAAATGCTGACTGAAATGTATTCATTTTTGAGAAACATTTAACTACAGAATTTTGATGGTATTGAGTGACTAGGTTGTTGACCTTTCTTTTTGTTTGATTAAACGTTTGAGAGGTTTTCAATAATAATTAGCAAGCAGCATTCCACAAGAAATTCGCAATGCCTTTTATTACCTAATTGCATTAGTTAATTTAAGTCATATCAGTCCATATTTATAAAATACTCAATGAATCACATTTATCTAATAATGGCCATAATTAGTTTGTTTGAATTCAATTTCCAACTCGTTGGCCTGCTAATTAATTTTGAGTTGGTGGAAGAAAAATAAAAGTTTTTAATAGGCTTTGATAACATTCAGACATCGAAAATGGCATTTGTTTCTTTCTTTTTGAGCAACAAACTTAGACTGTCGTGTCTGGGGTGACTATTGACATGTATTTCTTATAAACTGATAAATTTGGGACTGATATTTCAGGAACTGGGTGTAAGTATGCTAATATAGAGTAAGAAGTTGTACTTTACTAGAAATAGGAACATCATAAAAGGAGTATACTATAATAAGTATACTATAAGCAGTATACTCAAAGTAGTACACTATTAGGAACATACATAAAGCAGTATACCAAAAGGATTATGCTAAAAGGAGTATACTAAAAGTTTCTACAACTAGTAGCAAAATTGCCTAGCCTTGCCTAATTCCAATTTTACCAATTTAAAGGAGAAACTCAAAAACATTTCTTCAATATCCATTGACGGAAACAGATGACGAAATCGAAAAATTTCTGAAAAAACTTTCAATTAATACTTTCTTATCAGTTCCACTTGTTTCCAGCTGATTGCACTATTTTGATTCGTAGATAGCAAATTATGGAATCGGAGAATAAATACTATTGCTTGATTGATCATGCCTTATTATGAAAATTATGTCATTCTGCCAATTTTATGTCTTATTATGAAGACAGGAAATTTCAATGTAATAAAGTCATTAAAAAAGAAGCGATATATGGGTAAGTTTTTTCCCATAAAATTCTGTTTGCTGCTATAAAAGCACCTATATTAGTGTAAAAACAATAGTACTTATTGATTAAAGGTAAATATCGTGAAATTGTTTTTGTTTCCCATTCAATATTTGCGATAAGTTTCGGAAGTCGGCGATTTTCAAGTTTAAACTTCCAATTCCGTGAATCTTCGAATTTTAATGTCCATGAGATCACAAGATTTATTTGTCAACTCCTTAGTCATGCACTAAGAAACTTTTGCAGATATTAAATTCTTCAGATGACTCACAAAACTCATTCAAAACAACTTTAATTGAATCTAATTTGAAATCCATCAATCACTAGCTTTTTATCAAGCATTTATCCGTAAATTCTGTATCAATCCGACTTTCTAGGAATAAATATTTCAGTTCATAGTACACGCATATGACAAAACTAGCTTTAATTAGAGGAATCGCCGGTAAAGTTAAAAACTAATTATATGCATTCCTTCAATAATCAGCATTGAATCACTAAATCCCAAAATGTCTGCGAATCAATTTCACTATTTTATAAAATGACAAGTAATGAAATCTTTCATATGGCCGCATAAATAAAATGCCGTATTTGTTGATGCAGAAAATACTTTTTAGGTTATTTCTTACGAGAGTGGATGAAAGAGGAAGGCAATGAAGTTATATTTATGGACATGTTAAGTGCAGTGAGCGACTTATTACCTCTAATTAGTTATTTTAACCAGGAAGTTATTTTAATGTTCTAGATCAGTAATGGGGAAGCTATGTGCCGCGGTAGACTAGTGTCGTGGATGAACCATGTACCATGTGCAGTTTTGATTAAGGCTTACAACAAAGGTGTTCCATAGAAACAAAGTTGTTCACCACTGTTCTAAATTTTAACAGTCATACCTCTTTACACGCGGAAGTTGGCTAACATCTTCCCAAGTCAAGAAGAAAGTGACACTAATTCCAACTCTGGACAATCATCAACCAGTACCACAAGGCCATTAACTTATCATAAACTCTTCAAATTCAACTAAAAAGTGAATCTGATTGACAATTTCCTTTTCAATAGCCGTCAATGACCATCAAAACAGAACAAATAGACAAACAGAATCAATAATGCCGTCAATCCATTAACAAAAAAGTGCTAAAACTCAGCCATAAGAAATAATATAATTTCCTTCACAGCTTATAAAAATTTATTCAAAAGACATAAACTGTCCAAATTGAGTGAGTAATGGAATACAAAAGAAGAGAGCAAGCTTACCTTCATAACTGACCATATTATCGATTTGTTGAAGATTTTGCAACGATACAGCCCAATTGGAGTTCATTGTCGCGGGTGGCTTACTCTCATTGAAGCTAATTTTCCGTTTAATCAATGAGATAAAGCTATCAGAACGTTCCAGTTTCGGTGGTTTGAGAAAATCGACATTATCATACGATCCGGCTGGCATTGATTGCCGAAACGTTGTCGGTGAACGTGATCGTAGTGTAACGGGTGTTGGAGATTTTGGCGGTGTTGTTGGCGTACGCGCTTTATCACTTTCACTTATCTTCTCCTCACTCAACTTTTCTAATCGAGAATTCTCGAGAATACTTTTACGATAATTTTTCTTCAATTGAAATGAGTTTAATGTTAAACTTCTTTGGAATTTAAATGGCGATGACACATTCGGTGTCGGTGTATCAAGTGTTGTTGTTTCCTTTACAGTTCCTATTTTTGTTAGATTGTCAATACTGTCACTTAACTTATTATAAATTTTTGATAATGTACGTTCAATAAAACTATTTGAGCGTTCAAGTTTCTTTGTCGTTGGTTCCTCAGACTTTTTCGTCGTTGGCACATCAACAACTGGTGCCTTTTTTGTCGATGGAATTTCACTAACATCTTTCTTAACATTATTATTGTTATTATTTATACTGATTTTATTATTATTGTTATTATTTGCCTTGATGCTGCTACTTTTTGTTATATTTTCATTTACTTTTGTATTTGGATTCTGTTGATGTTGCTTCACCTTCTTCTTTGGTACGGGCTTTGCTGTGTTCTTACGAGAATTTTTACCACTTGTATTCATTTTTGCACAAAATACACACAATCACATTAGGCTATCGTTAATCTAGATACACAAGAATATTGTTTATTAACGTAAAGATGGTTTACGTGTTGTTTAGAGGTTCTTACAGCCAATAAGAACTGAAAATTTAGATGATTTGAACTATTTCAAAAAATGTTCGAAATTCGAAAATTCGAATTTTTCGAAAATTATTCAAAACAATCAATTTTCAGCTATTTTGGAGTTGATTTCTTTGTTTAGTTCACATGCACTTGATATTCTTATGCTTGTTATTGCTGTTTTCATCATTTAATGAAGATCCAGTTAGGCAAATCACTTTACAACTATTAAAAAAATTATTTTCGTGGAATCTAAGCCAATAGGTCGATTCAAAGTTTCATTTTAAAGACAATAATTGAGCGTATAGCCAAAAAAATTAAGTAGGAACAAAGGACAGCTCATTGATTTCATATAAATGATGACTAAAAATCCAATAACAACAATAACATGAACAATAATATCAAATGTGTGTTCAAATTCTCTTTTTTCTTCTTTTTCACTTCTTTTTTTCTTATTTTATTTTTAAACACATGACACTAATATGTATGTAGAGATTCCAATCGTGATGTGTCTCGGAAAAACTTGATTACTTCTGAATTATGAAAATTTATTGCTTAGTTGCAATTGCTATTGTAGTGGAATTTACGACGCTGATAAGATTATTTACATTCTAGACTTGCGAACTAAGCGGCAGTTTATATTATACAAATATTACTATACTGCGTGGCTTTTATGTACGCAAAACAAAAATATAGACTAGGAAATCTCTCTCTTAATCCAATAATCTTGTAGTATAAGTTAATGACATAACTAAACTTATAGCAACAAAAACATTATCTTTGTATCATCACTTGTTTAATTATCTTTAAACAAAATCACAATTTACACACGAGTGCTGATGTGAATCAGATATGATAATTAGGGATTCTGCTATCTGGTTAAAGTAGGCTTTGAAATTTGGAGAAAATTAACAAAAATTTCTTTAGAATTTTGAGTGAAAATCAGAATTTCCTGAATCATCGACCAGCTATGAGTAAGTACAAGATACTATTCGTAACTCGAGAATCTATCCGTCAATGCCTTTGATCTAAAAAGCAATAAACACTTAATGAATTTTACATCACTATTAATTCGATGTTATTTTACGACGATTCGCTTGTCTCGGCAATCATAAATGACAATTTCCACAGGTCATTAAAATCGTCAATATTCTTTATTTTTAGTGACTTATGTGCCTACTCTGAATATGGGTTTATTAATAGATTTGTTGATATTATCTGTGATTAATGGTATCTAAGATTTAAGTTTCTAAATTTTCAAAGATAAACAAGGTCGATTTTTCTTGTAAAATCGTGTTTGTAGGGAAACATGATTTGAATCAGGAGTATGTAAACTGTGATGCGCAGTATGTAAAAGGTTCAAGAGCTACATTAAAGTTTTCAATCATTAATTGAACAGTTAATAAATAATCTGAATTAAATTAGGTCAAAGTCTTTAATTATTGCTGATGCTTTGATTTAGTTGCATTAAATAAATAAATTAATAATACAAAGGGTCAGCATTGTCGTCAGAATTGCAATTTATGACAGTTATGGGCAACCTATGTGCTGTAGACCTAACAGACAATGAGTAAACTCAATCAATTTAATTGAGCATGCTCAATTTTGAGAGTACAATCATGAGCATGTTCCTTATCTGGTCGGAAGATGATACTTAGATGTTTCATGAACAAAGGATGCACATCACTGATTTAAACGACTATTGGATTAATATGAGAAATCGTCATATTCAATTTTTGGATTTGAACCATTTATTTAGTATTAATTTTGCTAATGTAATACACAATAATACATTTCACGACTCTAAGGAATCTTTCTCTTAGTCACACTAGTGTCTTCCGGTGTATATTTTGAGCAGCACTGATTAATAAAATCCATATAACTTGATTTCATCACAAAGTTCAGTAACCATAGATATTCTCACTAGGATTTATATTCATCCACAACTTAAGTATAGGATTCCACAATCACAATGTTTATCAGCTGATTTTTACTTCCTATTATATAAATTTTGATACAAAAATTTCAAGAATTTCGATTCACTTCTGCATAATATTTTCAAGCTAGTGCATCGGTCATATTTCATTGAATGTAAAATGTCACAACATACACACTGCCCGCGTATTTATCTAAAGTATGAAAACAACTATCCAAACTATTTAATATTCATTAATAAGTTCTAGTTCACTTAATGAATCACAATGAGTTGCTGTATGTCAAATGTATTATTCTGCTCTATACTGCATCACATGGTCAACTTTTTCTCCACAATTTCATTTCGATATTTTTCCGAGATTTTATTGGAACCTCTAGTTATGCATAAATACACTACACACATGAATTGAGAATGAGAAGAAGGGAAGTTTCTTTCGCGATACTAAGAACAAATAAATTTCACACAGTTCTTTACTTTTTATAGTCCGGCACTAAATTTCATTTCATTCCTTCAATCACTCGACAAGAAAAAAAGAGGAAAAAAAAATTCAACAGGTATGAATGCGCGAAGCAAAAAAGGCAGAATTCTTATCAATCTTAATAACAAATACTGAGTAAATGAAAAACACTGAGGAGGAGGTCGTGAATGAGGAACGAGAATGTAAAATGAAATTTTATTTTAAGGTCTTTTTTGCTGTGATAAAAGAAACAATTTGCGGCAGTATTGGTAAAACTACTCTCTTTATTTTTCACGTTATCACTTCATACACTGGTATATCCAATTTTTTTTTGTCTATTGTTTTCCGATCGAGGAAAAAGATTTCACAAATAATTTTTGTATTTTGAATATTTTTGTGTGCCTCACTCGGAAGGAAAAAACGCGTTGAATGAGTCAATCACTTTGGGAGAGTAAAGAGAAGCAGGCAAAATGATGAGAAACTACAAAACGATGAATGTTCAAAGTGTTTCGCTTTTTTTTTTCTTAGTCAGGGATGATGACATAAAGAATATATCTTATAGCTTTACAAGATCAAAGTGTCGATTTATTTCTTTATTATTATTATTTTGCAACACACAAGAACGAAGTTGAATGCTCAACTGAACAGCTTACGGCACATACAGTTGTGAATATCTACACACTCATCTCGATTCCACATTGCAATGCTGCATGCATTCACGTTGAATTAATAATAATAATAATCAAGTTTTCACATTTGTAGATCACACAGTTTTTCAGACTGAGAATGTTGGAATCGTATGTGACAATGTTGTATTGATGGAAGCCTTTTGTGAGTATGTGATCAATTCCTTGCCATATTCAGACAAGCAATCAAATGGCAACGGTGATGAAATTCAGTTATCATGCACAAATACATCCACAATGTGATTGATATTCTCTCTCATTTGGTTCAAAAAAAGGCAGGCAGTATAAGATGATGTCATTTTTATAGAAGTAGTTTCATGTGACACATGTGTGTATTAATAATATATGTGCTGAATGTTTTATTAGCTCTGCGAGCGAGAAGCGCAACACACAAGTGCAAAATTAATGATCGAGAATTAATCAATACATGGAAACGGGGAAACGCAAACCGCATACAAATGAGACACAATACACAGAGAGAACATAAGAGCACGTGGTTGAATGTAAATAATAAGATGCATGGATTGAGTATAAACCGACATCAGAATAATCTATTGGTTGAGATAGGTCATTGTCATAGATAGATTCTTAGTTCATCATCTTCTTCCTCTGACTGATTTTATGTATGCATGTTCTCTTCCATTTCTTCTTCTTCTTCATGAATTGTGAAACTTTAGAAGTTTTTGAACGCATGTGGATTTTTTATTGTTTCTCAAAAAGACTTAAAAGACTTTTCATTGTGCTGAATTTTCTTTTGTTTCATCAACTGTGCAAAAAAGAACTTTGTTTTATAAAGTTGAAAAGTTTTTCAGAACTAAGAAGTCTCTAGACTGTTTTCCACATCTGTTATTGAGAATACAAGCATGAGATGCCGAAAAAAATGATTTAAAGTCGTTGCTAATGAACACTTTTTAGATTCAGAACATTAAGCATCTCTGCACGTGTAAGATTGGAAAGACGTTTTGAGGTTAAAGTGCAAATAATTTTAAGAAGATGTACATTTGGCATTCACTCAAAAAATAAATAATCTAGCATAGACATGTCTTTGATTTAGAACTTCCTGAGTATGATATACTAAATATACGTACTGTTGACCGACTTAGATAGTTTGAAAACAATAGGAAGTATAATGAATGTTGAAAATATAGCAACAGTCAATTAAGTTGCAGTGCTACTTCTGCCTACCTCTGTTATAGTTGTATACCCCTCTTCATGTGTAGTTGCAAACCCCTTTATACAATTTTAGACTGGTTTCATTAATCTTCATGATTTCCATCGAATTTAACTCGAACAGCACAAGACATTTAATCGATCCCAAATCCGGCACCAAGCCGGTGTGACTCTAACTTGGTTACTGATTGGATGATTTTTTAACCTATCGAATATCGCATGTATCAGACATATATCTTAAGATATGATGATGTAATTCGGATTGCATAGGCTCAAGGGGTAATTCGCTTTTCATAAACAATTAGTAAATATTGTTCAGCTATAGATTTAGCATCAGGCATCATTTAAGAGAGACCATGATCCATATAGTCAGTGAAGTAAGTAAGTCTACAAAATTCTTTTCTTTGATTTTCTTAAAAATCATTTGCAATTTTATTAATCTTTAATTTTTCATATTTACAACAGGTTTTGTAAGATTCTTGGACATCCAATGAATCCTTCAAAAATCAAATACATCTATCTTCCAGTGCCTTTATCCTTAATCGTCATCTTTAGTTCAATTTAGTTCCATCTCTTTGGTTGTTGCCATTGTTGGTGTGATTGTTGTTGTTGATTTTGGTGTGATTGAGGTTGTTGATGTTGTTGCTTTTGAGGTTGTGCTGACCATCCTCCATAATTATGAGTAGCTGGAGCTGGTTGAGTTCTGGCAATCAATTGCAATGATTTTTGGATGGCTTCTGGGATTGGTGGGCTGGAAATGATTTTTGGGAAGTTATTAATTGGTCATTTCAGGAACAAATCTTAGTCTCACCTTGTTGGCAAATGTGCACCTTCAGCTCTGAATCCGTATTCATCAGCTTGATATCTGACTTGGATTGGTTGACCTGAAATAATACCAATATTGTTCGGAAACTCAATTCCTAACTAACTAGTCTAACTTACCTTCGGGTGATGTATAAGAATATGATCCTTGAACAACTTGAGCCTTTTGTTGTCCGACATTCTTCAAGTATCCACTTTCATCAGCCTTAATTCCATTTCCAGTTGAGTAACTGTATTGATAACTGCCATCAGGTGACATTTCATTCTTGTAAGATGTAATTGGGATGACATTTCTGTTTGGCTGGAATGCTTGTTGCTGTTGGAAGTGATGAGGTGGCTGTTGATGCTGTTGTGGCTTGTTAAATTGTGAATGATGAGCTTGATGTTGGTAATTCTGATAATGACCCGATTGCGATTGTTGCACATTTTGGTATTGTTGCTTGTTGAATTGGTTGTAACTGAAACAATATTTTATGTAATTTTTAAGTTCGCGATGATTTATATTTTGTGAATTATGGATATAATAGTTCATTGAGGTAGTTTGAATTTATGAAACGAAATGTAATTGATAGTGATTTTTGTCGTGCTCCATAAATTTTGTTTGGCGTTGCATTTTATATGATAAGATACAAAGTAGTTTGAAAGATACAAAGTAGTTTGAAAGATACAAAATGATGAAGCTTAATGGAAAGTGAAGACTACTGTCATTATAAGCTATCTATACCAAACGGCATACGACTTAGAAATGGCAGAAAATTCCGCTCCAAGCTGATTTGAACCTGGTATCAGAGCGAATTTTATCAAATCTGTCCTATGACTACCTACGCTTGTCTGGTACGAGATCTTTGGGCATTTCTAAGTCGTGTGTTTTGGATAGTATGTAGCAATAGAATCCAAATTTTCAGAAAAAAATAATTCACGATTATTGAAAATGCATTAGAACTAAGAGTATTTAAGGTTCAAATCCTTCAAATTTTGAGCTCTCTTCGTTTAATGGATCCAAATATTTTTTTTCCATTTTTTGCTTCAAATTGCACTCAGGAATATACCCCATAGTATGAACTTTACACATCCATTAGACTATCATGATTCACATTTTTAAGAATAACAATTTGAGTCAAATTTCATAAAATTATTTTGAAACTTTAAATGTTTATTAATAAAAATACTAACTTGCTATGCGATCCAGCCGCAATAGCGATCATCACTGATAACATCAATAACTATATAGAAGAAAAAAAAATAAGAATTGAAATTGCACACCGACTATAAAAATTTGTTAATTCCACTTTTATTACCACAAACATTTCTTCTATAAATATTTTTTTTGCACAAAATAAAAATTAAGGTTTAACCAAAAAGGAGAGGATTATTAATTTTTATTAATGTTATATCTAAGATGATTGAAATGAGACTATACTCTAAGTTTTCGGCGATGTTTATATTTATACTATTGTTAACGAAAAATTTTAATGGAAATGGATTTTGATGCGTTTATTCATATTTTGATGTGTACTTACGTATGTACGAAATAAATGAACAACAACAATTCTTATAATCGCAACAATTGCATATTTAATAAAACATATAAAGTAACATAATGAGGAGAAGAAGAATAAGAGGGCGATGCAAGAAATGAACACCAACAATTGAAGATGTTAATGGTAATTAATAAGAATAAGTCAGGTATGTCATTGATGAATAGATGGCATAGAGCGCATTTGATATTTAAACTGTATGTATCTATACAATACTGTGTAATAGATTGAATGGAAATTGAAAAGATATTGCTGATTCATGGTTTCCTGGATTATTTTGAGCTTTGTTTGTTCCCGTTGCTTAAGAATTTTTCAATTAATTTGCAGGTGCTTTATGACTTGCTCTAAAGTAGTATAATGAAATAGTGAAGAATTAAGCACTTAACTCCCGAGTGGCATATTCATTAGAGTAACATGGCGTAGAAAAAGCTGAAAATCCAGCCTCAGACCAGCATAAATCTGACCCTAGACATGATTTGTTGTAAATCGGCCTCACACTAGAATCAATTCATCCGTGTGATTTTCGGGATAGTCTGTTACGTTCCTCTGTAAATGCCGGTACATCCAAAATACGCCATACCGACTCAATAGCTTCATCCCGTTCTGACCAACTCACTAATTGACACAGTTTGACAACATTTTTCTATTGTGCAATTGATATCCTCAAATTCAAATACATCAACCAAAAATCCAGTCAAACTGCATCCACGCAAACCCCCTTCATCTCCAAAAACACACCTCAATAAACCATATCATCTCCATCATCCATAAATTCATTCTTGAAAATCTTCATTGTAAAATTTACATGCATCGTCACTTGGCCAAACAATGAGATATTCAAATTTACCGATCATCTCAAGAACCTTCATCCAATAACCTACTTGATAAATGAAATGAAATCATAACGCGAATCTTCTTCTTATTCTGTTCTTCCTCTTCTTGCACTTCTTACGTTCGCTTTTTTTCAATGTTAAAGCCTCAAAAAATTGTTCCATTCTTTTCATTTTCATTTGAAAATTTTGATGCAGATTGAAGAAGATGAAGAGAATGGAAAGGAAAGATGCAAAAAAGTTTGATGTGTGGAAGTGAAGAGTAAGTCACCCATGCTGTATTGATGTACTTGCATGTTACAACGTTTTGTACAGTTTATGTAAATTTGAGTAGCTGGAAATGAATGTAAAATTTGAGATGGGTTGCATTTTGTCGGTATTCTAAAGCATTCATAGTTTTGAGGGCACTGTTGTCAGACAGTACTAGCAATAATCTAGGAGTGATTTAAACATGATTCAGGTTCAAGCTTTACGTCAATAGTGACCGATCTGATGAGTCAGTTGTTCGCAACCTTTTATTTTTGTGGAACACCTTTGTGATAAGTCTTGATCGAAGCTAAAAACAACACACAGTTTGCCCACCTCTGTGATAAGTCATACAAAGACAATAAACAAGTAAGTCTACTCAACTGCAAGTGCGTTCAAAGTTCATCAACCTCATAAACTTTTTCAACTTACCTCCCATGTCGATTGAGTTTCCGAATTCTGTTATTTCTACTGACATGATTTTTTTGATATTTTTTTCATGCCGCATTGAGTTTTACATTACCGAAAAAATCGTGTAATTAAAGAGCAACAAAAGAAGTAGAAGAGATTGTGTGAAGTTCAATTTTGATGATTATCATCTACGACCTTTATTGTTAACATAGTAGACCTACAAAAGATGCCGGGATGTAACTTTTACCTTTACCTTTATTGAATTTGAAACTATTAAGTTGAAGGTCGATTAAAGAATTTTGTATCAATTTTTGAGGCGGAAAATTGCGTAATTTTTACTGCTTAATAACTTCATAAAGACTCCAATTTCATATTTTGCCGGTCATTGTTTTAGTTGCTTTATTCTTCTTGACATTTTTCTTCCTTTCTAACAACAATCTCGCCAATTTATGAATTAAAAAATTGCAGCAATGAATCAAACCTTAAGTTGCTTATGTACCTGCATTGCCAAACGTTTTCTTCAAGCTAGCCAGCGGCAAATTTTCAATTATTCACAAGAATCTATCATAACTTGAATTAAAAATACATTTTCATTTATGCAGATCGTAAGATGTATGAAGATACAGCAGATGAAGGAATAAAAGATTGAAGGAATTTCGCAACCTAAAAATATCTCATAAATTTGAATGAGCCACCCAATATTCGCAAAAGACAATGTGATCAGCATTAAATCTCAATTTCTTTTGCAAGATGCCAAAGAAAAAATGTTGGATTTTGAAGAGTTTTATGTTGGGGGCCATTCATTAGTTACGTGACGCTCTTAACGAAGGGAGGAACAGATGATCTATATTTTGCTACGATTCAGACAGAGCATTCATTTTCAGGATGCTGGATTCAAGTCGATTGTTTGCGTTACGTTATAAGTGAACGGTCCCTTAGCAAATTATACAAAGTGTGAATCAAACGTCTTTAAGTGTTCTGAAATCATGCATCATACAAATCATACAATCTTGATGGAATCGTTTAATGTAAAAATTCACGAATTTTTGAGAAAGAGATACTTTGTAGTATATTCAGCATGCATTGAATTATCTTGTTGCAAAATAGTCCCGAATAGCATAAGTTGATATAATCTGGCACTAGTTGAGCGTCTGCTTGAATTTATTCCTCGAAACAATCCCTAACAGGCATAGAGCATGCTGTCATGGTACAGAAAGACCACAATGTTACCTAAAAGCGGTCTATTTGCATGTCCCGAGAATCAATCTTTGAGCCTCTGCTGATTTGAATTATAAAACTGATTCTGAGAGGTCACTCACTTATTACATAACGCTCTAAGGTGAGACTACTCTTAATCATTTTCTAACATGCTATACTGCTCTAATTTTCCAATGCAAAAACTTTCGTAACTCATTTTTTTATTATTAATGTAAAGATGTCAAGCTGTTGACATGTGGACAAGAAAATTCAAAGAAGAAATTGACATGTGACCTTTATAGAATCAACAAATTAAATGTTGCAGACATCGAACATTAGCGGCATCAGACATGTAACAAGATGTATCATAACTTAATTGATGGCAATTCATTTAAATATGAACTTGTTGCAAATCAATCTACAATGTAATGAATTAATAATATTAGTAATATGGTTATTATTGCTGCTCGTGTACATCAATTCATTCTACTTATTTTCATATTAATCGAATATTTGCTATTTAGGTAATTCATGTTGTCATTTATCTTTACACGGATGTCATATTTTTTATATTGTAGGTATTAAGTTCATGGTTGTTGGGATTCAAGTGACTAAGTTGCAAAGTTAATTGCTGCATTGAGCTAGTGCCAAATATTTTTTTAGATGGTCCATTAAAAGCTGGAAGGAAGCTGTCGATAGAAACAGTATTGTACTTGGTATTGGAAATTGGCATACGGAAGCCAGCTATAGACGCCGTCTGAGGGAGACCATGAATCACAATTGATCTGTCTGGCCAGCAAAGTAAGTAAGTCCATAAAAAGTATATAGAGCAAGTCTAGTATCTGTTATTACACCTGATATTCGACATACCTTCTACATCCATTAATACTTTATCTCCTTTCTACTTTCCTAATAACTTAATGACTGTAAATAGCCAAACGTGTGATAAAAGCCATTCATTTTAATTCACACTTAATAATTTCTATCCCTTAATGAACAATTTTATCGTCCATTATTTTCCTTTATAACACTAATCAATCTAATCGCATGCATGACTGCAGTTACTACAGCATTAGATTGTTTGAAAATTTCATCACAGCATAAAGTCAGAATGACGATCATTTTTGCATTATCAATTTATGCTTAGGTTAATTGTCCAATTTGCTTCTCACATCGTTTACCTTTATAGCTATTTTGATTAATATTATACGTATTACATTTAAAAAGTCGTGCTGCTTGTGGCTTAGTTGCTACTATGAATATAATTATTATGTAATACTCTTTTATTCCATTAATTTTCTTATATCAGTTCATCATTCTTTTTGGACTTTAATAGCCTAGTCATAATTTTCATTCCATTGGATGGTGTCTATCTTTCACTTCATAATTTGCAAGCTATTGAAGACCAGTTTTTGTGATATTTTGGAAGACGCTTTTGGAAAGGAAAAGTGTGCTGGATTATGTAATCTGTCGGGTATCTTTTAATGGTGTTTATGATGGATTTAAGAATATTTTGAATGAGGAATGGCAAAGTTATGCAGTTATCGAGGTTAGGAGGGTAATGAGATGTACTTTTGGAATGACTTGTTGTAAACTTTTTACAATATAGACTAAGTTTCAAAGTTTTATTTAATTTTTGAGGTTATGTCATGATCTAACAAATGGATTTGACCAGATTTGACTTAAACAGGTTCATTAAGTCGAGCATCACATCCTGAATGTCCTTCAACCTCTCTGATTACCTTCAGAACTCACCATTCCCATTTACCATTACCTCCTTCTTCATTAAGAATATTAATGTCATAATTAACTTCCACTTTTTGTCATCGCATTAAAGGAATCGCTTAAAAATATAATTGACTGATGTCTCGAAGCAAGAACAATCAAGGATTGTTGAAAGATTGAAACTTTATGCTTATTAAGAAACCAAAAGACTCTTGAAACGCACATCATAATATCTTCAAGCCCAGTAATTCCTGATATAGGTCAATTCTTGACATTTCTGTTTCATTTGCATTAAGTAGAAATAATTATTGTGGATTGGAACAAATGTCAATTATGAATGTTGATACGCCTCGGGTACTAAAAATAATTAAAGTGCTTTTTTCAATTTAATGAAATTGTTTTGTGAACCTTTTTTATTCATCAGCTTAAGGTATGTGTGCTTATTTATTTTTGCATGAGATTGTGCAAACAAAGTCAGCTATTATGTTAAGCATGTAATGAGCTTGCTTTCTACACTTTAATAGTTTATGGCTGAAATGGATTTATGAACTTAACCGTTGAGTTTTTTGCGATAAAATTCAATTAAAAGCTATGATCCTAGATATGTCGATCATGTAGGTCAGATGCTCAATCGTCTTCAGGCAGACACAGTAAGACGCAGAAATTAAGCAATTTTGAAGCTAATTGCAAACTTTTTGCACGGTAATGGAAGCTAATATAGACATTTGAAGGCAGAGTAGTCATCAAGGACTGCTACTGGATTTGAGAGTCACACAAAAAATCAGGAAACTAGCTGCTTAAAGATTTATTTGCAAAAATGATCAAATAGTCAGCATAAAGTTCAACTGTAAATAATTAACACGATTTTAACGACCAGCAAAAAATTAGAGCACGGACAGGAAACAAATGAAGCTGAACTTGAATCCTAAACCCAAATTTTGACAGATTTTACTAAGCAATTAGATCCATGCAGATCTAATTCTTGGAACTGAATAAATTTCACAACCTCATAAAGCATGATCAAGCGGTAATTGCGGCACATCAACTGCAGTAAAAATATTTTAATGATTTTTGGAACTGACAGTGCTTATTTAATTATAAACTGGATGTACTCATAATAAAAATAAAAATATTTCAGCAACAAAGCGAGTTAGAGAATGAGTCAGGAAATCAGATCAGCACGTATAGTCATGAATATTCATAGCCTAAACACCTTATTAACTTCCATTGAGAATTTGATATTTAAACCTTAATGATTTCTATGAAAATAAATAATATTAGAATTCTCATGCAGTTTAGCGTAAAATACAATAATTCATGAAAATTATGGACGATCCTGTTACGTGACTCTACCTGAAAAACTAGAATTAATTCATATGAATTGCTAATTCAATTAATTTCGACAATTATACTGTTTTTTAAATTAATTCTCGATGCCATATTTACACCTTATTTAATTGAACGCGACATATTCATAATGAAGTGATGATGATGACTCAAAACACTTAGCTTATAAACAATGAACAGTGCATCCGCTAGCGATAAATTATGATCTTTAATTTGTCATTACGATGCGAATTGAAAAAGAGAGAAAAATTGTAAGTAAAATTGCAGTTTAAGTAGAGTCGATTAATGTGCATGTTCAAGCTCGTTATGAGCTTAATAAAATCATAATTTGCAGTTGCTATAATTTTCATATAAAAATTCAAATTCTTAAAAAGTCGTTAAATTTTGTAAAATCAAATATAAAACTGAGAAATGATTCTTCAAACTTGCTATAATTTTGCTATAAAAATTCAAATTTCCAAAGTTCGTTAAATTTCAAATTTTAATAAGTTAATCATTTTTATAACAAAAGTTTCCCAAGAGACATCATACAATAAATTAATGAACCAAACACGTTCAAAAATGTTGATTATTGTTTCTATTATTTCCATTTGCATAGCATCCCATTTGCACTATTTGGTAATAATGTAATGATCAGTTATACAAATTACATATCATAGTGATGTTATTTATTACCATGCGCATGTAATAAAAATATTTTGTCATAGATATATATCATTACTTTTTGTGAGGGTGCGACGAAGAATAATTGAGGCATTAAAGAGGCTTGGGAAAATACTAAAATTTTATTCAAAGTCAATTTCTTTAATTGTGTTTTTGAGATCTTAGAAATTCTTCTCCGTTCGACCTTGATATGGTTGGAACTCCAGGCAAATTGGATGAGCTTAAATGTTGGCATTTTATTTTGAGTAGATCAGAGTTTGTGATTGTTATAGAAGTAGAAGAGAAAGAGCAAAAAATCAATTAAATTTGGAATCGATGGAAGCAATTTAACTTTATTGGATCATGATATTTTATGAAATTCTTAATGTGAAGCTTGCCATCGCTTATAAATTGTCTTAATTTTTTACTCTAAATCGATCAAATTTATCATAATTTAAAGTTCTAGATTCTTATCTAAAAGCCATAATCAAGCTACAAATTGGAATCAATAAATACAATTGATGCACGACTTTAACTTATTTTTGACATGTTTATACCAAAAACTAGTCAAAATAATCAGTCCCCTGCAGATTTCTGTCCATGAAGCCTATTAATCTTGCATCATAGCATCTTCTCTAATTTTTAAAAATTGTTCCGTCACTAAAAGCAATTAATTAAGTGTCAATTTACAAGTTTTCTGAGACTATCTACAATTTATATTCCACAAAATGTCGCAGTCTATGAAGAATAAACAAATTTCTTCCATTTGAACAAAGAAAATAGACAGGCACAATGCACGAATATTTACATCACAAAGAAGGCATTCAAATATCACGGCCATACATTATTCAACGTGAAAATTCAATTAAAATTCTTTTTATCTCTTTTTCATCACCCAGAACTAGCTACTGCATGTGCAGTCAATATTGTGATCTCCTGCTGATATTCACACAGGCATTTATCATCTTCTTAACTATTTCTATAACAAATAAAAAATGATGAATGAACAAAAATTATGACTTTATTGTGAGAAATCAAAATTTTTTCGCAGGCTAAAACGACGTAGAATTTGGCATTGAGCGCTCCCTGCATGTTGCTGATCATGAATCTTTCTAGAAGAAGAGAAACAAATTTGTTTGTTATTAGGTCTATTTGCTTATTACGTTACTTGAAATGCCGACTTTTTGACTCTTCTACCCTTCCTCCCTAGCAATCTTCATCAACCCCCCTAAACCACCCCCTTAAGAGAACGTTACGTAATAACTGAACGACCCCTAAAAGTTTTAGTTAATTTCATTAAGTCATGCTTTCGAATTTTATGTAAAGGCTAAGAATGGGGATTTTTTCGGAATCGTGGATGATTGTTTTTGGTGTTAATAAAGAAAACATTCAGCTCAGGGGTAACTGATGCAACATCTTATTGATTCTGAGATTGGAAAAATGTTGGAATCAAGTTTTACATCGTGTATGACTTCACATAAAATTTTCTATTTTATTACAACTTGATTATCGCAATAAAATCATAATTATTGATGCTTTTGAGCACTAGTTTTAGTTAATAAAATGCTGGATTAGCTGCTTGATGTGTAAGTATATGTAGTATGTGATTGAAAATATTACATTGTTGCTGATAATTCGATAATTTATTGGATGAATTAATGAATTGGATTTGATATTTATGTGGCTTTGGTTTTGAGCAGTTTTGACAGAGAATTCATTGAATAATATTCTTAATTAGCTAATGTGGCTTTAAATTGTGGCGGATTTGGCACTGAGCTAGAGTCACGACGACCTGATGCCGGATATTGTATCGATCAACTCACTTTTGCTATCTGGGGTTACTTACTGCTAACAAAACATCCAAAAATGTACAAAACCTCCTCAGGCTCATAAATCAATAACTCCACCCTCACCTCCCTAATTCCTTATAATTTATTCATCAATCAAATCTGATTATAAACAATAAAATTTAACATATTAATTGAAATATTCTTTAATGCCAACCATAACATACATCATGAACTTTGCGTAAGTCGTAGGAATCATGTCGTTTGAATTTCTCATGAAACATACTAATTTGCATATGAATGAGATGAAAAGAAGGATGGAATCACGATTAATATATGAAGTATTAATAATAGGAATTTTTATTGTGTTTTAATTCGGAACTAATTGAGAAATAAAAGGTGATGATGCTTGGATGATGTGTAATGTATAGTTCAGTGGTTATCAACCTTTTTTGTGCTTCGGCACATATTGATGGTAAGATACGACCAGAACCGATCTCGGCTTGAGATTCACGACATTTTCATTCAATTTCAGGGACACATTAATGTTCCCCGGCACACAGGTTGCCCACCACTGGTGAAGTTGGGTTTATGAAAACTATGTATGATTGGAATTTATGGGCTTTAAGCATTTAAGGATTGGAATTTTTTTGTAAAATGCTTTAAATATTTTTGGATTCGATATAAGGCAAAAAATCGTGTGAATCATCAGATATGGAACCGAAACAGCTTTAATCAAGCTTTAATTCACCCTTAGTTATTTGATACTTCCAAGTAAATATCTTGCAATAATGAAATTAATGCTTATGACCCGATTCGTGGCCTACCTGACCGGCTAAAGGCACCTCATGCAACTTCACTCCAATTATCTCACATGAAACTATACTGAGACCAGTTTTTCATCTATAAATGACCATGATTCACATTAACTTGTCAGAAGTTAATTATATAAAGTAAAATTTATTATTTATTGACTTCGACATATCCATATTTTCTATATAAAAATTGTATTAAACATAATATACTCGTGTACAGCACTAGAAGATGATCAACATTCCATATTGAGTGAAACAAAATAGTTTAAAATAAGCCATCAAAAAATGCTCGTGCTGACATTTATTATGTACATGCAGGCAATCTTTTTGGTGGAAATTAAAAAAGACCTGTGCAATAAGTGACTGAATTACTTGTTTAATTGGATGTCAAGTTCATGAATCTCACCGTCACCTCATCTTTTGCCTTTATTTCTCGCGGCTCTTTTTTCGGAAATAATCGCTGACTCATTACAAGAAAATTGAGTATCAGTTACAAAATTTTTGTCGAGTATTTATGAAGTAACTGACCTACACAAATAATTAAAGAAGTAATAGGATCTAACTTTATTGTCGACTCAAAAAGGAAGAGCAAAATTGCAAAATTGGCCATCATCTGTGGTCATAGGAATTAGATGTTTATTGCTGCAAAATAGTTTAATTGATCGTTGCGATTAATATGAAGTAATGAAGTTATGACAGTGCAAAAATGTTATTTTTAGACTTTAGTAATGTTGGACACACTGCGGCATACGGTTCATAGGATTTCCAAAATTTAAATTTTTTTAGGTACACACGACACACAGATAGCCCATCGCTGCACGTTTCCATTCTTAGTTTCCGCTGTTGATTTTACAATTGCAATATTCTTCCAAAGATGAGCATTAAGCCATTAAGTTGGCATATTGTAACTAATTTTATCTACACACAGCATAATTTAGTCAATTATTTTAAAATATCAAAAGGACCTGGGGTGCTTCAGACAATTTCAATTTATTTCAAGGTAATGTAATGTCTATAATGATTAAAATTCCATCGGACATCCAAGTAAGGAGTGTCATTATCATCTATTGCAGTTGTAAGACTACTGAACAATGAGTAGGCCATAAGTAATTTTCGTTGATGTTATTAGGAACAATTTATTATCATGACTTTCACGTACAGTCTGCGTGCTGAGATTAACATTTCTATTAATGATCGATCAACTGAAGCATAAGTTGGACCAATGGATGTTTATTTAATCTATGTAAGCTGCAAAATAAGCATGTCAACTACAAAATATTAAAACCATCCAGGATTTGAGCGAGTTATTTAAATCTCTACATTAAGTATCAAAAATTTGCATCCATAATTCCAACCTCACGCCAAAAAATCCACACAAGCAAGAAGAAACAAAGTAAATGATTGATTTTTATTGACTCGCAAAAAATATTAAGACATGAACTTGTTATTTTATTGATCTTTTAATTCATCATTTTAATTTAGTGAAACTCATTTACCAAATGTGAGATCCATAAGATATTCATTGATTCATCGGTGTTTACATTGTGTTCTTTCATAGGTCAAGTGACTTGTGTAGAAGAATAAGAAGTAAAAGAGAACGGGAAAGAATTTCGGAGTAACTGACACTTCCTGATATTTAGATGATCAGCTGTTGAGTTCTTAATGTAAACTGAGTGATGCTTTGTTGATTGTTCTATTATGTAAGATGCATCAAAACATGCTAATGTGAAGGAACGTCTTGATCAGCTATAGTCATCATTTGTCAATCTAATCTACGGATGAGATTTTGAGGTGCTATAAAAGAATCTAGGAAAAGGTTGAATAATTAATTAAAGAGCGTGCATGTCTTAGTCAACAGATTCATCAATGCTATCTAAAATGAAGAATGGACATGCTCTGTTAAGTTCAGCACGTAAATAAATCAGCAGGTTTTCATGATTTAATCAAATAATGAGTTTTTCTGCCTAAACCAATAGAGTGTCGATTCCTGTAAGCATTTGATAATGGCATGTGGATAGGAATGCACATGTGATGGATATTAAAATTCCACGCCTCTAATCGTGATCATCACATTCTTCATGCTGAACATTTTTATCATTTTATTTGAGCGACAATTAAATGACTATATTTATTTTTGGGGGTCATTTGCGAATGATGTAAATATACAGTTTTGATCATATGCCAACATTAAGCTTCTTAATCCTATTGCTGACTAGACATCAATGTTAAATCATACCGTTTAGAACATTTCAAGCTAATTATTCATTTGTTGATTTATTACAACTTTATTGGATGCATCAGTGTCTCAAAATGGACACAACTGCTAGTTTATTATGTCATTAATATTTTTCTGAGTTGCTAATTTCTTAATATACACATCTTGAATTGCAGGCATTTAGTTTCTGCTTCATGCAATTTATTTTTGTTTCCTTACTCAATTTTCCGGTTGGCGCTTGATTAGCACCTCTGCAGTCTTGTAAAAATTCACAAATTTAAATATCTGATGTCTGAAATATTTGAGTATCTAATGACCCTTAATTACTTCTAATTTTTTATGAGTCAAGCCTTACAGAAATGTCCAATCTTATCACATTTTGTATCCAATTAATTCTCTTGTTTGTCCCAACACACGATCATCTGATCACAATCAACTCATTGGCATATTGAAGGCTAGACTCGATGACATGATCCTTATGAATCATTCTAATGAGATATTTATGCAGAATTAAGTAAATATGAAAATATTTTTGCATTAATTTAATTTACATTTTTTGCAGCATGCGATTTATTCCACATTTCTCAATTCGTTTGAATAAAATCGTCATATTAAAAGTAAATGATTTGATGTCAGTTGCATTATTTTGTTTAATAAATACGCATTTCTCATTCACTCACACATATTTTACTATTTTATATATCTCTAGCTATTTAAATGCTTCCAAGTAAGCGAAAAAAGATGAAGATATTTGAATCGCCATATGAGATTAAATTTCATCATAAATATTGGGAGAGAATGCACATTTTTAATGACAGTCTGCAATTAATACTTCATACTATTCTGATATTATTAATTATAGTATCTTCCCACTTTGGTAATTGATGCAATTGCTGTAATGAAGTTGATGTAGAAGTATTAGGAATGAGGATTATGGAATTTTAATAAGCGCTTTTGTTGGATGCTTTTCAATTCAAAATAGAGAAGATTTTGTAAGTTTCTAGATCAAAAATTTATCAAAATGTAAACTGGAAGTTCAAAATTTGAATTTAAAGTTCAAAAAACGAGTTTAAAGTTCAATACTTATCTTCAAAGTTTAAGATAAAATCGTAAAAATTGAAATTTTTGATCAAAATTTGAACTTCAAATTCAAAGTTTTGATTTTTAAGTTCAAAAATTGAAGTAAGATTTAAAATTAAACTTTTAGTTAATGATGTTATTCAAAGCTTGCATAAAAGCTTTGCTAACTTGAATTCTATTTGAGAATATCCAAAACACCATATTCAACATCCCAAACCATTCTATATCTCGAAATAATAAGCTAACTTCATTTGAATAGAAGAAAAAAAATTACTGCCTTCTATTTCCGTTTTAAAATTTAAATCTAATTATCAGCTCGAAGCATCTCAAGCAAATTTAATTTAAATAGAATCACATGGATTGTTTTGTATACAAAAAAAGATCACGGGTCAACTCTCTTTTCTCATTTCAAGGGTGGGCGATCTTATTTCTTTGTTATACAATAGACACAAAAATAATTGTATAATTTTCATAATTTGTCTGCAATTTTGGTATAGTTTGGAGGAGATTAGATGGTGACAAAATTGGGAATTGTCATGAAATGGAACTGCTTAAACTCATACTTGTTCAAAATTTAGCATCTTAAACTTAGAAAAAGAACCTAAAAAGCCAGATTGTTGTGCTGTCCATCATCCATTCTCTCATTTCTAGTAACAATGATCCCAAAGCTTCAACTACTTCATCAGTCATTGCACATTTAAACCTATCAATCTAACTCAAAATCTCTTTGAAATAGAGCAGAATTGTCCAACCTGTGTGTCATGGCACAATAGTGTAATACCGAAACATTAAAAAAGCCATGACCTGTGTATGATTTCTGTCAAAGTTTACCTCCAAGGTGTGCCATGAGTTAAAAAAGGTTGAACAGCACTGAAATAGAGTCTCGAATCAATTCAAAAATTTATTATTGTTTCTATTTCTTAGAAAAAAATTTCATCATAAATTTTTGGCGCTGCTATACTCTCAGGAAGCATAAAACAAAAGAGACACACAAGAGTAAATTAAAATCATCAATTGTATCTTATTGTCGTACGGTATTATTCAATATGACCTTGACTTCCCATCAACTTGTTTTCTTTCATGTTTGTTTCTTCTTTCTTTCACATTTGAAACACTTTTTTTGATTCGACGTCGACTTCTTCTTCTTCATCTCTTTCTTATGCATCATCATCTTGCCGGCTTTTTGAAGAAATACAAACAATAGCTTTTATTTCTCATGCTAAAAAGTTTAAGAAGAATTTTTATTTCATCTGCAGATGAATGCATAAGCGAAGGTAAAGTGGATTGTGAATTAAATTAGCTTCTGAAATATCCTTAAATGCCATTTGGTTAATGAAATTTTATCTAGTGCAGTGGTGGGCAACCTGTGTGTCACGGAACATCTTGTTTGTAAGCCTCGGCCAAAACCTCCCATGATTTATAGTTCATGGCATTTCCTGTCTCAGGTCACAATCACAAAATTGCTGTCTCATCACAAAATTTGCTTTTCTGACATTTTTCCGTTTATTAAAATCTTTAATAAATGTTTGTCTGCCCACTAATGAACAGCAGCACATTGGTTACCCACCACTGATCCAGTGTAATTTGGTTTTAAGATGCTTTTAATATTTATTTGCTAAAATTTTTTTAAGCCTAGATTATCCATGCTTCTTGCTTATGCATCTGAATCTTTTGATGGTGGTCTAGTCACATGTTGAGTCATTTATGGCTTCTGGACTATTAAAATGCCTCTTTGCAGTCACGACAAAATTTTTGAAAGCACTTTTTACATAAAAATAACTCATTTAATAGTTCCAGTGACTTTAAAAATATTAAGTTTTATGATTGCATTCGAGAATTCGCATTCTAAAGCGTTGCATCAAGGATGTAGTATGAAAATAGTCAGAACCCATACATTAATGTGCTAATTACTGTATCTTACCCAACAACTCTTCCTAACACTTCAAAGCTGCCCAAAAATTTCATTGCTTCTTAATTAATGAGGCATGTTGACTTGAAGTTTGGACAAATTTGCACAATTTCCGCTTCATTTAATAGTCACACTCAGTAATTGCTTCAAGCGAGAAGAAGACATTAAATTGCTCCTGTAAAAGACAAATTTGTACATTTTTGGGCATAAATAACACATTTCGATGTTACAAAATTGATTTTAATGGTCATTAATGATGCGTTTTTCAAGTCTGCGATTTGCATATTGATGCAAATTCTTGAACTCAATATTAACATTTAATATAGCAATTTGACGCTACATTGAACAGCATTAAGTATGAAAATGTATATTCAACCTTTTACCAAGCTAGTTGCATGGCTTGATGATACATTTTACACACAGATTTTTGAGAGCACCGCAAGCTGAAAAAAATTACATAAAATATCAAATTGATTATGGACAAGCTTAAGTCTTAGGCATCGAGATGCTTTTATAATAATTCAGATGATCTCGTTGTCGTGTGGATGTTGAATAGTAATTTAAAGTCGTGAAAAAGAATCTTCTCACGTAGCATATTTTTATTAATCTTTTTTGATGATTTAACAACGCTTATTTTTTGCATTTTATTCGCCTGCCTCCTTCCCATCTTCTTCACCCTATAAAGTTTCTCTTATACTTATAACATGTAATTAATCATCGTATCTATTTAACATTTTTAATGCAATAAATCTAAGAGATGAAAATTATTAGGTTAAATATTGAAGACAGAGTTGGTACCTTGGGATTATGTTAGGAGTGACTACAACTTCAAACCTCCCTTCCCATCTATTTTGTGTTCAATACCCTCATGCATGAGGCTACTGCAATCCTGAATACGTCCCTACAACCATAATGCGCTATTAAAGCTTTCCATAAAAACTCTTAACCGACTGTGATCTGTACTAGAGATAATATCTAGACCCGGAAGGCACACGACGAAGAAACGACTGATAATCTAGCTCAAGACCAGCGTGACTCTTGCATTAGGTCAATTCCATGAAATTCTACCTCAGGTCAGAGTCAAGTTGACCTTGAATCGGATTTCTTGCCGTATCACACTAATTGCTGTTCAGGAGAGTACATCCAAGATCTTCAAGTGTACGTCGACAATATTCACCAACTCTGATTAAAAAAGAAGTAAGTTAGCCTTCGTTAAAGCTTATTACATCGCATTTTTAAATTGCCCCAATCAGTCACTGATTTGTGGATATAATTGTTTTTCTATATTTTTCTGCGTTTAATTAAATTAATGTGATTTAAATCTTTAAAATATAAATTTCACGTTAAATAACTTCGCGATCAAAATATTATTTGCTTAATGAGGGAGTGGCTGAAAAGTATGTTGAACATGATGAAGAAAATTATGCGAAATATTTCAAAGTTGGAATTTCCGTTAAAACCGTGACGGAGCTTCTTGGAAGAAATAACTTGTAACGTGATATTCATGAATGGCTCCTGATTTATTTTATGAATTCTATGAAGGTTGTGTAGGAAGAGGTTTAATCCGGGTTGAAGAACACCCATGAAGTTGGATATGATTAAGAATATTGCACTTCTGTCATTCTTAATTCAATGACCTTCAATTGAGTTTAGTGACAATCACTTGTAATGAGCTTTTAAGTGGGCTTACTTATGCTTATCTTAATTATCGATTTGTTTATGACAAAAAGTGCATTTTAGTAACCATTGCATATCATTAAAAATCACTTCTTGTAGTCAGCACAATATATATAACCTGTATTTAATTAATTCAATATTCAAGGAACTTTCGGTGTCTTTTGATCACACCTACGAAGTGACACATTTGGTATTGGGGTGATTCTTTGCCATTGTGTGATTTAGATGAGGCTATATTGCAAAATTTGGGGTTGTCATAGTCTTGTGAATCTTAATTAATGCAGTTGCATAAAGAGCACCATTCATATTTGAATTATGAGGCATAAATAACAGTATTAATATCTAAATTTCAAATTCGGAAAGCATAAATAACTCCTGAACTTTCAAAGTTCAAGGCATGATTGCTATTTGTTAAAATGAAGATTCGCGATCGATTTTGGCTAATCGATCATTTCAAGATCATGTAAATTTATCGCAAGGCATAGGTCTCTTGTGGCTTTTCATGTCTTTTATGGCTCATCTTAATGTTCATTGCCATGAAATTACTTTTCAGCAGGTTACGCGTTGATGGGGAATTATTCCTGATCGGGACTTAATGTTAATGGTGTCCATAAGAAGATTGACATTAAGTTCATCTATAGAACTGCAAGAATCGAACCAAAATCTCTGCATTTACAAGAATATCATGCAATTTCAGAACAAGACATTATTAAAGCACTAAGTACATGACAATCGATGAGAGAATAAAATGACAATCTCAGTGCATCAGAATTAATCCTTTGTGATTAATTTCAAATTAGTGTCATAATTTTTCGGCTCTTTATGGCAACTTGTTTGCTACTGTTTTGCATTCTGGAACTAAATTTGGAAGACTTATTTACAGCCTTGACGTTCCTTAGTCACTCAAAAATCTGTGAGAAGTGTCACAGACTAATTTTGTCATTTGCCATCTTTATGATTAATTAAGTTGAAAATTTAAAGCTAAATGTCACTAAATTGCCTTCCTTAAAGTCCATAAATTTTTATATCACTAGTGCAATAATCCACAGAACTTGCGTAACATCAACAGCTGATATAGATTTACAGCCTAATCAGTTTGATATATTTTATGGAATAGTAATTGAATATGATCGCGAAAGAAAAAGATCATCGAGAGAAGCAAGTAAGTAAAAAATGTTCCAGCCTCCTTTACCCGAACAAGTAAGTATTGCAACAACCGACTGTGTATAGCAAAGAGTGTGGTATGATTAAAGCTGAAAAAAATATATTTTATATTACAAATTGTTGAGTAGATGTTGGCCGTAAACTCTAAAAAAAATCATTTTCTGCCTTAACTTAACTTAGCGTTTTTAACACTACTGTCTCAATGCTCTTTATTTATTGTTGTTGTTGTTGTAGCTCATCATATTTCGTGTATAGTGAGAGAAGCCGCATCTAGGAATGAAAAAAAAAAACAAAAGTAAAATCATCACAGTAAGTATGAGTGGTGGATCATTTTTTTAATATAAAAACCGATGCACAGACCCATAAAAAATCAAAACACTCTAAAACTTCAATTTGATTAGTTCATTCAGTCAAGTAAAAGAATTTACAAAAAAATATTCAATATGAAATTCCTTGTAAGTTCCTTACAAAAATATTATTAAGTGCTGTGAGGATTAAAAAACAGGACGATTCATTGGATTACATCATAAACTAATTATTGTGACTGTTAATAGTGTAATTTATTTACATCAAGCGTGTACGGCGTGAGAATAAATGAGCCAAAGGCTAATGGTGCTAATAAATTCAATCGGAGATACCTGAATGTTTCTCACCTTATTTTGTTGCATTTAAATAAATTGTGCAAGTGATATTTTGAAGATGCAATTTGTGATGTTCCATAAAAATTATTAAAATATTGCATTGCCCAACCTGCACGATGCACCTTAATAGAAATTTATCGCCACATTTCTGAACTTTATTTAGATCTATTGAGGATTTATATAATTTTCAATTTATGAAGCAATTTCATGACTTTAAGTTAAAATTTCTAAGGAAAAAAGCCTTTAATGCAAATTTGAGATCGTAAAAATTCAATAACTGAACTTCATAGAATGAAGCCAATAATTTAATAAAATGGACAGCAGGAGGCATCTTGATAGCCATAATATATGCAAATGAATGCAAATTGGCGATCATTTGCCGACCACAATCGTTTGGTCTATAACAGGATTAGGTGTGAATTGATCTATGGTGTTGCATTGATCAATGGATGAGCATGAGATAGATAATGAAGAGAAGTGCTCGGCAGGAAAGCTAAAGATCAAGAGATAAAGTGAAATATTGTTAATAGAGAATGATAATTTAGGATTATCGATCCTTAGGGGCTCTTTTAGCAATAAGACTAGAATTTATTGAATATTATTGATCTGGTAGATCAAAAGATAAGGAAGTATTGACCTGAAAGTAGGCTATTTTTACAATGTATTGCATGCTCAATATGAAGCAATTTTGGAATTCAATCTCTACTAATTTCAGTTTAGTGGCTATAGCCCCGCATCATCCAAAAGCTACATTTTAATTAATTTCAAAACATTTTTAAATATTAAAGCAATTACCACAGTAATTACATCTAATAGAACTCAGGAAATTGCCTCATAGCTAAACAATCATAAAAAATTACAATTTAAATGACTTAAAAATTTTTAATTAGACAGTTCAAAGCTTGTAAATTTAAATTTCAAGTGACTAAGTAAATTTTATGCTTACGAAAAATTCCCAAAGCCATCTTCTCGAGCAGACAAGGCCGCGAAGTGTAGGAATCTATTATTTCTTCACAAATTGGGCTTATTATTAGCCATGAAAGCACCATTGATCTTTGTCCATAAGATTTCACATAATTAAGTGCTCAAAATTGATCATTTTTAAAGTTTTCAATCACATCCAACACAAATCAGTTGCCAAACTTATTAATTATATCTCATTACTCAATATTCGCAAATTAAATTATCCAATTGCTCATTGAGAATTGCATTAGAAGTTGACTGCATCTTAACAGCAGGTGTAATCATCAATAAATAACAGCAATTGCACCTCCCATATTCTATCTTGAATCACCTATTATACCTCGTAGCACTTTACTATAAGCAGCCATTTCAATATTTCATATACATAAGCAGCTAGTTAGAATGATTAATTAAATTAATTCCAATATACTCTATAGATTGTTTTATCGATTGCTGTTGCATGCGCATCTGCTCAATTCCGTCCAGTTCCAGCATCCAACTTTGAAAAAGACGCAATTATCTTGAAACAAGTTTATGACTTAAATCCAGTTGATAACTCATACGTCTCCAGGTAAATGGGTCAAGTTGATCACGACTGAGTCTGTAATTTTAATTAAAAATCTTTTAATTCACAAATTCAGCTACGAAACATCCAACGGAATCAGAGCTGATGAACAAGGATATCTTAAGAACCCAGGCACAAACGTAGAAGCTCAAGTCATGCAAGGAAGCTACTCATACACTGGCCCTGATGGCATCGTCTACACAGTCACATACATCGCTGATGAAAATGGTTTCAGAGCCGAAGGCGCTCATCTCCCAAAACCAGTCGAACCATTGCCATTGCCAGCTGTTGCCCCACAACTCAGACCAGCCAGACCATTCGGACGATTCTAAATCATATCAACTAGATTGACTATTAATCAACATTTTTATAGCCATCAGCCATCAGTTGATTGATTAATATTGTTGCCATTCATGAATGAACTGTGTGTGATGCTAAATACTATTTCATATTCATTTCTCTTATTCTTCTTTTTCATCTTCAAATCTCAATGATGTCTGTTTAATCTACCCATTTTAAATCTTTTATGATATTTCTAAGCCATCTCTTCCTTTATGAAATATCTTGTTAAATATAATGTGTAAAAATTTTATTGAGAAATTTGAATGTTTCGTAAATAAAAGGTTGCAAAGAATTTAAAGAGTTCAAAAACACAAAGTATGCTTTTGTTTTCAATTTCCTTTGTCTTTCAGATTTTGCTGTGAAAACTTAGTTCAAATTTGAAAAGTTCGTTAAAATAAATTTAAGTTTGAATTTAGAAAGTTCGTTGAAATTTTGAATTAAAACAAGGTCAAAAAACTTGCGAAAAAGATCACTTAAGGAGCAGCCCATCTGATTTATCTTTAAAATTTACATAGCTTTTCACAGCACGTGAATGAATTATAGCTGCACAATGAAATTATTTAGACTTTTAAATGAGTTTACCAAACATATTAACTTGACTATTATACGCATATTGGTAATTAGTTATATCTTAAAAATACCATTAACACGAATAATTTGACAATTTGCTCGGATAATAAGATGAGACGCCGTGTCTGATGCAATATGGAAATTGCTCCCAGTGTGTATTTTAAAATTACACAATCGGATTTTGTAGGTCAATTAGAATGGATACACATCACGCAAACAGCTGATGGGCATCTACGTGATGAAAATGATGGCATTGACTTTGCTATGAATTGCTTATTTTGAGGAGTTTTAATTTTTCTAGGTGCTAATAAAATGCAAAATTTGGAATCAATAAATAAGAAGACTTTTGAGATTCGCCGTGAGAAAAATTAATAGATGCGTTAGAAGCCACTCCTTTGGCTTTTGATTTATTACATCAAGTTATCTTGTAGATCTGTTCATTGTTTGTCATTTTGTACTGTTTATGCAGCTATGAAATGATATCATCCGACTCCTACACACTAATTTGATTTAGAATATGTAAATATGCGTTGGCATGGGAAATAAATGAGCACCTTACGGCTACTATGACAAAATCTTGAAAAATTCCTTGTGCAAGAGTCGCGAGGATTTATTTGACCAGACGTTAAAATATTCATTGAGCTTTATGGCTGTTATAATATTTTAATAGTATTAACTGAGTTATAAATCACAGTAAACTAATAAAAATAGATTGATTTTCTGTCAGACATAATTCGCAACCAATTAAATTTTGTGTCAAATCCTAATAAAAATAATGTCTAGTCTTATCTGGTCAGACTTGTGAATGATAAAAAAATGACGACAACCGCAATCTAAAAGGTTTTATTGAGGAACAAACGTTTTCTGACTCAGATGAGTTGGATTAGAGCAATGTGACACGAAAAAAAGGTTGCCCACCACGGCAGTAGAGAAAATCAGTCACCTGAACGGCATCAAGTCGGTCATAAAATTGGATTGAGTGTTGAACTGTCCTTATAATGCATGTTTGGTTAACTTGATGTAGCTTGACTCAGACTACTAGATCTGCATTTTAAATTGGCATAATCATTATTAAATCTAAATTTTAGAACTGAAAAGATCAAGTAGTATTACTCTGCTCTCATAAAATTAACAAATTCAGTAGATTATAAAGCCATTAGTGAGTAAATTCCTTATCATACTTAAATATACACAAGATTACTCACAAAAATTTACTTTCTAAAAGTATTAACATACCGATCAGCACAATCACAAATGCTGTCCGTATGGTGGTCAACCGACAATTTAGTTAAAAACAAATGATTACTAAGTGGTTGCAGATATCACTTGATTTTGACTATACTATCCAGTTAGCCACCATGCGGACACCATTAGTCATGTGCGGGTCAAAATAACAAAAATATAAAATCAGTCAACAGTCAAACAAACACCGAGTAACAAATATAAATTTCACCATACAATAAATCAATCTTATGAATAAAGAGCTCTCGCAATCCATTCATTGACTGTAAATGTCGCAGTATTTCTGTTATGATGATCTTTTTCCTTAAATCGCTCAATCATTGTTTTAACTTTGACTGCACACATGATGAAATCATCAATAGACATTGTATTATCAGGAGATCCATAACGATAAAGAAGTGAGGTCAGAATTTGATAATTAAGACGATAACCAGCTGATTCTAAGGCATCACGCAGCTCATTAGTATCGAGTTTATTGTTTTGGTCTTTGTCATAGAGCTTGAATACAGCCTGAAATTTGAGAGAAGCATGAATTGAAATTCTTCTGGCACTGACGAATTTAATAACTACCTTCCACTTAGCGATTTCATACAGCAAGGTCTTAAATTCTTCTAATCCAAGCTTTCCAGACCTGTCAACATCCAGCATTGCCACCATTGAACGGCACATGTCCTTAGAAAATCCACCATTTTCAGATTCTGAAATTGAATTTTAGACAATCTCAACTCATAAAATAAACTTGGACTAAAACTTACCATTTTGAGCAGCTGTAGCAGATAATTGGCTATTAGATCCCTCTACTGCACCACTGTCTGGTAAATGAGTTTCAGTCCTTTTATGTCTGAAGCAAAATATTTCACGGACTATTTTCAAAAAGTTTTGGAAAGGACTTTCAATGACTTCAATTAAGGCATTATCCTTGGCTTCTGAGTTTAATGGATAGCCACTTGTGAATGTGACTTTTCTGCCTTCTTTCATGAGTTCTATAGAGAAATGTATGAAATACAAATTGAGCAGCAACACAGAAGTGATACAAACCTTTCCTAATAAACTGATCCAAGACTTTCTTCAACTCTATCCACCCAATTTCAGCATTAGTACCAGCTATCTCATAAAATAATTTCTCAATTGACAATCTCTCAGGTGTCGGTGCTACTACATCAGGAAGATCACTTATAACTCTTCTATCCACATCTGCCAATCTAACTGTCTCATCATTTTCCTCAAAGACATTCTTACTTTCGGAAAAGACTCGAATTAGGAATTCTCCTTCCATATTTGGTTCAAATGTTGATGGAACTATCAAGTAATGTCCAGGTGATAATTCAAAACGTCCAAAAACTCCGCGTAGATTTATAAACTCATTTGTTCTTGCTACATTTCGATTGCTTCTAAAGAAATTCATTTTCAGCGGTTTTTGGTCCAAGTCAGTCTCACGAACTTGATAAATTTCAAATCCAATGGTCAGAAAGTCCAGCCCCATACTTCTCTTCATTCTGCGATACTTCTGCATCAGTGACACAATGACTGTACACTTATCAATGTCATCATCTTCATCTGGATCTTCTAATTTCATCACATACTGTGGATTACGATGAAAAGTATCAATAAAATTCTTACATCCACCAGCTGTTATTCCTGGTACCCATTGACCTTCATACACATTCATATTCCATTGTCTCTTTCTTGATGCTTGCTGATCATCATAAAATGAATCAGGAGTTAAATTGCAAATGTCTAAGCTGTCGAAATTTCTAAGAAAATCTTTATAAGACATCCAGAATTCCCCGTCATGCTCAAAGGTTAGTCCAATTTCCTTCTTTGCATAGTCTGGGATATAGCGCCATTCAGGTGATTTGTCACTCCAAGATCCAGTCCACTCAATGTCATTGCCCTAAAAGTATTAAAGGTTTAGCATTCGACTATGTACTGCTGAACACAATTGCTTACCCATGGGTTCCTTAATCGCAGCAACGGTATCTTTCCTTTAGTATTTGGTGTAACAATGTCAATCATCTGAACCTTTGTTATAGCATAAGCATGACCACGGACTAGTCCCTGAGCTGTCTTATCTTCAATAACGTGGGGGTTAGGATCAATAGAACAAGCCATCATTGAGTTCCTCTTAGTTCTCTTTTCAATGATGTCAAATAAATTTGCAGGAGCTTTACTTAGTTGAAATCTTTCAGACACTCCGCCAGTAAAGTCTTCAAGTGCTTCACTTGTGTTACCACCTCTTAGTGCTTCATAGCTTCCATGTAATTTGGCATAAGCTTTTTCAAGCAGTGCTGACCAAAATTCGTTCTTATTAGGTGAATGCATGTAGACTAGTTGTCCTTTATAGGTTGGCAAGCGATCATCAATGACAACTTCAACCCATTTTCCAAATCTCCAGAAGCTACAATCAAAATAGGAATTGAAATTCTAGCATGAAATTGCAGTCATACTTACCAGAAATGGAAAATACCAGCATAATTTTCCTTAAAGCTATTGTCAGCGTATACAACTCTGTAAAATAATTTCTCATCCTGAGTCAAGCTTGCAACTGCAGCAAGAAACCAGCAATCACCAAGTTCACCCTGTCGGGCATCAAATCGAGAGTATCCTTCCACAAAAAATCTTGGATCCTTACAAATTTCAAATGGTCTTAGCCACTTATATCGTCTATCCGCTGGCCGTGAGTAGAAAAGACTTTTATCTTCTGCCGGAAATTCACGATCTTCGAATAAATTCCCAGCATTGACACACTGCTGTCGTATAGTATAAAAATCTTGAATTTCTATTTGTCGATGTAGTTCAGATGCATGCTCGCCAAGCTTTAAAGAAATGCAAATAATGCACAAATAAATTTTATGACACAAAAATTCGAGGAAAATTTACTAAATAAATTGGTTGACCGTCGAACGTATATCTTCGATTAAGCATATTCTTAATTTTTTGTCTAAGACACCTTTTCACTTTCGAAAATTTAAATCGAGACTGAGCAAAAAATAATAATTTTCTTTTAAAGTTCCTTTGATATCAGTTCAAAGTAAGGTTTATGTGACAAAATAAATGAGAGAAAATATTTGTCAGAGTACCAGATGTATTATTCTCATGTCTCGGGATCATGTTTCTATACTCTTGCTACACTTTCGGGCAGAGTTGGTGATCGGGATGCTTGAAGTAAGCTGGATTAGGAAAGCACCCTCCGGCCACTCGGAAGTTACTTAAAATCTGATTTTTTATGATTTTAATGCTGAATAGGTCCAAACGGCTCACTTTGGGGCTAAGCCACTACAAAACCTCTCACGGTATGCAGTTCAAGGCACCTCCAAAACATATCGGCATAAAGTTTGGAAAACACTGCGCAAATCATGTATTCGTTTTCATATTGATGACAAAACAGTGTAACCATCCTCAATCTAGTCCATACCCAAGCCAGCTTCCCCAATACCAACTCTGAAATTCAAAGAAAAATGAGCGAAAATAAAGAAAATTTGTGACGCTTCCACCTATGCAAAAAATATTTACTTTTTTTCATTCAGCTTCCTTCCCATTAAAAAGTGATCTATTTATATATTATTGTTACAAGTTTGGTTTACGATAAGGTACACAATAATTTGGTATTAGGAACAATAAAACTCTCATTAAGTGTGTAATGTCCACATGTGGGTGGACAGGACTATTATCTCTCATTGATGGCTAATCGCTGTAATAATTATTGTAAATTATTCTGTAGACAAAATGTGATTTGTTCGGCATGTTATGTCTGACAAGATAAGATTCGTATATAAACAAAAAAATCATAAAGAAGTAGAAAATTTCGAGGAAAAGAGAAAATTGTCGTGAAAATTTATTTTTCTTATTTTCTAGGAACAAGTGGCATTGTGAGCGAAAAGTCATTGTTTCTCTCATGCATGCGGTTTACTTCGAAAATGATGCATTATTATGAATGATACATTTACGATACACAAAGCGTGAATTGGTTAATGACTTTGTTAATATAGATGATCCTCATGTGTAGTCACAAATTTTTGATGAGTCGTTATTTTTAGCATATATTCTTATTCTTATAATCACAATCAAGGGCTGGATACTACTATGGCTGGAGATAAAGAGAACCAATTTTCAGCATGTTGAGTATACAGTCCGAGATATTCTCCTTCTCATTACAGTGTTAATATTGTAGATTGCTTAATTTATAGCATCTAAATCCGTAGATTTATCTCTAATCTAGGATTTAAATTCTAAAATTCTATAACGGCTTTTAAATTTTCAAATTATTCATTACACAATCGGCCGTTGCAACTAAGTTTTCTCCACATTTATCTTTTTAATTACATTTCTAATTTGATCACTATTAAGCAAGTGACATAATACTAAAGATAATAGTCATTTTGACCAACCTGATTAATCCAGTTTCCATTCCAATGTTCCATTTTGAAGACTATGAACATATTTTGTGTAACGAACTTTTGAAATTTGAATTCGTACAGTTTTTAGCGGCTTTAGTTATCGAATTGACATCAAAACACTCCCCTCGTTTGTTTTGAATTTTGCCATAGCAAAGGAACAACTGCAAAATATTATCTTGTATCCTGTGTTTTATTGAAAATTGAAAATTATGGACTAGCATCTAACAAAGTCAACTAAGCTATGAAAAAAATCATCAAATCCTGTGCAAAATCTTAAGATCCTCAATATCCAGTCAGAGCAGTTGTGCTTGGGAATGAAGTCCTTATTAACTGAATCCTTTCACGGTCAATATTAATTGTTCTCCTTTTAAGCATGATCTCACGCTCCAAATTGCCACGTTCAATCATCAACTGCTTCTTCATTTCATGAGAATTCTTCAATTCCTCATTAAGAATGGAAATGGAATCATTGATGGACTTGACTTCACCAATTAAAGCAAATTGTGACTCATCTCTGCAATTTTCGACTCTTGGACGTTGATGGCGATTATCAAGTCGTGTTTGTGAGACTTTCATTGGATAGTCCATGTTACGGATGGCGACTTGAAGCTTCTCAATCTGAATTTCAGTATCAGCTAGACGACGAAGGCAAGTTCGCAGTTCATTTTCAAGACGCTGACGTATTTCATCCATGCAAATGATCCTGTTGTGTAGAGCTTTGTCGCAGTTGTCAGCTTGTGTACGCAAGTCTCTTGCAGAATTCATTAGAATTGCATCGAGAGTTGATCGTAGCTGGATTGATTTTTTGCGACAATTTTCAGCTGAATTAAGGTTGTCGACTGTGTATTGTTCCCAATAAATTTCAGTGGATTGACTAAAATAAACAGAATGAAAGTAAGGAATTAAAATTTCAGGAATTTAATAGCTTACTCAGCTGGAAATCTAGTAGCTCCTGCTTTGAACATTATTGCAAGAGACTTGTTGCTTAATTGGCAGTTCCTAGAATCATTCTCATGAGCATCCGACTTGTCACTCCAGTCAAATTCCATTCGATCCTTATTTGTCCGATTTTCTCGGAGTTGTGCCTCAATTTCAGACAAAGTTTTGATGAACAGCAATCGAATTTCAGATATCAATGCTTTTTCCTTAATCAGCTCCTCCTCAGGCTCATCTCTTACAATCTCGTTGTCTGGTCGGCGAGTTCTTGTCTCAAGACATTCAGTCACAATTGATTCAGGCATTTGCAAGACATTCATGGCTTGCTTCAAGCGTCTGCGTTGTTCCTCTAAAGTACAAATCTCATCAGTCATTGCGCGAATCGCTCTTTCAAGGCACTGCTTCCAGTCATCGATGTCTCGTGCTCGATTTTGAAGTCTTTTTGAATTATCTGACTGATTATGTTCAGTGACTTCATATGATCTCATTATAGAGTTCTTGGCTGAGTTTTCGACCCTAAAAATATGAATTAATTAAAATGATTTTTTTATGGAACTAGACTCAACTTACACGATACTTTTAGCAATAGCATCATCTGCAGCTTTTAATGTATCATAATTCCTTCTTCTCCATTCATTCGTGCTGAATCTTGTAATCGAATAAGAATCAACAACAGGACGTGTACCTGTCAATCCACCTAATGGACTCCAATCGACTCTTCCTGTAGCCCATGGTCCAATTTGCATCATTTGCGCCTGTGCTGATGGAACAATGACATGATCATCATTTTCTTGTGGCAAGTAGCACTGAGGCTTTTCAGCTGGAAGTCCGAGTGGACTAGTTTGAATGCCATAATCTTCTGGAAGTGGCCGCTGAAGAATTCTGCTTGATGGAGGTTGTAAGGATGAATCCTTGGATTCTCTTAGCATACTCATAACTTTTGGATGGTATGGATCAGGTTCCCTTACAGTTTCTTCTACATGAATCTTACAATCTCTTGATCTTAAAGGATCTTTAAGCTTAAATCCACGTTCAGGTCCACAAACATCGTCAAATTCGTCAAGAGCTGAAGAAACTCGGAACTGGAATTAGAAATTTTGTATTAATTTAAGTTATTTAAAGTTCTTAATTGCCTTACATTATCATTCTTCTTAAATGTCGATAATCCACCCATTCCTGAACACATACCACAAGGTGTACACGGTTTAATGCTAGAGCAATTGCAAGCCATTTTAACTCAACTGCTGAACTTCACTTTTAATCGATCAAACATGTGTAAAGTTTTCCTTTGGAGCATTATGGAAATGAAGTTCATGAATATTAGGGATATTTATTTTTAATGCTATGACAACTTTGATTGAAAATTTGAATTTTATTTTCAGTTGAAGTCAAAATTTGATTTTGGAATTTTTATCAAAAAATTGATTTTTGGAAGTATTAGAATTAAAATGGAATTTAAAAACGTTAAAATTGTCAAAAACTGTACAACAAAAAAGGAAATACCAAAGAAAGATGAAGAAAAATGCAAAAGTTTTAATTTTGAAGGACAAGACTTCTTAAAAACAGTTGACAAAGACATTTTGTACATCAATGACTCGATCAAAGTAAAAGGTGAGGAGGAAGTGGAGCCTGCTAAAGAATATCAACGAGCATCAAGCGTCTGGCTAGAACCTCAAAGTCCACAAAGACATCACTCATCAAGAAACGCCCCACCCGCCTGCTTTGATGAAGCTCCAAAAAAATTTCACGAGCAAATGTCACTTCCAATAAATAATATCAAGGACCTTAGCTTCTACGAAACCTTCATAATCAGTCAGAAGACAGATGGCTCTGAATCATCTGATATTGAAGCTGAAACAGACATAGACAATACAAATCAAATTGGCAGTGCATGTCTAATGATTGAGGAATTATCAGATGGAAATATTTTAATATTCTCAATACAACAAATGTTTGTCAATGGTGAACGTACAATTTATGAAAGTCTTTCAGTTGTCACAAAGGATTTGAAGTTAGTTCATGAAAAACGGATTGAGAGAAAATGCAGCGATAGCGAGTTTATGGTATGTTCATGTTCAATAATGATTAAAGTTGATGTCGAGGGTTGGAAGTTATGACTTTATTTGATAATGCAGCTTAGAAAGAATTTAAGGCGACTAAGCTAAGGATTAATGAGAATTTATTAACGGTCATTTCATATTTGAATTATCTGAGCAACAATTGGTTGATTTTCCCCTTTCATAGTTGCAAACCCTTTTCATATAAAAATTTTACTTTATTTTAATCAGCAAACAAATAACATCGTTTAATATTCAGATTAACTGTACAGCATAACTTTAATTAGTGAGTAATTCAGTGATAAAGTCATTCTGGCTATTTTCGACAAGAGATGTTTAGAAAATTCAACACAAATCCTAAGGAATTGCGTAATTCATAAAAATATTGAAAATTACAGTTCTTAATCCAAATCAACCTCAGTTACATCTCCTTTCACAATGCATTACCAAATTTAATTCCATTCCATTACTCATTGTATAGGAAAAGACAATTTTCATCATTTCAACTGATAATGGACTTCGATTGACTAAATCGATAACAAAGGATAAAGACACTGAATGCTTTAGTGGAGACGTTGAATGGAAGAAGTCTGGGGATTTTTTATCTGCTGGTGCTAGAGCACTCATGATTAGAAAATTGATTATTGAGAATTTTAACAAATGCATTCAAGCATATACATGTGATATTGATGGAGATTTTGCATTGACGCAGTTTTGGTTTCACGGAAATGAACTTAAATTTATGAATGACCACGCACTGACAGTTAAACGTGTTGACCGGATAATCATTTATGAGGAAAAGAAAATTGAGAAAATTTCAAGCTTCTTCTTGCTGCAATCAGGTCAAATGCTGAAGCAGATTTGTGAAAGTCAAAATTACTTCATCCACAGCAATCCATTGGTTGATCCATTCCAAGCTAAATACACAAAATATCTACAGAAACATTGGCAAGATGATGTCGAACTTATGTCAATGTTTCTCGAATATAAAGCAAAAAGGAAAGAAGAATTGAAGAAAAAGTTTGAAAGTCCACAAATGAAGTTAGTGCTCAATGACTACATCCTAAGCTTAATCAAATGCAAACCCGAAGGTATTATGAACTTTACAGCAGAGTTCATAAGAAAACTAGAACGCAACACTAACGTCAATGTCCAATTGCAAATATTCAAAACAGTCGAGCGACGGACTCAGCAAAATTGATAGAATTTTCCAATTTAAAATTCACCAATAAACAATAACAGTTCCAATATTGCTGAATTTTGCACAATTCTTATTTTTTAATATAAAAGAAATTAAAATCTGGTTTATATTTGTTCTGGTAAACAGCATAGCGACGATGACAAATTTTTGAAGCTCTGAAAAACAACAAGAAAAATATGAAAATGAGGTGTCGGATTCAAAGAACCTTGCAGAGTCTCATATGTATTTGAGTTTTGAATTACGAAATTTACTCGTGATTCATTATGTTGAAATTTAGCAACAGACTTGACAAAGATTGCAGTTAGTATAGCGAATAAATTGAATTTTCTCAGTTTGAAGCAGTGGTGGACAACCTGTGTGCCGCGGCACTACTAGTGTGCCATGAATGTGGTCGAGTATTTCAATCGAGGTGTGCCGAAAAAAATAAAATGTTGTCCACCTCTGGTGGGTCAAATTGGGATTTATTAATACCCTCGAATTTTTGGGTCAGTCGTCTGCAGCCGTGGATTCATAAAATTATTAAAAATAATTGGTTTTAAAAATTTCAATAAATTAAATTTAACGTTTTTTAAAAATTCAAACAATTCAAAATTCTAAATCTCGTTACACAATCACTCACACATCCCTAGTTTTCCCTTATCAATACAGCTTCCACTTGCCATGCGCACTTGACATCATCATTCCACACCACATAAAATCCTTACATTGAGTTCACAAATCACAATAAACAACCATCGTCTGTGGGTGTGTTTAAGTCAACGAGTAGGGGAAATTTTCAAGTATTTAACTTCAGCATTGACTTTTATTGGAGCACAAATTTAACAAAAAAAAAAAGAATCCACAGTTCTGCTCACTTGTACACCATTTTTCTTTCTACTCCACAACAACATTGTACTGTATGTGTGTGCATGTGAGCGTATAATTATTATAATATGCATAAAAGAGATCCTCATTCATATTAGAAGCCGTCGACATAGAATTTTCCTCATTTGTTTCTGCATCGCGAATGTGAACGGACGTCTCTTATGGGACTTAATATTTGTATATTTCTTGTGAAATGAACTGAGATTTAAATGAAAAAATATTAAATAAATTGTGAATTAAAGCCGGAAAATTTAAGAAAATTTAAAAAAAAATATGGAAAAATTCCTAAGGAATTGAAAAAAATGAAAATGTGGAAAAGTGAATAGAAAAACCACACAAAAGAGGATTAAAAAGAATTAGTGACGAAATTTCCATAAGAAAATTGTGAATTTGTGATTTTTGTGGAACTAAAAACAACTTTTTATGAAATTAAAAATTCAACCGGAACATACAGAACATTAAAAAAGTTACTTTAAGTTTGTCATATCATTCTTTGTTTTGTGAATAAATAATTTATTGTGCAACGTCCAATTGCATAAAGTAAAGACAACAAACATTTGTGAATTAAAAGAAACAATTTACACAAAAAAGTTAAATAATAAAAAAATGGAAGAAAATACATTAGCCGATGAGTATGTGCAAGACTTTGTTCTGAGTCACCTAGATGCCGAGCAGGCAGCACAACAGTTGCAATTGCAGCAGCAGCAGCAACAACAGCAACAACAATTACAACAGTCAAATGTCAAACGAGAAGAGCCAACACCGCCAACAACAAAAATATGGATAAATCCTCCAATTCCATCAGCAGAAAGTAACAATAACACAATTAGCACTACAAATAGTCCAGCATTAAGGATAAAATCAGTTACAGCTGGTCCTGGTGTTTGGTATCATAATGATGAGAGGAAAGTACATTCAATATCACCTGCAGCTATTGATACGTATCCTCATCCGCCGACTCATGGTCAACCAGTCATAATTTCACCATCAGTAAATGGGGCGCCATCGACACCACCTGAAACGCCGCCTGTTGGTTCACCTACGCTCACACAAAATTATCCATATTATCAGCCACACCGACAATCGGGTAGTTTATGTGATGATATGATGTTCTTACCACATGCAATAACGAGAGGTGAGCAACCATTGGATTTACGTCCATTAAATTACCATATGCACCCAGAGACTGCTGACTGGGAGCGAAAAGACAATCTTAACGGTCAACTACCATTTATGACATCAGGTACACTACCGAATGGACTTAATCCAAATCCACCTTCATCATATGCACTACAACATGGTTATCTTACACAATTAGAACATAATGCATTAAATATTCATCATCCACAATCATTACACAGTCATGCACATGCACACTTACATCCTGGATCAGTTGGTCCTAATATCGGTAGTTGTAATGGACCATCTCATCGTCCACATTCAGCTGGTTCTGCATCAACATTATCGCCACGATTGCCACATCATCATAATAGCAGTTTACATCATCATAATGGACGTGGTGAGAGTGCGAGTAGTACAAGTAGTACTGGAAGCAGTTATAATGGTTCGTGTGTGGGTAGAAATGCTGATGACATTGTAAATGATGAGCTTTTGATGTCATTAACAGTACGTGAATTAAATAAGCGTCTTCATGGATATCCTCGTGAGGAAGTTGTACGATTGAAGCAGAAGCGACGAACCCTGAAGAATCGTGGATATGCACAAAATTGTCGCAGCAAACGACTTCAACAGCGTCATGACTTGGAAATAACAAATCGTAATTTACATGTTGAGTTAAAGAAAATGCAAATGGATTTAGCTCGTGTTTCACAGGAACGCGATCAACTCAAGCAGAGATTACAGTTGCAGTCGACAGGCAGTGGTGGTGGAACGGTGGCGTCCAATAATGCACGCAACGGTCAACAAGATTTACATTCCGACGGACATTCGTCACCCGAATTTTATCTATGACGTCAGAGGCAAATGGATCGTCAGCAACCTCCACCGTGGATCGGACGATTTTGAAAGTTTATGAATTAAAGAAAAATTATTGAAATATGAAAAATAAGTTTTTATGCAAGAAATGAAAAATATTATTGAATTTCAATTTTTTGTCGTCTTTTTTTCTCTCTTTCTCTATTTCTTCCTTCTCTCTCTCTCTTTCTCTCTCTTTTGATAGACAAGTCAGAAAAGAAGTTCAGGTTTCACGGCATAGAAAAAGAGACACAAAAATTAGGTTCACATTACCTTTCTTTAGAATCAAAAAATAAGTAACATTTCCATAAATTCTTATACATATATTTCGTCATACATACATACATGCAAAATGTCTTCCGTGTGAAATTCTACTTTTTATTACATTTCTTTGTTTTAATTATTTTTCATTTCATTTGATGCCAAAAAGTTGTCGCGCAAAAATGAAAACAAAACTTTTTCACTTCAATTTTAATTATTAAGTTGTTACTCATTTGGATTTTTTGTTATTTACTTACATTAATGGAAGTTTTGAAGTTGCATTTGCATAATTCAGAGATGTAAGGATTAAAAGCTTTAAATTTGGTAAATTTGAAGGTTTTAAAGGAAATTTTTGCAATAGTAAGCTATGAATATTTTCTCATATTTAAATTTAAATTCATAATTTTAGGACAATTTGAGTTTAATTTGATTATTTAACATACGAATCATAGAATAATGAATAGCAAAAGTCTATTGTGGCAAAATTCTATGACTAATGCTTGTAATTTGTCAACTTTTTGACAATTTTGTGTTTTGAACTTCAAAATTCAAAAATTTTAGTTAAAAATTGAATTTTTGAACTTCAGAATTCCAAATTATTAAAATTTACCTAATTTAAAACTTCCCACAGCTCCAATTATGCATCTCCAACTTCCAATCTCAAAACGACAAATCGATACTCCATCAATTGATGTATCCGGTATACAATGAAATCCAAATTAAATCAAAACAAAAATGTTCTCATTGATCAACGTGCAATCTCGTAAATGCAATTAATCTCATAATGTGATTTAAAGCTGAATGAATGAGAGTCTAGATATATAAATAATACTATTTAAAGTTCAAATTTCTTTCTATTTCCATTGAATTGATCTGTCGATATGTGTGGGATAATTTCTCTATAGTTAATGACCCCGAGTGTCTGCATAAATGAGGAAGACTCTAGTTTTTATATTATTAAAAACAAAAGATTCATGTTGCAATAGCTTGACGATGGAAGATTGATTGTGCAAGTTCAATATCAGACTACATTGTTGCCATCGCATTGTGACTACATTGTATATGGAAATGACCATTCTTATCATTTAAGTCTAATAATAGGGAAGATTTAATAATTTGTGATTGTGCTGATTTGATTGAGATTTGAAGGATGTGAATCTTTGTAGCGAATGGAAAATTTTAAAACAGACGTGGATTGAGTTTTTGTGAATAATAAGCAACTCCACACTTATTGACCACATCCGATGAACTATCCGTGCAAAAATTCAAGTTCACAAGTCTCAATCAGCGTAAGGATTCACACGAGTACAAAGTGTTGTTTTGAAATTCATTCATCATGTCATTATCATGTCTCGTGTTAATCACTTCTGCACAAAGTGATGAGTTTGCAATAATCTGTGTCATGTAATTTCTAATCACTGACTTATTCCTGCATTCATGCACAGATTCTCGATTAATTTTAAAACAAATTGATTTGTAGACTTAACAGGCAAAATGGTCGATTTTAGGTACCGAGCTGGTATTTATGGACGATTGCCTGATGGGGTGCAAGGCATTCCTTAACTCATTAAATAAGAGCTAAGCTTCAAAATCTTCCATTTTATTTGAAACATTTTGCAATAAAAAACAAAAATTTAATAATTTATAAATATTTTTATTAATTTAAATTCAAATTTTAATTCCAACAAAATAATTTTTTAAGTGAATCAAGTTTCTAAGTGAAGTTTGCAACCTGCATTAAAACTGTTGATACAAAAAATGGTTGTGTTATGATTATTATTAAAATAATATTATTTTTAAGTTGAATAGTTCCGTAAATAATGAGTTTTAAGTTACTCACATAATGCATAAAAATGAATTTTTTATGGATTTCTTCATTTTCTCATGAAAAATCTAGGTACCATAGCTACAAATACTGCAAATAAGTTTTGTTTATTTTCAAACAATTTCAACTTTAGAATTTTTTTAATTTTCAACTTTGAAATTATTTAAATTTTTTGAAACTTGACAGGAACTGATTTAAAATTGACTGTCGATGATCAAGAAACTCCTCAAATAATTTAAATTCTAGAAAATAAAAGTTTCAATCAGAGCTCGAAATCGACTCAATTTTTAATGGATTCAGACTCAAGTCGACTTTTCCAAATTCCACAAAATTTGGGTCGACTTCGAGCTCTGGTTTCAATATGATAAAATAAATTCACATAAGCCCGAGCGACACAAATGAAGAAGGATCCGCCGAGTAGCTTTTAAGACCAAATAGACCAAACAGACGGTTTCCATTTGAGATTGATAAAAGAGGTTTAGGAGAAGCCTAAAAACCCCATACCGGAGTCTTCTTCATTTGTGTCGCTCAGGAAGTGTTATACGATGTGAATATGGGTAAATAAAAAATTATGAAAAATATTAAAATTTTCATTGTAAATATCAGAAGGATTTAAAAAATAAGACAAAGAAAATCTTTCATAAATCTTAAAAAAAATTGTAAATTTTATGACAATTAAAGACACAAAAATTAAGAAAAATAAAAAATCAAAAATGTTAAAGTAACGACTAAAGTTATTTCCTTATCAACATCCTCGTTAATGCCATGAATGAGTGATGGAAAGCAACAGGATCACGACAATTAATTTCTTCTTATTTCAGCAAAAAATTAATAAATTTTTTCATAGCATACGACTTGTTTGTAGATGGCTTTTAAAGTCATTGAGACCAATTTTATGAGAGTTTTTATGACAATTTATTGTTTAAGGCTTTAAGTTGTTTACAGAATGGACCTTTGGATGATGTGGAATTTGGAGTAGCTGCTTTGTGACTCGTTGGTATTTGTTGATTGTTATTATATTGATTTTTCAGAGAATTTGAATTTTGGTTCATATTTTTGAGTTTCAGCATTGACTTTTCTTGTCGAAGCTTTATGCAGCATATCCAGAAATCATCACATCTACCAAAAATATTCTCAAACTCTAACAATAAGTTCAATTCTTTCTACAAACTTAATTCGCATTTTTCTCACTTACTCACTTCGATGGTCGCACAGAACAGTTTGTGATCCATGGCATCTAAAACTGGCTCTATCGCTAGCTGCGCTTCCCATTTCCCATCATATTCTGCATAATTTAGTTCTCAAAACTCCAATTAATCCACTCAATTCCTACTGACACGACAAAATTCCCATAATTGAAATATTTGAATTTCAAATTCAGTAACAGCTCACATCCGAACCCAAAAGTTCCATCAACTCAACAAAAAGTAATAAAATCTTGATGGAATTTGTCTTATTTTTCCTCTTACATGAGACTTAATGGTGTTATTTTTCCAAAACTTCAGAAACGGAATCTCATCTTATCATGAAACACCATCAAAAATGAAACTACTCGAGTAAGTGACATGATATAGATATGAGTAGCATATCTGAGTAACAAGAGTTGTATACGAGAATGAAATAAATGACAAAAAATTAGTATTCTCGGGATGAAATGTAAACAATCTAATTTTCAGACATTTTTTATTGTTTTTCATTTCAGTTTATTGTCACATGAAAGAAGAAGAGCGGATGGAGTATGAATGAGTTGAATTGGAAGGTTATTTAGGCATGGCGCTTTGTCCATTGTTTTAAAAGTAAGTATAACCTCAAAAAAAATTTGAACCTAAAATTTAAAATTTTCAGAATCCGGTAAAAATTTGAAAAATTTAAAACCGTTAAAGTTGTTGATTTCAAGAATCATAAATTCTTCACCAACAGCCTTCTTAAAAACAGCACATCCAATAAAAGTAAAACTTTATATTCTTATCAAGGCAGTAAGGCACAACAACACATCGATATAATAATTTTTTTTGTACATAAAAATTGTTTACGTTTTCTATGCCGTAAATGTATCATATGAATTGTGAATGAAAGAGGAGCAATGAAGGGAATCAAGTTGTTTACAATTTTCAGTCTTCTTTCAAAGTATATGGCAGTGGTGTGGACAACCTTTTATTGCCGATACACTTAAGTTGTAAGCCTAGACAAAATTAAACACGACATACTGTTCATGGTGTTTCCTGAGAATTTTGGTAAAGAGTGCCGTGTCACAAAGGTTGCCCACCACTGGTATATGGCATTAGATTGCGATAAAGTATAAAGCACAAATATTGTAAATGAAAAATCATCTGATTCTGTGTTTAGACATTTGATTATCTCTCTCAGTTCTTTTAGATGCCGTAAGTTTAGCATTTTTACAGTTGAAAGGCGCCAAAATTTGATCATCATCAAGATTGAAGTGGTACATATGACATTACATATAAAATTATTTTTCTATTTTTTTAAAAATAAAAGTTTTTGTACGTAAAGTAAAAACATAAAAAAATATGAGAAGCCATTTCAGCAGAATGAAGAAATTGTAAACATGTTCTTGAGGCTTTAAAGAAAATTTCCAAGAACGTTTTACAACAAGCAAGTATCAAATTTCACCCGACTTTTTCCTTCATAGCAAAAAAAAATTATTTTTCCTTCCTGGTTTATGTGTGAATTTCAATTTTTTTTAAATAACTTGAGTGACACTAATTGTAGGTCATGAAGTGTAAAAGAAAATTGACATGTGCATGACATTGAACATGGTAGATTAAGGGATGTAATGCTTGTGTAGTTAACACGTTCATTGGCTTTGTCAAGCAAATTGTTGCAGGGATTTTTTTATTTGTTCTTAAAGGGATTTTTGAGTTTGGAATGAAAAATTACTTTTGTTTTAAAATTTTGATGAGGTATTAATGGACGTTGTGGGGTTTAGGGATGAAATTTGACTTGTCCAGTATTGAAGACTTGCTTGAATTGAAATTTAGATGGAGTCCTTGGAACTGAGAGCAAGTTAGCACATGACTATCGTTTGAACACATTTTCAGCCTTTTTGTAACCTTTTCGCTTTAGTACTAAACTGTCCATCGAGAAAGTATTGCATTTGAATTTGGAAATTGTCAGATGGAGACCAACGATAGAGCCAGCTTTAAGGGATGTTTTAGGAAGGTCTTGGATCTCAATTGATTACCAGCGATAGAGCTGTGTGACCAACGAAGTAACCAAGTAAGTAAGTACCTGGTAATGGGAACAAGTCGGCACACCGCTATCCTTCACTCTCATTTTCAGCCAATTTGTCACCATTTCCTTTCTGAGCGATTCAAACGAACCTCAAATCATTAATAAGTTCCATCAAATTTCAGCTCAAAGGTTCCCATCCATTTCATCACCCACCCTACCATAACAAATGACATAAAACGTAACAACTTTAATTTATTTAACAATCGAAATTCTTCAAAAACAAAAAATAAAGGAAATAAAATAATTTTTATTACAGATCACAATCGGAAAATTGCGTAACGAATTTCCTTCAATTGTAATGTTTGCGTCAGTCATTCATTGAGTGTACAATCCAAAGACGGAGAAGCAATAGACATTTGTAGATGGAATAGAATAAGAAGAGAAATTTATTGTAGGCGTGGTTTTTATCCATCAAATGAAAAATAATAATTTTTCCCTTCTTATCGCTTCCTTTCGTGATACAAATGTACATAAAAAGTGAGATGAGATTGAGATTGAGCCAGAAAAAAGGGGGAAAATTTTTGTATTTGTTTTTCCGATTTTTCAGGCGATAAATAAGCAAAACTTAAGTCAAGCTTGAAAAGTTTTGCTGCCATTTCCGTCATCCTTATCGGTGATTTTGCGCGATTACTGATTAGACAGTCGATAGCTAATTAAATCAATTCTATGTCTTTATGAGCTCTAACTAACAATCGATTTCATTTTATAGGCATAGACGACGTGCTGATGTGAGCAAAAAAAAAGTGTCTATATAATTCATTTCATATTATTAATAAAGTTGTTTGATTAAAGTGCACAAATAGAACAGCTCAGTGAACAAAAAATTCATGTCAATGAACCTTTTCTTGATGACGTCCATAAAAAAATTTTTGTTTAATTCGATTTTTATTTGCAAATTGCAATAATTTTAAAGTTGCGCAAATAAATAAAAGTAAACGAGATAGGAGTTGCTATTTTGTGGTCATTTAAAGCTGCTGCCGTAAGTCGTTCGATTTAAATGCTCGTTCTACACTTGTGACGACACATTACAAGTCAAACCGCCCATAATATTTCATGATTATTTCCTGCAAACGGACAAAACCCCTTTTTTTTATTCAGTGTGTCCTTTATCTCTTCCAGCTTGACCATCTCACATCATTACATGTGATTTTTTTTAATAATAATTCTCCCTAACTGCATAAATGTGATGTGATGTGTTGGTTTGTAATCCTCTGTGTATCTATCCATTCATCCCTTTTTTATATTCTTAATATTTTTTATGAACTCTTATTTTTGATAAATATGTGCGAATGTACAGTTCACTTTATTCGGGAATGAAGTTGATTATTGATACAGTTTGAATGGAATCGGTTATAAGGGTTCAAGAGGGCCAAAAGAATCCAGATCAAATGGTTTCTTAGTATTGTAGATCTATGGTAGGCAACTGTCATGACACACTAGTTTCGATCGAAGCTTACCAACAAAGTGTGCCATGCAAAATAAAACATCGTCCACCACTGGCTTAGATCACATCTTAGCGACATAACATGATCGATAAGGAACCGCTATAAGCCGTATTGACAGTAAAACGTCAAAATTATGGGAAGATGACCAACCGACACAGTAATGGCTGTTTTTTTTTTTTGTCTAACTTGCCGGCAGAAAATTAGGTTGACTGCAAAGTGTTAGTAAATGCATTGAAAAAGCAACAAAATAGTCAAATATCAAATTCTACAAGCCTGATTATAATACATTCGATTGCCTTCAAGTGACACGAGTTGAGCAGTTGATAATTCAAATCAAATATCAATTTTATATTCTTGGCGTCTGATACTTGATCATTTTATTCATGGCTTAAAGTTGGTTCGATTTTCAGGAGTTATATTTCATATACCTTTGGATGGTTCTTAACTGTCAAAGGTGTAAGTGTAGTTGTCTTTGTAAATTTCAATGAAAACTAGTTTCAAAATCCTTGAGAAACATTAGTCAATCTTGCAAAATTATTTATAGACATTCAAGGAATCCAGTTGTTCCCACCTGTTACTATATAAAATATTTTACAATCTCTAGCTGTTACTTTTGATATGAATATGCTCAAATTTCAATATTTATAGCTAATTATCAAGCAGTTCTGTTTCACAAATTGCTGATTATGCTGCTTTACGTTGAAACTGGATCTGTTCAACCTTTAATCTTTGTTAGTGAGAATTGCATATGTTTCAGATGTTGCATAGCTTTATATTCTCTAGAATTCATCATGATTTTTCTGTAATTAAATGTATGAACGGAAAAAGACAGGATGCAGATCAAATTAAAACTGATTTCGGTGAGGACTAAGCTGATCTTAACACTGTCCACTGTCCAAGTCGATTTCAAGCTCTGGTCTTTGAGTTCCAATATCTAGCATTTTAGGCACGGCATGCCATCCAAAAATGCGCAATAATCACCCTCATCACATAAAATCCAACTCAGTTCCTCTCACTCGCATTTGTGATATTACACACATACAAACAATAATTTTTGCATATTTAGAACATAAAGGCAATGTGTGTCTATGCCATAAAAAATCTTGTTAAAAGTGTAAATGCCTTATGACCACATAATGCTATCAATGTACAATAATGCTCTCACTCTCATGTTGGTCATGTGAGGATATTTAATAATAAAAAAATAAAACAAAAATTTCATAGAATTATTCCTTTATTTTATGAACAGTCGTCGTCCATAGCTGAAATAAACAGCAAATCAAAGATCGAATTTTCATGGGCAAAAGGGACGACACAAAAATGTTCTTTGGATTGAATGAAAAATCGATAGTTTTCATTAAACCATTTCCTCATCGTCTTCGATTCTTTGTGTGTGGACTGTGGCTTTAGATTAAATCGGGACAGTAGCAAAAACAGCAAAAAAAAGATTTAAAGCTCCGGAAAAAATAGAAAGTCGGATCAATAAGTCTGCTTCATCAAATTTCTCACTGTTGATCTCTCTTCATATAAAATAGTATCAACTGATTTTTACTGAAAAATGTATGTAGCATGTACCGTAAGGAAATTGGAAGGAGAGAAAGAGGAGAAAAAAAAGTGGCTCAAGCCAGAAATGATCTGACGTCGGCAAAAATGTGATGTTGGAAGCAAAATTATGCACAATAAAATTCCCTTTCAAACGTCCTCGGGCCACCTGAAACGACACATGTCAGCAGAATTCGGGGAAAGGGAATTTAAGTTTCATTTCTTCTTCTTGTTTTGGCTCGTTTGTGTCATGAAATGCAATGACTATTTTAATATAAATCGGCATAGATTTCATGACTAAATGAGAATTGAGGAAGTCATCAGGTGATCTTATGATTCTAATCAAATTCGACCCTATTCTGGTCATTGACTCTTGATAAGTAAAATGTCGTGTGTGTCTGATAGGTGAAAGTTTACACAGCAACGAACTACATTGTTTACAAAATCAATGCCAACTTTAATTTACGAAATAGATTTTATTGATATCATCAGAGGAAGTTTATATTATTAAAATGAGTTTAATGTGACTTTTGTTGATAATTTGCAACAGTGTAGACACAAAAAAAAGTTCATTAGATGGACGTGGGAACGATCATGAAAAAACAAGTCCAGATTTGTGATTAAAGTCATTCATGTGAACTTGATGTTTTATTGGAAAAACGCGAAGGCATTGATCGTCGATAGATTTTGTCGTGGAAAATTTATATAAACTAGATTGAATTTCAATTTTGTAGGCCATTTGATTGTATTATAATAAAGGAATTTCTGGAATTTTCATGATTTGTTTGTTTAGTCTGTGTCTGAAAAGTTCAAATATAAGGTTCAATATTAACGATCAATTTTTTTGAAAATTAACGGTCAAAATTAATTCAAGCTTTTAACGAATGGCGATAGAAAGGAGGAATCTTCAATGTTTCGGCAACATCCAATTGTATAGCAATTACTAAAATAATGAACATCTACTTAAAGTCAACTACCTCAACATCAAATTGTTACCCTTAACTCATTTAAACATATTGAATCGAATCATAAAAGTCAACACAAAAACTCTTCAAAATCATATCAAATATCACATCCAACAATCAAAAATATAAATTTTTAAATACATTGCGAAACAAATCTAATTTGTACAAACATGAAAATATAAATTCAGAATAGCATAATAAAAATTATCTTAACAGTATATTGAGACATCCCTTCATGGAATAATTTTACACAGTTATTCAATTTTTCATGTGAAAATTAAGTGTATATTAATTCACATTTATTTATGAGCTTTAAAACGTTTTCGTCTGGTATCAATTTCCTCTTTCTTTCCGTACAGTGAGAGAAAAATATTTTTTCCCCTTTTTTTCTGGTTCAAAAATGTTGCAAAAGATTTTTCACCCTTCTTTATATTTAATACACACTTCGTTCTGCGTCCCGAGCCGTGTATGAGGTACATATTTGAGAGGGTTGGGTTGAATGTGCGATTATTCTTGATTTTGGCATGAATAAAACTGGATCAAAAAAATAGGTCATAAATGGAATTTTATATTCAGAATAGGTTGAAAAGGGCCTTTATAAGGTCTTCAACAGTGTGTCGCATATACTCCTCATGTTTTGAAAACCCGTAGCTCAAAAAATCGAAAAATCTAATGATGAGAATATTGAATGGAGTACACATGGCATTGACTTGGTGCTGAACCAATGCTAATTTGGGTTAGAAGAATGCAAAAGCCAGATTTTTTAATTGGTAGCGGGTGGAGGGGTAAGGAACGTCTTTGAGGCATCTAAGGCCCTTTCATAAATCTACATCTGAGTGTACAGTTCGGGTTTAATATTCCCAAAGTTATTTCAGATCGCGATTAGAGTCATCGTGAAACAGAAAATATTATATTGTCTATACTCCGATTTATGAGCATAAAATCTTCTTGCAAAAAGAACATAAAACTCTTCATTTTATTTGACACATAAAAATTGAAACAAAATCTTTTTGGACTTAAAAGTTTCGAAGCAGTTTATTGAACTCACATTGCAATCAACGATATATTTTTTCGCACAAATTGGAAATTCGATGCAAAAAAATTGCAGCATAATCACATATGTCATAATAAACGTGACTCCTCATTATGCCTCATCAATATAATTGATTCATGTGGATAAGTTGACTTTTTTTCAGCTATAAATTGTTGTTTAATTGACAACTTAATTATAATAATTTGTATATCCAACAGAAAAATGAAATAATGCAGAATTTTCCCACAAAAAAAATTAAATTAATTTTTCCATCCATTTGTTGATGATAATTTAGATAGAAATGAAAATTTCTACAACTTAAAAGAGAATTTATTTTATGACATAAAGTATGATTTAAGTCTTTCATCTTTGAATATACTTACTTACTTATTATTACGTTCTATAACATAAAGAAAGTTATTTGTAAAAAGGAAGGTCTTTAAAATTATAATTCTCAGTCGTTTCTCTCCTATTCTGTGCTATTAAGTATAAGATCCCTTTCTTTTGATAACCTAAATTGATTTGAGGATTAAGAACGAGAAAGAAATTATTTCTATTAAAATTTATTATCGCAAAATAAAGAGGACAATTTTTTAGGATGTGGTTGGAGTTCTTGCTCCTTTTACTGTGCGTTTTGGTCTGTAGAAGTCTTCTCTTGTCAGTCATTAGAACAAGACTACAAAGACCAAAATTTACAATACTTTGCTATCCTAAGTATCTTTTGAATCTTTTAAAATCATTAATTTCCAGTTCATTCTCGTTACCAGCACCAGATCAGAATGAACAAACATATCAGACTTTAAAATTACGCTTAATATTTCATATTTTTCTTGAAATTTGATTCCAATTCCAATTGTTATATCATAATTCAATAATTATCATGAAAAATTCACATTGTTGACCTCGTGAGGTCTCATTTTTCTGTGGAATATTATTGCAGTTTGTTAAATTGAATTTGCAACTATGTCTGGATAACATCCGCTTATTGATTGGACTTGGTTGTTACATGAAGTTCAACTTTGTACTTTTCTCCGTCAACTGTCGTTTGATTTTCAAATTACATTAACAACTACAATCAGCTGATTTTCCCCTTTCATAGTTGTTGACCCTTTCATATAATATTTAGTCTTATTTTGAATTTCAAAGAATAAACATCTCTTTTATTAAATCTGTAGGAAAGTTCTTGTTATTATAATTATCAATAAATAGTAAATCGACCAATTTTTAACTAAATTAAGGATTTCTACATTCTGATTAACACAAATCTTTTAAAATGCGCCTCAACAAATTCAGGAAAATTCCTAAAATTTTTGTTTATTTTCCATCAAACTTTCATATTTATATCCAAACTTTTCTTCATCATCATTGAATTTGTTCAGTAATTGAACGAGAGGAGCAGCAAAACAAGCAAAGAACAAGAACAAAAAAACTTTTTCGATATTCCCAAACGAAATACAGAAATTGATGTTTTCTTATTTATTACACAAAAAAAAGCCACAAATCGAACAAAAAAGAAAAACACAAGAAATAATTTGATTTTCCCCCGCACATGTATGTTACATACACTCAATTTTTCTTATAAATTTTATCTTATTAGGAAATCTTTTCAATCTGTAATATCCGGTTTTATGAAATATTCCATTTATTTCTTATAATTCCATATGCTTTATACATTTTCTGCTCGATTAACTAGAATTGATATTTAGAGGATATCTTATATAGCGAATAAGAAAGTTATTTGATAGCAGCACAAAATCGCAGAGTAGAAAAAAATATATAAAGAAGCAATAACGCGCGTTAGAGTAAGAAGAAACAATCGAGAAGTTTGGCATGTAATTCCAATTTAGATGTTTAGAAGAGCAATCAATTGAGTTATGGAAATTTTTATGAATGCTTGCTTCATTTAAGAAATTTTTCGTTAAGTACTCTTCATCGTCGTTCTTATTCTCCATTCAGTCATTCACGAGCCAAATAAAATTAGCGAGGGGTTCCACAAAATAATATTTAAAAAATCATCATCACACAATTTACTTACCCATTAAATCGTAGGGTGAGAAGCTTAGCTCCATTAAATTAAAATTATGTTCCTTTCCTCTCGGCTGCTCATTTTCAACCGCTATGAAAAATTAAATGAGTTGGCCACAAAAATGAGAATCCTATTTGGAATTACGCGGCATGTTTTTTAAGAATGAAAATTGATAAGAAGAGATTTTCAACGCGCATAAGACGATGATCGTTAAGTTTATGGAACTGTTAATTAAAATTATCTTGTCATTGAGTGACTTTTGGTTTTTCCTTGATTCTTTAGGGATTTTTCTCTCTTTAAAATGCTTCGTATAGTTAGTGTCAGATAAGAAATATGTGTTAGAGCATGAAGGAGGTCCTCCATTAAAGTATAGTAGTTTCAAAATCATAAAAATCTCCCAAAATATTCCTCAAATTGTATCATCATGTAGAATAAGTGAATCAATATAAAAAAGTATCGATTTCACATAACATTCAATTCCTAAATTGTCAATTACATTATCCTAAAAAAAGGAATCAAATTTACTAATTTTAAACATGGACTATTCAACTAAAATCTATAAAAAAAGTCCTGAAAGGATGATTTTCAATAAAAAAATAAAACTTCCTTCATGCAGATATTGTTAAGTAACTTTTCTTTATATTTTCCAATAAGATAAAAACAGCAGCAGCAGTAGTGGACATTGAAAATCAGTAACATATTGGCAAGAGAAAGAAAATCTCAGTCGCAATATGAGGAAGCCAATATCACAAACAAAGAAATGGCCATAAATTTCACCTAATAAATTTTATTCCGATACATTTCGCATTTTACCCCGAATAAGAAGAATCAAGAATACATGTATGACTGTTAGGGATGATTTCAGTGTTATGTGAATCATTATTTCCATAAATAAAAGTTTTGGATATAATGTGAATGGAAATTTCGCAACATTCAAATCATCCCACAGAATTGAGGATGGAGAGACATAATATCAGTAAAAAATGATAAGAATAAGTTCAAATGCTTGGAATGTGGACTAAGACGCAGTTATTTGACATGATTTGACTGATGCAAACTAATTTAAATTGAATTGATTTGAATAAAATTTATTTTAGCTGGATTGAACTAAATTGAACTTATTTAAACTGAATTGGATTGAACTGAACTGGATTGAACTAAATTTGAACCGATTTGAACTAATTTGAACTTAATTAAGTTCAATTGAAATAAAGCGAATTTCTGGACAATATGTACCATTCAGGCAGTCAGCACTACAGAATCATCCAAAGACGAATGTCTTAGACATCAGTGATATTGTAGAAAGAAGAAGAAGCAGAAGGAAAAGGCAATAAATAAATATCGATAAATTTTGTCCCTTAATCATGTCTTTTTAATCTAAATGTGCTGTTTTTTATAAGTCACAAAGTCACAATATGTGCCATGGTTTAATATTATGTTGTACAGATATTTTTTTCCATTCTTTTTCATCTCGGCATATTCAATTTCATTGTTTGAAATCAATAAAAAGATTTGTGCTCATAGAATTAAAACGAATGGAAAGGAGAGGAAGCATAATGTGGGCGATTGGACAGTAAACTATCATCATAAAAAGGCCATAAAAAACATTGCAATGTTATAAATTAAAAAAATGGCAATCGGAACGAATTTCCTTTTCCTTATGTTGACTTAAAGTTCACCGACTTTGATATTTTCCATCATAGTGAAAAGCATGTGATGGAATCAGCTGTTACTGCAGACTTTAAAAGGCACACAGAGAGAGAAAAAAATCCTTATTCACCACAATTTTCGCATTCATCGATTAATCAACATTTCTCATTCTCCCGTTGGAATCTTTGCTCTTGCTGCATCAACTTTTTTTTTCAAGGACGAATTTTCCTGCTTCTCAGCAACTAAAAAATTCCTTTTCTTCCCATTTCACCCAACTATTAGCTGATGTTGCCGAAAAAAATCTTGATTTAGCATTTTGGTATGTATTGATGTGCACTTTTTTGCTGCTTGTTGCGTTTTCCAATTTTCACTAACTGTCTGGTTCATGTACATACTTTATATTGCTTAGTGTGTATGTGTGTGAGCTTAGACGTGCACAAACATCTCTATTGGAAGTGTTAAGTCATCAAATTTTACTATCAATTTTTCATTTTCACTCATTCCCCTTCAATTTATGTAATTTCCTATTATTCTTCTTGTTCCTTTATATTCTCAATGAAGATTTTTGTGTGTCAAGTGGCGTGTTGCAACTTTTCATCATCATCATCACCGACCTTTCACCATTAATCGCCCTTCTCTAATCATTTTCATAAATACATCATGACTTGATTCATAAGGAACGGATGTTGATTGATTAATGACATCATTTATTTTATTATTATTTGTTTTTCAAGGTCCTGAATGTTAAACGGAGTTTATGGATGAGTGATGAATTACAATTGTATTGGGAATAAGGAGGCGGAGCTGGTTATCTGATGTGATTTTTATTTACCTAGTAACTTTATTTAAGTTGTTTAAAAATGAAGTAGAGATAACAAGTAGCAGCAAGCTGTTTCATGTCAATGACTTTGTCAAATACACGAGAATTTCAAATCATAATATTTACAGGAAATCATGATAAAGTGAATCAAGTTACAGCTGAATATTAATTTCTGCTGAAATCTACTATATTTTGTTAAGGGAAATTACACGAAAAGATAAGAAAGTTCAATGAAATTATCAAAATATGTAGCTACGTATAAATGAGCCTTCGAGTGAGCAGCATCGTAATATTTAAGCACGGAATCAAAATCTAATTCCAGATTACCTATGACGGATGACACTAGGTAATGAAATCAGCATAATGTCGGATTCAGTAATGTTAAGTTAGTAAGAGTAACAAAAAATTAAGGATTACGATATGATACTTAAGTTAACCTCAAAAGCAGGATCCCGATCCAATTTTCAAACTCAATAATACTAATAACTATCAATTCCAACAAAATAAATTCAATTCCTCCTTCTGATACTGAAAGGCAAAATCGCATGCAATAAACAATGTAATAAAACTCAATAAACAGCATTAAGTTAATTAAATCATTTTCATTTAGCAACTTTTTCCGACCAAACAGAGAAAAAATTAAAAAAAAAAACTTTTATTTTTTTGCAAAACACATCGATGAGCTCATGCAGAAGGAAGATGATATAGCAAAAATGAAATAATTACCATTTTATTTGCATTAAATTAACATAAAATTCGTAATAAATTGAATTGTTTGACTTGTTGAGAGGAGCAACAACAATGAGTAGCAGTGAGAAAAGGGTTAATTCAAAGTAAATATTGACTACCTTTTTGCTGGCTGTATTGCCATTAATTTAATTAATTTGTTTCCAATAATGAGTTGATTCTGTATTATCTTGAATTTATAATTATGTGTAAATACAGAACTTCCTTCCCAAGCTGGATAAATTTTTTAATCAGCAAAAGAATTGGAGAATCACAAAAAATAAAAGATTTCCGATTTTTATGCCTCAAAAAAGATTTCCAACAATGAAATTTAGTCGTAAAATTGAACTACCTTGTACGTGAATAGGGTGGGTTTCAATTTATCTATCGACAAGATTTTTCTCTCTCCGATTTCCTTATTTTTCATTTGATTTTCTTTTGTGGTTTATGAGATTTACGTGCATGTATGTGTGCCTATTGGAGCAGTTAACATATTCTTTGGATTGTAAAAAAATCTGGGAAGAACTGTAACTTTAAGAAGTTTTTATCGTCGATTTGAATCTTTGTGATTCTTTTAGGATTCTAAGTTTCTCGAACTAGCTTACTTTTTCCCACATAAACAATTTCCATAACCCAGCTTCTCACAAATTCAAATTAAAGAAGAATCATCAGGAAGGATGGAATGAGACAAATTTAATATGAATCACAATTTTAAAACAAATAAAAAATTATTTTTCAATTTTCCTTTCATAAAACACCATAATCAGCAAAAATTCATATATTCCCATGCTATGCATAAGTTCCGTACGATTTTTATATTCACACCATGCCGGAGTTATACTTTTATATGGGGATAAAACCGTTTTGCTGATAATTTTATTTGACCCAAAAACACGGAAAATATGTGTTTATTAGACTAAATTCTAAAAAAAAACGTTAAAATTTGAATTTTCTACAAAGTTCAGGTTCAAATTTTGAACTTCCAAAAATGTAAACAAAAATAAAATTACATAAAAGTTGTTAAACGGTGTGAATATGCTCCAGTGGAGGTAGGATCTGCTTTTTAAGTTTAATAAAAGTATTTTGCAGTTGAGCCAATGCTGAGAAGAAAAACGACACAAGACAATAGACAAAAAAATCGATTTCTACTTTTGTGTTATTTGAGAATCAATATTAACGTCATTGAAAGCTGCTGATGTGTTAGCAATTTTGAAATTTATTTATAAATTATTTCATATCATACCTGTTGTTTCTCATTTATCAATACATGTGACCGATCATGAAACTTGAGTTAAAGCAACTATGCACATTTTTATAGTTTGGAGAAATCGTCTGACTTATGCAGGATCATTTATATCTAAATTTTTGCATTGTTCGGGAATTTTTGTATGTATTAAGTTACAGTACACAGGCAGTCTCGAGGTTAATTACTAAAATGCTCATGTGAAACGAGAGGAATTTTGATACTACTTTATAGCATTGATATTGTAGCATAATACTTTGTGAATTATTTAATGGGATTACATAAATGAAGTGTTTTGTGCTTCTTTTCACACCTGATTCTACAATGTCTTTACTGTGTTCCTTACAATGTGTGATAAAATGTTTTAAACTGACTAAATCCTATTGTTTTTCACATATTAAGTATTTAAAATGTGATTCTTTAGAATATTTACACAATTGGCATTTATATCGATGTTTAGATGACAAGCTCTTATGCACAGCTGTCCGCACAGCAATCTCGGCAACGATATTAGACTTGATAATTTACAAGACACAATTATTGCTTTAGCTGTACACGATAATGTACTTTCGTTTTGATTTAACTACCAACAAAATCATAAACACAACTATTAACTGACCTACTTTAATTCCCACTTGCTATTTTGGGTCAATAATGTCAAGTCGAGCAAAAAGTCAATTAACAAAATCCCTTTTGCAGTTACATTTTTAAACAGAAAATTACAATCGTATTATGTCTCGCAATCTTAAGGTTTCCCAACAGTCTTACCTATTGACTACATGCTTGACATAAACTGCATACATAAAAACAGTAAGTTGTTGGAAAACCGCAAGAACAATTCAACTGAAAACCTAAAATTACGTTAGTATTTTGAAATAAATAGAAAAATTCAACAATTTTCACGCTTGACGATTCAAAGAATCTGATTATAGAAAAATCACGTAAATGCTCTTTAAAGTCGAACACATCAATCTCAAAAATCGAATTATAACAATCACCCGCAACGCATATACCGGCATGAACACATGAAAAAGGATATACGTAACGAGTTCTGAGAGAAAATGAAGACAGTTGAATAGAAAACGTTTGAGCAATTTTCTTCGTAAATCGCATTCTTAACGCACAGTTGAGTTTTTATTCGTGGATATATTTTTTGTGGTGCAATTTTTGAAGGGGTAGATGTTGTGGGAATTAAGGCATTTTGACTAGTAAGAGGGAAACTTTTTAAAACGGCACACCTTGGTGGTAAGCACACTGTGGGTCGCGGCACACAGTCAATCTCAGATCTACATTCTTGTCGATTAAGGTCAGTTCAAGTTTAGAGCACTGTGCTCTAAATCAAGTTTGATAAGCTCATGTTGGATTGTGGTCCAATACAGCGATAAGAGCTGTGTAATGCGCACTTGATAGAGATAGGAGATTTAAGTGTGCTTTGTGCCAGGCACCCTAGCAATCCCTGGTGGTCTGGTGGTAGGAGCATGACGCCGGAAATCGTAGGATATGGGGTTCGAGTCCCTATCCGAGCTATGTTGAAGGGAAGTCTCTAGTAAAATTAAATTTAATCCAAAACTCGCCATAATTCACTCCTTAAATGCACAATAAAGTTCCAAAAAATTATTCATCCACTCTACTTCTTCCCATCCATTCTCCGCAATCAGAATAATTCACAGCAATTAGAAGATTGAAAATTTTTCTCTCGCTAGATTGTCGATAATTAAATTATCATAACAAATTGACTCGCATTTTCATCTAATCATAGTCCTTTATAGATGTAATGAAGATGAAAAGAAGAATCTCCTCTATAGCCATTCAAACAACATTATCATGTCTTTCGACTCAATTCATTCATCCCTTATAAATAGAAATATTGAACAACATGTATAAAATTATAATTGCAAATTGATATTTTTATTAGGACAATCGAATGTCTGAACGATATTTCGTTTATTTATTTTTCTTTTCCTTTTTTTCTCAATTTTTATTTATGGTGAATGAATTTTTTGTGTTAACGAGAATGAAAAAAGGAAAATTACACGAGTGACATGAAGAACGAAGCATGGAATGAATAAAATATTTTTTTTCTCGATTGACTTTCTCTTTATTTAAGACGATAAATTCGTCTATTGACTTTCATGCTTAGATACTTACTTGATGTATATTGAGGGTAAATTTATTGAAGATAATCCAGTATGGTTGAGGGAAATTGGAGTCAATATGACTCTATTTGTGGATTAAATGGGTAGATATCCGCTGTTATCTATGTTTATTCATGTTATTATCGCTTAACCTGCTACTAAGTTGCAACTAGATTGTTTAAAACAGTCAGGATTACAAAGTAAGTAAAGCATTGAACTCGCGTCGAGCTTTGAAGGTTATGTTATGAGATTTCCCTACATAATCTAGTTGAACATCCAAAATTGACTCACCCGAGGACGCCAAACATAGACGGCTCCCATTTGTTGTTACCAAAAGAGATTAAGCGGAGCCTTAAATGCTTCGTGGCGAAGCCTTCTTCATTTGTGTCCCTCGAGTAAATCAATTAATTCCAATAAATTAAAATCCCAACTTTATCGTCCAGCAGAAATATATCGATCAAAACTAATAAATCATCTCTCATCAGTAGCTGCTAATAATTTTATGGGCTCCGGACAATCCCAAGAAATTTTCTTCAAGAAATTCTTTTTGTTTACAGAAAATAAAAGCATTTTTAAGATTTATGACATTTTTTTCCTGTCAGCGATTAGTAATTTGTTGTGCTGCCATAAATAACTTCATGTGCTGCTATAAAGTAAACAGAAAAGAAGAATTTCTTGTCAGACTACTGATAATATTTCACTTTACTTTAATTCGATAACATATTTTTGTATCCTTGTGGCTATATTTCTACTACTTCTGGTCAATCTCAGTTTACACCACTAACCTGATTCCGTCCATAGAGTTCGTGTGTATTCTCGAATACATATTTTATGGTTAAATAATGAAAAACAAGTCATAATTTATTTGTGAAACGTGTCAGGAAGTTTAGTGGTCTCATTTTACAGCACTACTAAGTAAAGTATGTAAATTGGATGTTGATTTTTAAACACTTATCTGTCTATGCCATTTAAATCAAGAGTAAAGTGACCATGTCATAAATTTATAAACCCCAAAAATGACCAAAGTAAATAAATAAATAAAATTTTCACATTAAATTGGGGTAGATTAATTCTTTCGAGCTGTTGAGTGTGAATCTGATATATTTTAAATTTGAGTATGACTACACGTGTGCCTGTTTTAAATTTAATTTAGGACGGTTCTTTGTTTTTCTGGAATTTTTTGACCTGAATGAGTATTTTAGACTCGATTTTGATTAAAAATCAGCAATGAAGTCCCTAGAAGTATGATAACCATATAAATTTAGTGATATCAAATAATAAGTATGATGTAATGAGCCGTTTTCATACTAAATTCGTACATAACCTCAAAATATCTAGACGATCTAGAGCATGTAAATTAAAACGATAACCCATTGTTCATTACATCCTCAAAATCTCATGACATTTCCATTAATTCCTCTCATAATTCTCAACCTTAGACAATTCACCTAACAGTCATCTTTTATAAGCTCGTAAATAATTTGTACAGATAATCTCTTCCGTAAATCTCAATTTTCATTCTCATGATATCATTTTGAAATAATCTTTTTGGCAAGCATTCAATATTTACACAAGTCGTTGACAATTTAATGAAAAAAAAAGAAGTTCGTCTTGAATTTTTATTGCATTTCTCATCATTACATAAATCCACTTCATAAACCATTATTGTAATAACAAATGCAGCCATTATTATCCACAATAATCATCCTCGAAAAGATAGAGATATTATTATTGTTGTATGATTTACAATTCGTGTGGTTAAAAGTGCACATGTATGAAATATATGTATATCCACTAACAACATGAGCAATAGTAAAATCACAGTCATGACATTTTCCAATAAATGTATACACAAAATTGGTTGGATTATCGTTCAAGTGTTATCGTCATCATCCATTGAAATGGAAAGGTAAGAGATTCTCATGATTTGTTGGTATGCATGATTATCATTTTTATGACATGGATCGTGTGAATGAATACGAAAGGGTTCACCTACGTTTTTATCAAAACGAGACTAATCAAAGTTGTTGGAGTAAAAGAAGCACTTGAAGACATTTTCTGTAAATTGGTTTCATTTTACTTTGGAATGGTTTTGAATTTTTAAGCAGAAACCTGATGGATGTGATGAGAAAGTGAATAAATTGATAGTAAATTTGATTATACTAAGAACTTTGGCTTGCTCATCAAAGTTTGGCTATAATTCTTACAAATTTTATCAAGATTCAGTGTTAGATATTATAAAATTCCTTAAGATCCACTATCTAACTCAAATGATACAAAGCACAGATAAAACCTTTTAATATTGTGGTCAATGAAGTTTAATTAAACGACTTCATCACAGATTTATTAATAAATAAGATGTTTATTCTTCAGTGTTAAATTATAGAATGAACATTTAATATGAAAAGGGGTTTTCAACTAAGTACAATTAATATTATTCAAATCTCAAATAAACGTTATCGTAAAATTCATGATTTTCTTCCAATTCATCAAATCCACGCTCACAAAAACGTCCATGCGTTCATCACACGCAGTAAAAATGCAAAACAACAAGCAGAAGAAAGAATAATTTAAAGATCTTGTTGAAAAGAATATTTATGCATTCATACTGTCGACCATAAAAGGACACATGTTTGGCATAATAATGATAACGGTAGATGAGCATAAAGAGAGGGTCAATATACATACATGTACATGTACGGGATTCAGAGCATCAACAACATTTATGATTTGTTTCAAACATTTTCTTTATTTTATCTTTCACGCAATCTTATCCTGCTTGCATTTTTGGTTTTATGGTCAATAAATTTCATTTGTTTCTTTTTTAAAGGAACTGGAGGATAGAAGCTAGTGGATACAAAATTTATGACACTTTTGACTACAAAGTAAAGACATAAAAAATTTCCTTTCTGATGCTAATTTTACTTGTATGTATTTACTTTATGCCGTCAATTCCAACATTATCGATGACAGTTGAGCTCTGGAAAGTTTCTTTTATCAATTCAGTAAATAAAAATTGACTTCTTTTGACTTTCTTAACTTTTTTTACGATAAATGTATGGAATTAATGTTGGAAGGGGGATTTAACATGAAGAAGAATAAAGAAAAATTGTGATTCCACCCCTATTTATCTCTCTTCTATCCGTTCATCCCTTCTGTAAATCCCTCGAGAATGTTTAGGTCAATTTATTCGATTTCGATCATTACCTAAACTTTATTATTTTTTATTGAATGAGTGTTTCTTTCTGTTTTCTTTGCACAACAAATTGCTGTATACGGCAGTGGCAATAGCAGAAAAAAATTGATATTGAATGAATGTGAGTGAGATAAAAAAATCAGAATCAGTTCGGGGATGTTTTGTCCTGCTGGTATCATTGATGATGACACTATTTATGGTGATTGAGATTGTGAGATGTTTATTAAAATAATAAGGCACAAGATAATTTTTTCTATACTTCGAATTCTACAGGGATGAACTTGCTACTGTTTTTTATTATCATACGATATACAAGTCCTGAATGCAGTCAGTGAATGAGTTTTTTTTATTCAGTCACAAAATGAAAATTTCGTTGAACACAAAAAAGAAGAGAAAAGCGATCTGATTAGATTGATGTAAGGGAGGAGAAGGTACAATGTTGTTCAATCTATTCTTCTTCATTTCTCGTCTTCTTTGCAGTCACACAACATGGCATCGACAAATTGCATTCAACCCCATTCACATTATCAAGGTGGAAGACAAAACACCACAAAAAATAAATCTTTACAGTTTCGTCTCTGACTGACTCACTTGCTTCCATCTAATCATACATGCTTCATCTATCGATTCACTTTTTATGACAATTTTTTATGACATTCCAACAATTCACATTATACTCAGTGTCAATTATCTCCTCACTTTGATATTTCTCTAAGCAACTTTTGGAACTCCAAATTCTTATGTTAAATTTTCCAGCTCATAAATCAAAACCAAAATCAGTTTAAAGTTAATTTAAATCACAATTTAATGACAATAATGAAGTGATTCTTATTGTTCACAAATTAAAATCACAACCCTCAATTTAAAATCACAAAACGTGTTTTAAAAAGTACCAAAAAACAGGCAGGAAGAGTGCACTGAAGGTCAAGCATGCGAATCATCCCTTATCAATTTCTCGAAATGCACATAAATCGTGCGAGGGAGAAGAGATTCAAAACATTTTTCTTCTTTTTTGTTTAAAAAATGGAATAAAAAGTTGTGCTGTTTTGATGAAGTGCTTGTTATTGAATTAATGGCTCTGTTCCGGTATTCACTGATAGACTGGCGAATAAAATGTGAATGAATTTATGTATGGAGAAGTCATGCGAGGAAAATCTTTGGGGATGAAAAATTTTACACGCTTCCTTTCATAATAAAATTGAAGAGCATGCAGGAACAAGAGTTTTTAGTTCAATAAAAATTTTGTTGATTTATTGCAATTGGATTTCCTCTATTCCTACGATTTCAGTTAGATATCAATTTAATTGAGATTTAGAGTTTAAGATCTGTGCATGATTCAGTAGTGCAATAAGCAGAAATTGATAAGAATCAAACGATTCAGATTAAGAATCATAAGAAAATCAAAAGTTCATCCCTCGATGACAGGCAGACGAGGAAGAAGAAAAATGTAAATTTTCTCAATCCCTCAACTCACACACAACCCTCTGACATGCAATAAATTCACTACAAATCGATAATATATTGGCGATAATTACCCACATTCAATGCGACATGTACTGAATTACAAGAGTAAGGAAAATTCAAGATTAAGAAGTTTTTCTTGTGCATGCATGAGACTTGATTGGAACTATTTTAGATCGATTGAAAATTCAAGGAAAATCTCTTGAAAACTGATAAGATTCTTAAAGCTGCTCATAATAACAAAGATTTTCAGAATCAATTCCTTTAGAAGAAGCAACAATGTACAAGATCCATGATTAATGATCCAAAATTCGCCTATGAAAATTCCATCAATTTCAGACTTAAAGGGAAATTCACAGCAATATATTGTCCATAGAAATTGATGTAGTAACATTACGTAAGCATTAATAATCCTCGTGTGAATATTTTTCCCCAGTATAGGCAACGATAATAAGGATGTATGTGAAAGGGATAACATACGCACATTCCGATATATGGAATCATTAAACTAAATTGATATTATCGGCTTAAGGATGTGAAGGATCATTATATTAGTATCAATGAGATGTAAGAACTTGACACTTATCATAAGAAGATCCAATAAGTCTGTCGATTCCATCACAGGACAGTCATGGCGATGAATAAGAAGAACATTTTTCCATCATAATCCACATAATTGTTTCGTTAGTAACACGTCGAGGATGGAAAACTGCGGAAAAGACAGAAAAATCTCATAAACACACCCCCCATTTTAGAGTTGTGTATCCAAGCGCATGTCTGAATGGAATGAAGGAGTCATTAAAGTAAAAAAATAAAATATTTACGGCACATCTCTAACTACTCATTTTGACTGAGATTTTCAGTCTTCCTGTTTTAATTTATTTATCATTTTCATTATTTAATGCGGGTGACACAATTTTCTATATCCGGAATCCTTTTCTCATTCCTATTATCCATTCCATTTAAACCTTTAAAATCAATTTCAGATCAATTACAGGAGATAAGGAGAAAATCTCTTGAATTATAATTCAAAACATGTCGCATTGAATGTGGGTAATTATCGCCAATATATTATCGATTTGTAGTGAATTTATTGCATGTCAGAGGGTTGTGTGTGAGTTGAGGGATTGAGAAAATTTACATTTTTCTTCTTCCTCGTCTGCCTTTCATCGAGGGATGAACTTTTGATTTTCTTATGATTCTTAATCTGAATCGTTTGATCCTTATCAATTTCTGCTTATTTACTGCATCATGCACGGATCTTAAATTCTAAATCTCAATTAAATTGATATCTAACTGAATTCGCAGGAACAGAAATCCAATTGCAATATATCAACAAAATTTTTATTGAACTAAAATCTCTAGTTCCTGCATGCTCTTCAATTTTATTATGAAAGGAAGCGTGTAAAATTTTTCATCCCCAAAGATTTTCCTCGCATGACTTCTCCATACATAAATTCATTCACATTTTATTCGCCAGTCTATCAGTGAATTCCGGAACAGAGCCATTAATTCAATAACAAGCACTTCATCAAAATAGCACAACTTTTTATTCCATTTTTTAAACAAAAAAGAAGAAAAATGTTTTGAATCTCTTCTCCCTCGCACGATTTATGTGCATTTCGAGAAATTGATAAGGGATGATTCGCATGCTTGACCTTCAGTGCACTCTTCCTGCCTGTTTTTTGGTACTTTTTAAAACACGTTTTGTGATTTTAAATTGAGGGTTGTGATTTTAATTTGTGAACAATAAGAATCACTTCATTATTGTCATTAAATTGTGATTTAAATTAACTTTAAACTGATTTTGGTTTTGATTTATGAGCTGGAAAATTTAACATAAGAATTTGGAGTTCCAAAAGTTGCTTAGAGAAATATCAAAGTGAGGAGATAATTGACACTGAGTATAATGTGAATTGTTGGAATGTCATAAAAAATTGTCATAAAAAGTGAATCGATAGATGAAGCATGTATGATTAGATGGAAGCAAGTGAGTCAGTCAGAGACGAAACTGTAAAGATTTATTTTTTGTGGTGTTTTGTCTTCCACCTTGATAATGTGAATGGGGTTGAATGCAATTTGTCGATGCCATGTTGTGTGACTGCAAAGAAGACGAGAAATGAAGAAGAATAGATTGAACAACATTGTACCTTCTCCTCCCTTACATCAATCTAATCAGATCGCTTTTCTCTTCTTTTTTTTGTTCAACGAAATTTTCATTTTGTGACTGAATAAAAAAGACTCATTCACTGACTGCATTCAGGACTTGTATATCGTATGATAATAAAAAACAGTAGCAAGTTCATCCCTGTAGAATTCGAAGTATAGAAAAAATTATCTTGTGCCTTATTATTTTAATAAACATCTCACAATCTCAATCACCATAAATAGTGTCATCATCAATGATACCAGCAGGACAAAACATCCCCGAACTGATTCTGATTTTTTTATCTCACTCACATTCATTCAATATCAATTTTTTTTCTGCTATTGCCACTGCCGTATACAGCAATTTGTTGTGCAAAGAAAACAGAAAGAAACACTCATTCAATAAAAAATAATAAAGTTTAGGTAATGATCGAAATCGAATAAATTGACCTAAACATTCTCGAGGGGATTTGTATTTTTTTTTCAGAGGTGGTAAAGTTGCCGAAAGTCCATCTGTTATCCTTTTTCTGTATCTTTTTTTACCAATTTTCTAAATAATAATTTTATTTATTTTAATCCTGAGAATTTTTATCTGTTTTGACAATTTAGGATTAGGGATGGGTAGACACAGAGATGCGTTTAAAATATAGAGGAAATGTCATTTAGGGCCGTTCTCTTATTACGTAACGCTATTAAGGGAGGAATCGGTTTAGTTCAGTGGTAGGTATTGTGTCTCACATAAAAAGTTTTGAAATGCCATGTACTATATGACATGTTTCAGTCGAGTCTTATCATCAATATGTGTCCCAAAAAATAATAAGTTGTCCACCACTGGCTTAATTTGAGTGGTAATAGGTGGTGCATAGTAGACATGAAATTTATGATCATCATGCACATTCGCCTTAGTTACCCATTAAATTCAGCAGAATTTCAAATTTGACCTGACTTCAATTTCCAGCCACCAGCCAGATATAAAAGTTAATTCAATTGAATATCCACACACATGTGTTCAGACCGACATACATAAAAAAGTGGAAAAAAATTATTTGCATCATAGATGACAGATTAAACACGCAGTTATGCACTTGAAAAACAATAAGAACATTTTCACTGTTAGAAACAAGAGAACAAAGACATTCAATAAAAGACACTGCACTCACATATTTTTTATGAATTCAAGTACTCTCTCGGATCTTCTTCTTATTGCTGTGGCTCATTGTGTGCATAACGAAAATACACTTGAAATATCATAATAATAAAAAAAGATCTTCTCTTAAATATTCCATAATTGAATTTCGTACCGGAAAAATCAATGCCATTATATTGATTGCGAGGCTTCAAAGGAGGGAAGCTACAATTTAAGTTTATTGATTTTCCTTCGATTTTTAAGCCGAGAAAATTGTTTAATATGCGGAAAATATTTTTCTGATTCTTTTTATTTCCAATTCCTCCTTTCTTTTTTTTATATGTATGACAGCAGGTTCTTTATGTGGAGTGTATATAATTTAAAGAGGATCTTTTTGTGCTCATGATTTAGTATAGATTTACTTTACAAAATTTATGTCTATTGATAGGGTGATAAAAAAATATCGAAGACAAAAAAGAACTGGGAGGGGATGAAAGATTGACTCACTTTTTATTGACCTCTTCAAATCCTCTCATGTCCTTTTTGCTTCTGTTTTGTTTGTTTACTTCAAATCATGCTGAGTTGAATTGTGCATTTTAAAGGAATTGAGCATCATTTGTCACCGAGATTGGATTGATAGACTTGAATTTTAGACTTCATGTTGTGATTTCTTGAGTTTTATGGAAATTTTGATAAAATTTTCAACAACCGTCAATTTGTTTTTGAAATTTATGTAAATATTGAGTACATTTTAACGTACGTAATTTGTTACGTAAATTTTTACAAACTTTTAATTTTAGCAGGTAATTATTGATTATAAACTGTATTAAATACTAATATCTTAAAGATTTGATTGCTATCAACCTTAGCTTCAGGCACAATTCAGTAAATTTCACATTAGCATCACTAAAATTAAAAAATTTTTAAGAAAATTAAATTAAATTTTCAATGTTTACTTTTAGGTTTACGTTTACTTTGGTAACTAAGCAGTGATTATCACATCTTATTCTCGTTATTACCTAATTTCAAGGAAAGAATGCAATTGAGGAAAAATTCTTTTCGTGAGCTATTCAAGTTCATTGTGAGAGTCAATGGATACGAGACACGGTCGGCATGCTTTCGCAATTTAATTGATGTATTGGAGTCACGACTATCCTTTAAAGAAAGTAAGTACAACTGGAATGAGCTTTTTCACATAAAATTTTTATCAGTCAGTACTACTTTAGACATGCAATTGAAAGCTATTCTCGCAATATGTGGCGTGTTTGTCGGCTGTTGCTCGAACGTCGTGTTTTTAGAATTTATAGTAAGGTATGTGCTTCATTCATATGCAAATTTGTGTCAATACACTAATGACATAATATTATTTCAGGTCTGATCCAGGTGCTGGTCATTTAGTGACATTTGCACAATTCTTTTTCATCGCTTTGCATGGACTTGTATCAACATCAAAGTTCTTTTCTGTAAAGCGTATTATACCAATGAGGGATTATGCAATTTTAGTCACAATGTTTTACGTATCGACTGTTTGTAATAACTATGCATTTAATTTTAACATCCCAATGCCGTTGCTGATGATATTTCGGTCAGGCTCACTTCTGGCAAACATGATAATGGGAATATTGATTTTAAATAAGAAGTACGATTTTTGGAAGTACTTATCTGTCATATTGATAACAATTGGCATTTGTATTTGCACAATTGTGTCTGGAATGAGTTTAGAATCCAAAGGAAATGAAATTTTAAGAGATAAAGAGTATGGATTTAGCATGCTGTTCTGGTGGTGTATTGGAATTGGAATGTTGACAATATCGCTGTTTGTATCGGCAAGAATGGGAATATTTCAAGAAGTGCTGTTTAAGAAGAATGGAAAACATCCAGATGAAGCTTTATTCTATGCACACTTGCTACCACTACCTGGATTTATTCCACTTTTGTCAAACATATTGGATCATGCATCTATAGCATCAAAGTCACCTCCTATGTTCATTCCTGTACTAGCTATTGAGATGCCTTCACAAGTGCTTTATATTATTGGAAATGTTCTCACGCAGTTCCTATGCATACGCTCTGTTTACATTCTTACAACTGAATGCTCATCATTGACAGTCACACTAGTCGTAACATTAAGGAAATTTACATCACTAATATTTTCAATATTTTACTTCCGCAATGCATTCACATCATTTCATTGGCTTGGTACTGTATTTGTTTTCATCGGAACTGTGATATTTGTTGAAATAATACCTAAAATAAGAGAATCATGTGAGACAAGACAGCAAATGAAAACAATTGATAAATTTTATCTTGATAGCACGCCACGTGTGCATGTGAAATATAAGCCATTGCTCCAAGTTGACGAGGAACATAATTTAGACGATAAATAATGAATAAATCAAATTTGTATGACTGAGAGATTGTAAATCAATCATGACGACATTAATTATAAAATTTCCCTCAAAATCCATTTGCTGCCTCTCTGTTACGGACCATGAATGAACAGTTGACTTCATTAAACTGCCATACTAGTTTAATTTCATGGTAATTTTCCTCAATTACATCGTTAACAATACAACAATCTACCAAAACAAAAGGCACATTTGGAAACCTTATTCCTTCATTTCCGACCACTCTTCTCTGTCACATAATTAAAAACCATTCACAACTCCACCCATTATGCATCCTACAAGTTGATTTTCTTTGTGAAACAAAGCAAAACAAAAAACACAAGCCACAAATTTAATTTTAAATTCACCCTCAGCAGCATGCCGATGGAGAGGGAGAAAGTGTGTGTATCGTGGAAAATTGAGAGTAGTGTGTAGCCTGCATGCATGGAGGGGAAGTTAAAGTATAACAAAATACTATTTTATTGCTTTAATCGGAGTCAAAGATGTTAGTTATCCTCTATAAATTTTATTTTCACGCTTCTTCTGTGATTCTTATTTTGTTGAAGAATTAATGCGAGGAATTTTCAAATGAGGGTAACACCTTACTGCTCCGTATTCTTATATAAACATTATACCTTATCTGATGACTTAATTAAATTTAATTTTTATGCTTTATTACATTTTTATACATTATTTGGTGAACTTTTGTGAATAAAAATTAGTTAGAATATTGAATTTACTGTATATGTGTCTTTACTGTCAGCTAAAACAAATTTGTGAGCCTAAATAATCAAAGTAACATTTGACATAAAAATCCGTTAAAAATTTCTCAACTATCATTTCTAAATTCAAATTCTACAATACAATAAAAACTTACAACTGTCTTTAACGGTTTCAAAAAATTTGAAAATTTTGTTAGCTCGTTATTCCATAACATTTCATTGTTTATCTCATTAAAGCATAACAAAATATTCATCAAATTTATTATAATAAACACGCCGGATTAATAAAATTGTTAATAATTTTATAAAAATGGGGGATGTAGACGATTTATTCGCGTGCTTTGATGAGGAACCGGAAGAACAACAGACAGCAGTTCCAGTTGTGATGGATGTCGAAGTGAAAAGTGAAGAAATTACAGAAATTGAGTAAGTCGCCAAAATTTATATAAACAAAACAATGTGTTAATAAGATTTTATTCTAGGGACGATACTGATATCTCTGGAACAGCTTCAAAACGACATATAGACGATAGTGACGAAGATGCACCTTCAAAAAAGCAACGTGTTGAATCATTATTAGACGATATTAAGTAAATAATTATTTTTAAATTGTATTGTTCCATTTTCTGATGTTTTCTTATTTTAGTTTGGAGACAATTGACGCACAGATTAAAATTCATGTATTAAAGAGTCCAGATGCATGTCTCCATGAAGTTGCTGTTCATCCAAATCAAGAATATGTACCATTAAAGCCATCAACATCTGAACCAGCTAAGGAATATCCATTCATTCTTGATCCTTTCCAAAAAGAAGCAATATTATGTATAGAAAATGATCAATCAGTACTCGTATCAGCTCATACTTCGGCAGGTAAAACAGTTGTTGCTGAATATGCTGTAGCTCGAGCATTATCAATGAAACAAAGAGTTATTTACACAACTCCGATTAAAGCTTTGTCAAATCAAAAGTATCGTGAGTTTCATGAAGAGTTTCAAGATGTAGGCTTAGTAACTGGAGATATTACAATAAATCCATCAGCATCATGTCTTATTATGACAACTGAAATTCTCCGTAATATGCTTTATCGTGGATCTGAAATTATGAGAGAAGTAGGATGGGTCGTGTTTGATGAAATTCATTACATGAGAGATAAAGAGCGAGGTGTTGTCTGGGTGAGTTAAATATACAGAGTTTTTAAAATTTCAAATCATAACGGCTTTCAAAAATTTTAATAATATTTTTTCGAAATTTCAAAAACTTAACGAAACAATTTTAAATCCTAAATGACGGTTGAATTTACTTTATATTTTAGGAAGAAACCTTGATTCTGCTCCCTGACAACGTCCACTATGTGTTTCTATCAGCCACAATTCCAAACGCTCGTCAATTTGCAGAATGGGTTTGTCACATACATAAGCAACCTTGTCACGTAGTTTACACTGATTATCGTCCAACTCCACTTCAACATTACTTGTTTCCTGCAGGCGGTGATGGAATTCATTTAGTTGTGGACGAAAAAGGAAATTTTAAGGAAGATAATTTTAATGCTGCCATGAATGTTTTAGTTAAAGCTGGAGAAGCAGCAAAAGGAGATGAAAAAGGAAGAGGCGGTGGAATAAAAGCAACGAATCGTAAAACTGGCGAATCGAATATTTTCAAAATAGTTAAAATGATTATGGAAAGAAGTCTTGCTCCTGTAATTATTTTCTCATTCAGTAAAAAGGAATGCGAGACCAATGCACAACAAATGGCTAAACTTGATTTTAATTCAGCTGAAGAGAAGAAACTTGTTGATGAAGTTTTCAGCAATGCTATGGATGTGCTTAATGACGATGATAAAAAGTTACCACAAGTTCAGAAATTATTGCCATTACTTCGTCGTGGAATTGGTATACATCATGGAGGTTTATTACCAATTTTAAAGGAAACAATTGAGATTCTCTTTGGTGAAGGCTTATTAAAGGCACTGTTTGCCACAGAAACATTTGCTATGGGATTAAATATGCCTGCTAGAACTGTCGTCTTTACAAGCAGTCAAAAATTCGATGGAAAAAATTTCCGTACATTGGCAAGTGGTGAATATATTCAAATGTCAGGACGTGCTGGTCGTCGTGGTTTAGATGACAAAGGTATTGTAATTTTAATGGTTGACGAAAAAGTCTCGCCTGCAACAGGACGTGAAATTGTTCAAGGAAAACCAAATGCCATAAATTCTGCTTTTCATCTTACTTACAATATGGTCTTGAATCTGTTACGTGTTGAGGAAATTAATCCAGAATATATGATTGAACGGTCATTTTTCCAGTTCCAAAATCAATCAAATATACCAGATTTGTATAAAAAGGTACAAAAGAAACTCGAAGACTTGCAAAACTTTCATATAAAGGATGAAGCCTCAATAAAAAGTTATCATCATATTCGCGAACAATTGGACAGTCTATCTGCAAGATATCAAAAGTTTTACACACATTTTCAATACCTTAAACCTTTCCTTCAACCAGGACGTCTAATTAAAGTAAAAAGTGAGGAATATGAGTACGAATGGGGCATGATTCTTGACTTTAAAACAGAAAAACTTGACAATACTAAAAATCCACTAAAAACTGACACTAAATTGATTGTTGAAGTATTGCTACATCTTGATGACTCATCAGACAATACAAAGAGTCTACTTCCATGTCCACCAGGCAAGACTGGACGATTTGAAGCAGTTCCAATTGATAGAACAATGATATCGAAATTAAGTAGCTTAAGAATTCATTATCCAAATGATTTAAGATCATCTGATGTCAGACGTGGGGTATTAAATGACATTTTTAATATCAAGAAGAAATTCCCAACTGGAATTCCACTTTTAAATCCTGTTCAAGACATGAAAATTAAGGACAAAGAGTTTTTGAATATTTTAGAACTGCTTGAGAAGTTTGAAAAGCGACTTTATGCTCATCCATTAACAGATTCTCCGGAACTAAATGAACTATATGGTAAATACATGGAAAAGCTGCAAATGGAAGCTGATTTATTGCAAGCCAAAAAGTCACTAAAAGATGCCAAAAGTCTCCTTCAAATGGATGATTTAAAGCACCGCAAACGTGTCCTTCGACGTCTTGGTTACTGTACAAATGCTGATGTCATTGAATTTAAAGGACGTGTGGCTTGCGAATTATCATCTGGTGACGAACTTTTAATCACTGAAATGATTTTCAATGGTACATTCAATGATTTGCCAGCAGCACAATGTGCTGCATTGCTTTCATGCTTTGTTTGTGATGACCGAGCTGCTGAACAGACAATCGATGCTGATTTGCAGGCACCGTTAAAACAAATGCAGGATTTTGCACGAAGAATTGCAAAAGTATCAAAAGAATGTAAAATGGAACTAGATGAGGATGAATATGTTGAAAAGTTCAAAACAACATTAATGGATGTTGTCTTGAAATGGTGTAAAGGTTCATCGTTCTTGCAAATTTGTCAAATAACTGACGTCTTTGAAGGAAATATTATCCGTTGTATGCGTCGACTAGAAGAATTAATGCGACAAATGGTACAAGCATCGAAAACTATTGGTAATACTGACTTGGAAAACAAATTTTCTGAAGGAATTAGACTACTGAAACGTGATATCGTATTTGCTGCATCACTCTATCTATAAATTAATAATTTTCAATTATTGAATAATATCTTTTGAAATAAAGATGTGAAGAAATTTATATTAAGTTTAATTCATTTAATTTTACATCCAATTATCTTCCAGGTTATGTGTAGATAAATATCCAATAAATAACGAAAAATTGAAATTTGAAATTTCTGAATTTTCTTTCGTTCAGTTTTTTACGAAACATTTTTAATCAAGTTTGTTGTCTGTGTTAGCAAAATTTTAATTAATAATTCCTTAAATGGATGATTTTAATAGTTTTTGTAGATTAAACGTTACTGATTTTTTATCTGATGAAGAGAATGAATATGAAATTCATTTGGATTGCTCAATAATTCACATTGGGTCTTTCAAATTCCAATCAAAACATCAAGTAAGATCTAGCCTAATTTTTTAACATACAAATGTAACATATTTAATGCATTAAGGTCATTGTAACACAAAGAGGGATGAAAATAATTGCACCGCTTGGGAACGGCTATGTAGATCTTCACATCCAGGAGTCGGAAATTGTCAAAATCACAATGCATTTAAGTGACGAATTTTCAGTCATGTTTTTCTACACAAAACCATCTTGTGGTCTGTACATTGTTGATCAATTATCATTGTCGCAAGTTAATGAAAAATCTCCATACTTTTCACCATTGTCAAGGAATGAGAGGCAGAAGAAAATTATTTTAATACTTGATGGATATGTCACTAAAGAAATAAAAGATGCGTTTTTAGAAATTTTTAAACAGTACAGACTTGACGAGATCAGTTTTAATGATGCAAGTGAGATGCTTGATCAATCGACTGAAATTCCAAACACCAAGCTTTTGGAAAAACTTCACAAGAAAAAGCTTAAAATCGTTGAGCCCAATTTAGAACAAGAAGTAGAGATTGTAGAAGACTCCATGCAGACTTTATTGTTCTATCCGCAATGTCGTGGTGGAATTGCAATAAGATCCTATGATTACTTATGTCTTGGGTCTGGTAATTATTTGAATGATGTCATTATCGATTTTTATTTGAAGTACATTTACACAGAACTTCTCACTAAGGAACAACAAAACAAAACTCACATGTTCAGCACATATTTTTACATAAAGCTTACTACTTTAATTGATGATAAAAGAACATTAACTGCAGAAGGTCATCAACAAATTCAGTCTTGGACAAAAAATGTCAATTTATTTGAAAAAGATTTCATTATTGTCCCAATTAATGAGCGGATGCATTGGTTTGTGGTGATCATTTGCTTCCCTTACTTAACTGGGCCTCATACTATGGACACAAATCAACCAATCAAGCTCAAATCGAATCAACAGAAGCTCAAAAGAATTAAACCCAAGCATTATGAAACAGATAGTGATAGCGAATACAAGACGGATAAAGGACAGGCATTGAAAGTGTAAGTCTAGACATTAAAAATAAACTGAGATTTCAAATGGTTGAAAAAATTTATTTCATTTCAGACCGTGCATGTTAATCTTTGATTCTCTTTCTCAATCAACACGTACGCGAGCACATTTAATTTTGCGAGATTACTTGACATGTGAATATAGAGCGAAAAATCCAAATGCAACGCCAAGACAATATAGAGAAAGCAATATGCCGAAATGTACATTAAAAGTCCCACAGCAAGATAACTTGACCGATTGTGGTCTGTTTCTTCTACAGTATGTAGAACAATTTTTCAAAGAACCACTAAAGGATTTTCGGATTCCAATTAAGTCACTGTCAAAATGGTTTCATCAAGATATTGTAACAAGAAAGCGGGAGGATATAGCAAATTTAATTAAGACCTTGATAGCACGCGAAGGATCTATGCATGTAAAACTTCCTGATATCGAATTTCCAACAAGAGATATACTGAAAAAAGCTGACCGCCAGAAAGAGGATTTGGCAATAGAACTATTTGATACTCAAGAAAGCACGTCCGATGAAGGTTCTATATACTTGCCCAGTGAAAGTGAAGACAATGTTTCAAAAAAGGCATCGTCTTCAAGACGGAAGAAATTCAAGGCCGATAAAAATAATAATAAAGCATCAAAAAAGAAATGAAATATTAAGTGTAAGTGTAAGTCATTCGAAAAATCAATTCAATAAATGTTATAGAATTACTGTCCATTTTATTCCATTGCTCAATATTTGAATGAAAATTGCGCAACACATTTCGCGCTTCTTATGACACATTTATCACGTGCTACACCTTCCTGACATTTCCAATTGGAATTTTCCAATCACATACACAAGGAAAAGTCAACGATGTAAATAGGACTTGCCTGATAAAAGGATTTTCCACAAGAATTTTCCATCATATCGCGATAGACTTTTGACGTGAACGGACGGTTTAGTCATTGATCTTACGGTAAAAACGAAATTGTGCGTGAATCAGTGCGTAGGAATAAAAGGATATTAATTAATCATAGTATTTTGTGGATTTCCGGGAAAATCAAAGTGAAAATCCAGTGAAAAATTAGTAAAATCAAAGAAAAGTTTTTTTTTTGTAAAGTCTTTCGCGATGATGATAAAAAAGGATATTGTAGAACTGCGCAATCGCTGAACGTGGAGTTTTCCGTTAATGCCTCCTCGTAGTATTTTTTCATCGTACTAGTGAATGCTACACACAACAAACTCTCATTCTCTCTTCCTTTCTATGTGGATAACATAATTCTCATGACCGGATTTTTTTTTACACCAAAGAAGTTGTGTTGAAGGAAGGGAAAGAGCCGTTTTTGCTCACAAAGCAGCCAAAGAGTAAAATTTATTGGAAAGATTTTTTGTTTTTTCCCATAAAAAATTTTTTGAGGAAGGAACAAAAAAGTTTTTTTGATTTTAATTTAATTTTTCATGTGCTTTTAAGTTTAAAATTTGTGAATAAAAGTGTTGAAAATTATAAAGCAATTAACTAAGCGTGCACACAACATAAGAATCAACGTGCACATCAATTATTTTACACTAGATGAATTGAATTTTAAGAGAATTTCAAACATTTGTGATTGCATGCTATTGTGCATTTAAAACTAAGAGAAATTTTAATCAAAACATTTGCAATAAGTCAATGCTTACTTGTGAAATTCAATGAATTTAATTGTGACAATAATTTTAGTCAATTTTTGAAAAAGAAAAATTTTTTCTTTGGAAGGACGAAAAAAAAAATAAAATTTCTCAACATTTTCCCACAATGGATGCAGTCAACTTTCCATTGTCTCATACTCAAGTTAATTGAATTAAATTACAGTTCGCGCCAAAAATTGAAAAACATTCTTGTAGTTCGCGTGTGAAAAATATTTAATGTGGAAAATTTTTTTTGTGGCATTTTTGAAGAGGAAAAACTTTTTTTTGACAAATATTCGGATGTTTGTGAGTCTGTGTGTATTTGTCAGATACATATGAACATGATATTTTTTTTACAAGCAGATGACGAGATTCTGAATTCAATGAAAATGATGAATTTGCTTCCAAATATGGAAATGAGTTTGATTTTATTGAGTGGTTTTGGTTTTTCTTAAGTAAGCTTTGAAAAATTAATGTCAATCTGAAATTGAAGCGATTTTTAATCAAATCTTGGAAATTAGTGTTCGACGACTAGATTATATTTCTTGAGAACTTGTAGGTTATGTGTCAATTCTAAGTGATCTGGCATTTTGGACTCCAAGCTACTTTGGAAATACTTTCTGTATTAAATTAAGCTTTTGAAAGTTTTGATAGAGGATTTCATCCCCAGAACCCTCTTTCCTTATGGCTATACTTACCATTACATGAATTTCAAACATCCTTGAACAATCAAGGCTTCCTAACCCACTTAATTGCTACTCTAGAGCTAATTTAATTGCTAGTACTCGTCAGTCATTGCATAAGTTTTGCGTAACCTCAACATAAGCAGAAATTATTGAAATAATATGTATATCCAACAACATTTTGCTATGTCATACAACTAATTCAGCCACTAAAAATTCTATTAATTTTACAACTTTGTTGAATCAAATAATAAAATCAAATTATCAACATAATATTCCAATAAACAAAGCTCATTTTTATATTAAGATTCATAATAGATGCAATTAGTGGCATTTTACTGAATTATTTATTCATAATAGTGATGAAATTATGCAATACGCTCATTTGCTTAATGATCATAATTGACGATTTTATATTATTTATTATAATTTATGCCTAATTAATCTTAATCATTTTAGTAATCAATTTGGAAAAAAAAATATTGTTGTGATCTATATCAATTTGTAGATTAAGAGGTGGGGTTTGGTTCATTAGTTACAGTGGTGGTGGATATATATTGAAAATTAAGTTGATAGATTGACAGAAAAGGTAGAGAAGTCTGTAAATTTTGAAAGCTATGGGTGGTAATTTTGATTATTAGTTGGTTAGAGCTAGTTTTGAGGTTAGGATTTTGATTTGAAGATCGATTTTAAGTTTGGGGTTATATTTGATATCATAGTATATCTAAGCTTAGCTTTGAAGCTTCCTTTACTCTCAAACTTTTGAGGTTATGTTCAATTTTTTTTTAGGTTAATTTTTATGCTTAGGAAGCTTTTAAAACTGTATTCATTGTTGGCTTCTACTTGCCAAGTACAGTCCTATTAGCAAGGTTACCTAATAAATGAACGACCTAACCCCCTTGAGTCATGAGATCAAGCAACATTTTAATCCGCAAAAAATTATCAAACAATAAAACAATCTCCCCAGCCATAATCAATCCCCCAAGATTTTTTCTCATATCCAATTCCATAAACTTCTCACAAAACCGCAATTAGATTTTCAGATAGAAAAAAACTTTTCAATTGAATTTTTAAAAAATATTCCATTTCCACTGACAAAGCAGACATAAAAAATAGAACAGAACTTTTCACTTCACTTAAAAATTCCTCAAAACGATTGAAAGAAAACCAATAATAAAATATATATTTGTATATAAAATACATTTCCTAAGTCCCTTTTTATTTTCGATTTCAATTAAAATCGAAAAGAAAGGAACAAAGATTTTTTTTTTCTATCAAAAATGCCCGCAAAACAAATTTTTTATTACCATTTCCGCTTTTTATTCATTTCCCTCAATTACCAGATCGATGATTTTCCTCAACAATATAAAATAAGATTTAGTGAGTTGTGTGGCTCAAAAGGGCAACAAAAAAAAAGTGAAATAAAGACATAAACCAAGTGTAATAAAGTGAAAGATCTATAAATATATATATCCAGAAAGATATACCCCCGCTGGAAAAAAAAAGTTTAAGCAAATAATAAAGCCGTATGAACATGCCGAATGGATATATCCACTAAAGCAAATTAAATCTGTAAAGGATAATTAACCAGAGCAAGCAGAGAACGAGAGAGAAAGTAAAGAAGAAGCGGCAATGGATCACAAAATTTTATTTGGATTTTTAATAACAATTTTATTGGCGCTTAATGGCATCATTGCTGGAGATCAGGAGGAGGATATACCGCATAATGAGTAAGTTGTGTTGCCTGATTATTTTTAGCATATTATGTCGACATTTAGGAATGGGAAAAATTGGATTGGGTGTGGATTTTGTTACTTGCTTCTGCATTTAGACTTTTTGTATTGGGTTAGGGTTATTGGACTTACTTCGTTGTTTGTACAGATCAGCTGTCATTTATAACATCCATTAGATAGCGGCTGTAGCTTGTGCCTGAGTTGCATAACCAGGTTTGCAACAAGCAAACGACTATTTCCAGGAAGCCTACCACTTCTTTGAGAAGTCGCTTGTTGATATCAAGTATATCTAGTACATCCCATATAAATAACTTCATTTCCGTAATCTAAATTTAAATTCCAATTAAAACTTCTCACTATATCTATCCAAATGAAAATTCAAAACAAACATCACTTCCATACCTTCCAACTCCTTAGTGATGATGTTATTATTCAGCTACGAATTCAGTCATAATAAACTTTCTCGTGGATTTAAATTAATCAACAATTTTCCAAGAAAAAAAAAGCCAATTAGTTTAGTCATAATAAGGAACAAAAATGCGCTTCTGTACCAACAACTAGACACTAATTATCCATCAAAATATAAACTCTTCATCATTCGCTGGGTAGCAACAGCAGCAAAAAAAAAAAATGAAATATAAAATGATTGTGTCTATAAACATCCACTTGCTGTAAAGGATATTTGCAGTGGTAAATGTGAGAATGAGTTGAGGATTGTGATAAATTAAATTACAGTGTTTGTTGCTGTTATTAGAGTAATGGAGATGGAATCTCGTATGCTTGGGTAATTAAAGAATTATGACTAGTGTGTTTGTGATGATCCTTGAATTAAATTTCACCATATATATCCACAGTGACCATGGAAATTTTCGAGAGCTTGTTAATCCTCATCAAAAATTATGGAATGTATTTTATGTGTCAAATCTCTCTCAGTTAATGATTTTTCAAGTTTTTTTTATTTCTTCTACTTGTTCCTTCCCTTCCTTAAAAAAATATTCTGCCATTCTTGTCGACATTCATGATGCTTTAGTAGAAAGAAAAATATTAAATTCCAATTCTCTTCTTGTATTTATTTTCATAAAAAATTGGAATTTCCTACCTTCAAATGGGTAATTGCTTAACAGGGCGTAAAATATTTACTTTCTTCATTTTCTTACAGCATAATTGACGTAAAAGATTGTTTTCTACAAAATTTTCTCAATTACAATTACCTTTTGCGTATTTTGATACTCTTTTGTCATTACCATTTTCAATTATTATTGTTGTTATGTCTCTTTTTTTGGGGAGATTGCTGTAGATGAGTACGAAACACATTTGTAGATACCTTTAACAAATGCTTTTACATTTGGCATTAAATTTCGGTTTGGGGAGAAGTAAAAAAATCGAAATTTTGATTAGAATTTGCTTTGTGCCTTAATAAATGCGTTAAAAATTCATGATTCTAATTGGTTTGGGTATTTTTGGGGTGATAAAGTGATTTGAGGAATTATTAAGGAAAATATTTGAAGATTTGCACGTACGACTTGACCTGTGTTGATTACTTAATGATTTTCAAATCTATAAGGGATTCTGTAAGGTTCTTGAACTGTAAGAGGTTCTGTGATGAGAATTTATTAACTGTCGTTTGATATTTAAATTGCATTTACAAGTTGACTTAGTTGTTTTCCCCTTTTATAGTTGTTTATCCCCTTCTTAACTCCAAAGAATGAACATCATTGTGAATTAATTTAATTAAATTCATTGACAAATGAGCATAAGCCTCATTTTTAAGGCTTTAAACCTCAAAATTTCATACACAAACAATAGCTATATATCTCTATGATTGTATCAAATTGATTATCAACATTATCAGCCACAAAATAATCTCAAAAAAACCCACATACTATATTAATTTTACAACCCGGAACCCAAAACTCGCAAATTTTGCATGACTCGACAGAAAACAAAGCTAAGTCATCAAATTGAACATAAAAAGTTCAAAAATAGCTGCGACAAGAAATTTTTATTATTACCAAATTGACATAAATTTATGTAAATAATGAATGAATTATTTCTCTCACAAGCCATTTCCGACTTCATTTCATTCTATTTAAAAAAGCTAGCATACGAAAAAATTGATCTTTTCGTTCTTCTTGCTCCTTGTTTGTTTGTCGGTTACTTTGAAAATATTCAATTTCCATAAATTATTATTTCCTCGAATGAAAAATGTCCAATTAACATGACGATTTTTTATATCATCACTACAATGCTGTTGCATGCTCTGCTAACAAGATATATCCATGGCTTTTTGTTAAGCTATTTTTAAGTTGAAAAATGATATTTATTGATGGTAATGGAAAGGTAAGCACACAGAAAAGGAAAAGTAAAATATTGAATGAGGAAATTTCATTCTTGTAAGATAAACAAAAGGAACAAGTGCCCGAGATGTGCTTGAAATTTAAATTTTGGGTAAATTTAATGATTTTAGAATCAAGATAGAATTGCTAAAATTTTCCTATAAAATTCAAATGTCAAATGACCGTTAATTTTAAAATTATCAAAAATCGTTAAAATTATATTGATTTTACATCTAAAATCGCTGTTGCACTGCTCGGCTTCCACTAAATAAACGAAGAAACTTTAACTTCCTTTAGCCCACCACGTCATTGTGGATTTAACCTTCCTTAACGTTATTGATTTTCAATCTCCTATAAAATGCCAATTGAATTAAAATAATTGAATTGTGATGAGGCTAATGAGTCAGGTAGATATCTCTAATCGACTACCGCAACATGGCTTGATAATTTAATATTTTTTTCTTCCTTCTACGTTGAGCATTAAGAATTATGGAATTAAGAAACTCATTAAAAATTCAAATTGCGAGAACATTAAATGTAATTAATGAAGAAGCGAGAAAAGCGAAGAGGCATAAAATTAATTTTGGTTGTGCCGCTTATTAGCAGGTAGACTCTTTGCAATTTTCAGATCTGATGGTTTTTCAATGGGAAATTTTTCTTTTTCCTATTTTTTCATTTAATGAGCATGGTGGGAGAATATTTACATAAAATCAAGTTAATCTATGCGATGAATTGAAAATTCAAGAATAATTTATCGAAAATTTGAGAAAGATTAATGCGAAGAGGTTGATATGATGTGTTAGGTATGCAAATTTTTGATTGGATTTCTAGACTGGAATTGATTTTAATTATTTTTAGAAGCTCAAAATATTAAAATGTCAATTTACGTATGTCAAAGTTACGTACGTAAAAATTGCGTACCCAAAAAGTCCTCCGTCAAACAAAAAAATCCATTAAATTCAGCATAAATAAGCATTTCATCATTCCTTCATCCAAAGTTGACATTTTAATATAAAGTCAAAGAAAAATCTTCATTCATTATTTATCTTTATGTCATTCATAACAGCTTGATAGCAGTAAATTATTCAACATCAAATTCTTCATCAAAATTTCAAATTATTAAGGAAATTTTTCAGCATTACTAAAAAGCTTCTTTTTTCGCGTTTAATTTAATACACCCACGTTGAAGTCGAAAATGTCGTTCTTTGATGTACAAATGAAATGAAAGCACTTTCAAAGTCTTCAAACAAAAATGTTTGACTTAGTTATGATCAATTTCATTAAAGGATAATTGAATAAAATCTGAATTCAGGGTGGATATGATTTAATGAGAAAAATTGAATTTTAATGAAAATTGAGTCTGGATTTTAAAGTATGAATTTTAAGGGGATATATCAGACTATCATTATCAGGCACGTAGCCAGATGAAGCAATTTGAAAAATTATTTTCCAAAAAGTAGGGGAGGGGGTAAGGGCTTTAAACCCCCATCCCCACCTCTTGAATACCCCCTGATTGTTATTTTAATTCGATAACTTTCGAAATTAAATTCGAATTTCTTCAAAAATCTCAAAAAATCTCAAATTCAATATATTTTTCCAGCAACTTGAGACTTGAGACAGATTCACAGACAACATGAAGCCTTAACGAGATTTTATTTCCCACAAGGATATTTTCTGATTAACTCACACGCAAAAAATTGCACGAAAACATAAAAAAGCCAAGGTGTAGGCAGCCAACAACTCAAGACATATTCTAATTAAATCGAATCAATCCAAAGAAGTTTAATCACTTTTATGTTAATTAAAAGCAATTGTCAAGTAAGGTGTAATCATTGCCTTAAAACCATGTTAACTGATGGTAATTTTCATGTTGAATGTCGTACTAATTATGCAATTATCATTTGATTATAATTATATAATTAATTTTCAATTGTCGTACATCCCCCCATTGTTGATTATTGTCTCTACAAAATGCCTTTAATGTTGTTTTATCACCTCAAGGGGATTTCCTCAAAATGGACAACAAACTTTCACATGTTGAAGCTTTTAATTATGAATTATTTCGTAATTACATATTTATTTTTTTGGTACGACAATCAAGTATTGTTGGACGTTGAAGTGTCATTGCTTCTGATTAAATTAGGTTTTGTAAAGAGTTTTGAGGAATTTTGGTGTTTAAGCCGAGCTGCACAACATGTTTGCTAGGTCACTACATCTCTATTTTTACAGAATGATGCAAAGTTGCTCCCTGATTTTAACCCTTTTTAAAGGCGGAAAATACGTTTGTGTCGCTCGGAAAATTATTCTGGACTGATTTTAATGCTTTGCATTGAAGCATTCTATAGGATGCTTAAGAGTCATCTTGGGGTAGCAAAAAGCTTGCATCCTCCAATCGTTCACTTTTTAGGGGTGTTGAGGGGTTTTGTAGCAGCTCAAATATAGTAACGAGGGGATGGGGAAGGGGATCATTACGGGGTAGAATGGACCTACGACAAAATCATGAAGAATTATTCAAATCTGTCCACAAATTCTATCAGTTTCTCAAAACAAATCTCCTTTGGTTTGATTTAAAATGTTTATAGCCTTCCCAACATTCCATCATTAAATTTTTATAGTTCACAAAACTATCATTCTGTACCAAAAAAAAAGACACAATATAACCGTAATTTACATTTAATGAATAGAAAATAAACCAAAAAAATTCCAACAAACTTTAGAGCACTGAAAAAAAATCCCTTTGAGATATGAAAATGAAGAAAGAAGCAGGAAAAAAAATATTCACAATTTTTTATTCACTTCTACTTTTTTTTACATGCCACAATGACAATGCAAATGAAACGACGAAATGCATTTTTCATGTTGAAAGGAACAGCAAATTGTTTTTTTCAACTGCGAAAAAGCACAGCATAAAGAAATTGAAGTAAAATGCAAAAGGATGTAGAAAGAAAAAGAGAAGATTTTTTTCTGTATGATGCAGATACTGATGTTGATGCCTCGGGGTGCATTGTGTACATAGAGAATATATTTTTTGGAATGTAAAGTACTGCAAACGAAATGACTTTGAATGGAACGAATCTTTAACAATGTTGATGATGATGATGATGATGACTACAAAAAGAAAGAATTTTTATACATTTTTTTTCTTCGTTTATTTTGATGATGCAATATAAAGGATTATTTGTATGCGGGGATTATTAAGATAAAAGTCATTACCACAGAAAAATCGGAGGAGAAAAAAAATAAATTTCTTATGTATATTTCATGTGTATGTGGATTGTTATGCTGATAGGGATTTTGTATTGTAGATTCGACTTTTTATTGACTGTTTTGCTCAAGATTTATATGAAGATTGATTGTTGAAAATATGTCAACTGTCGTTTGATATTCAAATTATATTCACCACTACAATTAGTTGATTTTCCCCTTTCATAGTTGTTGACCCCTTCATGTAAACATTTAGTCTGATTTAGAATTTCATAGAATAAGCTCTTCATTTATCAAATCCAAGGAAGTTACAACACTCAAACATTGATATTTCCAACCCAGACATTGTCTTTCCTGTGTTGCTCGGAAAGCTATACTTCAAAGTCTAAAATCAATTATTTCTGTATCAGTATCTCAATAATAAGATCTCAAATCATTTAACCATTTTACGATTGCCCCACAAAACAGCAACTCTACAAGTATTATCATCTATGCCTCAAAAAATCTAAGCTTGCTTCCAACACAGAATATATGTTACCCACAATATACAGCACTCAACATTGTTTATAATAATTTTGAGTCAACTGGAAATTATTATGATAAATTTCCTAGTAAAAAGAAGCAGTCTGACATTTATTACCAGAGCCTTAAAGATTCCATAAAAGGAGCATAACAAAAGCAATGCTTTGGGAAAGTCAAAAGCCTTTTTCAGTCCAAAAAGAAAAGTTAAACAGTAGCAAACCCTTTTTGTTGTATCGAAATTTACTCATTTGGAACCTCTATCGTATGCGTTTTATATATGTGGCATGGATGAAGAAAAAAAAATAAGAAAAGAAAGCTATAGTAAAAATTTATGAACCATGAAAATGAAATGTGAATAAAGATTTTCTTTATTATTTAAGAGGGAGAAACTAGAGAACGGAGTTGTGAAATGAATGAAAAGCTTCAGACACAAAATTTGTGTCATTCAACTTTTCCCTTGGGTCAAATTTTCAATTTCTCCTTTTCATCATATCCCCATAAGTGACCCGTGTGAAGTTGGCCACGAAATTTCTCAAACAATAGTCGGCCGATTTCGTCGGTCACCTTTTCTGGTCTGTAGACTTTAAAAATTAACTTTGGTCATCATTGCTTAAATTTTGTGGCTAACTTCACACGAGTCATAAGTGTCGTTCGCATATAAATTTCTTTTTCATCATCTTCATTGTCCATATTGTTTCACATTCAATAGTCCCTAACGAAGTTTATTTCAACATAAATTTTTGAGGAAGGCACGAGGAAAGGAAACTTTTCTTCTTAAATCGAATTTTCTTATTTTTCTCACCCTCCTCGTGCCTATATTTCTTCTCTCTCTCGACTTTTTAACATTTCGGTATGTGTGTGTATGAATGTGAAGCGCGCGCGTTGCCCCCCAAGGGAGAGAGAAATGAAATTTTCTAAGAATTGTATTTCCTTTTTCCTTTATTTTCCCCTCGAAAATTTTTCATTTTTCATTACAATTTTTTTTTATATATCGACATTCAATTTTGGTTTAACTGCCAGCTGTATGTTTGCGTGATGTTGCATTATGCCAGAACTTCGACAGTAGGAGTTTCGAGTGGAAATAATAAAGCTTTTGGAAAATAATTTGCAGCTGTTTAAAGCGCTTATTTTAAGGTTATGGTCAAATTAATTTGACTTTTCAAAAATAACGGTCAAAACAAATTCAAAAAAGCGGAAAATTCAAATTTTGAACTATAACGGTCAAAACAAGTTCAAAAATCGTTTTATAAAACAAATTTGAAAAATACCGGTCAAAATGAGTTTGAAAATTTTAAATTCAATTTTTAATGATAACAGGCATGCAGACAGTCAAAAAATAGACTAAACATCATTTATAAACAAAATCCTAGCCTAACTAATTTTTCTCGCGCTCTCTATGCTGTTCATTATTTTTTCACTCGTAAAAAATTTTAAATTTTTTTGCTCGCTGTGCGGGTTAAATGCGATGAAAACACAATTTTCCAATTATTGAAATCATAAATGTTGTTCTTTCATTCACTTGCCATTCCAATACATTTTTCATTTATAAACAATATTTTTTTGTTTTTTAACAAAATTATACAAACATCCTAAAAAATTCATTTTGAATTGCCTCTTTAATTTAGTCTGACTGTCAATAAAAATAATTGATATTTTTTCCGAATTGACTTATGAGGTTGAGGTTTTGAGGAGGGGATTTTTTAGAGCGTAAATATGCACATAACAATTGGAAGGAATGAGAGAGATGATGAAAAAATCTATATTTTAAAGTGGGGTAGAAAATCGATGTTCTGGATGTGCTTTAATGAATCTGAAATTGAGCAATTTCTGGATCGAAACTTGTAATGTAAATGATGCTCGGTTAGGAAATTGGGGCTTTAACTTTGTTGAATATTGTGGTAAATTAGACAAGACTTGAGGCATTAAGCCCACTGTTTACTCTTCAATTCACAATGATCCATAAGAATCATCTTTGTTGGAATTGCATTCTAGTTATCATTTGGTCTTGCATCTGTAAATCATTGAGTGCAGTAGTAAGGATGATACAGACTTTGTCACATAGTCGAATAACCTTCCGATAGCTTAGTGGCAGGAGCATGCGACCGGAAATCATCAGAAGGAGGTCCAAGTCCCATTCGGAATCATACATTTTCTGTTAGATCAACAACCACAAAGCAGTTCTGCATCCAGCATCTAATTAAAACTCCTTAAGATCTCACAAACAGTCTTCATGTCAGCTCTTGTTCCAATTACTCAAGAAGGTAGCATACATAAAATTAATTTAGAGAATTTACATCATCACTTCACAAACTTGTAACATAGTTAGCTTAAGCATCATTGAAAAGTATATGAGAACATTCCAAATTTTCAACTAGTTTCCACTCTAAAGTAACTCAAACGTGTAATTTAATGAATATTCAGCTCTATTCTTCTACAAATACACTTCATTCCCATCGCGAATAATTCATCGCTTCTCAATGTGCTTGCAACCCCTATAATTAAAAGGTGTGAAGTCTAAAAATTAAAGTGCCACTCAAAACTCATTATTTCTCAAAAGCTTTCAACTTTCAATTCATTTCTTTTGTAAACTTTTTTGTTTCCGCACTAAAAAGAACTTTTCGTGATAAATTTGTTGGAAAAAAATGAAGCACAGGATGAAGGAATAAGAAGAAATACTATAAAGTATAAGTTAAGCAAGGACGAGAATCCGAAAAAAGAAATTTAATATTTATGAATTATGTGGTGAAAATGAAGTGCTTTTATTTATGACTGCAAAGTATGTGTTTTTGTGGGAATCATTGCGAATGAGTCAAACTACTGATGCGATAAAATGTATGTACATTTTTCAATATTTATAGACCAAACATAAATTTTCTTCATCATTTATTTATCAAAAGGAGAAAACAGAAAGGCTTTTTGGGGGACATGTGTGGATATGCCGAATATTTGAGGGTACGGTACTCAAAAAGGGGTCGTTCATTTATTAAGATTAGGGGGGGAACCATCTGGAGTTCCTTATGAATCATATGTATTTTTGGTACAAAAGTTGCTATAAAGTTGCTATAAAAATGATCAAACTCAGTGAATGTCAAACTAGCCGAACAAATTCATCCATCTAGGGTTACTCTTGGATAGACTGTACCTAAGGCTATGTCTTTAAGTCAGTGGTGTCTAACTTGTGTGTCATGACACCACTTAGTCTGCAAAAATCACATCATTTCTCAAAAATACCCCATCCACTCCATCTCACTCCAAGACCCCCAAAAATCACTTCAATCTCAAATTTCAAGCTCCCCACACCTCCTTCAAAAATGTCTTAACTATTACTCAATATCATCAAATCAACAAACATGATCCCGAAATTTCATCCATTTGAATCCCCAAAAGAGAGTATGAAGCTGATGGCAAATAAAATGTCAGAAAAATGTACATTCACAACAGAGAGGAAGAGGAAAAAAAGTTCATTTTTGATGTGTCGCACACTTTTCACACATTAGCAGTTTTTTTGTGTGCCTTTCCTTTTCCTTGAATATTCATCAGAGCTTGTCCTTTTTATATGAAGGATAGACTTGAGATTTGAATTGAATTTTGGATGTGTGGAAAGAGTTTTTAACATCTGGAGATGAAATTGAAGATATGAGCTCTAAAGTTGCCAACATTAGTCCATTAAAGCTGCACCTAGACATGAAGCTATTGAAAAACTTAAGAATTTAATGCAAAAAGCTCAACTTTATTAGCATAAAGTAATTTCTCTGCATTGCCATGTCTTCGTACAATTCATCGTTGTTTTCTCATTCGACATACATCGTCGCTGCTAGTTGTACATTGGCAGCTAGTGTTCTTATTCTCATTGTTGCTCCTTTACTTCACTGATGCTGTCATTTTACATAATATGTGCTTTCCGATAAGGGAAAATATTTGTTTTGTGTAATGTCTTTCTCTGTTGGCGTCTGTGGAATTTTTGTTTTTCAAGAAAACGGAGCAGAAAAAGGGAACTTCAATATCCTTGGCTATAACAACATACGAGAATTTGCGTATATATCCGTATATTATGTTTTGTATAGTTTTTTGGTATGAAAGAAATTCGAGACTTGAAATTTGCAAACATATTTATGAGATATTTTCCTCTAAAACTGTTTGTTGTTATGGTTGAATATGAAATCATAGAAATGAGAGCATGGGTAGGATTATGATCCATGTATAAATATATATGGGAAAAATTCGTGTAATCTCTGCTTGTATTTTTAGTTAAACTGTTGCATTATTTCATGAATTTATAATGAACGGTCATAAAATCACTGATTATGTAATTTTAGGAAGCTTCATTCTTACATTTGTAAGCTGTTACAGCTTAAATTATCTTTATTCATTAACGAACGTTTCAAATTCAAATTTATCTGCCGTAAAAATTTATTCAAATTCAATTTGACCGTTATTTTGAATGAATTTTCAAATTCGTTAGATCCTCAAATAGAATAAATATGCAGCTATTTTGCATATATATCTACCTAATTCACCATGAATATGCTAATTTAAAGACATCTCTAGAATAAATTCCGACAAGCATTGAACTCATTCTCAACAATTTCCAAAGTAATCTATTCACCTTGTGTGACGTAACTATCAAAAAGAATTACAGTTTCCATACGTTTCTTCAGCACAATTACTCTGACGCATCTCACTAACTGATTGAATAACAAATTCAATGCAACACAATACGTCCTAAACCATCTCAGTCAATATTTAGAAGCAGCACAATGACATTTCATTTTCAATTTATTTATAAATCTATTTCACAATGATGTCGAGACAGTCACTAGAGAAGCCTTTTCTATTTGAGAAGATTAAGCTTCTTTTTGTGTTGCCTCACTGGAAACGAATTTACTTGAATCCATAAATCTACAGAATGATGAAATGTAAAAAATTTCAACATTGGTCGTCGTCACTCGAAAATGAAAATCAGTTTTACTTTTTTAAATGACATCTGAAAAAATAAGGTTTTGGTTCTAAAAATAAGCATCTGATCCTTTTGAGCTCGAGAAACAATGACTTTGGCAATTGACTCTATGAATGAGTAAAGAGGTCATTGATGCTCAGTTTGAGCGTGAAATGAAGATGTTACATTTTGGTAAATGCAAAGAACATTGGCGTGGGTTTGGAAAGATGATGCTGTGATCATTTTTTTGCTTTGATAACTCAATAATGCTGTTTTTGGAAGTCTATTTTCATCCATTTTGATAAGAAATTCAATTTATATGCTCAGGTTTTAAAGGATTCGTTGGTCTGTGTGGGAGTTGACTACCTGGGCTTCATACATAACTCACTGAGTTGATGAATGCTGAGGTGTAGAATGGAATCTACAAACTAGGCTTTGGATTGGTTCCAATCGATCAGCAAATGTTGAAATGTTCCACAAGGCAGTCAAGTGGATTGACATTCAGTTAGTATTGACAACCACATGACAATCACTTAGAAGACGCACGAAATTCACTGAAAAGCGAATACAATACTGAACGTTACGTAACAAGCAGAACTCGAAGTTGACTCGGATTTTATATGAAAAAGTCAACTCAAGTCGACTCGACTCCATACAAAATTCAAGTCAACTTCTCGCTCTGCTAACAAGCAAACGACCCGTAACTCAATAATCTATGTCTAAAATTCTCCAGCAAGTCATGCTATCCATGCCGTCACAAACTTCGCTCATATTTAATCTATTTAAGAAAGTTTATTTCGTGACTATAAAATACCCTTTGACAAGCATTTTTTCCAGCCGTTCATTTGAAAGTTTCAGCCACCTACGTGTGAATTTTACTGTAAATTTACAAAAACCCACCCACAGGCAATTTTTCCTGTCGTCATTTTTTTCCAATTAAATTTCAACTACTGTAACATTGATTTATATTTCTAATTTTTTTTTTCTTTCTCCTTCTTTCAGAGTACGGAATTGGGCGCTTAAGCTTGGCGTCGATTTATGGGAGTTTGGAAGACAATTTACAAAAATTTCTGACATAAAAAATGTAAGTATTTCTTTTCGTCATTAAATTTATTTGCTGAAATTTTATATTCCTTACGCCTTACCTTTAACAACACCATTGTGCCATCGATTTTTTTTTTGTTACTTCCTTCGATTGAGATTGAATTTTGTCATTTGGAAATTTGAATCGAAGCTTCAGGGGGAAATAAAATGTAATTATGAATGCTCATGTGGCATGTAATTTATTTTGGATGCTTCGTATGTAAACATAGTGTGGGAGTTATTTGAGTAATTCAAGTGTAATGATTTGCTGTCAGGTTGGGTACGACTTATAGACGTGTTAATACTTTATGATTTTCATGGGAAATGATTGAATTTTGGAACTTTATTTTCCGAGAATTTTCGTATTTACAAAAGATGTTTTTTGGAATTCCAACGAGTTGAGATTTACGCAAAAGAGATTATGACATCGTCAATAAGAGAATCTTGGAGACAAATTACATAAGCTGTATATACTGACGCTTAATTCTAAGAGAAATGTCGCTTATAGTTTCATACAAATTACGTAAAAGCTGAGATTCACAAATAACGTAAGATTCTAAGAATATCATTAAATACTCATAGTAATTTTAGTAAATTATGCTTTATAGGACTTCCTTAACGTCTTTTAGAAGTTGCTATGTTGTATGAGCGTATAATATTGAGTAGGTTGTTAATAACTTAGTTACCATTTGAAATTAATTTCCAAGAAATAATCAAGACTTGCAAGAATTTAATAAAATACATACTTTCTTAGATCTTTGGATCTTAGAATTATAATTTTTAGATCATTAAGTATCAACAGATCATTATGTAAATGTAATTAAGACTTCCAAACGAATTTAATTATTCACAATGATGTTTATTCTTCGGAGTTCAAAAACACACTGAACTTTTGCATGAAAAAGGGGTTTTCAACTATGTTAAATAAATATTATTCAAATCTCAAATGACCGTTATATCAATAACCTTCACTGTTGTGAAGCAGAAATGCTAAATCCAAACTAGAGATCAATTAAGGATTTGCAAAACGACATTACATTACTGTATCTAAAATACGAGCATTAATAGATCTAATTCCATATCCAAGATTTGTAATCTCATGAGATTCACTTGATATACAACATCTTCGCTCTTAAATCACAGATAGCTCCAGATTGTTGCTGCTTTTTTGTTCCCCGAAGTGTTGTCTCATTATTTCTAAATCTGTCTTATTCAGAGTTTTCGTGCACATAAATTCCAAGAATTTTCTTACAATCTTCTTCTACCTTAGCATCTACAGATACATATTTGTCTTTGCGAGATTCACCTGAAGTTTTTAAGGAAAATTCTCTCGAAAGTTGTCATAAAAATTGAAAAGTGTCACAGCATTTTCTTTTTTGTAACTGTTTATGTCTTTCGGTATGAAAAAATCCCTTAAGATTTCCATCTCTGGGTCCTATAATCGTTATTTAATGGCTGTTAAGGAACTTTTTGATTGTCAAATAACAAATTTAAGAGTTTTTTACCTTGAGAAATATTTTGTGACGCATAAAATGGGTAAAAATCACAACAAGCAATAATCAGCAGAGGAAATGAGTTGTTATTGTTGTCATCAAAACATTTCTCGATCCTCAAAAGTACTTAAAAACTTTAAATTGGTTAACATCAGATATATATAACCGATTTTACTTGAAATGTTAGACAGGAAAGGAAGAAAGAAGAAAGTTTTCAATTTGCTTTTTCTTCATGCCACGTACACGACGACGACGACAACAAACGCTAAGGGAGATGGAGGAAAAGCAAGAAAGTTTTAGCGATTCATGCCTCTCGTTTTTCCGCCTGTAAACTGACGCGTTCAGCTATTAAAATGCAAATTTTCTTCTCCTTCCTTCCTCACATTTTTTTGTTGCTCTACAGCAACAACAACCAAAAAAAGCCACTAATTTTCCATTCCAAACACATCACACTTCTTAATAAACTTTTCTTATCCACGCTGTTTGGAATAAATTTGCTGTTTCTCTTCATGCTGAACAATTTGATCTAAATATGGATAAGCCAATTCCTTTTATCTCTTTCTGATGTTTTTGTTCCTCAAAAAAATTTCACGGATGATTAAAAATTAGTCGAAACGAAAATGAGGAAAAGGATGGAAGTGGAAATGAAGAACAATTCAAGTGTGATGAGATTTATAATTTAATTTCAAAAAGAGCATAAAATTAATTAAATATTTTTTTGTTCTCTGTCCCCATTCGTAACGGTGAGGAGGATACAAACATGTGTGGCATGTCATACGGCGAAAAATTTTAATAACATATGTATGCTGTATGTGGATGGATAAAAAAAATGCTGTGCTTCAAAATTTTTATAACAAAATTGACCTGGAAGTGCAATTTGGCGTTTCATAATTTGCTGGAATTGATTTACCATTAAATGTGATTCTTTCTCGAGGGGGCAGTTCGTGTCTTGTTGAGGATTGAATGGATTATAGCAGATTATGGATGGACAGAAAAGGCTTGGATGTTGATTAAAATTAATTTTTATTAAAGTTGTTTTGTGGACGGTCAATTTTGATCTTTTTTGTTGTCGTTACTTTTAAATGCTTATTAAGGTCATTAGCTTGCTCTCTGAGTGTGACTGTATCGTCATTAAATCGTTCTAAATCAGTCTAAACTTTGTGAAAAAATATAACGGTCAAAATAAATTTGAACATCAACTACTGATTTTTTAAAAATAAAAATAACGGTCATTTTTAAGGAAGCCACTCTCTGCAGCATTCAATGACTGCCATTTCACTCGTTATCAAACCAAACCCAGCAACCATTAAGAAATTTTAATTTTTCATGAAATTGTTATGTCATTTTTAACTTTACTTCAGTTTCCACATTGCCATCATTTAGCGAATCAGTCACATTATATTGAAAACTCAGTAGGCCTATTGAAACTGAAGAAAAGTACTTGACTTTTTATGGAGATACTTACTAAATTCAAATCACTTATTTAGATTAAATTTAAACTTTTGGGAGTAATTTTTGGCATTTCTGGGTTTTTTAATTGAGCTGTTTTGTCCATTGATGGATCAAAATTGTTATTAAGCTGAATCCAGATGCCTTAGTAGTTTCAAAATTCGAAGATTCTTAAAACTTGTCACTAAAAGATACTGCAATTATCACTTTAAAGACCTGCTACATCAAAGGAGCTCACGAAAAATCCCGATAAATTTCCATATTAACAAATACAAGACATTTCGCTGACAATCCATAAATCTATTCGATTTTACGATTCATTAACCTCATCGACATTGAAATTGAATGAATGAGTGGAATAAAAATCAATGAAAATAAACTGCCGCTCCTTCCGATTATGCAAATTTTCCCTCTTTTGCTCGTTTTCTTTCTTCCATTTTTTTTTATCCCTTTATTTTTTGTGCTGCTCAACAACCACACATGCGGATTTATTTTCAGCACGAATGCTATTGGAAAGGTGTATAAAAGGAATATCTCAATGGTTAATTGTTCATGAAAAATGTGCAAACATTGTGAACATAAACGAAAAGGTTTAATTACAGATCATTGTAGCGAGTTGATGACATTAAAGTGTAATTAACATTTTTTATGTTGTTATTTTTATTGATGGATAGATAGAATGAATGGGTGTTCAGTTGGTTTAACTGCACTGACTATCGAAATTTTTTATTATTGATGGCGTTAAAGGCATTGTTAATGGTTCAATTTTAGTGTTTATTATTGTGGATGTTAATGTATTATTGATGGGCTAGTTTGAATTGCTGGGGATAATGGTCGTTTAATTTTCTATTCTTTGCTTAATAAAAATGAAAGGTGATGATTTTTGGAGATCAAGTTGAGGGTTATTGTGAAGATTTTAGAGGAACTTAAGTTAAGATGCCTTGGCTGGAGTGCGTATAGAAACATTTTGCTTATTTGGGATATTAATGACTGTAGTGTCTTGACTTTTGGGGAAATGAATCTTTAGTAGTTCAGATCATTGAAATTCATAGCTGAGCTAGTGCTTTTCACAACGAATAATGGCTTAATGACTGAGGGTGCACTAAACCTCTAAATAAAATCAGAACCAATTCTTTTGATGACATTAGTGTGATATCTAACATATGATTCGAAGCACAGGTTACTCCAACCCATGATCATAGTATCGGTGTTGCAATAATTAGGTACGGAAGTACTATACCATTCTTTCAATGAGCAATTTCAACTCATCTCATCCTGACTTAATCGACTTAAAGCTTGATTCCATTTTTTCAGTAGAACACAAACTTGAAGCTGAACTTTAAACATTTCAAATTCGCAGAACTTAAAGCTAGACAAACTCAACCAACACATCATTTAACAAGAAATTCGGTTTACTTGATGTTTGCAACATATTTACTCATAATAAGTTATTAGGCAACAAAATTTATAATCCGATTCTTTAGAAAATCAGCTTTTCATGTGTCGTGAGCGAAAAAATAAATCTCAAATATTTTTGATGTGATTAAGTCTCTGTTTTGGTCAGAGTTGTTTACTCCTGTATGTATTGACAATTTTTGGGAATTTAAGTTATTGTCAACATCCAGTGGATCTAATCACTTAAAACTTTAAGACCTAATAATCTCAAGACTTAACTTCTAATGCTAATATCTTCCCCTAACACCACAATCTCTAGATTAAGGCTTCACACACTAAGCAACCACAGCATGTACGCTATTCTCGTGTTTCATTTACCACTTATTGTCATATGTAGCAATACGTAAGTACACATGAGGGAAGGAAAATCGATGAATTCTAAATATTTTCCATGAGTTTCACGACCTTGAGTTGTTGTTTCGTAAATGCAGAAAGTATAGGCTTCCTTATTTTGTCAGGTGTTGTTGATTTTTGTTCCATTGCACCAGGAAAATTGTTCTGAGAATTGAACTTGAGGAAAATGTAATTTATTAAGAAGTTTTACGGTAAGTGTTTAAGAAGTAGAAGACATTGTGGCCTTCTTAAAGAAAAATTTCAGGAATTAAGTGGGTATTGCCAGGTGAATTGTTCTGACGAAATAATTTTGATACAATTTCATGAAAAATTTACTTCCACGCAATACAAAAATAAAGCTTACAAGTACAAATACTTCAAAGTCATCCAACAATGCCTTTAAGCACTTTCAAAAACCAATTTCATCTCCAATTTCCCATTCCAAAAAAGTTCTTATGTCTCAAAATTTTTTATGACATAATTAAGGGCCATCAAATCAACCGTACACGAAGTTTTGGATGCGCCAAAAGGAAATTTATCCGTGCATACAAAAATAATAACTTTCCCGCAAGGCCTCCTTTATCATTTCACTCACGTCGATATACATTTACTTCCAATATCCTGTCAATTGTTTCATCATCTCATCGTGTCGCAAATGAGATTTTTCTTTTCTGTTTAGCGCGCTAAGTTATTGGAAGGTTTCGAAAAATTGTTGATGATGACGATGAAATGAGATTGTTGGGGTGGAAAGGGAAACGAAGGAATCACCCCAATGATTTGCTATTACACAATATTTTTTTTTTCATCTCTCTTGTTGCCCAAGTAGAAAAAAGAACGAAAAGAAATGTATATATTTCTTGTTGAGATAAGAAGAACGAAAGAGAAGTGATCGAAGACGGAGAAGTAAGGTTGTTGATATGTGCTTTGGGTTGGCGATGACTATGGGCGCTTCTGTAAGTATCTGATGTGAGGAACTCAAAATTTGTAAGTGAAAATCATAATATAGACATTGGTATTGCCTAAGTCAGTGTTGTCCAAATTTTGTGCCATGGCACACCTTGATGGTAATCCTCGATCAAAACTGCACATGGTCAAACTCTTGTGTACCGTTAGGACACTGTTAGGACAACGCTCGTCAAGGCAATCACGTCGAATTAAATTAAGCTCTTTATAGAAGCTATACACTTAAACAATGATTGTGCCTGACTCAGTGGTCCCTAGTGAAGTGATACTCAATGAACTTCAATACTTAGACTTAAGATTCCTCAGAATCCAAGCCACAGACAAGCCAATTCAGATTCCTGTACAGAAAAAGCTCCTAAGATCCTAAGCATTCCCTAAAAACCATCTATCATACCCATACTGAATACCTCATCATCCTACAAACTAGGCTAATAAAAATTTTATTTTGTGCCACTTGAAGGACATAACTCACGAGAAAAATTGACATAAGCCATGTGGCATGGGAGGCTGCCAAACGAACAGGCGAGCAATAGAAATAACATGTATACACACGATACTATGTATTTATATATATGTACGAATACCAAGAAGTGAACCAAGGCAGAAGCAAGAAATGGAATTTAATCCTATTAAAAAATGAGAGGAAATAAAGAAGAAAAATATGTCGCTTTTTCGTGCCATCCATTTCAGTCGAGGTAATGGTTGTATGAGTGAGGAGGGAATGTACTACATATATATATATCCATGAATTGTATATAAAAATGGTATGAAGGAAGAAAATTGAAGTCAAGGTAAAAGATGATGGAAATAAGAAAGAGAAAAAAATTATTCAAGAGGCACAAGATGAAGACAACATTCAAAATGGTATGACGAAAATGCTTTAAGACTTTTGCGTGTGTCAAATATTTTTTATTCTCTCTCTTCTACATCCCATCCTGCTGTTGCTGTCGCAGCCGTCTTGACTTGCTACTGCTACTGCTACTGCTGTACATAGAAACAAAAACAATAGCAAATTTCACTTCTTATTATTATTATTTTTCGGTAAAGAAATGAGCATATCATGAGCAACATTTTCTTTTCTTGCAGGTAAAAAAAAGAAAATGAGATTTTGTGCCTATATGCGAAATAAATTCTTCTTATTTCCCTTATTTTCCTTTGGCGCAATTTTTTATGAAAACAAATGCGGATTTAAGCTTTTTTGACTGAATAGATGAATGAGACACTCAGATTCATCATGGGAGGCTTTGAAATGATGAAAAGTTTAGATTGATTGCTTTTTTTGATTAGAAAAAAAAGACTTGAGTTCAAAATCGAAAAGTCCGTTAAATTTTTTGAATGAAAATTGGTTAAATTCAAATTCAAAAAGTTCGTTAAATCTTCAATTTATAATTTTGAGTCAAAATCAACCTGTTGGTACCCTGTTTGATATCTTCTTTATCAGCATCATCATCCCACTAAGAAACAAACACAGAACAATCTAATAAGAAGCCAACATTCCTACGCTCAGCAGTTCTTATCAGTGACCGTATTTAAAAGTAGATTAAAAGTTATTGTGTTCACCAATTTCCGAAGAAATGGAGAGAAAATAAAACGTTAAAAAGGTACGCCTAAATGTGTGGAAAGCCAATAAAGTGATTCTTGAGGTATTACACCAACATCTCAATAGAAATTTAATCTGATGTAGAAAGAATGTTGCAGGATTGAAATTATGCGATTAAAATTTAAACATAATTGGATAAATACAAGCAATATTTGATGTAACTGTTACTGGATGTGAACAAAACTGTTTGAATTGATTCAGAAAGTAAGCTTGTTTGACTTCCTTTACTTCCAATAAGTAAATTTGTAAAACAATCTCAATAAATCGTATTTTCTTCAAAATTCCTGGAAATACTCTCTGATCTCGTTGAAATCTATTTAAAATAATGAAATAAAGAGCTAAAAAAACTTCGTTTCCAAGGAATGAAGGAGAATAAAAGAACAAAGAATTTAAAACCTTTTTTAAATGAAGTTGTAATCCTTAAATTAAATTGATTCTGTTGAGTTTTCTGAAGTTACAAATTGTTTAAGCTTAAACCTTTTATTCTTTCGTTTGATGTTGCATTGCGAATGAGAGGAAATGATAAATCGGGTCATGTGATAGCAAATGTTAAAGGATAAAGCTTATTGAATTATTCTGGAATGTATTTAATTCTGAAATTCTCGAAAGTTCGTTCAGTAGCTTTAATATCACAGCATTCTGTGAAAAAAATTTAAAAATTCAAAAAAAGTCCGTTAAACTTCTCGGTTCAATACAAAATGACTAGCCTGACACGTCCCGAAGAGTCCATTTTGTCAAGCAATTTTCTCCAACTTTTCAATCTTGATCAACAAGACGACAAAAGATAATCGACAATAGCAAATGATAAACTCAACATTCATCTTCTAATTGTCACATTTTTGTCATCTCATCATCACATCTATTCAGTATTCAACATGATTACCTGTTGTGCATTGTTTCTGTCATTTTAATTTCCTATTATATTTCAGTGCTGTTCTTTCTTTCTTTCTTCTATCTCCTTGCAAACGCTCATTTTTGTGCATTTTCATCTCGTGATTTTTGATACCTATTCTTTGATATCAAGGAAGGAAGACAGAAGAGGCAAAAGAAGAATTTTCTCATATAAAAAAAGAAATTTTCAACGCTTTCATTCTTTTCATCAACAATAAAAGTCCGTAAATGGAAATTCTTCTTCCATCTGTTTTATTAAGGAAGAGGAAGAGCAGAAAGAAAAAAAATTTCATTGTCACTAAAAATTAACGATGAGCGAGTAAAAATGTATGAATGGCGAGGATGGATGTGATGATGATTTAATGTTTGGAATGCTGAAGCGCATTTTTTGATGCTTCATGCTTAATTTTTACCAAAATTGCTTTGTCATTTCAAAAACGACCGTTATTTTCGAAGAATTTGAAATTGATTTCGAAGTATTCGAATTTAATTTCGAAAATTCGAACTGGAATGACAATATTGTCTTTTTGATCGAATAATGTCACATTCAGGATGATCAGTCACATAATTGATTGTAATCTAATGATCACCGTCTTCATACAAACCTTTCTACAATCCATGCCTGACTACAAACAGAACAAACCAAGAAGAATATCCACAATCTCACAAAAAACATCGAACAAAAGACAATATATGCCCGCCCAAACAATCAATGCCTAAAAACTCAAACAATAGCCGATAAATCAATCAATCTTCCAATCAGTCAACCAGCCAGCCACCCAGTCAATTGAATATTTCTTCATCCTTCTTTTTATGCCACAAACAATGTCCCAAAAAAAAGAAGGAACTATAAGAATAATGGTTAGTGTGAAGACACAAGTTTCATCTCACTCTTTTGTTGCTGGTCTCGGTACAGAGAATGGTTAGACGATGGAATCTCGTGTTAGGTATTATGTTGATGATGAATAAAGAATGGAATGGAAATTCCTATTGCTAAGAAAGAAAAAAAATGAAAAAAAGAAGAAAAATTAGAGGTGTGAGAGGATGAAAGGCAGCAGCAGCAGCACTGGCAATAAATTTCTCGAAAATAAGAAATTGATTTTGCGCAGATTCAAGTGAAAGCTTCCGCAAACAAGCAGGGAGTGAGAAAGACATCCACAAATGTACGACTGAAACAGATGGAAAAAGAAAAGGAAATAGCAGAACTTCACCTTGAATTGTCTAATTTTCTAATGATTTTTTGTTCCTCTGTAATTAATCGATACAGTTTTGAGTACATGAATGAATATCAGTTGCTGCTGTATTGTAATTTTTATCTCATAGCTTCCTTCATTCTATCATCATCAGCATCCACAAAAGAATTTTCCTTCTGTTTTTCCTCATTCTCTCATTCACATTAGGTTTCATCAGTTCATTGTACCGTAAACGAATTTGTTCCATTTTTGTGTAAATGTATATATACTCTATGTATATATATCATAGAGCGTAAAGAGAGAGAGAGAGAGAAAGAGAAAGGACAGGTAAAGCCTTAATCTCAAACATAATATTTACTCACAACAGTAAGCAATGGCAATAGAGATGAAACACGCAACAGAAATGAGCCGGTCGTCTGGAGATGAGTGAAAAGCTGCTTTTGTGCCTCTTATGAGCATGCTTTCTATATAATCCATCTATTTAACGTGCCACTTTGGTTGAGAGGATGATTTTTACATCCTTACATTCGTTACTTGGAAGTGGATTATTTTTAAAAAGCTCGGTAGCTTGCTATTGCCACTTTTATAAAGAGCTTACTATGTCCATCACGTGAATTGGAGGTTTTAAAATTGTCGAAATTGTCAAAAATAGTTTTGAGTTGAAGAATCTTACAAATGTTTATGACTTTGGACTGTTATAAGGTTTTAAAATTTAAATTTTAACGTTTTTTATTAAGAAATGGACTTTTTCACAGTTTTTAAGAAAATTATACTGGGAAAATGACAGTATTGACTTCCTTTATGTTGAAGTACACACATGACTATGAAATGCGTCAAACTCATAGTCTCTAATCAATCTTGGAACTTCTCAATTCAATTCATTTACCTTCCTCATGATTTCTTCCAAGTGATTGCCTCTGCCCCTCTTCTATTCTCGGCACGCTCATCCAAAAAACACAGGAAAAAACAACAAAGACTAAAATTCCCATGAGCATGTAACTGAGTGGGAGACAAACAGTTCAACATGAAGTGACTATTTTACCTTAACTTTCATCTTTTCCGACAAATTCTCTTTGACTTTGTCTCGTGTAAAAAGAGATTACATTAATTTTAATTACAGGAAAAGCTCAGAGAGGCAAAAAAATGAGAATGAAATTGTCGCGCGCACCCTCAAGGGATAGATATGAGATTTGTTTCTTCTTCGCATTCACTGCCATTCATTTTCTTACTTTTTTTTTGTTTTTCCTCCTTTTTAAAAATAATTTTTCTGTCTGTTTCACTTACATGCGGAAGTTGGGTTGACAGAGGCAAGGAAAAAGAAGATAGTGAAATGGCAATGACGATAAACCTTTCTCTCACTCGACTTTTTGTTTATGGAGCCATTTGTCAATGTAATAAAAATTGAAGTGTTTTTTTGCTGCCTCTGTACCAGATAGCCTTACTCCTTTTGTGCATTTTACAAAAGGGGAATGAGATTCATGTTTGATATTTGTCAGGTAATTTAGCTGACATTTATTTTAAAACTCAAATTTATTTTGACCGTTATATTTCAAATTTATTTAGACCGTTATTTTTCAAATTTATTTTGACCGTTATATTTCAAATTTATTTCAACTGTTAATTTATTGCCATCCAAGTTCATACCCATTTCCTCATGCTCAAATTGATTTGATTCCTTTTTGTGTAAATCTCTTCGACTTTTATCTCTTAAATGTTTTAAAATGCTATTGTACTTTTATCTCAGCCCATGAACAGGAGATGGAATTGTATAAATTTATATTGAAAACTCACATAACTTAAAGCTATAAGAGTAGACACATAGATCGACCGATTACTTCTCTTACACTTTCTGCTTTCGTGTATCGTAAATTTTCATTGTCTTCTTTTTATTATTTCCTCTCTCTTTTTTGCCTGCCTGCCTGCCTGCCAAAAACGAATGAAATGAAATTTAAAAGTATAATAAGAAAATTTTTATTCTTCTTACAGATGTAAAATTCTTAAAATATATTTGTTATGAATTCGCATTATCTTCTTCTCCCATGTTCATTCGTTCCTCTCTATTCTCTGCTTATCACATTGTAAATTATTGAATTTTATTTTCGGTTGTAAATGGAAGCTGTAGGCTTTGTTGTGTATTGAGAATTCATTTATATGGTCCTGCAATCAGAATACATATAAAAAAGATGTTGTTGTTATGGGAAGATGGTTGAAATGTACAGATAACGTGGAACTTTATTGCTGCCTTTTAATGTAGTATTGTAAATGGGGAAATTTTAAAGGTTGGATGTTAAAGGGCTAAGGTTGAAATTTGGGGTTCATTGTTTGAGGAGGAGGAGGAGGTGTCCATTAATTTTCTGGTTGAATTCATTGCTTGTTGGGGAAACAGAATGGTTCAATTAAATTTCCGGAACATTAATGATTTTATCAAGGATTAAACATCTTTCTGCAGACAGCTCCTAACATTGTACTTGGACATTCGGTTAAGTTTCAAATAAACACAAATAGCTTTGAAAATAGAGCAAAAAACTGGATTTAGGACATAGGCTTGAATCTCATTAATGAAATCAATAGTCATAATCATCCCTAGATCCTAAGATGAAGTATGCAGGATACACGGTCATTAGATTTTCAGAAACCTTAATCTAATGAGATTTCATATAAAACCAGATTTGTTAACTGATTCTTAATCAATTGACAAATAAAGGATTACTGAGGTTCGATTCCTAAATATACAGCCTGTTTCTACCTCCACTCATCTTCAGTCTGACGATAGACGTTACCATGTGCATGAGTAACTAAATCTAAAATTGATTTTCCCCAAAAACAGCTTATTCATGCCTATAAAAGTCATGAAACTTTAATTTTATTTAATTTCTTATACTTCCAAGAATCTCCTTTAATAAATCATGTCTGAAAATTGTATATGCAAACTGAAAGTAATAAGCTATTAACTGTCTATACAAGTAGATATTAAAAGATTTAACATATAATTTATGTTCAGTTCTCTCACCAGCATACATACTATATAATTTGATAGCACACGTGTCAAGATTACGAATGTCTGTAAATGATTCGGTAGTAAGTATAATTAAATGAAAGTACTGTCGTCTTGAAAATAGTCAACTTCTTTGGTATTAATTATTTATTAAATATTTCCCAGGATACCGAATGTCAATCACATGAAGTGTTAAAATTAAAGCTTCACATGACGCCTTAGAGCAGTGGTGGGTAAACTGTGAGCCGCGGCACACTCTTGTGCTGCCTTTGGACATGCCATGAATCGCATGTTTTGTGCATAGCTTACCACCAAGGTGTGCCGCGACACACAGGTTGTCCACCACTGCCTTAGAGTGTACTAATACATAAATAATTATTAATTTCATACAATTTATTCCTAATTCATCCACAAACACAGCCCAAGCAATCGTGACAGAAAGCATTCCAACAAAAATTATTTTTAATGGCATTTGCACCTCTTAAGCTTTTCCTCAGTTGACCTTCATTTAAAAATTATTACCCTTTTCTTAAATGAGCCATTATATAGAGCTTAAAGCTACTCACTTCCATATTTTATCTCCAATTAATTTTTTTTTTGAAATTGTTCTTAATTAAAGTAAATTTTTCATGTGAGCTTAAGAGCTTTGAAGTTTATTGCGTGTGTAGGCGATTTAATTTCCATTTATTTTGCTCGACAAACTTTCAACTTGACTCCGGAACTAGTCTTGCAAGAATTTACGAGATGATTTTTTATTTCACGATGTCAAGGCATGGAAGGTTCTTGAGAATTTATGAATATTTTAAAGGGGAGTAATTATGAATTTTTTGGGTAATTTAGTGGATGGAAGTATTCATTAAGTGAATGGATGGATTAATTAATTAAGGAATTGATGAAGACATTTTGAAGCTAACTTGATCGGATAGTATCTTGGTCAGGCTATTTTGACATTTGAGTTGATTCATAATGGCTTCCTTGAATTGATTCCTGTTAATTCTGGTTCTTGGAAGCGTTACATGGTTTATTGCTTTCCTTAACCAGTAATTATGGTAAATCAAAGAGTCATGACTCTAATTGACGACTATAATCAATACATGTTCAACTAAAATCCATACTGTTAACCATTTGACAGTATACCTAACATCAGACAGGTCACTTATAAGTTACTGCTAACAAATGCGCCGTTCGCTTAGCAGGATTAGCCACATGCTTGCCATTTTTCACTCTATCCTTATCCGAGCAGCCTAAAATAGATAATAGTAGGCATGAAGTAGCCATAACGACACCAGTCATCCTTACAACTTGATATACAACCAGTCACATAAAATTCTGTCTTGTCCTGAGACTGAGTTTAGAATTTTAAGTGAATTCCGTGTTATTATTCGAAATTTGACAGCAAACCTAAATATACAGCATAAAGCAGCCCATCCTTGATCATGCCATCCACAAAAAATTCCATAAATTTCCACTGACAATGAGATAATTTAATTCTTTTGGTAAAAAATAAAATAAAATAATTTATGGAAAGTAAAAATTTTCCATTACAAAATTTCCCATGCCTTAATTTTTCACTCTTGCTGCTCTCCCCCCTTTACTGCCTTCATGGTACATGAAATGTCTGCTTTATGTGACCATAATGAATTCTTCGTTATCTCTTCCAGTGAGACAAACACAATGAATGCAATGCTGAATTAATTAATAAAATCCTTAGTCCATTTTCATTACTTCCTTCCTTTTGTTTTTCTTTCGTCCTGCTAGATGGTTTTTGCTGCTCAAGACTTCTTCTTCTTCTTTTTCCTGCACAAGATTTACAGGATAAATGGATTTAATTAGGAGTGCATTCTGTAATGGAATTTTTCAAGATTCTTGTCACTTTACTTACTGCTAATTTAAAAATGGAAGTCCAATAGCTCATAAAATAGGATGCTGTCACATTCTAAATCACTGCTACACAATTTGTCGAGTATATAAATTCATTAGAGAAAATCGTCGATTGTTATTAATTGAAAATAATGGCTCAAATCGACTTAACAGCACCAAAAAGGAAGAAGACGGAAGGAAAATTTGTTAATGAACGTTGAGAAGGCTTCTTCTCATAGTATATCGACCCCAGTCAGTAGTTAGTGAAGCATTGAACATTTTTTGTAATGAGAAAAACAGAAACAATAGCTAGGGATATTAATGAGATGAGAAGAAAAGTTGTGAGCTTCCCATTCCAACTCCTCCCTTGTGTTGTTTATTAGACGTCTTAGATGTTCCGTTAAGACGATAGCTGATTCATTAATGACTTTCTCTTTTTTTTTTTGTTCCTTTCTTCCATACCTATATATTCAATGAATATAAAAGGAAGCAAATTGTTCTTCGTCATATTCCTTCTTCCTCATCCGTACCAACACTCTTCATGCTTCCTTTCGAATGAAATTTAATTGGCTGCCATTAATGAAAAATCATTTTCTATAATTTATGCGAAAATTTATTTAGCGCATCGATAAAACTAAGCGAATCACTTGACTGTTGGTGTTATATAATGAATTCATAATGAAATCGACATCTTGGAATGCTGGTGATGCTTCTAATTGATTTTAGTGAGACTTGTACAGGATGGTCTTTATGATTATGAATGCAAATTTGCAGGTGGAATTTGCTAAACTAGTGGAATTAAGGTTGTTGTTTTTGGTTAGTCTCTATAAGACTCTATTCGTGACTATGTCATGTATGTTGTGCAAATTCTCTGTCCGCACTTTAAGTTGACATTGTTTCACGTCATGCCGCATAAAACACATCAGTTAAATCAAACTATTTGCCTTAATAAGCTGCTAACTTTATGATAGCAAATATGTACTGGATCAACTGGATGTTTAGTGGGATTTTATTGATTTTTAGCTAAGTCAGCTAAGTTTGCATGCATAAATGCACTGAAATACTAAACACACACCTAAGTGCCTAACACAATCAATAACTTCACACCTCATGGTAATTTTCATTCACACTTGACTGCAATTATCCCGTCTCGTCTGCTAAAACCACTTCTTTCCACACTTCTTCATTCCTTCTAAAGACTTGAAGTTATTTGTTTACATTTTTATGTCCTCTCTTCTTATTTTCTCGCATTCATTACTCATTTTAAATTTTAATTTTTCTTGTAATCTCAGCACGCGTCTCGTGTCTGCTTTAATTATTCAATTCTCGTTGTTATTTTTTTATATCCTTCCTTTTCTTGAATACCAGAAAGGATTTCAATTAAAAAAAAACTTTTTTTCTTAAAGCTTAAGAGCTTTCATGCGAAATTTCATAAAATAATTAATAAGACTTTACGATGTTGTGTATCGCGTTATTGACGACTTCGTGGAAATACTCAATGAAATTAGGATTTAATGAGACATGAGATGCAAGCTAATTAATTTGTGTTTATGAATTTGATGGAATTGATAATGAGAAATTGTGAATTGAAGTGGAAATTATGGCGTTGAGATATTCATTTAGAAAAGGGGTAGATTGACCTATTTTACATAATAATGCTGAATAGATGATAGAAATCAAAGTTTTGGGATGATTTTTAAGAAATTATGTCAACTGTCGTTTGATATTCAAATTATATTCACCACTTGAATTAGTTGATTTTCCCCTTTTATAGTTGTTGACCCCTTCTTATAAACAATTAGTCTGATTTAGAATTTCATAGAATAAACATCTCATTTATCTAATCCATAAGGAAATACTTATCAATAAATTAGTATTGTGATTCCAACAAATACATCCACAACATCCAAAAAATCAATTAAATTCCTAATAATTCCTTCACAAAGTCACTGGAATTATGTCTTCGCCTTTAACTGCGAAAAAAATCAATTCCACGCTCTTCATACTAGTAATCCCCTCGAGTTAAATGCCTTCAAACACAATTCAATTAAAATATGTATTCATATTTAGGGAGAGCAAAAGAAAAGAGAGAAAGACAAAAAAAGGAAATTGGAAACAGCATCATCACTTTTCATTCTCGTTAATTTTTTTCATATTCAAGGAACTTTTCGCTTGCTTTAAAAAAATACGAGGAGTTAAAGGGGGAAGAGTGAAATATAAATATAGTAAATAGACTCTCTTTTTATTCATATTTAACATTAGCATCAACAACAGTCGTTTTTTGTGTGTTTTGATAAGGATAACGGTCTTATGTGTCAGCGTTCTGGTTGTGTCTGTCAACAATATTTAAGAGTTTTATGCTTTAAATTTAAGTTTCGAGAATTCGGAAGTTCAGAATCGAAATATAAATTAAGGTTCAAAATTTGAACTTCAATCAATTTTATGCTAAAGTTCAAAATTTTCAAATATTTAAAAACCGTTATTTTGTTTAAAAAATGCGTCCCAAAATTCACATTTGAATAGTCATTCCTACTAGTGTGTGTTTACATAGAAAGAAAGGGAGTCACAGAGGCAATGATGATGATGATGATGATGGAGGCATCGTTTTCCGAGAAAATAGCAAAAGCAAAAAAAGAAATCATCATCGTTGTACTTTGTAATCCGCTTTTCTTTACTTGCTGCTCCCTCAAATGGAATTTGTGTTTATTTCATATCATAATTCTATGAATGTGTGCACACTTACAAAAAATAAAACTAAGAGATGTTTGAGGAGGAGATGAACAGGCATGTAATAAAATGTATTCTGAGCAATCAATGGAAATATGTACGAGAGACTCTGCCGTTATTTAAAGTACACTTTTGTTTCAATGAAATTTTCATCCTTAGCTACTCTGTGCACAATAAATTCACATCTTATTGTGTTTGCCTTTATCTTAAATCTTTTGTCTTTATTTCATCGAGTGAATGAAGACGAAAATAATAAGAATAAATGCAGATGAAGATGAAATAAGTGCACTAAATGAAATGAAAAAGTTTATTTTCTTTATTTAATCAAAAATGTGATTACCGTGAGTGCACTTGAGGCAATTTTTGCTGTTCCATTTTGCTCTTTCTCTTTTGATTTCAATAGATAGAAAGAGTTCTTTGTGTACTGAATGGATGTATTATGCGGAATTTGGATTTTAATTCTATTTACTTAATAATTCTTATTTAAATCAATTTTTGATTTAATTTAATGAATTGATAGACTTGGATGGTTATTGACTTGATTTTCTGAATGATTTAAAGAGGAATTTGCAGATCCAGTACTGAAATCAGTGAAAATCCAGCGAAAATTTCAAATTTTTTCATCTTTTATAATACAATTTCTACCTGAATAATCCAATTTACACTCAAAAGTCATTTCCTTTGATCTATTGCTTTTATATTCAGCCTGAAGACATGTCTGTTGCCAAGAGAATCCACATCAAGTTCACTCATGAACAGGAAATTTCATAAATTAAATCACCAACAGATAAATATGCATTTTTGACATGTTTTAGCTTTAAAATCTCAACATTAGACATCTCATAACCTAAAATTGAAAATTCCAATCTAAAACAAGCACGAAAAGTTTCGCAAACCTTCTCAGAAGTAAAACCAATCCGCATTTCCGCGAACCAAAAATAAATCTCAAATTTCCCACACATTCATCAACAATAAAGCATCATTATCGACACAAAACCGTTGATATGATACACAAAAGCCAGTTCCTGTTACATACAATTCCCATCAAAATGTTCTCAAAGCACAGCACAATTAGCTCCATAGAAAATTTTCCCATTTAATTATGATTGCAACAGTCATATTTATGCATTCAGTTAAACAATAATTAAGTCTATGGTATTATCGTGTATAGTGTTAGTAAGCATCATCATTCCGCATGATTTCAAACAATTTAATAAAGTTATTCATACAGTTTTTGCGATAGGGAGGGAGTAGGGAATTATGAATAGAATTATGAGGCTTTATGATTCAATTTCGTATATAAATTATTTTATTTCGTGCATCCATAGGAAATTTTTCGAGTGGAAGAAGTATGATAGTTATGTTAGAAAGTAACAAGACGCTCTCCACTTGATACTATACCTGAAATCCAAATTAATTTGAAAAAATTTAACGGTTTTGTAAAATTCAAATTATAACGGTTTTGTAGAATTCAAATATTAACGGTTTTGTAAAATTCAAATCTTAGCGGTCTCCAACGACTTTCTAGAGCGTTTTGCGAATGAATTCCAAGTATTAAGCCTGATAGTTTAGCAAACCCAAATGATAATTCAATTAGTCCCAGTTTAGGTCAATCAGCAATTTCCACAGTTAGCCAAAATGCATTCATTCAAACACTTCATTTGCACAAAGGAATCCTTTTGAAAGAACCAAAAGGAAAAAGCACGAACAGAAATCACAAAACTCAAATTATGACCATTTCCTCTGATTATGATTATGATGATGATAAAGAGAATCAGAGGAATGAAATAGAAAAAAAAGGCAAGTCAGGAAGCAATTTTGCAATTATTCATGTGCAAAAAAGGCATGGAACAATGATTTATTAAAGATCCTTCTATTTTCCAAACGGAATCACTCCTGTTGGAATGAAGAAATTTCTTTCAAACTTAACTTTTCATGTGCGGATCCAACACAAATGAAAAGTCCAGACAATCAAAGATAAAACTTTTTTCTGATTTTTTTTTTTCATTTCCGGTGGTCAGGAAATAACTGTTTTTCCTTTTCAAAGGATACAGACATTTCTAGTTGAAAATAAACCGACTGAACCACAGATGTACATCCACTGTGTGCACTTATCTTTCCAGGAATTAGCATTTAAATTAAAAATAAAAATGTGTGCACTGTGAATGGGTGTTTAAGGGTAATAATTGTGAATACAGCTTACAGCAGGTGAATGGGATGAGTTTTATGGGAAATGACATAATACACTTGTAGATGATGAAGTTTACTACATCTTGAGAAGTTTACCCATTAAATAGTTTTTCCCCACTCACTTGCTATAGTTGTTGACCACCCAAAAGTGCGCACCATACCAGCATAAATCACTTAAAAGCACCAACTACTTAGCTCCATTTTTTCAATTATAAAAATATTTTTAAAAATTTAATTAATAAATCACACATGTGAGAGAGAAGAAGGCTAAAAAAGTTTATCGTACATGACTACATGAAGTTGAGGTTTGGTGCTATATGTGCATGTAAAAGAGAATTTCTACATTTGAATAATTCAAGCTCGTGTGATAGGAAAATTTATGTGCAATAATAAAAAAAAATTGTTCCTTACACGACTTGTTTTCCTCGTCTTCATTATTCTTGCTTCTCGTCTTGCTTGCTTGCTGTTCTCCTTTTTCAAATAGAAAATTATCGCAAGTTGCAATTATAAATTTTAATATTTCATGTCGTCACCATTTCATGGTTAATTATGTTGAGGGAAATAAATTTATGGGAATGGAGATTTTAAAGTTGTAAAGGAAATAAAAATTAATTATGGAGATGGGAAAAAAATTTTAATGAGCGTCGAGATTTTTATTTCAGAGCATTTTTGCATGGAACTATGTTCATTGAAGCCAATTAGCAGCGTCCACAAACTTTATGAGCTTTTAATGAATCATTTTTGAAATATTATATGTGTTGAGGCATTTTCAAGGGTATATTAATTATCAAACAGAATTTTTAATGAGTGAAAATGAGAACTGATGGATAGATGTCGGAGGTTAGAGCATCAACATGAATATGGTTGCCTGTGAGGCTTTCAGAATCATTAAATCAAACAAAAATGAGTTTTTTATTTGATAAAAAGCCGTTGCATTTCAAAAATTTGAATTTTTCTCAATTTTTTACAAATTTTGATTACATAACATTGAAATTCAAATTTTGACTCATTTATAAAGAGTTAACAAAGCAAAATGATGCAAACTGCTTTGCTCACTCTTGAATAATACTTTTCAATCAGTCAAATTGACAATAAATGTATAATTGAGTCAAAATTCTTGTCTAAACTTTCGATGTGTAACTTCCACGCTTAGTTTGGTCTTATCTCTAAATACAGCAATCTCACAAAATTTAACTCAATTTGTTTCAAATTCAAATAAAAATCCACAATTCTCAAAATCACCCAACAAAACTTCCAGATATTTCAATTCCAACTCAAAATTTCAATGTGGTCAATGGTCACTAAAACTTCTCGACTGCAACTGTGGTTATCACAAATGTCCACGTTCCAAACAAAACCACACAAATTATTTAATATTGTTCATTTCATTCAATATTTCAGCACATTGATCTGCTGCTTCCCCTATAGATAAATAAATTCTTCTCATATCTAAATTTTAGCATAACAATGGGAAAATAGCAATATAGTTACAATAAAAATTATTGGCAGTAAAATTTTATGGAAAGAATTCTTCTTCATTGCATGTGAAAAATAAGAAGAAGAATCGGAAGTTGTAATGAACATTTCATTTCCATGTTAGCTCATAACTACATGTGAATAATTGAGAATGAACATTAGTCACATTTTGATGATGATTTTTCGAGTTAATTTAACGATTATTTTTATTGTCATGTGCGTAAGGGGTGTGAAAAAGGTTTTTTGAGGTTAGAATTACCTCTTGATGCAGATGAGACATCACTTGGTAGCAAAATGTCTATTTTTATACCCTGAACGAGTAAGCATGCTCAAGAAAATTCTCAGATACAAGCAATATTCAATTTTAAATTTATTTTTACATAAAATTCAGTTCCGCCTACTTTAATATAGTATTCCAGTGGTGGACAACCTCTTATTTTTCACGGCACACCTTGATGGTAAGCCTCGACTGAAACTGCACTCAGCTTTCGATTCATGATGTTTCCATAGAATTTAACAAGCGTTCCGCGGCACAAAGGTTGCCCACAACTACTTTTTTAAATCAAATAACCTCAAAATATTCTCAAAAAGTTCATGAAAGGTCAAAATATCTCGAAAATGTAACTTTTAAAGACCCAGACTTTTCAGATTTCTATTTTTACCACTTTCATCTCAAAGCTATTCCATTGTGATATGTGAAAATATAATAAAAATTGATAAAGCAAAACTTTGTTAATTCCGAATTGGGTACAAAAAAAATAGTAATGAAAAGTTTATATTTTAATTCAAATGATAAAAAATTCCAATAAAGATTCATGATAAATGATAAAGCTTGAGTTTTTATTGCCATAAAGCTCATTCATATGTGGGTTCTTGTATGTGGGTTAGAGCTAAACAAGAAATAAATTGCTCTGTATTTTCGGAATTATTTCTTTTTTGCCTAAACTACATTTTACTTGAGGGATATGAGTCATAAAAAATTCTTTTTTTTTGACAAAAATTCTGATTTGTGTAGGTTGAAATTCAGCATCCGGCAAAGTATAACTTGCAATGAAATATGATTTCTGATAATATGACTTTTTGTTGACAATTTTCCTGGGGATATCAAGTTATAGAATTACAGGAGATAAGAATAAAGTCCATAAATTCATTTGACCAGCTTAATATGTGTAGGATAGTTCCAAGTAGCGTCCAACACACAAGATGTTTGTAATTTAAAGACTAAAAATGGTTTTTATCTTCCTAGAATTGAGTCTAGATTTACATACCTATTGCCAATGAACTGCAGAAGCTGAACTTAGTGGCTTGATGATCCGTTTCTTAATTTCTGCACTCCAACAGAGCGACTTTTGATGCATAGGAAGCACAGTTTTCTGTTTTTTCGAATCTTGAGTCTCAGAACGCAGCTCACAGCCTTCTTTTGTAGTCTGCATACAGAATATTCAATAAGGAAGTGGTTCCAATAGCTGTTTAAACTCTAAGTCTATTTTTAGGCCACGAATTCTCGCTCGTTAACTTCGAAAAACTAAAAATTCTGCAAATTTGAAAATTTAAATTATAAGACGTGAAGTTAGCTTCGTCAAAGAAAATTCAAAAAAATTAATAACTGACATTTTCTTTAGAATCCAATTATTAAGCTATCAACCCCTTAATCAAGCAATCAGCATCTCAAGATATCAAACAGTAATATTATAAAGAAGCCATAAATTTCTATAATCGCATTAATGGAATTAAATGTCACCAAAAAAAATCTACATGAATCCCCATTCAAACCTCAAACGAATAACTTTTTAATCCATTTCGATTGAAAAGCAAAAACGAACACAAATGATTAAAAAAAACTGTTCCAATAAAGACAAAAAGGATAAAGTTTTTCAATGTAGACATGTGCAAAGTTGTACATAAAAGCAGAAACTTGTTACACTGCAATTTTACAATATTTTTCAGAACAAAAAAAAGAGCCATCTATCTCCTCATACATACGTGTAATGTAGGTTGGATCAGAACACATGAGCACATTTCACTATGTATGACATGGCACTGAGCTTTACATAAATTCGATTATTTTACATAAAAATATTTACAATATGCAGTATGAATATATACCATATGACATTTAGATAGATAGGTGTATGGGATAGATACTAAATACAGCCAATGCAGTTTTATAATGATAATGTTTGAAAATTCATGGAAAAATCGATAGAAAATGCATTCATGAAGATTTTTCACTCTATTCTTCCTTCTCATCTCTTTTTTTTCATGCTCCACTACCATAGAAAATTAAACTTCATTCTTATTGATATGTGCTATGTGCGATTGTGACGCAGTCAATATTCATACGGAAATTCAATGCAATTTTTGATGTCATAAGGAGGAAAAGATGAAAATTTATCTCATTTTTCATTCCATTATATGATGTATAATGTTTCAATGTACTTTTTGATGGGACTTTTATTTTGTAAATTTACTAGTTTCTGTCTCATTTATCTATCAAGTGAATGGATGAGCGTTGTGTCGAAGTGTTTCGAGTTTATTTGAGAGAATATTCTGCATTACAAATTGTTTATTTCCATCGTAACTGTTGATTTTTTGAATAATGTCTCTGTTATTGCTTGAATTATTTGATAATTTATAAAATTTGCTGTGAAATTCGAAGTTTTGAAGTCAAAAATCGTTATTTTTTGAAATTTTTATTGAAATTATAGCAAATTTTCTATAATTTTGCTATAAAATTCAAATATTGAATGACCGTTAGAATTTTCAAAACTCAAAATCCCTTTGAAGTTTGCTATAATGTTGCCATAAAATAGAAACATAATTTCAAAATTCAAATAACCGTTAATTTCATGATACTTTTCAAACAAAATACAAAACTCTGTCAAATTGTCTCCAATTCCATTTAATTTCAGTGCACAAAAAGAGAATAATTCCACTTTGAAATGTTAAACTCTAATGAAAATAGGATTTTAAAATTCATAAAGCTAAACTCACTTTTCTTCCATACAGCGATGTAAATTAAATATGCACATAGCACATAAAATGCATTTATAATGACTATGTTGGTGGTACAGCAGTAAAAGCAAGTTAGTCATGGAGGAGAAAAACTAGAATGAGCGTAAAAAAATGAGAATGCAATACAAATTTTTCTGTCTCTGTATCCAGTTTTTCTGTTAATAATATGAAATTTTATTACTATTGCAATATCTTTCCCTTCCTTTTTCCGTTCCACTATGGAGACTGCTGCTGTTGCTACTGCCTTTTTACTGCTGTTTGTTACGACTCGTGGCCTAGAAATGAGAGGAAAATTTATGTTTTCAATTTTCTGTGCAGCTTTCATTTCCATTTTTTTCTACTCTCATTCTCGTGTACTTGCCGCCTGCCTTGTTGCTTTTTCGAATAGGAAAAAAAAAGTTTTTTTATGCAATTCGCAGAATATATATAAAATGTGCAAAATTCAATTGAAAATCATGAGATGATATTGCAGTTTACAAGGGGAATTGAAGAGTGAATTTAGGATTGGCAAAAATTGGAATTTGATTGATTTATTTATGAAGGAAGTGATGCTTGAATGTTGGTGGAATTTGTTTGAAGTTTGGACATATGGATGTTGTTAAGAGATATTGGATTTAAAGCTTTAAGGCTAGTTTGGTGTTGAGGAAGTTTGGGAGATTTTGTAAAGTCATTCTTGTTGGCTGCTTGATGATTTGGATTATTTGATATTCTTACAAGTTTATGCTTCTAGTGTTGTCGACTTTATGCTCATTTCTCGAAGTGGTCGATTGTGAACCTTGTCATTCTTAGCTTGATAGTAAGATTGCCACCTTATAGACAAGGTTGCATAGATAAACTTTTAATCTCTATTATAAGTAGTGGCATCAGACGGAACCACGAACGCTTGATAATTGATAAGCTACACAGTCTGATTTCAGTCTCTTTACTTCCTCGATATTAAGTTTAAGAATGTAATTTTGTTACATTCCAATCATATTCAAAATGAAAAATTCTTAAAAATTCAACAAACATCAAGGTTCGATTCCTTATTAATACTACAATAACTTGAAGGTTTTTAATTAAGTCATTTGGTCATGATTTTTTGCTACCACTAATATCATTTACTGCTGAAAGACTTCCCACATATTTCACAGATCACCATCAAATACATCAATTCCTTCCAGTATCACTTAATAGAAATATTTTTTAATCTCCACAAAAAGAACAAACTCTATAGAAATAATATCAATAGACAAATGAACAGATGGACGCACAGATTGTCAAAATGCTATTATTACTTCCATTTTTTTTTATTCTATCCAAAATATGCTCAAAAAACAAGAAGAACTTTAATAAATTTTCCATCACTCCCACTGACAGTTTGACTACAAAGAAGATAGAAAAATCATAAGTCGAACAGCACAAAAAAAATGAGAATAATAATCATTTTTGTCATGTGCCATTCATCGAATGTTCAACTTTCATGACAGAAAGGGCACTTATTATCAGATAGAACTTTGAACTTTGATACGTTTTGTGTGTATCCATTCACTCGAAACCCCGAAGGCTCTAATTAATATCCAATCGATTTTCTATGTATATATATTTTTTGTTTTTTTGTTTTTGTCTCACTCCCGTTCTATTGCAATGTCAGCAGCATCATCGACACATATACAATGACACTATGTGGTAGATGGTAGAAGAAGAAAAGGCTTACAATATCGAATGATATTGAGGGGTTGAATTGGTGGGAGAATGAAACATTTGTATTCAGTGGTCGAAAGAAAACTATTAAAAACTCATTTTTACTCATTTCCTTTCCGTACGAGCTATCGTTTTCTTGCTTGCTTTCTTGCTTGCTCGTGCATTGCTTTAAGGCATTACTATTGATTGGTGATCGATTATGTTAACATTCATGAGTAACATGATATGCAGGGAGTGTTGCTGGGTTGGTTGTTGGGAAGTTGATTCTGATGTGATGTCACTGGATATGAGGGTGGGGTGTGGTATCGGGTTTCTTTACTGGACAATTATTATATAAGTCAAAAAGATTTAGAGCTAATTTCAGTTCAGTTTAATGGCAAATCTTCTAAATTTTTTCTTTTTTTGTTTAACGGTCATTTGAATTTTGAATTTTCGGATCAAATATCGAAGAAATTTCGAAAAAGTCTGAAACAAATTGTCAGTATTCTAAGCTTACTGCTTGATACTAGTAAAACCTTGTTTGATCAAAAATCCACTAACTGACTACCTATTGAGTGCACAGCACTGACTAATAAATCAAATGGTAACCACTTGACAACGAAAAATTCGACAATAGAAGAATATTGAAAGAACTTTCATACCAACTAACAATGACGATGATCATGGTGGCAATGGTGTTGGCAGGCAGAATATGGTTTATTGAATACATAGAAGAAGGAATGAAAAAAAGAAACTTATTCAATATATCTGACTTGAAAATTTATTAATTTTGCGCATAAATTATGATTGCAATTAGTGATTATGGCTGTTTGCTTTGTTCCATAACCTATTAACACAGCACCGAACCTAAAAGATGAAGAAGAAATTTATTTATTTTCTTTCTTTTATTTTTCTTTTTCTCCCCGTATGCTCTTCATGAATTATTTATGATGACAACCGTGATACTATTGCTGTTGCTGCTACTGCTACAAATTTTTGCTCCATATCCCCCCACAACATACATTCATCCACGCAGAGATTTAGAGAAAATGATTATGAAATTGTACGTAAGGACGGTCTTGTTTTTCTACGTGAAATGGCAGCTGAAGTGAAGAACTTTATGGATTTTAAAATGAGCGCTGTTATGGTGAGTAATTTATTTAAATTTGTTGATAATTTTTCATTATTCCCTTGCGATAACATCAACTCCAATGTATTTAAGATTAAAGAATATTCGCATATTTTTTATTATTTTTCTCCGACTCGCTTTACTTACTTTCTCCTTTGAGACGCATTTGATGTTGAAAATTAAATTTATGAGATGATGAAAAAATAATTTTTTCCACTTCTTCTTCCTACTTACGACTTGATTGATGACTTTATTGAAGATTTTTTTTTGTGCGTTCTGAGAGAAATTGATGAATCTTTTTAGTTTTTGTGAGTTTTTTGTTGAGTTTAAGCTTGTAAGCTTTATTCTCTTGGGTTATCTTTACAAGGAAATAGAGTAATTGCTTTAAACAAACATCCAGTAAAGATCCAGTGAATTGAAAATTCAATTTTAGAAGAAAAACTAAACAAACTTAGTATTTCTAGCATTATTTAGGAAGTAAACAAATGAAAACATTCAATGTCAAGATCATATCCAGCAGAAAGAATCCAGCGGTTCAGAAAAAAAAAGAAAGTTCTATCCACAAATCCTATGTTTATCTTACATAATAATTCGATTTCCTTTATCTCCATCTACTGCCTCTTCAATTTAATAACTAAATTAAATCAACTCTTATTCAATAAAAGCATGCGACAGAGAGACAAGCAGGCATGGAATGAAAGGAGACAAATTTCATTTTACGAGCACTTGCTTGTAATAAAGTCCCAATTTATTGTTGACATTGTGCATACATAAAAATAAGGCAATAAGGTCAGGAAGATGTGGTGTGTAGGCATGACGAGAGAAAATCAGGAATGACGATATTTATAAAAGCTTAATGCTTTGGTTCTTTAATAGCGCCATTAGAACATAAAAGCTCTTTTCATTATATTGATGGCGAAAGAAGCTAATAAAAAATCATGAAATCCTTATGAACATAACTGATACTCTTTGTGACTGCGTGTATATGTATGTGAATCACACAGCCATACACATGAGAAGTTAAGGATGGAAACGTAAAGGTGATTACACCTGAGACAAAATGAGAATAAAAATTATTTGTGTTGAGGAATTTTTATTAAATTATTTAAACTCTAGTGTATTTCCTGTATCCTTAGTGTGTATATTATGTGGCTTTATAGGTGTGATTGTACTGGAATATTTTATGAGCATTTTTATTATGCTTTAAAGAAACAATTTGAATTGATATGCATATGGGAGTTTTTTAGAATAATTTGATTATACAATTTACCCTTCTTTAGAAGAGAATTGGAAGGGAAGTTGAGTGAATCACGGATTGAAGTATGAATTTAGGGAATTTACACAATTTATTATACTCACCACTTTGTTTACATCACGAATTCAACAACACTTTTTTGAAGTTCAAAATTTGAACTTTAATCATTTTCTATGAGATTTCGAATATTATTAATACGTTAATTTGTGTTTTCAAGTAAAAGCTTAAATACAGCTCTATAGATACTTCCACAATACCATAATCCATAATCCAAATTCGAGAATAATCCACACCAGTGTAATCGACTGAATCTTTTTAAAATATACCATATCCATCTTATTTTATGAATAATTCAACATAAACCATTGACATATGATCCGCCTTCTTAGATTTACAACTTTTCATCTCAAGAATTTTACATTCTCAAAAAAAGAAAGAAAAAGAAAATTTTAAAAACTTGCAATTCTTTTACTAGACACAGTGCACCATCTGCGAACTATGTCTTCTGTCTAAGCATTTTATTGATCCGTAAAAGTACGATTTTTGAACTTTACAGTACAAAACGAAGCTACCAGAAGAGTAAATGCAATTTAAAGTTCTTTTCTCCTTTTTTTGGAAACAAAAAATACAAAAAAAAAGTTTTTTTTTGCTACATAAAAAATTTTCCACCATAAAAAAAGACTTTTTTTGCCCATATGTTGGGTATCAGTTGGAGTAAAAAGTACGACACACAAAAAGAATTATGAAACTTTACACAGCACAGAAGAAGAAGGGAACAAAAAAGTTGCGGCAAATGCCCCCAAAAAAAAAATTGTATATATGTGAATGAAATATATAAAATAAAAGAAGGAAAATGTGCAAATTTAATGATGTGAAATAATTTCAACAATGGCAGGCAAAAGTGGAGAAAAGATAAATTCATTTTTCTTCTCATTGCTGTATATCAAGGCATAAAAATACACACACAAAATATATATATTTCATTTTCGCTTTTGACTGTATGTATTCTTACTGATTTCATGTAATATATTCATGCACAAGTCACTGAACACATAATGTGACGCAGTTAGTGAATTGAACGTACAAGTTAAATATTAAAATAATAATAAAGAAGTACTTCAGGAAGATTGGAAAGTGATTTTGGCGAAGAAGGAACGAACAGACAATATTATGTGCTTGAAAAGGTGAAAAAATGTAGTGAATCTCTGCTAGCCATCCGTACAATGTCATTAGACTATTTGCTGTTATTTTTCAATTAAATGTCGCTTAACTAGTCGTTCCTAAACTGTATGGTTTTCAGATTGGTGCTTGAAATTAAGATTATATGATATCATTAATGAAAAGCTTGTTATTAAGAACATGATTAGTTAATAATTTCCTATGGATTTTCTTGCTTCTCAGAAAATGCTGAGTATGCTATTTAAGCTGAATATTCTATATAAGCAACAGAATACACTTACTTATTTCAATAGATATCGATAAAAATTCGGTATTAACAGCCATCTAATATTGACCAATATTAACATAAACTAGTCATTAAGCTGACTAGGCACGTGAAAATAATAGCAATTTCTTCACTACGTGGTCATTATCGTGTCTGTGACTAGTTTCAGTAATTCTTTGACATTTTAAGGTTAATGCTCTCGCATGCTATTAGCTATTGATTGTTTGATTTATTGGTATTGTTCTTAGACTCAGACAAAACTTGTGACTTCAAACAGCGCTGAAATCAATTCTATATTACCAAGTTTAGATTTTTGATAACTAAGACATTATGTCTCAAGACACAAACATCTACTAAGGCTGGCTAAAAATACAATCTAGTTTAAATATTTCAGTGTCGTAGGCAGTTTCAATTAGATACAAAGACAACAATGCTATCAACTATCATTAAATAATCCAAAAGCTCATACAAGCGCTTACACAGCACATCAAGTCATCAAATTGTTCAAGAAACATCCAATAAACCCACAACAGACATACATTCTCATTTTCAATCAACAACATCAGGTTCAAAAACACGATAAATTTTGAAATCGATAGACACAAAAATTGATTCTGTGCATAGACATAGTCTATGTCTATATATCTCATTCATTTGACTTTTCCTAACGACATTAATTTTATCGGACATACTTTCACATTGATTTTTTATACCAATCTGCCCTTCAATGATTTCCATTCATAGCAATTCATCTATACACATAATTGATGTGATTTATTGACTAAACTCACAGATTATCAGACGGTCATTTATTTATGATGAGATAGCCTAAATACTTTTAACGTTTTATATTTCACAATAATTGATAGCAGTCGATACTCAAGCTTAATTATTAATTATCAAGTCCTAAACTTTTTTTGGCTAGATCAGCCTTTTTTCTGTTTTTTGTACAAAGGTCGTCCAAAAATGATGTGATTATTGTAATTGTGGTACATGTAATTTAATTAAACGAATTACGGATTGTGAGCTCACAATGATGTTTATTCTTCGGAGTTCAAAAACGAACTGAACTTTTGTATGAAAAGGGATTTTCAACTATGTGTAATGAATATTATTCAAATCTCAAATGAGCGTTATAACATTTATGATAATAAAGATTGTATGGTTTGAGTAGCAAAAGTTTAAAGCTTGTCTGGCTATTCAGCTGCTTCTAAGACGTCATTTACAATCATCCATTTGACGTAAACTCTAATTTTTAATTCATTCATGTGGGAGTTATGTTGTGCCTTTTTTCAAAGCATACTATTATTAGATCCCAAAAGATATTCGTGAAAATCGATGAATTTTAGATCAGCCTATTTGAAAATCAATAGAATGAATATTTTTTCTACAGAATCAGACCTTGTGCTGTCAATTTCTATGTGTCTTATTGCTCCTTATGTGGGAAGTCTAAATAATGCTTTTAGAACTGACATTTAAGTGCCCCATTACTATTCACTATCGTCTACATAGTCCAACAATTCCCATTCATCTATTCTCCATCTTCTGTCCTTTTGATTTGCTCCATAGACATCGTTATCTCAACTCATCAAGCAAATTAAATTTAGCACTTTCTCGTTAGATAGACATACATAAACACACACTTCTCAAGAGGAGATTTTGTGAGACGACAAAGTTTCTTTTTTTTTATTTCACTCCTATTTGATTAAATGCAGCTGTATGGTGATAAAGTTCCTTCCCATTCACAATTCACTTGAGACTTCTTTTTTGTGCTATCTCTCTAAATTAATTAATTTACATGCATGTCATTGGACATTTCTGGTTAATTTTTATCTCTCTTTTTTTGTGCCATTCCTATATTTATTTTTATGCTACTTCCGAAAGTGTCAGAGAAACTTTCACAGAAATTCTTATTTCATGCAAGAAAGTTTTTATAGCACAATGGATAACTGGAATGATAATCTCTCTATCAGATTTCATTAAAATTAATTCAGTGAATTGTGTGAAAGTTAAGATGGGTGGATTCCTTTTTATTGTGTAGAAAAATTGAGTTGGGATAGAGAAATGTTGATGAACTTTGAGTATAAGAATTAAGTTTGAAATTACAAAAGCTTTATATTCAACAAAAATTTTAACGGTTTTTAAAAATTTGAAATGTAACGGTTTTCAAAAATTTGAATTCTGTAAAAAAAAAATTCAAATCTTAACGGTTTGTGGTGAATTTTTATTCTCTTCTTTAAGATTAAATCAAAAACTTAAAGCTGACATGAGGAAGAATAACAAAAAGTTGTGGATATCCATCAAACAAAAGCAATTTTCCTTTCATCATATCAAAAACAATATTTTTTATCTTTAATAAAAATAAAATCAATTTTTTTTTTGATAACTAATGAAAATCGTCACGGTTACAAATCCTCGCTGATTCCTCATCTTCATTACTTCAATCAAGAATTTTTCTTCAATTTTTTCATTCCATTCTTTTCGCTCTAAATGCTCAACAAATCAAAATTAGATTTCATTCTCTGTGCCTTTTTTTTTGCTCCTTGTGATGAGATGGAATGTTCATGAAATTTATGTCAAAAATTAGCTTCCTACTATTGGGCTATACAGCCATTCTATATGAAAAGAAGCCTTAATTTTGCTTTTATTTTATTTTTCTTTTATTAACGAACTTGAGGGTCAGGAAAGAGATCTGTTGGACACAATCTAGAGATAATAGGATGGAGAAATATGTTGATATTTCATTTGTGAGCTCAAGCGAATGTTTTTAGAAAGCTCAAGGCTAGAGAGCTTTGGATGTGGAAAATCAGGGAGATATTTTAAAGCTTTTCATGCTGCTTTGAGGTTTGGTGTTGAGGCTGAAAAATTTGGATTTAAAAACGAATTTCTAAAATTCAAAATTTTTAACGAATTTTTTAACGAAATTTTCAAAATTTGAACTTTAAAAGTTCGTTAAAAAAATTTGAATTTTGAGAATTCGTTATCATTTCATTAAGCTGACTTTTAAAGCTTCAAACTTGATTTCTGCATCAAAAAAGCACGTGGCAGGAAACAACAACCCTAAAAGTTGAACTATTAAAAGCTTAAGAGCAATAATCACCAATTTTCTTCCTGTACAACAATTTCGTACCCAAAAACTTACTTCTCTACTTTTTCCTCTCCATCAAGATTAAAATCATGAAGATTCTTAAAAAATTTTCAACAACAAAAGGTCCACGAGTAAAAATTAACAATCAACCTTAATTAACCTTAAATTCAAAAGGGTTTGGAAATAAAATTGTCAGAATTACTTCGCATTTCTATCCAAATTAAGCTAAATTAGCTTAACATCGCAACAACAACAAAAAAAGACTATTCAGAAGGAAAATAACATTTAAGATAGTTCCTTTAGATTATTTTTACACGATTCCCAAAAGCAGACGTTCCTTGGTGAAAAAGCTTTTCAACTTAAAAGTAACACACAGGCCACTGTGAAATAACATTTACTTACTTCTACTTCATTAATTTAATTCCTAATTCAATCACTCATGACCATTATCACAACTTTTCCTTTTTGCGTTTCTCTTTTGATTTCCTTTCTCGGCCTCTCTTGTTCTGTTCTCATCCCCACCCCATCTCAATTGCCATCTTAATGCTTTCTACACTAATGTTATGAGTAAGACCTCCTTTATTTAATAATATTGCTTTTCATTAAATCTATTTTGTTCGTTTTTTTTCGAGACTTGAGGCAATTTCGAGTTTGAGGGGCGATGCCACTTTCTTGTTAGATTAATGAGATCAATTTTCCAAGTTGAGTGTTTAACGACTTTTTCTAATTCAAATATTTAACGGTTTCTAAAAATTTGAATTTTGAATTTAAGTTCAAAATTTGAACTTCTATTAAGATATAGTCTCAATGCCTGGTTCTGTATGAGAATTTCCAAGGAAAATGATGTTTGTTCTCGAAAGATAGCAGCAAGAACTTGTTCATTAATCGATAATTTTTCCTCATCTTTTTCCTGTTCTGGCATCACAAAACTCTAATCATCGAGCTGTGTAATATTTCATCAATACACCAATAGTAGGAGCAGTCAAATGATTGATTGGATTGCCTCGATAGCTTCAAATATTATTATTTCCCAATACACGAAGAAGTAAGAGAGATAGAAGTAGAAAAAAGGCAGAAGAGTAATAATTTTCATGTCGACATGGCTGTTCACTTCCAATTCGGTGCGTGTTGCGGATATTGCGTGCTCCATCAGCAATCTTTCATTGGCAATGCCTTTTCAAGGTTCCTTTTTTCCAATTTTCCTTCCTTTTTCTCTCATTCTCTTGTTCCTCTTACGATTTAAATCGGAGAACCTGCTATTGACGCTTATCTATTTGCGCTCTATTACCTTTCCGATTGAATTGATTTTTATTTCACATTTTTATTTTTTCATCCATTCTTTGTGATATATTTACATCATCATCATGATCAGATTCTCAAGTATGTATACTTACTGCTAGACTTATATTTCATCAAGAACTTCCATGAAAACGTGAACGAAGATGTACGGAGGAAATAAAAGAAATATTTGAAAGTCTTCAATCATCTCCTGAACATTATCAAAGTGTCTATAATAAAAATTTATGGCTTACAACGCACCTCATTTGCCTTCTTACACCAATTGTGCTGAGTGAACGTGTGCAGTGGGGTGCGGAAAGAAATGAACGCTATTTATTTTGACGCTTTTTGGTGTCTTTTGATGCTTGATTTGAGGGGAATCATTAATTTGATTCGATTTGAAATGTTTCCAAATTTAACGGATTTTTTCAATTTGAATTAGAAGAAATTTGTAATCTGTAGCCAACTTCAAGATTTGTAAAATTTGAAATTTTAATTTTCAATGGAAAAATTGAGCTACAAGTCTTCAAGCAAGCGTTGCCTTATGACATCCATTAATCCTTTAAATTAGACATTCTAAGCCATTCTTACCTCACAGTTAGAAAATGCACAAAGAATATTGAAATTTCCTTTGAAAATCCCAGCAATTTCCGAGTCTCATTTCTCTTCAGTATAAACCAAGAATATAATGAGCTCTCAGCTCTCACAGAATGAGAATAACAAAGCTGTTTTTCTTCTTCAACTCACAATATCATGTTGTTGATGTTGCTGGTGTGATAAATTGTGGTCAATTAATTTCAACCTTCATTTTCCCTGGAAGGTTTTAACATCCTTACATCCTCATTTTTTATATGCACATATTTCATTCTCAATACATACAGGAACAATGGATGAATGAATGAATTTTGACTGCTCCCGAAAGGAAATAAAAACCGCAACTTTGAAGCGATTAACCCTCTTTTTTTGTGTTGAATTTATTTTTATAGATCCAGTAAATATTTCATTTCCTCAAAATACTTTGGTCCTTCTCGGTCAGTAAGCATCCGTAACACGAAAAGAAAAGGGTAAACAAAAGAAATTTGAATATCAGTGATGCGAAAGCAGCACAACGAACACATAATTCTGTATTAAACGTAAACATAAAGCCAATTATAATAATCGATATCATAAAGCACGAGAATTGCCTCATTTTTACGTAAAAAATTGTTGCACGCTTGTTGTTGCGTGGCACAGACTTACACTCTTTAAAAAAACGAGTAAGAAAAGCTTGTGGTGAGCGATAAAATTGGGTTGATTTATGATAAAATGTTTGATGTATTGAGGTTTACGGAATTGGCTTTTATTGAAGTCTTATTTTGTTGTATTTTATGGATTCGTCATTGCGGAACTTAGTAGATGATTACTTAGATTAGGTATTTTACTAACCAAAATTGACCACAAACTAATTTCATTTAAAAAGTTCAAAATGTTCAACTGGATCTTGACTGGATCTCAGTTTTCATTATAAATTCTCAACTGAATCTCAGCAATCAAGCTTCAAGGCCTCAGTTTAAACTCAATTTATTATTATAAATTAGTCATCAATATAAAAAAACACATTGAGAAACGAGAAATAATCAAATCACGAAAAAGGCAAATTGAAGCCAATTTTTCATGCTTTTCATGCCTCAAGAGAGAATCAGAAAGAAGAAGGCACGAAAATCGATCATCGCTTTGCACTCATTCATATCAAATATGATTTATTCACATCAAATATAAAACAAATTTATTTGAATTGACTGCCAAAATTACCGCTTGAAACATCAAAGGCGAAATTTAATGAAAACAAATTTTTCACCCACGAAAATAAGTAAAAGAAGCAAGCTGTATAGAGAAAAAAAGGTGAAGGAAAGAAACACAAAAAAATTGGCAAAATAGAATCAAAAAAACTTTTTTTACCCCAACCCACACGACACGAAAGCCGTTTACCGTAAAAGCATATAAAAAAAAGTTTCCATACAAAATGAAAATGTAAAACAAATCAAAACAACAACCACATTGAAGCAAATTTCATTCTTTTCTTACTGCCTTAGAAATAAACACAGGTAAAAGGGGTTAGCTGGATGAAGAATTTGGTGGATTTTTAAACACTTTTCCGAAAAAAAGAACAAAATTTTATGGATGAGTCACTTCTTTGGTTTATTTAATTCGAAAGTTAGAAGAAGTAACAATGTGGAATTGATGCGGATTAAACTTCGAACTTTGTGTTGTTTAAGCTTCCTTACGGATTTAATAAATAAGATGTTTATTCTTCGAAATTTAAATCAGACTAAATATTCACATGAAGGGGTCAGCAACTATAATAAGGGAAAATCAACTGATTGTAGTGGTGAATATAATTTGAATATTAAACGACAGTTGACAGATTCTTAACAAGAAGTCCAGATTTTAAGTTACTTTCTGCCTGACTCTTCTTTAGAAAAATTCATATGCCATACATCCAATCAGAGATGGTAACCAGAGATAAAGCATATACTATGATTAAAATAAATTAAATATTCCATACGACCGACATCAATTATCATTAATCTCTTCCAAAAATTTTCCAAAAATATCTTCAGAATCTTGCCTGTCCTAGTTTGCATTTTCATCAACTTATAGCTGCTGAAAGCTCTGATGAATCAACTATCATCATAATCATGACTAAACTTTTGCAAATGAAGGATGTCATTTAGAGAGTTGATTGCTTTCGCCACTTCCCATTTCATTCACATTCTCTCTTTTATTCCTTCCAAAAAAAAAATTACAATTGCAAATTTTTCATCCTCTTCCCTTTATTTTAATTTCATCCACACGAAAACAATTAAAAGCAACTTCAATTTAGTGTTTTTTAGAATAAAAAAAGTTTTGTTCTTCTGCCTCCTTCCTCATTCCATCCTCACATCAAATTGTGCGAAGAGCAATAAAAAAATTATATATTTTTTGTTCCTTCCATCGCTCTTAATTAATTCTAAAAAACTCAATTAGCAAATTTCACTTCCAAGCATTTATCGATTTTTCATTTTGTGTTGATTCTGCTCGAACAACATTGCCAGCAATGGGAAGGAGGAGTTGGGGGTTAAAAAAGCAGCAACACACAAAAAAGAACTGAAAATTTACGAGATGAACGTAATGGTAGTGGACGAGAATGTGAGTGAATTTAGTGTAAAAAAATTGGAGCATCTGGCACGAGATGTGAACACGAAAAGCTTTCGTTTAAAATAACCTTGAACTATGCAACCATTATAAAGGAACGAATATTATCAATATATTGCAGTATTTACTATTATTATTTTTTATTAATAGAGTGAAAAGGAGAGATATGACATGCACATGAAAATTGTTAATCAATAATAAAAAAAATCCTCCCTTAAAAGCTTTATTGGCTTGGATTGAATTATTAGTTTACTGCGATAAGCTTTAAGTGTAATGAACAACACAGCAAAAAGCCATGAAAATTGTCAACGGGATTTTTCTAGATACTGTTTTCTATAATTTTAGTGGGATTTTCTCTGTTAAGGCTTGCCAGGTGGCTTGTAATCCTTTGTTAAACTTCCATTTTTACACTTTCTGATTCTGATTTCGATATTCGAATAACTAAAGTCTTAAAATAATAAATTTTATGGACTGGATCTATTATTTAATACAATTTAGGTAATAAACTATCAATAGAGCAACAATATAGCACAGATAAAGTCAATTTGAGAGAAAATTGTCAAATTTCAAAATTTAGATTGTTTGTAAACAAAACAATTTGAAATTAAAATCAAATTTTCACAATTAAGACGAATTTGAAGACTATAAACTCAATATTTATGTATTTTGCAAGACACTCACCTGCTTTGCCTGATATGTAAGCCGTTAAGCCAATACTTAAAGGTAAATCTTAACAAAACAAGTCTCAAAAGCTGATTGCACCTAAATTCACCACCAAAAATGACTCATCAAAAATAATTCAATGCTTACTAACTCAATTTTCATATGATTCACCTTAAATTGCTCCCATTTACCACAAATAAAAATAAGGGAGAACATTAATCAAATCGAAATACGATTAAATCATATCATTTACAGCCAGTCATTATCCATTTTATTTCTGTTTGGCATGTCATTTGTGTGCAGTTCAAAAAATTATCACGCATATTCATATTCATTCTTGTAGTACTGAGGCTAAAAACTCTTTCAATATTGATCAACCAAAAAATATATCAGACAACCAGACATCACGAGTCACAATAACTTCATGCAATAGTAATAATGAAAAGGAGAATAACATCAATAAATATTGAAAGAGCAGACCAAAAAAAATGCAATTTTCATTTTACAATATTCCCCATTAGCACATTTATCGTTGAAAAAAAAAACATTTCCTGGAATTGCTATTTTTTCGCATGTTAATTTTACATGCATAACAGGCGCCTTTGGCAATACGATTATTTCATTTTCTTTTTCTCATTCATTCATTTTATTCAGACACAAACATGCAATTGACAATCATTCGTTTGTTAGAGATAGAATGGCGTTGAAGAAAAAAATAAGTTTTTTTATGGATTTTTATGAATGAATAAAATATGTTTATATATTTTATAATGAGGGTGAATGAATTGTGATTGCATGCAAAGGTAAATAATAATAATAACTTTACAAAAACACACAATAAAATACAGTTTTTTATTGTTGTTCTTTAATGATGTAGTCATTTATGATGTGAAAATTTTTATCAGGGAATTATGAAAGGAAGATTAATGGGGTTGTAGAATTTTGGATGATAATTGCAGCTTTTGTGGTAATTAACGGTGCTTAATAGGATTGAATTATTCGCGTGATCTCATTGGAACTGTTCAGGATTGTGTAATTTAATGATTTTTAATTAACATCAATTAATTTCTCTTTTGCATCTTTGGGATTTTTCGCATCTTATATTTCGCATCCTCAAAATAATCTTCAAATTTTCAAATATGACAGAACCGTTAAATTTCAAAAATTTGAAAATCAATAAAAATCTAAATTAACTTGAGATCCAAACAGCATAGCATGCAATCATGGCAATCATTCCTGTAAATGTGTTCAGCTTTTAATTATTCCACTCTCAATCAACTTGCAAGCGACAACTTTATCCCAATTAACAACTAATGAATACCAAATTCCTAATTCAATCGTATTATTATCTAAAAATAAAACTGCGTGCTGTTTACACCCAACGTGTATTAGAAAACATTCCCAAAGTTAATTAAAATATTTAATTAAAGCGTATAATGAAGCTTACTACTTCATGGAAAATTTATCAGGTTGGGAAAATTTTCAATTTTTCGATATTAATTAAATTTAAAACACTCAAGTTATTTTGATGGGAATAGAAAGTTTTCGTGCTTAATTAATTAATTTTACCCGAGGTGTCGTAATAATTTCTTGTCTAGACTTAATCTTTTTAAACAAAAATTACAGCAAAATGTCAAAAATCGATTTTTTACTGTTGCATTCTTAATTACTCAACGCTTACTAATTTACGAAGTCATTTTTTATCATTGCCTCAAGTCAACATAGGGAATGTATGCGAGGGAGAATTGTGTATTCCCATCTACACCTCATTAGCACTGCTCGAAATTTAAACATAGAGAAAATCATATAACCAACACCCTTATATTGCGTTTTACAAGAAGTAGCGAGACAATAAATTTAATGTGCATGATATGTTGACTTGTTTGTAACTCATGCTGTTTTTTAATGTGAGGCATAATATGGAGGCGCAATGGTTAGGGGTTCTAATTAGAATACTTTGACAACTGAAAATTATCGAATATTCCGGATTGTCTTAACTTACTTTTTGAATTTGAACTCAACATTCTGCAGCCAACTTCATGGCATTCAACTAAACTTTCCAATTCTTTTGTGCATAAAATGTAATTAATTGTCTCATTCCTGATATCAGCAGGAAGAAGACTCAAAACTGTCAATCTCTCGTCCCTCCAGAACCCCTATCCAGCACCAGACACAGAACAAACTTAAAAGAGCGAGCAAAACTAAAACATTTTTCTTTATAATTTAATAAATTAAAACAAGCATAAAAAAAATGTTACAAAAGCTATGAGTCAGACACATGAGGAAGAAAATGCACACAATGAAAATGAAAATTAATTTTCATGTTTGTGTATGTGTTTGTATGTTTTATTAATGGATATATTTTGCACCACTGCTTGGTGGAATATATGTATGCTTTAGTTCAACTCTCTATGTGTAGCTGGTTAAAATTAACATGCTAGTTCGTTTTTCTTCCTCACAAGGCAACCATAAATGAAAGGCGTTTGGTGGAAGTGCATAACAGCATCCATTTTTTTGCTCCATATCTACATTTTCCTTTTCTTATGTTATGTATATGTGTATAGAAAACACTTGAAGCATAAAAGCGAATGCATGAAGAAATTGGAATGGGAAAAAAAGAAAAATTTTTAATATCACAGTGTAGATACTGGATTCAATTTTTCTGAAGAAAGTATGCATTCCATTGATATTGAGCTATTGATAAGCTTCGAATATTTGCGTACAATGTTGCTTTATTTGCTAAAAATCCTTGTAATTCGGTATGCTGTCATTCAAGTTGATTTGATGAATTTTGAAAGAGTTTTGCAACAAAATCTATCAAATCAATGCTAATTTGATTAATTTTGAATAGATTCGATTAGTTTTTAACCGATTCGATAGATTTTGAACCGATTCGAACATTTTGAACTTCATCAACTAGTTTTGAGCCGATTTAAACAGTTTTAAATTAGTTTAATCAATTCTAACCTAATTTTTATTCGAATTTGTATAAAATAGCTCCACAAATGCTCATGGTATGATAGGGAGGTATGAGTAGAAAAAATTTACATGAACAACTGCAATATTTCGTTTCCCATACATGCATTTCTCATCTCTTTTTATTATTTTGATAAGAAAAACTTTTCATTTTCCATCTTTTCCAATTTTTTTTGCTCTTTCCTCTCCTTTTTCCTTTCGTCTGCAAAACTTTTTCCTTTTTTTCTCATCTTGTAGATCTTGAATGTTGAGGATATAAATTCATTTTTGTTATTTGTGTGAAGAATTTTTTCCCATCTTTTTTTATATTTTATTCTCCTTTTTGTTGCTTCTGAGATTTTATTTCATTCAACAAGATTCTTCATTTCTTCATTTTTCCGATGAAAACTTTTCTTTGAAAAAAGAATTTTTCTTAGTTTTTAATTTTCCTTCTCTCTTTTTTTTACAAATGAAATGTTTATAATTTGTGTGCTTTATTGCGATTGGAAAGTTTCTTCAAGAGGAAATCTTTAACAAATTGAAAACTTAATTTTATTTAATATTTGCAAATTGAATTTGAATTTTATTTTGTGGATTTTCTGTTTTCATAATCCTATTCAATAGTAAATGGAATGTGATAACTCGGGTTTAGAATATAAGGAAAAAAGAAAGCCTTAAACTTATACTTTGGTTGCTTTGATTAAAAATTCTCATTCTGTTATAACGTTCATTTGAAATTTAAATATTATTTATTGTGCTTAGTTGAAAACCCTTTTTTTGATTAAAAAGTTCAATCTATTTTTGAACTCCGAAGATTAAACATTAATTAATAAATATTATATGGATATTAAGACTCAAATTAATCAATCACTACAAAATACAATTATTTTGTCAAAATGTGTAGCTTCAATCAGTCAGATTATATGAAAATTGGAGACGAACTCAATTTTACACACTTTTATTTCATAAAACAATCCAATTATACGAATAATTGGATAGAAAAATCTATTTCCAATACATCACCTTGAACTGAACTTATAATTAGATTTTGGCAATGCGTCAAAATCCAAGGATAAGAAAATATTCAAGTTCAATACATGTTTGAATTATTAATTACTAAGTCACATGGAATCCATAAAAATATTGCAAACATTCTTGAACATTCTCTAATTGAAAGTCACTAAATCCCAAGAAACAGCAACATGATCCATTAGAAATTGAATTATAGCTACACGTACCTGACCTAAATCAATATTCCTTAGCAATTATCACTACTCATGACCTTAAAAATATCAAAAACTAATCAAAATTCCTCTCAGATCAGTCAATTAAAAAATTAAAGACTCAGCAACAACAAATCATGCGAAAAACAATTCCTTTACATCCAATGTCTTGTGTGCTAATTGAATTGAACTTTGTTCTATATAATGACATCATTTTAACCTTTTCTCGCTTCATTTCGTTTCCTTTTTTGCTGCTACTTGAAACTTCAGGAAACAAAACTTGAAACTTCAATACGGGATACATAACAGAATAAAATAGAAAAAATAGTTTCGCAGAAAATTCATTTTCTGAAATCGATAATGCGATTGAAGGAAGTAGATGGAGGTAAAGAGGAATGAGGGTGGAAATAAAATTGTAGCAATTCTCTTTCTTTACATTGCTTTTTAAGTAGTTTCAGACAATTGAGTCGATAATTGAAAGCATACGTGAGCGCAAAAGAAAATATGGATAAATGGAAACAGAATTGAGCTTCTTAGTACTTTAACTAAGTATCAATTGTAATAGTATCAGCAACAATTTATGTTACAATGTAAGAATAAAAAATGCAATGCCATAAATTGCACAAGTTGAATCTCTGATATAATTCGATAAACTATCTTGAACCGATGGAGATTGAAGAGGAAGATAGGAAGAGAGCAATAACCAGTGTAAAAGTTACTGTTGTTGACGTCCAGAGTGCATTTATGTCCTATCATATGTTACTTTATGCATTTGATGGAAATGAAGATAGAATTAAGTGAATTGAACTTAGTTTAATCAATTTCATTGGAGGTCAGTCAGTTCCAATCTGTTTGTTTATAGATTGTAAGAGATTGAGTCCAGATTGTATGAGATGTAGTCAGAGTCTTTAGACAAATTCGTTCAGTTCTTTCCGAAACAGGATTTTTTCATGATACTAAGATTGTACCCAAATAGCACAAGTCGGTTAAGTCTAGTGAGCCCAAACACAATCAAATCACAACTCGAAAGATACAGCACTTAAAAATCTGGACAAAATGACACCAAACATTCTTCAAGACATCCAAAAGATGCGTTCAAAAATGCTGAAAGTCATTGAATCATAAAAATGCCTTTTCGTTTATGTTCATACATTCATTCATATACTCTCTTGATAGTATCACATCCAAGCCAACAAAAAAAAAATCTTAAAAACTTCCATTTTCATTTTCGGTCTATTGAGAGTTTATTGAACCATCGCCGATGATGATGATGATGATGTTGTTGTTGTTGTTGTTATTACTCTTATGTGGTAAAGTCTCCTTTTTCTGGCAGCATGTGAATGAGAATAAACGAGAAATGGAAAAGCAATTTTCGAGGATTTTTTTCTTCTCAGTCGTAAATTTTTAATGCAATGCCTTAAATCGAAGAATTCATTCCTTCATTCTCGCTTTGAGATTAGAACAAAAGAAAATAAATCTCCAAGATTTTCGTTCTTCTTCTTACGCTGTTTTATGGTTTTCCACTCACTCGCTTACAGACATTAGAATATCATCATTGAAATGAAGGCGAGAAAGCCTTTAAAAAAATATTTCTTATGCAAATTAGTAATGCTGTGGAGAGGCAATTTCCTTAAAGACATTTTCACGCATTGCGGAGTTTATTTACGCCATAGTCGGTCGACGACCATATAATAAACATTTTTCTCTCTCTTACTTTATGTGATTGTGTCCAAAAAAGGGAAAATATAAAGGAACAAGTTGGAACTTCCTATACACGACGCTATTCTCATCGTTGCGGAAAGATTAAAGATATACGGATAAAATACAGAGGAGCTGAATATGACGAGAAAAGAAAATAAGTAAGGAAGTGTGTTGAGTCAATGTCTTGAGGCTGAATTTGATGGAATCGAGAAATTGAAGAAATTGAATAAATTTAATATTCAGGATGGTAAATTATGGTGGTGTTCAGTGCTGAATTCTTGAATATATTCATGCTATTGGGTATTAGGCAGCAAGTAAAAGGATCGACAATTGTCGAAAAATGTCACAGAAATTTGGAAGCACTCTATCAGCCCCATGGTGCTTCTGTAGGAAGCAGTTTGACATTTAAAACACTATGTGCTGCACACGTAAGTGTCTAATGATCTGAGTTCGAATCCCATAACCATTAATTCACATATTATCATAGAATTCATAAATAATTTAAAGCGATTCTCTCATAACCAGCCATATTCTAATCCAATCCCTCAAATCTACATCCACAAAAAATCAGCTACAAACGAAAAACTTTTTCCTTCTCTTTTTCCATTTTCTTTTCCTTATTTTGCATTCTACAACGTTTTATGTTGAAATATTTTATTTTGAAAGCGAATTTTGTTATATAATAAAGCTTAAAAGGAGCTTAACATGACCATTCTCATCGTTCTATCTTTGTGCCTCACTCTCCACAAACAATTTCTAGTCTAGAAATGTCCTTGATCCTTTTAAGAATACAATAACAGATGAAATAAGACTGTCCAGCAATAGACAGCTCTTTCCCATTCAATATGTCAATGAGGAAGTAGAAAAATTCAGCATGTAAAAAAAAAATTAAATCAAAAGTAAAAGTTTGTAAATTTATGCTCCATAAAAGTGACGGTAGCTTAACAACAACAACTTCTGTGTATCGTGTCTTACCAGATTTCCGTAAGTAAAAGGGGAGAGAGAGAGAGACAGGCAAACTGTGTCTAAGGAAAGATTTTCTTTCCATAAATTTTCATGCCCATTACACATCTGCTCAAAAGCCCGTTACATAAGTTGGATCCAACACGCTTATGTGTATGCGAACATAATAAAAGTGTGCGTTAAATGATATTACGGAGATAGAACGTCTAAGTGAGTACGTTAATGATTAAGGAGTAGAAAACTGGCAGTAAAATTAGGGAGAAAATTTTCATGCTTTCTATTATTTTACAAGTAAGTACTACAATTTTATGAATGTTCATTTGAAGACTTTTCCGCTTTTATTTCATTTTTGAAGACGTAATGAAGATGAAGAAGATGGAAGGGATGAAAACTTTTTATTTGAAATTTTTTTTTTCGGATAAATTATTTAATTTGTATCCATTGTGCCGTTTTATGGGTGATGATAAATGAGTTAGACGCAGCTTTTATAGATGAAAGGATTGGCTTTTGTCTATAATTCAGTTATCTATCTCTAATGCTGTATTATCTGATTTGAAAGGGTTTCAATGGTCAAAATTAAAGATCAAATGATTATAGTAGGCTTTGAAATTTGGGAAGGAAACTGAAAATTGAAAGGAAATAAGTCACTTTGAAATAAAGGCTTTACTGAAGTTCAAACCTCAATAGCATTAACATGACTCACTATCCTTGAGAATACTTGATGCCCAATAGCCATCCTGATCGACAAACGTTAACATGTTGCATGCATGGAAACCGACCATATTTTCAGCTTTAATCCTATATAGACAGCACTTTAATGCTTGCCGTTCAGGTATGTAACTCTTTACATACTTATCCATCCAATCCAATGAAATCTTACAAAAAATGTTGTTAATATTTTAGAAAGGATTCAAACATTTAACCCAAAAGTCTAAAAATAGATGAAAGCTCTATTGAGCAAAGTTCCGTATATACTTCATGAAAATTTTTCGGACAACTTTTTATTAAAATCAGTTTGTGTTACCAAGGGCTGTTAATACTTGGTCAATTCATTAATTACTTAGTTTTAAGCAGAATTAACATTTATGAATTCAGTATTCATGTATTTTTGGATTTGTGCTGTGAACAAATACTACGATAAGAGCTGTGTAATGAGCACTGGATAGAGATTAAGTGTGCTTTGTGCCACACGACCTATCAACCCGCAGTTATTCAGTGGTAGGAACGTGTGACCAAAAATCTTAGGTTCTTGGGTTCAAGTCCCACTCGGGCTATATTGTGGGGAAGAGGACTTTTGTTCTCTAGAACCTAATAAGTAGTAAGATTCCCAATCATTCAGCACTTAGGTCTGACTAAAACTAACTGTTTGCGAACTGTCTACCAGGACTGGTTTATCTTTCAATTGTAAAATGTAAATGTGCCTCCTACCCACATATATCAACATGTCATCCCATTAGTCCACCTCTAAATCACATCAGTGACTTGTCGTCTCTCTTTTTTTATACAAATTTTATCCACCAAAAGCTACTTAAATATAATTTATAGAATCCAATCAAAAGTAATGTTTACGCGTTTAGTTCCCAACCCTTACTTGACGCCCATCACGTAAATTTTAACACAACAACAAGAGAATGTAAAAAAAAAAGTTGATAAAAAAGGGATGGCACTGAAAAAAGAGCACACGGAATATACAGCACAAAAAAAATCTCCTTCAGATATCAGATGAAAATTTATGGCCACGAAGAGGTTTAAATTGCGTGGCCGATAAAATGTCTCGAGAGTAAAAAATTTTGTTGTCGCTCCCTCGAGGTCATTTCCCTTTTTTTTTTGCTCGTTTCCCACTCCGTCTATCTATCTTTATGCTATGATAAAGGATTAATTGCTGTGTAAACAATCTTTCACTTTGAACGTAAAAGTTTCCTGTACAAATTCATATGAAAAATGAAACTTTTTTATGTATTTTGTTGCTTTTTAAAGCTTTTTATCACTTCATCTGATTGTGTACCTTTCCCTTCCTTAAACACGTCTCGCATCATACCTCCCCCTCACATCCACACATTTTATCCCTTTCCCCACCATGTCTCATTCATTTGATATGAAATTTTTATGTGCATGATGAAAATGGAAGAGTCAAGGAAACACATTGTGCATATTGCTACGTATCTCCCGTACACACACTTGTATGTGCACGAGCAAACAACACCGAAAAAAAAGGAAGGAGAGAGAGGAAGAGGAGAAAAATTGTCATTAAGGAAGACATTGACATTCATTCACGTTAATACAGCACTTTTTTTTCTCCATCGTAGCTGCTCTTGTTGTGTTCTGAGTTCCTCTTCAAATTCTTTTGTTCTCTTCTCGTCATCCCTTTCGTTCCCACCTTTTCGCACGAGGAATTTTTATTCACTGAGCAAAAAAAGAACCGTGAAGGGAGACGAAATACAACGGAAAGGAAAGCGAAAGCGCGTCTTGTGACAATAATGCCAATAATTTATTTTAATTATTCACCTACCGAAAGAAAAACATTTAAAGTAAAGTCGATGCCTACCTTTTTTTGGTGAAAATTTTAAAGCAATTTTTCATCTAGAAATTTTTTGATGGCAGAGATTTTGTTGCTGTTGCTGTTTAAAAACACAAACAAGAACAAATTTGTTACAGCAATTAGTATTAAATTTAATCCTTGTTTATAGAAAAATTTGTTGGAAGTTAGGGAATTGTAAAATTGATACGTGATTAAATTTTACAGGAATAAGGGGATTTAAAGTTGATTTAATAGGTATCAAGTATCCTAATCCTTATGATAAGCTGCTCCCGATCGACACACGTCTTTCATGGTAGCTAGAGCACGGCATGCAAATTATTACGTGGACTCCTTATGGCAGTCAAATGAGTGACACATAAAAACCACATAAGCGACACATTGCAACCACATGAGTGACACATGGCAACTACATGAGTTACACATTGCAACCACATGAGTGTCAGATGTCAGCCACATGAATGTCACACGACAGCCACATGAACGTCATATGTCAACCTCTTGAATGCCATATAAATGCCAAATCATATCCAAATGGCATCCTAATACACTCATTATGACAATTAACATGAACAATGTCACATGGACGCCACATGACTGCCATGAACAATTTGTGATTGTCGGAGTTTATTATGAAACATAACCTTAAACATTTCATGACAAATTAAAGCTACACTTTAATGAAAATTCCCAAAAAAAAACTCATTCTTACCTCAAATATTCCCTTCAGCATCTCCCCTTCTTTATATCAAGCCTCACCCATTTTTTTCTATTAAACAAAATAATTGTTTTTGTAAGCTCGTGGCTTTTCATTCAAACTTGTAAATGAGTGGGAGAAGCAACTCGGAACAGAAACAATGACAGCGAAAAGAGGTTTGAAGCACAAAACAATTAAGCAGGAAAATCTAAAAAAAAAATTATTCGAGTGTAATTTGCTTTAAAAAAATTCTTGGAAGGATAATTTTAACGGTGTGTATTCATTAGACATTTTGTGCAGCTAAAATTCGCTTCGGAATGAGATCAGAAAAGGTTGGTGAAAATCCGATCCGCACTCAACTGGATGATGCTTCCATGGCGCCATAAAATTTAGTACCAAAGAGCGGTTGCTTGATGGAAATGAACAGAGGAACCATCAATTCCAAGTATCCTGCCATGATTGCATCATTTGAATATACTGATCGGGATGAAACACCAACTGGATTAGAAGGGAATCAAAAAATTTGCGTGGGATTTTCTTAAAATAATTATCATAATTATGCCTTATTAATTAGGCAGATTTTAGCACTGATTGTTTTAAAAAGGGATTCATATACAAAATAAGCCCCAAGGAATTGCCTTTGATGTTAATGTCTTGGCAATTTGAATATTCCCCTGAAATTCCTGAGGCAAAATGCCACAAACAAAAATATTCAACTTCCATCCCGACCTCAAAAAAAGCATTTCCATCCACATTTATCAATTCTATCCAGCATTTCATTCAGTTATCTTTCATATTTTTATCATCTACAACCTGAAAATTTTCATCTGCTTTTTTTCAGCACAAAAAATTCTATAAAAAAGTAGATTGCAATCTCTATCATATGAAAAACCTTCTTCATTGTCAAATAATGCCATATTCATTTCAAATATCTTCAATTCCTTTTTTCTATATCGTATTATTCTGCGAATCAAGAGCACAAAATATACAAATTCAATGCACATATCAAAAATTTTGAGTAAGGAAAGGTTGAATTAGGAGTTGTTGAAGCGCAGTTTTGCGGATCAACTAGTTTTGGATCATAGATTTGTTGGGTCAATCAATATTGCAGTTCTGATCGACATAAGTTCTTCATGGCACCCATATTGGACTCCATATAGCAGCAACTCGACGATCATTAATAATTTGTGCTGATCAGGAGTACATCTGATCCTCCATCTCGAGTAAGAACACAAAATTACTATTAGTAAGGTAACAGGTTGGTAGATAGATGGTACCAGTTGCTGACTTTCACTTATCAATTTCCAACACCACATCCAATTCTGTCTCCTTCAACTGAAGCTTCTAAGCAAATTTTTGAATGTCTTATTTTGATAATCATACTCATACCCCATGTCACTCTACAGCCATTCCGCCATAAAATATCAATAACTCTTCCATATCACTTTCCAATTCACATCTATCCAAATAAATACGTTAAAAATCATCGGTAAATATTATTTCAACATATCTTCAACTGTTATTCAAAGTAAGTAAACCGAAAATGCAAAATGTGATGAAAGAAATTGAAAGAATATATCATTCTATCGTCTATCCATAACAATAATACTCGGTAAAATTTATTTTTCATTTTTTCTTTCCCCTTCTCCCCATCAGGGGTGCATTCAGGAAGAGGAGAGGATGTTTTGGGGGTCAAATTCCCTTTCCTCCCTTTTTGGAAAAATCTTTCAATTTGCTAGGGTTGTTTGCTTTGGTTTGAGGCACATCAAAAAGTGTCAGACTACCCCCTGCTCCCCAACATCCTTCAAATGCGCTCCATGTAGTTCATGCTTTAAAATTTATTTTTGTAAATACAACAAAAGAAGAAATAGTCGAGTAAAAATGTGTGTATGATGGAAGGGATTGAAGAGAGAAAGCGAAAAAAGGAAAAAAAGGAACGTGAAGGGATGTGAGTTTAGAGCGTAAATAGAGAATGAGTTGGGAATGCCATAGCACCCGAGACAAGCAAAAATCGATAAAAGTGTGGCAGTTTGCTGCTTTTTTTTCTAATGCTTCAGATTTTTTTCTCATATTTGATGTTGGTGTTCTCAAAAAATGCTGAATTGGATAAAAAAAAGAATTCAGAATATAATCTCTAGTGCCACACTTTTTTCATGCTGCGTGCCGTTCCATATAAAAATTTTGTTTCCACTTCTCCATCCACACTTCACTTTCGTGTGCTTTCATTCCTTTGTATATGTGTATTTTGCTAATTTTTTTCAATGAATAGCAGCATAAAAAGAATGAAGAGGAAAAAATTTATGCTGTGCATTGAAAAAGTGGCAATGACAAATATTTGTTTGAAAATTTTTGCTGAAAAAACTTTTCTTTTCATATATTTTTATGAACAAACATGAAGGAACATATAAAAAAATAGACAGTCTGCATTCATTAGATTATAATTGAGTAATATACATGACCTACTTTTTACAGCCATATACATATGTATATATGGATTTTAAACGCTTCAAGTCATTATATCACATTACATACATGTATATGCATGACATATTGTCACCTGACATACAATTAAGAATATCCTTGATTTTCCCACAAAACATATTCATGAATAATTGAAATTTCCGATTTAATAATGGAATAAAGGTATTAACAGACATTATCTATATGGCCACAAATTAATTTGATTTTTGACTTTACGCACCAATAGAAATACACAAAGACATTTAAGGAATGGAATTTTATCGTTTTGAATTTCAATGAGAATCTCATAAATTTTAATAGTAGATTGTGAATGGACAAATTCTCATCCGGACCACAATTCTCAGTTACTAATTAGCATAGATGAAATAATTTTGGGATTGGATGTTATTTTGAGGGGAAGCTTGTTGATAAATTTAAGTGCAAGAAGTCATGAAATATTGAAAAGTCTAATTAAATCTACTTGAAATTATGTTGAAACAATTGACAAGCATCTTGGTGATTTAAAGCTGTAGTGCTGACTTTGCGGATAGTTGTTAATGCACTGTTGACTTTGTGACTACTTGACAATCCAACAGCTTACTATTTTGTATTTAAATGTAGCCCTATTAAGTACTAAGTACTAAACAATATACGATCTACCCAAAAAACCTCCGTTCCTGTGTCATCAGGGCATTTTCACGGTATGTTGTTGACACGATGACGTAGCATTGTTCCTGTCTTAAGAGGCTGTACTCGTCAAGCAAGTGGCATTCTAGGATTAATCTAAGGTTTAACCAAGAACCGCATATTCTGCATTTAAGACGCGCAGGGTTGCATAGTTCGTCAAAGGCTGCACTCCTGCAATTACGGACGAACCTAAGATAATGTTCAATTTTTCAAAATACCTATCACCTCGTCGTCAAGTCACTCATTCGATTTTCTATTAACACGCCAACCTAACATTGTCCTAATGACTATGTTGTGTCGCACAACTTGTAGCAAAGCTTAATTTCCCTAATTACTTGATTATCCTATTCATATCAAAGGAAAACTTCCCATAGAAATTAATTCAAAGACTCTCCCCTACCAAGTTCCTTTTGATATCCACAAAACTTTCATTTACTTAAAATAAACTTTTTATTTCTATAAAAATATCCAGCAACTCGTTTACTGTCGAAAACTAATAACTAAATAACAAAAAATCTTCTTTTCAACAATTCAATTCCACAATTTTTTTATTTCCAACAATTTTCATTGAAAACAGCAAGAAAATAAATTTCATAAAATGAGATTAAGTCTTCTTCTTACAATGATTCTTTCTTGTTTACATTTTCAGTTTCTTTTTGTTACTTTTTGAATTCATAATTCTTTCACAAATTTAAGTAAGGAAAATTCTTTAAAGTCTTATGAGATTGAGGGGATTGGAATGGAAGGAAGAAAATATGAAAAAAAAATTCAAATTGATTTTTTATTTACTAACACATTAGAAAAATTGGAAATGAAAGAAAGAAGAAGAAGATAAGGGACATTTGTTAAAAGGACAAGAAATAATGGAGGAGGAGATGGAGATAGATATAAGACGAGATTATTTATATTCTGTTCTGTATATACATGCATGTATGTAATGTAACATACATTTTGTTTTCTATAAATATGTGACAAAATAGTGCTTCCAGTAGGTCGTGGAATTTACTTTATGGAGTATGTATGCTCGAAGATACAAACTTGAAGTTGACTCAAATCGAGTCTACTATACTGTACTAAATCGAGGTCTAGTAAAGGGCGAATCCATAAATTGGTTCACCCTCAAAACCTCTCTTTACCTTGCCCTCTATTTCCTCTGAAAATCTAATCCTTAGATTCTGAGTCTTGAACCTTGATCAGTGAAGTAGTATTAACCTTAGATCCACTGAGTCTTAAGGCAATTTTAGATCCCAACTGAAAAAAGCCATGAATCTTTGATCTGTTTATCTGTACGACCAACGAAGTAAGTAAGCAAGAGTATTGAACCTTATTAGGCTACATGCATACCCTAGCATATCTAGCAAAAATATCTGATAATGCTTAAGAACTTCTATTGAATTCCATACAATCAGCATCCATACCAAGAACTGTTCAGTCTAGAACCACTAAATGACACATATGAAAAACTGAAACACATATGTTGTCCGATGATGCTGATGTTAAACATGTCACTTTATATTTACAAAATATCCTCATATAGATTTTATTACTATAGCAAAAAAAACACAATTTTCACACAAAACGAATGAAAAGTCTTAAGTAGACAAAAAAATATATTTTTGTGCCTTCTCTTTGAAGCTTTCTCGTTCATGTTATTATAATAATAATAATATATCTCAACACACACACACTCACACACATACATGTGAACATGTGTGGGAAACATACATAAGGAAGGAATCTTCAAGAAGGTAAAAGCTCCTGCTCAATTGAAATCCTTCCGGCACGACTTAAAAAAGAAACCAACAAAAAAGATTTAGCCATACCATGCCATACCATGCTATTGCTTCCCGTTCCTTAATATTTTTTACTCTCATTCTGTTATTAAATGTCGAATTTTATGCTTCCATTTCTAAGAAAAAAGCTTCTCTGGTTGTGTTTGTACAATAATAAAAGGAAAAATATTTAATCTATATGTATAAAGGAAGCAGGCAGGCAGGCAACAACAACAGAAGACGAAAAGAAAAGAAAAGTTTATTCCTTCTTTGTAGCCTCGCCCCGCCATATCGCAAAACGACAATAATCGATTAATTAAATTTACTGATGAAAATGTAATAAAAAAGTTTATGTCGATAACTTTTTCCTTTCAGCTTACCACACATAAATATGTTGGTTGGTATGCTGATAGCATGGGGAATGTTCTCATACTACCAAACAGACTTTTATTCAAACCCGAGTTTACGTATCAATAGATTCTCTCTGTGAAAAATATTTAACTCATATGTACGATAGTTCCTGTTTCATTCAATGAATTGTTTTTTTTTTGGTACGCATTGAATGGCAGTTGTGGTGCTTTAGCACATTTTCAATGGAATTTTGAAGAGTTTCATGTTCATTTTGGCTTGTTTTTGTTGGAATATTCAGTTTAGGATATGATTGAAAACGTTTGTAGTTTTAGATCAGACAATACGTGCTGAAAATTATTATTTGTGACCAACTTTCATGTAATAGGATTATGGTATGTTCTAATGTCTGTTTGTGTAGCTTCACATATGGATTTCCTCGAATTTTGTATGAATAATTTCGTTTTTCAATTCACAGGAATCACATAATAGGCTTATAGATTTCCTAGAATTTTTTACAAACGTGTGCTTTTATCGTTTCTGTATCTTGTGCTTTCTATTCCTTGTCTATTGAATATTTCAAGGGAATTCGATGAGCGACCTACCTCAAGTTCTACTTGATGAAGCAATTTTCGATAGTAAAATAATATGAGCTTGAATGTCAATGTTGGATTTGTGCTGTTACTAACTTACTTACTGACCTTGCCATTCCTATCCTGATTGTGGGGATGCCCAACTTCAGACAGGGTTGGATAGGATTTTAATCTATCCTTTTAAGTACAACTGATACAGGGTTCGGTCACCAGCGGAGTTTTTAATGATAGCGGCAGGTATACATTTGACATTTTGGTTCGGAGTCAGACTTTGGCTCTCCCATCGGTGCATGGTTGCTTAGGAGTTGGGGTATCGTAGTAAGTTGGGAATATCGTGAGAAAGCCATGAACCAAATATTTAAGATTGATCTAAGATCGAATCTTAAGCACGCAAGGCAATTGATGCCATTCTTCCTACTCACAACACTGCTGTTGATTCAACAAGCAATTCCTCAAATTTTAAGGTGCAAAGAAGAATACATAAAACTTACCATTTAATCCGACAAAAATACATTTGACATTCTCAAGGATTTATCAAGGAATTTGATGCTAATTCAAGTCCAGATGTGCCAAAATGTCTCTCCTAAATCTCCTTTAAATGAAATGCAAACAAAACTAAACAATTTGGTCATTCCGAATAAAGAGATTTAACTAATTTACTTGGGAAAAAAATGAAACTTTCAAAGACCCATGAAAAGCAATTGGCTGTAATTTATATGCCCAGGAAAAAATGTGAAAATGTGTTGAGAAAATGCAAAACTTTTCATATAAAAAATGTTGTTTTAATACCTTAAAGAAAATTTCCCTTTTCAACATTTTCATCTGATACATTTTCACGATAAGCAAGCACAAAAAGAAAGATTGAATGCACGTTTACGAATATGGAGATCTATTGGATGAAAGAGATGGAAATAAAAAGAGTTACAAAGTAACTGTAAGAATGTGCAGAATATTGAGTAGTTTAAGACTTTCTCTTTTTCAACTACAAATCTCTTATCTTTTGATAGCTCATAATATATAAGAGGATTTTACCTTTTTATTCGGCTACTCATACCCTCCCTCCTACCCCCTTCATTCTTACCATTTCAGCCGCAAAACCAAAGGCACATGGAAAGAAAAAAAAATCATGGTTAGAGTCGAAAGACAAAAGGTGATTTATGTTTCAGGTTTTTCCCTTACTGCCGACTAAGAAGTAAGGAAAAAAAAGGATCAAAATCTTCGAAGAAGTCTGAAGCATTTCGTAAATTTTTAATGTTGATTTGAATGGAAAATTTATCGACTTTCCAAAATCTTAATCAAAGTCATTTTTCTTTTGAATGATAATTGATAGTGAATGATGAGGGGCGATTTGTTGATTGCTAATTTGCTAATGCTTGTATACAGCATAAGAGAGTTTTTTTGTTGTTGTTGATTCTGATTCCGACAATGGATGAATGGATGTGTTGATAAATTGAGTTGAATGATTGAGGGAGCTAGTCTGAGGTTTGATCTAGATTAGGATCTATTGAGGGTTTGTTTTTTTGGGGCTTATAGATACTCAATAGCTGTAGGTTCCTGATTTATCATGATAATTTGTGTGTCTTGCATGTTCAAGTCAATTCTAAAGATAGGAAATCATTAAAAATTGATGGACATTCATCAATAATTCAGATAAATCTATTATTTAAATGAACATCCAGCTTATAACACAAAAATCAGCATAAAGTCATACATAACACTTTTCAATGTCCGATTTGAATAATATTCTATCCCATTCCCATTCCCATCCCCATAAATCACAAAACATGAAGGAATTCAATCATCTTTGATACTCTAATCAATGTACATCCTACGTAGGAATTGTATCCAAGCTTAAAGTCATTTCAATTCCTCAAAAGAGAATAACCAAAATTTCTCAGATCATAGAAATTCAAGATAAGAAAAGTATAAAGGACATTCCATAGGAATACAAAAAAAAATCTCGAGACTAATAAACTCAACCGAAAGGAAAAATCCATCCTTTCCTTCATCTCCATCCTTTCATAATATTTTGAATAAAATAGTCTGATTGAGTAAGAGAAAAGGAGAGAAAGAAAAGAAATTTATGTATGACGGGTCAGATGATGTCCTTTTCCTCTCATTCCTCACAAAATAAAAAATGCTGAGCTAGTTCCATTCATTCCTGTTTTTCCACACTAAAAATGGTCAACAAAAACGAATTGTAGAACACAAGGCACAAGAAAAAGGAAATGAAAATTACTGGCAAATTCATTTTTCTTTCTTTTTTCCCCCCTCCGTGACCCATCTATGGATGTACATAATGTACACTATTTGTAATATGCGTTTTTTTCATTATGTACATGTCCCAGATGGTCAATTGATGAAATAGATGTCCCACTCGATAAAACATACTTCTTATAGTCTTAAATGAGATGTGGTAGTCTTAATGCTTGCAAATGTCTTCTGTCTTATGAATTGGACGTAAAATAAAAATTAATTTCATTTATTCTTACCGTTATTATGGGAATTGGGAGAGGAATTAGCCTAATTTTGACCTTATGACTTGATTCCATCAATGCGTACAGCCTCATTATCATAAAAAACTTCCTCATAATTTTCATACTCATTCATTATGCAAATATTTACTGAAGATTAGACATTAAGCACATCAAGGAACTGTCTTCCACATGAAATTACCAAATTGAGCGCACTTTTAACGACTCAATGAATGAAGAAGCGGTGGTAAATGAGATGGAAAATTGCCATTGCCACATAACTCATAATTCACACCATATTTTTCATCATAGAAAGAGGAAAAATCGCACTAACAAACCTTAAGTGCGTGTACAAGGTGCTAATTCTTTATCATTGTTGAATGGTATGACTCAAGATGGTCATTACTCTTCATTTTATTGCTTTATAGTCACTATGAGTTGTGTCGTAAATCTTCGCCCCATTTTCCATGTCTTTTTCTTTCTTTTACACACTCACATACACGCATACACACATAAAGAAATGAAATGAATGAGTGAGAAAATCTTGTTAACGTGCTGGGACTGCGATGATATCTCAACAAACGCATGAAAAAAATAAAGAAAGAAAGAAAGATGTTCTGTAAAGAAAGAGAAGCCGAATGAATAGCAGTGGGTGGACAAAGAATAATGGTTCCTTGATGTCATCGTTAGACACCTGGTCGATGTGTTTATGATCATTCCTGTAGATTTACTTACTTTCTCAAATGGTGATGGAATATAATCGTAATTTGTATTTAGCAAGTCATCTCGATTGTCATTTTATGTATATGGGACATATCAAGTCAAACGCATGCAGTGAATAGTGTGGAGTGGGAGTGACTTATTGAGTTTGAAAAGAAAAGAAGCATGCGGAGTTATTGAGTTACAGAGTTTTAAAAATCTCCAACCATAAGAAATGTTCCCACAATATTTTCCCGAAACCTTTTCCCCATAAAATCAGTAGGAATCCAAAAAGTTTCACTCCCCCCACCACAGAAACCCAAGTAAATTTCATTTAATCATTATCGCACACAAGAGGCGATGAAGGAAAATTTCTGTTTATAATAGTCAAACATGATTTTCTATCCTCTTTTTCTCGTTCCACATACTTCTCAACCTTCCATCTTGAGACACAACACATAATGAGTTTGCTTATTGTTTACAAATAATAATGAGCATAATCCTTGAATGTAAACAATACTGTGTTAGAAGTGGCACGTCTAAAGCCTCTTCTGAGCGTAAAAAAAAAGAGAGGAAGAAAGCTCCAGTTACATCATAAGCTCATTATGTAAATGATATTATCGTTTAGTAAAGGTAAAGTATTTCATAAGTGCTAGAGACAACACTACTCAAGTATTATCCACTTGTCAAATGTATCTAATTGTGTCAAAGGAATTACTATAATATGGATGAATAGTTAATGTCTAACCATTTCTAACAACACTTTCACGATGCTATTCAGTCATGTCTTATTTTGAATTGTTGTTATTTGATCAACCTTTAAGAGTTTGTGAAAATGGAAGGAATAGAGGAAAGCGTTCCTATGAGAGTTTCTATGTGAGGATCGACAATATTTGTTCGTCTTTTCTTTATTAGATTTGTGCTTTTGCGAATGTTTTGTAGATTTAGTGTGCAAATTCAAATAGAGAACTTTAAGAAAGACACATATCCGCAGGTTTAGAGTAAAGTGCTTTCGTAAATGCGTTGAATTTTACGTCTTACATTCAGAAATCTTTAATTTCAACTGTTTCACTATTCAATAGTCGCTGGATCTTGAAAATATCAAACTTAAGGCTATGAATTAGTTATACTTCTATGTTATGGCTGACAAAGTTCTGTTTTCAGGCAAAATTTTGTAAAGTTTGTGCTTGTAAACAAAGAATTAGAACTTAAACTGATTTAAAAATTTTAAAGCTCATAAAAGAGTAAATTCGACCAAACCTTTGCATACTAATGCCTTTAAACTTTTACTTACACAAAAATGCTTACAATTTGAATCGATAACAAAAAAGCCTTAAGCTTCTTACTAAAGCAAATTCCTTAAAAAAAGATCAAATACATACATGAATGCACAAGTTATTGATTATCAGTTAATATTAAATGCATAACTTTCTCTTTTGAATAAAAAGCACATTCATGCAAGTAAGTAAGATGAAAGAAAATGCTCAGTTCCTCAAGGCAATGCAAACGATACAGTTTAAAATTTATAATTTTTCTTCTAAAAAAAAAGACATAAAATATTCATTTCCATGAAATTTAAGTTACTAAGTGTAACTAAGTGCCTATTCTTAGGATTTTCAACAATAAGAAGCTTACTTCCAATATTATTTTTAATCTCATCTAAAGAACCTTCTTTTAGTGCATTAATGAAACATAATCTTTATCTACAACTAACAAATATCGTTTTTCAATTCATTGCTTAAAAGAAAGCAACAGAATAAGGCACAGTAAGAAGAAGAAAACGATAAATTTCTACTGTATAATAAAACATTTAATAAAAAAAAATTCTCGAAAAAGCAACTTTTTCTCCATCCAAAGATTCAGAGTGGAAACAATACCCAGCAACAACAATATCAGTTAAAAAAAGCTCATGCATGCTGCCATGAGTCCTTTCTCTTTTAATTCTCTGTGAATAAAAATATTATTCCTTTTCCTAACCATATCTTGCTTGCCTTTTTATTTTTCAACATCACTTCTGTTCCATCGTGATAACGTGAGCTGAATGTTCATTCCTTTATTTTCTTTCTCTCTTCCTCTTCTTTGTATATGTATATTTCTTCTTATTTCATCTCGTTTCTTGTGCAGTTGAAGCTATAACATTCATTTGCACATAAGTGTATCGATATAGATGTTAAGGGTAGGGATTCCAATTTATTGTGGTCAAAAATTGTGGAATATAAACGATTTCTGTAATGATTGTTGAAAGATTCTTATTTTTTAGGGTCGATGAGATCGTGAATATTATACGAATTTGCTAATAAGATTGAAATTCTATTTTCATACTTACTCTGGAGAATGTTGTAAATTCAATCGACGATAAGATTCCTGAGATGAAAAAGAAAGTTTTCTTACCTTATTGTTTGACAATTGAAAACAAACTAAATATTCCAAAGAAGGGGTTTACAACTTTAAAAGGGAATTCAACTAATAATGTATGCAAATATAATTCAAATATCAAACGACAGTTGATACAATTTCAATTCATTTTTAATCTGATTGAAAAGAAACCTTTGGTCATAGCCTTCTGTAAACCTGTAAGAATTACCAGTTCAGCAAGTCCACAAAGCCTTACAATCAACAAATAACTCCATATACAAGCACATCTGCCTTTCCCAATTCCATTCAGAAGAGCTTAAAACGCACAAAAGCAACAAATTTAATTCCATTGCATTCAGAAAAAGTCCAATAATAAATCACAGAACTCATCCAGATTACGAAATTCTTTCATGCTTCCCATTAATAACCAGAAAAAAAATAACCATCAAAACTAAATCCTCCATTTTCAGCTATGTTCATGTCAGAACCACTACAAGAGAGAGCCACATACATTCATACATATCACAATGTGAAGATAAATTTATAAATTATGTCACATCAATGGAGGAAAATTGAATTACGGCTTACGAGATATTGATCTGAACATGCACATTCTGTGTTTTATTTAATTTTTTTGTTAAACACACTTTTTGTGTTGGCTGACAGGCAAGAACAAAAGTTTCAATTCTTCTTCCACATCTTATTGTTTGTCTTATTCACATTTTGAGATAGATATCCGTTATATGTGGCTTGTTGAGAATGAGTGAGTGAGATGGAGCGAAAAGTGTACGATAGGGATAAAGGAATTGGCAAGAAAAACAAACAAGAGAATTCTTTCCGATCGATGGATATTCTCATTGTATTTTTTTCATGCTTAAATGATGTGATTTTATGAATGTGGCAATTCCATTTAATTAGGTTATATAATCGAAATTAAATCACACAGCACCCGACACCCGACACAATGGGAAACTTTCAAATCAAATAGCAAAAAAAAGCATATCCTTGAAGTCAGTTGCTTATTAATTCCATTAGCGTGATATATAACATCTTTCTGCCATTTAGCATTCCTTACTCTATCCATAAAGTATTTGATAAATTCATCCTTTCCTTTCCAATAAACCAATAAGTTCACCGACCAACCGTTGTTGCGGTTTGTTGGATTATCATTTGTTGTTTTGGAATGCTCTCACTCACTTAGTTATGTAGTTATTTATGCATTCGGCTCGCATAATGCTATATAGCATGGATGAGTAAGAAAAAGGGGAAGTAAAATTGAGTGGAATATATCGGAAAAAAGATAAAAGTAAGAATAAGTAGGTTGAATGTGAGTGGGAAGAAGAACGAGAGGCTTTCAATACTAAACAACCTGAAAATTGATTAATAATACTGCTGGTATTGTTTCATACATGCAGAATCATCAATTCTGTTTGATTAAAAAATATTCTGCATTTACTTTTGTTGAGGCAATTGGATACTTGGATAGAATTTTGATGCTTTATGATTGTTTTGTATCTTTTGGGGATTTTATATCTTTTTCCTTGGGTCTGTGAAACTTTTTTCATTAAATTGATCAGAGTTGCCATGAAAAATTCAAGTCTTTAATTTCACGACTACATATTCAACAATAATGTCTCATTTAGCCAATCAGTCATCGTCATTCAACGAAGCTAAGCCTTTGCCACATTAAACAGATAAGAAGAAATTTTTTGCTGTAAAAATCCTTTTAGAAAGTTTAAATAAAATTCATAAATGACAGAGTTTTCATTCAATTATGAAGAGAAGCCTTCTTCTACCCATCATTTTACTTAACAAATAGAAGCTTTCCTTTCCATACACTCTCTTCAGATACTGAAAATAATGACAGTAAAAAGTGTAGAAAGAAGAAGAATTTCTTGAGTTTGTCATTTCATTTACTCACAAACAACTAAGTATCCTCATTATGTTGTCATTCAACTGACTGACTATAAATCGTATTTCTTTTAACAACGAAACTCTATTTTTTTTTTCTTTTCATTATTGTGTTCAAGAGTCGTAGACGAGAATATTATTTCATTTTACAAGAAAATATGAAAAATGTGCATCAAACTATAAGTTTATTGCACAAGTCGTCATCACATCATTCAACTCGATGTCCAACAAAAAAGAATATATGAAGAAGCAGCAAAGTTGAGGAAAAAAATGATAAAAAGGGGTAAAACGCATTTACACAAAAAGTGATAATATACCAAGTCAAGATCAAATTTTGGTACAAATCAATAGGAATTGAACCCTGTCATTGTTGGATTTTCTATTAAATTAATAATTGTTCTACACGGAAAATGTGGCAAAACGGCTTATATATTTCCTAAATATTTTTGAAGATATGTTGATGGCTAGTCATAGTTACTTCCGTTTTTTATACAAAGGCACATGAGTCAACTTCAGTACTCATGATTCTTTTGGAAGTCTAACAAACTTGTCTTAAAGCTAGTTTCGACTGAGAAAAGACAAAAAAGAAGCCCACGCTTGTGTGACTCTGGCATGAGATCGGATTATACCGAATGTAATTGTACGCTAGCTTTCTACGTCTTTAAATTTCCGGATAGGTTCTTAACTTGAGCATAACTCCCTTAATTAACCACCAATACCAGACTTAAAAGTGTAAAGTCGATAAAATATTAACAAATATGACATCTTGATGGATCAGTTCCGCATCTTCCATTAGAGTTTCTTTTCAGTTTTAAACAGCCAACAACATAATAAAAATAAAATATCAGATGCCAATTATTGTCCTTATCAATCCACACTTCAACAACAGTCAATAATTCATATCCAAAATGCCATCATTACTCCAATAATATACAAAAGAAGCGTGCTTGAAAACCACTCGTTTATGATATAAAATATTAAATTTCTTTAATGGAAAGCAATCATCGTGTCATAGTCGATGTCAACATCAGACGAAGTGCATTTCTTATTTATGTTGATGAAATGAAATATTTTTTTCCTCTCATTTTCTTCTCTCCCTTGATGACTTTTGAGTTTGATTATTTGACCGTTAGTAGCATCTCCTATTAACATCATCATTATTGTCATTGTCGTTATCGTTATTGAAATGCGAATATTCTTTAGAGTATCACTTGAAAACATATCCAATAAAGATTCATTCATTCATTTATAGAGTAAGTGCTTAATTGATGTTTCAAATATTTACAGAGAATAATGGATTCAGCAGAGCAAGCAGCCCAATCAGAATCCGATCCGGAGCATCAAGCACAAAAATCACATTCGAATGTATTTTATGATGCAAGACGGATTAATGTTTACGATTCGGATGGGAAATTGGCAGACGGTGCCAAACATATGCTTCTACGACATATGAAACGCTTTGAGGGCTTACCCGTCAATATTAGCTTAAGTTCTGTGCTATTTGCCAATGGTGTTGATTTATCCGATTCCGAAATGCAATCATCAATTTCATGGTCATCGCATCTCGATCCACTTTTTGCGAATAATCTCGAAAAGGATTCAGCATTGTCATGGCAATATTTTGGATCAAAATCTGGCTTCCTAAGGAGATTTCCAGGCACAGCATGGCCACCTGAAGGATCACGTGGCAGTCGTGAAATAAATGATTTCCGCAATGAAGACTGGTTTATTCATGCAGCATCATCACCAAAAGACGTAATCATACTTCTCGATTCTTCTGGTTCTATGTCAGGAAAACAATTCGCCCTCGCAAAGGCAACAGCATTTGCAATTCTAGAAACATTGAGCGATGACGATTACGTCAATTTAATTACATTCTCAGACGTTGTACGTTCTGTTGTTCCATGCTTTTCTAATAAAATGGTACGAGCGACACCTGATAACAAGCGAGAATTTATAGCTGCAACAAATGCCATCAAATGTCAGAATGCCGCAAACTTTTCAGGCGCTCTCGAGGAATCATTTGAATTATTGCATCGATATAATGTTAGTGGTCTGGGCAGTCAGTGTAATCAAGGCATTATGCTAATCACAGATGGACCTGCAGAAACGCATGATGAGGTAAGTCATTTATCTTTGACTGACTGATTAACCTGTTGATTCTAATTTGATTCAATACTGAACTGACTTACTTTGATGATTTTCAATCCAGACTCTGCCAGACCCAAAATTAAAAAAATTTCAATTAACTTCATAACCAACTTCTATGTATATCCATGTGATATTTTCATCATGTCCCCTTATTTTTCCAATTTAGCTCATTAAACGTCACAACTTTCCACACATGCCAGTCAGAATCTTTACCTATCTCATCGGCAAGGATTCGGGTAGTGCAGAGAAACTTCATAACATGGCATGTCAAAATAAAGGCTTCTATGCACAAATAAATTCTGTTGAAGATGCAAAACGGAAAGTTCTTGAGTACGCTTTAGTCATGGCACGTCCAATGGTATTATATCAAGCTGATCATCCTGTACATTGGAGTCCGGTATTTGTGGGAGGTTATAGTAGTTTACTCGGAAGGGATAATGAAGGAAAACGGAAGCTTGTAACAACTGTATCGATTCCTGTTTTCGATCGTCGAAATCATTCGACTCGTGAGGCAAATTTGCTTGGTGTTGTTGGAACCGATGTACCAATTGAGGAAATACAAAAAGTAATTCCACGACATAAGCTCGGTCCAAATGGATATTCGTTCATCGTTGACAACAATGGGAGACTTTTATATCATCCAGATTTGCGTCCAATGAGTGATAATAGTGAATATATGTCGATATTAAAGCCAAAATACCATTCGATTGATCTAACAGAAGTTGAAGTACCCGAAATTGAATTGAGTGCTAATGGAAATCCTGGTAATACTCATGATCGAATGGATGAAAATACGCAAGCTTTGCATGATGTAAGTTATTGAAATAAATGATGAGACTTGTACAATAAGCATAGGAAATATTTATTGTGATTCTAATCCCATTTTTCCTTTTTCTTTATTCTCATTCATTCGGTCTCGTCTGTATTTAGATGAGACAAGAGATGGTTCAACAAAAGGAAGGCGAGATGGAACTAACTGTTTTGACGCATATGGATGATATGAAGCGTGTTTCATTGCGTACACAAAAGTATGTATTGGAAAATTGTGTAAATTAATAGGGATTGATACTCGATTGTGTAATACATGAGAATGAATTGCCTCAGTTGGATCATTTTCAGTTATCATGCTGTGATTCTTGTTATAGAACTAATCGAGTATAGATTTCTTTACAATATAAAATTGCTATTGAATTCGTTCTGCCAAGAAGACTTTATATGACCACCCACACAGCATGTGGATGTTAGTATTCATTACATCCAATTCATTTTATCATTTTACTCATCATTTCAATATTCTGTGCTTTTTTTGTGTGATCACAAAGCTTCTGGGAACATTTCTATATACATAATATGTTTATAGACAGAACCAAACACGCCGTAAATTTGACAGTTGTTTAACTGATCCTTTTTTTTCCTCTCACACAGATACTTTTATGGTCCCATAGAGGGTACGCAATACTCACTAGCTGTTACATTGCCTGAAAGATATGGCTTACATGAATTTGTGTCACAGCAAGAAATTCGACACTCTCATGTGAATGGTAAGTTGTTGTATTGTCAGTGATAATGGAAGATTCATTTCTAACATTTATTTCTCATTTACTTTATAGTGACGGAATATTTTAAAGGTCACACATGGAAGGTTCATCCTGATTTTGTGTATTGCGAGTATAATAGTCTTAAAGATATGGACAAAGAATTGGAGAATTCTGGCGAGTCATACTTCCGTGATCGGGAAGATTCATTTGACACGCCAGAGGAGCAAGTATTGCACTTTTTATCACGTGCAGGCAGGCCCGGCTGGAAGTGGATGTCGGTAAGAAGCTTGTTTCATTGATTTATTGTGAAATACTTTGAATAGATCTGGATCTGTGGTTGATAATTACTGGATCTAGCTCTTTGTTGGCTATGGAAAGACCACCAACCCTGAGTCCATTTCTATTCTTAATTGTAAGCATCCAAAATCAAGCATTAATTAAATTCCATTTAAATTTTTCAATTCCAGTTGCGAGCACGATCTCCACAGCCACACCATGCACATACAATGTCTGGTGGTATTCCAGTAGGTCATTATGCTCATCAACCTCCAATAAATCAAAATACTCGCAAAGCAGAACCATATTATTGCGATCGAACACTTGTACAAAGTTTAGTTCGTGATGCAATGGTTACTGAAACTTTTGGACAGGAAAACGTGCGAAGTAATTTAAAGAAGGAGGATAAACAGTAAGTTCAATGTCTTTATCGGTAGAGAGAGATTTGCATGTTGTATCCTTAGTTTATTCTCATTCACGATTTAATGCACATATAGCTATAATAATCACTAACACGAAAATCGCTTTATTTTTCGCACAAAATTTTGTTCTTTTCACGATGAAAAAAAATTTATTTTTGAAATTATTTAGCCCAATTGCCACATTAATGGCACTTTTGCACAGGTAAAAAACAGAGTCTTGAAAATTTAGCATACGCAAAGGATCTTTTTTGTTCTTTTTCTTCCCCCACACCACAATCACCTCTTTTATATTTTATCTTATATCCTTTTGTTATTCAAATTCGAAGGTAAAATGTGAAAATTAAAAGGAAAAAATTTATTTGAAATCACAGTGATTTCAATCAGCAACGCAGCCTAAATGGATATATAGATGAATGTTTCGGTGCCAATTGCTAATATCGAATCTTTTTTCACCTCCTTTCTTTAGGCAAGGCTATCAAATGTTTGGCGTTAAAACATCATTCATTGCAACACGTTCGGGTCTCATGAGATGGAAGGATCATATAAATCACTCGGAAGATGCATTGGAACCGTAAGTTGAATTTACGTTTTTTTTGGGTATGCCTTTATGTTTACCCATACAACATCCTCATTTCCTTAAGAGTTGTTGAGGTGATTTGGGTTTTTTGAGTTGAAATTTATGGTTTCAAGTGCTGAATATTCAGCTGGGAATGAACCAAATTTAATTCTCTTTAATTCTAATCCACAGACATTTTGCCGACTCAAATGCCAAAGCTATGGACACATCATGGTACAAAAGAGCCGTAGATCATCACACAATCGAACCTGACAGTTTTGTCTTTAGTGTGCCATTTGATTCTGGATATAATGGAAAGAATAGCTCAGTTCTTGTTACAGCCGCCCATGCAATGTTCATTGATCATCGTGGACATAAAGCGCCAGTTGCTGTTGTAGGACTTCAGTATACTCATGAATCATTGGCAAAACATTTCATTAACATCACATCAGCTGTATGTGATTAACAAATTTTGTATAATTATTTAATAATTAATTATGTTTTCTTAACATCTCAACAGTGTACTGGAAGCTCTCATTGCCGGAAGACATGCGCATCAGATGAACTTGACTGTTATCTACTTGACAATAATGGCTTTGTACTGTTATCAGAAAGAACTGAACATACGGGGAAATTCTTTGGACAAATTGATGGAACCATCATGGATTCACTGGTTCAAGACAGAATCTTCCGACGTGTTGGTTTAATGGACTATCAAGGAATCTGTTCAGATCGCGATAATCCATATAATGCAGCTGGAGAACGAATTAATCCAATTCAACCTGTTTCGTGGCTCTTTAAATACGTTTTCACGTTCCTTACTACTTGGTTATCATTCTTTACAATGCCAGTCATTTCATGGCCTGTTGCATCCTATAATTATGAAGACGAAGAAATGCCACCTTACGAAGATGACTACGAACAACCTGACTATGTCCCACCTGACTTTGATGACCACATTACACATTCAGAAATTGAAAAAGTTCCACCTGCACAAGCACTACCGCCAAGAATCGTATCACCAGCAAATGCAGCACCAGGAGGTCCCCGTGTAGTTCCCGATCCCGCTCATGCACGTCCATGTGATTTAAAAACAGATCTATATTTATTACAGCCTGATAGGTTAAACCAAAGTGGACAAAGTAATCCACTAAAGGTGAGTATCATCTGAGGGGGGTAACATGATAAAAATATTGTAAATTATGTAATTTCCAGGGTAAATTAACAAATTGTCATTCATCGGGTTGTGAGCGACCATTTAGTGTACAGAAAATTCCACACAGTAATTTAATACTTCTAGTAGTTGATACACTATGTCCGTGTGGCTCAAAACAATTGGATATTGAGCCGCAGGAAGTTCCTGGCGGTGCTGGTTTGTTTAATCTTGATATTCGTCAAAATTATGCTTATTTAATTGTTGGACATTTTTCAGGAGCATGCGGGACACGTCGACTAGCACGTGAACTACTGCCGCGAAAGCGACCACCAAAATGCATAAATTATCATCCAGAGGAGATCGAGATACAGCAATGTGGACATGCGTCAACGCTTATAGCAGCATCACTTTACTCAACCCTAACGACAACACTTTTAATGTGGATCATAGCAATGCATGCATGATAGAGTGATACATTCGATCTTATTTAGGCGTTTATATGAAAATTTAATTAAATTAAATTATTGCGTAAGTTTACATTATGATAACAAAAAGGATTAAAAAACTGCATTTTGTTGGTGATCTATTATTGATACTGGCATGAAATTTGTGGACAATATTAAGAGAGTTAAAAGAAAATTGAGACGTGACGCGACTGCATTTTAAAAAATAAGGCGAGGATTCTTAAATAATAAAATGAAAATCAAAGTCTGTGGTGAAAATAATTAACTTACTAGTATAGAACCCCGTCAAGAACGACGAAAAATATAAAAATGCTGAATGACAGATTAATGATGAAAATTATATATATGAAAAAAATTATACACGTTAAATGAAAAATCTTTTTAAAAAAAATGAAGACAAAACCAAAATATTGAAAATTTGATGGACTTTTCAATGTTTTTTGTTCAAATTTTTAAATAAGGAAAATTATACGAAAAATGAATCAAAAAATTGCGAAAAAAATTCGATTTAAAAAAATTAAAAAAAAAAAAATTTACGAGAATAAAATCCTCTTGAATGTGTTCTGATATAAAATTCAACCAATAAAACGACGTCGTCTCTTTAAGCTCTTCTAAATTATGATGATAAAACAAATTTAACAATTATATAGGAAGTGGATATATGAAATACCAATGATTTATTTTGAAAAATGCGCGTTAATTGTTTTCTCATTAGTTTCAGTTATGAAAGGAATTAAGGCTTAGTTCATTGGGGGAAAGGATTGAGGATTGTCTTGAGTCATATTGACGAAATGATCAAGTCTTAAAATTTAATCAAAATCTCGGGATTAAATAAATCCTAGGATTTAAATTTAAATCTCAGGATTAAAAATAAACCCAACTTTCAAGGCTTAAAATCACATTCCAAAATTCACAAAAAAGTCACCAAAAAACATCAAAATTCCATCAATTTGTACTCAAACCTGATTGAGTCATTGACTAAAAATACACCAAAAGCTTCAATTACATTCACTTGAGAATTTTGCCATTTAAATGTCCATTAAGATTTCTGATTGAAAAGCAAACTGAATGGTTTGTTGACCATTCCACTCACCGGATAATTACACAGAAATATTCTTAATAATTTTGTGAATATTAAGGAAAATGATCCAATTGCGTGATGGAACTACATGATTGGAAGAATTTTTTTGGGAATAAATCTAACATTTAGCATAACATATCATAGATATGGAGCTATTTCGTGAGTTTAACAATTTCCTCTAATGACCATGCAATAAATTCTTTCCTCCAATGACTGAACAGCCGTTGAAAAAATACCAAAAAATTTTTATGAATGCAAATAAATAAAATTTTACATTCAATATATTTTTTCATAGACTTTTCGTTTAATTAAAAGTTGTTGTGGATATTGAGGGGAAGTAACTGAATAATTTATTAAAAGTTCAAATTTAAAAATCTTTTGGAAATTTAAGCTTTTTGAAATTGTTTTCAAATTTAAAGATTTTGAAAAATTTAAAATTTTGAGCTTTTTGACAAAATTTTTGAAAATTTAAAGTTTTTAAGAACTTTTTGAAGAAAGTTTTAAAATTTTTGAGTTTATCAAAATTTTGAAATTTTTGAACTTTTTAAAAACGTTTTTGACAAAAATTCAGAACTTTTGAGCTTTTTGACAAAGATTTGAAAATTGAAGAATTTCCAACTTTTTGAGAATTTTAACTTTTGTCGAGCATTTTAGTAACTTTCCTTCAAGTTCCTACAACCACTTTTTCATTCAGTGATGTCACAAATTGCACAAATTAAACTAAAAATGCCAAAAAATTTATCGAAATTTACGAATCGTCATCACATCACATTAAATACCAAAAAATCATAACGAAAAGTCTATGAAAAAGGAATGTTCATTCTCTCCATTATATAGATAAAATCAAATTTAATAAAAAATCTTTTAAATGTAAAAAATGTTCATCGTTAAAAACTAAATAAATAAAATAAATTAAATTGTAACTAATAACATTCGAAAATGAACAAAAAGCAGATGATTTTGCATCTGGAAATATTAAAAATTGAAGCTTTTTGCGAGGAGCTTTTTGAGCTTTTGAGGCACGAGATTTGTAGCATGAATGAAACGGTCATGAGATTTATTTTGAGTTGGTGGGTTTGGGACACTTTTTGGTTCAAATTTGTGGATTCTTAAGAGTTTTCTGGATGTTGAGTCCGAATATTGCCTGATAATGGCAGTCACACGAGTGCTGGATGTTGCTCTATCGCTTTAAAATTAATGCATATTCATTGTTAAAATGTCTTAAGGCATAACTATGGTCGATACTTAAATCTCAAGATTGAAAATTCAAATTTTTGAAAGTTCCTTACAATTTGATAGCCAGTAGCAACTGTACAGAGACAAAAAGCTTGAAATCCACAAAGTGATACCAAAAAGAGCTCCAAAATTCCAAAATCTACCGAATTAAGTATGAGTGTGTGTGTGCTTTTAACTTTCATTTCACACAACCAAGCAGCAAGCAAAAAGAATGAGAGAGCTTCATGTGATCACTGAATTTAAGAATTAAATGGAAATGAAATTAATTTCTAAAAAAAAGTTTTGTTTTTAACAAAAAAAGAGACACAAAAAAATGAAACTTGTTAGATGAAATTTAGAGTCAATTTAGTTCCCCAATAATTATTTCTATCTTGCGTATAAACCTGCATAAGTTTTTGGTATGAATAAATGCAGGCTGTATATAAAAATCCATTAAATTTAAATGAAATTAGCTTCAATTATTAGAAAATGAAAGAAAATATTAAAGAAAAACTTTTGTGTTAATTTGTAGGCAAAAGAAAATGACTAAAAACTTTGTTAACTGTCGGGACAAAAAAGGTAAATCATTTGAGTTAGGATGAAAAATGAAGCAACAAGATGAAACATTCTGTTAAATTTGACAATAAAACATGAAGTAAATTAGGAGTGAAAATTTTTATTAGAATAAAAATATGAAAAATTTGGAAAAGCGCGAGGAAAATTTTACAGGGTTCGAAGGATATCCCACACATCATTTGAATTTTTCATTTTATGACAAATTGGAAGAAACTTATCACATGAAATTTTCGTCATATCTACTAGTTGGAAGTGGAATTTTCAGGCTTTTTGGGTTGAGAGAGTTTGTTGCTTTATCAAAATAAAGTCAGGTCGATTTCACTATTTCCTATAGGAAAAGTCTATAAAAAATCTCATATCAATAAATTCCACTTCCAAATACTAATAAAATCCCTGAAAAAAAAAACTGTATTTTGTTCCTACAACATATCCATTCCATATCTTATATCTCAAAAAACAATTTGATTTTCTCTTCAACATTCTTATCAATCAATATTATTCCTCCATATCAAGTATATAAGTATAAAATTATAAAAATGGAAAATCAAAGTAAGACAGCAATAATTGTGTAATTATTTTACAGGACAAAATAAGAATTAATTATTGATGACAAAAATGGCACAATTTAAGTAGATTTCAGTAGGAATTTTTTTAATTTTTTTACTTCATTTAAGCACGCATCAAGAAAATGGAAAATTGTGATAAATGAAAGAAGAAATTTTTCATAAAAAATACGAGAAAATGTAGATGAAAATTTTTTTAGGACAAATCACATTTTTGCGCACTTTTTGGGGATTGATAAGATTAAACGAATAATCTAGTACTTTTTATCAAAATCTAGGATCTAGTACTGATTGTTAAATCTAGACAATCTAGTACAAAGATCGTTAATCAAACAGAAATCTAGTACTTTGAATGACAAAGATATCTAAAATTCTAGTACAGAATCAAATGTGGTACCAGATTGTTGGACAAGAATTGATATTGAAGTACCAGATTATTCATTCAATCCATCAATCTTCCAAATCATAACCAACATACCAAGTATTTTATATAAGTATTGAGTTTCTTATAAAAAAATACAAGATATATTTTAATATCGTAAAACTACCTAATTAAGATTAATTCAAAGAACAACAAATTACCGAAAAATAACCCTTGTTGCATAAAAAAAAAGAAATCAAAATAAAATCCAAAAAACGAACCTGATTTTAAGATGGCAAACATCTTTTACCATCGATAAACGACTCTGCAATGTACTCTGATTTTTGCACTGCACTTTAAGCCTCATAAAAGAATGTAATAAAAGAGAATGCTTTTATTATTAAATTAAATTAATTATTACTCAATAAATTAAAAACACTACATACGTTGACATACATAAAGTCTGATATTGTCGATTAGTTTAAACGATGTTTTAAAGCTTTTATGTTAATTAATGAATAACTAGCAAAACAAACAAAATATTATTTTGGAGAATTTGATGGAAATTTATTGGATTCGTGTTGTACTGGATTTTAAAGTTAGAACCAGATTTGATTCTGGTACTTCAAAATAGAAAGTCAAATTCTAATACTCTATAGAGAATTTTTGAATTTGATCTGGTACTCTAACATCTAATCTAGTACTCTGGTACTTAAGATAGTAATCTGATACTTGATCTAGTAATATAATCTGAATAAATTAATCTAGACTTCAAAAGTTAATGAAAACCTTCAATTCTGAATTAGAGTACTAGAATGTAACATTTTGAACTATGTAGATTTGAAGTACTAGATTAAGTAAAATTCCAGTACAATGTAAATTCAATATTTTTCCATCAAATTTCTCTTTAAAACGAAAACAACCAACAAATAATCCTTTTTGCTCCTTCTTACAAAACATGATAAAAGGATGAAATCTACTATTGAATGCGAGATCGAAGTAAAAGGAAATGAGTTTTTATTAAAGATTAAGAGTAATAATAATAATTATAATAATGATAATGAAAAATGAAATGTCTTCCATTACTAAATTAATAAAAGTGAAATAAAAAAAACATATTTATTAAAATAGGTAATAAAAAATTAACTTTTAAAGTGAACAAAAAAAACTATTTATTAAGTAAAAAAAATAATTAAGAAAAAAAAATTAAAATAATTGATTGTACATTTTGAACATCCAGAAAAGGACAAGATCGAGTTTTATATAATTAATTATATAATGTTCAGTTTTTCGTTATAAATAAATGCGTCATTTTTCTCCAAGTTATTTCCTCTAACCCACATTTACACATTACAGAGCCAGAAATTTAAGAAATTTGCTCTTTCATGTATATCAAATTTTATCAAATTTTTCTTCCTCCTCTCGAGTTTTTTCATATCAGCATTCACAGAACATAAAGGATAGGGAAATATATCAAAGGTCAAAATGGAAGTTTTATATGTCAATGAGGACGATAATGTCCATAAATATCCTATTTTTTTGCTTATCTCATGAACTTTCACTGTTTAAAGCTTTTTGAAAATTTAACGGACATTTTTAATTTGAAATTTTCATGAAGTTTGCAATCAATAATTTTGAACTTCATATTTGGATCATAAAATGTAATAAACCTAGATAGAAAATACCAATAAACCACTAAAACTACTAAATTCTGTTCGTTCTCAGTTCCTTAATCAGAAATTCAATAATTTTATTTCTCAATCAGAGTAAACAATTCCATTTTTTCATAATGTTAACCGAGAAATGCTGTAAAAAATTGAAATGACTCTTCAACAACTTGATAATTCATAAATATTTGTGATTAAAAATTTAGATTTCATAAAATTACACATGTTTCATTTTAAAAGGAATCGCATTTAAAGGAAAATAAACGGGAAAAATTGTAAAAAATTTAAACTTTTTGTGTTATTGATGTTTTGAGATCCAGAAGTGATTTTGAGGTTAAATTTCAGGAACAACTGGAAGAGTCATAAATGATGTCTGTGTTGTCTATAAATTCCAATTCTAGATAACAAGCTTCATGTCATAAAAGAAACAATGACATGGCATACCAGAATCTGCTTTTAAATCTAACACACGCTCAAACTTCTGTAAAAACAAAAATTCTTCCTGAAAAATATCAACGATTCCAAAACCGGTTCCAATAAAAATACACATTAAATTTAAAAATAACAAAAACTAGTTATAGCTGCCACATCCAGAATCAAAAACAAAAACTTTCTATTCAATTGAATAAACAAATAACAAGAGATGATCGGAAGTGTTTTGGACGTCTACAAGTCCAAGGTCAAGAAATCACAACAAGAACGAGCAATGACTTGAATGATTTTCGCACACGTGAAGTTATAGCTTCACGCGATATAAATAAAATATTGTTTACTTCTTAAGCCGGTATTTAGACATACATCATACATGTTTCATTGTGTTTAGGAAGTAAACATGTAGTCATGGTAACAGACAATTAGCTCTGTGATCACACGATCGAATGTTATATCTTGTGATGGTAGTAGATGATTTATATTGCATCAGTTATTGATCTTGCTTGATTCTAGTCTAGATTGTATCACATTGTTGACATGAGGCACAAGCTAAGCCACGTTTTGATGATCTATGAAAGCATTGAAGCAGCGTGCGGATCAAACAGCTTTCAACCGGTCGAGAATCATATTGAATATTTCCCATAAATTATTGACGTCAGCGACTAGATCTCAGCTTATAACAATAAGAATGTGGTGTGATTGCTTACTAAGAATTCAATGAAAAATTACCGCTTAATATTTCTGCTGATCATCCGACTCAATGTATTTTATGCCACGTCTGGTCCAAAGAGTAAAGTCTATTGACTCAAAGTTCCAATTCATTCATTTTTCATATTTGTCTATTAATTATTTAGCTATTTTTTATTTGTTATCTTCTGAATTGTTGTGTATACTTCCAACATACATTATAGCATTAAGTAAATATAAAAATAATTATTTTTTTCTGAATTAATCTTTGATCATGTGATGTAAATTTATGTCCCATCGACTGACTTCTCTTTCTCAAGTACAATAAACATTAAGTTTTAAGTAAATTTAATTAAGTCATTCCAAATTCGATAATTTCTTATTAAGGCACATGATTTAAGTATAGAGACTGTTAATCACATCTTTGTATTTATCAGCTACATAACTGCGCTTCAATTTCATTGTTGGACCTAATTCACCTGTTGGAATGCTAAAATCATTTGGCAGGAGTGCGAATTTCTGGACTTTTTGTGCATTGGAGATTGAACTGTGAATGAAGGAACCAAGTTAGTTAAATTTCAAGGATACTAACTTTAACTTACCTTTTATTAGCTCGAGCAATTGCATCTTGAATAGCTTCATTAATTTTTGGATCAGGCTTAGCTAAAACTTCACTTAATTTAGTATATTTCAATCCGAGATTCTCCATAAACTTTAGAGATTCAATTGCAAGATCATCAGTCGGAGCACCATCTTTATCCATTTCAGTCTTTAATGCAATCAATATTGTAAGGAACTTGCGGTTATCGCCAACAAGAAATGCATTTGATATTGCAGCACATTCTGATTTGACTAAGTCTTCAATATGAACTGGTGGAATGTTTTCACCTCCAGCTGTAATAACCAGTTCCTTAATTCGACCAGTAATGAACATATATCCATCCTTATCTAAATATCCAATATCACCAGTATGCAACCATCCATCATCATCTATGGCCTCTAAAGTCTTTTCTTTGTCATTTATATATCCCATAAAGACATTGCGTCCTCTTTTGCAAATTTCTCCATGACCTTCTTCATTTGGATTATAAATCATTGATTCAAGACCTGGTAAAGTACGTCCAACAGATTCGAAGTATGGATCAAAATATTCTGCAAAGCTATGCGATCCGCTGCTCTCAGACATTCCATATGCATCAAGAATTGGAATGTCTAAACTTAAGAAGTACTTCTTTGTCTCCACATTCATTGGTGCTGCACCAGTCAACATAAGTTTGATTTTATCGAATCCTAAAGCTTGCTTAACTTTACTGAGAATTATTGTTGATGCAAGTTTATATTGAATTGATGTATGATGTTGTCCAGCCATTCGGTCCAAGTGATATTTAAGTGTAACACTTTTAGCCCATGATGCAATTGAACGTTTTAAGGCACCAGATTGAGCTCCAACTTGAAGCATTTTTTCTTGAACTTTTTCGAAAACACGAGGAACGCCCAAGAAGATTGTTGGTCGAGCTACAGTTAATGTCTTGAGAAGTGTACCTTTAAGAGCATCTTTATCAGCAAAATAAACAGTAGCAGCTAAAGCTAACGATACGAATATATCCAATAATTGTGCAGCAACATGAGATAAAGGCAGATATGAAACAACAGTTTCGCATCCATCGTGTAAAAATGGAAATTTCTTTCTAAGACTTTCGACTAGCCATGTAAAGTTATCATGAGATAACATTGCACCTTTAGGATTTCCCGTTGTGCCTGACGTATAGACCATTATACTACATTCATTTGGTACGAGTGACTTTAAACGTTCTTGATATTCTTCCTCCACTTCAGTGGTATCAATTTCTTCAATCTCACTCCATCTCCAAAATCCATCATCTCGTTTGACATATTGAGCATATGGGGGCAATGTCTGAATAACAGCCTTTAAATTCGGTAATGAGTCTTTAATTTCACGAATTTTCTCCATTTGTTTGGCTTCATCTACAACAACAATGGTTGCATTTGAGCTTTCGAGAATGTATTTTGTTGAATGAACTGAGTTTGTTGTGTAAATTCCTGTTGCAATTCCACTGTAATGAATTAAGGCACAAGATTAAAAATAAATCGCATGGATTTAAAATAAGCCGACAACTTACCCAGCATGTACAGCAGCCATTTCTGTGACAAACCATTCAATACTATTAAATGCAAGAACAGCAACTGTTTCATGACGTTTAAGGCCAAGTTTTATGAAGACCTTTGCAATCTTCTCAACTTTTTGCTGATATTCAGAAAATGTCAAAACTTCCCAATCTTTCGTAACTCCGTTAATTTGCTTTAATGCTGGACGATCTGGATATCTTTGTACTACTTTATTCATCATTTCTGGAATTGTAATAGGCTCAATTGATGCTACTTCATCTTTTGGATTAATACGGATTTTAATGCGCTGTGTTGGATCAGTTATACGAAAATCATTTTCTGCCGGTTCCATTTTTATTAATTAGCTAAAAAGAAAGTTCAAATGTCAAATTAACAATCTTGAAACTCGGTAGATAAGTTAAAATCACTGCCTCATTACTCTATGATGCAAAAAAATAATAATTAAATAAGACAATCAATAATTTTTTTATGGCACAAGAAACGAAATATTTTGCATTAATAATTACGACAATGGCAAGTATATTTATTATATTGATGAAATATTATGCTTATTGCTTATTAATCAGTTAAATTACCAATCAAATTAATTAAATAGATTAACGAAAGATTAAATATTATTTTGACGGCTGCTTTTTAGACGCGCTCAACACAAACTAATGATTTTTTTCAATGTTTTGGTTCTCTTTCCTCTTTATATGTGTGCTATCTTCTTCCTAACTAATTCCATGAAATTTCCATGACCTACCTCAATTTTATACTTTGTTTACGAACGTGTTTTGATTAAATTTAAGGTTTGAAGAAAACAAAAATTGGCCTAATCTGGTTCTCACTGAAAACCTTACAATTCCTTTTTTTAAAAAATTAACCGTTACAAAACATTTCAGTGGTTTTAAGAATTTTTGAATTTATTTTAACCGTTTTAAAATGAAATCGAGCTTTAAAAGCTTCTCCAAAAAAGCATTAGAATTTTTAATTACTCTCATTACAATTGAGTCTAATTACCGACAAAAGCTTTCATGCAATTAAGTTTAATTGCCCGAAATTTATTTAAATCCCACTGAAATTCGATTTTTCTATGGCCTTGAACCAAAGAACTTTAAAATCCACTACACCACTATGAAAAAGAAGCTTTCAAGGGCGCTTTTTGTTTTCTCGTTTGACGTAATATGGATTGAGGTAAGTACAGCACTTTGGACTTTCTTCTTCAGTCATCACGTAAAGTATAATAAATTTCATCGTTTGAATTAGCATTCATAAATGTGCACAAAAATACTCATATCCAACCTCTTGAGTCGGAAATCTTGAATACACAAATAGCAGAAAACCACTTCTTCTTATTCAAAGATTTAATTCATTATAAGCTTAGCTGTTGGTCGATCAGAATCGTACGATGAATCCAAAATGACATAAGAGGAAAATATTAAATTCCTACTGACGTATTAATGTTTATACGCACATATTGTGTGGAATTCTTAATGAATCATATCGTATGTAGTACAATTCGTATGTTTAAATTATGGTCAATTCTATTTTAAGCATTTAATTTTGTATTCATCATAAATTCCTTAACACATGCTCATTTTTCCCATTTATTTAATCACTTTCAGTATTTTAGCAGAAAATTAATTCACTGTGGAGTGCGAATTGAATGACTCAAAAATATAGTGCATGCGTCAGAAGAGGCAAAGTGCAAATTTATAGTGCTGTTTCTGGTTTTCTTCTTTTTCCGTTATTTTTTGATATTTTTTAAATTTGTTATAATTTGAATTTTTGAAACTGTTATAATTCGAATTTTTGAAATCCGTTATTAATCAAATTTCTGAATACCGTTTAAAATTTTCATATTTCAACTTGAAAATGTGGCTATGAATTATTTAATCCACAAGAATGCGTCTCAAACATCCGCTTATTGATGATCAAATCAAACAACTTGACTTGCCTCTTCTTTAAATTCAAATCAAACAGTATACATTATCAGTCGTGCAATTAAGTAACTGATAGACAATATGCACATATCGCTGAAGTAATAACAGCGAAGAAAAGTGATGATTAATTCAGAGTAGGTACGCAATATACACATGTATTTCAACACATAAATCGATATATCCATTTTCCACACGTGCTCATTTTCTGAACATTTTGACACAAATTACAGAATAAAACACAAAATTCGATACATGTTATTAATTAATAATTGGAAAAATGAGAAGTAATAGATAGTATTAAAAATCCACTTGCCTAATATTTCTTTCGTGTACGTACGTCGCGGTATTCTAACGTCAAATGACTCGAAATGAATGAAAATGTGAGTCTCTCAGCAAAAAATAATAGCGCCGATATATTCACTGTAATTTTCATAAACAAATGATGACTGAGTTTGTGAGAATGGGTAATATGAAAAAGAAGATTAAGTCGGTGTATTTCTCTCAAATTTCATCGTTTTTGGGATTTTATTGCTGGAATTATATAAGCACATATGCATATTATCATAATATATTCGCTCGCTGTCGAAAAAAAAGGTGGATATCGGGCAATAAATGAGAGAGAGAAAACTTATCAAATATTTTCTTTTACTCTTCTTCATACGTGAATGCATATCCAATATTTGAGACGCTTTCAGTGCAATGTCGCATGTTTTTGCGACTCTTTGTATTTACTTTATGCATGACAAACAAATGCAAAATTTCGCCTAAATACCGGGCTGCTTCTGACTTGTTTACATGAAAATAAATGCATAATAAGTTATTTACTGCTTCTGAATACATATAGGTGCATGCTTCTTTTAATTTTCTGTTCTTTTTAAATTCCATATAATTAAGTAAAGAACTATTTGAACAACGGTTATTTTGATTTTGAAAAAATATTTTTTTCTGTCAGAACCATTCAACAGTTTGTTTTTTGAAATGTCAAATTCCGTTAAATTTTTAAATTCTAAAAATTACTTTTATAAACGTGTATAACAAAATTATAGAATACGTCAACACAACATACGTCATTTTTTCCCATCTAAACCACTAATTTCTTTATTATATCAATTTGCATATTAGATAACAAAGTTCTTTAGTCACATTTCATCAGAAAATGTTCAATTCATGATTATTAAATATATTTAATTCATGATTATGACAGGAAAATATACCAAATAAGCAGTTTACAGTAAGCACGACACCGGATTTCCAATTTCAATTGTTTACAAAAAATCTTTGACCCTTTGTATAGTTATAGTTTGCATAATTGCTTATTTGTACAAATTTTAATTCCTTGAGAAATGAATTAGAATTGATTTTTATTGCTATAATCATTTAACGTTCCGAAATTTTTTGAATTTTTTATAGCATTTTCTAAAAGGAAATTATAGCATTTTCTTGCTTTCACAATAAATAAATAAATTAGCAAAAATGGTACTTGCACACAGTGATCAAGAGGCAGAAGCAACAAATTTCCCAGTCAAAAATGTTGGAGGTCCAAGAGGATTAGGTAGGAAGACGTGATATTGTTTATTTCATAATATCCTCAGATTTTTCATTTAATTTTGTTATGATTCGACTAATCTTGTTTTATTTACGTTTTTAAAGGTGATCCAGATGACCGCAAGCTACGTAAAGTCGAGAAGGAAGTCTTAATTCCAAAAATCATGCGTGACAGAGCAAAAAAGGAAAAATGCATTGAAGAAGTTGCGGCTTTTGAGGATTGTTGCAAGAATTCAAACGTTTTCATGGTAAACAGCTTCTTATCATGTCCAATAATCAATACATTAAGTATTTAATTCATTATTAGGTTTTGAAATGCAGAGAACAGAATGAAAAACTTTGGGGATGTCTCACAAAATGGTATAAAGACGAGACATTTGTCGGTGAATGCACAGAAATATATTTGCAAGAAAGATCAGATTTTAGAAGGACAGGCTTACAGAAGAAGTATCGTGACTACCTGAAAAATCGCGATAGTAATAAATCAGAGGAATAAAATTAATTAATGTAAAAATTGTTTAATAAAACTTTAGTTTTAGCTCATAAATCTTTCTTTTACATCATATCTTTGAATTACTACTTCCTTCACATTGAACTTATCAAGGTTGTCTAAATATTTCGTACTGTCAATGTCTTCTGGATGATAAACTTCAAGATACAGCATTGTCTTTTTAGTGACTTCGGCAATTCTTTCATTCGTCTGATGTTCATTACATGAACGTGGACTAGTGACTATTTTCACGATATAGGATGCATGGTAGTATTGTGGACCATGCTTGTATAGCACTAAAATACAAAGAGTAATGTTATATTACCGATATTAGCAAAATAGACTTAAACTTACAGAAATGACCTCCAAACTTGATTCCTGACTTGATGACCCAATTTTTACTTTTCAAATATAAATATCCAACATAGCATTCCACAAAGTTATGCTTCAGATCACAAAATTCTTTCCATAATTCCTCTGTTGACATTACATTATCATCTAAATCCTTAATTTCTAGACATTTCAGCTCTTTGTGTAAAAACATTGCTTCCTCTAGAATCAGCACATGAGATTGAGTAATTGGAAATGGATCAGCAACTACCGATTCATCAACTTTAATTAACTTTTCTTCAGGATTTGATTTCTCATCTAAATATTTCTCTTTCCATCTTAATTTCCTCTGATAATCATTCTGTGAGACTATTGGAACCCTCTCTTGACTAAAAATTTGTCGATGTCTATAATTTAATGCATTATTTCCATAGTTTCCATACTGACTTAATAATTTTATAGATTTTTTGTCAAATGTTTCTACGTCGAGTCCAGTAAATGTTGCAATCAATTTACAGTCTATTGGAAATGGTTTTACATCAAAATTCTTATGTTTTCGTCTTTTTGGAGCTGGAATTAGACTTGAATCATTTTTAGATTCGCGAATCATGTTAAATTTATGTTATATTTCACAAAAATAAACTAAAAATTCGAAACGTAAACAAAACTTTTTGTAAATGCGTCTTAAAAAACCTTACAAATTCGACGGTTAATTTTACGATAAGTTAAAAATTTAAAATTATTAAAAATAATTTGGAATACCTGGAATAATATTGGAAATTCTGGAATAAATTGGAAATTTATCTTTAAAAATTAACAAAACAAACTTCCTTTCTGTTAAAATAATTAAAAATGAATTTTTGAGGCACAAAAATACTTTAACGGTTTGCTGACATTTAAATTTATATTGTAGCAATCTCATGTGACATCACTGACAAACTTTTTGGTCATATGATCAAAGACATTACGAAAATAGTAAATTTTCGTGAAAAAGTTAATTAAAATATTGTGTATAATTCTTCAATCCATCTAGACTATTTCTGTGTAACATGGCCAACATCGACGAAATGATTTCATCCCATTTGGATGATAAAATTGGTAAGAAAAATGGTTTTGTTTTGGTGTTGAAAAAAATGGAACTTAAAAATTTTGATTTCAGATATGATTGCTGCGACTAGTGTTTTGCAGCAACAAGCTAGTGATATTAGAACGCAAAAGATCAACTGGCAATCATATCAACAATCTCAAATGATTTCCAATGAGGATTATAATGCAATCACTGCTTTGGATGGAGAAAAGAAGTCACAATATTTGAAGGATAATCAATATCAAGGTGCTAAGACATTCCTCAGCCTCTTGAGTCATGTATCGAAGGATACAACAATCCAATATCTTCTCGTCATGATTGATGACTTGTTAACTGAAGATCGTACTCGTGTTGACATGTTTTTGGATTATGCCTCAAAGCGTAAGGAGACAGTCTGGGGACCATTCTTATCACTCTTGAATCGTTCTGATGGATTCATTATTCACATGACTTCAAGAATCATTGCAAAGCTTGCATGCTGGGGAAATGATCAAATGCCAAAATCTGATCTTAACTTCTACTTGCAATGGTTGAAAGATCAGCTTACATTAAGCGTAAGTAACAAAATAGCTCAGTCATTTACTTAATTTCTTTTCAGGTCATCACTTGAATGTTGTCCATTTCATGCTTCAAATTCAATTTGTGTGATGAATTTCTCTCTCTTCTTTTACTTCATTTTCGTCTCATCAAAAAAAAAATAATTAACAAAAGTTCAATACGAAAATAATTTGTGTATACGCAAATTATGCATCTCATAATCACGTTTTGTTGTTGATACTAACTAATTTACATCTAGTGTAAAAAAAATAATTTGGATTTTATAAATAATAATTCTCATTTATATGTAAGAATATTAGATGTGTGAACTAACTAAGCTATTATTTCAATAGAATAGCTATCTTTGTTCGTTTAAAATTGTCATGTGCAATTTTGCTTTGTTCTGGGAGGGTATTTGGGGTTCAAAGTGTAACGATCGATTTAAAAAATAACGGTGAAAAATTATTTAAAAGTAAAGTTCAAAAGTGGTTCAAAAATATTAACGACTAAATTTAAAAAATTGTATACTGGTTTTCAGCTATTTTAAAAAGTTTAGGTGCTTTGAGCTATATTTTAATATTTTTGAGTGACTTAATTCCATAATCCTTTGTTGAAAAACGCCTATAAGATGACAAATTGGCAAAAATCCCTAATATCCTTACTTATTTATAAATCCTTTTCCCTTGTATGAGTTTTGTCTTGTCTGATTTAAATTCCCCAAAATTTACTAAAAGACGTAAAAAGTTTGTTTATTACTACAATAATCTAAAGGTCTCTGACTCGAAGAACCTGGCAAAATTGCATAAATCAGCCACATGTGTACTTCCAAATCAAACTAAAAATTTATTGTGACTAGAAAAGTTTGACATAATTTCAAGATTTTTTGTGAATCCTTGCAACTAAACACATTTCTTTAATGTTTCTCATCGAACCGTACGTTTATGTATAGAATTAGTCACAGAATAGAAAAAGTTTCTAATGGCTTAATTTTTTCTCTTTCCTTACAATCGTGTAACTCAAAAAACCTTTTTTATATTACAAAAAAATCTATGCTAAAAATTAATTAATTATATAAAAAAAAATGAAAACTGAAGGCAGCAGCATACAACAAAGAGTTGGAAGAGATAATTAAGAATCGTGGATATAAGGAAAAGGATCATCCTCACCAACATCATATGCATCTCTTCCATTTCCATCATCACCATCAAAATAAGGATCAACAACAAAATGTGATTGTTGAGAAATATAGGGAAGTCTCAAGTGCACTTGACGATCCTAATCATGGTGAACGCGCTGGTTCACCTTCTGGTGTTCATTTGAAGATTACGGTCTGTAGAAAAATTGACAAAGTGTTGCGTTATGAAAAAAATACTTACTTTAAATTAATCGGTGTGCTTATTGCTTAATTAATTTGATTAACAAGAGAATTATTCCAAATTTTTGATACCTTCCAGACGTTTCTCTTTTTTGATGATAAATTTTTAAAGATTTATACTAATAATTAATGTTAATTATTCTAGGACAATGAATACATCCAATCTGTTGGACGATGCTTGCAAATGATGCTCCGTGTTGACGAATACCGTTTTGCTTTCGTCACTGTCGATGGTATTAGCACATTGATTTCCATCTTGTCATCACGTGTTAACTTCCAAGTAAGTTGTCTACTTTAACGGTTTAAAAAAATTCAAATTTTAACAACTTTGTAGAATTTGAATTGAACCGGTTCAAAACTTCAAATTCTACAAAACAGTTGAAAATTTAAATTGTAAAAAACCAGTAAAACATGCTGTTTATTTTCTTTTCATTTTATAGGTGCAATATCAATTGGTCTTCTGCTTGTGGGTTTTGACATTCAATCCACTTCTCGCCGAGAAAATGAATAAATTCAATGTTATTCCAATCCTTGCTGATATTCTCAGCGATTGTGCAAAGGAAAAAGTAACAAGAATTATTCTTGCCGTTTTTAGAAATTTAATTGAAAAGCCAGATGACCCACAAGTCGCAAAGGAACACTGCATTGCCATGGTACAATGCAAAGTTCTCAAACAATTGTCAATCCTTGAGCAACGCCGTTTTGACGATGAAGATATCACATCAGATGTTGAATTCTTAACTGAAAAATTACAGACATCCGTTCAAGATCTTTCATCATTTGATGAATATGCAACGGAAATTAAGAGTGGACGTTTGGAATGGTCACCAGTACACAAATCTGCTAAATTCTGGCGTGAAAATGCTCAACGTTTGAACGAGAAGAACTACGAGTTGTTGAGAATTTTAATTCATTTATTAGATACATCAAGAGATCCATTGGTCTTGTCCGTCGCTAGCTACGATATTGGTGAATATGTCCGTCACTTCCCCCGTGGAAAACAGTAAGATTCTTTACATTTATGGTTCAGAATTCATGCTAATGTAAATTATTTTCAGCGTCATTGAGCAACTTAATGGAAAGCAATTGGTAATGCAACTTCTCGGCCATGATGACCCCAACGTACGTTATGAGGCTCTCCTTGCCGTTCAGAAATTGATGGTACATAATTGGGAGTACTTAGGAAAACAATTGGAAAAAGATAGTGAAAAGGCACCGGGCGATAAGGAGGGTGGAAAAGTCATTTCAGGAAAAGCATAAACGTTATCCTAGTACACCTTACTTATTAGTATTATATATTCATCATATGCTTATTCATAAAGAGGAAATTTATTGATTGTATATAAAAATTCTTCGTATTTTAATTAAATCATTTCAAGTGGAATCAAAAACTTTTATGTTGAACATTTTATTAATTTTTTTTTCTTGTGGTTGAAGACATAAGGCATTCCATTATAAATTTTTTCCAAAAAAAAAATGCTATATCTATCATGATATTTGTGAATTATTGATCCCCCGTGTTATATAGGCAAAATTGTGCAAGAAATATCCTAAATTTCAATGTAATTTATTTACTTAAAATCTTTCTGTTGAAAAGTGAGAAATTTAATGTGTTGAACATAAAGATAATAAAATAACTAAATATCTATGAAAAATAATATATTACAGAAAATCAACCCAATTGTATTCCTTTTTGTACGACTTACGTTTTCAGACGCAACCAAAATTGATTTTAACGGCATTTTGAGATTTAAATTTGAAAACCATATAACAGCAAATTTAAAGTTCAAAACCCTACAACAGTTTTTGAAAAGTTTAAATTATTAAAAACTGTTAAATTTGGAAATTTCTTAAATAGCTGAAATAAAGGAGATAAATCTAAAGAATTCATATATGATAGCATATAAAAGCTTTATTTGAAATTCAATAAATTTAATTATATAAAATGATAACCACATAGTCTTAACAATAATTTAAAATAGTGCAAAGCTTTTTCGCAAGCGAATTTCATTGACTTTGGAACTTGTGAAGGATATGATTAAAAGCTCACATTGCAGCCATCAACTAACGAGAATTTGCAGGAATTTTTATTCAAGTTTGGGTTTTCACGAATGTCAATTTCTTTTGCAATAATTAAAAATTGATTATAATAGACAGTTGTAAGTTCCAGACCTGATAAATCAATTTTCTCGTAATTTCCACTTTCCACAAACTCTTTAAGCTTTACTTCTAAAATCCATTTACTAGCTAAATCTCTATAATATCCAAATCTTAATGGATCTACAGTTTGTAGCTTTTTAACAAATTCTAAAGTCTTTTCATGATAATGGAAACGATCCAATGAACGCATTAATAAGGCAGCTGTCAATAAAGTCCATTTACTGTCTGGCTCAAACTCTAAAAGTTGATTGCACGAGTCTAGCTGATTTTTTAATTCATCTTTTACAGCAGTACCAAATTCATAGCCAAAAGAAGGTAGTTTGCAACCAATTACGGCATTTTCGTCATACTTTTTAGCAGTTAATGAATATTCTTGATCACCTTGAGTGACTTTGACTAAAATCTCGTCTGTGACTTCAAAACTACCTTTATTTATCCATATGCAGTCACTTTTATTGCCAGATATAGACAGCCATTGACTATCAGAATTATTGTCAACAGAAATGCTTATCTTATCTCTATTCAAATCAACAGCTTTTGTGAATGCAATAATCATGTGCTGCTTAGTTAGCTTGAAGCATGCGATATCAAATTTCGGATCTGAATATCCTAATAAATATCTCTGATAAAACCATGCTGAAGAATCATTTGGATCTGTAAATGCAGCTGTTATTACAATTTCTAGTTCCTCTTTTAATTTTTCCTCAGATATTGGTCTTGATGGATCTGTTTCGTGTGGATGCAAAATTGGCAATAGCTGAGATCTATAAAACCACGAAGAATAATTTGAAAAATTCTTTTGAATCTTTTCATCACAAAATTGGAATTCCTTTTCAGCCGATACGTTTGCTTTCTTGACTACATAGCGCCTATAATCCCAGCAATGAACTGTTAACAAGATTAGCATAAATTACGTGAATGATGTAATACAAATGAAATATATTTAACTTACAGTTACGTTCATCCTTTTTAAGATATAATGTGCATAAATTAACTTCTTTATCCCAGTCAGGCTTCGGTGAATTTTCTAAAATCCATGAACGATGATGCCATGCTCCATAAGATTTTGGCTGAACTTGCAGACATAATTCAGTAAATCCCAAATCACGATCAAATAAAGTTGAATCTTCTTTATTTTCTGCAGTCATTTTGAGTATGCATTCACGACGGACATTCCATAATGTTGACAGATCTGGATTCACTGAAAGAATCTTTCCGGTCAGTTCCAATAATTCACTTCCAAAACTTTCAGACGATCTTAATGAAAAAATCTTATCCATTCCAATTCTATAAGCTTTTGCCTTCAAATCCTGCTCTTTCTTCTTCCTTGCAGCTTCCTCTGCACTTGTTCGTACTTTTAATCTTCCGTGCATCTTTGTATCTTAATTAATTTAATTTTTAAAAGCAATAAGAACTTTTCTTCTTAATTCTTTTGTTTTGAATCATCAGTCGACTAATGCGACATCTAAATATGAGATAATAGTAGGTAAGTAAAGATATCACTTCTCGTGATATATGTGGATGATGAAGCGTCTTTTTATTCATCCTTAATAAAATAGACAGCAGACAAAGTGTTGGAACTAAAAGCTCTTTTTTATAGGAAAAAAGCTCTTCAAAGTTTGGTTATAATTTTCAATTTGAATAATAAACTTAAATTTTGAAGAAAAATCATAATTAAACTAGTGCACCGGCAGCATCAATTATGTTTCTCAACAAATTGATTAATATAGCAAGAAGCCCGACTAATGTCAATCAGCTATCAAGTAAGTTAAGTCGAAAATTGATTGAAAATAAATAATTCTCATAAAATTATTATAGATTTGTTTCAAAGATGCTTAATATCATCAACACCAGTCATTAATAACAAGTTGACAGTTAATAAGCCATTAGAATTTGTTAATTTAAAAGATGGCAAAGATCCAGTGCAAAATGTAAACAACAAGATCCAGAACAATGAAGCAGGCAGATTATTTGCAGTTGTTCAGATTTGCGGCAAGCAATTTAAAATAACTCAAGGTGACGTTATTATGCTAGAAGGATTCTGGGAACCAACAAATGGCGATGAATTGAAATTAGAAAAAGTTTTACTTTGTGGATCACAAGATTTTACATTAGTTGGACGTCCAGTTTTGCAGAAAGGATTAGTGGACATTCAAGCTACAGTAATCGAAAAGTCATTATCACATACTAGAACTCACTTCAAATACAAGAAACGAAAGCAATATCGTAGATTTAACTTCCAAAGATCACCGACAACAGTTTTAAGGATTAATTCTATAGAAATCAATAATTCTGTTGATCAAAATGAAACCCCACAGACCTCAGATAATGTCTTTTTCTAAGTAGCTGTAATAAAATTGTTTAGAATCTTATAAATAATAGACATAAAGTTGTTTTTATAATTATTTTATTCCATATGATGGATGCTAATTTCGTGGATTTTATTAATTATAACTAGATAAAACGAGATATTCATCAGCAAGCAAGCTTATACACTTGATCCTTCCTTACCTAAAATAATGGAAATAAATCAAATTAGTATAAAATTTAAAAAATTTTGATACAGGCAAGCAATTTTAAAACGTAAACCAATAATAAGCTCATACAAATTGAAAGTTAAATGGTAAAAAATTTGAAATTTTTAATCAATTTTTGAACTATTTGGCTCAATTTTGGTCCAAAGCTTTTGTATGAGGAATATATTGGATTTGAACATTAATTATTGTTAATTGACAATCTAAATGCATCACACATTCTCAAAGTATGTTTGTTAGTCATAGTAGAAATAGAAGGAAGTTCTAAACAGGCAAATAGAAATGATCGTTGGCAAAAAGTCTGCCAAAGACTTACAATAAAAGACCTCTTTTATCTTTTACTTTACTTTTCATCTGTCAAAATATATTTGCAAGATAAATAATAAAATGCTTAATAAGTATTGCTGAAGGCTATAGAATCGAGAAAGAAACTTACGTGCTGGTTTGCCGTTGGCCCATGGAGTGAATCTGATGTGGCTTTCATCACGTTTTGCGGATTCAGTTCTTGGTTCGGGTTTCAATGAGCGACGAAGGATTCGTGCTGCGATGTTTGAATAGTTGATGTAGCTAAAATAATGATTTTTAATAAATTTCTGGATGTTCACTGGATCTCGATTGCATAATTTTTTTTGAACCGCATTATTTTACGAATAATTTTCACGACTTTACTCACTTTAAACCAGCTTGTCTCCAGGCAGTCATTTTGGATATATTTGAGTACAATGGACCTCTCCTATAAGAATAAATAAATGACCTAATACAAGCTACAAGAGCTGAAAATTTTGTGAATTAATAAATCTTCGATTGACGAAAGAAAACCACAAAATTCAAATTTTGAACGGCAGTTGGCGCTTGCTTTGTTTTTGTTTACATACTTTCGCGCCATCTATGTTTGAAAATAATCGATGTTTTTTCTGTATTAAAAATTTCTAATTGCTCAGAATAGGTAATTAAATTAATTTTTGAGTTAATTGAGCAGTAACTAAGGTAGTTATTGAAAGAATGAAGAGTGGACACGTAGCTGTTAATCAAAAAAATAGTGGATTACTCTGTTGGTTGATGAAAATCCTGTCATTACCTTGTTCATTGCACAAACTTCTTTTTGACAAGGAAATTCGCAATTCTTTGCCGAGTAAAGTCGTATTAATAACAGGTAAATATCTTGAATATCTTATCTAATCGCATAATATATAACATGTTTAAATCAACAGGCGCATCTTCAGGATTGGGAGAGGCTTTAGCACACGTATTCTATACCACTGGATGTAAATTAATATTAGCTTCAAGAAGAACTGAAGAACTAGAAAGAGTAAAAAGAGACTTACTTCAAATTGAAGATGTTGGCATTACTCACGCACCTATGATTCTTCCATTGGACTTAACAGACATAAATTCTCTGCCCGAGAAAGTAAACAAAGTACTTGAAACTTATGGTCACATTGATATTCTCGTTAATAATGGTATGCATTAATAAGAAGAAACAAAGTTGCCAAACTGATTATCTCAATTTGTTTTTGCAGGTGGTGTTAGCATTAGAAGTAACGCAATCGATACAAAGGTAGATGTTGATATAAAGATTATGCTAACTAATTATTTCGGTACGGTTGCCTTAACAAAAGCAGTTTTGCCTTCAATGATTGCTAGAAAGGAAGGAAGAATCTTGTGTATAGGAAGTGCACAAGGAAAGTTTGCAATTCCACAGAGGGCATCATATAGTGCATCAAAGCATGCTTTGCAAGCTTTTTGTGACTCATTACGTGCGGAAGTAGATGAACACAATGTTAAAGTCACTTTAATTAGTCCTGGATATATATCTACAAATTTCTCAGTCAATGCACTTACAGGAAGTGGTAATGCATATGCTAAAATGGACGATACTACAGCTCATGGAACTGATCCCATAGAAATGGCTAAATACATTCTCCAGGCAGTATTAAAGGATAAAAAAGATGTCATAATTTGCGGTATAGCACCAAGATTAGCATATTACATAAGATTTCTCATGCCGTCCTTGTATTTTTGGATCATGTCAAAACGTGCTCAAAAATTGAGCAAACAAAATCATCTCAAAAAGGACGACTAAGATTATAATGTTTGAGGTTGTCAAACATCTAATTCTGTCCGTTTACTAAAGTGAATTATCTCTTGGTGTTGGATACTACCTATTTGGATATTGCGATAAGAAGCTAAATTTATAACGAAATTCATTTATTTGAAAAATTAAGTTCAAATTTTGAACTTTAGATATTTTTCAAATAAAAAATTTCCGTTATTTGAATCCTATTAATCTTAATGCACTTTAGTGAAATTAAGTGTAATTGTATGGTGTCATTCCTTTTTTACGGTGGAGGCTTATATGAAGTCCACGAATAAAGATATATTTATTTTATTCCAAGCAATTTGCCAATATTATAAATATAATTTGATATTCATCTCAGATACAAAGCTGTAAAAAAGGCCATTAGCGATTCACACAACAATCAATCATCAGGAATTAATCAAATGATAATTGTTTGGGTAAAGCTCTTTAGGCACTGAAAAAAATGAGAGAAAAACATTTTCTGCATACACAAATAACATCAGATTTATTTATTTAAACATTTAAAGCTTTGGTGACATTCATAATTCCTTCCATTCACATTTTCTTTTCCTTATTTCTCATCGATTTTCCTTTTTGCTCCTTTCTTTTTTTGTTCATCAATGAGAGTCTACAGCATAAACAAAAATAACATTTACAAACGTCTGAATTGTAATATCTTCTTTCCTCTTTTAAATTTTTTATTCCTTCTGCTTCGTCTGTTCATCGATATTCTGCCAACGAGCCAGATTCTCCTGACACTGCTTCAACATCGGTCTTGTTTCCGGTATTAAACGATATAATAGGGAATAACATGGAATGCAAATACCATTGAGAAATCCAAGCTGTGAAAGATATTGAAACGGACAAGTTTAATAACGTGAAAGGATTAATGAAGCATAAAAATGGCTCTTAAGTGCTATTAACCATAGTGACCTGTCAAGAGATTTACTTAATTAACTTTTGAGGGTTGAAACATTTAAAGTGAAATTTTTGCAGATATTATATTTTATGTGTGTGCAGTTTTGCATTACAAATGAGCTATTACGTACATAAAGTCTAGCATGGTGGTTGACTAGTTGATTTGCTGATAACTCATCTTCATGTAGGAACTAAAGCATTTTGAATCTTTATTAGTATTTTTAGTTATTTCCATAGCAAGTGAGCTTGTTCTTTGTGAACCTTTCTGAGCTCACTACTTGTCTGTACATTTATAGGATATGATTCTATCTAGCGTAAACTTTTTTATTCACATAATATCAGCTAAATTTGAATGATAATTTCGAGTAAGAGATGACTATGATTCCAATTTTAAATTATGACTATTTTTCATTTTTTTTGAATTTCTAAAATTCAGATTTTAAAAAACCGTTGACCCCAAAAAATTTACTCGATGTTGGTATTTCTAAAGTACAACAGCTACAACTCACATGGAGTGCATTGTTTCTTTGTTCCTAATTGATAACAGAATTTTATAACGACAATAACATAAATGGGATTATTTCACTAATAACGATTAACAGTAAAAATGCGTTATTTATGAGCATTCCCAGTCTACCTAACTTTATTCTTACCTGAGAATTTGCCTGTTGATCTGGCTGATTGCGATCCATCATTGGTATGGGTTGTCTTCCAGCGCGTTTCTCCTCATCACCTTGCTCATAAAATTCCTCAAATATTCCCTTCACTGTTTCTGTTTGAATTTCCCATGGCTTTGAACTCGCAGATAAATCTGCTGCTGTCATTGCAACGGCATTCACCATCATGCGGTGCTCTAAAACACTCCACGAGAATTTTTCATTATCCACAAGAATCATCAATTTTTCTTTGTTTGGAAAGAATAATGCAAGATCTGTTGCCAGTATGCAGTGCTGAGAGAAAGAATGAGAAACTTTTCATATTGACAAGACAGTTAAGTAAGCATTAATATTCAATGACTCATACCTTAATCAAACTAAGAATCTGCTTATATTCCGTTGAACTTAATTTAGCTAAAATATTATGTCCGTCTTGCTGTAATATAGTGACAGTCTGATTGAAATGATGATGTTCCATAGTCGAGGTTGAATAAATGGCAGCAATCGGAGATTCAGAATCTAGCATGAACTTGTTGCTCTTACCACGATGGTCAAGGTCACTAAATGAGGTCATTTGAATATACACATGAATACATGCATAAAATAATACAAAGTTGTACTTAATACTTACTGACACAATGATCCAATAAACAATGCAAGGCACTGTAAATAGATTAAAGTTAGTAAAGTTCTGATGAAATTTTAAACTTTTCTTACCTCATTCGGTCTGAAGACCAAATCAGAGTTCTTGAGGATTGAATACATTGAGTTAGCAACTGCAAACCCATGAGTCCAATTATGATATGGAACGCGACGGTAATTCTTTTTTACAGTCAGTGTAAATCGCATCAAGTCTCTCTTGTCGAAACGATTGAATCCAAAAAGGTCTTTAAACATGAATATGACGTAGTTAACCTTCACATATTCATCGACTTCGAATGGATTAAAGTAGTAACTATCAATGTCTGGAATTGATGATGGAATGCCCATTTTCTCACATTTCTCTAAATCATCATCATTACATTGGTTATGGTAACTCAGCACTTCCAACGCAACCCTATATTTCTTCTCAGATCTCCGAATTTTATCGTACAATTTGGCATGATGTAATGCGAGACCGCAATAAACAGCAAACGTTTCAAACGCCTCCTCATCCTCTTTTGAGAAATAACTTGAACGTTTATTTACCATTTCCACAACACCAATAATTGAGCCTCGTATGAAAATTGGCATACATAGAATCGTATCTGTTTTATATCCTGTAAGTTGATCGACATTCCTATTGAACCTTTCATCACTATATGCATCGATGATATTAAATATTTCGCCAGTTAATGCGCATTGACCTGCAATTCCGGTTCCAATTGGAAATCTAATTTCTTCACTTTTCATTTTTTCCGTTGTTTCCTTTGCAGCTCGCGGTGAATTCATTTTCTCTTGTATGTCATCCTCGAAACCAACATCAAATATTGTCGCATACAATTCATTCGTTCGAGAGTCAATCAGGAAGAGTGACGCACGATCGGCATTGACTAAACGTTGCGCATAATTCATTATTTTTATCACGAGCATATCCATTGATACCATATCTTGAAAAATTGATCTAAATTGAAAATAAGAGGAAAAAGAAGGTTGTGTTACGAATACGATATCATTCACAGCGTGAGACAACAGAAAGTCAAAAGTCAAATATTAATCAAGTCAATCAATCAAACCAATTATTAACCTACAAACAGATAAGACACTCCATTTAGGATTAGTAAATATGATGATGATTTTTGCGAGTGCCTTTAATGAATATAACATAATAAGAGATGGAGATGGAAATCTATGTCATAACATTTATGTGTTGCTGCTTGACTCATACTCGAAATACAAAACAACACATTTATTTGTTGACCATTAAGAAAGAACAATAGATAAAAGGGAAAGAAACAATGATGGTACTCAGAGAGAGCTTTAATGTTATATCCATCGAGTTTTAGTACACACATATGGTCTATTAATTAAGGTTTTCTTTGCTTACTTGACAACAGCCAGAAGGAAATCATTGAGTTTCTTTTGTTTGTTCAAGTTGATATAAATGGACATGTAATGTAGAGCAATTCCGCCCCACACAAGATACGAATACGATATTTCTTCATCTTCTTCATGGAATCGAGCACCGCTGTCACGTCTCCACATTTCAAGGACCGCTACAAGACTACCGTCCGGATATACAATTGCTTGACACAATACGTGTTCGGTCTCTTTATCGGAAATGACATTAGGAAATCTAGGATCAATATCACCACGCGAATAACGAGTTGGCTCACGGGTTGAAGCAACATATCGTGCAATTGATGCGTCGTCAACAATTTTTTGTAATTTTGGCTCCCCATGCTCATCAAATGTTTCTGAGTCCATTACAAAAGACAAATTGTCGCCCGCATCCTCAACAATATATAAACGAAAACCATCAGCATTAACCGCATTTGATATGCACGATGACAATTCAAAAAGTACGTGTGCTTTTGTTGGTTTCATTTGGAGCTGTTGTGTCAGTTGTTCAAGCATTTGTCGTTTATCAGCATGAACACAAAATCTCCATCGACTAAGACTCGTCTTTCTATTTGCATAGTTCATCTTTTTCGCTTTTTGCGTCCTGCGGATCATCCACCGTTCCAATTGTTCTAATTCTACTTCATCCATAAGAAATTTCTCCAATATTTCCGGATGATTTCGCAAATAGAAATTTATTTCTTCTTCATTAAAATCTTTATTGATGTTGATGTTAAGGACAAAACAAATAAACAGCACGGAATCGATGGAAAAAAACAACAAAATCAAAATGAATTTAATGTCATAAAAATAAGAAAATTCTATTTTTACCATTGTGTTGATAATTTGTTCCTTCCATACCTTTACGATTCTTATCATTCGGCATTCGTTGAGCTGTATTATTGCTGCTGCCATTGTTGCTACCTGCAAAAAATCACATCAATTTCATCAATATTTAATAGAATGGAAATCATTTTATTTTTATCCAAGCAACTTTCTGAAGACTTTCTGTTGATTTCTTTTCAGTTTACTTATTTTTCCAGATGAGAAGACTTATGATGACAGCAATCATGCAAATTAAATCAAATTGATTAATGCCATTCCGAGGGGGGTGGTTGTTTTAAAGCATTCAACTCAATTCAATTTAAATTAAAAATTATAATTTGCCAAGCTGAAAGCTTTGAGGCATCTCCGATCGGCACAAATTATTCATTGTAGCCAAGTGTCTGTCATATGGCCGTCCAAGAGCCAATTTTAATGATAATTGCCATAATAATTACCACTTGGGTACCTTTGATGTCGTGTGATCCACTTGGATGACATGTACCCCATCTGGATATCATGAAAAGCTTGTGACGATCGGGATATCTTGACAAAATTTACATGACTTCAAGCATGCTTTTATTTTTATTCATCAAATATTCAAAACAGAAATCTTAGGAAAGGGTTAAAGAGAGTGAATTGGAGTGTAGACTTAAATTTAATTTTATTCGAACATTCATGCTGTGTGGAAATTTTTTCGGTTCACCGCTAAGGGTTTGTCTATTGCTACACATAAAATAATTTCAAGATTCAATTATTTTTATAATTTTAAAAGAGGTTTATATTTGGTTCTTGGAAGGTACGATGAATTTAATACTTTTAAGTGGTCTAGATGGAATGTTCTAGGAATGTTGTTATGAACTTGATTCAATGAAGCTTGAGCTAATGTCTCTAAGAATTCAAAAGACAGTATCTACCCATCTTACCAAGAAGCCAGACTGTTGGTCTGTTTTGCAATGCTTGCTTAAAATGGATTAAAACAAACTTTTTAATGATCTTGTTTCTAGGAAGTAACTAATTGTTGCTGAGATATAGAAGTAGCAAGGAGTGCAACTTGAAACTTAAAATCAACTTGACACCATTTCCCAAATTCAGTCATTTGAGATTCTCTATTCAAGTAGTTGCCTCGACAATTTCTAAAGCAATTTATAATAATTTATAGTATTGTGTCTGCAGATGACTCTGATAAGCAATGAAAAGACCATTTGCCTTATCCTCATAATCACATAAATAACGGAGTTGGTTAATATCACATTACTTGCAAAGCGTGAAGTAAAGGACTCTATTATCACGTATAACAAACAACTTGTGTTTTGTGGATAAAGACATGGTGGAGATTATACATGCAGACGACACAGAAAGAGGAGCTGTAAACGGGTTGTGTTAATGAAATGGGATATATTCTCGGAATTTATGATTAGCATATGACTACGACGGCATTATGCTAATTAAAAAGATAGCAAAAGCTTGTAACTAATGAATATTGCAGATTATAAGAATGTGTTAAAGCACAAGATGATTTTAATAATAAATTGCAGGCAATTAGGATGTAGCTGATATTTCCATGTGGTTATACCTATTCGTAATCTAATAACATCCTAACTTTTCAGCTATTTACTTCAATGAGCATCAAAAAAGTTTCATCAAATTGTTGTGGCTTAAATAAACCACAAGAAAATCTTAAAGATAACTTCTAAAGCACAATGGGAGGATTTTCTCTTCATCAAGTCTACAGCATAACTAGACTTAATTTAATTTCATTATTCATTCTTTCAGATCATCAACATTTCATCTTAATCCTAGAAAATGAATCTTTTTGAAATTAAATTTTACCTTCGGGACTTTGAGTAAAGCGCTTACATAGACTAAGCACCGAACTGTGCAAGATTTGTGGTTTTTGCTCTTTCATTGTTTTACTTTTCAATGTTTACTTTGAGTTATTCGAAAGTTTAACACGACTTTATAGGTTTGCGGCATTGTTGCATACTTTGTTGTACATAAATACCGTAAACTTAATTGAATTTCCATAAAATAGAACAAGTTTTAAGTAAAAATGAAAAAAGCTCAGTAATAAAATAAATGGTCCTTAAATGCCTTCGTGCTATTATTCTGTCATAACAATTTGCGGTAAGTAATACCAGAATGTGCCGCTAGGGTTAACTTGATTTCCACAAATTTAATCTTATAATGGAATATGAGCTGACATAATTGACTTTAAGCTTCGATCAAAGCGTCAATTTATGGTATTGTTGTGATGGAAATAAGTTCACTTATGAACTGAAAGCTCAAAATCCCTTTGTAAATCTATTTTATAGCATCTAAAGTAATTAAATTATTTTACATACATATAATTTCAAAGTTGTGCTTCATAAAGTCTCCATAAACTTTACAGCATGTATGGAAAGGGTAAACCTTCTTTTTAAAAGACGGATTGGTTTTACTACGTAAGATGAGTTGACGAAAGCGAGAACAATGGAAGACAAAATTTTATTGGTCTGTCTGAAAACTTTATGCTTCTCATTAAGGAATGTTGTGATAGCATTTAAAGATGGAAAGGATGTGTTTATGTGCTAATTTTGCGTTGATGTGTTTGCATTTGATTTATGAATAATTTATGAATTATAAAATGTACTGTTGTCGTCATTCAATGGTTAGGTGAATAAATTAGGCTATCAAATGCCTTTTCTGTGTTTTGTGTAGGCTTTGAGAAACATTTAAATTAATTAGCCTAAAAATGTTTATGAGACATGAAATGGATCCTCAATTGTAATTAAGAGATAAAATTTTATACTGAATTGTAGGCAGAATTCATATGAATTCATTCTTAATGTCACAAGAGTTCACATCTTTGTGTCTAGATGTCAATAATCTCAAAAGTAGATAAATTCCATTCTATTTCCCATGAAAATTTAATAAAATTCAATTCCACGTAATATTTGCTTTTTAAACAGTTTGAAAAGCTCTTACCATAGAATGTGAAGATCCTTTTTGAAATTCTATGACAACTCAAAGTGTTGGTAAATGCTTGCTATGACTACTTCTATTATTTGAATATTTACATTTTATTATTTTGTTTATTTGAATGAGATTTGGCAACATTTTAATCAGCGACCTCCTTTTCTAGATCTTATACTGGCTAGAAGTCAATGATAAATCGTTGTTGAGAATTCATCAACTGTCATTTAATATTTAAATTGTATTTGCATCAAGAATTAATTGATTTTCCCCTTTTAAAGTTGCAAGCTCCTTCATATAAATATTTAGTCTGTTTTTGAACTCTGAAGAATAAACATCATAGTGAATAATTAAATCTGTTTGGAAGTTCTTCAATTAAACTTAATAATAAATGTGCATACAATTGTCGTGTCTTAAGATTAATTTGACTTTAAAATTACAATTTTAATGAATATTTGAATATTTAATTATTTTTATCTAAGTAGGCTAAAATTTCTCATTAAATTTTAAAAATGTCTCCTTTGATCAGAGTATTCATTGTCAATAATTTAATTTACAACCACTGTAATTGCTTTAATAAGCTTTCAACGACAACATTCAACTTAAGTATTCCAATGAATAAAACTAAAATTTAATGAGCTACTTGGAAGCTACAAAGAAGTAAAAGCGGACCTATAAAAAAGCTCATTAGCCTTATACCGCCCATAGTGATTTCATTGCTCTCTTTTTCTCTTTAATCATTCAAAACACATCGAAAGAGAAGCTTGCAAAGGTACTTTGAGCCTTTCGATGTGACGTGACACACATGAGTGATGAGCATTTATTAAGTTATACAAATCCTTTATGAGTCTTTTTATAGACTAGACTTTAGTTAGTTTGTTATCCGAAGTATTAGATTTTATTAAAGAATATAAATTGTGGATGAACTTACGAAATTTAAAAAATCTCCGATTTCTCCAAAATGTGACAGCACGTTCCATTATTGTTGAAATGAACTCCATTCACGAGTGAACAAATTGTCAATAAAAGTATCTGTTTTATACCTCAGTATCTCTTTTTATGTAAAACAAGTCATCATAACTTTTTTTTTAAAACTCAATAAAAAATATCATTTAATCGATGCATGCAGTACAACGTTCATTCGCTGTTCAACTTCTGATAAGACACGTCCATTAAATTCCATTAAATTTATTTTCTACTCTACATACACTTGTGTCAACAATGAAAGAGAGTCAGTCCATCAACATCATCAATGATGTTTTTATTATTTCAATTTATCACTCGTTTTTCAATCAATATGGTAGCTAAATGACTGTGAGTATGTCCTATAATCATCAACATCATCAATTATTATGGATTGCAATTTTTTTTATACTTCCGTAACGTTAAAGTTGTCAACATGATGCTGCATTGTATATTTAGACACGACCTCTTTAATTTATTTATTTATGCTCACTCTTTTCTTTCAGTATATTTATATTTAATTAATTAGTGTTTCATCGCTAATATTTACTCATAGGATATTCACAATCGTCTGCTCAATACAAACACTCAATTTTAATTATATCAGAAACACCCAGCGGTTCTGATCCTATTCACTGCTATGAATGATAATTTAACCACGTTCCAGATTTTATTATTTGCTTAATCATAGCTTATTGTTTGTCGGGTGATGTGTATATGCATGGAATTTTACGCACGCAACGGAGAGTTGCACCATGTGAAGATTATTTGTTTTGTTGCAAATAAAACTTGTGTCTAATTGCCATCAATATTAAGGATTAGTTAGCATGTGTGGTGAATATTAAAGTTTGTATAACTTAAAGGATATTCTAAGCATGTATGGGGTGATGGTATAGCAATTCTGTGGCTTTAATTATACAAATTGTTGTCGATACTTATAAGTTCTTGGGTCTTGAATGGTTTGTTAATTCTTCCGACAGTTCACATGACTACATATTATTTAATTGAGTGGAAATTCTTCAGATTCCAATTCGGTTTCAACTTTGTAATGAAATACTTTAAAAAATCGAAGAATTTTCCACTTCGTGCACACAATATACCCTTGAAAATATCATAAAATGTCACAATCTCTTCTGAAAGCACTAATAAGTACTGGCTATTTCCTTAGCTTTTTGTCAATCACAAAACTTTCAGCATTTTATAACTGATTCACCATAAATTATTTCCTTAAACCTCATTCACGTTTTTAAGAATAATAGCTCAATAGAAAGTTCCTAGTTCCAACACATTCCTGACATGAGCAAATGCCCACATGCACATTAAAACAGATAAATTCAAATCACGTTAATCTTCACAACTGTTTAGATGAATAGTCGACTGGCAACTAAATGAATGTGTAATGAAGTCTTACTGTTGTCTTACAAGCCGACATGAAGTTTACAGAAGGAAAGAATGTATACAATCGGAGAGACTTCTCCGTGAGATAGAGAAAGACGAGAAAGAGAAAAGCTGTGAGAGAGGAAGGAAGATGTGAGCGTCAGATGAAAGCATCATCAATGATAACAAAAGAAACTGAGAAATTCTAAACCTTTTTTCCACATTCTGAATGTTTTACTGCTTGGAGCAATTTTCTATAGGTAATTCTTACTCTTCTTTCACATTCTGAATTCACACATGTGAATAAAAGATGATGATAAGGGCGATTCCTTTGAGCATTAACTCTTGAATTTGATTTGAATGGGCTCAAGAAGTCAAAATCACATGAAATGTTAGAATGAATATTAGCAAATATGTCTAGAAGCCTACAATACAATCACTTAGTTTGTCAAGGATCTAATTGTATTTATGTAAGTACGACTTCTTTACTGCCTTCATGTTCTTCTTGTAGAAATAAGAAACTCGAAATCAAAACATGAACTACGTCAACTGGCAAACGTGATCGTAAACAATATTTTTTTTATACAAATAATTTATGGATTCTTTTGGAAATACATGCTATGTTCTAGAAATTGTTTTCACCGACGTGAGATGAAGTGGCAGCAGAAATAATAAACGAAAAAGTTAATCAAGCGAAAAAAAATCCAATTTTAAAATTATTGGTTGATTGCAGTGCTTTGGATTGAGAAACTTGACAGTTTATCATAAACTTAATAGCAGAAAACATCATAAAAAGCTTCAGATTATGTCTGATGAAACTTTTATACAGTTTCATGACAGTAAAGTTTACAAAATGTTTACTAGAGAAATCCTTCGTTAAAAGCTCAATTCGAGAATATTAATAATTTAATTTAAGTTCCTCAACATCCATTGTGATCTATAAAATGTATAATTTTGTATGACTATGCTGAGGTTCTTGAGACAAGCTTTTATGAAAATGTCTCAATGAATTACATCAAAAAATATAAAGCATTGATGTTTGCATGCTTTTAAACAAGAAACGCCTACACGTTCCCTCAGGGTACAATAACAAACTAAAGTACATGACTAATTTATAAAATAAACACAATTTAATTAGCATCTGTTGTTCTGTCGAGACTATTATTAATGTAACAATGTGATCGACCTGTTATTGTTCGTTTGGATTTCCATAAAAAATCATAAATCTCTGAATTTATTCCGATAGAATATTTAAATTTCATCGGTGATTGTTGATTTTTGGTAAAAAGGAAAGGTTAATTTAGGGATTTTTAAATTTTAATGAGCTATAGAGAATTTAGACACGAAAAATAACAAATCAAGCCTGCTAATTTCTGCGGGCAATTCAGATTGTATCCATGGTAATTGAAAATTTATCATTTATTGCTGTCAAAATTCATATTTAAATCCAAAGCCACATCCTTACATGATAAAATTGAAACCACACTTTTCAATACTGACAATTCAAATCAGATATAAAAGAGGAAGTAATTAAATCGCAAATATATTAATTTCTTGCATATAATGTTCAGCGTAATAAGCTTCAGGTATTCAATCCGCATAAAATTCATGAATATAAGATTTGGAATCAAATTATTTTATTGCCCGATTTGCATATACTAATCATGGTAGTCAAGTGACTTCCATATGACGCCATTGTGGGAATTATCATGTTAAGAGCCATAAGAATTGCTACTTGGATGCCACGTGGCCCCCATTCATCTGACATGAAAACAAGTACCGATCGGGTTAGCATCCATAATAAGCTTGCTTGTGTGGAGGGAATTTAAAAAAATTTTGAAGCATAGAGAAGTTCTAAGCACAAAATTTTAAAGAAACAATTTGAAAATTCCATCAATTTCGAACATTCCCAAGATTTCCTCAATCCACAGTAACTATAGATTCATCCATACACAACTGTTTCTTTTATTATAAATTCATCTAGATATATCAATAATTCATTTCAGTGCTGAAACGTTTACATAATAAAAATGATGTATTCTTTCTTCTTTCTTGTGGTTCATACACCTAAGAAGAAGTTGAAGGAAGCTTTACAATTTTTGTATCGTTCGTTGTCAAGATGTATCAGAATATATGTAAGTCTTTTGTGACGCTAAAAGCTTCTACAATTTATGTACAAATGAAATCATCCTAAATACATTGAAAGTTAAAATGCGTAGCAGAGCTTCCATCCGAGTCGAAGTCATGGTGGCAGATTTCAACCAAAATTATCATAACTTTTAATAATTCAGTGCCTGAATTTTCTATCTCGAAAATTAGTCAGATATTTTAAAAATCCACAATTCATGGAGGTTAGGCGAATCATCGTTAAATGGTTAGTATCACTGGAAATTCGTGACTGTATGATTTCCCACCCATACCACATTTAACACAAAATAGGCATATTTACCCAACTGACTCATCAAATATAAACTTAATGTTTGTGCCTGAAATTAAATTTAATGCGAATGATCTAATCGTACAAAATACACGACACGCAATAGAAATGGATGCTCTCAATCTTGAAATTGATGATTTCTAAAATCCCTTTCATGTTTTATAAGAGATGTACGCACCTCTGGATGTTGTATATAACAATAGAATCACTTTATAGACGAAAGCACATCAATGATGTTTTCTATTGTTAAGAAGCAAAATATTCATTCCAAAACTTGTATATGTGTGCATGATATGAATGTCTTCCTAACTTACAAGCTAAGATAATTAAATATTTTTTCCTTAGATCAGTGGTGGACAACCTTTTGTTTTTCGCGGCATACCTTGAAGGTCGCACTTAGCATACAATTCATGACATTTCCAAGAATGTTTGGCGACACACAGGTTGGTCAACACTGATTTATAAGAAGATGACTGCAATTTTATACACGCTTCAAGAAAGACGTAAATTCCGAGAATTTTTACCGTTTAGGAACTAATTATGAGATGCTTTGGAAAGTATTTGAGGAGCTGAATAACAAATTTGTTACCCAAAAGAAGCTTCAAGCAATAATTTCGATCAATCTGCATCCAAAAATTTAATATCATAATTTTTTATGAGAAACAAAATGAAGAGTAAATGTTCAGCAACCTCAATGCATGCCATCAAACAAATTGATGCCTTGTTTATTTTACTGTCGGTTGAAAGATCCAAAAGCTCATGTGAATTACTCTCATTCCAATAAAAGAATTGCTTTTTAATATAAATAAAAAAAATTCCTTCAACTGTTTCTGTATGCTATAAAACTTTATCAATAAATAACTTTGTTCTCCTCCCCCGCTGTTGCTCTGTACCAACATCATACATTAAAAAAAAATTCTGAATGTAATTCATTACTGAATGATATTTGGTATATATTTCATTATTATAGCTGAAACTTCTCAAATTGCCTTTAAATGACATAGGAAATTTCTTGTGACGTCATTGCCGTTAATAAGATAAATGTTGGTTATGGAATCTTTGAATAGAAAAAATCTCATTTATTGACATAAGAAAATGCTTAAGCAAGTATCATATATCCCGGTATGCGTGGTTTCTATTATATTTTAAAAACTGATACTTAGTACATTCCTTAGACTAGAACTTTCTGACGTATGCTACATATAAGAAATAAATTAGAATTATAATCAAAATGTCTATGATGTATTTGGAAGTAATGATGCAATAGCTAATATGAAACATGATCACATTCCAAAATTTTTGATTGGAATTTTCTCGAATCAGCAGCTTTGCTGAATAGAAATCAGTAATTTATTGCAATAGAGAACGTGATTATCATTTGAACCGTCTTAGAAGTTTCATTTCCATCTGGAAAATCTTAAGTTCAACATTCTAAAATTTCCAAATTAGGAAATTTGAACATAGCAACAGATTCCCAACAAATTTTACTTGACAATTCATAAATCTATGTTGATTAATAGCCAAACAACCCCAAAAGACATAATGCAAACAAAAACGCCGTTTGTTTGTCTAGAATTGCTCAAAGGGAGACGACGACATCAATATTATTATGGGTTTTTATAGACATTAACCCTCAAATACAGACTCAGAGTAAGGAATGGACACTTTATATGGAAATTTATGTCTGAGAACTCTTTTACCCATCTTTTACTTCTGATCCTTGTAATGTAGCACATTTCATTTATGGCGTCAATGGTTTTTAATGGACAATACGTTCGGAATGAATAGAAAATAATAAATCTTCCATTAAGGCTTTCTTCATGATGACTAGCTCAAATTGTTGTTCTTTATACTTAGTCATAAAAAAAGACAATAGTAATGTCATGGCAAAAAATTAGCTTACCAGAATTTTTAATTCCATTATTCATCATTTTTTGTGTACGGATAGGGTGGAAGAACTTCCAAGACACAAGTAGACACAACGAACATCAAAATAAGACTGACAATGTTGAATATATAAATAAAATGAAACAATAATTGACATTCTTGTCTTATGAGCTTTTGATAGCCAAGGATGAATTAATTTTGAAATTGTCATCGTCACGAAATTTTGCCATCTTGTGGCCAACTCATTTCCTACAAACGCGGCTTTGTTTATTTATATTCTTTCTTTCAACTTCCTTTTGTGTCTATTTTGATGGAAGTGGATCAATCATTTTGGGTCTGTCTTAATTTTTGAAGCTCGTGTGTTCCATGTGGCATGATATTTCAAGTAGGTCATTTGAGAATTCCCCTTGAATAGTCTTCAAATGTTCAAGATCTAATAACAATCGAATCAGAATGACTTTTTGAAATCTATCAGACTCTATAAAATGCGCTTGAATTGGAATTCCGTCCATTAACCATTTTTATTTTCAACAGAGTGCTTACTCAATCCTTAATAATTCGTCTGGGGTAATTGAAGGGAAATTTTCTATGATGAAAATAAGAAAATTGGAAGATTTAATCAACGGAATGTGTTCAAGTCACACACAACAATTCAGAATATTGTGATGACAGCAAAAGGTCCCAAAAATAGGATGTCAAGATAACAAGGGACACAGAAGTGAATGAAAATCGATAAAACGCAAACAGTTTATTTTGACAAAGTGAAAGGATATCCTAAACAAGAAATAAAGGAAGAAAAGAAAGAACTTTAATTACACGTGCCTGTTTCGGTATAAGAATTATTGTTATTATTTAGACGAGAGTGCGAACGACATTGTTAGCAGTGTAAAAGTTATCCAAACAGCAAATACAAATAACATAAAATAAGCAATTGTCTCAAACCCAAAAAACGACTGAGAAGAAGCAATTTCAAGAATATTAATTCAAGGTCTAATTTCAATGTTAAGGAAGTGAGAAGAGATTGGAACTACCTATTTTTAATTGAAACGGTAAATAACTAATAAATTCTCTAGATCAATTTTTATTACTCTGACTATGAGCTTTATATTAATCGCAGTTCATTCCATGCAGAGCTTTTATTTGCCTTTTTTATTTGCTTTCTTTTCCTTCTTATTCTTCCACCCCTCAACTTACTCTCTTATGCACAAAAAACTTATTTTTATTTATTCTGGGAAAACGATAGGAGTCAATAGCTATTGAATTTCAAGTAGACGAATTAAATGTGAGTAAAATTCTTGTCTCCTAAGATTTTGTTTATTTTTGCTCTATGAATTTTAGTAATCCCTATGTGTTGTTGTATGGAAACAATGTTGACATGATATAGAAAGTTCTTTGGATTATTATTTTGAAGATTATTAGATGAAATGCATCTTTTTATAAGAATATAAAACTACCCTGGCTAGTTATCCTAGCTAATACTAGGATAAGACTATTTTGTCATTAGGAAAGAGTTTACTCCTGTCCAGACAGTCCAAAAGTTAGTTTTGTAGCCATGCTTACTGTAATCCCTAAATACCAAGATCTGATATTCATAATTAGTTTTGGTTCTACGAAAGATCAAGTTCTTTGATGGTTAGGATTATAGTTAGGGTTATAGCCAACCAGAATTCATGTAGTGATCCAGTCCACCAACCATATTCACAATACTCAGAATCATTTGCAACATACCAGATTTTTAAGGATGAATGTAACTGCTAATCATATCAAAATTACCCAACAGATTTCGAAGAATCTGATGTAAATAGAAATATGACGCACAGGGATACATTTAGAATTCAACTGACATTACATCATGTTTCTATGTTTTCATACCCCGAGCGACACAAATGAAGATAGGCTTTATAGGCTCCGCTAAACTTCTTTTATTAACCCCAAATGGAAGCCATTTTAACTTAGCAACCATCGCCAACTCTAACGGAGCCTTCTTCATTGAATTGTGACGCTCGGGATGCTAATGTCACAAAGGATGCTTATATAAAATCAAGAAGGCGTTTGAATGCTTTCTAAATTAGAATAGAAAATTCTCGATTGTATATTATTTTTAATAGTCTCGATTTTCTGGCTTCATTTCACCGTCAATGCGCGTATGATTTTCTCAAAGAATTTAATTTAAATTTGTATTATTTTATTTTTAAATAGTCATATCAATCTCTGATTGATTGCGGCATAAAATAACAATCAATAATGTAGTACAATAGCACGTAAACATAAATTCCAAGAATGATGTTATAATTCATATTTGTACTACAAGAATCAACCCTAAATTTAACATATCAGTAGCTATATATAGAATTTTTAATGATTATTTGGAAATATTATAAAAACAGACATCGAATGTCATCATTTAAATTCCAATCTTACAATGAATCTTTGCTATTTTTTCCTCCTAAATGGCATCCATAATTTCCCTTTCAGGAGAAAAAAAGGTAGAATTTTTTTTTGCTATCGTCTCAAATGTCTCATCATGAAAAGGAAGTCATAAATAATGACTTGTTGACAATCGACATTGAGGAAAGTTGAGGCCGTAATAGGAGGCAAAAAAGTGGAATTGTCTATTATAATAGGTACTGTGATGAAAAGATTTACTTTCTTTTTTGTTAATTTAATGAGAGGAATTTGCATTTTAAATGCCAGATGGATGCTTTTGACAGGATATTCAATAGAAGGTAGTTTATTAATGATGTCTTTCATTGGTTCCTAGTAGCATGCCTGAATGATTTAAACCTCTTACTGTGACTAAATAACCATAGAAAAATCATCAAAGTGACCTTTTCCCAATTGCAATATTGGGACATCGTACGCAAACAATCCCCAATCGGATATTTGTATATTCATATTAAAGTAATCAGATTTGACGTAATGAAGATTGTCAGTTTACTCAATGTGTATATTTTATTTTTAAAAGTTTAACGAGAAAAGTTGGAAGTTTATTCAGTTTTTAAAAAAATACTTTGTTGAATGGGAAGCATCAAAGCTTGAACTTTTACTATAATAAAAACTGAATCTCGTACAATAAAGCATAAGTTGTTAAAAATCTCTAAACTTTAATATAGATTCACTGAGTTCTACGAAATAAAACTCCGTCACTTGATTCCCTTTTGAAGGACAATGACAATGTTTTGTCTGTTTTGCTCATGGAAGGGATTGAATATCATGTGATCCGACCAGACTCATGACAATTTCAGAGAAAAACAAATAACAATGTGTTCAGTTCTAACATTGTTGTGTTCCTAGCTGACACGAGAAATTTAAATTTTGTATAAATTTTGGTAAATGGATATACTGCCAATTTTTATGTCGCTGAACAATTTATTATGCATACCCAAAAAACATGGCTACACTGTTCTGTCAACTTCAGGAACGACTACAGTTCCAATTTAGTTTATCTATTTGGGTCAATTGTACAATCCGTTTCAAATAATTCAAGAATATTTGTCAATAAATTGACACGTAATATCCCATCATGATTCCTCTAATCAATCTTGAGTGGGACTATATTAATAATAAATGACTCACTCTAACAAGCTCTAAAAAAATCAATGACTCTTTCCCCAAAATAGTCAAGTTCTCATCATATTGTCCAAATTTCATTGAGCAGATGTATTGAATGATCCAAAGTCATGTCATTATGACATTTTGAGGGTTCAAAGTCGCCATCCTTGTTTTGTTGATTAACTGGAGCGAAAAATATGCTTTTTACTACATTCAATAAAAATACAACTCCATTTGGGAGGAGACATTGAAGATTTACTGGATAATTACTAGCCGTTTGGTCGCCGAACACAATATTTGCCTGCTATGATTGTAAAAATAAAATCTTCTATAAATTATTCATCGACATGTCGGAGAAATATTATCATTTGGACGTATTTTCGGTGATATAAATAGCTTGTAAGGAAACGCAATAAATTCAATATAAAATGCGTTTATTGCTTCATATCCCAACAAAGTCCAACAAATGCAAAAAGCAATTACTCATTAAAAGTTGGTGCAGACTTGATATCATTAATTCGAATCAACAATGAGCTGTATGAATTTCACGATAAACTGCTATCAATGAATTTGAATCACAAAAATACTTTTTCATTCTGAATAGAAAATGAGCAATAAATGGCAATCAGTTGCAAACTTTCTCGAAATGTAGTCTGGATGCAATGATTCGAATCAAGACGCGATGAATTTTTCCACATAAATCAAATGAAATTGTATACGAATATCGTCATAATTTCGCCTTACGATCTTATAAGGAAATAAATTGATATGGAAATGCTGTGACATAAAATCCATTCATATACACAATTTTTTATTTCTATACTTTATATCTTCTTCTATTCTCGCATATTGTTGACGATAATAAATCATACACTGTCTGTCACTTGTCGATTCTTACAATAGCACTTTCTCGTTTTCCTATTCTTATCTATCCAATTTGTTCATCTTTATAAGCACTTTTCATATTTTTTTAAAACTCAATCCAAAAAAATAAACAGAACAAAAATATTGTCTGCAATTTATATTCTCACCAACCGCACGCGAGAGCGTCAGGTTGTAAACTGATTTGACTGATGCTTCATGCTTTGCAAAAAAAAATTGTACAAATTTTTCCTCTTTTTTGTGAGATGCGAGAGAGAAAATTTTCACTTTCTTTTCCCACAAAACAGCACAGCTATCATAACAGAGAGAAAAAGTTCATGATTATGCACGTGGTGGTAGTTTACTGATAACGGCAATTTTCTCAAGAGAGGAGTTAATGTTGTGCGTGAGAGAGAATTAAGGATCATTGTGGGGAGCTCAATAAATGTTTATCAAGCATCTTAAGTCTATAAAAAGTTTGATGAATATCTCTATTGGAGCTAATTCAATAAATTTTAATATTCGCACGGGAGGAATGAGGAAATTATTCATGACTTATTTACTCCCTAAGCAGCTTGATGTGTGAATTTAGATTGACCATAACTTTATGTTAATCACCTCCCTAAACTTTATATCTTATCAATAACCATATAAAAATTCAGATGGGGTTATATCTTAATCCCTAATGATAGATACAACACGTGCTGATAAATTAAAATTTGACAAGTGCTTTTGAAGTGCTGTTGTGGATTTCATCAATTTTCAATTGAACGTGATGACACATATTAATGTGTATAAATCTCTCAAATAATTCACAATTGTATTAATATGATCTGCTGTGACATCTACACATCTTTCGTCTACAGCTCAACGGGACATTATTATGTAAGCTTTCCAAAATTACAAAACCAATAGCAAATTCAATTTCAGCAATCTTTATTTAGCTGGAATGACGTCACAATGTTAGGAAAATATCTGCAATATGAATAATTTCGTTTCAGACGATGTAGTCAATGCCAATTATAATTTAATATTTTTGTTAGTTTCTGGTTTTTTGTAGAAATTTTAATGTCTTACGTTTTTAATTAGGTAACTGCTTAAACTCTTCGTGATGATAGTACTGATAAATGCGATAGAATTACTGACTAAATATTAAATGATTTTTATTGTTTGATGATTGAAAACAGACTAAATAATTGTATGAAAGGGGTTTGCAAATATGAAAGACTTATTGAAATTTCTTAGAAAATTCAAAAACGAAACGATCGTTGGTATTGTAAAAATCTTTTAAAAATCCATTGAATAATTGAATTTTCATGAAAAATCTACTGTTTTTCACGAGAAAATATTTGCTTTGAGCTAAAATCAAATCTTGAATGTAAGCTATGTTTGTGCTTCACTTGAAAGTTGAAATGTTTTCTGAGATTTTTTTATATTAATTCTTTGATTCTAGATGTGGATTCTGTCAGCTAACACTTCATTCATGCTATAAAACAGTAGGGAGATGTTTTTATAGATCTCAAAAAGCAAATTCAAGCCATCAGATAAGCGTCGATATGATTCATCTTCTCGCCAGCTGGATGTTTTCATGAATATTCAACACAAAAGCTATTAAAAAGTTTAGATTTCATAAATTGAATCAAAAATCTACCCCAAATTTTATTACTCTTGCGACCATTTCTCTTCTTTTTATTTTCTTTTCAACAAACAAATTAAATTGTGTCTAATAAAGACACACAAATGTCCTTTTTCTCAAACTTTATGTTAATAATATTTTTTATTCTTAGAAATTACTCAATAGCGAACGGCTGGCGGGTATGAAAGGGTTCGTTAGATGAAATGACGACGACAACAATAGAGACAGAAGAACTGAAATTCCTTTTAAAAGCTTTCTTCTTCTTTTTATATTAAATTGCCATAAATAACAATTTGAAGCAAAGTTTTTGTAGCTTGCGGAGTTCTTACAGGGATAAACTTCCTTTGTGGTACGTGAGGTTAATTGAAGTAAATTTATTGGATCCTTCCCTTGAAATATTACATTCTGGAAACTAATTTTCACTTTATTACCTTCTTAAAGATTATCATCTTACTTCCTCTAAAACCATCTTTATTTGGTTAGAAGCTAGTCTGCCAAAGTTCGAAAAGTACTATTTTTAACTTTTTGCTTCTTCTTCAAGTCCAACGAAAACTTTTTTCTCTGATTTCCCTTAAAAGAAGCTTCTGACAAAAAGTTTTACTACATATTTTGGAACAAGCCCAGCATAATAATAAAACAAACTTTCTGTGTTTACAAGAAAACATTCCAATTTAATTTCAAAGCTTTTCTATCCTGTCATGTAATGGATAGGAACAGAGTTCATGAGAAAAGATTTCCAGTATGTGAGAAGGGTAAATTAAAAAAGTTTTTTTTTACTGTTGCTCTCGCACGCCAACTTGCTGGTGCAATGTATGAAAATTATTAAGAAACTCACCCATACTTGGGACATATGTCCATCCACAATCAGTCGGTGAAATGTCAAACGTTGACGACAGCGATGAATTACTGCTAACTGCAATATTAGACAATTTTTTTTTTGTTATGTTCGTGTAACTTATTTTTAGATGGCAATGAAAAATTGGATGGAATGTGCTATTGAAGTCGATTGAAGCTCTTTCTTGATTTATGATAGCATTAATGTCTTGAAGCTTAATTTTAATTGGATTTTTTTTTTATTTTTTGATGTAGAAAGTTTGAACTAGCCATCTTAGATCGAAAATTTTGATACTTTAGACGTGAATAAGGTCAAAGTCTTGGCAAAGTTTTGGGTACCATATACTTATTTGGCAACACTTTTAGGGCGGAGGATCTGATTTTGTAAAATGAAACGACGAGGGCTACCAAAGACCTCTTGGAGAGATGCTCGTATATAGCTCTCGGCTGATAGAGACAGTTAAATATTTGGAATTGGTGATTGGCAAAAAGCACTCTGTTTGAAAGTCAGTTTTAGACATTACCCTAAAACATGACTAATGTAAGACATTTGACTTATGACCAACGAAACTTTTATACTATCCATCCTACTTTGTTGATGTAAAAAATTGTTATTACTCATTAACCTGACATTTCTCGTTCCAGTGGTGGAAGCTTCTTTATATTCTTATTGACTTGGAGTGGTGGCTTCATTACGTTCAATAGATTAAATTTTATTTTATCACAACACGTGGAGAACTTTGGTAATTTTTCACGACTTTTTTCTTTACCGTACCATCCCGTTTGAATACTTTGAATGAAATGATGATGCGAGATCCTTAGAAGTAATGAACGAAGAAATTTAATTAAATGTTTAATGATCGTGAGGATAATTTATTTACAAGTAAGTCACGAAACTTTTTCATTCTTATTCGTAGAATACGAACAAGTAGTTAGAGGAAGCTTGCATCAACATTTTCATCGAAACTCTTGCTTTTTTTTGTAGTTTATTCGGAAACACCGAAGGTCAATGAATGAGGTATTTAGCTATCTTTTATTTGGTCACTCGTCTATGAATGGAGAAAAATAAAGGAAGTGTCAATAGAAACTTGTCCTTGCAACAATTTCTACCGTGTAACCTAAAATTAATTAATTAATTATCATCATTCTTGTTTATTCTTGTGGAACAACTTCCTCTGTAATTTGAGAAGTCATTGTGTTTTCAATTAAGAAGGTGGGGAAATTACTATTAATCACCGCAAGTAACACAATGTAGAAAAGCTTTTAAACACGTGAAGTGTCGTTGAGCTTTTGGAGAAATTTAATATCTTAGAAATCGATCTTTTATTGGGGGTTGACCTACACAGAGAAAAAAAAATCAATTTTGCATGCTTAGCTTCAAGGCATGAATCATTTGTTACATCAAAATGAGCATTTATTGGAAATGAGATGTAATAAGTCTAGAAGAATTTTGTTATTAAAATCAAGAATGTGGGTTTTTGGTATGTCTAAAGCTTAATGATGTATATCAGTATTGTATCTAGCAATTATGGAGAGGATATGAGATTTTTCGATGCAATCAACTTCCCCGGAAGAGACACGGCCTCGAAATAAATTAATAATACGACTTTCAGCCATAGCCAACAATTAAAAAGCTAGATTAGTGCTTGAATTTCAAGAAATTGCAGTGAACTAAAGCATAAATGATCAAATGGAAATGATAAGAACAAATTGACAAATCAAGTCGCTCACCTATTGACACTTGTTGCTAAATTCAAACTCAAACCAATGAATTACCGTGATTGTTTCCACTTTTTGGACATATCTCTTGAAATCCAGTATGAGTTAGTTCCAAGTTTCACTCAAAGATGGCACCACCAGTCTAAGCATTTATTTTAATTTTTTATGCTCTCTTAATTCTATGACTAACTGCTATTTGCTTCACTAATTTAGCAGATAATTATCGTTTAAATTTTCTGGACTGTTCCCTAATGCATTGAAGTTGATATCTATATAAATGTGGAAAAATAGGCTGTCAATGAATGAGTCATACTGTTTTAAAATTTTAATTCTCACGCTACCTTGAATTATTCAGAGCAATTAGTAAGAAATGTTTACGACAAGCTTTTGTTTGCTTATCACCATTGTGCAACACATACTCCGGTGATAAAGATGTACATGGAATTCGATTATTGAAACTTTTCTAGAAATTGTAATACATTTTGAAACTTAGTTGACATTAAGGTCATCAAATAGAACATTTGAATGATTTACATTGTCTAATTATTTTGATCGATTCTGTTCATATTTTGAGATAAGAATACCAGCAAAAAAGAGTCAGTTTTGAGAGCAAAATAAGCCAGTTCCTTTATTTGCTTATTTAAATATTAGTTGACTCTTCAGGGTTGGACTAATCTTTTGTTAATTTAAGCAAATTGTGCTTAATTGCTTGCTTGTTTTTTGATGATATAATGATTCCGGAATCAAAATGCATGAGAAAATTCAGATTAAGTTCCGGAAAACTTATTAATATTCATAGCAATTTAAGTTATGTAATTTAACGTAAAACAATTGCTTGTATTTGTCTTTAACTAGTCATCACTGGATCATATTCATTCAAAAGGGTCAATATCAAAGACAAATTCTACCCTGTATCCAGCATCAGCGTCATCACGAGAAAGAATTCGATTCCATCAAATAACAACTTTGTGTGCTACTCATCTTTAAGTCGTGATTTATTTAACTGATCAGGCAGATAAATGATAGATATTCAGCTTTAAATTTTAAATTCAAAAGAAAATAATTACCAATGTCAATTGAAAGTTGAAAATATGACATGATGAGTTGTGTTTATAAAATTTATAAACAGCATGCGGCTTTGCTTGTTTTGTTTGTTATTCATCTTATTTCTGGCTGTTTATACGGTGCATGACTTCTTATCAGGCATTTAATGACTCATTTCTTGTGTTGAATTTCTTTACATATTTCTTTTATTGCGGTGAAGTTTTTGAATAATAATGACTAATGTGTGATATATGAATGAATTGAGGCAGGAAAAGTGAAAATAGAGAAAGATGTGCAAATCCATTAGGGTGTTTATATACATTAAGTCTGTGTGAATTTACATGATTGAAAAATTAAACAATTATGACGTACATCAATCTTTCATGCTCTATTGACTTTAAAGCTGTCATCAAATAATTAATAAAACTGATATCCAATTGAAATTTTGAATTTATTCATATTCATGAAGTCGAGTCGACTTTATCATACAAAATTCGAGTCGATTTCTAACTCTGACATGTAGAAAGCTTTTAGATCTGAAACTGTTGACATCACGATTATTCTCAAGATTTCCAAACTTTGTCTTCTATCCAATCAATATATGCAGCAACTTTCGTGTAAATTCCTGGAGAATTTTTTAATCCACACGATCTACCAAAGCTAGTTATTCCAACTAATGAGTATATACACTTAGCTTTGTTGGACACAATTTGTAACGGACCTCCTGAGTCTCCCTGAAAGTTTATAAAAATGTTTTATTAGAATAGGATATCTTGTCTTGAACAATTCATCAAATGGAAATTCCTTACCTGACACGTATCTTTGCCACCTAAAAAATGATCATAGCATAAAATTAGTTTTTGATGATGTACTGCTAGATATATTTGAATTACCTTCTAATTCTCCTGCACATAATTGAGTATCATCAAGATAGTAATCATCATCTAAAAATCTACCACATTGATCATTGCGAATCAAAGACAAATCAACTTTTTGTAAAATATCTGAGTTGTCGAAAGAATTAATTGCTGTTAAGCCCCAACCTGAGGCGACAACTTTATTAGTTGGTAGAATAGGGTCTGACAAAAGACAAGCTGGGCGTATGTATTTTCCGAAAACTGCAAATTCTCTTAATCTTACTAGAGCAATATCATTAGTTTTGCGTTTTGAGTCATAATGTTCATGAACTATGAATTGATCAATTTCAATAGTTTGTTCAGGTTCTTCATTAATTTTCAAATTAAATTCACCAAGACGAACTACGGTTGCATTAATACCTTTTGCTTTTTTACAATGTGCTGCTGTTAAAACGAATCGATCGGATATTAAAGATCCTCCACATACAAAAATAATGTCGTTGAATTCTTTAATTCCAACAGCAGCCATATGTGGAAATTCACCTGGTTTTGCATTTACTCCACCAATTATTAATCCTTGAGATCTATCACATTTATCGTTATCAATAAGTTGAAGTGTTGGATACAATAAAAGTGATCCTACATAAGTTGTCATTTTTTGTGAATATTCATCACATTTTAACTCACTAAGTCTTTTAACATTTGGTTTAATGAAAATTGGTAACGGACTGCTTGTTGGAAATTCGGTTTCAAACTGGTCTGGAAAAATGAATTGTGTGTTTATTGACCTGAATGACGAAATATTAAGAATTAGAAGTATGAATAAAATACGCATTATTCTTAATGAATATTGGAAATGGCTCAATTTTAAATGAATCACCGAGAATCCTTTTTCAATACACTTCAGTTCTTCTCGAATGTGTTATCTTGACTGATGAAAATGTCCAATTATGCTTGCTCCCAGACTTTTTAGAGATCCTCAACTATCGAAAATTGCCAATCACTTGGATGTTAATCAGTCATAAGAAAAGAACCAATACCTATATACTCCCTAACCAAAAATGGAACCACCAAAATTAATTCTTAAATACCAGTTTAATAACATGACTCTTAACAGATTAGAGTGGAACAAGTTTATTTATATTGAGATTTCCTAGAATTCTGTTTATGTTTATTTATTGCTAATTAATATTAATATACGTCGCGATGGGGTTTTCGGTTTGTTTTATTAATTTTTAGAATCTCATTGAGAGTTGATTTGGTTTTTTCTAACCTTATGGACTTATTCTTTGGAAATGGTGGATACCTTTACGATAAACCAGAGCTGGGCAACCTGTGTGCCGTCAAAATTTTTTTGAAAATTCCATGAGTTTTGGATGAGGTTTACAACAAAAGTGTGCTTTTAAAATGAAACATTGCCCACTACTGTCATACTTGCTTACATATTACAAACTAAAATCCAATCGTTCTAACCAATCAATCAATTTGATTTCATACAAAAGTCATTCATGAGAAATTTTGGAAAAACCTGAATAGACTTCAGAAATTTTAAATAAACAAGTTTTAAATAAATTTGTTAATTCTTTTCAGTCACGACAAGAGAATAATAACTGACTTTCATCGTCTTTAATTAAATTCCATTATACTTTCTTGAATATGCAAAAATTAAGAATTCTTAATAGAAATAAACTCATTCATCAGTATCAAAATTAATTTAATTTCATTGATGAGAATGGAATCTCCCACAATTTTAATTACGTCCAATCTAAAATATGCAAAAACTTGACAAAAAACTACGTTTTAAAAATTTGCATGACAAAAAAGTGCAGTGCAGGCCAAAAAAGAGTCAATACAAAAGCAATCATTGAATGGAAAATTTATAGAGATGCCACAGGTAGTGAATATCGAATAATTTATGCACACGTCAGTTTAAAGAATGTGTATGACAAGCAAACTACATCTTAACAATTTTAAGAATAAACTCGTAAAAACTCGTGAGAAAAAGTTTCTTAATATCACATTAATCAATTTAATTATCATAGTAAACTGTGATAATGTCATGAAGAATTTCTCGATTTTTTAGAACTTTTTTGAGAAGTTTAAGTATAAAGTCACGAAAATGCGAGAACATTAAAGTCGCAATCATACTTTATCGAGCGAGACAATAAGTCATCATTGATTAACATAAACACAATCATAATCTCTGTATACAAACAATTTAATTTGTTTATACATAAAAAGTTGTGAATCTTCATCAAGTTTATAAGCTGCAAAAATTGAGAGAATCAGTAAGTAAATAAATAAGAGCAAGCAGTGTGTTCCGTACAGTTCACTGAAAATTATTGAGGCAATAATTCATTGTATTTCTCCGGCATAAATAAGTTTTGTTCAGTTTTGTTGTGAATCACACATTCATACATAAAAATAAAATAAAAACATCCCTCATACATTAAGTGGAAAGAGTGAGAAAAAATTGGCAGTAACTGTTCAGACTTTAACAAGGTAGGTTGTAGTTCCGATAAAAAATATACTGAATAAAATAACATTGGTGATAAAAGTGTAACGAATCTAGAAATTTCAGTGCTTATGAATACACATTAATTGAATTTTAATGTTTGTGGATGTTTTGTGATAAAATTACGGCAATTATGGAATACTTTCTGCATTTTATTGCTTCAATTTTGTTTTCTAGAAATTACGGCAATTTTCTATGAACTCTTACTTTATTCAAATCGTCGTAATTTCTTACTTCCTTATCATCGCCACAGATTTAAAAAAAAAAAATTACCCATGAAATGTGATATGCGGAATGTTTTACAATTTAATTTGCAAATATTGTCAATCTTTTGAAAAGTGCTTACGGTTTCTCATTCTTTTCTGGAAGCAATTTATATTTAAATGCGAATTTTCTCTTCTTTTTTGTAGTCAAGTGTGAAAGAAGGTTGTTTGCATTCTTGTTTAATGGGATCAAACGACTTCTTTAAAAGTTCAAAAATTTACCGGTTTTAAAAAATTTAAAAATTATTGATTTCTTTCGTCACCTTAATTCTGTTATTTTACAAAGCCTACCTGATTTTATTATAATTCATCTTTCAATCAGACAATCCTATTAATCTGGTTGATAATTTTGTCTCAAAGTCAGGCTAAAGTCAAGTCATTTTAAGAAATGAACCTAAAATAATCTGGGATTTCTGAATTCTTGTTGCCAACAATTCAATTCAATACAAAATAACCCAAAACCTATAATCTTTTCATTTTAATAATGTGTAAAGTAACCAAGCACACAACCCATATAATTTCTTCGTGATTCACTCATTTAATATTCTTTACAGAAGAGAAAACAACAATAATAAACAGAAAAAGAGAAACAGCTCGAAAATATGAAGTATACGATATTATTTAATATTCTTCTGATTATTGGTGCCGTATTGGCAGCAAACGAATTTGAAGACGATAGTGGTGAACAAATTACAAGTACGACAGTCGGTACTATAGTGGATAGTAAAGAATCTCAAAAGGAAGGCGACGATGATGACAGCACAGAAATAAAAGATAATAAGAAGCCTGTCAATTTCTTTTATGGACAACAGTCACATTCCGTATTTAATTCTAATGGAAATGGAATTGTTGTAAGCTCACGCTTCGATAGTAATGGAAATGAAGAAAAATACGTTAGCATCGGCTCACCAAAGATAAGAATTGACGGTGATCACTGTAAGTATTATTGTATTACGTCAATTGTATAACATTATACTAATTTTTCATTCTACAGTCACATGTACTAACTTGACATGTCCCGAGAATACGTTCAAGTGTGTTGTCACATCTGAAGCACTCGCTGATGATCGCAATGCCATGAAAACAAAGGCTGAATGTTTCGACAAAGAAGATAAAGTTTTGGCAGATACAGAATATACAGAAAGAAATCCACATCCAGAAGCAGAGCCACCATTCAGTAGAATCGCAACAGTTGACCGTAATGGTGGAATTGATGTTGAAGACAGTACAGGAAGAAACACATTCAATGTCAAGAAATTAACAAAAGAGGAACAGGAAAAGGTCAACAAGGAACTTCAAGAAAATCAACGAAGGATCAATGAAATGTTCGCTTATCAGCAGAGACTCTTCCAACAACAAATGGATGAACTCAATAGACAATTGGCTGCAACCTTTGGCAATCCAAACTTCCCATTCGGTAATTATAATCCTTTCCGTCAAAGTTATGGATTCAGTAACTTCCCATTCGGAAACAATTGGCCATTCGGTGGATCTTTCGGAAGTAATTTCGGATTCCAAAATAGCTTCCCATTCGGAAATAATAATCCATTTAGAGAGAATGTAAATTTTGATTCCATTGATATTGATCGTCCATCCAATACATTCTATGTTGAAACATCTAACCCTACTAACATTAACCCTCATAATCCAGCATCCATTAATCCATATGCACCAATCAGACCAACAAAAGAAATTGAAACAGAATTTGATAATAGCAATGAAAGCGATAACGAAATTTTCAGTGATCCTAACAGCCGTGTCATGGTAAATAACATGTATAATCGTAATAATCGATATAATGAAAAATATCGATATGCTCATGGCTACTAATTAATGTGACCATACTAAAATTATTTTCTACTCTTCTCTAGGAGACTAAGTATAACTAAAATTAAGTAATGCATGCGGATGAAGCGATTTAATATTAATTAATGTATTGTTACAAAAAAAGAATATTTTTTTTTATGAAAAAGAACTGTGAATAAAGAATCTGTTGTTAAAATTTATATAATTTGCGTTTTATAGCCACATTAGCTTATGTATTTCATAATTATCATAAATCTAAGTACCTACACAACACTTTGTTGATCAAATCTACTTATTTTATACAATGTCAGATATTCTTGAAGTTTCTTCTTGAAATGTTTACGGTAATGACAGTCCACGAGTGAAATTAATGGGCTGCTAATTTTCACGGTCGAGAGACTCCCTTTTTGGAACGGAGAGTATTCTCGGAAGAGAATTATATCATGCGATTATTTTTAATTTTTGTTCCCATTAATTTCGGGTTTTTCCCTTTTCTGATATTTCTCTTTTTACGCTTCCTCTTAATTGATAATGCGAAAGTTATGGGCAATTATAAATTTTAGTCTATTTGGAATTTAAAAGATAAAGAATAACGGTTAATAATTTTTTAAATTTCTGGAGCTAACTTCAAGTTTATTTATAAATAAAAAATTGTAAACATTAAAGTTCGTCGGTCTAGATTTCTTAAATTATATTTATTATAATTAGCTTAACGATGCAGGAAGGAATGCCAATTTTTAAGTCAAAGACAATGCAAGAACCTGGGATGAAGAAGAGAATGTGGAAATCTTTAAAACAAATACAAACGACAGAAAGAAATTTATTTGGAAATGCATCAACCGCAGTAATTTGTGAGACATTTTAAAGACTCTAGAAAATTCTTTATTCTTATAATAAATTATACTATTTATAGATTCGTCTATAAATGCTCCGCCATCATTCAAACCTCCGAAGAAATATTCTGATATGTCTGGGTTACTTGCGAGTTACAGTTGTCCACAATCTAAGATTTACTATCATAATTCAGAAGAATATAAAATTGTGAAGAAGATGCCATCGGATATTAGTAAAGGATATCTAACACTTAGAGGAGCTACAAGTCTGGTTTAATTTATATGCATATTTTTAAGATTGAGATTTTTTAGTTGCTGGAGTGTAAATTACAAATTTTAAGACTTTTTCATGATGCTGGAGTGTAAATCTTAATATAAATTTATTGATAAGTAATTATAAGAAGAACTTCTTTAAGGATTTGTTAAATGAGCTGTTTATTCTATGAATTTCTAAATCAGACTAAAATGTTCATATGAAGGGTTCAACAACTAAAAAAGGGGAGAATCAGCTAATTTTAGTCGCAAATATAATTTGGATACTAAACAACAGTTGACAGTATATAAAATAAGACTAGTTAATTTGTAGCTTTTATGACAGCTCAGTCAATCTATGAATTCAACAATGTCTGAAACTTAATAAATAATCACAAACTCGAGAAGACTTTGTTTTATTTATTATAAAGAAATCAAGGATTTATTTTTTCATTGAATGATCTTTGACTTACAAAATTGAAACAAACAAATATTATAATGATAAGTTTAAGGTGGATCGCCAATAAAAAACATAATAAACTATATAAAAATGATATCGATATTTTATTAATGCTTAAGATTTTTTGCATTCACCAAAGTTTGAAATTATGTCAAAGTCCGCACAAATTCTCAAGAAATTTCTCTAAGAAAACTTGATGGAATTTGTTGGTTCCTGCAAATAACAAATTTATTTGCCACTTTGCATAATTTCTGACAATTTTTGGGTATATTTCAATTCCTCTACCAAAGTATTTAAGCTAAATTTCAAGAAAAATGCTTGATATTCAGGTATTCTGTATAGAGGTTTGTAGTTACAATGACAAATTGTTGCTTATCAAAATTAAGTTCCGTAACAAAAAAGGTTCACAAATAATCTTCAAAATGTTATTTCCCTGCTTTATTATTTGTCGTAGTATTCATTAAAAATATTATTTTTTTACAAACAAATATCACAAATGGACACGTCTCTAATTTCTATCAAATGTTAAGCCTTTTCATCACAGCAGTAATATATGTTGTAATGAAGCTTCAAAATTTTCACATTTAAGGGTTGATTTTTGTTTTTCAGTATTAAAAAGTATATTAACAATTTTTAAGGAATTGATCTTACAAAACTAAAAGATGTGAAAATGTTAAGGTAAGATCAATTCCCATAGGGAGATTCTTACTACTTCAAGAATCACAATTCATATAAAAAACATGTTAATAATCTAATGTCATAAGAAGGCAGTGAAAATTATTTCACTGGAGCAAAATATGATAGGAGTCATAGTCTATCAGAAATTTATATTTGCTTCCATTTTTTCTATGATTAATCATCAGTCATTTCTGATAGAAACAAAAAAAATTAGAGTAAGAGAATTTTTCAGCAATATAGTTGCATCACCAATAAGTTTATAGTCTTAGACCTTAGATTAAGAGCTAAATAAAAAATAATGGACAAGAAATCAGTATGTCTCATAAAGAAGATATTTGTGAAGCATTCTGTGAACTTGTAATTGTGGAACTTTTTCAGGTAATTTAGTTCCAAAAAGTTTGCGGAAAAATGAACGGCATGAAGCTTGGAGGGAAAGTGCGGTTGTTGCTTTGGCCATAATCATTGCTCGTTGCTTTTCGGTGATTTGTTGGCTACGTTTAATCATGCAGGGATCAAATTCTTCAGCGGATTCAATAAGATGTTTGAAAACGAGGGAATCAGCTGTGAGGTTTGATAAGCAATTAAGAATACCATCTGGATCACGGAATTGTGTTTTAATGATGACACGTGCACCATGCTTGAGAAGAAGCTTTACTTCCTCTAATGTGACATTATCATTGCTGATCAAAAGTTCAGCAATTGGTGGTCTCAATGTTGCATTACTTCCCATTTCACCATAAACTCTGACATTTGGATTGGCACCGTAGGAGAGTAGCATCTAAGTATTAAATTTATTAGTGACACAGAACATGCTTTAAATTTTATTCCTAATTACCTTCATAATTTCTACTCTATGCAAAATCTTGTCAGCACATGCAACATGAAGAGGAGATCCAATGATTGGGCTACATCTATTGACATTGGCTCCATGTTCTAACAACATACGAACTAAGGCTGGATCTCCGCGTAAGATTGCCAAATCAAGTGGGGAGGCACGATCAGGTTCAGGCATTGGTGGGATAACATCAACTTTTGCGCCTTGTTTAAGCAATAATGTGACAAGTTGCATATTTCCTATAAACATAAAGGAACAAACAGATGAGTGATTTCTTCTGACTGAAGTGTGTTTATTGATATATGATGTAATGTGGTTAATAAAGTTAGTTATTATTAGTATGAAAGGTTTAGTCTGAACTCTCATGATTGATTAGTTTTGGAAAATTACCATGACTTGAATATTCCGCGCCTTTATTAAATGATATTAATGTCCGCATTTTATTAAAAAAACAAAAGAAAAAAAAATGTTGGAAAAAAGAAAAATTCTTTAATAAATCGGGGATTCAAAAAAACCATCGTATTGGATTTTTAGAAGAGATTAATTGGGATCTGGGTTAAGAATATCAAAAAATATAAGCACATCTGCGCATTTTCCGTTGATAAAGTGATTATTCAATTTAATATAATTTTGAATGAGCTAGAAACTTCAAAACAAATTAAAGATCCTCAATCGATAGGCCAAAATTACGCATTCCAAAGTTGAATTGTTCCTAAATAGCATTTTCCACTCAAACAACAAAATAATGCGCAAAAGACAGTAACAACACTTAAAAGCAGATTGATAATTACCAGACAAAATGGCATAGTGTAAAACAGTCCTAAAGTCATTACGTCCATCAGCCATAGCATTCACATCAGCACCGTATTTCAATAAGAGTAAGACAGCTTCCATTCCAGAGACTTGACGAGCATATCTCATAAGTGGAGTTAATCCTTGACGATCTCGAATTTCTGTATTAGCTCCAAAGTTTAATAATAATTCTAACGATTCAAGGTCGCTGGCAAGATTGATTTCTGCTCCAAAGAAGTATCTTTTATTGACATCTGCACCTCGTTCGCAAAGAAGCTTTGCCACTTCCTATTATAAGAATTTTAATTAATATATTTAAATCTTCAGCTATTTTGAGACTTACATAATGTTTATTTCTCAATGCCAATCTGAGTGGCTCATCACACAATGTTGTTCGTGGAAAAATCTCATCAGTTGGTTCACGATAATCAACCTTAGCGCCTGCATCAAGTAATAATTTTGTAATGTCATAATATCCGTGTTCTGCTGCAAGATGAAGTGCTGAATATCCACAATCATCAACTTTATTAATATCTGCACCGCGTACTAAAAGTAATTGAATAGCTGCGATATTCTTTTGCCAAACTGCGTAGTGAAGAGCACAAAGACCTTGAGTTACGGGTTCATTTATCTGGAATATAATTTGAATTACGATAAATTCAATAAGAGAATTGTGTGATTGATATAAATATATACATACCTTAGCGCCGCAAGCAAATAAAATTCTCAGTTCGTCCATCGACACCATTCGTATGATGGAATCAGCGAGTGCACGCTGCAAAGGATTTGTTGAGCATTCAGAAGGCATCGCGATAACTCTTCCTATGTAGATCAAATTCGGAAGTTCATTATTAAGTTCATGTAAAGGCGGAAGTTCATTGTCATTTGAATTTTCTAGATTTTCATTATTATCCATTGTGACGTATCAGTGAGTATGTGTCGAAAGCTTTATTGTCTCGTGAATTGTGACTTTCACTCGTATGAAACAAATTAGAAACAATTTCCCTCCTATAATAATAATTAAGCAAAACAGCTTGATAGATACTACACGAAAAAAAGGAAATTTGTGTCAGATACAATTTTATGAATATACAAAAAACATGAATACACCAGATGTACATAGAGTGTATCATCTATCTGCCAATTTTTGATCTTTTAAAAATATTACAAGACAGTTTACACTTAATTTTATTATTTCATCAACATTCATTGTTCCTTTTTTGACCCAATTTCTTTTATTCTTGTGATTCTTCGGGTCTAAAGACTCTTCTTCTTTTGTAAACTCTGCCTGTGATCTTTTTAGTACAGTGGGCAACCTTTCATTTTTTACGGCACACCTTTGTGGTAAGCCTTAACCGAAAGTGCACACGATTCATGGTATCACAGGTCACACCACTGCTTTAGTTAGAGCTCCTTGATGAGTTGAATGCTTCACAAGATTTGAAATTCGGGATTTCCCTACTCTAGTTCCGCATATTTTGACACAAAAAGATCTATTTATAGGGTTTAATAGCTCATTAGTGACTTCTAAGCTTAATGTGGACTACCTTGAACTTTCTCTCTGGTTTTTGAACTTTTAAAAGCTTTTATGTGATTTTTTTGCAGGATGTCCTCCTTTAGAATATTATAATCTACTTTAACATCTAGACCAAGTTCGAAAATCAAATAATTAATTTACTTTTAATTCCCATTAGACAAAATAAAGCTTTCGCAGATAATTGGCACAGATTTAAATGAATTCACCCATTTTCATTGCAGCCCATCATTTCTTCTGTCGCAAGTAATTATTATTTTTTTTTATTTATACTCCTTTGAGCATCTTTTCTACGTCTTTCCCATTTTCTTCCATAAGAAGGTCAGTGAAAATTTTTTGTTAATTTTTTTTATTCGGCGACGCATTTAATCGCTGCTTCCGATGAAAAACTTTTATAATTATTTTGGATAGTGCAGTAACCACTTTTTTCGCAATCGCGATGAAGGACCTTCTCAACGAATTGAGATCAACAAACCTCGTAAATCCATTTTGATGGCAGTTATATGATCGGCAGTTGAATAAATTTATTAGAAAATTGCACAATTGGCAGTAATTTTTGACACAGTGATCTTGATATGATGAAGAAAAAAGTTCTCTACGATTTATTTTAGCAGAAAAGTCTACAAAAGTTGAGGAAAATCTTAGAAGCAATTTTCCGAAAGATCAAGCTTAGTGCCAAAAAATTCCAAATTTCCTGTGAAAATCAAAGTTTTTCCGTATTTATTGATGTGGAAATTTCCACATCCATTAAAGCTTTATAAACAAAGTTTTATGGAGCAAAAACCTCCTTTTTTACAAGCAGTCAGTCAGACATCGTTAAATTTTTCTTTCAGTTCCTCCTTCACCTTTCAAATATTGATGTAGTTTATAAATATATCTCACACGATCGTCTCGACATCGGCAAATCGGCGAAAAACATATGATTATAAAAGTTTAAAGATCTTTTTTTCTCTCTGATCTTTTCCTTGTTTTTATTTCTCTCGCTTCCATATGATCAGATGAAAATAAATAGAAAGTTTTTCTCTCTCTTGTGTTTTTATTTCGCACTTTAGAATTTTTACGCCGAAAATAATGTTTTTGTTCCTAATTTAAATGCGTTCTTGCTGATTCACTTGAAATGATTTGGATTTTGGCTTCTGGGAAATTGAAAATTTTATTATCCCATTTCTGGATCTTACTAAGTTAAAGTTAAGGAAATTGAGTTTGACGTCATTTGTGTCTACTCCCCTTGTCAGCTGACACAAAAAACTAATTATCTTTTTGTCAAACGTTTGCTAACCTGACATTTACCCTGAGGTCAAACGCTTCAATTCTTTTGTAGTTTGCTAATCCCGTGTGTATTGAACTTTGAATCAGATACTGAACCTTGGGCTGAACAAAGAGCCGCTATGATCTAATATTTGCTAATTGTTTATAATTTTACTTGAAATGCTGGTTATTAAGTTTATTGCTATAAATTTTATTTTATAGATACTTCTTGTGCCAAGTTGTATCTTTTGAGTAAGCAGAGATAAACTTTTGAATTCTAGGAATTAACTTTGAAATTTTTTGAGGATTTACTTGATCTAATATTTTTGCAATTATTCAGATAAACGATAAATTCAGCTGTTACACAGAGAAAACTGATCTTTTCACTATACCCGACTGTACTATGGCACTTTAAAGTAATGAAAATTCTAAACCTTAGAGTTAGTTCTTTAGGAACTCTGAATACGGCAATAGTAATTAAGAACTCTGAAATTTTACACTACTAAGTCATTTGACCTCGAACATCTCATCGCAAAAAATATCATCCACCCAAAAAATGACGTCTTTTAATGTGATTCCTAATAGTAAACAAAATGATTTATTGAACTATGAATTACAAAATTTCATGTCACTTTGCCCCAAATTTCATCGCCTCAAAAAATCACTGCAGCGCAAAACATACTACGAATTGTTATTAGACTATTTAGGATGCAATTATCCATAGTCGTCACTAAGTCTGGGCATTATCACCGCTGACTTAAATGATGGCGAATTTTCAAGTGTGAAGAAGCTTTTTCTTGATAAATTGCCATAATTCTCATTTATGACACATTAAATTTTCCCTCTACGAATTTCCTCAGATGACAATTTTTTTGAAATTTATTTTGATTCGATCTCTTTTTTGAGTGCTGAGTTGTTTATCTCACTCTCTTACTTATTCCTAGAAGTAGACATGTTGTGCTATATTTTCCTTTATTGTTTGGCCAATGTGGTAAATATTTTCATTTTCTTCCAAATTTGCGACGTAAAATTTCCTTTGCGTATGTTCGCAACACGCTTTGATAATAAGAAGCATTTTGGTTTATGCCATCATCTCGTGCAATATCCACGAGCCTATACAATTAGATGTATTTTCAGTTTCATTTGTTTTTCCGCAATCTCCTGTACCATCTGATCTCTATTTATTTTTAGATGACTCGTATTTCATCACTTTTAGATGATTTTTTGCCTGAGTAAAAACATCTCTGGCATATCCAGTTTGTCAGGCTGGATGTAAATATTTTTGGCAAAGCATATTATACTTAAATTTGTAGAAAATCTTATATTTTAATTTTGACATCTGGATCTCGAATATCAATCTAATTATCACAAATTATGTGTCTAACAAGCTTCATAGTCAGGACTTTCTTACTTGACTCCTTTTAAAATGTAAAAGAAAAGTCAAAACAAGAAGAAATGGCAATATATTAACGAAAAAATCGTTTCCGTATGTATTCGATGACAATGACAAGACAGAAGAGAGGAATCAATATGTTACAGATGATCGTGTGCTTGAAAGAAGAAATTCTAGGCCATTAAGAATTCACTGAACTTATACACATCACAGATGGAAAGATAAGTAACGCAATTTTCTTTTGAACTTTGTATCTTCATCTTATTACGTGTTAAGCTTTTATTCCGTGCGAATTTCTTTTGTTCTTCACATGATAATGAACTTTTTAGCTTTAAAGGATACAAAGAGAACTAGATAATCATACAAACCTTTCTATTTAGCCTTGAAATGTTTAAATTTCTTTCACTTTTGTTTTTTCCAAAAAGTTCTTTAAAAAATTCGTTAGAAAAATTTTTTGAATTTTTTCCAGTCAATATTGCACCTTTTTTAAATTTCAAAAATCAGTTAAAATTTCACTTTTTCTAAGTTTTTTTTTTTCCTTTGTCAATTCTCTTATTTTATTCTTTCACAACAATTTTCTTTTCCTTCTGTGGAAACAAAATTCGACTTGTCTCTTCACTGATCAAATTGAGAATGATGCCTCGTGTCTATGGAAAATCTGCTTTTGTTTTTCCTTTTCACATTCAGAATCTTTTCTTTTCCTTCGGGTTTTTCTTTATTTTATATGCCTTCAAGTGGAACTGAGACGGAAAACAGATTTTTTTTTATTAAAAAAGAAAGATCGCAAAAAAATCTTATGACTGAGGAAGTGAAATAGATGATAGAAGAGAAAGGAAAATCAAATTTTGCGAGTGCATTGTAATGAACGAAGTATATTATTTTGGCGGAAGTAGACTGAAATGACAATGGAATCAAATTTCACTATTTTTATGCGTAATTCATTTTTATTATTGTTGTAAACGTTTTAACAATTAGATATAAAATTAATAAATTAATAAAAAATATTTTTGTTAGGACACAATCAAGCGATAATTATGAACGGCTTGAGAAATTCTCATTTAAGAGTAAACTCCTGTGTTAGTAAGGGAAGAATTAGAAAAATAATCTCAATAAATATTTAATTTTTGTTAGTATTTCGAATATAGAAATATGATATTCTTGTATGTTCGTTTCTAATTTTCAACTCACATTGGCGATGCAGATTCTTCGTTGGACGTTTGTTGAGTAAATGTGTTCAATGGCGAGGATGATGTTAAGCTTATTGTGAACTCGAAAAGTACGATCAGCAAGCACAACAGTAGAGGTCCAATTATTGCTCCTTCTAATCCAAGGAGATAAATTCCTCCAGCAATCGATAAGGCTAGATTTATAAATGTAAATAATTAAGGGAAAATTGAAGAATTTGTAAGGTTTTGACTTTTTGAATTATTCAGAACTTTTTTCAAAATTTTGAAAGCCGTTAAAAATTTCAAATTTTTGAAAACCGTTGAAATTTTGAATATAAAAATCCTCACCAGTTAAGTATGGATGGCCAGAACCCTTTATTTCCGAATGAATAATGATATTAAAATTAGGAGGCACAATGAAGTGGATTAAAACAAGGGCAACACCGAGATAGAAATGATTCTGTGTAAGCCATAAATCCAGAAAAGCCGGTATACTACACCAGTATGTTTCTAAAAACGGTGCAGCTGCAAGAATAGCAGCTAAAAATGCCGGAAGATATACAACGTGTGCTCCAAATATAGAATGAGTGACAAACGTGAATAAACCGTGAAATATGGATAATTTAAGTGTAGCAATAAGTACAGATGAGACGGATGACTCAAGAGCTTCAAGTATGCGTAATTGTATTGCAGAATTTGAATTTACGGCAATAGGTGTGTACCGATCCTTGCTTGATTGTAATAAATAATAGAGAGTTGTAAAGAAAATCACAGAATTGAATAAAATCGTCAGCATAAAATGTCCACTGCTAATAAGTACACCAAAACTTGTCGTAATAATGCTAAACAAAAGCGTAAGATTCGTGCGTAGAACAATCCATACAGAATCTCCAATTTCTTTCATGAGACTCAAATTATTTTTAGCCCATGCGAAAATGCTTGTAAATGTCAGACCTGATGACGTGAAGATTTCATCGATTGTGTCAAAAACTGACTCGCTAGTCACACGAGGACCAACTTCATTTCCATTATATTGATCCATATATCGTTGTATTAATCGATCCCAAAGTGACAATATTTGAGTCTTAAACTTTATGGCTTGTTCCTTATCAGTATTGTTCAAAAAACTATCTAAATGTTCCTCAATTGTAGTGCGACTATATTGATAAGCATTGTCAATGACATCATTCATCGATTGCATATTAATTGGAAGCATATCAACAAGTTCGGGACGTACAGCAAGTGTACGATTAACTAAATCACCCGTAAGTTGTACAACTGTTATGGCTTCAGAATAAATTTGTGCGAATGAGAAGACACTGATGAAAATCACAGACAAAATAAGGAAGATTATCATGACACAAGCACTTATGTCATCAACATATGACTTCATAATAGTACAGAACATGCTATGAACTTTTTTATTAAGTTGAATCATGCCAGGCAGAAAAATCGGCATTAATGCGTATCTTCTTTGATTTGCCCACTCCTTAATATTATTGATTGGGTCTTTAAGTTTTGCCTCAACATAGTTCCACAAGCCGAGTGCTTTACAAATTGCGATGATTGAATAGAATATCACTGGAATAATGCAAAATGTGACTATCCATAAATGCTTGAAAAGAATTGTTGCTGCACATGCATAAAATAGAATTTGGAAGTACCAATTTGATTCTAATTCCTCTTCATCTTTCTTTGATGATTTTTGGTCAGATTGAGGAACATTAAGTTGTAACTTGCTCTTCATTTCTGATAAATGAGATTTAGTTTTTTGCAACAATTCATTACTGGCTACTAAAGGTGCTGTTGATGTTGCTTGTACTTCTTCCTCATCATCACCCTTTTCCTCTTGTTCCAATTGTTGAATAATGTTAGCTTCTTTTCTAAATATGTTTTTAAATCTAGCAACAAGCTGATTATAAGTAGTTTCATCATACATCATTGCTAAAAATGCATAGATCATAATAGTGACGAAAACAGGAATTTGGAATGGTCCAAAGAAGCTACATCCATAAGCAATGATCACAATCCATATAAATTGACCAGCGATAGTAAAAAAGCTAGACGTGGTTGAGTTCCATAATAAGTAGAGAGATATGACGAATGAGATTATAATTAATAGAAGAAGTAGAGTATTGAACGTGCTGACAATATATTCGAAGAGAGAATGTTGCCATAGGACTATATCCACGACATAACTAAGTAACTTCTTTGGCAAAATGCTGTGTAGAATCTTTAATAAAATTATTGATCCGGTTCCGCCAAGTATAATTTTAATATGTGTAAAAATGAACAAAATGATGACTTCACCAAGTTTTTCTAATGCATTAAATGGTATTGAGGCAATTCCAATAATTACTGGAACATCATTTTTCTCAATTTTGTCAATCCAACGATTAATGCTATTTGACAGCTTCTTCTTTGCTGGAAACAAAACAGCTCCAAAAAGTACTCCAAATGCCAGAGGTCGTATGAATGGCAATAAAATCAAGATGACTAATGCGAAAGCGCCCAACAATACCAATAAACCAACATTGTACAAAGCAGATTTAAGTTGTTCTGCCTGTTGATTATTAATATTTACAGTTCCATGTTTTATTTAGCATGTCATTAATCCTTACCTCTCTTGTCTTCTGGTTCTTGAAGTTGGTAAAGAGCGACACTATACCCTCAATGGATCTATGGCTTAATTAAAAAACATTCAAGGTCAAAATAAGATTATTCATCGCAAAAAAATTCCAAGTCACACCTTTTATAAGTTCTCTCGCTCATTTTGATGATATTGACACTGATTTACTTTAAATTCCACAACACTACCTTATAAGTCAACTATAAATTGACAAATGAAAATACTTTACGCTATAATTATTGATAAAATTCGAGAAAAAATTTTAAAGACATTTTCTGCCGAAATTAGTAAACAATGCCGCGCTTTTCTCTACAAAAATCTTCTCAAACTCTTGATAATTCCTCACAGAGTAAAACGCGTCGAAACGTGATCGCTGAAAATGTGGAATAAATAAAATTTTTATGTTTCACGTTATTTAATTAAACTTTATTTATTTGCCATAAAAGTACACAAAACTTTTTATTTGAACACTTTTGCAATCAAATTCTTGCTGAACTCAATTTGTTCCTAGAAATAAACAAGTAACACGTGATATTATTAGTTAACGGATTTATTTTCAAATTTTAATTGAAGTTCAATTTTTGAACTGATAAAATTCAAAATTTTCATGCTCGTTGAAATTCAAATCGTAGTATTCAGTTAATTTTTTTTTTAAGTTATCAAAATACTACAGTTAATTAATTATGTGAATCACGCAATTCATGCACTGTCAAGGAAGAATTTCACAGAGAAAAGTTAGAGACATGTCGTGTAATTAAGAAATTTACATCATGGAAAATTTATGTTTCCTGATTTGGCATGTATTTTCACAGTAAGTACATATGTCTCTGTTTTCTCTAAAAAAAGTTCATTGGACGTGCTTAAAATTAGAATAGAAAATAATACTTACAATGCAATCATCTTTTCCTTCACCAAACGAAATTATTCGTTCGAGCTGTTCTCTAAAATTTGATTTTTTGTTGCGACATCTCTGAATTGCCTCGTCAGTTTCAATTAAAGCATCTAGAGCGCATAATGTTTGTTCTAGTCTTGTGTCATATGTAGATTTTGGTTCAAGTGTGGCAGCTACTCTGTCAATTGCATCAAGTTTTACGAGCTCGTCACGAACTGCCGGAAAATCTCTTGAAAATGACGAAATAAGGAACATTGACTTGATAATTAATTTTTCTTGATCTTGACATTGAATTAATCCCAAAATACATTCAAGACCACCAATTTCAATGAAGCTAGCAAGTCCAGGCTCATAACTTCTTACTATACATGAGATTGCGTGGAACGAATTAACTGCAACTTTTGGTTCGTCTGAGAGCAATTCAATGAGTTTCGGAAGTACTTGAAGATCCAGTAAATGTTTTTGACAGAATGGATTATTTTGTGCTAATTCTCCTATCAGCATAGCTGTTTCACTTCTAACTACTGAATAATTTGAGTTGAGACATGGAAGTATAATACAGAATCCACCAATTTTAAAGAAATCATTAGCCGTGTCAATGTCAGCAACAAAATTCGTAACAACTTCCAGTGAAGTAACTTGGTCATCTTCACTTGAATTTTCATCTGTTAATGTTTTCATTGCCTTATTTAGCTCCTCAACTACGTCAATAGTAAGTGATTTTAGTGCTTCTTCTAAGAATCTCCTTCTCTCTGGATCCATTTGATGAAATTCTGAAGGTCGTGTTGGATCTTCATCTTTTGTGGCTATAAAATTGTAAAATTAATGAAATTTTTATTTATGCCGCACATTTTAACATTTTCTTACCTTCCATCGCGAATTTCAACAATCCCTGTAAGTTTCGAGGTTGTCTCGGTTGTTCCGGACGATCATTCTCATCATTTCCACTCATCTTATTGTATTTCGTTAATAATTACTCGAGTTTCTGTGACTAATGTTTGTGTTCTAGAATATTTTGTTAGCGAATTATTTCGATGTTATTTTGTATTCTTTGTTTGTCTGTCTGTCATAGACCGATTCAAATAATTTTTATCAATTTTTATCAGGTATTCATTCTGAAAAATAATAAAGAAATAATAATTGAAGCATCGATTATTTGAGTTCAATTGGGGTAATAAATGAATTAAATTTTGCAAGAAGATATAAAGCGCCTTTAAAATTTTACCTAGAATTAATTTTTTACTTATTTTGAACCAAATTGAAATGAACAAAAATCTAAGAAGAGTTCAAAAGAACCGAACTGAAATGAACTAAGTTACTGAATAGATACGGGTTAGTAGCAGTTATTTGGGACAGTCATTGGTTACTTTTGGGAGGGAAATTATGAATGAAAAGTGCAAATAATTGTTAACCTAAGAACTTTATCAATGAATTATGTTGTGCAAAAATGCAAAGTTAAAGAAAATCCAGTACCATTTCATAGAAAAAAGCGAAGAAATGAGGTATAGAATGTGGACTATTAGAAGTGGGTATGTCCCGAATCGAGTCACTCGCTACAACATCAATAAAAAATAAATAAAGTGATAAATTACAACTGAACATTAATATTCTGTGAAAAATTATTGAAAAAACTCGGATAAATAGGATTTAAAGACTCAAAAATAGCACAAATGTGTGCCTAATGGTCTAAGAATGCATAAAACAATGAAGTAAAGTGACTAAATATGTTTAAAATAGGAAAAATGCTATAAATTCCATTTCTTCAAAAATGGACGAAAAATTTGCCTAATTTAAATAATTAATCCTCAATAAAGTGCAATGGATGGAGTGAATTTTTATTGCATGAAAAAATCAATAGATTCATAATATTTCGATTAGAATAAATTCGGGTAGTACATTTAGTATAAAAAAGTGTTAAATAAATTAAACATAAGTTTAGTGTGTGGTGTCTTTGTATAATTTTATATGTGCACAAGAGAGTAAAAGAAGGAAAACGAAAGAAAAAAAAAATTAATGGGCCTTTTTTATGATTTTATTATGAGTCGAGAGGCAGAAAATATAAAGTGAATACAGGCAGTAGAAACGAAAAAATGAAGAGAGAAGGCAACTTTGAATTTTTAAACAAATAAAAATGGTTTTAAATATATGAATATTTTAGAAAATTTATTGTAAATTGCTTCAATTTACATTTTCAAGTGTGTTTTGTGTGTGCTGTGCAATAAATGAGAGGAACAAAAAAAAACAGCAAGTCAAATAAAATATTTTGATTAAATTTCATTCATATTTAAAACTAGCACGGCTAGTTTCCAAAAAAATAAATTTCCAAGAATTATAAGTTTGAGTCACAATCAAAGGTCTTTGATTATTCATCGGAAATTCTATTACAATGAGTGATGAGTTCATGAGTGGTTCACGAAATTATAGCAACAACTATGGACTGAACAACAGCAATAACAACACATCCGATGAATTACAATTATCGAATAATGTCTCAAATTCATCACTGTCATTATCGACATTACAAATAACTCCTGACTCCTTGCTGGATATTTCAGCGAGAATCGTTGCTGAAAATGAGCCATTTCAAAGAGTTGAAGAGAAATATGATCGCATACCAGAGCCTGTACAGCAGAAAATTATTTTCTATTCATTTCCACGCGATGAACGTGACATACAAATGTACTCGTCGCTCTCTAGGTAAGGGTGGAAGATATGTTCATGTGTGCAGACTTCTTCCTTCTTTTATTTTTTTTTTGTTTGTTGGTTGGACGATAATCATTAATCCATAATTATCCGGAATCATCATCATTCTCTTCCATTTTATATATTATATTATAGACGGGATCGATAGACATATGAATCCATTCTATGCACTAATATAATGACAGGTGTTTAATAGTTTTAATATATCTGTCTGTTTTTTTTTTTTTGGTTCCTTCGCATCTCCGTGTTTTATTTTTTTAATTCTCTCTCTCGTATTTTCCATTTCGTTCTCGTCTCAAGTGGTTTTTTCTTTCTTCTCCGCACTAATAAACCAAACATATGCGATATGTGTACATCTATCCAAAACTTAAAAAACATACATATATGTGTATACACAGAACAGCACTTCTTTTCTTTATTTTTTGTCTTACTTTATTTATTTTTTTATTTTTTTCCCGTGTGTTCCTCATTCCTCATCATGTATACTCACTTACTTTTTTTTCGGCTTAAGAAAGAGGAATAATAATAAAAAAAATATAAAGTATAAAGTAAAAAGAGATTGAGCAAAGAAGATATATAATGAAAGAAAAGAAAGAGAAATGAAAAGAAAAATTGTGATGATGATTCTGTAGAAAACCCCAAATCTTCATTCATTATGATAATTTTTATTGTAATTATTTATTCAATACACAGGGCATCATCATCATCATTCAATGCATCCGATTCACAAAGTTTGAGTTTCAGCAAAGGATTAAAATTGTTGGAAAGCAATTGTGTCGAAAATGTTCTGCAAGTTGGTACGTGAACATCATACAATACTTGATAATATTTTTTTACTCTTTCGTGCAGGATGTGAAGTTGATTGAAAAATTGCGGAATTGACTGGTTGGTCTGTGGGAATATTTTTTTATGGCTACACGTGTTCTTTAGTATTGTTTTAAATTGTCAAACAATCACGCCGTGTTTGAACAATAAAAAGTTTTGCGAAACCTTTCAAATGTAGAGTCCTAAAACCTTACAAATGTAGTTTTGAATGAAAAACCATACAAAGGAAATCTAAAACCTTTCAAAGGCAGAGTTTCTATCAAATTTCAAATTATTGATAATAATTAGAATTTCAAAACCATTCAAATGCAGAAATACAAAACCTTTCAAATGCAGAGTTTCAAAGCCATACAAAAGTTTTTTTTCTTTTATAATCTCAAATTATTGATTAAATGTAGAATAATACAGACAGTGAGCTATGATGATCACATTTATTCAAGTAGAAATTGAGAGGCTTCACATAACAAAGAAAGTAAAAGGAGAAGCCAATAATATGATTTCTTAGAACACAAAAAAAATCTTCAAATCATTGCTCAAGGAAACAATAAAAAAATATCTCAAACCCCAATTATATTCCAGGTCAAAAATCTATTAATCAACCATGAAGTTTCAACCGATTTCATATTCTGATTGTTGTGTGTGCATATCTATGTTTATTCCTTCTTCTACATGTGTAGAGCATAGATATATATTTTTTTGCCATACCATACTCATTTACATAATATCTACCAGAGAGACCTAGGAGAATGTGTAATTGATTAATGGGACTAGGGGGTAAAATAAAAAAAAATATGGAAAATTTTTTTTTCTTCTCTCTTCGCATTTGGCTCTTTTTATTTCATTTTATTTTATTTTATCCCCGAACATGATGATGAAGCAAAAGAAACGGAATGAAACCTCTGAAGGGGGTTCATTGTGAATTCCGTTCATTAGAAAAATAATCTAAAAAAAAAGATTTTACAGTTGCTCTCTCACTCGTACAGTCTCTTTGTGAATTCATAATTGAGTTTTATCCTTTTTATTTTGGTATGGCAGATATAAATCTATGTATATATCTCAGATAATTACCAGAATGAGAACTTTTTCTTTATTAATTCAATTTTAATCTTTATCTTTGTGTCTTTGTTCCATTTTAATTTATTTAAATTCGTATTGGAAAACAAAGGATTTCATTTGAGTGGTGAGGTTTGGACATTTCCACCGATACTGTCAGATGCAAATAAGTCATCAAGATCATCATCTAATACATCTTCATCTACACAAAATAATCACAATAATCATCATGGACCTGTGCCATTGCTTCCACAATATCCGCCTCATAATAATATCAACGTTTTACATCAAAATCCAAATAATGGAAATAATAATAATGTTAATGCTGGTGTATATGAAAGAAGTATCAATAATGATACAAATGTTCAATTTACTGGCGAGGAGAATAAAAAATACAAAGTGTCCGTTAGTTTTGACAGGTACGTTTCTTCTTCATTCAATAATGATATGTAAATTTCGTAAATGTGTGTGAATGAGACGCTAAACAGGTGGTGTTAAGCAGAAAAAGAAATTCTTTAATTAACGATACTTAATATGCGGACATTCCTTAATGACGTTCATCGAAATTTTCACCTTTTGATCACTATGTGTGATCATCAGCTGTCAACATAAGGACAACTAAAATAAGTGTTTGCAAGGTGTCCCACCTGCTGTACGTTACTTACGAACGATCCCCATATTCCACTTTGATGCGATAATATTCGCCCTTACTTGATGTTAGATTAGCCTTTTCGGTGTATTCGTTAAATTATCTGCCATATGTGTGCATTTTAACATTTTCCTATCTCATTCTTGATGGGAATTGTGTGTTTTGTGTTGTGACTGGATGTCTGTCTGGATGTATTTTTTGTTAATACTCAAAAATCGTTGACAACTTAGAAAGTAGGGCATGCTAGATATTCATGATAGATATCAAATTGATTTGATAATTTTATTTAAAAAAAAGTTGTCGAAGCTACATTTCCTACATACAAGAATGCTTAATTAATGCAAAATCAGGGAGATATGTTCAAATATTCACACAAAAAAACTCTCTTGTTTTATCGATCAATCCTGCGTAATAGCAATGCGCTATGGTAATTTCTTTCCACTATAATTTAAAATCTATTTTTTGTTTTTTATCAATTGTCATCCTGCCCGGCTAATTCTCTTGTATATGCATAAGATACACGCATACACACACGTAGCGATAAAATTTGAAAAAGAGTGTAGAGGCTGAAAGTTGTTGTTGATATACGCATGTGGCAGTTATACGTATGACTGATAAATAAAGAAAGGGGTCGAAGTGCTATTATCATAAATTATAATAATATGGAAACATTTTTCTTACTTTATATCTCATTTTGAATACTTTTTTATACTTCTTCTCTTTATTTATTAAATTTAAACAGATGCAAAATTACTTCAGTAAAATGCAGTTGTGATACAAAAGATATTTTTTGGTGTCATCATGTTGTGGCGTTAGCACTATATCGTATCAGAAATGCGACTAGTGTTAAATTGCGAGTTCCCATTTCGGGTATGTTAACTTGCATATGTGCATAAAATATACTGGGGAGTCCTCGGTTTGAATAATTTACATTTGATTAATTATTCTATCAAAATAAATTCAAATAATTTCCATAACGGCAATTTTAAGTTATTTTTTAAATCCTCTATGATTAATCTATGAAAATAATTTTTTGAATCATTATTCAAACCATGGACCTCCCACTGATTTATAAGACCAAACAACTTTATGTTTATTGATTGCATAATTTACTATTTTTCCTTTACTTGACTAACAAAAAATTATACAGAAACTTTGTTGCAAATGAATCGTCAGCAATTACAAAAGTTTGTGCAGTACTTGATTGCTGAACATTACACAGAAGTCTTACCAACAGCACAGAAACTTGCTGATGAGATTTTGCGACAAAAAACCGAAATAAACTCAATATGTGGTGCACCAGATCCGACAGCAGGTGCATCAAAAGATGATGAGAATTCATGGCATTTAGATGAGGCACAAGTATGTGAAGTAGTTCGAAGTTATTTGGGTCAAGGAAGCTACTATAATAGCAATAAACAGCTAAATTGCTTATTTGGAAAAGTTCGTGAAATGTTACGAGCTCAGGACTCAAATGGAGCTAGAATGTTGACACTCATCACAGAACAATTCCTAAATGATCCACGATTAGTATTGTGGAAGAGTCATGGCACTCCAATGACTGAAAAGTGTCGACAGCTGTGGGATCAGCTCGGATCTTTGTGGGTGTGCATAGTTTTAAATCCACGATCGACACAAGGGGAGCGGAACAACTGGAAAGAGTTGTTAGAATCATGGTCGAAGATTGATGTGTGTCCTCAAGAAGATCCAGATTTTAGACCCCCAACAAGGGAGAGTCATCGACTTCGTTCACAACGCGAACGTGAATATGAAAGGAATAGATTTTTCCGAGAAAATAATCAACGTAATGCGCTTTATCATCAATATCAGCAGCAACAACAAGCACAAAATAATTACAATCAGCGTTATTATGATAATCCACAAAATAATGAAAATCAGAATCGTGGTTATTTAAATCCAGCCAATAATAATTATGACGATTCGACATCATCATCATCTGATTCAGACTCGGAAAGTGAATCAGATGAGGAGATGGAAGAGAATAATGAGCCGCGAAATATGGATGTGGAAAATCAAGACCAACATGGTCTGATGGATGTGCCAGTTGAAAATTTATATGAAGTACCAAAAGACGATAATGATCGACTGATTGAACGAATCAATAATTTCATAGAGGAAGAAGAGAATGCTGTAATGAATGATTTATCATTGGACAATGCAAGAGATCCACAAGAAGGTCCAATTCCAGATGAAGATTGCTTCAAATTTGAACTTCCAGCATTGCGTGATAATGACGATAGTAGTCGTGAATCAATGGATGAGGATCAGATAAGAGAAGAGCATGAGATACTTGAAAACATTAATAATTTAGATAGAAATAAGGATGACAAGGGTCTTGAGGATTTCGATGATGAATTTTTACCAGATCAAAAGGAAATTCTTAAAATGGACAATTTAAATTACATTGACGGACATCACGTAGTAGTACATCATGAAGAACATGACGAGCATTTAGCTGAATTAAAGACTGAAGAAGATGCATTAAATCCACATGAGCCAGCACAAGAAATGCAAATTGATGCCTTGCAGAATGATGAGGTTGCGCAAAATCAGGCACAAGATGACGTAAGTGAGGAGCAAAAGAAAATGAAGAAAAATCGACCAGCCAATGATGCTGGCGATAAACCAAATAAAAAATTGAAATTAAACAATGGATCATCGGTCGCGAAAACCACAACAAAAGTACCGCGAACAATTTTCCATAAAGCACTCGATGCTGTCAACATGACATGGGATAATAAGCATTTAAAGTTAATACTTGCGAGTGACACATATTCATTAGCGAGCGAGAATTCTGTACAAATTGCGGGTTCTAGTAAAATGGTCAATGCAAATAATACATCATCAAAATCTAATTTTAATGCAAACGGTCAGCCTCTATGGTATGAATCAATGTCAATGTGCGCTGCACGAATCGACAGTTTGAGGTCACATGGACATATTGATGCGGCTTTGCGTTTAAGTGTGAGCGTTGTTCGCACGATGAAACAAGTTCAGCAAGATGCTCAACTCCTATGGCATAAATATCGCAAGCAAACACCTGCAATTGCTGCACCGCCCTCTTCGTCGTCATCATCATCATCATCACAATCATCTTTAACATCAAAACCTCAACCAATTGCTGGAACATCCAGCTCATCGTCATCCAGTTCCAATTCAGGAATGCCATCGACAAGTAGCACTTCCGCTATATCTGATTGCAATAATTCGAAATGTAAAGACTGTCAATTAAATAAACTTTTTGAATTTACAATTCATAAATCCTCGACATATACATCCTCATTCTCTTCAAATCCTTGCATCTCTGCCTCATCTGCATCATCATCAAGTAAGACTTCTATGCCAAATAATGAGAATCCAAATGATTGCCATAAATGTACCAATAATAATCCAGAAAATAGTAATGATATATCCAATGACAATTCTGTAGCACCAGAACAATCATCATCATCTACAGAAAACTGTAGCAAAATGACTGCTCCAAATCCTCTTCAACAGCAACAACAACAACAACCAAGTACTTCAAAAACAAATAATTGCTATCCACCACCATATCCAACTATACCAAAGCATTCTTCTAATAATAATAATAGTAATAATAGTTGTAATAGTAACAATCCTTCAAGTAGCTCGTCATCATCAGCATCATCATCATCTTGTTCGACTAATGGAGCTCCTGTGAAGCCTTATAACGAAATTCATGAAATGCCACCACCCCCACCCAGAAAATTAATGACATCTCAATGTATGTGCCATTTTACACCACCCCAGCAACAACATCAACAGCAGCAGCAGCAACAACAGCAAAATCAACATTTGCATAATCACCATCATCAATCGAGTCAAAGCTATTACATGAAAAATGTACAGCCCGGACCTAGCAATAGCAATTGTCAACCAATGTGTCATTATGCAAATTCGAGTAATCGACATAATATTCCACACCATTTACCCCAACCAATGCCACCAACGCCTCCACAAATGCCCCCTTCATCTCAACCATCATCTTCACATCATCCACATCAACAAAGAATGCCAAATATGCCTGGCCCATCAAATATGTATCAACATCCTAGCTCGAGTAGTAACAAGTATTATGAATGTCATAAGAATCTACCAGCACCGCCACCATGCTCTGCAAATCCAATGAATGGTCAATGTCAAATGCATCCAAAGAGACCGTGCATCAAAAGTATGTGCTGTTCTATTGTTCCACCGCCTGAAAAGCATCATTCATCACATCACTATTATCAAAGACCACATTGTAGTACAGCAGCACCAATGCCTTCAAAATATGATTATATGAGTAAATATCCACCACCAATGCCTGGTCCATCCGGCTCATCATTTTGTAATGGTTGTATGAGAAGCAATTGTTTATTAAAGAATCAAAATCCACAACAAATGATTCCACCACCACCAATGCATCAACCACCTCCCCCACCTCAAATTCCACCAATGATGCCACCTTCAATTCCACAAATTCAACAACAACAGCAACAACAACAACAACCTGTCACTTTATGTAAGAATTGTAAAGCATCGGAATCAAAACCAACTCAACCAATCAAATTACAAGTGCCACCAATTCCTCAACAGCCAACAATTAGTGCTGAAACTAAGGCTGCCGAACAAGCCAAATATAATATTATTAATTATGGTGCGTCGACATCAAAGGGAATTGTTACATTAGCTAGTTCATCTAGTGCATCATCTTCATCATCATCCTCAGCACTTGTTCCATATAATAGCAATAATAAGAAGAATCCATCGTGTGTATCAAAATGCCTCGATTGTTCCGTTGGATGTGAAATTGAATTTCCACTGGATGCCGTTGCATGCATTTTCGATTGCTTGACTGAAGCTTGTATCACACAAGCTGATGTAGTTCGACTAAATGGCGTCGAAGACTCGAATATTATCGCACCAAAATACAAACATATCCAGGTATGTCCTTGTTAGCTTTTACATATTCATAAATACATTCTAATGTCAAAATATAATAATTTATAATCCACAGGTCCCAGGCTCGAAAGATCCAAATGAAACATTCCTCTCATTAGCATTTGAAGCAGCAATATTAGCTTTGGGAAAGCAACGTATAATGCCACAAGGTTTATATTCCCAACACTTGATATGTAAACAACAAGATCAATTGATTGCACGCTTACGTAATGTCGATCTCGATCAGTTACTCGTTGAAATAATTAAGAATTTGAGTACACAAATGATGGATGGTGGGCCGACAAGTGGTTTTGGAGAGTCAATACATCCAGAATCAGTTCCAATGCATACACTTGCTAGATTTCTCTTTGCATCATTGTTAAATCAACATCCAGATCTTGCATTTAAAATCGGACTGAGAGCAATGAGATTCCCAATATTTGAAAATTCTAGCAGTAATAGTTCTGCTGATGGTCCATCGTCACCATCATCGCCTTATGCACGTTGGTGGACTTTAGGGCATTTAGAAAGTCAACAGTGCTCTTTAAGCTCAACTATGCTAAGTGCAAGCAAAGGCGACAAAGTTAGATTGTCAGCAGTCCTTGAAAATGCACGACAAAATATTCACAGCTCAACACACCTCTTTAAATTGGCACAAGATGCATTCCGGTTTGCAACACCAGAAAATGGCCCACGTTCTCATACATTGCTAGAAGTTGCATTTGAATTAGGTTTGCAAGTCATGCGAATGACTCGAACATGCTTAAACTGGCGTAGGCGAGAAATGGTACGGTGGCTTGTAACATGTTCAACACAGCTTGGACTAGAAGCAACATTATCAATTATGCAAAATTGGTATGAATTATTTACACCTACAGAGGCAACGGGTCCAGTTGCAACAACAATCATGTCACATTCTACAATCATGAGACTTAACTTGAATATAAAGCAACAAGAGGAATTATCGACATGTGCTAGAACACTAGCATTACAATGTGCCACAAAAGATCCACCAAATTGTGCACTTAATGCATTAACATTATGCGAGAATGATCCAATGGCTTTCGAGACAGCATATCATATTGTGATTGATGCTGCCAATCATATAATGACGAGTAGTCAGCTCTTTACAATTGCTAGATATATGGAGCATCGAGGATTTCCGGTTCGAGCATATAATCTTGCAATATTGGCAATGAAAAATGTTCACTTGGCATACAATCAAGACACACATCCAGCAATCAATGACATTCATTGGGCATGTGCATTATCGCATACATTAGGAAAGGCTGAATTATCAAAAATGATTCCAATTGTTGTTAAGAATGTCCAATGTGCAACAGTTTTGTCAGATATTTTAAGACGTTGTAGTGTACCGAATCCCGGAATGTCACACTTTAATGGACATCACAGAGGTATGAGTTGAATTAACATTGACTAATTATAGCAATTAAACTTTATTATTACGGTTATTTATTTATAGGCAATAATATGAGGTCTTGCCATAAATTAAGTTACGATCGTGAACCATTAAATCAGCTATTGGAAGCTGCCATTTCTGCTTATGTAAATACTACACATTCGAGGTAAATTTTCGATTTTCCATAAAACATTTTTAAATGCCTTCACAATTTATTTATTTACTTTTTTTCTCTTCTTTCCTTCTTGTTGCTGCTGCCGCTGTTCTTCTACATCCATCTTTCCACTCTCTATTTTTGATATATTTATAGATTATCTCACATTTCACCGCGTCATTATGGCGATTTTATTGATTTCTTGAGTAAAGCGCGCGATACATTTGTACTTGCTCGTGATGGTCCAGCACATTTTTCACGGCTCATTGAGAATATAACGATTGCCTATAAGGGCAAGAAGAAGCTCGTTCGTCAAGTTCGTCAGAGATTTTACTGAAATTTAAGAGTCCACTGGTAGTGGTAAGTAAAGCTTATTTACTGCATTTATGGATAATTTCAAACGATAGCTGCAAGTTCATTAAAAAATACGAGATTGGGTAATTTTTATACACGATCTTTACTATACATTATTACCTTTATGGGAGAATGTAAAAATGTGGATATTACCGTAATAATCTAATCTTTATGTTGTCGATCTCATCTCGCTGGTTGCTTTTCTGTTAGTCCTTGACTAACATTTAACGACACTTTAAAATTCAAATTATAACGGGTTTTAACAATTTGAAATCATAAAATTTAATTCTGAAATTTTTCTGTTTTGTGATTCATGACTAAGTGTCTGCTATCGAAAGATTAGTCGATAAATTGATAGCCTTAAGATCCTGTTACTTAAAATCGATTTTACTGGATCTTAAATATAAATGCAAGAGATTTTCAATTTAAACTCAAATTACGACAGCTTACTTATTTCAAGATATACAGTCGACCATCCACAATCGTATGAAATTGTCCATGCATCTCATAAAATATCAACAACTGATTTATGGAGTCAGATTAATGATAAAATTCTCTTTTCGTTCTCTTCTCTCTTTATTTTATATTTCCAGGACTTAAATTTGACAAGAAAAATTATTTTAGCGATTTTTTTGGCTCCATTATTCATCATAAGAGTAGATAGAAATAGAGATTTATGGAGCAATGACTAACCATTTATGACACACTTTATAAAAAAGCATATACATATGAAGAAAAATCATGATTCCCTTTCTCTAGTTAATTCTTTTATTATTATTACAAATATATATTAGAGAACAAAGAGGAACAAGAAGATCCAAGAACTTACTTTTAGTGATTCTTCACCTCTCATATTTTCAATTTTTATTACATTTGATTCTTTTTCTTTTGTTTCGTTAACAAAAAAGAACTTATTTCGATGTTATTCTTTTATTATTGATCTTTAAGAGACACTTTATAACTTTTCGATGGAAACTTTTATGACTTCTTGATCTTTCATTAAATTCTTTATATTCCTTTTTTTGTTTCTCATGATTATAAATTTCCTTACCTTTTTTGACTTTCTGTATTACAACAATGACGATTCATGATGATGATGATACAATAAGATGGGGGATGGTGAGTTTTGCTTAAGTGGATGATGATTCTGAGTCATGGGATTTCAATTTACCTAATTGGATGAACTTGAAATCTGTTTATTTAATCCTAATCTGCGGATTTAAATTTTAATCTTAGGATTAAAATCAAATTTTCAAAAATTTTTGAATTATTTCTTAACTTTTTGAAATTTTACCATAAAATATTGATGCAATCATGTAGTTAATCATCAATCCTATTACCTAAGATCCATAGGAAGCAGAAAAGAACTCTTTAAAATCATCCAACAAAGCAAAATCTTCAATTCCTCCACAAAGTTTTAATTAATTTTTCACACATCTCTAATTTGATCACAAAGAACTTTATGCATAATCAAAAGAGAAGTTGAAAGCGCATGAAGGAGGAAGATAGAATGATGAGAAAAGTATATAATCACAATAATATGATAATTTGTAATTTTGATCTCATAAAAAATGAAATAATATTAAATAATATTATTATACATATAGATCCGCATATATACAGCAAGAAATAATAATACTTTATAACCGCATATTCATTCCACAATACATATTGTAACGACAAGGAGAAAAAATGATATAAAAGAAATAATCACAAAGAAGGTCATAAAAATTATTAAGAATTTAATTTTTTTATTTTATTATTTTACATTCTCAAGGTAATTTTATGTGCAAAATATCTGAAGATGATGGAAGAAAAATTTTTGTTGATCGAAAATTTTTTGTTCAAGTTTCGATTCAATTGGATTACCGCAAATCAAAATTTTTAATACTTTTTCGTTTAAAAGAAATTGCAATAAACTTAAAAACCAAAAATTTGAAAAGAATATGCAGCATACAACAATAGAGGGGATTGGAGTTAATGTAAGCATTGAAGATGTTGAGGAACTGATGATTATTGAGGTGTTGGATGTTTCAAAATTTAAAAAATTTAAATTCAACTTAAAACTCAGATCCAATCAATGATTTCTAATCCAACATCCAGTAATCACTAAAAAGCAAACCTTCAATGCAACTCCAATCCCCAATCAATAGCCTAAACTGCTGAATAGCACTCTTGTCAATCAGATGTGACAGATTCAGGACCTCCACATACCATTGCCAATAGTGCTAATTCAACAAATCATTTCCTCAAAACAAGAATAAAACAACAATAATTTAAAAAAAATAGACAACAATACAAGTCCATAAACCAATAATTAAAAACCACAGCAAATCTGAAACCAAAAATATATAAATTAATTAATATTAATTAAATTAAACAATAAAACAACAAAAGAAAGATGAACTCAAAGATTATTACAATAGATTAAATTATTTTTGTTAAGTGAATCTAATTTTTTATATAAATAAATAATAATAAATAATTCACAGACAGACAAAAATTTCCAATAGATTAAAAAGAAGTTCACAATAAGCATAAATAATAAGAATTTAATATAAATTAAGCACTCAATAATAATATATGCAAACAATAGCCATTGCTGAAGCTTGAAACTGTCTATAGAAATGAGGGTAAATTGACGGCAATATATGCTTATCAAATTTATATATATTGTTCTCATTTGCTTGTTTATTTGTTAATTATAGCATTCAAGTACATGCTGATATACATTTGAGATCATAATTGTGGGTTTGCTTGCTATTTCCAGCTTAAAAACGGATAAATTGTAGGAATTAGCTCCCAATTATGGACTTAAATGAGTTGCAACACGCGATAACTTGCTTCAGTTATTACAAAAAGTCTATGCTGAAAAATTCACTACCATGCTTCAAGGTAGAGTTGATGGGAATTGGATTTGTGGCTTTCTCAGGGTTAAAATTTGACTAATCTTAGGATTTAAATCTCGGGATTAAAATTCTAAGATTAGATTTAAAATATTTTGAATTTCCCCTGCGAATGTCAAAATCCATCCAATCACTCAATTCTGCCTCAAAGCATCCACCACACACTTCAAGACAGGAGCTACCTCTCTGACTGAATGGGATGTTCATAAACAGTTTGCGATCTGAAAAGAACTTTATTGTTTTAACTTTTTTATTTACCAATTAATTAGTTATTATTATTTGTTAGCGATTCTTTAATTAATGACAAAAACAAAATGGAAATAAATTTAGTAATTTTCTCTCAAATAAGAAGAAAGAAAAACAAATGAAATGGAAAAATGATCAGGAAGCTTAATTAATAAGAAATGAAAAGTAAAATTAATTAGGAAAGCGCTAAAAGAAATTTTTTAAAATGAGGTATAACTCAGTATTAAATGAAAACTACTTTTTCTACTATTTAATTAAATATGCTAATTAATTAGTATAGTTCTGTAAGAAATGAAATGAAAAACTAATGTGAATGAATATTTTCTCTGCTTAGGTTTTATATAGATAACAAATTTTAGGTGATTTTATGTTGTGCAATTCGTGACTGTTGAGAGGGTGACTGGAACTTTAATTTTGTTTGAAATATCCATCATTGTTTTTATAACGTTCATTTGAGATTTGAATATTTTATATAAAAAGGGGCTTGCAACTAAGTTAAATAAATATTATTCAAATCTCAAGAGGACGTTATAACAAAAGTGGTATTCTCTAAATTAAAACTTGATTATAGACGTCTAATTCCTTCCAAAATCCTTAAAATTACCGTCTAATCAATTCTAAAACTCAAAAAGGTTCTCACGAATCCTCACAGCAACAACCTTGCACGACTCACAAATTTGCGCATTGATGCTTGAAGCGTTTAATTTACATTTTATAAAGAAAAAAATGTTCTTGCTAAAAGAAAGAATTTTAAATTTAAGTTAATGATTGAGGATCTCTCAAAAACATTGCTACTTGCTAATTGTATGAATGATTGAATAGGAAAAGCAAATGCAAAAAAAAAAAATATTTCACTATTATTTCGGTACTTCCAGTAAATATACTTATGATTTATTAACACTAAGTAGATAATTTTTAGATAAAGAAAAAATTTCAAATTCGATGGATTATGTGTTATATGACTGACTATTATTTTCATTAATTATTTTAATTTTTTAGTACAATTTATTCACGTTATACGATGATTTTAAGTTTACATTCTCTTTTTATGTTTCAATCAAAATTTTTTGTTTATTAAAAAAATACTTTAGTTTCGCATGAACTTTTCACATTACATTAATTAATGTGTGGTGATTTTTTACATGAAAACAAATTAATTAAATTAAAATTAATGAAAAATTCTCTTATAAAAAAAGATTTTGCTTTCAATTCATTTTGATGGGAACTGGAAATATGACATTAAGGAACTTTTAACAGCCATATCGTACTATACACGCAGACAAAAAAATGATACAAAATTATTGGATATCTCATGTTGTGGATTACACGCAACTCTATTGCAAATTATGTGCCAATTCGATTAATTTCCGTTCATATAAGAGGAATAGTAATGATTATAATAAAAAAAGTGAAATGAAGTAATGCAAAATTTGTCATCAAAATGATGAGAAATGAATAGAATTATTAATAAAATTTTTAGAAATTAATCAAATATTAGATGAAATTGAATGAAATGAAATGAAATTAAACAAAAATATGAAAATGCAAAACAAATTGGAATAGTTTTCTCAAATTTAACTTTAAGTAATAAAAATCATTGAAAAATTTTAAACTTTGTTCTTTTTCTCAATTTTTAGCAGATTTTCTATTATTTCAGAATTGAGTCACCATGTGCTAATTTTACGAATGAACGTAACGAGCGTAACGATCAAATTTCAAAACGGCGAATTCAATAACGGTTTTTAAAAATTTAAATGAATTCGCTTACCTGAATAAATCTGGCAACATTGCACATTTGAATCTTGTTTACACTCAAAAGTTTCCCACATTTCTTAAATTAATTAAACTTTAGGATACCAGAAAGACTATAAAGAGCGGTAAAACTTAAAAATCATCCAGTAAGGAAAGATCCATCAGAAAAATTCAAAAGAAAGTCTCAAGCAACAATAAATCGGTGAGAAATGAAATTTGTGAAATTTCTAGAACAAACTTTTAATTATTAAACTTAATTATGACTTTTAGAACTAAATAACAATGGAGAAAGCCTATGATAATGAGTTGGGATTCGTTGGAATCAAGTTCTGTCAAGAATGCAACAATATGTTATATCCAAAAGAGGACAAAGACAATAAAATTCTTCTGTACGCTTGCCGAAATTGTGATTATAAGACAGAAACTGAAAGCTATTGCATTTATGTCAACAAAATTATGCACGAAATTGAGTGAGTACATTCACTATAGTTCATTATAAGTGAGATTACTAATGTTATGAAATTATTATTTTAGCGAATTAACGCACATCGTACCGGATGTTATTTCCGATCCAACATTGCCAAGAACTGAGGAACATCCATGTCCGAAATGTGGACATCGTGAAGCTGTATTTTTCCAAGCTCAAACACGACGTGCTGAAGAAGAAATGAGACTTTACTATGTATGTACAAATCAAAATTGCAGCCATCGATGGACAGAATGAACAACCATTATAAATTTGATCTTTTTGCTATTATTTCAATAAAATTTACGAATGTCGATTAACTCTTAATTATAGTTTGTCATTACTTACGTGAATTAAAAATTGTTTTATTTTTCAGCCAAAACGGTTAATTATTATTTGAAATTTAACGGTATTGTAAAATTTGAATCATGATGAATATTCAGCCGCGTTCACAGAAAAGCTCAATCCAATATTTCTAAAAGCATTGCTTTAACCGTTAAAAAAGCTCTGCTTTAAACGATAATAAAAGCTTTGATTGATTGTGAATAAGATCGACATGAGCATGTTGATCACAACTAATTGGCATCATACAGTAAATGAATAAGAAGAATATCACGTGAAAATAACTACTTTTACCAAAACAAGAGGCTCCTTTGCTGAACAACTGTTTTAACGATATCATAAATATGCAAATTCTCGTAGAAAGATGTGACAAGAAAGGGTTGCAAAAAAATTGCATTGTGTAATTTCGCGGGTATAAACGAGAATAAAGGAAGGAAGAAAGATCAGAGAAATTATAACACATGTTCGTCAGCATAATGAATCAAAAAAAGTTCCCTCATTTCACAATTTCTCTACAGAAATATGCAAATCTATAGAAAATCTTATGCAAATGTCATGCCAGTGTGCCTCTATTGTTCACTTACCTTTCCAAATTACATGAATATGAATAGGGAACTGTAAAAAATGGGAAATTTATCTGAAAGAAAGTAACTGGTCAATGCATTTAAATAAATGCATTCATGTGTATGTTAGGTCTTTATAATTTTTTTTGTGAAACAACGACTTAATAAGAAGAGGAATTAAGGAGGAAATCAAGCGAACAGATAAAAAGTGAAAACACAAAACAACGAAACTCGTTTTCAACATTTCACGATTTTTTTCTGCTCTTTTCTTTTCCTTTCTTTATCATGCTGCATTATTATTTTTATGCTGCATCAAAATAAGAACTGCATGATGCACAAAACGGCGATTTTTTTTAATTCCACAAAAATAAGACTTAAGAGAATTGAAAATGAAAAGAAAGAAGGAATGAAAAAAGGTTGCACAAAAGTGCAATAAACCTTTAAACCCGAAAATATATATAAATTAACGTTCATGTTTTGGGGTGTCCATCTGCTCTGCTTTGGTTGTAAATTTTGATTCGAATTTTTGTTTCAGATCGTAAATTGATGATATTGTAAATTGGCGTACATTGAACTGAAATTGACTAAGTCGTTCATTAAAATTTTTATTTACAAACCTTGTAGATTTATTTTATGTGCTGTATTAAACAGCATATGGCTTTTATTTGTTCTTAACGGTTTTAATTTTAAAATTTTTGCTTCATTTTATTGCGTCTTAATTTTACTTTGTTGCTGTTTCTTGGATAATTTCTTTGTCAAAATGATGAACGATGTTTACTTAATTCATGGCGTGTTGTGATCCATAGCATCTCTTAGATTGTTGTGTCTGAAGCTGTTCATCACATTTCGGGTTTGAATTGAATGAATTTCAATGATTTTCAATTATTAACTGCCAATTTTTGAAATTCTGCATCAATTTCTGAAAATTTTGAATTTTTGCATCTTTGTAGCTGAAAAAAAGTTTTAATTTTTTGCATCTTTGTAACTAAAAAAGTCATTAAATTGGAAAAAAATGAAAGACCTTAATGCTGTCAAAAATTTAATTTATTTAACAATTTTTCAAACATATTCTGTAATATACATTATGATTATAATAATTGAAGTCATCAGTTATGCGATGAACATCTCAATCATTCCTAAGACGCATAACATGCTACTTATAATGTTTAATACTTAACTCTTAAGCTGTTCATCCAGCTATGATTTTCAGTCAAGATTCATCTCAATCGAGTAAAGCTTCGGTGGCCGAGTGATTCCACAACAGACTGGAAATCTGTATTACTCTTTTCTGAGTACATGAGTTTGAATCGCACCTCAATCATTACATAGGAGGCTGTCGATCTGACAGGGATGCTTACGACATTACAATCAATAATGCTGGATAAATCAATATCTTCAATGGACACCCTACCGTATTAATACAACATATACTGACGAACCATGTACATAAACAGCGTCACCGTCCATTTTTCGTAGAAAATTGGCATCAAATAAAAATCACCAGAAAGCAGCAGCAGGAAGAACGACAGCACAGAACAGAAAACAAAAAAAAATGGGTAAATGAAGGAAAGAAAACAAAATTATGTTTTATGGAACTTATGTAGTACATATGCGCATAAATTTAAGTACATAAAGTGCATTAAAATTATTTATTTTCATAACTACATAAATACATCCAAAATAAAATACATAACGCGAATGAGGAGGAGAGAAAGTGAAATGGAAATAATGCAGCTGTGTTTGTGCATTGCAAAAATACATAAATGCACATTAAAAGTTTAATGAACCCGAAATATAGAAAAAAAAACAAAAAACAAACAAAATAATGAATACAGAACATAATATATGTAATTTTTCCTCTTCACGAGCATTTCCCATTTATTTCCGCGATCAACTAACTACAAATAATAATGAAAGCAATGAATTTCATTCTTATTTCACTTCATTTACAAGAAACTTTAGCTTTACATTGACTATATAAAATAATAATAATTCATGAAAGAAGAATAAGGATAAGTTGTGAATGATATATGGAATAGGTAGATCGTTGAGACTTTAGCATCTGTTGACCAATGCAATAATTTATATTCTTATTATGCACCACATTTATAAAACAATACTTCTTGAGATAAATAGAGAATCTGCAAGTCAGATAGGTATATTTAGGTATGAATGCTCGATGCGCATCTGTTGTGGCTTTCATTAATGTTTGGTTCATGTTCATCTTGCCTGGGAGTCGTCCAAAAGTGCAACAAAAATACTGGTCTGCAGACCGTGGACAACGTTGGATTAACTATGAGGTACAGCCGAAAACAGCAGGCTTGTGGTTCTCGGTCGAAACCTAATCTAGTCCAAAATATTTGCTTTAGTTAACACTGTCCATGTGATGATGACTACACGTTGCATATATTCGTACATAAAGGAAGGACCTCTTGGAAAGAATTTAGCATTGCACTTGGAATCAAGAACTTACAAGCTGTAGAAGCTACCTTTAATCGAATTCTATAGGAGGTCATGGATCTCAATTGATCTATACAGCCTGTAAAGTAAATAAGTAGTAAAGTAATACTTCTTGTCTTCCGACATTTATGACTCAAAAGCGTAAAATGTAAGCATGGAAAATCAACTGCCCTCAAAAATTTTTATTACAAAATATTGAGAAATTAGTTACACTTTCGGAATTAGTCAAACAATGAAACCTTGACAAATTTTATGTCGCCATGCGCAAAAAACCACCGAACTAGAAACTGCTTTATAATTTGAAGCTTGATTTGCTTGGTTGTCATCTACTGGAAGATCTAAATTTGAAAGAAAGTCAGCTAAAAATCAGAGTAGACAGAGAATTTATACAAACTAGGAGACATACCCTAAATTCCTAATAAGGACCTATGGGCACTAAAATGACAAACTCAAAGATTCTAACCTGTAAATTGATGAGATCTGTAAATCAGATTTTATCATTAAAGTATTAAAGGAGTTCCTAACTTGAAACTTCAACAAGCCATAGCTGTGATTAAATTGAAAATAATTAATTAAATCTAGATGCTGAAATGGCATGAGTCATCATCATTAAGTATTCAATATAGGCTTATTGATTTGACCCATGACATCATAGCACTAAATGTGATTACTGATTCTAAAACAGGGAGTGGATGTGCGTAAAAAGTCAGAACATTGTAAAGATACATGAAATGATTTTGCAAAATTCATGTATGGACAGGCTACAGCTTCAACGGAATTTCATTAATTTAAATCACAATATTACCATCAGCAGCAGGCATAGATATACAGTTCAATAATGTTTGTTGTTTTTGATAGTATGTAAATATACTTACCATCTAGATCAAAAGGCAATTGGAATAACAAAGTCATGATAATCATCCAGTCAATGTGACTACTTCTGTGTATCTCTTTATTTCTTTCTCATGAAATGCCACAAACTTGAATTTAAAATTCATGAGTAATTCCACAATCCAAACATTACAGCTTGTATGTAAATCATGCCTGGCAAACAGGATTCTTATAAGACAAATGAACTCATATATTTTTATATGGGCGTCCATGTAATCGCCATTTTGTAACGTGCTGTAAGATGCTACAATGTAACCAATTGAATTTAGTTCTGACAGAATGAGGTTTAATTAAGTTGATTGAGATCCCTAAAAACAAAAGAACAGAAATGAAAAAAACTTACAGTACATAATGTTCCAATTTAGAAATTTTAAAGGAACCGCAATAAACATTACATTGGTTTCAAGACATTCATCTTTGTCTAAAATGTTCTCTGGTAGATAAATGTCAGTTTGAGTTGAAATTAATGGGAGAAAGTTAAGCTCCTTCCAATGCCTTCTTCTCTTTTTTATGGTCGGAGGTTTTAATGTCTGTACAATTTACAGTTCCCCAAAGTGCATCGATGTAAATGCAAATTGAGTCAATTTGATGTCCAGTATTAAGGTGTGAGAAAGACAATGGCACCAGATGTGACATCAATTTTTTATCTGTGTACTTAATGTCCACTGTATAGTCCAACATTTTTTGGTCAATTAATTACACTTTTACATATGTTTTATGATCACCACAATCATCCTGTACGATAACCCAGTTGTATCATTTGTTATCGGTTTAGTGTCTGTCTAGCTGGTCTACACTAGCCAGGCAAGAAATTTCTAATCTATATTTTCTTGTTGAGGTTATGTAGACACATAATCACATACAGAAAAAAATTAATGATCATCCAGATTTGGCTTGTGCACGATTCAATTTCTTACTTCTCGGGACATGATGAACGTCAATTGCTAGTCAATACCGGAGACCAATACTTGTGAAACTTTAAATTAATAGTCACAAGTTAGGGTCTCAGGGAATCAGCCGCAACAAACAGAAGTTTGCCCTTTTGTGAAGAAAAAATATTTGAAATTTGACTTTTTTTTGCTGAACACTCACACATCATCAACACTTGGATTCACTCGGCACAAAAAAAAAATTGTCACAAACTTTCTTCTTTTTTTTAGTTGTAGAATTTTAAATTTTGTCGTTCTGAATTGGAAATTTTTATTTATTCCACCTTTCCACGATTCTTTCACTTACTGTTCTTCCTCACGTCTTTCACTATCTGTCCATAGATTATTTAATTCCCCTGGTCTCATCATTGTTGAGATTTGAATTTAAAATCTGGTTGTACAGAAAAAAAAATCATTTTTTCAAAGATTACTTCTCGCATTTTTTTTACACACAAACGTAATTTCTCACATTTCACCAAAATGGCCGAACACGATTAAATAAGATTTCTTTAACATACATATATATGCAGATATATATTTTTAGGACCAATAATTTTTATAATCAAATATTCAGGTATATGCTGCAATAATGAATGAATGAGGGATAGAGACAAACGGAGATTGGATTGTCGCGTGCAAAAATATCCACAATTGATCGTTTTATGGCTGAAATTACAACAAGACAACAGCGATTGCTGAATTTGATCAAGCATGATAAAATATACTTTTTTAACAAGACATAGAGTCTTAACTTTCACCAGAAAATGCCATTTTAGTGGTTATTTTGTGCAGCACGCAAAGACAGAGAAAAAAAAGGTTTTTTAAATATAAAATCGCGCGCGCCTTAAAGAAATTCCACTTCATTAAGACTATTAATTTAATCAGCCTCGCACATAAGAAGTGAAATAAAAATTCGCGACACAACTACAATCATGCACAGCGTGCATATACTCATTTCCAGATGTTTGGGACTTTTTTTTGCGAAATTTTCTATACTTTGTGCCTTCACTGCCTTTTTTTATTAGCTTAATTTTTGGTGAACTTTGATTTAATTAGCCTGCTCACTTTGGTATGGAAATTTTGCTGTGGATGTAACTAATTCATACCTTGTGAATGAAACAGGACGTGATTAGTTGGCTGTTAAATTAATTATTGACTTTTATGAGGAATAAATGGAAGTTAAGCTCTTTGGTGCGATAACAGGCAACTAGACTGCTTTTAACTACCGCAGTAGCATTGCTTTACCATGAAAGCATGCTATTTACCTGTTAAGGTAGTTAATAGTCTAAAGTTTAATAGCTTTCTATAAAGATATCCTCCTTTTAACTATTGAATTTTAAATCACGTCTGTTTAGTTAGGTGCCTGACTCTATAGTTGGAGAATTGCTAAAGGAAACAAATGAAGTATTAAAGGTTACAGCGGATTGAGCATCAAGCTTGTAAAGTAATACAAAATTTTTGTAGAGAATTTATTTTGATAAGAACAAAAATAGAGATTCAGACTTCTAGAAAGTATAGTAAATAAGGTATAGATTCAAAACAACTGTCAACTGCCTTTACGGTGTCTTTCTGGTCTTGGACGGAGTCTCTGATCTAGCTTTTGAGACATTTGAAGAACGGCTATGTTATTCTGCTTCTGGTAAGTGATAGAATATCTTTCAATTTTGTAATTGAACTAATATTCAAGGAGTTTATTTAAAGGCAGATTCTTGAAAATGTTGAGATATATTTCCCAAAACTTCCAGACTCCCTTAATTTGTCTGTTAAGTTACGGAGTAAGCTCAAAAGGCAAATGGCACCAAACATGCTGAATGCAGATTAACACTCTGGATTAAAGTTTGATGCTTTCTGGGAAACATTAAAAATTAAAAGATTTTAATCTTTGAAGATGGCAACAAAAAGACATCTTTGAATATGCTAAAACTCTTACTTCCAGTAAAACTCAACCAGAAACTTATGACCAATACACTTCCTTAATTTTCTTAAAAATTTAAAAACCTCCAAAAATAATGCGCTATAATTCACCAAAATTCACCACAATTGTTCCAAACTACCATTTTTTCTTTGAACCGTCAGTGATTCTTTCTCCTTATGTATACATACTCAGCCTGTATATATGTTACTGCCTAAAAATAAAAGAAAGAAACAGAAAATAATTGTATGATCGCGATTTTTTTTGCGAGTTTGTGTTTGTATGCAATCCATTTCTCGCTGGGGTCAATAATCTTTCCTCTCACTTTGTAGTGTGCTTGGCGAATCCAAATGTAAGCACGTTTATACTTTTTTTTCGTGTATATGAACATTTTTTTTATGGAAAGCTTTTTTTATTTGCCTCGTTTTTTTTTTGGTTGTTCGAGTCAGTCTTCTCCTCCTTCTCGTTACTTCTCTCTGGCTGTTTTTTCTCAGCGTCATCATCATCATCATCATTATAATCATGAAGATTTGTTAGAAACACTTGTATCATCCATCTTACAATTAAACTACATTTTGTGTCTCGTTTTTTATGTAAAAATGTTTCTTTTACGGAACTGACTTCATGGAGAAATATTTATGATGATCATGATGAAAAATGAAACGAGTAACGTTAAAATTGAAATAAATAGCCAGCAGATAATCTAAATTATGCCATATTTGGACAGCGTACTTTATGGTATCATTGTTCCTGACTCTATAAGTCACGAATGAATGTTTTTGTTTTAAAAAAGAGACTTTTTTTAAAACTTTCCTTTTGGATTATTTATAGTCTTTTTGAAGTATTAATTATAGCTATAGTGATAAGTGATTGTGAGACTAATTCTCTAATGTTTTTCGTAATATTCATTATCGTCTATTAACTGAAACTGTTTGTGAAGATCATTTGGGTTTTTTTTTGAGAATCTCACAAATGTTTGGCATTGTTTGAAATTTGATGCTTCCTCAAAGCTTCTTATTCATACTCGGAGATTGCTATTTAATGAAAGTTAAAAGACATGACTAGCTCTTATTACAAATTGTTTCCAAGAAAGCGTGAAACTTTGTATTTTGAAGATAATTACTGTGTATTTGGAAGTTGCTGAATTGTTGATGAATTCTTGCCAAACTTAATCTTAAACATCTGAATCGGGAACTAGTTTAAGGCATTTAGACTTTAGAATCTCTTGTTACCAAATGGTTTGAAATTCTAGACTTAGTAATTGACTTCATACCTAAGCGGTACAATTAAGTCGCAGCCAAGTTGTCGATTTGTAGACGGAATCCCCAATAAACATTTAAGTAGCAATATTACACTCGTCTAAGGACAATGCAGCTTAAGTTAAATTCTTTTGATAACTCATATCTTTTAAATTTGTTCAAGGTTTTATTGTATGAAGCAGGTGTAGATAATTATTTCCTTTATCTGTGATATTGATTAGGGTTTAAAATGGATTAATCTACAAAAGTTAATGTATCTTGTGATCAAATGAGTTTGATATTTCAATAGTTGTTGAGAATATGTCAACTGTCATTTGATATTCAAATTATATCAACAACTAAAATTAGTTGATTTTCCCCTTTTATGTTTGTAGACCCTTTCATGTAAATATTCAGTCTGATTTAGAATTTCAAAGAATAAACATTTAATTTATCAAATCCGTAAGGATGTTCTTCTTATTATAATTATCAAAGTAAACTATGCATCGTGATAACTTTACTGTCAATACATGTAATAAAAGGAATTAAACTTAATCGCAATAATAATATTATTTCTATAGAAATTAAATCTTATCAACATTAAACATTCTTAATAAAATAAATATTTACTTACAAAAGTAAACTACAGCTAAGTATGAATCATAGATTAACATCAATATAACGCTAATTTAAAACACAAATGCTCACGAATCTAGTGAAGCATCTAATAAGGAAAAAGTTTCATCAAGTCTGCCAGTAAAAAAGTTATATGATCAATAAAATATTTGCTATGTCAATAGCTAGCACCGCCACTTAATATTGAGTAACAGAAGCAGATGAGAAAATATTCAGTATATTCAAATTAACTCAAAGTTCATTCGTCTCACAAAGTAATATGGAAATGAAACAAAAATTTTATGGATTCAATGACCACTTAAATATGTGAAATGATAAGCAATTCTTACATTAATTATTTAAATCATGACCGCCATATTCCCTTATGTAATTTTCCAATTACAATTTTACTCGTTTATTGAAATCATTTGTTTCCCATATTGCCGTATTACAGGCTACATATGTGAATGTCTGAATAAATTTTTATCTAATTTGACTCACACATGCTAAAGAATTTCGTTCACATTATGTTTACTTTATCAGCTCTATGTGGCCATGTAACTCCTCTATCGCAAATGAAAATGGAAGAAGAAGAACAGAAATCAAATAAATACCAACATATGTGTGGCGTTGATCAAGTTACACATTCGAACACATTCAATAGGCTACACAAAAAAAAAATATAAATTACTTTTGAAGGAGAAATATAAAATGAGGTCACTAAAAATAGTTTTTATAGTGCTGATAACAGCTTAACGACTACTTGTTTTGAGAGTCGGAACCATGTATTTCATTACAAATTAAAATTGAGTCGTCCAACAACAACAGAAAACATCTGACAAATGTTCATCAAGGATTTCTTGCTTCACGGCATCAGAACAAGAAGAACTTTACGCGCGAATTGCTACATATTGTATAGTATTACTCATGAATTGTTACTATGTAGATTAACAGATGATTTCAAATGCCGTATTGTGTGTATACGCATTTTACTTCTTCATCGTTCCTTCATTTTTATTCTATAACTTCTTGTTCTATCAAAATGAAACTAAAAGTGCGTGCCGCATTCGACAGACGTGCAAAATTGTGTAAACAGACTTTTATTCTTATTCCTCATAGTTCTTTTAATGAAGGGGAATTGAGTTTGTAATGATCAGTTTGGGTTTGAAGGTTGTGTGACTTGTTGTATTTATACTTTACTGGATATTTTGTATAGATTGGCATTAGAATTCTTTGAATATGCTAGAATGCGGATCCAATTACATGTAACAAGCTATTGATATTTAGCCTCAAATGAAATGCGCTTTAAAAATTCCAAAACCTCCCATAATCAACACCTTTAACTGATTTCTATTTCTAGGTTATTTTATTGTGGTCGTTATCTGTCTCCACCACTCATTTACATCCATTCGCTCTCTATATACTTTTATTAGAAATGCCACAAAAAGAGAAAATTTTTACGCAAAAAAATAATATTTGCGAAACGAATATAAAAGTCCTTGGATATAATATGTAACATGCCCGCGGCACGATCGAGGTTATTGAACTCGCTTGTGAGCGATGATGAAAGAGAAAAATTATTTCTACAGATCTGAGGCAGCTTGAGGCAAAAAATTTATTTCCTCACTTTAAAATGTTTTTTTTTTTCATGTTTTTTAGTTGTTGTTTTTGTTGCTGTTTCTCCTTTCTTTTCTGAATGAGAAGCGATCTCATTTCGACATCGTCTAAACAACACAAAAAATGAAGGTTTCTTCTCTCCTCTGCCTTAGCATTTATTCCATTACATTTTGTGTGTTTGAAAAAATTCTTCCGCCATTTTACAAGATTCTGTGATGTTTTTTTTTCGTTGGTTGGCTGTCGATGTAATGGAAGTTACATCGCTTACAACGAAAAATATTTTTTTTATTCGTTTAAAATAAGTTATGGAGCAAAACTAATGCTTTTATTCTCTTCTCTCGCCTGCTCGCTCAAATTTTAGTTTCTTTTATTCGTTTCGAGTGTAGTCAAGCATTCGTTTGGAGTGCAGGGGTGCTTCACCTTTTTCATGACTTGGACTTAATTGCTTTTCATACAATTTTGAAATTGCTACTTTGTTTTTAATGAATTAATTTATTTTGCAATATCCAGCAAGTAGCTTCAAGCACCTCTGACCCCCAAGCACTTTAACTGCTCAAGCATCATTGAGAAGCAATTCAACCAAATGCCATAAGAGCAAAAACTTCTCAAGCACCTTAATGCACTCCCCAATCTACATGCATATAGAACAATGGTAATTAATTCATTTCAAAAAGTCAATTCCAAATTTTATTAGCGTGCATTACAAATGAATTTACAATGATTATCAATTTACAATTCTACGTGATTGAATGCATGGAAAATGTAATAAATTAAGCCAGTGGCATTATCAATATGCATAATAATGATACTCATTTATAACGTTATTGCATATGTAGCTATGGGTATTGTAATCATTTAATTTATTGGTTACAAGGTTCGAAAAAAATGTGAACTGATATGAGTAATTTTTTATTCATAAATTTATTTAAATATATATAATATTAGTGGCTATAGAAATGAGGAAAAATAATATTTATTCAATTATGGCATAAATTGAAAGTTTAATAATAATAGCCGTTAAAGTTACTAGGTGGGTGTGGAATTGAATTATTGGTTTTTGAGGAATTACCAGATAAAATCGGTTTGACTGGGTTTAGTTTGATTTTCTTACAATACTTAGTTCAAAAACATCTGAATAAGGCTCAAAACTTACTTAAAATAATTTAAAATTGTTAGGACTAAATCAACGGTCGACTAAGATTCAAATTATATTTTCAATTTCAATTAGTTGATTCTCCCCTTTTTCAGTTGAAATCCCCTTCTTAGAAATATTCTATAGAAATGAGGAAAAATAATATTTATTCAATTATGGCATAAATTGAAAGTTTAATAATAATAGCCGTTAAAGTTACTTTTTAGTTATTTTTGAACTTCGATGAATAAACATCTCATTTACAGTCCATATAGACTTCTAAATTACAATTAAACTATACTAAAAACTTCATCGTTACTCATAATTGCATCACTTTACTCAATTAACACTCAGATTCTTTTTCCCAATAAATTTAATAAATTTTCACAATTCTACATCCAATTTCGATGATGAATATTTAAGAATCTAAGTGTGAGTGGATATTTAATTAGAAGCTTAACTTACTAATGTTTGATTGGATCCAAGGTTGAATCATTTTCTTCGGAAATTCCATTAATTTCTTTCAAGTGTATGTACGTCAGAGGCGGATTATAATTTACACTTACAGACTTAAAGATTTAAAGATTATTTAAAATAAATGTGATGGAAAATTACAGTAGTTGATGTAAGATTTCATGACTCGTCTTATCTCTAACCCAGGATGCTTGGGATCATAAATTTATAGTTATCAGAAGAACTGAGGTTTTGCCTACCACAATCTAGTATTTATTTGTTTGGTTATTTAATGTTTTAATTGTAGACGCGAGTTGTGACTAGTTATTTACACACTATTTTTGGAATTAAATGATAATGAATAACTTTACAGTTTACATTTTACTTATATGGAGTCACACCTTCTAATGCCTTTTAAACCTGCTATTAAATATAATTCCATCTCCAAAAATTAAATGTTCAGGAAGAAAACTTAAATTAAACTGATTCAAAAGTTTACAGCTTGTCATGAAGAAACAGACAGTTTGTATAAATTAGTTTCGCAAAAGAGAAAGGCACTGCGATCATGGATCAATTACACAACAAATGAGCACACATTTTTATATTGAAAAAAATTTAATTAGGAGTTTTAGACATGAAATGATCATGCCCGCATGAATTCTTTGTTGCTAGGCAGCTAAATTTTAGGACAAAAATTGCAAATCCATAATTACTACATACCCAATTTACTTCACTTTCTGTTTTTTATTAAAGCACCAGCCCGACACATTATTAATAATTTAATGCTCATAACTTTCTAAATCACACATCACGATCAACGAACGGACAGACAGTTACTCGGCGTATAGAATTTCAGATGATAAATTGTGGCATTCAAGGCTGAGCTTAAAAAATCTATCATAATGTTGTAAATTACAGTCAGAAATTGCGAAAACCTTGAAAGCAGATTCTTCCAACTCTCATAAATTACAGTATATCCAATTTTTCATTTTGTTTCCCCTGTCATACTGTATACAAAGTATTAAAATATATATAAAAATGTACCGAAAAAATAAACGATCTTGAACTTCAATTTTGCACAAATTTACGCTCTTTACATATTTTACTGCTCACTATCGTACATGTCGTATGAAATAGCCTTGAGTTCTGCCTGAACACGCGAAACGCGCCACACATTTACAGCAGCGCGTAGTTTTTTTTTTACGAAAATGATTCTGTAAACTTTTATTTGTACGCTTTATTCGTCGTTTGATTTCTTCAAGGAGAAAATTACTGCTTCTTCTTCCTCCATCTTCTTTTTTTATCTATCAATGTACGCGCGCTGTAAGAATTTTTAGTTTCGACGCGCGCTTGTGATTTCTTTTAATTAAACTTTCATGATGCTTTATGGAACTTAGTCTATAACTTTTTTAATTTTATATGAAATATTCTAGGAATTTAAGTTAGTTCCAACATAAATTTGGCATAAGAACAAAACAGAAGATCATTGTGTAATATACTTGAAAAGTTACAGAGAAACTTTTCGCATTAAAAATTTTTCGGTATCGTGGCTGTAGAAGCTGTTTTGGAAAGAGAAGCAATGTAGTTTATGGCATAAAGTTTCCAATAAAATGGCGAGAATAAGAACATAATGTAATGTAAAATATAAAATACTTATTCAATAGTTTGATTCTCAAATTCAGGTGCTAGTTCTGCTCCGATTAATTCTTATTTGTTCACTTCCTTTTTACAGACCTAACAATGTATCATAATAAAACGTTTTTATAGCAACTTGATGCTAATTTAATTCTTCACATTGTTTCATTCACAAAAATTCTAATTTTTTTTCTTCCTCTGTTGAGCTTCCAGTTCTTCTTGTTCATGCTGATGCCTCGATAATTAAACTCTTGTTTTACACCAATAGTAGAAGACTAAAGGCAACAATGTATTAAAAGAGAACTATCTAATACAGCACCAAACTTTACTCGATCAACGATGACCGAATACAGAAATTTAAAATAAGAAGATCTAACTTCCTTCTCTTAACAAATCATCTTGATATTCTTGTCTTGTTAGCGTTTATTTTATATTTTCTTTTTTGATCGTCGGGTATATACTCGAAATTTTAAGTCCATTGAACTCATTTCACAACGGCACGCATTTTAAAAGCAACAACAATTTCGCATGTAGGAACAAATAATTTTGCGTAACTTTTTTTTCGCACATTGGCGGTGATCGCCTCGAAAAAAAATTGAGAGACGCTCCTCAACGCGCGCAATTCTCAAACAAACTTTTTTAAAAAACTTCATTCACTCAATAACTTTAACCGATCCGTTTATTCGGTCCGCGCACATTCAGCTGATACAGACATTTGAATTCTTCGATTTTTTAAGAAATCACTTTTTGTCTGCTGAGCTCTCGGTTTTCTCGCTCTTGGCTCTTTTTTGTGCGAAAATATTAGTTTTTTTAGCGAAACTTCAAGGACCACCATTATTGCTTTACTATTCAGCTTTGAACATTTTTTCACTTTTTTTCGTGTACGCTTGTATGTCTCTCATTTTTTTGTGATAGCTTTTTTGATGTTTGAGTGTGTTTAGGTTTGCAACATTGTTGCTACAGTCGGTGATCTGATGTACGGAACTGATATATAATTTTTTGATGAAAATGTAGTCAAATTCTCAGAAACATTGATGTATTTGATGGATATGATTCATGATTTGTCCATAATAGCTAAAAGAGCTTTCACTGTAATGTCTTCTTCTTATTCATAGCAAATATATTTTTTGTCTACTCCTCTAATATTCACAATTCTTTTCATCACATTCCACTTCACTGTATTAATAAATGCTGAGAATATAAAACTATCACTGTATTGTCTTTCATACATGAGAGTGGAAAAAGTAGCATTTTTTTAAGGCACTATACACACATTCACTTAATTTTCGGCGTGTCTGGAATCAGTCACAGTCACATCTCCCGATGAATAACAATTTCCGCATAGAGAGGTAGCAAACTGTACAGTAGATATGGGTCTACAACAGCAATAATATCTGTTGTAATATGAAACAGAAAAAAAGGAGGCTTTGGGTATTGAGATGCTCACTGTATTTTAGTGAGGAATCCATCCACAGTTGAAGAAGAACATACAGAAATGTTTATAGCTCTTTTTTCTGTTTTAGTTTAATTACTATACAACCTACTACCTCAACATGCAAAAATTCCTCTCACTCTCAGCACACCATGATGAGATTAATCCTCTCAGTTGATTCAACCGAACTTTTGCTATAGAATATCCAAAAAAATATACGTTAGAAGGAAGTAAAATGTTAGCTTCCCGGTTTTTTAATAACGATGAATTTATTCAGCCATAATCAGCACCAATGATGTATATATAGATCGATGATGTTTTATCAGAGCCGGCATTTGCGTTTCATGATGATTTATAACATCCGTAAATGTCACTTACCTTGGTATATATTTTTATACATTCTACTCTTATCATATTCAGCCTTGCGACAATTTCGCTGATCACATTGAGATATGAAAGTAAATAATTACAGGAACTTATCACTGTTCCATTAACTGTAGCAAGGTTTTAATTGATCTGATGTAATTAAATGAAACAGTCAATGTACGATTAAATTTTATGTCCTTTATAATTTTGATAAATGGCGATAATTATTCGCATTTGATATCTGAGTAGTTGTGACGTTTGTTGTACATTGCAAGGTATTGAAGTTATTTAGTTCATAGTCTGCTGTGAAATTTTGATCTAATTGAAGGTTTTCCTGGAAAATGAGCTAAGAAAATTTTAAAAATTAAAGGATCTATAAAGTCGTGATGTCTATCACCCGAAAAGGACACGACATCATAATGACCGAAAATCTAACCACAAGTCAGCATGACTCTGATCAGATTTGATGAAATATAGCTTCAAGCCAGAGTCAAGTTAATCTGGAACTGTATTTTCGGTCTTTTCTGCGTCGTGTGCCTTCCGAGTGACATGAAACTAGTCAAATAAAAGCCTGTCAAATCAGAAATTGTGCTTTAATGACATGATATTAAAAATTATTAAATTCAACAATTTCAATGATTGCTGTGATTATGAATTACAAAAAAATCTAATTCTAACTAAAGAAGACATGATCAGCACTAAGATACAAGTTATTTGTATGCAGTAGGAAATTCCGCAGTATTCCCAGAATAATTAATTACTGCATTTAAGATGCTTCTTGGTAATTTATGAGATGAATCAGTAAGTCTAAGTATTTTTAAATGATCATAGACTTCCAATGAAATGTTTATTGCTAGTGACAAAGCAAAAGAAAATTTCAGAAGTTATTTAATCTTTAAACCCACGAATAAAACGTTTAAGCTTAATACTATTCTAACTTCCGAATATCCAATTCTAAATTCCATCAATAACTCAAGCTTAAGCATCTAATATTCAAACTAAAAATTTTATACTTCCGCTTAATCCGCTCATATCTCTATAAAATTTATCTATATCCAGTTCACTGCTCTGTTGGAAGCGCTTTTGTTATCCAATTTCAATGACTCATCAGCAGTCTTTATTTTAATTTTAAAATTTTATTTCGTGTAGTAATTCACGTACCAAAAAAAATGACAATTTAGTTCCTTTAACTAGACAAGAAAAAGTCACAGAATCAACTAAATGTAGGACTTGATAGTAAATAGTAATTGAGTCCATAAATAGTTTTTCCCCATATTGTATAATTGTAAAGTTTGTCACATGTGTTTAGTGATAGTGATTTTCCTATATGTGTGACTTTTATGGTCTTATCGAGACTTAGATATGAAGGTAAAAAAACCTATCATGCTTCCAATTAGAGTCTTTGTTCATATAAATGTATTTTGAGTCAAAATTAGGTTGTGACTTTTAAAAAAGAATAAGAAACTGGTACACGTGTGTATCTGCGAATGTTTACAGACATGAATGTATGTAGGATGACAGTGATAAAGACTGTCGATTAAAAGACGACGAGCAGGTTTTTCACCTTAATTTTAGAAAACATTATGGAAAGATCAAGGTGGAGATCAAGAGGTTGATTCTTATAGCTTTAAAGTAGTTGCCAATCATTAACTCCTTCTTCTTCCTCTTACTTCTCATAATATTGCGTAATTACTTATATGAAGGCATGCTCACAGATGTTTTATATATTTCTGAGGTACTAGGGACATACAACAAGTGAACTAACAAGCGATTAAATTCTTATACAATGACTTGTGTTGAAACTAAAAGCATTTTTTAATTCCTCGATTCTTTAATATCCTCATTATTCTATTATGAAATAGACATACTCATTCTGGTTCTTCATGTTCTATCTCTCGTTTGTTTTTGTTACATTTCGCAAAATGTATTCAAAGTGACAGAACACAAAGAAGGAATTATGAGTACACATTGACGCTTAAATTGTGGACAGAACGCACTTTCTGTTGCCTTAATGTCTACGTCATGAGAATCAGCTGACTGATTTATAATTAGCACTGTACTTGTGGACATTGTTTTTATGTCTTAAAAGAAACAGATGTGATTGAGTATGGGTAATAGTTTGAGGATGGATAGCTACAGAGAGCAAAGAAAAGGGAGGATCTAGTGCTGTATGCATACAGATGAATCCTAAAATCACATCTGATCGGCATCACTAGTTCCTTAGAATTCTAAAATGGACCACCGACTATCTTACTCTAATTCCTCATAGTCCTCGTTCTGAATGCTCAAAAATTAATAACAATAATGAATAAAATAGAAGCATGACTTTATTATATTTTGCTAACCAAAGCTAAACTTACCATGATTTCATCTACTCACAGGCAGGCATTCGCTATGTGTAAAAGAAGTTAAAATCTACTTGCTTAATACTGCGTACTTTGTTCAGGTTCTTTGTTTCGTTACGAACGAGACATACAGGCTCTATCGATTAAGTAATTTTTTCTGTGCATGTTTTAAGATTATGGAAATAGAAACAAGTTTGGTCTACAAGTCAGCATTTGTATGAATAAATTTAGAGACATTTAAGGATGTCTTTTTTATTTTGCGTAATCCACGAAAATGTCATGTGATTTGAATACATACTTTCCATACTGGATTTATTGACTACCGATTGATTGACGCATAAGCTTATAATCAGCCACAGAGCATGTGTAGATCAAAATTTTTGTGTGTGACACACAGAGACAAATGAGAAAATCAATTAAAATAATTGTAATTTAATTGAGACAGCTGAGTACCATGAAAATCTAATTGACATCCAACAAGTGCACAATGTTGAATTTACATAGAAAACTACTTCCATTGTTATCATCAATTCAACCGAATGAGATCATATTTTTAGCACATAATAGGTAACGTCATCATCACTATTATTGTCATTTCATTTCCATTATAGTCTTTTAAACTTTTGCATCTCTCTATGGAGACCGTAGTGAAGCAGGATTGAAATGAAAGAGGAAGCAAAAAAAAAAAAAAAACAGGGAAAATTGCATAAAAGAAACTAATTAAAATTGGATTTATTCCTGTGGTTGTTGAGGATGAATACTTGCTGTTGCTGTAGTTACTATGCGTAGAGCTGTTCTTAATGAATTTTAGCTTTGTTTCGGATAGTTTTGAATTTAATATGAATGATTTGAGTGCTTTTTTCAGGGAATGAACTGATTTCTGCAATTATTCATGTAATTCAGGAAATAGTGGATCAACCAGCACCTGTATTGTTTGGATATTCATGTTCATGCTAGTTATTATGCAATAGACATGATCCAGCAATGACTTTTGTGCTTTTAAACATGAAAATCAAGCAAATTTTCACAATTTTAAATTATTACCATCCATAACTCATAACTCATAAATGTTATGTAGGAATACATTCCATTTACACGCTGAATATCGAATCAAATAATTTCCATTCGACAGTTGGAAATGATTAAAAATTTAAATGCGAACATTTTTGCGTATTTGCTATTTTCTCTTCATAAAGTCATTGAACCTCACTTTCTGAATTGTGAATATGTGCGAATTTTCATTTCATTAAGACATTGTAGCCTCTTTCATCACCATCATCAGTTGTATGAGTATATTTTATATTTTATATAATATAAAAAAGTAAGCTTCGCTTTATTTGGGAAAGATATAAAGGTTATGTGTATGAAGCTAACACTGTGTGTTTTGGAAGGAATAAGAAGAAGCACAAAAGCCTTTGTTATGAAAGAAATTTCTTAATGACTTATTGCATTGCGAAAAGAAACAGAAACACACATAAAAAAATTGAAAGCTTAGCTTTGGGGTCAGTGACTTTTGCGATTTTTTTGCTTGCTACTCTTACTTTTTGAAGTTAAAATTTTTACAGCTTGAAATGCTGGTATGGTTGATTACCTTTTGAGTTTCCAAAATCTCCGCCAAAAAATATATCCAAATAAACATTTAATTAATCTATGCCAAATTTGAATGTGCAAAAAAATTTTGAAATTTTTTGTTAAATTTTGTATTTTTTTTTTAATTTTTATTCATGTCTAATTAAAATGCCAATAATTTTGTTCATATCAATTTATTATGCCTTCATTTTTCTTCTTTTTTATTTTCTTTATGTAATTTTTTTAGTCATAAAAAGAAAGAAAATCGAAATTTGATTCTCGAATCTAAAATGAGTAATAGAACAGAAAATTAAGAAATTAAAACAAAAGTAAATCCATTTTGAAATTGACAGTTTCGTAGAATAAATATTTAAAATTCCATAGGATAGGCTATTTCTGTCGATATCTCAATTGTGTAATTCTGCGAAAAATTTTCAAATTTTGTTTAATTTAAAAAATCTTTTTTTATCAGCTTTGATGTCGCTATGTTTGCATGTTGATGGAATCAAATGGAGCTATGAAGTCACCGACAGATTCCCGTAGAAACAAATTTGTGAAGTGAATTTAAAGACACAAGTTCGGATCTACGGGTTTCCATAAATGATCATTTACTGACTGATATGAAAAACCTTTTTCAAATTTTACTATAAAATTTTCCATTTCAGCTATCGGGGATCCCCAATAATTACCTGCAAAAAGTTAGAAAAAAAGAAGAAAATTAGTAAATTTCAAGACATTGAAATGATTTTGATCATGAACTTAAAAATTTTTCAATGTATGCAAAATGTTGTGTTAGTGACGGTTTAATTTAGAATTTGCGAATGTATTGGACATACATTCAAAAAGTAGTAAAATTCTATTCGACGATCACGTCATCCGATGCTTAATACAAATTCTAGAAAAATCATCCAAGCATCTTAAAAAGCCATAAAATGCTCAGAATTGCAACTTTTTAAAAATGCGTAAATTTTGCGTGTCCAAAAGTGTTACGCCGGTTTCCCAAAAACTCACGCAAAAATTTGTGCGTAAGTGGCCTCGATTCGCATTTTTTGCGTAAACCTTGAAACATTTTCGTCAATGTGTACGACGCACACTGCCAAAAATTGTGCGTATCTACAAACATTATCACAAACCTAATACATGCGTTACGAATATTTTAGCCTTGCCTTGATATTGAAGGTTTGCAAATATCATTTCAAGATCAAGACTACTTTTTTGTGTTAAGGTTGTGCGAATTTTGCGTACGGTTGTCTCGCTCTACGCACTTTAGTGCTATCTCTTTCATACATTTTTGGATGTACGATTTACGCATTGCTTGTGAATTTGCAAAAAATAACAAAGACTCGCATTTTTATTTTAGCATTTGGCGATGAATTAAGTTGTGGGAATTGAAGATGAGAACTTTATTGAGGATTTGTGATGAAATTGAGGATTTAGTGACAGAAATTTGTGAAAATTTGTAGAAATTGTGGCAAGGAACTAGTTCCATTTAATTGAATATTACCTAATGTGAAAAATTTGTAATTTTTTGATCAAATAGATCAAAGTAAGCGATGTTTCACACAAGTCAATACAATTCGGATCTATGAATATCACTTAGAACTTAATACACCCGATAATAAACATTGCATTGTATGGTGAAATCATGAGAAAGTCATTACTTATTCAAATATTTTTATTCATTTTCAAAATTAGAAATTGTTTTAAAATTTAATTGGCGATTTATGAAAATTTTAATAGTGTGCCTGACATTAATACTTAATATCACGAATGTTGTTGAAAATTTCAGAGATATAAATGACAAATTAGATGAATTTGAATATTAAATGATCATAAATTTAACTCTGAATTTTAACAAAAGTTGTGTTAAAATTGTTCAGCACATTTATAGCTAGTTTCTATAGATTCAAAAAGAAGAATCGACATCATAATGAAATTGAGAATAAAGATGTGATCAATCTACAATTTTAACGATCGTTCGTTAGATACATGGAAGCATTAGATGCGTAGTATGAATGTTTGTCTTTGGATTTGACTTTTGTTAAGATTTCGCGTGAGATATTTTGGATATAATTGAGAGTCTGCTTATTAATTTCTATCTTATTACTTCCATAACTACAGATTATTTTAAAATTCTAAAAATAAATTCCAAAACATTTTGGATGTCAAAACAAAGCCTTCAAAAATTCTTGAAATAAGCACAAACAAACTTCATATTTAGATTGTCGAGTGTTATCAATTTCTCTACAAAACTCAAAAACATTTAAGTATGAAACTGATATGATATAAACAACTTTTTGAGTATTTTTTCTGTCTCTTTAAAATTCTTTCCTTAAAAACACTCCTCAAAAAAATCTCAATTAACCTCTTAAACATTTCATCATAATTTCTCATTAAACGTGCGAAAAGAAGGCATTAGTACAAGCCTCAAAAAACGTGTTCGACAACATTTCAATGAATATAATGGAATTGTTCACTAATTACGTAACGTTCAAAAATGAATCTCTATTGTTTTAGGCTCTGAAGTAGATGATTGCTTGGATTACTGCTTTGGCTAGGAATGGACCCACTAATACCTAGAATTTGTTTATTTAAGATGACTATTATGTTTGGAAGGTCAGATAACTAACTTGAAAGACACAATGCATAGTATTGATCGAAAATCCGACTCCAGGTCAATGTGACTCTAGATCCAGGCCAGATTCAATGAAACTCATCTTGAGGCTAGAGTCAAGTCGGTCTGGATCCCAATTTTCTGTCATTCTATGCCGTTTGCTTTCCAACTAAGTCTAGACTACCAATGAAAATCGTTATTTGATCATTTCTGTTACAAGAATCAATTCTGCGATAGCCATCACTAGTAAAAACCCCATTTTCTAAGAAACAAGTTTAAAATTAATTTCTTTTTTGTTCATCGTCATCGTCACGATCAGTTCATGAGAAGAGGGAACTTTCAAAAAAAAAAAAAGTTATTTCTTTTCACATTCAGAGATGAATATTTTTTTCTTATTTTATACTTTTTTTTCGAGAGTAAGAGATGTGTGTTTTACATATTTTTTACATTTCAGCCACTCGCTGTGTACTCTAGCTGAGCTGCTATCCAACAAGCACATTTTCGATAGTGTAAAATTTATTGGCTGAGTCGATGTAAAAAAATTGTACATTTTTTTCATCATCATCATTTGTAAAGCGTCGTAAATTGAACGTCGCCATTTTATTTTCTTTTATACAATTCATTGGATAAATTTTTACATGACTGAATTGGCTTTTGGTGGATAGAATGGAACAGCAACAATAAAAAAAGAAGTAAAGAATAGGGAATGAAAAATTTCTTGCAATCATGTTACATGTTAATTGCATGTTTTCTAGTCGAAACTTTTTTTATTTTAATGCAAACGTTTGAAAAATTTCCTTTTACTTCCCATAACTCGCCTTTATTGTTTTTCATGCTATATACGTTGTTGGATAAACTTTACTGTTTCTGTTTCTCCCCGTACATAAGCGAGTCATAAATTAAATGACTAAATTTGTTCCTTTAATTTTAGCTTACAATGCAAGTGGAATTAAATTTATGGTCATTTTCCACTATACTTTCGTCTTTATCATTGAAAACAAAGGAACGAACGACAAGCACGACCGAGTGAGCAAATTGCATAACACACAGCATAAGTTTAACGGACTTTTTGAAATTCAAAATAATTTTTTTTTTTCTTCTCTGAATTTTTTTTTTTACTATGACGCATGGCAAACTATGACAGCTAGATAGCGCAGCATGTCTGACATATAAAAGAGAAGAAAAACTATGATGATGATGATGAAAAAAAAATTTTAATGACACAAAAAACTTTGATTGCAATCAGGAACCAAAAAATTTTGTTCAACTTGAATGAATTGAAAAGTCCCAAAGCTTCAAATTTTGAGCTTGCACGGGATTCCCTCACATTATTTGCTGTCTTTTTATACAGATCCAGCTAAACTTTTATCATTTTATAAAGATTGAAAATTTTTTTCATCTCCCATTTTTTTCTCCTTGAAATTTTTTCCAAAGGTTCCTTGATAAAAAAAAAGTTTTTTTTTCTCATCCCCAACAACTTCACATCCCAAATTGTTCACTTTTTTGTAACTTTCAAAGTTGACTATGATGAAATTTTGTTATTTATCAATTCAGCACACAACTGGAACTTTGCAAAATTTCTCTCAATTTGTTCCTTCACACACAACCACGATAAGCTTTCATCTTTTTTTTCATGGGGACTTAAAAGTTACAAAACACTTTGAAATTGACAATTTCTTACATTTCCTTCATGCTTACTCGACTTGCAATCACCTTCCACAATGTTTAATTTGATAAAATTTCCATTATTGACTTTTAAAATTGTGTAGAAAATTTCTTTAATAATTTTTTCATCTAAACTTTTTCTCTATTTTTCTTCCTTTCTGCCTTTTGTCCTCTTTTGTGTGTCTCTCGATATGAAATTTTTTCACAAAACTAAAAGCTACGCGTGCGCATGAAAATTTTATTTTTTCTTCGGTTGAAAATTCAACGATTTTCCATACGGACATGTATTGGTGAATGGAAATGCAATTTTCAATCGTTAAGGGAGCATTTTTACTTTGCAAAAATGTTTCATTGTATTGGTACGACCTGATGATGTTATTGCATTTCCTGATTTTCCGTCTTGCTCGAGCACTCACAAACACACACACTACCAATAATCATTTCCATAGCAAGCTTCATTATAAATAGTACAGTGCTGATAAGAAGGAACAGTATGCATTGTATTGGTATGGGGCTGTGAGATATGTGTGTATGTGAGTGAGGGAGAGAGGATGAAAAAAAAGCTAAATTTAGCACAAAGAAGGAAGAATTTATTTTTTTGCTGCTGCTTCCTTTCTGTATGCTGAGAGAAAATTTATTTAGAACAATCATACAGACTTTTATGAAAATGGGGGAAAGACTTTGTCATAATTGTAATGATAATGGCGATAATAATCGAGAAATCTTTCAAGTTATGATGTTAGAATTATTTTTATAGCTCATAAATGAATAAGACTTTATATTTAATGTTTGGTGCCAACGGAGATTCTTTTGAAATCTGTTTGAATTTTTGCGATTCGTTAATTTTTTTAGGGTGTGAATTTTTTTCAAATGAATTTTTTCTAGGATTTTTTGGGAAATTAAGGAATTATGAATGAAATTTAAAATGAGGAGTAGATGAATAGGCTAGATTGAAGTTTATGGAACTTAATTCTGAAAAATTGTCTCAATTGAAATTAATTAATTTGGTCTCATAGACAGGGAAATTGATTGTTGAGTTAGTCTATACCATTTTCAAGATAAAATTGAATCTATCGTCCATTTATGTCAATCACTCAGCCTCTGGATCCGATAACAGACAAAGAACATGCTTTAATGGAACAGGAATACCAATACGGTACCTAAAAGTGGTCTCTTTGTATGTTAGGGATCATTGCATTATGCAGTAGTACTTCACATCTCTCGGATGCAATTCTTCTTAACAATAAGCTTGCTCAAAACTAACTTTTTAATAGTCTGGTTACTAAAAATTGCCATTAACTAATTTGCAATATCATTCACAATTTCCAACAGTCAAATGACATAATTACTCAGCATCAGAACTTCTGTCACATTTTAAATTATCCAACAAACTTTTCACAAAAATGTCCACAAAAGTTACACTAACTTTATTTCACTGCTGTATTTTTTAAGCACTCCACTTCCAAAAAAAAAAGTCACCAGTACTTCCTGTGGCAAATCTTCATCACATTTCTATCTAAAGTGCAGCCACAAAATTAACTCTTTATGTCTCCCATAACTGACATTGCACAAATAAAAAAAAATCCTCTAGAGTGGGAAAAAGGAATGAAAATTTTTTATATCATGAAGATATAGTTAAAGGAAACAGGTTGTCTGTTGCATTACGATGTCCACAATTCACAATTCTTTTTCATTTGATATAAAATGTGGGAAATAAATCTCAATTGGGTTAGAAAATGAATGAATGTTGGGAAGGAATAACTTCTTTCTTCATGAGTGCATGATATTTCATTGCTGGATGATGTGATGCACTTCATATTATACATGACTCTGGTAGCTGAGTTGACAGAATGAAAAAGGAACATTTTTGCATGCTCAGCATAAAATTAGGAAGTTTTGAATGAGTTTGTTGAATTTTGGAGATGATGGATGCACATGAGCGCAAAATTATGATGAACGGAAGTGACTGTTGAGATAGGTTGATGATTTTTGTGTGAATTTAGGGCTTTTGTCTCTAAATTGAATTCAATCCATGAAAATATCCACAATAACTTCTTGGTATAAATTCTCAGAATCCTAAACTTTGACACTATTAAGCACACTGATCACTAAAAACTATTAACATCCAAAGCACTCAGCAACCACCCAAACTTCGTAAAATCCAATTTAAGAAAGACCAAAGAGAAAAAACTCTAATTCCAAAACTCAACAGAAAAAATTGCACCATAACTAAAAATGCACACAACGAATAAGTACCGAGTCAACTCATGTGTGTCATATGACAAGAGCAGCAAAACTGCTCAGTGATATTCATATTTATCATTCCATTCACAATATTTTATTTCTCATTTTGTTTGTATGGAAAATGAGCTCATCATAAAGCCATCAAAAAAGAGTTGACGTGTGGGTAGATAAAAGAAGTGCAATAAAAGTTTAGTGAAGAAAAGCTGCAACAATTTATTTACTTATTATTGCCATACGATCGTGCCATTCCTTTAAAAAATACATTAAAATACCGTTTGAGAGAAGAGTCATGCGAATGTCCGTAAATAAATACAAAAAAAATCTTTTTTTTTCTTCATTCAAATTAAAAAAGAATATTTGAAATAAAGGTTCAATGAACTCGCGAATGCAAATAAAGAAAGGAACGGGAAAGAAATCAGGAAAATATAAAATCTGCTTCATGTATAAAAATAAAAAATAAAATTATTTGAGAATGAGAAGATGAATGATATGAGTAAGAAATTGAGATTGTGGGATGAGAACGATTCACTTTTTCACATTTTCGTGTGGTTCCAACATGTGAATATGAAAATGCAGCTTGTATATCGAGCACTTTTTGGGGCTCTTGAAGTTGTTTTGGCAGATCGAGTCGAATTTTGGCGTAATTTTGAATATACAGCTTTGAAACTTGTAAATTGAAGCAGGACGACTTGATATCCTTAAACTTGGACGTCATAAATGAACAACTAAGTTTGTTCCTAACATTCCCCAAAAATCCTAAAAATATCCAAAAAACAGATGCAATCTTCACAAGCACCATAAGTCTGTCACATACATCACGTGCATCTCTGTCTCAAAATCTCAAAAATACTCAAAAACGTTCTTAACCTTTCGAGCAGCTTCCTTCCCATCTCAGAATCTCTAAAGCAGACATTGTAGATTTAATCTACAAAATGAAAACACTTTTGTGTATAATTATTATTTTACATGACATGATAATCCCTATCTTTATGCCATTGCTTAACCTCAACCACCTCATACAACTTATCTCTTCTCCTGTGTCTTACTTTATGTGGAATTTTATTTACAAAAAAATATATATTTCATGTTTGTGAATTTTGATGCAGCAATGTAGCTATACAGACAGTTGCTTAAGTTACAGCAAAAATGAATTCAAATCACACAAAATTGGGAATTTAATTTAAAATGCTTGAAATGGATGAGGAATTGCACATTAAAATTTCAAATTTTTTCTTTTCAATTAAATATTTGTACCTGCAAATTCTTATAGTTTTATGAACTTTTTTTTTGCAGCACAATACCTTTTTATGCTAATGAAAATTTTTCTACATTTCTTTGCATTCGATATAAATGAACAAAAATTTTTGCTGGCTTGTAATGTACATAAGGATAGTTTTATGTGTATGCTTGATTTATTTTTGAACATGAACAAGTTTTGAAAATTGAAAATATTTTTCTTTGTTCTGGTTAAGTCTGCATATATTAAAAGCTAAGTTTATGAACAAGTTGTAGAAATTTGAGACTTTCTGTACTTTAAGATAAGACTTCCTTGACGTTTTTCATTAAATTTTCTTTTCAAACTTTCAAAGGTTTCTTTGCTTCAATTTCATGATTTAATACTTTCAAGATAATCAAAGCTTATTGTTTTCAGGTATCACTTTAACTTAATAATATGTATAGCACATTTAAAGACTAAGTTAAAATATTAAATGATGTTTATTGTTTGACGATTGAAAATAGACTAAATAGTTGTATGAAGGGGTATAAAACAACTACGAAAAGGGGAAAATCAACCATTCAGTTCAATTTAGTTCAAAATATAATTTAAATATTAAATAACCGTTGATATTTTCACAACAACTTCAACTTTCCCATTCCAAACAATCTGCAAAATCTCATTACTTCCACAAAAATGAACAATTCTGAAGCATTATTTAATACTCGCTCTATTATTTCCTCCACCATCAATAAACTTTTTATAAAAAAATAAGAATCCTCTCAGTTTTTTCTTCGTCAATTCTCATCCAGACAAATTTTCAATTCATCATTAAATATAGAAGAAAAACTTAATATAACAAATTGCTGATAGAAAAATTGACAGACAGATAAAATTAAAAGAGAAAAATTTCCTTACATAAAAGTATAAAATATTACGATAGAGACGAAACGTGTTGAAGCATGAAAAATTTTATTTGTTGGAAAATACGAGAGATAAATATGATGTAGACTTAGCAACAACAACGACTGCATTTACAGCTCAAGGCAAATGTAAATTGAGGCGAGTAAGCGAGAGATGAAAAAAAATCTAATTATCAATCTAATAAGCATTACAAGGGCAGCAAGCTGGCATTATGGAAACTATAAAATGCATAATGAATGTCGCCTTGAGTTGGTATTAAAATCTACAGCACCGAGCTAGAGTGAGAGGAGAAAAAAACCAGATCGCATCCCTGACCCACTCAATGTGCTGAAAAAAGTGCAATATTTTATCTCCATATTGCAAGGTTGTAAATGCTATTGAGTTTTTATTTCTATAAATATGTATTCGTTACTGAAATATCAAGGTTTATTTGCATGCACTGACACTAGAGACTTGACTTTTTTTTCTACTCACATTTCCATAATTAAATTGCATGAAGTTTGCATATATAATTTTTTAAACAATAGTTTCAGTCTGGGTTGTATTTAAAGGAATTGCCATAAAAGTTTTGGGAAATCTTTCAAAAGCTCAGACGAGTCGAAGCTCTAAAAGCTCAACATTTCTTAAGAATTGATGAAAATTTGACTGTATCCATTGACTAAACCATAAATCTCCAGAGTCAAATGAGAAACCTCACAAGTACACCAACTCTCGTCAAATTAGACATTCAGACGTGCAGCAAATAGTGTGAAATGTGAGATTAATGATTGCCTTGTGGTTGATCGTAAGACCTGATGGAAAATTGATCTATACCGCCATCAATTATATTTGAACGATTGTTGTTGAGTTTTAACATGATCATCGCGTGCTAAATCCTTCATGAAAATTCATTCATCCATGTAAGCCGATACACTCTCAGTGCAATTTATCTATTTGTTCTCCTTCATCACAAATTACAACTTTTTTCCCTTATTTTTATTCGACATCGCTGTTTCTTTTTGTATTTATCATTTTGCATGACAATGACGAAGCGAGAAAATCATGTCGAGGTCGTTAAATAGCATTATTGCAGATTGCATTATTTTCTATGTTTTTTGTTCTTTCTCCTCATCTCGTTTCTTTTACATTCTGTCATAGTTTAGAATTGAAATTTATTGACAAAAAAAGAGAACGAACAGAAAGAAAAAGGAAGGGAATGTGGAGATGAATAACAAAAGAGTTATAGTTTTGAAAAAAAAGAAGCGGAAAGATGTACTGTGGGAGGAAGTGGAAATGAAATGACATCGACTGAGGGGAGGAAGAGGATGGTGATTATGATGAAAACCAGAGCAAGACGAATACACAATGTGCATGATGATCTTTTTTATGGTTCTGCGTCCTTTGGGTAGTTCCTTTAATTAAAAAGTGCTATGAGATGTGATGATGGATGGCATTGAGAATATGACATAGCACGTTTAAAGTCATTTTTATGTGAATTTCATAGTTTGACACCCCTTTAGTTCGATAATAGCTTCCAATCCCTAATAATTGTCGATGACATTCTTCATACTTCTTAGAATGGCCCCAAGCATATCAATTCAATGACTGTCACTCAATTCGATTTCCTCTACAATCAAACAATTATCAATCTAATTGCATCTGTCAGGTGCCGACAATTTTCATCACCCTCCCCCCTTATGCTGCTCGATCAAATCGTTTTGAACTATAAAATCAATTTATCAACTTATCCACCTATCTAAAATGCTCCTAATGTTCTCCATAAAATTACTGTCATTATTTTCAAACACATCCCATAATTTATTATTGCACATTGCACAAGACATTACATTTATCCATTCTTTTGCATATTATCATAGTCATGCCATGTTCATATTTCCATTTTTATCTTTTACATATTATCTTATATATCTCATTTCACATTAAATTTATATCCATCCATTCATACATGAATGGGAATGTAAATGAAGTAAGAATGAAGGAAGGAGAACAAAAATAAAATTCATCGAATTATTTCAATCATGCAATCGAGAAGTCTAATGTGCAGTAATCAATTCTTATTCATCAATTGTCTTTTATTATACGAATTATTCGTTTTCCTTTGAGATAGTATAAAGGATGTTGAGCTATAGATCGTGGTTTGTCTAGCTGGATGTGAGTCTGGCAGTCAATATTTGAATTTCAAAAAACCGTTAAAAATTCAAAAATTTAAAACCGTTAGATTTCAAAACTTCAAAATGTTTTAAATCTAAAAGTGAGTCTAAAATGCGCTATATCTCATGCTAAGTCATCACATTATCTACTTCCCTAAATCGATAATCCCTCAATTAAACGATGACTATCAGATCTACATCATAAACTTAATTCCGAAAAATTGTGCATTGTTTGTTTCAAATTAAAAATTTTCAAATTGCATGTTCCATAAATTCCTCTTTTAGTTCAAGGTGAAATGCGATAATTATCACACATTGGCACTAAAATGCACCTCGATTTCTTTAAAGCGTTCTCGACCTCAATACATTTATCATCACCCATCCGTTTGTGTCGTTTATAAATTGCATCACAATTCATTTATTTATTTGTTTGTTTCTATTTTGCATTCTATAGTTTTTTATTATGGCTGTTGCTTTAGCGACTTTTCCCTTTCGTTTGCGAGACTTTTCATCAAAAGAAATTGAATGTGTGTGCATATGTGAGTATGTGCATAGAAAAAAAGTGCCAAGGCTTTTTTGTGTGTCAATTACATACCAAGTGTCGTAAATAAACAATAAAAAAAGTTTTTATTTCAATTTTGTTGAGTTTGAGGCAGCAAACTGCCTCATTACTGTGCAACTGCACATTTTTCTTCACGTCGTTATTTACATTTATAAACTTAAAGATACTTTGCCGCTGTTGCTGCTGCCTTTTTTTCTCATTCTGCGTTGAATGTGTATTTTTTTTCGGGGCTAATTGCATTAAACAAGAACTGACCTAGCTTTACATGAAAATTGCTACAATATGAAATTAAACGAGAAATGTAATAACATGCACATACATGAAAAAGAGTAGAGGAGAGAGTGAGCGACTGCACAAAGAAAAAATGCAGCAAAATAATATTATTAAATTGCATAAACAATTTACACAGTCACTGAATCATATATGAGGCAAACGATGAACAATGAGTAAGTAATTGTGCAAAAAAAAAAATATTTTTTGCTTGCATGGAAAAATGAGGAAATGATTAATAGATTTTTGATGATTATGACACATCTCGCATGCCATTTTCTCGTGTAATGAAGAATTTTATTCACTGCATATTAAATTGAGTAAGAATTTAACAAATAGTTTTGCATTACTGATTGTGTTGAATGTATAGCTATGGGAATATTCCATTTTATAGTATAATTTATACATTCTTTGAGGTTGCTATGGTTTTATAATTAAGATTGAGTGAAATCATGTGAAGTTTATTCAAAAAATTAACAATTTTGTATTTTTGGATTAAATTTTCTGCCACCTCAACATTTTGAGTTTGAAATTTGACTCGATTTCATAGGTTAAAGTTGCTTGGATCATTTTAAAGCATAAATCAAGAGTGAGCAAGCTGTAAATATCAATTTGTTTGAACTAAATGGCTTTTAAATTGCAAATATTTGCATTTTAAGAAATTCTTTGAGATTCTGTTTACAAAATGAGCAAAAAATTCAAATTCTAAATTTCAGTTAAATTTTTCGACTGAAAATTGATTGAAAAATTCAAAAATATTGAAAATTTCTGAATTCTATTGATAAACTGTGCCATAAATTCATATGCTATCATCACATTTTTTCTCCTCAACTTCATTAGCATAAATTATACTTAAATAAGGATTTTTCAATTTAATCAGACATCAGTTTTGCATTATCATGAATATTTTTGCATAAAATATTTTCAATAAAATAATTTAAATAAATAAATTTTACTAATTGATGAGAATATTTTTTATTTTTCTGAAGTGCTCGTCATGCTGAATTTTTCAAATATTTTTAATGGATTCGCCAGACATGCTGATGAAGAATCATGTCACAGAGATAAATTGAAAAAATTGCTCAGTCAAAGGTAAAAGTCCATAGAGAAAAATGTCAAATGGAATGAAGCATTCTCACCGCCGAAATATAACAGACATAAGGAATCAAACGGAGATCATAATCATAGTAATGATTTCGATGATAATTGCTGAGCAGGAATGAATGACAAAAGAATGTCGAGGATTATGATTTTCATTCAGACTCAGATGTGCATCTACAACTTTCTTTGTTCTTGCTTCCACTTTCTTTCGTTTTTTCTCTTATATATGTCCAAAACGAGACAAAGGAACGACTTGATATATATGGATGACATTAATATAAAAAGGAAGAAAGAATGCGAGACAAAGGAAACAAGTTAGGGATTTAAAAAGAAATTAAACTCATATTACAGTGGATGAAGAAAAAGTGGATATGAAATTGCAACATGTTGAATTTTCAGCATATACTTTTTAGGGGTAGGGGATCAAACCTGAAATTTCATGTGCAATTTTCTATAATTTAAGCGAGACAAAACGTAAATTGACTTCTGAACAATTTTGGGCTTTAATTATGAAACGATTAAATTCATTCATTTTAATGGTCTTATGCTACCTCCGATTATCTACATTGTAAGTCTATACAACCTTTTGTACGCTTTATTTGAGGTTCATTCTATCCAAAATTGACATTTTTGCATGGATAATTCGTATGAAAAATAAAATATAAACGGTAGAAGTCTAGCACTAAAAATCCTTTTGGCAATGCGATACGTATCAACATCAACAACTTTAGTTCTCCTGTGTGCTGAAATTTCCATCAAAAAAAGTTTTATTTAAAATTTGTTATTTGAATATTTATCGATTTTATTTACTCATCTAAAGCTTTTTTCGAATGACTGAATAATGTCTCGTTCTATAAACTATTTTCTCTAGACAGAATAATTTGAGACAAATGGGGTTGAGGTAGTCTCTTTGGGTGCTTTCTTGAATGTTTTGTGGTTTTTGTGGATTAGAAATTTGAAATTTTGAAGATAAAATTTGAAATTTTAATGCTTTCTCTTTGAAATCGATGCCTAAGATTTGGTCAGGCTGAACTTTTTAGCATCAGTGCTGATGTCTAGCATGATTCTGCGATTAAAAACACTTAAAAACTCACAAATTCTCAAAAATCTTATTCTACAGACTAAATAAGATGCAAAAAATTTCGCATCATTTGAGGCAAAAGTTCAAATTTTCAAAAAAAAAATCGGAAATTCATAAAAATCGTTTTATTTCCTTTCTATCTGCAGGATCCACCAACTTGCTCCTTTCAAAATTTCATTTCAGACGCACTGGATAGAATGATTGAGGAAATGGCAATTTATTTTTTATTCCTTCCTCGACTCGAACTCTTTCACAAAAAATTTCCTCTTTCTCTTTTCTGCTTCAACAGATTTTCACCTGGATAGATGATGAGTTCTGGTCGACTATCACATATGATGTGAATATGAGTAAAATATGGATAGTCAGTGACTGTTTGAGTTAAGTAACTCATACCATAAGTTGTCTGGCAGAAGCTGACTGCTCTATTTGATGAAATAAGAATTTGAAATAAATATTTGTGAAATTCTACTTTACATTTTAAAATGGAAATAGCGGAATGGATGAATAGATATAGCTATATAAAAAAATATGAGAAAAATGTTTTCATAAAATTCAGACTTTTCTTCATTTTTATGGAAATAAAGTTTCAATAAGGAAGAGACTCAAGGATGCAGTAAAGTAATCTGATATAGTTCCCTTATCCAGCAGACAGTACGAAGAGGGGAGGAAATAAGCTAAGGTAGATGCTGTGTACATTTCAAAAATACTAAAAGGTACATAAAGAAGGAAGCACAGCAACAGTGAGTAATTTTCATTTCATAATAATCATAATTTTTAATATTTAAATTTGTCTGACGTCCCCGACATTTTCATTTGTCTCTTGTGCTTATGAATTCTCACTATATATTTTAATCATTCATTAAACGTTTATGTTCATTCTCGCTGTATTTTTTCGAGATTTTTATGTGGCAGACAGTTTGGGTTTTAGAGATGAGTTTTCTGGTGGTATCTAGCTAGATTGTAGCATTTTATGATTTTTAAAGTCATTTAAAAATCGTTATAAATTCAAAATTTATAAAGCCGTTAAAAATTCAAATCTTAAAAAGCCGTTAAAAATTCAAAATTTAAAAAGCCGTTGAAAATTTTGACATTAAATTCTAGAATATTCCTGAATTAGACATCCCCCTTCTGCATTAATGTCCAGTCTGCACTTTCCACCATAATCCCAGGTATTGCCGTCAAATTTACTCCTACTGTACGAAATGATACAGCTCATACAATATTGCTACTTCACACAGCAGACGAACTTTGCATGCTTTTGCACTCATAAACCTCCCCTCAAACCTAAGCTCAGGCAAATAACGACATCAACGTTGAAGCATTTTATGACGAGTAAAATGCAAACAGCAGCAATAATTTTCACTTCGTTTGCAATTCAAGAGTCGGAAATTGAGATTTTCATTTTCATCTCTATAAAATTTTTTTTTTTTTTTGTTTCAACTCATACTTTTTTAGGGATGCAGTCATAGGAGTAGAATCAGTATTGGCCTCAGAAAAAAAAAATTCACAGCCTGTGTGAATACCTCCCCGTGTGTTGTGTGTTGAAACGTTTAATGTTTATGGTTAAAATTATGTTGATGATAGTCATACTGCTCACATTTGCAGTATGCAATCATAATTTATTCTCCACTTCTTTATGTTTATATTTTTTAATAATTTTCATTTTCCCATGCAGACTTTCATAAATGTGAATTTATTGCACTTTTTTTTTTCACTCTCTTATGCATACAATAAGTTACTATATAAACATTATATTGCACCAAACATGCAGCAAGAAGAGGAAGACGGCAAGGAAATGAAAAATTCACAAATTAATTTGATTAACTTTTAGAGATGCAATTAAAAATGAAATTATGTTGAATTAAATTACTTAATTATCATAAAAACTTTTGTGTATTTACATAGGAGCTAAAAATGTGCAGGAATCATGAAATGTTATGACGGAAAAATCTCAGCTTTTACTGGAATTGAGTGTTGTAAAGTGTTTGGTGGTGTAAAAATGGATGGGATATTTGAGTGTGGATTTGAGTTGCATGAAAATTATGCAAAATGCAGCTTATGCTTCAAGAGGTGTGCAATGCATTTTGACATGGTTCAATTATTCGTGAATTGTCTGAGGTATTTTTTATGTAGATTAATGGAGGTTAGGTGCTAATTTATGAGAGGATCGAAGGAAATGAGTGGAATTTATGATAACTTGTGCTGAATTCCATCATGCAGACCAATTTGAATTGATTTAAGTATGATAATTTGTCTTTAATAAGATTTGAACCCACACACATCGTCATCAGAGATAAGGTTGATGGATTTCCAGACGTTTGACTAGCCATTTGGCTAATTTGATCTGATTCTTACAATGGGAAATGTAGCTACAATTGGATCATTACCAGAGCACAAAAGAAACTTTCATAATGTGTGCAATAGAAGGTTTGTTGTCTATCCTACATGATTATACATATAATTTAAAATTATCGACCATTTCCATCCAGAAACTTCAACACTGTCCATTCAGATCCTCAACAAAGTCAAAAAACTTCATAAAATTCCATCGAAAATCGTGAGATACAGCAGTAAACTCTAATCAAACATTCCATTTGTTATTTACGTTGCACATCTAAAATTGTTAGAGGAATTCTTATGCGCATTTTCCTCTTTATTCTCAAAACAATCAGTCACTCGATGAACTGATGTGATGTATGAAATACGCGCAAGAATCTAATAACAAGAAAAAATTGAATACTCAATGCGAGAGAGCCGCTACGTTGCCAGATAAACATTCAAATGCATTCCTACCTATTATATGCAAAATTCACAATTTTTTTTTCATCTTCCGTCAAAGCAAATAAAAGTCCGCTATTGAAAATGAAGAGAATTGAAGACTTTTCCTGACATCAATCGATGAGAATGAGTGAAAAAAAAAGTTTTTTTAAATGTGAAAAAAAAATATTGTATGTCGTTGCTAATTAAACATCAGACGATTGCATCAGACTATCATAAATCAATCGAACGAGCAAAAATGACTTCCTCGTTGATTTTATGAATATAAAAAATGTTTTAAATGTGAAAATATAAACAGAGATGTGGGATTTTTCAGAATCATTGTGGAATTTTTATTGGCCTTTTTTCGAGCTATGCTGAAAATGAGCATTGGTGTGGTTGAATTGGAGAATAAATGTCGAGATGGTTAAGGCGTAATTTCTTCAAATGGTCCAAAAGGATCAGAAGAACAAAATACCAAAAATGGAGACGCCAAATAATTCCTGGCTACATCACTGGCTAATTCACAATTAGACCTAAGCCTAAACTTCTTATAAATACCATAATGCATAAACTTTAATCCATTTTTATAATCCAATTTAGAAAATTCCTATTAAATTTTTTTAAAAATTCAACTTTTTTATGCTGCACATTTTATGTGGCTAAAATAATTTGTTTCAGAGATTTATGGAATATGCAGATAGTAATAAAGGAGGAGTTTCATGTAGAACAATGTCATAAATTCACATCTAATATATTTTATTACATAAGTAAGTGCAAAACTATTTTAATGTAGAAATTTTTATTTTCAATTCCTTTGAAGCATAAAAATAGCTTAGGATTAGCTTCCAAGAATATGGAACAACTGCAATAATGAAAACTTACATGAATGTCGGATGCACAATTTTTTCCAGATATTAATTGACTGTAATTAACTTAAATCTTACTTTACATGAGCTTTTATGGTAGCTATATAGATTCAAAAGTTTCCCTAATGAAGCATGCTTGTAATTGCTAGAGATTCTGAGTCGGAAAAATTGAATTAAAAGTTTTCATAATTTGGTTTTTTTGTGTACAAATTGAAACATGTTTTAAATGAATTTTTTAAGGACGGGAAGACTAATTTGGAATGGATATGACTTTTTTGTGAATTGTTAATTCAGATTCTGTGATAAAAAGCTCATTAAGGATGCTTTATTTAATTATTTTCGACAGTATTGCACTTGATGTTGATAATTCCCATCTTCATAGGTATGCAGGAGGCATCTAAGGGTAGCCATGGATCACAATTGGTCTCTATATACAACAAAGCAAGCAAAACAGCAGAAATTTCAATTTTACAGCATCAAATCATCCCCATAAAAGCACCATCCACCCAACATCCACCAACTAAGCATTAAAATCTATTTCTAAGCCCGCAAAAATCACGATCATATTTATGTAAATACAGCAATTTCATAATTTTCAGGTGAATACATTCCCAATCAAAATTAAGCTTATTATGAGGTAAATAAATACATTTATGATGATATTTATACAGCAAATTTAGAAAGTCATGTCATTGAAGTTTTTAAAAAAAAAAAATTGTAATATTGGCATCAATTTTATGTTTGGCATAAATATTAAAAAATATAAGAGGATTATAAACGTATCGAGATGATTTTAATTCAATTTAATAAATTTTTATATTATTTATGGCTGTTGACAGTCGAATGATTGTGAAATAAATACACTGAGATTTTGTTGTGATAAATTGGGTGGATTAGGAAAATTATGAGGGAAATTTGTTGATATTTTGTGAATTAATTGATTCTTTAAGTTGGCATGAAGCCAAAGGATGCTTTTGAATATTGAAAATTTATTGGATTTTAAGATAGCGTCTTTGACTGGAATACATTTGCATTCATGCATCCAAGTGGATAATGTGGTTATTATCCATATATAACTCTAACTAATCCAACTGCATATTTCATTTTAAAACTCGCAAACCCACATTTCGTCTTTCAAGTGGTGAATTATCACTCAAATGGTAAATTATCACTCAAGTGGTGAATTTAAATACGCTAGTGAATTCAAAATAATTTTTACCGTTTTAAAAATACAACAAGAAATTTCCCAAATTCTTCACAATGGGCTTGACAATCCGCTTGGTAGCGACTTTTCAGAGATGTATCTTGCTGTCGAGGTGACAACATCTCAATATGTACTCAATGTCAATTTTTGAGATAATTCATGGGCTGATTGCCCTCATCTATCTGACAATTGACAATCTTAAAGATCATTTCCTTAAAAATTCTAAAGCATGCAATAGCACTTGACGATCAGAATAAGATCCAAAAAAACTCAGTTTCTAACAAAGTTTCATTCAAGTTTCAAACGACTGCATATAAATGATTATTTTATGAGAATCAAAAAAAAAACTTGCTTGGGGTCATCGGTATCTCTTTTATGATAAGCACACAAGAAACTTGATTGTGCATCCACTTAAGGAATTTCTATTTCAGTTCATTCTAAAACAAAAAAATTATTGATAAAATAAAACTAAATTTTATTATATGCAGCATGCATGCTCACAATACACACAAAAGATCCGCACAAGATTCAAGAAGAATAAATAAATAATTTTTTTTATTCTTCTTATTTTTGCAAGTCAAAGACGAGGAACAAGAAGTAAGAAGATAATTTCATGAGTATGAATAAAGTACACAAAGAGACACAAAAGAATTGCACACACATTCATGAACAGAACAAAAACTGAGTTTACAAATATTTTTTTTTTATCGCTTTATAAATGCTGTTAAAAAGGTTACTCAACTCTATGCCTGTCTATATCGAGGCTCAGCTCGCGCGCGATTCTCAATTCTCTCTGCTGTGCCTTCTTCTTTCATATGCACATTTTTTTATCTTTTTATTTTCGTGTTTTTCTTTTGAAAATTGAGTAAATTTTTTTATGAGATCAGTTGAGGCAACAGCAGCAGCATAAGAAGAAGCATTTGATGATGACTGCACTGATATGAAAAAGAGGAAGGATGTGTATCTAATAATATTTATTCAAAAATGAATAATATTGTGATAATGAAAAAACAGACGAAAATTCTCGCAGTTAGTTAAGCATAAATTTCACTATAAATGTAACGTCCAATTTATCATCATACATCTTATTGTATTCTTTCTTATTCATTTGAGCATCATGTGAACTCTTCTCTCTATGTTTATGTCTGTTGTCGTTATCTTTATCAGCATCATTTTTTTACATTCTTTTTTTTTCTTGTTGCTGCTCTTATTTTATTCCATTGTATGGGGAGTGTGTATTGCTGACAGGGTTGTGGTTCAATAAATGCTTAGAATTTTAAGATAGTTTGAATGCTGTGGGTAAGTCGGCTGGTTTTTAGGGATTGCCAATGAGTTTGAATTCTTTCGAAAACTGGCTCTGGTGCTGTTCCTGTATTGAGTTGTTTCAGTTCGATATAAGGCAATTTCAGAAAGCAACAGATTCAGCAGTTGGTATTGGCAATTGGCAAAAGGAAACTAACTATAGAGTTAGCTTGAGACGTCTACTAAGAGAGACCATGAGTCACAGTCGATCTGAATGGCCAGCTAAGTAAGTAAGGAACAGATTAATCTCATAGACAACTATTATAGTATAAAGACATAATGTTCATGTGATTGTTACAGCTCTGTACTGTCTGAGAGTGATTTATTGTCTAGAAAGCTGTGTAGATGGATTGTGGATCATCAGCGCTAGTCCAAACACAACGTACAATGCAAATTCATCAACCAGTTCATTTTAATGCTCATATTTTTGAGTCCTGTAACAAAAATCATCACATCCACCCACTGTCCACTACTCAATCAATCCAACTCTGCCCCTAACAATGAAAAGTCTGAACTTTTTACATGAAAAGAAATAAAATTCTTATTTTTTTTTGTTTATTCTATATGTCTGTACTGTGTACTGACTGTGTGTTACACTCTCTCAGCTCGCGAATAAATAAATAAGTAATATGAAAAATTTTATGTATGTGAACTTAAGTTTTGTCTCTTTTTATATTTATTCTTTATTTTAGTGATGAAAACAAAAGACAAACTCAGGGCAGGCGACGAGACATTGTTAAAATAAAGAAGAGATTCACAAAAGGATGAAAAAAAAAGGAAAACAAAGAGCAGCAGAGAGAAGAAGCGACCGAAAATTGCACACACAAAAGGGCATTGCCAGAAATCCTCATTAATTTTTTTCAAGCTCTTTTTTGTTGCTTATTTCTTCTTCATTTTTAATTTTTCTCATTTCTGTTATGTGCACACACTGCTCACTAAAAATCAAAAGACTGATGCATTATCCTGCAATGTTTGTGTCTCGACGAAAAAAAATTGTGATTTTTTTACACTCTTTTTTTTTTGGTCCTTAAATTCACTCTTCTTTTGCCACGCCAAAATATATGAATATTCATCTTGTCTATAGGGTTGAGTACTTTATTCATTTATGAATATTTCAAACATGAGCGTGATGCGGGGTATGAATGTGTAACACAAAAAAAGGAACTATAAGAAAATTATATGCATGAATTTGTATAGAAAGAAGGCATAAGGCAGGCGAGACATCAAACAACATGAAAAAAAAAATATTTTAAGGACAAAAAATAACATCCAGACGAGGATTTTTTTTATGCTCAATTCATAATGTCTATGATGATATTATATGGTTTATTTCAGTTTTGTCGCTTCCATCGTTTTGGTTTCGGATATAAATCGTAAGTAATGGGAGTCTATGAAAGCTTATTTAAAGGCGCAGATACTTTAAGTCAGACACAATATCCCCAGAAGCTCAATCAAGAGGCACCCCATCCATAATCAGCACCATAAACTCCATCCACATCGTAATTAAAATTGAATGAAGAGTAATGTGATGATGAATTCATAAAAAATCATAATTTAATTAACTTTTCCACCCGATTCCCATTCTATCGAATGCAATGTCATCAATGTACATTCAGCACTTCATTATATTCATCATCATTAACGTTCTGTGATTCAATAATATTATTTTTTTTCTGCTTCTTTCTCCTCGTCTCATTTTGCTGCTGTTTACAGTTTATGAATTATTTTTTTTTTGTTCATTCATTAAAAAATTAATGGATGAATGAGAAGGGATGCATAAAAAATGGCAAACAATCACAATCAGGACGAAAAAAAAAGTTTTTTGGGTGTTAACTTTTATGAAGCTGTCAAACAGAAAATAACCGAAAATATACACATGATTATTCATTCATAGCAAACAATGTCATTGACTCTTTCAAAATTGCATTTAATCTAAATTGTGTATTTACCACAGAATATTTTTTTTTTGGTCATGTAAACATGTGCATGAGTGAAATGCATTAGGATGATACGAATTTTATATTTTACAGACTACCAAATGACATAAATTTAATTATGGAAAATTTTCGTAATACAGATAAGTAGAGTAAGGTAAACTTTTATCCAAGGGATGTTAACTTTCATTGGACATTCCAAATATTGATTGAAATTTTCAAATATTTTTTGACTGTTTTTGAATTTTTCTTGACCGTTAGAGAAATGTATTACAAATTAAATTAAGCCCCAAGGCAGTTGTCAAGCTGCTACTTCAATTTCCGGAATTGCAAGCAGGACATGTTCCTTAATGACTCCCCTAAGGCTATACATCACGATTTCCCTCAAGCCTTATCATGCAAAAATCAACTTAATGTCCAAAACTTTTGCGTAAGATCGTTGACTCATGAGTGCCGCCATGAAAAGACAAATAAGACAGCAAGGAAAAGAAATTTGAATAAATAGGAGGAAAAATAATGACACTTAATGGCTTCTGTTGTGTTTTATAAGCGATAATTCATTAATGATAGTTTCACCATTTGATTGAATTTTTAATGAGTTTAATAAAAAATTATATGTCAAGTTGGCTTCCCTAGTGCCTGTTTCCCCATTCATTCTTCATCATTTTCCACTTCCTCTATTCATTCTTCCTTTTAAAACAGGCAGACACATCGCCTAGCTTTCGAAATATTGCATATTATAGGATATACAATTAATGTCTACATGAACTCTCAGTCTATACATTCAATCTATTTCATCTTCCCATTCTCCCTCAACAGTACAAAAAACACAGTGAAATTTTGTATTTAAACTAAACATGTAGAATGAGAGAGAAACACGTTAGTGCTATTATTTCATGACACGCAACGTAATTTGTCTGACGGGAGCATTTCATATGCCTCTTTGCATGAAATAGTTTCCAACTCTTTACTTATATCTCTTTCTCACTCGCTCACTGACTGACTATCCATGTATATTCTCATGCAATTTTGTATTAATCTCCACAATTTTTATTCCTTTATCCATAAATTTATTATCCATTTCTGTTGAGTGTATATGGATGATTTTTGAATGGGAAATCTCGTGTTTTATATAGGAATATCCATGCAATTTATTGCATGTGCTATTTAGTCAGTGACAACAGCCATAAAAGTTTTTCATACAGCATGGTAGGCTGATGGAATGATTTGTGATTCTGAAAATATTTAGGGCGCATTTGTAGGCAGCGAGAAGTAGTCAGGAAATTAAATTGTCATAGATATGCTGCCATGCTAGATATACTGGGGTATATTCTGCGATCTACAAGGATATACTCCCATATTATGATATATTAATGATAAACTGCTTTATAATCTAGTATGGTCAGGGTATATCCTTGATTATATCGTTGTCTGGTGCCTTAAGTCGGTTACTTAACTTTCAGATTACCAAAACTATAAATTACTAGCTTAAACTCATTTAAAGACCTTAAATACACTATAGAATGCATTCATTATTCCACTATCAAGCACAACCAGTATTCCAGCCATAGCTGCTCAATCGCCTGATCAGCATAACAAGTCAAATATGCAAAAACATATTTATTTTACGAAAAATGCATTAAAATTAGCACTGACGATGAGTAAACATATACATGCATGCAGAACATCGAACGAGACACAAATTTTCATGTTTTTGATGCTTTTTTAAGCTCCGCTAAAAAAAATTTGCAAATTTAAATCCTTGGAATTTTTTATATATAAATTTATACACATGCATGACTGCATCGATGAATATTCAGGATACTTTTTATTATGTTTTAAATCTTATTTAAAAGGATGACATGAAATAAACTATATGTTGCATAAATATGTGAATCAAAGTGAGATGAGCATGTGAATAAAAATGAGGAAGGATGATGCTGCTGCACATACATTATCCTCATGTCTAAAGCTTTTTAATGTTGAATAATTCTACGATAATGTAGAAAAGCTCTTTTATAATTCAAAGGACTCATCCGTATATACATATATGAGCATAAATTGTTCTTTATGTGCATTCATATGAGAATGCAAAAAGGAAAAAAATAAGGAAAACGATACAATTAATTGGATGAACGTATACTAAGAGCATTATCTATATAAGGGAATTTATTTGATAATTCTTGTGTATGCATACTTGGTATGAGGATAATTATTGTCATTCAAGTCTTTTGGATCGTTTAGGGAGATAAAGGAGGAATTTAATTAATTGAAATTGATGTGATGTGTAATTAAATATTATAATTATGTTGAAACTCTATGCTGGTCTTTTAACGGTTTTTTGATGTTTGTTTTAATTTGTTCGTAGTTTCACACCCTTTGGGTTTGATTCTCAAAGTTTACTAAGATTTTGAATAAAAAATTCGACAATTTCCTTCAATATTCAAGTTAACAAAAAGCTCCGCAACAACATTTCAATCCTCAAACCAAAATCCATCCATTATAAAATAGAAGTAAACATTTCATGCTCTCAAGATATCGATCACTTGACTCAATTGCATCACATTCATCCATAGAAATCTTAACAATACTCATGAATACCTCTATTCTATGAATTACAACATAAAACTTGTGTTTTCCTTTGTTACGTAATTCCATTTTTCGTTTTTCACATGAAAAGCTCCATTTTATGCTCTCATTCCTCGAATGCCCTTTTCGATAAGTACTTCTACGGGTAAAAAAAATTCACTTGAAATATCCTTGACTAAAAAAAACTTTTTTACTCGTTTCAGATAATTTTAAAAATAATTCATCCTTGGCCAAAGAGCTGAAGAAAATGTTCAAGCTAGTGCCGAGAGGAAAAAATCCTTGAAACATTCCATTTTTTCCGATTAAAAACTTTCAAGTTTCTCGTACGAGAGTAAAATTATAAATTATCGCTTACTTAGATTGAAAATAGCGAGCATGTACATAGAAGAATATCTGGGTCAAAGCTGCTAGCTACAATTCATATTCAATTGCTTAGTGTGTGCAATAAAGTGAAGCTTGTGGAAAATCTAGGTCAATGCAATGTGCATAAATGACAGCATCGAATGTGTGCATTGCAATATAATATAAAAAGGAGGAGAAGACTATAATGAAATAAAGCTGAATATGATATCAAATTAAGTTGCTTGCTATCCTAATTGAAATAAAAAACAAGTATATGGTTGGAATAGGGGAGAAATGATGTGTCAGTCAGTAAATTAGTGTCAGCGTATGATAACTGAATTGTATATAAATAAAATTTAATTGAAAAATTTATTTGTCTATTTTTAGTGTGAAGGAGAATGGCAAATATTGATTATTTTAATGCAGTCGTTGGTTAGTTGGACATATGACTTTGCTAATTGGACTGAATAATCACTTTGATTAACTTTAAGATGAAAATATCTTTAGAAATGTCTAAAATTAACAGTCCAGAACAGAAACAACAAAAGTTTGTGGACAGCATTCTTGTGCATGTTAGTTGCATGCTCAGTATGTCAACATCCAACAATTCTACACCACCCTCGGCAAATTACTCATTAATTTTCAATGGGTTTGGTCCAATAACTTTATCTTGACTTTAAGGCATGTCAGACATTCCAATGCAACTTTTTCTTCCTCTCCGTCCCAATGGAATACATTCCTAATTTAATAATAGATTCAATGATTTTCAAGATATAATTTTTTTGCAGTCATTTCACAATCCGATACAGACTGCTGAATAAAAGAGCAATGAAAATTGAATTTAATATTTTACACAGACGAGCAACGTCGACGACGACAGTGAAATTGTGTCACCGTGTTGTATGACGTTCAATGACATTTGTGTTAATGCAATTAGTTAGAAAAAGATTATTGAAGTGCTTTTATGAATTACTTTCTGATTTTTATGAGCTAGTCATATTGGCGACGAGGATAAACTTTCTGTCGTTGCTGTATTTTTAATGATTTTTTTTTCTCTTTCATCTAATTTTAGTTGATTGTTCCTGATGTAAAATAGAAAACACAAAAAAAAAGTTTGTCCATGGATAGACAAAGAAAAAGTTTGCGGACCTAACTTCTCAATATGAAAAAAATTGCAACTTTTTTCATGATTGCACAACTGCGCTTGTGTAAAAACTGCAAGCTTGTCCTTGTTAAAAGTGCCGTGTAAAAACAAGGATCTCGTACAGCTTTCAGATGGGACACAGTGCTAGTTCCACTTTTTGAATTTATAATGTGTATTTGTAAGGAAAGGAACTTACATTAAAAAAATAAAATCATTTCCATTGTAATTGCTGTTGAATAAATTGAATTTTTTTCTTGCAATCGCAGCACAAACGAGAGATATTGCATCTATAGCTGCAAAATAAAAGTAATGGAATGGAAAAAAAATCCTTGAGGGGCTTCAAAAAAAAGATGAAAAATTAAGCAAGTGCAAAAAAAATTTGCAAACGAAAAAACTTTTCAATTCCGCAAAAAACTTTTCTCATTAAGATGCATCTTATTTATTTAGCACGAGAAAAGTTGGAGGAAGAAGGGAAATGAAGAACTAGAAAATGAAATTTTTGCAACAGAATAACAAAGTGAAAATCTAGTTAAATATTTTTATGAGCTGGATATTGAGTGGTTTGACTGTTTTGATGGCTTTGATCCAAATAACCCGAATTGGAAGTAGAATTTGAAGGATAGAGCTTAAGAAATGAGGAAAAGAACAAAAAGCTAATGGCACAGATAGCACAGAATAGTAAACTCAGGGCGGTGTAACTATGCCTTCGTCCAGATTCGATTTAAATCCGGAACCATGGCAGAGCTATGTCGGTCTGATGTCTACTTGTGCTATTCGATTGATAATCAAGTGACTTGTCCTTAAAAATGGCTTTCAAGCGACTCCCAAGTTGACAACGGTCGATACTACTCACACATATAGCTTGACTGACATGCTGATCGATTATGCTCTTAGAAATGCCTAAAATGAACAAACAGCAACACCCATATGCTCATACCTTAATCCAAATCTATTTCGAAAGTCTTAAATCCACAAATTATTCCACAAACTTGCTTATTAAATAATTCCACGTCAATAAATTCAACATCAAAGCCATACTTCATCAACATTAAACTATTCATGCCAGTCAGAAACTTCAAAGCACATAAATCCATTTCAAGCTTTCCATACCAATCAATTTAATTACCATCATGTTCTGTCTACACAAACATTCATTAGTTTTATTGATACAACTTGTTACAAAGTTGAGATCTGTTGTAAACAGGAAGTTTATGGTCTGTTGAAATTTCTCATTAAAAATTATCACAACTTATAAAAAAAATCCAGGTCACAACAAGTCTTTTCCTTTACTTATTGATTCAATCCTTTGAATTTATTTCTTCATCGCTTGCAAGAAAACTTTTTCCTGCTCGAAGCATTTGATGCATCCTGAATATATTTATATCTATCTATATATTTGCATTCAGTCGTTCCTCGCAATGACAAAAAATGTTCTTTATTTATATCTTATTGAAATGCAAAATGATAATCATCATAAATTCAAATTTTTTATATTATCCATAAAGAGCATGATGGCTTTAGATCATGATACTAATGTTTATGTATGCAATGGAAATTACATTTATGTCTTAGATCTTTATGTTTATTGGTAAATTTAGCAAATGTTGCCTTGTTCTCTAAAAATTGGAATTATTGGAAACTTGTATTGAGGATTTTGAACAGGTTGGATTGTTGTTAACTTTTATGGAGCTTAAAGCTTTTTGGAATTTACGACTGCTTCGATTGTTTAAAATTGAAGACAAAATGCAGCAAAATTGAAAATTCCTTGATATTGAATAGTAAGTTCTTCTCCGAAAGTCACAAAGCAATGCAAGGACATGGAGTCTTAAACCCCTTATTAGCATAAACTTCAGGACGGATTAGTTGTCATTTCAATTCATAATGTATGTCTAAATCTTTGAAAATAGGAGAAATTCTAAATTTAACTGTCAATTATTTTTCAAATTTTAGATCGGTTTCAATTTGAAAACAATGTGGCCGTTATAAATCAGTCTAAACAATTTGCATACGTTGAACTGGAAAAAACAACTACAAAATCTACAATAAAGACAACAAACTTACCATATGAGTGTTCTTCCTGATTCCTAGTTTGAGATCTGTAAGTAAAAGAAAAGAATCATATTAAGCATGAATATTTGAATGATTTCTAGACAATAAATTGTTGTAAATCGTCAATAAAGAAAGCATTTTTATGAGTTACAGACAAAATCATTAGATCAATTACTTCAAATCCATTGAGATTGTTTCATCCATTAAGCAGACATCAATTCGATCATTTATAACCTCCGACCTCCCAAAGTATCCATAAAATTCAACTTAACATCATTTATCTCAAGACATAATCCAGCAACAAAAAAATTAAGCATTTCATTATAGACGCAACAGCTGGAATAATCTATAAAACTCATATTACAATCTTTTCATCATCAACCCTTGACATGGAAAAAGGAAGCTTTTTGTTAGTGTCTCTTTCGATAAATTTAGTTTTTTCAATAGTTCCAAAAAAATGTTGTCCATATATACAGAAATAAATCCCACATTGAGCATAAGAAAAACTTTTTTTTTGCCAATTGATTCAATTTTTGTTTCAGCTGGTCTCCAACTCCATCCTTCATCCTCCCGAAAAAAATTTATCTCGCTTGCGCTTACATTATGCAATGCTCATACTATTATTACCACCATCAACATCAACATACTATCACCATACAGTTATTGTAATGGGTGGTTTAAAATAAAGTGAGAGAAATTTTCTATGCTGGCAGCAATGCTCGTCTAGCTTTTTCCCTCAGCCAGCAAAAACATTTTCGTTCCATCTCGTTCTGGCATACGAATTTTTCCTTTTTCGTGGCAGTAATGCAGAGCACAATACATACTATGATGTAAAATAAAAAAAAAAATAGTAAACTTCTGTAGTTTACTGCGATATTCTTTTTTTTTCCTATAAATTTTCATTTCCTAAAGCTTCGCTCGTTTTCCTCCGGTTTTGTCGTTGCTGCAAAATTTTTAGCCAGACAGTAAGTCTGGATGTATTTGTGTCAGCTATATGATTGTATGAGTGTAGAATGCACAAATGATCGGAAAAAGCATTCTACACAAATACATGAGAATGAAGGAAAAATTGGAACCGAATTACATACTTTGTACATGCACACATATGTGGCTTGGTGAAAAACTGAACTTTTGAGTTGATATGTGTGTAGAAAATGTGCAATATTATATACAACAATATTCTACATACAGTTATGAGGTTACCCCACTCTCATTCACAATGCTATACTGTGCTGAATATAAAAGGGTAGTATGAGATGCGACAGGGCGGCTTTGAATTTTCCACCAAGCGAGTGAGTGAGTGAATGAGAAAATGTGTATTTGTAGACTGAAAACGAGTAAGATAGAATTTTGAGTAAAAACTCCGTAGAGTGAGTTGAGTTGAGCTGAACAGCACTATTTTGTAGGAAAATAATTTTTCGGTCAACCAATCGGACCTGAGCCGAGCTTCGGCGATCTAATAGACACGTGTTGGCCTTCACTCGCTTCGCTCCGTTCATAACAATAAAAACAACAAAAAAATGCACGAGTAGAAAACGAAATCCGTTCAAAAAAATGCTTGCTCACTAAGGAAATTGTCACAAGTGAATTACTGAGTTTGAGTTCTCCACTGTTATTCAGACAGTATTGACTCCAGAATGGGATTATGATGCATATTCGGTCCAAGAGACTATGTCACATCTTTTCGTTCGCCCGACTTTATTGGAATGTCATAGTATTTCTTTGGATTTTTACACTAAAGACTACATATTTTTATATGTCGTAATTTGCGTATATTTATGATGTTTGGATGGAATTTTCGAAAGCAATATATAAAACTACAAAATTACTGCTCTGTCTTGTGAAGTATAATCAAATTTTATTATGACTTTCCGTACAACAGTATTATACTTTATTGTCCATACTAATTAAATTCCTTCAAATTATAGCAAATTATTGAAATTTCTCATCTATAAAAATTCATATTTATGTACAATACAGTAACACCAGGACCATATTTATACAGTATAGCAAGATCCAGTAAGATCCAGGACCATATTTATACAGTTTATCAAGATTAGATCCAGAACCATATTTAGACATTATATCCAGGACCAACACAAGATCCAATTCAGGGCCATATTTATTAAATATATTAAGATCCAGTAACATCCAGGACCATATTTATTAAATATATTAAGATCCAGTAACATCCAGTTCCATATATACAGTATATTAAGATCCAGTAACATCCAGGACCATATTTACACAGTATGTCAAGATCCAGTAACATCCAGGACCATATTTATACAGTATAACAAGATCCAGTATTATCCAGGACCATATTTATTAAATATATTAAGATCCAGCACCAACATCCAGGAATGTGGAATGGGAAGATCCAGTATTATCAAAGGACCATATTTATTAAATATATTTAATTTATACAGTAAATTAAGCAGGACCATATTTACATAGTATGTCAAGATCCGTAACATCCAGCATTTTATAAGATCCAGTAACATCAGGACCATATTTATATAGTTTAAGAAGATCCAGTAACATCCAGAACCAAAAACAGTTTATCAAGATCCAGTAACATCCAGAACCATATTTATACTTAATGAAATTCAATCAATATTAACTAACGGTTTTCTTAGAATTCAAATTTTTGCTAAGAATATCGCGAGAAAATCACTTGTTATATTTTTTTCTTACTTAAATATCCTGAACAGATTGATATTATAATATAATTAACAATTTATATTATTAATCGATGTTTAGTTAACCATATGAATTAATTTCCGGTTCGATATACATTCGTCTGGTTAATGAAAATTAAAAATATACATAATTGACAATGGATTTTTTTCAAATTTTTTCCCATATAAAAATTTAAAATAATTAATTAAAATATAAGGAAAAGAGTTAGCGATTTGATGATGACAAAATATCAAATTAAATGATTGGACCAGTAGAAGTGGTCGAAAAATGACAGACAGAAAGACAGACAGAGCAAGTCAAATAAAAGCGTGTAAAAAAATAGTAAACTTCTGTAGTTTACTGCGATATTCTTTTTTTTCCCTATAAATTTTCATTTCCTAAAGCTTCGCTCGTTTTCCTCCGGTTTTGTCGTTGCTGCAAAATTTTTAGCCAGACAGTAAGTCTGGATGTATTTGTGTCAGCTATATGATTGTATGAGTGTAGAATGCACAAATGATCGGAAAAAGCATTCTACACAAATACATGAGAATGAAGGAAAAATTGGAACCGAATTACATACTTTGTACATGCACACATATGTGGCTTGGTGAAAAACTGAACTTTTGAGTTGATATGTGTGTAGAAAATGTGCAATATTATATACAACAATATTCTACATACAGTTATGAGGTTACCCCACTCTCATTCACAATGCTATACTGTGCTGAATATAAAAGGGTAGTATGAGATGCGACAGGGCGGCTTTGAATTTTCCACCAAGCGAGTGAGTGAGTGAATGAGAAAATGTGTATTTGTAGACTGAAAACGAGTAAGATAGAATGAGTAAAAACTCGTAGAGTGAGTTGAGTTGAGCTGAACAGCACTTTTTGTGGAAAATAATTTTTCGGTGGATGGAGAGCCGACGGGATCAATGACACATAACAATAAAAACAACAAAAAAATACGAGTAGAAAACGAAATAAAAAAATGTGCACAAGGAAATTGAAGTGAATTACTGAGTTTGAGTTCTCCAAGTCAGACAGTATTGAGAATGGGAATGATGCATATTCGGTCCAAGAGACTACACATCTTTCTCTTTATTGGACATAGTATTTCTTTGGATTGTCTGATATGATTTTCATTGAATTTTATTGATAGATAAAATTTAATATGACTTTCCTAGACTACATCCTTAACTTTTTGTCGTCAACTAATTATAATTATCCTAATTATAGCAAATTATGAAATTTCTCATCTATAAAAATCATATTTATGTACAATACAGACACCGTGAATATGGATACACAAAAAATCATCAGCACCATGCGCGAATGTGGAATGGGAATATCAAAGGAATTTAATTTTTTAAGCGACATACGTTTGGCATATAATGGTGGTGTCGTAAATATCAGTCCAAAAAACCCCTGCAATGTAAAACAGCGGAACTAAATCGCGTTTTATATTCAGGTTTGTACATGAGCATTCTTTCTATGAGTTATAAATTGTATGAATCTGAAACGACAGTTGGACACTTTGTTCATGTCCTTTATGTACTTAATTCCGGCTTTGGTTCTTTTTTGATTCATTTTAAAATCGAATTATGTTTATTCGTCTGAGAATCAATGTGGAAGTCTATGAGTCCTGCAAATATTTACATTAAGCTTTGATTATTCATTATGATACAAAGTTGTAGTAATACTGACTATATTTATTTATTTAAAAGTGTACATTCGGTGGATTTTAAAACAATGGATATTTTTCGTATGTTTTTATCTGCTCGTTGCTTTACATAGTAAAAGGATAAAGGAAGAAGTTTGTGAGACAACTAAAATGAGAGATTCAGAAGCGCAATTTCAATTTCTCACCGTAAACAGTGATAAACCAGATGATAAACTTTCCCAAAACTTAGATTAACATCAGGCAAATTGTAAACTGTAGACTCAATCTGCATAATCGTTTCTTTTTGAATATACACGACATCCATTCACTATTTGAAGTTTGCATAATCCAAAATTCATGATCACTTATTTGCTTTACACAAATTCAACATAAAATCTTCATGAGTTTACATTTCAATTTCCGATGTGTACAGAACTGTTAACTTTTTACGAGATTACAGTATGTTGCAACAATTCTTACTATTTGGACAAGTCTGACTCATCTGTATGCTATTAAAATTAGATTAGATACATTTGGGAATATCATTTAGATCCTAAGTATACAATTATCTACCTGAATCAGATATTGTTGAGAATATGTTAACATTCATTTTATATTCAAATTATATTCACCACAACAATCAGTTGATTTTCCCCTTTCATAGCTGTTGACCCCTTCTTGTGACTATTTAGTTTGATTTATAACTTCGAAGAATAAACATCAATTTTATTTCAATCCGATAGGAAGTTCTTTAATTATACTTATTCCTTAATAAGCAATTGTAGCTTTATCTCTTGACAGATATCCAAGCACAGTTAAAGTCAAAGTTTCCTTTGTTCCAGAAAAAAAGTAAATTTTATCCATCCAAAAAACACCACAATTTTTAATTAACTCGACTGCTCGTAACAATAAACACCAAATTATTTTACTACAAAAAATATTCACTAAACCAAACCCAACAAAACACAAAAAAGTTCGAAAGGATTTATAGTAACTGCTTCACATGAATAAAAAAATGTATATTTTTTTTCATATCCAATTCATTTCTCCAAGGATTTTTTTAGCAGTTTTTATAAGAAAAAGTTTTCAATTCAACAAAGCTGAATGGGAGAAGCAGAAGCAGGTAGGAAAAGCCACGGTGTGATAGTGGAAGCATATTTAATAGAATTTATTTTCATGCACGAACACGAATTTATTATTTCTTATATAGAACATGGATATCCGTGGAGGATGATAAGTTTTCTTTTGCACAATTTCCTTATAGCTATAGAACGAGAACTGTCGACGATGACGAGGAATGAAAAAGTTTCCTTTCTTGCTGGTATTTTTAAGACACAAAATTAATTTCTTGATGAATTCTTTAGAGACTTTCTTATCAGTCTCGCCTTACTCTTACCAGAACTTTCAACTTCATCATCAACTTTTAGCTATTAATGAAGTTTTTTGACATAAACGTATCCCTAAGCTCATTCATGTCATATTAAATCATGAGATCGCAATTATTTGATTGAAAATTGAATGAATGAACACATTGATCATCCCAGGATGCTTCTCAACTACAATAAATTTAAAGAAACAGCTTTACTTTCAATACAAGCAAGTTCCTCCTTTGTTTTGAGAATGAATAATTGCCATTTACTGCTGCCATAAAACTTAAATGAGAATCTTCTTGTATATTCCTTTGTTTTAAGCTATTCATCATCATCATCATCGTTTTCTTGGTGTTCATAGCTCCCAAAAGCTTTTCGTTTCGGAAAGGAGCTTTCTTCCCATTTATTTTATTTAATCATCGAGTTTAGTGTTGTTATGAGAATTTTAAACTGTAAGTTGTTGTAACAAAGGAAGTTGGGGTGAATTGATTTGGATTTTGGTGGAGCTTAGAGCGAATTTTCTAGTTATTTCAATCTGTCCATGAATGTAAAGGACTTCCTTAACCCTTCAAAATTGCTCAACTCCAAATCTAAATTACAATCCATTACTCAGCTTGCTACCAAATTACTTTTTTTTGTCGATGGACCAAAAGATTAATGCTAGAACATAAAGACATCCAAACAAAGGAACGATTAGAGAAGTTCAGCATAAGAAATCCAGACAAAGAAAATATCAATCAATAACAACTTGAGATACAATTTTCATGAAAGAAAAAGAATTACTACATTTGTGGCAATGACTCGTGAAGCTTCTAATTCTATTTTTTTCTACAACTATTTTTTCTTTATGTTTTGATATTTATGGAAGAATTTTTCTTTGTTTCGTATGCTGAATGCGGATTAAGAAATGAACGTGGAATTACTTGCGAAATTTCTTTAAATTGAGGGAGGAAATTAGAGTTTTGAAAGCTCTAATGGAAGTGCTAATGAAAAATTGAGAAATTATATGGGTTGCCCGAGTGGCTTATTGTTGCAATAGCAGTCATGTGACAGACATATGACTTTTTTCATGATATTCTTACGGCTGTCACATGACTCTGATGTATCGCTTATAAATCAGGTTCAATGACTAGAAAGACAAGTAGGTTCTTAAACTGTAAACTCAAGGAAAGAACTAAACATCGAGAAAGAATTTAAAAAGCTCATCCTTAATGATCGTCACTTATGAACAAACTCTAAAGTGCTTCCTAGTCTAGAGTAAAACTTTTCATCAAGCTATGTATAACATCTACAAAGAAAAAGCATGAAGCTAAGAATAAGAACAAGAAATGAGATGAAAAAATAATTTAAAACTGAATTGAGTTAAGGATTTCTGCGGAAATGAGAATCATTAAATGAATAAAAAGAAATTTTTATTAATTGCTATGAGGAAAAACGAGTAGGAACTGAGTTAATGAAGTGAATTAGAAATTTTGTATGAAATGAAAAATTCATATCGAGTTGAGAAATTTAAAGTTTATAAATTATGAGATTCTTTCAAGCTATGATGAATAAAAAGTATATGCTATATCCGGGATATTTAGAAACTAGAAATACATTTGGCTAGACTATATCCACTTTTAAGGCAAAGACTTTTTGGCATCAGCTTTAATGATTTATTGAAAATCACAATAAAGCGTTCATGCTGACACTAAGGATCATAAACTTTTAAGGTTGTAGATCATCAAAGTGCAGCATAGCATCAAAAATTGTCAAGCCTTACCCCAAAAATCGAACATCAAAGAGATTAAATTGCAAAAAAATGAGACAAAAAATCTCGGTTCAAGTTCTTTCCATTACTATTGATGCATACATCAAGTGCCATCTCTCAAAGTTCTCCAAAGCAAGGAACAAGTCGAAGAAAACTTTATAAAAATTTTCCATAATTGAATTAGTTTAATGAAAATATTCAAGTTTGTGAGCTTAAACAATATAAGGAATAAGAATGAGAGGAATAAGATGAAGCCTCAACATATCCTATGAACATTTTCAATAGTTTTATGATTCACTCGAGTTCCCTCCTCTATCTCTTATACAATCATCTCTTCCTGTCTCGAGTAATTTTCCATTTTCGTCTTGAATTTTTTATTCACTCTATTTGTAGATGATTTTTTAATTTAATAAACTATCCAGTAATGCTCTTCTCCCGCTATCTTTTCAAGCAATTTTAGTTGATTTTATCTGTCGCAAACTTTTCTTCTACCTGGCTGTGCATGAACGAATGTGAAGTTGAAGAAAGCATGATGTTGCATCAAAGTATTGTATATTTAAATTCAATTTACGTTCCTCATGTAAATCACATAAAGTGTAGATTTCTTTATGTGAATTTTATGAAGCACAAAAACATTTATTCATCTTTTAGTCCTTGTGGGAGATTTTGTGTCAAAAAAATATGAATAAAGGACCGCGAAACTAAAGAACAATAAACTTCAATTTTTGTATTAAATCTTATACTTCACAAGAAAATGTTTTCAAGCATTTTTGAGAAATCGTTAAGAATTTAGGGATTATTGGCCAAAAAGGACTTAGATTCTATCATTATTTATTCAAAAAAAAAAAAAAAAAATTTAGATTGTTATACCTGATAAACATTTCTTGTCTAAACATGGGATTTGAACCCGAGAACTCTTGCACTCAAAACTGAACTATTTCAAGAGTTCTTTAATCAATTTTCCAAATAAGTTAATATTTTACATTTACAGATTCAGCAAATTTTCAACTTAGGCAATCAGCAGAATAAAGCAAAATATTCTTAAAATAATTACAAAGACAGACACAGAAAAGCAGAACAGAGACACTATAACACCAAAAAGGAGAGAAATGAATACGAAAGAGCAACGTTCGTCTGGAAAAAGAAATTTAGGGATTTGTATTAAATCTTATACTTCACAAGAAAATGTTTTTAAGCATTTTTGAGAAATCGTTAAGAATTTAGGGATTATTGGCCAAAAAGGACTAAGATTCTATCATTATTTAGTCAAACAAAAAAAAAAAAACAAAAAAAAATTTAGATTGTTATCCTACCTGAGGAACATTTCTTGTCTTAACAAGGGATTTGAACCCGAGAACTCTTCCACTCAAAACTGAAATTTTGAAGAGTTCTTAAATCAATTTTCCAAATAAGTTAATTTTTTACATTTATAAATTCAGCAAATTTTCAATTTAATCATCGGCAATCAGCAGAATAAAGCAAAATATTCTTAAAATTATTACAATGACAGACACAGAAAAGCAGAACAGAGACACTATGACACCAAAAAGGAGAGAAATAAATACGAAAGAGCAACGTTCGTCTGAAAAAAGAAATGTAATGCATCACGTCTGAAGCTTTCATCATGTCTCCGTACCATAGCAGCATGCTTAATAGGAAGAATGTTGGAGTAAGGTAAGAAATAGGTGAGAAGTGAGAGAAGATGTAGACGTGGAATTAATGGTAAAGTTGTGCTTCTGATGACTGTTTAAATGCTATATTAGCACTAGAAAGCAACACAGCACTAAACTTTAGTTCCATAAGGATTATTTTCCTTCTGCTGTTTAATCCTTCATACAAGTGTGGATGGAAAGCCAAAAAAAGACCTGAGCGACTGTGAAAATTTATTAAAACTTTTAATCTTTTCCACGAAAAATATAAAGTGGAAGCAGCAGCAGCAATAGAGAGAAACTTTTTCGTCTTCTTTCCAAAAAAAAAATATTTTTCCATCCGACTACCTTCCATGGGCCAATAATCTATCCAGATTATCCTTCCGCTTCTTCTTTTTATGTTTCTGTCTCGGGAAGTTCTCTTCTATTCATGCACGCCATGCGATAAATCGATAATAATAGTCTGAATTGTGTTCCTCTCTTCTTCCTCCTTTCTCTCTACTTTTTCTAGTCAGCGTGAATATTTTTTTTTTTTTATTTTCATCCAACTCCTGCCCCAACATACAAAAACTTGTGTATTTTCCGATGTTTGGTCTTTCGTACGGTCGCAATTTTCGTTCATAATATGCATGCAGTTTTTCGTTCTTCTTTTCCATAACGGCACACGATAAATTTAGCAAAAAGAAAATTATTTTTTTTTGGTAGGATGAGAAAGGACGATGACGAAAGGGAAGTATCTGTGTAATGTAAAATGAAACATCACATGAAATAAAATTGTCGTCGTCTCTTACAGCGTTTTTTTTTTGTTCTGTATACTGCATATTGAATGAATTGCCCCATTCCAAATATATTGAGGATTGCACTCTGTCTATTACTCACACATTAATCGAGGCATGAATGTAGACATTTGGGACTATTTTGAAAGCAATGCAGTTTTTTTTTGAAATGTTTGAGGAAGGAGACGAGAGAGTGATTGAAGGTGTAATTGTGGTCATGTTGTAAAAATTTACGTTTTGTCGGAACATGCTCCAAGCTTTAATTAATGCAATTAATGGCAATTATGAGAAGGGGACTGTCTGACTTGTTGACTACTGAGGAGGAAACTGGTTTGGTGCTTTATTAGACTTTTGAATGTGATTTACTGAATCTTTTAGATTTTACTTTACTGGATCTTTTCTTCAAAGAAAATTAACTTAATGAACTTTCTAAAAACAACAGCAATTGCCTGAGATTATGACTCTAACTCAGCTAAATCCTTCAAAATCTTCAATTTACTTGTTGCACGAAAAGTCGAACACAAATTCTCAATGTGCTGATTTATTTTAAGAATCATGGGAAATTGTCAGCATGTGATTTATATAGCAAATGCATAATTATTAATTCACATCTCGAATCGCCATGTAAAATGAAAAAAAAAAAAAATCTGCAAGTCGTTCCTAATGTTCTCATGTGTCTCAAATTTTATTGCACACAAACATTCCGCAAAAAGAGTGAGGAGTGAAATGAAAATAAAGTAATGCAAAAAGTTTGGCAACAACGCAATCATTTGAATGAGACGATGCAATTTTTATTTAGTCTTTATATCCCATGATGTGATGCAAATCTGTAAAAAAGGGCCCATAATGCATTTTTACGAAGGATGCAAGCAAAGAGCGAAATAAAATCTTTTCTCATCCGTCGTAGCCCGTGCAAAAAGGCAATGGCAATGGCATGTAATGCAATGCACCGCAAGGCTCTTCTTGCCTTCTTTGTTTTACTTTTTTTTTTTATATTATCTTGCATCGACGTTGCTTAGAATTATTTTTTTGGGTTCTTTTATGCACATCACGCATACACACACGTGTGCTTTTATAGCTAAAAAAATGAGAGATTCTTCTTATAGTCGAGACATAAAGATGTCGATGTCCATCATTTATCCACACATTTATACACCAACAATCGGAGTTTATATATTTTTTTGTGTATTATTTTATTCATCAGACTCGTCTCATCTCTCTCCCCCCATTTACTCATTCCAACACAATTTTTTTTTGTGCTGTTCTGTTCTCATATTATTTCGGTTATCGTGTAATTCTTTTCGCATTTTTCGCCTCGCGCGCCGCCAGACGATATAATTCAATGCACTTTGACTCTCTTTCCTTTTCTTTTACTCTATTCAATCTCAACTGCTCTTCTGATTATGATTTTTGAGGGTAGTCGGACCGTGGCTTAATGACAAAGTCAGTTCAACTGAATATTCTAAATTATTTCAATTTATGAGGAACTTTTAAGGCTACGCGTTAACTAAAAATTTTCATAACGAGCTTTTGTGGCTATACTTTAAATTCAAAGCTGAACTTTCATGGCTGTACTTCAAATTTAAAGATTTACTTCAAATTTGAAGCGAAGCTTTCACAAAACAAGATTTTAAGGCTGAACTTCAAATTTAAAGCTGAGCGTTTTATGACTGGACTTCAAATTTAAAGCTGAGCGTCAAAGTAAGTTGATCGTTGAAATAAAGAACTAAATTTAAATCTAAAGCTTATCATCAGCTCAATGTAAATTTATTCGCGGTCCGAATATATTAAAACCCCCTAAGATTTCTTTTATGCCAGTTTCTTTTGTGAGCAATCATTGTGATACTGGATGAATGAATTTAATTTGACTGTGTGACCACACCAAACGTCCTTGAATGGGGTCATACACAAAAATGTCATTAAATTTAAATAATATTATAATTTTCATATGCAAAGAAATTTTGCCTTATCAGCAGAATTTAATTCGCGACTCTGGCAACACAATGAATGTAATGAACTCTTTTAAACCCATTTTTCGCACACAATCCAACAGGAATATGGAATTGCATTTGTATGAATGTGTACGTAGCAGAATATAAAAAATATTCAATCCATCTCGCGTCGTCTACATACTCAAAATGTGAATGCATTCGAGAGATTTTTATACATTTATCTTTATTTTCGAGCATCCAGAGTACATAAAGCAGCATAAATACAAAATGTTACTTTTTTATGAATTTCTTTTGATAAAAAAAAATCCCGAATATATTTGGATGTAAGAAGAAAGAGTTATTGATGTCATCCGAATATTTTACATCCACCCATCCAGCATATTAATTTTAATGTGTGTACATGCTTACTGCTATAATAAAGGCGCATCAACAATGTTGCATATTGAAATTATATTTTTTAATGACAAACTGCAGTGTCGTTTAAGGCTTTTAATTACTATTCATTGTGCATAAATAATGGTAGATTCATGTAAATAAATTTTTTTGAGCCTATGTTAATTTTGCACAATGGAATATTCCCCGTCTCATGTGTATAAGCACACAAAAATTGCAACTCCATGCACATTCCTCTTTTTTTTGCTTACGTTGTGCCTCTTACAGGTCAATTGTGCGTCTCATATTACACACAGCGATGAATATTGCAAGTTTCTTGCATGTCTAAAATTATTTTTCATTTTATGAAATTTGTTGTTGATGTTTGCAGGCACTTCTTTGTGTAATTAGGGAGGTAAAACATTTTTTACACACAATAAAATTTTTGTAAGTGCCAAATAACCTCTTCTAAATTTTCCTCTACTCTTGCGAGCATGACGAATTTCTTTATAATTGGATTAAGAATGAAATGTTAAGCTTGCTGGATGTGTTGAAATGCAATGGGAAATTATGGATGTTTTAGAGGGGATTGAGGTAACTTTTTGCTTTATATTCATGAAGTTTGTCATCCTTACAATAATGCAATCCACGAAAACTTCATCATTTCACATCCAATAGCCGAAATTCCTTCACATCAATAACAAATTAATTAAAATCCTCAAAATTGTAAATCAAAACTCGAATTGTCGTATTTCAATTACAGTCCTTTGATATACATGCAGCTAAATATTGTCAATTACAAGCTTAATACCTCATTGAATGCCAGAAAATAAATTAATTTCATGCAAATGAAATGAAAATGATTGCAAATGGCTGCAAATTTTTAGTTCATTATCTTTTTCTGTAATTAGAAACTTTGGCATACTTTTTGTGCCATTATTACGGCTAAATGCCATTACAAAATATATTCAATTAAAATGGAAATGAATTACTACACAAAATAATTGAAAAAGTATCAATTGACATGTCGACATCAAAAAATGAATTCAAAATCGTTCATTAAAAATTTAAAATTCAATCAGCTTCGACCGCAGACAGACCAAAAAACTATTTCGTATGTTTGTTGGATTTTCCATTGTTTTTAAAAATTGAGACTGATTTTTCTTATTTTTAATATTTACCTACGAATATCCCTAGCATAAAATTGATTTGTTTGCATTCTGAATTCCATCAAATTTCCATTAATGAGAAGTATTGCTATTACAATGGGATATAATGTATTAAAAAATAATTTAAAGGAGATGTGAAAAAGTGAGAATGAATTTTTTTCTGAGGTCTTGTCGATGTAATTGCAGTTTATGTTGTCGAGAGTCTTGTATGTCACTCAAAAATATTATGTTATCGAAACAATTAAGTTCTAGTGTCCATATGAGAGATTAATTGGGTATAAAGCGCATTAAAGATTGGATTACCATGATTTTCTTGACTTGTGGTTGCTCAAATTTGAGAGAACAAATTTAATTTTGCTCAAATTTATGCAACAAAGTTCAAATTTGCTCGAATTTAAGCAACAAAGTTCAAAAATGGTCAAATTTGATCAATCAAGTTCAAAAGTTGTTCAAATTCAAACAACTTAGTTCAAATTGACATAAATTTGAGCAACCAAGTTCAAACGTGGTCAAATTTGAGTAACTCAAACAGTAAATAAACAAGCAATAAATCTTGAGACAATCTGTACTCAAAGCAAAACCCTTCATAATCATCACAAACAACTCCAGCTAAGTAGCATAAGTAAACATCACAGAGAGGGCAATTGAACGTTCATATACATAAAATATGTCTTGGTCAAACAATGCATTGTAAGAGCATAACGTGCAACATGAATTTTTTGTTGTATTATTATTATTTTCATATTTTTTGCCGTTTTTCAATTGTGCATAATAGTAGATGAAGGGGTTGCACTCATTTGGACAATGTCTATGTGTTTGTACAATCATACGTACATGCATTGCTGAAAAGTACATATCATGACATGAAATGTGTAGACGAAAAAAAAAATATATATTTTTTGTGCAATTTGTGCGTTTCATAAATTAATTGAAATGAAACATTTCACCTCGGGGACATTTTTTTTTGCCAACGAACTTAAATTTTATATATTTTTTAACGCTTGTATTTCTGAGTCGGGTGACAAAATGAATACCTTATGGAAGCATAGTGGAAGTGGCAGCAGTAGAGTGTGGAGATGTTAATTAAAAAAAAAGTTGCAAATATATTGAAAATTTTGAAGGCTTCTTTTTAATTTAATGGAAATGTTGATGGAAATATTGTAGTTTTTCATTTAATTTTTCTATTAACTTGTTCTTTCGTGCTACTGCTTCTGACATTTAATAGAATTAATATGCTGATGGATAGGATTTTTTCTTTTCATATAAATTAAAATTTATTTTTAAATGAGAAAGTTTATATAATGAAAATTAAATGTTTTTTATTTATAGGTTTGGTCAATGGTTTGGTAAAACCAAATTTTAATTAAATTTTGTTATAATTCAAAATGCAATAAATAACGGTAAATTAAAATTCAAATTTTTAAAACCGCAAAACTAAAATTTAAAATTTTTAAACTTCATTATGCAGCACATAAATCAATCAATGAACTTTAATTCCATCAGCAATATTAAGTCCTTTCAATTTCAATTGAATTAAATTATATAGAAATTAATTAGCTTCTTAAAATAGACTGTTTATTTTATTCATTGCCACAGTGAATCAAATCAGTCTAATTACTTCAAAATAATTCAATAAATTCAAAAGCTGAACGATCTCATTAGCAAAAAATATTCATTCAATCTTCACATTCATGACAATTTTTAAAGTCAATATTTGCATAAGAGACAATCGTCATTTTGAGGATGATGAACCCTTAGATAAGCAATAATAATTTTATTTATTCTCATGTGTAGGTTGTGTCGCATCCTACACGTTATAAGGATTTTTATTATTGTCTATAGGAACGATAAATTAATTGATCAGATGAACAAAAGTTCTCGGAAATTGATATTACAGTTGTTTAGAGCTCATTCACATTGACTCATGTATTTGACCTTATTGAGGTGATGCTAAGTTGTGCAATCATCCTAGGTGGTCTAGATTGGCTTTAACTTAATGATTTTATCGAGGCCAACTCTATCTAGCCACCCATATGACCATATAGTATTTACCTTTATTATTCAAATAAGACGAAGGACTTCTCCCTTCTCATTTATTGCATCCTATTGCACACGTTAACATGTTTTATAAATAAAAAAACTTTCTCCAACTTATCTGACAATTAAAATCTCTCGTTTAGTGGCAAAAAAATGAAATTTACAAATACACACACAATGGATTGAAACCAGATTTCCGTCATGTATTAAATCTTTCTCTTTTCTCTTCTCATCTCCTGTTTCTTCTTCATTTTAATGCTTCTTATTGCATTACATTAAAATAACTAAAAAAATTGTATTTATTTATGCAAAATAAGGCAGACTTGAGTGATTTTTCATTTCGAGGTTAAAAAGGAATTTAATTTCTTTCTTTGCTGTACTTTCTTATGCTTGTCGGTGTGCTTCTGCAGTAATTTTGCGGATGAAGACTGCATGCAGTTGTAAGAAATCACAGTGTAACATAAGGGGTAGGGATTTAGATAAATTATGTTAATTAAAGAACATTTCTATGGATTGCTGTGGACTTAATATTGAAGGATTTAAGGAGATGAGTGGAATGAGGATAGTTTGGAGATTTAAAGTTGAAGAATCTTAAGGAAATTTCCATATTTTCGCAATAAATTCCTTTAAATTCATTGTGTCTCTTTAACATACCAGCCACCATCTCCCTTTAACCATCAAAATCACCTAACTAACCCCCATGACCGCAGTATATTCTTTTTCTATGAATGCATACTCAAAAGGTATTATGCAATAAGATTAATCTAGGATTATAAGCTTATGGAATTATTCATTTCGATTGTTTTTTTCAATTCCGTTTCTCACTGTTTGATATTTTTTGTCGTTATCAATTGAAAAATTTTCAATTCCGAATGCTTTTAAACTTGCTGGCTTGAATAATTCATTGAATTTTATTCTGGATCAGATGCATTATTGATTTTTGTTTAGGAATTGGTGAAATAGCTTGTTTTTGGGAACTAGCTGAATAAATTTAATGTACAATGAGGTTTGCAAAATGGATATCTGCTTTTGGAGACTAGGAAGTGACACAAAGTAGGCACGAATATGGAATTAATACAAATCCTAGCGACGTGTGACTTCCAAATGGATTACAAATAGAGATTATGTGTCACTCGACTTAACATGGCAACTTTTTTAGGAAGAATCCAAATTTAAGCAGTCTGAACAAAGCTTTTGATCAAATACATCTACATACATAACATCCCAATCCCATAAATCCCCACAACCATTCAAACTTCACATTTTTATCTCAATTTCTGAGTTTATGTAAATTATCATCCGCAAGTCTCTTTGAATTTAATTTAAAATATGAGAATATGGCCTAGATATAAAAATACATTAATGGCAATGACATTTTCCCTGTGCTTCTATGTGTGCTTTATCAAAATGACTCAACGAAGCTTAATCTTTTCCCGGACAAAAAAAAAACTGATGCTGAGTAAGAAAAAGTTTTATTTTAGTCAATATCAGAAAGATGAGCGGGTTCATTGCACATATATGCAGAGAATATGAGTGTATCATGTGATGACAACGCAAGCAGTCGCACTGATAATGGAAAATTAATGTATATAAATTAATTAAATATGAAGAAGAGATATTCTTTGGCTTGGAATGAATTAAGTACACTGTCGGTAATTGAACTCACTATTGTGAGGCCGGGGCCAATGAAAAAATATTGTGCACTGTGCAGTTGTGTTGTTGATTACAAAAATAACTGACCTATATTAAATAAAAATTTATATTTTGTCGACATTTCTTTTTGAGACTTGAAGGAAAAAAATACACAATTTTTTAGTGTATAAATAAAACTGAAAAATTGTGTGGTGTGTGCTGCAGTGCAAAAAAAAATACGTAAAAACGTTGTTTATTAATCGAGTGCGACAACAGGCGGGGTTAGGGAACTCATTTTAATATTTTTCTCTCACTCCATGTTGCCATCAGTGTGCAAACTGAAAAGACACGACAGCCGAGTGAGTGAGATAGATGAAGGCAGAATAAAAGTTTATTTTTGGGCAGATCGAAGCGCATTTTTCTGGACTTAAGCAGAAGCTCAATGATAAAGTTGACTTTTATGACGAAACCCTAGGAGACAATGAGGGTACTCACTATAATGAGGGTATTAATGAGTATACTCAATCAATATAGTTAAACATGCTCAATTCTGTTCGAAAAGCTGGAAATTTTGAGGTTATGTACCCCTCCCCTACTCCATCTTCAATATATCAGAAGAAAATCCAATTAAATCCAGTCAATAAGACAAAATAAACCCAAATCCCAAATCGACCACACCAAAAAGGCTTTCCAAAATTGCAAGCTTCATAAAGACAACTTCTCATGATCAATAGGAACATGAACTCAAAAAAAAATTGGAAACATTGTATGTTGTAGGAAAGAAATTATTATTATTGTTATGATTATGTCGAGTTTTTCCATTCCAACTTTCATGTTTTCATGCCACAAAAAAAAAATATCTCTTTTATGTATTTTCAAAAATAAGGAATTAAATTTTTTTTATACTTTTTCATTCTTTCAGAATCGATTTTGAGGTTTTTGACCTCTTTACGTATTTTATTGTTTTTGTATTTTTCAACTCGCTGTGCTTGTTGTGTATACATTTAATATTCGAGAAAGGAAGAAACAATGAAAATGTTTTCAATCGAACTGAAATTTTTTATTTTTTAAGAAAGGGGTCAACTTTGTGCACAAAACAGCAGCAACAGAAAGCAAGCAAATAGATGGATTGAGGTGGAGGGTTAAAAAGTTTATTTTTTGCCTTGCTGTTTTCTTATTAAAAACTTATTTTTTTCCGTATTTAACGTGCTTTCATTTCTTTGAAAAATTGATAGTAAATTGAGGAAGCTGAATCGAAACCTAATAATATTCGAACGTCGATCATATTTCGAAAGTCGAATAGATTTCAAAAACCGGACAATATTCGAAATCCGAACAGTATTCGAAAGTTGAAGAATATTCGAACCACGAAGATTATTCGAAAACCGAACAACATTCAAAACTGAATAATATTCGAAATCCAAGTAAACTTCGAAAGTCGAGCAAATTTCGAATAACGAATAGCTTTCGAAAACCGAATAATATTCGAAAGTCGCAACATCTAGTCTATAGCTGTACTTGCTAGCAGTCAAACTTCCCTATAACTTTATCCGAAGCTCTCTTACTTCATAAAATATGAACAAAATAAAACTTTTTATTTTTCCACAAAATTTCCAAATGAAAGTTTTTCTTCACATCAACAAAAAAATTTTTTTGTTCCTTCTTTATTTTAGTGAAAAATAAAAAATCTGTCGACTCTGAAAGCTTTCAAATATCGCATTACCAATATTTTTGTACAATAGCATGAAATACGATCGAACAAACAATTAAGATGAAATGAAACATGCATTTGTTGAAGGAAAAAGTTCCAATCGAATTTATTTTTTCTTTATTTCCCATGCTACGTTTTAAAAGATGCAACATTGTTACAATAGTTAGTTCCTTCGTTGTCATAGAATCTGAAAAATCTCGAGAGTTTTTGATATTTTTACGCTCAGTGATTTTATTGTTCTGGCAGGAATTTTTGTATGCATGAGACAATGATATTGTAGCTATTTTTTAAAGGAACAATATATATATTTTGTGAAAATTCAATGAACATGAAGCATGTTAGTGACTGAAGCATGTGTTCATCTTTTGGCTGACACTTCAAAGCAGAAAAATTGTCATTTTTTTCGAGTAATTTGACGTGATTTTTGAGATTTTTATTGGGTTCGTTTACTGCATACAATGTTGCAAGCTACGAAACAATTTTTAAGGTATCCTGACTGATAATAACTTTGCAATCATGTAATCAACTTGACGTTAAACTCAACATTGTAATTATATGCTTCATTCTTCTTCCTAAAAGTCACAAAAATGTGCAACAAAAAAAAATCTTCTTCCAAAGTCAACCATCAAAAGTTATGCAGCATAAAGTGTTAATTACATTGAAACAAAACCCCATTCGCCATCTTTTTTAAAATTTTTACATCTTTTCTCATTAATTTTGCAAGCGACTGCGACTTTTCTTTCATTTCTCTCACTCTCGTATTATTATTATTTTGTGTGTGTCTCTTTAACATCAAGTCAGTTCATTATAAAGTTCACATTAAGAAGAAGGAAAAGAAGTATCATGTACGAATGTATCATTGTTACAATAATAAATGCAAAAAGAAAACCAGGACAAGTGTGATAAACATTTGCATTCATTTTGCCAGCAGTTGTACGTTGCAATTGTAAATATTTGTATGTGCAACTGCAATAATTAACACCCACATTTTAGTTCCATTAAGTATTAAAATTATAAAGTTTTCATGCTTCGTTTAAAAATCTACGAAGAAAAAGTGCATCACAACTTTTATTTTTTTATTAATTCCGATAACGAGCTTGAATGCCTGATTTTTTTTTGCGGTCATGAAAGCCACACAGACATTTGAAATGAAATCGCGGAATCGAATAGGAAGGAAATGTACGATGCAAGATTTACCCAAGAGAAATCAATTAAATGCACTAGCGAAATATTTTTTTTTGTGAATTGCTATTGTTAACGACTCTGTTCCCTATCGTCAGTCACACGGAAATGTTATTTTTGCGAGTGCTTAATTCGGAAGTTCACATGGGTTGAGTGAATAGGGAATTGAAAATTAGATAATTGATCTGATGCATGATGTTTGACTAAGATATTAAGCATATCATGCTCAATGTCTACAATAAATTGTAAAAATCAGCAGTCACATGACATAAGTCTGCTAAAATCGATTATTCTCTCAGTTTCCTTGATAATTGAATTTCACTAACAAGCGCAAGCTAGTTGACTCGAGTTGCATTTGGGCGTTGCCTGATATTTTTTTCAAGTAAAAGTTTTTAATTAATTTTTGTTTCTGATCAGTCAGAAGCCATGATGGACAAAAAGCTTCAATTTCGAGCATTTCAGTCATCAGATTCATCAAATGAACACTTTTTATGTCTAAGGATCAGATCCCCATCCCGCAAGCACAGCAGTTGGAAAAATATTATTTAACCCTCATGATCCAATGATTCGACAAATTTCAGCATAAAGGCTTTAAATAAGAACATTTTAACGAAAATTTTGAATTTTAATTAAAAAAATTTAATTTTTTCACTTTTTTGTAAGAAAATGTGAGTTTTGGATAAAAATTTTATGCTAGAATTCCTTTGAAAAACTTGAAAGATTTTGGGAAATTTTTTTCAAAATCTCGCCTTTGTCGTGGAGTTAAGGACAATTTCCGTCTTACTTGATTTTAAAAAATCAGGAAAATTTCGGTCCAAATTTCTGCGAAGAGAGTGTTTTTAACTTTCGCAAACTTTTGTGCAAAAAAAACAGCATTGCTTTCAAATATATTACAAACGCCCTAATGTTTATGAATTTTCAATAGAAAAAATAATTTTGGAGTTCATCAATTATTAAAAGTTATTCTTTTTCTTTGATTTTGATAAATATCTTTACTTTTGTAGGTTTACGTAACCTAATTCAACCATATGAGCCAAATAAAAAGAAAATATATCAATAAAAAGCTCATTAACATAGTAAAATTGTGATATTATTAAAAATTCTTAATAACCGCTGTTAACCGCGTTAACAGCTGTTTTGAGTTTTTTCATAACAGCATAACAGCGGTTATGAAAAAACGCGGTTAATCAGAAACCCTACTCATGATCCAATGATTCGACAAATTTCAATCTAGTTCCACAAAGAGAAATGAATTCTCGTGGAAAACTTTAAACATTTTTTTATTATTCCTGTTTAGAATCAAAGCAGCAGAAAAAAAGTGTACAAAGCATAGAAAACTTTTTTTTCCAATTGCTTGTTCTATATTTTTTCATTTCTTCTACTACTCTTTTTAATTAAAATTCATGTCTGTCTATAAATAACATACAGTGAGAGAGATGAGATGCGAAAAAAATATAATTTTCATCATACATAGGAGGAAAAAAAAGCTCCCTTATTCTGTGCATCCAACATTTAACTATATGTATGTCGCTTCCTTATGCTTTATACTATGTAGATGTATATATATGAATAGATTTTGAGCTTCATTCGTAGCGCAATCGCAATATGCAACTAAAAAATTGCAGCACTATAATTGTTGTTGCACTTTATATAGAAATCACATCTCATGTATGTATACATGCTATATTATGTATTATTTCCTTTGTTCTTGCCAGTGAGACTAAGCAGGAATGAAAATTTTCTCCTTCTTTCTTGTCTGACTGGCGAGATTGTAAGGATCTCTATTTAATTTTCCCTTTACAACAATTTATTGTTATTAATAAAAGTAATAGGAAGTAAAATAGAAAAAAATAAAAAATCTTTAGAATTTGTACTTACATTAGTAATTATCAGCAATCTCTCACGTTATTATGATGAGTGATGCAATGCAACTTCCGTTTGTGCGGTAATTTTCTGCTTTTTATTATAATTCAAACACGGAAAATATTTTTCCTCTCTTTCTTCTTCAATAATTGAGTAAAAAATTTTGAAAAGTGAATGTTGAAATGAAAGCAAATGAGAACAAAGCGAGTTTTCATAATGAAAATGCGTTTTGCAGACGCAATATTAAGGTTGTTGCACTAATAAGCTTGTATTTATCGATATGATTGTGAAAATAAATTGAATGCTAAATGTTTCTCCACTTCGAAAAGTTTTTTGGATTAAAAATGCAATTTTATGTACATTTAGTGCAACATTATTAGTTGGATGTTTTCAAAAAAGTGGCAAGAGTAAAGCAATACTCAATTTAAGTAAGAAAAGTTGGAAAATCTCATGAAAAATAACTTTTGGTTTTTAACGGCTTTTTAAAATTTGAAAATTTTAACAACAAAAGAAAATTTAGCCATAAAAGTGGCAATAATCATTTCCACATCCCCAAAAGTCAGCAAAAACCTTCCTCACAGACAAAATGCAATTGAAAAATTTTCCACTCACAATGAGCACATGCGAGAGAAAAGTTGGGGAGTGGTAGGAGAAAAATGAGGCGACGAGACGATGAAAATTTTCTCAATAGACACTGCATTATGTACAGTAGTAATAATAACGATGATGATGATTACGTAATATTACACGGTGTACATTCAAGTTGCATTGAAATGCACTTTGGAAAATTTTCTCGCGAATATATGTTGAAAATAAAGAGGTGCATTGGATGAAAAGATGAAGAAGAAAGAGGTTTGAAAGTTAACACTTGAGACACAAAGAAGAGCGAGTGAAATAAAATAAAAAAATAAAAAAAATTGTATGGAAAATCTTTTCGTTTGTTACTTTTCATTTAGAAAAGGTGGAAAATTGTTTCTTTTTCTGTCTGATGGATTTTCTCAATTGCTTCCATTATTCATGATTTCTTCATTTCGCCAACAAATAAAAATTCTTTTTTTGTGTCTTTCCGTTGATTTTTTTTTATTTCATTTTACTCGCTCGGTCTTTGTGCAATTGCAAATCATCGCACAATTGTGTTGGTGTGCAATTGCATCCATTTTATGATCGCTTAGTTGGAATTTTTTTTCCTCCTTTTGCATTATTTCGTACTTTTTGCCGTCGCGTTGCTTTTCAATACGAAATGATTTTTGGCTGTTTTCATAAAATTGTATTTTAGTCGCCCGTAATTGCACATTTTAATTGCACACATAGTCATGTATAAATGTTTGAGTTGATTGTCTTTTATCACTCCATATACTTGTTTTCTTATTGTTCCTTCTTTCTTTGTCTATTCATTTATATAAATATGTTTATATATGAAATTTAATTCTTCTTTAATCAAATACGAAATGCAGTGCACACATGAAAATGATAAATGAATTCTCTGGCTTGTGTGATAAGGTTCCGTTCACCTTTTTCTTTGTCGATTGACTCAAAAAATGCTGCTGTAATTATGAGCTGGCTCCTTTATGTCGATTTGATGGAATTTCATTTGAAATTGATATTTTTGAGTATTTAATATGCTTTATGGAGGTTATTTTGTGGAAATCTGGATGCAACATGATGCACCCCTTATGGAAATTTATTTAAATTCAAGATTCTTTTGCAATATATTTTTTTTATAAAATTTAAAAATTGAATAAAATGTTAAATTTATTAAAATTCATACCTTTGTCGTCAGGATTTATTACTTAATGAATTAAGCATTATAGCAAATTTTATGAGAAAATTAAGCTAGATTTAAAATTTTAAACAATTTTATGAAATTTCAAATTTTTTTGAAATTATTTGAAATTTCAAATTTTGTGCAATATTTTGAAATTCAAACTTTTATGAAATTTTTTGAAATTTAAACTTTTTAAATTTTAGTTTGATTTAAAATTTCAAGTTTTTGAATTTCAAACAAAATTTCTTAATTTTTTAAAGTAAATTTTCAAAATCTTCAAATTTAAGTTTTTAAAATTTTTAAAAAATTAGTTTAAGAAATTTCAAAATGAGATTTTCATGGAATTTAAAATAAAATTATGAAATATATGAAAAATTATCTTTAAATTCAAATATCAAGACTTAACGTTAAATTCAAAATTTTCAACTCAGATATCAAATTCAAACCCCAAAAAGGATGAAATAAAGATTAAAAACCACAGACCAAAAAAACTCCAAATTACCCAACAAAATGCACCCAAAGAAGAAGAAGAAATTAAGAAACTCATAAAACTGATAGCAGCAGAGCAAAAAAAGAAGTCACTTTAGTGATAAAATTACAAAGAAACTTTGAAATTGAATCATGAATAATATGAAAAAATCATAAACAAAAAAATATCACAAATTTGCACATTCTTCAACGTTCATTTCTATATATTTTTATACATTTTTCGCGATTATCGTCACCACACGAGGATTATTTTTCATACAGCAAAGAAATGTTCACTTTTTGTGTGCAACAGAAGAAAAAAAAAGATTTTTGTAAAGTCACTTTTTCTTCAAACAGTTAAAAAATATATTTTTTATACTTCAAAAATTTGATTTTTTTGCACCGAATGCATTTTTGCAAGAGCACTCATTGCAATTCAAAAACTAACTGAAAGAGCACGCGAAAGAGCATTTTCGTAGTCAAGCTGATTCGTGTGTTGGTGCAATTTCTTTTTTAAATAAAAAAACTTTTTTATATATTTATTTTGAACCGGTTCATACATATGCGAAAACTTCGTACAATTCTCGTACATCGTGTGGTTCTCAAATGCAATATTTTTCGATGCGATTGAAAGTTGAAATTGCTTTGTATGTGTTTGTTGCGAATATTTATTGAGCTTTGCGAACATTTCACTATTTTTTTTAAAGCGACTTTAAAGTTTACATTTGCTGTGTGTAGATGGAGCTACGTGCAATGACATCACGATGCAGTTTTTAAAGTATAGCAGGGGTGATGACAATCTGCAATGACTAAATGATTAGCTTAGTAACTGTGTTCATCAATGTAATTCAAATTATTTGCAGTGACACACACACACAATTGTAGAAAGGAGGGCATTCAAAAGGGTGTAATAATGTGACAGAAGGCAAACGTGTATTCAGGGGGAGGGGGTAGCTTAGGGTCACCTGACCCCTTTTCGAAACAATTTCTTCTATTTGTTAAGGTTTTTCGGGAAAAAATCCCTGAAGTACATCACAATTATAACAATAATTAGAAAAGGTTCCTGAGCAAGTCAGTGCTAGTCTGATGGCACTATGGTCCAGATCTATGATAGAATATATGGCGCCAATGCATCTATATAAACTTAAAAATCGCAATAAGAAAGCACCAAAATGTGAAATTTCTACGTAATTCTACGTAATCGAGCTAGTTCTGCTATTAACGCTCTAAAGCGGGGGAAGAAGACAGTTGAGACTTGGTGACGCTCCACTGAAAACGCTGAAATTAAAGAATTCCAGATATCCACAAAACAATTGTCAATATTTTCTTTTTAATACCTAGTAAAACATATCATTTCGACATTTATTTATTAAAAATTTCTCTTCAATATTTTATCTAATTTACAAAAATGAATTTAAATGTATTCAAAATGATAATCAAATATGATGAAATTGAATGATTTAAACCAAAAATAATTTTCCGAGAAAATTTCAAATTTTAGACTTTTTTCTTTTGTTTTTACAAAAATATGTCAACAAATTTCTATTTAAAATCTTAAAGTGCCAATATGCATAACGAAGTCTTTATATTAAGAATGAACCAGAAAGTCTCATGTAAAATTATTGGTTTTTGGGTATGTACCCACTTTCCTAGCTCTACAAAAATTTCCACAGTCTATGTGTTAAAAATACATTTTGCAATTAATATCAATTATCATTCAAATTATTATACAAATTATGTGTTAATCAAATTTTGGCAATAACAGCTCCTTTATGTGATTCTATTGATAGAATAATAACATTTTCATCAAACTTATTGTCATGGATGGATGTGTATGTGCGTGATATTATAATTATATTCTGATATATTGTTGATGTGTCAAGTGGGTTACATTCGAAATAAATAAAGATTTGTGGATAGAATAGAGGAGTATAACACATTGGTTGAGGACTTAGAGAAAGGATTATTGGAGTACATTAAAATTAAAATCCGTTAAAATTTGAATTTATAAAATCCGTTACAACTAAAGTTTTAAAAATTGTTAAAATTCAAAAATTTTGAAACCGTTAAAAATTATAATCAATACTCGAACATCCAACTCTGCGTCCACAACCAAAGTAAATCTGTCGTAGATTCGTAACATTCATTTATGCCTATGTTAATGTATGTTATTATACTAAATGTGTTTAAAATTCAATCGTTTATTGCTGATTACATCTCTCCTTTTGTTTCTTCCTCTTATCATTGTTTGCTGTTCGGCGTGTTCCTTGTATCGGCATGTATGGTGCTGTCGATGGCTCATCGCCATTATTTTCACAATATTCCAAAATATCAGGCGGTGTTGGTTTAACAATTGGAGCAACATTTTGTGGAATCTTCGGTGGCGATGGTGTGGCATATGTTGGATCTATCATTGTGGCAATGTTTTGTTCCTCTGGCAAATGAGCTCTTGGTGCTTGTGGACGATTAATTTGTCCACGAATTTCCAAATGAGTTGGACGTTGAGCAGCTCGTTGAAGAAGTGGCGGTGGAACCATATCAATCGGATTTGAATAAGAATCATCATTTGAGCTTTGATGTGCATGATTGTAGCCACTTCCTCCAGAACTTTGAGAGTTGTAGCTACTTTGTTTTTGATGTAAATACTGAGCATTTTGATGTTGTTGACTGTCTGGCGAGTGTTGATAGCGTCGACTATAATTTGGGTCATTAGCCTGCAGCATATCGACTGGATTTGAGTAGCTGTCACCATCCAGATCTTGTGGATCAATAGGTTGTCCATTTTGTTGCTGCTGTTGTTGCTTCATTAATTCTCGTTTTTGTCTTGCGCGCTCTTTTGCACGCTTTGCTTTAGCCTTCTCACGTTCCTGTAGCATCTTTGCAAGTTCCTTGTCTTGTGCCTCAATTGCTAACTTTCTGTCTAATTCTTCTTGATTTGTATTTCTGTTTTCACTTTCTTGTAACATTCTTGCTAGTTCCTCATCTTTCTTTTCTTGTTCAATTCTCTTGTCAATTTCACAAATTTCCTCTGTTGGAAGTCCAAGAACTTTAAGTGCTTGCAACCTCTCAATCTTTTCACGATAATTAGAAGTCGATGGTTGTTGCTGGATCTCAGAAACTGATGGATTTAAAGCAATTCCTGATGAGCTTCCACCAACTGCATTGTCTTCCTCAATCTCATCATCATCATCATAATGATTATATTTTCTGGCATTTCCATTAACTTTCTCAACTTGTCGATTGCGTTCCTCAAGATATTTATGATGTGGATGTCGTGTATGAATGTTGGGATTATATTGAGGAACTCCATTTTCATGACTTGATTTTTGTAAATTATTAATATCTAAATTGTGCATTTCATCATCTAATGCCTCATCAAGTGCAATGTCAACATCCGAAAATTGTCGAATACTGTCGACCCCTTCGAATTCATTCCTTTGTATTTGTTGCTGTGATTGCTGACTGGGTGGATAATTTCTTAAGTGCGCTGCCTTTGCAGGGCGTGGCGGTGGAGGAATGGCCTCATTAGCCGGTACAACAACCTTTTCTGGTGTATGTGATTGCAAATTAATTTTCGTATATTTCGGTGATGCTACAACGAGTTTTCTTTGTGGATCTGGTGGCATAAGGTCAAGGCATGCATAATGTAATTGAGGAGATGTATCGGGTGAGTGGGCGAGATATTTGTTGTTATTTGAGGGTTTCGGTTGATTTGGTCGTGGTGGGATTGGAACTGCTGGTTCTTCACCTTTTGGTCTTGCTTGAATATTTTGTTGCTGCAAATATTTTCTTGCCAACATTTCACTTTTCTCTTGCTGTGTATTTCGTTCAATTTCAGCCTCTCGTCTTAATCGATCTGCATATTCACGTGCTACAACTGCATCTGCTTGTTCCTGCTCCTCTATCATTTGATGATAGAGCATTGCCTGGCGTTCAGCATCTTCTTTCTCCCTGATTTGCTCGGATAAAGCTCTAGGAAAATCCTCACGGACAATTTGATTGCGGTATCGGTTCCCTTTGTAGTGCTCGAGGACTAAAAAAGATTTAAAATGTTTAAAAATTTGCTAAAAAATTTCAATTTTTTGTATATTTACTTTCTTGATTTTGCAATTGATAAGCAAGTGCGTTATCCTCCCTCACGAGCCACTCCTGACAAACTGAAAAGGAAAAGAAAAAAATTTTTCATTCAAATCGATTCTCTCAGATAAAAATTTTCTCATTCATGTGACATGATTTTAGAAATGCGCATATTCTCACTAAACACATGGGGAGAGAAGAGAGCGAGAAGAGAATTTCATGGTCAACAACATTGTTAATCGGCGGTTTTCCACACAAGGTGATCATTTTTTTACTGTTAAGGAAATTTATAGCTTAAGATTATTGCGACTTTTAAATGGAAAGTTGATTCATTCATGAAGAAAAGTATTTATCGGAACTATGTGTATGCATATTCTTTTTTATTGCGGCTCCTACCACACGACTGACTTGGATATATGAAGAAATATAAAAAGAGAAATGTGGTTTTATCTGTTAAGCAGATGTATGCGTATGTATGTTTTGCTGACGGTTTTTTGGCAGATGCAAAACGAAAGTGACAATGAAAAATCGTTAAAATACATTGTTGGATGTTGAATATTTTTGGAATGGCAATTAGAGTGTCGCGGATGGAAACAAAATTTTCGTACTTAAATTTTCACTGATTTTTATAAAAAATAGCAATCTAGTCATTAAGTGTCTAGCAATATCTTATGTTCAACACTATCTACATACATGAAAAGTAAATTGCTGAAATTCGACGCCTACCTAACACTCGAAAAAATGTAAATGCCATAAAATCGAGCACATTGCTTTCCTTACAAACTTAATATCTATCTACAAAGTCAATAACATTCACGGTATTGCTATTTATCGATATAATGTATTTTATGACAACGAATGGTGATCGACGATCGTTAAATTCCTCCAATTCTGTTTCTCACGAGCTACTTGACTTAATATTTTTGAAGTGTAATAAGCAATGTGTCGAAAGGTTTTTTGAAAGTTAAATTCGCACATTTGCTGGATGTGAATCAATTAATGTTCTTGTTAGCTTCAGAATGTGCTGATTAATTTGCGATAAATTGAAAGACTTACATAGAGTAATCAATCCCGGTTGCATCATATTGACATTTCCTATTTCCTTTTGAATTCTCAAGTCAATTAGTCATAAAAAATTCAATTTAATTTTATTTAATCACCAATTACAAATTTGCACGAAAATAAATTTAATCACGAATACAAAAACAGTATCAAGTCACGAATCGAATAGTTGCCATAGCTTGAATTTGGATGTTTCTGTTATTGTCAAAAGGGTTCAAAAGCATGATTCTAACTTCAGATACAAAGTAAATTCAATATTAATTGATACAAATTAGGCTTAAAGCGTGCTTTTAGCAAAGATGAAGCCAAGAAGAAGTGATTAGGGTCAAAGCTTCTTCGACAAGAAATATCTTCAATTTGCTTAGAGTTTGTCAATCAAAATCAAATTTTCATCGGTCTGATTACTATGACAATTCAGACTACATCAACAAGACTTGTCAATTTCTCCGTACTCAAGAAGCCCTAAGAAGCAAGAATGAAGGTTAAATAGCCTCAGCAATTGTCATGACTCATGAATAAAATTGTCTTTCAAAAATTACCGACACTACTATATTAGATTTGCAAGAAAGAAAATGTTTCAAGGTTTTAGAAAATTGCAGTAACCTTGTGGCAATGAAATGCTTTGACTGCATATTTGTCTGTGAAAAGTATAAGTGCAAGGCAGTGCAGATCAAGATGAATGTAGAGTTTTTAATTGTTGCTTAAGAATTTTTAATCACATGACTATGTCTTCTGAATAGTAAAATTACTGCAGCTATTTTAAATTAAAAAGGAGAAATTTACCACAAAATGCTGTTCGGGCATGTTACTGATCTTAATCTAGCGTTAAAACCACATCGTTTGTAGCAGCTTGTACAACATGTTAGCATTAAAATTCAAATATTTAGACTGCATGTTATTATCAAAAACCTTTCAATTTCTCATTCTTAATGCAGTTTGTTTGCTTAATTTCACAACAACTTTCAAGTCAACATGTTACAATTAAAAACATTTAACTTTAATTCTATTTATAAAACTTACGAAACCATGACAATTGTACAGAATTCTACAACTTCCATGTCATTATCGTATATGTTTGTGATAAAGAAGTTGTAAAGCTTGTAAGTGATAACGATATTGCATAAAGAAAGGCTTGTTCATGCTTTAATAAATTAGAGCAAGCAGATTTGAATACATTTGCATGGAACAATTAAAACTGCTGAGTTGTATCATTCGTTTTGGGATGACATAGTGAACTAATTTTCAGTCTTTTCAGTCACGTGAGCATAATAAGTCATGAAGAGAATCTAGTGTTGATTTAATAGACTGATTAAAATCTTTTGCGTTATTCACGAATATGCATAAATTAACGGGTGTTATGACAAAGCCTGTAGCTGTACATATTTCACATTTTATTATGAATTTGGGTGAAATTCTCTTGTCTGGTCGCAGACATTAAAAAATGTGAAAAAATCAGTTTCATTCACACCAGAAAAATATTTAAAACACGGCATGTCGATTACTCAACTGTCGAAATTTATGGCAGAACAATTACGGTGAAAATTTTTTGAAGTAGCAACTCCGCATGAATACTCTTTTTTCCATAACACAAAAATGAAGAAGAAATTTGATTAAAAACACTTTTTTATGGCAAAAAAGTGCGTTGAACTTGTCTTTTACTTCTTTTCGTGCACAAACTTTCAATGAATGATAAATGTGTAAATTTTTATTGAATGAATGAATCACTTTTGCTCGTAAATGGTCAAGATGATAAACTTAAATGCTTAATTAAATTTTATCCATTCTTTTTTGGGTCATTCTCGTTAATTTATTCATACATTTATAGTCACGGCTTTAACAATGACTTTTAGAATGGCAAACAAATCGGTTGTAAAAAATCTAAATTGCTTTTAATTTGATTTTTTGCCTTCTATTCTGTTCAATGTGATGATGAATTTTGATTAACTGGTGTAATATTCCGTCATTAAATGTGAGAATAGCCGTGAAAATATTTTATTTGATTTTATTAATAATTAGCTGCTTAAATAATGATTATTTGATAGTGAAATTTTAGATCTTGATGAGTTTTGCATCATTAAAAACTTTAATTAATTTTCTTCAAGGTTTTAGAAATTAACGACAAATTTTTAAATTTTTGCTTCATTTTTAACATTTCGGATCACTTGAAATTTGAAAAATCTTTTGCTTCATCGATGCAAAATCAGGAATGAAAAATTTATAATGATGCTTTAATTGATTCAATTTCATGTGTGTTCTGCTTCAATTGATGCACATTTATGCGTCTTTTGTTTCAGTTGATGAATTTTTAAGCATCATTTGCTTCAATCGATGAAAATTAATTGCATATTTTGCTTCAATTGATGCAAATGAATAGAAATTTTTGCCTCATTTGGCACAAGTTAATTGTTATCTTTGCTTCAACTGATGCAAACTAATGGGATCTTTTGCATCAATTTGCTTCTTTGAAGCAAACAAGAACCTGTAAAATTCTTCAACACATTCTTCATTTTTCATTCCTTACAATAGAAGTAAATTTCTCTGCGTTTCAAATGAAAGGGAACTAAGTAAATTGTAAATAATATGCTAACTAGCCCGAGCTATTAATATTCCAAATGCATTATTCATATTCTGAATCTACAAAAACTTCCATAAAAATATTCATAAAGAACAAATTTCTTTTGTGTGGTCACTTGAAGGCACGTAACGTAAAGAAAAACTATAGATATAATTGAAAATAATTTAATTCTCGACATCATTCAGATCGACTATATCCGTTTGAAATTTTGGCGAGTCTAAAAGCTTGACTTTAATCTCATTTATGATGTGCTGAGTGTTGTGATGATTAATGCGAGAAATATTATTCATAGAAATAATTTCTAAATCGATTACGTCTGCTCCATAAGATTTACAACAATAATATTTTCTCGATTGTCACAAAGTAGTTGATTACTTCCTCATTTTATTACATTATTTTTATATTTGTGCATTTTTTAAAGGCACAACGAAAAAGCGAGAGAGCGAAAAACGAATTTAAAAGTCAATTCATGCGAATCGACAAAAACAGAAGAAAAAGACATTCAATGAAGTCAAGAAAATGTTCTTGTAAGAAAATGTCATTGGAATATGATAGCTTCATTTCATTGACTCCCATTTATCCAGTTTCTTTGACATTTCTCCAAGATCAAAGGTCATTGTCAAAAAATTTGTTTCTATCGTGTGGAATTTAAACCGTTTTAATAAACTAATTAATTACTATTGCTGCATGCTATCCATCCCTATTCATCTCAATTAGATATGAAATTACATAGAACGTGACTTTCATGAATGAACATGTATGACTTGAATATGAAAAAATTACTGGTTTCTCTTCGGGAAATATCATTCAGCCACAGATGAAGATTAATTTCATTCATAACATTCTAAGAATATGCATTCCTAACTTCCTTGAACTGTAAAATTGAATAAAGATCAGTCTTAAGTCATTTAAATTCCATTTCCTGATAAAATTTGATCAGATTTCATAAACATTCGAAATCCAGTTTCGGAATCTCAAGCAACAATAACAGATCTTAAATCACTGACAATATCCGACATGAATCTGATAAAATTTCCCTAACATTGCACTAAGCGACAACATTCACATAAAAAGAAAGTGAATTTTATGCGTTCAAACAGACTCTCACTATTTCTCAGCTATATAGTTATATTAATTAACCACAGAAGAACGAGAAGCGATCAAGGAAATGCGATGGGAAGACAATGGTGAATCTCATTATATTAAAATACATTTTTCCCATCCGTCGTCCGTAAGTCAGTCCAAGTCAATTAAAAGTCAATTTTTTTTTGTTGTTACTCACCCGATTTGACTTTGCCTTTAAGATTCTTTGTTGTTTCTGTCATTATATTCACTAATTCTAACTTAAACTATATCGCAACTTAAAATCTAGACACTTATCGTCTTGCTTATGATAAAAATAAGGCAAATAATGTTCTTTAAATCATAAATATAAATTTTTTAAATCAAAAACTGCTTGAAGACGTGTAAACATAAGAAAGAAAACTTGCACAAATAAATAAGTCGCTACAATTTTTTTGTATTTTTTTAATGGTAAGTTGAGATGGAACAGAAATTGTTTGTTGGGAGAGAAGCGAAGAATTTATGTGAGAGAAAACGGCTGTTGATTGGGAGACGATGAGATAAATTGTAGACAGACAGTTACACAGCATGAAAATTTCACTTTTTCTATACGATCGGCTAATTGTGGCGCTGTCGGCAGTGAGAAGTTGGAACTAAATTCACAGAAGACGTTACAAGATATTCCAATTGGAATGTTGACAATGAGATTTCTGCAAAAATCCTGTAAGAATCTTGTTTTGCCAGTCATTGAAATCTTTTTGACTTTTTCAAATTATTACGAACTCTTTCATTATCAAAATTTCATTCCGAAATCTTTTTATCTTATCAGCATATCTCAAAATCTAATTAATTTTGCTGGAAAATCGACTTCCAATATTGAGTCACCAATACATACACACCTAGTGATATTCGATACACCTGTCTAGGTGTCTTGTTAATTTATTTATATGACTTTAATGATATTCACACATACGTTGATATTCATTGTTGTTTAATGCACGATGGATATAAAGTAGTTGTGTATTTATGACTAGAAGGGTTGCTCGTTAGGTTTGGGTGGAATTTTTGGGTACTTATTTGGTGTTTCGCTGGACATTTAGATGAATTTTTTCTTGTTGTCTGGCTTTACACAAGCATGTTCCTCTATTGCTGGCTAGACACCAGCTGACTTTATCGCTGACGAAGCACCAACTACCACTATTGTTAGGGACCGCTTGGTAATTTAGTTCAAAAACTAAGGGCTTTTAGATGGCTCTAGATCAGTGGTAGTCAGCTTGTTTGTCGCGGTACACTACTGTGCCTAAACTCAAAATTCACAGTTTGTGTCGGGAAAAAATAAAAGATTGCCTACCACTGCCCTAGATCCTGCATCGTCGAAGATTAATTTAGACACAAGACATTAATCCGACAAGAGTCTTCATTTCATAAGCTGCAACATACTTATAACAACATAGACATAGAAATATGCAGCAACAAACACTCCACAACAACTATACAAACCCACGTCATGTATTTTGCCTTCACATACCGCTTTCAAACCACACAATACAGAATGTTATTTAGTCATTTCGTGTTGGTGCTGCGAGTTGGATCAAAAGTAGAAAATATCTCGCAAATTTACCTGTTGAATAAATTTTTTTGTAACTTTGATTAATTGTTGAAAAGTATTCGATACACAGAATCAGAGATTAGTAATAAGTAAATTTAAGTAATTAAATCTCATTAAGTTGTGATCATCATTAGTTACAGTATTGTTGAATTTCACTAGAAAAAGTTCTTTTGTGAAGAGAAGAAACTGGTTTTTGGCATAAGAAAAGAAGAGAACCAAAAGCTGTTGTGTTGAAGAGAAAACGTATTGGCCGTGATTTTGGTTGTTCATTTTTAGCTTGTTGTTTTGTATCAACATCGATGAGTCATAGCTCTTCAATAGACGCGCAAGCACATAAACTTTTGTGATGAAACAAAGTTTTCGTACGAAAAGAAAACTTTTACCGTAATTAAGCTGATAAAGCAATCAAGTGTTTTAGTTTTGTAGAAATTACGTGATATTTTGTGACTTACTCATTATTAAAAGACAATCAAAGCAAGACTTTTTAACATGCTCCCATTAGTCTCAACAATACCGCTGGGTTCATCTGCCTTTACAGCTCTTAGCATAGGCGGTGCTCGATGCGGCTCAAAAACTTGTGAAATTTATGAATTTTGCTCAAATTTCCATAATGACTGTGAAAGTTGTGAGCCCATTTGTGATGAGAAGAATAACAATTTTGATCGACAGTCGTGCATTAATGAGTGTCAAAGTGAGTAACTTGTTGATTTGTGTGTGTGTCAGGTGTTTATGTAAGACTTCGATGGTCAAGTTGTAGCAGTTGATCCCGATCTGCACACGTAATTCATAGCAGTCAGGTTGCAGTCACAAGACATTCAAGTGACAGTTAACATAAAAATTGAAACTTGAACGTCATACATCAACCACTTAACTGTCATGAATAATTTGTGCTGATCGGGAAAACGACAAAGTATATAAACTTTCAAATATTTACATTTTTGAGGCAATACTTAGCATTAGTATGTGAAACAAATTTTTCGACTTTCTTAGTGACTATTTAATTTGTTAAAATTGCTGAAGCACAAATTTATTTATTTACTTTCTGCTGATGGACTCACGTGAGTGAGCACAAGCGAAATTTTAATGCAATCATTAAAAATGCAATTGGGAAATGAAATATGAAGTTTGGATGGGAAATATGAGAACAAAAATTATTGCATGTAAAGTACGCTATACTACATTTGTAGAACTGATTGTGTTATTGACATAGTCAATGTCGGCGTGTTTGGCGATTTTGTTATCGAATATATATCGGAATTAGAACAAGTAGAATAGGTAGTGAGTGTGATGAAAATATTATTTTCGTAGGATATTATGCAATGTTGGGTTTTGTAGATGTAAGTTGTGAAGTTTCTGAGAAAAATCTTCAAATTTCTGAATATTAATCTATAAGGTGTTCATAAGTTAAAGATTGTAAAACGGCTCTGTCTTGGAATTTGCTTTTTAGAGAATGTATTATTCATGTACGTGCTATATAATTATTTTATAAGCGTTTTACATATATCTATGGGTTTTTCCCAGGTGTAAATGTATAGGAATTTCTATAGTTTATTGTAAGTTTATCGTGACAATTTCCCTTAGTGGAAAAAATAGATTAAACTTTTAACCTTCCAATTCCTAACATACATTGACTTTCAAGTCTTAGACCAGTGATAGGTTGTCACTTGGATAGGTGGTCCTTGTTTAAGGTTCGGTCATGACTTACCACCGAAGTGTCCCCCAAAAAATAATAGGTTTGCCACCACTTGCTTAAACACTCAACAACTCTTACTGAGGGTTCACAGTTCTTTGTAGTCTATACACAAAAGTCAAATTCTAGTTGCCCAAACTAATTAAAAAATCTACACTGATCTACACCATCTTCGACATTTAAATAAACAACTGTTTCTGTAGTATAATTAACATCCATCAAACAATTACTTTTATTGCATGCTCAACTAAGTATTCTAATTAAATATTAATGTTTAACACCCAACAATTTTGCGTTTAACATTTAAATTACAATAATCATCAGTCCACCAAGCTTATTCAAATAAATCTGAGATATTTATTGCTAATGGACATCTGTAATTATTTTTTGAAAACACATGTTTGTTGTATCTTAGAAATTTATGACTCTTTACATTGCTCGATGACAATACGTGACTGTAAAAAAACAAACAATTCGCGAGATAAGATTTAGTGGATGAATCACTGTTTTTATATAACTTTTTGGAGGTTTAGTCATCTGAGAAATAAGTTGGTGCTTATTGGGAATTAATTAAATTTTGATTGTTTGCTTTTTTAATGAGGAATGCTTTAAGATTTACTGGAACCGGTTCATAACTTCTGATATTCCTGAATATGTTTGTTCGCATCGTAGAAATTTGGAAGATCCTTTATTGTTTTAGTCAACTTGTACTTACTTATTTGACGGCTGTACAGATCAATTGTGATCCATGGCCTCCTTCAGTAGTTCCTAAAGCTGATTCTATTGTCAGCTTCCTTTTAATAGTTCTTTGGTCATCCACGAGCTAGTGGCAACCTAAAAGTCAGCTAGAAACCTTTCCTTTTTAGTAACCTCAATGCCATATCTCTACAGACAGTCATTAAAATTTCATTCATAAAATTCCCCATCCAAAAAACTTGCAGAATCAACAGTAAACTCATGTAAACAGTAAAATAAAAGAATTCACAAGAAAATGTCAACAAATTTGCAGTAATTTGCTTGCTAAGCTTCTGTACTCGCAAATTATGCTTGTCTGTTATATAAGAAGTCACTGAACAAATCTCATTTCTCATAAACATCAGCCTACACACACGGAAATGCATGTGAAGCTAGAGAAAAAAAAATACTCACGAAGCAAAATATTTTTCTTTTGTTTCTTTTATTTACATCTAGATTATCTCCACGATCGTAGCTATGTAAGACTATCGGTTTATGACGGTAAATTGCTTGGAACATTGAAAATATTGAAATATTTCCGTTAATGCTTTGCTTCTTTTGTTCTCATTTCTAATTATTTTAGCGGAAATAAAGAATCTTAGACTTTACCTTACCGTAACATTTGTGCTTGTTGTGATCCTCTTGATACTCTTTATGGCAATAAATGGAAAGAAATTATTCAGAATCTGCAGAAACTTAATGCCTTCAATTAAGAAACCAGAGAAGAATGTCAAACCAGTGGAACCAATGACGATAGCTAATCCACAAACAGCCAGTCCAAGATTACGGATTAAGGCACAAAATCAACAAAACAATAATCACAACTTGAATCGTTCATCAAGTATTTTTACTGTCACAGGAACAGAGTATGAAGCCAAAACAGTAAGTACGCCAGTATCGACAAGATATCCAGCTGAAGATACACTCACAACCAGTGCAACTGTAGCAGCTGATTATTCTTATGATAATCGAGGACTTCAGTTGACACCAGTCACTGAGAAGCCTAAATTGAAACTACGTTCTAGCACAATTGGGAAGGTCAATATGGGCATATACATCACTATTAGTAAGTTTTGATCTTCATACCGTCCATTCAGGGTTGGAATCAAGTGGGAATGTTACAACGATTTGATGAAATAAATGCTCAAAATTTGTCAAGTTCATTGACACTCTACTCGAAATCCCATTAAACTTCAGACCCTGCCGTCCACATAAAATAAAATCATGTCGAATGTTTTCACGACATAACAAAGTATTTAATAGTATGAAGATAAACAAAACATTAATTTAAGTTATTTTAATTATTCTTTTCTTTCCTTCTTTATTAAGTCATCCATTCCACATTACATACTTAGTGCTTAAGCTATTTATTCTGTCAACAGATAAATTCCTTATCGATTTTTTTTACACTTTTATGTCAATTGTCTGTAGATTGAATATTAATAAGGGACAATTTACAGACACAAAGTATTGTTGAATGAATTTTTAATGCTCATGAAATAAGTGTTTATACTTTACTATCGTGGATTTATGTGATGATGAATCATGCTGATATGATTATAGGGATCCTTAATGACTATCGATTTATTGATTTTGATTGTGTGCTTGTGTACATATTTCAAGGTTGATGTGCAATTGTCATGTCAATTAAAGGTATTTAAGGTTGATTCCTAGCATGAGCTAGAGTAGTAAGGATATTAAGACTCGCACATTTTGTAAAATTATGCTATAAGTATTGATAGCCACAAAACTACTGTCCGTCCATAGGATTTTTGAATGATTATTTTTGATTTATTTTAGAGTTCAGCCAAAAACTGCAGGTCTGCATTTCTATGTTTTAGATGCACAAACCTGCAGTTTTCGGCTGTACCTTATAGTTCGTCCAATGATACAGACTGCATTTTTTGTCTGTAAGCCTGCACTTTTGGACGAACTCTAAATTATTCTTTTTATAAAAAATGTTAACTCTATCATGAGTCTTTTATACAAAATTGTTAAAAAATATTGAAGTATTCTGTCCTTAAGGCTGTTAACTGTTTAAATACAATTTTACTGTATCATGTAAGACTCCTGTACTTAATTATCAAGAGTTACAATCTTCATGAAGTGCAGATGTCTTAAATATATCGCAGAGCTCGAAGTCGACTCAAATTTTCTATTAAGTCAAGCTAAGGCAGTGTTGTCCAAACTGTGTGCCAACAAAATTTATTGGAAATGCTACTGATTGAATGCCGTAAACAATTTCGATCGTGGCTTACCACCAAGGAGTACCGTGGCACTAAAAGGTTTGGAAAGCACTGAGTCGACTTCGAGCTTTGATTTGATGGAGAAAAAATGAAGTACTTCTTAATATTTAATGTTCTTTTACAAAAAAATTGTTTAGAATTAAGATACAAATTGATATGATTTTACAAAAAAAATGTTGTTTACCATTCCTTAATAATTAAGTGAATTTAATTCATTTCATTTAGCAATAAATTCATTATTTTTCCTAAGAAGAAATTTAATTTCTCACTCAAATGCATTAGTTTTGATTTATTTCAGTTACTATACTAACTAAATGGACCATAGTAGCTTTATACTATAGTCTAGGCCATTGGGTAAATTTTTAAAAATATAAACTAATTAAGGCACACATGAAAAGTAAAAAATTACTCTCTAATTCCAAAATCTTTACATTATTTACAGCAATTTCTCTTGCTTAGTCTTAAAACTACTTTAATCATATGACATATCATACCCTACACCCAATATTGATTCCTCCTCAGTAGTGGATTGATTTTTGGTGGAATATGTTGAGGTTGAGCAATGGATGAGTAACTGACTTCAGGAATTGTTCCCATATCACCCAAAGATGATGTCCAGCTTTCAGGACCTTCACTGTATCCATATCCTCTCAACATTTGTTCTCGTGCATCTTCACGCATATCAATCATATCTTCAGGATCTGAATCTTGAATGTCTAACTGACCTATTGATATTATTTTACAGTGCGGCACATTACTAAGTACTGGTAATGGTGTTGATGACTGTGTTATTGGAAGTGACTCGTTGTCAGACGGAGTGTACATACTTCGAGTATTATTCATTGTTATAAAGTCAGGCGGTCGAGGTAGGTGAGGTGGATTGTCCTTTGCTGGATCTTTCTTGGCTTTCTTGCTTGGTCGGCATTTAATGATCAATATGATGAGTATGAGGAATAGAATGATTCCAAAAAGAATTGCAAGTAGACACATTACATCAAATGGTAAGAATGCCAAGTCAGGTGCTGGAACTTCAGGAACATAATCTTCACCAGCACGATTTGGTGACTGAATCTCAACAACAACAACACCTTGAGCTGGTTGTGCTGTTTTTGTCGTTAAAATGTATTCAAATGTGTCGTTGATTCCATTAAATCCAGGTGGAAATTTCCTAGCTACATAATAGATTATTCCACTTTTCATTTCCTTAAAAGTAAACGACGTCACATCCTTATCATTCACATTCTCAACATCACCAGTACTTCTACGAATTTTCCTTAATTTCCCAAACTGTGGCTTTCTGGAGATCACAATCTTTGGATTATAGCGATTAAGTTTCAGTTGTGTTGGATTGTCTGGCACAAAAGTTGACATCAGTCTTACTTTGTTACTTGGTGTAACTGTTACTGGCACTATTTGAATAAATGGCTCGACAACAATAAGGATGTCGACCAGAAGTGATGACGATGAATCAGGGATGTAAGCATTGACCTGTGGATTGAATTGAATTATAATTTGAGGAACTTAATTATGAGAAAAAGGTAACTTACCTGAAAAGAATCGTTACTTCTTGTCATATCATTTTGGACATACTGAATGATTCCATCTTCTAACTGTCGTTGATTGAATCTAAAGATCTGCTTATTATTGTTATTTAAAATTCCACCAATTGGAAGCTTTGTGATATTGTAAATTAATCGACTCTTCTGTACATTAGTCTCAATCGATACATGATCAATTGATAAGTTCCCAATATTGGATCCTTGAGGAACTGACAACGGTTTAGCCATTACACTTGGAAAGATTTGAATTGGAAGAATTTTAATCGCAAAAGTTTCATACGCTGGCTTGAACTCCCCATCTGATACCTTAAATGTAAAGGTTGTTGATTCAGGACTTCCTGAATGTGTGTAAATAATTCTACGATCATTGATGTCTGCCTGTGTAAATTGATTTCCATACGAAATAATATTTTGAACATATCCTTCATCAGAAATCTTTTGCAGCATTCCATGCATTGGATTGCTTATTATTTCATAAATGATTCCATCTGGTGCTGTATCAGCATCTTCAGTCAGCAAGTCTGCATTCGTGATTGTCTTATTTTCACCTTCAATGACTGATATCCTTGGTGATGTTGTGATTAAATAGAATGGCTGATCATTTAAAGGATTAATTGTGACTGGAATTGTTATATTGCATAAGAAAATATTTCCAACAAGAAGATAGACAGCCATTGAAATCTTGTCTTCAACTGTGTCTGAATGATCATGCTGATAATAAACTTTATTGCTATTGAAGTCAATCAAGCTGAATTTATTGATGTCTTTTCTTGAATCCATGGTTTTTATGTATCCATGAGATGGTTGATAAGTTTCGACATACAGCTCTGGTGACTGAATAGCCACACGAGTTTCCAAATACTCTAAAACTCGTGACAAATCAAGATGAATTGGCGCCAAGTCACCTTCATCGACAACAATTCGAATGTTTGGTAAAAATTTCAAAAGTCCACCAGACGATACAGAAATCTCAATATTGAATGCCTGATCAATTAATGACGGTGCAAAAAGTGCTTTGACGTCAAAGAAGAATGAGTCATTCGTACGAAGTTCAACCATTGGAGATGTATGCTCATAAAAAATTCTTCCATTTTCGATGTCATCTTGTGTGAATTCTTGAACCTCATTCGTAATTCCCAATGATGTATCTTCGCGGATTATCTTTCCAATTTGTGGCATAACTGTTATTTGATACTTAATTTCGCGGTCAACATCGGAGCACTTATAAAATAGCTGATCAGGTAAAATTTGTTTCCGCGTTAATGGAAAGACATGAAGGAACTCATTTTTATCTACTTCCAAAACCACAGGATTGCTGGTGACATAGAGTATCTGTTCACTAGTATTGTGTATTCCATCAGTTACGTAGAACACGACTTGTCCCATTTGACCACTTTGGGTGTTGTAGTCATTGATAAAATAGATCAATTCACGATTTATATCTTCTTGGGTAAAATTGTGGATTTTTCTATTGAAAAAGTTCTTGTAGCTTAAATATCCACCTGAGAGATGTTGGATGTAGTATGTTAGATTGTCTGGTGGAGTATCATAATCTTGAACCACTGTAAAGGATGAATTTAAGTATTAAGCAGTTTATAAAATATCAAAGGAACTTACTTAAGTCGGTATTCTTGAGCACAGACTTTCCACCAATCCACATCTGCAATCCAGTGTTAGTCACAACAGCTGGAACTTCATCATTCACTGGTTGAATCTCAATAAACAGTTCAAATGGCAAACTTTCCTTATTTTTCGCATAAGCAATCAATCGCATGCTGTCAAAGTGATCCTCACTTCCACTATGGATGTATTGGACAACATTAGCTTCAAGTTGCTTTTGAGTGAATCTGTTGATCTTTGATGATTTTCCAGATTTTATAGAACCAAATCGAGGAAGTTCTAAGATCTTGTACTCGATGATCTTCCCTACATAGTATTCTGAGTATGGTGTCATGTGCTCGGGTGTGAGCTTTACTGACTTGCCTGTTAGAGTTAAAAATCAGAGAATCGTCAATTTTCTGCCTATGCCTACTGTATAACAGACCCAGACTTACCTTCTTCCACAAACAATTTCGCTGTCTTCACATATAAATTCTCAGGTATGATTACAATCTTCAGAATCAAATCTCTCAACCAATATATTCCATTCGTAACGTCAAACATGAAATAATCTGATGACTGATTAACACCAGCTTGTATGTAGAACATTTTCTCCGAATTTATTGTCGATTGATCAAAGACTTTCGAATTGTACTCATCGTCTGATGTTATTGATTGAATTTCCAAATATCCATGTTGTGGTGATGTTGTTACTAAGTATGTGATATCGCCTGACATTGAAATGAGAGAAAGGAAGAAATAAACAATGGATTAATTGTTTGGATAGTGGAACTGATTGTTTTTAAAACACAATTTAGATTTTTTGGATAGATTGGATGCAATTTGAGTTGTTTTGATGAAATAATTGAGATATTAAGCACACGTGCAGTCACTTACCAGGAGAAATATTTGGGTGTCCGATTTCCAGCACATCTCTTGATATTGTGACACTCGTTGACTCTTCCACATAAAGTGTCTGATTACGTTTAATGTTTAATGGCTCCCAATATGCAGTTGGATATATTCTGATAAGTAATTCACCTTCTGTCCACACACCCTTAGCTGTAACTCGATACTTGAATCTATCCATTGAAGCTACCTCAGTATTTACATACGCAATTCTTTCTTTCTCGACTTCAGCTTGTGTAAAATTCTTTATGGACGTTGTGTTATTATATCTGCCTGTATAAGTAAGGTTGTATTTTTTGCGGAATTGCTTAAGAACTCCATGACTTGGATCCTCAATGATTTTATATTCAATTTGATCAGGTTTGACATTCAAATTGGTTTCAATGCTCAAATCTTCAAGTGTTATTGGCACATGATTTCCTTCACGAACAATTGAAGCATTTACTTCTCGAATCTTTAAGAATGGATCTGAAGCTTCGACTTCAAGCATTCCTGGAACATCAAAAGTTCCATCTGTGACTATAAAATTAACTCGTCCATAATCATCGCCTGAATGATTGAAGTACACTCGCATGTGATCAACATCATCTTGATTGAATGAAAGTGCTGTAATTCCGCCAATCATAATTTCACCATTCGTTGACTGGATGTTTCTGTAAATAATATCAGCAGTTCTAGAATCAATATCAGGATCTGAGTATTTTAATTCAGCAGATGTAATAATTTTGGAATCTCCTCGAACAATTGGGAACTTCTTGTCGATTTGCCTAACTGGAGGATTGTCATTTTGGAGATAAATGTCGATAGCTATCTCACTAACATACTGGAAGTCTGTTTGACTGTCTGAAGTTATTAAAATTTTCATCGAATCTTCATTTGACTCAGAATCATCATGACAGTAAAAGACATCCCCAAGGTATAAATTCTCAAGTTGAAAAGTCTCAATTCTCGCCTTATATTCATTATTTATGAGACACAAATCCCCATGACTCGGTGAATGTGTCAGGTTAAATGACAGAAAATTAAATTTATTAAGCAGCACATCAAAATGAATTCTGGATATTGCAGTCCGTTCACCTTCATTTACATACAATTTGTCTTTTCTCTGATATGTCAATGTTTTTGCTAAATTTTCATCTGGATTGTAAATAATTTTAATGGAACCGATGATATCTTCACATTCTGGTACCGTCACAATGAATTCAATGTCATCAACAAATGATGAATAGGAAGTTCTAAATGTTTTGTATCGAATGCGTCGTTCATCGATGTCATGCTGAGTAAATGAGTCACCAGCTTTTGCAGATCCATCATAGCCAGCAACATAGAGTATTCCAAATCTTGGAACAGCCACTAATGTGTAGATTATTGTTCTTGAAAATGTCGGAATCGGAGTTGTTTGATGATATAAACATTCATTGTCTATAACTGTATCTTTAGTTCCATTTATGACTTTATTTTGATGCTTTTGAATGCCAATCCTCAGCTTTGTAAATGTGATTCTAAAATCATAAACTGATGACTTGACTGGCCCAAGTGTAGCTGTAAATTTAAATTCATCAAAATGCGGAAACTCCTGAGACGTGTGATGATAACGAATCTGCCCCAACTGCAGTTGATTGCTCGTAAAAGTCTCAACAGAAATCCATGATGAGTCAACTGAACGTAGCTTTTGTATGACACCGTGATGCGGCTGCCTTGTTATATCAAACCTCACATCAAGATTATCGTCATCGGAATTTGTTGTAAATGAGAGATTGGATGGTGTAATTAATGATGGAGATTTATGAATCATGACAAGTCCTGTGTTATTCATCATTCGAAGTTGGAGTGGCTGAACAGAAACTTGAAGAGTTTCAGAGCTACTTGTCTCAATTCCATCAGAAACTTGTAGACTTATGTCGAAAAATGTATCTTTAGTGTGGTGGGAATTAACAAGGTAGGTGACAAGCTTGTTGTTGACATCCTCTTGGGAAAAGGAATCTGTTTGTTTTCCATTCACTTCCAAAATTCCATTTTCCCCTTCACTGCTGGGTTTCATGAGAATTGTGAATATTAATGAGCTATTCGAGCTGTCGGGATCATATGCTGTTAATAAATCAGATCCTAATATTTTGGGAATTCCCTGAATTAATCTGAGAATTTTATTGGATGGAAGTTTTAGAACTGGTGGGTCATTGACTGGAGTGACATTAACATGTAGCATGAACTTTCTCTTCTCTAAAATTATTCCAATATTATCTTTCATTCCAAATTGCATCTCAAGACCCATATGATCTGAAAAGTGTTCACTTCCATCATGTGTGTACTTAACTTTGTCTGTCTGTAAGTCAATCAATGAGAAAATTCTTGAATGAGTTTCGTTGTAGTGCTCGCCATTTCCAAGGATTGACAGTTTCCCATACTTTGGTTGCTGTGTGATGTTGAATAGGATATTGCTCTCGTGAAGCTTCAATCTTGAGAATTCAAATACAACTCTGACAAAATCTGGAGATAAGAACATATAGCCACCCTCTAAAACTGTCATTGGATTGATTTCCAGCAATGGAATATGTTCTGGAGGTGCAAAAGTAGTGAATAATTTGTAAGGCTGTTGATAGTCATTTCTGATACAGAAATTTTGATCACAAGAGCATATAAAGTCATCGATTCCCTGCTGATGACATCGGGCACTAAGGACACATGGGGAAGTATCAATACATGGATATTTCCAAATACAACCAATAGCTGTTCCGTAAGTAATTTTCATTTTTGGAAATCCAATCAATTCCGAATTTATGTAAATATTTTTCATACATCCTTTAAAACTTGCATCTTTAGCATGAAAACCTTTATTTGTAGCTCGTTTCCTTTGTGCATCCGAATCTAGTCCACCAATATAAAATTCTTGTCCTAGTTCAAGATAATTGGAACTTCCGTTAGCAAATGATGCTGTGTTAAGAACGTCATCGACAGAGATCTTAACTTCAGATGGATTATAGTCAATAATAACACTGTGCCATTGCCCATCACTGACATTTCTATCTGGAATAAGTTCAACGGCATTTGATCCTTTTCCAACGAGAAGTCTCAGTCGACTATCTATGATTTCGAGAGCTAGATAGTCGAATCTGGTGGCTTGTTCGAGGTTGTATCTGGAAATAAAGAAATTTTTATATATAAATCAGGTTAATGACGGTCAATAACTTACAGTAAAGCTCCATATTCCTCAATAGTCTTAAAATCAAATGACCAAGCATCTCCATTCCTCATCTTTTTCTCTTCAAACGCTTTCCTATAAACCATAAATCCTTCAAGATCATCCACAAAACTAATTGTTTCATGATTTTCAGCATCAAATTCAGGCGCACAGTTCCAAGTTATTCTTTCAGTCTCAACATGATTGGATTTCTCTCTAGCACGTTTAAGAATATTTATATTATTATAAAAGACATCAGATATGCATCCTCGGAAGTTATCGACTCCTTGTAGGTATGAGGATGTATATCCAATCATTCCACCTAGGAAAACTCCAAAATGGACGTTTAGTTCTCGAATATCAACAGGTAGAGTTCGTCGAATAAAATGCTCATCAATTTGAAGAGTTAGGTTCGTTTCGTAGCGAATGATGACAACTTCATGCCACATTAAGTCGTTGAATGTGAATTGTTTTGGAGACCAGAGCTGGAAAAGAATGATAAAGTTAAATATTGTAATGATTCGAGTCGACTTGGAGCTCTGGGACATAATTTAAATCCCAGATGATATCGCAGGATATATCCACTTGAAAGTACTAACCTCCGTCTCATATTCATTGACTTTAAGTTGAAACTTTATTCTTCCTTCGTTCAACGTCAACAGACAATGATCCGTCCTTCCGGATGTTAAAAATATCAGCGCATTCGATTGTCGAGAACGAAATTTCAGTCGTACATTTGTTGATAATTTAGCCTCTTGAAGAGGCATATTAATGTGACTCGCGCCAAAGAACGATACTGAAAGAAGCATATGGAATAATAATTTATAAAAAATTTATGGCATGAATATCTGAATCATAAAAAAAGAAGAATGAGATTGAGAAAATGCAACCTTGAACTACCGAAAAAAAAGAAAAGAAAATCTGAGGCATGCTGCATAATCGTCATCACAATGAGAAGCAACGCAGACAGAAAAAGAGGAAGGAATTTAAGCGAAAAACCACATGGGAAAAATACTTTTATTTTTGTTTCAATTGAACGATGATGCTGATGGATGTTTCATGAAAGAAATGAACAAAATATTACTGCTTAATTTCTCTGAGATCATGCTGAGATTTCTTGTGAGACTGAAATGATTTTCCAGAGAGGATCTCCGATCGTGACTCTATTTACTCAATTTCAATCTCTCAAATTTTCTTATTTTTTCTATTTTTAAGTGAATGACTTCTTATGATTGCTGAGAGAAGTTGAACATTATTCTGAATGAATTTTCTTTTCTTATTTTCTATACACAATATCTTTTTGAGATTTTTGCGTTTACATTTTCACTGACAGAAATTTTTAAATCATAAAGCACTCAAAACTTATTCAATCAATTTGAAGAGGATGTTTTGGAATGAAAACTTGCCAGAAATGATTGAATGCTCATTGAGAATCTTGTTATCGTAGGTTGAAAGTTTACGAAATTAATGCCCGATCTGCACAAAATAATTCATGACAGTCTAGTGCATGCCAAATTGCGCCTAAGTATCGTCCAAGTATGGCTATCATATGATGTCCAAGTCGCTAAGTCAGGTAGGTTAAATGTCATTAAAAATTGCCACTTGGATGCCATGAGGCTTCCATGAAAATCTTGTATTGATCGATATTGAGTGCTTTGGTCTAGCTTGGATCAAGCATATATCAACTCTCTAATCAGCATCTGAACCACCAACATCTGTCTACCTCATTCCTAAGTTCATACTTATTGCCACAATACCAAATCTCATTCTCAGTGTTCACTTAGTATAGAAAATCATAAACATTACCGAAATGAGTTTCATAAATTACGTTGGTGGTATTAACATCTGTGTGTTTAGATGTTTATAGCAATACGTGAGATGCATAAATTACAATAATTATCATTTTAAGTTGTGGAAAAAATTTCAAATATTTCTAAATTTTCGTCCATATTTTTGTATTAAAAGTTTTTCGCACCGTAAAAATCGTTACAATTTTAATGGACATTATTAGAGGAAAACAAGATTTAAAATTAAATTTATTGACATGAAAAAGTCATCAAAAAATTGCGAAATGGGTCTTTGAACCAGAAGTGATGATTTTCGGCAAAACTAGCAGAAAGTTTCAACAATTTTGACAAAAAAATGATTTATTGTTCATTTCTAATCTACTATGACGACAACTAAAGTCATCAAAGTACTAAGTCTTTGTGCTACTTGATACATATCCAACAACATCAAAGGAAAAATCCCTAACACTTATTCAGTGACAAAAACTTAAAAGCTGAGAATTATATAAACAGTTTCATTCACACATTTTCATCTCTCCTGACTTTTTAAAATCCTATTAACATAAATTCATCTAAAAACATTTTCCACGCTTCATTTCTACTTCCTGGCAAAAAAAGAACTTTATTTTATTTATGCGTCGTCTTGTTATATTTTCACAAGTTTTTATTTCACTGCCATTTATTTGTATGTAATAAATTTCTTTTAGTGCTTCTAATGGAAAACTATGAAGAAAATATGACAGATGCGTAGGGAAATTGACTGGAATTGGTACGCAAAATTTCATTAAGATTATATCGCATCTGCAAAATAGCACAAGTCGGTTAATCAATCTTCAATCCAACATCATGCCAGAATCATGCCGGTCTGGGGTCAGATTTCTGATCAATTAATCGAATTGTACCAGCTATAGGGCAACATCTGAGGGAGGCTATGCGTCACAATTGATCTATAGGGACAGTGAAATAAGTAAGTAAGTAACCGAATTGTAATATTCGGGTTTGTGGTTGCTAGAAGTAGCATTTACTCAAATTTCCATTTCTTTCTATTTTCAAAGCTGATCATCTTGCATTTATCATGAAAAAATTCTGACTGTATCTCCCAAATTGAACATTCACGCAGAATTTCCATTAAAATTGTTATTTTATTTTCATAAATGAGTATTTTACTACTGTTGCTGATGCTAATTGTCAGTGGGACATTTGTGTGGGCCAACAACAAGCCGATCAATTTTTCCATGTAAGTTAGCAAAGTCACTGCTGTGATGATTTGAAAAGATTTTTATTTCGACAGTTTGAAACTTGATATTGAGAACCACGTGTGAAAATTCATCATTTTCTGGTGAATTGAGATGAAAGTCACAGAATGAAAAACAAATTTGTTATTTTTGGATCTAAAAAAAGTGCATCAGCGTCGCATAGAAAACAACATTAAAGTGAATTTTTCCTAAACAAACATCAACGCTGTAATTAATAAATTCCCTATTGCGTGCGTGTGCATCTGTATGATGAAAATATTTAGAATTTCAATTTTTTTTGTCATCCATCGTCACATTATTTGACTATTCATAGGTTTTAATTACGCACACAAGTGTGAATGATGTTCGAATTGGTTCTTTAGAATAAATAATCAGTCATGATGTCCCTTTGATGTTGAGTTTCTTGCTCTTTTACATCAGACGACGAGTTTATGATCAACAATTTATGCTATTTGTCTGGCAAAATGAAGAATTTTGCTTGTGATGTTGGTTCTGAAGGTTTATGATTTATTGCATTAAAAATGATTCAGGAAAGATTATTAAAAGAAGAAAATTCTCATGAAGTTATAAAAAGTTTTTAATTTAATTCTCAGTTCTTCTTGGAATAGACTTGTTACAATGTTTATGTAGAGTTTGTTGTATTCATTAAGAATTTTCCTTCTATCTACTCTTGGTTATATTGCAGTGGTGGGTAACCTGTGTGTCGAGGTACACTAGTATGTCGTCAAATAAATTATGGAAATGCCATGAACCGTATATCATGTACATGACTACTTTGCTGAGCTTTCTCCATTTATGTCGCTCGGGAATAATGACTACGTTCACTGATCTTTGATATGTTTTGTGTTGTCGACTTTATTTTTACGAACTCAAAAAAAAACTTTTAGATTGTTTTAGATATTAAAGCAAAAAGTGCGTAGGCTTAATTGTCTTCGGGCTTAAATTGTCTCCTAAATACATGAAAATGCTATTAGGCAGATATAATTGAAACAACATTTTTATCAAAATGTCTGCGAATTTCATTAGCAAAAATTATTCTGCGTTGAAAATATGTCGGAAGAAACTTGACTTAAGAGAATTTGTGACAATAATTTTTTTCTGGTTTTATGCTTGAATTGTTCCCAAGAGAATTATAATTTAGTCTTAAAAAATAAACAAAAAAATTAGATCAGAGGTTGGAGACGTTCGGTATTAATGACCATCATACCAAAAGCAAGTAACTTGTCAAAGGAGCTTGAAATCGTCCTAGCAGTCTGTTCTTACTTAACTTAACCCCCTAACCTTATTGTCATCAAGGAGGGAGGAGGTGCACACATTTGAAGTCCCAAAAATTCCCTTGACTGCACTCCGGAGTCATATAGATTCAACTTCAGGCTTTATTCATTGACACATATTCCCTCGAAACTCCTTCAAATGCTCTTAACATGTGTGACATTTAACATTTTCACCTAAATTACAAAATTACGTTCTAAATGTGTTAATAATTATGAAAGTTTCGTTTCAAAAGAAAAGCAAACAAGTGAACCGATGAAAATATATCTTATGAGGTCAAAGGATTTCATGAAATCATCATGTAGAAGATGAAAACTTACAGAAAACATTTTAAATTATGATTGTGAAGAGTAAAAAATGAGAAGAAAAATATTATTTTTTTCATATTTTCCTAAAAAACATTTTTCAGCTACAAGCAACATTTCGTTCACCTTGGATTATCATGTTATTTGAGAACTCGATTCATATGAATCATAAAAATGAAATATGGAGGAAATAACTGACATATGAAAATCGGTCGATTTTAATCCCATAGATGGAAGTTGAATGAGCTCCTTTGTTGGATGACATCGTTTTGGCCTGACTTTTAGGTATTTCTGGATTGTTTTGGTAGTTCAATAACTGATTTTCATGATATCAGGTGTCAATATTTTGATGACTTTTTGTCCAAAATGACAAATTTAGCACATAAATAATTTTAATAAATCAAAAAATGTGATTTAAAGTACATCCGATTCATGGCATTTGTAAACATTTTTGGCGGAAACCTAGTGTGCCGCGGTATATGGAATGTCCACCACTGATGTAGATCAACGAACTAGTCAATTGAATTATAAATTCAACAAACATTTTTCAAAACAATTCAAACTAAAGTTCATCCACAAAATATGAAAATTCACACTCCTACACTAGAGCAATCTGTTTCTGTCTCTAAATCCTACATAAGTCACTCTTTCTGACTTTCTTTCATTCAATCCTACAGTCACTAATTTTTAATTTATTTTAATTTGACAAATGTTTTTCATATCAAGTCGTTAAATTTGCATTTTCTAAAAAAGAGATCAGTGAAATTAATTAAGTGAAAAAAAGCAAGCAATTCATAATGAAAACCACTATATGTAGTTCATCTTACTCATCAGACAGTAACCAGTGATAATAAAATGAACATTGTTGATATTAAACAAAAGAAAACTTTACGATTCGTATTTTTATAGAGGATAATAATGTTGGAAATTGAATTATTGCTTTAATTAATTAAAATTTCAGATTTTGATTGCATCATCAATTTTAATTCCGCAGCAAATACCCTCGGAATTGGGAACCTAAAATTAAACCACAATCGTCTCTCAGAGAATGTTCAAAATCAAACAACAATAAATCATTGACACTTAAGTATCCAAAAAAATCTCTTTAAATTACCTTTGACAGCATCAACATATGATAAAATTAATCCTAAAAATATCCATAATGGCAGCAAATATTGTGTCAAATTCATCTTCAGCACATGTGGCAACAAGAACTCTTTTTTTAATTCAATTAATTTTGTCTCTTTATGCTTAATTCTTTTTTATGCAAGGCACGAGCACATTTCACATTTTTCTGAGGCAATCACAATTTTTATGGCACTTCCAATTTTATGGCACAATTTTCATCTAAGTAATCCTTTCACATTAAAAAGGGCATCAATTTGTGTTTCACAACATTTTTTTAAGTTTTCACTTCCTCTATCACAATTCAGAGTTGATCGAGAATTAGAATTCTTTACATCCGGCTGTTGCTGATCATAAACACCACTTCACTCATCCAACTCAATTTTCAATGTGATAATTTCCATATACACAATTTTTTTCTTCCTCTCTTAATTTTATGTGTTTATTTGTTTCACACTAAAATTTTTTGTATTTTTTTCCATCATCTCTTCCCCTAGTCGAATGATGCACTCACTTTATGTTGCTTCTGTTATTGTTTTTCTTCTTTAATCGTTAATTGCAGTTCAATAGAGTTAACTGGTAGGGAAATTATTGCTTAGAATAGTTTAAAGTGCAATGACTACTGCGATCATTTTAATGGTGATTGTTCAGTTAAATGGAGTTTAATTTTATGGCTGATTAGATTCTAATTATTGAATCTTCGAATTTTAAATGGAATCCTTATTCATTCTACAATTTAGAATATCTAGAATAGTTGTGGGCAGCCCTGGGAAACTATCGATTGGGTTACGATCGAGATTTACCAACAAGGTAGGTCGCAGGAAATAAGAAATTGCCCACAACTGATCTAGACATTGCAGTAAAGTCAGCCTAACTCAAAGTGATCACAAAAATCATATCAAGCACCATAAAAACTGCACTAAAAAGCAATATAATTATAATCACCATCTAAATGAGCGCAGGCGGCACCAGTTAGCACAAGGGCATAGCAGCCATGCGTAATTTACCAATTAATCTTAATTGTTTTTCAAACATCGATCGCTGCCAAAACAGTAGCCGATGAAATTTTTATTGGTCTTATTTGTTGAGTTGCATGCGACTTGGTCTCTATAAAAATGCTCTTAAATTAGCAACTGCTGAAGAGAACATAAAGATTAGAAAATTTATTTTCTATTTCTTCTATTAGAAATTGTTGAGATAAAGTGCATTATGAGGAGAATGACGGCCAATTAATTAATTTGATCACGAAAGATTTTCTTCGGTTCCCTCTTTTTTTGAGGAAATTTAAATTCTTTCGATGAAAATTCTTCAATGCACATTAAGACCAATGGATTTAAGATGAAGATTTATAAGAGTTTAAAAATGTATCAATCTTAATTGAAAGAGAAGAAAAATTTGTTCGGGTGGAAGTCTTCACGTCATTTGCACCTCTTTCGGCACTTCCATCATGTTTTATTACATCCCGTGAAAGGTTGAAGATGGCAATTTTAATAACTTTTGATTGAATACTTTCTGTTACGAATACTTCTCTCGATTTTATGACGTGTCTAATTGATTTTACGCTTGTTTATAAAGATTTTGCTGTTTATGAGATGGATATGCATTATAAAAAATATTATTGAATGAAATTAATGTTACAAGGCTAGTCACAAAACACTTTATAAATTCTAGAAATTGCTGACTAACTCAAAACCACAAATAAACTCTTTGCAGCCATAAAAATTTGGATCATATAAATTTAAATCCATTTTTCAAAAATATGATCCATTTCGGTCCATAAAAGTCTTATGCATCATAATTCACATAAATTCGAGACAAATTTTATATCTTTGAGAATCTTAACTCAAGCCATACTCATTTCTGATCAAGATTCTTCCATATTTTAAAATAAAACTCTACTTTCCGAATCAAAATACAAATCTCACTCTAAATTCTTCATTTTTGGTGTAGATAAAAATTCCCAAAACGTGTTGTGTCAAATCATTCTTAAGCTGGAAAATTTATATATTTTTATGACTGAAAACATTTGTCGTTATCCATTAATAGATTCCTCTATGCATTCAAAATAAAATGTAAATGAAGATATTTGTTGCATGAAGAGGAAATCCCCTGCATAATGTTCATCAGAAGTGATCTTTCTATCGTCTTTCGTTTCTTTCTTGCAATATGGATGAATATGTCTCTGAATATGAGATTATTATGTAGAACTCATTGCACTTATAAATGCGAAAATGAGTGCGGCATGCAACTTTTTTGAGGATACGCTTTTAGTTTTTGCAAATGTTAACGAATTTGTAAAATTTGAAAATATTCATCATTGACATTGGATTTTTTTATTTATTTTTTCATGGACATCCCATATCAAATGTTTGAGCATTCATATCTTGCCTAATATAGCAGATTTGATCATGATTTGAGCATTTAGTTACAATAAATTTCGGAGCAAAGAAGTTTATAAGCATTGATGAATAAGAATCTCTTCTAAAATACTGAAATTTAGTTTTTTTTTACTTTAAACTTTGTTTCAAATAGCAATAAAAGTCAAACAAAAGCGCGCATTATAAGAACAAATGATTTCATTTCTGCAATTGAAATAACTCATATCCATTTCCATTAAACTTTCATAATCCACTTGTGTGAATGGAGATGAAAATTGCTGTAATTTTAATGTATTTGCTTTTCTTTCTTTCATATTTTTGCATTATTATTAAAAGAAAGGCCGACTAAAGAAAAGAATAAAAGATCGCAAGAGATTACCAGGAAATGTACATCATATTAAATTTGTATCAGGGATGTCGACATGTAAATTTGTAAGAAATCCATTCAGCCATGAAAAAAGATCATCAATGTCCCCTTGCATTACAAATTGCTGCCTGCATTATTATACATTTATGTTGTATGCATTTTTATGTATTTCTACGTTTTTTTCATTCGACCATAGAAGAAAGTGACTGACTGGCTGACTAAGCAGCACAGAAAAGAATCACTAAGTGAAACATACGTACATATTGGAAGTGGAAAAGAAGAAGTAAAATGAAAATATTTATAAATAGATAGAAATGAAAAAAGACGCGCGCGCTTGAGGACTCTTTGTAGCCATAAATAAGAAGAAGATTTTTCAATTTACTTTTTTTTTCATGTTAGTTTACTTTATTTTGTTGATGAATCATTTTGAATAGGCTTCCGAATATAGAATAAGAGAGGAAAGAAATAAGCGCCAGATAAGTGCTGTAATTTTTTAATTTTCATGTGAGGACAACGTCTTAATAGATTTTTATGGATTTTTATTAATTTTTGGAGTCTCAATGCTTAATGATTCATTTCTTACGACATACGAGTGGTGTAGACAATATGTAGAAGTTGCCAAATTTGGATCAAGCTCTACAAGCGTTTGCAAAATTGATGAACTTCATGATGACTTCAGTTAGTCAATAACACACAGCCATTCAAACATTATTGACCTCACTCGAAATTTCCTCATAAAATCTTGATTACTGCACATTAATTTTCCTCATTTCATACTTTTTTTGCTATAAACAAATCAGTAAATCAGAAAGATCACATGAGAACATGAGTTACCATAAATAATACAGCGAATGACTTCACTTTGATTATTTTTACAAGGCTCTATTGGCGATTTTGGCAATGAATTCTGCAAAATGCAACATCATATGACTTCCTACGAAATAAATTTGACTAATAAATTGAGTAGTTCATGTGAATTTAAAATAAGCATGACAAGTCTGAAATTGTATTTATTGCCAAAGTTAGAGGACATGTCTGAAACATCCTTAAAAATCAAATTGCATACTTAAAACAACAAATTACAGAATTTATCTCACTGTTCTAATGTAAACATTTACATTAAAATCCAATGAACCTCACTTCCAACATTGAACTATCCAGAAAATCATCCGTTAATTATTATTTGTTCTAAATCCACTCAGCCTTGACCGTAAATTCAATTTTGGAGAAAACTAATCCAGTCACAGTTCGAATGAAGTTCTCACATGAATCATGTCAATAATTAATTTTCAGGAAGCTGTTCCACATCGATTAGTTCACTGAGCACACAAATTGACAATAAAATTCCACTCTCCGCCAAAAATTCAATTAAAAGTCTCAATTTATTACACACAATATTTGTCATTGTTTAGTCTCATATTCATTGGCGGCATCTCTCATACATGGCAGTACAGTATGTGCATATGCCTATGAAAAATTTATGAGGGAGTTTAAGACGTCACTTTTTATAAATTATTACAGACATATTTCCGAGAATTATACATTTTTTCCTATATATGTGATGTTTGAATTGTTTTGCGCTTTGATATGCCAAAATGAGGCACACACATATGAGACTTACGAGCGTCTTATTTTCTTAGACGACGGTTCCACATCATTTAATATGATATTCTTCAACAATAATAACGGAAAGGCATATATGACATGATGAAACGGCTGTGCATGCATAATGAGAATCGTTAAATGTATTGACTCTTGATCGTCTTCAAGCCCAACATAAAATTATCATTGGCAATTGCGTAAAATCATATTTTATTTGACGATCAGCCACTTGAGAAGATTTTCACATAAACATATTCATTTTTTCGCAATTTCAATTTTCTTTTTTGATATGATGATGTAAATATCATCAAAAAGAAGTCAATTATACGCTAACTCAGCTTACTAATTTTATGGTTAAGCGTGAATAATCAGTAGAACTAATTTAAAAATGAGAAAAAGATTTTCTCCTATTTTTTCGCATCTTTGCGAATACTTAATGTGTGTTTATAAATAAATACTTAGCAAATGTTCACATTTTCATGACTCTTACGGTCGAAAGTCATCTTAATAACAAGAGTTGGTAATGAAAAGGGGAAAATTTATTGTTAGATCTGACTGAGTGTCTGAATAAGTTAGGAATCGTTAACAAATGACGGTTAGTCTTTTAGGGATGAGTTAGAAGTATTTGTATTGAATCTGAAAAGGACTAGGTTAGTCGTCCTTAGAACTAAGCACATATCTAGTAAGTAATCACGAATGTTTACAATTTTCCGGAATGTAACTTAAAGCTTACAATCTTGTTGCACTTCTGTCTTGAAGATAGAATTAAAAACCCTTGAAAGATCACTTCCTTAAACTAAGTTCAGAATGCGCTCTAAATCCGCAATTTGCGACATCTTTTCTTTCGACTGTTTCTATTTTCCCAATCTTCTTATTTCCTTGAAAGTGGAAAACATCTTGAGTAGTATAAATTTAAATGAATCATCAACAACAAAAAACGTGTGCTGTGCAGAAGATTCACCATGAAAATCCTCACTCTCATTTCTTCTTCTTTTCATCCACTTCATGTGTATTATATTTATTTACTAAAAAATTATATATGACTTCTTATTTGCAAAGCCTTTCACTAATTAACAATATTTTCATTATATTTTGCCACAAATGTCTGCTTCGAGACAGTCGCATCATCATCATCATCGCTGTAGATTTTTTACATTTCTTTTCAGGAATAACAAAAAGCTAAAGAATCTTCTTTTATAAAAATAACAACAGAAAGTCTTTCTTCCTCCACACTGACTTAGTATTTTCACTAATTTATGTATGTATATGCCATCAACATGATATGATAAAACATGAGGGAAACACCGTTTCGGAAAAAAAGTGACAAAAATAATTTTTACTTCTTCTTGTTTTTATTTTTTCTTATTTCCACTTAAAAATTTTGAAAATCTTCGGGAGATTCCACTCGACACATTTTAACGCGACCACGATCAACTCAATACTGAGCGGAAAAATTGAAAAGAAGGGGATCGTCTGTATGTTCTTAATTTTTTTCCCTTCTCAATTGAAGAAAATTTCATTCTCATTGATTGTTGGAAATTGAATTTCGAGAGAGATCTTGAGCTGATTGAGAGGAGACTGGGAGACATGAGAGATCGAGGAAATTTTCGCGTTTTGAATGAAAAGAAAAATTTATATGATCATCTATCATGTTTGCCGGCTTTATACAAAGCGTTGAAAACATGATGCGGAAAAAGGAAGAGAAGATTTATATTTTTAGGTCGCAAAATCGCCTCTTATATGAAGTGTTTAATGATATTTGTTATAACGATCGTTTGTAATTCAAATTATATACAGATTTTACGTAGTTGAAAGCCCCTTTCCTATAAAATTTCAGTCTGCGATTGAACTCTGAAGAATAAACGTCAATGTAAAATTATGAAGCTGTAAGGAACTTCCTTACAACTTCGATTTAACTCCATTTAGACAAATACCAAAGGATATACCATTAATTTACAGTTGTAGTGCTTAACATTGTTGCAAATTTTAAAACATAAAGTTTGAATAAATTCCAAATTAGACCAATTTTAAGTAGATCTCTAAATAATTAAATTGCATATGCTACGAACAATCTCACATTTGTTTACAGTGTAAAGTGTCAGATTTGAGAAACAAACATGATGAAAATCGTGACTTGTGATGTGAATAAAACATTTTCATGAGTTTTTTATTATTTTTTGTGAATGATCTTGTTTGAACCTTTTACTTTAGAAATTTAAAAGACGATTGTATTGTAAATAAAGTTGTAATTTGTTATCGAGATCGTTTAATTGTAGATTCATTCAAAAAGGAAAACAAACTGAGTTAGGTTATATATTATAGCTGCACAATAACAGTAATTTTGTGATTCTAATTACAACTTTAAATTCCTTTTCAATTTATTGAATGACAAAAAAATTCGTGTACATAAACCACGTTTGGATTGTCACATTATGCTATCATTAACCTAGATTCTAACAATAGATGATTAAATTCTAAAAAATACTTACCAGAAAGAGGAAGAGGAAAAGTTTCGGAGTATTGACTTCAAATATTCACAGTTTTAAATGCAAGGAAGAATCTGAAATTTTCATGTACTTCTGGCTATTTAAAGTTCACTGAAATCATGATTTTGACAGAAAATCGTACTAAACAGATTATAAAAAGCATAATATACTTCTTCTTTGAATGAAGTTTTCTTTAAAGTGATCTTTATTACCTCCCATTCAACTCTTTATTTTCTACATAACATGAAGCAATCATTGGAAGGATGAACATTTTTCAGTTTCTGTTATTACCCTCGATCATTTTAGATGATTAGAAACAATTTTATTAATCACTGTAATGAAAAAAAGCAGAATAAAGGAAGAATCATTAGAAATCTTGTAAGATGTAATTTTGGAAATTATAACGATTTTGAAAATTTCAAAATTTTAACGGTTTTCAGAAATTTAAAAATGCACTGAACTGAAATTAACTGCCAGATTACTGAACAAATTGTGATAAATTAATGCCAGCAAAAATCATCCACAAAACTTCAGAACATCCTGCATTTGAGGTAGAAAAAATGTCATGAAAAATACTTTACTCACGCAAATATTTTCTCCTCGCGTCGTTTCTTGGTTACAACAGTTCCAGGCTTGTGCTGTGCATCTGGATGATTCATCAATTCTGGTGGACAACTTGAAATTGGACTGCTCATAATTAACTGCTTAAGATCGTAGAACAATGGACTGTCATCTTTTGTGACCAAACTTATAGCTGTACCAGTCTTTCCAGCACGACCTGTACGACCAATTCTGTGAGTATAATCCTCAATAGTCTTAGCCATATCGTAGTTAATAACCATCGATACATCCTTAATATCGATACCACGACCAGCAACATCAGTAGCAACCAGAATGTCTTTGGTACCATTCTTAAGCGACGAAAGAGCGTATTCTCTCTGTTCTTGACCTTTACCACCATGCAATGTACAGGCATTGAATCCAAACTTCTCCAATCCTTTTGCCAAAACATCTGCACCCTTCTTTTGATTGACGAAAATAATAACTGGAGGTTCGAGGCCTTGTTTGAGAATATCCATAAGCTTCTTTCTCTTTTCATTTTCAGTAGTCATAACAACAATCTGTTTGGTACGTTCTGTTGGTTTACCAATAGAACCAATATAAACTGTAGCTGGACGTCTCAAATAAGTTCGAGCAAGTCGCTCAACTGCTGGCGGCATAGTAGCTGTAAACATAACAGTTTGTCTGTACTTTTTGCGTGTGTTGAAATTTGCCATAAGTTTTTCTGCATCTTCAGCATCCTCGTTGTCTGGCTTCAAATTTGATACGGGCATGAACTCCAAAATCTTTTGGACATCAGGCTCGAAACCCATGTCTATCATTCTGTCAGCTGTTGACAAATTAAATTAATTTTAGGCAATTAGTTTAAATTTTTAGGGAAGATTAAAATAAATCCATGGATTAAACGATAATTACCTTCGTCCATAACAATGTATGTACACTGATTCAATACAAGATAGCGATTTTCAAGCACATCAATCAAACGCCCAGGCGTACAAATAACAATTTCGCAACCTAATCGTAACTGGAAGCCTTGATCTTCACGAGATAAACCTCCGACAACGACGACTGTTCTAATTCCAAGTGGAGTTCCAAACTTTCTTGTTTCTTCCTCAATTTGTTGAGCCAATTCTCTTGTTGGTGCCAATATAATAGCATATGGACCTTGATCGATATTCTCTTGACGTTCTTGTTTTGGCAATGACTGAATCCATGTTAATAAAGGAATCAAGAATGCAAGTGTTTTACCGGAACCAGTTTCTGAAATAAGAAAGAGCAGATTAGCAAAAAAAATCTATAAACAAAAGTGCCGATAATTTACCTGCAATACCAATAATATCTCGATTTTGGAGACCAATTGGAATAGCTTGTCTTTGAATTGGTGTTGGCTCTTTGTATCCAACTTTTTCGATAATATCCAAAATATCTTTTGAGAAATTAGCTTCATTCCATTTACGAATTGGATTAGGAATTTGACCACCTTTGATAGTGATATTGTAATCCTCTCTGAAAATACGCCAATCACGTTCGGTCATTTCTAAATGTTCTTTTTCTGTCCAGTGACGATCATCCCATTTCTGTTTGTCTTCCTTCTTTTTGACTTTCTTCAATCGAACTTTTTCTTGCTCCTTTTCGGCTTCAGTTCTACGTTTTTCTAACAAATCTCCATAAAATTTACTCTGTTTGCGTTTCTGTTCCTTAATATCAATTCCAGCGATATTTCCTCTACCGAAGAATTGAACATAATGACGATCTTTATATAATTGATTATAATCATTTGATGTGTCTTCATTAACATCCCAATCAAATACGAATTTTCGGTCATTAAGTCGACGTACTCGACGCTTCTTCTTGACAATACCTAAATATCGTTCACGAATCGCTTCCGATTCTCTTTCTTTATCTTTAATAGTAATGACACCGTCATCAAATTTCTCAACTTCTCTAGACGGTCCATCTCTAGATTGCTGGTCTCCTCTTGACTGTTGATCCCCTCTTGATGGACCTCCTCTGTTCTGTTGATCGTTTCTAGACTGTTGATACCTTTCTCGTTCTCGTTCTCTCTCCCTCTCATACCTATCTCTCTCTCTTTCTCTGTCACGTCTATCATAAACCCGTTGTTGTTCCTTTTCTTTACGCAATATATCAGTTACTGGAACATCACCAAATTTCGGGACATTAGCAGCAGCTGCACGCATAGCAGCAACTTGTTCCTGTCTTCTTTTAATTGCTTCTTGAGCTCTCTGCTCTTTTGAAATAAATACAGGCTTACTTTTAAGCGCTTCTTCAGCTTTCTTTTTAGCAAGAAGCTCTTCCAATGACAGTGGTTCTTTCTTTTTGTTTGTTTGAATTTCAATGTCATCGTCCTCATTCTTAATCTCAGCTTTCAATGGTTTCTCCTCTTTTGGTTCCTTTTGTTTTCGATCATCGTCATTTCTTCTGTCTGAACGCCTTTCATCCCGCTCGCGAGATCTTGAGCGTGAACGACGCTTATCCTTTCTGTTTTTATCGCGATTATCACGATTGTCCCTATTGTCGCGTTCGGATCTTGAATTTTTTTCCATTTCCTTCTCTTTCCCCATTATTTTTCAAAACGTTTAAATTTTCTGCAAAAAATAAAGTATTTCATTGATTAATCGATTGCATTTTAATATGAATTACTAAATGTTGATGTTACCTGGTTTACTGTAGTGTTTTGACAGCTCTAAGTGCCGTACTTCTTCAGATATTTAATTAAATTAATATTTTTGTTCAATGTTGTGGTTTATGTTGTTTTTGTTTTAAATATATTTTGACGGTTAAAAATATCATCACAAAAAAATTAATTCCAGTAGGCAGAATGTTTGAAGAAATCATTTTGTAAAGTTAAAAAGATGTTTTTACGTTAAGACAATTTATTTTTGATGGTAAGTATTCATTAATTAGAGAATTAATGAAATTCAATAGATGCCGCACACAGCCCAGCCAAAAATGTACAGTTTAACATGTCTGGAAAGTGGAAATAGTGACGGAATTTCGTGATAGCTAAAATAAATCATAGATGGATGTTCAGGTGATTTTAGATGGGTTGACGAACCCGCTCCCTTTGGGGGCTTCAAGGGGTATTTTTTTAAAAAATAATATTTTCTTCGAATTTTAACTTTAACAACACAGATAATACAGTTAGTTTAAGGGACAGATGGGAATTCGAAGTTGTATGGGTAGGGGTAAACATGATGCGGGAAAAGGGGTTTTCTTCGAATCAAAAAAAAAAAAATACAACATATCCAAATTCTTTTGTCTTTTATTTAAATATTTCTAAATTTCCTCTAAAATTTTAAATCCACAAAAAAATGTTATAGCTTCACAATAACAGTAAATATGTGATTCTAATTACAACATTAAATTCTTTTTCAATTTATTGAATGACAAAAAATTCGTGTACATAAACCACGTTCAGGTTGTCACCATTGTGCTGTATAATTAACCTAAATTCTAACAATACCCCAGTAACCAGTAGACAGTCTACGTCTAACTTTTAGCTAGTCATAAAGTGTCGCTAAGCTAGCTGCTAGCTGGCTGCAGCGTCTAACTTTTCAGCGTCCTTGTTATACCATGTAGACAGTACTGTTTAACTAGCTTTTAGCTAGATATTTAGACAGTTTATAGCTAGCTATTTAGACAGTTTATAGCAAGCTTTTTAGACAGTTTATAGCTAGCTATTTAGACAGTTTATAGCAAGCTTTTTAGACAGTTTATAGCTAGCTATTTAGACAGTCTATAGCTAGCTATTTAGACAGTTTATAGCTAGCTATTTAGACAGTTTATAGCAAGCTTTTTAGACAGTTTATAGCTAGCTTATAGCTAGCTAAATTACTAATTTTATGGCTCGTATATAGTCTGTAAAAAAGCTTTTCAATAAAATACCAAAATTTTTTATTATTTTTTGAATTTTTTTTCATTTATTTTTTCTTAACACAAAATATAATCACGAGATTGTCATCCCCCTAATGCATAGTTTTTATCTCTTTTTTTTTAAAATGGTTTTTCATGACGCTTTGTATTGCCTTCCTGATTTGTTCGGTAGTAAAGTTTCCACCTTCTAATATATTTTGAATCAGATCAAATATTGGTGGAAAATTCACTAGGGCTGTTGTTGTCGAATTTTCGTTTCCATTTTTTGTCCCCCATGTTAATGAATTTAAATATTTTTCATTAAATATGCTGCTTATTATCATATAAATCTTTCCATTCAATTCACTGTGGAAATTACGTGGTCCTGACTTTTTTTTCAGTTTATCAACCTAAAATAAAAGAAAAAATTTGATAAGCTAAAACAAAAAAATATGATGTACAAAATGAAATGTTTTTGACAATCTTCAGATCAATTGGTTACAAGTTTTTTAGAAATCAAAATATATAATATACGTGACATTTTAAAACAATTTTCAGGAAGATTTAATAATATATGAAAGTGAAAAAAAAGCTTTTAAAATTCAAAAATTAAAAAATGACGAAAAATTATATGTTCTACCCTAAATTAAAAAACTTAAAAAATAATATATTAAATTTTTATAAGTGTGATAAGCACTTAGAAAGCAACAATACATTTCTAAAGCATAACATGAAATAATAAAACACTTACTAATGAACAATTAAAACTTTCATCATTTGTGAGTCTTGAGCAAAATATGTTTAGTTCCTCCAGATTTTGTATTTTCGGAAAATCAAAACTTGACTTATTATTTTTTAATTTCATTTGTTCCTTTATCTCAAATATTTCATGTTTTAATTCAGAAATATCTCGACATATTTTCTGCAGGTACTGTTTGATTTCCTAAACAAAAAAATAAATAAATACATAAAATAATTTTCGTAAAGCTTCAAAATATTAATATGTTAGGTTTTTTCTGGAACTTTGTCATAAAGAAAATTTACAAGAGTTTGGCTTTAAAATCTGTTTTCTTCATTAAAAACTATGAAAATTAAAAAATAAAATACATTAACATTTAGTCTAGCAGTTGTGTTAATGTAATTTTTTTTAACATATGCATAGTTTTAAATGAAGAAAAAAGATTTTGAAGCTAAACTCTTGTATACATGCTTTCACTTCTTCAAACATTTAAAAAATGGTTTTAGTCGAAAAAGTCGACTTCGAGCTTTGGCTTGAACTAGACTTTACTCACGTATTTGTATAAAAAATTAGGTTTTTGCTTATATTTACTATTTTTGGAGAAAGAATAAAATTTTCTTACCATTAAGCCAGCGTCATTATGATTTTCGTCAACGTGACCTTCCGTAATTTTTTCAACAAAATCCGTCATTTCTTCATAACGATTATCCAAAACTTCCTCTATCTCCTAGAAGAAAATAAAATTATTTATAAGTTTACAAATTATTTTATGTTATTATTACTTAAAGTAAAATTGTTTAGTTAATTAGGTAAAAGCAAAATCAAAAATATAATTTCTGTCTTGAACTTCAATTTAAAAAACAGAGTGAATTGAATAAAAGCGTGTAAAAAAAATAGTCACTAGTAAACACTTACAAATTGTATCCTTTCTTCAGTTTCGTCTAATTTTCTGGTATTCCTGGATTCCTGGATTTCATAAACCTGTTCGAATTCAGTAGCATTTTGCTTATAAATCATAGAATAGTATTAGAAATAAAAAGATGAAATATTGAAGAAATAATTTTCAAATATGGACTAAAACTTACATGAAATTCATATTGGTTGTTGTTTGTATTTTCTTTAATTTCCTGTTGAAGAAAAAATATTAAATTATTTTCATTCTAAACAAAAAAAAAATGTAGGGTAAAAAATGTTTTTATGCTCTATTTTCTGATGTAAACTGTGAACGTACGCAAATAAAAAACTCTTTACCTTAGGGTAAAAAACCTATTTTTGTACAAATTTTTAGGTTCACATATTTAGGGTAATCATGTACAAAAAAAATGGTTGTGCAAAAAAATAAGCTTTTTCCCTATTTTAAGTTTAAGTTCATCATTTTCTCAATATTTGTAACAGATAATTTTATAATGCTAAGAATAATTAAAACAATAAGAGATCAATACATTACAATGCGATGAGAAATTAGAAGAATTATTAAAAAAATTACCTTAACCATGTCTCGAAGATCCACCATACCGTGGGAGGCTAAAGGGTGTTCCCGCTTTAACTGTTTTTGAACCTTTAACTGTCTCTCGTCAGAACTGCTGGCAAATCCTGAATTTAATTCAGTATATTCTTTAGCAGACCTCAGGTCACCTAAAATGTAACATAAAAAATTAAATTGTTATTATTTAATAAATTTATTAGAATATTTTTAAAATTTAAGTTATAAAACGATTATAGTTAATGTTTATGTGAATTTTACGCAATAATTCAGTAACAATAGGCACAATATTATAAAAAAACAAATATATGCTATCAATTAAATTTTTAAACATCTATAATAAGATATTTTCCTAAAAACTTTTGGCTTTTGAAATTTGACACTTGCATTATTAACTCATTTTAGAGTCTATTTGCTTATTGGTTTTGCATTTGATTTTGCAAAACAAATTTAAAGCATGCAATGGACATGTTGAAAATACTAGTATTTTGACAAAAACTGCTGACAGTTTAGCATTTGTAATTTGCATTAAACTATTTGGGTCTCGTCGCAAAGGTAATGTACGCGAGTTACGCTTAGCAATTCTCAATTTTCTTAAACTGTAAAAATCTACAACCAGAAAAACAGTTACTGCGAAACATCACTTTAATTAAACAATAATCACATATTATTTTTTGGATATTTTGCTTTATTACAATTAATGTTCATTGATATACAATGAGATGTATTATTTTAGATACGAAATAAATTTTATAAATTAATAAGTGTAAAAAATTAATTATTTAAAGATTTATTTTAAGTTTATAAACATGATTACTATTCATGTATTTTAATAATTCAATTAGTTTAACGGACATTTAAAATCCAAAGCTATTAGCAGTTTTATCAAAATACTTGTCAAAAAATAAAGTTATTTTCCACATGTCCGATGCATACTTAAATTGTTCAAAACAGTTATTAAACATAAGAAAATCTATAATAATCAAAATTTTATGTGTTACTTACCAAACAGTCCCAATGTTTTGATGGTGTATTTTTTCCAGCTTCCAATCGTCTGTAAGTCCTTGGATTTTAATGCTTTTGGGTACTCAATAGTTGGTGGAAAATATGTAGTTGACTGATTGATGAGCCATTCAGTTCTGACGACTTCAATCGTAGAGTCTACCTCAAACTCGACCACGGCGAAAGCTAAAAATACATAAAAAATTTTTGAAGTATCAAGTCTTAATTTTATTTTTTGTTGGGAATTAGGCAATTGATTAGGAAAGAAAATTTATATAAAGTTTGCAAATGTATATAATTAAATGATTAAGAATGGATAATATTAAGCAAAAAAGTCATTCATAGGATATACAAAGTATTCACAATCAGAAATAGGCAAAAAGAACATTTTTCTTTTTATTAAATTAATATTACATTCATAATCGATGAATTTTTTTGCGATAACTTTATATGCATTTATATCTTTAGATTCAATAGGATATTCATATATATTTTCAAGAAATTCAAATGTAATTCCTTTGAGAGTAACAATATTATTGTTTTTTAAAAATCTTTTGACTTTTACAATATATCCGTTAGTCAATTGAACAAAACCATTATGATTTGAATCACCATCAAGAACTACATTATTAATTATAATTTTTCTGTAAATATTATCTCCAATCATGTCTTTAAATAAGATTGAAGTATTATTTTGTGAGTAATTTTGAAACAAATCGGATGATTGGCTATTAATTATTTCTGAAATACGATTAAAAATCTGCTTTAACGGATTTAATGGCGAATGTACTAGTTTACCGAGCTGATTTAAAAAGCTCTCGAACTTAAACGATGAAAAGTTGTCTAAACTTCCATTTCTTAGGCAATGTTCTGGCAAATGTATCAAAAGATGTGTATTAATAGTAAAATTTTCATTTCCATAATTTGTTAAATAAGATTCAACAAAATTATACAATAGGCTCTTCGCAACTGCATTATATGTTATGCATAGTTCTTTGTCTATCAGAATTGATATAGCTACATGCAAAAGTATAAAATTGTTATAATGTAGGGCAGAAATTTCATCTTTTAATACTACAGGTCCTATAAATAATAAAAAAGTTCTGAGCTCGGTGCCTTTCCAGATTTCCATTTTTTCAAGACCTCTTAAACGTCTATTAAATTCTTTAGGCTCATAAGAGGAGTAATTATTAATTTTCAAAGAAACTCTTGCCTTAGCTGAAGTACTATATAAGCCTTTATTACCAAACCATAATTTTAGAAGTTTTCTCATTACACCTAGAAGAACGTTGTGTAAATAATCGAGTGGGAAATTTTGAATCATGTCCAGTTCAGTGATTCTTTCGAATTCTGATATTTTCTTATTATGCATTTTATCAGTTTTAGTTCGAGATTCTAAATCCGTTCTTCTAGGTGCATGAAAATCGACTAAGAATGTTCTGTTATTCGAACGTTCACCTAGTGCATGGCAAAAAGGACATGCGCTTCTACCGCAATGACCCATAATCCCACAAACACTAGATCTAGCTGGTAGGTCTAATATTATATTATTTAATTTAATGCATATTTTCTGTCCATCAAATGAATAATTATTTTGGATTTTAAGATATTCATCTACAAAAGGTTTAATGAATTGATTAAAATCTTGAGGTTTTGAATTACCTCCATATATTGCAACGACAAAAACTTGTGACTTTATTGATGGTATTTGACACAAAATAGGCCAAATACAACCATGACTATAGCTGTTTTTATAAATCGGTGCACCATCAATGTTACAATCTAGCAGCAATAATGGAGGAATTTTCTTAGATTTCCTCAAAATCCAATCTAATTGATTCTGAAGTCCAATGTAGATTAATTCACCTGGTTCTATTTTTTGTGTCAATATGTTTCTTGGCGTCGATAAAAGAGAACGCGAATCGTTCGGCAAACTATGACCATGGGAATTAAGTGTTTTTAAAAGATCTGTAATCGCATTTCTGTTAATATTATGTCTTAAAGACCATGACTTAATAGAATTGAATAAATCTACAGAACTCGATTGATCGACAGAATCTTCATTATTAAATTCAGCAAGAGTTTCTTGTGAGAAATTATTATTTATTGATGACGTCGAGGGTATGTTAATTGTTCGATCGTTAGGAACAAAATTTATATTTGATTCTAAACGTATATTTGAATTAACAAAAACTGAATCTCGAATGTTTTTTTCTTTCCTCTTAAATCTGCCTATTTTTGTCAATTCCGCATTGGCTTTGTACTTACCCATCGTTCGTACTGTTTCCAAATGTTGAGAAATATGATGTCCGTTAAATACAAAATGAACAGCCTATCAATGGAATAAAAGAAAAAAAAATTAAGTTAGTTAAAAATTTTAAACAAATCATTCAGTAAAATTATTTTTTGTACTTTTTCTTCGATTTTTTTCTTTTTGAAACGTTAAAAGTAATTAATGTAATTAAATATTTTGTAAAATTTAGTGAATTTTTTAATAATAGGGTAAAAAATCTAATTTTTGTGGTAGTAATTTAATTTTTGTGGTATTGACATTTTTTTTAAAAATCTATTTTACAATGCTTTTAACATCCAGAAAGATAAAAAAGATTATGTAAGAATGCTATTAAAATGATATATGTTTAGTTTTATGAAGCTTTTACCTTACTGTAACTTATTGACCCAAAAATTTACTCCAAAAATTCAAGTTTTTACTATATTTGTCAATCAAATATTTTGTTAATGATTTGTCACTGATTGTTTTAGTAAGTGGACTAAAATGATAAAAACAAACAATGTATTTTCACATTAAGTTATATTAAACATGAAAACTTAATTACTTTAACTAAAAAAACACACTTAAATTATGTAAACACTGAATTTAACTTTTGTTGTAAAAAAAACTAATTTTCTTGGTATTTTTTCTAAGAGATTTTTAGTTGATTTTTCCCTAAGGTCGATGCTCCCCTATCTTATTTAAAATTTAAAAATTCGTTAAATTTTTTCTTAACTTTTTTTAAACTTTTTTTTAATTAATATATCATATTAAACGTCCCTTCCAGAATTAACGTGTGAAAAGTTTTAAACTTTTAAAGTCTTGAAGAATGAAATTACCACAAAAGATTCTTCATCCTACTTAAAAAAATCCAATTTTTTTAGCACGTTTTTTTTATATGAGTTTTTTTTTAATTTTTTTAATGTTTAAGCGAAAAATGTGTACTTACTTCTTCTTGCTATAATAATTATCCTTTTTTACTGTTGTTTGCCTCTGTTTTTTGTTATTTTTTTGCACTATTTCCTTAATTTTATAAATAATATTAAATCACTTGTTCTTTGCTTTGTAAAAAAATAATACAGTTAGCTGAAAAGCTACTAGCTTTAAGCTGGCTATAAAACAGCTAGCTGAAAAGTGACTAGTTTTAAGCTGGCTATAGAAGAGCTAGTTGAAACGCGACTAGCTTTAAGCTGGCTATAAAACAGCTAGCTGAAAAGCGACTAGCATTAAGCTGGCTATAGAAGAGCTAGTTGAAACGCGACTAGCTTTAAGCTGTCTATAAAACAGCTAGCTGAAAAATGACTAGCTTTAAGTTGGCTACAAAACAGCTAGCTGAAAAGTAACAAGCTTTAAGCTGGCTATTAAACAGCTTGCTGAAAAGCGACTTGCTTTAAGCTGGCTATGAAACAGCTAGCTAAAATTTAGACAGTTAATAGCTAGCGTTTAGCTAGCTTATTCGCAGACATACTGTCTGAAATTCAGAACATTCTACGTTTGGTTACTGGGGATAGATGATTAAATTCTAAAAAATACTTAACAGAAGAGAAATTCATCGATAAAGATCTTCAAAATTAGATTTTCTTTCTGGATGTATATATGTCTATATTTAAGTTATTGAAAGATAATATCATGTGTCTATTTGATGCTGCATATAAAATTATTTTCTCTCTGTCATTAACAAAATATAATCGAATTGTTTTATGTAATAATCGTATTTGGAGATTAAAGATCTTTGCATTAAATCTAAGAATGTTTTTTTGACATTTTGTGATGCTCATTAGCTGCTTCTGTATAAATTCTATATGAACACATGAAGCACTGCAAAATTGTTAATTAAAATTTTTTGCGTTGCTTATCGCCTTTCAATTAATAAAATCATCAAAGTAACAGACAAAGGTAATAAGAGAACCGGAAGATAAAATAAAATTATAATTATTGTCACGAACAGTAGCAGTAACAGCTCAAATGTGTCTATTGAATATGAAACATTCCGAAACGTCAAAACATCTTGTTTTAGGTAATAAGCCTAACAAGGAAGTTATTACAAAAATTGCTCGGACCGTCCATCGATACACTCAAACATTACGTGGAAGAAAATGTCAAGCAATTTTGTCCATGATTCCTTTTCTGAAATTAATTTTGGCAATAATTTTAATTAGTTATATCATGTAGTTTGGTGTCATGCCTTACCTTCATCAGTTAATTTACAAGCTGCGCATAGAACTTCTACAATTACTTCTCGGACTTCAACATGAGATTTCTTTGTTACTTTTTTCTTTGCATGGAATTTTCCAACTAAGGAAGAATGAAAAGGAAATCAAAACATGCATAGACTATTAATTGAGGATTTTAAATTGTAGCGCTTATGGCTTGATCACTTCATTAAAATGTCAGAAATTAAATATCACACTCATCAAGAATGCAAATACTTGGCAAATACACTCAATTGACAGATGACAAATATTTATCAATCAACTTACCTTCCGCTATAATTTTCTTTATGCCTTTCATCATTTCGGTATCCTTATCAAGGCCATCAACGACACTACTGAACACATTGAAGATTCTCGACGAGTGTGCACGAAACTCGACAGTATCCTGAATAAATTATTTTCAATTATAAAATAGGAATCAATTGAGCACAAGAATAAAAAGGAAGAATGTAGGAATATGGAAATGAAGGAAAATCGGAAATCGAAAGGAAATTTCAACGATGTTTAACTTACTTTAAGTTCCTCCAATGGTTTATCTTTAAACGATGGAAACTTCTGCTGATTATGAGGAAATTTGTTGAGGAATGTGTAGAAAATTAGGGTCCCTGAGTCGTGAGGCTGAAAAATTTTAAAAAATATTCAACAAATCTAAAATCTAAAAAATTGCCACTAGGACTTCATATGGTAGTCAATTGATTGTCATGAATAATTTGGGTCCATCGAGATTTGTCATAAAAATGTAGATGCATTTTCCATCAAAAACTCTAAACTCTTAAAACCAGTACCAACTGGTAGGATACCAGCATACTTACAGACAAGATTTTCATAATCCAATTAGTTTTTAAAGATAAATTAATTTAAATTAACCCAGCAATCACAGAGGGGATGTATATAGAGTGTAAATAATATTTATTGAGTTTTAATAAGATGAAATTAAGTCTTGATTCGTTATCTTTTTAGCTACTTTTGTGCTTCTAGTTATATATAATGATTTTGTGTTGAATAATTTACATCCAAAATGCATATCAATAATTTATTTATAGAAGCTAATGGAAAATAAAGTTTTATTGTCACATACCCAGCATGATAAAAAGATTAAAATCTATTTGTGGATATAAGCTTTTTGGAATAGAGAAAACCAATCTTTGGATTAACAAAATTGGATATTTTTATGTCTAGTTAAATTATTCATGTTAAATTAATTGATTGCATGTGTGATTTTAAGTTCCTGATTGGAATGGAGAAGTTCTTTGAATTTTGATTGTGCTAAGATGTGATGATAACTTAGCCCTTTGATCGCTTTTGTTATTGATTCTGATTTGAATTTTTATTGACAAGATTTAAATAAGTACTGAAGTTAACGGAACCGCTTAAGAATTTTTAACTAAAACGTCGCAAAAAAAAATTCTTGAGTTTTTTTTGTAAAGCACCGAATCAATTTCTTACAGGTCACGTGTAGCACATCTTCAAGAAATTATTGTAAACAACAAACCAGTTATCATAAGATTCATGCTTTTCTAACTTCAGCAAGTGTCTGGTCGAGAAATATAAACAATGTTGTTTTGACGCAAAATCAATTTGATGATAAATTTTCTTTTAAGTCAAAGGTCTAGATTATATCGCGTAGATTGATAAAATAGATAATAAGGCTATGATTGGTGGATAATTTGATAATATTTACTGTTCATGTGATGTTGAAGACGATTGGAATTTTAAATATTTTGCAACAATTTAGTGTATTTTTGCAATTAGCTTTAAAATGGAATTGGAAGGGGGCTTTGAAATTTTAATATTCTTAAGCATGTTGGACTTAGCTCCAGTATTGTTATTGCACTTGTTTTCAAATCACAAAATTTCACAAATAAAATCAAATTTTTGACAATTAATCTTAAATTCATTACAAAGCATGAAGCAAAAATTCACTCAAAACATACAGCAGCAGCAGGAATTTTCCACGTCCTTAGAATATTTTCAATATCAGCATCCGTAAGGGTAGCGATTTCTGGTGTTGGATAATTATTTTCACTTGTTGATACATTCTTATGAATTGCATTTCCCATTTTAATTGATGATTTTAAATTTTTCTCTCAATTAATTTAATTAAATATTTTTAATAACCCACAAGAAATTGCTTTTTTATAACTTTACGCATTGACGTTTGAAGCACAATTGAGAAAAGTGAATTCCCGTGAGTAAAAATTGATATTTTAATTGCGTTTTTATTTTCATACGACAGTCGTAACACAAACACATATTCAGGTATCAATTTGAGAGAGAATTTACCGCATCAGAAACAGAAAAACGAAAATTGCTGTAAATTTTTTAGAGTAGCATGATATGCTATGTCATACCTTCATCTATCAATCTGATGATTATTTTATTATAAAATAAGTATATCAATTTACATCAACCAAAATACAAATTTATGGACACAAACATTAACATGACATTTATGGAATTTTGTGGTCAGTATGAGATGTTACTCTTTGGATTTAGATTTTGGAGATGGAACTTTGGTAATGTAATGAATTTTAAGAAGCTACAAAAGCATATATTTTCCATTGCAGCAAGCGATGAATGAATTTTCATGATCAAAAATTCAAAGAAAAACTTTCTTTTATTATATTGTTGATGAGTTAATGTATAGCTATTGGGAAAACTGATAGTCGTTGCCATCAATGCATTCAAATAAAACATGATAGATGATATCAAGCAGCTTACTCCATGCCACAATACCTGTGTGGATTTAATTGATATATTTTGTGGTTGCTATAGTCAGGAGCGTAGTCAGGGAGGGGTTTCGGAAGGTCAAAACTGCATTGACCACAAAATTTCTTCAATACCTTCAAAACCAACAATATTCAATTGTTATTGGAGTGGTTTTATAAATATAAACCCCTCTCTCTCTTAATATTGCTGACTAAGCTACTGGCTGTGGTTAATAAATTAATTAATTTGTTTTTAAATATATTACCGTCATCATCGAGTTTACACATGTCTGTCAACGAGTCTAATATTACGATTCTCAATTCAACATATGACCGCTTCTTTATTAGACGTTTTGCGTGAGATCTGCCGACTAAAAAAGATAATTGATATGGATTAATGTGGTTTGTATTTATAAATGAAGTCAACTCGAATATCATATGGAAGTGCATGTTATACCTTCAGCAACAATTTTCTTAATAGCAATCAATTCTGGATCTTTATCAAGTGCATCAATAACACTAGAGAAAACATTGAATATACGCGATGCATGAGCTCTGAACCCCGGAGTACCCTATAATAATATTTTCATGAAAATCACAAAGATTAAAATTCAAATTCAGATCTTTACCTTAAGCATCAACAAAGGCGTATTTTTGAATGCCTGAAAAACGTGTTGATTGTCTGGAAATCTTTCCAAATAGGAATAAAAAATCCTCTCAGCTGTATCATGTTGCTGTAAAGTTCCAAAAAATTAAACGTTAAATTCAAAGAGATATTTCTCTTACCTTAATTGCTGGAACCTTCCAAGTTCTCTGAATGAGATCAATTTCGTCAAAACTTAGTTCACAAATTTCTGGAGTGGAATAATTATCGTAATCTCTGGCACGTCTCTTAATAATATTGCCCATAACTTAAATTTCTCTGTTTTTACTAATAGTTTAAATATAAAATATAGCAAAACCGCAAAATGCATGCAACCTGATGAGCGATTGTTCTTAAAATAAAATAACAGAAGCAAGTCAATCGATAAAATGAAAGAAAATTTTCATCGGACACTGTCGATGTTAATAATAATTAACAAAATTTTTTGCAGGTCTCTCGTGCCATCACCTCTCATTCTTCATTATTATTCCGTCGTTTATGTGGGCCACGAGCATGAAATAAAATTCCTTGTTGAATTGTTGTTCTTGTGTTTTTGGGAGGAGATGATTAAAAGTAGGAAAATTCATTTCATGATAATATCTAATTTATTATTGAATTTTATCGCTATAACTGTTGCGTCTCGATAGTTATTGGACATTGTTTTGACTATCTCCATTCAAAATTTGATATGACAAGTTGAAGTTTTACAGATAGAATGGTCTAGATGGACACGAAGCAATAATATTACAAATTTAATTGATCTAAGAACAAGACTATCATTTTAAAAACATTTGTCGCCCCAAGTGATCATGAATATACTCGGCCGAATGTCTAGCAATGATCTTCACCCGGAAGTTGACTTTGTGTATATTGTCACTTGAACCGGAAGATTTTTAATATTCTAGAAAAAAATTATGATCACAGTTACCTTGTTGTGGAAACAATTGAATTTTTTTAATCATATTCGTGATTATTAACTATAACAAGAAAGTTTTCTAATAAAAAGGATATAAAAATGGAATTGGTAAGTACTTAAGTGCAAGTGAATTATTGTTATGGATTATTAACGATTATGAATTTACATCCTTTAAATATCCTCAATAAAATTACTTTATAAATTCATTAACTATTTTCGAATTCAGGATGAAGTCACCCTTGAGATTCCGAATCCTCAAACAATTAATGAGAATTCAAATGATACAGATACATCATCGGAAGTGACTCTTTTTTATAACGATACGAAAGCGATGCATCTCGAATTTTTAATTGATCCCGATAGTAACAAGCCATGCATGAGACTGAAATTTTTAGAAGAACCCATCCATGACATTCGTCTAACAACGAAGCAAATTTTTTCAGACGGAAGAACTAATATCATTGATGTTGAAGAAATCCCTTTGGACAGAATGATTGGAGATGATGAACAACTTTACATAAGGAAAAACAGCATGGAAAAATTAGAACCAGGAAGTGATTTTCGTTTTGCATGTGATATTCGATTAACCAAAGCTGATAAGACACTTTTAAGTAGATTTTCAAGCAGCACTGTAGAAAGAATTTCAGAAATAGCAAATGACCAAAAGTTCCTGGATTTTACAATCAAGTTTAAAGATGCAAAGGAACTAAAAGTTCTCAAATTTATTCTTGCATCTAAAAGTCCAGTTTTTCTCAAAATTTTTACCACAGACATGCTTGAGAGCAGGAGAAATGAAATTTTCATTCCCGATGTCGACTATGAAGTCATGAAGATTGCTGTGAACTTCATGTATAATGGAGGAGTTCAAAATCTTGAGTACCATATTTTTGATGTATTAATTGTTGCTGATAAGTATGATATTGCAGAATTAAAGAGATACTGCGAGATAGAAGTAGCAAAAGGATTAACACCACAAATAATAGCTGATGTTCTAATTTTTGCTGATCGCTATAACGCTGCTTTATTAAAGGAAAGAAGCATCCAATATATTCAAAGGTACGTTAAGAAATTATCAGCTACTCTAGAATGGCTTACAAGTCTGAATATTTAAATTTCAGGAACTGGAACGCTATCAAAGGTTTGGAAGAGTTTGAATGTATTTACACGTACTCTAATTTAATATTAGACATATTCGAGACATTCAGTATTGGTGATTGTCCTATTAAGAGTGTCATATCCAATTTGTAAGGAAAAGTCAGCTGTGAATAAAATTTATTTTTTGTGTTAAAGAGCCTAGTGTCAACAAAATTTACTAACTGAGCATAATCATTTCTCTCACGGATGTTTCCTCTCTCAGTCACTCCTCTCTCGTTCAGGGTTCAACCGCGTAACATTCATATCACCCTGCCACTCTATTTACACAACTAATCACTTTCAAAAATTCCATAAAAATTTTAATATTTACCATTGAATCTCAATAATTTTACAACTTAACCTTGTGCCTTATGTGTCTTAAACATCCTTGCTATGAAAGCCTCAACAAGTTTGCCGCATCAAAGCCGGGTAAGTAAATTTTTGATGATTTTATTTCAGTTACTTCATATATTTTTAATCGATAATTTTCAGCACGCATTATTTACGGCATATTACTTGTAATTGCTGTTGCTTTTGGATGTGTACGACTTTTACAAGCATCAAATGACTTACATGCCTCAAAGAATGCCAAACTTGCAATTGTGCCAGATATCAAGGCCAATCTAATTCATTTTGATCCAAAAGATCTTGGAAGTATTGAGGGAATTACGTCTAAAATCGATGAAGTTTATGACAGTATGTAGACAATAGATGATTCTGGATATATCCATACAATTGTTGACTTTATTTTTAGCGTATCAAAAACACAACCGTAATCTCTACAATTGCGATGAAAATTCACTTCCTCCTGCGGGAAAATCATGTAATGTAGATTGGAGAGAGTTTGGACCATGCAACAAAGAAAATGCTTACGGATATCAAAAAGGAACTCCTTGTGTTTTCTTGAAATTTAAAAAACATCGTGATTGGGTGCCAAATTATTTGAATACAACAAATCTTCCAGATAGCATGCCAATGGAGTTGAAGAGCTACATTGTTAACAGTCCATACCCTAATCAGGTAGGAATCCAAACTAATTTTGTGGAATTATATAGACTTCATCGTATTCAATTTTTAGAGGGCTTTATGGGTTTATTGTAAAGGAGAAAATCCAGCGGATGTAGAAAATATTGGACCCATCACTTATTATCCTAGCCGTGGATTTTCACATTATTATTTCCCTTATGAAGGTCAGGATGGATATTTGGAACCTATCATTGCACTTTACTTCGAACGCCCAATGAGTAAGTATTTTATAAGAATTCATATCAAACAGTTCTTTTACCTTTTATATTGTAATCATTTACAAATTTCTTAGATGGAATATTAATATCTGTCAAATGCACTTTATGGACCCAAGGATCAGAAGAACATACCAATTTCGAAATACTTGTTGAATAATTTTTATGACGCTTTTTGAAGATGTTTTTATTTATTTATTATGAAATTCTACAACTCACTCGATGTACTTATAGAATCTCACGCTAACGTACAATACAAAAAAAAAATAATTATTTTCTTTATACAGCTTGCTTGACCAAAAAAAGAAGCTAATATATATTTTGCAGTTACTTGATGTATCTGTTCACAATCAGTACCAATAAACACTAATGTTAACATAGAGCATACATGTTGTATTTTTTAATTCGAAAACCTGAATCAGCAATTACTCATGCATCCTACTGGTAATCAACAACAATTGCGACTTAAAACTTTAAATGATTCATAAAAAACGAAAAGTACCAATAAACACTAATGTTAGTGAACATATATGTTGCATTTTTAGAACACTAGAATCAGCAATTGCTCAAATATTATTGTAGTAATCAACAACAATTAAGGCTTTTGTTTAACAACAAAAATCATATGATGCTTAAAAAGAGAATGGAGACAAAATTTTATGCTAATTCTCTTTTATTAAGTTTCTTACCAAAAAATTATACCGTCCCTGTCACTTAATTTACATGTTTTTAATTCTTTAGCAAATTAAAAAAGCTAAGATCAACTTTTGAATCTCAGTAGTTTTAAAGCGATTGTGCCTTAAACATGCCTTTAATTGATACTCAAAACAAGTTTTTGACATCAAAGTCAGGTTAGTTATTTTGTGACTATAAATAGTTCTTATCTTTATGATTTTTCAATTGAAATCTTTTAGGTCGGATTATTCTTGGAATATTGGTCATTGCTATTGTCGCTCTTGGATGTGTTGCTATTTTGCAAATGTCGAATAATGTCCAGTCAAAACTGGAAGTAATCCCTAATCCAGAAGATAATTTGATAAGCTATAGCAGCACTTCGAATAAAGAATTTGAAAAATATACACTCCAGATTGATCAGCTCCTTAATAGTGAGTATAATAAAAATAATATTATATTTACATTAAATACTCAAAATAATTTTAGAATATAGAAGTAAGCCAGTAGGAAACGTTTATTCTTGCGACGATCATAGTCTCCCAGACCAGGAAGACTATGTATGTGATGTAGATATCAGACAATGGGCTCCATGTGTTCAAGAAAACCATTACTCTTATCACAGAAGCTCTCCTTGCGTATTTTTAAAAATTAAAAAAACTCCATTTTGGGAGCCTAAGTATGTCAATACATCAGACCCTCCGGAAAAAATGCCTGCTTTTTTGAAAGAATATATTTCAAATGACTACTTAAAAAATAATGTAAGTATAATTGACTTTTATTCAAATTGATTCATTTATTATTGTTTAATCTATATTTAGAGAGCCGTTTGGTTATCTTGTGAAGGCGAAAATGATGTTGATAAAGAAAATATTGGACCAATAAATTATCTTCCAAGATTAGGATTTCCATACTATTATTTCCCGTACAAAAATCAACAAGGATACTTAGAGCCACTCATAGCAATTCAATTTGAACGGCCTACTCGTAAGTTTTTTATAAATGTCTAGAAATTTGACTTGAAAAGTCACTAAAATTTTATTCTTTATAGGTGGAGTTGTAATATTCGTTAAATGCCAAATTTGGACTCAGGACTCGAATGATTCAGCTAGTTTTGCATTATACATTCAATAAAAAATATTTAAAATGTTCAAAGTGTTATTAAAACAATAAATATATAAATCTGAAGGGTGTTCTATATATTTAGTTTTTTTTTCTAATGAAATTTAATTTTATTACCGATTGCAGTAAAATTCTCAAATTTTCAAATATAACTAGAATTCTGCAAGAAATAAATGTTGTTCCAGTTCCATAAATAAAGGAGCTGGTAAAATTCAAAGAGCTTTCTTTGCATATTGTAATTTCCTCACATGTTGCGATTCGATTGTCCATGCATGTTTTGGATTTCATCTAGAATTTGAGGGGTAAAAGCTCAAAAGCTAAAATTTATGATCTATTCTGGTTATTACTAAGGTTAAAAATAAGTTAAAAATCTAATCAACTTACATTTTTCTTCTTCTTTTATTTGAAAGTCAATAAGTAGCTTTAAACTTTTTATTTTTTATTGAAAATTTCACTTACTATAAATTCGTTAGCATGATCTTCTGTAGGTTCATAAAGAGTGAAATATTCAAAGTGTAAAAATGAATACCTTATTATTCTTCTCGTGTGTAGTCATTATTACTGGTAAGTTAACCTAATCTTGGACAAACTTGATGTGAATATTTTTGAGGAAACTGTAAAACTTTTCATTTGAAATCAACTCACAAAATTGGGATGATTTTGTGAAAACTTTTGTTTAAATTTCTTTCCATCTGATTCTTAAAATAGCATACACTTGAAACAATGAAAAAATGTGCGTACAATTAAACCATAGTAAAAGTTGTTGTTATCTTAAAATTGTTACAACTGTGCAAACAAGACATAAGGAAATCTTTCTCGATTTCTTCCTAGTAGCATAACATAAAAAAATAAGTATAACCGTAAAAATTATTTCAATTATTCCAATAAAAAATTTATAGGATACGTTAATTCAGCAAATCTGGAAATTACAAAACAAATTCATCAGAAAATTGGAAGAGTCAAACCTAAGCGATGTTATCCGATTACAAGTGAAATGTTTACTTCAACAAGCACAGGAACGACTGAAACAACATCCTCGATATACTCTTCAGAAAACATAACAACTGTTTTATCATCTGTCACAACTACGCAAGCACCAACAACACCATTTGCATCAGCATGGCCTTCCAACCAGGACCTAAGAGCACAAATTTCTGAAGCAATTTTGAAATATGGAGGAAATCTAACTGATTCTGAATATCAAGCATTAATGGATACTTCAAAGGATATAAATACTTTCGCACAATATCTTAACTCAACTCAGATGTTAATTTTAATTCCATTTTTTGGTCAAACATTAGTTTCTCAAGCTATAAGTCACAACTCATCAGATCTGCCAACGACTATAATATATGATATAGAATTACAACAAAATATCACTCAAACATTTCAACAATATGCACCAAACATGTCCCCAGATGAGATCCAATTTGTGATCAATACCATGCAAACAATGAGTACGATAACTGTGAATTCTTTGACCCTTGATGAGTTGACTCAGATGGCTCAAGCATGTGCCTCAGCATTTATCAATAATACATTGAATAATGGACCTATTATAACCACAACTGTTTCATCAACAACAACGACAACAACTCAAGCCCCGACAACACCATTTGCATCGCCATGGCCTTCAAATCAAGATCTAAGAGTACAAATTTCTGAAGCAATTTTGAAATATGGAGGAAATCTAACTGATTCTGAATATCAAGCTTTAATGGATACTTCAAAGGATATAAATACTTTCGCACAATATCTTAACTCAACTCAGATGTTAATTTTAATTCCATTTTTTGGTCAAACATTAGTTTCTCAAGCTATAAGTCACAACTCATCAGATCTGCCAACGACTATAATATATGATATAGAATTACAACAAAATATCACTCAAACATTTCAACAATATGCACCAAACATGTCCCCAGATGAGATCCAATTTGTGATCAATACCATGCAAACAATGAGTACGATAACTGTAAATTCTTTGACCCTTGATGAGTTGACTCAGATGGCTCAAGCATGTGCCTCAGCATTTATCAATAATACATTGAATAATGGACCTATTTTAACCACAACTGTTTCATCTACAACAACGACAACAACTCAAGCCCCGACAACACCATTTGCATCACCATGGCCTTCAAATCAAGACCTAAGAGTACAAATTTCTGAAGCAATTTTGAAATATGGAGGAAATCTAACTGATTCTGAATATCAAGCTTTAATGGATACTTCAAAGGATATAAATACTTTCGCACAATATCTTAACTCAACTCAGATGTTAATTTTAATTCCATTTTTTGGTCAAACATTAGTTTCTCAAGCTATAAGTCACAACTCATCAGATCTGCCAACGACTATAATATATGATATAGAATTACAACAAAATATCACTCAAACATTTCAACAATATGCACCAAACATGTCCCCAGATGAGATCCAATTTGTGATCAATACCATGCAAACAATGAGTACGATAACTGTAAATTCTTTGACCCTTGATGAGTTGACTCAGATGGCTCAAGCATGTGCCTCAGCATTTATCAATAATACATTGAATAATGGACCTATTATAACCACAACTGTTTCATCTACAACAACGTCAACTACTCAAACGCCTTCAAATCAAGATCTAAGAGTACAAATTTCTGAAGCAATTTTGAAATATGGAGGAAATCTAACTGATTCTCAACTTCAACATCCTCAAGCTATAAGTCACAACTCACGACATATTCTAGCTCAAGCATGTGCATCAGCATTTATACACACAACTGTTTCATCTACAACAACGTCAACTACTCAAACGTCAACTTCAACATCCTCTACGACATATTCTAGTACGACTACGGTGCCATCTATAACGACCTCAACATTGAGTCCAGCAATAAATCAACAATTAACAAATTCAATCAGTAGTCTGGCACCAGGTTTAAATCAAACTCAAATTCAGAACCTTCTTAATGCCACATATTCTAGTACGACTACGGTGCCATCTATAACGACCTCAACATTGAGTCCAGCAATAAATCAACAATTAACAAATTCAATCAGTAGTCTGGCACCAGGTTTAAATCAAACTCAAATTCAGAACCTTCTTAATGCCATTCAAGTTTTAGCAAATACTTACTATTTTACACCCGCTCAAACTATCATAATTGCTCCAGGACTAAGTTTTTTCTTCATGTATCACTCAGGGTCATCAGTAACAATCAATGGAACAACTGCTGTTTATACTGCCGCAGACGTATTGAGCCTTGTTTCATTTTTCAATCTTTGGGTGCCTGCAATGACTGGTGCTGATATACAAGAATATATTACTAAAATGGAAGCTGTAAGTTACTATTCTCAAGGTGTAACACCATTGGAAGCATTAAGTTTGGCACCAGCTCTTGCACAAATATTCATAAATCAAGCATCTTCTCAAACTGCTGCTCCATAAGCTTTCTACATTGAAGAATAAAAGTGTAAATTATTCAATATCAAAAATACAGTTCTAAATTTTGAAATCATCTAAAAATAAATTTTGTTTTGCATAAAAATTTATGTTCACTGTTTAGTTTATTTCCAATACTTTTTTGTTGGCATCCTTAAATACTTTGAGGCCGATAATGTCTTTGTATTCTAATCCTTACATTAATTTAGCCTTCATCTGTTTCCTCCTTGAGTTTTTAAACTCTTAGGTAAGTATATATTTTCATAAAATTCCTCTTTTTGTACGAAAATATTCCCACCAAAAAGTCCCGAAGTTCAATTTATAGCTTCATTTTTGAATTTTGAACTTTCGTTTCTTTTTAAATCCTGAATGGCCGTTTTTTTTTTTTGCCTGGAGTTTTAGTCTCAACACTGTTTGTTTTTTTAAGTTTGGAAATATGTTTAATTTTTCTGTTTTTCCTCCAAAGGAGAAGTAAATTGGAAACCTTTAAGTTATGCAAATGATAATTTGTCATTTTAGGCAATATTTTTTTTCGGGCACTTTTTAACTGTTATTTTTATTTTAAATTTTTAAACGACCTAATTTCCTTCCCCTTGTCAATATAAATAAATATTTTTTTTTGTGTATGTTTCTGATAATGTTAAATTAGTTTAAGATACACAGTAATAATGGCAGAACCAGATCTAAAAAAGCTGGCAACAACTCACGAATTTTATGTTGGATTGTTGCTGGCTGTATCAAGTTGCTTCTTTATCGGTAAGCTAATTATTCGAACTATTCATCAAAATAAAAATAAAATTGTCTATGAATTTCTAGGAGCTTCATTCATAATTAAAAAGAAAGGATTAATACGACTAGCTAGAGTGGGAAAACGGGCTGGTGCTGGTGGATTTGGCTATTTACGTGACTCAGTATGGTGGTTTGGACTGTTATCAAGTAAGTAATTGGAATTTGTGATGAGTAATCATTATCTGTAATTCATTGACCTTGAACTTTCTCTAATTATCAATATTTCTAGTGGGACTTGGAGAAGTTTTAAATTTTACAGCGTATATGTTTGCACCAGCTAGCTTGGTTACGCCTTTGGGAGCACTGAGTGTAATAATTACAGCAATACTTGCGAGTAAATTTCTGAATGAACGATTGAACTTACTTGGCAAAATGGGATGTTTTCTATGTATTATTGGAAGTACAATAATCGTTATTCATTCACCCAAAGAAACAGAAATTACTGATCTCAATTTATTGATAGAAAAGGCAGCTGATTCTGTTTTTATGACTTATGTGTTAGTTGTCCTTCTTGTAGCTGCATTCATAGCATTCTATTTGGGTCCTCGAATCGGACATAAGAATGTTGTTGTCTATATTCTATTATGTTCATCAATAGGATCTTTAACTGTCATGTCCTGCAAAGCATTAGGTTTAGCCATTAAAGATACATTATCTGGAAATTCAAATGATTTTGGAATGTCATTACCATACATACTTGTCATCATATCCGCTGTATTTATCGCTATTCAAATGAATTATTTAAACAAAGCACTTGATATCTTCAACACATCTATAGTCACACCTATATATTATGTTATATTCACAACTTTAGTCATATTTGCGTCTGCTATTCTATTTAAAGAATGGAAAAATATGGATGTCTGGAATGTTATAGGTGATATTTGTGGATTTTTGGTTGTTATATGTGCAGTTATCCTGCTTAATGCATTCAAGGATATGGACGTATCAATAGATGATTTAACATCTCAAATGAGACCAAGGAGGAGATTAGTGACCCTTGGAGGAAGTGCAAGAAATGGAAATATTCACTTAGAAGAAAGTGGTAGTCTAATGGGCCATTCGTATGGACATAGTGATAATGATACATAGCAAAGTAAGCTTAAAGATTGATGGATTTTCGAATAATTATCAAAACTTAATTCAATTAAAAATGAAAGAATTAAAGGACTGAAACTTATAAAAACAGTTGTGCTAAGGCAGACCAAAAGAATTATTGTTAAGCTTTTGAACATTTTATTTTTATAAGGCTTCTGTTATATATATTAATCGAAGTTATGAGTTACCTACGAATACAAAATCATCAAGTTCAAAATGCTTTAATTTGCCTTAGTCTGACTTAGAATTTCAACTGAATTAATTTTATAAGTAAAATCTCATTTGATGCACTACTATTCGTGTATTATCAGCATCCATTTATTTTCATATCACATAAATTGAGATCGAATCAAAAAATTCCATTGAATTTACAAAATAATTTATTGATCCTTAAAAGAACAAAAAATAAATCGTTATTGACTAATTTACTTTAAATTTTATCTTACCCAAATTACTCATCACATGTAAAAAATTATGAAACAAATAAAATAATAATTTAAATCACTGAAAGGTTCTGAGTTTAATTGAATGCATGTTATTTATCACTCGAGTATCTAGACACTTTGATCTGCGAAAATATGACATGATCTGCTATACAAATCAAAATGAAACGAAATCAGTTACAAAATGTCATTTCAATGATCTAAACCAAATTCCTTATATGTAATTATTTGACAAACTACCCTTAATTTGGAACGTCATAAGTAAATGCAATCATTCATTAATGTAAACTGCTCAAAAATAGAACTCATAAAAAAAGAGTGTAAATATTATGAAATTGAACCCAAGAGAACTCAAGAGAGTAATTGTTTTATTTTTGTTATTACCGGCTTTACACACGATCGATTGAAGAGAAATGTTTGTAAAGACATGCAAGCACATGGAATACTATAAGAGTGTGTATCGAAAAGATGATGACGATTCCGTTGCTGTTATAAAATAAGGTATGGGTTACATTCATGTATGGGGGTGGGAGTAGAGATCAGAGCTCGAAGTCGACTAAATTTTAATGTGAAGTCGAGTCGACTCAAGTCGATTTTTTTAAAACAAACTACGGAGTCGACTTCGAGGTCTGGTAAAGATTTAAACCGTGACTATACCAAGAGTTTGACGTACTCAATACGTTACTACCAGAACGGTTACTAAATAACATATTCCTTGATGAAAATTGCCAAGAGTTTAACAGTAAGATTGGCAATTAATGCTTGTATTGATGTTCTAAACATTAAAAACCAAATTAAGAGTTAAGAACAATTCAGTGAAATATTTTTAATTGACACTGACCTAGACAACAAATTAATGATTGTAATGACTTATAATCTCAGCAAGTAAACAAAACTTTCGTGCGAATGAATAAAAACAAACAAAAGGGAAAACTAAGCCTAATATGCTAAATCCGAGTGCAATACAATATATTTTCGTGTATTGAGCTCTAATTTTTTCACATGATTAGCATAAGACACTTGATAATTAGTCGTAGTAGAATCGAGAAGAAGAATTTTTGAGTTGATTGAGCTGAACAATTGAGCTACAAAAATGAATGATGTATGAAGAAAACGAAGATTACGTGCTACACACAAAACACTATCATTCAGTCACAACGATTCTCAGTTTTCCTTATAAAAAGGCAATCGAAGCGGGCGAATTTCTTTATTTCATTGTTAAGCTTTGACTGAGCAGCACCTCTCTTTTATTTATCTCCAAATTCAAGGACTATTTAAAGTGGACATAAAGTAAGTGGATTTTGTTTTTGTGCAAGAAAAAAATGTTGTGCTTCATAAAAAAGACTGATGTGTTCTCCCAGCTAAATTAAAGTGATTAATGGAATCTAAATCTATCGAATTCTTCCTTGTTATTTAGAATTATTAATGAAGTGTAGAATCAGAATGACAAGGTTTAAACATGATATGTTATCATTTCAGCAAATTAAAGTTTTAGATCTTTAAATTGATTTGCATAATGATTTCAATGATGTTTGTTTAGGAATAAGAAGATCATTGGAAATACCACAGCACCGTGTCTATGATCAAGTGATGCAAAATTTGGATGAGACTTGAATGTGAATTTTCAGAAAAATAATTTTTTTGGACAAAAATTCAAAGTTTCGTTAAGGTTCGTTTACCCAAATTGCAATTTAAATGTCTAATTAGACAATTCAATTGTTTCTCGTTTAAGTATGCATTACTGCATAAATCATTAAGATAACAAAATTATTTGAGAAGCAAATAAATAAGCATGACTTATTATCCACTAGATTGTCCATAAACTAAGGGATTTGCGTTACAAGTGTGAATGCTAACATTTGTGTCTAGCAAATATTATGCCCATGTAAATATTTGATGAGCTTTAAAAAATTGAGAAAGGCTTTGTGTATATATTTGCAGATCAACATCAACAATGACGAAGTTGACAAAGACGCAGGAGTTTTACCAAAACAAGTCAATTTTTATTACTGGCAGTTCAGGATTTATGGGAAAAGTTCTCCTTGAAAAGCTTCTTTACTCATGTTCCGATGTCAAGCAAATTATAATTCTAGTGAGACCAAAACGCGGAAAGAGCGCAGCACAGCGAGTTCAAGACTTTTCAACTCTTGCGGTAAGTCACGTGCAAACACGTAGCTAATTACTTACTATTTTTAGAATTTGGAGGTCGACCGACTACTTTGTTGCTTTTGAAATCTTTATCTCTATTTCTGCCCCCTAAAGTCACCGCCTCCCTTCGGCTACCCCTCTGATTACATGTCATTATATTCATATTGACATTAAAAGTAATTAAAAGTACATTTTCCCAATTGACACCTTCAACATCTAATTCTAAATTGATTCTAGAAGTAGAGAAGTAGACAAAAACTTAATCGCTCTACAATTAATCTGTGATGCAACAAGGGTTATTAATCCCAATTAATCAAATGATCACTGTATTTTCACAATCAGTTAGTATTGATAGTCAACAGTAGCATTTTAGAAGTATCTTCAACATTGTTAATAAGATTTGAATCAGGATTTATTAGTCTCATCTTAATAGCATGTCCATAACAAAAGAATCGATAAAAATCCTTTATCTATTTTTAAAAATTAAAATTTAGCAAACAACTGTCAAAACTGCAAGATTTCTAAATATAGTCTTACTTTTGATGACTATATTATAAAGAAGGAATCGATGCGATTCAATCGAATGTCATCTCCATCCTCTTCTATTATTTTTTTTAAAAGCTTGCAATACATCCAAAACATTGCAAAATATTTCTAACAACAATTGATGACTCTGAAATTTATTTGGTCATTCAATTTGCGAAAAATATATTTCTAAGACATTATTAAGATTCCTTATGTCTACAAAACTTTCAATTCATTTTGAGTTAATAATAAATAAGAAGTTATGATCTCATAAAGCCTTCATGGTTATGATAACTAAATGAAAATGTTGATGAGAAGTGAATGTGGATGCAGTGCTTTTTTGGATTGTATTGCACAGAATAGTCAAATTGGTTTGATTGGTTTTGATAAAGAACGACAGTGAAATCTTTAAAATTTTGATATTGTTTGTTTAACCAGTGACAATTAATCAATTCTCATTAATTCACACATTTAAATGTTTTGTGTATCGACATATCACACATAAATATCTTCTGTACACATATTTCGGCAGTTGATGTTAATTCACGTGAAAGGAGATGTGCGATAAATAAACAAGACCTTTCAATTTTATCGTGTACGCAATTTAACAATCATCTTCAATTTACAGATGTTTAAAAGAATCAACAATGAGAAACCAGAAGTGATGCAGAAAATTGTGCCAGTTTTCGGTGACATTCAAAAGCCAAATTGTGGATTGAGTGATGAGCACTTGAAGAAGGTTATTGAAGAATCAGAACTAGTATTTCATATGGCGGCATCGTTAAAATTGGAAGCGACACTTAAACCAAATATTGAAATGAATCTTCTAGGAACAAAGCATGTCATTGACTTGTGCAAAAGAATGCCTAAGTTAATGCTGTTGATGCATTTATCGACAGCATTCTGTACATCAGATGAAACTGGTCCCTTATTAGAAAGTGTTTATGACTGGAGAGATGATCCAAATGATCTTCTAAGATGTGCAGAATGGATGGACGAAAAGACTATGGAAAATATTCAATCTAAGTTGCTCGATCCACATCCAAATACCTATACGTATACAAAGCGCTTAGCTGAAATTCTCGTTCGATCTTATTTCGGTGAAATTCCAGTCTGTATTGTCCGACCTTCAATAGGTATGTATCATTGTCTGTTGTGTCATTTTTGGAATACCTACATTAAATTGATGATTTAATATGCAGCTTATTACATATGAAATATCTCAGTAATATTTGGGATTGGCAAGACTTTAATATGATCATCAATTTTGGGTAACTTAGTTTATGATCGTGATACTCAGAAATAGTTTTGGAAGGGCTAGATGCAACTATCAAAATATTGTGGTCCCATAGTGTCAAAATAACTAATGATATCTAACATATCCCTAAAAACAAACATAAATCAACTCTAAAGAATTCCATTAACTTTCTTAAATGCAACTTTAACCGACCAGTAAGAAGCAGCACGCATTAAACAAGTTTTAATTCATTCTTTTGCTTTTGTTTCACTTTTCTTTTCTCTGTTATGTCTTATTGCATAATCTTCATATTACATGACGCAGTGGTTCTTTCACAAGGTCATCCTTGATCGCGAATTTTCCCATTTCGATAATTAATGTTATTCTCTTCATGAAATTTAGTAATTTATAGGCAGTAAGCTGCGAAGCTTGTTTTAATGGTTGACACTTTGAGATTCATGAATTAACAAGAGTCCATAAATTTCTTCGCGCCTTTTATGGAACTTTCTTCTTAACTTTAAATATTCTTTATCTTACAGTATCACCGGCTTTTAAGGAACCATGTCCAGGCTGGGTAAGCTGATGTATTTACAATCTTTTTCGGTTTTTATTCTAACTGCTTTCTTGATTGATTTATTCAGGTTGATAATTTGAATGGGTAAGCATAAGCACAGTGCCGTATTGTACATTCTTTTTAGTCATATTAAGGATCAAATTCGGATGTATTTAGTTTGTAGAAGATTTTGACCCATATACCCAACCCCCTTGATATAACACCAAATATTAACAAGTAATATTGACATACAATAAATTACAGACCTGTTGGTATTATGGTGGCTGGTGCAAAGGGAGTATTGCGATCAATGCTGTGTAATGGAGACTTTAAAGGAGAGTGCATACCTGTTGATTTTGCAATCAACGGAATCATCGGTATTGCGAAAAGTGTAGTAACAATGAAAGAAAAGTAAGTACTTAATAAGATGATTACACATAAGGCGTCATGATTATAAATCTCAAAAACATTACAGACCGTCTGAAATTCCGGTCTTTAATGTGACTTGTCATCCAGAAAGTAAACAAACTTGGGGATATATTTTGGAAGAAGGACGTAAAATGGTACAGAAATATCCATTTGAATTTGGACTTTGGCTTCCTGGCGGTGGAATAACATTGAATAAGAAGCTACACCAGCTGAATGTTGCTTTGTTCCACTGGGGACCGGCTTATCTTATCGATTTTCTCATGTTTTGTTTTGGACAGAAGCGATTGTAAGATTTCACTTGTCAAGTTCCCCCATGATATATTTATAAAAATATTTAATCGCAGCATGTATCGTGTCCAACAAAAGATATCTCAAGGACTTGAAGTATTAACTTTCTTCACAATGCGTGAATGGCTTTTTGACTCGAAGAAATTTCAACAAGTATTTCAAGAAATGGAACCAGATGATAAGAAAATGTAATTAATGAACAACTTTCGATAATTAATGTGGCCATTAAAGCATCTCCTTTACTCCTTACAGATTTTATATGGACACAAGAATTATTACAAAAGATATTGAGTTGGATTACTTACGTGACACTTTATTGGGTGGACGTCAGTATTGCATGAAAGAACCTTTATCCACATTGCCGAAGGCTAGGATTCAACTGAGGATGTAAGCTGATTTATTGACTTGAATATTGAATAAATGTCAATTTTATTTACTTTCAGCATGAAAATCGTTGATGCTCTCATTAAGCTTTTCTTATTGTATCGCATCGTGAGATATATCTTAAGTGCCACAGGTCTTGACAGCACAATATCTGAATTAATTGATGGCTTGAATGCTAATCAATCACTTACAATATGATTTAACTTATTTTTCTGACATTGTCACTTTTAGGATTACGTCTGAAATGAAAGATTGTGGATATATTTGAAGATTTTGTGATAAATAGGAGGGAGTTTATTTTTTTGTGGGCATTAAGTCTTATGATATATATTGTTATTTTGTATGCTATAAAGGTCTCCTAAATAAATGTTCTTTTGATAAATTTCATAGAAAATAAAGCCTACTATGATTTTATACAATACTTTAAAAAGAAAATAAGACTTTTATTACTCATTTACACAGACATAGCAATAACGTGATATATAATTTCGAATAATTGCCTTAATGTTCGAGGAACAGATTTCTGTAGATACCAAAAATTTCTTCAATGTTTGCTCAATGAGCTGATTGTTGTTTCTTTCCGTGATGACACCTTTATCAATCAAAATTGACACAACATCAAGGAAGAAGAATCCTGCCTCAAGAAACTCAACACTATATGGTCCGTAAAGATTTTCCTTTACGTTTAGAAGCTCGAAACTCAATGTTAATGGGATATTTGCGTTTTGCATGTTGATAGAATCTAGATTGTGGATTAAAATGATGAATTAGTAAGAATAATTAAATTATTATGCATGATACTTACTTCTATTAGTGATGAGGGTATGAAGCATCATTTCAGTCATGTGATAACGAATCTCGTCTAATGATCCCATACCAAAAATAGCAGATAAATATGTCGTGTAAAGCTGATTCATTGTAAAATTAGAATCAGACTGTTGAGCTAGTAAGGAGAAGAATTTCTTCATGTGAACATTATCGTGAACTTTTTTGCAATCGTCACAACGTAGACGGAAGTTTTCATCGCTTCCATCGTCCTCGTCTGAGTAATCGTCATTTCCATCAGATGTCAACTTTTTATCAGGATAAAATAATCTCTTGTTACAAATTCGGCACAAAATTGAGTTGTTAAATCTCTGTGGGAGTTAATAATAAAAAAATTAATAATTTTATGGACAAAATCAAGTTAAAAATCTTACATATTCATCATTCGTCTGCAAGCACTTTGTACATTTACATTCGAAATTATATTGCAGCTTAAGCGTATCCTGTCTTTCTTGATAAGACATCAACTTCCAATGAGGACCATAACAATTGAAAATCTCACCATTTACGGGGATATCGTTTGCAGCATAGATTGTCAACTTCTTTCCTTCAAAAACATTCCTGATATTCGGTTCGCAACTATGATTCAGCATCGAGATTCGTGGGAAAATTCCAGTAAAGACACGCTGAGACTTTAAAAGTAGATGCAAACCACCGCCATTCGGCTGATTTTTAAGTAACATAAGCTTTAATGCGTCAGTTGTGAAGACATTTTGTCGAAAATCTACAATTGCGTGACCGTTTGAAACTAACTGACCAATATGTCGCAAGATTAAGGCACTAATCAATAAATCCCATCCACTATCATCTAGTAAATCCTTTATTTTACTTGATAGAAAATCTTGGAAGAAGGTGGTACATTCTCTAAGATAGATTGTAAGCATGTACGCTGTCTGTTTTATAGATGGATATAATGTTTAAAAATTAAATCTTATTTACAGGAATTAACAAAGCTACTCACATAAACATAGGGCATATTCTTCAATAAGAATGCGTTGTCGCGAAACAGATTAGGTTGAAGGCACAAAACTCGAGCATATTCTTGAAATTCTGAACTGCTGTTTTCTCCAAAGTAGTCATGATAAAATTCGGAGGAAAATTCGATAAGTTGTTCAAAAATCTTTTCTGGATCTTTCTTAAACTTTTCTTGATCAGCTAAAAGTTCAAGTTTTGATATGAGTGATGGGAAGCCGGCTAAAAGCACTCGTAAAGATAAATGAGCAATTCCAATTTCAAAGAAAAGATTCTTTTTATATCCTTCACATTCATATTTGTGAATTTTGAAATGCTCATCTCGACATTTACTTGAACAATATGTCGAGTGCCTGCATTCCAAACACAGGAAAGGCCAGACATTGACTAGAGCACAATTTTCGCAATCCGTATTAAAGTATTTTTTCACGCCATAATTGTGCACTGGCACGAACGCAAATGGTACCTCATTATAAATGATCTCGTCCGTTTTGATCTCATTTTGAGCCACAACATACCTTCCTAGCGATTCTGAATACATTCTGAAATTAACAAAAGTTATTGTATTATATTTATTATAAAACTTATCATTTCGAGTAGCTTACTGCTTGACTTTAAGTTCATCTTTGCTTTTATCATCCAAAGTTAGCTTACTTAGTTCTTCTTGTTCATCGTCGTCAACATAAGTTTCTTTTTCCATAGCTTTCAATCGTGTCTTGTATTTTTGGAGAATTTCTTTCGACTGCTTTGAACCTTTCTTCGCGTACTTTTCTAGTTCCGCTACATTCTTCCGCATGTCTTTTATGCAGCCATTCGATAATGAACACATTCTTTCGTAAATTTTAAACGGATCAGGATGATTGAGCTGAAAATTAATTAAATTGTACATAAAATCTCAATATGAATCATGAAAAATCACCTTGATAGCTTCCTCGCAATCATTTCGAGCGACTTTATTAAATCCAAGTCTCATTAAAGCAGCAGCTCTATTTCCATGAGCAAAAGACAGGTCGCTGTCATTCTCAGAACATTTTAATGCGAGTGTGTAAAGAAATGCCGACTCGAATAAATTGACATTTTGGTCATTTCTCTTATAAATCTTATTTCCTTCACTTCTGATCTCTTCACTGAGCTGTGACGACTTTTTTAGTGCTGGAGTTAAATCATCAAGGAAACACGAAATAAACTTTTTAATTTTCGTTTCATAAATTGTCTGTACTACTCTTATTTCATTGCTGGAATTTTTAATTGACAGCTTTTTCTGGTTCTTTTTCATTTGCTTAATGACAATATCCCATTTTGAACCAATGTTACGTGTCTGTTCTGGAAGTGACATATTTCGGACATAAAATGTTTGTTGTGCGTAAAAATCAAGTTTTCTGAATTATTATTATGTTCTGGATCAGGAAATTAGATCGTTTTCTAAAAGAAATGAAAGATTTTAATCATTTGATATTACAACATATTCAACTTTTAGCTTACTTGCTTGTCGGCGAATATTTTCCAATTCTTCAAACAAGACAATGCGGAACTTTTAACCAAAATTTTTGTTGCTTCTAAATCAACACATTTAATGGATGTCCCCTACTTTTTTCGTTAAAATCAATTAGAATGGATACAGAAAAGTCACTTTACAAATTTAAATGTACTGTAATTAACAAAGTATCTTACAAAATTGGTTCTGTTTACTAAAAATGGTATGAAAGTCGCCGTCAAAGATGTTACCAAACTTAAGTAGCGCATTTTCTTTGCACTTCTTTTAAACTACACAAACGACGATATATTGAAGTGATTTTTTATTTATAAAGTTCTTCTACGTGAGAAATTCTGCTTAAAAGCACTTGAATAAATTTATATTAAACAGGAAACCATAACTTAATGATATCGGACAATCTGACATTTTTAGCACATTCTTTTTTGTAAAATGTGCTAATATTTTTAATGAAACGGCTGTAAAATTTTTGAATTCCTTTTTGCCCGGAAAATAAAATTTCAAATCAAACATCACCGTTAAATTATATTGACATTTATCAACATTTAACAAGATAATTTAAGTCTAATAAACATACCAAACTGTAGGAAAAGTATCATTAAAATCCTGGTATCTAAATCAACGTCTAACTGGCATATTAAATGAAAATTTAAAATAAATTGTGGCAGACCGACACACTTTATCAATTTGCATCGATTTTTTCAATGCTATAGTGCGTTTAGAAAAATCTAAGAAAGAGTGAAAATTTTCCACAAAAGAAAGTTGCAAAAATTAATAAAATTAAGGGTTTTCTAACGCTTTAAATATCGTATTGTGATTATTAATTATAATATTGACTTGATAGGAAGTGTGTGATATAAAAAAAGCTCCAATGAGGGGCAATAGATTTGATTTCATACAGTTTAAAAAACACGAAGACATTTTAAATGGAAATTTGCGAATATGTTATGTTTAAGTGATGCTCAGTCTCTATGTTTATTACAATTGTCGCAAATAGTATCAAGTTTAACTAAGAGGAACTTTCCACAAAGCACTAGAGAGATTTCAGAGGTATAAAATTGAAATAAATGAAAAAGTTTTAAAGTGAGAGAAATAGAATGTACAATATGGCCGGTCCGTAATTCTTCTTCTATCTATTTCCTTTTCTCTCCCTCGCGTATTTCGTCCTAACCAATTTTTTTTTTTTTGTTTGAGTTAAATTATTTTGCATAGTATTAAATTTGTGTGTCGAAAGTGCTAGAAAAAATAACCTTAATTTATAATAATTAATCGCATAATTTGTTATAGCTTTGTAAACAATTTGGGATTGAGGCAGAAAGGCATCTTCTGCGCTGTTTGTTTTCATCGATTGATTTTGGAGACGCACATTCAGTGAAAAATAATTCATTACAAGCAAAACTTTTATCAAGTGAACTTTCATCAATACTTAATAAACCATCTTTTATATCGAGCATCTGTTTTGCCATCGAAAATCCACGACCACAGCAAAAGGTTCGTTTTTCTAAATGATTTAGCAATAAAATACTTGTATAACAAATAGTTATTTATTCATAGACTTTGAGACCGACGCAACATCTTATTAATCAAATCTCAAAGGCTCTTAATTGCTCACAAATCCAGGAGATTTCTTTGGCAATCGCTCTCAGGAACTCGCTAAATCTAGATTTAGCCAGGTTTGCAGAGCAACATTTAAAAATTTGCTTACCTCAACTTATACAAAATTATTTAGGTAACTATTAGCTATATTTGTTGTTTAATTAAATATTAAAACTTAAAAGTATTTTAGATTCATCAAGACCATCGGAAGGAACTTTAACTGATATATCGCCGGAATTACTTCAGTTATTGCTATCACTTATTGCATACGGAAAGCATTCATTTTTCAACCTAAGTGATTCAATCTATAACAAATTCATAAAGAAATTGTGTAGAGACTTTCCACGCGATCACGTTCCACTAATTTTAACGCCTTTACTCTACCTTGAAGAAAGTGAAATTTCTACCGAATCTATATTATCTAATTCGCAAAATATTTTCAAATCGAGCATAATGGACACGTCTTGGTCGAAGCTTATAATGGAAATTGGATATTCCTTAACACAATCTGTGGAGGACTGTAAATCGCATCTTATGAAAGGAGGTGGAAGAGATGTTACAGCTCAAGATGTCGCTAAAATAATATCTTTGATGTGTTTGACGCATACCAATTTATCGGACAGTAGCATTAATTTGCCAACACCTAATGCTTTTTGGCCATCAAATAGCTCACAATCAAATGATCCTGCAAACAGTAATTCAGCAGGACAAAAGGAAAAACTAACGATTGAAAGTGCATCATGGAAACCAGAAATTTTCGTTCAAGCATTGAAGGAAGTTGTACCAAATTTGAACTGGAAAGAAGTATGTTTGGGACTTGATCATCCAGAATTTGCTATCAAAGATCGAATCGGATTAAACTTGTTAATAACAACAATTCGCCTTGGCTTCCAATCAAGTGGAATGGGACAAAACTTCCCAGCTGAATGTATTTATAGACATTGGCAAAATGTTGAAGGACATTTAACATTAATTGCAGCAATTTTGAAAAATTCTGACATCTACTCATTTGCTGATCATATTTATAGTTCAGTTCCAGTTGAGGTTTTGAAAACACCACCAGAGCCTGATAACAAAGAAGTGAATTCATGGAAATCTGTTCATTTAGTCGAAACACTTTTGTACATCTCTGATAATGGATATTATAATCAAGTGCTGGAAATACTGAAGTTTCCACTACAACATTGTCCTGACATCCTTTTTATGGCCCTTTTACATTCAAATGGACCACTTACAGTCCTTCGTCAAGAGCTTTTTACAAGTCTTGTTCCTGTTTTCTTAAGTAATCATCCAAACTCTGGTCCAATTTTACATCATGCATGGAATTCATCAAATTATGGTGCAATCAAGAACATTATTATGATGTCTATGAATGAGTCATATATAAGAAGTGATAGTGATCAATCTCGACTGTCTAGAATACTTGATATTGCTCAAGATTTGAAAGCATTATCTAGTTTATTAAGTTCGAGAGATTCAAGATCCTTCATGTTTGTAATTGACTTGGCATGTCTTGCATCACGTCGTGAATATCTTAAATTGGATAAATGGTTGTCAGATAAGTTACGCGAACATGGAGATCAATTTGCTGCTGCTTTAGTGAAATTTCTACAAAGACGATGTCCTCAAGTTATGGGAAAAGCTGCAGACGATCAAATGTCAAAATCTGGACAATTACAACCTGAAACTCTTAATTTGATTGCTCAATGTCTTCATGCTTTTGTTCCTAATATTCATTCGCCTGATGTCGCGGAACAAGCAACAACAATTGTCAATAATTGTAATTTATTGCTAAACAAACGAAGACAATTTCAACCAATTTTACGTGGAAACAGTCAAATGGGAGGAATGGATGCGTCATCATTTTCTAGTGCTAATCTTCCAAATTTCCAGAATTCTGTGTTGAATGACATTAGTGCTGGAATGAATGCACTAAATTTGAATGCTGTGAATCCTAATAGCAATGCTTTTAATTTTGGGAATATGTTAGGAAATTTGGGTAATACACCAGCATCTCCATCACGCTTAATGTCAGCTTTAAATAGCGCAACATCAAATAGCCCATTTCCAATGCAAGTTAATGCACCACCACAACAAAATATTGGACGAATTGGAACAACTCCAACGGGTGATAAGCATAACATATTGAATCCATTGCCTGGAGCTCAACAAAATCCAACAGCACAGGCTGCACAGCAATCACAACAATCATTATTCGGGGAACAGCCACCAATATCGAGTGAAATTGAAGAAGAAGCAAATGGATACTTTCAAAGAATTTACAATCATCCACCACATCCAACATTATCAATTGATGAAGTTCTTGACATGCTAAAACGATTTTCAGAATCATCTAATCGTCGCGAACGTGAAGTTCATCATTGTATGCTGAGAAATTTACTTGAAGAGTATAAATTCTTTCCACAATATCCCGAGAAAGAACTGCAAATTACAGCACAACTTTTTGGTGGAATGATTGAGAGAAATCTTGTTGATACATACTTGACATTGGGGCTTGCATTAAGGTATGTTTTAGAGGCATTAAGGAAACCAGAAGGATCAAAAATGTATTATTTTGGTATCACAGCTATGGATCGCTTTAAGAACCGTCTTCATACTTACCAAAAGTATTGTGAACACGTACGATCAATACCCCATTTCAATTCATTTCCACCTCATTTAATAAAGTATGTCGAATATGGATGTAATTCAGAATTGCCACCAGATATCCCTCAAGCACCATTTAATCCCACAACGTCTGATACAAGTGGACAATTATTGCCAAATACTGGATCACATTTACCCATAACATCAGCACAATCACTTTATAGAAGTAATTCAGTTACTGGAAATATTGTAACACAGGCAAAATCAACACCTTCGTCAACAACAACGACAACGCCAAGTAGCAGTTCAGTTCTGCCTTCAAAATCATTTAAATCGATTGCAAATGCCACAAATATTGACACTTTATTAGTTGCGAATGAAACTGAAACTGAGAAAATTGTTATGCCTCCAGATGCTGTTCAAGACAAGACGGCATTTATTTTCAATAATTTGAGTCAACTGAACTTAACGACAAAATGCGAGGAGATAAGGGAAATCTTACAGAAAGAATATTATGGTTGGATGTCACAATATTTGGTATTAAAGCGAGCAAGTATTGAAATTAATTTTCATACACTTTATTCAAACCTTTTGGAAGCATTAAAGATTCAGGAATTGTTGATACTCACAACAAATGAGACTTTTAGAAATATTAAGGTGCTATTGAGAAGTGATAAAAGTATTGCAAATTTCTCTGATAGAAGTTTATTGAAAAATCTTGGTCATTGGCTGGGAATGCTGACATTAGGAAGGAACAGGCCAATTTTGCATAATGATATTGACCTTAAATCGTTAGTTCTTGAAGCATACTCAAAAGGTCAACAAGAATTACTTTATGTCGTTCCATTTGTAGCAAAAGTTATTGAATCAGCAGCTAAGAGTAAAGTTTTTAAGCCACCAAATCCATGGACCATGGCAATAATGAATGTTTTGGCTGAACTACATCAAGAGCCAGAACTTAAATTGAATCTTAAGTTTGAAATTGAAGTGCTTTGCAAGAGTTTGAATTTAGAAGTTGCTGATTTGAAACCAGCTTATTATCTTAAAGATCCAGAAAGGATTTTGAAAATTGTTCATCAATTATCACCACCGAGTAAGCAAAATAAGGAACCAATAAATCAGCCACCACCATCAATTCCACCAAATGAAGAAGTTTCAAATGCTGTAATTTCTACATCTTTACAATCGGCATCGCCAGCAAATTCATCAGAAACATTTGCAACTGGTCCAAGTGAGCCAAGATATCATCTCAACGATATTGTCATTCAAAATTTCGGCTCTCATATCCAAAATTTGATGGTTCTTTCATCAACTTTAGTTCTTTTGCATCCACAATTAAAGTCAATTGTCGTTGCTGCATTAGATAAGACAATTCGCGAATGGGTACCACCAGTTGTAGACAGGGCAGTAAAAATATCAAGCAAAACAACGGAATCAATCATAAGAAAAGACTTTGCACTTGACTCTGATGATAGTACAATGAGACAAGCTGCACATTGTATGGCAAGAAATCTTGCTGCTGGAATGGCAATGATTACATGCAAAGATCAATTAATATCAGCAATTCAAACTAATGTCAAGGCGCAATTAATTAATGTCTTAGCGCCACAACAGAAAGATCAAATTGACATGGCATCTAATATGATTGCGAATGATAATGCGGAACTAGTTTGTGCATTCATACAAAAGTTTGCAATTGAAAGAGCAATTCCAGAAATTGATAAAGCATTAATTAATGAATATGAATTGAGGAAAATGGCAAGACAAGAAGGAAGAACATTTTGTGATCATACTGTACTTGCATATCAAGCTGAAAGAATTCCACTTCAAATTAGACTTAAAGTCGGTACAGTACCAACAAGTCAGCTTGCTGTTTATGAAGAATTTGGTCGTAATATTCCTGGTTTCCAAAGAATCATGGATCGTGAATTATTTGCAAAATCAGCTGTTGTTGAACAACAACAACAACAGCAGCAACAGCAACAACCACCACAACAATCTGCACAATTACCATTAGCTGCAGCAACAACACCAAATGTTCCTGGTATTCAACCAACTAATAATCTTCAATTGTCAAGTATTGCAGCAAATGCATCTCAATTTGGTACATCATTTAATCAACAAGATGACTTTGGTTTAGTGTATGAAGATTTACAGCAAAAGATTGAGACATTCATTAGCATGTATGGAGCAATTCCACATCTTCAGATTCAATCACAATCTATGCATGCTTTATTAGAATTCGTTATGGTTGTTCGTAGAACTCGTGAAAATACAGCACAACAAAATCTCTTGAAAAAGACTGTTGAGAATTTGATGGAAGGCTTCTTGGTCATCACAGACTATGCAGAACAAATCAAAATTTATCGAGATATTCATTTACGAATTTTAAAGATCTTACAAGATAATCGTGCTTTTGGACAGGCATGGACAAACAAATGCATTTCGAGATATGTGTTGGAATGTCCTGAAACAATGAGATATAATGTTGAGGCAATTGAAATTCTAATTACAACAAATTGCATTATTCTTCCTCAATACGATGCCGGATTAGCAACATTAATTGAATCTGGAAACTTTACTGCAGCTAGTTTTGCAACAAAATTGCTACAAATGCACTTTTTGGATGACAGGTCGAATGTTACGACACAAGATGGTGATTTTAATTGTACAATTACAATTTTAGAGAGACTTGCTACACATAACAACGGTCCAGAAGCTCTATTAAATCTCCTTGAAATCTTGAGAAGTCAACAGGATACAAGTATTAATCTTAGTGATCGTGCAGGACACGGACCGACATCTTATATCCATTCTGGAATGTTACAGGCTAGGAACACATCAGAAGTTGATGAGCCTCCAGGTAATTTATTTCTAATTAATTTGAGTCTTTAGATTTAATTTAAGTCTTATGACTATTTTTAATCTCAGGATTTAAAATTAATTTACAGATTTTTATTTTTATATTTATGATTTTTTTTTACCACATTTCTATATTTTCTTAACTTGTTTTAATCTCAGGATTTTATTTTGATTGCAATCTGTTCCTTATATTTGAAGGTTTCATCGAAAAATCGGAGTATCTATTAAAAGATTGGATAGCTATTTTCCACACACCAGGCATTAATCGAGATCAATTAAAGTCATTCTCGACATTTGTTAATAAAATGAATATTTATGGAATTTTAAAAGGCGACGAAGCCTTAACTAGGTTCTTTAGGCACGCTACACAAATGTGCATTGATTTAACATATAGAAACGATCCATCAATTACGAAAACAAAGATTTTCCAATGGATCGATGCATATGTTAGATTAATTGCATTACTTGTAAAGCACTCTGGTGAGACATCAAACTCGACTACTAAGCTTAATCTGCTGAACAAGGTAAAATATCGTTTTTTACATTTTTAACGGCTTTGTAAAATTCAAATAGATTTTTGTAGGTTTAAGACAATTCGTTTGAAATTTACAAAACCGTTAAAAATGATTTTAGATTTTTTCAAACATTTCTTGATTTTAATAATGTATTTTGAACATCTTTTTAGATTCTTGGGATTGTCATTGGGCTCTTGTTGAAAGACCATGAAATTCATAAATTAAACTTCCAACAAGTCGGTTATCAGAGAATTTTCATCATGCTCTTCTTAGAACTCAGCTCATCTGATCCAGTTTTAGAGAATATTATGACAAATGTAGGTTACATCCTCATTATTATGCAACAACAATATTTATTAATATAATTAATTTATTCTCTTCAGGTATTGACAGCATTCTGTCATGCATATCACATTCTTCGTCCATCATTGGCGCCGGGATTCTGCTATTCATGGCTTGAATTGATTTCCCATAGAATTTTCTTGCAACGAATTCTAGCAACAACACCACAAGCAAAGGGCTGGTCAATGTACTCACAATTGTTGATTGATTTATTCAAGTTCCTTGCTCCGTTCTTGAGAAATGCTGAATTAGCAAAGTCCGTTACATTGATGTATAAAGGGACATTGCGTGTTCTTCTCGTGTTGCTTCACGACTTCCCCGAATTCCTTTGTGATTATCATTTTGGGTTCTGCGATGTAATTCCACCAAATTGCATTCAAATGAGAAACTTGATTTTATCAGCTTATCCTCGAAATATGCGCTTGCCTGATCCGTTCACTCCCAATTTAAAGGTAATTTTAAATTTCATATAATTATTGAACAAGGATAGTAATTAGAGTTTTTATAGGTGGACATGCTAAGTGATATTAATACAGCACCACGCATTCATTGTAATTATGCAGCCGCAATTCAACCACAAAACTTTAAAAAGGATCTTGACTCATACTTAAAGGCAAGACATCCAGTCACGTTCTTGGCAGAAATCAGAGGACATTTACAGATTTCAAACGAGCCAGGATCACGCTACAATATTCCTTTAATGAATGCTTTAGTATTGTATGTTGGAACACAAGCAATTCAGAATATACGGTATGAATAATATAACACATTCACTTGTGCTTCATAAATGAATTTTAATTGTATATATTTTTATTTTATAGTCAAAAGAATCAGAACCCAACAATTACAAACATCATTCATAATGCACATATGGATATACTTCAAAACTTGGCAGTAGATCTTGATAATGAAGGACGTTATTTGTTCCTTAATGCAATCGCTAATCAACTTCGCTATCCAAATATTCATACACATTACTTTAGCTGTGCGTTGCTCTATCTTTTCGACGAAGCTAATTCAGAAGCTATTCAAGTATGTAGATTTTTTTTTATTTGATGAATAATTTAGTTAAATACATTTCCTTTATTTCTCGCTTGTTTGTTTTTTAGGAGCAAATTACCCGTGTGCTTTTAGAAAGATTGATTGTAAATAGGCCACATCCGTGGGGCTTATTAATCACATTTATTGAATTGATAAAGAATCCATCGTATAAATTCTGGGATCATGATTTTGTTCATTGTGCTCCAGAAATTGAAAAGTAATTTAATTATTTATTTATCTGATGTAATTATGTGTTCATATATGCTGTGGATATTCCAAAGGAAATCGTTATGACTGTTGAATATTCCAGTTATGAATACATTTTTATATCATCAATAACTCCTAGAATTCTTACTAATTTTTAATGTATCTCCATAAAATCTAGATTGTTCGAATCTGTTGCACGTTCGTGTATGGTGAAAACCCAACAATCCCAGGAATTTGACTCTGTAAAGCCAATGGTCGAGAATCCATCAGACATTTAAAGCTGTTTTCGAAGTAAATTAAAGAAGAAGTAGGAAGCGCTTTGAACTCATCAATCTATAAATTTATTTCTTTATTTGTGTGAATAATTAATAGGTTTTAAGTTTAAAATATTTCAATCACATAATTTTTTTTTCATATTTTGATTTATTTGTTTATGCAACAATTATTTGCAATTCAACAACCAATTATGTAGTTTAAAAACTGAAATGATAGTAACATCTTGAAGTAATTTTATTTAAAAACAATAATAGTACGAATTTTTCTTTTGTGTCAGACTATATAAAGTCCCTCGTTTCAAGAAAAATGTTAAATTTTCTTTCAAAAGGAAAAAAATATAAAAAAAATTAATAATTTTAAATGCAAAAATTGTTTGTTGAATAAATTATGTATAGTATAAAATCTGGAAATTAATGGAATAATAAAAATCTTAGATCACGAAATTGCATAAAAACAATTTTTATGATCATATGTATTTAAATAAACTTGCTTTATTCTGGTTTCTGGAGGATGAATGTGAACTGGAGGATGTCAATTTATTACAGATTTATTGAATATTTTGATCGTAGTAATCACAAATATTACACATGGTAGTCACATTTCTTTTTGTGAGCTAATATAGTAATTAATTTTAGTGAAAATTGTGTCAAAATAGAAGTGAAAACAGTAGCACAATCAATAAAAGCTGTTGAAACTGAAATCAAGAAGAAATGGACGAAAAAAGGTAAAAAAGACTTGTACATTTATAAAATGTACACTTGCAAAGTTTTCATTCAATAAACATAATTAAGCTATGCTGTACATCAGCAAGTGTCATAAAAGTATCAAACAACAGCTCGCGCTATAAAAATCAAACATCAGGAAACGCTATTTCCTCAATTTATGAAACTAAACATTTTTCTAGAATCCAATCGTATGATCTATGGAATCACCCAATCAAACTTAATACTGTATTAGTAGGTAATATTGGCATAAATAATCAAGAGAATAAAAATATTTGACCAAGATTCCTTAAGACTAGAAAGATTTAAATATTTTTAGATTTTTATGTGATTTTCTTCACCACTGAGTCTGGTGCTTATTATGTACATATTAGAATAAATTAGAATTAAAAGTGCATTAGTTTCGCTATTGACAAAGATAATCGTTATGATTCACAAAAAGTTGTGAGCTGTAGTTTGAGGAGAAGTTTCAGTTGACACAATTCTCAATGAGCTCATTATCAAGTGCAATGAAGAAAAATGACTTTATATACTAATACTTCAGTTATTCTACAAATACACGAGAAAATCAGGTTCTTTTAACTAAGAAATGATGAGGCTTAATAGAAAAAAAAGAAAGACAAAGCACAGCGGAAAATGAATATAATGTAAACTAAAAACATATTGCCTTTATATATATTACTGTATATAAGTAAGTCTAAAGTAAACACAACTCGTAAAAAAAATGTGATGTGTTAGTTCCGTAGTGTAGAAACTCGCTTTACCTACATCGCGAATAAATTTGTGCCACAAAATTTGTATTACAAGTTAATGTATTTAATATAAAAAATGTGTGGCAGTTGAATCGTACCCGAGTAATGAATTGGTATGAAGCTCAATTGCTTATGCTTTGTTTCCACATACATAATGCATATATATTCATCACATTACCTAAATAGATTTTGTTGGATTTAAATACGAAAAATATTTCGGTTAGAGGCTGTCCATAAATTACGACCATCAAGTTGATCCCCTTAGTGATATGAAATCTTCATGTAATATAATCAGTGCTGTGTTGTAGCTGTATTATTAAGGATTGGGACATCATAGATGAACAAATCCCCAATGATACAATTTTATTTCGAGGATCAATAAAAATCATAAATCAATAGGAATTCTCTTTTTTGAATTTTCTTCGCTTCCCTCAAGAATTCGTTCGAACATTCAGCATGTTCGTGTGGATTTCGTAGAAACACATATATCAGTTCATGAAAAATAAAAAAAAATTGCTATGATATTTAAATAGACATAATGTGTATGATTATACAAATATTTCACATACAGCTTAGTAACAGCACAAAGAATGTCTTAGAACATCTCTCATATCGTTTAATATTTTCGAGCGTGTATGATGATTAAAAAAGAAGAAACTCCACATATTAGAGACAATAATGGCAAAAAATATGTTTCAGCGCGCAGTTCTGTGGTGCTGTAGTCAAAAACAAATGTATGCCTTTGTTTTTTATTTTTTAAAAAAAGCATGAACAAATGAAAAAGAGCACAGGCGGACAAAAACATCAAATAAGCATAACTGACTGCTTAAAAAACTTTTTTTTTCATCATCATCATCTCTATACTTTATGAACGACGAATACAGTTATATCACATACATATAGATGCACAAGTACCAAAAACACCATCAAATAGATAACAACGATAAAGCGAACTCGTTTGTCTGATTTAATCAAAAATGACTAATTTTTATCGCTTGGGCAAAGTATTCCTTGATATTTTATGAGTTTTTGATTGTAGAATGTTCCAGATTTCATTATTTGATGATGATTTTGGCTTTGTATTTCGTGCAAAAATTACGTTTAAAAACGTACAAGTTTTACATACAAAGATAAACGTACAAGTTTTACGTAAAAAGTTTATTTTTTACGTACAAGTTTTACGTAAAAGTTCAATGTTTAACGTACAAGTTTTACGTTAAAGTTAAATATTGAACGTACAAGTTTTACGTAAAAGATTATTGTTTAACGTTAAATAAATTACGTAAAAGTTTAACAAGCAATTAAGTTCGTTAGAGCGTTTCGTTAACGATTAAAACAATCATAATTGCGTACAAGTTTAAAAGTTAAAAAGACGTACGCACAAATCTTACGCAAAAAGTAATTAATAAAAGTCTTACATGAACAATTCATTAAAAAATCATTTTATCTATATCTATCATTAGGTACACATTTCAAAATTATTTACAATTTCCTATCTTTCATGAGCGAGTCTATATATAATAAAAACCTGTAAAACAATTCGTAAATATGTCTTCAAATATTTACCTCAATTTTTTCCTTTTATAATCAAGATAAGAATTCATTTTCCAAAAAAAGAGCCAAAATGAGGCATTTGTGCCATGGTTTATGTATTTTATACCTTTTAATTATGAAAATGGCTCATTGTTAGTGCTTAAAAAATAATGTTTACATACGGGAAAAAATTGTTTAATCGGATAGAGGTTTCAAAGCATACTTTGAGTGAAAAAATAGATTTAAAATTTCATCCATTTCTCTACTTCCTTTCTTATACCATTACCTTCATTTCATTTTTTTTTTTTTTTTGGATATAGGTTAGCATTCCGATTTTTTTCTCTTTCTGCGTTTTTATACATAGTACACACCCTGCTTTGTGTTATTTTTTCTCGCTCTTTCTCTTTCTCTAAATCATCATGCTATCTCTTTCTCGCACACAGTATTAGATGGTGAATAAGTATATATATATACATGTATATACTTATTGACTCTTATGGTATGGCAGCACACACAAAAAATTAGAGAATGGAGGAAAAAAAACTTGCGTAGGCGTGCTAGCGTTCTTCAAAGCCTGGGCTTTGTGTATTGCATGCTATCCTCTAATTTAGCTTCTTTTTTTGATACACAACAAAGAAACTATTTAATCTAATGGACAAAACAGCAACAAAAAAAAAAGTATCAAAACACACGAAAACTTGTCGCACCCTGCAAAAAAAATCCATACTTACATTTCTCCTGAGTAAAGGCAAAATAGGCATTAGAGGATATTTAATTAAAAAGAACATTGAGTTACGAGAAACAAGTTTTTTTTTATTATTATTATTATTCAAATAAAATGCTAGTTACAAAATTCCATACAGTAAATCATAAAATGTAATACCTAATAATACAAACACATTGACACAAAGAAGTTAGTTTCATCATCTTTATTAACAACGCCATTTCATTGATTCATTGTGAACAAAAAAAAAAATCTCATCAAGCAAAATAAAATAACAAAAAAACGAAAAAAACATGGAAATAAGTCTTGTGAAACTAACATCTAGTGTATGTCTATGTGTGTATGTATTGAAATTTGGTTAAAAAATATACAGAAAAGTAGGCCACGCTGATGATGATGATGAAAAGAGTAGAGAAAATGAAAAACGTTAGAAACGTTTTCAGGCCTTGACATATCGCGCTCTAACGAATAAATATGTATACTCATGTCACGCTGGTTTTACTTTCAAAAGATTTTTTTGGTTTTTTATTATTATTTCTTCTACTAATTTGTGTCTTTTTGACATTTTCAGTTACTATCTTTGACATTAAGTTTAATTTACTTAAATACCTTTTCATTTTGTGAAACTTAGATGGGCTTAAGGCTTATTAAACACATTGTGTAGTTGTTACCACGATATATAAAATTGTAGCTTCTGCCACGCTGATAGGAGAGAGAAAAAGACTGACTTAAAAGAAGGACAGTATCGATAATGTTGAAGTCTCTTTTTTGATAAGTACAAAAAAAGTCATCCAACATGTGATAACAGTCTAGCCTAAATCTCGCTCCCACAAGCGATAGCTCTCATGTATTGAGCATGTTGATTTGATAATATCCATCGTGCGTTGTTGTCTCCCCCATTTTTAATTTTTTTTGGTGTGTGATGTTGTATACCTTCATTGGAATGACATTGTATAAATCCACGATATATGAAGTATAGTATGGTAATGTAAGCTTTCAGCTGGCATCGCGGACGAAGATTATTTTTTGATGATGAAATGATTTTTTTTTCATCATATTTCACCAGTATGAACTATAGCTGCTGTATAACGGCACATAACTAAAAATAAAACAGCACTTCATAGTTTCCACATCTCGTATAATTCTTTCATTTTCTCATAGTGCGTTTGTATGTGTATATATTGCGCGTCGTTCGACCAACAAAAAAATACAATTACGCAATCATCTAATAATATGAACATTTTTTTTCCTTTCGAAAAAAAGCGAGGCTTTAACACATTTTTATTCTCTAAAAAGTTGCTCAAAGCCAACGTTTTTTTTTTTTTGTATTTTGTTGGTTGGTCGTTGGTTGTAACTGTTTGCTTCCTATTTGCAATAATAATAACAATATTATTGTTATTTTTACTCGCATCTAGTTCCTCATCTAATTTGCAAAGTAATGAATAAAGCAGAAAGAATAATTCTTTTTTTTTGAACCACTGCCCCGATGAATCACATGATGAAATTGCTATGCGCGAAGACGATATATTCTCAAAAAAAAATTTTTTTTTCCTTCTCTCTGCCTTTATATATTTCTTTTTTTCTTTTTCTTTCTCGAGGTCCATAAAATCGATTTAGTCTTGAATATGAAAAAAACATGTGGCCATAAAAAAAAAACTTTCCTGGTAATCTAAACTTCTTATTTTGCAATGAATATTTTTGTACTCATAAATGTTTTTTTTTATACTGTCTGTTTCTTCGCTATGATAATGATGAGTAGAAAGGAATTTAGAGTGGAGATAGAGATAGATAGAGAGAGATGGATGGCATTAGAGAGGGAAATATAAAATAAAGTATATTGAATGAAATTTTATTTAGAAGCGAAACAAAAAGAAGAAAAACAAAATGGCGTTTCTAATATTGCGGAAGTATGAAAAGAAAAAAAAAAATTATACTTCACGTCGAAAAAATTGGGTCGAATGGAATGAACCCCAAAAAAAAGTTTCTTTCTATTACGCAATACAAAAATTTTTTAAATTTAAAAAATAATAAGGAATAACTGGAAATTGAAATTTGTCAAACTAAATCGATTTTAAAAATTTATTAAACTTTTTTTTGTCATTAATAAATTAGTTGAAATAAAATCACGAAAAGCAGATGAAACAAGGAACAAAAAAAAATATATAGCTCACTATACTTAAATATAATCTCTTTATGTGCGAGGAAAAAGAACCTTATAATTTATTATTTTAAAAAAAAAAAATATTACAGAACAAAACTGATTCACAACTTTCGCGATGACTTTGCGAGTGACGAATAAACTGAAAGAATTTTTTCACAGAAAAATATTATACGGAAATTTTTTCAATTTATATATGAACATAAAGAGAAGCATACTTCGGGTATATAAACGAAGATTGTTGAATAAAAAAAAATATTATAATTGGAAAAAGTAGGGGAAATGAGTGTATATGTATGTGTGTGTGTATATATACACTAAACACATGTGTACGCTTCGAGCTTATATCTTGTGTTGCTTATGTATTAGTAAATCGTAATTTTGAAGCATAAATTTTGAAAACCAAATTGAAATAAAGAAAAAGAAGAAAAAAAATGATTTCGTCATTTCTGCAGTAAAGTGGGGCAGTGGTATCTATATAAGCCACAGTACAATCGCTTCGCTTATATACAACAAAGAAGAAAAAAAAACATAATATAAATAAGGAAAAAAATCGTTAATGTACACAAATACACACGTACACATCTATACATATACATATGCATTAATGTAAGTGAAATGAAGAATAAGAGGAATCAGAGAATAAGAAGGTAATTGTATTGTATGTTAATTATAATTTTTTAGGAAACTACGCTTAATTTAGGTTGAACAATTGAATTAAAAAAATATCATTTTTACAGTTTATAATAAAAAAATTATTGGAACCAAAAAACCCTTACTCTTTGTGCTCGTTTCATTGGAAAATGTAGTCATGCGCGATGTTCACAAAACGCTGATCTTAGTTCGAATCTCCACTCGAAGTTACTTTTGACCTACTTTTCTCCTTCCTCACAGAATTTGATTAATCAATATTTTTTTCTCTCTCCATGCCTTGAAACTTCAAACTCTTTTTTTTTGTCTATATTATTGTTTCATCATCTTCGTGGATTTAGACTTAAAACTTGATTCGCAAGGAAAAATTTGGCGCAATTTCTTTTATTTATTTCCATCCGTACTTCTCCCTCACAGATACAAATTTATCACACTCAACACTGTATTTGTTCATTTTTATATTAATTAATTCACATTTTTTTGGTTAATTTCATGCCTTTTTTTTACTATATATTCATATTAATGTTTGATTACACTTGATGAAATGCTCTGATGAATAAAACAGAAACAACTTAGAGAGGAAATAAAACATTGTTGAGTAGAAATAAAATAATACACAGAAAATTTGAAAAACACAACTGCACTGTTGGACGAGTGAAACGCTTCTGAGCAGTAAAACGTTCTACTTTTTACGAACAAAAGTATTTTTTTTTCTTTCTTTTTTCAAATAAGCGCGTGAGAAAGCCAGTACTGCTATGCTATAATGATTATTTTATATTCATTTGGTTGTATACATTGAAAAGAAGTTTGGTGAAGAAACTAAAAATTGAGGTCATAGTTGTATATATATTTAACAAAAGAAGTCGAGAGGCGAATAAAATATTAAAAAATATATAAAAAAAACTTGAAACGAAGAAAGTTTCAAGTCAAAATACATGATTACGCTTAAAGTCACCAGCTAATAGCATTAAAGGGTCATCTTTTTTAAGTAAGATTGTTAACAATCTCTTATGTTTCATGTCGTATTCGAGTTTTCTCTTGCTTAATTGTTGTTTTGGGACTTATTTAACATCATTTGAATCTTTATAAAGTCATTATGAGCATATTTTTGAATATAAACTCGTATTTCAAGACCTAAATATAGGAAAACTCGAAGACGACTCGGATTTTGGATGGAAAAGTTGAGTCGATTACAAGCTCTGAGTTGAAAAGTATTGAAATGGCTTTCAAGCTGTACACAATTCAAACATTTCTTAATTAATGAATCAATCTCTCTCAAATAATACATTCAGCTTTATCTTAGTCACTCGAAATGATGAAACTGTGAAATCAGAAGAGTAATCGCCTCATATGAAACTTTTGTCCTATAAAAAAGCAAATTAGATAAATTAGAAAGGCAAGCTGGACGTTTTCATCAATTTTGTTTTAGCGTATTACAGTAAGTTTTTCTTCATTTCATTTCGTCGTTCGTCACACAAGTCGCTCAATCAGTTTGTTAAGTCTCAAGTAATGAAAAACATTTTCTAAGCATGACTAAGAAGAAGGAAAAATATCATCAAAAAATAAATGAAGTATTTTTGACTCATGAAACTGTTCTTTTTATAAATTTTTATCTTCTGCCTCATATGTAATGGAACTTTGTTGCTCAACGATAAGGTCATTGAACTATGAGACACGTGAATTTATTGTTTAGGAACAGAACAGAAAGAAATGAAAAAAAAAAAATTGAGAGAAATTTTTAATGTTGATATTGCCTTTTATTTTTATGTATTCATTTTTGTTGAGGGGGAAATGCATGTTTCAATGCATTCGAAGAGCAATAGCATCAACATAAACTATGAAAGTAACGCAAAGTAATTGTGCCTGTGTATGTTTCCTGAGAGAAAGAGAATTGTTTAAAGAGTGTGCAGTATAAATAGAACAGGGTTTTGGGACTAGGAGAAAGGGAAGGAAGAAACAAAAGAGAGCGCGCATTGCAGTAAACATATCAACAATGAAAGAATGCAATTTATTGTACGATGGAATGAAATGAAATTAGAAACCTGCTTTATTATTATAATCGTAACTTTATTTTTCATATGAAAATATCTAGGAAAAATTCACACATTTATGGTGTGATCGTGAAAAATTAGTCACTTCTTCTTAAGTATTTTTAGAAAATGTGATGTGATTTCATAAAGAATTTTGAACTTAGATGAACTCATTTGTATCTCAAAAATAGAGTTATGACTAAAGATAGAATCATTTTTACGAGATCTCTCAACTAGAGACATACTTTATGCTACTTCAATCGTATCAGCATTCTTTTTTCTAAAGCGAGATAAACGGAATGTGATGCATACAAAGTCATTATGGGGAGATAATTCTATTCAAATTGAAATCAGACTACATTTTGTATGATTTTTTGACTTGAATGTGAATTTTGAAATAAATTTTTGTATACTCTTGGTGATGAGCTAGAAAACTTTAAATGCTATTGGCTAATTCCCCCTAAAAACTTGGGATTTTGACCAGTGGTGGGCAACCTGTGTTCCTCGACACACTAGTGCTTTGGGAATGTCATGAAACGAATGCCATGTGCAGTTTGTGCTAAGACATACCAACAAGGCATGTCTAGGGTGTGCCATGAAAAATAAAAGGTTGCGCACCACTGATTTGAAGGGAAATGCTAGGTGTTAATTTATGCATTAAATTTCTTGTTTACAAAATCTTCAAAAATTACGTCTTTTCATATTTTGGAAGTGTTGCAAAGATCGTAAATACGAGTGGCTTTATCCATATGAAAACTGCGCAGATAGTTACCCCATACATTACTGCATTGATGTACAAAAATTTCTGAATCATGATGCCAACAAAGCAGTATAAACTGGTATGAGCTAGAATCTAAAATTTCTATACCATAAAGTTTATTTAAAAAATGCTAATTTAGCAGGGTGAAGCCAAAATATGCTTCTTGCTATTCCTCATCAACCCCTTTTTCTCGGTCAAGTGGTTTTTCCTCATAAAAGAAGTAGTGATATTTAAAATAATAAAATTTAAATGCTCTTACTATGTTTTGTTTGTTATTCAAAAGACACAGCAAGCATCCATTTCAAAATAGAATGAAATATTTTGTTTACTTCTATTAGCTAAAATTCAATCTTTTTGCGTATTCGAAGATGGAAATGATATTTGAAGCAAGCTACTTTACATTTTTTGGAATTCAGAATTAGTCATTATTTAGCATCAATTCAAGGATATGTGAATGAAAAATGCATTTATCTGCTTTAGTTTAGAAATTGATTCCAGTCATGTCAATATAAATTTATGTGGTCAATTTCAAATTAGCCTCAATTTTGAACAGTTGTTAAACTGTATATGTTTGGAAAATGCTGAAGTTTCAAACATTTCCTGCATAATCGTAGAAATTAGGGCAAGAGATGCAAACTTAAAATTGTACATGATGAAATATTCAATAAAACTTCGTTTTTTTGGAAGGAAAAAAAGAAAACAATTTGATGTAGAAAAATTCCGTTTTTCTTAATATAAGCATAAAGCAGTAGAATAAAATGAAAAATGAAGGAGAAAAAGAGGGAAAAAGTAAAATGTGTTTGACCTAGATTCTGTGGAGTCGATTAGAATCTCTTATTATTCTTTTTTGGGTTGTATACTTTATTTATATATTTGCGTGTTTAGTTTCAGATTCTTGAACAAAAAACGTAGTAAGCAAAGCGAGTTTTTATTATTATATTCCGAACATAAAAATAAATATGTATATATACATACATAAAGAAAACGTAGGTTTGGCATGGCATGGCATAGAGATGAACAAAATTTTCACGAAAAATTTCAGTCCTTTGCGCAGATCAATATTTCCTCTGAAATATGCCTCTACATATACAGATACATCTGCAAAAGCAGCATAGAATTTTCCTCGATGTATATAGAGTACGAGCAAAAAAAAAATTAAATGACCATGTACGGTTATATCGAGGACGAGTTCTTATTGTAGAAAAATTCTTAACTAAAACTAAATTTGCTGCACGAAAAACTTTTACGGATATCAATAATTAATATTTACATTCTAAAACGAATAACTTCCCTAAGTACGATGAATATTGATTTTAAATTCCTTAATATTGCCTCATAGTACTATGATTGATATGTATAGGAATTTATGCTACAATCATAACGAATTTGTCTTTGTCACACTTGCTTATTTTTGTATTCAATAGCAAGCACACATGAGTCGTAAAAATCATATTTGTTTTAGGCCACAAAACTTTCAAAGAAGTACTTAAGTAAATTTAACCTTAAAGACTCTTTTTTTATGCTTTCATATTTTTTTACTACATGACCTATTTGCGTGATTTTGAATTATAAAAAAAATTGTATTTGAAATAGTTTCTGCCCATTTCTTCTTTATTTTTCGCGCTATCGCAACACGAATAGCTTGATGATTACGATCTCTTTTCCTTTATAAACTGTATTTTTGAAGATGAAAATACTTTTTGAAGTTTGCTTTGTCCGAATCTTGATTAGCTCGACCCAATATAACTAAATGTGCCTTAGATCGAGTCAAGCTGACTGAATCATGCATAGTTCAATCCAAGTTAACTGAATCTTGTTTATCTCGACTTAAATTGACTGAATCTTGCACAGTTCATCTTGCTGAGCTTGCCCAAAGTTAGAGTTGCTTACTAAATTTGACTAGATTCTAAATTTTTAATCAATTCCAATACAAATTAAGCGTTTAAAGCATACCCCCCAAGAGCTTTACATACGTTTATTTTTATGATACATCTTTTTTTGTTAAAATTTATGAACCTACATTGTAATCAATTTTAGACAAAATACCTAAATAAAATTGACTATCACTCCATATTCATAAATCATAAAAAATTTCTTTCGTATAATGAGCTACAGAAGAGGAATAAATTGACAAACCATATGATGATGATGATATCGAATATTGAATATTGAAGAAAAATTTGTTGGAAAATGGGTTAAGCTCTCTTTTTCGAGCATATTGAAAAAATTTAAATTTAAAATACTTTTTTTGGGTGTGTTTGGAGATTGTGTAATGTGATGAATGCAAATGTAGATAAATATAAAATATATTAATCTGAATACTGATGTTTCTATAGTCAAGCGGGGTCTAATGTGTGTATATATTTGTTTGTCGGATTAGGTTTATCACAAAAAAGTTAGTTTCCTCTGTTGGTTTTCTTCTTGCATGCATAGTGAGTAGATAGGTAAGGTGAGATGTTTGCTTAATATTCTTTTTTAGATCAGCAAATTTTGTTCCTACAAAGTACAAATCAGAATGATTCATTGTTATTAAAAACAAACTTTATATGAGCTCAGCTGCATTTTAACTACATTGCTTTATGGATGTAAATAAATACATTTAAAATCTATGATGTAATGCGTAGTTTTTACTAAAAATAACATCGTCATCATCAAACAATATTCCGTTTTTAAATAAACGTAATTACGCAATTGTATTTAACATTGTCTTTTTTTATGTTCCAAAAAACTCTATGCATGAGTCAAGTCATAAAACTCTATTTAATTCATTGAAATATTTTTCTAACCGAGTTAAATTCTATTTTTCTGAACTAATTCAATTATAATTAATTAAAGAAATTATCGAATTGTATCTTCTTCCAAAAAAAAATTTCGATGATTTTTAATTAATTTAAATTGTTGAGCATAAGCTCATGCTACGAACATCTGGAATATTAAGTTTGATTGCCATCAAATTGAGAACGAATTTTAAAGTTTAAAGTGTGAAATGCGAACATAATTTTAGTAAAGTTTCTTACAAGTTAATTACACTTTATGTGCATATCAACTAGAACGAAAAGCTATTAAGAACCTCAGCATGTTAGTTTCAACATCAATAAAACTAAAATGACCTCATTAATATATCGATGTGAGCATTCATCATCACGAGTAGTTTAACGTATTGAAAAATGTATATTTATAGAGGAAATAAGAAAAAAAATCATAAATGGACAAATTGTAGATAAATTCTATTGTCTTACCTTTCTTATTTAAATGTACATGATTTTCTCATTCTACACATTAATATATTTATATGGCCCCATGTGTATATGGATTTCATTGTTTGTGTGCTTAAATAATGAATGAGGTCAATCTTTTATGTCAATTAACGGGTTAAACTTTTGTTGTACAGCTTTGTTCTCTTTCTCTGCGTCTCTATTTTTTCCATAATAAAAAATTACACTCACATCAAGTCTTTATGCTTTGAGAAAAGTTATGACTTTTTTCAGCTGGAAATGAATTTTTATGTTAAATTTGATTTCTCAACATCGAGACTGGAACTAAAAGTTCCAATAAAATAGACTTTTATTGAAATTTATATGCAGGAATGTCGGTTCCAACTTAATTTTCATGATCCCAAAAAATACTTTTAAAGCTAAACATTCGAGAAAGTTTGAGAGTGAGGATTAATTAAAATTCAAACCATAACAAATAATGTCAAGCAGATTAGAATTGCTTCCTTTTCCATATCGATGGATTACGTGTCATGTTTTCCTTAATGTAAATCGTATCGCAAAACTATTATTTCAGGGGTAATGTTAGGCAAAATATTAGCAAATAGATTTGCAATAACAACGCTACTATTCATATGATAATGTATAAATACTTAGGCAGAAAGATTTGTGGCGACATTCTCGCAAAAACCAATAGGCTGCTTTATATCAAATATGTATGAAAATAAAATGTGAGTTGGTTAACAAGAATCTTGAGACATCAAAATCAGTTAATGCACAATTCGAAGGTTTGATGAGTTTCTGATGTTTTTATGTGCTTTAGGGGAATATAAATAATTCCGTTCTCAATATCTTTGCATACATTTAACATCTGTAGAGAAGTATTATATTTCTTAATATATTCCTTGACATAGGCTGATAACTCACTTTTCTCATTTAGCTTATGAGCTTTTTTGTACTAAATGTCCGATAGTTAAAATTCAGTTTAATAGTCAGTTCCTGAAAAGTACATCAATAACAAATAACGCTGTTAAATCAAGTCATGAATATTTTACTAATGTTTAATCAACCGATTGGTAATTCCGAACGAATTTCATGAAAGGATTAAAAATAAAAATCCAAATGTAATTTGTCATTGTATGAGGAATTTAGATTTTGTGATTCTATTACTGTATGCTATCTAATCACCTTAAATTCATTTCAATGGCGCCTTATAGCTTTCTTTCGTTGTTGAGGAAAATATAAATGAAAGAAGAATAATATTTTTAATGTTCCTAAGGAGTGAGAGAGGAAAATTGGTAGAAGAAAAAAATCTAGGTCAAATGTACATAAAGCACAGTTCTCATTTATGCTTCGCTGAACGGAAATGATACAGAAGAGAATAATAAACATGTAGTAGTATATAGAGGAAAAATTATATGCTATAGTGGGGGATATAGAAAATAGTGGGGTTGATATGAAAACATTTTCATTTTTGTAGTCACAATATGAGTGAAAATAACGAATTTTAACGAAATTCATTATATTTGTGTATTTTTGTATGTCATAAGGGTAGAAAATATCTCCAAAGAGAATATATATAAATTGTGGGGAAATTCGTAACATTTACATTTTTTTGTGAAAATTTCATCATATACAATAGAATTGATTTTCTCACACTAATACACACGCAAGGAAAAATTTCCTATATTAAAGTAGAACATTTGTATACACATAAATATATAAACACTCCCGATATAAATATTTCATAACATGTACCTTAACATGTATATTTGCTTGTTCATGGAAAAAGAAATTTCCTTACAAATACACTCAAAGGAATTTTTTCGGAAAAACATAAAAAAGAATCTTTGATTGTATTTGTGAGCCACATGTCGTAATAATAAATGGTAAGTTAGAACATTTTTTGCCTCCTTTCTTCCTTTCATTTAGATTTCGACGCAATACACAAAAAAATAAAAATATCGATCGTTTTCAACAACAGCAATAGCATACAATGTTGCGGATAAAAGTTATTGTATTTCTTCTCAGGAAGGAAAATCAAACAAAATGAAAGCTTTCCATTTTTTGTAGGGCAATTCGTCCAAATTTTTCTATTGATGGATGAAATAACAAATTTGTTTATAAATATGGATTTAATTAAAAGGGATGGGGAAGTATGTCAAGGGGGGCTTCTTAAAAAATTCTTTATAAAAAAATGACTCGATGAAAAATGAAGCAAAAAGTTGAAAAACCATTAATCATGTCCAACAATAAACAAACTTCCAATGGAAAAATATAAAAAAAAGTTTGATTAAATTTAAATAAATTTATTAAATATATTTCTGTAGGAGTATTCGGTGTTTTAATTACATTAGAGAACATTGAACTGTAACTTTAAAATAATTTTTTTGGCATCTGTTTTCAATTTTCAACAAAAACTGTTTATAAAAAGTTCATTTATTTTATTTCGTTAAAATAACATTTTCATAATAGCGAAACTAGGTTAAAGACTTTTTTGTGTTGAAGATTAAAGTTTTCTTCAGGATCAATACATCATTTTTGATGTAGAAAATAAATGAAACAACATAAAGCTTGTTAAAAGCGCTCAAAAACTTTCAAGAATAAAGCTTTACGAATTAAATCTGGTACATTTTTTTGAAAAATAACGCAACTGCCATGAAGATGATTTCATGATTCATAAATTTTTAACTCATTTTCGAAACCAATCTTCTAAATTGAACTGGACTCATTCCTGAGCATCATGAAATAAGGAAACTAAGAGCATGCCACAGAGTAAGCTGAAACCCCCATCCCCTCCCCTTCATGTTATAAAATGCATATGCAAAATTATTACTTATTTAAGCTGTTACAAAATCGTACATCACCTCCCCCCTAAAAAGCGAACTTAATGAGTGAACGACCCCTAGTTTGAATTCATTTTAAAGTCTACTTACTGTGCGTAACATGCACATTAAGTTAGCAATAAAACGAATGTTATGTAGATTTTCCAAATTTATTTCATAGGTACTGTATCTCTCACACAAAAACTATCATCATCAAGCATTCCTCGCCATAATTATAAAATGAGTTTCACTTAGTTAATATTACAAAATAAACAAAATTAGCTGCGTCCCATCAATGTCACAATCACAGTTAATTGTCAATGTCAAAAGGTATGAATTGCGTGAAGCTACCACTTGCATGGATTACGATCATATGATCCAATGTACATTTTACAATTTTCACAAAAATGATTAGCAGTTTTAGTTGCATTATTTGTTACGTAAGGTAATGGAGCACAACACCAGCAGCTATTAATTGCGATATTTGAGAAATTGAATTAAGTTACATATTAGGGAACATATAACAAAGCACTTACCAAGCTACACATAAGATCAGGGCAAATAAATGTGTTTTAAGTGTTGTAGCAAAGCTAATTGTTGTTTTAGTTTCTCGTAAACAACTTGGGCAAGGTGTCAATTTGATGGGATATAAGCCAATCCGTGATTGATTTCGTAAAACTGAAGCAGTAGCAACTAAAATGATTAATTCCACAATAATATTTCTAATAAAAATATTCAAATGAATTTAAGTACCTGGTTGTTGTATTGGTGAATACGCAGGAGGTGCTGGTTGCGTTGGTTGCACGTCGAAACCTTCGGATTGTTCCGGTGGTTGCTGTTGCCATCCAATTGCATTATAAGCTGTTGGTTCTGGTTGTGAAATGATTGGATAAACTTCAGCATATGCTGGTGGATATGGTGTCTTTTCGTTATCTAGAATTATAGTTGAACATGAATAAATTGAAATAAATAGACTTAAGTGATTTCTCTTACTCATATTTGATTTTGACGAACTTAACTAACTCACAGTCTTGACCAACTAAAATAAACACTTGTTGTTTAAAGCTTTATTTTTTTTACTTAACATCACATAACAAAATACAAAGAAACTGCTCGAATAAATACAATATCTTTATAGTGCTGATGTATTGGCAAAAGAGTAAAGCATTTTATGCTCAGTATTTCAAATACGCAATGCTCAAATATAGAGATGTATATCTTGAACTTTACAAGTTCATACTGTGGTTTTATTGAAAGAATGGAAACAATCTGAAAATTTTAAAAGAACTAAAAGAGACCAAATGATTTTATGAGTCGAAAATTTTTATTTTGTAGATCATTTAATTTTGACAGCTTTTTGTTTTCATGGTGAGCAGCAAATATATTTTAGCGTCCACTTGATGTAAGTAACAAATTTACGTTAAAATGTAAATCGGCTCGATCTTGCCCTTGTTAAACAATATCTAATTCATTTGGCATTTCATAAATATTTATTATTTTTTTTATTAATCATTCTACATTTATTTGTTGGAAAAATCGAAATGTTAAAAACTGCATCAATAAGTTAATTGAAATGAATTGGATGTAAAGAAAATTATCATATTCAGTGTTGATTAATTGGCTAGTACAAATGCAAGATTGTATTTGGATATCGGAATACTTTTGTCAAATACATTTTAATGTTTCAAGAAAAAGACCTTCCTACAAATTCTATCGCATTGTTGAGTTTACCACACTGATCAAAATTTTTATTGGGACTTTTTCAAAGTCTAATGTTTGAGTATTCATTGGACATAATTTCTCTATCATATTTGAAGTTTTAATGCTAATAGTAAATGCAAAGGAATTTTCCTTTATACTCATGTGTACTAGCAATAATTTCATTTTTTTCTTTCATATTCTACTCTATCAAACTAATACTAATGACTACTACTTAAAATATTGAAATACAATAATTGATATTCGATAACTGGAAACTAAAATAGAGTCGAATACAACGTTTTAATTATATCTTTCTAAACAAAATTACTTTTTATATCAATAAGTTACTACGATATCATTTAAAATTTCATGTTTAAGGTAATTTTACTATTATGGAATTATCTAGGTCTAAAATGTCATTGAAATGAGTGCATTACAACCTGTTGAACTATTAAATTTCAAGACTATTTTATGAACTTCATCCAGTGGTGGACAACCTGTTTACCGTGGCACACTAGTAACTTTGAAAATACCAAGAACCGTATGCCATGTTCGGCTAGGATCAAGGCTTTCCATCAAGATGTACCACAGAAATAAAAGGTTGTCCACCACTGACCAAATTCCATACAAATAAAATCGACCTTAAAATTCCGTAAACTTATTTTAACACAGTTTCATATTATTTTCCTTTTTTCCTCTAAATTCATTATCAATTTTATAATTTTTTTATATATTTTTTTCCATAGAAGTGTTTGTTCAGCTCCGCTTAATAAACTATACGTTAAAATTTCCTATTTTTAGTGCAAGGAAGTAGGAAAAACAAGTCATTTTGAGTGATAGTTTCCAAATAATTTTAAAAATTTGTTCTCTTGTTAAAATTTTCAGTTCAAAATTTGAATAAATAAATTCACAGATGATTAATTAAAGATTAGTGTGCATGAAGTCATGCAAAGGTGTCTTGATAGTCAATAATCTATTAATAAATAATTTTATCATTTTTTTTTTCAATTCTAATCTATGTCAGACTCTAAATCATCAGCAAAAGGGTCGTCATTGTCATCATCTTCGTCTTCTTCTGCAAGTGTAACAGAATCACTTGATTGACTTTCTGTTGATTTCTTCTTCTTTTGCTTCCCGTTTGGTACGCTAATATTGTTATTGTTAGTTCCGCTAGTTGACGGCAGTGGATCATGTTGCAAGCTTGCAAGATTGTCATAATTTTCAGATTTCTTCATTTCTCCAGTCTTTCCTAACAATCCAGACGATGCATCACTTGAAGATGGACTGGTCGATTTCGATGTTGAAGGTTGTGGATCTTGTGGTTGGACTTCTTGTTCTGCCACCACAACTGGTAATTCCTTACGAGGATTTTGTTCCTGAAAATCCTTAATAATTACACCTTCAGTTGGTCTTTTTCCATCTCGTTGTGACTGTTGCTGCTTCTGAACAGTTCCAGAAGGTTTGAATGAATTATTTTCAAAGTTGAATGACCAGTTACGGAACGGGTCATCTTGCTGTATTCGTTGACGCGGGCCATTGAAACTTGGACTTTCTGACCTTGCTCTAAAAGCATTTCCCGCACGTTGTACATTCTCGTATTGAACATTTTCTGCTTCGGTTTCATGCAAACGTGAAAGTTGTGGTGTATTACGTATTATTCTTGGATATTGTCCATTGTTCATCATTGGATATTCTCTTGGTGGCTGTTGATATAGACTTGGATCAAGCATCTCAGCTTGTCCATTAAATTGAACCACGCCTTCATGCCCGATTTCATTTATATGTCCAGATGGTGAGCAATTACGGCTAAACATGAAATTGAAATCAATTATCTTATAATCTGGTCCTAATGGCAACCATTTGTTCATGAGTAAATACTGTAATGATGATTTTGAGAAATTAGCCTTTGGTATAGGCGGTGGAATCGGTGGACTTACTGCAGATGATGCGGATGTAGCAGATGATGTTGTAGCAACAGCAGAAGAAGTGCTTGGTTTGGGTGAAACCTTATTACTTTGTTTATTTTTAGTCTTTGGTATAGCGCCAGTTGCTCGTTGTTGTGATGATGCAGGATTTAATCCTGGATTTTGCGATGAACTTGAATCACTATCATTTATGCTATTCATGGATTGTGAATTTTCACCTCCCAAACAACTAAATAGTGATTTGACTCCTTCACGTGGATTTTGTGATGAACCGACTGGCATTTGATTCTGATTCATCACCATTGAGTTAATATGTGAGTGACTTAAAACTGCATAATGTCCACCGACATTATAGTGGTCAATATTTCCACATGATGAACTCAAGTGTCGTTCTATTCTTCCTATTCCATGTCCAATGACATCTAAACGACCATACATTGAATTGTTTGCAGCATTTTGATATAATGGTTCATCCCTTATCCTTTCATACATGTTGTATCCATTATTTGATCCATAATAACATGATTCAGTATCATCAAAACTTCTTTGATGTGGATGATTTGCTGTTGGACAACGAGGACGAATATCAAGGTGCAAATTAGAACGACGTTGTCCATTCGGTACATTTGCGTAATTACTTTGATTTCGAGCATTTCTAGGAATATCATATCCACCATTACGATCATAAGCATCATTTCGGTATTGTGGATGATATTGTTGTACGGGGGGAGGTTGTGGACGAATAGCATTTTGCTGAAGGTTTACAATTTGTGCCACATTTGGCTCGTTTTGTTGTGCAGGGACACCGAGCGGGACAGCATCAACATTTTCATAATGATTTACACCATTTTGTTGGACTTGGGCTTGAACTTGTATTTGTACTTCGAAGTTGTTAGATTCTGCCTGACTGTTTTCATCGTCATTTTGGCCATTATTGTTGATGTTGTTAGACAGTGCACTCGATGCACCCTGCTCCTCATTTCAGATCGGCGGTTTATCAATCATTGTACATCCAGCGTAACTACGTCCAATATTCATGCATGCTGACAATAATCTCCATGAATCAGACTCTGGGTGATAAATTTCAACTGATGATAAGTTACTGGTTCCATCATCACCACCAATTACATATAATAAACCACCATGTGCCACAACTCCAGCATTACGACGACAAAATGCCATATCAGAAACTTGATGCCAAGTATTCGTTTCTGGATTATAATACTCAACTGATTTTCTAACTAAAGGCCCATCATGACCTCCACAGCACCAAATTAAACCATTAAGTACCCCAACACCTGCACCACTTCGTCTTGCCGACATATCAGCAACAGCAATCCAAGAATCTGTTAGTGGATTATAAGATTCAACAGATGATAAACATTGTCGAGTGGCGCCATCATAACCGCCCACAGCGTAGAGCTAAAATAAATAATCGATAGAAATTCGCACTTGCTTTTAATGTGTAGATAAATTTTAATTACCAAGCCATTAAGCACACAAACTCCAACAGATGATCTCCTTGTTGACATAGACGCAATCATTCGCCATTCTAGAGTGGTTGGATCATATTTCTCTGCTGAACTCAAACCAGTTGATCCATCAAAACCTCCAACCGCGTAGATACAATTATTTAACACAGCAACACCTAACGTAGAACGACGAGCTTCCATAGAGCAACAGCTACTCCATTGATCCAATACAGAGTCATAGATATCAACAGTCCTTACTGAAAATTAGAGAAGGTATAAATTATTTTCTATCTATATTGCATGTCATGTATTTACTAACCTCTTATGGCTCCATTAAATCCACCAACACAGTATACTTTATCACCCAATACAGCAACACCTGCACGGCATCTTCTACTTGGCATTTCAGCAGCTTGATACCATTTCTCTTCTCTCAAATCATAACATTCAACAGAACGAATAGCTTTTGGTGCTTGTCCACCAATAACAAGTAAAACTTTAGGCCTTCCAATCGGTCGACGGGGAATGGTTCTCGGTGTATTGAAACTAAATATTAATTTTTGTTCGTTCTTAAGGAGATGATATTTCAATGCCTCAATAATTAGATCCTTGCATTGAAGATCACCTTGAAGTAAAGGTTCCTTTTCGACTCTTTGTAAAATATAGTCTTGTGATAATAACGGTAATCTAACATGCTGCATTAATCTTCCTAAATGTTGTTGTCGATTTAGTGGATCACTTTGTATCCAAGCAATAACACATTCAAAGATTTTCTCCTCGCTTGGTATGGAAAGTGAATCACTTCTTACAAACGCTTCCACTTGATTTGCTGTGAGATTTAAAAATTCTTCAAACTGAACAACTTCACAGAAATGTTGTTGGATATATGAATCAGCATAGTTGAATAAATCCACACATCCATGAATATCAGCGAATTCACGAATTCCTAAGCAATTGCTTGGATCAAGTTGTGACTGGAGATAATCACAGCATGCATCACGAACATCAGTGAGTTGTAGAAGATTAGCGGCGGTCAAGAGAACCTGGACGTTTTCTTCGGTTACAATTACGACGGATGTATATACGTATTCGACAAGTAATTCAAGTGCATGATAATCAACTCCTTGAATTGTTATTCGATCTTGACGAGATTCTTCGAATCCAGTAAACATTGCATAAAAATAAGGACTGCATGATGCAAGAACCATTTTATGAGCAGGAATTTCCATACCATCAGCAATCAGAATCACATCACAGAGAAGATTTTGTCTATTGAAAAATATTAATTAGTTATTGCCATAAACATTCAATCCTTATCATATAAAAATATACATACTTTCTCATTTCGTTCATAGTGTCAAATGAGCGATTGGTATGTGCATCATTTTTGTACGTTCCTGTTGTCGATCTTTGACGTGGAATTTTTTGTGAACTTTCATCTAATGAACTCTGACTGGCACATCGAAGTAAGCAGCTGCGAATGTTTTTAATTAAAATAATTTATGAGAATAAGAAATGAAAGAATTGAGTAGCTTTATGCATTTTTTTTTGTATAATTTCCTTCGTGCGTCTAATATGCAAATTTAAAAATAGATTTTTTTTTATTTCCTTTTAAAAATTTAAACAGAGTGGAAAATTTAAAAGGATAAATTTTGCTTATAAATTGAAGCAGTAAATGTCAAGTCAAGTGACATTAATTTCATGTGATCAAAATATAAACAAGATCGACCTTGAAACTTTCTATTGTAGTTTCTGTAATATAATAAATATTCATGACATGTTTTGTTTCATTGCTCATGAATTAGTATTAATAATTCAAGTATGAACAACAATTTCACTCAGTTATCTGGCAAATATTTGTCCCAAATCGAAACTTTATACGAAAAACATAAGATTCAGATCGCAAAGGTCATGTTTTGTTATTAAACAAATTTTTCTCTTCCTTATGAAATACAATGTAAATAAAAACTACGAAACGTGTTTCACGTGCTAAAACGTGAAATTATGTACATGTGATTTGACTTTCTTTTTGGTTTTATGTCCTTATAAAAGAACTTTAGAACAGCAATTTATACATATTGGGATCTTAATCACGTGTAACCATATTGATATTTTGTTTATATTTAAGATTATTAGCCAAACTTTGAGCATCCTAAATCAACAAAGCAAGCTTGAGTCCAAAGTGCAATAACTATGGCAGCGAGGACCTCTGGTTCAAGTGCGAGCATGAAAATCAATTTTGTCATATTTTACACTTCGAAGTCTATTTTTATCTACCACAAACCGTCACCGAGTCTCTAATACTACAATAAAATACACCGCAAATTCTGAATATGATTTCAATTATGAATATTGTATTTAAATATAGTCATGTTTAATTTTTAACTACAACGCAATAGCGAAAATACGTTAAAAGAGATAAAAAGTTATTCTTTACCTCTCGCGAGCTCTGTTGTTATTGTTATTATTGTTGTTGTTTCCTCCATTATTTGCATCCAGGACATTAGATACGTTTTGATTTAGATTGTTATTGCTTGCAGAATTATTGTTTGTTAAATTCATCATTGTTTAAATGTGACTTATTTGAACTAATTAAAACGAATAAGACCAGTTCAGTTCTTAATTTCCAGAATTAAGAGTCGACCAAATTGTTGTTGTTAAAATGAAGAAAAAAAATGTTTTCATCGATAAACTTTTTTGCCGGAAATCTCACTCAAAATGTTTAACAAAATCACGACTTCTTATCACCAAAACACAAACTTATGAACATGAAAATCTGAAATGTTTAGCGGAAACTATTTTAATGAAATCCGAAAAAAAATTGATCTGACTGTTTTAATTTTTCATTTCTCAAAATTTTCTTCGGATAATCATGTTACTTTGATTGTTTGAATAACCGACTTTGTGTCTTTGCTAACTTTATTTGAAATTTTTGTGAACGTTAAAAAAATTTGTTTTTAAATAAATATTTGAAAACTTTATTTATGTAAATTGATCATGAAATAATATTTAATAACAAAAGAATGTATTATACTTTACAAATGGAAAGAAATTTCAATTGCGTAGATCTAAAATGAGTCACTTTGAGCTTTGTAAATCAACAAAACAAATTTATGTCTAAAGTAAGGGAATTGGATATATAAAAGATATAATCCAAAGAACTCCTGGTAAGAAATTTTCGGATATTGTCAGTATGTACTTGGTATTGAAAATTGGCAGATGATATCAAGACGATACTATAAAATCAACTTTAGATGTCATCTGAGGGAGTCCATGGGGAGTCAATTGATCTGTACTGTTAGCTAAGTAAGTAAGCGGGGACAATAGTGCACAGTAATCTTTCAACAATTTATTATTTCTTCCTTAGGTATATAAGTAAGTATTACACTTTATTTTTTGTAAAAATTAATAAATTGATAATTTTTTAAGATTTGAAATTAAATTAAAAAATATTATTTTCAATGTCTGTCAAAGGTTGAATATGCCTCTATGATAATGATGTTATTACTCAAGCCTCACTATCGCATGGCTTGATTATTAAATAAAATATACTTTAAGCTTCATTATCAAGCTATAATCCATTTTTATTAATTAATAATTCATGAATTTTTTAAATAACATATTTATTTATTTTTTTACTGGAAGTTAGGATTGGTTTGATCATTAACAAGTCTAGCGCCATGACCACGATTTGAATAACAATTTCTGTAGACTCCAAAGAAAATGGCTGCTGCAATCATCACCAGTTGAAAGCAGAATAATGTGACTAGAAGATTTTCATTGCGATTAATCTCTTCTCGCAATTCAGCACTCATTTTCTTCAGTTCATTATTTTTTTCAAGTTTCAACTTGATGTCGCGTGAATCTGATTGTAATTGGTTTGTAACTTTCAAGAATTTCTCACTATGATCTTTTGAAGCTTTTTCTAATCCTGTGACTTCCTTTTTAATTTTATCTATTGTATCGGTCGTGTCTAACTTAAATGCTTTGAGTGTTCTTAAGTTTTCATCAATTTTGTTTGTTAATTTAACTTCCAAATTTTCAATTATTGTCTCTAAAGCAGACAATTTCTTTTCATTGTCATTAATTTGCTCCTCTACTATATTAATTCGAATAGTATCATATGAAGTGAAATTGGTGTTATTGACAGTTCCATTAGGTCTACATTTCTTATACGTATCCATTATTAATTTATTCATTGTCGTTGTTGAACTCAAACTTCTGGAATCATAATGTCCGTCAATACATTCATTGTTCATTAGTGACAACATGGTGAGTGTACTGGGAAATTCCGTTGTGATTTGTTTGAGTTTGTTGAACGATAAGTCAAGAAATTTAAGTTTTTGATTTTTTGCGAATAGCTTTTGTGGCAAAACTTCAACATGAGTAAAACCGAGAACAAAGTTTTCTAGATTTTCCACTTGCTCGAATAGATCTTCTTCTAAGGTCTTTAATTTGATGTATTTGATGACAATTTTTTTAAGATCAAAACATTCTCCGAAGACATCTTGCTTTATTTCAACTAATGATGTTCCATAAATGTCAAATTTGGTTATATTTCTTAAAACTCCACAAATTTTAGTCGGGACATACTTTGTTTTGCTAGAATCAGTAATGAAAAACACTTCCACGTCAGTGTCATTCTTTCCGAATTTATGTTCACCGATAACTGATGTTATTTCCTTATTCTCTTCATATACACTTTTCATTTCACAATTATATCCATCACTATGCTTAATATAATCACATTCTAGTTGTTCTGCTGAATTGTTAGTGATAAAGCAAAGCAGCAAAAACAAATAAGCTATGCAAATTTTCATCCTTCTGAACTTTACTGAAGAAATTTTTGGAGTAAACTAAATCGTTCTACTTTATTGAACGTCGCTTATATACTTCATAATAAAATAGACTCAAAAATTGAGATTTAAGAGAGTATTTTTAAATTATGATTAAAACTCAGAATCGCACATTTGAAATATTGATAGTACATGTCGTCATTCATCCAAGCTTTAAAAAGTCAAACAGTAAAAGGGAGACAACACAATTCTTAATGTAATATATTAATTTCCTAAAATTGCTCATTTATTCTCATTTAATTCAATAAACACAGTTTTTCCACATTATCAGCTCATTATTATTGAAAGGAAGAAGTGATGTATCAATAATTCAATTATATCAACACATTAGACTTTGTTTTCAGTTCTGAGTGAGAAGATTAAAAGTTCACACTTTGCATGATCCATGTTAATGGAATTCTAGATTATGAATCAGTGCTGAAAATGAAACAAAAAGTTCCTGTTAAAAGAAAAATGAAATAACTGGGATATGAAAACTTTCTCTTCATTTATTTATTGTCTCAAGCTTCTATGTTGCTCAACAGAAAATTATTAAGATTTTTTTGATTCGCTCTTCTCAGAGTTATAAGAGTAATCATGAATAAAAGTATACTGACAATCACCAAAATAATCATTATATAAATCAATGTCTCATTCCATGAAAATCTTCTCTCATTTGAAGTCCTCAACTCTTTGAGATCATTTAGTATGTTATCAACCTTTGTATTTCTTCCAGATTCCGAAAATGAGTATTTATTTTCAAATTCACTCCTTTCGTCAACAAGGTCTCGATTAATTTTCGTTAATTCGCTATAAACTTTGTCGTTGACATCTTGTTGCTCTCTCAAAGACGAATTTTGAATATTTTCCAAAGAAATTTGATTTTCGTCAAGTCTCATTATAATGTCATTATTATCACTTTGGCTCTTGTCGAGTGTGAGATTAATTAACTTTTTTATTTCCAGTTCGTTTGAAATAACTGAAGCATTAAGTTTGTCAATTAAACTTCTAATTGATAGATCTTCGGTTGTAAGGTCAATGATTTTAACAGATTCGTTGCTGCATTTTCGGTAAATTTCGTCAGCAGGTTTTGTAAAATTGCTATCGATACACAGATTATTTGTAAGGTCAATTTGAATGACACTTGGCGGAAATTCCACATTTATTATTGCTAGTTGATTGTTTTGCAGTTCTAGCTTTAATAAATTTTGATTTTTCTCAAATAATCCTGCTTGTAAGACACTCAATTTTGTTGACGAAATTTCTAAAGTTCTGAGGGTGGCAAGGTCATAAAATACATCCGTTGGTAAACTTGTAAATTTAGAATTTTGTATCATCACTAAATCCAGTTTTGAACAGCCAACAAAGACTTCACGTGTTAATTCGATAAGTTGTGATCCAAAACATTCAAGTTCAGTTAAACTATCAAAGAATGTACATACTCCAAATGGAAGATATTTTGAAAGTGATGTCCTTTCCATAAACAGAACTTCTACGTCACTGTCATTCTTCAATTTATTATGAACTCCATTGATCGATGTTATCGTCGTATTTTGTTCAAAACGTCCCCTTACATGACAATTGTAACCATCACTATGAGTCATGAAATAACACGATAAGTCATCCGATCTAATTAGATTTGTGAAGCAAATTAAAATTACGCTTAAAATTAACTTCATTATTTATAAAAATGTTCTGTCTACTCGAGGATTATTTGACTACTGATGCAAATTTTTGTAAGAGCGTAGTTGATAAGCTTGAAGTTTAATGAATCAAAAATATAGAATTCTCTGCAGATAAGGAAGAATCGGTGAGTAAATTAAATTTTTCGTTTGTTGACAAACATGCGGACAATGATGTATGTTGATATGATATTTGCCCTATTTTTAATAATCATAAAGTAGAATAATCACTTAATCATAAGTATGATTCATTAAAATTGCAAATGATCAGTTCTGACTGTGAAATATTGATTATTTTGCTGTTAATTTCATATTTTAAGAGTTATTCATCAAACTCAGACAGGACTCAAACCAAGTGAAGCCTGTGTCTTTCATCACTGACAGCCATCTAAATGAGCGTGATCATGAGTATACCAAATCAATGTGATTGAATATGGTCAATTTTGTGAGTATATTCCTTGAGCGCCACAAATGAAGAAGGCTCCGCAAAACCTCTTCTATTAATACCAAATGGAAGTCACCTCCGATTGGCAGCCATATGGACGCCATTTCGTTCAAAAGTTTAATCAAAATTTATTTTTATCATACTCGCGCACGAACTCTAACAGCTAAAAATAATTTAAAAACCACATTAATTCACAATAGAGAGGTTCCATTGCGGGAAAAACATTGACAAGTTGTATGAAAGAAGAAGAAAACAAACAAAAAGTTCAGTTTTCTGTGTGTTTTGTTCATCGTTATATAGCAATGTTTCAGCTGATAACACGCTTAAAGCAATTGAGAATTCGATAAAATAAACCATGGTTAGTTTAATTTTTACCTTTACTTATGCAAGTAATTAATTTGTATGTGAATAAATTTGATATAAAATCGCTCAATTAATTTCAAAAGAAAAAAAAAATCATTTATGCAACTAGAAAAAATGAGAACTTTATATTAAGTGTGTGAGGTTGTTTTTCTCATATAAATGTAAAATTAATATAGTGCTAATATTTTAAAAATTATTAAAAATCAAAACAAGTTTTATTGACATCCAGAGTTTTCTACGTGTCATATACATTAAAAAAATTTTCTCTTTTTTTTTGTTTTAAATTACAAAGGAAGTGTAATATTTATTTTAAAGCCGAAAGCTTACAACCGACAACCCTGTAAGTTGCAATGTATTTCTTCTACGAGCGACGGATTGCCTTCATATACTCGAATTTTCATTCATATTGTCTCAGTTTCTTTCTATTTCTCATTCCTTAAGCTTCCCGCTGATTTCGCTCTTTACAATAATTGTTGCACGTTTAAGTTATTTTTAATTAATCTTCAATTGATTGATATATTTGCGGAACTTTATTGATGTGAATTAAAAAGCAATAAAAAAATAATTTTTATTTAATAACTTCAATTCATTCAATCATACATGTGTGTAAGTGATAACAGCAGTCTAAAGATCGCTTTAATTTTTTATCAAGAAATTTCAATTGGACTTTGATCAGTGAACACTGATCTTGACGTAAAGGACTTTCTGTGCTGTGAATGTTTCAATAAAAAATTAATATGTGTCATAAAACCATAAAAATAGTGAAAAATCCATGAATTTAATTGACATTTAAAATTAAAATGCCTTTGAAGGTCGAATTAAATAATTAAGTTTGTCTAAAATCTTTTCTTATCGACACACTGACCTGATTAGATTTTTTAGTGAATATCGATGTGATAAACTTGCTTTAAAATACTGTCAATGGAAGATTTTTCATTGACAAAATAGAAATGAAGATGATAATTAGTTTGTGGATTATAATAAGATTAAAACGCAAACAAATCTAAATCTAGTTCGTTGCTAATTGCTATTTTTGTGAATTTCTAATTTGTTTATTTACTTCCATAAAATATTAACTAGTACCTGGAAAGTTGATTATTTATTATTTAAACAAGTGCTTCTAGGTTGACAGAAACGAAAAGCATATATTCTCAATTTATTTTTAGTTCTGACATTCGAAAGAAATTAATCGATGTATTAATCTTTCCTATTCAAATACTATGAATAATAAATTACATAAATTAGTAGATATTAACGATTTAGAAAATAAAAGTAAAATAACGACCTTGAAACCAACACTATGTTAAAGTTGTTGATAAAGCTCAACACTTGTTGCGGCTATTTTGTTTTCATAATCCAAATTTCTCTGTTCAGGCGAGCCCATTTTTTCGAAGTAAACAAGACGTATGTTGCTGCTTGCACATGTTGTTGTTTAAGTTCAAAGCTAAGAGTATGACAATATTTACAATATGCGATTTTCACTTCCGAGCGATGCAAATGAAGAAGGTTCCGTCATGGAACTTTAAAGAAGTCTTAAAACCTCCTTGACGAAGCATTCTTCATTTGCGTCATTCGGGACTCCAGTTCAACTGATGCACATATTTGTATGACAGTATAAAGTTCATTCATTACAATCGACAATTTCTATGACACATATTGCATTCTAAAGCGATTTATTCTCTTATAGCAAATATATCAAATTGACATTAATAATTTTTTTCTAAGCACTTGAGTTGTCAGTACTATAAAAGCAGTTATAAGTGATACAAATTATCATTTTACGGCATTTGTTAACAATTCATTATCACTTAATCAGCTTGAGGTTGTTAAACTTATCAACTGTTAATATGCATACGTACCTATGTGTGATAAATAAACAATTGTAGACGTTAATTTTTGTGCTTTGAAAGATAATGGCTTAAGTAGCAATGAAATATTTATTGAGCTCCATATTTGCTCATGGACTTTGAACAAACTGTTAATCTGCACACTTGGAATCTTTCGTTCATTACACCAATTCGCATGAAACTTGAATGTTAAAGGCAAAGTATTTCAAGAATTCATGGAATTTGCTAATGAAACTAAGCGTATTATTAAGCCATTAAAACTAAATCAAAATACGAAATATAAAATGCATTCCTAAGACAAAGTATTGATTTGGTACTGTGTGTCAATAGCTTTAAATACTTGTTTATTAATAGCCGCACCAAAGTACTGAAATAAGTTGAATGAAACATTGAAGAAAGAAAGACTTGCAAGTTTTTAAGCTAAGAACTGCGTCGAAATTTATTTAAAAATCTAATTCCTTTGTTTATTCGTTTCTTTTCAGATGACAAGCAGGTGATATTTATGGTCTGGAATTAATAGAATCTGAGAATAAAGTGTAAGATGGCAACCGCCAATGCACATCAAAGTGATGTCGATAATTTTCGATTTCACTTAATCGACTACCTTGTTTTTGGCGCCATGCTAGTATTCAGTGCATCGGTTGGCGTTTATTTTGGCTACTTCAGCAAAAGCAAAAAATCTCAAAGCAAATCATCGTCGACAAGCGATAACACATACGATGACAAAATTCGCGGAGACTTCGGCTCAAAGTCCATGCTGGAATATCTTTTGGGCAGTAGAAAGTTAAAGTCTTTTCCAGTTGCAATGTCTCTTGTTGCGTCATATATAAGCGGTGTTACAGTTCTAGGAACACCAGCTGAAATTTACAACTATGGCACCCAATATTGGCTGATTGTTGTGTCAATATTCTTCATGGCATTTGTCGTTGCTTACGTCTATTTGCCCGTCTTTTGTTCTCTCAAAGTTGGCAGTTCTTATGAGGTAAAAGGAATTTCAGAAAATTATCTAATCATTGTTAAAACAAAAGCTTTATTTCCTTTTAATAGTACCTTGAGTTACGCTTTAATTCACATGTGAGAACGATAGCAAGTATCATGTTCGTGATAGACGAGGTAATTTTGTCAAAAATTAAAATAAAATTAAAAATACTCAGTGGACGATTTAGTAAGAAGTAAAGGTTTTCATAGAAAAAAATTACATAATCACGCTGGAGGGCAAGAGTTCGAGACTGCATACTGAAAATATTTCCTACTTTAATAACATTATTTTCTTTACTTTTATGCCTTAAATTTGTTAATTTATGTGACTAAAATATTCATTGTGGTCATATAATCAAAATTAGGCTAAATTAATCTCATTTCCACAGTTCAATGCGAGAATTTTATAATTCATTAGCGTCTGGACTACTACAGACAAACTTGGAGGGACATTACTTTTTTAACAAAATTTTATTATTAATTATGAATAACTTTAATTGCTTTTTAAGTTATTACCTGCTATTAATTATGTTAAAATTGCAATTTTTTGCGAATTTCGATTTCATTTTATGAAAACCAGAACCTTTCAAATGTTTTTAACCTAAAACACATGAAAAGTTTTTGAAAAATTATTGACCGTTATTTTTATTTCCATTAGTTGCTCTTTCTACCCATCATAATTTACGTGCCTGCGCTCGCTATGAATCAAGTGTCAGGAGTGAATCTACATCTGATTGGAGGAATTGTCTGCATAATCTGTGTCTTTTACACATTAGTTGGTGGAATTAAAGCTGTTGTTCATACAGATGCATGGCAAATCATTATCATGTTCATTTCTGTAGTTGTTGTGACAATTATTGGAACTGTTTATCTTGGTGGACCTTCAGTGGTATTTGATAGAGCTATGGAGGGTGGAAGAATCGAGTTCTTTAAGTAAGCTAAAATGTTTTTAACTTCTTGACTATATTTTAAATTTTGGTTGTAATTTTACAGTATGAACCCATCCCCTTATGAACGTCAAACATTCTGGGCTGTTTTGATAGGAGGATTTTGCTATTGGACTAGTTTTAATTCCGTAAATCAAACTATGGTCCAGAGATATATGTCATTGCCAAATATGAAGAAGGCACGCTTGGCTATTGCAATATTTACTGTTGGAATCATTTGTTTTGTTTCTGTTTGTTGTTATGCTGGTCTTTTAATCTATGCCAAATATTGGAAATGTGATCCATTAACTAGTGGTATGGTGAAGCGTGATGATCAACTTTTTGCAATTTATGTGATGGAGACTGTTGGTGAGTGGAAAGGTGTTGCTGGATTGTTTATCGCTGGTGTTTTTGGAGCTGCTTTGAGTTCATTATCAGTAGTTTTGAATTCAACAGCTGCTGTATTGTTAGAAGATATCTTAAAAGGATGCCTTAAAATGAGACCAAGTGAAAAGGCAGCTGCAATTTTTGTCAAGTTATCGATTTTAATTCTTGGTGGAATCACAATGGGATTTTTGTTTATTGTTGAGAAGCTAGGTGGCATCCTTGGTGTAGCTACATCTTTGACAGCTATTGCAGCTGGGACCACATTTGGAATTTTCACATTAGGAATGTTGAATCCTTACTCGACATCAACTGGTGCTATATTTGGTGCAATATCTGGTGCTGCTTTATCGGGTTGGGTTTCACTTGGATCACAAATTGCTACAGCAAGTGGTAAAGTTGTAGCACCAAAATTACCAGTATCAGTCGAAGAATGCCCTGTTGGAAACTTAACAGGCATCGTAATCCCTGATATTCCTGATCAATCAAATGTGTTTCCTTTGTATCGACTAAGTTATCATTGGATTAATCCAATTGGAATATTGACTGTTGTAACTGTTGGATCTTTAGTCAGTTACTTTACCGGACCACAAAGACTTGATAAAGTAGATCCTGAACTTATTTCTCCAGTTATTCATCGTTATTTGCCAGACGAATGCTTCACAAATTATGGAATAAGTAGCAAAAATATGAGGAATAAGGAAAATATTCAATTGAACAACAGCACATCATATGAAGACGACGAAAATGTTATTCAGAGATGATAAAACTAACGATTTTAGCCTAAGACTTTTAGTGAATAAGAGACTGGTGCTTGACCAATTTAGGTTTAAACTTTTACACATCTTAATGATGAAAATTGTTGAACTTATTTGATAATTTATTTTAAATGATATTAATTATTTATGTTATTTTAATGACTTTTATTGGCAGTACTTAATTAGAATATTTTAGACAAGTAGGTAAATGGTCTGATTTGTACAAAAAATCATGATAACCAGTGCATCATCAAAAAGTATCACAATTTCAATATTGTACAGTAATCAAATCCCATCTATCAGAACATTTTGAAAGATATGTATTTGTGATATGATTTTATGCTAAGCATATCATTTCTAAAATTTATCAAATTTAGTTGTTCCGAGACTGCAATTGTTAATAGTCTAAATTGGATTTGAAAAAATTTTCACGAAAAAACTGTGATAGTTTTAAACATAATCATATACATAGGTACATCTTAAACATCTTAATTATATACAGATTTAAGGAATATGTATTCAATCCTTTGTACCAATAAACATAATGCCAAATTTAATTCAACTTTTTTTAAAATCTCACAATTTGTCTTATCCAGGGCCTTATTGATGCAACTCGAGTATAGACACCTTAAAAAATTGATGATTAATAAATAAAGTCAACGCTACTCAAATAAATCAATTTACCAGGAACTCCATCAATAGCACATTTGCCCCTATCAAGTCCAAAAGAAACGATTCCAACAAGTTTTTTAGTTCTTATATCCACCAAAGGACCTCCACTGTCTAAAATATATTTTGTGAGCTAATTGCTTAAAAAATAAGTAATTTTGTCAAATCTTTTACCTCCGTCACAAGAGTCTTTTGATATAGCACCTGCACAAACCATTCTTGTGGTGATTCCACCATCTTCTTGATAGATCTTATAACACTCAACTTGATCGGTAACTCGTAACTCAACCATTCTTAACACTGAACTTGCCAATACACCATCACCAGTTAAACCCCATCCACTTGTAGTTACATAAGTTCCTGTAGGTAAAGCTTGATTAAGGAACGGGAGCCTTATTGGTTTTTTAAGTGTATCAAATTGAATATTTTGTTGCAATGTTAATATAGCTGCGTCATAATCGAGAAGTGAGTTGTCATATTTTGGATGAATATCCACCCGACCAACTTTATGTTCAGTACCTCCTGAAGCGTGTTCTGCTGAGCCTGCTCGAATTGAAAGGTATGATGCCGGAACATAGTGTACACCTTAAAAATTTGATAATTTAGAAGATATAATTTTGTAATTTTTTAACATAACTCACAATGAGCAGCAGTTAAAACAAATTTGCGTGATATAATGCTTCCTCCGCATCGCAAAAATCCATAATAAAGTAATGCGACTTGGTACGGAGCTTGTTCTATTGAAACCTCAAATCCACCAACTATTCTCTCAACTCCCTTTGCTGAACAAAACGTTATTAAGCTTGTCAGTAAAATAGCAACAAACCGTATCACTTGCATGTCTTTCCTGATTTACAACTCGATTGAATCAACTCGAGAACTATTAGAGTAGTGGATTTTTATCTAATTTATTATTATCAGTAAGGTTTTCTTATGAATAATAGTGTAAGTTAAAGCATTCGCCGATATTTGCCTATCGCTCATTTGATATAAAAATTACAGCTAATTATACAGGCTATAAAATACGTAAAAAACAAAATGTTTTCCTTTATTGTATAAGGTTTCGTGCAAAAGTCAATGATTTCTTTATTGATGTTATCAAAAAAAAAAAGTTTAACTGCATAAACAAAACATTAAATTTGCTTTATTGAAGCTTTTAACAAATTATGGTTTGGCAAATATTTAAAAATGGCATATAGAAGTAAATGTGACTAGAAGAACCGAATTCTAAAACTTTATTATTTGTTTGATCCATTGTCGTATTGATGACACACGAGTATAGACGCCTATAATACCAAAAAGACAACATTGTTATTAAATTGCTTAGCAAAGTAAATTTTAATCTACCTGGAACTCCATCAATCGCGCATTCTCCACTTGCGTCTCCAAACGAAACAATTCCAGCTAATTTTTGAGTGTTCACATCTACTAGAGGACCTCCACTATCTATTTAATAAAGCGTTAATAATAAGGTATTATTAAGCATAAATTATACTTACCTCCATTACAAGAATCTTTGGATATTGCTTCTGCACAAATCATTTTTGTGGTGATCCCACCATCTGCCTCGTGAGCATTAAAGCATTTAACTTCGTCAGCAATTTTAAGTTCAATCATCAATAAAACATTACTTGAAGTTTGATTTTCGGTTGTTCCCCATCCACTTGTGGTAACAGGATTTCCAGTAAGGAACGGCTCATTCAGGTAGGGAAGTTTTATTGGTTTTCGTAATGAATCAAATTTGATATAATTTATTAAGGTAAAAATGACTGCATCATAATCTAAAAGAAAATCATCATAAAGTGGATGAATATCATAGCGACAGGCTAGGTGTTCACTGCCGCCAGTTGAATAGTTAGGAGAACCAGCTCGGAATGAAATATATTCCACCGGAATCTTAGCTCCTCCCCATTGAAACATACCTATGGGGATTCAAAAATATTAATGAAATCAGTTATCACAGTCTATAAAACTCACAATGAGCAGCAGATAAAATAAATTTGCATGATATAATGCTTCCTCCACATCGTAGACGCCCAAAGTAAAGCATTGCAACTTGATAGGGTGCTTGTTCTATTGATATTTCATTTCCACCAATTATTCTACCAAATCCTCTTCCTGAGCAGTAAACTATAAAACAAGACAAAATCACAATGCCTACAATTTTCATTTTTGATTGAGGCACACGACTGAGTGAGCTTGAAAAATACGGAACACTTAATTTTATATCAATTTGTGTATATACATTTTAATAATTCTTGATGGTTATTACACCATTAATTGCCAAATAAATAGTAAATGATTAATTGTTTTTATAAGCAACATATTAAAGTTTATTGATTCCTGTTGATAAGGTTTACAATTTGTTATCATCCAAAAATCATTTTTTAGAAAGTTTTAAGCCTTCCATTGAACATGATCATTTTCCAACACATAATGTTTCATTTTTAACGTGGTTCAAATCTCATTTTGACTGGATGATTTGTGCGAAGTACAAGATCGGCCATAAATACTAAGTCTTCACGTTTTGTGACAGGTAATATTTTAAAGTTTTGGATAACTTTAGTCAGCATAACCTTCAGTTCAAGCATTGCGAAACGTTGACCAATGCAGTTACGCTGTAATTATAAGATAAAAATTAATTCAACATCATTTTAGATTGGCAGTTCTATACCATTCCTGCTGAAAAAGCTATAAATGCAAAGTTGCTCCTTCCTTCTGAATTTTCTGGTAAGAATCGATCGGGATCAAACTTTTCTGGATCAGGAAATACTTCGGGATCTCGGTGAATATCGTAAATGAAAATTTCCATTGTTGTTCCCTTCTTGAACAAATGTCCATCTGAAAAATAATAAACTTAGTGACATTAAGTTACATTTGGAAGTGATTTCTTACCATGCAGCATATCTTCAGTCAATTTTCTCGCTATATAAGGAACTGGTGGATAAATTCTTAAAGATTCCTTTAAAGCTCTTTCCATATAATTCATTTTATTCAAATCGTCAGTCGTTAGTTCATCTCGTCCACCAGTTACATCCTGAATCTCTTGGAAAATCTTTTCTTGAACTTCTGGATGATGAGCAAGCAGTAACAATGTAAATGTCATTCCAGATGATGTTGTATCATGTCCTTCAAATGTAAATGTGTCTGTTTCTTCAATGATTCCTTCGTCATCTATTAATCCTTGTGATTGTGCTTGCAACAAGGTATCCATCATGGCAGCTCGCTTCTTTTTTCCTCCCATATAAATATTGTCACTTTCATCTTTCGGTTCATCATTTTTAGTTCCAGAGTTTTTCGTGATAAATTCCTTCCTTCTCTTATCGATTATAGTTTGTGTAAAATGATGCACAGGACCTAATATTTCATCAAATTGCTTTTTGTATCCCAATAGTGAATAAATGAAATCTATATGAAGCCATGGTCTCATTGATCGTTTAATCATAGCTTTTCCAATACTGTAAATATTGTTACGATATACTACTCCATTGTTGCCAAGGTTAGAAAGTTTAATTCCCATTGCCGATTCTATTTATGGATATTTTCTGTTATTGTTAATCAGCACTTATCATAATGATTACTCACCGCATACAGTATTAAGTGTAAATTGTGTTGATATTGGAATCATATCAACAACTTTTCCACCGGTTTTCTTCAAATCAACAACAAGTTGATCAGCTTCCTCTCTGAAATTATTTTATACTCAATTATTAAGTTTCTTCTCAAAATTTCTCAAACTAAAGCAAATGAGATTGCTTATCGTTATCAACAACTGAGAGCGTATCGGTTGTTTACCTAAAAATTTCGGCAAATTCTTTCAAAATATTGAAATGAAATGCAGGAGTTAACATTCTACGTCTTTGATGCCATTTATCACCATCACTTGTTAATAAACCAGTCTTAATGAACGGATGTAAGAAATTGTAGACAAAGCCTTTGGTTAAATGTTTCGAAGATGAGCCAAGAATTTTCTCAGCATCTCTAGCTCTTATTATACAGAAGGAGTCTATATGAAATAGTCGAGCACGTACTGATCTTTTGAATTTTTTCGCAAACTTTCTTGGCTCAAGAAAAATCTGTTCTGTAAAAAAGTTTCATTAAGTTGTAAGGAAGGCATTTTAAAATTAGTTTGAGCATACCTGGACTCATCATTGTAAATGGAATTCCATTTTTCATCAGTGGAATCGATGCACCCTCATCGAAATCTTTATTGAAATCAGTATTGAACAAGTATCGATTCTTCCATAGAAAATGTGATAAAAATATCACAAATATTGCAAAAATGTACAGGAACATTTTACAATTTCAACCTAACTCTCCAAATAGCGGAATGGAACTGATAAGCTTTATATTTTTAAGGTTTTTAATCAAAAAAATTTCTATATTTTTATTACAATTGAGAGAATAAGAGAATTAGCAGCTTGAAATTTTGAAGTACTTACCTCAAAACAAATACAAACAATCAATAAACGTTACAAAGTCCAGGAGATTAAGTATTGTCTTCTGAGTATTCATAACAACTTCAATTTTAGTCACAAAACTATATTTTGGATTAATGGTAGTTCACAGCTGAAACTGGCATTCGAGAAAATGTGTGTGCTTATCGGAAATTCAACAATGATGATTCACGTGATAATTAATGTCTTGTTACATTCGCGTGATGTAAATAATTTATAGATTTTATTACACAAATAAAAAGATAATAGGCTGGTTATATAATTGTCATCTAATGTTATGTATTTTTATCAGAGATGATAATTATTTTTTGTTCTGAATGTATGGAAAACAAGTTTCAGTGTGCTTAAAACTGCTTTATTTTTGTGGACTTCAAATTCAATTTTCATATAAAGTAGTTCACTCAACCGTCAATTTCTGGCCACAAACTTCATGATTACTGGATTTTGGGTTCTTAAAACTATGTCACCTTTAAATATTAATTCTTCAACACTAGTGACTGGCAAGATCTTAAAGTTTAAAATCATTTTTGTCAGCATTGTCTTCAGTTCTAACATTGCAAAACGTTGACCAATGCAGTTGCGCTGTAAAAAATAATAATGTAGGTAAGCAAAAAAAGGATAATCCAGCAATAAATACCATTCCTGCTGAAAAGGCAAGAAATGCAAAATTGTGTCTCTTTTCGCAGTTTTCGGGTAAGAAGCGATCGGGGTCGAATTTTTCTGGATCTGGAAAATATTCTTCATCTCGATGGACGTCAAAAATCATAATATTAACAACAGTGCCTGATTTGAACAAAACTCCATCTGAAAACATAAATTCAGAAATTTCAATTAGTGATTACAATCACAAGTTTCATACCGTTGTAAAGGTCTTCAGATAACTGCCTCGCTATAAAATGAACTGGAGGATATAATCTTAAAGATTCCTTCAAAACTCGTTCCATTAAATTCATTTTGTTTAAGTCATCAATCGTTATGTCCTGTCTTCCATCAGTGACTTCTTTAATTTCTTGAAACAGCTGCTCCTGCACTTCTGGATGATGTGAAAGTAAAAACAATGTAAATGTCATTCCCACTGATGTTGTATCGTGTCCTTCAAATGTAAATGTGTCCGTTTCCTCAATAATGCCCTCATCATCAATCAATCCATCGGATTGAGCTTGTAATAAGGTATCCATCATTGCAGTCCTCTTCTTTTTTGAGCTTAAATAAATATTCTCATTGTCTTTTTCGTTATTATTGGAATCATGGACTTCTGATTTCTTTGATAAATATTCCTTCCTTCTACTATTTATGATTGTCTGTGTAAAATTATGAACAGGCTTTAGAAGTTGTTCCAATTGATGACTATATCCTAGTAGTTTATAGACTATGTCTATAAGTAGCCAAGGTTTCAAAATTCTTTGAAGAAGCAATTCACCAATAAGATAAATATTTTCACGATACTTAGTTCCGGTATTTCCCAAATTACTTAATTTGACACCCATTGCTGACTCTAAAATAGAAATTATTTTTAATTGACCAAATTTTGTATTTTATATATTACCACAAACTGTATTTAAAGTAAATTGTGTTGAAATTGGAATAATGTTCAGTTCCTTTCCTTTTTGAGATTTTATATTTTCGACCAAACGATCACTTTCCTCCCTGAAAATCAAAAATTCATTTAAGCTTCCAATACTTCTAGTCATTTATAAGTTAATTACTTAAAAATTTCACAAAACTCCTTCAAAATATTAAAATGGAATGCTGGTGTGAGCATCCTTCGTCTCTTATGCCATTTTTCACCAGCACTCGTAAGCAATCCAGTCTTTAAAAATGGATGAAGCAGTTCATAAATTAATCCTTTTTCCAAATGTTTTGATGAACTCAAAATTTTCTCAGCATCTCTGGCTCTGGTAATAAAATATTCAGTCGCTCCAAAGACAGACATAATGTATGATTTTTGATACTTTGCTGCTATTGTTCGAACAAACTGAAAGATTTCGACTGAAAATAATAGACAAAATCTGCACATTACGTGAAAAATATGAGATTTGATAATAGTTGACCTTAAAATCACCGAAAATTGTTTTTATTGACAAAACCAAAAATAAACATTATTCCTGCATGCAAAGCTAATCTTAATGAGAAAAGTCGACGTGGGGTCTCTCTTAGAGCGTTGTAAAATAAGTGAAAGTTCCTATCTTATTTGACTATTATTGATAACGAAAAATCAAAGTCATTTTTATATCTTATCAAGCTCTTTAAGCTTACAAAGGTATTAATGAATGGCTATTTTTATAATTGGCGACCTTTGAATGTTTATATAAAAAATTCTCTTGTACTTCATTATACTTCACTCATACCCTAACACGCTAAGATACCGATTTTAAGTACCTTAGTGGTGAACCATTTAACCATGAAAGCTTTTAAAGATATCAGCAAACAGTGATTTAAGTGCCAATTCTTTGTTAGAACATCAAACTGAAATATCTTACCAGGACTGAAGAAAGCAATACTAAAGCCATTCCTTATCCAGGGTATATTATTGTCACTATGATTTTTGTATAGATCTTGATTGAAGAAATGCCGGTTGATCCACAAATAACCTATTAAAATTAATAACAATGTTGCGAATATAAGGAAGAACATTTTTATTTTGATTTTCTCTCCCCGAGCCTACAACACAAACTGTGACAAATTTGATTATTTTTGTTTGGTAAATTTTAAAGAGAAAAAAAATCGTAATCGTTCCTATCAGCTGATAATATTTCTGAGAGAAGTAACATTATTATTATTATTTATTTAAGTCTATCTCTTATTTGGCTTAATTTTTACAGTAACGATTTTTCAGTAATTTATTTTCGAGATACAAACATCATCTCAATTGGATCTTTTGCTCGCAAGACGATGTCTGCTTTGAAAACCAGATCTTCAACTTTGGTGATCGGTAGAATTTTGAAATTTCGAATGACCTTAGCGAGCATGATTTTCAATTCCAGCATAGCAAAACGTTGACCAATGCAATTTCTCTGGAATATTGAAAAGTTAATTAGATTAATTCCATGAAAAATTAAAACAAATTTACCATTCCTGCCGAGAAAGCCAAGTATGCGAAATTATGTCGTTTTTCACAATTTTCAGGTAGGAATCTATCAGGATTGAATTTATCAGGATCTGGAAAATGATTTGGGTCACGATGAATATCGCAAATGAATATTTCGACTATCGTGCCTTTCTTGTACAGAACTTCTCCTAAAATTTAACGCACATTAGATATTTAAATTTAAAATTCAGAATTTCATACTTATTTTCACATCTTCGCTGAAAGTTCTACTAATGAATGGAACCGGTGGATACAATCTCATAGATTCCTTAAGAACTCGTTCCATATAATTCATTTTATTTAAGTCATCCATCTTTAAGTCTTCTCTTCCATTAGTAATGTCTTGAATTTCTTTCAAAATTCTTTCCTGCACCTCTGGATGATGGGCTAGTAGAAGTAAAGTGAATGTCATTGCGTTTGATGTTGTGTCATGACCTTCAAAAGTAAATGTATCAGTTTCTTCAATAATCCCTTCATCGTCAATCAATCCTTCTACTTGAGCTTGCAATAAAGTATCCATCATAGCTGCTCGTTTCTTCTTAGCGCCCATATAAATATTTTCGATTTCATCTTTTAACTCGGTTGGCTTATCTTGTTGCATCCCTAAAAATTCTAATTTACGCTTCTTAATGATTGATTGAGTAAATGAATGCATCGAAGACAGAACTCTATCAAGAATCTTTTGGTAACCAACAAGTGAGTAAATGAAATTAAGGTGGAGCCATGGTCTGATGATTCTATGGACTAAAAGTTTTCCAAATGCGTAAATATTTTGTCGATATATAACACCATCGTCACCCAGTTCTGATAATTTGACGCCCATTGCTGATTCTAGAAGTTGAAAAATTGGAGAAAAGCTTGAAGTTAAGGATGAAATTTGTTACGTACCACAAACAGTGTTCAAAGTGAATTTAGTAGAAATAGGAATTATGTCGACTTTCTTATTACATTGAGCTCTTATGCTGTCCACTAATTTGTCACTCTCTTCTCTATAAAAGAATTTGATTTAAAAAAAAGTTAATTATGTTTCAGATTTTGTGAAATTACTTAAAAATTTCGCAGAACTCCTTCAAAATATTAAAATGGAATGAAGGAGTCAGAAGTCTGCGTCTCATGTGCCACTTGTCTCCACCACTTGTTAACAATCCGGTCTTCAAGAATGGATGCAAAATATCATATAACATGCTTTTGTTGATATGTTTCGATGATCCAAGTACAATAGCAGCATCTTCAGCTTTTGTTACTACATACGTCCATATGAAAAAGAACTTTCGCCTGAAAGACTTATTAATCAATTTTGCACATTCACGTTCATATTTGAAGAGTTCCGCTATTGATAATAAATAATTAAAGATTGCATTCAGTTTGTGTTTGTAAACAAAATTGCTGATTGCTGAAAAAGGTCTCATTGTGACGAAAGTGATAAGGAGATTCCAAAGTTCCAAAGGTGATATTTTGAAAGATTTCAAAGTCATTAACTTTTGTTTTAATTTTTTTCACAATTTTAGCATCAATATGCTTAGTGTAACCTTACCTTGATCCATTAAAGCCAAATCAAATCCATTTTTGATTAAAGGTGTTGCTGTTTTGCTGAAATTTCTAAAAGGCTCAGGATTGTAAAAAGCTCGACTGTTTAGGATAATTAACAATAAAATTATCAAAATTATTGAAATAATTACAATAATCATTTTGTGAGTTTAAATCTGTTGAACATCACAGCGAGACTGATTCGAAAGTTGAGTAAATGATCAAGTGATTTGTAATTTTTGAGAGAATTTGTTTTATTTATAAATATTTAGTTCAGGTTCTCAATAAAAATTTCATCTTTACGGGATCAACTGTTCGTAAAACTAAATCAGCTTTGAAAACAAGATCCTCTCTCTTTGTGACTGGCAAAACTTTAAAGTTCTTTATGACATGCGCTAACATGATTTTCAACTCTAACATTGCAAACCGTTGGCCGATGCAGTTTCTCTGGAAAATTTTGAAATATTGAAGTATCAGTTCCTTCTGCGAATAAAATCTCAACTTACCATTCCTGCTGAGAATCCTACAAATGCATAATTATGTCTATTTTCACAATTCTCAGGTAGAAAACGGTCTGGATCAAATCTTTCAGGATCTGGAAAATATTCAGGATCACGATGAATGTCGTAGATTAAAATTTGAACATAAGATCCCTTTGGATACAAAGCACCATCTAGGAAATGAGAAATTTAAAAGGACTGAAGGAACTAAGAAATTTTGAAACTTTACCATGCTCAAAGTCTTCAGTAATAGTTCTAGATATGTACGGAACTGGTGGATAAACTCTCAAAGATTCCTTAAGAACTCGTTCCATATAATTCATTTTATTTAAATCGTCCATTGTAAGTTCATCTCTATCAGCGGTCACTTCTTGAATTTCCTGGAAAAGCTTCTCCTGAACATCTTGATTATGAGCTAGCAGTAATAAAGTAAATGTCATTCCGGCTGATGTTGTGTCATGTCCTTCAAAAGTAAATGTATCTGTTTCTTCGATAATACCCTCGTCGTCAATTAACCCTTCAGATTGTGCTTGTAGTAAAGTATCCATCATAGCTGCTCTTTTCTTTTTTGATCTTAAATAAATATTTTCATTTTCATCTTCCGGCTTCGATTCTTCTTCAATTGTGTTTCTTTTAGTAAGAAAATCAATTCTACGCTTGTTGATGATTGACTGTGTAAATTCATGGATAGGCTTGAGAATTTCATCAAGTCTTTTTTTGGTACCAAAAAGTGAATAAGCAAAATCACTAAAAAGCCATGGTTTTGTCATTCTAGATACCAATAAACTTCCAATCTCATAAATGTTGTTCCTATAAATCTTTCCATCATTTCCTAAATCAGATAGCTTAATTCCCATAGCAGATTCTGTGATGTTAAAGAGTCAAATGCCTGTTAATTTATTTAATTGTATGCTTACCACAAACAGTGTTGAGAGTGAATTGAGTGGATATCGGAATAATGTCAATCTCTTTTCCAGATAATGGTTTCAATTGCTGAATAAGCTTTTCACTTTCTTCTCTGAAAATATTAACAATTTTTTTTGCCAATCAATAATAACTGAGCATTACTTACTTGAAAATTTCACAAAATTCCTTTAAAATATTAAAGTGAAAGGCAGGTGTCAACATTCTGCGTCTTTGATGCCACTTTGTCCCTTCACTGGTCAATAGACCAGTCTTTAAAAATGAATGCAAGTATTGATAAGCTCTTCCTTTCTTCAATAACTTTGATGAACCCAAAATTTTCTCAGCATCTTTAGCTCTTATTACATTATACACAAAAAAGGCACCGAAAAAGCTATGTTGGTAGGACTTTTGATATTTATTGGCACAGTTACGGACAAATTGAAACAATTCGACTAAGAATTTAAGGAAATGTCAATCATAGTATATTAGTCATTAATATGATTTACTACCTGGATTCATTCTGACAAGATTAAATGAATTTTTAAGCAGTGGAATTGAGGTTTTGCTATAATTTTTGAGCGGATCGTGAAAAAGATAATCACTACATAGCCACACAATAAATGCGATAAAAATCAGAATGATTTCGAGAATCATTTTCGCAAGTTCTCACATTAAATGTCGAAAATAAACTGAGAAATTAATCAGTTTACGCTTAAAATTTTTGTTTTGATTGCGAAGCTTATTAAGGTATTCTTATCAAGCTGCTCACACTCATGGGTGAGCGATTAAAGAGAGTAATTGAGAATTTTTCATGAATACCATCAAAATATCAGATTTATAGATGATTATTTTTAAATGGAATATTGGCAACTCTCACAAAATCGAGTGTCCAAAAACTGTTGTCGGATATTCTTATTTTGATGAAATATGGGACATAATTTTTCAATTCATGAAACATTTAAACAAATTATAAAAGGCCACTGCACATTAGTCATCTGCTCGTGCATACATATTTGCTTGTTTCTATTTAATCACTCTAATTGGAAAGATGATGATGTTGATGTGGATGACGTTGATGTCAATTTAAATATTTGATTGGGGCGAAAGTGAATGAGATGGAGATAGATGTAATTGGCGAGAGGGAAAAAGAAAATGTCATGTAATGAATGAATGGTGCTGTTGCTTGCCATACTTGTCCCTCTCCTCAATTTAATTGGCAATCTTTCCAATATAAAATTTTTTATATTTGGTTGAAGCTACCCCATGAATTATTATGGTTTGTGTAACGATGGAAATTGAATCTCTCTTTTTCACTCTCAGTGTATATGAACGACAAAAAAAATATTAAAACTCGATTTGAGGTACCGGGGGTGAGTGATAAATTTTATGACAACTTAACTTGTTGATTGCTCATTCACTGTTAAAAGTTAATTAACGAAATCGAATTAATTAATTTGTTAATTAATTTATTTTTAATTAGTGTGCTTTTTAAAGATTGAGGATTTCAAATTAGAAGGCAAGATTTTCCGATTTCTTATGAATTTAAAGTTCTAAGAGACATTCAAATACACTCAACATCATCATCCCATAATAGAGATCAGAATCATTCTACAGTTTTTTTATTTCACAAAATAAAAATAAAATACCAAAAAGAAAAGAAAGAATGTTAGTAGAAAGGAAAGAAAAGCTAAAATAATGTCGGTTGGGGATTTTCGTCAACAAATTGGACTTCTTATCTCAAGTATTTTATCACTTCACAGAGTCAATTACATTTTTGTGTTGCTGATGCTTCTCTTAACGCTTTTTTTTTCTTCTCTCCCTTATTTATCTTCATGACAAATCCCATCACTAAAGTGCCTTTCTACCATCATCAACATCATTTTGAGGAAAAAAGAATTTTTGCGAGTTGAATTGTAAACGACGGTCTGCAAGTGTCCATTTAACACTTAAGACATTGCAATAGATTATATGGATTATATTGAAGGAACAAGCAGTGTCATTTATATGTTTCCCATATCTACTCAAAATCTTTAGTAACAATAAAAATAATTTGATGTCCATCAAATAAACTTGTGTAAGGACATCATTGCTGAGTCTTGTTGATTGTGATTTGAAGTGACTAATATAAAAATGGACGCTTGAAGCAGCTCGTTCTTATATTTTAGAATATGTTTGGGGTTCAACCTTTCGATTTATGACTATGTTGCATACGTTCTAGGCGAAATAATTTCGAACACGTAAAAATTTTGAAAATTTTCCGAAAATTATTCCTTGTAAAATGAATAAATTGTTTACAAAGCTCACCCGAGCAGCACAAATTATTCATGACAGCCAAGTATCGACCATATGTCAAAAAAGTGGCTTTTGTTAAATGCCATAAAAATTGATCCTTCGATCCCATGTGGTCGCTACTTGATTGCCATGATAAACTTATGTCGGTCGGGACAGCATGATTATTGGACACCTCGAGGTAAAATTTTGTAAAATCTTTTAAAATGTACCTTAGTTCATGGAATGAAATTTGCATGCAAAAACTAGAACAGAGCATATTTGACATTATCATAATAATTGTAAACATAAAATTGCACAAAATTGTTTTATGAAACGTGCCCTGGACAATTAAACTAAATAGAAAATTATAACATAATTAAATATTTAAATCACACAAAATTGTCGAAAATTACTTTGAATAAATACAGCATGGAGGAGAAAAATTATGAAAAGTTTTGCTGAACATGCCGCTTTTCCTACCTGCCTATTCACTCATTTGTTTATTTATTCAACATTCCGTACCCTCATCATAATCATCATAATTATCATCATCGTAGTTGAGGAAGTAGAACTGGAAATAAAAAAAAATATTCAACACACAAAAATTAGCTCTAAAAATAAAATTTTTCCACGTGATTATGAATGCAAATAAAATGCTCGAATGAATGGTATAATTAATTTAATCATAACAATATCGACTGTGTGTGCTTTTATATTTATTTTTTGAGTATTATTCATAGCCTTGCAAATAAAACTACAATTTTAGTTGCTCCACAAAATCGCTTCGATGTCGAAAAAATAAATCAACTTTTAATTGTTTGTGTTTTGTGAATAGAGATATAAGCATAGAGATATAAAACGGCACACATATAAATTTATTAAGGGAACATTCAAAAATTTTTCATTTGAATTTATTTATTTATTTGGATAGAGAGTTGAGTACTGTAGTAGAAAAATATTTTCACAATTGTTGCGATATTTTTGAATATAATTGGTGATTTTAGCATATTTTCTTGCTGGAAGGACTTGATAGAGTATCAGAGCTCTCTTGAATTAGATGAGATTGAATCGCATTAGATCATTATGCAGACTGGGGAATTGGAGAAGCCGAAGTCTGACTTCGAAGCTAACCAACTGTCAAGTGTATATCTTTTCATGGTATTCCTTGCTGCTATTATCCCACAATCAAGAAAGGAATGTTAAGGCTCACAACCGAACCCAACATGAAGCACCAGAATACAGATTACAGAGGACTGGATCAAGTCATTATTGTGGTCCGAGGAAGATTTTTTTTGTCATTTAAAATTGAATCTCGATTAAGTTCAAAATCGACCTCGTTAAATGCCCATCATTAAGGATATTATTTTTAATTTTAGATATCCCATTCAGAGTAGAATTTAGGACTTTACACCACTAAAACTAAGAGCAATTATCAAGTTCATAAATAGATTAGTTACAAATACGTTATAATAATTAGTTTGCATAACGTAACATGTAAGACTAGAGAGGGTTGAAAAATAATAATTTGTGGCATTAAATGTGTGTATAGAAATTCGAGCTACATAATTAGCTAGCAGCAATTTTGTATTAATTAGTGACTAATTACATCGCATATCGACTTCAAAATTTGATTATTATTATTATTTAAATAGCGTAGAGATTATTTAAAACGCGAACGTGGAAAATTTTTGTGAACAACGATAAAAGCTTATATCAATTTTATAATTTGCCGTTCACATCATTAGCATGCTAATTAACTTTCAAAATTTTCATATTTCCATGATGATGCTTGTGATGAGATAGGAATTTTTCCTGTTAAATATTCTAATGCTTCTAAAAACTTCAAAAATTAAAATCAAGCCACAAAAATGAAAAATTTTTATTGAAGAATAGCTCGTTTTATGTCATTTATTAAGCACAACTTCAATACATTGTGACGATAATTAAATTTTCGATAATCATAATCAATACGTTCTTTTATCACAGCTTATGAATGACTTTAGGAGGATTGAAATTTATTGAAAAATCTCGAAGATTTACGACATAAAATAATTTTCATTACATTATTTTAAATGATGAATGTGTTTGACATTGATAAGCATCATTTTCATTTCACGTATCAAAGTTATACTGGCAAAAATTTAATTATTTAATTAATTAACTTGAAATCAATTAAGATTGTTATTTGAGTTCACATGAATTTTTTTTCTTCATTTTATATTTTTTTTTGCCTCCAAGGATGAAAAGTATGTGCGTTGGATGAGAAACATAAAATAAAAATTGTGTGGGAGAGAGAGGGAGGGATTCAAATTTTAATTAAAATTTTATGAAATGAGCTATGAAACGAACATAACTGTCAGCAACATGAGTTCATTCTTATTTTTCGATTATAAGATTTTTTTCATTTTTTTGGAAAATCTTGAGGTTTCTTTGTTTGGTAAGAGTTGGAAACTGTTGTGGTGCTAGAAGTTTTAGAATATTTTTTTAGACATTTAAGTTTGACAAGCATCAGTCTTGTATCATATACATTACATATGCAACTAGAATTTACATTTGATGAAAGAATCCCGATCGGCACAGCTTGTTCATGGCAGTCAAGAGGCTTCCAGGTAACAATTTTCATGTTCAAAAAATTGCCAACTTTATGACATGTGGCCGTCATCTGATTGCAATCAGAGCTTGAATTATGTATGAATACAAAATTCGATTGTGGATTGTTCTCATATAATCTAGGTAAAATCTAACAATTCCATGAAAGACAGCAATTGGAAAATATTTTGCAAAAATTTCATCACAACCAACCCAGACCACAACTATTTCTTGATAGTTTTGTTGAACAACAAAACACATTTCATCGCCATTAATTCTCATTTTCTTCTTTTCATGTAAAAATTCACTTTGGGCAATATGAAAGAAATAAAATAAGCAAGCAAGTTAGGGAGAGCAAAAATTGGCTCAATTGCAAATGAAAGGAGATTGTTCCAAACATGCAGATAAATGAGATTTTTTTTCCTATTTCATGCAAGTGCTTGCTGAAAAGCATCCTAAGGGCTCATAATACAATTTAATTAAGCAACAATTCTATTCAGAAAATGAACATGGAAATACATCAGATTCATTTCAATTGGGTGTGGGAAGAAGAAAAGTTTGTTGCTAATGCTACAAATAAAATAAAATTTTTACAAATATAATAGTCTGCCATATAGTTGAAAGTATCAAGTAACCAACCTAAATGTCTTTTAATTGCATTTTCAAATAAAAAGAAAAACAATTTAATTTTTCTAGGATTTTGCTGTCTACACAGATTTTTAGAGATTTACATCTTCAAAGGTTATTTTCAGCAAGTCGAGATTTGATTTCAGGACCCCTAGTTGCTAATTTACCTAGAAAATATAGAAAAGTTTTGATGTAGCAGAGAAATTAGTAACAGAATGAATTGAAAAATTCTCTATTTTATTGAAGGAACAGATGGAAAATTTAACCAATTAAAAAAAGATATTTGTATGTCCACAGAAGATATTTCTACAGAAAATCATGTGTGCATGTACATGTGCCTATTGAAATGTATCGTAATTGCTGCCTTTGGCCAACAAATTTTCTCTATTTATGGCCATAAAAACGGATGTTTTAATTATTCAACATTTGCGTGCGTAGGTGAATTTTCTCTATATGAGGCCCCCCAACATTCAATTTTTAGTATATTTCTATGTGCGTGTACATATCTCATGCATGCATTTTCAACTACTCAAAATTGTCGTTTCTTTTTTTTCATAGAATGATAATTTTATCTCTTTTCTACATCTATATCTAGTTTCATGTACATACTCAATTGTTTCATAAAATCTAGTCTATAAGATGAAACAAAATGAATGAGGAAATTCTATTGAAATGAATTTAAATTTGATGATGCAATTTTGTAGTTTTGCATGAATTCCAATTTTCTTTTTTGTTTGATAAAAAAGTTGTGTAGAATTTTGAAGCAATGATAAAAGGGAATATTGACAAAATTGATATTTTTTGGATAGACATGTTGAGTTTTTTTTTTATTTGAATGAATATTCAGTCATTAAGAATCCCAAGAACTTGATTGTTTGAGGACCCTAACGATTCATTTTATTACTGTTAAGGATTGATAGTCGCTTGGCAATCGTTTCCCTTAATTAGCAATCTCATCTCTCATTTCAACGTACATACCTCTTTAATGAATTTCCCCGCTCTCTTTTTTGCATAAATTACCCCTTTGATTAATTTTTACGGCATTACGAAATTTGAACGACAAAATTAATCTAATTTAAAGTCGCTCGTTGAGTTTAGCGCGCCTTTTTAACAACAAAAGACTTTGTAAAGGAGAAAAAAGAAAGAAAAATTATCTTCGTTCTTCTCTCACCCTTGCATATCCAATTATTTTTAATTTAATTTTAATTTAAAACTTTCCTAATTATGTTGAAAATGCTTTTGAGTAACAACAAGAAAGTTTGTGTATTTCTCTACATTAAATCGTGGTGAATTAATCTCTACCTCTTTGCCTTTCTGTCTCGTTGACTGTAATGAATGTTGAATAAATGCACGTGCGTTGATCGTGAGGATTGTAATTTTGATGTAATAAGGAATTAAGTTTCTGGTAATTAACCTTCAAAGATTTGTAAATTAGCTAATTCTATAGTATAGGAAGCATCATTAGATAAGGAGATAACCAATCTATGTACAGACATAAGAAAATCAGCTACAAATATTTTTAAAAATTCATACTACCACAACAGACAAGCATATGCACATATTCTCATCTAATTAGATATTCAACATGAATGCAATGCACATTCGCATGTGGACAGATAATAAAGAAATATAAAATTTAATATTATGATGACATAAAACACCTTCCGCATGATGAAATAAGTTGAATATCATAAAATCTATCTCTAAATAGGATTTTACGCAGCTCAAAGCATCTACTATGGTGCTTTATTAAACAAAATATTTTTTTTCCGTTTGCATTCAACAAAAAAATTTATGAAAAAATGTTGTATGAATTTTTTATTATAAAATCGCTAAAACATGCATCGTTTTCAATTTTATAAGTTATTCTATTAAGTGAATATTGCTCATTGTTCATGAGATTATTGTATGTATAGATTCTATCCTACAATTATTGACACAAGGGGTGAAATATTTGAAAAATAATTGAATAATGTATTTAACAGTCAATATTGATCGGCATATATTGACATGTTGGCAACACGGTGGCGAAGCCGAAGTATACTTAGAACCAGAGCTTGAAGTCGACTCGGCTTTGATATTAAACCTGACTCCATATGAAAATTGAGTCTACTTCAAGCTCTGCTTAGAACCAATTGGCAACCACATGGGCTAGTGAGATGCCTTGCCTTGCATTGTAAACTTCATTGACTGCATTCTTTAATAGCAATATTCCGTATTTAAAACTCATCCATACAATCTAAGAACGAACACTAGTGTTTAAAGCATGGATAACACAAAAAAAAATATTTTTCAGAAACTAATATATACCATCCTACTACATCCATGATCTATATCAAGTCACTGTTGAAATAAAAATTCATAAAATATTTTTGGATAATTAATTAAAAAATTCTTTGATAGATAGAAACGAGAATAGATTAAAAATAGGAGAAAGAGTAAAAGTTTTTTCTAGAAAATCGAGGCGAAGCGGAGATGAAAACTCGTCCAATGTTCACATTTAATTATCAAAAAAAATTCTTAAATTTTCTATTTTTCGCTATTTATGTTGTAGGATTCCTCTTACATAAATACACATTCAGGCGAGAGAAGCGAGAGCGATACGACTTTTAATTAAATGAGACAATGAATAATAATCTTCTTTTGATGAGTTTGATGAAAATATAATATCTCCATCCTCCAATTATTGTTTTAAAGCTATTTAAAGAAAGTTTGCCTTAATAATTTGTAGCACTGTAAAGGATATCCTTTAAACCTGTTCTTTCCAGACTCCACGTGCTTACCCACATATTCTTTCAAGATACATCTTTTACCTTTTTTTGTTGCCGTCGTCCGTCAACCCTTACATATCTTATTCTTTGCATAAAAATAATACCTAATAAATAATAACAAACAAAAAAAGGAAAGGAAAAGTGAAATTTAATTGCATGAAGATACATAAATAGTACGTAAAAAAAACTCATGTTCATGGGTTGATAAACATTGAAGAATGTCCTCAGAAATGAATTGAGAAGTAGAGAAATTGTAGCTTCAAATCGACAGCCATAACCTTCCCATCCTACTCAGTTCCTCTAACCTTTCGGATGGTCAGTGAAAAAACATTTCTTTAATTGGCTATTAAGGATGTTTTTTTTTTTATTTCCTCTGCTCGTTAGTATCGTTTCAGGGCATCATCATCCTCATAATATCGCAACATTCGTTCGTTTCAGGATTCAGTAAGAAGACTGAATTGGAATATAAGTATGACGACGGTTGTATGAGTACGTGTGTACGTATTGTACGTTATTATTCCACAAGAGTAGAAAGAGGTCGTGGGAGATGAAAAGGATGTCTTATCAACAGAATGAGAATCAATTCACTCTCCCATACGACTCTGTTTGCTTAATAGAATGGTATAAAAAGAGACAAAAATGGAAAGATATGATAACCAATTAAATATTTCTTTCGGTTCGGTCGAAAAGACACCTCATTAAATTATGATTTTCCAATGTACTTCCTTTTTTCACAGAAAATGTCCTTGCGGAGGAATTTCTTGATTCTTTTAAATTCATTGCCTTGTGGGTCATATAAATTAAAAAGAAAATAAAATCTATGATTCTCAAGTGGCTCCTCATTGTTTGTGAAATAAGTTACCGCAGGATATTTTCATACCATTACGAAAGTTGCCCACTGCAGGGGCACATGTCGTACTTAAGAAAATAAATGATAATACCGAGATATCCAAATGTCTAAATATAGCGAAATTTTTAACCCTCATTATAATCATGCACACAAATACACACACAAAAACATAAGTACATTTGTAAAATTTTTGTACATTGTACTATTCTGGAAGTATGGAAAGGAAATTATTTCAATTTTTTTCTTCCTTCCTCACTCTGCTTTATGAATGGCAATTTGTACTTTCATCTACACAGCGATGCGGTAATGTGAAGTACGAATATGTACACTTATACACATAAGGAATCATTTACAAACATTTCATATGCTATTATTGATGCTGCTAAGCGAGAGTTAATTAGCAACGTATAACATTCACTTCACCCTACACTCACACTTGAGAAAACGAAAACAGAAAAAAAATTGCTGCAAGCGAAAAAATCTCGCATAACAAGAACACTAATTAATGATGTAGATTTTTTTTTATATTTTGGTTTGTGTGCTTTATGGAATTGGAAGAGAAGTTTTTTTTTCTGTGGTCCTTTTCCTGCTTCTCTGCTGCTTTTCCTGTTGATTATAATTGTACTTGATGTTTGTTATTGCGATACGAGGAATCCAATTACATTTCATTATTATATTCCATTCATATCATAAAATTTCTACCATCACGACTGTATGCAACCATGTATAGCTTATGATTAGCTTCAAGTGTCGACATTAAGCATGTTGTTGATGATGAAAAGCCTCTAGAAACTTCTTTATTAAATTGACTCATTTTTGGAAATTTCGTCTATTTTAAAATCATGAATATAGGGTATTTTTGAGCATATAGACCTGGCAATTTAGAAGTGCATTTGAAATCTCATAATATTCTAATCATCTCAATATAGTTGCAATTATGAGCATTGATCGTAAGTTGTTTATTCAATTAAATTTTGCGAAAACTTGCACCGACATAATTTAATTTGCCAATTAATGTGAAATCTAACAAATAACACAAAATGTTCGTAAAACTATTCATCATTCCAAAGAGTTTCTAGCACAAACAAAATTTTTAGTTCACAAAATATGAAAAGCAAACAATAATTGAAGCGTAAAACAATTTTTCCATATTCCTTTCTCGCATCTAATATGCATTCATGTACATACAAAAAATAATAAAATTGTGCTGAACATGGAAATTTAGTTAAAAAGTTTGAGCACTTCCAATGGCAGGAAAATAGTGTACAGGATAGAGAAAGGAGAAAAAAGAGATTAAATAATGCAAAAAATAAACAAATTTTCTAATATTTTTCTATATTTTTTTTACCTCAGCAATTGTTAGCTGAAAATTCGTTCGTACGTAGAAATTTAGGTAGCGTATTCAATATGAATAGACCGTCTTAGGTGTTCAATCACATCTATCCACTTTATATTGAAAAATGACAGGCGAATGTCAGCAATAGAGCCAGCTTCATTTGAGCTGGCATCTTCTGAGGGAGGCCATGGGTCACAATTGATCTATGCTGCCAGTATAGTAAGTAAGCAAGTAGTCACTTCTATAAAATTCTCAAATTTCACAAAATGGCTCTAAAGTATTCCTTAATCCTAGCTAATCTAGAAATTAGTAGAAAAAATACTGTACCGATTAAGCTTAACACTGATCCCTAAACTGCTCATAGATTGAAATAAAAATTTATTCATGTGAAAGGAACTAAACAATATTTAGAGGAATTTTGCAACAAAAAAATATTTTTTCATTTAACAAAAACTAGAAAATTGCTTCGGGTGGGCAAAATTTGCTGAATCGTGTGATGTGCTCAGTCATCAGTGCTGAGGTTGAAGAGGAGAGGCAAGCTTTGATTGTTTTTAGAATTTTCCGCTTTACCCGATTTCTTTCTACGATTTATATTTGCATGAGTTCGTGTGTGTGTGTATGTGTGGTCATTGTGGCAAATTGCAGGTGCCTTTTATATACGATTGTCGCGAATTTTATTGGTGATTTTTTTTCCTCCTGCAAGAGCATACGACAGAAGCAGCAGCGACATAAATAACTCAATGAATTTTCTCATCGCATCTTTTTTCTGCATGCGTATTCTTCGCAAATTCAAATTGCAATGCAAATAGGCAACATAAATACGCAAAACTACAAATAGGCTGAGCACGTTTTTTATGACTATAGCATGAGTTCCTCTGTAGTTTTTCGTCTAAATCTATTTACGGTGTTAAATTTTTTGCGCGTTTCTGTCCCGCGAATTTGTATTTTTTTGCATTTCTAATGCTGACTACCTATAATTTTCAATCTCTTGCATGCATTTCTGTGTTATTTACTCGCAAATTGCGGTACATGATAGAAAAGTTCTCCACTTTTTATTTTTCGAGTGAAAAAGCAGTAAAAAAGTGTCGCATTGAAGTCTGTAAATATTTGAAGATTCTCTCAAAAATTCATCAAAATCTGATTTTTTCCAGTACTCTTTTATTTTCTGCACATCGTTAGTCTGTTTGCTGACGTTTACTTACCGAATATGCTTTCAACTATAAATCATAGCTAGTTGATTTCCAAAAAAAATTGAATTGCCTTACGGGAAGAATTTGTGCAAGCATTTGCAAAGCTTGCTAAATTTTTAGTTATGACAATGTTGCTCAAATATCCTGATCATTTGATTCCGTGATTGTTTGCATTTTCACATGCCGAATTACAATCGTTTACGTTAAAGATTCTGATTTAGATTGATTGCGACTCGAGTGAACAACGTGACTTGGTACTCTTAGCTTGTGTTTAAGGATGACAGCTTGTTAGACTCGTTTGACTCTTCCTTAATATGTGACTTAGATTGACGGTCTTCACCACGAGAAGGTGAGGATGGTATGTGGTAGAGTTAAGCTAAAGTATCATAAAGTCGATCATGTCAAGTAGTCCACTCGGGTGGGAAGCGCAGGTCTTTGGACGAACTTTAGTTTAATAATTTATGAAAGATCAAAATTTAATAATGAAAACTTTTCAAAAATTCATTGACTAGTTTAGCTTGATTCCCTTTTCGTCCTCCGTCATTCTCAATTTAATTAGCTCACTCCTTCGTTTAATTGATGAGAAAATAGCAATAATAGTAATAACAATAATAAGCAAAAGAAAATTTACGAAGAAAACTTTTTTAATTAAAAATTAAAACAACTCTAAAGAATAAAGCACGAAAAAAAGAGAAAAATTTTCAACTAACATTTTAGTGCTCATTAAAATCAGACCATTGCACACACAGAATTTTGAATTCCAAGTACTTTTTTAAAGTAACGAATAGAAGGCACGCAAAAAAGAGCAAAAAAACCTTCACTTTCCTAAAATGGACTTACTAAAAAATAAAAAGACATTAAGCAAGCAAGAAAAGATTGTTTTTGATTCTCTTGAGGCGCGGTGGAAGGAGAAGAAAAAAAAATAAACACAACGAGCCGAAAAATGTTTGACTCTGAGGTTCATTAAAATTGATTTTCTTCCTTCCATCGGCATCTTTTTAGCTGCGAGAAAAATTTTTATTTCTTTTCTCTCACATTATTTTTGGGTTTTGTGATTAGAGATTTAATGTAGGCATCCACCGAAACATCAAGGATGTATTGTTAAGTTTGCCGCAATTTCTCCCAAATTTATTCGTATTGGCAACAAAATTCGAGCATTAAGGTCCTCTATTTTCATGATAAAAATAAATAGGATCGAAATATTCTGTGTGTGTCGCATCATCTAATGATGCAGTATTGATTTCTTGTCGTTAATTGCCATCATATTCTTTCATCTTCATCTCCTTTTTCGACCCTTTTTCATCATCATCAACATCGTCGTCGTTTCAATTACGAATATAATTTCAGAAACTCTTGCATTCAATGCAGAATTAATGTATCAAAATGTACAATGTTGTGAATAACGATGTGGTCGACTAATGATGCAATTTAATGAATACGAAAATAAAGGATGTTCATTAGTTTGAGAAGTATCGGTATTTACAGAGAAATGAAATATTTGCTCTCATTTTTTGAAGATTAAATTGTGATGCTTTTGTTACTTAATGAGCGATTAAGATTTGGTTCATTATAGATGTGATTGCTGGATTAAGCATGATTATGTTGGACTTTATGTATAGAGTCAACTGTGAATTCATCAATTAAGAAAAGTCCTTATACAGACAAGCTCGCTAGTCAAAGTGAAATCCATAGCAGATTTGCTCATATATCATTTCCATTAGAAGAGAATTTCATAAAGGAAATCAGAAAAATTAAAGTATGGAAGAATTTTTTTTGTGTGCACAAGTTGGAATCAAAACAAAATCTTCACACTTTTAATGAGATCCCAAATGGAAGATGAGCGAGAATACAAAAAAAAATTGTTGTATTTCATTTTGATCTAAAATTTCTGATGATGCACATACTTTTTATTTTTCATACACTTTGTACTTTTAATGATCTTTCTCTTTTGATCAATGGAATGACGCACACACATATTATAAATGAATGAAAAACTTTTAAAGTCAAATTGACAGTATATACTCTGTTCAACGTAGCGCGACAAAGTGGAATTTAAGGATGGAATGGGAAAAGAAGCAAAACTTTGAATAATTTGCAGTTTTTGTAGTTTGAAATAAAAAAAAAGTATTTTTATTCCATCATTTGCTGCATTCGTTAGTTTATCTTCAACAGATCATTATTGATTCTCAACTTGTGACTTATATTCTTTGCATCCGGAGGTATTTTTTGCAGAGAATTTTTTTTATTACTTTTTCACAATCGCTGATTTTTCTATGTTTTCTTCTTATTACTTTTGTGTCTGACTTAATGATGTACATGCTCGTAAAACTTTTCCTAACCATTGTTTTTGATTTTTTTTTACTCGAATTAAGGAAAATAATAAATAGGTATGTAGTTGTAGCTACGAGAACAAAACACAAAAATTTGGCTGAGAAGTTAGAGTTTGACAGATTCTTAAGTATATGTTGTTACTTTTCGTCCTTCGAAAATTTTGAAAACATCGCGTCTCGTTATTTTTACTTTTAAATTGGCCTACTTTGTAATTTTTGGGTCAATTCGATATTATTTTGATCTTACATTGTTGATGGAGTATGTATATATAAAATGGACAGCTAGAGGCGTAGCCAGAAGTTTTTTATGGCAGGGTGGGTTTCATATCTGATATATCTCGATATTACTCCTGCAATTACACTGATCTCTCTCTCTCTCTTGGGTCCAAAACTGACCCTGAGGATCGTTTTCTCATTATCGTCCACAGCAGTCATATTCCATGACTCTGAACCATATAGCATAGCATATAGCAGATAAGTGTGCTATACTTGCTTAATTTTCTAAGCATACTCATGAGCATGCTCTTTGACTGTTCTGGTTTTGAACTCAAAACCCAATTTCCTTCAATGAAATTCAATCAAGCACCAATTTTTGATTCCAGACATAGAATAATTGCACCCATTTTTGGCACAAGTGTTCACAAAAAATACTCTCGAAAGGAATACGACAAGAAATCATTAGACAATCAAAAAGAAGAAGAAAAATACGAATTAAAAGTAAAAACAGAAGGCATGAAGAAGGAAGAATCACTGTTGGCTACTGTTTTAATAAAAGACCATGAGTTTATCACAATTTTTAATGAGGTTAATTTTTTTGCTTTTCGTTCTTTCCTTTATTTCTTTCTCGATTGTTTTCCCTTAATTTTCATATTATTGAAAAACTTACAGAAAATTACATTTTTTTAATTTTTTATAAAAGAATATCGTAGAAAATGTTATTTTTGATTTAGTACGACGAAAAACATGATTTTTCATCTTTATGAAAAAATTTCCATACAAAAGTTTAGATGGATTTTCTTTATCTAGAACAATAATTGACTGCATCTGGGCGAACCCTAATTTTTTTGCTTTTCGTTCTTTCCTTTATTTCTTTCTCGATTGAATATTATTATAAGTATAAGTATATGTTGGTCGAAAACATGACTCTTTATGGATTTTCTTTATTAATTGACTGTTTTCTTTTCTCCTTTTTTTATTACGTTTCAAGTTATTCATTATTCTTAAGTGCCTCGTCGGAATATCGGTCTCATGTCCAAGTGTAATGACTATTATTTAAGAATACATCGTGAACACAAATTTTGATATCAATGTTTTTTTAGTAAATCCTTTAAAATATTTTAAGCAACAAATTTTTGTTTTTACAGACAATTGAATTTTATTATGATTTTATATTTTATTAAGTACAATTTCACGCATTAAAGCTTTTAAGATTTTTGTTTCATTTTCTGTGGGGCTCGTTCATCTAATACGTAATGTGAAAAGTTCCACTTTTTGAATAACTTATCCTACCGCCACCAAAAAATGTATTAAAATCTGGAATCAACCCACTCCCCATTTCTTCCTTAAAGCGTGACGTAATAAGACAACGCTCCCTAATAGCATAACTGGAAATTTCTCCACAGAATGGAATCACAAAAACTTTAGAAAATAGAAAAGGATTAAAAATTTTCGATTGAATAATCAAGACATTAATTTTTGGTTCCAAAATTAACATTCTTGAAAATTTGATATTTTATGGCTCTGGATTTTTTGTTTGACTGTTTATTGGAGCTGGTTGTAATATTTATTAATTTGGATAAAGTTAAGTGCGTTGAAGATTTTCCACAGTGATTCCAATATTGTTTTGTGCTCTAAAATGCTATTATCTATTGCTTGCTGTGTTTTCTTTTGACTGCTCAATTTACTGTAATCTAGAGTTAGAATTCGACAGTAGAGTCGACTTCGAGCTCTGGTGTAAACTTCATAAATTTTTACATTCCATCTGAACTTTGTTTTATAAGTTTAATGCATTTCAAGTTCAAAGCTTATTCACAATTGCCTTTTGCATGCATATGACATAAAATTAATAATGACATACATTAATTAATGCTTTCTAAACATAAATGTTATTTTGATGTAAATTTCTAACGAGAATTTTTTGTTGTCACGTACTGTACATTAAGCTATTAAGCCTTAAACTCTTGAAATAAATCATCGAATGGGTATTATGTGAGCATTTCTATTTACTAATTGATGTCCAGTGACGGAAACACTTTGACATGATTCATTAATTTATATAGTCAGTCGTCAGTCTGCTACTATTCAGTTTTAGGCAACTGGATTTTTTGAAGAGATGCGCTTGATATGAACTTTGTCTTGGCTTCTTTTTGACTGTGAAGTGAGGCATGTTAAAGGTTTATGATATAAAGGGTCAATGTTGCTTCAAAATTCAATCGAAGCTGATTCGAAATCTACTCATATGAGCGCTAAAGTCAAATGCGTGTGAAGTCTTTTCAACCTTTACTTATCACTCCAACAATACGTATTTCTAGCTCAAAATAATGGAGATACTAGAAAAGTTTTCAAAACAGAAGATAACGGAAAAGTGTACAAATCATTGTGCTACTGCTGCAGCATTGACTTACTCATATACAGTACAAAAACAATGACGAGTAGGAAAAAATGGCCATCGAAAAAGAATGAAAATTGCATGATAAATGGTAACGAGGGAAAATCGCCGCTCCAATTTCCAATTCATAATTCATAAATGCAAAGTGCCACACAACGACTGTATACAATTCCTTGTCTCTCAGACTGTCTCGATATAAATACATTTCTTTCTTGTGCTGTGTTTATGGCAGAACACTGAGTGGTCGCTAATAGACATTTATTACATTTTTTTTCACAATACTTCCTCCACCTCTACATTTACTTTGTTCCGTATCTGTATATTCATTTGTTTTTGTTTTTCCAGCATTTGCTGGGATTTGTAGAGGATTTTCGCTCACTTTTTTACTGCTTCAGACCATGGACCATTCATTCATTCATTGTATTGTTGTGTATTACATTTTGTTGGCAATTTTGCGGCATTTTTGTTATTTTTATGATTTCCGGTGTTGGTTGAATATGATGTAAATTTTTCACCAAATGTAAGTGAATGGGGAAAAGGAGATTAAAGTTATGTAGGGACAGTCATTTTTTGAACGATTTATTTGGACATATCGTATCATTGTTGCAATTTTCCGCGACTCACACTACCCATATCTCACTCATGATATATAGTTGGAAGCAAAATTAAGTGTGCAAACTAAACAAACCTTATCGCTGATTACAAACAACTAACTGTTTATAATTTCCTCCATTTTTTAGCATAAATAACTTTTTCATTACCTGGGAAATTTTAAAGTATATCCTGTAATGATTTTAAATTTATATAGCAATAAATTTTTTATTGCAAAACTTTCTTGCGATTTAAATTGTAAAGTTTGGAGAATTTAATTTCTGCTGTTACTGTGCATTTGTTTCGAACTTGGTGAAAAATGAGAATTATACGCAAATTAGTGTATTGTTGTGTGTACAGCGAATGGATGGTACGAAAAACATAAATTTTCAATGAGTGATAATTTTATACTAAAGTTACAATTTGTTTTAATTTTTGCAGATTTTCAAATAAATATAGTTTAAATTGCATCGAACTTCATATGAAATTATGCATCAGCAGTCGTGAATGAGGAAAACTGCTAGGTATATTAACGTTGTTATAATTATGTATGTCTGAACGTGTGTGAAGGATAAAAGAGAAGTAAAATCTTTAAATAGTTAAGTTGAGCTGTAATTAAAACTTTTTCCAACATAAAATGTGTGTGTATGTATATGCATGCGCCAGATACACTTTTTTCTCATTCTCTTACTTTCTTTCCTATCTTTCTCCCATTATTCAAATTATGATGTGAAGATAACAGTTGTTAATTAAGAAAGTTTTAAATTAAATGTTTCGTCATGAAGAAGCCATAATACATGAGAAAATGAGTAATGGAAGGAGGTGCGAGGAATTTTTTCTTCCTTTCCTTTTAAAGTTTGGTGGATTCAATTGATGATAAAATTAATTGAAGGTGTTTAAAATTTGGAAGCGTGCAGTGAATGACTTTTTGGTCAAGTAGCTTGAGTTTAAGGACTCATCTGCTTCAATTCCCAACATAAGACTGATAATCTTGAAGTCTTAATTGCTTACTCATTGGCTGTACGGATCAATTGAGATTCATGGCCTCAAATGTTGCCTGAAATTTGCACTATCGTTGGCTACTGCTTGCCATTTTCCAACACCAAGTATAATACTATATCTGCCAACAACCCCTAATCCAGTCAAACTAGAACCCCTAATCCATTTATACAGCTTTTTTTCGTAAATAGATAGATGGATGAAAAAAGAAGTTAATAAGTTGTAGATCCAACTTTAATTTAATTTTTTCTTCCCTCCGCAACTTGCACTTTTGTTGCAAATTATTTATGAATATATCTCATTTAAAAGAGTTGAAAAAAATTCACAACAACAACAGCTGCATTAAAAAAAATCAATTATATCATGAAGAAGGAAAAATAAGTGAAAGCGAAAGGTACGTAAGGAAGAAAGAAAAAAGTTTTAATTAAAAATTTGTTTTTTTTTTCTTTTCTCTTCTGCCATTCATTAACTTAATAGAAAATTATCGCGGTATGGGATTTGGAAGCGCATTTGAGATAATTGATTTAGGAGAATTTTTCCTAATTTTGAATTCTGTTAAATTGATTTAGTTGATCTGGGAACGTAACCGCGATTTGGGAGGAGACCGAGATCAGTTCATGTCTAGTTAGTGACTAGTTCTAACAGTCAATATGTCATGAATGCCAACCCTATCCTCAAAAATCGAGCTAAAGAGATGAGAAAAAGAAAATTTTCGCTTTAAACTGCCATAAAAGACTGTTTCTGTTGAAAATGAGACGAGAATGATGCTGTTGATAAGTTAGCAAAGAGTTTTCCCTCATTTTTATATTCTCCAGTTTCTAGAATATTTTTTTAAAAGCCAAAATAATTTATTCAATGGCATGCATGTGTAAATAAGACCCTTATGAAACCACTTTGTTCATTACTGTTAATGTTTGTTTATTTCACAATTTTTTTCTATACAATGTCGAGGAAAAAAGACACGCAAAAAATCAAGTTAAACTGTTTATTTGAGGAAACATTCACTAATTTCCTTTGATAAAAAATATTGCAAATAAAATGATAAAATAAAGTCAATATATTTGTAAAAATCGAAATCGGAATTCAATCGATTATTTGCTTATCTTTTCAATCGCTGCCTGAAAAATGTAAAATACGTTAAAAAAATTGTAGATAAACATTAATAAATCGATGTCTAATGAACTATTTAAGGCGTGTACTTTTTGATGTTGTGTTGATTGTATATAAATAAAGAGCAAATAAAGAGATTGAAGAGAGTAGGGGAGAGGTAAATCGGAAGCATGAGTAGAACAAATTACTGATAAGATTATTTTGTATAAAGTAAAACATTCAGAATTTTTGTACAAACTGCTAAGACCGTTCTTTTATTACGTAAGCCCATAAATCGACTTTTTGACCCCTTGCCTCATCCCGGGGCCGCCTTGTCTCTTGTCATTTCAACCGTGTACCATGCCATTATGATGCCAAATTTCAGATCGATTAACAGATTTATTCTATTGTATTTGGGATATAATTGATCAATTATGTCCCTTTAATAAAATTTCACGATCAATTTTGAAAGTCACATTTTTTCATAATCGCAAAAAGAGTTGAAACTTCAGTAGCGAACATACCAACATAAGTGAGCCAACTAATGCTACCGTAAAAATTTCCAACAGTGATTTATGTTTGCACAAACATATGGGATTTCTTCTTCTTTGCTCATGCATGATTTAATTTTTACACAATTATATTTTATCAAACATTCACTCCGTACTCATTGCACCATGTGTGGAACGAATTTACGATTTTTTGATTAAAAAGAATTTTCAAATTTAATATTTTTCCATATTTTATTCTTCATTTCAAGGGTGTGCTGAAGAAAAAAATTGATTTTTGTTATCAAATGAAATTTTCATTATAAATTGTTTGCTCTTCTTTGCTACATACTGTTCTGATGAAACTTCATTAAAATAAATCGCTTCATATCCATTCTCAATGTATCATCTGACATCACATTTCATCGTTGCTGTAACTTTCCCATTAATGAAAGCAATTACAATTTTTTTTAAATGAGAGAAACTGTTTCCTTTAAAGGATTTTGCTGCTGCTGATGATTATAGTCAGGATGCTCTGAAAATTCTACTTTGATGAAGCTACAGCTGAGAGCTTCATCTGGTATATAATAACTCACAGGATCATACCATGGATCTTTAATTATCATTCATTGATATGCATCCTGGCATCCTATTCGTGCTCACCCACATCAGCTTCATAGTTATTTTGTTATTTTTTTAAAAATATACAACAAAATTTATCATTTAATGGAAATTTAATTGAAATTGCTTTATTATTTCTATGACATTCAGTAATTAGTTTTTGTTTTGCTTTTGTCTGATTGATTTGTATGATAATTAGAGGAACTAAAAATTATGTTTCAGTTTTTTGATAAGCGGAAAATTAAAATGATTAAAAATTTAATTAAAAATTATTCATATAGCAAATTGATTTAATATCCTGTTGATTATCGCGATTATTGTGGCTTGTTTTGCATACTGTAGGAAGTTTGTCACATTTCTGAGCTATTTATAATCAGACAATCGCTGCGTCACGTATTCAACTTGACAGTAAGTTGTGATAGATAAAATTATAGAGACATCGAAAATTGAGTCACGTCTTAAATGTCAATTTTATATCTATCCTCATTTTTTTCATGTTTCAGCAATTTTTAGAAAGTGTCTTTTTTTTAAAAAGTAAATTTTTGTAGCTCAATTAGATTTAAATAATATTCAATTGATTTTTTTGGGTGTTGTCGCGTGCTTCTTTTTCATGAGTGTTTAACTTGAGTGATTTAATAAATTTTTTGACATTATTCTAAGTCAAGCTGCTTAAATAAATCTTTAATTTACATACCCGAGTGACACAAATGAAGAAGACTCAACTTCAGTTTAACGTGTATATGACTACTAGATTGAGGCGACTTCTATTTGGTGTTAATAGATGAGTTGTGTCTATCGGGATGATTTCTTTATTTCGCAGTATTTCTTTATCGCTTTATCAGATTATGTATTTATGAACATCTGAATTAATTGCTAAAGAAAAATTCAAAAAGGTGATTTTTATCTCACTTTTAAGGAGCTAAATAAAAAAAGGTGAAAAATCAAAAGATTTTCTTTTGAGAATTGCGGAAAAACATTTTTCATTGAATTCAATTTTTTCTTGTGTAAAGACTTTTTTATTTATTTACGATGTAAAGGAAATCTCCTTGAAAAGAGCATAAACAAATCAAAAGGAAAAGGAATTGACGAATAAAAGAGAAATTAAGATCTATACATAAATTTTTTTTATATCTCTTAAGTGACTGAGTTTGTTTGCATTCATAAGAATTCTTTGAATTTCTTGACTTGTAAGTCATTTGAAGCGTCAATACTTTGGAAATGATATTTCACTTAAAGTCAGAATTGATAAAGAAAATTAATGAAATTTGAATTTTTCGATCAAAATGCTTTGATTTGGCAACCAAAACTGTGTGAAACTTGATGAATGCTAAAAAATAGAATTCAAACTAAAATTTTGAAAATTCACAAAAGATCTCAATTTTCAGATGCAAAACCATTTCGCACTAGAAACCTATGTAATTGAAATCTGATGAAAGCAGACCATTCAAAATACAAGTGCGAAAAAATTAATTTAATTTAGCAGAAATGCAAAAAAAAAAAATTCTCACATAAAAAATAAAATAAAATCGAGCATCAAAATTAATTTTAATAAAAAATCCTTCACATGTGAATAAAAAACATCAAAAATTCGAAATTAAATTGTTATTCACATAAAGTGCAATGTATGAGGAACAAAAATAAATAAAAACAGATTTCAATCTATGAACAAAAAAATTTAAACGGAAAATGAAATTTGTTAATTGAATCGACAACAATCAAACCAAAGTAGAGATGAAAAAAAGCTAAATTTAATTAAAAATTGCTTTTCAATTCATTTAGCATTCGGTGGCCGTCAATTCGCTTTGTAAACACTTGAAAAAAGATTAACAGACATGGTGGAATGGTGCTGCCGCTGCATGAAGACGTAAAATCAATCGATATGGATATTTTTTTTTCATTTTCCATTGTTAACTGACATAACTTCTGATACAAAGTGAATTTTTTTCACAGTATTGAAAATGAAATTTAATTGCGACAAAAAAATAACACAGAAACTGTTGTATGTGGAATCAACATCAGCATCGGAATTGAAATGGCAAATAATTCATTCTGCTTTGTGTGTTTTTCGTCTCCTTGAATTCAAAAAATTTCTCTAGATATTCCTCTAATTGAGAGTGAATCATGTTAGAAAAACTATTGAAAAATTGTGTGCAGCATATTGGAAATGCATGCGAATTTTTTGTTCCCTACTCTTCATGCCTGTAAGCTAACATTTTAACTGTTCAATTTGTTGTTCAAGGGTAACTCAATTTTGATTTTGAAATTACATTGTTATTGGGATTTGATTGTGTTATAACGTTCATTTGAGATTTGAATCAAATTTCAAGGGGGAAAATCTGTTATAACGTTCATTAGGTATTTGAATAATATTAATTGTTCTTAGTTAAAAACCCCTTTTCATATAAAAGTTCAGTCTGTTTTTGAACTCCGAAGAATAAACATTATTGAGAATTTGTAAATCACAGAACCTCAAATTTTGAAGCTGTTAATATTCAACAGACTTCTACAAAGCTGGTTTGCCTTATTTAATACACAAAGAAACCTCAGACATCGAAATATTAACGATGTCAAATCAAACCACATCAATTGATTCCGTAAAATGAAAAATACAAAAATCGTTCTTTTTAAAAGGCAACTGATAAAGGGAATGAAAAATCCAACACTTCACATACTGCACATAGATTTTTTTTGCTATCCACTATTTGCTTTTCTAGTGGAAAAATCATTCAAATCCGTTCAACACATTTTTTATCTATCACATCAATTCACTCTTCTCTTTATCTTTATGTATTCTACTCAATTGAATTTGTCAACGTTTATCAACTCAATTCCCTCAATTTATTTTCTTTGCAATTTTCATTCCTCTTTTCACTGATTTAGTTTTATTTGAAGTAATTGATGTTATGGAACGTGTGAGGAAATTTAAAAAATGTGCAGATTTGAATAGGAATTTTTGCATGATTTAAAATGTTAGTGATTGAATAGAAAGTGATCGTCAATTTTAGGAATATAAAGAAGGATTCAAAGCTTACTGGATATTATGATATTAAATCTGGACATATTTTTGATACCAGCTTCAAATGTTTACATATTCCTTCAGAACACGTGCAAAACAGAATCATAACAATCATATTGCGCATGTTCCTGTTGATGGAAGTCTACAAAATATTAATTTAGAAAGCAAACAAGAAGTCTCGAAGCAACAAGTGGGCGGTCAGAAAAGAACATAAAAATTGAATTGATAAATTTTTTAAGGATCTTCTAAGGTGAAAATTTGGATTTAGGGTAATATCTTGCAATAGCTGATTTTAAAGAAGTTATTGTATCGAATCATGAAGAAGCTTTGGACTTTTTTTAAAATAATTTTATGATTTGCTGGAAGTTTTATTTCATATCTGAGCGAAAAGAGTGGTGAATTGAGCACAATAAAGTTCATTGTGCAGCGATCTGTATTCAGTATTCAGCAAATAAAGCTTTTCAATATTTACTATATGAATGAGATCCTTTATGTAGGTCCTTATTTATTTTTTATTGAATTAATTTTTTTGTTGAATTCTCAACTGAATTTATTTAGGAATAAAAAAATAAAACGAAGATCTCAATTGTAAAGTGCTCAAAAGGTTCATCAAATAAAGCCAGAAATCCCTTTTCATCAAAGCTTTTTAGTTCATTCAGCAATTAAATCAACAGCAGCAATGGCTTGTAAATTTTTTACCTTGTTAGCATGCCAACTGCCGCTTTTTGATGCTTTTCTGTGTATCCTTAACCCTCATCATGAGATTCAAAATGTAATGAAATAAAAGAGTTTGAAGAATCCGCATTAAATATTTAATTAACAGCAAGCATGCAGCAGTTAAAATTACAAAAAAAAAAATCCTTTGATGAAACATTTTGCCTGAAAAATAAATTTAGAGAAAAAATCAAAGGCTGAAAAAAAAAAAAAAAATCAGTTGTATGTCGAAAACAGTCAAAGGTAGGAAGGATGTAAAGTGGCCGCAGGATAATGAGAAGCTCTTCATGAAAAGTGAATGTTTTTTGTGTAATATATGTTGACCTTTTCTAAAAATTGAAAGAGTGTAGACTTCAACTGGATTTACTGTTATAGATTTTTAGATGTAAACTATTCTTTCATGTCTTATGACTACTTAATCTGTTACTTATTTTCTAGCAAAACAGATCAATTATGATCCATGGCTTTACTCTGATGGAGTTTAGTCAATTTTCAAAATCAAGTGCAATACTGCCAATCAGTTACTTATCTCAATGATTTAGCATCTAATAAAATGTAGCCAATGACTCAAAATATTTTACAGAAAAAAGGTTTCATAAAATCAAGTTAAAAACTTTATTCTGTGCTAATTTAATTCAGTAATCCTCTTGTAAATTCTGTGAACCTCGATAAAAATATATGAAAAATACAGGAAGGTAAAAAAAAGTTGATCTTGTTATAAACCACAAACATAAATCTACTGACTGATGTTCTATAATCTGATAAACTTTGGTAAAAAAAACTCTCTTCATCAAGATGATTTTTAGTCTTTTAATTCTGTTTGTGCGACTTTGTGATGGTTGCTGTTTAGCTCTATCTGCTTCTGTGCTGATTGAAATATTCATGCAAAAAAATTTGTTGTTGATTTTATATCTTTGAGTATTAATGGAATTTAATCACAATCCTTTGAAGCATCAAAAAAATCGGTTCTGTCTTATTTAATTATCAGCATACATGTATAAATAATCAACAGCAGTTGCATGAATGTAGACTGAGATAAATTTAAAAATTCATTTTCAGGATGAAGGTAAAATCAAATTCAATTTTAATGTTCCTTATGAAAATATTCAATGTTTACTTTCTTCTTTTGATTTTTGATGGGAAAAATGTTTGAGGAAGTTTTTCTTGCTTTTTCATTCGTGAAATGAATTTGGTGAAATTTTTGCTACGTGATTTAAATTTCTTTTTTGTACTGATTTAATTCAATTGCTCTAGTAGACGACATTTTCCATAGTTTGTTGTGAAGATTGCTTAAAATTTAACAAAATAGTTAAAATAAATCCAAAAGACTTAATCATGCAACTTCACACAAGCATTGCCAACAAATTTTCAACGATTAAGAAAACACATTTCAATTTCAAAAGAAATTTTCAGTGCCTAATAGGCAAAAATTGTCATAATGTATATTTTCAAACTATTTTTCTTAGTCATTCACAAAATCACATACAGGAATAGGAAGAAGAATGAGAAAGAAACGAAAATGAAAAATCCTTTTAAGCTTCTCACAATGAATAAAATATTCTATTTCATTATGCACACAAAAAGAATGAAAGTAGTTAAGTGAATGTGAAAAAGGCTGGAAAAACTTGATTTTAAATAGAATGAAAAATTTATTCGGAGTTTTTGGACTTTTCGGTATGAGAGTTTTGTGTTCTAGTTTTGTCGTTTTGGTAAAAGTTCCTGATTTCTCTTCTTTAGTACCTCCAAAAATTCAAAAATATTTTTCCCGACCAATGGGATAATATTTTAGTTCCTCCAAAAATTCGAAAATTTTTAAGATGGTTCAGCTTCAGGCTCCGTCGCCTTTTCAAAATCATATTTATATCCATTTTATAAATAGATGGACTCGTCCTTATGAGTGCTATTATTAATGCGCTTCATGTCATCATCCTTGCATAATACTTTTATAATTTTTTTCTCACATATGATAAATTTTAAATACTTATTCAAATTCCACTTCCGTTGAATGCATAAAATGCAAAACGATTTAGTTGTATAATTTATGTTCACATTTGATAAATTCTTTCTCATAGAGCAATAATGTATCTTCTTACTGAATCATAACATACGTTATACAATTTTCCTTCTTCCTTCATTTTCTTCCCTTTTTTTACTCTTCATATATGTGCTATGGATTTTAAAACATTCTCTTCTTTTAAGTTTTTACTTATTTTCACTCAATTCAATTTTTATTATGTTTGCATGCATAGAAAATTGAGGGAAGTTGGTATGATTTTCATGAATGAGGTGGTTGCTGCTGCATATAAAGGAATGTTGATGTAACTTTAAATTTATGAGCAAAAAAATTATGGAAATGAGCTGAAATTTAATTGTAATGAATTTGGATTTTCTAGAAATTTGAAGAACAGCAAATACTCACTACTACTGGGCAAATCAAAAGCTCTTTTAATTTTTGAAAACTAAAAAGTTTCTGCTGCCATTTTTGTTAAGCCATATTAAGTTACGAGTGATTTTTGTTCTGTTCATTTTACGTATTTTAATATGCTCTATCTTTTAGTATTTTAAGTAGAATCAAGTGGAAAAGTATCATAGAAAAATGTGAAACAGAGTGAGAGGCTGTAAGCTGAACAGAGGCAATAAATTATTCTGTAACATAATAGGATAACAAGAGCTCTTTTACTGTTGCTGTTACTGTTGTATATTTTTGTGCAAAAAAAGTATAAAAAAACGGTAACAGAAACTCCTCGAAAGAGATTTTCCACTTGAGAATTTTCAATTTTTATTATTCTATAGCTTGACATATTTCCATGATATTTTGTGCTACACACTTCTTCATTTTTGCTCTATCTCTGAACATTCTCTGTTCAACTGTGTGAAGTGACCCTAGAGACAGCAAGCAATTGGCCATTTTTCAGATAATTCACAAGAAAAAAAAATTTCCATAATATTTTTTGACAGTTGAGAAGTTCATGGATATCATGCAATGTCTAGTGATTGTATTGTACAGAGAATCCTCATCATGGAAAAATGTACAATATATAATTCATAATCTTACTTGAATCATTTTTTTTTCATCTCATAGAAAATTTCAAATTTATCGGTCGAGCATTTTTACGAGAGTTGGAACTTGGAAGTCTTAAAATTTTAATATTCTATGAGCACTTGCATCTCTATGGATATTATTTCGTTTCAATTATTAAATAATAACATTTTTGAAACTATCTCAATTCCTTCATTAGGATTCTTCCTCTTTTCCAAATGATATTATTTCTCAAACAAATAATTTTTTAGTTTTCCATTGTTCGGATATGCCATAAAACCCTAAATTGAATTCAACTAATATTTTATTCAGATTTTATTAAATTACAATTATTATTTCAAAACATAAAGAAGAGTTTTTGGAAGTCTGAAAACATAAAGTAAAATGGATATATATTAATACCTAACTTATATTTTTACAAGTCTTCGGCCAATGATTATTATTTCTGTAAACTGTTTTTAATCAAATATTTATTATGATTATCTTTCGAGGAAGGAAGGAAGTTTTAAATTATTATCTTTATTAGATGAATTTTTAATGTATTAAGAAACCCCTTATATTAGATGTCGGGAGATCTCTATGATTTCAAATTAATCGTCTTTCTACTGACTGGCTGTAACCATATTCCTATGTGAAGCTTAGGCTACAGCAAATGGTTTCCCATCTGACTCTGTTTCTGACTATGTCACAAATTTTCGTTTACTATGGAGTTTACTCTAGATTGTACAAATTCTCTCTACGAGTGTTAAGCTGACATTATTTCATCAGTGTTCTGCGCCAAGTTGCTTTTGAAGCTCCTGGCTATAGTTACTCTTGAATATTACAATCAAGGGCAAGGTACTAGTTTGTCAGGGAATTTATGCTTATCGGCTATCAAGAAGAATAAGAGCTCTAAGATCCAATCAAGAAGAAAATTAAATATTAAGACCTACTCAAAAAAACTTTTTTTGATGATTAAAATGAGAAAATTATAAGAATACAAAAGCATAAATCAAGGAAAAGAAGTTCGACTAAATAATTTTTTTCCTAATTAACTCCTACTGAAATAACAAAAAACTTCTTCATACTATTTACTTAATAATCTGCGAATAATTAACAAAAATATCTTCATAAAAATCAGCAGTTTATTTCTTTGAAAATCAGAGAGCTTCCATCAACAACGCAAAAATTTTTCCTGAAAAACATTTTTTTATTGCCATTAAATCGGATTTATTAGCATTTAACTTTCCTGTTCTGTTGTTTTGTACTCAATTGTTTGTACATTTTTCTCCTCACATTCTGTGTAAACTGATGATTAACTCAATCAAATGGAAAAACAAAAGAGCGAAATCATGGAAAAAAGGATTAAAAAATTGTTCATGTTGTTTTTTTATGAAAAAATAAAGCAAAAGAGGATAAAGAATTTTTTGTTAGCATAAAGAGGAGAATTTTTGTAAAGTACCTGTCTGAAAACCACTTGAAAAACGAAATGCTTCATCAATTTGTTTGCTATTTTTTTGATCTCGGAATATTTTGCGTAGCTATTGTAATTTTAACTATGATTTTTGGATGGAGTTTTAGTTTTTTTAGAATATTCGAGTTAGAGGCGATTTTCAGCTTAACTAGGGAAACTCAATTTTCCTTTGAAGCAGAAATCCACAAAGAATTATGAAATTCTATACATTTTGGCACGGGGCTCCCTTCATGTCCTTTCAATTCTTTTAAATATCCCATTACTTGATACTATTAAAGAAATTAAACTGTCATTTATTTCACATTTTTATGATGTTTTTCTTTACATCTTTCAATCATCTGCCCTCCATCTTCTGTCTCATAAACATCATCATCATCATCCTTCTTAACATTTGAAAATAAAATATAAGAGGAAATAAAATAAAAGACATCAGAATATCATAACAACAACCATAGAAATTGAATCCAATTGGGAGAAGTTGTTCTTTATTTTTTTTTTTTTATTTTTTGATCTCTTTCTTTAGAGGAACACTTGATATTTTATTCATTTGAAGGAAAAGAAATTGTGAAAGATAAAAAATTGAAAGAAAAATTTGCGCTTCTCGATAAAGTCTAAGCTTACAAAGGAGAGGATGGAAGGAAAAATATTGTGGCTTTTTATTTTCACTTTTCCATTCTCGTTTGGATTGATTTGTGAATGATGTGTTGGAAATTTATCCCTGTCTTGATCTATCCGCTAAACTTTCTAAAGTACGATATGAATATAGTCGAATAGTCGAATTAGGTTTCTACCCTAGTCCTTTTAAGACCCTGCTAGCAATTTCTATCTCTGCAAGAGTTAGATTACAATTTATCAGAACACATCTATATAAAAGATTCAAATCCACATATATCTCAATTTTCAAATTTCCCTGCACCACCATTCACAAACTCTCCCTCTTCAATATACTTGTATTCCAAAAGCTTCGTGTTTAACAACATTTGCCAACTTAATCATAAAATCGTGTATTTTTCCTACTTCTTATTGCAAAAAAAATAAAACCCGCAAGTAAAACGAAAAGAAATTCTCATGACTCATGAGATGAAAGACGACATAAAAATGAAATGTGTGTGCTTGTATGAAGAAATTGCAAGCAGCAAAAGGCAGTTGCTCAATTAAATATTTATCGAGAAAAATTTCTTTTCGTTCTTTTTACTGTATGTACTATGAAGTGGTAACGTCTTCATATTGAAATAGACATTGCATGTTGTAAACACATATCATCTGTACTCCCCCCCACGTGAATGTTGTGAGATACAAAAAAATGAAACTCTTGACTCGACTTTTAGTCATTGAATCATTAATGAGTATGAAATTTTTTATGTTTCTTGTGCAAAGTTTTATGCTTTCTGTGTCGGTGTCTTTAAGATAGGAGATGAGTTCATCCTATGATATGTTGAATTGTTGTCGATTCTTAGCCTTTAGCTATTCAGATAATTAAGTTCTAGAGCTGCGGTAGAGCGATTCACGACTAATAATTGTTTAAGAAATGAGACCCAAAGTTTGAGGTGCGATCAGAACCACTCTTTTGACGACATCATTGCCTGTAGTCTACAAAGAAAGAGTCAAGTGTTAAAAAATGCGCCTTCAAACTTCAATTTCTCAACTTATCAAGTCCCTTGCTGTATTCTCTCACTCATGTTTATTTCGGTCAATTTATTGTAGGAGATTATTTCGGTTCCACAATGTTCTTCCAACATTTGCATAACACAAACAAAAGCAAGTGAAGAATTTAAAAGAAAATAATGCAAAGTGGTTGCACAAAAATAACTTTTAGTCAGGAAAAGATGAAAATAATTCGCGTTACTTTTTTATTCTAAATAAAATAAAACATAATTCGCGTTAACAAAAAAAGGAAGGGATCCACAAGAGCTCTTACCACAAAAATGAAATGAAATGAAAAATTTTTGTACACAAAAAAATTGTTAAAAAGGAAGTGAAAACGAATTTTGTGGAAATAAAAATAAATGTAAAATAAATTTTGCGGTTCTTAACAGCGGAATAAAATAGTCCTTGCTGTAATATCCTGAAAGATTTTTTTGTGTTTAAATTTTCTGGATTTTTTTGCAACAAAGAAGATCATATTTTATAGTCTGTGGTAGTTTTTTGTGTTAAATGCTATTTTTCTGATAATATTTCAGTCAGTTCTGCTTTAGGATTGTTTGCTGCTTTGTATTTTAAACTTTAATATCCACTAACTAATCTTTAAGTTTATATAGTAGAGTAAACACATTTAAAATGCTATATTATAGCATAAACCAGTAGTAGACAATCTTATTTATACCATGGCACACCCTGGTGGTAAGACATGATCAATATTAGTGTGCCACGGCATACAGATCACCCACTACTGGTATAAGCTATCATAACTCTCAGAAATTCAACTGAATATCCAAAAAAATGATACACGACGAATTTTAGCTAGTCAGAACAAATCCTCTAAAAAAACAGGAAAGAATATCACCAAAAATTTGTCCAAAACATTTCCGCACTTGATAAAAATCAACAACGTTCAAAAATGCAAATTTTCCAGTTTCAAAAGATATAATAAAAGCAAATAATAGGAAAAAGCGATAAAGTGTCATTCTCTGAAAAGTTTTTATTGTACCCAAAAATAAAAAATTAGAAATTTATGATAGAAAATTTCACTTCTGTTGATTTTAGCTTCGTCTTTTGTTCTCTCATTGATATACGTGTGTATATTAGTGAAATGTGAAAACATTTTTCAATGTGCAAAAAATCAACATATCAGAAAAGTTTTAAAACTGAGCATCATGTATCGAGTAGTAGGATAATACACCTGACGGTATTCATACCTACATAAATATATCATCAACAAAGCACTTGTGATTTTATACTTTTCATACATATTTTTATCGTCATCATGATGCAATGGCAAAATATGGATTGAACATTCATTGAAAAATGTTTTTAATGACAACAAATCCCAATTGATGAATTATTCTGCTCGATTTCAGACTCTTTTTAAATTCTTTTTTTTGTTTACGTCTGAATATGGTAGGAATAAGAGGTAGATGGATTTATATTATTCAAGTATTAAAAATTTAATCCTTTTATTGTTTCTGAAATTGAATTTTATTACTTGTTCAGCTGAAGTACTTAAAAATATTTTCGTAATTGATTATGAAGTGAAATTTATCAATTTTTTAATTCGAAGTCCTTAAAGTCAGTCCTTTAGGCATGAGTAGGGTTTCCAAAAACGGGAATTTTCCACGGGAATTCCCGGGAACGGGAACGGGAATTCCCGTTCCCGATTCCCGAAATCTGACGGGAATATTCCCGAATTCCCGTTTCATATAAAAAACATTTTAACCAAACTTTTTTTGAATTAAAATTTTCAAATTTTAGAATTTTTTGCTGAAAAAATGTCTTTTAATTAATAATTTAAACCTAATGTGTTTATATACATTACTCATTGTATATTTATTCAAGTTTTATCAATTTTTCTCAAAAAAAATTTCAAAAATTTGGAGTAAAAATTACCCGGGAATATTCCCGTTCCCGAAGGCCATTCCCGTTCCCGTTCCCGATTCCCGAAATTTCACGGGAACGGGAATTCTGGAAACCCTAGGCATGAGTATATAGATAAGCAGTTAAGTGTCTTGCTGATGAACCAGTCAAGTTTTGCTCAAATTTAGTAAGATAGCTTGCAAATTTACTGGTTAATAAACGATATCAAGACTAAATTGGAGCTTTAAGTAACGATGGATTAAGGAACGGGCTAGAAATTTGAAGTTAAGCGTAAGATTATTGCACTACTATTGAACTAAAAAGACTATTATCTCGTATGAACAAAAAACCGTTAAAAATGATTATCAACTAGACATTAACTTGCCTTTAGCTAGTCACAACTTATATTCGTCCACTTGGGTATAATTCTTAATGTTTGGAATATCGACAGAACAGACCTAAATTTATAATATAATTAATACAAAAGATCGAAATGAGAGTCTGAACTTATACGAAATCTAGAATTGAAATATTGTAGATCTACATACATTTAAGTTAATATAACTGTTTCTGTAGATCACTTAATGTCAAAATAATGAAACAAGGAATAACATTCTATGCTATCTCATCGATAAATCTTAAAATCTCATGATTTCTATGCCTATAAAACGAAAGACTTTGTTTGTCACAAGCCTCAAAATATTTAGAATAAAGTATTCAGATATAAGTCACACAGATCGAATCTGCATGACGGCGTTGACGATAAATAATAATATTATAATGCTCATATAAATATTCTAAAAGCGTATAATTCAACATTATCATTGCTTAAGCAATTTATTTCTTTTGATTTTCGCCCGCGAACGCCCACTTGTTGAATATTGCATGAGGTATAAAAGAAAACAGCATACACAACGAACAGAACAGAATAAGTGAATGTTAGGATGGGAATTTTTTTTCGTCATGCTCTGGAGAAGCAACGGAGTTGAGAAGAGTTTATCATTTCGAGTTTTTTTTTTCATTCAAACGTTCGTGTCTTCTTATTTTTTCTTTTCTGCTTTTTTGTAGACTTTGTGAGCATGCGCAATTTGTAATGCAACTCCCTCCTTTAACAATTTATTCAAATAAAATGTGAAAACCACGTGCTTTCTCTCCACATGATTGTTCTTCATGTGATTTAGTATGTTAAACAGCAGTGCTTGATGGATTAACATATGTTCGGTCATTTGATTGATAATTAGCTCAGTTGAGGCTTTAATTGATTTCTCTTATGAATACTATAACAATGACACTAACGCCACCGTACACAACAGTCGACTACTCCCTTAATTTAATCCATTCAGAAGCAAAAAATTCAATTCCAACCAACACTATTGAAAATTACAAAAGCATAAATCTTACAGCCATTGTAAAAGCAGAGACCGTCAGAATCCAACTGGTACTTTATACAATTGCAAATTATGAGATTTGCTTATTACTCGAAAAGGCTATAAATCCATTTGGATTTAGAGCTCACGCAATTGCTCTCTTATATGCTGAGTAATAAATTTAAATTCAATAAAAACGGTAATCTGTGTACCGTGTATATTTATGAATAATTGGAAATTTATAGTAAAATAGGGAAAAGATTTTTCAATGCATGTGAGTTTTTATGATCATATTTTGGACCCATCTGATGCAAATCAATTTTTTTTGTAGGTATTTTCTTTCGTCAATAATGCCTATGTGAACATTTCATGTATACAGTAGCAGTAGTAGTAGAATAACGCAACAAAACGTATTCGTATGGCTTTAAAAAGGGGATTTGCAAACAGTCATAAATATAAAATGAATTGCTACTGTTGGCTGCTGCTGCTGCTGTTGCCTGTTGGGGTGAGGCATAAATATAAATTTGAGACACACATGAAGTTTCTTCCTCTCCTGAATATAATAAATTTATGATAAATATAAATTTTTATTTGACAAGCAATTAAACTTCAATTAAGTTTTTTTCTTCCTTTTGTTTTTGTTTCTCCCCGCTTCATGTTGTTCTGTGGTTTTGTTGTCATGTAAATTTTTTTATGTTGTTTAAAGGATTTTTTCCTCTCTCTCTCTCTTGCATTTTTCATGTTGTATTCTTTTTTTACGCTTTACATGCTTGTTGAATTTGTCTTGTAAACTGTGACTATAATCACACGTTCGTTTGAGTGGTGTTTATGGAATATTCTTCTGTAAGCTTTTACTGGAACCCAACTGGCAATTTTATTAAACTTGAATCTCGTAGGATAAATGATAATATGTCTGGTATTTATTTCTAAGCATACTTTAAATAACAACAACGATTTCCTATTAAATTGACTTTTAAAGGACAAAAATTGAGAACTTGTCAATGTTGTTATTTAAATAGCTTAATAAAATTACTATAATTAAATATTTACTCGTACATTTAGCCGTCTCGACAATCGATCACCAAATAAAGCCACGTTGAATTGCAATTCCTGAAGTCACGATTCATAAAAGGCATGTCATATTTCATTTGTCATCGATATTCTCACATTAATGGTCATATGCACATTATCATGTGCTATTCTGCTATGTGCGAGTCATGAAATACAATTTATCAACTCGCAAAATGAAGAGAGATGAAAAATTCTTGTGAAAATATTTTAATTATTAAATAAATGAAAATATATAATTTAATGATTTCCATTCCCTTTTCAACTTCTTGGCATGGACCGGTTTGTGTTGAATTTGACTGTAAATCACTTTGTCTGGCAGTCTAAAGCGTTACATTTTAATTGAAAAAAAAACTAATATTTTGAGAAAATTTACTCACAAAGTTCATGAAGCAGCTTCAATAATGAACACATATGCGCCTCATTTCTGATGACTTTAAGCCTTTATGCTTCTCTTTTGTATTCAATTGCCTGTTTCATTTAATTTTATTTAGACTGCCTCTGACTGAATAAAATGGATGGAAATGCGAAAATATGACGACAATGCTCGTTGACAGGCAAAAAATTTCTCATTCCAATACCTATATATCTCCTTTTAATTTTTTTTTCGCCCGCTCGCTCACATTTCATTCTTGTGACAGCCATAAACTAATGAGCTAATGAGCGAGGGTAACCATAATAAGTGAGCAGTCATTAAAGCTTGCTCACTTGCTTGTCATTTTATTTTATTTTCATGTATGCATGCATGTGCAGCATCATTGCCTTTTTATTCCACTGACATTTTTTATTACTTTTTTTTTGATGTCTTTAAATGGAATGTGAAAATGTGGAAAAAGAGGAAAGGAAAAATATTGGATGAGATGAAATTCTCAGGTGCAATATTTTTTTTTTGTGTTCTACCTCTGCTTAACATTATTCAAGTCAACTAAACTCACTTTGTGGATGTTTAAGAATTTAAATTGAATGGAATTTTCATTCGCAAGCGAATTATATTTTTAAGTTGAAAAGAACTGGACATTTAAAACAGTAATTAAGATTCATTGGTAAAATCTTAATTATTTTTAATTACTGATAAACAGGCGGTGGACTTTACAGCTAAAGTTAATTGATTTTGGAACTACAATGTTGCTATAAACTTTAATTATTCTTGGACTTTTTAATTATAGCGATTTTTTTCGCTAGATCGATCAAATGTGCTATATGGGTCAGAGTCATTGAACATGAGAGAGGTCATAATTGATCTATATGGCAAGCTAACTAAGTAAGTAATCAATTTTTTAATAAGGAAGAATTTGTTAATGATCAAGTTAATAACCAACAAACGATAACTAATTTTCCAACAATTCTCATAGAATTTTCATGCATTAATTTTTAAGCTGAAAAGGGAAAGAAAGAAAAAACTTTTGCTTCAGGTGAAAGTGGTTTTGTTGCTTATTAAAAATTATTATCAAACATTAAAAGAGGAGAGGAAAAACTTTTATTCAATGTTGAAAATTTCTCATATTTTTCAGTTCACATCGTTCCGTTCCGTTGCTTAATGAAATGAGAAATTTATTATAATAAAAAAAATATATTTAGAAGTATATTAATTTAAAATTGATGAAAAATGTGGCGCTTTTCCATCAACTTTTTCCTTTTCCTTTCCCATCAATTAATAATTAACTCGCTCACATAATGAAAATGAGCTCTATGTAAAGTCAAAAAAATGTGAGCATGAAAAAAAAAACTTTTCGTGCTTCATGCGCTTTGAAAATTTAATAAGATTTAATCATGCGGTAATCATTCAACTCAATAAAATGTGATTTTTTCCACTCTCGGGGCTTTTCCTACCACCCCACTTTTTTCTACTCCCTTTTTATACAGCGTTCAGCTCATAAAACAAAAAATACAAAAGAAGAAAATTTTTCTGTCGTTATGGAATGAGGGAGAGCTTTTGAATAATTAAAACTCTCTAAATTAGTTTTAATGAATTTTCTGAGGCTTTTCGTTAATTAAATGTTGAATGAATTCGGTTTTCTGTTGCTTGCTTATTACAAAAAGAAAATAGCTCATTTTTAATAAAGTTTTTGAAACTCACTCGACTTTAGAAGATTTCTTCTTTATCATGGTCTTTTGTCTGGATTGCTTGCATGTCAAGCGTTTAATGTAGTCCTTTTTTGTGTGACAAAACTAGATTTATTTGTAATATTGAAGAACATTACAGTAATCGGACTATATCTGACATTAGCTTATTATGATAACATTTGCTTGTCATAGTTGATCTGTAGTTCAATGGTACCGAATCATAAGTAGTGGAAACAGTTCTCCTTTGTAGGCTATAATGACTTTAAAGGGGTGGTTCTGATCCATCTTTAATCTGCTATCTGACGCATTTTAACTCGTTAAACAATTATTAGCCGCGAATCGCCATTAATCCTTAATGTCCGCCTTAGTTCCTTATAGTCAGTCCCCTGCAATGAGAATATTGCCTTTCTCAGTCTAACTATTAGTTTTATTTTTTAAAACTTCATCTTTTCTCTCTTCATAAAACAATCCTTATTTATTTACTTACTTTTAATTTATAAATCATAACTGATGGAATGAGATTAATTTCATTATTGTCTCAGAGACGGCAGGAAATCTTCATAATAAGATGCACAACTTTGCTTTAATTGAATTAATTAATCAAAAGTAAGCAGCGGTGGATTGACATTAAAAAAATGTATCCATTTAGAAGCCAAGTCTTCTTGTTCCTTAAAATATTTGCCTTAAACCAAAAGTGTGCATTGGTTCCATAAACATTTATTAACGAAGATGCATCTGCCTACCCTGAAAACAATCATTCAGTTCCTTTAATGTACTTCCAATTATGCCATTATGGAACTAAATTTACATTTTTGTTAATTAACAAATGAACTCCGGTTCCTTTTCTTGTTCTCTTAAAAAATGAAATTGAAATTAGTTCGCATGTTAAGATGAGTGTATATTCCATTCATCACAGATGTGTTGATGAGTAAGCTCCACTGAATAAAGACAAGAACAACAAGAAAAAGTTGCATTTTAATGACAAATGAATGAATGAAAATGATGATGAGAATGTTCAGTGTCAATTACGTTAAAAGGGGTAATTTTTCATCTTTTCAGTCATTTTCATTTTAAAACGACAGAAAAGGAGAGAAATAAATTTGCATTGCAACTAATGAGTAATTATACTAATGCACATCCTGACAACTCACTTTTTTTCATACATCCATAGACATTTTGTTGTTGCAATTCCGAATAATATTCATGAATAATAAGTTGAGAGGAAATAGAAAATGAATGAAAAAAAATAAATGGAAGAGATGAATGGGATGAATGCAGGTAAAGTTTTTTCATTCATTACTCGATGGAGCACTTTTAGCATTATTATGATGAGAACAGTCGTCGACATTAACCCTGTAAAAGTGATATGATTCACATGTATATGAGATTTATATGATTAATGCAAATTTTTGCTAAAGAATGTTCTGAATAGGTAATCAAAATCCAGAAAATTCTGTCAGATCTTCACAATACAGTCAATTAACACTCTCATTTATCAATATAAACTTCGCAAATTGAGTCATATCAAATCAGATGCACCCATAAAGTCATATCCATGGGAATTTATTATTCAATTTTAAAACATATTTATGTAATGCATCATCATCATGATAAAGGGATAATGAAGCTTCTTAACATTTATTCTTTTTTTACATCTCGATAGATAATAATGAAAATTAATAACACTCTATGCATCATCATGTGAGTACTAAATTTATTTTTTTCGTCTCAACAAAAGCTTCTTCCATCGTTTATGTATATATACACTCATTTTTCTCAACTTAACGTGCATGAAAGCATAGCAATAATTATAAACAGCTTTTCATCTTGCTTCATTCATTTATTCGTTTATTCACTTCAATATTCTATTGTATTTTGATATATGTATAAAACAGCGAGCTAAGGATGCGATATAATAATCGCAAAATGATGACGATGTTGATTATAATCATGAATGTGTCAAAATAGGTGTGAAATACTTGTGCTTTGTTTGTTCAAAAATTCACTTTTTTTTCTCGCGAAACAATTCTAAAGAAACGTGATGAGTACAAAAATAATGTTTTAAAAATAAGACTAGGCTCATTGTTGAGACAGAGTTTATTGAAATCTGAGTTAAGGCGTAATGTATTTTTGAGAGTGAAAATTATACATGGTGCACGTGGGAAGCCAAAGAACTGATGGATAGAAGCTATCGAACTTGGAATCAGGAATTAGCAAGCAGTTGATATCGATAGACCAAGTTTCAGGCTACACACAGGTGTTGTGGTACGTTAGTATGTCGCCAAAAATATTTGGAAATTCCAAAAGCTAGATGTCGTGTTCGGTTCCGGTCGAACCTTACCACTAAGGTATAAAGCCTGAAAAATTAATAAAATTTCTCTGAAAAGCTTAAAATTCAATTTAAAAGACTTTATAAAATTTTATATTTTCATTTTTTTATCTTTTTATTTTTTATCATTTTTGTTTTTCTTTGAAAGTTTTCAATAAATTTACAAATTTTATTTCTTTTTTTGACATAATATTCATCATGTGAACTTTTTTCAGAAGTTTTTATCATTTCTTGTGAAATTTTGGACTTTTATTTATCATACATTCAAGTTTTATAATTTTTTTTTGTTTCACATAATTTAACACAAATGACTTGAAGAGATGAAAATTTTCCTTAACATCTTATATGTAATCTTTTTGTGTGTGAACGAGACTTTCAATATAATTATTGTTGTCCCGAGCGACACACATGAAGAAGGCTCTGCCACGGAACCTCAAAGGTTCCGTTTTATTATGGAAACAGCCATATGGATGCCAATCTAAGACAACTTCCATTTGGTGTTAATAAAAGGGTTTTAGCGGAGCCTTAAAAGTTCCATGGCATAGCCTTCTTCATTTGTGTTACTCGGGTGTGTCTTAATTGTTTTTCTACAGCGTTTTTCTTTGTTTTGAGTCAACGAAACGATTAAAATTTTATTTCAAAATATTTAATGAATTTTTTAAAATGGAAAATTTAAGAACATTTTTCCTGAATTTTCCACATTGAAAATTTTCATCTTTCCAGAAGATTTTTTAAGCATTTTGCTGTCTACATTTAAAGAATTTTTTTGTACAGAATCTTATCATTCAAAGATTTAAGTAGGTTTATTTTCACTGGACTTAAATATACTTAACATTCTAATTTTTTTAGGATCCTATTTAACTAATGTAGATAGAAGAATCTACTTCACAGTTTCATCTCCTTAATTTTTTAAAATTCTTTGATATTTCCTTTCACTTTAAATTAATTTTAAAACGTATGAGAAACAACATTTTTACAGCATTTTCATTTATCATTAATTAAGTTTCTTAAATTTTTTTTATTTCGAAAAATTTACATAATTTTTCAATAACAAAAAAGAGAGGCGAATAAAGTGTCAACTAAATTAAATATTCTCATCCAACCGGCAAAGGTACGGAAGGTATGAGAATACATAAAAAAAATAAAAAAGAAGAAAACAAATCAATTACAATCACGTTTAATTTTCACTTTAAATTCAACATTTTGTATATCAGGAAGATGATTCTGTTCTCATTTCACTGCGTCATCCTGATATGTTATTTTGTGTTTTTTTTTTGTTCAACTACAATATCAATAACTTAATTACAACTCAATAATAAAAATCTTAATTGACAACATGATTTATGAATGGTTGCCAATGTTATCATTTGATTTTTGTAGGAGAAAGCTTTTCATTTAATATTATTTGCCTGATTTGTGTACTTTTGGAGTCCATAGGAAGCGACAGACATTTGTTTGTCAATTGCTTCATTCAAATCTAAATTTCCAAAGACATATTATGACGAGCGTACTCATTCTCTGGATTAAGTGAAAGTCAGCAACAAATCTAGAATTTGGTGTCTTGAGTGCATCACTAAGTCCAACTAAATCGGAAATATATCTAGTTATAGTAGGAAGTTGTTCTATATTAGAACATTTAGTCACAAATTTTGAAATATTCAAATTTAGCTGGCAACAGGATGATGCAACTCAAGACACCAATTTCCGATGATTTCAAAAATTTACTTTTGACAACTACAAATATTAGGTAGTATAGTTAAGGTAAGTAGATAGAGAGATCGTAAATATTTCACATGTCACAAATTAAAGATCGAACTGTAATCTTTACTCTTACAATTGCGTAAATCCATCGTTACTATCATCATTATGTAATGTCGAATTTTTACGTTCATCATCATTATCAATATGATTATTACTATCCTTAATGTGATTACTGCTATTACTATTATTATTATTATTATTTCTAAATTCATTTGGTTCAGTTTTGTTTGATGCTGTTGCAATTGTAGTTGAGCTACGTGAACATAAATTCTGCTGTTGTTCATTTGACATTTTTGTAAAGTCATTTGCATGCTGTCCAACGCCAATATTACCGCCATTTTCCAATTTTATTACAATACCGCTATTATTATTGTTGCTGTTACTATTATTATTGATTTCATTGAGCTTTGTGAATGGTTGATTGTGATGATGTGGATGATGACTGTGTTGTTGTTGTTGTTGTTGCTGATGATGATGATGATTGTTGGCACCGAATAATGATTCATGGGAGAATTGATTCATGAAGCCACCACCATTGCCGACATTACCGCTAGATGAGAATAAAGAAGTTGCTGTCGTTGTTATTGTAGATGATTGCTTTTTGTAGCCAACAATGCCACTGCCGTTACTACTGCCTGTTATTGGATTACTTCCAAAATTATCATCAAGCGGCTCCGATTTCGTATTTGTGGCCGTCGTTGTATTCGAAAAATGATCATAGCATGGTTTGAGTAGACCATCGTGGTGATTTCGACCCATACCATTAGCAATATGCTGTTGCTGTTGCTTATTATCGTAAGGAAATGATGACGCAAAATTTGTGGGACTTGTAAATTTCCCATTAAATATTCCTCCAACAGCTCCACCACCTCCACCATTGCTGCCATTTGTGTACGGATGAAAATGTTTTGATGCATTTATGTCGCTATTGGGTGCCGTTATGTTGCTTCCATTTCCATTATTTGAACATTGGAATTCATCCAAATTCATCAATTTTCGCATCAGACTCATGTCTTTGTCATATAAATTACTATACAATCCCTCATTCTGTGGCGATCTCGCCATTATTGATTGTGGATGGAGACGTGGAACGAGCATATTCCGTGATGGATCATCATCTAATAGAACGGATGGTAAAATTGGATGCGGCGGTTGAGATTGTTGTGTGTGAGCATGTTGATCATCGTCAAGCTTTTTGATTTTCGGTGGACGACCGAGGCGCGGTCCATCTCAGTCACGCGAACGACGCGGTCTTCCCACTGTGAGAAAATTAAAATGAAAAAAAAAAAAAATTAATTAAAATTGTTCATTATTGTTGATGTTGAAACTAATTTGATATTTGAATGAAACTAATTAATTAAATTTCATTACCTTTTCCCTTTCGCAAAGGTGGAGTTGGATTAGGTGTCGCAGTCTTTACCAATTTATGCCAATCTTGTTCACATACTAAACTACCTGCTAACATGTAGTATCTGTTGGGATACATAAAAAATTAAAATTAATTAATTTCTAATATTTCATCGTCTTTTAAAGGATATTTGACAGGTGATTGCTCAGCCGTATAATTATAATTGAAGGATGCTTAAGTAGCTTTATGAAATAACTTACCTATCACCTTGAACTAAATGTGAGCCACATTTTGAGCATGAAAAACATTTCAGATGAAACACAAAGTTTTGAATATTTTGATTATTCGGCTGTGGATTATTATTATTAATATTTGTTGTCGTTCTCATCACAAATTCATTGGCTGGTATGTTCTGTCCACACGCTGAACATGCTCCTGAATTTCCAAATAATCTGTAAAATACAATAAATTGCAAAGTTTTATGTTAGTTTGTTTGTTTAATTAGAGAAATAATAATATTTTTGTGTTCATCCCTCACACCCCATTATGCCTTATAACCATCCCTAATTTTCATATTTTACAGACTCATTAACTCATTTGTTGACAAACTAATAATGTAAAGTGCTCATAATCATCGCTTGTTATGAAAGTTGCTGATTAATCATAAAGGAATTTTTTTTCCAACTGGATATAACAAGAGAAACAGCAACAGCAACTTGAACGTGAAAGCGCATTAAATAATGAAAAATTAAAACAACTCAAATTACATAATTAACACACAAAATGAGATTGGCTGGTATTCAACTAGTCTGTCAGCTCAAAGGAAAAGAAAGGAGGAGAAAAACGCGCGTTAATTAATTAAATTGAGAATGAGTGAAGTGAAGTGCGAAGGGTTTGGTTCCATTTTGCTGTGTATGTGATGGCTTTGTTATCCCTTTCAATGATTTCTCATTATCTTTAATGACAAAATGTCTCGCACACGAAAAAACATATTTTGCAATTCCATTATTTTCATTTGAGTAATTTTGGACAGCCTTTTTCAAAATTAAAGCATATCATTGGACATTTTGGGATAGTTCTTGGCATGACAAATTAATAATGCACTTTAGAGGTTGACATTTGTCATTAAATGCGCTCAATTTACATAATGAGTTGGTATATTCAACTTTCCCTTCATATCAATGTCCATTCGTGTTTACACTTGCGTACGTATTCCATAAAAATCATCACTATGGATTAACATTGCATAAAAATAGTTAAGGATGTTTATGATGAATAAAAATTGTATCTAAAAGATTACATCCAATTAGACAAATGAAAGTGAACATTGAAATAATTGTAATTTCTTATTTTCTTTCATTTCGTCTCTCGCCCCCTTTCCATATCCTCATCACCGAAATCACTCGCAATATGTTTCTATACAAATGTCTGTTGAAGAAAAGAAGACATGGATAGAAAAAGGAAGAAAGCATCTGGCTATTGATGATGATTCTTCTCTCTTTCCACTCTCTCTCATTCTCATTTATTTATACATACATATACATTCGACCATCCAAACTATTACAACCATAAAGCTTAGGATCTATATGGAATGGAGAGAGGGTATTCATTTAGCAAATTAAAAAAGTCTATTAGAAGCAATGACGATAATGATAATGATAGCGATAAGTAAATTAAAATTCATTTAATCAGGAAAAACGACTTTTTTTTCTTTTTCTTCTTCTGCTTCTCCATCGTTTTTATGTCTTTCCTAATGTTTGTCTTTCTCCTGATATCTGCTTTCTAGTGAATACTTTTAGATTATGTGAGAACTCTTCTGTCTTTAGATTTTTGATTCAAGATGAATTTTGCTTGTTTATTTTGAATATTGATGATGATTTTTACGAGCTGTATTGAGTTTCTATTTTGCATTCCTGAGTTCTTTATGAATATGATTCTTGCTAATTAGTGGAATATCCAGAGATGATTTGAATAATATCAACAGGATCATCCACATTTGATGACTTTCTCATACTTTAAGATATAAAATTTTTATGCCGTCAAAATGCTGGACTTCATAATTAAATAGCCTAACTATGCTAATCTTAGCAACTAAGACGCATCAAATTGATAGTAATAAAATATAATTAGCTAATATCCTATACAGTTATCTCAGTCTCCATGATTGTAATCATAATTCGAATCAATATTGCACAATATCAATAACAGTATAGAAATGACATCGAAACAGCTTCAATGACTAGTCACAATAATAGTAATTCTAAGAAAGAAGAAGTTTTCCAGCATGTATGCACAGAAAAGAAGCAATGAAAGAGAGAGAATGAAGAAAAAAAGCAGCAAAAATCGAAGGGGTGGCGAAATTGAATTAATCTTTTAAATGGATTATATGGAATGTCGGTGGCGGAATTGTAAATGATTGTCAGTGAGGCGAGAAAGAAGAAAGGAGACATATATGTGTGTATGCTTACCACATTCACATACTCATACACACACAAATGTGAATATATTTGATTAAATTATAATAGTCAACCCAATTTCGGAATGATTCAAAATGATTTATATTTATATCCATTTTCTAGATTAAAAATCAAATGATAAATATCATCATTAATTAAATTTACGGTGGGCGAGGTTTTTGGGTTAAAATTGATGGCTTTTGTGGTTCTTGTTTTTTGATGATGATTTTTTTTTCCTCTCCTTTCATATACTTGTTTGGCATAGGGGAACTAAAAGCCGATAATATTGCTTTGCTTCATGTACCTCATATCCTGAGTCTTATCAGTAATCTTTACGAAATTGGGGCTTTCACTTTATGACTGATAAGTAGTTTCCATTAAGAATGCAAATAATGATAAAACTATAGATAGACTAATAATAATAATTAGAGGAAGTAGCGAAGGTGCGTAGCGGCACATCATACAGCTACATTAAATATTTCATATTTGTTAATTGCTCTTCATTCTTTGCTTCCTTAAGGTGTAGATTATTAAAAATTGCCTTTCATGCTGTTGGGCGTGTGTATAAGTGCGTGCATATACATGATATAAGTCACGCAATAAATTTTTTAGTATGCCATTTGACTTTATTACCCATTCTCCTGATTTTTTGATTCTAAATTACTTGTGTGTGCTTGACTTGATGGAAATTAATCTCTATTCATTTTTCATTTCTTTTTAATGCTCCTTATATGAATATACACATTAAATAATGAACGAGTGGGTTGATTGAAAATAATAAGGAGAAAATTTCTTTATGCTCAAAATAATTTCGTATTCTTTTGTAATTTTTCTTCATTATTTTAAGGGGGCCTTAAATGAATGAAATTTAATTGTGCTATGACTTCAAGCTTGTATAGTAAAAATGAAAAATTTACGTCAATTATAAAGCAAATAACGACTTTTCTTGTTATTTTTGTTTTTCAATTTCCTTTTTTCATGTAAAACTCATTTCCATACATCAAACTATTTGAAAACTTTTCACTTCAAATTCCTTTTTGTACTTAAAAAGGAGAAACAACATTTCAAACTTTTTCCAATTTTTCATTCACTTTTACGTCTAATTTTCATCTAAGCAATAAAAAAAAGTGAGGAACGAGAGAATTTTCTTCTCATCGGTAATTGCTATGTGGCGTATATTAGCAGTAGTTGTTGAATAAGAATCGACTCAAACCTCAAAGTCATTATTTTTGAACGCATCACGGCGAAAAAAGCAATTTCCTAATAGCGTTTTTAGATTATGAATACTCACGAATGAGAATGAGACGAAAGGAGCACAGGAGAAGAAGTAGAAAATCACACACATATTCATTCATTTTGAAGCTTTTTCCATTCATTTTCATTCATGACGAAAGGACGTCGACAACGAATGATGATGATGAAAATTGCCGCGTGGTTTATTTTTTGAGGAGAATAGCAGCACCTTTAATGTAATCAATAATTCACGTCAAATTCTATCACAAACGGAAATTGAAAAAGCCTGAGTCAGTTAATTAAAATGGAAATGATTAACGATGAGGGCGGTTCAAACTTCTTTATATTCATAATTCAAAGTGTCACAAAATTATCATTTATCAGCCACAAAAAAATATTAATACAATTGATCTATTTACTAATCCTTTCTTACATACTCTTACTTATTTTCCTTTCAAAAATCAATAAAATATCAGCATGAACCATACATATTCATAGGAGAAGGGAAATAAATATGAAAAAAGAAATATTTTATTGCCAGCAACTATAGTGACATGCAATATGGTAAGCGTGTGAGCAAAAAAGGCATGAAAAATTATGAAAATTGAATTTTCATGAGGATAGACAGCTCTAGTGTGAAAATAATTTAATTTTAATAATAAAATTGCAACCACACATGTATTTTGGTGTGTATACGCAAAATATTTATCTTTAATCATTCACAATTGATCATTATGATGGAGATGTGACAGGCACAGGATGAGATGTAAATTTACTTGCATTGAAAAGTCGATAAGACTAAAAACCATATAAAATCCTTTAACACCTTACAAATAAACAGTAAATAACCTCTTAATTCCTTCTCAATTACCTCTATTCTTTCTATTGATGCAACTATAGACTTCAACTTCATAAATAAATTTCAACAATGAAATAAATGTTCATTGAGATTCCGACGAAATAAATTTTCTCTTGATAATCAAATCACACCGTACATACCACATGCACACTCATATACACACATATACTTGAAACTGTTAGAACTATCCAGCAAATAGATGAATTGTGCCATCTCTCACACTATATGTTGAGGCTACTGCAACACAATATAAAGTGTTTTTATCAGCACAGTGGAAAAAAAAGTGAGCGTCAAAGTCGATTCACGAATTGAATTAAAAATAATTGTCTGATGAAGCATTTGCTAGTCGACTCGACTCATACAGTTGAGATTTTGAGCATCAGGAAAATTTAAACTAATAAATAAGAGCTATGCATCATCACGACGAGATTAGGGGATGTGTGTGTGTGTATGAGCATATGAAGTCAGAGTATGAAGAGGAAAGCAGGACAATTGAAATGAATGAGTTTATTGAGTAAAATTGAAAAAAAAAAGGATTTTTCTTCATACATAGTATAGGATGTAGACTATAGCTAGGTAGGTGCATGGAGTAATTTCAATTACGCTTATATTCTACCATTCATGTTTAGCAATCCTAAATGTTAGAAGGATAAAATTTATTTGACCCATAAATTCATGTAGAAATAAACAATAAAGTGCGCGGAGCAAGATATATTCACAATTACGTGTCTATGTACGTGTATAAATGTCTATTCTAAATCGTTACGCGACAATGGCAATGGCTCCTTTTTTAATTGAAATTGCATGGAAGAGTAATAAGAGCAACCACTAAAGCCAACAATGAGTATTTTCATCCCAATTTATCGATTCCGCACTGTGTCGTTTTCATCGTTTTCTCTATTCATTTATCTCTCATTCTATCCCTCTCGCTACATTCCATCATACGGTATGAATGATGATGGCAGCGACAACACACAAAAAAAAAAGTTCTAGCTTTTTGGGGTTTTTCTAAACGGCAACGGCGGCAAATTTGTGAGGGTGTGACTGACTCGAGAATGGCAACATTTTGTTTAAAATCAATTTCTTTTTTGAATGTATTGAAATTATTTTTATTAGACAATTTTGTATGCGTATATATGGTATATCGACTCTCCTCCTCATTTATACAGTCATCGATAAATTGACGTAGTGAAATTTAGTTTGGAAGAGTTTTTTTTTTGCGTAGCACAACGCGATACATGAAGTGTCATTAGTTGAAAAATTGAAATGAAATTGCGATTGAAAATTTTTTCAACTGATCTGCGGAAAATTTGGGCAATTTAGAGGAAGAAGTAAAAAAAATGAGAAGAAATCAAATATACAAGTTTTTATTGAATGGGAAGTAAGACGAGGGCGGAATTAAGTACGTGAAGTACGAGAAATATACAATTGCGGTGAATTTTTCTTTTCCTTCCTTCATCTTCAATATAAGCTTAATTCAAGGTACTGTTGACGTTTGCTGTCTTTTTCAAGCTTCGTCTTTTTGATGATAAATTGTCATGAGTTTATGAGCTCGTAAGCAGTCTGTACTAATGGATGTGGAGAAAATTTTCGTGGATTTAATGATGAGAAATTTTGCAAAAAGTTTTCAAAAGAAATTTTTAATTAAGTCAACCTGAATTCCCCATTAAATTGCCATCATTGATTCAACATTTCACTAATTAACACCTCACATTACATACACGAAGTGAGTCTTTCTCACTCCACAATAAAAAATTTTCTTCCATTCCGTTTCCTTCTTCTTCTTTCTTTACGTGTTGTATTGTTGTAAATTTTTATCAAACAATATCAACATCATTAAGTATCCAACATAAGCGTAACATAAGCATTAACATGCATTAACCTTCAATTGTGAGTGCAAACATAATTCATCATCATTTTCTCGTTAATGTTTGCGATACAATAGTGTAAGCATTAAGTGTTTGCACTTCACTAATGATGACGACGATTGTAATTGATATTTCTTTGAGCAAATAATACAAAAAAAAAAGCATGAAAAATTTATTCTTCGTCGTTGCGGTTCCAAAACGACAAGAAAGAAAATAAAAGAATGAGAAGGTTTTTGGAGTGAGGATAGAAATGAAATTTGTTGAATGAATTTAACAAAATGATGTAAAATTCACAAGAAAATAAAAAAAAATGAAAGGAATGTGAAATTCAATACGATTCTTTTTGGATTCTCATTCTCATCATTCACGTTTGTAAAGTGCGGTTGAAGTGGTCGAATAAAAAAATGGAATTAGACGTAAGAAATTTTAAGGTAGAGAAACCTCATAAAAATACATTTCTATGCTGCCGTTTAATTGAAATTTAATACTTTTTAACAAAATAATAAAATATTCTAGACATTTTAGACAAATTTGTGAAATAAAGCATGAACTTCAGACCACAAAAGAATACGCCACACAACGTGTAATCGTTGTAGAGTTCAAAAACGATATAATCACTTACCTAGAGTAATCAGCCTTGCATAAAATCATTCCACTACGCGTAAAACAGCTAGTGCCTATATCGCCAAGCATTGCACCACAACAGGAGCATTTTAGACATGAATTATGCCAGTATCTGTCTAATGCGTGCAGGAAAAATCTTTCCATTATTTTACCTGCATCATGACATTCGCAAATATGTCGAGTTTATATTACATATGGTGTGGGAAAGGTTGAAATTGAGCATGAAAATAGAGGATAAAAAGTATAAATTTTATGCATCAAATATAAAAAAATGGTCGTAAAAATACTCACCACCACATCCAGCACAATGTTTCATTGCACCACCATTATTGTTCATATGATGAAAGCCTTGATGATGGCCATCCATTTGACTTAATGTACTATGACCATTATGATGACTTAGTGGCGGATAATTATCCGACCCGGGGGAATGTGGTGAATTTAAATCCGCATACGGATTATAGTGAGGATTCATTGCTACCGCTGCCAGCTTGATGCCTTTTTAAACTACACGTCTTTAATAATTTTTTAGTATTCGTTTTTAAAATTTTAATTTTGTATCTAGTAAATTGACTCCTTGTCAATTCTTAATCTAATGTCTTATGGCCGGTTTGAGTTTTATTTTTGCATAGATCAACGTTCGTTTCTACTATGTAATTATTTCAATCTAAAGTTTCCTTGTTTATCTTGATGCTCATTAAATGAACATCTTATTAATCATCATCTATACAATTCTTCTATGTCTGCTGCTATTTTGTCATTCGCTTGGGGCTTTTCCCCCTTCAATTTGACTTTGCTTATGCTCTCGTCTCTACTTTGCAAATAAAAGTCTATTTAAGACTCTTTTATGCCTTTTTTCCTTTGTTTTTGTCGGTCTGTACGCGAAATGGCAATTAAAATATCTTGAAACAAAAATCAACGTTCCAGTCCAATTTTTTTATATTCTTTTCTTCTCCTTTTTTCAATTCTTTTATATTATATATATTTTTTTCGGGTCTCTCGTTTGTGTATGATTTCAAACAGCAGAATGAAATGAAATAAAAATTGAGATCGAATGGTATGCGATAATGGTTAATTAAATCTTTCTGACATTTTTCCCCTTTTCCTTCTCTTCTGTTCTCTCGTTTTTTTTTCTTTAATTCAAAAATCAATTTATGTTATGTTATGTTGAAAATATACAGCAAGAAGTATAATTTAATTAGTCTTGCTATGAGATTTCCACTTCTTATTTTGATTTCCTCCTCTCAGATAAATGTCATGCGAGACGCAATTGTTGTTGAGGTAAGTAAAAATATATTTTCGTGCATGCGAGATTTAAAAATTGATTTTTCTGTTTTCTGTTTGTTGGTTCTCAGGTTATAATGACCACATATATCTGTAATTAAATGAGAAAAAAAAATATTCGAAATTAATGAATGTTGCTGTCAATTAAGGAATATAAATATATTCTAGGCTAGCAAAGTTGCCTAATTAGATTTTATAGATTTTTACATAGTTTCAGCAGTTCAATTAATTAATAATTTCTTCTATACGATTGCCATCAATGTTTTGAAATCTGTATCGCATGTTCCATGCCCACACCGCGTCGAGACTTGAAATCATTAATTTTACACGACACGTGCTCCAGTTTTTTTTATACTTGATTTATCAAAGATAATCAACTCTGTAGGCTTTGATCAGTTATAAATAATATTTTGATTCAATCGTTCGAAAATGACGTCTTTTCAGAAAACTGGATTCGTTTAAATTTAACCTAGTTCATAAATTCATCAAGCAACATTGTTGCAAGTTTTATGAACAACAATTGCTCCCAATTAATTTTAATCCTGTCTTGGTACATCCCGTCACTCTCCTTACTCTCCCTAGACACAGCTTTTATATCAAAAAGCATAAATACAATCATTCGTCATTCATCAATTATATGAATACACATCTCATTCGTTTATTCTTTTTACACAATGTCTATACATAAAGGAAGCCTTTCTACCAACGCTTAATACCAGTTATCATGAAAAGAGAGCCAATTAGTGATTTATTTATTACACACATTTTGTATACGAAATTGCCTTTATTTTTCGCTCTCTTTACTTCTCTCCTTTTCATACATCATGTTGTCGTTTACTTACGATCTGCAGATAGTATTTTTGATGTTGTTATGCAAAATTTTTCATGCCTTATTTTTTAATTGGGTATATTAGTTATTGAACTGTAAATTTATAGAATTCTCAGTATTGTTCTACTTTACTTCCTGAAATTTATTTTTAAGCATACCTAACTGACACCAATTAGGTCTTGTACGAGCGTATCAAATGAGGTTAATTAAAATAATCATCTAAAAAGTTTTTTTGGAACCTTAAATCTATTGTGGCAATTTTAAAATCATATTTCAATTCCGATTGTCTTTGGTATACAATTTTATCCATTCTCATCAGTTTGTTCTCATTTCTTCTCACTTTTTCTCATTTTATTTTGCTTCTCTTTCGATCGAATCAGCCTGTATGGTTGTCTTACATTTTTGCCTGATTCAATGTATGTATACACTTTAATTAAATTAATTAAAGCTTTTTTGGTTGTAAAATTACATGGAATTGGTGAATGTGCTTGTTTTCGGGTTGTGGATCTCATTTTGTTAATTAAGGAGTCTGTTTGTGATTGAATGTCGGATAGATGGATGGATGGATGGATGGTAAAGATGTTTCATACATATGTGTAATATGATTGCATATGTTGGGTGGTTGGATAGTTCTTTACACATACATATGAGTTTACACAATTTTTATTACCCTTCGTCTGCCTGTCGCTCTGTGTTACTGTTTTTTTTTCTCTCCCCTTCAATCACGTTGATGCTGGATGATGATTAAACTTTATTTACAACATTCTCTTTGTACTTTTACTAATTAGTTTTTTTTTCTTCTTTTTTTAATTAATTAAACAATTTTTTAATTATCTTTGTTAATTTTTTTAAAAAACTTTTTTGAATAGTGAATGAAAGGCGACTGTTTTTTGGATGAAAATTAAATTAATGATGAAAATTATTTACCGAGTGATATTTTTCATTATCATTAGTTTATGAGATGATAAAAATAAGTCTTATGAGGACTGACATTAATTATACTTAATTAGTTAATTAATGAAAAGCAAATAATCAATTGACATGTGCATTGGTAAAGTCAATATTGTTCTTTCATTTTTTTATTATGGGAAAAAGAATATGATGGAATGTGAAATGAGAGACAACAAACGTGAGAGTAACTAGAGTAAATTAATCTATAAAGGAACATTTCATTTATATATTTTGTTACTATCGAGCATTTCCACACACTTTTCCGGAATGTTTTAATTACTTTCTGCTGCAAATTGAAATGTTTGCTTACTCCAATTAATTATTTTTAATTAATTATCATGCATAATTTCCATTCGAGAATAAAAAGCTTCAAAAATATTTGAAATTCAAAAGTTTTTCATAAAAGCTTCAAATATTTGTCCAAGAAGCTCTTTAAACATGTGAAAAATAAATTTCCGGATCATACAAAAGTTGAAGACTCTATCACGTGAAGTTCCTCAAAGACCAATCTAAACATTCTTATCATATCAACATGGAAGAGTTCTTTTCTTCACTCAAATATTGAAAATGCTGTAAAAACAGTCATGAAAAGTTTCCTTTTCGCGTCAGGAAGGAAATTAAATTTTTTGATCTTTTTCTCCTTTCCGTCATTTAAGATGAACAAAAGAATTCCGTGAATCAGGAGTAGACACATCCTTGATGTAGGTAGAGTGCAGTCTGCAAGTTTATTCACCGCTTGTTAAGGATTGTGATGTCAAAAATGTATAGAGTGCAAATTAACTCACATTAAATTCGCATTAATGAACTTAAAAAACGCCTTTAAGAACTCATGTCTTGTAACTTTTTGTGGCACAATTGATAGAAATTAAAAAGAGATTTAAGTAAAGAAGAGAAGTTAATTTGCGTGTAAAGTAAAGGTTTCATGATCCACAAAAAATACACGAAAATTGGTCATCAAAAACACATTAAACCAGAAACTTCAATTGTTAGCATCAAGCTCAGTAAATTGGGATTCTTATGCTTGCGGTTGTTTCACATGGAATTGTAACTTTTTATGAAATTTGTGGAGACAGATATTATTATATTTTATGAGGACCTCACTCGAAGGAAGCACAATTTTTGAATACTTTTTAGTCCTTGCACTACAAAATGCTTGAGCTTTCCATTCAATCCTTTAAAAGCAAGATGAAAATAAAATTCCTCAAAAGATTTTCCTTTTCTTCATTCTTCTCATTTTTATGCTCATTCCATGTGAAAAGTGAAGACTTGAAGGTAAAGTGAGTAAGAAGAAAAGAGCGGAAACCTAACAGGTGTCGACAATCTCACAATAATTTCTCCTCTTACTTTACTGTTCGTCTTAAGAAAAAAAAAGGATTTTAAAGGAAGGAAGCACTTGGCTGTGTCATTATTAAGGAATATTTATCACATTGATGATAATGACAATTATTACAATAAGTCAAAAGATGAATAGGAACGAAATTTTTACCGTTGCTAATTGCGGATTTACAGTGAAAACAATTGGAAGCGGACGAATGATTCTCATTTATTAATGACTGTGATTATAGAATTTATGAGTATTCAAACTAGTATTTACCCTTTGAAGATTCAAATTTTACATTAATACCTGAAAGATTAATCAAATGAAAATTATTTCCAAGAAGGTAGAACCATCCCAAATACCGAAAGTAATTTCCATAAGGCAAACATCACTGCACGTGCATCATGTGTATGAAAGGAGATTGAATCACATGATTCTCCGTAGAAATGACTCAATTTCATTTCCAAATGGGAATTTTTTTTTTCTCACTTCATTTGGTAATGGAATGCAATGTGATTGAATGCTCACACCAGTGAACTTCATTATCAAATTGAAATCAAGATATAATGTAACTATACTTTTATGGCTTGATCCACAAAAAAATAATAAACATAAAAAACTAGGTAATTTATTAATTAATATTTCCTTCCTTAATTATCTTTCATTCATATCCATCAATCATAAGAAAATTTTTGCTTCTTTCGTGCTCATCAATTTTAAAATCTTCATTAAAATTTTCATCGCTACCATTTGCCATCACATTAATTTCATTTTTGCGAGCACATTCATATTATTCTACTTGCTATTCTTGTGAGCATCGGTGATGGAACACACAAAAAAAATCTCATTAATTTTACACACAAAAAATTCATTTTTGAAAAAATTTTAATAATGAAAAAATTCAGTTTCTTTATCACGAAAAGCAATAAGAAAGACAAGAGAAGTAAAGTCGTAATGTTGTATGTGCCATTATGTAACGATACATTAATTAGACATTAAACATTAATTAGCACACTAATGACTATGTTTCTTTTATTTTCCTTTTTCTTCTATCTGGGGCTACACCTCTCATTTTTAGCATATTTTATTAAAATGAGAGGTGTTGAATGCGGTGTTTTGTCTTAATGGAAATGCCTGCCAATAACTTTTACGCTTCAAGTGCTCACGTTTGTAGCAATTCTCAAGCAATTCATTAAAAATAAGCATAAAAGTGTTGAAATATTTTATAGCAATTTTATGGCATAGAAAAATGCGTTTTCTATGTGTCTATGCTTGCAGATATTCCGCAAGACATTTATAATTTTTATATTCGCTCATTCCCAACCTCATAATCATCATCAGTAAAAGAAATACCTCTCTCACATATGTCTGCGATATAAAATTCATATTTAATTAAACTGTGTAAAAAAGGAAGAAGAAAGAATTCCTTAATTAGATTCTCCACAATAACACAACTTGGAGCGTCGATTCCTCATTTTCTCTCTGTTACTCTCGTCTCAAAAAAACATTATTTTATGTATTTTTTTTTTCATAATCAAAGTTAATTATGTTGTAGAAAGCTGGTGATTATGATTCACATGTGTGTATATGAAGACGCATAGATTGCAGCATAATTATTTTACAAAACATAAATGTGCTGAATTATTTTTGTGCCTTCCAGGAGTTTTTGTTTTTCTGAATAATAATTTGTTTATAGCCAAGGTATGGCTGGGTTATTTTCTCAAAGGCATTTATTATATGTAACAATTAGGTTAAATTACTAGATTATTAAGTAGTTTCTAGTTTGCTGGACTTAATTGAAAGTCAAACTCAGCTAATATGTAATTGACCTAATTTTAGATACGATTCTCTAAACTCAATTTCTATTTTTAATTGGAAATTGGCAATCGGTAGGAATCCTACAGTAGAACCAATTTGGACATCACAGTCTGGCACACAGTATGGACAACACTGCAAAATTCTATACAGTAATCTCATCCAATAAAAAATATTTCCCAATGACCTTGACATGGAAACAACAAAAAGCACCGGAAATAAATGTAATTTAAGTTCATACAACATAAATAAAAAAGCCATTGCTATAGTGTTACTGTATATGCATTGAAATAAATACAAATTGTGTAGATATGAGATGTTTAAATAATATGAGTAGAGTGCAAAGGATTAAATAATGAAAATCTCTTTTACTCTGTAATAATTTTGCAAGGCAGCAAGAGCAGTAGTTGTTAAAAAAAGAAGTGTAGCGAGCATAATAGAAAAAAGGGAAGCATAATTAGATGAAGATTTTTTATACTTTAATTAATTATAAAATTATAACAACAATTATAAAATACAAACTCATATAAAAGAGAGAAGAAAGAGCTTGAAGCTAAGGAAGCAGAGCGAACAGACGGCAATAGCGTAACAGCATCAGCATCGTCGCGCTATTTTGTTACAATGAATTTTCTCTCATCTCCCATACTCTCCGTTTCGCTTCTTTTTTTTTGAAACAATATTCTTAGTCTAATTAGTTTACTTTACAATTAATTAATGTTTGATTAAATTAATTAAAAGGCTTGTTTGTTTTTGCTCTTTCTGGATTTTTTATTTGTGTTTGTGACTATGTAAGTGTATTCTCGAGCAAATTTAAATTTTGCTACTGTTTATGCTTTTAATACGTTGGCGACCTCCTGTGGAGGCGAATTTTTACGAGATATGGTAATAATTTTTAATGATTTGATTAAAATTATTGAATTTTTTGGTGGGCATCAAGTTTGTGTAATGAAATTGAATGTCTAGTCGTTGACAATTTCGATTAAATCCCGTTCGACACACGTTTATCATGACAGCCAAATTGTGGCTACATGTCGTACAAGTGACACAGCTTATGTTAACTACCATAATAATTGTCATACGGATACCATGTGGCTGCCATAAATAGTTTGTGTCAATCGGGAATTTTTTATGAATTTTAATAAGTTGCCATCCCTTGGACTCCTTCTTATGCTACTTTAAATATCTTAAAACCAAGAATATGTATATAAAATTGCTTCCTTATAGCATCAAATACGCCTCACACATTAAAATACATATATATGTTGACTAATTAAAGTGCAAAAAATAAATATATTTTTTTAATGATCTGCACATATCGTTTATCTACCCCGCAATATTGAATTGAGAATAATTATGACAATTGTGTAATTGCCAATTAAAAATGAAGGCAAAGTCGTGTCTAATTATTTTCATTTCAAAGTAGATAATAATAATGATTATAAATAAAAAAAATTTTTAATTGCAATAATTTTAATTAGAATTCTACCACAAAAAAAATGAAGTGAAATAAAATAAATTAACAACTACTCTTGCTAATTTAATTGTGAGAGCATTATTGTAGGTATAATGATATGAAATGCAATTATTTATGATGATCATTTTCCTAACTAACTCACTAACTGCAAGTAATTTAATGTACAACAATTGTTAAGGCCGATGTATCTGTAAGTGGGAAGTTTTGAGTTAAAACTCGACAATCATTAATTTAAATGATGTGCAGATTTAATATAGCATTAGATGATTTTTATGACGCAAATAAACCTATTCAAGTTAATTAAATTAGTGATGATTTTATGGATATGAGCAATTTTCATATTAGCAATTAAGGTCATTAAATTTTCAGATTTTTGAACTCAACGCTTGTTGGTCCACGAACTCATGTGAAATAAATTAAATTTCATGATAATCTGATATTAGTTATGCAAAACAAAATACCACCATGAATCATTCATCAATAATTCGAAGAGATGTAATTATTCAATATTTGTCAGTATCTCCGTTTCCCAATCAATGGCTCTTCTATGCATTATAAGTCATGTCGCATGCGATTTCATTTCATATTCATTGCCATCGATGGCATTTTTTTTCTTCTCTCTCTCCTCTGTGTGTGAATTGAAATTCACACATTCTTATCGTCGACAAAAGAGACAAGCAACAACAACGATTGGAAGATGTTAAGAAGAAGAATAAGGAGAGAGAATAAAATGCTAAAGATAATTTAATAATTCACTTTAAGTACTATTGGATGAGGATATAATTTTTCAATAAACTCTGCACTGTACATAATTTTCAACGTCGCAACTCCATGTCTGCCTTGGATGTTGGGTTTAAACAAAAAAAAGTTGCTTCTTTTTCGGCAATTGCTCTTGTGGCAACAGATCATATGACCGATGAAAAAGGAATGAGAGATGAAGAAGGATAAGAAGAATAAAATCACTATAGACTGAGAATTTAAACCGGTTTAAACTCTCTCGCGTATTGAATGTAGATTCTTTTATTTTTTTGATGTACACAGACATTCACAGACATAAAGAACATTTTTGATTCAAAGATTTCTTAAGAAATAAATTTTAATGACGAATGAGATGTTAAAGATTGTTTCGAGATGTATTGCTAAGGATTCTTATTGAATTCATCAATCAGATTCAATTAGGATTAGAATTTTGAGCAATTATTAGAAACACAATTCTGTGAGGCTTCATATACCGAGCAACACAAATGAAGAAGGCTCCACCATGGAGTTTTAAGCAACTTCCATTTGGTGTTTATAAAGGTTTAACAGAGTCTTCATCATTTTAGTTGCTCGGGTATTAAAGCTCTTTTGACCTTAATGAAATTCCAGACAACCACACAATATTAAACCAATAAAAATTTACGATCCCGTGTAATGGATGATAATTTATTTCATCTCTTAGTGGCGATTAATTATTATGGAATGTAATTAATAACTCATTCATAATTAAATTCCAATCAATTTGCAATCATTCACATTTACATTTCAAATTGCCATCACGACCATTGAGAAGGTCATAAAAGATTTAATTAGACACTCATATGACATAAAATTTTCGCGTCAAATTCTTGCGGCATATCTTTAAGATGAAAAGACATCGACATTTTCATTATTTTTGCTGTTATTCATTTTTTATGAACATCATCATCACGATCATTTTCAAAGATTTATGAAAAAGGCGGCACGAACCGTAAGAAGAGGGAAAAAAATGAGAGAATATAATAAAATATATATAAAAAAATAATATTCTTAGGAAAATAAGAAGAAGAAGGAACAAAATCATAATAAAAAAGAGTTCAAAGGTTCTTTTCATTGTTTTCGCTCATCGTCTCAAGATTCTCATTTTTCCCACCGAAAAAAGCAGCAACACGAAAAATAATAAATATATAGAGATGAAAATGATGATGATGGTGTCAGAAGCATTTCATTGGAATATGATAAATGTCGGCTAATTGCTAGGTTTAAGTGGCATTATGAAGGTAATGACCATACGGGCCAGCTCTTTTTTTCTTGACAATAGAAAAGTATTCTTCAAGGTGACAATAAAAATTAAATTAAACTTTTTCTTTCGTTCCAAGTGTCGTGGAAAGGAACAAAAAAATTTCAAATTAAAAAAAAAAGTTTTTCATTTGTCAATCACAGAACACGAAATGGAGACTCATAAGGAGGAACTTTGGATGGAATTTAATTAAAAACATATTTGCGTGTGGTTCTGTCGGTCTCTCATGCTCCGTCTCTCTCACCTTCGTCTTGTGAATCTGATTGAAAGAGCAGAAAAAGGCGAGGGTTTATTAAGGTACAAATCTCAATATGTGGGCTGTTGTAGCTGCTGTTTGTGCTTCTCTTGGAGAGATTGATTTTGTTTTCTATATTTTGTGATATAATTAAGCAGAAATTGATTGTATGTATGTGCATGATCACTGCGTGGTTTTTCATAATCGAAATGAAGGCACATACAGTCATCAAGTTATGTATCTTAAGACTAGTGGCTGCTGTAGTTTCAATTCTAAGAATGAAATGTTTTCGATAAATATTTTTCTGATCGTATCAAAGGCCATACATCTGCTCCTAACACTTAACATCAAAATTAAATGGAGGTAAATTGAAAACCACTTGATTTCACCTTGCCATACGACAAAAGCCTGCAAGCCTTGAAGGAATAAAACTTTTCAACAGAGCATACCCGAAAGATTTTTGCATAAACTGTAAATATGTGGTAAATGGCATGCAACGTAACATGTATGGAAAACTATATCGATAAGAGTGAATTAGTTTAGAGTTAAGAATTGTTTTCTTCTCTCCCCATTTTCTCTCACTCGCTCCACATGAAAATGAAGCAATTTTGAAGCGGCAGACATGCAATTTGAGGTATTTGAAAATGGCACGCTAAGGTTGTTGTTAAAATAATATATGTATGTGATGTATGAATGAATTTATTTTATTTTCATTTTACTTGGCTTTAGGGAAATTTCTTCCTCAATTGCTGCTAGTTTTCCTCAATTTGATTGGCAAAGTTTTCTCTTTTTTTTCATATTAAAAAAATATCAAAGTCTGAGGCTAAAATTGCTAACTCCATAAGTATGTACTAAGTTGTGGGTTGCTTACAAGTAAGTAAGTGAGTAGTTTATAATTTCACAGAAAACTTGAGCGAAAAGGAAAATTTTATATAATAATTTATTTCAGCAGTTCTAAATTTTGTGGGACGAAGCCGAAGCCATAATTTTGTTGATGCAAAAATTCATCGATCCGCAAAACACCAAAGTATTTTATACACGAATATTTCCAGACAATTACGCTTGCACTTGCTTGTTGGTTAATTATTTATTTCGACAATTACAATTTTTTAGCATATAAAATCCATAAAATGTAACAAAAATAAGCTATCAAGCATAGAATCAAGTGAAAATGAGCAGGAAGTTGAAAATTGGATCATTAACGAAGAACATCTTCCTTCTTTACACTTTAAGCGCATAAATCAAAATGCTGCAATTTTCAGCTCAACACAGGCATTTCTTTTTTATTGTGCATGTTTATTCAACAGAAATTTACACAAATGGCGAAGCATATAGTCATTGTAAAGGTCAGGTGCAAAAGTAATTTGCATCATTTTACAATTTCTTCGGTCTTCCTCATCTGCGATAACAACTCTGACTGCTGTTTAGCATAAAATTGTAATAAAAACACTCTTATTTTGTATCCATAAATTAGTCAATCGCCTTCTCTGTCTGTAATTCTTGTTGTGTGAATTTATTTACGTTATACTTTCAACTACATTATCATTATTACTTTTATTAAAATTATATAGGGAATGAAAAATTAACACCTGTAGAATCATAAGAAGATATATATTCAACAGCATTAATGAAGTAAAAGAAAGAGAGAGAAGAAAAGGTTAATAAATGAATGGCGCGAAGATGCTAATGACAGACAATTCAAAATTAATACGAAAGGGAAGAACATTAAAGGATAACAAATGTGATTTCTATTGTCAATGCAATGTGAGATTCTCGCGTTGAACAGCTGATTCTTTATGAATATAATAGGGGTTAGTTATCTAAGCAGATTGTGTCCGCTTTGAGACCATAAAAAATTAATAATTCTTTGATTGAAATACTCAACAAAAGACATGTGTGAATGCACTGCTGAAGGCTCTTAATGGAGTCCTCATTAATTTATCTGTTTCAATTGACTGAATTTCAATTCAATTAGAAGCTATTATGAAGGCATGCTCTTGAAAAATATTAGAGAAATATTCAATATCTGATCTAATTTATAAAGAATTTGATGCAATAAAATTCCAATTGAAAAAAGTTCTAACAGCACCTACACAATGGAAAGAATTCAATTTAGCTTTTTTCACAAACGATTTTAAGAAGAAAGAAATTGAATAATTTTAATAATGAAAATCACAGCCTACATCATTGCAGGTTCAATCTTTAACACTTCAATTTTAATTTACTCTTTGTCGATACACAAATAACTCATTTCTTTCCATTCTGTACTTTATGTTTTGTGTTAGTAATTAGCCCCGCATCATTATTTGAAATATCGTATAAATAGAACAGATGGAACTCCTTCACACCTTCATAATAATATAACATAACATAAAAGTGTGCATGCACGAAACACCTTTAGCCTCAGCTAATAGCTCTATATACACAAGAGGGAATGAAGAAAAAAAAATCATTAATTTTTTTGTGTTATTGTTAAGCTATGTTCCTTAATGTTACAGTCAATTCTGGTTCTGATGTGAAATTTCACAACTTTTTGTCTATTAGTATTCTCCAGAAAAAAAGAGATATTTTAAATATATTTCGTGGTTGTAATGAACAGACATTATATTCCTCAAAAAAAGCACACAAACAACCAGGAAAGTAGACTAAAAGGCACATTAAAGAAAACGAGTGGATAGAAGAGGCCACAAAATCGTTCATGCATGCAATTAACATTTTTTTTTTGTTAAAATATTCTTTATTCAGATGCGATTTTGCCATATTCAACGACCTCTATTTTACACCACTAGCTCGCCACCTAAATGCGGCTCACATTTACCCGCGCTTCATTCTGTTTGTAAGTTGAACTGTATGGTTCATATCGCATGCATAATTATCTATTTTACTGTTTAGCGAAGCATTTAATTAACCAATTTTTTATGTGTTTCGTATTCGTCACCAAACTTAATTCTCAAGCGACGCTGCCACAATAACTTTTTTTAGCTCATATGTATGGAAAGACGTGAGTAATTCACGAAATTTTTTGGTGTTATAAATCGACTTCATTGTTTTAAAATTATTCAGCTTTTTGGTTTTGTCATTTTGACCATAAAGATCTTGATTAAAAATTGCCTCAACTTTTCGTCAAGACATTAATTCAAATTAGTTGCAGTTGACGGCATGAAAATGCGTCTATAAATCAACCCTCATTATCGCAAACAATCATTCAAACTTGCTTTATTTCGTAGATAATTACCTTCACCGGACGCTCTTCTTAAAAAGGAAATAAAGTTTAATGAACTTACTTACATTTTTTTGTCGCGCAATTTTATATTCTTTCATATATCGCATTCTCGTCCACATGTACATATATATATATATATATAACTTAGTAGATATAAAGGTATATAAATTTTTTTTTTCGTTGAAATGGTAATGAGCATGAATGGCGATATTAAAATGAAGTTGAATTAATTAAAATGCAGTTGAGAAAATGCGACTTAAAAGGATCGATGCGCAAGCAAGTTAATTAAAGTTAAACACAATACTAAGCTGAAGTCGTGTCTTAAACATTTTTTTTATGTCACAGTAGAGCTAATTATTAAACAAGTTTTGGTATAAAATGTAAAAGATTTAATTATTCATTTTACTGGTGACGACGAATGACGATGAATGGTAAATTAATGATTTCAATTAGCTGAACTTTTATGTGTACATTTATAGCTTGGGAATGGAATGTATTTTTTTTGGGTGTGGGAAGGACGTGAAATGTCTACTTATTGACATTTGCTTTTAACGGAAATTTTAGTCAATTTCTCTAACATACCTTTCTACTCAGTCGTTTCTGTAAAATCTGTAATGAGAAATAGAAATGAAAGAAAATTAATTAGTAAATTAAATCAAGAAATTATTTGGTTATGAATATACATAATAAGCAAATTTAATGGTCATAACTTTAATTAAACAGCGTCAGTGCAAAAAATACAGAAGTTGAATGTCTTGATAATTAACCGGACTTGAATAAATTAATTACAAAAATAATCATTTATGATTATTATTTAAGTTAAGGGACTTCATTTAACGCTAATGAGGTCCGCCGATGAATATTGTATGTATGTGGCACCATGGGTTGCAAATATAATCATTTAAATTCTTGCGGTCCTAATTAATGTTTAATTAAAAATTTAAATTTCACTGTCAATAATTGAATTTCACCTTTAAAGGATTTTTAATTAAAATTAAATATATTCACATATGATGATTTATGCAGCATGAGGAACTGCTGTTGATTTCTCTTTTAACTTAATGCTGTTTTTGAAAGTAAAATTCAATTAATTTTTGTAGTAAATTTTCTTTAGAATCTTTTCTCCCCTAAATCACAGGAAGTTTCATGAAATATTTCGCAAAAAATCACATAAAAGAACATCAGATATAGAAAAAAGAGTAAATGAGAAGATTAATGATTCCAATTCAACCACAATAATCTCTTTATAATGACTTAAAAATGCTTAAACTGTAATTAAATCTAGAAGTAATCAATTGAAGGTTTTTTTTCTTTTCTTTTTTAATCATCATCATCATCATTAGCATTAAAGGCAGTCATTATCACTTCCGTAAAGTTTCAATATGGTACTTCTGTGTAGCAATAACAATCTCAATAGATATTGAGAGCGTATAATGCTCAGTAGTTAGTGAATCAAATCAAAGAAGCGGAGGAATCAGCAACAGTAAGAAAAATGTTAGCAAAATAGTTCCATAATTAAGCCATTTATTCTACTAATCGCAAATTACGTACAGTTGAACTATTTTTTAACGAGAAATACTTTTCCCACATGTTATATCTCACAAAAAAAAAAGAATGTAGAATGTAGAGAAGCTCAGAGCATTGAAGAAATTTATTTTTTACCAACTCATCGTCCGAAATCGTTGAGAATCATCGCGCATTTTGCGATAATCAGATCCAATCGACGTTTTGGCTTGTTATCTCTCAATTCTTTTTCATGTTTTTGTTGCTGTTGTTTTCTTTTTATTATTTCAATTTTCAATTTCTCATCTATTGAATCTCATCCTCTTGGTTTTTATGTACCGTATTCTACAGCTCTTTTTTCTGATTGCTCATGCCATGCCATGCTTAAATCTAATGAATCATCATCATTCAATAAATCCCAGATGACTTTATAGAATGTAGAAAAAACACTGAGTAATGCTGGATGTATTGGAATATGTCAAATGAGAGAGAAAGAGATAGTTGTGATGAGCCTCGCAAAACAATAACAAACAAAACAAAAAAAAAATTTCATCCATCGATCTATCTATCGTTAGTAACAAAACAGTTTCAGGTCAATCATCAATATTCGCCAATGCCTTTTTGTCTGTCTGTCAGATTTGTGTTTATTTGAAAGTACACAAATAACAAATTATCCTTCTCATGAGTTCACAAATTGGCTTGCAAAAAGGAAGAAATTTACTTCCAACATATATACGGAAACTCATTGTACATGTGCGATTGTTGTTACGATTTACCATGAGGAAATGCCTCGGAAGAGGGAGAAAAATTTCCAATTCAATTTTTAACAGCAACAAAAACTATTATGTTCATTTTTTTGATTGATGAATGATTGAAAAATAATTAGAATTATGATTTGTAGAAAATTTCCTTTAAAATAATATGCAGAACAATATGTGGAATATGTTGATGGACGGTTCCTGATAAAGACTTGCCAGAATGATGGGTAGAAAATTTTTCAAATTTATAGAAAATGGATGTATACATTTCAGGAAATTAAAATATTTTAATGATAGGAAATAATAATTTTTTTGGAATGTATGCACATATCAATCAACTTTCCTTGCATTAGAAAAATTTCCTGTTTTCAATTAAATATCTACATTGGATGATATAATATTAGACACGAGGACGACTTCCACTTAGAGACAACAAAAAAAATTGTGAATTTAAAATTCAACCACAAGATGAACAAAACATTTGAGAGTCATTGATGATGCATGCAAAGGCATTTCATTGTCCATTGTCCAAAAAATTCAGTTGTATTCATCATGATGATTTTTATTTATCAAGTTTCATCCCCAAACAGTCTCTCTCAAATGCAATGTAGTTGAAGAATTTGTCAATGGGCAATGATGATGATGCGAAAATTGAGAATAGTAAAGAAGAGATGAAAAAAAAAAAATTGAAAATAACAAAAGGCACAGAAGAAAAAAATTCCAAGTCATGTGAGTCGAGATACTCATGCATTTTGATATAAGAGTAACAAGAGAAAGAAAATTAATTTTCTATGACATCATTAGCACTAATGAAGCATTTCAATTTTCTCCCTTTTCAAAAATTCTTGAATGTTTTGTAAATTTCCTATCTCATCTCTTACTCTTCTTATTACTATTCATTTTTAAATCAATCGAGCAAACCAATTTTTAAGTTCCTCATCATACATACATCTCAACATCATCAACACCAACACTTGTTATATTCAACAAACTCAACCTACACAATAAGAAAGAAATTAATTTTTCCAACTACACATATGCATATACAATCAGTCCGTACACACAATGGGATATTTGAGGAATGAGAATTGACAAAATAAAAATTGTTTTATGAAAAGAGTTTAATTGCATTCATTGTGCTGAGCGAACATCATCATCATAAAAAGTTGTGAAGTGATCTTCCTATGTACTCACAAAATATTAGTTAGTCAGCAATCATCCTTCATAACAATCCCTTCTTTTCTAATTTGTGTCTATAATCTCCTCTATTTTGTGTACATATATACGATTGGATTCTGAATAGAGTGAAATTTAATAATGGATTGTTGAGAAATCTTTACTGACACGAATATATATATCACTAAAGGAAACAAGCTTGAGAGAAAGAGAATGAAATAAAATTATCAATTGTCTAAGATGAATTGAGAGAAATCTATGGGATGGAGATGAAAATAGTAAAAAAGGGATATCATTTAATTAAGACTATTATGTTCCATTTTTTGTTCGGTTTCTAATGCACTATTGTGTGTCAATGATGGAATGCAATTAAGTATTTTGTAGATTCCAGATTGTTGAAAAAAATAACCGAAATGCTGATGAGTTTGGATGTTAATTGAATAATTTTAATACGCATCCGGATCCATTCAAATTTGGAAATAAGATTTATTGTAAAAATTCCAGTCAGTAGTTATTTGACAGCTACTGAAACTTAGTTAGTTTCTCATCCAAAAACATTACCACAAAAGTTCAACTCTGCAGCACATTTCATTCTCAATTAAAGACTCATTCAAAATCTAATCCATTCAACTTGTCATGGTGAATCTATACTCCTCTAATTCGTCATTCCCAACTTCATTAATCATTTAATTGTGAACATATAAAAGAATCCCAATCAATTCATTAAATTTTGTTTCTCTATTGTAATTTAATTAAAAAACTCATTGATTGATTTAAAATCCCATTTAAAACAGTTCTCTTAATTCACATCACACCTTTACCACTTAGTTCCTTATTTTATTCTCATTCTCAATTAACCTTTTCTGATTTTCCCTCAATCTCATCAACACTAAAAGCAGCATCAACAATGAAAATGAAGAGAAAGTGAGAGAGAGATGGAAAGAGAAAAGTTCCTTCTTCTTTTTTATACTATTCGTCTCAATATGATTGCCATTTGGATGAAGTATTTCTATCATCTCACTCACTCCATAACATCTCGTCGACATTCCCAGACTCATTAAAAAACTTTTTGTGTCTCCGTAATGTCATGTGTCATCGTGTTTCCACTCAATCTTCTACTCATTATTGTCGATGTTTTTGTTGTTGCTTTTTTTTGCTACTAGCTTGCTGCTCAGATAGGGGGGATGAGATAGAATGTGAAAACGAGGAACTGAAGGAGATGATGAGAGTTAGGAATGAAGTAACCAACGAATTGTCTCGTTGAATGTAAAGACGATTTTTTTTTTGTTATTTGGAAGAATTAAGTGGTTTGTCTGGCTTGATGTCTGTTTCATTTTGAGCTTTTAATTCTTAAACATGTTCGTCCAGAAGTGGATTCTTACACCTCAAGTTAGTTACCAAACTGCAACTCAGTTTGTAAGAAAAAAGCTACAAAAATCGATTCACAATGTATTCCTTCAGCAATAAAAAAGGAAGAAGGAAGAAGAAATAGAACAAGAATTTCCATCTAATGCGATTTTGTCGATATTGGAAGAGCAACCTGGGAGTGAGAAAAAGGAAAAAAAAGGGGAGAAAGGCTTTACGTGTTGATTATCTGTTGGCATTAATGCAAGGGAGGAAAAAAATAAGAGATTGTGGTAGACAAAGAGGAACTAAGTGGAGAAATGTGTGGAATCATTAAAATAGAATTTAAGTATGAAACAAAAAATCCAATTAAGAATTTTCTTCTTTCAGCTCACACAATTCGAATTGAATTAAAAAGCGTTTATGTGTCGAGAGGCGCATAAATTTTCGGTAATTGCTTTAAACTTCTTCTCTTGCCTTCATGCTTGTCGATGGCATGCTGAGAAGTAAATTTATATTTATATACATATATCGTGTGGAATTATGGAATACTGCTGACATTCCAAGCTCTAAGCTTCTTGTAGCTGTTGTTGCTTCTGCTGCTGTTAGAAGTGCATTTTAATTATCCAAATAGAATATTAGGAAGAAGATTATTAACATTTTTATGGATTTTGTTTCATTTATATCTTCGTGATACATTTTATGTGTAATTAAATTATGAATAAATTTGGTATTAAAATTTTTTAATGAGCTTAGTGTCGTGTATGTTGAAAAATGCTCCTTTTACGAGAGTAAAATTAATGATTATGCATCTTAATGTCATCTCCTCTCGAAATTAATTAAAAAATCTCAATTAGCTTGAGGTAATTGCCATGAAATAGCGACGCCTGTATATACTAACTATTATGGTCAATTTCAGACAGAAATGCATATAATCCTCACCAATAAAGGCCAACAATCGTATCAAAAATCCGTTAAAAGTCAAATATTCAAGGACTAAAGGAAACGATGGATCAACAAAAAAATATTATTGACATCTGGGGTTAAAGAAAGTCATGAAAGGAGGATAAAAATCTGTCATAAATGCATTTCAATCATATTTTATGACAGGAACAGAACGCATCAACAAGCATGCATCATAATGGATATAATTTGATTTTTTTATGAACTCATACCTGAACAATAAAAGGGAAACAACACAATTCAATTTAATTAAGGTAAATACATTATCTTTTAACATCATTTTAAGGCTTTTTATTGACCAAAAAATGCTCTGGCTCACAAATACATCCTCATCGGCTCTTGCAAACAAAACATAATTAAAGAAACCTGTAGATACATTCTGAAAATGTATAATGAATTTACTCATTATATTCTACATAAATCCCCAACCAACAGTGCGGCAATGATGCCTAGAAAAGAACACAGGAGAGTAAGAACAAACCAAGAATATACAGAGCAGAGTGAGAGAAGTAAGAAATGAAAAGACAAAGTCTGTATGGCCATAGAGTTTTAACAAAAGGCAGGATATTTACAGATAAGAGACATACTCATACACACATAAAATGTTGAGGCAAAAAGCAATAAAATAAGAGAAAAACCGGTTTTTATGGTCATTCTTGCCTTCACCATCACTTCTTCTTATTCTTTCTTCATTTCGTTCTCCTTACTTCTTTCTTTTTATTATTTGTTATTTGTTTTCACAATTCTCATCTCATTTTAAAAATCGATTTAGTGCTCTTGTTGCTGATTGTGTGTATTATGAATGTTGGAAACGGATAAGTGATTGACTAAATATTGGTCGATGATTCTCTGTAATAATATCATTATGGTTGTAACATTGGATTTTAAAGTCGTATATAATATTGTTTGTGGTTACTTAAGGTGCTGTTTCAAGGTAAATTTGAATTTTTTCTTATTAAGAATATGTTAACTCTAATGTCCATATTCAGTCAGTCGGATGGTTTTCTAAGAATAATTAGCAGATTAGGAACGAATGATAGATTAGTCCAATTTGACCGACAGAGGTAGAAACTTTAATGACTAGTGTGTGTGTATATTGTAAGTCACTGATACCTTAATTATCCCAGCACTCAAAATGCGAAACCCTTAAATTAAATTTTCAAACGCTATTTTTTTATTTCTTGTAAATACTATACTGTACTCTAACATCTGATTCCTTTCTACCTGCGGTAATTTTCTACTCAAACTCTCCCCTTCTGATCTCTTTTTAATCTCCTTTCATTTCATTTCTTTTTCTACTTTCAAGAGTCCATTATGCGGGCGCAATTTTGAGGAAAGGCCATCATTAAATTGTTGTGTGCGATCTCGTTTTCTTCATTTAATTGTCTGACATTTGTATGTCCATGTTATTTTTCTTCTTCTTCTTTTCTTTTTATGTGCAGCGCTTATTCACGAACGAGAGATGTATCTTGAGGTAAACTTTTTTAAAATATAAAAAGATTTCTTTTCCCTAACAATTTAATCGTTCTGTGAGATTTTTTTTTCTCCCCTTTGATTTTGTTTCCCTTCGCTCAACATTTTATTTTCAAATGAAGACATTCAGCATGGAAAAAGTAAGAAGAACAAGTGGTGTAGCGTGGTAGGGGGAGAAAAATTACACGATTCGTTTTTTGTTTTGTGCCCGCAAGACACTCGAAGATTAGCATAAGACGATTTGTTCTTCTTTTTTTTTTGCTCCTGACCAATTCTTGAGACATTTAAATCTAATTTTCTTGGCTTTCAGCTCTGAATGAATTTTCTTTTCTTTTGCTGAAGTTAAATGTGAATGTGAATTTGTTTGAATGAAATAAAAAATGAGAAGTGACACAGGGGTGGATGCTGTTAATTTGTAATTTGTATTATGAGAGTCATAAATGTTGGCACACTCTCAATACATGAGTTATTAAAGTAAAGAAACATGAAAGATATAATCATTGGAAACACGCAAGAGCATGTTAAATATCTTACAACGTAATAAACTTGTTCTCATTTGTTCATGTGGTTTACCGTGATTAGAAATTAAAAATTTCAAAAACATAAGTTACCAAATCCTCAAAAAAATTTGTCTAATCCATAAGAAGGAGGATGAACGATAAGAAGAATAACAATAAGACCGTAAACATAGTGAAATGTAAAATGGTTCAGAACAATCAAGATTACCTCGAAATATTTTTATTCCTTTTCTTCTCATTTTAGTTTTTTATTTGAAAAAAGAGTTTAAGCCTTCCTTTGTACAGTGTGTGTTTGTTTGGTCTCATTTTGCTTTATATTTCTTTATTTTCTGTTATGCTCTCATAATTTTTACACTATAATCCTCCTTCATATCGCATGAAAATGTTTACAAAATATTTTCTTCTGTAACTGTAAAGAAATCTCGTAAATCTCCCTTGAGGCACTAAAGAAACTACACTAGCACTTTTGTGTGTAGCTTTGAGAAGCGACAAAAAAATATTTTTTAGTGTTTCTTTTTTTCTCTCCTTTATGTCATATATATTTTTAGTGTCGCACAAATCTCAAATTATGAAACAAAAGATGTAAAAAAATTTTCATTCCAGATGAGGCAGGACGAAGCATTTATCGCTCACTTGCTGTGTGCTTCCACTGCTGTTTGTCGTTATAAAGGAAAAAGGAACAAAATAACAAAAATCTTTCATGAATCCTTCCCCAATGTGCAATATTTTCGCGGTCGCAAAACTGTTTTGCGTGTGTCACATTTTCTTATGATGACAACGAAATATAAATATTCTGTGTACCGTTGGCTTGGCTGCATGGTGGAAAATTATTCCATATACAAATAGTGGTTGGAGAAATGTTTGTGAAAAAATTAATGAAATGAAAACTTTTCAGTGTACATAAAATGGAGAATTTCTTCTTATGACATATTTTGCTGCTAACTGTGATTTTTCTGGGTATATCCAATGAGGGTGAGGTATCTCATTAAGTCATTATGTATGAATATGATTCCATTAATTTGCTTGATTTTGAAAACAAGTCTTTCGACCAGCACAAAAGTACGTTTTTCATTGATTTAATTCATATTGTTTGCCATGTGGCAGTCAGGTTAACGAAATGTGGCAGCTATATAAACTCTATGTGGCAGCCTAACGGATCCCAATAAACAGCTTTCTTCCAAAGGATTATTTCTTCTAACGTTTTTCAGGATTTCCTCAAGAAATTCTCAACAAAAGACAGCAACAAAAAAATTTAATGAAAAGACATTTTCAAAGAAGAAAGAAAATGATTTTCCCATCTTAAGACGCGAGATTAGGCTTCTAAAATTTAATTAATATGAAACAATTTCATAAAAGTATCAATTAACATGAAAAATTAGGAATTTTCTAATTATCGTGCTTCATAAATCAAATATTTTACCTATACGAACAAATAATGGCAATTAATTAAACGTACTTATAAATCATCATGGCACATCTCTCTTGTTTCTTTCATATTTCTTTCAAAAGGTTTTCAATTTTATTATTAATAATATATTATATTATATACATAAACAAAAAAAGAAATATGTTTCATTAATAAAGTAGTTTAATATTTCATAATAAATTAATTTTCCTCCCTCCTTTTTTTCATCATTCCTTTCCTTTCTAAATTCATAAGCAGCCCCGTAATTTATATGAAAACAATCTAGACATTAAATGATTCATTAAAAATTGCTCAATATTTCTTCTCCACATTCACCCACACCTCTTAACGAAGGATCTTTCCTCTCTCATTTCATTTTTGCTGTTGTGTGTTTTCTAATTTCTGAAAGCCTTCAAAAAATGCCTTTTATTAATTTTCTTGATTTATGTTTTCTTCTAAAGAAAAAAAAACTTCCCTTATGACATTGAAAGCTCTCATTCTCTTTTTCTGTGAATGTGTTTCTAGAGCTATGCTTGAACTATGACTGAAAATGGGGTGTATTGGGATTTAGAGCGCATTTTTAAGAACGTATTATGAACGGCTAAGCGAGCAAAGGTGATAATGATGGTTCTTATCACTAGGCATATTCCTAGTCAAGTAATCCTATCTACTCTAGATAATTAAAGGCAATAGTTCAACTTAAATGAACGCATAACCAATAAATTAGATTAGATCTACCATTTGAGTAGCTATTAAACTCTGCTCAAGAATTTTGTGTATTAGAGAAGCTATCAGGACAGATATCAGAAAGGTCTTAAACCAACTCATCAAGTTGATACTTTAAAACCACAAATGAAGAAATAATTTTAACCAAAATGTATCCCTAAACTGCATTCTCTCCAAGGAGAAATGTTGAAAAACTTGTGAAAAGAGTGAATGTTTATATGCACGGGTCGAAGTGTATGTACACAGAATATACAACTTTAAGAATAGGTGTGAGTTGAGAAAGAAATTAACAAATAATAATATTTCTTAGGGAAAAGGAAAGAAAAGCTCAGCAGTAGGCAGGAAGGAGCATCAACAAGCCTCCCTCATCTCTCTTACTCTGTTCTTTTAATTTCATCATCTTAAAAACAGCTCATATACACACTTGTTCATTTTCTTATTAAAAAATTTTGAAATTTTAATTAAATAATTTTCAACTTTGAAGCCTCAAGCTGTTGTGTAGTCAAATACAGAAAGAAAGGAGAAGAAGAAGTGAACGGAGCAAAACTGGTGGAGTCGAGGAGACTTTTTGCAGCTTTCTTCCTTTTGGCATGCCATAGCATGGTAGTCAAATGATGGAAAATTAATTTTTCTTCTCTTTGTTTTATTTTTCTTTTTTTGGGGCCCAAAATCATTCTTATTATTGAATTATTTTTTTCGTACTAACTTGATGTCAACTTTTTTCATTTGACCTATGTCTGTGTGTGTTTGTGCAAAAATTGGATCATTAAGGTCAAGTTATTCATTGAACCATAACACATCCACGTGATGCCTTCAATTAATTTTAATTGCATTTCTTTCAATGAGAAAAATAAATTCTTTTGGGTCTTTTAAGTTCTCAAAAATTGTTGCTCCTCCATCTACATCTTCCCCATCTTATTTCATCTCGTACTTGACAGACAGATTATTATTTGAACGAAAAGCACGCAAAAGAAAAGACAGAGCTGAGTTTTTAACTATTTTAGATCTTTTGTTATTTAGGTCAAGAACAGCATATTGTAATATGCTCGATAATAACTCAAAATATCACCAGAATGTCAACTAGACCCAACACTGCCTTTTGTTTTTCCTTTTCCACGATTTTCATTTGAAAAATTCATTGAAAAATTTTTCGGACATTTTCTTCCTCAATTTATATTCTTATTTTTTCCTTATGACGAAGCATGACTAATAAGCTATCGCGTTCACTCATTCGCACATAATACAAGCTGAAATAATTAATTTATTAATTAATTAAATTTTTCTCTCTATGAATTTCGTGGTGAATGCAGAGTTGGAGGAAGCTTTTTAATGCTGTGGATGTAGATGTGCAAACTATTATTTTTTGATTTACTGTTATTAATTATTGCAGACAATTCAAGTAAATAATCTACATCGAATGCAATTCAGTTATCTCAATCAATTACATCAACTCTGAATTAAGCTTAATAAAATAAATTAATTAATATGTTTCGACTCGTTTTAATTAATCTCAATCTAATCAATTTATTTCATTTCTTAATTAGTTTGAGTTTCAAACAACTGATTTAATAGTGATTTCATTTTAATTAATAGGAAACTGTAGACTAGTGCAGTTGAGAGAGAAAATCATCTGTAGCTTATAATAGATGCATAGATGCTTTGCTTGAACTTTCTTGAATAATGGAAGTTTGTATCTTTATTCATACTGAACATTAAACATTATAATACCGCATATAAATCCTCATTAAACGTCGTTCACAGATACGACTAATAATGATTGAAAATTGTGAATCAATTATATCAATTAGGCTGCTCGAATTCAAAGGAACAATAACAATTATTATCGAATTACTGAAAATTTATTCAGTGTGAAATAATTTAGTATTTTTGCAATACTTCCTATAAAAAAAAGAATCTAGAATTTCATATTTCTGCTTCATTATAGTAATTAGCATTACTATTGACTACCGGCAGTTTCAGACACATAATAAATTAATTAGAAAATTGAAAAAATATAACTCTAATTGTGAAAATATGAATTTTAATCTCATTTGTTATTTCCCTTCTATTATTGTATGCTCAAAATTTAATTCCCTAATTGCCTCATTTTTATTTTTCATAAAATTCATTTCATTCATTTTTCCCTTCGAACAAAAAAAAAATTACACAAAAAATCCTCTTCTTTTCCCTCATCAATAAAAGTAATTAATATCGAATTACAACATATACTCAGCCATCACCATCATCAAGCTTCATCGTCTTCGCTAGGCAACAATAAATAATTATATCAAAAATAACAGCATACAATGCTGCCAAAGTCAGCCGGTCTGATACATAAATGTAAAAAAGACAGAGAGAGAAAGAAAGAGAGAAAACGAGGAAGAGAGTAAGGAAGATGGAGAGATTGATTTTCATGTGAAACACTTAGCACAAACGCTTCTGGGCTAGTTAATTAGCAATGAAATTCATTAAATTAATTGAAGATTAGTAAGTGTATGTGCTGTGAGGCAGAAACCGACACCATCAGTGTTTTATGCTTCTCATTCTTCTCGTTTATGCAAAAAAAATTGTAATCTCGCTAATAGAAAAAAACGAAATAGAGAGGAATAGACGAGAATAAAGAATCGTGAATGAAATGGAATAAGCAGCGTACTAAAAATCTCGAATTACATGTCTTAACGCACTAACATAAGTGTAGGCACATGGCTATGATTTGATGACTTAATCACTTCTTTTTGGTGTGCCATTAATATGTATAGAATAGTGCCCATACGGCTTTAGAATATATTAAATGTAGATTTAACGAAATTCATTTTTGGTAAGCTTCTCTGAGGTAGGTTTATGAATAATTATTGCAGATTTCTCGACTACTTGTGAGTCGAATTTCTCAGTAGAGATTATTCCTGTGAATTTCCTGCTCAACAACCGCAATCCGCTTCGCTCAATTAATTTTACTAATTTTTTACGAACACCCAGGCTCAAAATATAACTTCTCCGCCCACGAAATTCTTACTCAAAGTTATTGACCTTGCATTGATTTTTTATTTACTTTTCTATTTTCTATGACACAAAAAAATCACTTCTCCCCATTTTGCGTAGACATTTTTATTTTGATTGGATTAAGAAGCACTACAAATGCTGTTAAAAATTCACATTCTCTCGCATGTTTAAGCATATGCGTTAGTGACAGGTGGAATAATCTACAAGAGTCAAAATTAATTTAATATATGACTGTGTATCGCCCACTCGATTACTATTTTTTTTTGTGAGTGGCATGCACAAGAAAGTGAAATAAAGCAGCAAAAAACAAAAAAGTTGAAGTCAGTTTGATGGCCAAAATAGAAATGGTCAAGATTATATACATACATACATATTTCCACCCATATTATTATATAGTAGTGATGGAAATAAAGCAAGTAAAAGAAGAACAAAAAAATGGAAGAGGGTGGCGGCGGTTGTATAAAAATTTTATTAATTTAAGTGCTACTTAAGATAATTGAAATGTATGACGTACAAGTTTCCATCTTCTCTTCTTCCTTAATCATTTTTATTATTTTTCCATAAAAAAAAAACCGAATGATGATGAGGTAAGAAATTTGTAAGATGGGAAATTAAGGAAGAAGAATTGTGAGATTGAATTGAAGTGATTACAATTTACTCTCCATTCAGATTTACGAGGAATTTTCTTATATCTTTAAGAATAATTGAAATTGAAAATTGCATTTTATGGAAATTTACTGCTCTGAGTTGACTTTTCTGTGCTATGGAAAACTTTATCTCATCTCGATTGTACAAAATTCGAGGAAAACTTTTGTCACGTTGACTGTTTCAGTTTAGTTCCAAATCTTTATATATTTGAATGAGTTTATGGGATGACTGTATATTTAGGTCAATAGAAGATCAATCACATTTATGGGTCTATGAATAAAGCAACAAGAATGTGACTGATGTATGCAGCATGCATGAAACATGAGACTAACGCACATAGCATTATTAATTAACCAATGCAATTTTATTAATGATCATGAATGAAATTAAATTTCTTTCTTAATTAATAAACGAATGTTACAAATATTTCCCTTACTTTAACATTACAACGCGAAATACATTCAATTTCATTCTCATGCTTCTCATTTTCTTTGCATTTGTTTTAATTAAAAATTAAAATCCAATTAGATGAAATTAAAAAAAAGGAAGAAGAAATAAAAATTACAAAGCATGTTCGCTAATTAAACCTCTTTATGTAATTCCTCTCCATCTCCCTTTCTCTCATTTAGATGAGATATGTATGTATAGAAATAATTGTAATAACATATTAAGCTGCATTGACAGTCATTAAAAGTTTTTGAATTAATGTCGCATGGCAACACTAATTAATTAGTTTGTATGAAATTGCAGAGAACAGTTTTTTTCGTATATAAGAGCTTTCAATGTGGGAAATTAAATCCGAAAGCGTTGAGAGATGGGCAGAGTAATTAGTTTGACTTTAAATGATGATAAAAGCTTATTAGTTTGTTCAATAATAAATTTCAGCTCATTATAAAGTTATCAAAATTCGTTAGCGATGGATTCGCAAATATTTTCGCAAGGTTCGATTAATTTGTGTCTATTCAAACTCAATTTACATTCATAATTATTAACAAACAAGAAATAAATTAGGAAGGAATTTCTTAATCCTCACAAATGAATATTTCTTAATTGATCATTAATTCTTTATGCAAAGTTATATTCTCACATCTAAATTTAGTGACAAATCTATTAATGACATTATCATGTTAAATCACCACATAAACTCTCGTCCACGCACGGTCATAAATATCAACATCGTTTCTCAATTTAATAACATCAGAAATGATTCTTTTTTTGTGTTTGTATGAACACTGCCGACAATTTTCTTCTTCTGACTCATTCTATTTCTCGTTCATCATTTTTATAACTTAATTCCCCACTAAAAACAACGACAACAAGTCATTGCCGCATGTCGTTCTCGTCAGCAATCACATCTCGTATCTTTCTCATATTAATGAATGACTATATGATGGCAACAGCGAGAATCTATCAAAATATTTTTTTAAAAGATTTTTTTTCCTCAACAAATCTCATTAAAACGTTCGTTTCAGCGATTAGTACTAATTACCATGATGTCTTAAGCACCGTGTGGCAATAAATTAGACAGTGGCATATAAAAAGAAGACGAATTTCTCTCCCGTACATTATTTTTCACACAATTTCCTTTTTCTTCTTTTTATTTCAATTTTTCCTCAACTGTATGTATTGATGATGTAGATATATACACACATGTCTGTCCGTGAGATTATTTCTGACTATGTATGAACACAAGTAATGAAAGAGAAGAAATTATAAAGATATAAATGATGCTAAATGTCGTCAATCTCGACAATTCTAAATATAAAGATGGAAAAATGAATGAAAAAATTGGAAATTTAAAAGAAGAAGTAGGAGATGTCGCAAGCCAAGTGGATACGAGACAAACAAAAATGTGAAGAAATTTGAAAATTTTTATGTGGAAAAATTATAGGTACAGTTGCTTGCTGCCAATTTTACTACACATTAACATTGCTAATGAAATTCAGAAAATTTAAACTTTTCAGCATATAAATCTGCTATTCATTTTATTATAGCATTTAAAAATTTAAATGTCTTGACTTTAACTTAATTTTCATTCAACCTTCAAACACAATTAAATTTCATCATAAACAAAAATGAGGAAAAGTTGCTCATTTAATTTCCTTCTTTGTAGTTCCTCACAGAACAATTCAAAATTTTCTCTCTTACATCTTCTGTCTACATCTTTAAAATTTAATTGCGTTATTGAAATGTTTCTGTCATTTTAGAAAATTTTCCATTCATTGTCCATTTCCATTTCTCAATGTTACTTTTTGCATCTCCCAAAAATGCAATTTTGTGCTTTGATGAAAGGATTTCATTTTCAATTTTTTGGATTCTCTCCTTTTTTTGCTCCACAAACTTTTTACAATTCGTAAGAGTGGTCAAATAATAAAATTGGGAAAATGAAAAAGAGAATATCCTAAAATGAATTTTAATAGATTTGCTTGCTGAATGATATAAAATGGAATTGTCTGAAACAAGACTATATAGACTAATTTTTCTAGATCGTATTAAAATTGAGGTTTGAGCAGCTTTGCAATATCGATAAACTCTCATAAATTTAGTCTAGCTATGACTAGTTGCACAAAGCAATAAGTCAAAAAATATATTAAGCACCAAAATATCCGATGCTGTTTCACCTCGTACATAAGCAATTCTCCTTTCATCCCCTTATTTACAACATTTGTTTGGCAGTCTCAATGGCAAAAAATCCATTCTCACGTTTCTTCTGTTATTGGGTATTTAGTGGATTAATTAAATTTCTGTTTTATTTTCTTCTCTTTTTCGCGTACATCTCACTCATTCTCAAGAAGGTATTTCCCTTCTCTTCCTTATTGCAAGACGTGAAATTAAAAGACCTGGCAGTACCACCCTGTTTAACCTTTCCTTTTCATTTAATTTCCCTTCATCGTTCCCTCTGTCTCTGAATTTCTTCCTCCTTTGTTCCTCTTGTTCTTTTTTATATCGTCATCATATATCCAGAGACGATAGAAGTAAGTAAGACTAGCTAGCTATAAATGGAAAGTAAATGAATAACATTACGAGAGACAGAGAGAGAGAGCAAGAGTAGAATGAGTAAAAGAGAATAATTCTAATTAATTTCTATGTTATTTTCGAGTTGTTAATATAGAAAAGGTGAAATTAAGGAAAACGAGCCAAATATGAAAGGCAGCGTGGAGGGTATGCGAGACGATAATGGTGATGTGATGGTGTTATGGATAGCAAATGACTCCCTTATTTTAGACACAAAATGAGAATGAAGAGAGAACCTTTAAAATTTTCAATTGGAATGAGTAATTTCTTCAGATGAAGGCAAAAAGCACCCACCAAAAAGTACATGAAATACAACAAAAACAACAACAATGGTTGGGGGTTAAACAATAAAAGGCAGCAACAGCAGTAGCAATAGAGAAGACTTTTTCATCAAGGAGGTAAAGAAAGGATTTAAAGGTAAGAAACAAGGAAAATGATTAATTAAAAATTAAATTAATTTTTGTGTTGTTATCTTGCCGTAAGGTTATTTCTTCTCTCTCTTTTGCTTTGTGTACAAAATAAGAAGTTTGTAGGTGGATTAATGTAGGAAGGTTATTGTAACGCATTTAATTAAAAATGCTCTAGGAAACTAATTTTCATGGGACAGTGGACTTAAACTACATTTTATTTTAATTAAGCTGCTTTGAAGTTGCTATTTTGATATGAATGTCAAGATCAAATTTCTACTTCTCAAAAAGTCAAAGATATCAAGCTAAAAGTTGCTAAAAAGAGCATCCATTAGGCCTGACCTACCGACAATAAGACAAAAGACACTTGTACCAAAAAGAGTTAAGTATCATGCAATGAATGTAAATAGATATCTTCAGAAAATTTCCTTACTACCCTCAGTAACAAATGTTGTTGATATAAAGAATATGACGAAGGTTCGTAAATTGATTCTCGAATCCTGTTGTTGTTCATGAAAGTTTTTAATTCAAAAATATTTTTGGTAATTCTTTTATAAAGTATAAGGAGAATTTTAATTACTAAATGGGTCAATGAGCATTTCACAATCATTGATGCAATTAAAATTTAGACTTTTTGTTGAGAAAACAACTGGAAATGATAAATACAAGTAAGTTTGTATGTCTATGTATGTATTCATACCCAAAACACATTTCCATGGAGTCGAATTTAAAATCTACAGAAGAGAAGGAAAAAAAGGAATGAAAATTCTCATAAATATTTCTAATGGGGTCGATCAATTACAAAAATACAGTCACGGCATTCTATTTCAAGCTGAATAGAATTTTATCCTTAATTTACCTTCCCTCTTTGCTCCAGGGTCAAAAAATTTCTCTTCCTTATGTGTACGCACAATACAGCACATAAGAGAAAAAATAATGGAAGAATTCTTTACAATTACATCGTAATTGAATAGAGATAGAGGATTGTATAGGATTTTTTTCTACCTGAGTTTGCCATTGTGCTTGCAGTACACAACATCAAAAGATCGAAAAAATAATTAATTTTTTTTTTTGCGTACAAAAATTTCATGGGATACTTTTGAGGGAAATTATTTTGTTGTGCGTCTCCTCTTTCCAACATTTCTATCAATTCCATTCTCTAAGGGTAGATCGAATTATTGAAGAAAAAAATATTAGAAAGTTCTTATTGTGTTTATGCTATAATTATTGGAGATTAGTCTGAAGTGCCTATTTCAAAAAATTGAACATGGATTTAAAGTATTAGGTTTGCTTTCTTGGGAATCGTTTGTGTGGGAGATTCTACTTATTAATGACATTATTACAGGAATGAAATATTGTTTAATTAATTTATTGAATGGGATTCAGACTTTACTCTGGTTTAATGATATTTTCTAAGAATAATGTCATGTAATCATCAGCCACGAAGCAGTATAATTAATTTATTCTTAATTTGCTATTAACCCAGTCAACACACGTTTAAGTGATGACCCTGATTTGATCCAAACTTTTTTGTGGCAATCACTTGACAGTTACATGGAAGCCACTACCAAGTGAACTCTGCTTTGATCAAAATTCAGAGCTGATGGTTGACAAGCAAAGAGACCGCCATCAGGTACCGTAGTGCTACAATAAACTTTGATTCTAATAAAGCAGTGTGGATACCGTTACAAAGACAAAATTTCAATGTGTGTCAATCGGGTTAGTTTTAAGAATCTAGGGTAATTCATATTAAAGATACAAAATAATAAGCCATAATTGAGTAACAACATTAGTACCATAAAGCACTTAAATATCATAATTATCAAATAAAATATCAAAGAGTCTGCTCGGCCAGTAAAAAAAAGTTGTCAGTATTAAAAGAAAACATTACAAAGTTAAATAAGCAACAGAGAAGGAATAAAAATTACAAATTGCCTTATGGTTATGAAATGTTCAAATAAATCCTCGATTTAACTTATAAACAAATGTATTAAGAATTTACTTCTTCCACAAAGCAGCATGAAGAAAAAAATGATTCCTTTTTTTCTCTTTTCATATTACACGATTGAATAAATCTCAATTAAATTATTACTGCATAATTTTTTCTCTTTCATATTCCCACGAGGCTCTCAATTTCAATTTCAATTATCAATAACCGCACAATCAATTCACTTCCTCACACTTTCTTTTGCTTTGTGCTGTTGTAAACTTTGTATTGCGAATAAAAAAGACCTTAAGAGGAAGAAAAAAATATTATTTATCATAAAAAAGAGAGCAAAAGCAAGGAAAGAATTTATGTTGAAGAAGTGAAGAAGGTGGGGACGAAGGAGGGAGACAAAGAAGGAGAGAGAAAAAAAATCATAACAATTACAGCAATTCCCTGTCGTCATAAATCTTTAACAGGTTTCACGGTACACACATATCCATATTTTTGCACAATTAAATGAAATATTTAGCAATTTGCGCTGGAAGATTTATGGCATGTGTGTTGTTGCTGTTGCTTTAATATTACTTATTATGAAAATATACAAACACATATAAAAACGCGTTTATGTGTGTGTTTGTTGGTATTTATGAAATAATGCTGTGAAGGAGATTCCTGAAGGGAATCAAAAAAAAATGATAGTTAAGTAGGTGGATATATCGGATGGTGGCAATTATTTATTATCGCAAATTGCAGCTGACTTTTTTTCATCATCTTCTGCCACTTCCTCATTCCATTCTTTCATATTCGACAATTGTTATCATGTTCCTACAATAATTGGATCTCATCAACTCATTCCACGTTTATTAAATTAAATGCCTGCGACATGTAATTCGTGGGACCACATTTTGTGTTAATAATTTTAATTTTCAAGGCACACGAGTTCTTAAATATGTTTAAAAACTTCTCAGAGCACCCACCCTTTGGAGGATTAGTCTACGTCAACTTATCTATAGAAAATTAACCGCCTTTCTTAAGTAATTTTCTCCGTTTACAGCAATTTTTCTTCCTTAAAAATTTACTACCTCAGTAATTGACATTGGCATTATTACTGTCATTATTATTCCCTATCATCTACTTATTATTCTCTTACATCTCACGAGGATGAATAATGAATTTATGAATCGTTTTTATTAACGTTTAACATTCACATGTGACAAAACTAATTACGTTAACTTGCCATGCCTACAATTATTTTTCATTTTTTCATACAATGTAAATGCTATGTTGCCAGTCACATAAAGTCAGGATGTTTTTATGTTGAAGCATGTATTACATCGTGACTTTTGAAATGTTTAAAATGATATGTTTTGTTATCAGGAATTAAAAGCTTAATTGATTGGTTTTAAGGCAACATTGTTGCTGTGTATTTTTTTTTCAATTCACGATAAATGTCAGTACTGATTGGAATGTGCTTAACATCTTTAATTCTAGTATTTAATACTTTACAATTACCTTAATGAATCGAAGGGTCAGAAGAAGTCGCAGGTGCTGCCAATGCATATATTATTCAGTACCAGATGTTTCATTAATTTGCAAGATGCTACCATTAATAAATTTGATTAAGTTTGAATTTTGCAAATTTGAGGAAATGAATATGTGGTCAACGAACTGAATCGTAAGCTCATTTATTTGCAAGATTCTTTCGCGCGATAATTTTTCAATCAAGATTATAAACTTGTTAACTTTCTTGTAAATTGATGATGTGATCAAATCACGCTATACCTCAAATAAGATATAATAAGAGTCGAAAAAGTTTCTCACCCAAAAATTACTTCCTTAATTTTGCACAAAAGAATTTTTCCGATTAAAATTAATTTATTGCTTTCAGAAAGTTCACTGTTATTTCCAATAAAGGTGCTGCTTTATTGTGCATCGTAATTCAACCCTCAATATCAAAACATTTAATTCATTACATACTCGTAATATATATCAAAGTCAAATGGATAAGTCAATGGTGAAGCAAAACGTACTAAATGAGGCAAGGGCAGAGAAATATTGAAAACAGAAAAAAAACGTCTTTCAAATCCAGAGGGTTGTGAATGGCAATGGAAATGAACTGAACTGAATTTGAAAGGATAAAATTTGGCAACTTCGCATTTTCGTTTGAAGAAATTAAAATAAAATAAATTTATTAAATTGAACAATGGAAGAAATTTTGTTGTTGAGGAGGGTCTGTGTTGCCGGCAACAGTGAACATTAAATACAGCATGTATGTGTATTATACGAATAAAGTCTCAAGGAATCGTCCGAAAAAATACACAATAATAAATAACAATAACTCAACAGCCGTCGTCATCATCACATGGAAAATTTTTTATCCATGCCCGTCTATGTGTTTGTATGTTTGTGTACGTTTTATGTATGCACAACATAACATTACATTTGGTATTGTTGTAATTAAATAATGAATCTCCCCATTAATGGTTTTTTACATTTTCATTCATTCAATACGGCACACACAAAAAATGCAAGTGAGTGAGTGAGAGAGATATGAACATTCATCCTCGCATTATACAACAGAGGCTGCATAAGTCAGTAGAATATGAAAAAAAAATTCTCTACACAAGAACAGTCAGTCGTTGTACTATAAATTTGCAGTGTTACTTGCCAATGTCATATTGTTTGTTATGTCTCACTCACTCACTCTCTTTCCATCTTTCTCATATTCGCTCTGCGTAATTGTAATGCATATGGAATTAAATGAATCAACGGACTCATCGATTTGTATGGATGGACTTGACTGTATGATGAACAGAGAGAAAAATATACGGACATTATATGTGAGACTGAAATGTGTGGGAAAAAATGTCGGTTTGAAGAATCATCGATTTTAAATGAGAAATTGATGAAAGGGTTTGTGGCTGATTACGATTGTGGAAGAAGCATGTTGAGAAAGCAATGGGACAGAAAATGTTGCGAATTTCTTGACAAATCAATGACTTGATAATCAATTAAACTGATTTTTGTGTAAGAATTTTTAGATATGCAGTAACACAATGATTAAGCTTAGTCGATTCTTGACCAAATTTGTCAAAATTACGTCACTTTGTTGCGGATTTATCATGAATGATATCATCGGGAATTTTTTTTCTGATTTATAATTTGCCAAAAAATATACATGAGAATTGTATTTCTTTAATGACTGCCTTATCGCTTGCGGTGTACATGAAATCACTTTAATTTCATTGAATGCAGCACTTATTCTCGTAAAATGACATTTGATAACAAATTGAAAGCGAATAAAGCAGTATAGATAGCAAGCGGGCGAAATGAGAGGGAAAGACAGAGTATGAAAGTCAGCACAGTGGAATGAACATAAAATTGAGTGAAATTCCCTTAATTATCCTCTTTAATCCCCATTTTAAAATTTATATGAGTAGAGTATCTACAAAAAATGTCAAAATTAATTAGTTAGATAAGCAAAAAATCTCCAATTAAGCAATCTCGGGTAAGGCGATGGGGTGAAAGAAGGCATTTGTGATGGGATAAAGAGCACACAATCTGCCAAATGCTATTAAATGCTTCTCTCATTCTATACATCGCATTATAAATAATCTACTGTGTAGCATGTATATGAATATACTGACTTTTATGTTGATCATCGTTGCATGGATGGATAAATTTTAGGAGACTTTTTTTTTTTATTTTGGGTTACTTTCAATCTTCTTTTCCTATCGTATAACGTCACTGCATCCCATTTGATTAACTAATGAATCTCTTTTAATTAAATGGACTTGATGTCGCTCTATCCACTTAAAAATATTTCAAGAGGACTTTAAATTAATTTAAAGTATATCTGTTTGATGATTTAATGTTTATGGGTGTCAAATTATGTCCAAATGCATGTTGGATCATCTTTCATGGAAGCAATTTTGTCATAAAATAAAAATTAAACCTTTAAATGATAAAATGTTATTGACGTTGTTTATACTAAATATTCATAGCAATTCCATGAATGCCTTATCTTCATCGTGTTTCCCATAATTCACTCGACGGTCTTTAACCCAATTTAATTCCTTTCACACACTATCAAAGTTATAAAAATAAAAGCTATAAAAATTAATCCAAAAGTCAATAAAAAATAGTAAAACCCCATCGAAAGGCCATAAAAAATTATTTAAAAATATCATCTTGATAAACAGAAATCACACGAAATAGTTTAATAAACGTGAGTAACGAACAAAATGATTCATCAACAATCGTCAAATTGATAAAAATCTACCTTCATTGATTTTTACAAATATTTTTTTATTTCCCATCGAATCTACTAAAAGTTACTTCAAGCTACGATAGTTTTATGGGAAAAATATTTATTAGCGTCATCAAAGGTAATTAAGTCTCATCATCATCAATTTAGTAATAACAATAATCATCATCATCATCGTCAACGAGCTGCTATAATTGTCATTATCATTAAAATATTTTTACATTGTCGATGCACTTTATCTTGTTGATATATTACATTTATAATTTTCATGTAATTATGATGATTCGGTCTTGTTTATACTCATCAAATAATTCATTTTTTTTTTGTATAAATTATCGTCATTAGTCATTATAAGTAGATTTTTAATACATTTTTTTCAATCCCGAGAGGTATATTCGGATCAAAAGTATTAAGATGACCATTTTTGGATTTGACTTTGGGTTTAATATACCTCAGTTTTGACAAATTTCCGAGATCAAAACCGGAACCGGGAAACCTTGGATTGAGTATCAAGAACCCTTAACTAGTCCTTAATCTCATGATTCTATTAGCTAATGTAAGCCATCTTTAAATCAAGCACCAGAGCCTCAAGTCACAAATCGAATTTTGACTCGGGCTTGTCCTCAATTGAAACATTTCAGAGACGGAACACATTCAATGCTATGCTGTGTATACATTTTCGAGTCAGAAATTGCGGACGTTAGTGTTTATTTTCGTATTAATCAAAGTTATTTCTGGCTTGCTATTAAGCAAAAGAAGTCATCAACGATGATCTGTTGGAGGTCTCAAATGACTTTTGAGACTAAATTACCGTTTGAAATTGCATTGAAACTGCAGAGTCTACAGAAAAACGTCGATTGCTTAATTATAATAAATAGATACTTAATCCGGAAAGAACAAAATGCTGATTGATAATTAGCATGAAGAACTTCATCAGTAACAATTATTCAAAATTTTCGGACCGTGTTGAATTGAATGATTTCTTGGAAAACACAAAATTATTAATTAACAATTGATTGTCTTTAATTAGCAGTATAGTCTCAATTCCTGTGAAATTCAAAATTCTCATCAGACTGTTATTTACAGCTTAGCTCGTAAATTTCATTTTTTTATCAAACTTCTCTTCTTGTTCTCATTTTCTTGTAATTTGATATCCTATCACTTGGGAGAGCCAGTCTACGTCCTACGGTTGAAATAATTTATATGATCAGCATTCAATTTATTGTATTTGAGATATATTGCACGATTTGATACATTTGACATTTTCAATATAGAGTTTTGATAAAATCTAGATGGGTTATTTGTTTTATGGAAATGCTTTTTGATTGATTAAAGTATTTGATTCTTATGAATATCTTTGAACTGGACTTTTTTATTTTTGGGGAAATTCAAAATAAATTTGAGATTATTTCAATTTTACAAAATTGTTACAAGTTCCTTTATTACAGCATTATACAAGCATGCCTTTTGTTATGATTCCTCTTGTGCTGGCTATATCTCTCTATTGTGTTTGCAAAACTAGCCAGTATTTCTTCTTCTGATTCATCTTCTCCTCATTCTCCTACCTTCTTTCATTACTTTATAAAACAGACATCTCTTACTCTCTCTCACCAACTGACTAACTGACTGACTGTATGTATATACCATTCTACTTATGTCTGTCTATCTATGAATCTTACTATGTGTGTGTGAGTGTTTTCATTTCATTACAATCTTATTTTATATTTGGCTCAGCTGTGCTTCTGCTGATGTATAGTTTTCAATTTTAATACTAAATTTATATATATGAATTTCAACTTGATGCTACTACCTATTACAAAAAAATATAATTTAGATATGGCATTTTTGGGGGTGTACGTGTCTTATATGATTGAATGTTAGGGGTTCAAATTAAATGAATTTTATAATTAGTTTTGAATTGCTGTAATAAATCTACCTTATGGTGCTTGATTACGAGTTTACTCATTAAATTTAAAACAAAAACTTTTCGAATCTTTATCAAAATTCTCATTTACACCCCGAATCTGTTATCATTTGACTCTCATCTTTTCCTTGCCCTAAATAAAACATTTTAATTTCATTTTCTCTCATTTTCTCAATTTTATAAGCTAATTACTTCTTGATAACCCCTTCAATTTTCTGTTTCAATTCCCTGACAAGCTTTTTATTTTTCTTTAATTAAATTGAACAATTTTTCAAACTGCTACTGCTGCTTTCTTTTCCTTTTTCATTCCACCTACGAATATAAAATTATACCAATTCGGAAATTTTTCCGAAAAAAACCCCTTTTTAAATTTTTTTCTCTTCATTATTTAGACACTGCTGTTGCTTATCGATCCGCTCGCGCGAGGCAACAATTACACCTTTTTTTAATATCGTTATTTCATTCTGACTGCTATTGGAGTTGAATAAGCAGAAATATAGACAGATGAATGAGCGAATGGATTTTAAGTGTAATTCATACTTAATTTTTTATGTATATTTTTTTCCCAGTGTTAAATCGAAACCGGACATTTTACACACAAATGAAAAATTAATTTACAAACTGACTGTCCATGAATCATTTTTAATGGCCTTCAGTTGGTGATGTCTGAACAATTTGCTTTTTAGTAAATTGATTTTTTTTACTGCAACTTTAAAAAAAATGATTTTTTTGAGAAAGAAAAGTAAAGTGATGATGATGATGATGATTTGAAAATCGATACAGTACACATATGCATATAGTCTCACATAGGAATAAATGTAAACTGTGATTAACTATAGTAACTAACCCAACAATTGTTGTTATCTAACGTAATAACTATAATAACGTTTATAAGTAAAACTATTGTTTAGCATGATATGCAAACTACAGTCATTAAGTGTGATTAAATGAAATGAACCTTTCGTTCTTATATATACTTTACTATACCGGCAATAACCTCTCTACACCCTCTCATTCCTCTTCACTCTTGCTTAAGCTGAAGAATAAAAGTATAGTCAGGCATCGAATCATTGATAATTGCGGACGTAAAATATGAGTTTTGAGGGAATAGATAAGTGAAATTTTATTTATATTTTGGATATTTGATGGATTATAAATTGAATGTTTCCAGGAATTGAGCTATTAAAACAAACAGTCATGGATATCAATAATCAGAACGAGGAAGTTTGTTAGTTAACCTTTGATATTTTTGATATTTATTGACACCATTTTTCAGAATAGTTAAATTAATGCTGATTAATTTTATGGGTGCAGTTTTGATGCATCGCAGAATCTCTTTGATCCGCAGTGAATTCATAATGAGTGGCCATAAATCAATATATAATTGTGGCAAATTTAAATTTTTTTTGATGTCGACTATAAAGTTCAAAATAATCCAAAATTCAAATTCAGAATTAATTGAAATTTTTATGAAGACAGTATAAATATCCATATTTCAGTCCAATCAGTATTAAGGTCGAAAGCAAGACACTAAAATTATCGTATAATCAAGAACCCATTCATAAACTTTTCTAATAAAAATTAGATATTTCCGAATTGTCATTAATTGCAAAACTAAAACCTCCCATGTCGAAATCTCCATGAGAAATTTCACTGATTTTTTTTATCGACAATAAACCAATTAACATTCAGCTGCTGACTTTTAATCGCGAGTTCTTTATGATAATTTTTTTCGGCAAAAAAGTTTTATTGGTCAGTCAATTAGTCATCATTTAAAAAATATGATGAATGTATAATAAAGTTTTATTTTTAATTAACGGAAGTGTGGATTTATAATTCCTCATAAAAAAATATAACATAGAGATAGCTAGTGGATGATCATGGCTCATTAGTCATAATAGCATACATGAAAAAAGAGATGACAAATTATCTCATAAATGTTTTTAAAGCCGATAAAAATGAAGCTGAAACAGAATTTGAATATCAACAGATTACAAATTTAGATTCTCACAAAACAAAAAAAATTGTGTATAATGCTCATCCACTCTCATAATTTTAGTGGTATCATAAAAACAACATTATGATGATAATTATTGTTATTGCTGTTAATTAATGAAAATATAACCCCAATTAATTAATTTCATAATGACACAACAGAAAAAAAAGCATTTCTCTCTCATTTACGCAATATTGTGTACGAATTTCACCTGTCAAAATCAATTAATTTTCATCTTTCCTCTCTCCTTCCTCCGTCCCCCCAACTCTCACAGCTCCTATCTCCCTAATTAATTATAATTTAATTTCATTATCAGCAATTGTAGAGTAATTTATGATAGAAAAAAAAACACATTTTAATGAATAAAATTGAAAATTAATGAAGACTTTTTTACATTTTTCTCTCCGTTTGATGTGAATTTATGGACACGACTCGGGGTCATGATTGCTCGCTAATGAAAAATAAATTTGTGATTTTTTTGCCTAAAAGTGCCGATGTTTATTAAGTGACTAAGTGAGAATTCTTTGCCGAACGATTTCTGGTGTAGATTTAATGAGAATGATTGTCATTGTGATATGATTGCTTTACGCCCCGACGCTTCTGATGAGATCAACAAACCAGAATTTAGAAGGTAATTATTTTATCGTGAGACTCCAATGATCAGGTTGACGTACTTCAGTGGTTTAGTTAATTATATGTGCAGTCATACAATGTTAATCATTAGAAAAAATGGTGGAATTCTAGTTTAAACAAACATAGACAGTGTCATCTTAGAAACTAATAAGCGCTGCTCAAACCGTTAGTGTATAAATTTAACAAGCGTCGGTTGTGATTGCTTAGATCTCATATGTCATCATTTATAGGTGTGAAAATGTGACGATTGTGGATGTAAAATAATACGACAAACTTTTATGACCAAGAGGTTTGATGGATATTTGTTTGGAATTTGCCAGTTTCCGCTAATAATTAATTCTTTCATTCATTCAAAAGTCAATAAAAAGTCCAAATGACATTACAATTATATTACCAAAAGAAATTATTTGATGATAATAAAATTTTTTAGTGCCATCCCAACTATCATATTATATATTCATCGCAAATTCCAATAAAATTTAATGCAAACGATTTCTTTCATATCCAAGGCTCTTGCCATACCTTTTATCTGTTATAAAATTTCAATATGCTATGGAAACCTCGATAATAAAATAAAAAATAACTTTTTTTTTCTCCTCAATTACGATGATAAAAATTATAAAAACACGAGTGTGGCGTAGGATATGAAAGGGAGATGGCAATAGAAATTAGTAAAACTACAGCAATTAACAATAAAAAAATTTCCCTCTTAAAAAAAACTTTCATTCAATTATTTCCTTCAATTCGAGTGCCTTTGCTATGTATTTAATGTGATAGTAAACTTTATAGTCGGTTCTTTTTTTTGTGAATTGTTAATGTCAATTATGGCTCGTTCCAAAAGTAATTCTGTCTATTGATGAGAGCTTATCATAGCGTATGAACAAGAGAATTTCAAACGACCCGACCAGAAAAAAAGAATAAAGAAATGTTGATTGCACAATAACAAATTAGCTGAATAAATAGTTAGAGTCACAATTTATGTATATTCATACGTGCTGACTCAAGAGATAGAGAGAGAGCGGGGAAATATAAAATGAATAATTTTTTGTGTGTTTACCTTAACATTCAGTTAATTAGCTGTTAATGTCAATGCTAATTTGCGTTCATTGACTCTTATCGACTCCTTTTCGTGCTTATTTTTTTTTTCTCTGTATGCCTCAAAATGATTCTCTTAATTGTGGCCTTCTTGACTTCTATTCTTCTTTTTATTAATACTTCTTTTTTTCACAAATCTTTGGATCTTCGTGCAGTTCGAATAGCAATTTAATTAGTTATTCATTTAATCCGGCTTTTTTTTATTGTTCAACTTCTTTTTTCTCACTACCCGAAATAAAAAGTTCTGACTTTTTTTCACTGCCACAGATTATTTTTTAATTCACTAACAAAACAAGAAACAAAAAAAAATTAATTAATTAATGGCCAATTAAATTGCCTTATTTTATTTCCTCTGAAAGAGTAATAGTGATTTTCTGGCAAATGCCAATTGTTGCTGATTCTGCTGTATATTATTGTGTGTTTATTTATCTTGATGGCATGAAATCAAAAAGTGCTGTTGTTGTGTATTTTAATTTAGAGGCTAATTAAGCAATAGCATCGAATATGTATTAATGAAAAAAAGATTATTTTTAGATTTTTTTTGCGCTTTACACCGAATATAATTGTGATGTGAAATAAAAGTGTAGAAATATTCTCAATTCCGGTATGTATATGTGGATTGTATGTTGTGTATTATTGTTGCATATATATATCTGAGAAAATTCTCCACGCGGTTTGTGATGAAATTCTTATTTTGTGTGAACAGCAGAAGAGAAAAAAAAATTCTGTGTCTTTATTTTGCCGCGCGTTCAATTCAAGCCACAGTTTTTTTTATATATTTTATTTTATTTTAACGTGTGTTTTATTTATAATTTTTCTTACTTGATTTCTTCTTTATTTTCAATTTAATGTTTCAGACAGGCGGCAGAATACAATAAAAAAATTGTTTTTGTTGCCGATTTTCTTTCTTATTTCGGCTAATAATAATGATGAAATTGATTTTTCTCAAGTCAATTTACAATCAAGCACACAATTTTTTCTTTTTTCTTCATCAACATTTACTGTTTTTGTTGTCTATTATTTTGATGCTTACAGTGATTCACTAAACGCGTTCGTTCCGTCTTATCGCTTTTATGATAATAATTTCATTTGCCGTAAATGCAAGCATATAAGTATCGCGGTCTTTTTAAAAACTCTTTCTTTCCAAAATAAAACTGATTCTAAAATGATTCTTTCGATGAAATCGATAAAATCACAAAACGCATGTACACGGCACGATAATCAAAAGTAGACTGAATAACGAACTATAATGTGCTTCATGAGTTAACGACTGATTCAGTATAGAGTTTAGAGCGACAGAGAGAATATTGAGAGTAATATGTTCTCACTCATACAGTCACAAATCCGGCAATTTTGCTCACTCAAAAAAGAAAAAAAGAAAAAAATCCTCGCAATTATTGTGAGCATAAAAATTTCATGTTTTTCTTTTTCTTCCTCACTACAGAGACCGCATGGACGTGCTTCATCTAAATAGAATATCAACAACATTTGAAAATAACCAAAAAATTTTCGTCGTCGCTCGTCGTATTCTCAAGCATTAATATTGTATGATGTAGACGGACTCACATTTTACATTCTATAGTCGTAAGGATTTTTGTACTTCTCTCATTCGGAATTTTTTGGAATTTCTGTTTCTATCTCTCAAATGCTCAATAATTTTTTTATGCTCTTCTTTTTCTCTCTTCTTCTGTCTCCTCTCCATATACACATATTGCGTGTTTGTATTTTACAACAATAATAGAAAATTAATGTAAAGAATACAATGGAGTAAATGAGAGAGAGGGAATGGGGAAGAGGAATAAGAAGACAGCAAATAAAAAAAAATACACAAGCAGAGGAAGAGAAAAAATAGTCAGTCGTCTACCAAATTCAAGTTTGTTCCCTTCTTTGTCCCGTACAGTCAAGCACACACATATACACACAGAAATTTTAATTGTATTTAACCTTGAAGTCAATTTTAATTGGATTTTTTTTTTTCATTACATATATTTCACGTCATATTAGGAAATGAAGCATTTGATGGGGTGGAATTTCTCATTTCAGTTTTTATTATTATATTTTAAAGAATTACTCATTTTCTCTTCCTTCGTTGCGTGTTCAATTTTAGTGTTAATATGATTCAGGATGGGCATTATGAGAGCTTTAAGTAAGAGGTTCTTCACCTTTAAATTAATCAATATTATAGCTAATGCATAAAGGGGGTTATATTGAGTCATAAACTTAATTAAATTCAACTTTTTTTAGACATGAACTCAATTAGAGTTTCTTCAACGGATTAACCCTTGAGTCATCACATTGAAATTCATTAAGGTCCTATTGTTGGCACTACAATCGAACTCAAACCAGTTTACAATATTCATATATAACGATTAAATTTATTGGGTGTCGAAAAGTCATTTTAATTAATTTTTTGCTCCTATTGTTGAATTTTTAAACGACTCATAAAAAAATAAATTGTTACTTGAGTGTTAATCAACTGTCAATGCTCATTAAAAATTTTAATTATGTGTGAAAAATATGATGATATGTGATCATTTTTGAGATTTAATTGATGGTTTTATTAAAAATTAATATAAAAATTATTAATGTAAATTGGGTTGATCTGTAATGATTCATGTAAATTAAATAATATTTATTAATTGCGTGGGTCATTCCGTTTATCAGCTGTTGTAAATTACTTCCAAGCTTTTATTCATTGTTTCGATAGCTATCTCATTTTACTTACATAAGGATCTCAATATCAGCTCTTTAAATGCGAACTTTAGCTTCTATACCAAGCCCTGAAGTGGGATATGGTATGGATTCCCAGAAAGGGGGTAGGGGGTGGTTGACCTCCAAATCAATGCAATCACTAAGGCAGTCGGGTAATAATAATCTAAAAGTCTAATACATTAATTTCATCACATTCATATCAAGTTTTAATTTCATCACATACTTTGTATTGCACGTAAAAAGTAATACATTCCAGTATAAAATCCGGTCTGAGATAATTTTTTGACTCAAAACAAGCACTCGTTGGTTTCATGTCAATAAATTCATCACAATATTTTTCTGGACAAAAAAGAAATTTAAACGATGCTACTCATGAAAAGATCTTGACCTATACATTATTTTTCGCACTTAATGCTTTAAATTTTCTTCATCCATGAACATTTCTGATGATATTATCATCATCATTATTTTTGTTCATAACAGACGCAGGGATGATAAGCCAAGAAAAGAAAAGTGTCAGCATGAATTTGGATGATGCTTACCAAGATTAAAGGTTAGTTTTTGAATTGAAATTTGACTGTTTTACTGCTGCTTTAAACATAAAACACAAAACTTGAACATTTTTGATTTCGTCCTTTTTTTACAGAATTTAGAATTTTCCAATGACAACTAGATTTGATTTTTTAACGGTTTGTAGACTTGACGGTTTGACTTGACTCTGGCTTCAAGCAGGATAGGGACAACAGTCATGCTCGTCTGGGGATGGACTTTCAGCCATTTATACATCGTGTACCTTCTTGGAAGTAAGCCAATATGATTTCAGCTTGGCTACAAGTTAGCAAACCTCTAACGGTCTTGTTGCTGAGAAATGTATTAATGAGCTATCGATTAAAATTTCCCATGATTTCTAAATCGAAATTCAAAACCTAGACATGCTATTTTGCATATAAATAGACGAAATTTCCAATATCAAATGTCTGTTAATTCTTCTAAACGATTAGCATAAATAACTTGAGGGGTCGCCTTGCTGTATCAAAAGTTAAAAACATATTTGGAACTTGTCGTCTTTCGGGTGATGATGATGATAATATATAAGGAATAGTAAGAAGAAAATCTTCAGAGGAGTATTTTTAAGGGCCCGAAAGTAAAGAGGAAAAAATGGAGAAGAAGTAAAAAATTTGCGACGCGCTGCGATCCACATGAAAAACCCGACTTTAACCATCGTGCAATAAATAATTAATCAAATTTTCTGATTCTTTTTTCCTTTTTTTCTCCTCTCCTCTCCACCATACTTCGTGTGGCGGCATGCATGTTCTCATAAATTTACGTAATTGTATTCATTATATGCTAATTTAATTCAACTGCCATGGCACATATACGTATGTACACATATTTTTTCATACATTTTAACATCGTCGAAGACACACATTTAAATATACATTTATTTTACATTTTATATTATAACATTGAATTTTTTACATACAATACAACACCAGCGAGAGCTATGACTGAGTGCTAGGAGAGAAAACGACCAGAAATTCCTTTTTTTACGTGACACCAAGAAAATTGAGACAATTTATGCCGTTCGGGTTGTGCGGTGTAAAAAAATAAAATTTATATAAAAAATAATTTTTTCACTTCCTCTGTGTATACATTTTTTTGTACTTTTTAGTTGATGCTACGTTACTTTGAATTTTCGATGAAAATTTCTCATTTGTTCCGATGAGATGTGGAAAAAGTAATGAGGAAAAGCACACAAGTTACATGGAACTTGAGATAATTTCAAGTTAATGTGCATTTTTCTCAAGTCAACTAGACTGGAAGGAACCGCCAAATCACTATAGATTATGGTAACTTGAACCATCCAATCTACAAAATTGATTCCATTTTACCACATAAATCCATGACAATCCAAAACATCGAAATTCAATTCCATTCTGAGAAATTTGTTCAAAAATATTTCCATTCAGCAACAGAGAAAAGGAGACATAAATGAATGAAGGAGGCATTTCGTCTGTATATAAATAGCGCGAATTTTTCTTCTCCTTCTTTCCTTTCGTGCCTTGCTAAATGACTCATAATTGAACCTCAGAGATTTTTTTTGTTGCCTTCTTGTTTGTTATTTATGTCTCGTACGGTGGTTGTTGATTTCTTCCGTATTGGTATTAGCACGTCCATACACATGGAAGGATGCATATTCCTTCATATGGCGTAAATAATATTCCCTTACTCTACTTATTTAGTGTTAATTTTAAGCTTCAATCACTTCCAAATTTTGTTCAATTGAGCTTATAGTAATAATTTTAATGAATACAACTTGTTTATGTGTGAATTTCTATGTATAATTAATTGCAGCATCCTAGAAACACAATCGTTCTCAAACCTCTTCCTTTGAGCTTTTCCTGTCTCCCAGAGTTGATAATTCAGTTACACATTGTCATTGACCTAGGACAATAAATAATTTTAGCCATCAGAAATGTCCTACAAATAATGCCTTGATTCTATGACCTTTATATAGTTGATTACAAACCCCACATCATCGCCAACGCTGATTATCTGTTTTAGAATATTTCTCAGTGTAATAAAAGCTTCAAGTCATTCTGCAATAACACAGAGACACAAACACATAAACACAGACAATATTCATACAATCAAGGAATGTGATATCAGATGAAGTTTTCTATCATGCTATTTTCAATTATGATTCTTGTTCACAACAGCACACAATACACGACTAAATTTTCTATGGTTTTTTGGGAGGATTTGAACTGACTGACTGAATGAGATGAATGAATACCATGGATAGATGTGAAGGTGGTAAGAAGGAGATTTTTTTTCCTCTGTAGCAGCATTGGAGATGGAAATTATTTTTTTTTCTTCCTTCTCCCCTAATTTTTTTTTCTTCTTACTTGACTTGTCTATTTACAGAAAATGAGCTTAGCATATTGCTACTACCATTTCCTATTACTGCTGCATGTACATTACTCAAGATAGAAAAATTTTGAAATGAGGAAATTAAGGAAGAAGGAAAGGTGTCGAGGAAGAGATGAAAAACGTTTCGGAATGTTTTCAAAGTTATTGAAGAATGTGGGAAAATTCATTCTTGTGGACTTTCACTAGAGATTTCTTGCTCGTAATTTTTTGGAACTTTCTTCCCACATTATGTCACTTGTGAGATAAAATTTTAGGTCTTTTATGCTTTTGTGGTGCAAAAAAAAATTATAATTGATCCCCAAACTCCTGAAAAAAAAAATTACATTTTAATCCAAAAAATTTCAATTACATTTTATTGAAATTCAATTTATTCCAAAATTTTATAACCCCTGACTTAAAAAAATGCCAATTTAAAAGAGCTATGAAGGAGAAAATGGAAAGAGAATGAATGATAATAATAAAAATAAAATTGAACATTCATTGCAGTAACCAGGAATCAATTTAACTTTCAGAATTGAAAATAATCAATAAAATTGATAGCCAAAAATTTCTAAATTGCTTCTAAATTTTCTATGCTACCGCACATGCTATGCCGATTTTCTATTACTTCTCATTTTTATTCCCATTCCAAATGGTAAATGAATCTAGAATGTGTGTATGCTCATCATCATCTCATGCCTCCCATCCAACCACCACCTTTAGTCAGTTCATCAACTACACAATCACCTCACAATTTTCGCTCTTTTTCCGAAAAAGGCAAATTTATCATCCATACAACAAGCATATGAAGCAGACCTCATTATCGGGCTATTCATTTACGTTCATCTCGTAACGATGACGACGACGAGTAGTGGAAGCAGCATCAACAGCAGTTGTAGCATAAATTGGAGATGATGTGAGAAGGTTTATGATGATTATTGTTATTATTATTATTTTCTATTATTATTGTTGTTATTAAAGGTAGATAGGAATGCAAGGTGGCAAAAAATGGCAATGGGATGGCACACCACATTCATTTATTTTTTGCTTAACACCTTTATCAAGTTTGTATTCAGATCAGTAATTCTCAGTCTCATTGTATGAAATATCTCCGACTGTATGTCAATTTTAGGGATTCAGTTTCCTTTGTCGGAAAAGTTTTCCTCTGTCGACAACTCGTTTGATGACTTATTATTGACAGGTTTCAGACAATGAATTGTTATTTCTAGATATTCTAAAAATAATTCCTCTAAAATAAGAAGCCAATTACCGAAAATCTCCCCATCATTATCTCTACTTACTGATGTAGCAGGCTTCCTCCTTATTTCAACATTCCATACACCTCATCACTTCATTCATTCTCATTTTCATTTTCTATTCGAGCCGTTTTCGGTGCCTCATCAAATTCATTGAATCTTTTTTTTCCTATTTTCTATATCCATCCCCACACAATTACTCCAAATTATTCATCACACACAAAAATTGATGTAAATTGGATGTGGGGGTTGGAGTAAAGCAAGATGAGGTCGGAAAATTTATTGACTGCATATATCTACACATAAATCATACTAAAACTTATCATCACCATCACCTATTATGGATTGAAATAAAAAGAGCTCAATATTGTGTGCATGCATAAATAAAATGCAGAAGATAAGAATATTTTTTTATTGAGAGAAATATCATGCATGCTGTGCTTACTGACTTTGCATATAATCCGTAACTTTAGTGAAAATAAATAGGAAAATTTAGTATATTTTGATGAATAATGTCAAATTGTCGAAAAATGATCCAACTAATCAGCTGACCTACATTAAATCCAATCAATTTTGAGCAGTAAGAAACTTATAAACTGTTAAGTGACTCAATGAAGAATTTTTCCCATTGAAAATAAATTAAATTTCATCAAAAATGGTGGGTGGAGGGGGGGATGAAAGCTAATTACTAAATGCGTGGGTGATAAAGACCATTAAACGAGTAAGAAAGACTAGTCAGTCATCTACTCAATTTCACATCGCAAACAAGGCATGAAATGAAAATAAATCTGATAGCTCAAAAACTTTTCTCCTCTACAGTTCTTCATCTTCATCCTCATTTTAATATAATTTCTCATTGCTCCACGAAAAAGAAAAAGAAGAAAAAAAAATAATAAAAAAATACGAAATGAGAATGAGTTGAAAGTATGAAAAGTTTGTTTTAATTATGTCTGCAAGCTATAATTTCATTCTTTTTCATTTTCATTTAATTTTCTTTTATTTCTTTAGCTCTCTTCAAGAACACACAAAACAAGAATGGATGTTGGAAATAGGGATCCCTGAAAAGCATTTAGCATAACAATTGATGCATTTTTGTTTCTAACTGAAGGACATTCTATGGACTTTCAGGTTGATTTTTGTTTAATCCCTGCTAAATAGGAAATATGGAAGCTATCATTGACATCCCATGAGGATCAATAAAAGCGACATTTAAGAACACCTAATTGAAAAATTTGATGAAACATTTTCCACTTCCCCGTTCCTACCAACTTTTTTTTGACTGATATTGTATAATGTATTCTTCATCAACTTCTCTTCCTTTTTGCTTGCAGAGGAATCATAATTTTCGCAGTCAAATTTGATTAATTATTAAAATTTAATTTTATAAAATTTTTACCCACTTCTTTCTTCTCCTTACCATGAAACTCTGTTGCCTGTTTTCTTATTATAATACATCAACCCTTTCTCTTGAACAAAATAAATTCTTCCTGTACCATCTATCCACCACCACCCCACCCTCTTTCTTCACATTCTTCAATTTCTCATTATAAATTTTCTCATCAAGTCGGTAAGTGACTACGTATATGTGTAGGTTTAATAAGAAACTTGTTCATTCTTCATTTTGTCTCGCTCATCATATTTTACCACCTCTATGTACATACATAGGAAGGTACTCACTTACAAACATGCTTATACTCTTATACCATACTTACATGCTTTAATTAATGTAATGTGAAGATTACAATGAATTGTTCTTAAACATATATCTCATATATCTATTGATAGTGTCGATGATGATGATGAGGAAATTTTTTTCTCAATTTTCACTTACTTCTATTCAGTAACTACAAGTTGAATGCTTTACGATTCAATTTTCTATTTCTTAAAATAATGTTCTTTCATGAAAAAGTAGAAGGAGGACGGAAGGAAATGGATTGGATGGGAATAAATAAATAAGTAGGAGTAATATGTAGGTGATAAAATTAAGTCTTTTAATTGCAAAAATAGATATCGTAAGATGGTAGGAAGAATCTTTCAATTAAAATTTTGATCGATTAATTGTGATATCTGTACTTACTATTGTTATGTGCTGTAAGGTAAGAAGTGGATTTAGAACATTTCTTTCGTCATACTTCGTCGATCTGATAGAGATGAAAAATAAATAATATAGTTATAAGCCTTTAAAATGTGATAACCTAGCTTCCTAGAGACGTATTGTCGCGTGTAGGGAACATTTTTAGCTGTTTCAGTTCTTTAATAGATTTAGGGATGGTAACTTACCTTTAATTAGTAATAATGTATTGTTGTCTACTAGATCAAGTCCACGATGTAGATATGGGGGAAAATCTGACACCAGACCATCGTGATTCTAGCTTCAAGTCAGATTTGATGAGCCTCAAGACAGAATGAAACAGGCATCAAATTCTTGCAAGGGTAATGACCATGAATAAAACTTCTATTTGCTTTCAAAAAAATATAATTAAACACAGACAAGAGTTTTCTTCTCTATACAAACTTTAATAATTAAAATGTCACATCTACTTCCACCTTTTTGCTTTTCTACTCAAACATATCTAATCTTGAAAAACTTGTGCAAAACACACCACTTAACTCTAATTAAACATTCTTTAGCTTTTCATTCTCTAGACGTTCTTATGAGAGTGAGGAGAAATTATGCTTGAACATTCCACAACACTTATGAATATTTGCATAAAACTTATCATCATGTCAAGAAGAAAGTTTTTTACTTATTATCTGATAAAGTTTTCATCAAACACGTGTTCCGGTGGAATTGTTGAGTTGAAGGCTGAAATTGGCTTTCGTGATGACTCGGTAATGAATATTAAAATAGTTAATTTGACATCTACAATAGGACTTGTGGACTCTTGTTGATGGACATTTCTTATCATGGATTTATCATTCAAATATTCGAGTGCTCTTTAGTTAGTTGGTACACGAAACAAAAGATTTTCTAAATTAAAGCAATCAGACTCATCAAGATGAAAACATTTTTCCAACTTCAAAAATTCTTTATAATCAAAAACAGTTCTCGTCTTGAAACATGACTGAGTAACACGAATAATTAAAATCGAGCAAGACCATAGTAGCAGAAACAAAAGCAATCTTGACGTACAATTAGAAAAAAAATCCTTTCATCTCGATCTTGAACGAGAAATGTAGAAGGGGTTGTCGATTGTTTTGTTATTTTCAAAAATTAAACCCTTTTTGATTAAATTATCTCATGCTACAAATTGCACATACACTTACATTCATCGACACATACAACAGAAGAAAACAATAATTATTCCCTTTTTTTGGTATATATATAAACACTTTCGTACTAGGCACGATGGTTGGTAAAAATAAGAAAGTTTCTATCTCACTTTGCTTCTTTTTTTGATATTTTTAGGGCTGAAAGAAAAACAAACTAAAATTGAGGCTAGAGACAGAGCGCGAGAGAATGAGTGAGAGAGGAAAAATGAGTAAGCGGAGCTGAAAAAAATCTAATTAAGAAGAAAATTTTATTTACTTTTAATATTACGTTAAAATTAAATTAATTAATTAAACCCCTTTATTGTTCATCATACTTTGTTTGGCGGGCGAGCGGGTGGCTGTGTGGATGTGTGTATGAGAAAAGAATGAACGATGAACGATACGAAGCGCTTTTGTTTGGGTGGAAAAAAACGAAGCTATGGCGTATGGAATGAGTGCCTTTTGTGGAAAGAAGAAATTCAATGGCAAACAGCAGCAGCGAACGAACGTTGGTTGAAAAAAAAAATTATGATGGAAATGGTAGGGTAAAATGGAGCGGGTGGATGGGACGATTGGGTGGTGTGGAAAAATTTTTAATTAGTTTTTCATCTAGCATCCAGTTTTGTGTGCTAAAATATATATACGGCTAATTTTCGAGTTTTGTGGCGAAAAATGAGAAGGAGGGATGGGCGAAAAGCCGTCGACGGCAGAGCAATTTTGAATAACAACAGCAGTTGTTGCCTAATATGAATATCGGATGGTGTGAGGAAGGCACTCACATACCTCTTGTTATACTTTTATAAATTACATCAACTGCGGGGACGTCAGAATGACTGTGCAATTGGATAAATTTACAATTTTATGCTGTAACAAAATTTTATTTAGTGTAAGAATGAGGCAAAAAATGAATTTATAGATGGAAATATAAACTTTTGTGGCGTTAGCAATGAGAAATAAAAGATAATAGAATTGAAAATAAGCCACGATACATTGTAGGTCTAGGAATTTGTATATAGATGTATGAATATTGGTAACATTAATTTTATGTTGATGGAATTTGATGTGCTATTTTTTGGAATTTGCCGCTCTATAATTTGCTCATTGCTACACAGGAAATTGAAATTAATCAGAAAGAATTTCCGCGTTTAAAATGTCATTTGAATGTGGGCTTTTATATTAGAATTTTTAAATGTTGATTTATTGGTTTTCAGTGGAAATAGAAGGAACCATATTATTAAAATATAAATGCTGTTGCTTAATTCGATTGGGTATGGTCAAATAATTTTCAAATGCCTATATGCTTCTAGCCTATTTTCGTTCAATTGCATTAAAACATAAAATTCTTTGTAATTTTTGTTTGATGTACGGCATATGTTACATAAAGTCCATTTTAATTTGTAAAACCTTGAATATTCATTGCCCCCCACAACAAATTGTTTGACTAATCTTTCATGAACTCAAAAATTTCACAAACCATTTCATATTTTCATCTCTTAATTTTTCAGAGTACTAAATAATCTGTCCAAAACAAAAAACTTTTAATTCCATATCCTTTTTATTGCCCTTTTATTCATCCTTTTAATAAATTTTACGTATCTCAACATCCACCTACATTCATTCATTTCATTTCAATTCAAATAACTCCTTATCTCCCATTAGCCATAAAGTCCAAAAAACATACACAATAAAGGAATAAACAGTTTAAGAGAAAAGTCAGAAAAACTTTTTTGAACAAATAAAGTCAAAAATATATATTTTTCTATGGCAAATGCAGAATCACAGACACAAACACATACGTTCATAATCAAGTGTTATTAGAGGTTTGCATGTTTCGGAAAATCTGCAGTTTCGAGTAAGCTTTTAAGGTATGTAATAATTCTAGACAAATGAATGGAGAAAATTTTATAAAAATTAAAATTTCATTTTCAAAACTTTCAGCCTGAAATCTCTCACATCCATTTCCATTCAATCACAAATTCATATGTAATCACGTCAAACTTTTCTATTCTAATGAATCACGCCGCAGAGGATAATCCTCTCATTCCCAACAACACAAGAAATGTGTTTAAATTTCAAGCATACAAATAGCATCATCAGCAGTTGCTTTCGCATATCTACAATTTTATTTTAGTTAACTCTATGTTTGTTTATGTAAAAAAGGAAGAGGTTGAAAGTTTTTTTTTCCTTCTCTGTCTAGTATGAGTTCATGAGGAATTCCATGGAGAAAGAAGAAAAAAAAGTGAATAAGAGAAATTAATGATCAATCACCGCCAGAAAGAGAATGAATGAATGAATCACATGAGTGAGAGGGCGGCGGTTGAGCACGGGCAAGTGTGTTGGATAGAGAATGAAGTGGAAAAGTTATCTAAGGATAGTTCATGTGTGAATAAGTGCAGCCAGCAACATGAACAAATAAGCTAACAACACACATTCAATTGAAAATGGAAAAGGAATGATGAAGCAGAAGAGTGAAAAAATATTCAAGTGAACATCGTTGATTGCAACCGCATCAAGTCTCAGTCAGCAATGCTTGATGGGACTTTATAGCGCGTTTCATGCGTAAATTGATGAGCCGTAGACATTTGTACGTCAAACTGATGTGAAATTGCTCTGATGACGTATGTCGAAGGGAGATACAGATCAATATTGTTCTCTATGACTATGGAATCTTCCTATGGGATTCTTTTTAACAATAGTTAAAGGAAAATTCGCTATTAGTCTATCAAATAAGAATCCTCCCAAACTTCATGATTCGTGAGGTCTAATTAAAATGCTGCGGCACGGAATGTCGAGTATTTGTTCGTTTGAGCAGCTTCACAAATGTGCACTGATGATGATCATCATCATCGTAGTGAAATTGTGGATTGAAATCTTTTTCTCCTTTCTCTTAATTGGCACTTTTGCTGAGTTTTCCCTCTTCTCACTCCCGCACAGCATTTTTTTTGTTTTTTGAGTGACTTGTTGGGATTTTCATTTCACATTCCTTCATTATCCTCCTAACTCTATCAACTTCATCATCATCATCTGCAATTTACTATCGTTATTATCCACTCCTGTCTCTTGCCAACTTTAATTTTTAAAAAAGTTTTCATTTTCAGTTCTAATTATGGATTGTGTATGCAAAGCAGTAGAAAAAAATTCAGCCATAAAAATTACAATGATGATAATTGAAAAAATTTCATGTAAGTGATGATTAATTCAAATTTAAATGAGTTATCATGGTGATGAATATCCAGCACTAATTGTAATTGATTACAGCTAAATGCACATTCGTAAAAATGCGCAATTTGATGAAATTTTTTCCATATTTTCCATTGTTATCTCATTCATGATAACACTTCAGCAATCAATCAACATACAAAGGCTATTGTGGTCAATTGAGGTAAAATTATTGGTGTGGAAATATTGTGGCCTATTGATGACGATGATGATGATGATGATGTTGATGATTATGTGGAGTGTCATTTATAGGATTTTGCTACATTTTGTTGTTATTATTCTAATGAATTGCCTAGATTGATTTATCATATTTGAATGCATGAATGAATCATGTTGCAATTAATTACCAATCAGAATTGGAATAGTTGATTTTGTATATTTGATTTGCAACTGTGCATTTGATAGTTATTACAAAGCGACATGTCCTGTTTAATTGATATTTATTTAATACGATATATTGCTGTTTGCTTCCCTATTGTCTTGGTTTTTATCAATTATAGCAATAATATCGAGTCAATGTTTTCTCATAATCAGAAAGGGTATCTAGCTTTTTTGCTTTTAAAAATACACAAAAGACAAAATAAAATCTTTATATTATTTTAATCATCATCGATATGCAAAAGATGATATTTTATCAAGAAAATGTTCATGTTTTAAAAAGCATAACATAAATATATGAAGGACAATCCAGGGGAAAGGTTTTAGCATGTGCAAAAATATATAAAATATTGAATGATGAGAGGAAAAATTCTTTGAACAACAAGAACTGCTGGAAAATAAACTGGAGACAAATTAAAAGATAACAATGTCCTTGTTTGAGGACATTTTTCCTAAAAACAGACTTTTTTTTCTTCGTTAGACCTTCCGAAAATTCAATTAAAGAAGGTAGTGGGTGAGTAACGCACACACATGCAAATATTAAATTTCATCCCTTCTCACAATGTTTTATTTCCCTTAACGACTTCCCAAAATGTTGAAAAAATTTCTTTTATTTAAAACGCATTAAAACGATTTGCGGCAATTTGTGGTCATAAATTTGATTATGGGTAATTTATTTATCCATCCATTGAATCCCTCTTCTTGCACTCGCGATATTTTTCCTCGCTCTCAAAGCCATAAATATGAAGCACCTCATCAACACCACGATTTTTTTGTGTGTTGCTATGCTATGCGCATCATGATGATAATTTAATAAAAGTCAGTCAGTCATTCATTTATGGCTTTAAACCGCTAATAAGATGTAAAACATGACACTCATGATGTTCGCTAATGAGCAGGTTGCCTGCTGTCGAATGCAATTCTTCATCTCTTCTCCTCTACCCCCTCTTGCTCTCTCTCTCCACCTTTTTCTGTTGTTCAATATACATTTATTTTGAAGCTATAGGTACGTCATGATGACGATGATGATGATGATGATAATGTTGTTGGTAATTGTGGCAATGCAACATACACAGCAAATAAGTTAAAGAATGAGAAATGAAAATAAAATTGAAAATGGCATATAAAGCATAATGAAATAACGATGGCAACATTGTGCTTGCTCTCGCATGCACACAATTTTACGTTGCAAATTTATATTATATGGAAACAGAAAGAGGGAGAAAGAGAGAAAGACACAGAGAAAAAAAAGTTTTGCTGCATCCAATTAAGATAATCATGCAGTGTGGCATGGTATTTGACTTAATTAGGATATATTCCGATCAATGTTGAATCGCGATGCGATGACGGTAGAAATTAAAATTATAAAATTGACAAGGTTTTGAGCGCGCTTTTCTCATCACACAGTGATTTTGTTTATTGAGGTTTGCGTGGGATTAAATAAAACAACGATGAGGAGATTACTAAGTAAACGGTAATTAAATTGTTTAGCACTTGATTCCTTTTTCTGAGAATGTAAACTAGTAAACATTTCAATTGAAAATTGCAGTACCTTAATGATTAATGGAAGGATTAAACAAGCTTTAATAGCGTATTCAGAGATATTGTGAGGATCACAGATGTCCAAAATCTTTGACAAAACTCGATGTACCTAAGTAGTAAGCATCCGATTGTTTCCTACCACTCTTAATCGCGCTCAACAAAAAGCTCAGAAATAGTCGTACTTATATGTAATACTGTAAATTAAAATTCTTCAGTTCAGTTCTTTTTATCTCATATATAGCATTAACATAATTAACTCGACATAAAATAATAATAATAAAAGAGAGCGCTTTAATTTGCTTTAATAGCGACAATATTTCTCTTTTTCATTTAAAATCTTCTTTTTGTTGCCTTTATTCTTACTTAAATTTAATTTGCGATAATGATGATTAAAATTTATATTATTGCGATATAATCGCTCGGCCAATTATGTGAGACATAAAAAATTTGCGAACAATAAATAAAAGGTAAGTGAATTGGCATTCGTAAAAAGTGCAATTGGCAATTTAATATTGACATACATACATAGAGTTGAAGAGCATTTCGATCTATTCGACTATAGTGAGACCACTGAAGCAGTCAGAATCAATGGTTGAAATCATTAAGTTCACATCTCGTGTGCTCCTCTTGTGATGATGATGAGCAGGCAATATGCACAGAGAGATAGAGAGAGAGAAGGATGATGTGCGAGAGAGAAAAAGAGGAAAAAGAGATCGAAAATACGTGATAAAGTTTAATTAAATTCCAATTTTCTGTTGATGTTGCCTCGAACATAAAAATAATTTAATTAAATAAATTGCTGCTGTTTATCGATTTTTTTTGCCTTCATACTTTGGCTTCTCGACTACTTCTATACATAAATATTTTGCTCTTGATGCTGATGCTGATCTGCTCTCGATTTTTATTTTTATTTTCATTCTTTTTTTGCACAATTCCTGTTGCTTGACTGCTCGTTAGCTTTAATTTGATTTGGATTTTTCAAAGCAGATGAGAAAGAAATTATTTAATGGCATTCTTTTGTCGAGATACTAGCTTATTTCTTATTCATGTATATCCGTCATGTTTTGTTCGATTATGTTGATCATCTCCAGTCAGTCGTGGTAATTTTTATGCCAAAGCAACATTTTATTTGTTGTCCTCAGATAGGCATAGTAAGTGACTAAGGATGGATACTTTGTGGAGGTCTTTTAAGCTCGTAGTTCTATTGTTTCGGCTTAGGTCGAGTTGATACAAGTTAAAGTTTGATTACTTCCTTTCTTCGTATCTGTACAGAACATTTGTGGTTTATAGACTCTTATAGGTATTAGCAGAAACCGGCTAGCTACTACTTACCAAACTGATATATCTAAGACAACAATGACAAGACTATGGAGATGACAACAAGACTAGATTCAAAATAAATACAAAAGTGATCAAACCTTGCGGAAAGTCAACAAAAAACATTCATTGATTGATGCCTTATTGTGATAAAAAGCCAAAGCATAAATAAATAAAATCTGGATTTAATTCAACTCTCTGTTCCTTTATTGATAAAAATCTCTCAAATCACTCGTAATTTTCATTGCTAAGAATGTTTTTGTGTAGAGTCAAGATGTACAAAAAGTGGAGCAAAACAGAAGCAGAAAATTAAATATACTCGATATAATTAGGTAGTTAATTCGATGTTTCTGATAATCTGTTTGACTTTAAAGCTATGCTTAGTTGGCAACAAAATTCAAAAACTCGAAATTTATTTAAACTTTTTAATTTGTCAACAGCTTGTAAAGTTAAATTTAATTCCAATAAAAAAAATGTTATCAAAAAACGTGAAAATATAAATTCATTCATATTGTAATGCATGGAATTGAGACATTGACCGTAACAAATAATAAAAGCCAGAGAAAAAAGTTGGAATGCACGATAAATAATCCAATATTAATATTTTCAATTGAAAACGTGTGAGGAAAAAAAGGAGATGCTTTCCATTGAATTCTTAAAATTCCACAAAAAAATGCTGCTTCACGAACAAATTATTGGAGAAAATTTCTCAAAAAATTCACATGTCAAGTTAAGGTAAGTCAAGTGAATATGAAGACGAAGTGCATACTACAAATTATATTTACCTATATGAAACATTGATAAATCTGAGTGAGAACAAAAGAAGAGAAATATTTACTTATATCTTGCCGGTTAAAATCAAGGAACGAGAAAAAGAGAGAAGGAAAATGTAAGGCAGCACAAGCATCGTGACTTGCAATAATCGTGACTTTATAAAAATAAGAGAAAATAAAAGAAATTTTTATGTGCATTGCATTTAGTTTCATTGCTGTTTTTCCTTCCTTCTCGCACCACCTCATGTGCCATGCCAAACTCAAGTGCTCATAATAATAATAAAAGTCATAATGGGCTAAATGGGTAATGTTATGTTATATGTTATATGAGCACCATAATATGAATGAATAAAACAATTGAAATAATTTTCATTCTCTTTTCCTCTCACAATGTATTTTTCTTTAATGTACGTTTATTGAAGAGAAATATTGAGTTGGAAAATTGATGTGACTTTATGGATCTGACACGCATTTTCAATTTTCCTTTCCAATTTCCCTCTTAGGATATTCTATTGTATTTAAAAAGTTACGGGTAATTTCTCCAATCCTCCCAGCTTTTGATTCAGAAGCCATGAAAAATCTGAACAGCATAAGTCGGTTAATCGATCCAAAATCCAGGACCAGGTCGGTGTGACTTTTTCATGATGCCATTACCAAGTTAGGACCACATCTCCCTGGACCTGATTATGCATTTGATCGATTAACCAATTTGTGATGTCTGGGAAAGTACACAGTACAAGACAGCTCAGTGTTCAAACTCCCAGCCAATGTTTCCTCCCAAATATTGCTAAAAACAGCAAAGAAAGGAAAGAAAGAAATTTGTTCTCATAAATATTTTGCAATATTTAGACATTCCATTTCTCCTTCACTCTTTTCTATGCTTGCATGCATGTAATATGCACAATAACACTCGAATGAATAAAAAAATTTTAAAAGAGGAATTTGCAAGCAATTCTCTCATTGCCTAAATATAAGCCACACAAAAACAGTAACAACAACATCGTCGTTGCTGTTACCGCCACCGTGCGAGATTCAAGAATTTATGAGTGCAGTCTGTTTTTGGAAAAATCAATGGGAGCAGGTGCTCAACGGAGTGTATGTATGTAATACAATTTTATGCCTAAAAAATATTATTTTTATATTATTGAATTGCACATATAACATATTTTCAATTAGTAATAAAGAAATCATTTGAATAGTCGCATTGAGGAACAAAAATTTATTTTTATTGTCGATTCGCCTAGCTATTTCCCTTTGAATTTTACATTCTTTGTAATCGAATTTATTATATCATATTGCTTTATTTCTCTTCATGAATAAAAGGGTTATAAAATAAAGAGAATGGTATTATGGTATAAATAAATGAATGGAGACATTCAATATTTATATGAATGTCGTTTTATATAACAGATAACATATTTTGCTTATGCTTATGAGTTTGAAAATTTTACTATCAAATAAATGTTCAAATGAATTAAAAATTGAGCCTTAGATAAAATCTATGTATCTCAGGAGTTAATTGTTATGCAACTTGCAAAACTTTTTAAATTTATATTAACAAATTCAACCCTCAATGGATAGGAAAATAGTCATCTTGGTCACGTAAGAAATAAATCTCGACAAAATCAAATTCACATCTAAAATCCATCAATATGTTACCATACATACTTTTTTGCATGCTTCATAGGTTTATCATATTATGATAAAATAAAATTGACAAAAAAGAAACCTAATTCTTTTCGGATGACTTTCAAATCAGTTTAGACTGATAGATTTAGTAAGGGATGTAAACTCAGACTATTCTCATTCATTTTACATTTTAAGATTTTAGTGCTACCCATATAAGAGGATTTATGACTACTCTCGATAGGCATTCATTAGAGTACCGCAATAATTTATGAGCTGTTAAGAAGCTTGTCTGTAGTTTCATGAATAATTTTTCGCTAATAATTCTCTATGATGATGTACGAAAAATTATACATCAATTCTTAATAAAGATACAGTAGTTCCTTATTGTAGCCATTCATCATTAGAATAAAAATGGTTTTTTTCCTATTCGATAAAAAAGCAGAAATTGATAATCGGTATACAATTTTATATGCTCATATTATGCAAAATCTATTTGGCATCTCGTTGACCAGCTGACGGCATCAGCATCAAGTATGAAAAATATTTGTTGAGAGGAAGAAGATATGCAAACAGATTGTAGGAAAATATTTCTGAATATTTGATGTGTGAATAATTTTATAGGATAACATATTGTGCGGGATAACGGAATAAGCAATGCTATTGTCACCTCATACGCATATCTACCGTTACTAAAGAAGAACGAAAACACTGCAAGCTTAGAGAAGGGACAGTGAGGAAAATTATAAAAAACATATTTTAGCAACATATATTATTGGCATATTGACTGATGGCTCACATAATATCAGTGACAAAATAACACTTTTATGATGATGATGATGACGACTATTATCATGATAATGCATGAAGCACATGACGGAGAATTTTGTAGAATATAAAAATTCTTTTCAAAATTAAAACTATTTTATGAACAAGCGAGAATGAATTTTGAAAAATTTTTGCATCATCAAAAATTTTATATTTTTGGCTGAAAATTCCTCGAATAGATTCATTTTGAAATAACATTCTATGGCATCTATGAAAATCGATAAAATTTATATATTTTATTGTGATGATAAATAGGGATTATATTAGTCATATGGCTTGTCTATAATCTTCTTATGTAGAAAGTTTACAAAAATTCGAATATATGCTCTGAAAATGTTCATAAAATTCTTCGAGATATTTTTGCAACTATGTAGCATACTGCATCTTTGTTTTATGGAATTATCAAAATAAAAAAAAAACTTCAGACACAAAAATATTATAAAGATGTTCATAAACAAGAGACTTAATAAAATTCAAGCTTACGTTTTGTGACTTAATCCATTTAATTTTAAAATCTCTTTTAATTATATTTTTACTGTAAACAGTAAATTTTTTTATTATTACTAATTTCACTGAATTACCTTTCCTTGAAATATTTTCGACAGAAAAAAACACAGCAATTAAAAATCAAATTCTCTTCAATGTATCTCTGCGGCTTTTTGAAGTTACAGACATTAAAAATGTAATTTCTTTTATTGCCGTTTTATTGTAATTAATTCTTGTACATACCTTCATATTTTTTTAAAACTTCGCGAAGTTACAAATTTTTAATTAGATATCTGGTCAAAAGACAGACGAAAATACGAAGGGTAAACGGTAATGTGCTTTGTTCTTATAAGAATACTGTTTTGTGGTTTATATGGGTTTGACTAAATGAGGATCTGGTATATTTTGTCTAATTTCATTAACATTCAGCTGGTATCCTTAAATGTACAGATATACAGGTGTCTGGTATGGTTAAGTATTTTGTCTATTATTACTATTCTGTTTCCCCATTCTGGAACTTTGTAGATTTTTTTGTCATTATTTTTCAGAGTTGCTTCTTCTACGACGTTGCCTTCACACCTTAGAGACAGTAATTATTTTGGTATTAATGCTAACAGAAGCTTGAAATATATCGCGGAATAAAAAAGAACTGTAAAGCCACTGAAGTGAATAAGTAACTAAAATCCAAACGGCTTTATAGCCCATATGCCAAATGTGAACACTAAAATAAGTCAGATAAGTAGATGTGAAGCTAACAACAAAATTCATAACCCGAAACTCTTAAGATGAGAATTTTACAGGTCTGTTACTACAGCCATAAGTCAATAACGTCTTTCGCAGTCTGTGATTTTCGTTAACGCAGACTAAACATCTCGCTAAATATCTAAAGTGCTTCAAGTGCTTGAATATTCATAAGCGATTTTTGATATATTAACATTATTTTTCTGTTAAATAATTTCATGCTTCAAGACATCTCAAAACGATGAATATGACGATGAAATAAAATTATTGCCTTTTGCAAAAGAGAGTGATCATCATCATAAAATGTAATTATAGGCTTTACACTTACTATTTATTCTTATTCTTTAAGTGCTTTCGCAATTTGTTCTTAGAAGTGAAGTAATAATCATGATGATTCATACTTTTTTTTTTCTTTCACAAATTTAATTCTGTTTTCTGCTTTGGTGCGGTGTTAAAAAAGTTTGAAAGATCTCATAACAAAATGTATGTTTTAAATTTATTATATTTGAAATGAAAATTAGATTTTCATAAATGCACATACTTTAAAGAACAAGTCATATTACTAGAAATGAAGAAAAAGCCACTTTAACACTAGCTTTATTTGTAATAAAGTAGACATGATTAATTGTTATGTTGTTAACAAGCTAGTTAGTACTTAAATGGAAGGTGATGAATTAGACAAAATAAAAATGATTAAATGAGAAAAATCAGCAATAAGAGATGTGATTGCCGGTGATTATGGTTATGAATGGAGTCAATAATGCTCACAATGTATAGAGAAGCTTTAAATTGGCATTACATTTTAGGTCAAAGCATGAGTATCATTAGTGAATATAACAAGATGTGATTTATAGCTATTTACTGTAGAAATTTAGACTATGACGTATATACATCAAATTGTATCGTAATTATGTTCAAGTCACTTAGCAAGATCATGATGGTTGGATGAATTCGACTAATGAGGAGCTAAAAATTCAAAATTTTGCTGACTAATGCAACGAAAATTCTTATGAACATCCAACCCTTTTATAATAACACAATCGAGTTAAAATTATACACAGCAAGTTCTCAAAATTATAACTTCTTTCAAATTCAAATGTGAACAAGCATAACAAGTGACATCAAATGATTGCCTTGCATTTAACAAATAATACCATTCAATCATGATTATTATTATTTCCATTCTCAATGCTACACTCCAACATTAAAAAATAAACGACATAAATAGCACCACATGTTGATTTCATCCTCGTCCTCATCATCATTTCTTGTTAATGATCAATTTACATGAGCACATTAACAGCACATTAACCATCTGTGCAATGAGCAAAACGTAAAAGAAGAAGAAAATGCAAATGGCAAATAAAAACGCAAGAAGGCGAAGTGCAAACTGAGAAGTAAATGAACAAAAAGTGACAGCACGAAATGCACTTTAAAATGAAATAAAGAGGAGAAGAATAAAGAAGGTGAATTTCATATCCAAAGAAGGTCATTAATTTAGCGCTGCAGCGTGAAAACGAGGCAAAATTCACTCTTAATTAAAATCATGATTAAGAAATTTTCTGCAACAGGAGTGAGTGAGGAAGAGGAGAGACGAAAAAATTGTATAAAATTAATTTCCATATTCTGTACTTGCAACAGCAGTACCATATAAGAAGCATAAAACACCGTGATAATTGATTTATTAAAGCGCTTTTTGTCGGTGATATTGCATGTACTTGTTGCATAAATTTAGTATCATACCAAAATACTCTCGGCACAAAAGTCCATACACCGCACAGCCAAACAATAACGCCATCCAAACTCCTGCATATTCTCGAAATAATGTAATTAAAAGCATCTCATGCATAAAGTGTTATTTAATTTCAATCTTTTTTAACCTCTTTATATTTTATACATTAAGTTTATGCACATATTTGTACAACTGAGTGACTCATTATCTCATTTCACACCGAAAAATAACATAAATGAATGCAATCATGTAAATGAGGTATCTTTAAAGGGGTTACGAAAAAAAATGCAATGTTCTTTGCACGATGATGAGAGAATAAAGAATTTACGGAGAAGAGACAGAAGAGGAAAGAGGTAAAGAGTCGGTGAGGTCAAAAAACAGAACAACATGAACATTACAATTAATTTACACAATAAAGAATGTAGAAAAGTATTGAGTGTGGAGAAGAGTCACTGCAAGGTATGGAAATTAGAGTCTAACATCTTAGTTTTCAACTTTGCATGATGAAATCTGGGATCAGGTCGATTTGAATCCTGTTTACAGTCGAACTCTATGGGTAAATGACACTAAGAAGGCTTATCGCTAGTCCCACATCCTATTCATGGATTCTTCGATTTCATGTGGCATTTAATATCCTCTTTCGACTTCAGAATGTAACAAGAGTTGTACTTAAAAGTTTTGAAATTGTCCAGATCTGATTGGATCAAAATTCCTCCAATAACTTCCCAACTAATACATAGTCTTCCAGATTCCGAAATTAAGGAACATAAGATATTTCCAAATCTTGCTCTTACGAACATTAAATAAGCATTCGTGTGTTCCAAAAACAATGAGGAAAAACACAAGAAAAGTGCTTAACTTGTGAATAAATCTGTTTTTATTCTCCTTTGCATTCGTAAGCGCAAGACTTTCGCACCTGCGATGATCATGAAAAGTAAGAAATAAATTCATTCAATTATTCTGCATAAAATGAAAAGAATAAATCCAGCGATTTCTCATCCATAAACGAAAGAAAGATTTCTTTTTGATTCTTGACGTAAATTATAGGTTTTCCATCACAATTCTCTCATCGGTCGTGCCTCAACTCACTCTCCGTCGGGTCTTTTTTTTATTCACTCTCTTATTTATTCCACCTTATTTTTTCTGATATTTCACTTTCGATAAAAAGGTGTTTTACTTTATTTATATTTTTTTATTCCTTTGAATTTGCGAACGATAGTTCATGACGATGATGATAATAGCAATGATGTTGTTGATGATGATGGAGTGCCTATATAAGTTAGACTTAATTATAATATGTATGTATTTGACTTTGCACGAAAGGATTTTTTGAATTTGAAATATACGAGAAATCTTCTGTCTGCTGCCCTTTGGCATACTATACATACAAGAGTAGCATGCAGAGTCGGGTGTCGTGTCTGGAGAATACAACAACGTTCACTTTAACTCGATAATTAATGGTATTATGTGTCCAATTATCGTCCACCTCTGAATATCTCTTTTACAATTTCTTATGAATGTATCAGCGTTAAGTCTATCATTATTTTCAATATACATACTTTGCAGTATTGCTTTTATTCTTGAACCTTAAAAATCATTCTTGTTTTGGCCTTTTCATTCGATTTATTCGTGCATGCTTATTCATACATGCTCGCTATCTACATAAATAATTTGCAACATAGCGAGAAGAATGAGAAGAAGATTTATTAATGTAAACATAAATAAGCCCATATATCCGAGATAAATCAATTAATTCCGAGAATCATGTAATAGGTTCTTTTGATTGTTTGTTGGTTAATAAAGGATTGATTGCTGTAGTGATGTAATTTGAGCAAAATTATGGGATATGACATTGACCGCAACATTTAAGACAATAAATTGTGTTGGGAATTAAACTAATCAAGATTCGGCATAGCTTTCATGTGGCTATTAATTTTCAGACCAGTGATTCTTGTAATTTTCGCAAACACTTCAAAAACATTTGCTAACATTTTGATGCACTTGAAGGATTTTTGGTAAAAGGTTAAATATGCCACGATAAAAAATTCCTAATTAGCATTACAGCGAAAAATTCCACAAAAAGTACGGCATTTAAACAAAAAGAAGCTAAAAACTCACCGCAACAATAATCTTTTTAACTCAAGTTAAGATTTCTCCAAACTCATATTCATCCTCGATTGCATGCAATTACAATAACAATAACGATCCCTTCCAATAAAAATTTCTTATGTAGCAAGATTCTGTGGTAATTACTTAAGCTATAAGAGATGAGAGGAGAAAACCTCAAGGAAAATTATTTTTACCTTTTTTATGATTGAGGTTTGGCAATAAGAAGAATATTCATATGTAACAATGGCAAATACCAAAATAATAATAAACTCTCTTTCTCTTTTACTCTCACTTAATTTTCATCTCTATCTCATTTTCATTCTTTTATGCTTTTTGCCTAATTTAATAATTACAATAATCATCCTTCTCGTACACAAATTTCATAAACTTAACGATTATGGCTTCATCATTCAATATTGCTGGAAGATATAAAATTGGGGGTTCCTTAGTTCTATTTCCATCACTTTTGTCAATAAGATACATTCATGACTCCGGATATAATTCATAAATCTTATAAATTAAGTTATATTCAATACATGTAGCAACACCCACAAAAGAATATTAAAACTCGTTCTAAGCGAACCTCTAATCTCCGACTCGCATGTAAAGTGTAAAGATTCATCTCATTCTTATATCTCTTTTATATATATAGCATTGTTGTTGTTGCTATTGTATGGCGTCTCTTTCGTGACTATTGACAGCGATTAATTGTCTTATTTTTAGCCTTACACTATATTAAATATCTTTTATATCTTAATCTCCTCTCGTGTCATAATTTAATATCATAATCACGTTATTGTGGTAAAGTGAGGTAGGAAGCTCACACGACTATATAAAATCATTAAGAATGTGTTGAAGCAAATTTATCAAATTAATGATTCATGGTAGTGTCAGGTTCAAAAAAAAGTAAAATAACCACCAATCTCTCATCCCACTCGAAATTACTACTACGAAATTCTATTTATCTACTTTATTACCGACAATGTGCCAATAGATTGAAGTCAATTTGGAAGGTATAGGTAAAGGTAAAGGTAGGAAGAAAATGAAAATATTGTGAATGATTGAAAACATAAATTTATACATGAAATATTATTTGATCGATAACACGATAAAATGAAAATAATTTTTTTCTTCATTTTCATTTTGGTTTTTGAGAAATGTGCATGGTTAGCTGTTCATAACAATTCATACTTCAATAAAAAAAAATTCGGAAAAGAAGTGAATGAGAAATGAGGAGAGAGAAAATCGAAGGTGAATTGAAAAATTTTGTGGGTAAATGACCGCCTAATAATTCTTTTATAAATTCGAATCATTGTTTCAGATCATTAAGTAATCAATTCAGCAGATGACTAATGGCTACTCATTAATTTTACTTTTTGTCTTACGCAGTTTGGTCTCTAATGAATTAAATCATTTTGTTCATTATGTTTGGTTTGGAATATAAAAGTCAATTGAGATCTAATTTACTAATAGGATTTTGTTTAAAGTAAGAACATATTAATTAAGAACATAATTGGATCTTAGTTTGGAATTTAGAATGCTTAATAAGAAGATTTGTAACCGGTTCTAAACTTTAATTATGATAAGCAAAAAGACATCCATAAGCAAGTTGACCTAAATCAACATATAAATCATCCGAACATAAAAATATAGGTCTATGAATATTTTCGATCCTAAAAATGCCGATAAACAAGTTTAATAATAAAAGTTAAAATAAATCATCAGGAAGGATATTTTTCATTATCATAAAAATGGCAACAATATGAAAAGAAGGCAAGAAGATAGAGCCAAAACAATAAAAGTTGCTGATCAATGAATGAGAGAGAGTCGCACACTTATTCATGCTTTGATAAAATTTTCATTGTGATGATGATGATGGCATTAGTGGGAGAGAAGACTAAGTAGAACATCAATAGATATAGCAATAGGAAAAAATCAATTTACTAAATTGAACTATGGCATGTAATTTGGTTTATTTTTTTGAAAGCAGCATTCTTCAATCTATCTCACTGTTGGCTGGCTGGCTGACTGTTACGTCTAGTATAGAACTAGAGGAAGGAAGAAAAGTGAAATCTGAATGAGTAAGAGAACTAGCAATGCCTTCATTCTGAGGATAGAATATTGAATGTGATACATAACACAAAAATATCTATTTTATATGAATATGTACTTATATATGTGTAGATTTGTATGTGCTTTGGCAGAGAATGAGAGCGAGATATCCATTTCGCAAATTAATTCGAGTGAATTCTGATTTACAAGTTTTTAATTTCGTATATTGAAATTGTAATGTAATTGATTCCAATGACGTATAATTTTTTTCCACCCTCCTACTCTCCTTACTCATTCTCAGTTCCTATATCAACTCAATAACACAAATTGTTGAGGGGTATGAGCATGCATACACACAGTAGGATATCAAACTAAATAAAAATGAATTTGTATGAGTGTGGGGATGTTCATGGAACCCAATAAATTAGGTTTTGCGGTGATTTGTCGAATAGCTGTATCAATTAATTGCGAAGCTAGGAAATTCGAGAATATAAAAATGAATTTGAAGCAACCATGGTAATAATCATTATATTGGATGTCTACTGGGACTTCATTTAATTAATATTCTGTTATTTTTGGTTTATTTTAATGGAATCTATTATTCTCGGTATATCAGAAATAGCACAAGAATGGCCAATTTCAAGAATCGAAATGTCTACAGAAATTGCCAGTAATCTAGTAACCTCTAATAGAATTAGATAAATTCATTCCACTCTAATTTGCTCTACTGCTACATCCCCAACTTCCATCAAACACATATGAATGTAGTTATTTATTTAGGACTTTAAGGTATCAAACAAACAAGCAAACAACAATAACAATGTATTTGTTATATTAACACACAAAAGCCTAATTGATTCTCGTTAATTGTTCATGGCTATGATTATGTTTAATTACAACCCACAACAGCATCATTGAAACAGAGAAGAAAAAGTTTTCTATCATCCTTCTCTTTCCATCTCCCTCACTCTCTCTCTCTCTCGTTCCATTGCCCCTGCTATTTATACAAATTCAATTAAATTCATTTTTTTAATTACCAAAGTTTTTCACTTTTTCTGTTCTTGTTGTTGCTACTTTTTCTGTTAATCCTTGTCAACAACATAGAAAGTTTTTCATTTGCAATTTTTTTTCCTTTCGTTCGTTCATTCTCTAGCTTTTGTTTCGCTGTCTGTGTTCTTTTTGTTTTCTAAATGAATAATTTTTTTCAAGTGTATAGGAGCCTCGGGGAAAATTGAAAATGAGGAGAAATAAATAATTTTTAATAAACGAGACCTGACGGAATTTGAAGGAAAATTAAGTCGGCCGACTTTAGTTGCTAATTTGTCAAATTGGATTTAAATACCGTATTCTTTTCATTTGACTTCCGATTCATTTAGCACCCTCTTCCTACGGTTTGACTCTTCCAATGAATAGCAACGCCTATGCAAAGAATCCCTTGTTTATGAACAACGTATTCCAGATTTTCATAAAGATTTAATTAACGAAATCTGATGGGATTATCATATCCAAACGGTGCGAATACGACAGAAGATTTAACTTTTCTTCAAACTTCTTCTTTGTTTTTATTCTCTTTTGAAAATGAGCTTGAAAAGCTTTCATTCAAACTTTTTCCTGTGGTAAATATTTCTATTTAATTGAAGCATATTTTATAAAAAAAATAAACTTTTAGGTATAAAGAAAATTGTGCAATAATTGAGAAGATTTTTGGAAGTTTTGAAAGTCATTTAGGGATTACATTGATTGAACGTTTAATTAATTTTGTTTTTCAATTAGTAAAGAATACACAAGAATTATTAACCAATGTGGGTTTATGGATGTTGCATGCATGATATGATTCCATGGATTTTACATTAATTGATTGCTATTAACCCACACTGTAGCCGTAAGACAGCATTTCTGTCATCAATTCTTCTGTTGAAATAATTATTATTAAAATTAACCAATAAGGATCTGCAAATGACGTATGATTGTGAACATAAATTAATTAATGCTCATGATATTAATATATTCCCTTTCGATAATTTCCTTAAAACCACAATTATTCAATTTTTAAAATGATTCCATACAGATGGAAAATTTCTTTTACTGCTATGAAATTTTATAAATTATTCAGGAGGATCTTTGCATGATTTTAATGTATATTTATATTATATGGAATGTTAATGTTAATTGTATGTTAATGTTATACAAAAGAATCATGATGGGGGCTATCATGGTTAATTGCATAATAATACCTCCACCTCTTTATTTTTAATTCAGTTCAGAAAGGTGAAAAGAGAGAGCTAAAGTTAATTATTAATGTACATATATACAAATTCATTCTGTGCAACGCAAGCAACCCTTACCATCCTCTCCCTCCTTTCGATTTATTTATTTTTTTTTTTTTTTTGATTTTTCATTCAAACTCTTAATTTTCCGGTTCATTGAAAAACTTCCAGTGCAGATTTTTTTTTTCGTTAATTCTCATCCTCCGGCACTTGGTACGTCCTCTCTCACTTTCACATCGATGCATGATGGAATAAAAGGAGAAAGGAGCAAACAGCAGGCAAGTCCAGAGTAATGTGAAAATGAATTGTGTGGTTTTTTCATTGTATTTTATAAAATAAAAAAAATTAAAATAATATAATATGAATATGAACATACAAGGTATGATAAAGTTAGTTTCCTGTGATCCACACACTCAGTACATTTTTCTCGACACAAAAATTTTCTTGTTTTAATAAATTTTTTATGAAATAAAAGAGATGAGAGGAAGCAAATAACATGAGCAGATGAGCTTGAAAAATTAACAAATATCAGCGACGGACATTCGATATATGTCCAATTCATTCATAAAATATTGAATAATTTTCATTGGCTCTATGCTGTATACGCCGTGCAAAAACACGTGTTTCTTCACATAGTTTTTTATTCATACCGCGCGATTGCTTTTCATATCCACACACTCGACTCTACTCCCGATTCACTGTTCAATTGCACTCACTCGCTCATATATACATCCATATGCTCCTTTATTTTTTATTTAATATTATTATATAATTGAATTAAGCGACAATTTTTCATTCAAGCACAATCTGATCCGCCGACGATGGTCATTAAAATTTAAAATGTGACTTGTAAAATATTTAACGTGAAGCGATACGGAAAATTCTTTTTTAAAAATATCTCAATATGTATTTTTTATTATTTTTTGGAATGAAATGAGACAGGTGCAAGAATTTTATTGTGAAAATTGGATGGGTCCATGCAACGCTTTCATGGATGTTCTAGTTGAACTTCATAGGGTTATTTGATGATCTACCCATAATGTCTTATACTAAATTCATTGTCTAGTAATATCCCAAAAAGACAAACAAAAATTTATTAGAAATATTACAAAACTATGAAGCCTCGGAATATGATTGATATGTAGTTTAAATTGAATTAGCTAAAACCGGAATCTGTCAATTTTTGCAGCATCAGTAAAAAAATCACTAAAACATGATATAAACAAACTACACATACACACCAGGGAATTCTGATTAAATATAATGAAAAGCTATTGAAAATTATTGAGGTATAAAAGGTAATTGATAGTTTTCTATACAAAATTGATTGACAATTAGTGACATAAATGCTTCATAAATTTAACAATCTCATTTTTCGGTATCGGAGTAAAAAACTTGAATAATAAAATTCGATTTTGTGTGTGAGAGAGAGGAGATGATTTTTCCATTTTAAACGATGGAAAGCAACCCTCATGTGTATTTATACATATTTCATAGAGTGTCCAATTAAAAATATATATATGTGAATGTATGAACACTATAACGAGAGAATCCTCACGATAATGGCAATGATGGAGAAGAAGAAAGGAAACGAGATCCCAATTAAAAAATAAAATTGTTTCATTTCATGTATGTAGCATGTATATTATATTTAAGGGGCTTAAAATGAGATAAAAAAAGAAGAAGAGAGTCGAATTAAATTAAAACAAACATGAAACTAACTGAAATGGCTCACATACTACAATGAATGGGTTGAAAAATGTTTTTCTTCTCTTTGCCTTCAACATCAAGTACAAACGTTCACATCATGCACATGCCGAGAAAAATAAGAGCAAGAATATCAAGAGGAGGAGGAGAGAAAAAAAAGTTTCGTAATTATCTTTTTTTCAGTAATTAAATAAAGAGATGCACATTATATGGTTGAGTAAATAAAGCAAGAGAAAAGGGATATAATTGCTGTTTAAAAGCTGGAAAAACTTTTACTTTTTTTCCATCTCATTGTGTCCCCTTCTAACGTCAACATTCTCCTTCCATACATCATGTGAACTTTCTGAACATCGTATATGATAGGAGTGTCATATTCGTACCACGATTTGTTTGTTGTCATTTTTTAATTGAGGATAATTTATGGAAGAATTAGGAATTGACTAGGTTATGGTCTTAATTGCTGTTAAAGACCTTAATGTGTCCAATATTTTGAGTAGTTCTTAGATGGTTTGTCATGCCAAAAAGGTGACCAAATTTGTATAGGCAAGTTCCACGCAAAATTTGGATTTTTTGACGGTCCGAATATCCTCACAATTAAAATCCTTCTCAACTTAATATTTGATACCTTCTGCTGTTCTCCTAAAATATGTTATACAATGAAATAAAGGAAAGGCAACAAAAGCTCACACAAGAAAATAATTGTTGGTGAAAAATTTCATACTTAAATTAAACTATTTGAAAACTTTCTCTATAACTTTTTTATTTTTCTGAATTTTCGTTCGTAAAATATGAAACTGTTGAGATATATGATCAGGAGAAATGAAAAACTGTGTGATCTTGTATTGATGAATGGTGAATAATAACTCTTAGTGGCTGCATTTTTCTATAAAGTAAATTAAGGAATTTTAAATGAGTTCCTATTTAATTATCAATGTATTGCACACTATTTTATATGTGGATCGCCGGGAGAGTAGCTGAAAATTATCGGTTCAACATCAAGTCAAAACATTTAATTAGAATAAGAATTAAATTAGGAATAGACACCAAATCAGCACAATGCTGTTTTCATGTATTATTTTAGGCACTTTTGACACTACTTTCAATCCGGATCTATATTACTATAATATTTTGATATAAGTTGCTGTATCGCAACCCTTGCATCTATTATTCCTTAATATGCACTATTTTAATGATGGAAAACGAACAGGTACCTCAAAAATTTGATAATTTTCCACTTATGTTCAAAAGGCTATGACTTTATACTCAAAAAAAATATTTTCCTAAACGTAGTTAGTAAATTTGAATACTTCCGTATTTTTTAAGCAATATAAATATTTTGACTAAAATTCACTAAATTATTTAGACAAAAAAAAGGCACAAGTTGTTATCTATCAAACCACAAAATGATGGAGTATATGAAAAATAAAAAACAGGAAAAAGTTTTAGTTTTTTAGCCAACAAATAAACTATTCGACTAGAAAATTTACTCTCTCTGTATTATTTTTTCCACTCGACAATGAAAAAGCAGTTTCAGCAAATACTAGAAGCTGTATTTTTTTTAAAACGTATAAAAAACTTTAGAGTTTTTAAAATTTTTCATATTCTCATCATAAAGTAGTAAAAGAAGCAATTGTACGGAAAAAAATAAGTTGGGTTAATTAAAAACTAACATCAATTAATTAACCGCTCGTCAATTTTCCCCATTTTTTATGCTTATACAACTTTTTGTTTTTCCAAAATTAAAAGTTTCCGAAAAAACTTTTTTAATTGTGCCTAATTTCATCCAAACATTTAGAATGGTACTCGAGTGCTTATGATATAGTCTCATGAATGCAAACCACTCAATTACAAACCACTTTTGGCACAAATCACTGTTCAGTGTTTGTAAGTGTCTTCACTTTTTTCCTACCCCACTATTTACTTCATTTCATAAATGCGACATCAAGTGTATGTGAATGTAACTTATTAAGTGTCGGTATGTTACATAGAGTTTTGGGATGTTTGCTTTACATTTATGAAAATATTTTTTTTATTGACTAAAGTGGTTGCTGAAGGGTAGTTTGGAACTTTCGTGTTTAGGCATGAAAGATATTATGCCTCAATCATAAACATCCCCAAAAAATATTCCACAATTGCTTGCATCAGCCCACCAAATACAATGTAAAAGACAATGAAATTTGATACTGTCAGAAATGGCACAATGTAAAATGTGGTTAACCTTATCTTCTCATATAAATGGTTTGCATCATTTGCCATTTGAAGTCAACAAAAAATAAAAATACGAGTTTCTTTTTTTTCCATACCCAAAATCCCTTCGCACTTCTACACATATTATCATCTTGGAATAAATATATGTTTTGCTTTTTATTGTTATGGAGAAGAAAAATCTTTTCTTTCATCCCTTCCAGTTCCACAAAAACAAACTATAGTATCATGTGAATAGAAGGGAAAGAACAAAGAGACTGAAAAAAGATTTCAATCTGCAGATAAGAACGCAACAGTAAATTTTGCGTCAGCACCTTCAATTGTTGCAATTTGTAATGTTTGAATTACATTATGGTTATGTGGTTATGTGATCAAAGGAATGTGCACTTATGAATGAAAAGATTTAATGACGCAAATTAAACAGCATTAAAGAGGCACTTTGTAGTTTGAAACAATGGGATATTTAACTTTGTACTTGATTTTCTACACATCTGCGAATGTTTGAGTAACTGAAAATAATTAAGGACTTAAGTATGAATTGTCACTTTAAAGTATCAGTGCAATTATTCATGGCATGACTTTTAGATTGGTTTTTTGCCCTAGGGAATACTTAAAGTGCTATACAACTAGTTATCATCCCTATAAAAATATTATAGGAATGAGTTTCATGTGATATTAATCTTTGAGTTAACTGCAAATTGAGGACTCAACTGAATGACATGTATTAAACTAAAAGTTTGCATTCACAAAGTTCAAGGAAGTTAAATTGGAATATTTTGTTCAAATGTGATTATCGAGATGAAGATTAAAGTGCTTATTCTCGTTCCAAAAATATTTCCATTCTTATACTCTTGAACTTGTCTGAAGGAAAAAAATGAGCTAGTAGTTCAAGTATAATCTTGAGAAAAATCATAAAACTGGACATTTAAGGATAAAAATAAATAAATTGGAAGATTACAGAACTTGGACATAATAGAAAGGTAGAAGAAGTCATTGACAATATGTCTTCAACAATTGCATTAAATCAAGTCGAAAATCTCTTAGCTGTCTCATCGATAAATTGCCTTTGGCACTTACATTAACATTATCTTTTCATGTTACTTCAGTTTGATCCGATTCGTCGTTTAGACGAGTAAATAGTTAGGGGGAGGTTGAAGAGTGAGAGTAGAAGAAAATTCCATAAAAGCTGTTATCGAAAAACCTCATCATTAAACAATATGTCACAAATGAGGGTTCAATAAAACAAATGAGTAACAACACACAAAATCAAATTTCCAGTTTGTCAATAACACAGATAGATTCATTTTGTGAGATATTGTAGCACATAATAATAAGGCACATACGAATTTATATATATTTTTTTAACTGGATTATAATAGTGATCGATGATGAATGTCAGCATTTTGGATATGGAAAATTGGATATGAATTTAAAGTCAGTATCAAAATTACTGTAATTTTTCATAAATTGATCAGTAGTAGCCATTAAGCTGCCATTTGGTAACAACCTTATTGTCACTGCAAACTCAAAAATGGAAGATGCGCTTTAACAATCAATTGACAGTAACATTTCATGCATATATCACTCGGCTGCTGCCCAATTCCCCCCTAATCTCCCACTCTCTCTTGTATTCAATGGAATGAGGAATGAGGAGAAACGAAAATTAAGTTTATGGCATTATAAATGTTTATATGATAAATATACACATAAAATATAAATGTACGCAAATTGAGTGGAATAATGAGATAATGATGTGATTGATTTGATGACTGAATTAAATTAGAAACACATTTTCATGCTGTTAGCAGTTCATTTATTATATTAAAATTATTTTCCTCTCATTGATTATGTCTTTGTCTCACTCACTCTCTAGACATGTATCTCATTGATTGTTATAATGTGCGTGGTTACTTATTATGGATGATTGCGTTTGCTTTTAGCACTAATTGAAAAATTGAAAATTAAATTGTGGATGAAAATGATAAAAGGAAACAAAAGAAATTTACAGAAATAAGAAGTTATAATGATAATAAATAACAAGGTAATGAATGTTTCATTATAAAATTGCTACAGATGATGATGAAAACCACGGCAATTGAATTTTCGCGGCTTTTGTGAAATTAAAATTCATTCAATCATAAAGTTTTGTGATAATTGAATTTCATGCTCATTTCTTCGTGGCAGAAAACATTCTGTTCTGTGGTATGATAGCCTCATTTTCAAATCCAATTAACTTTTTCAATACAAATTAGAAATGCTGAATATTTACTTTAGAAATTATTTTTTGTCAAATTCAGCCATAGCTTTTAATTTTCCAGTCGTGAATTTTAATAAAGAAAGTCCTTATTCAACTTTAAAATAATTATTAATTAGGAAAATAATACTTTAATTAATTTTCATTCAATTTGACATGGAATTGTGATAAAGGACTTAAGAGATTAGCCGTGGAGATTAAGGACAATTTTATAAAATTAATTTAAACTACTCTCATCCTCAATCCTTTTTCATTTCATATCAATTAATTTTTACATTCTCTCGCCCCATTCATTTCACATCCCCTTTCATTCATTCAAATGACTTTAAATGTGAAAAACTTAATTAAGCGCACACAAGAAGACAGCAAGCAAAAAATGCTCAGATTAGATATGTATCTTATTTTTTTCGAAGCCATTTGTGTGTATAAAAGTTTTAGTAATTAAAACTAATATCTACCAGCGACATCAAACAATTAATGACAACCGAAAAATAGAAAATTTTCATCTTCATTTTCATTTCCTTCATCTCGAATCTCCTTCCACCCCATCAACATCACCATCATCGTCTTCATTGCTAAAAGGAAATTCTTCTAACTGATAACGATTAAGTGAAAGGAGAAGGAAAATTAAGAACAAAAAAGGGGTTCCACTCCTTCTTCTCATTGCTCACTCGCCATGAAAATTAACTAAAATTGTTTTCAATCTCTGTGCTGTATACTATGTGTTGTGTATGTTTGTGAGCGAAAGAGTTGAAGGAACAAGTTTTTCGTCTTAACGACACATGAAAATTCCGTATTCCATTTAGTTTTTCCTGTTTTTGCTGTTGATATAGAGGCAAGAGCGAAAAATGGCAATGATGATAAAAATTTTTCAATTTACTTGAAATTCTTTGTTTGCTCCTTCCCCTTTTTCGTTTTGGTTCCTTGTCTTAATTTCTTCTTGTACATCGTTGAAAATATTAAAACTAACGATTTCCACTTTATTTCTTTTCTTTGATTCCCATTCTCCATCGGCAAATGTATTTGTACTTCTTATATTGTATAATGAATATTATGGAATGAGATAGAAAAACGCGAAACGATGGCATGTAGTGCTGAAATGAGCAGAAAACTTCCCATTCGCTATTTAGTCGTTTTGTAAAATGTAATATTCATTATTTTAATTAAATTTAAACTTCCTCTCACTCCACCTATCCCTTTTTCAATCCGCTGCTCAGATCTATGTTTCGTCCTGTTATGGTTGCTGTATGTATTGCCAACACTATGTATATACATTGAGTATAATGAGCACTAGGCGAAATGGAATGAGCGGAGGTTATTATACATTGGGGTTGTATTTAAAATTTTGACGAAATATCTGCATAATATTTTATTAAATTGCTGCGAGACTTGCTAATGCTGGGAATAATTTCTAAATATTTTTAATTAATTTTCTTTCCACGATCCAAATCGATTAAAATAACAGAAATTGAAAAATTTAATTTCTTAGCAGGTTCATTAATTTTTAGATGACTAATTTTGTGTCAAAACAAACGAACACATCCACAGTTGCTGATTTCCAAAAATATCTCTTCCGAAAAACCATGCAGAAGGCACATATTGGAGACAATTTCTCGACAAACTTCAGCAACAGCACTGCTTTTCAGGAAATGTGGAAAATTTTTCTTTTAAAAGTCATAATAATTAAGACAATTATCAAAACAGGCAATCAAGTTGATGATTCTTCTTTCCGTTCTCATTTTCTTATTTGTTCTGATACTTGTGATTATTATTGCTTGGATAAAATTGTTATAGCGGTTATACTACCTCGTGTATGTCTGGTTTTTCGAGATTGAGAGATGCACTGCATTTTAAAATTGTATTCGAGTACGTAAAGGGCATTCAGCGATAGAGACACTGTTAGAGGACAAGTGAGAGAGCTCATGGTTCACAGATGATCTGCACGGCCAGCGAAGTTAGTAAGTTCGACTTAAAGTCAAATTCTAGATCCACCACCTTCTCCTTAGCTGATTAACCCAAAATTTAATGTCGTCAACAGTAAAATTTTTCACATCCCGATAAATTGCCCGTAAAACACCAGTTAACTGCCAAACTTCCGAATGTGGAAAAATAACATTCTTTGTTGCCGAAAAAATAAAAGAATTTTAATTAAAATTGCACATGTGATTTTAATGAGTAACGAAATGGATTGTTATGGCACTTTGAAATCTCCTTCTTCTTCCCACTTCAACTCTCTCCTCCCCCATTTAGTATTAATTTTTTTTTTGAAAAACATATTCATTTGTTTCGTGTGTGTGCCGTCTGCTGTTGCTTGCTCGCCTGCTCCTGTTTTAATACAGAATGATGAGCACACAGAGTGAATTTTTGAAAGCAATTATTTTAAATTTTAATTGCATTAATTGCACATGACACATGAGCATTATGTCTTTATTGATATTTTATGTTACGTAGTATATTCTCTTTCTCCTTTTATCTTGTCGTACAGTTCGACATAGACTCTTACTCGATACATAAGCAGTAATAGTAATAATAATGAAAATAATAATACTTAATGCTTACACAATCAACGTTGATGGTTCTGGAAATTGCGTGATTTTGATGGGTAACATGTTGTCTTTACTTATGCTTCGTTTAATTTGCAATCGCATCATATTTGTATGCCTATTATCCTCATCCCCTTTTTGCTTCATATCTCTCAAATTTACTTATTAAATATATTCCATAAAAGTTACTATGACTGATTGCGATTGCACATTTGAGGGGAGAAAATTAATTTAATTTTTATGTTATTCTTTACATCTCGTCTCTGAGCATTCTTTTGGCATCAGACAATGCATGCTTATTTAATAAAGACTAAGTTAAGTGCAATAAATTCTTCTTAATATTGCATAATAATACAATTTAAATTAATAATACATATTATGATGAGAATGTGTTGTGGATGTAATGAGAAATAAACAAAAAGAGAAATTATATTGTTATTGAGTAATGCGGATACAATATTGTAGGAAAACGTGATATAAGACGTAACATAATTTTAATCAATTAAGTAGGTAATCGTTTAAGACAATGAAAAATGAATTTATAATTTTATTACAGAATTTACCTTTTATGAGAATGTGCATTGTTGCTTTGTATGATAATCACAATTATAGAATATTAGTAGAATGTTATGCTTATAGAGTAAAATGCAGGATTTATGATATTCAAATGAAAACTACTTACACAACAAAATTATGAATTTACAATTAAATGTTTCTTAAGGTATCAATTACTCTAGCAATCAATGCATAGTATTAAGTATGATTATGAGGGTGACTAAGCATTTCATAATTTTAAACTTCTCAGTAGACTAATTGACTTTTCAAAACATTGATAATTTTCGAGTGGTATATTAATCAGAAACAACAACTAAAAATTTATGGAGTTCTTATTCTTTTTATCTCAATCTAATCTCAGTGAAATGTTATCGCTGTTAAGCTTTGATAAGTAGAAATAAATTACTGATAATAAGAGCTTATTAAAGCGAATAAAATTCTTGATAATTTTCAGTATTTTTTTATTGCTTGAGATATTTAGTCTGTTGCTAGAGTAAAGAGGTGAACAATTTCTATTAATTAATAGAGCTAATTAAGTTTACCAAATTTCTCATTAGACTGAAATTTGATTTTGTTTGATTATAATTAATTTAGGAAAATGGAAGACTTGCCAATCAGTTTAGGTGAAAAACTCGGATTTCTAAAACAGCCTAAAGGTTTTGCAACAAAAGCTATTCATGCTGGACAGGAATCTGATCAGTGGAATTCAGGGTAATATCCTCATAAATTAGACCATACTTTATCAAACAAATTACTATTAATATAGTGCTGTTGTCCCACCAATCGTAACATCAACAACTTTCGTCCAAAAGACTCCTGGAGAGCATACTGGTTTCCGTTACAGTAGATATGGGAATCCATCCAGAACTTCTCTAGATGCTTGTTTGGCTGCACTCGATGATGCTAAATATGCTATTGCATTTACTGCTGGTGTAAGCTCTTTGACTGCAATTATGGCGACATTTGAGTCAGGCGATAATTTAATTTCTAGTAAGAAATTTTTTGCTGGTGACTTTATCATTTGGGATACCTTTAAAAAGCTTGGTGTAGAAACAAAATACATCGATTTTAGTGATTTGGGTAATTTGACAGAAGCACTTGATGAAAAGACGAGAATGGTATGGATTGAGTCTCCAATGAACCCATCATTAACTGTGTTAGACATCAAAGCTATAGCCGACATTGTTCACTCAAAGTCAAAAGCATTTCTAGTTGTGGATAACACATTCCTTACTCCATACTTCCAGCGTCCATTAGAACTTGGAGCAGACATTGTAGCTTATTCAATCAGCAAGTTTATTGGTGGTCATTCTGATATTGTGGGTGGATCAATATCTACAAATAATCAAGAGCTATACGAGAAAATTAAAGCTTCTCAAATTGCTCTTGGAGTTACTCCATCTCCTTTCACATGCTATCTTATAAATCGTAGCTTACGAACATTATCAGTTCGTATGGAAAAGCATTTTGAGAATTCATATGCTGTTGCAAAATATTTGGAATCACATCCGAAAATTGAAAAGGTTAATCACCCAGCACTTAAATCGCATCAAGGCTTTGAGATTGCTACAAAACAATCTTATGGACATTCAGGAATTCTATCATTTTACATCAAAAATGGAACTCTTGAAATGTCCAAAACATTCTTCAAATCGTTAAAGTTAGTGATTGTCGGTGAAAGTTTAGGAGGAACTGAAACATTAGCTTCATTTCCTTGGGTCATGTCTCATTCAACAATGCCTGAAGATGAGAGAATTAAGGCAGGAGTTACTGAAAGTTTGATTAGAATTTCAATTGGACTTGAGGATGTTCGTGATGTAATTGAGGATTTGGGAAATGCATTGGAAGCTATTTAATTGCTTTTCTGTATAAATTTGTAACAGATGTAAAGAATTGAATAAAATCTTCTGCCTATAATTCTAATTTTAGTTCTAATCTATTTTAAAATCAGCATACATTTCCTCAAAATACATTACACGAGTAAATTTTCTCTTAATTCACAAAAAATGAGCAAATGTTCTCTTAGTTCGCTACAAAACCTCATTCAGTGCATTTCGCAATGCAGAAATTTTCAATTGAAAAAAGTTCAGAACTCGGCAGATACGCAGTTGCAACGGAAAATTTACAACCTGGAAGCTATCTTTTTGACGAATTGCCATTTGCAGTGGGCCCAAAAGCCAGAACATTATGCTGCTGTCTGGAGTGTTACTGTTTAATCGATGGAACAGCCTCAGGAAATCGATGTGAAAAATGTTCATGGCCGCTCTGTGAAGAGTGCTCAAAATTGACTGAATTTTCCGCTCACAAACGCGAATGTGAACTTTTTCAAGCCGCAAAATGTAAATTTTATAATTTACCAGATCCGAATATGAACTGCATTCAACTGGATTGCATTACACCTTTGAGGGTTTTATTAGAAAGAGAAGCAAATATGGATAGATGGAATAATGAAGTCGATCCAATGGAGGATCATCGTGACAAGAGATTTGAAACTGATGCATGGGAGGCAGATGAACAAAATATTGTTGGATATCTACTAGGTCCTTGCAAATTAAAGGAAAGAGGAATTACTGAAGAAATCATTCAGAAAGTGATTGGAATTTTAGAAGTAAATGCCTTCGAGGCAAAGACATTAAAAGGAGATTATGTTCGATGTTTATATCCAAAGCTTGCAATTCTATCACATTCATGCATACCGAATACTACACATGCCATTCATCCCTCAGAAAATTTTAAGTATGCTTTAAATATTATTATATCAATCACATCAAGCTCAATCATTTCTAATTTATTTTAGATTAAATGTCAGGTCAACCATAGCAATTTCGAAAGGTTCTCAACTCTATTCATGCTATACCTATACACTCAATGGAACAATGGATCGTCAACAACATTTAATGGAAGGAAAATATTTTCAATGTCATTGTGAAAGATGCTCAGATCCAACGGAACTAGAAACACATTTCAGTTCTATGAAATGCCGTGATTGTCTTTATGGCGATGTTGATTCTTCTAATCCATTAGGTAATATCCTCTATAAAAGCACAATGAAAAACTATTTATTTCTCATAAGAAAATGTTGCCTTCCTTAATGTTCTAGATGCGGAAGCAATATGGAAATGCAACAAGTGTCCTATGGAAATTCCAGCAGAAAGTATAAGAGAATCGTTGAAGGCACTTCAGAATGAAATCGAATGTACAAATTCTATTGAATTTTTAGAGTTTTCTCTGGAAGAATATGAAGGCATACTGCATCCAAATCATTACATTATGATATCAATGAAAAGTGCTCTTATCGATAGCTATGGTCACATGAAGGGCTATTTGTTAGCAGAATTACCCGACATATTGTTGAGCAGAAAAATTGAATTATGTGAGGAACTGCTTTCTATTCTTGACATTTTTGAAAAAGGCATGTCCCGTGCTCGAGCTCTAATGTTGTATGAGTTACATGCACCAATCGTTTTGTATGCAAGTTCACAATACGATATTGGACACTTGACAAAACTGGAATATTTAGAGCAATTAGAAAAGGCACGTAGAATTTTAAATGAGAGTCGAGAAATCCTTGAATGGGAAGATGAAAATGTTTGTTTAATTGTCATCAGTGCAAGGAAATCTCAAGAGACTTTGGAGAAATTGATAGTTTCTTTGGAAATGGAACAATAATTCAAGGTATGCATTTAAACATAAATTGCAATAATTTACTCAATAGTCCTGAATAGAAGTTTCGATTTGATTAATTTGGACAACAAGAATAACATAATGAAATCGTTATCATATATAATTGCTTTCATAACATACATAAATCAGAGAATATTGTAGATATGAAGATATACGCATGCATATGTTATGATTTAATAAACAATATGTCCAATATAATCAGCTCGGTTCATTAGTTGTTGTGAGTCATATAATTTGATTGATAAAACCATTAGTCTCATTAATGAGCTTGTCAATAAAGGAGGAAACATGACGAAATAATTTGGATGTCATTTTATCATTACAATTATAATTTCTGTGAAAGTGTCATAAATTAATCCGTAAGTGCATAAATCAATATGAATGACTCATAAAAGAGTGATACATTTATGTTTGAGTATGTGTGTGGGATCTTAGTAAATATAAAAATAATAAGCAACAGATTTCACTCAGTATAAAAATTTTATTCACTTTGGTTCTTCACAATTTGCATTCATAATAAGAGTGTCCAAATAGTTTAAAGACTTTAAGGAAATTGTTTTTGCAGTACAAACCTTTTCATCCTCCCATTCAAGAATTTCTCGACTCTCATTTAAAATTCTACGTGCCTTTTCTAATTGCTCTAAATATTCCAGTTTTGTCAAGTGTCCAATATCGTATTGTGAACTTGCATACAAAACGATTGGTGCATGTAACTCATACATCATTAGAGCTCGAGCACGGGACATGCCTTTTTCAAAAATGTCAAGAATAGAAAGCAGTTCCTCACATAATTCAATTTTTCTGCTCAACAATATGTCGGGTAATTCTGCTAACAAATAGCCCTTCATGTGACCATAGCTATCGATAAGAGCACTTTTCATTGATATCATAATGTAATGATTTGGATGCAGTATGCCTTCATATTCTTCCAGAGAAAACTCTAAAAATTCAATAGAATTTGTACATTCGATTTCATTCTGAAGTGCCTTCAACGATTCTCTTATACTTTCTGCTGGAATTTCCATAGGACACTTGTTGCATTTCCATATTGCTTCCGCATCTAGAACATTAAGGAAGGCAACATTTTCTTATGAGAAATAAATAGTTTTTCATTGTGCTTTTATGGAGGATATTACCTAATGGATTAGAAGAATCGACATCACCATAGAGACAATCGCGGCATTTCATAGAACTGAAATGTGTTTCTAGTTCCGTTGGATCTGAACATCTTTCACAATGACATTGAAAATATTTTCCTTCCATTAAATGTTGTTGACGATCCATTGTTCCATTGAGTGTATAGGTATAGCATGAATAGAGTTGTGAACCTTTAGGGATAACCGTAGTTGCTCGGACATGCATTCTAAAAATTCAAAAGATCGATAAAAATTTTCATACAGTTCATGGTTACTAAGCTTACTTGTAATTATCTGAAGGATGAATTGCATGTGTAGTATTTGGTGTGCATGAATGTGATGATATTGCAAGTTTAGTATAAAGACATCGAATAGAATGTCCTTTGATTGTTTTAGCTTCAAATGTGTTTACCTCCAATATTCCAATCACCTTCTGAATTAGTTCCTCAGTAATTCCTCTTTCCTTTAATTTGCATGGACCTAATAGATATCCAACAATATTTTGTTCGTCTGCATCCCATGCATCTGTTTCAAATCTCTTGTCACGATGATCCTCCATTGGATCGACTTCATTATTCCATCTATCCATATTTGCTTCCCTTTCTAATAAAACCCTCAAAGGTGTAATGCAATCCAGTTGAATGCAGTTCATATTCGGATCTGGTAAATTATAAAATTTACATTTTGCGGCTTGAAAAAGTTCACATTCGCGTTTGTGAGCGGAAAATTCAGTCAATTTTGAGCACTCTTCACAGAGCGGCCATGAACATTTTTCACATCGACTGCCCTGAGCTGTTCCTAAAACTGGACAGTGACACTCTAGACAGCAACATAATGTTCTTGCCTTTGGACCAATAGCAAATGGAGTGTCTTCAAATAAATATTCTCCAGCCTTTAAGTCTCTAGATGCTATCAAATATCTTCCAAACTCTGAATTTTTCTGAATTTCAAATGAGTCCATGATGGACAGAAATCGAAGAAAAACTGAGAAATTTTTTTTTCTGAATGGACTTACTAAAATTTTTGAGTGGAAATGAGAGGAAAAAGTTTATTTTTAGAAAGAAAATTTAATTTACTTTTCATTTCCAATTGCCTTCACGCATGATTTCAATAAGTTATAACTGTATAGTGAGATTTAAATAGAATGAGCGCCATCTATATGTCACTACTTGAAATGAATGAGATTTATTTCAGAATTTTCAGATTTTGAGAATGTAGAAACTAGTAATATGCTTGGCTATAGATTCGCGATTAAGTTTGCAAAGGCAACTTGTTGCAGAATATATTCAAATTTTCAATTAAATACTTTCTAAAGAAAATCATCTGATCAAATATCTTAACACAACTGGATCTTGTTTTTCACATAAAGTTAATATCTTCAAACCTATTAGACATAAGAATGGAAGTTCCATAGAAGATTTTTAATGATATTTTTAAATTAACCTTAGATCCAGTCAATTCTATTGTAAGTTTTAATAAAATGTTTTCATCGTCTCATATATATAAATTTGACTTTTTGTTCTTTGTCGCAAATTATTGCAGTTGTTACTTGTTACTGCACATAAAAATGTTTCATTAAACAATAGAAATTTGCAATGTCATTCAAGTGCTTATTAAAAAGTTGTTTCTGTAGGACATTCTGAGCAAATTCGTTCTATCCTTCAGTTAAAATCCTAATGCAAAAAGTCAATCAAGTTTCTAATTACTTAATACATTCAAATGTTCACGTGCGTTTAAAAAATATAAACATCAACATTGCGGACGGACGAGAGAGCGTTGACTATTCTGAGAGAACAAAAACAGTGAAATGTGTAATCAGAAATTAAATTAAGTAAAGTTAAAATGTGAGCATGAAAAGACATTAGTTGTGAGTGGAACTTCATAACGATAGAACGTGCCTTACTAAGTGTCTTTCTTTATAATTTAAGACTTTATTATTACTTATTTCTTTTAAGTTCTGTGAATTTGTTTTTTATGTCTGCAAAATATTTTGTGTGTTATTAATTAACAAGAAACAGCCAAAGGAAGTGCATTACATATCACATCACAAAGGTTAGCGATAGTGGATTGAAAAATGAGTATAAGACATGAGTCACATAATTTGTAAAGTGAATAATAATCAATAAAAAGGGAAATTGTAAAAAAGTATAAGGAAAGCCCTAAAAATCACAAGTGAAAGGTTATCAGATTACATACAAGTGAATTAAATAGACAGTTTAAAGTCTGCAGTCTAAGAAGAACTTAAACAAAGTTCTTTCGACCTTAGTCTAAGATTCAAAGTATATTTTTCTGATAAGACTTCCCAAAAATAAGTTCAAGTGTGCCTGAAAGTTATTTGTAGTGAAATTTGACAGTGTTTACAAAATTAATTCCACAGCACACGATTGATAAGATATTGAGAAGAACTTTCATTGATAAAGAAACTTCAAAATACTTTAATTACATAATAAAGCATGATATTGCGTGTCACTACTTTAGTTAATTTATCAATTTTTCAAAAGCAACGCATTAGGCTTCATTTGACATAATTTTATAGCTATTCATTCATGTACTGAGGATTGTGAACTTTGTAAACATATATCTTATCACGTAATGTGCCGGTTTTATTTTGTACACAAAAAGTATGAATGCACATGTAATGATTCTTATCTGTCTGTCCTGAGTTGTGAACAGTGAATTATAGATAATGATAATTTTGTTCGATGGATTACCTTATCAAGTGTCAGATCATCAAGGTCGGATTTGTGATGACTCAAATTTCCACACATACCTATTTAAATCCCCCCTCTTAAAATGGAAGTGAATAATTAACAGCTTAATTGCAGCAAAGGATGTGTTAAGTCTGTGCTAAAAATAGAAATTAAGAAATAAACAATATTGTTGATTTAATTGCTTGTGCTGGTTTGTGCTCTTAGTTACTTTTAAGAATTAATTTTGGATATATTAATGAACAATCAAGAAATCCTTTGACCTTGACCGCTACTGACTTCTTTGCTTAGTAAGAACTGTTTAAAAATCTTACAAAATTCAATTTCCATGCAAAAATAAATTCACAGTCTTAAGTCATTAAATCAACACAAATGACTCAGCTTTCTATTTCGTTAGATAATAAGGTTCACAAGCTACGATATCATTGATCCCATTGCACAAAGCAAGCAAAAAAATTTCCTTCAATTTTCTCATTACTTTTATCAGCTGTTCTCAATGAGTTTAACATCCAATGATAATACGACAAATTTATATGTGATTTCCATAGTCAGTTAATAGCACAAGCCGTTCAATAAACGTGTAATTACCAGCAAATAATATTTATTCACGGTCAATGTTATGTTGCGATTATTTTTCTACCGGCTTGCAGTAAAGCGGTAATAACAAAACAGCTATTTAATGTGAGAGGTGTGTGTGTCGTGTCTAGTGACTTTGATGCTTGTAAATAACAACACAGCAGATTTACAATTAGATTCTATTTTTTATGAGAGAGAGATCAAACTTCAGATTGATTAATCTTCTTTTGGAAATATAGATGTGTATCTGTGATGATTCTATTTTTGAATATTCTCACGTGCTCGTGCTCAATTTTTGAAGCATCCCGGATCATTTATATGATTTGTATATTTTTGTTTTCAGCATCTTACACATCACATAATGTCACCGACAGACACTAATGGAAATGATCTTCGATCAAGAATCAGACGTACGCAGAGCGTTACTAGAGCAGAAGAGATAACAGACCAAGAGCAAAAACAAAGAAAATCACAGCCTGATAAGCCGTAAGTTAACCGTTTTTTTAAATGGCTGCAGGGGAAATCCACTGATTATAGTTCAAATTTTGAACTTCAAAAACAATTTAAATATTAAAATATCGTTAATATATTCTCACAATAAATTCTACTAATAATACGAAAGTAAAGCATAATTTAGATCCTCGCATTAGGTCACTGTCAATGACACCGCGTTAATTAGCATTTGTAGAAATCTACCTGTCTCCACATTCAACTTCAAATAATTGTTGAATGTTGGCAGTGAACTTTTAATGTGGAATAAAAACAGAATTACTAAATGTCGTCATCCAAAAGCACATTAAGTTCTAAGAGAATTCTCTCATTTTCTCTTTAAATTCCCACGTGACATTGAGAAGGAAACTCGAAAGGTTAAATAATATAATTTACATGTGCAGATTAGACGCATTCTAATATGTAATTATTGAGCGATTTAATCTTGAAATAGGTCATTTATTATCCGTCATTAGCGATCACATAAAGCTAATTCTCGTATTAAAAGCAATTGAATTGTCTATTGTGATAAATTATAACGCCAAATCAAGCTATGACTTTACTGTACTTTAATGCAACCATGCAATATCAATGCAATTGAATTCACCGCAGGATAACTAATATCAATTTCATTGATCTACTTCCAGAATCCATAAACCACAAGATTCACTATTCTCATGGAGTTCAAATTTCAACGACTTTTCTGGGTAATTATGTCTATAATCTTGATTACACCTTATAAACCTTGATTTAAATTTAATATATCTAATTACAGTCTCGTGAATTGGGGATTTCTTTTACTTACAATGGGCGGTATCCGCTTATTACTTGAAAATTTCATCAAATATGGGTTTCGAGTTGATCCAATGGAATGGTTGATAGTTTTAACAGGAAGAAATGAGGGTGATAGTTCATATCCATCAGTTGTATTAGCCATGTGTGAGTACTTTCGATGTTGCTGCATAATTCATTTAGGTTGAACTTTCCATAACTTTATTATTCTAACAGATGCATCAGTGCCAATTGTGTTATGTCTTCTTATTGAGAAAGGACTTTCAGTGGTAAGCAATCACTTCAATTCTTATCACTTTGATCCATTAAATATTTAACTTTTTTTCACAGGACATCATTCCGGAATCAACAGGCAAAATTGGTCATGTACTAAATCTTGTTGGTGTCATTCTTATTCCAATTGTAGTAATTAATTTGAAAGGAAGCTCATTCAGTTTGATGGGATCGAGTTCAATATGTTTCCTTTATTGCATTGTTTTTACGAAATTACTTAGTTATGTGCAAGTCAATTTGTGGTGTCGGACGCTTCAAAAAAGCCAAAAAGTATCGATTTCTGGCAAAAGACGTGAAAGTTTCTCTATCGCTGAATTTGAAAGGAAACAGCAAAGAAACAGTAATGCTGATCAAGACGAAGGACTTCAAATGATGATGAATGGAAAGGTCAAAGATCATGAACCTGCCAAATTAGTTGAATATCCAGACAATCTTAATTTACGTGACCTTTTGTACTTTTTGTGTGCACCGACATTGTGTTATGAGCTGAATTTTCCAAAGACGACAAGAATAAGGAAACGATTCTTGATCAAGAGAATTCTCGAAGTTGTTGTTGGCGTTAATATTGCGATGGCTTTATTCCAGCAATGGATGATTCCTAGTGTCAAAAATTCATTAATCCCCTTTTCGAATATGGAATTTACAAAAGCTACTGAAAGGCTGTTAAAGCTTGCTGTAAGTAACGATTGATTTCATTAGACGCAAATATTTATGCTTGACTTTTTCACAGATTCCAAACCATTTTATATGGCTATGCATGTTTTATTTGATGTTTCATTCCTTGCTCAATTTAATGGGAGAAATTCTTCATTTTGCTGACCGAAACTTTTACAATGACTGGTGGAATGCAAATAATGTTGATACATTTTGGAGAACTTGGAACATGCCAGTGCACAGATGGTGTGTTCGTCATATTTACATTCCATTAGTTGATATTGGATATAGTAGAACTACAGCAGCAACTGTTGTCTTCTTCATCAGTGCCTTCTTCCACGAATATTTAGTATCAGTGCCATTAAAGACATTTAAAATTTGGGCATTTTTAGGGATGATGAGTCAGATTCCTTTGTCATTTTTGTCTAAATTTCTTGAGAAAAATGTAGGCGAACGATGGGGTAATATAATGGTGTGGGCATCCTTAATCCTTGGACAACCCCTTTGTATTATGGTTTATTACCATGATTTTGTCATTCAAAATTACAATAATGCTATATTAGTTGAGTAAATAATATTTTTGTATACAGTGAATACCAATTTAATTTATAAAGAAATAAAAATATAAATTTTGCCAAAGCCAACTGAGAAATGTTTATTTTTGTCACATGTGTGGAGATTTAACGGAAAATTTTCAAATTTGTTGAAGTAAGAATTTTGAATTTAATTTGACCGTTATTACTGATTTTTTTAAGTCGACGAACCCTGTCATTAGTTCAATATTTTCATTCGTGTATAAAAGCAGCATTCCATTAAAATTGCTTCAAAAGTAGTAAAGAACTTTGCTAAGATGGCTCAACAATTCGTAAAAGACTCAATAAGCAAGAAACGTGTTGTGATCTTCAGCAAATCCTATTGTCCATACTGTGTTATGGCAAAAGAAGTAAGTTAAATCTGAAATATTAATTTTCGAGAAAATTCATCACTCATAAAAGTGTGAATCATATTCTTTTTCTGTAAAATAACTAGTCAGGAACTATTTAATGCATTCAACATTATGAAATTCTAATAAATAAATCAAATTTCCTACTTCCAGCAATTCAAAAAGATCAATTTTGATTTCCTTGCCGTAGAAATTGAAGACAGACCAGATTGTCAGGAAATTCAGGATGTTTTGAATGAAATGACTGGTGCAAGGTCAGTTCCACGAGTTTTTATTGATGGAAAATTTGTTGGAGGCGGAACAGATGTCAAGAAACTTTATGAGACTGGACAATTAGCTAAAATGTTGAAGTAAAGGAATCGAATGACATTTCAAAATTTGTGGCTTGTCATTAAAGCCATATCTTAATCTAATTTGTGTCAAATGTGGTTGATAATAATATATGAATTGTGTGCCTCCATGGCTTAGTGAAATTTTACTTATAATTATGCAGTTAATCCTAATTACCAAAAAAAAAAAAGAGAATCTGAATTTGCTTTAGGCTCTAATAAAAAAACAATTAGCTTAATTAATTTTATTTTAAAACTTTTTATTTATATGTTAAAGATTCAAAATACAATTCAGCAGTAAGAATAAATTATTATTATTTTACACACCCACGATTAACATGACTTTCTACTCTTCATCCTCTTCTGCGTCCAATATTTCAAAATCCTTTCCCGTTGACGACCTTTGCGAATCAGAACTCTCTGATTCAGAGCTGAAATAATAGAATTATAGCAACAGATTAAAAATTGAACTTTAAATAGTAAATGAAATATTTTCAAGAGTACTTGTTGATTCTGTTTACATTTCAAGGTTTTGTAAAAGTACAAAGCATTTTACATGAATATTACATGCACTCAAATCGTAATTGCTTGTTGATATTACAATGTTTTGGTTTTAAAATCGATTTAAAACATTGGATTTATTTTAATCCAGTGGATTAGGTTTTAACTTGAACAAAAAATGATCACAGATTACTTACAGTTTCCTCTCCTCATCTCCCTTATTTTCATCGGCAGTAGATTCCGTGACAACATTCCGTTGTCTTAGTGTTGATTCCTCGTTCTCTTTATCAGTTGTCTTTTTACTTTTGGATACATCACTTGCTGGCTCGATTACTTTATCACCTCCTTCGTCATCGCTGTCTTTCTTCTTTTTCTTCTTCTTATCCTTATCTTTCTTGCCTTTTGCATCAGATCCATCAATATAATCATGCTACGAAAGAAATTAAAAGTTGACCTTGTTAGATAACGATATACGCACAAAAAGAATTTTAGACTTACTTTATAAAGTGGCTTAAATGAGTCTAAGAATCCAACATCTTCAGTCAAATTAGGAAGGAACCAGAAGTGATGCTTACCACCACTACATATCCAAATAACACAAAATAGAATAAATCGTACAACGACAAGTGCAAGTAAGAAGACAAGGAATCCAGCTGCAGTCATTGATAAATAGTAGACACCAGTTCTTAATTGTGGTGGCCATAATGGAAATAGACAAATGACGATTGCACCGATTACAACTAATGCACCAAAAATCCAATAAGTCATTGGAATTGGATCATAAATCCACACATATGCTTCATGTCCGTCAAGGAATATTTGTTGTGGATGCATTTCTAATCGAATTTTTCTTTTCTTTTTTTCAGTTATTTTCTCAATTGGCTTTTCCTTTTCTTCCTTTTTATTTTCAGCATGTGAACTCTCAGCATCTGTTTCCTTCTTTTCCTGTTCCTTAATTTTTTCCTTTGTGCGTCCTCCTCTCAATTCCATTTCACTAACCGTCACTTTCTTTGCACGATGAAAGAATTTGTGAACCAACATCATATTCAAATAATCAATTGCAATTTGTCGTGTTGGAAATAAGCAGTTATCGCCCTGAGCAAATTTCGATTCCATCAATGCATCAAGTGCTTTTGTAGAAGTAAAGTATTCAACATTATGATTAAGAAATTTGGTCTTCTTTACAGGAACATTATTGCGTATCCATTTTGCAACTTTATATTCATCTTTACTTGCTTTCTCTTTCTCATCGTCGCCGTCTTTGTATTCCTAAATTACAATGAAACAAATATCAAGAAGAAAATGTAAGTTAAACTTTTGGACCAGCCTTTTAACCTTGAGACTTTTAATGATTAAATTTTATGGTTGAACGAACGACCATGAAAACGACTAAACGGAATTAAAAATTAACACGATATCCACACGTTTTTATCTTACATCAAATGACATTTTTAATGCACAAGATAATTGTATTTAGTTAAACAAATTGAGATTCTTGATAAGATACTTTCGCAAATAATAATCTTAAACTAAACTATTGACTCAACTGCATCTAGGCAGACACACAATATGTTAGGTAGCAGCAATGGTGATGAAGAAAGAATGGAAACCGTTATCGTTTCGGTAGAAATATTTTAGATTGGCCGACTTTTTCAGCGCTGCTTTTTTACGCGTTAAAGCTCAACATATTCATAATGTATGGTTGGCTGTCTACATCACATAGAAAATTTTATAATAGAAAATACGTTGAGTCACTTCCGTAATAAATGATTTACAACTAGTGTGATTAAGTTTTTACATCTTACAGTTCATGAAAGTTCAAAAAGAGATAAATATTTTATGCGCTCAATTACGAGTCATTTCTTATCGCGGTACTTTTACCATTTCTTTCTTTCTATCCCTTCTACCTACTTATAAGCACTCAGTATTTCCACATACATATATTAGAGCAATTTGGTTGTTTACTTGTTTCTATTTTAAATATCACAAAAAAATCATGACGGCTGGATTATTTTGAGTATTGTTGATGTATTATTAACAATTAATAATGACGACTCGTGAAAATAACGTTCATGCAGTCAGTGCTTTCTGGAACATTTTTTTGATGTCATGTTTTTGTTGATGTGTCAATTTTTCTATTATCATAATGTGCAGTTTATTTCTACATTGATTGATAGGTTTATCATACATACGATATGATAGATATAAGAAAATACTAACAGACTAACTAGATATCCTTTTAGTTCCTTTAAAATCCTTTCCAAAATCGTCATTTTGATTTATTTCTTGTATTTTGATATTTTATGCCAATACTTACGTCTTTTTTCTTTCTATTCGATCTCTTCTCTTTTCCCGACATTTTGTCTAGCTGCTTTATTACTTCTCTCTGATTGTATCAGCTTTAATATCGTAAATAATTAAAAATCAAGAAAATTTATTTTTTTTTCGAATTTTCTCTTCTAGTTCCACAGAAAAACTATAATTGAATGTATTTTTTGTTACTAACGAACTAGATTAGGACTATTTTATGTACACAGTTGGTGTTGTTTTTTCAATACTGACTGTTGAAGAAAATAGTTACTCTGTATTAATGATCTGTTTAGGTAGAAAATTAATTTATTTACTTTTTGAATCCACGTCAGTGATGAAACTTTTTTTTTACTGTAAATATAAACACTAGAATTTTTTGCCCCCTTAAGTATAACAAATTTATATGTATATTAATCTCTGTAATTCTGATAATAATATAAATTATCAATTAATTAACATATTTTTACTAAGTTTGTTGCAAAGTCATTACCACAAGAATTTTAAAAAGTTTATGAATAAAATTATTTGACAGACAAATGAGAAGAATTATAGCGTGAAAAATTGTATACACAAGTATACTTTGGAATTGTTAAATTTTGTATTTTGATTAATTTAAGCAGTAAATACAAAATTAGGAGCTATGAACAAGAAGTTGCTGTATAGTATAGTATTAAGTGGTGCCATTCGCTATTTATTATTAATATCTAAGTATTCACAATCAATAAAAGATCATGTTGAAGTGTCGACACCTTTAAATTCATTTAAAAGATGTATGTTTACTCATTGCTTCGCCTAGCTATTGCACATTCATAATGATTTAATTATTTTCTAGTAAAAGAAGGAGTCTTCTTGTATGATAATGGAATCGACCCCTATATTGGTGATATTTTTCATCAAAACCCTATCGTACTGAAAAGCGCAAGTTTTTTGATGGGCACAGTCGGAGAGTATGTTTCCTTAATCTTCATAATTCTGGATCTATTGACAGCGGTTTTCATTTTTTATGGAACAAGAGGCATCTGCAAGAAAAATGTAAGTCATGGACTAAAATCCAGCTGCAGATTTATTAATTAAATTCATCGATTTTCCTTTCCAGTATAACAAACAGAAACTTGAGAAGTCATCATATGCGGAAGGAACTGAAGAAATCCAATTTAATGAGAGTGATACAAATGATGTACCATTTTACTGTGCATTAGCTTATTTATTTAATCCATATTCAATACTTAATTGTGTTGGAACAACGACAACAGTTTGGAGCAACGTAATTCTATCCATAATGGTTTATGCTTTATCAAAGAGATGGAAATTGTTATGCTTATTCTTTTTGGGACTTGAGACGCAGATAAATTTTTATCCTTTCATCCTGATCGTGCCTATCGCACTAGCATTTAGCGAGAATTCTAAATCAAAGAATTTAAGTCGATTGATGACAATTTTGCTGTTTGCCGGCATTTTTGGAGGACAAAATTACATATCATATATGATAATGGGCAGTTGGAAGTTTATTGATTCAACATTTGGATTCATCATTCATTGCCGTGATCTCACACCAAATATTGGATTATTCTGGTACTTCTTTACTGAAATGTTTGATCACTTCCGACAGCTATTTCTCTACACATTCCAATTAAACACAACGATTCTGTATTTAGTCCCACTAACATTGACATTCAAAGAAAGTCCAGAATTTTTACTAACAATTTTGCTATCATTAATTACGATATTTTCATCATATCCATGCGTTGGAGCTATTGCATTCTATATGTCACTAATTCCTCTATGGAAACGAGTTTCGCCATTCATGTCACACAATTTCATCGTTATGACAACATTCTTAGTGACATCAATTCTTGGACCTACAGTTTATCATTTGTGGATGTACGCTAATTCAGCAAATGCCAACTTTTATTTTGGAGTTACACTCGTCTTTAGCACTAGTCAAATATTTTTACTGACTGATTTATGCTTTGCTTACTTAAAGAGAAAGTTCTGTCTGAGCCATGGAGTTTCGTTTGATAAAACCATGAAGCTATCACTGGAATAAAGGAACACAAGACTTTTGTATCGGTTTTCGCCAAAGAAGCAAATAAATAACAAGAGTTCTCAATTTTTAAATTAATTTTGAAGATTTTTAAAATTATTCAAGCTTATTTTTCAAGAGATCAAAGGTTAGTAAGGTAATTTGCTATTCGTACATACATTATATCGTTCAGTACTAAAAATCAAAGTCAATCGTATTTAAATGCTTTAAAAAATTTAAATATATAAACTTTATTTAATAAATTAATTACAATTAAAATCCAACAAAATTCACATGAACACGCATAGAACTAAAAGATTGTGCTACAGGCCCCATCGTTGTGTCCATATAAGTTTGAAGCTTTTCACATAATTTTCTACGAAAAGGAGATAACAAAATTTTCGTTAAGGCAATAAGTTACATTAAATAATAAAGGACAGAAAAGTACCTTGAACTCAAATCTTTCGACGAGCCCCATAGAATGATTCCATTAGCTTTTAAGTTCTTAGCAGTTTGAAATACCATAAATAAATCAGTCTAAATTGCCAATTTCATGATTGTTGTTTTTGGAGTGATTGAGAGGTCCAAATAAGAAGAAGATTTAATAAGATCGATAATGATGGAAGGCAAGAAAGAAAATAAAATTTGGTGAAAAAAGGAAATGTATGATGTATAGATAGAGGGATACTCAATATAGATATGATAGATATGTTGGCATTAGAAAAAATCTCGTTACCTCAGATAAAAAATTTTTAGTATCGATATAAACGTATCGTATGTAGACGTAAGTCTTTTTATTATACATTTTTGCAAATCTCATAGCTTCTTGAATTCGTGCCTTGACCATTCTACAAAAAAATAGATAAAGTAAGGGCATGAAAAAAAATAATATTAAATTTATTCATCAGTCCTTAAAATGATTAATGGATGAGAATGAAATCAAATAGGTAGGAATGAAATTTAGCATGAATCTTCTTTCGCATATCTCATCAATTGGAGCCAATAACATAATAATTTCTTCTCCATAAAATGTTATGAATGAGAGGACGAATGGAAATTAATGATGGAAAAAAAGGAAAGAAAGAAGAAATCACAACCTCTGCCTTTCAGCACTCGACATTTTTTGTTCCGACAAGTACACGGATGGTAATATCAAATCTGAATAACGAAACATCCAATTCATCCTGTTGAAAAAAATAGGAAAATTTGAATATTAATCATTGATAATCATCAGAATTGAAAATGAAATGGAATTGATTGTAATCCATCATAAATTTAGAATTAAATTCACCTATCATTCTCATCGCGTACTTGTTTTGGGCATTCACTTGACTCTTTATTGAAGCAGTATGGAAATGCGTAGTATCCCCATAATGCATTCGGACGTAATTTTTTTGATAAAACTATAGTTTCTTCCACATATCTTTGGCCTGCTGCTTCAAAACGACTTTGTGCCTGAAAGTGACCATTAAAATAAATGAGAAACATTTAAAAAAATTGATTTTTCTCATCACCTCTTGTTGCTGACGTGACTTTGTCCAAAATGGATGTCTCTCACGTTCAATTTGTAACGATAAATCTTTGTACGGTGTTAGAGATCCAAAATTTTGACGAAAAATTGGACGCCATGACTCAAAATCTATAATTGCTAGACCTCTATTATTTACATCCGGTATTATATCATCAACTGCAATTTTGTACTCTTGTAGATGCCTCACGAGATCTCCCTCCTGTGGAACTCCACCATTCCTTCTTTCGAGATTGTTTCCAAGTGCAGGAAACATCCCCGGATCGTACAAAATGGAAATTATGTTACCTCTAAATGCAGAGAAGGGGAATAAAGGGAAGCAGAAGAAGGAATGTTAATAAAATGCTACAAAATGGCCAACTCCATTAGCTTAATTGAATGTTTAATTGCCAAAAATCGCATACCATTTTATTGTATTTTTCGTACTCTTCGCATTTTTTATGGTCGATGCTTATAACGACCATAAGTAGAGGCAGAAAGAAGTTAAAAAATATGAAGCCAGAAATTTTTGGAGAAATGTTTACGTTATTACTTTTACCATATCTCAAAAATAATTTATAGCATTCCTTCAACATTTTATGGAGATAGAGGATTAGCTCCTACATTATATTGATATTAGTATCGTTTCTTGACTTGATTAAATCATTTTTGAGATTCTTATGATAAGTTCTTTTAGCAACTTTTCAACATTACTTGACTTCCAAAAAAACAATCATTTAATTTGGCATAAAAATATGATTAAGATGGTAAATAAAAGTTTTTGCTTCTCATCCTGCAAATTTATTTCACATTTTTAATTTGGCATTAAAATAATTTAATTTCCTCATTGTTTGCTCATAATTTTAATATCATGGAAAAATCGCGAAATAAGTAAATACAATTATCATTTGCGTTGAAGGCAATTTTGTTCCTTTATCAACGAACGACGAATTAGATGAGGAAAAGGGGAAGAACATTTAATTTCATTATAAACAGATTAGCGGAGGGATTTTTGATTCCTTTATCAGCAGACAATAACTCTATCTCAATCTCGCTCTCGACATTAAAAAATAAGTAAATAAATTTGAGCTAAAAAGTAACGATGATGACGATGCACAAAAAATCATATCGAGATTAAACATTTTCCGGCTCCATTTTTTATGATATATGGAAAATGATTTTCCTCATAAACGTATGAAAAGCACATAAATGATATAAAAATTATTATTTTTGTTTTCCTCTTTGAAATTTTTATTGCTAACAAGCGCAAAAGTTGGGGGATTTTAATGAGAATCAACAAGACAACAAAATGTTTTTAAATGATTTTTTGAGCATCTGGTAATTTTCAATGATGCTGAGACTGTTGAATAAATATACTAAGAAATTAATATTCTTATTCATTTTGCTTGTTCATTCAATTCAAATTGGAAAAATATGTAGCAGTAATTGTGGCAACAAGAGGATGATGATGAAGAAAGCATACGAGGAAATAGCTTAAAGGGTTTATTGGATGTAAAAGCGCATTTTCATTAATATCCGATGTAGAGTTTTGTAAATTTTCAGTATGTGGTATCATATTGTACTTCATAGCAGAATATATTCATATGGTCTGTTTTATGAAGAGGATTAAAATTATTTGAAAATCGTGGTCATCATATTAAAATATACAGAACATCCATAGACCATAGACAGAACTTCCGTAAATCTACTCAATTCTTTTTTTAAATCTTTATTACCCAACTAACTCGAAAAAATTAGCAGACAGTATTTCTTTACAAAACGTTCAGTCAAATGAGCAGCAATGAATCTCGAGAAAAGAAAATCTCCCTTAAAATGAGATATTAAGTTAGTTGAGGAAATATGATAAGAGGAGCTCATGAAAAAAGGATCAAGATTGAGTTTACTCATGTAGAAAATGAATGTAAATACTTGACTGAAAAAATATTTATTTTGCAGTAATAGGAGTATATGAATGCATGCATATAGGAGGTTGATGAATTTATGATTCATTGTATAATCAAATTCTTTTAATTCTTGAGTTTGAAAATAATAGAATGAGCTTGATTGAAATTCCCTTAATTCATTGGTCTGTGAAAATTTCTTGTTCGTCAGCTTGTGCATTTTAATAAACAATATGTTGAATTTATGTCCTGTATCATGTGAACATATATGCAAAAATTTTATAAAAAAAGAGGAAGCATCTGCAATGAACTTTTATTGAGATTGCTGAAATTAGAGTAAAATATAAAAAGAAATGTTTCCCACTCTTTAATGAACATATGCATTCATACATGATGTATTCATGAGAATACTAAATATGTTTAATGGAATTTTGTTTGCTTTTTAATGAAGTATTTTTTTCTTCATGTTTATTCTGAAAATGGTTGAGAGATTGAAATTAAGTGCTCTATGGACTCCACATTATGAGATTTTAATGGAAAATTAATTTTTTTTTTCATAAATCTAATTTTCTTGAAATTTGTTAGCAAATCTATTTACTTTGAAAATATTGATCCATATTTTTACATCCGATAATTCATGTTAAAAAATATCCTCTATTAAAATTTTAAAAAAGATGAAGACAAGTAACCTCTAGCCTCAATTCACCTTCGTTAGTAAAAAAAAAGAATTTTTTTTACCGACCTTCCACAAAACAAGATTTTTCTCTTACAACTTAATTTAATTATACGCCCATAAATAGGATGAATTCATGCATGAATGCATTTAAATCAACTTTTTATCATCCTCTCTACTCAAAATTAAAACTCAATGCAATCAGCAAACAAATTGTAAAAGGTTGGGAGAAAAAAGGAACCAACAAAATCAAATTTAATTAAAAATGCAAATAAAAAGGTAGAAAAAAAATTCTTAATAAAATTTTCTTCATTGAATTGAATTTCATTTGGCATCATCAGCAATATTTTTATCATTAGCATTTGAAGAAAAGGCAATTGCTGGTATATATACTAACGATGAAAGATTGAAGCCACCTGACATTACGTTAACAAATTATTCATAACTGAAAAGAACGAAAAGTGAAAATTATGAAAATGAAGAGGTAAAAAAATTGAGAAACTCAATAAAATTCTCGGGGAAAGAAGTGATTTTTGTTCATGAGAAATAGCACAGATGAAAGTAAAAGAGCAGACTTATGAGATATGAAAAGTAAGAGTTATATCCTCGATTAAGTTATTAGTCAGTTGAAAATTGCTCAGGTAATTGACGTGATTAATTTTTCTGTGACAGTGAATTCTCGTTAAACATTAACAGCATTTCTGTAGGTCGCACGATAAAATTTATATAAATTGAAATTCCAATCATCACAAAAAATCAATTTGTCTATGACACGACAACATGAAAATTAAATATTGAATCCACCAAAGATAGGCACACAATACTGCTGATTGGCATCGTACATATGCCATCTGAATACTTCTTTCATATCTCAATAATATAAATTTGAAATTAAATCGATTCATATTTTTTTCGATTCATGCTTTGTGCCCTTTCTATTAAAGAAGAAGAGAGTTTTCATTCAAATTTATGTATAGATTTGAAATTGACATTTGCAGATACTCTTTTTTTCCTCATTTTTATAATATTTTTTGTGTGCACTTCCATTCGATTATTTAGTACTCATTTTCTATATTCAGATAGCATCGCATTGTCAAAACATATTTTTATGTCCTTATCTCTTCCATTAAGATTGTAATTTAGGAAATGAAAAAAAGAAAAGATTTTGTCTATCCATTCACTTTTCATTCCAAAAATAATGTTCAATGTGCATTTGAATCATCATTATTGTAAAAATGCGAGAAAAATTTTAAAAAAGAAATAAAAGAAAATTGGAGATGAAGAAATGAATAAGAATGACTTGAATCAAGATATTTTACTTTGTGTACGTTTATTAAGAAGGAAGGAAGGAGATTTCATCAACTTCTCTGGTCACGAAAAGCAATGCTGATCGAGTTTGGTTCATCTGCGTTTCATAAAGGAATTTCGCGTAGCTTTACTTTATCTTTACAATTATTTGACGTTCTCATCTGATTATTTCGCTTTGTGTTTTTATAAGGTATGCAAATCTCATACAAGGTATGCAAAGCTTCTGCAATTCTTTAATTATTTCCTAAACAGAAGTCGAAAAAGATTTCTTAAAGTATATTGAACTCTCAATAAAAGAATATTTAATAGATTATTAGCTTAAAATACCAAGTAATCATTACAAAGAACGAAATTACATCCTGAAGTGCTTAAACCTTGTCTAAAAATAAATATCTTTGAAATGTTTTTATGTCATTGCTTTTCTTTCACATACCATGAGTACAATAGGGGAATTTGAAAAAGAAGATATCCTCTGAAGTAGCTTGAAGCATATTTCTAGCGATTTTCTCTTCATTTTTATTTCTTTGTCTATTTGAAGCATCATAAAGTGATTTCTGTTGAATATTGTAAACGATTTTTTTCACGTTGTTTTGAATTCTATGCACGTGTGAATTTTCATTTTTGAAATCTTGATTTTTCTTCTTATCGACATTTAGAAAGGCAATTTAGGGTGGAAAAAAAGTTCAAGGGGTGCAAGCTAAAACAGTTCCCATTGTGAATTTTTATAAACATTAGCTCAATAATTGTTATTGAGATGAAATTTCTAAGAAAAACTTAATTTTATAACATTGAATCAAATTCAAAATTTCTTGAATAATTGGTACTGATTTTTTTTCCATCTAGAGCTTCACCTTTGATGAAACAGAATAATAAATGAAGCTTTTGTTATAAAATTTCCACGAGTAAAGTGACACGTGCTTCATTATTTGTAATTTTCCATAGAATCAATTTAAAAATGTTATTTTAAAAAAAATAATTGAAAATTCTTAAAGTTTTTATAAAGTGTTGAGATGTTTACAAACTTTTTGTTTAATGGAAGTGCTTTAAAATTGAAAACATAAAAAATGAGATTTTTCCTGTATTAAATTCAGAAATTAATGATGTTTCCTGTTATTTGTGACATTTTGAAAACATGAGAGCACTTTGATGTTACAAAATCAAATCAATAACAACAAGAATGCTTGAGAAGAACTCTAATGAAAGTATGTTATGACAAAATGACAAATAATTGCTTTTATTTCATTTATTTTTCCAAAATAAAAATTTTCCCTCTTCTTTATAATAACATAAAGTTTAAGATAAATTTGCTTTAAATCTAAAAATAATCTTTAAGCGAACAAAAAATTGAATTTATAATATATTCTTGATATTTTTTGTTATCATGAACTTGAAGCATAATATTGAAGAAAAATCCTGAGAAATATATATTGCTGTACGGATGTTCCTGACGTACAACGGTAATGAATCTAATCAATTATTAAATTTTGTTTGCTTCATTATGAAATTTAAAAATAGCATCAAAAAAATGAAATATTATTATAAACTTTCAAAATTGTCACAGATATTAGAGAAAATCATAAAAAAATTGATTGTAGATTCATTTTTCTGTCACATACGAAATGATATCATAAAATTTTTTTTTATTTGTCTCATTCATAAATTTATTGCCTCCCTCTTTTTGTGATGAAAAGCTGAAAAACTCCTAAAAAATACGATGAACGAGGAAATTCAAACACGTTTCTATACTTTATCAATCAAAGTCAAAGTGTCATTGTGAAAAAATTGATAAAAGATTTTTTTTTTTCGAAACTTTTTGTTCATTTGATGAAAATTAATTGCAGTTTATGTCTTCTGAGTGTAAAGATACGATACCTTGGAGACCAATTATCGTCAAAAACTTTTTTAACTGACCAAACATAAATCTTTCTCATATTTCTTGCCCATAAATTACTACTCCAAGAATGAATCTAAAGTTCTTTTGTAGTTAGCATAAGAAAATTAATCACAGGTGAATTAGTAGAAAGAATAAATTAGTCTAAGAACACATGCATACTTGATTTTGTAAACTAAAAGCAATCAACATAATTAATCGCTAGATAATTTATATTATTCATCTTTCTAGTTTTACAAACAATGTTAAGAACTACATACATATACACGCAACCACTTAAGGTCACGAAAGCTTTATTCTTTAAGTAGTTTTGTCTGTATCTTTTCATTCATGTTCATTTTCTACCCGTTCTGTTTACTCATATAAAGATAAAAGTTCATACAACTTCTTCTAAAGTATGTTTTGCTATTGTTTACCGATAAACACACAAAGAAGATTAAAAGGAAGTAAATAATTTTATGAAGAGGCATTTTCATTGATTTCGCATCGGAATTGAAATTAATTGAAGATGAGATATTCATTTACCAAATTAACAAAAAAAAAACTCTTGGGAGAATTGTAAGCGATTGAGATTTAATGAGTATAAATTGTATCTCAATAATTAATGAGTTATACTTCAGGATGAGCATTTGCTATATACTTCAGTTATTTAATGTCTCTTGAACTAAAAAAATAAATGATATCAAATCAATTGAACATGCTTAGTGATTAAGGTTTTTAAAGAATACAAACGAGATGAAGAGTTCAGGTAAATTTTCTTATTTCTTGTGGAAAAATCTGGTAAAATATTCTTGAACTTTTAATTTGGAATTTAGACTTGATGAATAATTAATTATTAAACTTAAATTATTCTGAATAAACTGACATTTAGTTTTCAATTAATTCCATTTTTTAAGAATCTACCGTTTTTAATTAATAATCAGTGATGAGGATAGACCTGCTGAATCTCATTCTCGCACTAGTCATTTGTTAATTAAAACCGATGTTAATATTTAATATAATCGAAATTGAAAAGTCCTGTTGTTTGTGAACGTTTGATAAGGGATTAAATTTAATTAAATTAAGACTATCCAATTTTTGATGGACTAGTTTTATACAATTCTCTTTGACAGCTTATTTATAAACATATTTACTCGAACATTATCACAAATTATTTTATAAAAGACTTTTGTTTGAAAAAATATCAATTTAATTTCATTTAGAGCTTAATTAATTATATTTTTAATAAAAACTTCCAAAAATTTTCTAATCTTTATTAATTTTGATAATATAATTCTTTACTGAATTCCCGTTTATTGCTGAATTTTATATAAAAGAATTTCTTCTCATTCATAAAAAAGTTATTTTCTTAGTTCTCCTAGTTCCGCTTCGCATATTCAGTATAACAGCGTGCCAACATTTGTAAAAGTATCAAGAAGAAAATTCATCATAGAAAGTGGGAAAACGGTGTGAGGGGTAGAAAAATTAATTACCTTACGATTTGTTTTGGCAATCACCTTCTTCTTCCTTCTACTCGTTAGTAATCAAAAGAGCCTGTACTTTTATATTGATAGAAAATTAATTTTCTTCTTTCCAAGTCCATTTGCTAATACATACACTTAGCAACAGAAATACGAAATGCATAGAATATCCTTTGAAAAAATCAATCGCCAGGAAGGAAAGAGGTGTTATTTACGCCTTTTCTCTCGATTAGAATTCACGTGATTTAAAAGAAAAAAAGTTTTTCTCATTCCAATTTATAGATGGCATGTTATATTGTGTTAATTTATACAGCATGTATGAAAATGTAATATCACGTAATGTAAGACTAATTAAGAAATTATAATGAGCAAAGTCTAAGTTTACGTACAAGAAAGTTTGAGGAAAAGTTTTTGATAAAAGCATAAGTTTGAAAATGAACATCATGAAATGTGAAAGATCATCAGAATATGAAGAAACCATTTATTTTTAAAAATACTTTAATACGCTTACAAACTTCACTTGCTTTATGAAATACAAAACTTTTTAATTAAACTTTAGTTTTCAGTCCAACACCTATAAAATATTACGGGTGTGCTGGGTAAACGAAAACTTTAGGTTAATTAAAGGTAGCTAATGTAAGGTTGTGTTTAAAAAAACAAATTTTTGTGTGCTTATGAATAACTTTCTCGCAAAAAATCTATGTGTAATTAATTAAAAATTTTATGTGCAAATAATCTGATAATAATCAGCAATAAATAAAAATAATATCTTGTAAATATACAAACAAGGAATATGAGGTAAAAAGTACATAATTCCAATCTTAAATTAAAAGTGATATTTCAAATTATAATTCATTATGAATAATACATAATGCAACATAAAAGAAAACTTTTTCACGAATTTTAAAGTAAGTAAAAAAAGGCGCCAATTAAAAGTAAATTTCCTCCTGAAGGAAAATTTATGAGTTTTTCAAATCAACCATCTTTTGCCAAGATCGACGGAGTTTAATTAAAAAATTCCATCTTTTAATGGGTGCGTGAAAGTAAAAGTAAGAAGGTAGCACAAGGTAATGAAAATTCATAAGCTAAACAAACAATTTGTTATCATACGGTTGGAAGCTAAAAAAGGAAAAAGTTCGTATACAAGATAAAAAAATTCTCCATCAACTTTATGCCTGCTAGCAGTTTTTTTGACATAAAATTATATTTGCCTAATAAAATTTTCCTTCACATTCATCTTGTCGGCAATTTTTTATGCAAGATTTAAAAATGATTTTCCCTTAGACATGGAAGATGGAAATTGATTGACTTTATGGTGATTCTAAATGGAGGATAAAAGGAATTATTTTTAGGTTTATTGTAAAAGTAGAGCAGCTTAAGGTCCTACTTCTCGCGCCAACTTTATTGGTTTTAAACAGCTTGATATAATTTTCACAGGCAATAACAGAAAAGCCATTAACAACATTTGATTATGATGAATTTATAGAACTAAGAGGTCGTAACTTTATTATTTGAGCATACTTTTTTAATGTGAAATTTTCGAGCTTATAGCTTAACTTCGGTAATTAAAAATTCAAAGTATGTACATCTCCAATTCATTTACAAAATCAATTAAATGTATACTTATAGAAATTAAATCTTTACCTGATCTCTTAAATTAATTAAAAGCTTTTGAAATATCCAATTCATGATACTATTAATTCAATTTTCTCTTTTATTTTAATATGGACTAATCTATTCAGTAAAGAAGATCTCGTCACGTTCTTCTTTCATCATTCATTCATTTAATTTAATTAAACTTTTTTCAAACCTTCAATGGGAAAAAAGTTTCGATTTTAAAATGCAATTCCAATTTTTTTCTAAACCATTCTATTTCCATTATTGAAAATTCTGGTTATCTCAATTGAATTTTTATTTGCTTTTCAAAATTTCGAATCTTCCACGTTCTGTAAGCTCTTAAAAGCTCATTGAAAACTAAGCAGTACGGAAGAGAAAAATCAAATCATTTAACTGATTAGAAACTTGAGATAGCTTATATCCTTAAATAGGATGAGCTTGCTGCATTTTCTAAGACTATTCAATAGAAAAGAAAGAGATTAATAGAAAACTATAGCAACAAGCTCCAATCATCAGTGATGCATTAAATATATCGGACTATAAATTAAAATAATAATAAAATGGAAAATAAATGAGAAAAAAATTCTATGAAATGTAATGGGCAAGCAGCAATAAAAGCAAAATGAAGGCGAGAACATTGTTTCACTAATTGAATTGACTTGCGTTTGCTAGATCAAAGATAAATGGGAATAAATTTAATTTAATTACGAAATGCTTTCACAATGACATCACTGAATGATCTAAATTGAAGTGCGGGTTTTTGAAGATGAATAAGAAAAGATGTAAAAAATCGTATAATAAAGATTTTGCACGCACTGATGAGAAATCTCATTAAAATTTTGATGATCAAACATAAATTTTCGTTTTCTTTCTTTTTTCCCTTTATATTCACATCTAAATGTACTTTAGACATTGAAATTAATTGGTTTTTGAAGAATTAAGGTGTGAATGAGTCTGAAGTGAGGATAAAAGATGAATGTCTGGTCCTTTAAAATTCAATTAGTTCTGACTTTTTGAATGTGGATTCGATATTATATTTATTTTCTATCTAAATCGATAGACAAAACATTCCTCGTTACTGTTCACATTCTTATCCTTTATTCAATCATTTTGAAAACAGATATTTTCGAAAATTTGTGAATTCCAATATTAAATGACCCTTTGCAATAAATTACACGGCCAGATTATCATTAAATATTCAACAAAAAAGTCTTTATATCCGCACATGGGTGCATTTAATAAAAACAGAAGGAATCCTATGAAATTATCAACCATTTTCAACACTTGCTATAGTTTTCCCCCATCTTCATCGCCACACATTCAATTATACAAAGGGCCTTTTTTGCTTAAAAATCATTTCATTTAAATTCAAAATATATTATTATAATTCTCACATACACCATGCTCTTGACACAGTAAGAGAACTAAAAGGAGTACTAACTATTCAACAATATTCATATAAAAGACATTACATCATACAGTCATTTAGTTACTTGAACATTGTAAAAGAGGATGTGAGAAAAGAAGGAAACTAAAATACGTGAGTTTTCTGAATTAAACTAGTTTGTAGATGTGATTCTTATCTTATGGAAAGAGCTAAAGAGTGAGAGAAGGAGTACGAAAAGAAGAAAAAAATTGTACGAGAAGTGTGATGATGATGAAAAGTAAACTATTGTAAGTCATTTCAAGTTCTTATAAGCATTTACAAACGATGATGAAAGCTTTTCGTGATTGTACTGATAAACGCTGCTTGAATACTTTGCTTTTTATTCATAGCGAGACTATAAATTAAATGCAAAAAATAGTATAATGAAATAAAGTGTTAAAATTTATTTCATTCACATTTAGAGATTGTTTGTGAAAGTGTTGAGCGAGATCAACGTTCTTCAATAGTAATGCAAAAACATTATTATGCAACATATGTAATAGCATACTGCTGCTGAGTTTGTTGGTTTACTACATGATTTCTTTAAAGCTCCAATGATGTTTATAGTTTGCTTTTATCTCAGATAATTGATCTTTGCTCTTCTTATCGAAATCATGTCATGCATGATTTGCATTCACTCAGATCTTTATGAAATACAATATGAGATTTGCAAGCTCGTACACGTACATATAAGAGATTGTGGTGCAACAGGAGTTTCTTTATGTCAATAAATTATTTCATAAAAATCAATCGATAAATCAATTACCAGCTTACCACATTCTCACATTTCAACAGTATTACCCTTACTAGAGAGTAAATGAATAACGTATACATGATCGCGATTAACCTTAATTGGCTTTTAATTGACATTGATATGTGAAATCAATAAGAACGATATCATTTATTACAATCTATGTGAATTAATTGCACTTCAGTGTAGAATTTTCAATCTACATGAAAGTGCAAAAAGGCATTGAAAAGTTAACAAATGACCATAAACTTGAAATATAATAATATATGATATATGAATGAACGACGACCTTAATTTAAGAAGAAGAAAAGTTTTTCATTTCTTCTTTGCTTTTCTCACTTTTCAATGTCACAATACATGAACCGTTTATAAAAATAAAGGAGAAAATAAAGTTTTTATGCCATCCTATTTTATTTTTATATCGACATATAAAAATGGATAAGGACATAGATAAATAAAATGTATTGATTACCCTCATCATTGTCTTCTTCGTCATCTATTTCTGGTTTTCTTTTTATATCTTATCGCACAAGTATCAAATGAAGACTTTTATCTCAAAGATAAATCGAAATTGAAGATTTTTTTCTTCAATTTAAAAAAAGGGTTTTTGCTCTTTTATTGATGATCTCCTCGAGGCTATCAGTTTAATCAATATCATATATGTATGTGGGATTTTTCTTCTTGTAAAAGTTGGAATATGATACAAGTATACCATTAAATATATATGCATGAATATCATCCCGCATAAAGAACAAATGTCATATCCATATATATTTTTATATTTACTGATAAAATTTGAATGTCCACTTAAGAGTTTTTTACTTAGCTTCGGGAAAGGTTACGACAGTAAAGTATTAGAAAATTTCTTTATTGAATTAATATTGGGCTTTGTTATTATTATTTAGCAGTTTTATGGCAGTAGTTTTGGAATGAGAAGAATTGTTATAAGTGAAAAACTTTCAAAGATCAGCAAAATATTTGCCTGTTTTGATTATTCGTTAAAAAACATCCAAATACCATAGATTAGAATTCTATCGATCACGTTTTGATTGCAGAATTTATTTCCTAAATTTTAATCTTATTGCTGTTTCGATTGGACATAAATTTTTATAAGTCAGTATTTTGCATTTTCTGACAGACATAAATTTTTAAATATAGACATCTTATGACCACTAAAACTCATGCAAATAAAATGTGTGTTTATGTCTTATGGTAATAACTTTTTATGCTGTACAATTTCAATTTATTAGAACCAGTTTAAATCGATTCAATTTACGAGATTAGAGTTGCATTATTGCTTTTAATCATGTCGATTTCTTTTTGGCAAATTTATTACTTTTATGGTCTGGAATTCGAATCTACGTATTACGATTTCAATACCATTACAGGAATCAAATTCCAATAACTTTATAAATATTTAGCAAAATTTTCTTTACTCACTGAAAATTGTCATAATCATTTTGCCGGATGCCAAAGGATGTAACAGTGTTGTTGAACAATATCTTGTGCTTCCGACACATGAATGATGGTATGTTCCAATAAACTTCCATTGAGCTGTAATATTAAACGAGAATGTTATAAGAAAGAGGAAAATTAAAATGAAACACAAATGAAAATAAAATGAAATTTTTTCCGCATATTGAAAATTCTCAGTAGCTTCAAATTGCAATATTTTTCTAAAGAGAAGTCAACCATTCATTCATTGTAAATTAAAGGAATTTCAGATATGTAGCAGAATAAAATTACATTCCTGATTTGACCGAACGAGTAGTTTTTAAATTGTTCAAATTGCCTTAAATAAAAAGGAATTTCCATTAAATGTAGCTGAATTTTTTTTGTGGCTTTGACAAAACTAAATTAAAAGTTTTAAAATTTTTCTATGTTACCAATGGAACTGGAATTATACTGAAATTTTTCGCTTGTAAAACCCAATGTGAAATTACTTTGGTTTTTTAACACAGCAATTATGACCAAATTGTTGTTTGGATTTCTGAAATAATTTCAAATTGGGTATAAACGACCAGAACTAAAGTAAAAGAAAAACAATTTTCGTATGAAAAACTTTTATTAACACACTATGAGAGATATCTGCATGTTATATAAAATGGAAGAAAAAAATGCTCACCTTACTATAGCCAATTTGGCCAGCAAGAACAATAAACTGCTTCTAATTAAACTTATTCGCATTGTTATTGATATTGATATTTTTAGTGTTGCTGCTCTTCTCTTTTATTCAATGATTAAAACTTTTCCTTTCGCTTGCTTATTGCTGCTGTTTTCTACTGATTCCTCTTCTACTTCTTCAATTTTCACAGAAATTGGTCGATGATAATGGAAAAAAAGGAAGAAAAAAATGTGAAAAAATATAATATAATCGGCCTTTTGTGATATGAGGCTCAATCGCACCAAACATTCATTCATGATGAGAAAAAGAACAAAAGGGAAGTTGAAAACAAAAGAGCAAAGTCGCATAAAAAGAGCAAATTATGTGAGAAATATTTTCCTTTCTTTCTTCCTCATTCTATGAACTGAAGCACATCGAGGGAGTTAAAAACTTTCGCCCTTTTTCTTCTTTATGCTAGTTTGCTTTGATCTTAGCACACTTCTTCTTTATTTCTTTCACTTTTATAGCTTATTCTCTTCCTGCTGATATGGGATTATAAGCTGCTGAAAAAAGAACGATGAAAAGCTGCTTGTGTCAAGTGTTAGGTAACTAAAAATGGGTTCAAATTTTTATCCCTCGATCTGAATGGATTGAAATTTGTCAGAACGAGGCTTACAAGAATGATAAAGTATCTTATGAACTTTTAGTGTGATTTAAATAATTTATCAATTTCGAAATTTCTATTAAATCATGTCTAGAGACTAATATGTTCTTAATGAAATTCAATAATAAAATTACAAGTCTCCAATTTCCGGTGTAAGAACATTTTGATTGCTCATGAAACCTTCCAAGTTCTCCAATAACAATAAAGCCCAATATTATTTACATTAATACAACTAAAGCTATTTCAATTATTTCTTTCATGTGAGTAACTCAATATGACCTGACTTAAATAATTCTTGATGAACTTTAAATTTAAAATTCATATATTTTATTCTTCCAATAAATAGCCAACCCAAATGCAATTTTAATTGAACACATACAGTTTCGATGCTATCAAGGTCAAACTTACCGAACATTCACATCCACATTCTTTCAAAATCTCATTCTTTTATTTTTAATTCAAATTATATGCTTTAACATGACTTTAATATGAAAGTAATTTTTTGACTCAGATATTTCCATCATTCGTATCGATTTTGAGAGAATCACAGTCAATATTTACAATCAAGTTATTGCCATCGGCATCTACCACCACCAAAAAAGGTCATTGTTGCTACGATAACATCTGAATTACGTAATCTTAAAGCATAAACAGACCAAGCTTTTTATTCAGCATTCATTCACTACTTCATTCATAAATGAAAAGAATCAACAAGCATCTCCATTCATCACTGTTCACTTACAGCTGTTTGATCGATTCGTTGATAAATCAATTTTCTAAGTATCGGTCATGAAGCACTTTAAAATTTTATTATTGATGTTTATCTTTTTATTTACACTTTTTATTCTATTTAATAAATCGTACAATACTTCAAATGGCACGAGTCAATTTGAATGAACTCAGTAGACGACTTGTCTGGCACTATTGTCATGTATTATTATTATTATTTTGATTTCTTCAATTCTATGCTTTTTATTGTTATTATTGTATCTTTTTTTATATTATTATGTCCTTACGTTCCTCCTCCTTTCACTTTTTTCTCTGGCAGCCAACCACAGAATGTATGCAAAAAGATATAAACTGGAAAATGGGCTTTATATTAAGCACTTGACTTATGTAATTGTGTCATTATTTTGTTAAGCCCCCTCACTGTCTTTATCTCTTTGTGTTTTATGCTTTTTACCACAACTTGCTTGCGAGCTTTCCTTAAAGAATAAAACAGAAATTCATTACACTCCACAGATTCTCTATCTATTTTCACTAAGTGTCACAATATTTTTTGTCTATTCTGTATTTACGACAATGATAGTATTAAATATTAAGCCACAGCAAGTGATAATTTATGATTTTTATGCACACAGCATGAAAGCTTTTTTCTTTGCTTTCAATGGACAACTCAGAATTTATTCCTTTAATTTTATTCTTCTTTAATGCTTGTTTTTTTACGAAAATAAAATATAATATGATATTCTACGACCAGAACTCCCGACACACTGTCTAATTAAGTAAGCGATTACTAAATGACGAGTGTAAAGAATGTGACTGAATATATACACTACTATGGCTTGCCTGCTCTTTCTTTCACTTTCAATGATAGTATTGTATGCATGTGACAACAACAAATTTATATGTTATGCGATAAAGTCTCACGATAAATCTGCACAAAAAAATATAAATAAATAAATATCAAAGAAGTAAGCCCGCAACAGCTGACGGCAAGTAATGTGATGTATTCACTGAACTACAATATTATGCCATTGAAGCTTATTTTCAATAGACTAGTTAATTAAAATTTCTAATTTTGGCATTTATATACTATTTAAACCTGACTCTTTTTTTACGAGTATTTCATGATTAACACCCGAAAATGGAAATAAAATATAATTGTATTTTATATTCGTTCAATGTTTACCGACTTTTCGACTGAATGCCAAGTAAATAAGCTTTGATATTGTCATAGCTACGGTTCTGTATTTTTCATTTTGTCTCTCATTCACTCAATCTACTTTGTTCTCTCCCTCTCTCTCTCTTCGGTTTCTTCTTTCCACTTGCTTATTTGCTTTTTGTTACAAATTAAATTCACATTGACTAATTAATAACAAATTTTTTCTACTATTTTTTTATTTATTATTATTTACTTGTAATCTGCTAATTTGGAAGCGATGGCGTAACGGTTAGCATTACGTGATTCATTTGCCACAAAATTATTCATTCAAGTATAAAATTGAGTAAAAACCTCTGTTGACATATTTAATAAGACAATTAATCTTCCAAATTATAATGCAATGTTTAGGAAGTAAGCAATTTTCAAATTAATCTAAACTGCAATTTTGCTGGAAAATTTGTGAATCATTACAATGCATTAGTGAGAAAGTGTATTATTCATAAAAAAGAATCATCAATTTCCATTGAGATGAATGTATTAAAACTCTGATGACTTTTTGATTAGTTTAATCGCCAACAATTTGCATATCAACACCTAAAGTCACATATTTGCATGTTAAACAATAGTAATAATGTCATTTAGATGAATTTAAATGCCCACATGTTTATTTTTTTCAAATGTGTTATAGGAAATAAAGAAATAAGCAAAAAGTTTTACATAGATTCATCGATGATGCTCTTGACTTGCTAATTATGTAAATGAAATTATTAGGAAGTTGTTAATGTGCCATAAATTTATGATTTACGAGCTTTTTATCGAGAATTATTGTAATTTTATTTATTTATTTTTCCCATGGATTTTCATTATTTTTTGTGTTATGAAATGACATGAAAAATCGCCATTAATATTTTTTCTAATGTAAAAATAGTACATCCATGTCATTACCAAAAAATTTGATTAATTAAGCAAAAAAAAAATTAGCTACAAGAACGAATTATGCATAGATAGGGGTTTTATTTAACAGTTGACGTGTGTAAGAAAATTAGCAATTTATAACAATTCAAAATATTCGGCAGTTATCAGGTGAAAATTTATTGGGTTTTTTGGATGTCAAACAAATGTTTTTTGAGGTCTTACAACATTCTAATAAAAGAATATATGCAACTCGAACAATGCCAATTGCATTAGTTTCATTATCAGCCGAATATTTGAACGAGTTGTAGATTTTGAATATTTCAATATATTATTATACAGCCTTTAAAAAGAAAGAGGGTACATAATAAAATTAATTTACAGTCAAGGTTTCTAGATGCTAACTATTTCTCTGATTTTAGGATAGAAAAGCTTTCGACTGAAGTAGCTTTGTTGAATTTATTTTTGATATAAATCACATGTTAATAGCTGTGGTATCAAAAAAGTTTTTAAATATAAAAACAAAAGCATTAGTGTCATATATCTTATGTAAAGCTAAGTGGTAATAAAATTACTGTAGTGCAACGACATTTATTTACGCACATATGAGCTATAAAAGTTTTTCCTTATCATAAACTACACATAGTGTCATTGACATTGAATTAAAATGCTTTTAGTGTTCATGTTAAGAATACTAAATTTTGTAGTTTATTTCTATAAGCACAGCTTTAATTGTATGAAATGGTGAAATGGTTTTATGAAAGAACGTGAACTAAGAACTGTGCATGATTTAACTATTGTTGAATGAAATAGAAATATAATTGGAATCTGTATCAATTTTCATATTTTAGCTTGACTCTCAATATCAACTTGAATGAAAGCTTATTAAAACTACATCAAAAGAATCTTTAACTCATTTAAAAAAAAATCATTGAAAACTATTTTGCATAAATTAATTAAAACAAAACAAAATGAGTCTTCATTATTGTATTTTAATTACATTTTTAAATCACTCTCGGCACACACTATTGGTTGCAAAAAAAAATCTGCTCCAATTATTTGTGGACAAATGGAACAGGCAATAAATCTTTTCAGTCACTTCATTGTCAGTGCAAAAACTGGCCGCAAAATTTTTTCTTCAACATTAAAGCTTTTCGACATTGCATTTATCGTGTGAATTAATTATTCATAAAAATTAAGTAAGCACAAGAATTGAAAGGCGAACTAATGAATATTTATAGTTAAAATAATTTCGAAAGAATATAACAGAAGTTGTTTATTACTTCCGAAAAAAAGAAATATTACTTCATTTACTTTTGGCTTTTTGAATGCAATGAAAACATTTTTGGATGGCAGATTGAAATTTGATAACATATTTCATTTAGTCTCCCGAGCGACAAAAATTAAGAAGATTCCACGAAATGGAAGCCACTATAGTTTGGCACCCATATGGCTAATTTGATGTTAATAAGCCTTCTTAAAAAGTGGTCTCATTTGTGTTGCTCGGGTCAATAAAATATTAAAAAGTCATTAAAATAATAGAATAAATGTAGCAATTTCTCTTCATTACATGTTTAAACCATTATACAATGTTGGTTTTTAATTAAATATCAAAAACACTTCCTCGATTATTTTTCCATTTGTGGTGTTTATGCATGAAAATTCAAAAGCATTTTTCGCACTTGGCAAAGCAAATATGATTTAATTATCATGAAAAGTGTACATAAAAATGACATAGAGTAAAAAGTCATCGCATGTAATAATCAGGAAGTATAAAGAGTACAAATAAGGAATTTATACAAGAAAGTCGTTATGACAGCTAAAATAAGCATGTAAAAATACACAAAAACCAATTGCTGAAAGCAAAATGATTTTAATTAAAGAATAACAAAAAACGGAACTTGAAAATGAACAAAATTATTTTTGCATATGAGTGTGGAAAAGAAGGAGATTCAGCATTAAATTGACATTATGATAGCATCAACAAATATACAAAACTGAGTTAAGGATAAAGAAATTTTGCTCTTCAAACTGCTTTTTAATTGTTCAGATCTTCTCATTTCTTATTTGTGTGCTTGCATTTTTAAACTTTTAATGGCTTTAGCTTTTCCTTTCCAATTTTCTTTGTTTTTAATGGATGTGTTATTAGAGCTATCTTTAAATTAAATTCCAAAATTACGAAAGGAGCTTAGGGGCCGTTAATTGTTTGAGGAATAGTAAAATCTAAGTAATAAGTGAACGCGACCTCCTAATTAATTCATTTATAAAACTCTAAAGAAGTAGGCACTTGATGAAGAATAACCTTAACCTTGTTTAATGTACAACCAACAAGGGGAAAACCTTAATCTCAACAAGAATAAAAATTTTATCTATAAAAAAAGACTCATATCGTACGTTTTAAGGTTGACAATTTTTCCTTCCTCGATTCAACTGAACTTCACTATCGTGTCGATATGGGAATAAAAAATACTTAAAAGCATAAAAAGTTCGCATTGAAGTGGATTTTTATTGCAAAAAATAAAAATTTTATTACAACAACAAATGTTAAAGAATGAAAAAATAAACATTGAAAGGAAGTAGAAGTTTTTAAAAGATGTAAAAGTTTTTATTCGTCATTGTTTTATCAGGAAAGTCAAAAGATAAGACAAAAAAGTTTGTAATTAAATTTCTTTTGTCATGTTACAAATACTAATTGAATTTATTTAAGTACAGTTTTAAAAACAGAAATGTGGACTATTCGTATATTATTAAGGAACGTAATAAAGCATAATTTTTGAAATAGGACTGAATTCCCAACATCTCTCATCAGTGAAATTTCATTGACATTACCAAAACCCGCATCCAAAACAAAACCATTATTCATAGACGAGAATTTTTAAAGGCTGGCATATATGCGTTGTAAAGCACTCGATGCTCATCCAGTGAATAGATTAGAAGCGACAGCCCCAATGAGACACATTCTATGTTAACTCAAACATGAAATTTAATTAATTTTCATTTTATACAATTGATAAGAAATTTTTTAATTAATGTTCGCTATTTTTCACTTTATCGACTTTCCGTACATATTTTACATTCTCCCAATACAATGTATTTTTTATTACTTTTCTGTACAAAATATTCTTATTTTTCATGTCTTGTCTACATAGAGCTTTCAAATTTGTGTAAACAAATTAATATGTCTTCATCCATCAAGCATGTTTGTAATAAAAGTTCAAAATTCAATCCTAAAGACACCGATAAGTAAAAAATAATCTATTGTCGAATTCATGAGCCCCAAGCTGAACTTTATATTCGCGGTATATGTAAACACAGGAAAGTATATCAAGTAAACAAAAAGTTTATTGACTTTATTGTTAGTGAATATTTCGCAGTACTTTGACCTACTCTTTCGCTTCTATTGTTTTGTTTTCCACCTACAATGTTAAGCTTTCCTACCATATTCTCTTCTCTTTTATTTAGTTTCACTTATTTCTATTCAATTTTAACAGATAATGAAAATCTTCTTTCCTCTTTTCCTGATGATGCTGTTGTTTGTAAACTTCCTCTAAAGATAAAGAAAGCAAGGGAATAAAGATGAAAGATTTTACTTTAATTCAATTTTCTACTTTTTTCAATATACTATGTGAGGATATAGGAGGAATTTTTTAGGTGCTGCTTTAATGAGACGCTACCCGTTTTGATTCAAAATGGATATTTTCACGAAAGTTTTATTCATTGTTTTATCATGAATATTAATGCTGAGCTAGATATCGAATAATTAGAAAATTGAATAAGTATAATTTAGCATAATAATCACATAAACAGTATAAAATAACTGGAAAATTATACTTTAAATTTATTATGAAATAAATCAATTTGATAAGCAACTCAAATAGAAATAAAACGAGCTTTTGTCAAGCATGCATTTATTTTTTTGGCTAAATGTTGAAAATTGTGCTATATCCAAAAATTAAAAGCTGATTTATGAAACAAAGCTTAATAAATCAATTTCAGAGTTATCTTAATGTATAGAGCTTTCATTCGATCATGTATATGTAGGTTAGGAAAGCTTTTAACTTGGGTTACTTCGGAATTTTACACATGGAAAAAAAAATCTGATATTTACAGTAATGGTCGGATATATCAGGATAATGTAAGAAACAACATGCTACTTTTCATCCTTCTTAATTCCATCCTGTCGATTCGTATGGGCATTTTGGCTTTAATTTCTAAAAATACCTCAAGAGGCGTAAATGTATTCCCATTTCACATGTGTTCATCTTCTTAAAATTTATGTATTCAGCTTAAAATAATGTGAGATATTCAGAGCCACATAGCTTCAATACAATCCTCGTAAAAATTATTGCATGAAAATTGATAATAAAATCCTCTCATTATTCATCCAGTATTCTTATCTGTCTATTTTGTTAAGAAGGCCACGTCAGACTGAATTATGAGTTTTTTTCTTCAAAATTATTCTCAATCTCCATCTCCTCCTTTTTTCCTTATTCAATTTTAGTCTCTATGCAAGAGAAAACCAGCCACGAGAAAAAAGTGACCTCATTCAAAATGATCCATCTTGATCTCAATGGATGGATATTTTTATAACTCTTGCACACAGCATGCCTGTTTTATCTTCCTCTTTCTTTCATGTCCTCAACCGACATAAAATATATCTTGCTGCCCAAAACAGCATGCGACGGTGGTTAGAAGAAGGAAAAAAAAATGAAATTTTATTTTTTTCTGTCGGAAAGAGACACCGTCAAAAGCTTCTTAACAAAAGTATTATGTTAATCTTGTCACAACTTAAGCCTTTTTTCCATGCTCTGATGCTTTCATTATTTGGGTTTCTTTCTTGATATATTCTACTAACCGTCATCATTGTCATTGACATTGGTTATTGCTCTTCAAACATTATAATGAGGTTGTTTATGAGACAATTTTCTTCATTCGGTGGTTAAAAGAAGAAAAGTGGTAGTTTTTTTATTCACATTAATCACTTATTTATTATCATCAGCTTTTATTGCTTAACCAATTTGACTTGAGGTATAACGGATACATATATATATTTTCTCATTATTAGGTATTATCATCACATTTATTATTTGTATAAATTTTCTTCCTTAGAATTTTCAAGATAATGTTTATACAAGAACAACTTAGATAGTATCAGCGAGTAAAAAGATATCGCGAGAATGATATCAAAATGAAAAGCCACTCGAGAAAATTTGCTGAGGCGTAAAATTGATTAAATAAAATGAGAGAGAAATAAGAAAATCGTGATGACTTAGCAAATGACTGAAAGAACAAAGAAAAATATTGTTAGTGTTGTGAAGACAATGATGAGTACTCAAAAGTAATGTTAATGACAAAAATTATGTAAATTGTCAACAGGAGTGAATTTATATACACAAATGATGATAGTAACGTCCGGTTTAGCACTTGAAAGAATACTTTGAACTTTCATGATCATCTTTGCTTAATGCTAATGTCTTTCTTTATAGATATTTGCCTCAAGCATTAATGACATTTATTTCCTTTTCCATTTTCAAGATTATCATCAACATCGGCATTTTGAAATTAAATCTGATGGAGCCTCTGTGAATTATTCTGACATTTTCTTCAACACGTTTTCAAAATTTATTTTTGACTTGAGATAGACATTTCCTTTCATAAGCCAGATTAAGTATCCCAAAACATCATTCGATAAATTTACTTGAAATTTACATGAATACATTTGCTTTTGATGCGCATAAATTTTAAAAAAGGCAAGAAATATAAACAAATTTTGTTTCAATTACAATATTATATCAGCTTAAAGGCATTAAAAGTATCATGCTACTGGTGTGCCATCAATACACGTGTACAATAATTGTGTTTCAATTTATTTTATTACTCATCCTATTTTGAGTTCAATATATTGGATTTTTCAAAGCCAAAATAGAATGTTTGAGCGGTTAAAGTTAAAAAAATTTGGGAAAGAGAATGTACACAAAGGGAAGAAGAAAAATCATGTAAACAATTGGCACCTGTGTCGCCTTTCAAAATAATTACCCTTATACATATTTTATAAGATCTCCATTCAAATTAAAATGGTTTTTTTACACATTTATTTATTATTTATGCGCATATGTGTACATGTGTGTGATTTTGGCCTTTTTTCTGTGGTATCCTCTCGAAAAAAAGAATATTATTTATATTTCACGGTCGTTTTCCCATTCTTAAACGCATTTTTTGGATGTACACAAATTTTTTGACCAAAACCTTTTTCAAATCTTTCCGCATGATTCAATATGATGAGCCATTAACATTATGCGCTATATCCACATTCTTATTAAATTTAGTTTACTCGTTTATAAAGTACCTTTATTTATTATGGAAAACCAAGAGCTTAAGCAGCAAAAAAATATAAATTGTTGTAAATTTTTCATAGTCAAAGTGGCTTCACAATATGCAAAATGTATATTGCCTCTTTTTTATATAATAAACTTCCATCTTTTTTTACTGTCGTCTTCAATGTCACGTCACAATTTGTGTCGTAACTTTCTGTCATAATCATGATGATGACCATAATAATGATAATTTAAGTTATACAGCAATAACTCTGAAAAAGTGAAATGTCTAAGATAAACTTACACAAACCATAAATTCTAGGAAATAAGTGTATTTACTTTAATTCATCTACATTAGTCATATTATTTTTCTGCAAGCCATGCGTAAATGAAAGAGTGTGATGATAATTATACATTAAAGTTTAATATTCAAAGCATACATATATAATACATACATGCCCTTCACCTTGTTACAATATTTGGTGTATATGGGAAAGCTGAAAATGAAATGACCTGAAATTTTCGACCTCAATCTCGTGTTATATTTCAGATAATTTATTAGAATCATCAGCTTTTGTTTCAAGGGATACTTTTATGTATCCACACATATTGGTATAGGATATTCGTTCTGGGGCAATTAATAACTTAGTAAATGTGAAATAATTATTTATTTCGTGCTGGATTCAAATATGTGAGAGTAAATATTTGAGAAATGTAGCATATAACATAATTACATCATTATCTCATTAAAATGGGACCAAAACTCATATATAATTAGGTATCGTATTTTATAATATTACGTTACAACGAGTAAATAATACATCTATGTTTTAGTAATCTGTGCTAACCTTTGAATTCATTCAATGTGTTTGATTCTTTTCTGCAATAAAGCATGCAAATGTATTATTTTATGTCAATGACAATTAATGCATCAATCAACTGTCATCATCAACTATTAACGTCTTTAAAAGAAGAAAAAAATTTGAAATTCAAGAACGAATAAAAATGTGCATAATAAAAAAAGTTTTTGGTAACTGGATCCCATCTCACTTGAATTGGCATCATTGAGCATTATAAGCCACAACGATAGAGATATACAGCAAAAGGCGAAGCTCCATAATGACACATGACATGCAAAATTATACGACGTACGCATGGAACCGCTGTGAAATTGAGGAGAATATTAAATTTTGTTGTTGTCAACCGCAGCCGAAGCCACATAGAAAAAAATTACGCCTAGTGGATGCTCTCACATATAACTTTTATACAACTCACGTGCTCACATTATGATGATTTGTAATCTCTTATGCTATTTTACGTTTATTTTCCTTACTTCCAAAATATTTGTTTTGCGTGCTAAGGATTTTTTTTTTATAGAATGTCTTTCCTTTTTGTCTCCTTCCAATTTGAGTGTTTCGCAATCTACTTTAGTGCTATTTCATTTCTTCTATGAGTATTTTCAAGACTGCCATGTGTTTGAAAAAGAAAACATTTTGTCGAATTACAAAAAAATTATTATGTCTCCAATAATATTATCATTTCTTGTTATTGTCTACTTGTTCCTTAAAACGTGTATATTTAGATTGTTATGTTTTTATTGGTTTTTGATTTGTTTGATAGAATGTTACTTTAAATCAGTTTTTCATTGTGAACAGTCGAGTAATTGAACACAACAGAAATGACTAGTTTCTCCAGATAGCTTCTCCAATTTCAAAGTTGGGGATCAATAACTGAAATAAAGCCCTGATTAAACTATAAGCCAGAGTACAATAAAATGATCATAATTCTAGGAATACGTGAAGTTAGAGGTAGAAATTGATTTCCGATTTATGAAAGTAATTGAATTCAATGAATCAGAAGTCAAATAAAGACCAAACACAATCGAAATGACATTTGTGATTAAATTGCTTTTTTTACCTCAAAACTTCATAGTTGGATCATATGTACAATGGATTTACTCGATTTTTTTTTCTCATTCAGAAACTAAATGCCCCTAACGAGATTTTCAAATAAATCCACTTTCAATGGAATAGATCTCATAATAAGATTTTACTTTTCTATATCACTCACTGCCAGTCTAACTTCATCTTATACATATTTTCTTTTTCTCTTTTATATATTTCCTATCCTGCGGAAATGTATATCCAAAGTCGTATCCATTGCCAGATCATATATACACAAAATGCAATTTCCTCAATTCCGCATCTCACTTACTCTCGTTCTTGATAACCATCATCATTGTTAAAGCTTTCCCTCAATTCTTATTTACTTGCTATGTATTGTGTGGTACAATGTACTGGTGATCATGAAAAAGATATCAAGGATTGAGAAAACTTTCTTCTTATTTTTTATTTCAATTTAACAAGAATCACTGAAATGAATTAAATCATTTTTTACTACAGATTTTGAAAAGGTCTTATTAAAATAAATTGAATGACATTATATGAACTCTGAAAAGGTTTATAAAATGTGAAAAATCTTCTTATTGCATTGAATTACAATCATTATTCTTATGCGATTATAAAATATGTTATGATGAACTATTATTGTTATGTTGAATCCATTGTATGAAAAATTGACCTTCATAATCTTTTTATAATATGTTTTGCATTGTGATATACATTACTAAGTTGGGAATAAGAAATAGAGAGCATCAGGACAAGTTCAATGTAGAATGTCAGCTTATCAAGATTATTAAATCCTGATCGATTCATAGAAAATTATTCTTCAAAGTTAAATTTAATAACTTAAAAAAGTCCCTGTATTCAGGAAAAATGTATTAGACTGAAATACTTTCGAAGCAGAAAGGCCATTAAAAACACACATTTCGCAGATTAAAATGCAGGAAAAGTCACCACAAACATATGAAAAATGAAACTCTTCAGTCGGAATATCATTGATGATTTGTGGCTCCACATAAAGCTTTCATGAAAGCGAAGATTAATTTATTCTTCACTTTTAATCCTTTATAAATCATTCCTTCCAATGATTTTATGTCAGAGGGACTATATTTTAACTTCAGTCATTTCAATGTCCCACTTCATTCATGTTTCATTCTTTCACTATATGTGAATGACATCACAGCTTGTAGATAGTCACTTTCACATGTCCACATTTTGCTTAGGGAATACACTCATGTGTCAAATGAATTTTATAGCGATGAAATATGTGATGACTTTTAAATGTGTAAACCTTTCCAATAAATTAGTTTTTTTATAATCTTGTTTAATAATTTTTGTCGAGTTATGGCACGTAAAAGTGGCTTTAATCAAGGAATACCAGGAAATATCAAAAAGAGATTTTGAGTATTACTTACCTAATGGCAATCATTAGATGCTGAAGGATTCAATGAATCTTTCCAAACATGTAATTTCACTCGGTCTAATAATTGATATTGATCTCAATAACAAGTCCTAAAAAGTATTAGGAACAAAAAGAAATTTCAATAACTCATACAATTGTCAATCATCATCAATTTTCATATACATTTATCAATTCAATGATTAATTCAATTTATTTTTGACATTGTAAATATCATCTCATCATACTCTCGAAATCAATTTCTTGTTCGTTTTCGCATGAAATCGAGGAAAAGGAAGAACAGAGTTGATGAAGAAACGCAGTCTTTAAGCAATAATAAAGAGCAAAACCGGAAAATGTTGTTTACTCATAATGATAAATGAATATCAAGAAGAAAGTAAGTGTCATGTGCTGTTGAAAAGTTTGTTTATATATCATCCATTTGTCTCAACTTATTCTTGAGCAATGTCAAAGTTGAAGAAGAAGGACGATTTTATCTTAGCAAAGGTTTCAAAACTCATTTATTATCTGTTGGGATAAAATACTATATATTAATTTTTATGAAATAAACTTAGTATACTTAAACCAAAAAAAGCTATCCAAACCAGATCGAAACTTTTATCATTGAAAAATATGAAACATGAAATTTTTAACCCACATTTATAAATATTTGAGTCATTATTTCACCCCTAGTACTTGAAATCATGCACATAATTTTAACAATATCAGAGCACTTTATTAACATTTTCTCATTTATTCTTATCAGCAATTGTATATGTTTGAAAAATTCGATTCCATTATTTTTTGGTTGCTACAACGAATGAGTTGGCAAAAAGAAGCTTTTTCAGCAAAAATATTTAGAAACAGCCATGTGGATTAGATAAGTTAGAAAGAAGGGTTCATATTGATTGATTCCATTTAAATGAATGAATATACTTTATCTGATGAAACATAAACGTTTGCCTTTGCCTTTTTTTTTATTCTCCCTCACTTCTCCAATCATGAATGTGCATTTTATGATAATTTTATGTAGATTTTGTAATGACTTGAGCTCAGCTGGATTTATTTTTGTTCTATTCTGTGTTGAATCAAGTTGAAATGTCTGTTACGCTGCATGAGAGATAAAAAATGTATCAAATTTTAGAGCATGTAAAAGAATTTTATGTACAAAATTGCGGATCAATTTTTTTGTTCTGAATCGTTGATATAATTGAATCTTGTTGATATTTTCTTTTGGTCGTGGAGCTTTTCCACTCGATATTCAAACAAAAGTTCGTCGACAGTTTTGAAAACGTCGATGGTAAGATTTAGTTTGTCCTTCTCGTCTAATCCAGTCGCCAAATAAACACGATTAGTTTCAGCAATGTGCAATTTAGAAGATGACACTAAATCTCAGCGAAATTTTTCTTTACTGAATTAAATTTATTGACTTAATCAACACAAATTCACTAAAATATTTTAAAATCAGTTTCTGCATCGCTTGACTAGAAAGTGCAAGTGCAAGTGCATTTCATTATCTTAGTTGAGCTTTAGTAATCCGTCACATAATTCTAATCTTCTCATTACAACAGATTGAATACAGTTGATTCATTCGCTTTTGTTCTGCATTGTGCATTTCACAATGAGAGAGAAAAAATGGAAGTATGAGACGGTAAAATATTGTATTCTCTGAGATTTAGTCATGTTATTTTTCATTCGTCCTTTTATTTATTATTGTAATCAATCAACCGTTATCGCGGTTTGAGAAAACATGGTTGAATGTTGGTTATAAAGATTATTATAAAACGAGTAGTAAAACACCATATGTACCGCAATAACATAACAATGAACCACATTAATATAATGAGATTCAAAGAACCAGAAAAAGCGAGAAAATATGATGTTGAAAATCATAAATTTTAATATTCTTCAAATTTCCAGTGATGCCATTCAGTACGGATTAAAGTCTGTGATGTCGTGAATTTTAGGAGACGGGATCTAATGTTCATACATTTATTATTCTTGAAAAATTGGTTCTAAAAATAAAACTTGCATGTTTTGTTAACATATATAATAAGAAGTCATATTAGAACTAATGACAGATAACTACGTTGTCATGAAAAATCATAAATTATTAGCAAAACATGTAGTTTCTATAAATAAGAAAACGATAATGGATGTTGACAGTCAAAACTTTTTCATCAAGTTAGGAAAAACTTTTATATTTTTAAATCTTTGGAAGCTTACGAATGACCATCCTATCCTATCTACTTGCATCTCAGAAAAAGAAATTTGCTCTTTCTGACATCCGAATTATTATCGCTGATGTTGGAAGGGACTTTGAATTATATCCTGTTTTTAACAACAACTCAAAACTTTTCCTTCTTTATTATGGCTCACTAAATGAAAAAGAAAAATATTTTTTTGAAGATTAGAATGTGCTGTGTCAACCCTATTTCAAGACAAAAAGCCTTATATACTTTTTTTGAGAACTTAAGCTTCCTCTCTCAACAATATCAACTTATATATTGGTAATAATAAAAAAATAACATGAAAATCACAAAATGTCTTTTGTTTTTTATGTAACAATGAAAAGCTTTTTCTTTTGCTTTTCCACAAAGATATCGATAACAAAAAAGGAATTAAAGGAAAAAGGAGTGACCAAAGCACAACACAAAAAGAAAAGTAAGTGTTAAGAAAGGATAGAAATTTTAATTCTTAGAGATTATTATGTTGGACAATTCAATGTACGATCACGATAATAATGCTGTAAAAATAGAAGAAACAAAAAAGTACGTAAAAGAGCTTGTTTAGAGTAAGAGTTTTCTAATTAGAAATTAGGAAACTTTGTAAAACTGAAAGCATAGATATAAATGAGGAGATTATTGAAATTGATATGAAAAAACAATGAAAATTTCTTTAAGCTTTCAAGGTAGGCAAAACCGCACGTGCTTTGCTTTAGTTTCACTAGCATTTATTTGAGCTGTCATTAGACTGTTTTGCAGACTATTGAACAATTTAAAGAAAAAGTAGCTGTTGATTTCCATTAATGTGTGTTTCATTTAGACCCCAAATCTGACATTCATGAAATCTTGATTTACGATACTTTAGCGCCTTTCATCTCAACATCACAAGAAAAATGATTGAGTTGGTGTTTTTCATTTTCCAATTTAGAGCATCCATATGCAACGTTTTCGAAAGGACAAAGATCGTACTTATAAAAATTATGTCAATAAATTTAAGATTGTCTCATTGATCTAATTCCATTTGTCATTGGACATACGTAATAAGTGAAAGGTCCTTAAATCTAATTTTACATCAATAAGAACAGCAAAAGATCTATTTTCAAAGCAGATGGGCATCCTTTTCATTCTACGCCACTTCAAATCAAATGCACCCATGTGACGATGAAAAGAGGAAAAATCACCGTAACGCGAACTTGAAAGCAAAAGATTGAATGACTTTTATTAACATTTTCAAGTGAACCCTTTCTTTCATGCTTAACATTTTCTCATTCCGATTCATTTCCAATCAGATTTTTTTACATTTCTTTTTATTAGGCATAAAATCAATAAAGGATTGGTATTTTGTGGGGTTTTACAGTGAATAAAAATTTTCATTATGTTTTTTGCCTTTTCTTTCTCCCATTTTTTGGGATGAAAAATGAAATAAAAGAAGCTTAAAACTTATAAGATTGCAAAAAGGAAAATGGAAAATTTTCTTTTCACATTTTTTGACGAAGAAAGGTAAAATTTTCTTTTTTAAGTAAAGAAATTTTTGAAAAGGCAAAAAGCTATATCATATTTTGATGAAACTATTCAATAATAGGATATGTGGAGCATAAAAGAAGTAAAAATTGTTATGGTACCATTGATCTATGTTTTTTTTACTTCAATTCCATTACAAATTCCTTCTTCTGATTAAGTTTTTATTGAAATTCAAACGTAATAAGTGAACAAATCCCATGGAAACTGATAAAGAGCTAAATAACTCAAGATATGCATTATACCATAAGATTCTTAAACTTTTAATATTCTTACATCTTAGTTCCTTTATGGAGTTCCAATAATAGTTGAATGAAATTTGATCTGTTTTGTTTGAACTTCATATAAACCTTAATCCTATTATTATGAATCTACAATCTTTATTTCTTCTAAAAATAACACAATTAAGGTATATTTAGTTCTGTTTGAACTTGTTAAGCCTGTTTGGCAAGCCAAACTGTAAATGAATCACTAAACTTTGTACATTCACAACTTTGAAAACAACACTGATTAAAAAATTGCATTATGCATAAAAGAATGTAATTAATAAAATGAGAAAACTTTTCAGACTCTTTTTTTGTTTGACTTGTATGCTGTTGCAGCCACCAAATTCACTTTATCATTCTTTTATGGAAGTCATTAAAATTGTCACAAACATGCAAAGTTTCATAGCGCAATAAACCATCACATTTTGAAATAAAAATTCTCATTAAAATTTTTCTGAAACTTATTTCAACGAATTTGAGCAGCATAAAACATTGAATACTAGAATGCATATAATTTTATATTTCTTTTAATTTGAATGGAAATGAAAAATGTGCATCAAATTAAATAAATTATTCATTATAGAAAAGATGTCAAGTTCTTTTGATATGCAAATTCCGAATGTTAAATTTAGTATTTCATTATTTTAAATCATTAAAATTCAAGTTTACATTCAACTTAATTTAAAAAATTTTCCGGCTAATACTTATACGAGTGTAGAATGGAGTATCACAAGTAATTTCCCATTACTTCCAATTATAGTCAGCTTCAATAACTAGTTTATCAGCTAATTAAAAATTCAACGGAAACATAATTAAGTTGCAACTAAAATGTGATTACGCTTTTGAGAATTCTCTAGAAATTTTTCAATTAACAGCGTCTGTAATGTAATGTCAAGTTCATTTTGCAATTTTTTCTACTCCTTTATGTTGGAAACTTTTAATACATGTAAGGTCGCAAAGTTATGAATCATAATTACATTGCTTATTAAAAAATAAAGTGTAATTTCAAATGGAAAAGTTTATTTTAATGAGATTTATCTGAGAAATTTCCATATCTCAATGTGATTTTAGAAAAGCTGGAAATTGCTTTTTGATCCCATAAATACTTAAATAATTCAAAAGTAACTTATTTGCCTCCCATGAGCATGAATATTATTTATTTTATCTCAAAATTGTATATTAAAATGCTGAAAAAGCAAGCAATATATATTCACACAGCATGATGTCTTTCAAAAATGAATCAAAGAAATAACTAGCTCTAAATAAAAAATATCCTTAGGCTTCTTACTACTTGTGGATATTGAAATTATTTCAGTGGATTTTTTAAATCTCAATTCTAAGTTTGATTGCTTATCAAATTCAAAATTTGTTTTTACATGGCACTAGGATCAAGAAGATGAATTTTAGTTAGCAACAACTTTGTCAAATGAATTAGTAATTTTCGACTTACTTTTATAAGTTGTGCATTTTAAGCTTTAAAATAAATATATCTGTCGTGCTTTTCCTTGAATCTCACGTTTTTATCTTTCTTACTGTATCGCTTTTATGCTTTATAAATGTATGATAAAAAATTCAAATAACGTTTTATTTTAATATGCTTTACCATGTTCTTTTTTTTCCTACGTTTCGTTTTTATGCCAATCTTTTCTCTTACTTCTTAGAATACGACATTAAGG